>NC_066845.1:105000-4905000 GCF_001640805.2 Lates calcarifer | reverse complement strand
GCGCAATTTTCCACAGAAAGGGTCGATCCTGGGCACCTCCTCTCCCTCTGCAGTTGGGCCGGGACTCTGGTCCGGGGATGAAGGAATGGGTGGAACTTGGTCTTGTGGTGGCTTGGAGTTGTTGGGTGGGGGAGAGGTAGAGGAGGGAGGCAGAGGAGGAGAAGAGGTGGTTGGGGTCGGGGTCTGAGGCGTCGGGGTCTGTGGGGTGTGGGCAGATGTAGGGCTACTGGCAGCAGACTGGGAAGTGTTGGCGCTGGAGTTTGACAAAGGACTGGTCAGGTCAAGGCCTCCAACCCTGGCTGGTGATGGGGGAGTGGAGGGAAAGCTTTCGTGTTCTAACAGGGGAGGAGGTGCGGGATGGGATGGACAGAGGGGGAGGAGAGGAGAACTTGCGGCAGAGACGAGGAGATTTGTCGTTTATATGTTCACCACCTCTGTTATTCTGATTGGTAGCAAAGAACAGCTCCAAGGACCTGAAAGAGGGAGAGAACAATATCGTTCGCAAAATAATAGGATATTAAAAAAGCAATAAAGAGAGCGTTCAGGGAAATGGAGAAAAGGATGAAAAGTAAACGTGTGATTAGCAGCAGCCTCAAAACAAGACCTTGCTAGTCTCTATACCCCAAACTATAAAAGGTTTATTAGCAAAAGGATTAGAAATATTTTTCTTGTATTAGAGATATATGGCTGGTTTAGGGTCTTGAGCAGTGTCTCAGGAAAAAAAGTAAGATTTATAGAGTACTAGGTGAGTTAGGTGGATTTTATATTAAATTTGGGGCATTTAGTTAATGTGATTATACAAAGTGACTGATAATGAAAGGATTAGGGTTCAGAGTGTATTTAAACAGTGACAGAATTTGTTGTTTCTGTAGTCCTGCATACTGGGTTGTAAATAAAACAATATATTTTAGATTACAGCACTGACTTATAGCTTATATACAGCAAGTAACTTTAGTTTATATCCACATTAGATGAACAGTGAGGATTTTAGACCTTTGTATACATGCTTCACAAATTCTAATAGACAGAGAGTTGTCAGACAAGTTGGCATAAACTTAAAACTGCTACTCTAATCATTATCTTCATCAATTTGAAGGATGAAATGACTGCATGTAGTGTGACAGTGGTGGCTCTTAGTGAAGGACCTACAGAGAGTTATTACCACACTATGCAGTTCCCTTAGCCCCATAGAGCTTTATAGCATCTATCAACTAACCGTTTTGGTTTCATGGTCTGGACCTTTATTGTTTTGGCTCACTTTCACCTGTGCTGGTTCATTCATTCATGCTGTTTTCATTAAAAAAAAAACAACCTGATCAGAACCAAATGGCAGAGAGACTTAGCAACTAGCTGGTGAAGACATTTAACAACTAAAGATCCTAAAGAAAGAGCTAAAAAGAGGTGAAGACGACTCCGGATGATTACTAATGTTGCTCTGTGTCTACTGGATATGTGAAAATTTACCAGATCAACACTTCACATCATAAGTTGCTTTTATGGGACTTTTGACTCCAGCTAGGCCTTAGGAACAGTTAAATTAAAGGTTAGGAGAAAATTTGCTTGTTTATCTTGTCTAATGTTTAGAATCACTGTGCTGCTGCACTGTCCTAAAAATGTGTCAAAACAATGCATTAAAAAACAGTTCAACCAATGTGGATGTGAATACCCTCAAACACCCTTAAACCTGAAAATTACTGACCATGATTTTAGCACCTGATCGTGTGCCTAAAGCAGCATTACAGTCAACAAAAAATGCCTCATCTATCTTTTATTGCAGATTACATTTGCAACATTTAAATGCCTTATTTACTACTACTACCATTTTGGTTATCTGTTTCATGATGACATTAACTGCTCAGAGAGTCGAGTGTTCAGAGCTACATCAAGGGAGGAGTAATCATGCATAGATAAACACAGCCATCATTTATCCACATACGCCCGTTATTTAGCAGGAAATAGAAGAACAAATTGCATCCCAGATTGAAAGAGGAGGGGGAGAAATGAAAGAAGGATAGAATAAGGAAAAATACACGAAAAGCAGAGAGGAGGAATGCTGAAGAACTTTGATGCAAATGGCGGAAAAAGAAGAAGCAAGCACCAGAAGATGTCAGAAGCAGACTGAAAAGGAATAATAAAAAGGATCAATATGGATACAGAGTCGGAAAACAGCCTTAAGGGGAAAACAGCCTTGAGGAAGCAATGCTTCAGTAAGAAAACATGCTACAGATCAGCTGCAGATTGAAGACTACAAAATATTCTCCCATCTCCCATTCCTGTGTACGTATCATCAACATAAAATGTTTCAAGATGGTGAGATTACAAGCCCTGTTAGTTGTTCATTCTTATAAAGAGATATAGTATAGGTCAACTGAAATGTCAAACTGAAGGGGAAAGTCATGCATCAGTAAAGACCAGAGCAAAGGAAGAACAAGCAGGAAAGGTAAGAAAGAGACAGTAAGAGGGAGGACAGAGAGAGAAGAGTTGGTTACTTGGACTGATCCATGGCTATCTTCTTGATCTTCAGACTGTAGTCAGGACAGATGGATGAGATGGACAGACGGTCAAATGAGTGGTACTGCGCCCTGTAGTTGGAGGGGACATGAAGAGATGGATGACACAGAAAAATGATTAAATGGATGGGTGTGATGGTTGGATTGAGACATGAAAATGCAACTGGGGGGATGTGACGGAGATAGAAGATGGTTTAGGGGAAGATGATGGGAGGATGATAAATGAACATCTCAGAGGAGGAAAGGTGTGTTTGAAGAGGAGGGGAGGCAGCTCGTGAGTCAGAGAACAGCAGCATTTGTTCAGTCTCCCAGATATTGACATGTACTGACCACACAGGAGAAAAAATCAGCGCAAAAAGGATGCAGAGAGATATGTTTACATCTGTGAGTCTTTGCATCTCTGTATGTATGTAAGCATGTGTGTGTCCCTAACAGTAGCATGCAAAGACTCTCTAATGGACAGGGTCAAAAATCAAATAGAAGACACATCGTCCAACTACTTGAGCAAACCAAAGGGAGCCATTTTGGCTCTAGGTTGAAGGATCAATCTAATCATCTGTAAAAGGGTGGAAACCGCAGTGCACTTATCTTTGTCAATAGACTGCCATTAAGAGACATTAAAACTAGCACCACAAAGATAAATCATGAAAGATAGCATCCACGAAACTAGAAATTGAGCCACAAAATATAAATGTGCAAGTAAAAAAAAAAAGCTATTATTAAAACATGGGAACACGTTAAATCTTCCTTATAAACCTGCTATTGTTCAGTCTCTGGAGAATGAAGGAGAGAGAAAAACATTTTAAAATGAGGGTTGACTAGAGCCACTCATGCCCAACTGGAGAGACATTAAGGGCAAAATTTAGACACATCCTAATTAAGTAAAGGTTTAAGAAAGGGGACTTTCCCCGTACGCCCCCGCCACACTTCCTGCACACCTCTGGACCCTGGATGAGTCCTTCCTGTTCTCTTCCAGTGAAGAAGGCCACAGGCCATGGTGAGTTAGGCTTTGCATACCAACTCGCCCTTGGGCAGGGGAAAAGGCAGAGCTTTTCCAGCAAAAAAAAAAAAAAAAGCTAAGTTAAGTAAAGCAGAGGAAGGAATATAAACACACAATTCTGATGCAGCCAGAGACCTAATAAGAAAGAGAGAGCATGAGAAAAGTAGAGAGAGTGAGTGAGAGAGAGAGAAACTCCTCATCTAACACACAATATATTCCTATGACTGTGCCAAAAACTTTGTTGAAGCATCTGTTCTGCTGGCCTCCACACACACACACACACACACACAGGCTGGTATGTATTTCAGCCAGTATGTATTTAACCTTGTGGACATAGGTGGAAGCAGACTGCCGGGTCCAAAACACTGACCCACATCTGACTACATCATTCATAGATTTAGAAAAAAAAGGGTGAAGCTAATAAACCACTCTCAGAACACTCACATAACGCCAATACACATTCTTGTGTGTATTTGTGTTTGTATGAGCACAAAATCAAAGCGCAAATATAAAGAGACACACACAAAACTGGCATGGACAAAATGTGCGCATGTTTCAGAGCAGTAAAGGTACATTCTGTGAAGATTTGTGAGATGCCATTACCTCCTTGGTAGTAATGAATGTGTGTATGTAATTTCTGTCTGCTCTTTTCTGCGTTTGTGATTATGTATTTGTGTGTATGAACGGTATGACCTGATAGGTATGGAGGAAAAGGGCTTCTTGTAGATGTCGGCCAGTTTGTCCATAACCACCGTTGCCGTGGTGAAGATCCTGTATGTGTGCAGGAAGGTGTTGAGGAAGTCTATGGAGAGGAAACGCAGGTCGGTCAGCCTCTCCAGCAGCCGCTCCACGCTGGCGTAGCGGATCTGGGGGACCTTGCAGGAGTTGAGCGTCTTGCTGAAGCAAATGTCAACATCATCTTTATGGAGACGCACATCGGATCTGATGGATACACACGTACACACATACACACACACATAACCAAGCATGGGTGACTGCTGGGCTGCTAAGCTAGGAAAAGGTTATGAAAAGAGCTGAGCAAAAACGGGCCAAGTAAAAGAGAGAAATGAAAACAAAAACCCCCATATTTCAAAAAGCAGGCTAAAGTAAGAGTGAATACCAAAGAATACTGTCGAGCAGATTACAGCATCAGCACAAATGAGTATTAAAAAAGCATAATACATAACATACAGCCTAACAACTTACTGTGCATCAACACAACTGTAACATTTTCACCCAAGTTATGTTTTGCAACACCGGCATGAAGAGAAACATTACTTACTTGATCATATGAGGCACAGTGACTTTGGAGTTTTCCTCAAATACACTGGTCATCAAGCCATTGCAGCGGATGTTATCTATACACTATAGAGACGGAGAGATAAAAGGAATAAACTATGTAATTCAACTAAATAATTTGATTGTATGCAATATCATAAAACATGTAGATGGAAGAAAATATTCTATATTTACTTTGAATCATATTTCTGGCACTAATTTGTTTATCTGTGTGCTCCCTTTAGATTCAAAACAAATGCAAATAGTTTTGAAATAATTTCAGAAGTCTGATGTGAAAAAGAAGCCATTTAAAACTGCCAGTGTATTTTCTTTGTCTGAAAAGAATTAATCCAGTCTGACATGCTTGTATGGTGCTACACTGTTTGTGAAGTACTGAGGCAGTGAGCTGAGCTCGCCCCTGGAGAACTGCACCCATGTCTGTGTTTACTTATCACTAAGCCTTCTCAATGCCCAGCGGAGACATGCTTTCGCTGTTTGGAGGTTCTTGTTTTTCTGTGTTTGTCTGGGTGTGTGTTTGTGTGACTCTGCATGTTACCTGGCTAATATCACTGGTCCATGCAGCCTTCTCCTGCCGCGATGGCGCCAGCAACACCACAGTAAATGAAGGCGAGTCTGACGGCTCTACAACAAGCTTAAAGTCCAGCTGACCAAATACCTGACCACCAACTTTAGCTGTATGATAGAGGGAGAAGACAGACGTTTTTATGCCACTTAATGATAAGAATGGAAAAAGAAGTTAATGCTTATGCTTACACAAACATACACGTATGCACACACACATACACACACAGAGGGTTAATTAAGCAGACCTACTATCTCCATTCTATGCACCCCTGAGGCTTAAGTGTAAAGGTGTGTGTAGAAGTGTGCATATGCATGTGATTGCCTCAGCACTTAAATTTATGTGTTTTTGTGTGTGTGGGTGTTTCATCAGTCTTCCTATTTTGCAAAATGTATCCTCAGAAAAATAAATAAATAATGGATCTGTAATGTTAAAAGATCAAAACCTGACATTTACAGGGGCATCTGATATTTAAAGGGAAGTAATTTCTGGACACTTATTGTCTGACAGCCTAATTAACCTCCATGAGTGGTGAAGAGCCTAAATGAGCCAATAAAAGCTGCCTTGCGTGTCAACAAACACAGACACACAGCCTCATACAATGGATGTAGTGAACTTACACTCCTCATCACTGGCATCTGGTTCCTCTATAAGTGTGCAGTCAATTAGGGACAAAACTCCGCCTTGCTGCATAAGTTTAAGAGAAAATATGCACAGTCATTTATTGCCATTTTTGGACAAAGGTTGCTTTTGATTTACAAAATGAATTTCCTCACTGGGGCACACATAGTTACAGAGCTACAGAGGTGAAGGTGTTCTCACCTTGAGAAGGTGCAGTTTTCCCCCAGAGCTGCGTGTGCAGACGAGGAAGTGTTTGGTGAAGAGGAAACACTGCCTTTCCCCTTCCTTCTTCAGAGAGAGAGAGCCCAAACGGACCTTACTTAACTTCCCTCGCTCCACTGACGGCAGCTGGATCAGAGAGCCTGAAGAGCAAGAGGGGCACAGGATTACATTACATTTCATTAAGCTGACACTAAGCCGAGGGCTTGGTTTACTGAGCATTTGCAGTAGCACAAACATGCATGTGGAGCAATTCAAAACACAAAAAAAACACTGCTGCACACATGCATTTAGTGTGTGCACCTGGCACAACAATAATAAAATGAAGGAGATCACTGAAATGGTGTGTGTGGGGTAAAATCCAGTCTCTTCATGGAGGAATTAAAAAACAGACAATATCAGTAGAAGTTATGCGCTGGCACAACTGCTGTCAGCACTTCATCTCCTTTTCTCTCATTGCCATACGTTTCACTTGCCAGTATGCTAACTGAGTGATGCTCAATAATTAGCTCTGACTTTATATAAGTGATTTTTGTAGATCAGATTAATCTGGAACAGCTTTTGCACACTTTAGTAATTAGAATACTTCTAAGTCAAAAACACAGAATACGACTTTGCAAGATGGCAGCATGAAACTCAATTTTTATGCAGAGCATTTGAAACAAAAAATTACTTTGCTTTGTTAGATTAGGCAGATTGTTTGTTCTGGCACCACGACTCCACTCTAAGACCAGAGTGATCACAGACAATTCATTTGTCTAGACAGTGAAACATAAACATGAGGTTTGAGCCAAAAAGAATCAGTGCAGCACCTTGTTTTGAAGTACTATCCATTAAGACCTTTTCTTGCTAATAACTCAGTCTTTTTACTTTAAATGATACTTGCTGATACTTTCCCCTCAGAAAAATGTCTCCCAGGAGTTAGCACTGAGCACCACAGCCAGTTTGTAGAGTCACATTTTTACTGTGCATGCTGACAGCCAAATGTCCACTCTTGTACTAAATATTACAGTAGCTAATGTCATGATTCAGTGACTGAGCTTCACCAAAGAACTGTGTCTGTGCTCTCAGATCACATGCTGACAGGTCCAGACAGGTTGGACGTTACTGTTTAGTAAACCTCCAGAGATCTGCTGCCTGGTGAGCACTGCTGTGAGCTGATGAAGGCTCACCCTGCCTGACGAAGGTCTGGCTGGTGTCCAGCAGGATGTCACAGCCCTCCACTATCATCCTCTCTATGGCCAGGTTCTTCCGGATGTTCTCTGTGTCACTCACCTCGTCATGCATTACTCTGGACACACACAAACACACCAGTTAGTTCAGCATCCAATATCAAGGTGTATTTGAAAAAAATGATATGTCTGACAACTAGATACACACCTGGACAGTTCCTCTAATTTGGATTTGGCGAATTCCAGACTCTTGCGCTCCACATGCTCATGAGGTGTGTGTGCCAGTAACTCATGCAAGGTGATGATGTAGCGGGGAATCTTACCGAAGAGAAGAGCAACAGATGGAGACAAGAATTGATATAAAAACGTAGACTGAATTTGTGCCATAGTATGTTTGTGAAAACCAACGTGTGCTGGTGACTGAGCTCTACCTGGAACATGGGGTATGTGAGGAAGGTCTCGAGCATCCTTCCCTCACAGGCAGCGTTGGACTCGTACTGTTTCAGTAGCTTGTCAAAGTCTCTGTTCTGCTTACAGTTGGCCAAAACCTGCAAGCTATACTGATGGTTTCTCACAAACTCCTGATAGATGTTAAGCATGGGCAGCAGGATGTCAAATAGGTCAGCTAGAAACAAAAGCACACACATACATATACATTATGTTCCAGAAGAGGGAAAACTGAATTTAACATCTCATTTTACGTTTGCAAATATGCTAATAACTAAAAATCAATGTAACAGAGACTGTCAATAAACAATATGTTCTGTGGCTTGCTTCATATGGTTAGATAAGGATGGCAGCTATTTTTCAAGTCACAACTCCCCAGAGTAATTAGGTTGATGTTCATTCACAGAGGAAATACAGTTTTATTCCCTGGTATAAAGTCATTCAAATCAGCCCAAAAATGGTTTGACAAACTGAGGAGGTAGTGAAAGGGATGTGGCCATGGTAATGTTAGAGGGAAATCAGGAAAGATATTTCAAAACTTATTTGAGCTTTTTGGGTGTGTACTGTAGCTGTGAAACTGCAACCCCCATTAAACAAATTCAGAAAACACTGCTTCATTAATTCTGTGAGTGACTGCACCATAATGGAGTTAGATTTCTTACATGAATAAAGTAAACCTAATTTGAACATTGTGAAAGAGCATCTGATGAAGCAGATTATATTTCTTAATTCACTGCAGAGAACTAAATCAGGCCCTCAAAAGAATAAAAGAATCAAAATCATGCAAGAAAAGGCAAATGTCTCCATTATATTAGTCAAAACTCAATTGCTACGTCCATGTGTGAATAGTCTCTGTATGTTAAAAGTACATTATGTTGGAAACTAAATATTCTGATAACAATATTAATAATAAAACAAATTATCAGCACTTAAAATACTGCAGAAATTGATTTGATCTAGAACATACTGTTTGTTAAAAGTCTACATTCAGCATCTGCCTGAAGCAGGGAGTCAGATAAGGGTGGCATGTTTAATCAGTGGACCCTTTTCTTTTTGAATTTGTCACAAGTAATTTGCTGCCACGTCTTTCAGCCGTCGGTCTCCAAGGTGATGCTTATCTGTTGAGGGGGCTTCTGTTTTAGGAGGTGAAATCGTGGGATGCCTTCTGGTCTGAGTGGTCATTGTCTGTCAAGACAATGATTGTGTCGTGTTGCAGACTGAGATAGGGAAATGAGCGTTTATGTGAGGGGGGGGCAGAAAGATGTCAAGGCTGACGTTTGAATGAGACAAACTGGATGTGGAGGACCACTGAAAACCTGACCTTGACGTCACTGAGTGGCTGCAGAGCATATAGCATGCACACAGTGTGTATTTGTGTGTTTTGTGTATTGTGTGAGGTTGAGTAACAGCTTACCCAGCACCAGAGTTGGCCAGTTGGCTATCCTCGCCTTCAAGCCTTGATGGAAAATCTCATGTAGGAACATAATGGTCTCACTGAAGACGGTGTCAACAAAATGTGAAAACAAAAAGACAGAGGAGGTGTTTATTGTTTTTTTTAAATCCTCAGTATGCATCTCTGTGTGTGCCTCCAGCATAATATCACATCAGTGATTCAGTTAAAAGCAAAGATGGACAAAACATGTTGGACAAACACATTCACACGCAAACAAATGCACCTGTTTAGGAAGATGCTGCTGACATCGTCATGGCTGATGGGGGGTTTCTTGGAGCTGGCAGCCATTCTCAGAGGTCTGAGGAAACAGTTGACCAGGATGTAGAGCTGGTGAACGTACCTGTCATCACACACACACGGACAAAGAGAGAAACACCTGGATTAGAAAAATGTCTGGGTATAGCCTTGCGCAGGCAGGCACAGCAGGCTCCTGATAATGTTGTAGGAGTTCAGATAGTTCTCCTAAATACACAATTGATCCATTATGTTCCACAAAGAAAACACTCAGTTATTCCTGCATTAACAATATAAAGTTATTCAGTCAAAGACATTTAACTTATATATGACTTGTCAGTATATTCCAGTGCTAGGTTATGTTTAGTCATCACAGCTTAACTCAGTCCAGACATGAACAGGCAATAAAGCCTATCTGAATTAGAGGAGGTGGTTTTGTCTGCTGATCGGGGGCTGATAATGTGACTGTGATTCAGTTCAATTCAAATCCAATAAAAATACTTTTAAAGGTGAAATAAGGGATGATACTGTCTGTTATGGCTGCTGCAGTAAAATAAAAGACCTTACAAATTGAGTTATTTCTTCAAAATGATGCAAAAATCCTGCAAATCCAATATTGTCATAATAGTATATAATATTCACTGATTTGCAGAATTGTCTGGAATGATGACCATTATTGGAGTGATTTTTGCTTCAGTATACAAGACATGACATAGTTGACAAACCTCTGTCTTCTCACAGTGCTTACAGTATAACACATCATGAACAGCGTCCTTTCCTGAGGCACAGTCTACACAGTAAGCAAGATAACATCATGTGCTGCAAAGCTCGACAACAGTGACAACTTTTCTACAGCTACTGTACCACTCCAGGCATAATTCATTTACATACTCTGTCTCTGCCTCCACCATGTTGAAGACAATCTGGTTCCTCTTCCTCATGCTCTCAGCATGAGGAGAGCAGATGTAATCCTGCACGATGATCTTCCACTTCCTCCGACAGAGCCAGCCCCGCATGAAGCTCTGCACCTGAGCAGATACAAACCAGCAAAGCTTAGATGAGGATGCACTGAGCAACACATGGCATAGCAACACGCTAGCAAATTAAAAATGCAAGAAATCACAGGTGGTGAACAAGAGGTGGCAGTTTACAGCAATCAAAAATACATGCAACTTAAATTCTACCTTATCTGAACATGTAGAATTGATGCATTTACCTTTTTGATCTTTTTGATATCCGGGTCTTCATTTTCATGGTTGACGTGGTAAGGCCGCATTCGCTCCTTGGTTTTGTTCAGAGCTATAATCTTTGAAGAGAAATTCAGTCAGAAACAAGATGAGCATAATGTGGGTGATTAAATGTGTGAACAAGAAAGAAACATTAAATTACATTAAAAATCACAAGGTCGTCTGAGGTGAAATAAGTGAAAGTGCCAATGAAAGTGCCAAGGTTTCATTCATGAGGATGTTATATTATATTCCTGATGGGAACTGTTTGAATGCTGTGTAGGTGATAGTCATTCAGTGTGTGCTCAGTGAATTGTTGGTGTGTTCTCGCCAGATAGACATCAGACTTCCTCATCTTTGACAATCTGGTGCTTTCATTCAGAAACAGAGGATGAAAGAGAAGGGGGAGGGCTGCTATCAGCTGGTAACAGTAAGCAAATTGAGGCTCATATGTGCCTGATCACCTGCAGTGCATTGTAGGTCTCAGCAGGTACCAAAGACAAAGTATAATCCGCCGCTGCCACTGAATACGTTCTATTCCTGGCAGAAACCAATCTATGCAAACCATAATATCAAGAGCTTTTAAATACCTAATCTTTCTAATGATGTCAGTTCTTGTATCATTTTTGAAGCCATGAAATACTCTTCTTCAGACAGCAGAGTCAGATTAGCCTTTAGACATGTGACATTTGCTCACTGTCATTAAGAAAAAGCCAACCACCTACCACAAACTTAATGTTATCTACCAGGTTTCAAAACTGAGGCATACAGACACAACACAAAGGGAATAAGGTAGGCTCAAAATGTTATTAAGCTGTGGAGGAAAAAAATCTCATATCACATTGTAAACCTAATAATAGACAGGACCACTTTTCTTTAAATAACAGTGATGAATTTCAAACATAGCTGGTAAAAGGTTTTTCCTGGCAACGCCGTCTTCTGTGCAGACATAAACTCAGCAGAGGTTAAGATTGGCTCTGCCACTATATCACTTTAACCTATTCGTTTTTACCTTCGGGCCTGTTGACAACATCACTTTGTCACCTAATGAGAAAAGTATGAAGGATGAAACTAAAGCCTGTTTTCAAGCACACACTTTCATCTTAATTTTCTTACTCACTAGCACTATCATGCAAATGGCAGCAGAGAGGAACCAGTCTGCCAAGTGTTGACAGTTTCAGTGGCTAGTTGGTTTAATTATTCATAAACACGGAGCAAACATAGCACACATAAATAAACAAACAAGAGTATGTTTTAATGAGATGGATCACCAATTGCACGCTGGCTTTCAAAGTCTAATCCTTTTTTCATGAGCAGCCCCATTACACAGGCAGATGTTTCCTAATATAAAATGTCTTTCGTTTGCATTTTCATTATAAACCGAGCTCTCACTGTATCCTGCCAATGAGATATAATCACAGTGTGTAGCGGTGAGGTGTATCTGCCACACTTGTTGCTCTGAGGGAGAATTACAACTAAAAGCAGCGTAACAGGCTAATCCATTCAACGTAGTGTGATTTCCTTCCATAGACAGAAATAGTGTATACGAGCAAAATGTTTATACAAGCAATTATTGACACAGATGAGCAGAGAGTGAATTGGAAACGACAGTGGGGGTGTGATTTATGGAGATGTTAGCAGCTGGCCCAGTGAGTAAATGGCAACTCCTGGGGCCAACTGCTGCACAGACCAGAATTCAATTTCAATCCAACACCTGTACATTAAGAATAACTCTGCATTGCTGTCTGGCCTTCTGGCTATCTCTGTGGCACATAACAGAACCACTTCTCATCTGATATAACAATGATTTGGCAAATTACAGCAAATCTCAGACGAGCAATTACATAAAACAAACAAACAAACAAAAAATAACAGTGGTAATGCTTTATTTTATTGGTACATATTTTCTGAATAATTTCCTAATTATCCTAGTGTCTTAGTTTCTATTATTGAGTGAAATTTGGTTCAGTTGATACACTTTCATTTAAATAATTCCAGTTAATTGGTAATCAAACCTAGAGAGTCTTCATGTTAGGTCAGCTGAACCTGGAAAACTGTAAATTTGCCTACAGGGACGCAACATATATGAGATACAGAAAAATAACTGAACAAAAAAACAGTACATTTCTAACACAACACAAATTTAGGGAAATGCTTAAATCATACAATCACAACATCACAATACAATTCAGACAGACAATAAACAATTATATTGAATCATCCTTCAGTACTAATCTAAGTGATGTACATGTATATGCTCTTTCCAACAGTTTGACAGAGATGTCAGGGTTGAACATGGCGTAAACTCACTTGTTGTTAACTTCAGAAAAGATTAGAGCTATTGATTTAATTACCATAAACCAATAATTACCTGCTGTCGTGTTAGTGTGTGAAAGAGAGTGGTAATTAGTTCTGATCGGAGGTCAGTTGTTGTTTTGTGTGTGAACGTGCACATGTGATTTATCGCATGGCAGACCAGAAACGTGTTGCGTTCATTAAGCGCACGGTTCAGCAGCTGTTTATAAGGAACCTGATGGGCTGTCCTTATTGAGCGGTGGACTTGTCCTCCTACGCTCAGAGGTGACTGAGCACTGCTCACACCCACTCCCCCCACTGCCATAAACACAACAGGGAGAAACCACACACAATACACAACCATAGGGATAGGGGTATATATAGATACTCTATATACATTTGTTTCTTCTTGGATCACTCTTCATGATTCATGGCAGGAGAGTAATCACAGAGCTGTGTGAGCGTGCTGGTGAAGGAGTGTGTGAGCAAGTGAGCGAATGAGTGAGTGAGTGATGCCAACTTTATGTGTGCATACTGTATTCCGATGCCCAACAAAAAAAAGCTACAAAAAATGAAGAAGAAACAAGTTTTAGGAGAAATGTGGTCCTAATTTTTAGGATTCCCAGCACTGAAGCACTTGGAATGGCATGATCTGCCATTTGTTATGGCAGCCACAAACAAATGATCTAATGCCTCTAAAGGACATAGTGAAATAAACAATAAAATGTCCAAGTTCTAATCCGTGTGTCTATGTTCAGTTATGTCAAATACATGTCAAACAAATCATTTTTGACTGTTTTCTATGGCAAAACCCTTCTCTTTCCTCTTCCTGTAAAACTCAATCAAATCATTGGGGTAACCAGCTAACCCTGCATCAATAAACCACACTCGACCATTAGCTCAATGGTAGTAGTATTTTGCAGAGTGACACTACAGGAGCTATGTGATACATGTCAGTTAGAAAAACTTGTTGACATTTCCAAAAGCGCATAATTATGCTTTAATTTTATTAATTCCCCCCAGTTCCTCCACCATCTGGTGGACGAGGGAGGTGTGGGTAGAGGTCCATGGTCTTCTTTAAGATGATACATACACAGGTTTTAAAGTTATAATCCTTAAAAATCTTACTTGATTTGGAGATGCCTGTGGTTGTTCTTGGTAATGAAAACGAGGTTTGATAATGAAAACCTTGAGGATTAAACCTTTTAAGGTCTATGTGTATGTGTGTGTGTCGGTGTGTGTGCTGTACCTCTGCTTTGAGCCTCTCAATTTCTGTGTCCTGATCCTCTAGCTGAGTACGCAGCTGATTGGCAGCCACCTTCTCAGTCTCCACTATCTGTACAAGGTGGATGTATTTCTGCATCAGCACTTCTCGTTCGATGATGATGTCAGAATAACTGAAAATAACAGAGAGGTCCGCAAATACACAGAGTCATACAAAGGTAGTGAACAGGTAGTAGGACACTAAACTGCATTAATATGAGCCTGTATGTTTATCCATCCTGTGAGAAGTCTTACAGGATTGTACTGATGGTTTGGCAAATTATACTCTTTTAACAATAAATGTGTCTACAATGTATTCCTATACAAGCTATACCCACTGGCTTTGAAACTTGAAATGTGCATTATCTTTTTCAGAGGTTTTAGAACACTAAGTTTGATTATCTTCTAAGTTTGATTTTCCCTTAGTGGTGCGTGTGAATTCAGCGCTTCTCAATAGCTGATTCTCAAAACTGAGATATCATGGCCTCTGAGAACCACTAAGGAAGAGCTCTCAAAAATTCCTGCTGCAAGTGCATTGCAGATGGAGACTGACAAAGAAAAGATCCCGTTTTACTAAGTATATGAAGCTAGTTTCAAGTAAATTCAGCACTGAAATGAACTGAAGGTTAAGAAACAACTTCAAAAAGTTAGGATAATCTTTGCAACAATTAGCAACAAACATTAGAAAACAATTAGCTTTGTGGTAAATTACACATGATTTATATTTAATGGCCTACATCATGCAAAACTACCAGTATGGTATTTTAAGTTAATGTTAATGCTCTCTAATGCTAATGGTCTGTCACATTAAATCAAATTGCGGTCATGCCATTGGATGTGATACAGAATTTCCTCTCCATGCAAAAGAAAATTGGGAAAATACAAATGTTCTGGCTAAATAAATACTACTACTATTATGCCTTTGGGAAATACCATTTATATAACACTGTATGTATACCTGGCCTGCTGGATGGCCTCCACCCATTCATCACACTCACTCTCCTCCTCCGTCCGCAGCTCCAGAGGTTTCTGTCCATCATGACCAAACACGATAAGGAAGTAGTGCTGAGGAGAGAAAAAGATAGAGAGAGAAAAGCTGCTTATATTTGTGACCCTGAGACCAAACACATCTTCCAGCACCACCACTCCTCAGTTGGTTGCTCATTTGAGATGCCAGCCACAGCTAATCAGACATATGGTGCAGACATATGGAAACGTCACTTTCAGATACATTTGCTTTTCTCTTGCCCAGATTCATCCCATATAAAATTCCACAGCCCTTACATGAACCGAGCAGAGTGCACACAGACAAGAGCAGGAGACAGGACGGGGGAGGGTGGCTCAACGCACATGACATAGTTATTTGCTCACTGAAATAAAACATTGAGTCTCGTCTGTGCCTCCCTTCTCCACCAGCCTATTATCATCACCATCAATTAGCCCGCTCTCTCCGTCTCTCTCTTCCCCCTCTCCTCTCTCTCTCACTTCCTGTCTGTCTCTCTTATTATTCTGATGAGCTTCCCTGAGTATCTGCCTTTAAAACACTTTCCCAGTCTCACACACGGCCACATGCTAACACATGCGATCACAGAGACTCACACCTACAGTAGAGCACACACACACACACACACACACACACACACACACACACACACCAGACATTACATGAAGTGATAGAGGCTTTTATTCAAATGGTCATGTCCTGGGGCACTGGGTTACCAGAAGAGCTGCTATTCTTAGTCAGGGAAAACAGAGAAGACTGAGCTCTGCATGGACTTTCTATCCTCCTCCTCCTCCTCTCTTCTCTTCTCTTCATCTAACCACCTCTTTCCTCCTCCCTCTCTTTTTGCACTTCACCTATCATCCCACTCCGCCTCCTCTGCCCAGCTAAACCAGAATTCCTCACTTCTCTTGCTGTCGAAACCCACTCCTCCTCCTCCTCCTCCTCCTCCTCCTTCATCTCCACATCCCTTCATACTTTCATCTCTTTGTGTCTCTCTCAGTAAGGATTCAGTGAACCAAACAGTCCGGAGGAGAGATGTTTACCCTGCAGGAGGATGGATGGGCTTCGGCCCCTGCAATGGGGATGGGCCAGGGACAGAGTCATCAAGGTTATTGGAACAAGCCCACACACACGCAGACACACACAGACCCTCCTCTATCTCCATCTCATCCTCCTATCCCTGCTTTTTATGTATCTGTCATTTCAATTCACTGGCTGGCTGGATTTTATTACATCAACAATAATCTGTGCTCTAACAGTGTTTGACAGGGAGAAAGAGAGACAGAGAAGGATAGAGAGAGAGAGAGAAAGAGGGAAGAGGGACTTGTTACATAATATTTCTTAACTGAGTACGTATTTCTAAATTGTGTCACTACCTAACAAGATAACATTTCCATGGCAACCCAATATCTGACGCTTGTGCTGTGTTTTGCGCTTCCATTTTCTGCCTTTCAGTGCTGCCTCTATTCATTTAAGGCTTTTATTGATCCATCCTGCAATTTTAGACATGAGGAGGAGGGACCTTAAAGTAGGAACTGAAACGGTTTTGTTAATGCAAATCTTAGAGTTCTAGATGGATCATCTGAGCCCATGTTATCTGCACATTTAAGATGGTATGAGGATTGTAGATTTTTACCATTTACATTACGTGTAAGGATGACACTTTATCTGCTTTTTATAGCTTTATTAAAGTGAATAAATGTTGTCACATTATGCTGGTATTGATGCTTTAATCACATAGATGTCCTTGTTATTATTATCACCTAGACAGGATGATAGAGAGCATAATAATCTCTATTTTCTAAGTGGTGTAGTCAGGTCTTTTACATAAATGAAAGTAGCAATGGCACAATGTAAAATATATGTTACAGGTAAGAATATTGACTTTATAACTTAAGTATAGAAACATTATGAGCAAATGAGTAAAGTAAAGTAACTAGTCATCATGTTAAATATAATCTTTCAATCTGTAATGTATTAGAGCAGAAGTGTAAAGTAGCATAAAATTGAAATACAAATGCCTACAAGAACCTTGCTATACAGTACTGTATTTACAAGCCAGTCTCTGTTTGTTTGTATTGCGCATGTGCATGAGAGTGTACATGGCATGCATGTAATTGACAGTTGACAGCAGCAGAGTGTGAAGAAGCATTGCAGCGTCCTTGCAAAGACGTTAAGGAAGGAGGATGCCAGCCACTTTGCAGTAGTGAGTCACTGCAGAGTCCAATCCAACATGAGTGGATGAAGAAGCAGAGCTGGCCAGAGGGTGTATTCTAACCTCTTGTCATTGAAACGCAACAATGGCTGAAGCTCTGTTATGTAAACAGTTGTTATGGCTAACGTTCATTATGTAGCGACAGAAAAAACTTACATATAGTACCTTTAAAATGTTCAAAATAAATTCCTAACTTTGTTAGACCTCAAGGATACACACAATAAGATTTGGTGAGAAAAACTGCATACTGACCTAACTTATGTCTGAAAACTCTACAGGGCAAAGTACAGTGCTAAGTAATTGCACTTGAATACAATCCACCATTATTTATAATGAATACAGCATCACCATACGGGTATTACATTTATTCATAGCATTTCCCGTCCCAACATATTTCACATAATGTTAATGTTTTGCACTCAATTCTCCACAAGTCTTCCCAGTTGTACTCTTTGCTTAACATGTTAAATTTGTCAGTTTGTATGTTTAAATAACTCAAATCTATGTATATTTTATTCTACTTTTATGCTTTTACTCTAACATTCTTTCTTACCCCTACTGTATACTACTACTATTTACTGCAGCACTGACCCGCTTGCCCTAAGGTAGTCATTAAAATTTAATAGTATATCATCGTATATAGAACATTTCATATTGCTGGACCTCATGGCATTAATGTATTGTAATGAATTACACTGTAACACAGTACTGTGTCCTCATTAGTCGAAGAAGAACGCAGCAAACGCAGTAAGGGGTCTAACTTTCTCTGAGCTGTAAACATGCAGCTTCCAAACTCTACAGTACCATTCAGGACAACCAGCTCGCTCTCCCTTCAAATCGCCTCAAATGTAGCTTCCATCCCTCAGGGCCTTCACTGTACTGTAAGAAATTTCATTTATACAAATAACAACAGAGAAGAAAAGAAAAAAAAACAAAGAGACAGAGATTCTTTTCTTCTCTTTCACTCTGTATGTCACTAACAACCAATTTACCACTCACCTGAAAGTTTTTTGTTTTTTTCTGAGAAATAACTATTACAGAAAATGAGACTGTGAAACTGACAGTGTGGCACAAAGTAGTGTGTTTTACCAACACAGAGAAAGACACAGACATAATGACGGACAGCAAATTTTGTAATTCTGAAGCAATTTCAGGGCAGTCATTTAAAACTGCCTGCTGTGAGAACAGATGTGTGAAGTGAGAAGTTCTCAGAAACAAAAAAACTGAGACTGAACATTAGGAAATCACAAACACACACACACCCTCAGGTTCACGGTAGCGCTCTGATGAAATACTTTTTTTTCTTTATTAAAGATTAAAGAGTCAAAGATTAAACTGGACTTGGTGGTAATAGATTCATTAGGCAAACGATGGCTGGGGGATCCAGAAATACTCGTCAGTTATAAATACTTAAAAGCAGAGATGACAGAATCACTGTCGGGATCCACTGATGATTAGGGACTGGAATAGCCACTAATGATGCAACACTGCCGTCTGCTTTGGTATCTGCACTGATGAGAGGCCAAATTGTGTTGTACAGTACTACAGATGGACCGTGTTTTTTTTCTCGACTCTCAGACTCTCAGCCTTTCAAAGCGACTGGCATTTTACTGCTTTGATGTTGTTTACTTCAGTGGGTAGAAAGAGGCATGTATGCTGAAAGCGTTAAAAGATTGATCTTCACTGGGGCTAAATGTGTATAAACTTAAAGAACTGAAAGGCTGGTTGAATAACAATAAAGAAACAATAGGGTTACATGGAGCTCTCACTGTATAGTGTATATAGGGTATTCTCTACTGTACAGCAGAACAGAACAACCAGAAACTGCAGCATTTCTGCCATTAAGGTTCACTTGCAACATTTCCATGTGTTTCATGTGGGGTTTTCTAGCTTCTACAAACCATGTGTACTTTACATTTTTGCATGCTACAGAGTTATGGATCACTGGATGGCTTCAGCCATTGTTGCATTTACAAAACAAGAGGTCAATACATCAGCAGCGCTACTTCTTCAGGGCAGTCTGGACACTACAGTGAGTTGCTATCGGAAAAAGTGACGAGCCAAGCTGGGCCACATAACAGCATATAAAAGTGCACATTCACTTTTAAATCACATACCCAATGCAAAATTTTGCAGCCAGGTAGATCACAAAAATTGGACTACTGCCTTTTCCCACCTCTTATATGTATTGTGTGTATATCAGTTATATTAATATCAATGTCAAGCCACTGAGATTGGCCTAATTTCATTTGAGCTTGATTTGCATAAAAGCGGAATTTGGAGCAAAAAATTGTATGCACAAGTATGCGACAGCATTGGTGCCTTAATATGCATGGCATAGGACTCTATAGCATCAAAAATGAATGAAAGGCCAATGTTTACTGTGTTTTTGTCTCATCTTATTCCTGAGATCCATATGTGCTGATTAAAAGGTAGAGAGCAAAAATCATTAACAAGCTGTTTTAAAACAACGGGCTTCACTGGAAGTTGGTGTATAATGTGTCTCCACCTTTGCACTGCTGTGGTGAACCAGGCTCTGCTCAGTGATCCTGAGTCCCACAGGGTGATAATTACCATTGCAAAGAAATACAACAGAGAGAAGACCAGATTCATGTGTGTGTATGTGAGACTATAAAGGACAGAGGAACTGATAGAATCCATAAACTGGATCTCCTGCATGTGTGTGTGGGTGTATGTGGGAATAGATGCACCGTGTGTGTTTTCCTGTAAAGAACCGAACAAATAGAAAGTGAGATGCTGCAAAAGAACCACATGTAGTGATTGTGAGTTATTATCAAAACAGGGATAATCTCAAGCCTCCTGTTGTCAGTGGTTCTCATGGGGGAACACAAAGCCTCAAACATATCAGCAAGAGATTATATTCACAACAAGTATCAATTATTTAGTTTGAAATCACCATACACTGGGTATGAAAATATTCTACTGAAAAAAAAATCACAACATAAAAAATAAAATTTGGTTAATTTCAAATCAAAAGAGGTACAAAAAAAAAAAACTAAGAGTAATTAAAAGTACAAAATACCAATCTAATACTGTGAGTGTTTTTGAAAACAGCTGAAATAACTTGCAGAGTGAGCCTTTTTTGATTAAAATTTCATTCATAACATGTGCATAGCTTGTTAAAATTTCCATGTAAAGCCATAAAATGTATTATTGCCCATTACAAAGGGTTAAGCCAGTTACTGAAACAATAAAAGTCATTTGTGAGAGGAAGCTTTAGAAAGATAAATAGGAGAGAAGGGTGTGGGTTCACTTTTTCCACCCACCAGTCTTCTGGATCAGACTCACAATCTGCCTCTCTCCTCTTTATATTCCTCTCATTTCTCAGCCCCTGTCATGCTCCCACAGGGGCAATAATGTCTTTTTTGTGCCGAGTGTAGCTTCATAAAATGCTCCAAGGACAAGAACAAAGAAACAAACTGCTATTGTCGCAAAAACCTTGTGCATTCAATTATATAAATTTTTATCTCATTTGCCGTACAGTAGGCTGCACACCCATCCATCTAAATATGACAACACCAAAAATTATGAATTCATTTTTAATAAGTGGACAGGTGTACAATGCCATAATATTTGCCATAATAAATAATGTAGTAAGACATAATAAAAGCATCTTTTGCCCTAAAGGAATAGTTTGACATTATGAAAATATTCTTACCTGAAAAGACTCAGACAAGGTCAATACATATATTTATCAGTTGATAAGGCTACAGCCAGCAGCCAGTTAGCATAGCTTAGCATAAACACTAAAAAGAGTGAAACAGCTGGCGTGACAAAATCCGCCTACCAGCACCTCCACAGCTTACTGATTTAATATGTTATATCTCATTTGTTTACAAAAGCCAACATGTAAAAAAAACACTAAGGTTTTACGAAGCCTACCTGGAGTCTCTTCTGATTGAAAGGCAACCTTATGGTGATGACGAGACTCAAGGAAGTCACTGCTCCCAGCCAAGAAACAGTCCCACACATACAGCAACCCCTTGTAAAACCACAAACTGTCATTTGTTTCTATTTTAATTATGAAAGTGAAGACATTTTGGTCGTCTTTAACATCTTTAAAAAGCTGTTTGAAGATTTTGGGAAACTCTTCTTGCAGATAGTTAGATGAGAAGATCAATTCCACAACACCACACTCATGTCTGTACAGTAAATATGAATCTGGAGCCAGTTAGTTTGGCTTGGCATAAAGATCTCACAGCGACAACAAGATTCCAGGAAGTCACAGCAACCGGCCAGGAAATAGTCCGGCACGTAAACGCTGTAAATCCATAACATCGATGTTTTTACATTTCTGTTTTGAAGGGATTAAACAAACATAATATTAAGTGTTAATTAGTGAGCTTCAGAGAGGCTGGGAGGTGTATGTTGCTATTCCTTTATAATGCTTTTTATTTTATTTTCCTTTGTTTTAGGACTGCCAGTACACACGTACTGCATTATCAGCTAACATGACAATAAAGAATACATGAGATGTAAAAGTAAATATGACGGTTTTTACATGGTTGATGGTCTCACTTGACTTCAAATGGCCCTCTTTGTTTATTTCTATCCCTTTCTAATTCCCATTCTATCATAATTTTGTAATTTCAGAAATCCAAAAGGCTTTACTTCCCTTTAGAAGACAAAAAAACAGATTTTTTTATTTCCTGGAGACTTGTCATTGTAAAGAGATTCAAAACATTAATCTGACAGCAGCAATGGCAGCAGCGGTACTTTATGTAACCACTGAATTCAACTAATGATGTACCAGCTAATGTGACAATCACTGAATCAACATCCCACATCCTGCTGTTTTCTCATTGCCCTCCATGCTGTTCGCTTCCTCCAGAGAAGTTCTTACAAAGTATTGGTCTCTCTATCTCTCTCACACATGCATAAAAACTTTCACACATATGCGCAACTAACACACATACACACACTTTATATAAGTATCACTAATAACTGTTGTGCCTGCCTCAGAACACTCTGATCAGGGATTACCTGTCTTGTTATCTGGAGATTAATCAGATTGCTCCCCTCCTCCACGGTTTACTTTCACTGCTGTCCTCCTACTCTACACACATACAGCCGACATCAAGCTCTTTCTCTCATCTTACACAATAGTTGCTTTAGAGATGCCCCCGTCACTCCACCGCCAGGAGGATTTGTTGGGAAACATCCTGCCGCTTTTATACAATAGATGTTGGACTGGAGAGTTTGTTCTATGACTCCCACAGTGCAACAGCAGAGGTGTCTAAACACACTGTAAATTTGTTTTACTATATTCTTGAGAATTGCACTCATAAATGTGGCACAGACAACAACAAACACACATGAACTTGACAATCCTATTACATGACACTAAAGTTTACTTAATACAGTCCTGGGGGGGTTGTGTGTGTAATGTATGTGTGTGCAAGTGTGTGCTTTTCTCTGTGCCACCACTCCACATTCAGCACCTGTAGCTGATGGCAGGAGGAGCATGTATAATAGATGGGAGCAGCTCCAGCAATAACAATAACACCAGTGAAGAGCGCAGAGGCTCGGTGCTCCTAGAGCTTTTATCACCCAGGGCGTCCCCACAAACAGTCCACAGTGCCGGTTCAGGAGGACGACCAGAATCTTATACCTGCTGGGATCTCTCTTATGTGTTAATCTCACCCCTGCTCAGCCTGACCTGAGGCAGTGTGGTGACTGACAAGTCCCAAATTCAGCTTTCTTGACAGGCCGATCAATATGGTGCAACGTTTTCATATTATGTCACTATTTTGCAAAAAAAGAATCAGCAAATTTGCGGCAAAAATCATTCAAATCATTTGAGTGTAGGTCTATAACAGCCGTACCTTTTGACTGATGGATGCTCTTGTCAGTCAAAAAGCTATCTAATAAAATCATCACCAAAGACTTTCACTTTTTCTGGTAAACTGACACCAGAAAAAGTACGACACAAAATAAATTGTTGGAGCACTTAAACCTGCATTAATTGTGCCCCTGGAAGCAGAACCACAAGTTATTAACACAACACTGACACATCACTTTATAAAGTTGATGTGGAGAAGTAGCTAGCAAAGATGCTTATTTATACATCAAGCAGACATTAGCAATATTAGCATTCTCATGTCACAAGTCCAGCCTCTCATCAGTCCAGTATTCAGTTTAGCTGTTACATGCTCCATTGTATTCACCAGATAGTGGATTTTTAGAGCCGCCTGCTGTGGCTGAAAACAACACTAAAGAGAGCAGTGACAGTGAACCAAAACAGTCATGTTGTGAGCTATAAAACTAAAACCAAAACAATCAGCTGAAAGACGATAAAAGCTCGGCAGAGCTGGGGAAACTGCAGAGTCTGATGATAGATCTCTGTGGATTATTTGCGATGACTAAGCCCTTTCAGGTTACACATAACAATTTGATTCATCGTTGATATATATGAAGTAATTGATTAGGGCAGCATTAAAGGAATAATTTAATATTACAGGGAATAAACTCATTCACTTTTGTCAGAGTTAACAGATAAGATCTATACTATGCTACAGCCAGGAGGTGGACAGTGTTAGTTAGCATAAAGATGCAGGGGGAACAGTCAGCCTGGCTCGCTATGAAAATGTTCCTACCAGCATCTTTAAGGTTCAATAGTTTATCCATCTGCCCAGCACGTCTGTGCAGCTGGTTGCCTCACAGCCTCAAGGTGACCCTAAGACTCAGAGGAGTCACTGCACCCAACTGTTGTTCGTAATGAGATAGTTAGAGCACATAACCTGCCCTATTTTTGAACTTTGGACAAGTAAGCTTTTCCCTGCTGTCTCCTGGCTCCAGCTCCACACTTGCCACACAAAGTGGTATCAGTCTTCTCATGTAACTCTCAGATAGAAAGCAAATAAGCATATTTCCCAAAATGTTGAACTACTCCTTTTCTCCTTTAAAAGAAACTGTTCTTTTAGTTCATGAGCATTTCACTATTTGGAGGCAAATTGTTTTCATAGGAGAGAAATGCAGAGAGTATGCAGAAAATGAGATACCTGAACACTGTTGTATCGGCGGTGTTTTCTTGAGAGTAAAATCACCCTCGCTGTCATCCATACTTTGATTAGTGTAGTATTTTAAACACAAGAGACAGATTTTAAGACAGATGCCAGCTTCAAATTCTTATCTGACACTAATGAGGTCCATAATGGCTCTACCACTTGGCAGAAAACTTAAGAGGGAAATGAAAAGCAGCCTGCAGAGGAAAGCAGATCAGACTCTGGGAATATGGGAAGAATCAGTTCCTTGATGCAGACGATTAATGTGAGCAACAGCAAAAGTGCAAGGATGTAAGAGGGGCGGTTAGAGCTAGCACAGTTAAATAATGAGAACTAATTACACACACACACATCAGGAAGTCAGCGCTGACACTTCGACTGTACAGTGTCACCCCACCTCTTCCTGCACCGACTCTAATGAGGAAGAAGGTTGTTGAAAAGAACCTCATGTGCCCATAACTCAACAAAAACACACTCTATTAAAGCCAGTGTAGCCCAATCAGACAGGACTGAATTAACATGATATCTCTCCCATGCTTTACGTGTCTTATCAAAGTTCCTGTTTCACTGTACTACAGCCTTGTGCATTACGCATGGATGGAGGCAAGGTCAGATTCGACCTCCTCAACAGCTAATTTGTCCGTCCCTTTCAAAGCATCCTTAATGATGATGCTGAGTTGTAAGTTGTAGAAACATGAACATATTGCATAGTTCCTCTTCAATGCATAAGTATGGCTGGTTTTGATTATTTTTATACATGAAGTGCCCTCCTACACAAATCCAAACTCTGACAGTGATTCCAACTTTTTGCTGCAGTATACACAATAATTTGGATACACTTAGTTTTGGAATGCAACACTCAAGCTACTAAAATGGCATACAGATTTTTAATTTTTTTATTTTTTCACAAGGCTGCAAGAGACATGCCTCATCACTTTTTTTTTTTCAAAACCGTAAAAAGATGTACAAAATTAAATAATGCATATTTGCAGTATTTATATGCATCATAACTACTTGTACTGTGTACAACACAAAAGAAAAATCATCCACAATTTGCCCTATAAAATAAGCAAAACAACAGGTACTTTACTTTTCTAATTTAAAAAATTTTCTGAAAAACTGCATTTTTGTGTTGAGAAATAATTTGTTGTTAATGTTGAGTTTTGTTCACCGTGCGGAGCATGTGACTGAACTTTTGTTTCATTACCAGTGCATTATGTGGTAAGTGTCTATTTACTATGTAATAGCGATACTCCAAGCCAGTCATGCAGGGAGCCTTTGTCATTTTAGCGCTGTAATTTTTGTAAAGGCATTCATAGGCTTTTTTTTTTTTTTTAGCAAACAGCCATTCAGGAAAGGAACATCTGGCCTTTGAATCTCTCAGCAAATTTAAATATATGAGAGGCAATCTGGAAACAGACTACACTGTATGAAATGGCCATTGCCTCTGATGAACTCTTTCTGGGATCAATAACAAACTTGATGCCTCACGATGGGGGCGGGGGGGATAGTTTGACAATTAGCTTCTGCTGGCATTATATATATACACACACACACACATTCACATCTGCAATGCATGTCCAGTCTCCAGTCGCTGTGGAAACCATTCAGGCCAATATGAATACTCTCCAAATTATTTGAAGGGTTTGTGTCTATCTGAGAGTACAACAGAGCGTGTGTGTGTGAGAGAAAGCGAAGCGGGAGGCAGTAGCTGTGTGTTGTTTGTGTGGTTGCATTGTGGCTCACTGTGGGGGTGTGATATTGCAGGTTGCTGGCAGACTCACTCGACTGTACAGAGAAACAGTGAAGAGCAGGAGCCACCAATGGAAAGATGGAGGGACTTCTCTCACTTTATCCTACAAAACCCTCACACAAAACCCTGGATCAGACTCAACTCCAAAATGCTCCTTGATTGAGACTTGATCTAAAAAAGACAAGCACGCACACACACTCTCTCCCTCTCTCTCCCTCTCTCTCTCTCTCTCTCTCTCTCTCTCTCTCTCACACACACACACACACACACACACACACAAGCACATAAGCCAGACAAAATGTCATGGCTGTTTGGTTTATTCCTCCTGTGTGCATGGCTATGTAGTTATACAGTTACATGGCAGCACACAAGGTTTCAGCTGAGGGCAGATTGAAAATAACCCTAATTAAACATCACAGCTGTAGCATGAGAGTGAGACAGATGGGGATGGAGAGTGAGACAGCCAGTGTGAGTGTGTAAAAAAAGCAGATAAAATAAGGTCATAATTGCCAAGCTTGGTAACATCAAAAGAGACAGGTTTTATGCTCACATCAGTGCCAATATTAGCGGTTGGAGCCACATGTAATTTTGCCCTTAAAAAGACAGATCTGCCCTCCTTTCATCATCACTACTTACAACTCCATTACAGAAATAAAGATGTGCTCTTCTTGCTTTGATTAAAACCACTCTCTACCATCTCCTGGCTTTACTAAAGCCTCTTCTCCATTTGCATACATCTGGGATGAATTGTCTTTACACATACTGTACATTTAAAGAGACAGACATCTACTGTGCAAGTAGGTGGGAGTCTGTGGAGATGAATATTTCTACGTGATGAGAACTGGTAGCTATTTTTGATCTCTTCAGCTCTCATACTATTAACTGTACATCCACTCACTGTCTCCTTAACACTTTCTCAAACTGTAAAAAGTCAATACTCTCCAGTGTATTCTCCCTCCACCCCCTACATTTTAATGGGCATGATGCCTGTGCACACACATGCACACAGTTCCCAAGGCCAGCTGAAATCTGGGATCAGAAACAGAAATCATCCTGTTCTCTCTGCGATTACTTTGGTAAAGTAGAGGCAAGTTTACAACAAAGACAGATTCTTTGATTGACATAACCGTAGGATCAATGTGACTTGTGAACAATGCATGTGCATATCATTTTTTCTCAATGAAATGCACATGCAAATGCTAATTCAAATGTTTCCTAGCAACAAGACCTACCTAACTGTTGGAGCAACAATGCCGAGGCAACTTCCAGGAGCACAGTGACAAACAGATTTACCCAAAATATTTCCCCACATATCACAGCTTTAAAGTCAAGAACCCCTAACCCTTTTCAGCCCCCGCAGGATTCAGGAGTGGGTCTGTTATTACAAATCTGAGTTGCTCAAATATAAATGACTTAAACCCACAGAGCTTTAATTTATATTGTTGTTCTGATCACAGGTTTCTGAAGCCAGTGTGCAGTATGTTTGATTAAAAGCACAAGGCTAGATCTATCTAGAATATTTCCATCTGATGTAATGTTACAGCCATAAAAACATGGCATCACGGAAACGAATATTTCATTAAATGTAAAAATGATAGATATATTGAAGTGCTGGATCAAATAAATAGAAAATATGGGGAAAATGTGCTCTCTTACTTTGTGGCGTTCAAGCAGTTAAATACAAGAACCTGTTGCTGCATTGTGCCTCCCACTGTCAGACTGAGGATGAATTTAAATTTGAACTGACTTTTGACTTGTTTGATTAATCCCTGTAAGATTGAGTTGAAGTCCCTTTAGAATAACTTATTGCATTCATGATGAAAATGTGACAGACTAACGGGTTCACACTCAAGAGATACAAATCAAGTACATTTTGTGGTTGCAGCCAGTGAAAAAGCTGAGAGTAAAAGAGACAGATAAATATATGTTTGACTGCTGGAAGATAAGAACCTGATCATTATAATATCTATTTATTACAGGATACTATAACTGCTGCTGTAGCTGTAGTATGCTGTAACTGCTCTCTCCTATACCATTTGCACATCTGAATCCTTGGGGGATGGTCACCTGCTCTGGGAGGATGCACTTGGAGCTCTTGACACTGCAGGGCTTTTTGAAACTGGAGAGAGCAGAGAGGCTGAGCTGCTGCAGCCACTTTAGTCTGAGGCTGCATGAGCCACTTGCTCTTTTTTGGTACATGAGCGTCAGTTTGAGTTTGAGGAAACAATTTGATCCTGTAGTTTTTATAATTTTTTATGTAATTGGAAACTATAGGTTGGTCTGAAAGACACAACAGATTAGCTTTCAGAAATTGTGCTCACTGATTCACTTATGCTGATGTCTGTGGACTATGAGCAGATTTTGGGAAGTTCTTGGAGCAGATGAGACTAAATGTGGGGAACTTGTCCACTGACCGCAGGGTTTAGTGAATGATTCCCCCCTGCTCTCTTTAAATCTCTTACCTGTTTCTCCAGCGCTTCCTTCCCAGTGGTGGACATCTTGGGTGCCGGCGCACGCTCGCAGGTGCATCCTTCCAACAGGTAAATCCCGGCAGGTCGCGCGCTCTGCTCGTTCTCGAAGTAGAACAGTATATTCTGATAGAGGGCGAAGAACTTCTCGTGCCATCGGCTGTTCTCCGCCGCCTTCTTGCTCAGGTAGCCGCGTTTGGTCCCCTCTTTACGCGCGACCGCCGACAGGAACAGCGCGTGTCCTTCGTTGTAGCGGACGCTCTTCTGCATTTTTTCTCCTTTTTTGGTCGTACAGTTTGGAAGAGAAAAGAAAGTGGGACTGTCGGGGAGTTTTCACCGCGAGCCCATGTTAACCGGGGGGCGGGGAGGGGTTGCGTGTAAACTTTCCCACCGAGAGACGAGCGGCTCAGCGGCGCCGTGGCGCACGGAAAAGTTGCCTCTCTGACGGAAGCGCTTACTGCAGAGGAACTCATAGTAAAGATGTCCGAGTCCCACAAGCACTAGAATAAATCCATACTGCTGGCCACAAAAAAGCACGCGTCTATAAATGAACAACAGCTCACAAGCGGGAGAAAGCGAGAGGCGTGCCGTTCACAGAGGGGAGAACCCTCAAGTGGACAGACTGTGACAGAATCGCAGACCCGATAAGCTGTAATCGGTGTGACAGTGGTTAACACTCTCTCTCTCTCTCTCTCCTCTCTCCTCTCTCTCTCCTCTCTCTCTCTCTCTCTGGTGATGGGCGCTGATCTTGGAGTTGGCGGAATTAAAGGCGGAGCATGAGTTGGTTGTGTTTGTGTGTGTGTGTGTGTGTGTGTGTGTGTGTGTGTGTGTGTTCGAGAGTGGGTGAGAAAGCCAGAGATGTCATGCAGATTTCTCAGAGGCAACACATGTTGTGATTTTCTTTCTGCATTATTAACAGCCTTGGATCAAAGAGCACGCACTAATGAATACATTAACGGGTAAAGAAAAATAAATTGGAATATTCAACATTGACAAAACCTAGGGTAAGGCAAGAAGTTAGTGCGATCTCGTGTCAAAATCTTGCCTTCTGACTGACGAGATGAAATGCTGTAGTTCTTATTTGAAGGAGAACTCCACCAATTTTACACATTAAAGTCTGTTTGCAGGTCTTTTTGGTTCTAGAGGGAGCTGCATGAAGTCTAATAAACTGGCTCAAGTGACTTAGGCTTAAGCTTGGCCTCTGTAGCCGCTCCTTATCTCTGCTTGAGGCTGGTGGCTCAAAGCTACTAGCATAACACACCTCAATGTGCAACTGAGGCGTCAGCAGCTGAGTTAAATTGTGATGATGATGTGGGTGCCACATGTGCACAAAGATTAAGGATGTGCAGAATAAAAAAGATGACATTTCTGGCTATGTGGCATTTTTTTTTTTTTTTTTTTGTTTGTTTGTTTTGTTTTGTTTTGTTTTTTAACTGTCCAACCGTGGCTCAGACAATGTTACAGTAGTCCAGTGCTGAATTGGTGGAGTACTCTTTGAAGGTCAAAGAGCAGCAAGTGTGACAAGTTTGTCTTTTTTTCTTTATTCAACCAGCAAAAACACTGATGTCACATTAAGTGTGGAAGGTAGAATCCTGATTAGTTGGTATTAATTAATGGTTTGACAATTATGTTACAGTACAGATGATGGTGATAACCAGAACCTGAGGTGGTTAAAATCCTTCTCATGCACCAACACACACACATGATTAACAAGAGCAGCAACAACTGTTCCACTCTATCAAATCTGAGTCCTTTCTGAAACAAGTTTTTACTTCTGTGAGCATGTATATTCTCCTCTAAGCGTGCTCGATCACTGATAGCTATGTTCTCTCTTCTCCATGTGTGTGTTCTCATGGTGTTGCGATGTCAAGAGTTTGACTGCAGCCACTCCACGAGGGACGATCTGTCCGAGACGCTCCAAAGATCTGAGAGAAGCTTCTTATTCTTCCTGGAAAGACGGAGACAGAGACACCGAGATGTTGCTTATACAAAACAATTGTGTATCCTCACATAGCCCGTATGTGTAGAGCCCTAACACATTGTAGTCTCACACACATCTACAATAAAATCCCTGTTCTTAACCTTCGACCAGCAGCTCAGCTCCTCTGTGTACGATTATTGTGTACTCAGCGTGGCTTCACTCCAACAAAGGACAAACATTTCATATAGGGAGGATTATGCTGACAGAGAGTTATGGCTCTGTGTGTGTGTGTGTGTGTGTGTGTGTGTGTGTGTGTGTGTGTGTGTGTTTGTGTGTGTGCTGACAGATATTTCATATGGTGAGGATTATTTAGGAAGAGTCTAAGCAGCACTCAACCCCCAGCAGGCTGTCTGTTACAGGGCAGGGAGATGCCGTGTACAAATTTATAGAGACAGAAGTCTGTATTTGAAGTGCAATATGCTGATGCTTTGACAGCATAAAACTGAGAATTAGCCATATTTCCACTTCCTAACTCACTTGTAAGAGGAACCTCTCTGCCTGGCAGTGTGCGGCTCATCCATAATAGAAAAATGTTTCTACATCAGCAGTAAAAAACTCTTCCTTTCCCTATCAGCGTACACTCCATTCTTCTGAATACTTGGAAAACAAGTTAGCCAAGGGAAAAAAGATTTGGAGCCCCTGGGAGAAAATATGCCATGACAAAAATTTAACAAAAGCTGTTCAAGCATTTCTCCTAGATTTAATCAATACTTTCAGCACATTTATATAAATTAAAACAGCCTTTTAGTTGCAGTGTCTGTTCAATATGTCGGTAAGGGCTGATTGCTCCACGTGTGATAATCCAGCTTGCAGCTTTCTTGAGAGTATCATCCAAACAACTTCACACCCGACACTGACAAAAAAAAAAAAAAACACCCGTTTTTCTTGTTTTAAGTCGATCGGATGAGTGGCTGTCGAGAAAATCAAATGGCAATGGCTGCATCCATTTGAGACGACGTGAGAAGTTTCCAAGAACATCTAAAATGAAACTGACAATAAAACATTTTTTGAAGTAAACAGGATTTTCAAACCTTAGAAGTTTCTGTCATACACCTGCTCGTGGGTGTCACTGTCTCCTCTGCAAAACTCCTTTATGTCATCAGGTGAAACAAACTCTGTGTCGCTCTGTTAATCTGTGCCCTGCCTGATTTTCCAGAAATACTGGTGCATTTTCTGGTTCAGATGTGTTATCACAAGTATGAAATCAAGTTTATTTGAGTGTTAAAGCTTAAATAAAAATTTGATCTAGCGTTGGTGGAGCTGCTTTTATTTTTTCATGACACACATTTGACTCCTAGTTTTCAGTTGTCAGGCTCCATTCGTGCTTAACAATTTTCAAGAAACTCTTCAAAAACACAGGAACCAGATATTCTGCTGGGTACTCCAGCGATTTAGTATTAAACTTCTATAAAGTTGGGCCACTTGTGAGAAACGGATTTAAAAAAGAATGATTGAAATCAAAGCAGCAGAAGCTGAGATATCCTGACTTTTAGTCTTTAATATGGGTCAAGCTCCAAAAACACTGGAGCCTACATTCCCCATAATGCAACTTTGTAGAGTTCTGTGTCAGACGGGTTTCAGACCAAACTCAGGCTGAGTTGACTAGTAAACAGATCTACACGTGTAAATTAGTGGAGCGCCCCCTCACGAAATTAGGGTGAGTATGTGTGTTTGTGGTACCTCCTGGCGTTGACCATGTTCTCCAGTTCTCTGGCTTTACGAGCAGCAGTGTGAAGTATAGGATCCGGGATGTCAGCCAATCGGGCGACATTCAGGCCGTAGCTCCGCCCTGCAGCTCCTTCAGTTAGCTGGTAGAGGAAGGTGATGAACTCTGGCTGAACCTCTCCATCTGTCACCATATACACACACATATATAAATATACATGTTAAAATCTCAACAAAGTGCCAAGAGATAATTACTCAGAAATTGCCAGAGTTAAGATTGTTCTAAATTTAAACTGCAAGGCATCAGTCAAACCCCATATACATTGAAGCATTTTCACATGTGCACAAAAATTCCCACACATACCATCAGTGTCAGCAGCGATGTCAGGTTCATTGAGTAGGAAAGCCATGTGGTAGTTAGACACATGTGCAGGATAGGCCCGCTCCAGCTCACACAGAGGAGGATAATGGGTCACAAACAGGGTTAGGGCTTTCACCTAGGAAAAGAAAAGAGAGAGTTAACATCTAGAATAATCTAGTGCGCAAGGTCCCTGGCAGCTCCTCAGCTTTTTACACCTGGTATCAAAATGTTAAGGATCAGGAAAAGTGCTAAACAGGGTCAGTCAGGTGTGAATAGAATCAGTACACTGTGCTCACATTGGTAACAAAATATCCAGACGAGGGGTAGAAAACAGCATAGCTGCAGGCAGGAATGTCATCACTGCAGTCATTGCTCTGCACCAGCCTGCCAGAGAAGAAGCTTGTCACTTCTGTTGGTTGTTTTTTTTTTTGTTTTTTACAGTTGTGGAATACATCTCTCTGGTAGGTAAAAGTAAGAAAAGTACAGGCTATACAGTAACGTCACTTGTGCTGACCCTCCACCTGCCATGTTTAGTTTTACTGACAATAGAACTGCCGCCTTCCCACCTACTCACCAGCTTTGCATAGTGCCTGTGAAAAAAGATCTGATCACAGACTGCAGACAAGAAAACCATATAAAAACTGAAGTACATGCTGAGATTTTGCTGTTGTATTTGTCATTATCTGCTTAACACATCCTTAGGCAGACCACATTTTCTTACCAGGTGTAAAGAGGTTATGCCGACAGAATGATGATCACATATGAGAATCAATAAGCCAGAGTCCAAAAAAATACAATAAAGAAACAGAGACATTCTGATAAACAAGCCTGAAACATTAAATGCAAAAAAAACAAGACAAAGTCACAGTCATGCCTACACACAAAGTACCGCTAAGGCTGACAGATTAGAAGTTATAGCATCATTGTAGTTATTAAAATTCATCCTGATAGGGACGTGAAGGCCTGAAGGAAATCCAGCCAGTATTTGTCGAGGCATTTCACCAAAAACCACAAATATCAACCTGCTAGTGGTGCTAAAGGTAAAAGTCAGGAGATCACACTTATTGGCAACCCTTCAAATAGGTATTTCAGTCTGACTGACAAACCGTCACACTGGTGAATCTAACTTCTCTATAAAGGAACCTTTTCCCCATAGAAACTCACTTTTACAGCCCTTCAAAAATATTTTTAAAAATTGCCTTGTATCTTTAACCTCACTAAAACTGTATGATTCATATTCCCAGTAAAGATTTGGCTCTTGATTTTTTCTTACAAAATATTTTTCTTCGTCCTTCAAATGTTTTTTTTCACTACTTTTTAATCCTTATACAAAAGAAAAAGGACAGAAAGACAAGCGACAAAGAAGAGAGATAAAGTAATACATATACCAAATGGGGAGGTAGCATAACAAATGTTGCATTATGTAATGCTGTGTAACCACAACTAAGTAAAAGTAGAAGCTGAAAAACAAAGAGCAGAGCATCTACATCTACTGTGCTTTGGCCCAGTGTTACTTAACTGCCTCTGTACCCTGCAGTGTGCTGAGCCAATACATGAAGACATGCTTTATGAATATACTGATATAAACACATAAATACTGCATTGTGTCACTTTTTCCCTGCATCAGTTCATTTACTTCTTTTGTTTTTTCCTTTCTATTAAGGATTTCTGCAGTCAATCAAGCCCCGTTTTTCTGCCTTTCACTGTGAACACCACACTCTGCTTTTTAGGCTCTGGAGACAGATTCAGCCAAGTGGAGGCACTTCACCTCATCCTGCTATTCTTTAATCTCTGTCGGGCCTGGGAGCCACCCAAAGGCTACATGACTGAACTCTGGCATTAAGGTTAAGACAAAATCAACCTAAAAAAAAAAAAAAACGAGTGGCGCATGCACTCATTCACTCAGCCTCTCTGTCAAATGCATGCACAAACATTTTCCTCTCAGCGCTGCACTCTCAGGACAGCTGCTAAGAGCTCTTCACTAAAACAAATGCATTTCCTTTTCCTGCTTACTTTAACGACCTAGTCATGTAAATGGAGTAGGGAGTGCAAAATGCTGTGAAAATATCTTCTCCCACATACTGTGTTTTGACAGTGTGAACAAACTGCTGAAACACAGTTACTAATGCCGCATTAAAAATCCCCAAAATGCTAATATTAATGATCATTAAGTCCAATGACGACTGTAATTACAACAAATTGAATAGGCATTCTCACGGTGGAGCAGGCCTGAGTCTTACATCATCACAGCAGACAGGCGGCTGCAGGATCGGCCTGCTAACCGCTCGGTCTAAGAAAGGTCACATGTCACTGGTAATACCTCCCTCTGAGAGAGACGTGCAGGGTCACTCCCACGTTTCCAACTGAGATACACAGACCTGTGCCTACTAAAATACATTCATAATCACACACACTCACACACGAGCTACTTCAATCATTCCTGTCCACCTACACTGAAAGGTAAAAACAATTGGAGCGTGGCAGAGGGAGGCTGCAGCCTGGATAATGGTCTGATTAGGTGCTAATGGCAGCTCATTACCAGATCACCCCAGGGTGCGCTGACAGCCTCGTTCTGCAGAGCTGGACGATCTGATGAAATTAGTGTCAAAACAATTAGCCAATTAATCGATTAGTCACAGGCAATTTTGATGACCAAATAATCGTTTCAGTCATTATCAAGTAACAATCCAATTAGCTGTTTCTGGAGTTCTGGAAACTGCTACTCAGTGGTTTTTTATTATCTTTGATCTTTCATAAACTAACTAATTGGTCAGTTGATCAAAAAATAAATCAACTGAAGAAGAGTTGCAGGCCAGAAAACCACAACAACGAGCTGAAGACACTAAAATGACTCCATAGACTGGTGGAGAACTGTCATCTGATAATTCTGTGCAGGTTTGCCACGTCATCATTTGATCTGATGTTAATTTAGAAGTACTGATTAGTGCAGCTTTTTTAGTTGCAGCCCTAAAAGAAACACAACTGAAGATCTAGATGGATTTTGGTTGAAAGTAGCCCTTACTCTGATCTTAAATTTCCCAATCCTCTAAGAGGACCATGATGTAGACAAAATATACAACTAGGAGACAGAAAAAAAGGGGGAGATGCAAGGAACAGTTCTCAGCCTCTCTGACTATGAGAACGGGTGTCTGGGTCTTAAAAAAACATCTATAAATATCCACCCATAATATAAACTAAAATCTGCTGCATATTTATAAACACGTGGAAGGAAGTTTGGACCGGTCAAACTTTAAGGAGGCCATGTCCAGATGGGACAAGCTGTGTGTTCGTCTCACTAGACATGATGGTTCAAATACATCTCACAGACTGCCACATGCCACAGATAGCACTTTCTCTGCATTGTGTCACCTTGTCCACCTCTTCTTCTCCTAGAATATATCTCTGATAGGTTTTGAGCTCCCAACTGGTGTCTGTCTCACTGTACACCTGTAGAGCGGTTTTATAATGACATGCTGATCCTGATCCTGCAGAAAAGGCTACAGGTGTCAACACCACTACTGCTGTCTTTCAATCTTGTTACTTCTCTCTGCCCAATTAGACACAAATCCGATTCTAACTCAAGTCAACACCCTTTGTGTTCTCACCTCACAACTAACAAGGTTCTCACTGAGGTGCTGTGTGTGTGTGTGTGAGAGAAGAGAGAGAGAGAGGAGGAGAGAGAGAGAGAGAGAAAGAAAGAAATGAAGCATGCATGTGTTATTGACCTCTGACTTTGGCTGCAAGTCAACCTTTTTCTCTCAATGGCCTAAATTACTTGAGCCAGGGTCAGTGACAGGTGCACAGGCGATGACCTCTCCTTTAGGTCATGTTCTGCCTTTCGTTTAAACGGAAATACTTGTTACAAAATGCCTGTGGCTTTTTTTGTACCATCCACAGCACAGTAACAGTAAGGACTGACTGTTTAAGATATCTGCATAGACCAGTGCTTTACTGCACCTTCACACTTATAGTTCGGTCATTTGGTCCAAATCCAGGAAAAATAACAGTTCATTGTTGCATTTAATTCTGGTCTGGTTCATGTTAACTCTATTTATGAAACTATTTATGAAATGTTTAACTTTGTATACTGTAGTTGCATAAATCGCTTAAAGGGGGACTCCGCAAATTTTACACATCAATGTCTGCTTACAGATCTTTATCCAAACGTGAATTCACGCAAGCTTTTATTTGTTGACAAATTGTTGCAAAACCAAAGTTTTATGGTCAGTTGACAATGTACCAGCAAGAGATGCAGAAACTGTGACTAACACCTGAATACCAAATTTTTGATGACGGATGTTGAGATGATGAAAAAATATTTTTATTGCAACATCAAGTGTTGTTGGTCAGTCAACATTTGCCTGTGTGGAGGTCTCGATTAGTGCTGTTCAGAGTTCTTCAAGATTCAAAGATATGACTTGCCTTTTTTTTTTCACACCTGACATTTAGCTGGACACATATAGCAAATTTATTTCACCTTACTGACTGGGAACAGGATGCTCATCTCTGTCTCAATTACAGTTTGTTATTAAGGCAGCAGACATAAGGACATAAAAATCCTGCATAGAACAGATTCTGATTCAGAGTACTTGCACTTTTTCAACAACACCTGCCACACGACACTCAGTGAAAAAGAGAGTGTGAATTTTCAAGTAAGTTCTGAAACGAATTCAAGCAAGCTGTGTTCCTGTCCGTGCCAGCATTAAAAGAACTTCTTCTATTCTTCTGTTTTGCAATAGACCAGAACTTAACTTGTACGCACACTAAACAAAGTGTGGAGGAGTATTTGGATAACAACGTAGAGGGATTTAGTTAAATCTCACACATTTAGTTAAAACTGATCAATGAAATTACAGTTGAAATATTACATTAAAACACACAATTAGTAAAATCCACATCAGAATCACAAATCTAGTGCTGAAAAGACCAGTCAATTTATTACTGGTTAAATTATTGTTCAACAAAATACACTGAACATTTGTTAGATTTAGATTTGCTGCTTAGATTTGCTGCTTCTGCTGTTTGGTCTGATTGTGCATTTCATAGCTCTGGGTTTAAAAGTGTTAGTTGAGCAATTTGAGGACTTTCACGCTGGACTTGGGCAGATTTAAATGTTTGATATTGTTTTATGCTAACAAATGAACAAATTCAAGTCCAATTGAGTCTGTGATCTCTAAATGTCTCTGGGTACTTGAGTTACACTAAACCTGTGTTTTAGGCTCCATCTAACTTGAGTTCTCTAGAAACGTAATCACTGTTAGGACAAGCTCTTACTCTAAAGCAGTGGTCACAGAATTTTTGGTCTGTGATTAAACATAATTTTGTAACAGAGATATTGTTTTCCTTCCTTTGCATCGTCTTGCTGCCCTTCCAGTTTTTATCCTGCGACTCTCTCTGGGGTCTCGAGCCACATGTTGGCTACCACTGCTCTAAACTATGTTTGGAATGCAATGAATCCTCTAACATAATCTGCACAATCAAGTTTGCTAGAAATTTCAACAAAAGAATGCAATCACAGTGAGATGAGAGAAAAACAGACAAGCATCTTATCCATGTGTATGAGTACAGTGCAGGCACAGAGCAGCTCAGAGTGCAGTGGAGCACATGTGGGTCTTCGTAGGAGCTTTGCGCATCAGCGTGAGCACATCAGACCATTTACGCCCACATGGAACAATACATTCTACTGGAAATACACCCATTAGTGCACAGCCAAAAGTGAGCTTTGGTGAGTTCTGTGAGTCCAAGTGTAAAGCTGGGCCTGATGCTCCCTACTATTACAGTGCAGTATTACAATGCTTGCACAGTAACATGCAAATCTGAGTCACGGTACGAGTGGAGAGCAATGTGTAGTGCTAAGCTTAGTGTGAAGCTAATGGCAGGACCTGCTGTTAGTGTGAATAAAAGTGAGAGTCCAAGTGAGTCTGAGAGTGAGTAATGGCTAAAGAAGAGGACAGTATGAGGTACTTCACACATCACAGTGAGAGGGGAATTGAATTAGATAAACATGTACTGAACCGAGCTCATGCTGGTCGTGATTTCATCACAAAAAATCCAGCAACTTCTAGCGGAAGCAACTCCTAGTTTTAGCGATCCTCTCTCCTCTGCTTTCCTGTTTCTTTTTTTTCTACCTGCACCAAGGCTGTCTCTTTTATTGAGCGATGTTATGAAACCCATCTACATTCTTAACTACCTCTCAGGTGAGTGTTGGGGGACAGGGGAAGGTGTGTTACTATAACAACCGAGTCAAAGGAAGAGTAGTCTTGACTTTTGACGCCAACAGTTGAGTCTGGTGAGGAGGAGGGGGGTCGAGGCAGAGGAGGAGGGGGAAGAGTGGGAGGAAGAGGAGTGAGCATGAAAGGCTCTGCAGGTCTGCCTGTACTGAGGAGGCCTTTCGCTGTAGCAAAGCAAAACTCGTTTTGTGCTCTTTTATTTGTCTTTCCTTTAATAGCAAGGCTTTTCTAACAAATCAATGCTGTTATACAACAGGTAGTTAGAGAGCTCCCTCCTCCTGCCAGCAGCAGCTCCCTACTGCATTAGCTGCTACTTACACATTTTCAGTCTACGTTCTCCAGCAGAATTACATAACTTCAAGATTCTGTCCAAAGATTAATGTGGAACTGGCAAAACATAAAAACTGGAAGGAGGTTTTCAAAGATAAATGTTTATTCATCTATATTTGAACAGGGGTAACTTGGGGCAATTTGGAGCTTTTTGACTAATGTCTTGGAAAACAGAAAATAAACAAGCACCAAAATACCAGCTCTCATAGATTGGACACAGCTTTGATTACCCATAAGGTACAAAGCGATTAAGTACGCTTTAATGGTTTAAAACTCCAGAAACACATCAAAGGTATCTGTCACTGTGGGAGCTGCACCACGAGGCTCATCCTTTCACAACCACCAGGAGGCCCATATTCAGATTCAGTGGTCTGTGTAGTCCACTGACTGTCAGCTAAACAGGTGGTGGTGTGCTAATCCACAACAGCCAGCAAAACAAAGTTCCTCAAGTGCAAGATTAAATACCCGCTCCCTATGGTCAGTGCTGACCATCTGAGTTGCTAAATCCTCCAGAAAAGCTACAACATGGAGAGCGCTAATACCACACACATGCCACCCAACCGTTAATAACAAAAGACCTCTGTGCTGTGTATGTGTATGTCTTGCAGACTACAACCAAATGTAGAACTTGACTCTTATATTGGCAGCATCGACTTATCACTTATATTGCTTTTAATTTATTTTATTCATATTTTTTTCATCCACTCCACTTTGTAAACCTGACGAATTCAAGTCCAACATTTATTGTCCTTTTATACCTCTGTTTTTGGTCTTCACAAACTTCTCAGAAGAACATCTGGCTCTTTCGCAGCAACTTGTAAATGCTTCATTTTATTAACCAGCTAGCCTCTAACTTTGTCTGTGTCCCATCTGGTGCATAGTCAGTGTATCAAAACTTTTTTAATGAAACCAGCTGCCTGTTGCTGCAGAGTTTGTGGGTCCTACAACCAAAACTAGGATTGAAAATGGTCTAAAAGGTTCCATAGAGCTGAGGGGGACTGCAGAATCAGGTGATAAACCTCTGTAGGTCTATTACTATAGACATTACACTGGTCACTTTATTCATTGTTAATACAATAAAACAGTTATTAGTGCAGCCTTAAACAGATTTGAATTGAATTTAACCTTCATTTTTCAGATGATTTAATTTTATGCGTGGTTGTTTAAATTTACTGTCACTTACTGTTACTGTCATGTTTGATGGTAAGATTAATTGTTCTACTGTGAACATCCTGCCTCAACACAGCAATGACTACCCACACAGTCAATGGGTATGTAAATGTCACATGTTTAAAGGGCCTCAGATCCCAAGTCAAACAAATTCATCACAAAGAAACACAAAGTCTGTCTCTACACTAATTAACTGCATATAATAAATAAAACATTCACACTACTTGGCGCCTTTAATGAAACGCCTAACAACGGAGGTACATATCCAAATCCATATGGTAATGATCTCATTTGACACGCTGATTAGAAAACATTGAAGAAACATGAGGCTCCCTGTTCATTCTCCATTAGTCTGCATTATACAGAATAAAAGATTCTGAGTGCAAACTGCTGAGACAAGTAACAGCTGTGTCTCCAAACTGATGCCACGACCTCGAGCACGCAGCCTATGTCAAACTGTAATAATCAGTCTTCTGTGCTTACAGTATTGATTTGTTTGTTCAACACAAATTGGTACATTGAAGCACTGCACAATAAGTTCTCCACAAGGAAACAGCGATTAACCTGCCAAAGTTGGTATTGATACCCCCCCGCCCCTTTACCAACACAAACAGCCTCTCTCCTGGTCTCTTAGGGTACCAGTCATCTGTTCTGTCAAACTGGAGATACGCAACATTGTGTAACACCCAAAGGGCTCTTGACTGTGCCAGTTCATATAATCCCAGCAGAACACACACACACACACACACACACACACACACACACACACACACACACACACATACACACACACACAGTCTCCCTCATAGGAATACTGATTCCAAGTACTGAAGCTGAAGCTGAAAAGCCCAGTATATCTCCAGCTCTGTCTCTTCTCTTCAGTGAACCATTGCCTCTGAGCTGCTCTCCTCCTCCCTTTGGCTAAAATTGCACCTTTCTGCTTTCCATACACATCATTTTAACGACAGCCTCAGGGAAACATGTCATTAAGAAATGGCGGCAACGCATATGGACACATATCCCTTGTAAGTGTAAAGTCCAAAGGTGGACATTGGACAGCCTGTCATCAGCCTTGATTGTGTGGGTGTTTCATGAGGATAAAATGAGGCCTGCCGCAGTACAACATACATCCCTTCAACTGTTAGGTATCTAAGTGTCACTCGCTCTCTTTTTTCTTCTCCTTTATAAATGCATCCTGCTCTCTAATAGTATATTAGCACTATAGATCAAGCTCTTCCGCAATTCCGCTCCGTTTCCAGAAGCTGCTCTGCTGCCGAGGCCTCTCTGGTGGCTCATTTCGCTCTGCAAAAGAACCGATCGTGGCAGTGTGCAGGGAGCACACAAGCACCTGCAATCAATCAATCAACACTTGCATGCACACAAACAGACACATGCATAAACCTCTCTAGATGGCTAATTGAGCTGGCTTCAAGATCACATAATGCTTGTGGATTTAGCAATAAGAAGAGTCTGACAAGCATGTATTTCATGTTATTGGTAACTCAGCAGCTACACTAAAAGTTACATGCCCCAAATGTCCCATCAGTGCCTTTGTCCTCATTTCTCATCTCTTTTTCTTTCCCTTTTTAAATATTTAAATCTGTCTAATGTCCACGTCATCAGTGGTGTGTTCATTCACTAACACACACGAATACACACTTACATCTCTGATGAAGTACTCCAGGGTGGCATAGGCGATGGCAATCCCATCATGGGTGCTCGTGCCCCGTCCCAGTTCATCAAGGATGACCAATGAACGTTCAGTTGCGCGGGAAATTATCTCTGAGGCTTCAGTCAGCTCTTCCATGAATGTACTGCGCCCTTTGTAGATGTTATCTGAGGCCCCCATCCTGGTAACCAGTCAGAGAAAAAAAAAAGAGAGGGCAGAGGTTGAATTTAATAAGGTGAAAGAAAGTTATGCTGACATCAGACTGCAAAACAGTTTTTGTGTTTTGAGATGGTGACTGTGTCAGATTATCATGGAGTTATAAATTGTTGCTGTGACGTTGCTGAGAGACGTGGCTGACTACGCGATGGACTCCAACCAATTTTTGCTCTACAGTAGGTGAGCAGCAAAGTGCCAGGCACTGACTTCACTGTTCCAACTGACAGGACCAACAACAAATGTTTACATATGAAATCATGACTTTATGAATGAAAGTGAACCTGGAGCCATTCATTGTCTCTCTGCAGTAACACTGTGAATCTGTGTTTATCCTTCCCTTAGAGAGAGGCTGACTGTGTGGGTGTGCAGCATACTTTGCATATGTCTGCAGAGGGTGACACTGCACCCACAGGTGTGCTTAATGCTCCTGTCTTTCACGTCACCACATCTACACTGTGCTCACATGGGTCAACATTTTTATTCGTCTAAATGATTGAAAGCCGGACTCCATCAAGAAATAAAATGCATTAACACAATAATTGTGTGCATGTAAGTAATCATTTTGGTTAGGGAATAATTTATCACTGGAAGAGTTCACAAGTCATGTTCATGGTGTTCCTGTTTCAACTATAAAATTACATATAAATTTGGGATACTACGTCTCTAAATGATTTGATCTCACACTGAGATAATACACAAACTGCTGTTGCTCCTCCAGAAACCCCCCAAAACCATCCACAAATACAGATTCAGCCATGTTTCTAACAGTGAACCTGCTCCTACAAGGTCCCCTTCCAGGAGTGTTGTTCATGCACCAAGAAAAGACAAAAATAGAGTGAAACTGAAACAGGGGATGAGGATGAAAGCAAGAGAGACACTTTTTAAAAAATCTTTTTTAGATTGGAGGAAAAAGAGGGAAGTCAACCAGCTGCTGCCAGATGTGGGTGATACTGTGGAGGGGTCAAAATGGATTGTTAAATCTAATTTCAAGCCCTCATCAAGTTTGTTCACTTCAGAGAGAATAAGAGGAGAAAAACGTTCTTGCATGAGGCCCAATGTGTCATGAGAAACAACACACTGTCTAGAACGCATGTAATGAATGTATTGACAAACACATTTTACCTGAAAGTAATGAGTGGTGATTTTACACTGTTGCCTGAGGAAAAAATGAGAAACAGTGGAACAAAAATACCTTGAACACAACTGTTGTTGCCACCTGTTGAGTACATGTCAATAGATTTGTGCTGCTTACAGAGATAATGTGACAACATGTTGAATTCTTCACAAGCCTCACAGCCAGTTTGAGAGCTCCTCTGATGCTCTGATACAGACTGACAGACAGAGCAGTGACTCATCTGATAAAAACTCGACTCCAGCTGGATCACAGATGCCACATCTCTCTGCCAGTCAGTGCTTCTCACCCCTAAATCTGTCTTTTCCTGTCTTGATTGACCGTCAGCATAATACCTATCAATGAACCACCAACAGGACCCTGCAGAACTATGAGTTACTATGGTTACACCACACGCCATATAAGAGAGGGGTGTGGCAGGCATGCTGCTGCATTTCATTAGCCATTTATGACGTGTGTGTGTGTGTGCGTGCATGTCTGAGACTCCGGGGAAATTATGACAATCGGATCTATACTGCATGGCAGGGAGCAGCGACAGAGTCAGATGAAAAAAGACAGAAGCGCCATGTCTGTCCACTGATGAGGGGATGCACAGCGGAAACACAACAACACCCCACCAGCTGGGTGTCCTGCTGGTCTCATTTAGTCCCTTCTTCCCGCCAAACAAACTGATTCTGAAAATAGACTCCATTTATCATCACCTCACACCTCTCCAGAAAACATGTTTAGCCACATTTCAAGTGTTTATCTGACACTTGTGGATCCCATTTTTTGCTTGGTGGTCTTATTTTCTTATTTTATAACCATATTCCTCTTAGTTTGATTGACGAGAAGGCTGCTTTCACTCACATTTTTAATACAGCACGATCAGTTGTTTGGCAGAAAGTCAAAAATCAAGCACAACCACAAAGCAAAAAACACACAGAACACAAGAAAACACAAACACAAGAAAAGGAATTACTGTATAATCATGACTGTATGACACAAAACTTCCAAAGTAAGAAATCTATCTCCAAAGTGACAGTGTTGCCTCAGCAATCAATGAAAGCTGACATCCTAAGGAGTGTAAAAGAAAAAAAATCCACAGACAGTGTTACACTCTGTATCATCAATCTACGATGTTTGGATTTGTCTCAGTATGAAATATAGTCTACAAATAAACTTCTGCTGTTTGATATGAAACTGGCTGACTGTTACAAAACCTGATGTTTACTGCTGATGTCTGAAATTTCTGCTATTAGACTTCACTTTAACAGAATCATCACATATTTTATCCACAGGAAAACAAATACATATACATAATATAAATCTTTTTGTTTTTTGATGTTGTAAAAGCAGATAACTTTATTGTTTGTTACATTTCTTCTGCACAACAGTTCCATTGTGATTTAAAATTTAAGTCACTTCTTATAATCATTTCATGCGATCCCGCCCCCTGCTAACAGGGATCCACACAAAGAATGAAGCTTTGTATCTACATACAGTGCCATAACAAAGGATCAATGTAAACATGTTAACATGTGGCCTAATTATATCTATATATTGCCAGTTATTTTGAGTTCTCCTTAGATTTGTCTGACCTGAGCGTGATTTAAACCTCCGGGTTCTATAGAAAACTAAAGGCCTGACCAGCCCCATATTCCACCTACAAGATGGCACAGGCTCTCTGATACTGTGGCTCAATACAAACTCAGAGGACCAAATGAATCAATTCAGGATACCGCATTTTTCCACATGCACAACATATTGCACCACACTCTTCGGTGATGATGTTACACAGAGACCTGTTGGCACCAAAACACTCACCACAGTCTCTCTAGATATTAGCCACATTTCTGCCCCCCCCCCCCCACCAAAAAAAAAATCTCTGCATTCTCTGATGGGAGGGGAGCCTGTGAAAGACTTTACTAAAACACAGTATAATCACTGCTTGGAGTCCATGGTCGATTAAAGGTCCTTTTCAAAACACACTTTTACATTCTGCTTCCTTTTGCTGTTTCCATAACAACCATGTAGGGATGGAAGAATGTGCTCTATAACCTTCAGGACTCAATACCGACGAGAAAACACACACACACAGCAGCTGCACATGTGCACGTACACATATGCAGACTCTATGATGCGGCACGCAGCTTTAAACCAATCCCCAGATTATTCACTTTATCCTCATAGATAATCAATCACCTGCATCAGTTCAGGCAGGATATCCCATTAGGCGCCTACGCACCATCTCATTACCCCCAACTCACAAAGTCTGCTTATTCCACCCTGGTAAAACTCACACGCTCGCACACTGAGTCTGTCTCCCTCTCACTCATAAAATACAAAACATCTCACACACACAAGATGAAGCAATTCCCACCGCTGCGTCTATTAAGCTTGACACAGCGGTGGGGATTGATTGAGCGTTTATTATCAAGACCGATTCTCCTCAGGATCTTACATTCAGTGATAAGAGGGAGGCCGAGCAGTGCAATTAGAAACAGATAGGACGACTGAGGTAACGGAGGAGGTGAAGAGAGGACAGCGGATACTGTGTGGCTGCGTGTTCGTTTTCTCTGTGCACATTAATTAGCTATAAAATGCTTTTTTTTGTTTGAGAGATAGAGACCATACAGTATTAACCTCCAACCCCAATCAGAGACCAGAACAAAGCACACACATGCATGGTGCTGTATTACTTGACTGTTTTTTTCTCGAAACATCCACATTTTTATAAAAAACAGATCAACTGGGGCACCGTGGTGATGTAGGGCTTTAAGGTGCAGTTTAAATGAAATTTCACTCAGATTTATGTCCCCGTGTTCCTAAAAGCTGTTGTTTCATGCTGAAAGAACACATGGATTACTTTAGTTTATAACAAAATAAAAATAGTTTGGTTATGAAAAAAAACTCAGGAACTGACTGAGATAATAAAAAGTAAAAAAAAACAAGGATGAAAACAGTGCTATAGGAAGGCAGTCAAAGTAAGTGACTAAGTGACCACAAACCATGACCTGTACAACTGAGAATCTTAACAGACAAGGGGAAAATCACAAATAGGATTCTGATTATCTGATTACATCCTTCAGATTTAATAAACAATGTGTTTTGCTGGTTTTAGCAGTATTTAAGTATTTAGTTTTTAAAATCAAAGTAAATAATTCCAAGATTTTTAAAAAACACTTCTATAATGTAAGCTTATTCAATTATAACTTGATTTCAGTTGACTTTAAATCTTCTTGTTTTTTTGTTTTCAGCTTCTAAGATGATAAAATATATGATCTCCACGTTTTATTATCAGTTCCTTATTTCTGTTCACTCAAACTTACCCAACCTGTTAGTCTAATAACCCCAAGTCCAAGCATTAACCCTAAAGTAGAGTCTTACAGACGTGTGGACCAGCCAAAATCACCTCATTACACTAATATGAAGTCTAAAACCCTCCAACTCTTTCTCTCAAGGACGCACACACACGGACACAAACACACACACATAGTTTTGGTGTGCTGACAAGTCGCTGGCTCCCTCTGGGTTAATACATAAGAACATGCTTAAACCCACAAAAAAGACAATTACACACATCTGCAAGCCATTAGGTCTAATCACATAGTGCAGCAGAGGCAGAATAACAGAGACCATATATTGGCCTGTGTTCCACACTAATATGTAGTCAGGACTGGAAACTACATGCAGAGCTTAATGCTACTCTCATCATAATGAGAATAATCATCAGCGGCAAAGAATGATCTTCTCCCACAAAGCCTTATTGTCTGAGGGTTCCTACGATACAGAGCCTCATCGTACCAAACAATGACAGAACAATGGAGCCGGCCTTGTCAAACAGCTCTTGTTCAATTTTTTTTTTCATCCTTATGCACCTCCTCCTGTGAGGTGAGGAACACAATGGGATTAGATGGGATTACTCCTGCTCCTAAAAATAATCTTGACCATGTCACAGATGATGACACAGGTGAATGAGGTGTTTGTTACTGTGGAGATAACAAAAAATTCTCACTTCCTCCCAGTGTCCTAATGTTTAATTGGACTAATAAGAAAGAATGTGCAGAGGTGAAAGTGCGTTGTGCGCCATTGGTGTTGTCATGGTCACTATCCTCGTCTTCCTGTCAACGAGGACAAAGAGTCACTCAGGTATCACTTCTTGAGTGTGTGTCTGTCTGTCCGTTGATAAAAATAAAGCAAAGCTGCAATGGCATTTTTGTGCTACTTTTACACAATGGACTGTCTCATCCTCAATGTGCCAGCCAGGCAAACATCTACACACTGATGTCCCCAGTAGACTGTTACATATGAGCTGTGTCCACTTCTTCTGCATCAAATGATTGCTTTTATTCATCTCTTGTTTCCATAAAATCCGAACTGCTTGATGAAGCCAATTCACAAGCAGATTCATAAAAAAGTGCCCGTTTGTCCAAAGTACAAATAAACAGTTTTTTATTTTCAGTTAATTCCTGCAGCTCTCACAAGATTTCAGATGGAGCACTTTTTCAGAAGAATATTACTCTTTAATATTTACTCTTAACTCTACTCTTTACTCTTTAATTTGTGTAAATGTGCAGTGTTTCCGTGTTCCCCCCTTCTTGTATTCATCATGTGGCCAGACAGGTAGAAATGTCTCCTTTTTGTCATTTCAATATGTTCATTGTTCATGTTTGTGGCTTAATTTCTGGTAATGGACCTCGCCCTGTTAAATGTGTTTGCACATGAGTTAAAGTGATTGTTTGTCATGAACACTGAAAATTTGTCTGAATAAAACTCTTAAATTGCACTGTGCTGGTCATTGCCAGCAGGTCATCATATGCAGTTTGTTATCATTTCTGTCTCGCTACGCTGTTTACTGAAATTCACAGCTATCACAGATTCAGAGGGAGACTTCACATGGGCTTGTGTTCATACCTGGTGTAAATGCCATCCAGTATGCCCAGACGGGCCTCAGAGGCTGGGACGTAGGAGCCCATCTGAGCCATAACACAGATCAGGGCCACTTGGCGGATGTAGGAGCTCTTACCCCCCATATTAGGACCAGTGATTATCATGGTTCTCCTAGCATCACCCTGTTACAGAGGAGAGGAGGAGAGAATAATAACAGTGACACAGACAGAAGGCGAATGAGGAGAGAGACAGAATAAGATATTTGCATGCTGTCCTGCACAGCTGAGGAGGTGGGTGGATTGAAAGCTTGGCTTCTCTTCCTACTGGCTTGTGCTTCTGTTGCAAGATTAACCTACACCCACTCCAGCACTGAGCGAGGAAGTGTGTGTGTACATGTGGTGTATTGTGTATTTATATGTGTGAGAGCATGTCTCTATGTGTGCTGTTGCAATTTTGTTTCAGAACTGTCTCAATGAGTTAGTGAGCAGGCCCATAATGTGTGTGTTTTGGCTCAACTTTGTATCAAAGCCATCTGAATAAGCCTGTGTCTGCGTGTGTGTACCTGTAGTTCAGTCTGGTTGGGCACATACTGGTTGTGCTCTCCCATCAGTAAGTCTATAGCAGGGTGTCTGCCGTCCCTGATCATGATCTGACGCTGATTTTCGCACACCTCCGGTCTGAACACAGAGAAAACACTCAGTTTGGCACATACAATAACACACATTCATACACACCAAACACAGAAGATAGCATAATTATTACAACTGACACTGAGACTATAACATTGTGTAGACCAGTTTTCCCTTTCTGCTTTATTTACTGTATAGATATTAGAGGATGATACAGATTCTAAAGAATGAAAATAAGGGATAAAAATATATACACTGATATTTCATTCCAAAAACGTGCCACATTTGAGTTCACATATTTAACATGTAAACAATATTCTACTATCAAATGTGACAGTAAAAGTAAATAGTAACATTTAAGTTTGGATTTTAAACATATCTGAAATTGAAATTATTTAAAATAAGGCATTTATCACTGTAGTTTAGTGCTCTGCATTTATTTTTTCTCTATCTGCCAAAATTCACACACATGATGTATCTGTGCTAACCCATTACTGGCCAATAACAAATAGGCCTGCTATTGCGTCGGGCATGCTCTATTTATTAAAGTAACACACACGCACACAGAACAGTAAATGCCTGCTTTCCTTAAATGAATTAAAGAGCAATGACAAAAATAATAAAAAGAGTTAAAGAAAAAAAAGGTATAAATCTCCACAAACTACGAAAAAGGGGACCTGCAGTACTAACACACAGATAGAAGTAAACCTAAAATACTAGTGTAGAAATAGACAATACATGTAAAGGTGTATGTGTGTGTGTGTGTGTGTGTGTGTGTGTGTGTACGTGTGCGCGTGTGTGAGTGGGAGAGATGTTGGCGTTCTGGCTGAGCACACTGCTGAGCCCAGTGCACACTCCCACACACAGCCTGTCTGAGACTATAGGACACGACACAGGACACCCACACACACGCTCACACATACACATGCACACACACAATACAACCTTACACACAAACACCAATATTTACGGTCATCATGAGAGGACATCACCTGCAATAGTCCCCTTGTTTAGCCACCTCAGCCAATGAAAAGAGACAATCCATGGTTGCTAGGTGACTAATAGCCCTTTTCATGGTGTGATAGTGCTCCCCAAACTGACTACAGAGAGGGAGAGATAGAGAGAGAGAGAAACAGCGAGGGAGAGGAAAAAGATTTTCAAGTGTAAATTAAGGTAAGTGCGTACTGCGTTCAGAGTAGACGCCACTGACGCCGCTCTTGACTAAAACTGACTTATTCCAACAGGCAGCTGCGGAGGCATCTCTCTGAACCAGAGACTGACAAGTTTTTAGCAGTTCCTCGTTGGGAATTCATGATCAGGTATATGTTTGGATGCAAGTGTCTTGTCATACTCGAGGAAATTGGTCCACTCCCTCTGGCAATCCAGCAGCAGCTGCTCCCGGAGCTGCAGCAGCTTCTTGTAGCGCTCCACCAGGAAAGGAGAGTGATATCTGCTGACTGCCTTGGTGCTGAGGAGGAGAAGGGGGGGAAAGAGGTGAGGCGGAGGAGGCAGAGCACAGAACGGATTAAAGCGAGCAACTTTTTCAATCACTGATTTGCTATCTTAAGTGCTCTAGAGACAATGCATAACATATCACGCTCCCCCATTACACCGTTCAGTGAAAAAAATCTATTTCCTCAGAGTTACACAGCTCAAGCTAGACAGCATGGTAGTTAGCTCAGAGTGATATTTAAAACCACAGAGCAAAATTTAAAAAGACTGTCAGTGCCACTGTTATATCATTTCAGAAAAACTGACAAAAGTGCTGGTGACTGTGTGCGTTTGTCTTGCATGTGTGTGTGTTGAGACTGTGAGCTCACCTGCTGATTTTGACCCAGTCAGGTGGAACAGTGGACGACAGCGAGTTCTTCACCTCAATCAGAAACTGAGGGCAGAGGAGGAAGAGGAGAAGGAAGACTTTGATGAATAAGACCAGAGCAGACGGACAAAATAATGTGTCACTTTTGATTAAAACTGACACACACACACTGATACAACACACAGAAATCAGATCATTGTGGTGAGTCAGTCTTTCACCCAAAGCGGGCCATCAATCTCCTCCCACCTGTCTTTCACTCTCAGCCTCAAACACACACACACAGACAGTACCTCCTGTCCAGAGACACTTGTGTAGTCGAGCGCGGGGGCTTTCAGCGTCAGTCGAATTTCTTTGCGGTGGTCTTGAATCTCATCGAGGACGGCCTGGATCTGCTCCCTCCTTTCCTGCAGCACCGGGAAGCCGGACAGATCTGAGAACAGTTCTGTCTTGTTCCCCAACCTACAAAATTACATCATACAAACTGTGAGACATTTTCTGAGACGTGAGCCTGCTGGTCAGCCTGATTCTTCAGTAGTAAAAACTGAAGGAAAAAAAATCATCCATGTGTCACTTAACACTTAGGAGGTCCATCACCCTGGTGCTCCATGCCAACTGTTGACTATACATTATGTGGAGTGACAGCAGGCATCTAACATCACTGCGTTGTATTTCTGCGCCCAGTTTTGTGATACTGTGGTGTGTTTTTCTGATTCCCAGATTAACATATGACCATAAGGGCTTTAAATCAAAATAAATCCAATATAGAGGGGTCAAAAAGACACCAGTGTCCCAACCAGAAGAGATTTAAGCATCTATCTTTAACAAACCAAGGTATTAAAATGTATTTATTCAAATACAATGTCTGGTATCTACATCCATGTAAAAATATTCAAAATAAAATCATTGAAAGTTGCTGCTTGAAAGTTCTCATTTTCTTAATTTTGATGTTAAAAAAATATTTTCTTTAACAACAGTTTTGATAATAACACATCAATTTTAAGTCACTTGTCAAGAGAAAATGTCTCCAACTAGCTCATGTCAGAGGATTTTCATTTTCACATTTTTTTTTATAATAAAACTCTTGCTGGCCTTGGGCTTTGAGAAATGGTAATGGACATTTTTCAGTGATTTTCTGATGTTTTGTAGACAAAACAATTCATCTGTTAAAAAAGCAACAAATAAATCCATAATGAAAGTAACGCTTAGTTACAGCCCTGCACTCTATATCAACCACAAAGGAATTTAAATGATATAATACTGACATGATTGACTATATACTTCTGTAATGAACAATAAAAATAACTTAGACAAAGTGTTAAAGACTATAACATTCTAGGTAAAAACATATAAGTCACTCATGAAGCTTTGTTCAAATTGAAATTTGAGTTCAAACCAATTGACTATTTTGGGTACAAATCATTCCTCCCTGACTTCTGAATGAAAATTCAGCATGATTGCCACTGTTCTGTGCTATGCTAACGCTATGGTCCAATACTATTGCATTGATTGTATCATATTGATTTTTTTTTTTTTTGTATAGCTGCTCATGCAAAATACTCAGTTTTTCCTCTTTCACCTCCAGATGCCTCTTTTTCATGCTGCTGGATACTCACTTGGCCGCCTTTTCATTGAGCACTTTGAGAAAGCTGTGTGCTGGAGCCAGCAGATCAGGAGTGTCCAACAAGAGGCCTCGGAGCAGCGTCGAGCTGATCTGTGACTGGATGGCTGGGAGCAAGGCCTGCAGTTCCAGCCCCAGGCGAGACAGACTGCTACTAATGAGGTAAAACTCCTGTGTGGAAGACTGGAACACACACACACACAAAGATATGCATGAGATCTGATGAAGCGTAAATGGTTGAGCAGCTCTTCACTGCTTTGTGTGTGTGTGTATGTTTGTGTGTGTGAGAGAGAGAGAGAGAAAGAGTACTGAGTGCTTTTTGTAAACCAGTGACATTAGGTCACTAAATCTCATCTGCACCCCTCCAAAAAATAATAAATAAATATCACAGCTGCTTCGCTGGATTTATTCAGCACTTCAGGCACTGATTTCTTCCTGATTTCTTTATTCACATTTATCATCGCACTCAGAGAAGATGACTGTGGCTCAGTTATAAGCAGATGCTGCCATTAATCTATTCCAATTTGTGTAAATTTCAGCTGTTTTGGTAATCGATGACAACCACAATATGGGACACATAGCTATATAATCTAATACATAGCAGGCACAGTTTTATGTTTCTGTAAGATCAATGCTGCGGCTGTAAAAATAACACTGGCGATCATTTAAGATGAAATCAACCTAATGACTAATCAATGCTCAGCATTTCACCTCTGAAGAGAGGTGATATTGTAGATTATATCGACTCCATATAGCCATTAGTGATGTCACAGTATCGTATCAAGTCATGAAAGGTTAATGAGAGTCACACTGAGGATGGTTTATGGTATTTATCAAATGCTGCAGTTTTAATGCCCCCCCCCCATGTCTGCCCCCTTGTTGCTCTTTTATGAACCCAAACAGACAGTGACTGGAGACCATAAGTGTGCCCTCCCTCTCATTATGTCAGTGGAGCCAAGGAGACACAGGCCATTACACACAGGCCCATTTATCTACAGATGGGCAAAATGACAATTAAGGGCCCTGTGCATGTGCATGTGTGCATGTGTGTGTGTGTCTGTGTGGGGTAACATTTGATCATTTTCTTTTAACAATATATGAAGGAGTCAGAAAGTTGAACATGAAACAAGCCATCAAGACCAGAGAGCCTCTCTCATCTCCGCACAACACACACACACGCACACACGCACACGCACACACACACACACCACACACACACACACACACACACACACGGGTGGGATGAAGCCTTCTGACATTCTGACATTTCAAAGATGGGTCCGATGGGAAATGAGATTGTCTCAGACAATCAGGTAAGTGCCACTGAGGCGACTGCTCCCTGTTGTTAATCAACAGGCATGCCATAAAAGAGAGCAAGTGAGAGAGAAAGAAGGTGACAGAGAGAGAGAGAAAATGTCTTGGTTTTGATTTTCATGCAAAACAGGGAGGAGAATGAGGCCTGCCATTTTACCACCTTTGTACCAGACTTGTCAGTTTTAAACTATTTCACCACACCCACAGATCTCAGTTTGAGACAATGGGTAAAATGAAAATGTAACCGATATTATTTTCAGCCAGAGGTGTGTGTGTGATTGGAGGCGACTATGTCAGTCTCATGTGCCATCCTCCGACCAGTTTCATTACTTTTTACCTTTTTGTGATATATGCTGCAGATGCCTCTCTCCAGGTCAGGCAAATGTGACAACAGGGATCTGGTGGAGTTCAAAGTGAGAGAGTCCGACTCTAAGATCTCCTGCACAGCATCCTGCCGCTCTGAGACGGATCTGAGTTCACGGAAGAAAAAGAAGGAAAGAAAGAAAGAAGCACAGAAATTAGGAAGACAAGAAGGAAGGTAAAGAGTTAAAGAGATCAAAATGCTCGTCCCATTTCCCATCAGCAAAAGAAATGTGTCACGTGGAGGGCTGAATCAGTCTTGAGTGAGAGCTGCTTTTTTAAAGAAAGGTGTTTTGAACTTAGAAGAAATAACTGCTAAATTGCGACTGATTGGCTTCTTCATAAGTTCAGAGATGTGCTGTTCAAAGAGGTGATTGCAGTGATATCTATAGCAAGTTCAATTACTTCAGCTTGTGCGTTTTCCTATTACTAAATGGGATCTCTGGCATATTCTCTCTGGAGACAGGGCAGATACTAAGAGTTTTAAAATATGTTTATTGAGTTAAATCATTTTTATAGTGCATTTTACAATGTGGACAGGTTAAATATTGATGGTAAGAGTTTAAGAGGATTATAAAAACTATTTCAACAAATGTTAACACCCTTTTAACATTTGTCTTGATGTTTAAATTACAGACATCCAGGGAAAATGGACTGGAAAAGCAGATCAAGACAAGCTTAGTTATGTAATAAATGGACTTCATACTCACACTCCCATCATTAATGTATAATTTTTTTGCGTGTCTGTGTATGCACATGTGTATGAGTTGCCGTGTAATGTGTGTCTTGGAATTAATGTGGCTGGGTGTAATCTGGGTTTTACTGATGTTGAAATTCTGTAGAGGAGCTATCTGTATAATCTGAGTGCAGCGCCCAATCCACAGCTATAATCCCTGCACAGGGGGGAGAGGGAGGGCCACACACACGGAAAGAAAATACTCGTACAATCAATATGTGGATAACAAAATTACAATGCAGAGAAGAGAAATGGAATAGCACTGCAGTATCAGAACTGAGGGGTTGTGTGGAGCAGAAGTGCTGTGAGTCAGTTTCAGCTTTTTATGTGTGTTTTCACCCTGCAGTGTTTCTGAAAAGAAGAGCAGCTGCTCTACTGAGTGAAAAATAAAATAAGTGTTAACATTATGGGTGCTTTCCTACATCCTCTCTTACAATGTTTACTTAAATGCGACACTGGAGCATTTCATTAAAAGCATTAATACATCATGAAAACATCAGAAACAAAAAATGGGATGTGGGGATAATTTCTATTAACAGTCATGTGACTTGTGAAGCTCATTTATGCAAGTAAGAGTAGAAACTAATTCAATACATTATTCTTCAAAATGGCAGTGATTGAAAACATATTTTAAGTAGGAGTATGTCTAATTAATGGTGCCTTCTGATACTTATTTGTATTATTTTTGGTCCTGGCACTGTATTTATTCACATATACTGAATAATAACTCTGGAGGAATTATGCACTTCTGCTCTTTGTCCCAGTGTGTCACAGTCAAACAAGAAGTGCTGAAATTAATGAAAAGATAAATGGACCTGACCTTTTTACCCTAAGCTCTGCCTCTCGGGTGGTGCTGTGTGCAAACTCAAAATCAGTCAGGTCACATCTTTATCGTCCCACAGGAGGAAATTGTTTTTTTGGTAAAGGCAACTAAAAATACAAACAACACTGCAACAACTCTAACCTTAACCACCTTCAACCTAAATCCTGACAAAACCACATAACAAGTACAGTTTTTCTGAGTGGTATACAGCATTGGGAGTACTGCTGTGTTCACATCATATTGCAGTGTGGGGTTCACATCAGCATTCAAGTTGTAATAAGAGATGAGAAATTTGGATTTTGCTGAATTCACAGATATAGCTGACCTAGACTTTAATAAGGTGGATGTGACTGAGACTCAAAGATTGATCTGTCAGGGGCTATAATGTCAATACATGGCATTTTTAACCTACTCTCTCATTTCTACCATGTGACATGAAGGTGCATAAATGCTGCCTGAGAGGTTTAATTTGGCACAAGAAAGTTCCCTCACCATGGCAAAGAGAAGACAAACACCTGGTGTTTAGATTTATTTTGCAGCACTGTGAAGTTTACTGAAAAGAACAGAGAAAGAACAGTCGTGCTTCATCAGAGGTCAGAGGGTGTCCTGTACTCACTGCGGGTCTGTGAGGGGTTGGCTCACCCACTTCCTCATCAGTCTCCTCCCAAACGGAGTGCAAGTGTGGTCCAACACCCACAACAGACTGCCCTTCACACCACCATCTGTCTGTCATTGAAACAACACACACAAAAAACAGCTTACACACACAGTAATACACACATTCAGCTTGTATATCATGACAAAATCCAGCACTGTTATTTCAAATAGGTAGAAAATGCTACTGTGACATTAGTAATGTAAGAAGTGAGCAGGTGATGGAAGCCGCAGGCGGTCAGGTGAAAAGACTTGACTTGGGCTTGAACTCCCAAGTGTGACAGATGTATGTGTGTGTGTACTGTGCAGGAAGTCTGCTTGTCTCACACACACGCCACAGCAGCAGAGTCGTGCTGAACTTTTGAGCCGTCACCCACGCAAGCCTGACTAGTGACCGAACATTTTCTTCAGTTTATCTCACGCATTAAATTTTTACAGTCCACTGTTCAACTGGCTGATTTCTTCAAGTTGTACAAAAACCATGTGCAAAGTTGTCGTTACATATATAAAAAAGTATTCACACTGGAAGATGTCCATCTACCTGGTGACATTTCTATCTGGCTGGCTGCTGACAGTGTTCTCTGTTGAAAGCTCGGCAAAAAGGAAACTCAAGTAAAGCAGTATAATCCGTGGGCTTTTAGTACTGAAGTGAATGTAGCATACACTCAAGCTTCACGTCCACTTTTCCTGTGTGGTAAATTACCACTGGCACACACTTCTGTTCAGCAGTCTCTCTTGACCTGGTTCTAGCCAAAGCAGCAGATTTGAGACTTTGACTCGAGTCAAACTTAGGTCACAAAAATGAGAACTTGAGACTTAACATAAAGTGGCTGTGATATTTCAAAAATAACTATGTATGAAGGGACAAGGTCAAAGCAATGAAACAATGTGAAAGTCAATGCGGAGTGTCAGGTCTGTAACTTGATTCACTCTCACTACTCTCACTACGTTCAGTACCAAACTGTAGAAAGACACAGTAACGCAGTAGCTGGTGAACATAGAGAAGCAATTAGCAGCTAAAGAACCAAATATTTCCCACAGGAGCTAGTAGACTTAACTCCCTTAAGACTTGACTTGACTTCATACTTGAGAGTGATGGCAATCAAGTTTCAAATTTTGACCTGGAATAATAGAGTCTATAGCCATGCTAGCAGTTCTGTGAGGTTGTATGTAGGCATGTTAGCATGTTAGCATAGGATCAGCATTTAGCATCAACATGCTAACATGCTCATAGTGTCAACTACGAGTAACTAACTGAGGATGATGGATGTTCGTAGAGACATGCATTGTCACACACAATGTGAATGCAGTGATTAGGCCTCTTTATAAAAAAGACTCAGTCTCAGCTATGTAAAATACACTATAAATGTATAAATGTTCAGATGATGTGTCTGACTAATTGTCAGTATCGAGAGAGCTTAAAGACCTGTAACATGACTCCCTACACAGACATGAGGCTTAAGACTTGGCTCTATCTAAAATGAAAAACAGAATTTTCCTCGCCAAGCCAAAGATAGAGTGCAGATGTTTCTGTTTAGCAATTAGTGAACACTAGAGGATTGTACAGTATGGTGCAGTGTAAACAGCCAACTGAGATGTGCTTATACCTGATTGTTGAGGATTTCCAGGTTCCTGAGGGTGGCAGCACTGAGTATCATACCCTCAGACTCACAGGGACAGACGTCGAAATGAGCTGTATGGAGAACAAAATATTATTACAATACAGCAGCATAATGTGAGTAGCATTTTTTTAATTAGGAAAAGGTTTTAAAATAATTCCACAACTTTTCTAACTCAAATCAAACCAGTTCTTTGACTGAAATATGGCTCTTTGACGTGTAAAATCTTGGTGTTCAATTTGTAAATAGTTGTAAATGGGGTAGAGAACAAACTAAAAGTTGCACTTTAGTCCAAGAGTCCAAGAGTGAAATATGTTGTAGAACACATTATAAAACACCCCTTTAAGTTGTACAATGGTGCAACTAACCCTTTCAAACTGAAGACACAGTCCATCACTGTGTTTTATCTAAAGAGGTCATTTTCAGAATCATTTTCTCACATTAACCCTGCAGTGTTTCTGAAGCAGAACTAATCTGCTGACGAATAAGTGACAGCATAGGCGTTACCTTACAACCTCTCGAACAATACTTAATTATATGTAATGTTTGAGAATGTCATAGTGTCAAATATCAATTCAAATATCAGGAGCAGAAAACTGGAGATAAAAATCATTTCATTTAAATGTCACATGACTCCTAAAGTCAAGTGTTATGCAAGCCACAAAGCAGACTGGAAACTACTTTATTGTTTAAAACTGCAGGAACTAAAAACGTGAGTATAGGTTTTGCTTGTGATGGTGCAGTTCTACAGAAGGGTGTAAAAGGAGAAAAATATAAATACTTCACTTGTGTAAAATAAGATGTGAAATACATACTGTTATATTCCTGTAGGGCAATGTGTAAATTACCTCACATTCCTAACTGGAATCCAAACCTCAAAATTAAACATAGATCCAGGAATTCACCAGCGGAAACCCTTGACAATGATTTACCTTGTAGCCTGTGCTGCTAAGTGTATGTGTTTGTTTGAGTGCGGGGGTTTGTGTGCACCTTTCACTTCTAAGAACTCTCTCCAAGTTGAATTCTTGGAGGTACTGGATGAGCGGCCCTAGACAGCAGATCACTGGGCTCTCCAAGGACGCCACACCCGACAGAGAGCGAGAGCCTGGAGGGGACACACACAGCAAACATGCCACATTTCCACTAATATAAAACACAGCCAACTCTTCAGACGCATCCAGTGTTTTACATGTGAATGGCTGTTTTGGTCTCAATGAGAGTATATGAGTAACTGAAGGGAATATGGGATAAACATCTGAAAAGAAAATACACCTTTCTCCTGGGTGTGGCAGTAGAACTCGGTGACTGTGTTCATTGCAGAGGTGAACTCAAACTCATCCCTGTCCCTCTTCTCGACTCTCACTCGGTCATCAGCCTGAGCACTGGAGGGAGCAGCGTTGATTCAAGTGGTCAGTGATGCTTGTGAATATACAGACAGACCAGTGAAGGGAACACAACACCTGATATCTGATTATTTTTCATTCTGTGACAAGAATTAGGCACAGCAGCACGGCACGTTCCAGCTGTGCTTTTGTTCAGCTAGACTCTACAAACACACACACGCATGCAAACCTCATTCACACACTGAAACACAGCACATTTCCCCTGCATCTCCCCGTTGCTCCGTTGCATCTCCCGATTGTTCCATTCACTCTCTAGGCTTTGCTGCTTTCAAGGACTTGGTTGCTTTGTCCGCTCTGCTGTTGCCAGGGCAACCAAGGCAAGCACATGGCTCTGGACACAGTGCTGAAGCATTTTCTTTCTTCCGCTTCCTAATGCTCACACACAACACACACACAACAGACACACAACCACACATAGAAGAATCATCTTTCACTTCAGCCACTGGCTGGACTAAGAACAACGACTGCATAGTGTGATCAATAGACTGCATATTGTGCCAGCAGTGCATCTACGACCATAAATCATTTAACCAGTCAATTCAACCATATTATGAGGTTTACAAGAACAGCCACGCTTGCAGATATTGATCCAGGAACAGAGGGTTTCTACAAACCCCTGACAGGACCCAGCATTGTGATCTTGGGTTTAGGACGTCTCAGTCTGTTATGAGTTTCTTGGGAAACTACAAAGCCGGATGCTGGTTCAAGTTTATGCAAACAACTGACCAGAGGTTTGTGCTGTGTTCAATTTTGCAGGCATTTGAATCATAATATTGGACAAATCTACATTTTAACCTGATGATGGCGCTAGCTAGAGGAGGCATCAAGTGCTCATGAAAGTTATTAGAATTCATCATCTGGATGCCATAGATGTCTCCTTCTAGAGATGTTTCACCCAAAACCACAAATATCAACATCATGATAATCAAAGTCTTTAGGATCCATCTTTTGGGAACCATGAATATCTGTAAAACATTTTGTGCAAATCCACAACATGCAACAAGGTCCCTCAGGCTGGGAGTCAAACCATGGACGTTGCAGCTATGTGGTGTGCCCTGTAACAATTCAGCTGCCGAGGCAAACCTCAAACATCCTTTTTCCAATACTATGAGCACTACAAATTAAATTTAATCAAATGCCATTAAATGCCATCTTTCAATACAATGAGCACTGCAAATTTAATTTTATTAAACTGTAATTTGTGTTTCGTCCATCTCTGAGGATCTGAAGGGGAGGGTGCTTCATATTTTAAAAGTGGCACACCACTTCCTTTAGGCAATGAGATTTTTTTTTTTGTTTTTTTGTTTTGTTGTTTTTCGATAAATGTCCACAGCACTGTGACGCTCATAATCAATCAAAGACACAGGTGGATAAAGGTTAAATCAGAATGCTGAGACCTAGAGATCAGAGGTTAATGTGCACAACAGATTAAGGTGCTCGATTAGTCTCTATAGCTGCAGGGTGAATATGAATCTCTCAGAGTGGCCATTTAAGTCTACACACACACATAAAATACACAAATTATGTCTGATGTGTGTGTGCGCTCGTGTGGATCTATTCTGACAGATGCTTGCTGTCTTACCATGTACCCAGGATGAACTATTAAATTTCAAGGGCATCAGTCATCGACTTAAAATCTTTGGAAAAGCAAAGAGACAGAGAACGTTTGCGTTGACAACATCAGCCAGTGAGCTTTTTCAGTCGCTCTGATCCTCGTCACTGCTCTGATCCTGACTCATGACTCCAGGCTGTGGATGAGTAAAGCAACTAATACTGCACCTAGCTACTACCAACCTCCCAGGGACTCATTACCTGCCGCTCCATGGACACACATACATCCCGTTGCCTTGGGGCCCACCTCATCAGCCCACCCCAGAGACATGGAGGTTGTCGAGCTAACGTCAGAAGCAACAAAAATCCCTTGTTTTAAACATTCACCTGGGGGGATCTTGCCATTGTATTTTTTTAATGGGTTTTGGTTAAATTAATAAAACATTTACAAATGTCAATGCTAATATCCATCAAAACATCTATTTCAGAATCATTTATGCATTTTAAGTGTCTTTAAGAGCCTGATGAAGAAAAAAACTAATCACCTAGAAAAATGTCTTGGGAGGAAGCCAACAGTGGTGATCTGTAAAGGGTCTCACACAGCTGAGTATAGTGTGTGAATATAAATGTAACAAATTGTCTTGAGTTGAACAGACCTGCCCTGTATTTGTATGATACAGGCTGCACAACACTAGAGAGCAGTGCTGTTCAAACATAATAATTGGACTGGCCTTTACAGGCCCATCTCCACTATAATCACTCAACACGGACAGCTGTAAAAAGGAGGAGGGGAAGAGACAAAGAGAGGGGAAAAGAGAGAGAGGAATGAATACAAATGAACAAAAATTTCTAGAATTAGATCTTAACAAAGGGGAAAATGAGAAGGGAGAGAAAATAGCCACTGAATAAAAGTGAATAATGAGAAATGTACCTCATCAAGGAGTCAAAACCAGCAGACATCCCTCCCATTTATTCTAGCATCCCCTTCTAATCTAATCCACTCCACTCCCTCCCACTCCCACGTTTCATTTTCTCGGCATAATGCAATCACTGGCAGCCTCCAGAGGCCCTGTCCCCACTGGTGTGAACATGCTGGGTGCAGACTGTCTGCGAAGATGAGCCAAATGACAGCACGATGGGAGGCAACAGGTTTCTGGAATACAGCAGTTCAGTGTCACTGTCGCTGCCCCAGTCGCTATTAGTCAGCCGATGAACAAAGGACAATGCGTTGAACTTTTTTGATCTTGCAGCTCAGACAGCAGCCTGCTCGCATTAAAGTCTGCTTTTGCATCAGAGACGTCATTGAAGCTTGTTAGTACAACATAAAGGCTGACGACTCCCTGTTGTACGTCATGTTCTTATGCTGAGCTAATCACTAGGATGATTTGAGTGCTGCCAAATTTCTATCATCACCTGAAATGATGGCGTTACCTTAACTGTGAGGAGTCCTATAGGATTCTCTCCTAATGTGATTTTCAGTGATGGGGAAGAAAATCCACAGACCTTATTCAATACAAAAATATATTCAAAGGTTTATCTGAAGCTAACATGCGGCTTCAGCCATCTGAGTTGCAGTCTCTGGTAGTAAATTACTACTTCATGTTTCCCTATTGAGTTGAAATGGAAGAAAAGTAACAAAAAGAGGAAATTTTGAATTAAAAAGGCTGCAACATGGAAAGATTATCACTTGATCTGACTAATTACAATAGCTGCAGTCTTAGTCTAACACCTAAAGTGTTCAATTTATGCAAAATTATATTTTAAATGTTTGATCTTTACATGTATTGTTGTGTTATACCATGATGGTGCTAATAATATCAACACCAATACTTTTTCCTCCACTTCTCTGGTTATGAGCAACTACTACCTGTTATTTTGTAGACTGTAAATGTTGGACAGTAAATGTAAGCTAAGTTGTAAGACCAGGATACATTTTTTTACCTATATGTGTCTATAGTTTGCATCCTGTAACTTCTCAGCAGCTGCAACGATCATTTATTTTGTTGACCCTGAGTAAAAAGCTCCAAAAGACTCACAAATACATTTATCAACATTAGAGCCTGCTGCGGCCTCCAGGGCCACCAGCCCACTTTTATTGACTTTAACTTTCTTCCAGCATTTATAACTACTTTACTTGTTTGGCCAATGAAATAGACTTAATGCATCATCTGACAAATGTTTCCTTTGTAAAACAACTATTATAGAAACATTGGTTTAGGGTGGAAAGTCAGTCTATGAACTTTTAAAATAGATAAGCACTGGTTGGACCCTGTTTAGCCCTGCAGAGGTACCCAGAGTACGGAGGGCCATTATCACAAAACCTCAATATGAGTCGGCACTTGATTTCCTCATCCAGACTGAGCCCGGAGAACTCCAGACCAAACAACTGTCTACCTGCCTGGGGCAATACAAACACAATCCCTCTGACTAAAATAGACTAAACTCTCTCACTCTCTCTCTCTCACACACTCACACTCACACACACACACACACACACACACACACTCTTCAACACTTCAGTTTTTGTATACTGTAGTAAATGGACCTATACTGCCCTCTAGTGTCCTGATAGGAGATTACCTGGCATTAGTGATGCTCTGTAGAAGTCTGAGGGTTTGTTCGGAGAGGTCAGAGGGCACCAGGATCTCCACAGGGTTGATCTTTAGGACACGAGTCTCCAGCTCAGATCGAGACTGACCATCAGCAAAACAGTCCAGTAACACGTCTCCTGTGCTGGGCTGGACCGCCTACATACGCAAACACATTCATAACATGAAGTAACAGAGTGAATACATGTGCATATACTGTAGTAAGACATTTATTGTTTGTGGTGCTTGACCCTTTGCTCTGAATTTCAGGGGTAAAGTAATGTTTCTATAAGACAACTCCTTCACATTGCTCATATAATAAAGACTCAGTGTTTTTAAACAAAAGTAGGTCATTCAATTTCATATGGAGATGCCTTCATTCTAAATGAGATGATGTCACAGAAATACAGCTTGTGCTCAAAGTTCACCTTGTTGTAGCTGGAACATAAAAAAATTAACAAAGTTATTATGAGGTAAATAAGATTTCAAAGTCGAGGCTAAGTTTTAAAAATGGTGAAAGGTTGGCAATGCATATGATGCAATAAAGTAATTCTGTTACCAAATAAAGGGTAATAACAACAAGTGTTTTTTACTTTACAACCCAGCTGTGAGTCAAATGTATTGCCCATATCAGGGTTGGATGGATTAGGCAGTGTTCTATTTCAGAATTTGTAATCGTGCAATATTGTTATAGTGATGTCTTACGTTTTCTGGAAATGAAACTGAAAAACTCTACAGATAAAGTTACTACATGGGAATGTCTGGTTCTGGCTAATCCTGTGTAACAAATACCTGACGAATAAAGGGAAGGGATAGAATTTCATTAATCTAAAAGGCTACAGATTTTAGAGGGAGAGTTAATTAGGTATGAGCTGAAAGGGGGTACGACAACAACACAATACCTTAATTTTGTGATGACAAACAAGGTGAGATGAAACCTTTCTTTAACTTTCAAATAAACTATTAATTCTGATTCTGATTCTGATTCTGATTAAGCTTAATCTGCTTCAAACTGAACAACCTGATTAACACGTTTAACACCACAAGTTTTTATGAATTTCTACTCTCCGTACTCACCACCAGCCCGACAGTGAGCTGCTTCTTCAGTTTATCCCAGTTCTCACTGATACACAGCAGGAAGCTGTCGGGAGGGTCCAACACCACATCCCCACAATCCCCATCCTCCACATTCCCCAGTTTACAGACCGGGTTTACATCTTGAACAATTGTCAAGGACACAGCTTTGGACATGCAGAGACAGGAATGGCTGTTTTAAGGACACATGCACACAGATGTTCACAATGTATAAAGATACCCTCTCCCACCAGAGTGGACTTGGTGTACAGAGCGCTGAGCTGACGAGTAAACAGAGTGTTCCTATTGGCCCCTGAGGCCTTGATCGCTGACGTCTCTGTCTGCTTAACAACACCAACCTAAAAATAAAATACAATAACGTCGCAATCAGAAACAACATGGCTCTTAACAGCTTGAATTTGTTACAAACAATTACGCAAAATACACTTCATACCTTGTGTCCGTGGGACACCAACCGTCTGACGTGAACAAACAGACGGTGTGTGGGGATGCTGCATGTCATGAAGTTATGATCCAGGTGACAGGTGATGTTCAGCTCCTTTGCAGCAATCTGTTCACACACATGCATCATGAATTGAATTTCAGTAATGTATTTAATATATTTTGGATTCATAATGTTAATGTCCTCCTTGCATCATTAACGTGGACATTTTTCATATATTTCTCACCTCTGCATCCTCTCCAAAAAACCTGTACTTGTAACCACACTCCACAGCCAACAAGGCATCCTTATGCTGCTGTTTCAGCTCGATCACCTGCTGTTCCAGGGGAGTGTAAATGCTTTTTGAGCGTCTGGAGGGGGCGCTAGACTCAGACGGAGGACTTAGCTCTGCAGTCCTTCCTCCCCCTCCCCCTCTCCCTCCACCTCTTCCTGACTTTGCAAACTGAGACAAGAGGAACCCCTACAAAAGAAAAAAAATGGTCACACTGAGTTTTCAATAGTTAACCCAAACAAAAGTCTCTTTGTCTTCTTGGCAGTTTCACACTCAAACCCATCTGATGCTAACTTTATTTCCCCTGAAGAGCTTAACTACTTCATCTTTCATTTGTTGTTAGTTCCGTAGCCCAACAAATATCAAATTGTATGATAAACACGCATGCTGAGAGTTTCTCTAGAATTACCACCTCACAATTGTATACCTCCACCAACCACACAAGTTGCAGGAAATACAGTCACAATCTCTCCAAGAGCTCCTGAGTCATGTAGTACTTTATCCTGTGAGGCATTAAATTTTGTCATAATTAACATGTGATTTCTTCAGTTATGGTTTTGTGAGGTCACAGCGGTCTTGACCTTTGACCAGCAAATTCTGCTTAACTCATCCTGAAGGTTTTCCCTCAGAGGTTTGTCATCATGAGGGCTTCAACCTTCATCCCAGCAAACCAAAGCACACTCCAGTGACGGCTATGTAATAGAGTCAACATGTATGATGGGTACCTGTTTCGTAGCAGCCAACCCTGAACTCTCCTTTCCTTTATCCTCCTCCTCTTCATCCTCATGCTCATCCTCTGCCTGCTGTAGCCTGTTTTTGTTGCTGTGTTGATCTGGAGTGTCTCGAGGAGGCAAAACGCTGCTTCCTCGGATGTAGATTTTACTGCTAGCACCATCTGCCTTCTTTTCCTCTCTCTCAGTGTCACTGTGCCTCGCACTGGGCTCAGCCATGCAGGTGAAGCCTTTCAGCTTCTCCAGGGTGGAGGAGCAGAGGCCGCCTGCTCCTCGGCTCAATGTTAGCTTTGTCTCTGAGGAGAGAAGAAATAGATTATTAAGCATGATTATTAGGAGGATTTGTTCCTGCCTTTATCTATACTTTGTCACACTTACAGGATTTAACATTACTGCACATGCAGTTTGGAGAAAGTTGATGCTTTTGGAAGCTGGAGATGGGTGAGAAGTGGGTGACCTGTGTGAGGGTGGAAAAGCACTTGGTGGATTTTGGTGGAGATTAGCACGCTCACCTTTAGTGCTCTGACCGGGTGCAGATTCACAGTCCAAATCCTCCACCTGCTCATCTTGTAGTGAAAGCTTTGCCCGTTTTGTTGGCAACCCGCAATCTTCATCAGAGGAAAGTTTCTGCTGCAGGAAAGGGAGGTTCAGTGTTTAGCATTGTCAAGTTAAACGTGTTATCTGAGCCTGTGTGTGTGTGTGTGTGTGTGTGTGTGTGTGTGTGTGTGTGTGTGTGTGTGATATATCCAGTGAAGCCCACACCTCACCTTGCCTCTTGAAAGCTGGTGCGCAGGATTCTGGTTAATCCCACACTGACTGTTGGAGGCACTGCTGCTGCTCAGTCCTCCGAAGTACCTGCTAATGGAGGTCTGAGAGCTGCAGGACTTTTTCAGAGACTTTGGCATCTTTTCATTTGCTCTTACTTTAGAAACATTGTGGAAATATATTTATATAAAAATAAATGAACCTGGGAGGGCTGCGCCAGGCTTTAGCTTCAGCTGCCCGGCTTTTCAAAACATAGCGGCGCATGTGCTGAGATCACACAGGCGCGTAAATGACGCAGTCAGCGTCAAACTCACAGTCTATGGCGTCAAGTCAACCAAGCCAACATAGGAAGGTTTCCGGTTATTTCTTTCAAAATTAAACTACTTTTTTTTTGTTTGTTTGACCACGTCCGTCTCTTGTTTTTACAAACCTAGTCCTATTTGAGTTAAGAAAAAGTTTTGTTATGTTTGTTTTTCATGCACTGCAGGAACCTTTTAAAGAATATTTTCTGAGGCTGCATTTACCAAGCTAATCAACTGCAGATAAAAACATTTTCATGAAATGGATGCACTGCCATTGTCTAACTATTATGTGAAGTGGTTCAGTCTAGACTATATCATAGCCACACTGACAGAGGCGGTCCTGGCTAGATTTGCGCCCCGGGCGAACCATCCCTTGAAAGTAATTTGTGTTGTGTGGCCTGGCATCAGTCTATCCCTCGCCCCCCTCCCCCTTGCCAGCCTCTGCAGTCGCAAGTTGATCTCCTGCCCCCCTCCCCCTTCCTCTTCGGACACACACAACTTGTATGACTCTCAGCAGCAAATTGACGTGACAATAACTAACTTGACATGGAAATGAGCGGTAGTCTAGAAAACTGGCGAGTTTTGTTTTAAGTTAGTTTTTTTTTTTTTTTTTTTTTGTGAGGGCGCTCCCTCGTGCGTCCTCACATAGATTGCGCCCTGGGCGGTCGCCCACACTGCCCATAGCAAAAACCGGCCCTGCACACTGACCACTGACCACTTCTTCTTTTGGCTCATCTCGGTATTCATCTTGCTACGTTTTTACTTTTAAAATTTACTTCCGGATGTGCTAGAAAGAGCCGCACCACCGTGGTTTCAGAGTTGCATTCCTAGACATTTACAAGCAACGCAACTATAACAATGCTACAAAGGTCATAGTGAAAAATATAAATATGTTTTGATGTTACTGTGTTATACTCAAGTGGATATAATGAAGAAATGAATGTAGTGGTCAAATTATTTCAAAATATTCCAGAAACACATAATAATACAATAATGAACATATTTGAAATAAATTGGACAAATAAAGATCACTCCAAGAGGAAGAGTCAGACAAGTGTCATTTTCCTAAAATGTGAACTATATTTTCTCTTTTCCATCATGATTTTACATATTTTATCAACTGAAAACAAAAAGCATAGCCTATATACATTGTAAAATTCAGTGAACTGAACTGGACAAATTGTATTCAGAGGACACTGCTGAACAATAATAGCTCATTTAGTCAGGCATTATTCTAATCTGATTTTATTTTATTTTATTTTTTTTTTTTAAACATTTCAAACGGACCACATGTGTGGTAGACTGGTCAAAGGCTGTCTGATGGAAAAACAGAATGTATTCAGAATGTATTTTAAGAACCATAGAGGGGAATTGAAAGTGCTTTTGCTGTGTTTGTTCAGACAGAGATTTTTTTTTTCTGTTACATCAGCTGATTTCACACGGGCATAAAATTCTTGCCTTCTTTTCCATAAAGTGTTACGGCACATGTTGGTCTCAGGGATAATGGGGTCAATTGAGAGCTGACGTTATTCAGGTCACTTGGGAGGAGTCTTTGTGAGGAAATGCAAATGTTCAAGTCCTGAAAGAGGACCAAGAAGTTGTGCTGAAAGAGGACGGCCTCTCTCCAGTTCTCTGCCTCACAGGGTTGATTAACAATCTGTTCAATTCTGCGCTCAGGATGCATCTTTATGGAGCTCTGGTCCTGTTCATGACTCTGTCTGCTGGTAAGAACGGCTCAGCTGAGCTAGGCTTATGTGCCCCGACTGAACATTTTAATGTAAAGAAAAGTTGTTGTTTATGTTAAAACCCGACAAGCAGGTGATGTCAGACATCTGAGCAACTATTTGTGGTTTCATAGAGGTCGGGCTAGAGAAGTTCCTTATTTGACCCTAACCAAGATCTTTTGCTAAACCATGTTTCTGTGGCCATATAATGTGAAACTATTCCTTTAAACTCAGTACCGTGATAGGGCCAAGTACTCTAACGTTTTATTTAATAAGTAAACATTTGTTCAAGAGAAATAAGACACCACTGGCAACCACCCTCTCTTAAGTTTCGTTTACTTATTCTGGGTGCACACAGACGGTTTCATATTGAGACCTTTTTTTCGTTTTCTCTGAACTTGCCTTTTCATGTTCTCGTACAATTCTCTGAGAGTGAGAATTTCTTCAAACTCCGATGATCAGCGTCTTCTTGCAAAACACCTGCAATTTAAATAAGAAGATATAGGTGCATGTCTTGACCAGCTGTGTTCTGTGTCTCTGTATAGCCTGTGGATTGAGATGCTACACATGCACAGCCACTGAGCCTAAATCCTGCACAGACACCAAATCTTGTGCTGTCATCTTCAACCGTTGTTACTCTCTCAAAGTAGAAGGTAAGTTGTTCTTTCACATCAGCAGCTGATACAATATGTTTCTCTGCTGAATGAGGGCATCACATGTTATTTCTGAGAGTTTTTCCATCAGAGGCGGTCCTGGCTACATTGGCACATAGATTGCGCCCTGGGCGGTCACCCACATTGCCCATAGCAAAAACCGGCCCTGTTTTCCATCCATGTTTCGCAGGTTACAACGTGATTTCCAAGGGTTGCCAAACCAGCGTGGCGTGCGTCGGTGCCATGGATTGCTGTGAGGGGGACTTGTGTAACAGTGCCATACCCACTGGTTCCAGTGTCATCCTCCTGCTGGTGTCCTCAGCCATCATCACTCTGTTTCTCTGAGGCTCTGGGACAGCTACAGCTGAAAATATTTTACTTTCTTTCTCTTACCAAATTTGTATAAGTCAGGAAGGATAAACAATTTTTCAATATGTAAAAGCTGTCAATGAATACAGATCAATGTTTGTTCAATAAACCACAATATGAGCGACCATTGAATTGGTTAATTTCTTCACCTCTCTCCACAGCTACAGCTGAGAATATTGTGTTATCTCAGTGCTGCACTTTTTGACTCAGTTTGTACAATAGAATAAACAACTTTTCAGTGGTAAAAACTGTGGATTGATAATGTCTCCTGAACCTGGACCAACTACACCAGACTGACAACAGATGTTATTGTGTCATTTACAACAAACAAAATCTTTGTTATGAAGCTTTAATTAGAAAAATTAATGATAAAGCAGGGTAGAAATACAAATAAGCATGAGATATTAATAAATTATATGGTTAGGTGTTGAACCTGATGATCAACAAAGTGCTCCAGCAGACATAATTGGGTTGTTGCTGGGTTGTTGTTAGGCAATAGAGGCTATGCTTGGGGCACCAGAAAGAGATGTGCATGGAAATTGCAGGTGGTGAGCCAGCATGCACAGTATCACAACCCTGAATCTGAAGCAGATAAACGGAAAAATGTCAAAACATGTTTTGTGAAAACATCTTTTGCATTTACTTGTACTCAGCAAGACATATTATTTTTGTTGTTGAGCACACTCAGTCTCTGCAAAACGGTCAAAAAATATCAACATTACTCTCATTTGTTTTAAAAATATAGAAAAGTCTTCTTTAAATTTAATATCCATGGCCACCAGTAGCAAAAATGCATCTACAATTTGGAGTTTCTTGATGCTATTCTTGCATTTTCTTGGAAAAAAAAATCACAATATGATTTATGAGAGGCAACACTATCATAAGAATAAATTTGAAAGGTGTCACATCTACTATTTTGTAAAAATTTGTAGCAAATTACATACATATAAGAAAAGAAAGCTTGCATTGCGTAACAACAGGAATTAAGGGGTGCAACACATAGCAAATGATGAATTGTTGACTTGCCTAAGTCTGTATGACAAAGACAGGGAACAGGGAGGAAGCTTCATGATGAAATTAAGCAATATTAACCGAGAGGGTGTGCTTTAAAGTGATTTGAGCACTTCAGTTATGCTTGCAGGAGTAATATTTTTAGTGATGAGTAAGGCGTGCTCTCATGCTGATTTGAGCACATTCTAAATGTTTTGTTGACCAATCAGATTGCTTGGTTGGAACTACTTGTTGTATAACATACATTATTCATGTTCTGAAAGAAAACTCAGAGTTCACATTCTTTCTCCAGTTTTCCTCCCACATCTGCTCCTTTCTCTGTTCACCATGCAGCTTTACGGAGTTCTGGCGATCCTGTTTATGACTCTGTCCACCGGTAAGAATCTGTTTATTAGAGTTATATGTGCTTTAACTGAACATGTTAACATAAAAACAGTTCTGAGGCCATAGCTCTCTCCAAGGAGAGAGTTTTATTTAGCAGATGTTGCTTTAAAAATACTGAATCTGACAAATGAGACCAGCGCGGAAACACACTGGCAGGTTAACAAAGAGAATCCAAACTAAACTATACAGAAAATCAGAAACTTCAGCCTGACGCAAAGTGGTGCCAGGGGAGAGATAGGCTCCAGACTTCAAGTGGGTCTTGTGTAACCTTGAGACAGTGACCAGTTGTTGGAGTATCTTAAATCACGTGTGACAGTATTCTCTATTTCTGTGCAGCATATGGATTAAGATGCTACACATGTACAGCCACCACCCCAAAGTCCTGTACACTGGACTATAATTGTCCTGCCCACTTGAATCGTTGCTCTTCCCTCAATGAGAATGGTAAGTTGTTCTTCCACACCAGAAGTATCTATATCTGATATAGAACATTTCAGTCTGGTCTGTGCTGATATGTCGCTGTACTGAATACTGGTGGTTTTTGTTGTTGTTAAAAGTAAGTTTTTTCCATCATGTCTCACAGGTCTCATCACTAAGGGCTGCCAGAACAGCAACGCATGCGTAAAACCCCTAACTTGCTGTGAAGGGGACTTGTGTAACAGTGCCACACCCGCTGATTCCAGTTTCATACCCACTGGTCCCAGTGTCATCCTCCTGCTGGTATCCTCAGCCATCATCCCTCTGTTTATCTAAGGCTCCAGAACAGCTACAGCATTAATATGTAAAGGCTGTGAATGAATACAAATAAATATTTGTTCAATAAACCACAATGTAATCAACCACTGAATTGTTTAATTCTTTCCTTTCTGCATTTCACATCACTATCATAAGCTGGAGTACCCGGAGAGAACCCACACAGGCACAGGGAGAACATGCAAACTCCACACAGAAAAGCCTGGGGTTCAAACCAGGAACCTTCTCGCTGTGAGGTGACAGTGCTAACCACTGCACCAGAGTCTTGGGTAAATTAATAAGCTGTGGTTAGTTGTTGATTATTGAAGCAGACCAACTGATATAAAGACTTTGGACCTCCTGGTTTTATGACTTTTGTTATTTTCCAAATGTAAAGCAACAAAGTGCCACAGGACCAAGTCATTGTTTCGGAGTCTAGATGAAGTAAGATGTCATTTTTCTGTAAGTTACTGACAGATTTGGGCACACATATGCATAAAATGATACTTTTAAGATAAAAAAGATGCAGAAAAGATGAATTGTGCTTCACATTTAGAGGACTCTTATTTCTTGATAAACCCAGACCTGTCAACATCATCATCTAAAGAGAAAACCAACACACGGAGATTTCAAACTTCCTTGTTTGATGCCTTTGATTATTCATCACACTATTGCAATGCAAACTGTTGGAAGTTCAACAACCTCTCACCACTTCAAACACAAAAAAATGCAGTAAAGGTGCACCTGAACCTGTCAAAAATCTTCATTTTTTGTTTGTAAAACAGAAAACATGTCACATGGCATATTAGGTTGAGGAAAGAAAAAAATCTCTTTTGAAATCTTTCCAGTAGCCACTTGATGATTTCATTCTGAATCATCTGTAACTTAAACTGACATTTTCAAAGCACACGCTTTTTACAAAACATAATTCAGCAAGGATCACAGCCACACAAGGACTGTTAATAAAACATACCCATATAGTTGTGGCTTTGACTAGTAAATAGATAAACTACAGCAAGAAAATAAACTTGTAATTTTTGTAATTTGTACATGGCTTTAAATATGCTAAATGTGAAATATTAGATGTTGCTGTGGCAAGGCACATTACTGATTCCGGTCACACAGAAGAATCATTTATACGCCACAATGCTACTAAATGTTGTATCACTTTAAGAAATGAAAAGATACTGAGTTCATTTTGGGATGACTCATAGGGTGGAATCTTGCTGAGAAAATTCGCATAAACATATTTTGAAGAAGGACTCAGAGTTCACATTCTTGCTCCAGCTTTCCTCCCACATCTGTTTTTGTATCTGTTCATCATGCAGTTTTACAGAGTTCTGACAATCCTGTTTATGACTCTGTCCACAGGTAAGAATCAGTTTATTAGTTATCTTTGCCTTACTTGAACATTTTATGCAGAAATGGTGAGCTGGGAGTCACTGATGTTGTTTTAAAAATGTTGAATCTAACAAATGAGACCAGCAAAGAAACACACTGGCAGGTTAACAAAGAGAATGCAACCTAAACTATACAGAAAATCAGAAACTTCAACCTGACACAAAGTTGTGTCAGAGGAGAGAGAGCCTCCAGACTTCAAGTGGGTCTTGTATAAGTTAGAGACAATGGCCAGCTGGCCCCAGATCCATCCAGAATTTTTTTTTCCAGCATCCTCTTTCAGTAGGAAACACCACTTTTGGATGTGACATAAAATGATCAAAAACGTGCTTTTAGAATTGGAGTATCTTAAACCTTATGTGACAGTATTCTGTATTTCTCTACAGCATGTGGAATAAAATGTTACTCATGCGGTCCCACCGACCCCAAATCCTGCACAACTACCTTATCTTGTTCTGACCCCTTTAACCGTTGTTTCTCCCTTGATGTGAACGGTAAGTTGTTCTTCCACACCAGAAGCTTTTATATCTGATATAGAACATTTCAGTGGGGTCTGAGCTCATGTGTTGCTGTAATGAATAGCTTGTGGTTTTTGTTGAAATTGAGGCTTTTTTCATCATGTCTTACAGGTGTCACCACAAAGGGCTGCCAGAGTAATGCTTTTTGTGTAAAACCAATGGATTGCTGTGAGGGGGACTTGTGTAACAGTGCCATACCCACTGGTCCCAGCGTCATCCTCCTGCTGGTGTCTTCAGCCATCATCACACTCTTTCTCTGAGGCTCTAGAACAGTTACAGCTGAGAACATTTGACTTTTTTCTCTTATCAAATTTGTATAAGTCAAGAAGAATAAACAATTTCTCAAAATGTAAGGGCAGTGAATGAATACAGATCAATATTTGTTCAATAAACTACAATATGATCGACCACTGAAATTGTTTAATTCCTTCCTTTCAAATATGAACAATCATGAGTAAATTAATAAACTGTGATTGGCTGTTGATTACTGGACTTCCTGGTTTGATGCCTTTCATTACTTTTTAAATTTAAAATAGCAAGCCAAGTCATGTTTTTTGGAGTCCAGTTGAAGTAAGACATTGTTTTTCTACAAGTTACTGACAGATTTTGTTGCACAGAGGACACTTGTTTCTTGCCTGCTCTTGAACCTGTCAAAAATATTCTCTTTTTTGTTTGTAAAACAAGAAACATGTCATGCAGCATATTTGGTTGAGGTAACAAAACATTCTCTGACCTCTTGAGCTTTTGAAATCCTTCCAGTAGTCACTGGATGATTTCATTCTGCATCATCTGTAACTTAAACTGACATTTTAAAGCACACACTTCACAAAACACTTAAGACAGAAAACACTTCTCCTTCATCATTTCAAACTCACTGCCTCAAGTAATGACATTTTTAACACAATCATATAGTTGTGGTTTTGATTAAGAAATTAGGTGACACATTTCTAAAAATGCATGATTTGGAATAGAAACATTCATATATCTTTCTGGCAAACTTGACAAACTACAGCAAGAAAATAAGCATGTTGTTTTTTTATCAGTTGTGAAATGTCAGATGTTGCTGTGGTTATCAGGGGAACGTTACTGCTGCAACATTTATATCCTGATTCCTATAACACAGAAGAGATTTTGTATGCTACCAAAAATTATTTCTTTGTATTATTACTGTAATAACTGACATTATTGTCCAGGGGATAGTGAGGAAACTTTGGGCTGACTCCTATAGGGACGAGTCTTTCTGAGAAAATTCACATTAACATGTTTTGCAAGAGGACTCCACACACTCACATTTCTCCTCCAGTTATCCTCCCGCTTTTGTTTTTGTCATTTCCTGGTTTGATGCCTTTGATCACTTTTCACACTAGTTCTTTTATTTCTTGATGCACCTGGGCCTGTTACAGAATATTCCTTTTCTCTGTAAAACAGGAAACGTGGCATTTCCAGTATATGACACTAAAGGATAGTCTTACTATGTTTTAAAAAAAAATCAGCTACAATATTTTTACATGCATTTATTTGTTTTTAAATATGCTATGTGAAATATCAGATGTTGCTGTAGCTATCAAAGGCACATTACTGCCACACCATTCATATCCTTTCCTGTCACACATAAAAGATTGACTCAGGGTTGTAAAACAATGAACCTTAGATTTGGAGCTTCTTCAATCATGTGTGACAGTATTCTACATTTCTGTACAGCATGTGGATTAAGATGTTACAGATGTGGTAGCTCTGACCCAAAGTCCTGCACATGGATCTTAACTTTTCCTCACCCCTTTGACTGCTGTTTCTCGATGTGGACGGTAAGTTGTTCTCCCACACCAGAAGTATTTATATCTATTCAGTTCAATTGAATTCAGTTTTATTTATATAGTGCTGAATCACAACAGAAGTTATCTCGAGGTACTTTTCATATAGAGCAGGTCCACACTGTACTCTTTATATAATAAAATTTCAGTAGGGTTTGAGCTGATATGTTTTTGTACTGAAAACTGGCAAATGTTTTTTTCTTGTTGAAACTGAGATTTTCCATCATGTTTTACAGGTGCTATCACTAAGGGCTGCAAAGAAAGTGCTCTCTGTGTAAAACCCATGTCTTGCCGTGAGGGGGACTTGTGTAACAGTGCCATACCCACTGGTCCCAGTGTCATCCTCCTGCTGGTGTCCTCAGCCATCATCACACTCTTTCTCTGAGGCTGTGAATGAATATGGATCAACATTTGCTCGATAAACCACAGTATGATTGACCATTGATTTTTTTAATTCCTTCCTTTCTGCATTTCACATCACTTTTTACAATGGAAAATAGCTTTGTTATGACAAAACAGGACACCATATATGAACAATCATGAGTAAATTAATAAATTATTGTTAGTTGTTGATCATGAGGATTATTGAAGCAGGCCAGCTGGTCTAAAGACTTTGGACTTCCTGGTTTAATGACTTTCATTATTTCTCAAACTTAAAACCTCAAAGTGCTACAGAGCAATTTCTCAGGGTCAGAAAGATGTTGTTTTTCTCTTAGTCATTGACATGTTTTGTGGCACATATGCATAAAAAGCATTTTCATCTACAGGGATGACCGACACACATGGAGATTTCAAACTTCCTAGTTTGATGCCTTTGCTTATTCTTCATGCTGCTGCAAAATATTGGAAGTTTAACAACCTCTCACCACTTCAAGCGCAAACAAATGCAGAAAAGATGAGTTGTGCTCCACAATCAGAAGACTCTTACTTCTTGCTGCACCTGAATCTGTCAAAAATGTTTATTTTTTGAATTCTAAAACACCAAATATGTTACACGGCATATTTGGTTGAGGTAAGAAAACATTCTCTGACATTTATATTCATTCTGCATCATCTGTAACTTAAACTGACATTTTTAAAGCACACACAGTTTTTTACAGGATCCACATGCAAACACAGACCATATGATGTTTTATTGCAGCTTAACAGTTGCTGAATTGGTGGGCTTGTCTGGAAAGGTCTGAAAACCAATAAGATTTCAGGAGAGCTTGTGGTGAATCCTAGTATCAAGACAATTTCCAAGCCATATCACTCCAATGATTTACAGAATTGTATATGTGATAAAGGGTCATTTTAGGCTGAGGTACTTTATGAGGAAATTCACAACATTCAGATGTTGTACAGTAAAGGCCAGACTTTGGAAGAGTTCACATTCTTGCTCCAGCTTTCCTCCCGCATCTGTTTTTGTCTCTGTTCACCATGCAGATTTACGGAGTTCTGATGATCCTGTTTATGACTCTGTCCACAGGTAAGAATCTGTTTATTAGAGTTATGTTTGCTTTAATTGAACATTTTAACATAAAATGGCTCTAAGGCCATAGCAAATATCAGAGGGATTAGAGAGTTTTATTTAACTGATGTTGCTTTAAAATGTCAAATCTAACAAATGAGACCAGCAGGGTGAGATACTGGCAGATACAACAAATGTTAGTGAAACTAGAATGTATAAACTGGAGACAGTGACCAGGTCCCTCTAGCTCCACCCACTATATATTTCTTTTCAGCTTGCAATAGGAAACACCACTTTTGGATGTCACATAAAATGGTCAAAAATCTTCAATCTCTTTTAGATTTGGAGTATCTTAAACTATGAGTGACAGTATTCTGTATTTCTGTGCAGCATGTGGAATAAGATGCTACACATGTCAAACCACCAACCCAAAAACCTGCACAGACATCTTAAATTGTACTGAGCTATCTTTGAACCGTTGTTTCTCCCTCAATGTGGATGGTAAGTTGTTCTTCTACACCAGAAGCTTTTATATCTGATATAGAACATGTCAGTCTGGTCAGAGCTGATGTATTGCTGTACTGAATACCTGGTAGTTTTTGTTGTTGTTGAAACTGAGGTTCTTCCATCGTGTCTTCAGGTCTCATCACTAAGGGCTGCATAAACAGGGGTTTCTGCGGAGGATCCATGTTTTGCTGTGAGGGGGACTTGTGTAACAGTGCCATAGCCATTGGTCCCAGTGTCATCCTCCTGCTGGTGTCTTCAGCCATCATCACACTCTTTCTCTGAGGCTCTGGAACAGTTACAGCTGAGAATGTTTGACTTTTTTTCTCTTATCAAATTTGTATAAGTCAAGAAGAATAAACAATTTGTCAAAATGTAAGGGCAGTGAATGAATACAGATCAATATTTGTTCAATAAACAACAATCAACCACTGAATTGTTTAATTCCTTCCTTTCTGCATTTTTGGAGATCCTGGCCAAAAGGAACAAAAGATGGGAAGGTGATGGGCCAGCCACGTGTTGGGCCATCATCCCCCCCCTAACCTATAAATGGAAAAAAGAGCTAACTTTAATCAAACAACAGATGTATAACTGAGCTACCACGGGTCTCCTGCCCAAACTGAAACACCCAAAACAAAAACCCAGCAAGATACTGCATGCTGGGGCAAAACCTGTTTGGAAGGAAAAGGAGGAGAAAGGATTTAGGAGACAAACTCCTCTCTACCTGCTGCGTTGCCCGGTTTGTGTGTGCCTCCCCTTCTCCACACATCCTACTCCTGTACACGTCCTCCTCCTGTCTGAATAACAATCACACTCAGGTGCTTCAGAAGAGGAGGGGAAGAAGGAGAGGCAAAACATAAGGCTAGAGAGAGAGAGAGAGGAGAAAAAAGAGAGAGAACAGGCTAATGGTGGCTAATGTTAGGCTTAACTATGCCCTCATATTCAAGCACTGACCTACACAGACAGCAGAGAAGAAGAGAGATGGTGTAATGACAGATATTGGGGATATGTCTCTCTGAACACTTGTAGGGGAGGAATACAGATAGAGCAAGTGGCCAAGGGGGCCCTCTGCAGCCCCCTATTGGTAGAAATGGTTCTAACCTACATACAGTTTGGAAAGGTCCCTTTTGATTGTTGAAATTTATTGCCATGAGTTTGAACTTTGAGCATGTGCACTGTAACTGGACATTTTCTATTTGTCTCCATGTCACAGCCCGTCCTGCGACCTCTAGTGCCCCTAGTGTTTCCTGTCTGTCTTCGTTCTCCTCTGTCTCATCACTTTTCTCTCCTCCCTCTGTTTGTGTTGTGTTTTCACTGGCAGAGGTGCAATGCAACTTGTGGCTTCCAGGCACATCTGTTTTCCATCACATGATCATTTGCAGTACAAGAACCCCAGCCCAACCTCAACTTCAGCCAGACTTTCTAGCACGATCTCTAGTTTCTAGTGTTTCCTGTTTCTTTGTACTTTTCACACCAGTGGTTCTTTGTGTGCCTCAGTCACTCAGCAACATGTTGCTGCCTAGCCTCTGCCACCCACTCACCAGCTTCCTGGTCGAGTCGCCATATCCCTCATGTCAAGCTCCTGCCTGGAACTCCATCTCCTCCGGGCCGTTCCTCCCCTCCAGGACCTGGATCACTCCACAACCCCAGTGCCGTATCTCTGGCCTCCACCATTTACAATAAGATCGACTGTACTGTCATTAAAACACTCCCAACTGTCTCTGCTGATGTCCTTGTCTCTGTGTCAGCACTGGGGCAGTCCATCACTTAAAATGAAGATGTAACATTACTATTCTTATTGTTGTTATTATGATCTTTTTAATCTTGTTTAACAATCAAATTTTATAACAATAGCAAAGCAAAATATATTCATTTTTCATTCCAGCATTGCCACAGGAGCACTATATACAGCACAAACACGTGCAAAACATACACATGAATGTCAACAACCAAGTAGATCAGTCTAACACAGTGTTAATGTTGGAGCTCATCTAATATAGTCTGACCAGGTATTCCAGCAGGTGGACCCACAAAAACATAAAAGCCACTTTGCCAGATTTTGTTTAGACAGAGAAGCAAAAATCACCACTTAGAAAGTTACAAAATATTGACTGATTAGGTAAAAAATATAATTCATTCTAGGTTTCTATTATTTCAAGTTCAGTTGAAGGTTTCAAAAAGCCAAAAAAAAAGCCATTGATTTGTTTTAATCAGTTATGATTTATTTATTTATTAAAGATCCCCTTAAAATGCTATAAAATTGGAAATACAAATATTCTGAATGAGGAAGTTGGACAGTAAAAGAGAGAGAAAGAGTTCACTTCCTCTCTCCAGTTTTCCTTTTCACAGGGTTAAAAGTAATGATAAATATGAACTCATATAAAATAATCTTAACGTCAAGAGGAAGAAACTATTTTTTATAATGTAAAAGCTGTGAGTGACTACAGATCAATGTTTATTCAGTAAAACCACAATTGTGTGCCTTCCATGTTGCATTTCACACCACTCTTTACAGCAAAAATAGCTTTGCTGTGGAGCCACAAAGAAATGTGACAGAACACACACACAAAAAAAAACTTTTTCACACTCATCACCACAAAGTGCTGCAATGCAAAGCATTGAAAAGTCAAGAAGGTTTCTCACCTCTTCAGACACAAATAAAATGCGGAAACAGTTGGTTTGTTCTGTTCAGAGATTAAGCTTAGATTAAGAATGAACCAATCAGATACTATTTTATGTCTTTTTCTGTTGTTTTAGAGGCTAGGTTAGAGAGCTTATTCTCTCAGTTTCTTGTGACACTCTCTTTGTGGAGCTGTGGTTGTAGTGGTAGACATTTCCGCAAACTGTGTAGTCTTCATGCAAAAGGAAACCATGTCTGAAGAAACTATGTGTTCCCCCACACATTCCTCACTGCTGTTAAAATAAAAATAAAAAAATAATTGAAATAAAGTGAAATAATGATTTGGTGTGTAATCAAAGATGCAATAATAGATGCAATAATAGAATAATCCATGTGTGTCATTCTCCCACTGGTATCCTCAGCCATCATCACACTGGGTATATATAGATTTATATACTGTATATATGTATATATGTGTGCGTGTCTGTGTGACTGTTGGAGACTCCTGCTCTGCCACTGCTCTCTTAAAACTCTCACCACTTCTGAGACAAAAGGTAACACAAACATTTGGTGTGTGCCTTGGTTTCAGCAATTTAGCTGGTTGTATTTTCCTGACATAGGGTCTATATTTCACTGGGCATGTGTACCTGCCAAAAATACAAATTTATCCTATGTAAAACACAAGTCGTCTTAGGCTACACTTTCTTTTTAGGGGTGAAGACGTCAGGACAATGCAGTATAAGTATGGCACACTGAGAATCAAAATGATAATGGTCATGGTTTGTCTTATCTGATATTATCCAAAGTTAGTTTAGTTTGTTCACAGGAGCTCAAACAAAGATGTATTAATTGAATAATCCATGTAAGGTGGAGCATATTGTTGTTGTCATGTAAAAAACGTCTGACTCAAGTGATGATGGTGTTCATATTTTCAGTTTATTGTAGGGATTATATACATATGTTTAGGGACACGACCACCAGTGGAACTTCTTTCAATAATCAGTGCTGGGTATCAAATTTTACCCACAACACACAACAAGTGATCTCTCTTCTTTCCATAATGTTGCCAGACAACTATCTGAGTCTTTCAATGGCAAAAACAAGCACTTTGAGCGAACACAGACAATGCCCACTGGATTACATTGCAGCAGCTGTTTAGTGGTTAGGTGCACAGTTCTTATATCATATGTACCAGAGTTATCCTTTAGAAAACACCTCTCCTTTAGCAATGTAAAATTCATGTCACCATACTTATCAATGGTGTTCTTTGAGGTGAACATTTTGACTTCAGCAGTTCCAGCCTGAATTTATCACACACAGTAGATTTGATCTGCTACTAATAATGATCAAATTTAGTTTAGTTAATAGACTGGAAATAATCTGCATGGCTGTCTAGGGGATGATGAGCTCACTTTAGGGCTGATGTTGTTTTGAGACTTCATGAGGAAATGCAGCTGGTTTGAGTTGTGGACGAGTACTGAAATGCTGGTTATAAAAGGATGGATTAGCAAGAGTTCACGTCTTCTCTGCAGCTCTCTCACAGAGTCGAGTACAAGTCTGTTTTTCTCCACATTCACAATGCGTCTTTATGGAGCTCTGATCCTGTTTATGACTCTGTCCACAGGTAAGAACTGTTCATGTTTCATGCGCCTTAGCTGGACATTAACACAAAAAATTCAAGTTACACTTAAACCTTTTGAAAGTTAGGTTTAAAAGTTGGAGTAGCGTAATAAGGCTCATTATTTAACATTTTTATTGAATGAATGAATTTGAAGATATATATTTTGAGGAAGGGATGCAATTGCCTATACCACATGCAACACAGTCACTCTGTTGTTGTGTAATCATTTTTTTTCTGTTGTTTTCAGAGGGACTTAGGGTCCATAATTAAATAATGTTTAAACTGATGGACTTTTTTGTGAAAATTGATAGAAATGAGCCTTAGATTTGGAGTATCTTAAACCATGTGTGACCGTATTCTGTATTTCTGTGCAGTATGTGGATTAAGATGCTACACATGTGATCCTACCAACACAAAATCCTGCACAGATATCTCAGATTGTCCTCCCCTGATGGACCATTGTTTCTCCGCCAATATGAACGGTAAGTTTTTCTTCCACACCAGAAGTACTTGTATCTGATAATGATTATTTCAAAGATATTGTCAATCACACAGGATCTGAGCTGATATGTTGCTGGCGGTCTGGTGTTTTTCTATCTTACAGGTATCATCAGAAAGGGCTGCATGAACAGTGCTCTCTGTGTAAACCCCATGTCTTGCTGTGATGAGGACTTGTGTAACAGTGCCAGTCCCACTGGTACCAGTGTCATCCTCCTGCTGGTGTCCTCAGCCATCATCACACTCTTTCTCTGAGAATATTTGACTTTTTTTATTTTACCCAATTTGTATAACTCAGGAAGAATTGACAATTTCTTGCTATGTAAAAGCAGTGAATGAATACAGATCAATATTTGTTCAATAAACCATAATATGATCGACCACTGAATTGTTTAATTCCTTCATTTCTGCATTTCACATCCTGTTTATGATACTGTCCACAAGTAAGAGCAGCTTATATTTTCATGTGCCTTAGCTGGATATTAACACACAGAAATGAAAGTTACTGTTGAACCTGAAAGGGTAGTTAGGTTCAAAATTTAGAGTAGCGCAATAAGGCTTATTATTTCAAATTTTTATTGAATGAATGAATTTAAAGAAATGTATTTTGGTATGTAATATTTACTTTTATTCTATTGTTCGTAGAGGGACTCTGGGTTCATAATTGGATGTTTCTTAGCATTTTCTCTGTAGGAGTCTTCTTGCAACAGGAAATTATGTTCAGTTGTGTGGGAATGAAAAGGACCCAGTTTAAAATGATGTTGTTTTTTGTGAAAATTGAGCCTTAGAAATTGGAGTATCTTAAATTACGCGTGACAGTATTCTGTATTTCTGTACAGCATGTGGATTAAGATGCTACACATGTGTAACCAAAGACCCGAAAACTTGCACAAAGATCTCACCTTGTGCTGCTTTTGCAGACAGTTGTGTCAAGCGCAGTCTGCTTGGTAAGTTGCCTTTCCACACCAGAAGTACTCATATCCAATACTGAACATTATAAAGATAGAGATCAGATTGGGTCTGAGTGTAGATATTACTGTACTGAACACCCAGTGGTTTTTGTTGTTTGTGAGGTTTTTCCATCATGTCTTCCATGAGGTGTCACCATTAAGGGCTGCTATTACAATAATTCATGTAAAGAAGGGGGACATTACTGTGAAACGGACTTGTGTAACAGTGCCATGCCCACTGGTCCTAGCGTCATCCTCCTGCTGATATCCTCAGCCATCATCACACTCTTTCTCTGAGGCTCTGGAACAGCTGCAGCTCAAGAAGAATAAACAATTTATTAATATGTAAAAGTTGTGAATGAATACTTGAATGACTAGTTGTTCAATAAACCACAATGTGATCAACCATTCAGTTGTCTAACCCCACCACTGTGTCACCAAAAACCCTGTTTACTTTACTTATGTGAATCAAATATTACTTAGGGATAATGAGCTCTCTTTGGGGCTGACGTTATTCAGGTTTCTTGGGAGGAGGCTTAGTGCTGAAATGCACAGGTTCAAGTTTTGGAGGGAGAGTAAGAAGTTGGGCTATAAAAGGAGGGTTCTGCAGGTCTTCACATCTTCACAGATCTGCAGATCTCCTCTCACACGGTTGATTTAAAAAAGTCTGTTTTTCTCTGAGTTCATGATGCAGCTTTATGGAGCTCTGATCCTGCTAATGATTCTGTCCACAGGTAGGAACAACTTATGTTTGTGTTTAGGCTGGACATTGTTACATTAAAAAAATATACTATTAGTTATTGACATGTGAAAGTTGTTGTGGTACCTGAAATAATAGGTAGGTGGGCACACAAGTTTTGTTTTTATGACATGAATGTATGAATTTAAATATACTTATTTTAAATAACACTAAAAGGATGGACACATTTTTTATCCGTGGTGATTTTGGAAAATACCATTTGCAGCACTTAAACACCAAATTTTTTCTGTTCTTTTAGACGGACTCACTTAATATGGACTATAACAGGAAGTTTGTTTGCGTTCTCTCAAGTTTTTCTTCACATTCTCTTACTGTTATTTGCAACATTTCCACACTGTAGTTTTTTTTCTCGTTTTTGTTCTTTCAGAAGGACTTACTTAATGTATACTATTACTGGAAGTTTGTTTGTATTCTTCTCAAGTTTCTCTTGGAGGTGTTGTTGTAGGGGAGTTTACTGCAGATTTTTGTGCCAATTATTTTCTTATACTGAGAAACCACTTTTGAAGGTGTGGGAACATTAAAAAAAATGTTTCTTTGTTTTAATTTGTAAAATTGTGAGCCTTAGATCTGAAGTATCTTAAACTATGTGAGATATTATTTTGTATTTTTGTGCAGCATGTGAATCAAGATGCTACACATGTGTAACCACAGACCATAAACCCTGCACATGGATCTCGATTTGTCCTGAAAACTTGGAGTGCTGTTTTTCCACCAAGGCAGATGGTAGGTCCATCTATCACTCCAGAAATGTTTATATCTGATACTGAGGCCTTTATTCAACAAGGTCTGAGCTGGTATATTGCTGTTCTGAATACTGGGTGGCTGAGGTTCTTCCATCATGTCTTACAGGTGTCATCGCTGAGGGTTGTCAAAAAAGTCTGAACTGTGTAGAACCCATATCTTGCTGTGAAGATGAGTTGTGTAATGGCACTATACCCATCAGCTGCAGAGTCATCCTCCTGCTGGTATCCTCAGCCATCACCACACTCTTTCTCTGAGGCTCTGCACCAGCTACAGCTGAGAATATTTTACTTTTTTCTTACTAAGTTTATATAACTACAATATATTCACAACAAACCTTCTGGTAAATGTGAAAGTGCCATTCTAAGTCTAATAGAGAAGGTCCTCTCTTTTGTAACATGTCAGTCATCTGTTGGCCAAGATACAGAACACCAAACCAAAGTCAATCAATAGGCAAAACAAACCCCCTTCCTGGAACACTCATATCCAAACATTTCCCAGAAAAAGATGCTTCACTTCTTTCATGACCATACAAGCCTGGACATCTTAATGCAGCCAAGAGCAAAGTACAAGTCAGATCTTTCTACCTTCCTGAATCTCAGATAACTCCTTAGGTGTCTTGCTTGATGGACAGAACATTTCCCACACATAACAAGATAGGCGATGCACTCTAGCACACAGGCGAAAACATTTATGTTCAATCATAAATCATTTTTTCCCCCAAACAGCCTCATTTGTATCACGGCAAAGAGAATTAATCTGCACTATGAAATGAGGATTCATTAAAATATCACCAAATCTGTTATTTACCCTCAATTGCATTTTCTCTGTAGGTGTCATCTTACAACAGGAAACCACATTTGACTTTGTGGGGACACAAAAAACCCAGTTTAAAATGCTGGTGTTTTTTGTGAAAATTTGTAAAACAATTAGCCTTATTTGGAGTATCTTAAACCACGTGTGACAGTTCTGTATTTTAATGTTACAATACCTACTCTCAACCAGTGCAGGTGTGAAGAAGGAGAAGCATTTTCGTACTATCCAGGTCTAATAAGCATCTTTACAATCCCATGTTGCACTGGTCACAGCCAATTTATTTCAACAATCAAAGGTGAGAATGCTTTTTTTTTTCTTGTTGTTTGAGGGGACTGAAATTATTATAATTTAATGCAGACCATTGTTGCTAAGTCTGTGGTGTACTCAACATTCCCTGACTTGCAGACTGACTGTAATATGATGAAAGTGCTTCCAACTTCTTGAAGAGAAGTTCTCTTAGTAGCTATATTTTATGATATTTTCAGAATTTACATTTTAAGCTATTAACATTCATTGATTACAGACAGCAAAGTTATTTCTATGTCTTATTCCTAAAGCTCTTCAGATTTTGAAATCCTTCAAATATTTACTGGATAATTTTGTTTTGCAATATTTTCAACATCAACTGACATTTTTTAAACACCCTTCACAAAACACCAAATGTGTTGTTTGTAGACAGGGAATTCAACAACCACACTGAGTGTTTGTTTTCTTTGTTACAGTGTACATTTATAATGCAATAAGTATTCACAGCAGCACAAAAACCCTCAATATTGCTCATTAATCACTTCACAAATGCATCCAATCCACTTAAGCAATTCAAACTCACTACCACCAGATGGTCACAAGATGACGCCAAAGTAAAGACTTTTGGAAACATACAGTACATGCGCAGTCTATGAGTACAAGCACAGTGGCTTGACTTAGTAAGGAAGTAAGAAATTAGGTAAAGTTACGTTTTTAAATAATAATAATAGTAACAGATAAATAAAATGTGTAATTTTATAATCATTCATTCATTCATTCTTCCTGGCAGACTCGTTGAGAAAAAAGATGAACCAATGTGAGAAAATAATCTTGTTACAATATTTTCATATTAGTAATGTTTTATAATTTGTAAGTATATGTCAACATGCAAAATGTAGTTCCAGTTCCAGTTCCAGTATGCAATGTCATATGGAACTTGTTATCAATGGAGTTATTTGAATCAAACCTTACTTCTGCAATACTTACAGTCTTTTGTGTAACACAAAAGAGATGATCGGCTACAAAAAATGATCCCATGTTATTTTCAGTTCTTGTCTTTACTTAAACTACTGTAAATAATCTACATAGTGGTCTCTGGAATAATGAGCTCTCTTTGGGGCTGACGTTATTCAGGTTGTGAGCCTTGGATCGGGAGTATCTCAAACTATGTGTGATATTATGTTGTATTTCTGTGCAGCATGTGAATCAAGATGCTACACATGTGTAACCACAGACCATAAACCCTGCACATGGATCTCGATTTGTCCTGAAAACTTGGAGTGCTGTTTTTCCACCAAGGCAGATGGTAGGTCCATCTATCACTCCAGAAATGTTTATATCTGATACTGAGGCCTTTATTCAACAAGGTCTGAGCTGGTATATTGCTGTTCTGAATACTGGGTGGCTGAGGTTCTTCCATCATGTCTTACAGGTGTCATCGCTGAGGGTTGTCAAAAAAGTCTGAACTGTGTAGAACCCATATCTTGCTGTGAAGATGAGTTGTGTAATGGCACTATACCCATCAGCTGCAGAGTCATCCTCCTGCTGGTATCCTCAGCCATCACCACACTCTTTCTCTGAGGCTCTGCACCAGCTACAGCTGAGAATATTTTACTTTTTTCTTACTAAGTTTATATAACTACAATATATTCACAACAAACCTTCTGGTAAATGTGAAAGTGCCATTCTAAGTCTAATAGAGAAGGTCCTCTCTTTTGTAACATGTCAGTCATCTGTTGGCCAAGATACAGAACACCAAACCAAAGTCAATCAATAGGCAAAACAAACCCCCTTCCTGGAACACTCATATCCAAACATTTCCCAGAAAAAGATGCTTCACTTCTTTCATGACCATACAAGCCTGGACATCTTAATGCAGCCAAGAGCAAAGTACAAGTCAGATCTTTCTACCTTCCTGAATCTCAGATTACATTATTCCTTAAGTGTCTTGCTTGACAGATGGAACACTCCCAAATGCAACAAAATAGGTGATGCACTCAAGTACAAAGGCAAAAACACTTGTGTTCAATTACAAATCATTATTTCCCCCACGCCACCTCATTTGTATCACAGAAAAGAGATGTAATCTGCACTATGAAACAAGAATCCCTTAAAATAAAGCAATGAGCCTTATTTGGAGAATCTTAAACCATGTGTGACATTTCTGTATTTTAATGTTATTAACAATACCTACTTTCAATCAGTGCAGGTGTGAAGAAGAAAGAACCTTTTCCTCAGAGTACTGTTCAAGTGTTGGACAGATCATCTTCAAGAAGCAACGTTGCACTGGTCACAGCCGACTCATTTCGACAAACAAAGGTGGGTATGTATTTTTCTGTTTGAGGGAAATTTATTGTCGACCATTTTTGCTAAGTCTGTGGTGTATTTCATATTCCCTGACTAGCTATATGTTATGCTATGTTATTTTGAGTATTTACATTTTAAGCTATTAACATTAATTGAGTCAGATATCACATTTCTATTTCTTTTCCTTAAAGCTCTTCAGATTTTGAAACCCTTCAAATATTCACTGGATAATCTCATTTTGCCTCATTTTCAACATCAACTGACATTTTTCCAACACCCTTCACAAAACACAACATATATTGTTTGTAGACAGGGAATTCAACAACCAAATTGAGTGTTTGTTTTCTTTGGTACAGTGTACATTTATAATGCAATAAGTATTCACAGCAGCACGAAAACCCCTAATATTGCTCATTAATCATTTCACAAATGCATCCAATCCACTTGAGCAGTTCAAACTCACTACCACCAGATGGTCACAAGATGACGCCAAAGTAAAGACTTTTGGAAACATACAGTACATGCGCAGTCTATGAGTACAAGCACAGTGGCTTGACTTAGTAAGTTAAGGAAATTAGGTAAAGTTACGTTTTTAAATAATAATAATAGTAACAGATAAATAAAATGTGTAATTTTATAATCATTCATTCATTCATTCTTCCTGGCAGACTCGTTGAGAAAAAAGATGAGCCAATGTGAGAAAATAATCTTGTTACAATATTTTCATATTAGTAATGTTTTATAATTTGTAAGTATATGTCAACATGCAAAATGTGCAATGTCATATGGAACTAGTTATCAATGGAGCTATTTGAATCAAACCTTACTTCTGCAATACTTACAGTCTTTTGTGTAACACAAAAGAGATGATCTGCTACAAAAAATGATCCCATGTCATTTTCAGCTTTTGTCTTTATTTAAATAATTGTAAATAATCTATATAGTGGTCTCAGGGATAATGAGCTCTCTTTGGGGCTGACGTTATTCAGGATTTCTTGGGAGGAGGCTTAGTGCTGCAATGCACATGTTCAAGTTTTGGAGGGAGAGTAAGAAGTTGGGCTATAAAAGGAGGGTTCTGCAGGTCTTCACATCTTCTCAGATCTGCAGATCTCCTCTCACACGGTCGATTAAAAAAAGTCTGTTTTTCTCTGTGTTTATGATGCGGCTTTATAGAGCTCTGATCCTGTTAATGATTCTGTCCACAGGTAGGAACAACTTATGTTTGTGTTTAGGCTGGACATTGTTACATTTTAAAAAATGACAGTTATTGACATGTGAAAGTTGTTGTGGTACCTGAAATAATAGGTAGGTAGGCACACAAGTTTTGTTTTGTGACATGAATGTATGAATTTAAATATATTTTAATAACAGTAAAGATGGACATTTTTTATCGTGTGATTTGGAAATACATTTGCAGCACTTAACACAATTTTTCTGTTCTTTTAGACGGACTCACTTAATATGGACTATAACAGGAAGTTTGTTTGCGTTCTCTCAAGTTTTTCTTCACATTCTCCTACTGGACGTTTTTTGGAGCTGTTGTTCTAGAGGAGATTACTGCATTACAACTCTTGTACTGATTGTCTTGTTGCAGTGGGAAACCACTTTTGTTAAAAAAATTCTGTTTCTTAGTTTTGTCAAAATTGTGAGCCTTAGATCTGGACTATCTTAAACCAGTATTTTGTATTTCTGTGCAGCATGTGGATTAAGATGCTACTCATGTGTAACCACCAACCCCAAAGCCTGCACACGCATCTCGCTTTGTCCTGGACCCTTGGATCGCTGTTTTTCCACCATGGTGGATGGTAGGTCTTTCTATCACTCCAGAAGTATTTATATCTAATACTGAGGCCTTCAGAGAGATTATCTATCTAACTGGGTCTGAGCTGATATACTGCTGTATTGAATGGTTGTTGTTGTTGAAACTGAGGTTTTTCCATCATGTCTTGTAGGTCATATCACTAAGGGTTGTCGAAGAAATCAGTACTGTATAAAACCCATTTCTTGCTGTGGGGATGACTTGTGTAACAGTGCCATACCCGCCAGCGGCAGTGTCATCCTCCTGCTGGTGTCCTCAGCCATCACCACACTGTTTCTCTGAGGCTCTGCAACAGCTACAGCTGAGAATATTTTACTTCTTTTCTTACTAAATTTGTATTACTCAAGAACAATAACATATTAAGCCGCATAACTAAATGAATTAAAACCACAATATGATCGACAATTAATTTGTTTAATTCCTGTTCTTCCTGTTATATCACTATTTACAGCTATTTTCTATTGGTTTTTAATGTGTTAGGGTTAGGGTTAAGGTTACTTTTTACACTTATCACTGCAAAATGCTCATGTCTTTCTGTCAGACTTATAAACTAGATCAACTACTGTGAGAAAATTAATTGCCCCAGTATTTTAACATTGATAATGTTTTATCATTTGTACATAGATTTTAAAATGCCCAATGCAAAATATCAGATTTTACTGTAGTTATCAGTTCTATTAAGTGAACATTAGTAGTCACAGCTGTGAGGAAAAAACCCTATTCTCTCTTTATTTACTTACTGAACCCCTATGTGAATTCAGGTGATGATGCTCTATAATATCTTTTACGTGCACACAGAGAATACAGTCACACACAACCTTTAGGTAAATGTGAAAGTCCCATTCTATCTCTAATACAGACAGTCCTCTCTTTTGCAACATTTTAGATATACAGAGATACAAAACACCAGACCAAAGTCAACTGATTGGGACCTGAGACACTCATATCCAACCATTTCCCAGAAAAAGATGCTTCACCCCATCTGTGAACATACAAGCCAGGACATCTTGACACAGCCAAGAACAAAGTCAGGAAGTCAGATTACAAAGGCGAAAACACTTCTTTTTGATCACAAATCATCATTTCCTCCTCCATAAAGCCTCATTTGTATCACAACAAAGAGATTTAATCTGCAGTATGAATCAAGGACTTCTTAATATACCACCGAGTCTGTAATTTGCCCTCGAAAGCCAAAAAAAGGAGCATAGATCTAAATTAAAGCTCTTATGTCCTCAAAGGTCAGTGCATTTCTTGTCAACAAATTTGAACTTCTGTAACACAGCTTGCACACAACAATGGCAAGACACAAGCATAACTTGTTAAATGTTAAGTGTCCATAAATACAGACTATACACATGCTTGTAAGCTGAAATACCAATACATACTAATCAGCTCCATCTCAGATACAATGCTGTCTGCAGTGCATATATTTTATAGGCTGGTAGTTCACATTCAAACAAATATCTGAGTAATGTTTTTTGAACACACATGAAGATGGTATATCGACAAGTGGTTAAAATTATACTGACGACGACGTGTTTAACTAGCTAACACTGACGTTAGCCACCACGGTAGTTAACGTTAATGTAGCTAGCTAACATTCACGTTAGTTTGTTAGTTAGAAGTGATTTTCAACGAGTGAACCATGACCCAACACCAATCCACACAGTTTAGAGTCGTCACTATTTTTCCACCCTCCGTCTATCAGCACTGGACACTTTGCTGACCCTCCTAAACACATACCTCCAAATAGCATATCTCCACCGCCAGCCACCAAAAATACAAAATTAGACAGTTACACATTTAAATAAGTTCATTTTTCAGTTTCATTTCTCTCTGTCTGTCCCCATACATTCACCGGGACAGGTGTTAAATCACAAAAACAGAAGTGGAATTAAGTAAATTAATGCTTATTTTATCTGTTTAATTTTCATTTTGAGATGTTACTATGACTAAATGCATTTCTTGGAAGTAAGTCCCTCACCAGTCAAACGTGTTTTTCTTATTGTTGCTTCACTTGGATGTTTGAGCTTCACTTCACTTCAGTTCTTCTGTTAGAGGGAAAAAGTTTCTCTGTGCTCACCTTAAATCTCTACAATATACCCAAATATGATGTGGAAACATACAATGGACTTTTCAGTGAAGTAGGACACATCCTGTATCCATAATCATAGATTCTGGATTTTTGAATAAGTGACAATAATATGGAAAATAATATAACACCCAGCGTCTCGAGATAACAGCGTCTCGAGATAACTTCTGTTGTGAATTGGCGCTATATAAATAAAATTTGACTTGACTTGAATAAATTATATTAAAAAGTTTATTTTTATGTCTGGAAAGGATGTGTCCAAGTGAGTTTCCTCTAACCCACCCACACTATGTATATGGGTCTTCCATATTGTTGAAAAGCGTAAGAGAGAGACCATGTGCATAAACAGTATGTACAGAAAGACAGACAGCCATGTAAGAGAAATTTGTGCAGAGCTGGAATGAAGTGAAGGGCGTGTTTTTTTCATCCAGCTTTTTTTTTTTTTTTTTTTTTTTTTTTGTGGCTGACAGCAGAGATATGCTACTCTGAGGTATATAGTTGGGAGGGGCAGTAAGGTGTTCACTGCTGATAGTCAGAGGGAGGATGGTCAGTTTTGATACTCTGCAAAAAAAAAAAAAAAAAAAAAAATGACATGTGGCTAAACTAAAAGCAAATTTCTGATCAGACCATCACTGCTGGTGCTGGCAGGAGGTTGGCAGATGTATGTCGGGGGTCAGGGTGGGGCCACACATGTAGCACTATCCCAAGCATTTACAGTGAAGTGTACTTGGGTGCCAGTAGTGTATCTTTGCGTCCCATAGTCAACACTGCATAGACTGGTACAGGGTCTCGACCCAGTCATTGGAAATCACTGCATTAGAGGAGCAGTTAAACTGTTGTTTTAGAGTGCAGTGAGCCACAGTGTGTCATAAAATACAATTTAATAATGTTAGGAGTAGCTCATGTCACACTTTCTGCCCTGGAGTAGTATAGGTATCTACTAAGCTTTTCAGTCATGTTTGAAGGATGAAGCAGGACATGATTTGCCTAAGCTATGCATAAGACTACTCCAGGTACTGATGCTTTCTTAACAGAGAACATAAGACATGTACTTAATAGATGCTGTAACACACACAAAAAAAATTGAACTTATTTTTAATTGTTGTTGCATGTGCACAAAAACCTGCTGCCCAGCTGGATGAACAATAAAGAATATCATGCCAAACATGGACAGAGTTTGTGTTTTTTGTTTGTTTGTTTTTTTTTTTCCAACAAATGTTTTTTCATCAAGAATACTATTTTCTTACTCATACTCATACTACAGTATGAGTGTGCAGTTAGAACACATTCTCATGCAGAAACCTGTTTACACACAGCTTCTAAATAATTACTCTGTATTTCCATATTGCTGCGTGAATTAAATTTTTTTGCTTTTTCTTTGGAACTGCCAGCTAGCAGTTTGATTAATTTCTGTCCACTCCCATCTTGTGCGTTTTCCCTTGGTACTAAGTACATATTCAATTCAACATTAAAGGTGCCATGTGGAGTTTTCTACAAAACAAAGTTAATGTTTACATTCATCATTTCTCACAATGCATATCCTTGAAACCTTACACATTTTGAATCAATTCCGTGTATCATAAAGCATTTACAAAGCTGGTTATTTTAGTGTTTTAATCCTGCATTGTTTACATGCATGTTTGCTAATGCTAAAGTTTCTTCTTCTGTGCATTTTGTCAGTGCATCACAGCATTTCTTAGCCCATTTTTGGCATCTGTTTATCAGTAACCAGCTTGACACCATTGGCAGGAATGAACACTGTGGCACGCACCCATGTGTCCCCTTTGGCTCAGGTCAAGCAAAGTTACCACTGATCACCACAGTGCCACCTAGCACTATTAGAGTTTCACAACTCCACAGAGTATCTTTCATTTCTTGAAAGTACAGCAGACAAGATCTGCCAGCTATCCATTAAAGCAAAAAGGAAGTCACAGGAGCCTGAAGCGTCAGGTCAGTGTCAGTGGCACTGGTCCTGAAATGTATGTCTGGTGTTAATTATGGTTATACACCACAATAACATTATGCCTTCCTCTACATAGATCCCTTGTTCTTTGCTGCAGAATGATACCACTGAAACAAGAAAGGCCCATGTACTGAAAGCACTTTTTAAAAAAATCTCAGTAAAGACCCCCTGAAAAAAAAGGACAGTATCTCTAAGTTTTTGAAGTTGTTTGTTTCTACAAGGAATGCTGTTTTTTTTTGTTTTTGTTTTTTTTTAGTCAACACTTAACACTATATCCACTGCTGCCTCAATCAGTTATTTCTGTTGTGTGGTACTTATACTAATGTAAAGGATCTGAATACTTCCACCACTGAAAGTCACACAACAAACTGGAGTCTGGTGGTGATACATATATATATCAATGTTTCTGGGTACACAAAAAGATTTTAGTCATTCATAAAAAGGTATATCACTGTAGGAATCCTATCCATAATGTTGTCAGACACTTATAATAATTTCACCTTGTCAGTGGCAAAAACAAAAACATACTTAGTAGACATACTTCTACATGGACAATTGCCCGTTGGATTACATTGCAGCAGCTGCTCACAGGTTGTCAGGTACATCATTCTTGTTCAATACTGTACCAATTCCAAAGATTTTTATCTCTGTCAATCATTTACACACCAAAAACAGGGGAAAGTAAGTTTTTTTTTAAAAAGTTGGAGCTCAAACTGCAGCAGCAGGTCTCTTCAACGTCTGCATGCAGCAGGAATTAGGAACAATACCAGTGTGGAGGAGGGAAATGAATGAACTTAGAAGTAGAGGAATCATATGTTATGTGTGCATGCCAATTGCTTATGTGTGTAATCTGTTTAACACTATTTACGGACCAAACTTTGAAAAAACTGTCCCTAGCTGGGGGCTAGCCTGAGAAAGCCCTGCATGGGGAAACAGGACACAGGTGCATCTTGTTAAAGTGGCCTGTCCTACGTTGGGGTTTGTAGACAGCAAAACAAATGACCAGCGCCGAAAGCATAGTGAGCTGTCTAGGCTGAGGTAAGATGGGACAGGACTGGCCCAAGAAAGATGTGTTCCCGTACAAGCTGTTCCTAGGACAGATCACATGCTATGCAAACATGTAAAAACTAACCAAGCGCTGTCTTGTGCAGCTGTCACATGTTGACGTCATGGCTATAGTGAAAACACATTTGGTGCAACTAATTAGGGGACTGAGTTGTTGAATGTAGTGCAAATAAACCTACTTGGACTGAATGACACTAGGTCTCTGTTTGGTAATTCTCTGAATTTGCTAAGACATCACTACATGTGAGGTTTGTGGTGCCTCACATCACATCTAACTTGTATATTATTTGACAGCAAGTAAAACTCAATATGAATATGAAAATAATCCACCACAAAAGAAAACGCAACAACCATAATTTTTTTCTTTGGCATCTGCCTTCATAATGTTGCAAGTATTCATTCACAGCAGCAAACACTTCTCCTTTAACATTTCAGACTCTTGATACTGTTGTATCACAGTGGAAATATCTGGATGGATTTCACAGAAGTCTCCAGCTTTACAATATGGGTCAACACATTTATTCAGTGTTTTGACAAAATACCCTTTTAAATCCCTTTAAATTATGTCTATTGGTGCATATCTGTCCTTTCACATTTTGCATTTTATCTATGTACAAATTATAAAATGTAAGTATGTATGAAAACACGGTGGTTTTGTCTTACAGTAGTTCATCTAGCCTCTCTACATGCCTGCCACAAGCACAAGTAATACTATTACAAATTGAGCATTTGTTTTTATAAATGTTGCTGCGTGTAAGATTTGAAAATTTGACTTTGGCTCCATCTTTTGGTGGAAGAAAGCAACAAAAAGACTACTAATTTACAGAAAAACTCTATCACTAACAAAAATGATCAGAATATGAAAGGTGCTCTAATATCCCAACAACTATATGTTAACTTAAACATTTTAAAAACAGTGCTGACTCTATCCTATTTAGTTTAATTATTTTCAAGCAAGGCATTTAGATGACTTAACCAGTAGTGTGCTTTACTCTCATGCCAGCAATCACTGTGTAAGAGCAGAGAGACATACAGTATATTCAGATGGCAGATATCTCATTTTAGAATAAAACTCCCCATGTACTTTGCAGTGTTAGTCCTTGAAAACATAAAGGTGCAGTGCATCAAGCATATCACTGTGTGCCAAAGTGGGTGTTTTATTACCCCACTGGTTCTCTGTACTAAGGCTGGCATACCTTAGTTCAGCTGATAAGGCAAATTAAAGGTCGCATGGCAGACATGGACGGCACATTAAAATATGGCATCTTGGACAACAATACTTGTTTTACAAGGCAAACCAGTAGCATTAGAATAATAAATCTGTTTCTTTCTGTGGATCAACAAAATTCATTCCAACGTAACAAATGCTTTGTTTTAAATCTACCCTGAGCTGTGGATTTAGATGAAAAAGCACTAAACAGTAGATTTTTGGCACTGAAATGACAGAATGGCACTACAGGTCAGGGAATATTGACATAAAAATATTTGCAGTCTGTTGATCGTGATAAATACCCACTAATTTAAACCCAGAATCACATACACTAAAATACTATCCACAAATCAAAAGGAAGCAAATAAATAGAGTTGCAAAAACCAAATAAATATAAAAAGCAAGAGACAAACAAATGAAGTTACATGTTGTTGGCAGGGTTGCTTAATACAAATTAATAGTTAGCATTAATAATCTGCATTAATGCAAATTAATGCATGTTAGCTTAAACAAATAGTTGAGAACTTAGAAATCACAATACAGCAGTTGTTATGGCAACATGAGGTTAGGCATACCCTCTGAGCAGGGGTGCATTTGTCAGAGAGTGCATATTTATTGCCGGTTCAGTGCCCAACCCTGTCAAACCACAATAAAGACAGTATCAGTTACCTTATCACCCACTTACTTCATCTGCCCTGAAACAAATTTCACACCAAGGGAAATAAAACCAACTCTCACCCTAAAACCAACATCAGCCTAGCTATAGGACTTGGGCTTTTTGTACTCTAGATGTCCATTAGGTGGAAGACTGCGGTGGTGATACAATCTGAGATCGGTTTTACTATTGGCTGTGGAAGGCACACAAGGATGAGGATCAGCTTAAGAATGGAACAAGGATGGTTGTTGTGGTTGGTTGCGGATGGTTATAATCTGCAGGCAGAAGTCCAGATAAAGAGCAGGCCAGAGGACATGAGGTTAATCTTTACCAAAATAACTGCTGCGACAACAGATCCCTAGTGGTCATTTCCCTTTAAAAAACAAACATCTCCTGCTCTTTCTTAGCATGTGTGCTCACCAGAATGTACATGTGAATCCAGTATGTGTGTGTGCGTGTAGGGGTGTAACGATGCACCGTGGCACGATGCAATGCGATTCAGAAAACATGACGACACACATCGCAACACTGAAAAAAATTTATCACGATGTGACTGATGAAGTGAGCGCTGTGTCCTGAAGTAACGCTTTACACTTCTGTGAGTGATCACACTCTTGTAGCTTAAACTGAACTAACCGAACACTTTAAAGGCGGATTAACTCTCGAAAAACTCTCTATACACGAACTGACAACTAGCAACATAATAAGGCTACAAACAACCCTCAATGCTACACTCTAAAAGACCATAGTTACACTGGGACTTGCTCCACTCAAAAAAAATCTGTTGTAATGAATGAAAATTTGATTGTTTAATCCTAAAACATAAGACAACCCCCATTTTTAAACCTAAATTTCAGGAGAAAAAAATATTGCCTTATATTAGTATATTATATATTATATTATAGTATTGGAATCCTTTCTTTTGCGCTGTAGTTGGCAGATTAACTGCAACAAAGTTTTTATTTTAACATTTTAACTAGAATTTAGTTTAAAAAAAAGGAAAACACTGTAAACTCTTGTGGCAACAAGAGATTAGAGATAGATTAGAGATAAGAGGTTTTTTTTTTGCTAATTTACACTAAGAAAGAATAAATAAGAACTCTTAAGCTCTTTGTTTTCATTCTTTCTTCATTAAATATATCCTTGGATGTATCATGAGTGTATCAAATCGTGAGCTTCGTATCGAGTATCAAATGGAATCATGAGTTGATTGAATCGTTACACCCCTACCTGTGTGTGATTTACGTGTCTTAACTGTCTTCAGTGAACCCATGTAAAGAAAGCTACCTCATCCAAGTCCACTGGATAGTCAGTGAGGTAAATGGGGCCTTTATCAAAATGTTCCCCCTTGTAGCTTCTCCATCGTCCTGCAGGCAGGTAGATGTCCCTCTCTTGCTTTCCTGGCTCCAACACCGGAGCCACCATCAGGTCATCCCCGATCAGGAACTGTGAGTCGATCTTATAGGCTGCCTCGTCATCATTGGCGATCCACCAAAGGGGCCTTATGATTGGGTCTCCTGTATCAAGAACCTCGCCTGCCAGCTCGAGAACCCTTGGAGCCACCAGAGTCTCATGAAGCTCTGTGAACTTCTGTGCTATTTGTACCACCTAGAGATGAACGCACAAAGATACAGTGTTAGCTGAGAGCATGTCACCTAATAGCTTGAAAGTTCTATGAGTCCCCAGTGGTTGTAAAAAAAAAATACACTGTAAGTAAATTAAAGCAACCACTTTTCTACAAGCATAAACTTATCCCTTCAAAATAATTAGAATATACAATTATGCTTCCCAAAGACTCCACTCATTTTTATCTCATGTCAAAATTTGAATACGCTTTTCCGTGTTTTGTTGCTATACTGCTTGTAAATTACTTTATTGCTATTTTTTAAACTGTTTTTCAGTGATTACATGCATCCTTACAATTATTTGACTAAATTCCTTGACTAAAAACCTATATGTATTTGTTGCTTTTGTTATAATTTCCTATGTTACTTTTGTTATAATTTCCTATGTTTTGTTATAATTTCCTATGTGAAATTTGTTAGAATTTCCTATGTACTCTGCTCACCTCATTGTCATAGGCCCAGGGTGGTATAGAAAATTGCATGGCAGGCAGAAATGCTGACAGCTCCAGCCATCGTATGTACAGTTCTCTGTCTGGCAGACCATTTTTGCCATCCAAACCACCTAAAATACAACACAGGCATCAGCCAGTAGACTAAAACCATGTCTAATATCACTCTAAAACTCTCTGTGGCCATATGTAATTAAATACCATACCTGTGGTGCGGTTGGGGTATGCATTTCCTCCTATCATATCAGGTAAGACAAACTGGTAGCCCAGAATGCTAATCGTCAGAACAGTTGGAATGATGGACTTGAGGCCGAGCTCGTAGCCCCACACAGAGTCTCTGTCAATGATCCTGAAGAAGCAGGAGATGTTCTGACTCTGGTACCCAACCCTCAGCTCAGCACGCTCACTGAACGGTATGGCCATCTCTGTGTAGCGGCGGGTGAAGGTGGAGGGGTCAGAGAGCGGGACCAGAGTGCTAAACTGCTGGGGGAGGTAGCTCGTCTCTCCTGCATCGAACTTGAAGGAGGTCACATCATAGCGGGTTTTGAGCATGCGCAGGTGGGAAGAGTACCACTCACGGGCCTCTGGGTTGGTGAAGTCCAAGATTCCTCCAATGCCGTTCCACCAGCGAACCAGAGCTGGGAGCTCACCACTTGGCTGCCGGACAAACAGCCCTTTCTCCACGGCGACACCAAAATTAATGGAGTCATAGTTGATGAAAGGATGTGTCCAGAGCGACACCTGAAACCCGTCCTCTCTGAGCTTGTCAAACATACCGGTGGCATTGGGGAACTTCTGCGGGTCAAAGTCAAACTCGCCATAGTCAGCAGTGTAGCGGTCGTCCAGCTCCAGATGGGAGCATGTAAAGCCATGCTTGGTGATGTCAGAGGCATAGCGTAGCAGCTTCTCCTGAGTTACAGATGTTTTGTGAAGAGCCCACGTGGACCACACTGGATGTTTGAAGACTTCAGTAGATGGGACCTTGATAGGCTTTGGGAAATATCGACGAACCTGTGCAAAATGCACGAATATAGAGCACAGAGTTACTACAGGGTTACAATTAAAATGTGTGTTCCACTCTTGTCTTTGGTCAATTTGGATTATAAGAATTCTTTCTTCTAGCTTGGCATAACGATGAAGTCTGGTGATTTTGATAGATAAATTACTTTAACAATTAATCAATCAGAATTGTTATTAATTCTGTCTCTACACCAGTGAAGAATACATCATGAATCACATTAACATTATTGTCAGCCAAGACTGCAAATGGGCTTGGGTATTTCCCATCATCTTCACTCCAATTTTGCTCTTAGCTAATTTTATTATAATATATTGGACTTTCCAGGCAGATAAGTTGGTTCCAAATTTAGCCTTTCTCTGTGAGTGCACCACAGTTTGCCTGGACTAGGACCAACACAAGCATTTTCAAGAGATCTTGGTGAAGTCATTTGGTGCATATCCAAGTATGAATAGAAAAAATCCCACTTTCCCCACCATATTTACTAGCAAATAATCCAGACTTTGAATTTACTACTTTAAACCAACTTAGTTTAAACATATGATACTTCGCTACACTCCTGTATATAACAAAAAGTTATAGAAGAAAAAAGATGAAAGATTAAACAAAAAACACAGTATGTCTATACTTACCATGTATTTGTGAATAGATGTAACATCTGACCCCACACACACTCTATAGCTGAGTTCAGGTAAGGCCTGCTGTCCCTCTGGCGGTCTGAAAGGAGAGTCCTGGTACCGGGCCTCGAACCTGAGTGTCCTGTCCTTCTCTGACCAGCCCAAATGAAATGGCACAGAGTCATTAATCTTGATCGCAGTTGCATTCGATGACAGCCAATAGCGTTCTAGGATTCCCCCAAAAGCATTCCGATCAGAGTAAACATCACTGGTGATGAAAGGCCGTGGTTCCTCCTCGCCCTGGATCCTGATAGGCCAGTACTGTGTTGCTGTCTCTGCCCCTCCATACCAATGAGAGTCATTATAGGCCATGGCATGCTCCACCAAGCGCTTATTTTGTAGCTCCTCCCAGCGGACACGGTAACACATCACCGTGTCCTTGGGTCGAACTGTCTGGATGAAGAAGTTGAGCTTGCCAGAATCTGACTGAGTGCAGCTCAGTATACTTCCCTCCTTTGAGCAGGAGTCCAGATCCAGAGTGCCAGACCTAGGACGGTGTGTGGACAGATAAAATACAAAGGAACTGGGTGAGCACAGCACTAACCAGGCAAGGCTTATCAGCAACAAGTCAACAACTGTGCAGAGGCCAAAAAGAAGTGATTTATGTTACAAGGGTTATCGTTAGCCAAGATTTACTGGCTGTTAGTTTCACAGGGGGAGTGTTTATTACTGGGATGTATTAGATTGAATTACATTGTGCAGAAGCTCCTATTTACTGGTCACTATGTGTCTTGATTGCTCTGAAATGGCTAAGGCATCAGCAGGATGATCCTTATTACTTTCCTCACATCTGTAAGTAAGATCACTAAGTAACTATTTTTATAATCAATTAATAATTTGAATCACTTTTCAAGCAAAAATGCCTGAAAATCTCTGGGGTTTGGACCCTTGGTTTGACAAAATGAGTGATTTGAATATGTAGTCTCTGGAAAATTGCGTTGGGCATTTGTCAGAATTTTTTTAGGGCAAAAAGATGAATCAAGACGATAACCAGCAGATTAATCAATCATGAAAATGTTCCCTAAAATGAACCCACCTGAAGGTCATATTGAAGATGACAGCCCCTGCCTGGTTACGAATAATAAAACCATCCTTGTCAAGGTCTAACGACTCAGTCTTCAGCAGCTGGGCTTTACGGAGAGACGCTGAGTAGTAGCACCACGCAACCACAGCAGCCAGCACCAACACACAGCCCAACATCCCTGCCATAACCAGGGGTCGGCCTTCGTGAGCCAGTTTCTTTTTTAGCGGGGAGCCTCCAGCTCCCCCTGCCATCTGCTGCTCCCCAGGAGCCACCGGGACAATCTGATACATACTGAAGACTTGAGGCAGTGAGGTGTACACAAGAACAGGTTTAGAGGAGGAGTGGCAGGGAGTGGACAGCTGTGCTAAGCTTGCTGTCAGTGTTGGTGAAAATGGCTGGAATTTATCTTCACACTGGCAGCAGCGGAGGTGACAAGAAGCCTTACGTCTACTTGCCGATCTTTAGCGGCATCTCCATTTCTGAATGAGGGCTGATTTTTCCAAAGCTGCGAGACAGAGACAAGCAGAGGCAGACAGAGGTCAAGAGAGGTGGCGCAACATGCAAAACCGCAGGAGTGTCAAGAAGAACAAGAAATAAGCCACAATAAATGTCATTAGCATACAGTCTATGATGTCTTACACTGACAGAATTTGACCAGCTTGACAATTTTGTTCTAATTATCACCACTGACAGTCTCCATGAGCTGTAGTTATAAATAGCTCTGAAACTCTTCACACTGCATGCTATCGTGAATTAAGACATTTATTACACACACCTTCTGTTTCCTATTATTCTCTCAAGATAACAGATGTGTATTGTACGGTTATTCAGTAAGAAAGCATTATTTATTTTAAACACAAAGAAATACACATATATGTACTTACTAAACTTGTCAAACTTAACAAATTTGCCAACAGTGCTGCTATATGTGTACCATCACCACACTAATATATTCCAAATAAAGCCACATGTTACTGTACTGAATACATTCAATTGTACTTGTGTCCTTACAGCATAATTGAGCAGCAGCAGCAGTGTCCAACAGAGAGAGAGAGCACAGGAAATAATGTGTAAAATAGGAAGTAGCCAAGCTCTGTAGCCACACAGACACTAATGGTAACAGGACCAATGAAACAATAAAAACAGGCTATGATCAGAGAAAGTCCAGACACCATGTCAGCATGGTTCAATTACATTTATCTCTCGGGTAAGAGTAACTTGGACATGACTAAATAATATTCATCAGTCTCAGCCCTCAAATAATTGTACTGCAGCAAGCCTACAGTTTTCAGATAGAGCACTGGGCAATCATCCACAACAGAACCCTACTTTATCCTCCCCACAGGTATCATTATGTTCCAGCTCAACATGCTTATTTTGTTCTGATGAAGGTGAGTGGCAATGCGGCAGGAAGGGAAGGAAACCTTGCAAATGCATGCCCTGCAAAAACTGCGATTCTATACTTAAATCAGCGCTTCACTGACAGACTGCTACGTGACATGTCTTCCTCTTTACATGGGCTTACTCACACCTCTGTTAGAATAAGATCCTTTAACTCCTTTGTATACACTTATAAACACTGCTGCACCATCTTGTTAATATGATCAGTTTTACATTAATCAGTCACGTTTTTCATACCATATACTGAACTTAACCCTGCTTTGTTCTAGCTTCCCAGTACCCACACTGCTTGGCAGGAGCACAAGACATGCCCATGTTTTCTGGTCCAGACCTGCCCTGTTTCAGTCCTCATTTATTGGAGCAAGTCTAGCTTGATTTATTGTATTAAAAACTGCTCTCTCACTGTCATAAAATATTTTTACAATCATAACTACACACACAATGTTTGAAACATCCCTAAACTATTTCTAGAGATCCTAAAGGCTGTTTTAGAACACTCTTCAGATTTTAAGTAGGTTAGCCCCCACATTGTGACCAGAAATCATTTTAATTTTGCTGGTATTGGGAAACAAATGTATGCAAAGCAAAGTTATTTTTATTCTGATATACAGCTGCAAATAATTATTCTACTCGGTGCAGTATTTTAGGCTGTACAATGTAAGTTAAACGTGTTTTCTAACCTTGCAGCGAGCTCATAAACACATGCAGACACACGTTTCCTTCACAGTGTCTCCTACTCGTTTTGTGCTCACTTTAAGTTGTAAATCCCCAAAACAAAATTTAAAAACACTGTAATCTGACTTTGCTGTAAAGATCATAGTGGACACAAACAGCGCATCCAGATTTACCCAGTATTTTTATGTTATTTTCCGCACCAGAGTCAAGGTGACATACAGGATAACTCAATAGCCAAACATTTCCAAATCCTGATCGATAACACACAAACACTCTTCGACGCGGCTGTTGACGCTGTGTCGGGACATTACAGTGGCTGGAACCGGCTGTACCAGTTGTCACGAATTAGGGTGTCAAACGATCATGTTCACGGTTAAAATTTATGTTTTCTATGCAAATTACACACAAATGAGTTAGAAAATACACACACATACATTCAATCTGTCCTTTGCGGCGTTGCGGTCATGAAAATAGTTATCTCACCTCCGCATCTCTCTCTCTGGGGTCAATGTGTAGTTACAGCTGTGAGCGCAGTAGCTCACTGCGCAGCTGCGGATCGGTTTGAAGTTCCACGGTCCCGCCCAACAACAGAAGATGTCGAAGCGGATTCGCTCATGTATCTGTCACTCATGCACATAGTGGGCTTCTGGGAAACGTAGTGTGAAAATAAGGTGGTCTTCAGAATGCCTTCCCAAAAGAGATAACTAAATCAACAACAACTTTAAAGTGTGTCTCCTGTCAGCCACTCAAAGTGAAATTAGGTTAAAACGGATAAACTAATGTGCACTATTTCAAGTATTATTTTTAAACTATTGTCTTTTCTTATGTTACGTGCGACCGTTTACCATGGAAACCATTAAAATAGCGAATATAACGCGTCTATCTTTTTTCGGTTTATATTAACCGCCAACAAAAATTGCGTATACATGTGGTTCAGCTGTATTTTTTTAACGGTAACCGTCTGTTTTTGATATCTTTGAAGAGTAAGCAGATTGTTTTCTTGCGGTTTGTGTGAAATAATAGCAAACTCGACCCGAGCTGTTGCCACATCAGCTGACACAGGAGCAACATTGCACAACTTCTCTTGAACAAAGAACAGGGGATTAGACCACCAAGAGGTAATAATAATGTGGCTGTGGCGTGCTTTCTACCACTGGGTGACAGCAACACACTATAAATGACACGACGAAGGAGCACGTTAAAGCAAGTACACTGCCCTTTTCTTTCTTTTTTTTTTTCTTTTTTCTTTTTTTTTTTTTTTTTTTTTTTTACCCTTGTTTACATACTTAGTAAAAAGGTGGATGTTCCTGTTATCGTTCTTCCACTGAATATCAGTTGGCTAGCAGTGACAGCAGTGCTATAAATAGTAGAAAAAGTCAGAGTAATTTAGATAGTAGTCACCTTTATCACCGTTTTTGTTTTTAAATGTGCATCATTAGTGGAGGGTGCACCACGGACTGAATTAAGCTGTAACTAAAGCAATAGTAGCAGTTAGCTATAGCAAGTACAAACAGTATGCTAGTGCTACGTAGCATTAAGCAGCACCACAGGTTAAGGCAGTTAAGTATTATAGACAAAAGTATCTGTACTCTCAAATAACCACATAAGAGAAACAATGCCACCGAGGCTGTATTTCCAAGTGGGTACTTATTCAGTAAGTCAACTGAAAGAATAATCTGCACATTTTTTGATAACTGATTATTGTTATTTTTATTTTTTACGAAAAAGCCAAATATTTACTACTTTAAGTTTTTCACCTTTGAGGAGTTGATTTTCCTTGTCTTGTGTTAGTTAACTTAATATTGTTGGGTTTTCAATGTTTCAGTGTTGAACGGAGAAAATAAACTGTCACTTTGGGCTTTGGGTAATTGTATTGGGCATGTGTCTCTATTTTTCTATAGCAATTGAATGATTAATCAAACGAATAAATGGTAGATTAGTCAATAATAAAAGGTGATTGTTAGTTTCATCTTTAAACATGGTACATGTTTAAGCAATTTCAACAAAACTGACAGGAAACACTATATTATACTGTAATGTAACCTTGCCCCAGAAAACATGAGGCCAACAACATTATTTTCCACTAACAGATTATCTGTCCATGGAAATTGCAGCCAAATGGTAAAAGTAGAAACAGCAGTAATATGAGTAACACTAGTCCTCAGTGTGTAGTACTAACAGTAAAAGTATCAGTTGCTGTAAACAGCTGTAGGAGTGGTGATGATGGTTGCAGTAACAGTAATACTGGTGTTTGTAGCAATAATAATGTTTGGCAACTCTGTGTCAGTACCTGCACCGACTGAAAAATCACAAGACTCAAAGTGACTCATCCTCATGTGCAGGAAGTTAAAGGTTCAAAAGGAAGATGCTGCTGATGGTGGTGTCCCTGCTCTGCTGTGTCCCAGCAGCCACAGCCTGTCTGCAGTGTGACCGCAGGATCAGGCTCCTACATGAGGACTTAGTCCTTTCTGCTCCCACTCTGAATGACCAGATTGAAATGAAAAAGATTTATGACCACGCATATGTGACCTATAGAGAGACCAGCAGGGAACGAAAGGGAGTCATTGGTGAGATCAAGGCCTGGTTTAGCACAACAGTACATGGTGTGAGTGTGGAGTCTAATTTATGTTGAGCAACTTAAGTCATATAGCAATATTGTCTTATTTTCATTACATTTTTATAAAATATTGTCATTGTAAGTTTTTTTATGACCTGGTAGATAAAGTATTTAATACCATGGGAGTCATTTTGTTCTGGATAAAAGTCTGGGTGAGATTCCTAAAGTGTAAAATCATATTATCAGTAAACGATGATCTGTTTTCCATTGCTCAGATCCCACCACTTTGTACAGAGCCAGAACTGAGTACCAGAGTGAATTTGACCGCTTTCTGAAAACCATGCACACCGGTGAGAAACAAAAAAAAAACACAATTTATCGGAAATTGGAACAAAAAAACTATAACAAAACACTTGTAACTGTTCACCTGTATCATATCAACCAAATGTATTTACATGTATGACACTTTAATCAAGACAAATTCAATATCCACCACCTTGTTAAGACAAAAACTGTTCTTTTTAAAGGATCTGCAACATTTGAAGCCATTCAGATCATGGAGAAGGGCAGGAAGATCTTAGAGAAACACTTGGACACCTTCATCCGTGATGGTAATTGGCATGTTGTGCACAATATGAGGCAGGGCACTTTACATAAGTCATTGCTGTTACTGAGATGCATTGGTGTCAGATCATTTGTTTGTCTCTCCCTCAGGATTGTGCCCCAACAAGTGCGGTAAGTTTGTTGTGCCAGGGTTTTTCCATCTGTGTTACTGGAAATCCTTGTAGAAACACGCAGAGTACTATACACACAGTGCATGTTTACAGGACACGTGTATGTGTGTGTGTGTGTGTGTGGTTCTCAGGGCTTCTGAATCGAAGAGTGATGGACTGCTTCTCTTGCCGCTACAAGATATACATGTGTCCCTCTCCCTCTGGCCAGCAGGACTGTGGTGGTATATTTTTTATGTGTTGGTTTGTGCAGGCATGTTGTTGGGTGAATGGGTGGGTGGGTGATTGAGAGGATGAGGGTTGTTACCTATGTGTGAGGGAGTGCACCATCATCCAGAGTACATGGACACATGTTGTCACGAGTGTGTAAATGTGTTCTTAAGCAAGGCACTGCTGCAGTCCTGCCCATGTGCGTGGCTAATGAAAAAGATTATTCAAGTAATCCACATGGAATGAATGAAGCATATCTCTCTCTCCCTCATCCCCCCACCCCCCCTTGCTCCAGAGTACCCAGTGCAGGCCGAGGAGGGAGGCCAGGCAGTGTTGAACTGTTTTCTTCCATGGCATCGTCTACTGTTGGGAAAACCAGAGTACCACTACTCCTGGGCCCCAGGAGTTCCGGGAACTAAAAAGGTCTCTCTGCTTTTCTCAAATGAGAAGCAAAACAAAAATATAAATGCTAACAGACCACTTTTAAATCACTCTAACCGCTTTGCACACTTCCTAATTTCCATGTATTACGTTATGTTCCTTATTTAGCTTTACTTGTGAATATGCATATTTACTGCCCGCGTTTACACCCACTAACACACAAGTATCACTTCCTAATTTGTGCATGCAGCTGGATGAGAGTCATTTCAAATCCTTGGTGGTGACAGAGGACTCATCTGTGGTCTTAAATCAGCTGCATGTGGACGAACAAGGAACATATCGCTGCTCTCTGCAAGGCCAAAATGGAGCAGTCTTCTACCGAGCCACTTTCCTGCTAACTGGTAGGGTTACAACTCGTAGACACATCATTGCTCAAAAGTTGTCAAATAATTCAGCTCCAAAAGAGCAAAAGGCGACGTCGCATCCAGGCTAATTTAGCACATTTGAACAGGTGTTAGATAACAGAACAAACACACCCAAAATGTGCCAACTCTTAAAAGTTAGCACTGATTAAAACCCTTCAAAATATGTAAAACTATTTGTAGATAAATGTCCCAGTCTAGATATTCTAGTACTAAATTTATGGTTTTCAAGCCCATGGGTTTACTGAAGTATATCCAGAAGGCAAAGAAGCAAACTTAGAAACACAGTAGTTAGTTTTTAAAGAGATTAACTCACTAAATGTTCAACAGTAAGGCTTATAATTAGTTGAATATTACCTAGTATAATTAGTTACTGTGTGTGTGAGTGTTTGTGGTTTGTATCTGTTGGGTGGGTGAAGGGCGTGTCAGTTTCTTAAAGACAGTGGGCGTTTTTTTCCCTTTTCTTTTGTTGCTCTGTTGGCTTCCTTGTATTTTATTTAGTGTATTCTTATATAAATGTTCCCTGTTGCTCTATGGATTTTAATAAAAAGCACATTGTGTTTACCCTCATGTGCTATATAGTGTAATATCAACCAGAGGAAGCATAAGAACTACCTCTAAAAAGTGGTTTCATCCTCTCAACCAATACAATACCTGTTAAATTAACAAAATAAATCTTCACATATGAGGATCCTGGAGAGTAAACTTTTTGTAGAGGGAGTCCATGGCCTGCTGTGTGTCTGTTTGGTGATGGGCAAAATCATGTGAAAGCTCCTATTTATAGCTGATCTAGAACAAACTGACAGCTAAAAAGTCCTGCCTCTGTATTTTCCTGCACATGCAAGTTACTTTACAACTTTGTTAACACACCTCTCTGTTATTTCCACCCTCCTCCCTCATAGTCGCCCCTCTGCCTGGCCAAACTCACCGGCCCCTCGTCACTCTACCCTCTCTGCCTCATGGAGACAAGTACTCACCTTTTCAACCTACTGAGGGCCTGCTGGTGCCCGTCATCGCCATGGTTACTGCTCTGAGCCTGGCAGCGAGCATAGGCCTCACATTTGTCCTGGGGTGAGCAGCAGTAGGTGGGCGGAGGGGAGAAAGAAAGGGCAAGGGGTTAGCAGGAAGGGAGGAGGTAAAAGAGGTGACACCTAACAGTCAGACAGCATGACAACCAAAATGACGAAAAAGGGAGAAAAGCGATCACTTTGTCATGTAGTTTGAGGATTGAATTATGATTTTATGAGAATTAGGTGTATGACATATGAAGTAACAATTGATATATAAATAGGCTCATTGTTTATAGCTGAGCTGAGCACAGCATTAAGTTGTTTTCTATGAAAGTATCGTCACTTCTTCCAGGAAGTGATGTCACTTGCTTAAGCACAAAAGTCAACAAGTACTAACTTGAATTTGAACATTAATTAAGGGCACACAATGGGCAGTGTTATTTTATATCTATTTACTTGTGACTTAAAGTTTGGATTATTGTGTTAGTGATCTTTTTTGTAGACTGATGATGAATCAGCAGAGAGCAGCAGAGGAGCGGAGAAGGAGGAGGAAGGAGGAAAACACCACACAAAACATAGCGTGATGAAGACACTGTATACAGTAAAAACACACTTTAATGACTGGCATGTTTTTCTCACTTCAGGTTGTACATTTTGCCTTGTGGTTAAAAGAATTTCCCAGCATGAAGTGCCAAGTCATGCCTATAAATGACATGGAAGTGAGAATACATGCAAATGAGGCTCCGTGATGAGTCAAAAATTGGCTCAGGGGTTTCTGTAAACATATTGTTTATCTTTAACAATGAAGAAATAAGTCAGGGATTGACAGTGTGCATCACAGTGTATGTATCATCATCATGTATCATGTATCGAGCGCTGAGCTCTTGCTCATAAAACAGAATGTTTGAGGTGCAATATAACCAAAAGACACAATACACATACCCACACTAAAAATCCCCCAGAAACCACTCAACTTTCCGTAACATTAAGCACCAGCTTGCCAGAACACAGCAATGATCTGACCCCAGCAGGGACACGTTCCCTCTCAATGGGGAGATGGTGTTGTCACGTGGGCGTTTATGAGAGGAATCAGGGATGAGGTAAATCTCCTGGATTACAGTGTTTTTCAGAGATTAATAGCCCCAGCCATCCAATTAATCCTGGATAATCCCCCTGTGGAGGGGGGCGGGGGGGGCATGGAGGGGTAAAAGCTAGCAGCAGATGTTTTCATCAGGGTTCCTTTTAATGTTTATTTACTCATACATTCATTTAGAGACATTGCATAAGGGCAAAAATTTGCTTTACTAGTGATGTTCTCATCATTCTGAAGCCACTGATTCCTCACAAGACCATCACCAAACTTTAAAAATTATTTTAGTCTCCTTCTGTCTGTGGCTTCTGTACATTTTGATGACATAAGCTGCTTCTGATTCAGAAATAGCTGCCTCTGTTTACACAAGTTCTGTCATGATCTCCGCCACTTCCTCGTCATCAAATCTATAAGTCTGTCACTCGGCATATTTCTGCTTGCCACTGCCTTTTTTGGCTCCCATGATGTATGCGCAATGAGTACCTAGCCCAATGTTGATATAAACGTCTTAATTTCCTGTGAAAGGCCAAGTCATCATCATCATCATCAACACGTTCACTCATATCTCTGATAGGGGTGTGTTGGCTGATGCTTTGCCAACATGACTTGCTTACCTAGGAAAAATATATTTGACCCAAATGAAAATGAAAGCGTATGAGTCACCACATCCAGACATTAAGAAACAAACTCACCCCTGGGATCACTGCTCAGGGTAATTTCTTACAAACTTTTTGAATCAGAGGGAGTCAGGTTGGGTTAAGAGCCAAAGACAAACGTAACAAAGGTTGTAATAATGATGCAGCATGCGGGGGTGCGTGTGTGTGTGGAGGCTGAGGCCTGCATGGATGGTGACAGGATGTATGTGTGGTGCTGTTTCCTGTCGGGCTGCTGAGATGGGGGCGAATGTTGAAAAAAAAAAACTCTTTAAGACACCCTCATTCAGAGACGCTCACGTCACAATCTTCCAACTCAACAGACCTCGTCACTTCACCGTGGGTTTATTCACCGAGTGTGTTCGAGCCTAAAGTGCAGGTTTAGGCTACAGCAAATGCATGCTCAGCAGTGCTGCTGACAGCCATGATGAACTGTGTAACTAAATGTGTGTGTGTGTGTTCTGCTGTGGACTGAAATTGCAGCCTCAGCAGGGAGAGAGCAGGACAAAGTGGGATTGCCGCAGAGGGATCAGCAGGCAGCGGTGAGGGGAGGGGGAGGAGGGAAGTGGGAAGATGAAGAAAGTGGAGTCAGAGGTTTGAGTGGGAGACATCTGTGGGAAGGCAGAGTGATTTGAAAGTGGGTTATGAGGAAATGAAGACAAAGACGTCAGATTGCACCTTATGATATAAACTATCCTACACTGCACATGAACTATATTTCTGTGTTTTGTAACATGGCTTTGAGTCTCCTGTGTCCGGGGGCGGAAAGACATCTACAGTGTCCCACTCACTTAGATTTACTGGTGTTTAACTAAAATATTACTCATGTAGAATTGAGACACTGAAAATTAATCATGTGAAAGCATAAAAGAGACTCAAAGCCCCTAAAAACCTGGTTTCAAACTTATGTAAAGGCTCTCTTAAATTAAATATTCACAACTAAATAAGCAAGAATGAAAGTTAAAGTTTAAGAGTTTAACAATAATATGACTAATATGTTTCATTAGAAATGTGTGGGTATGATTTGATTAGATTTGACTGATAGTGGATAGTGGATGACCCTCCTCACCCAAATATGTCATCTTATTCTGATCCAAATATTTCTCAACTATTATGTAACATAACAATTTCCCCACTGACCCCCTCTCTCCTCAGTTAGAAGACGATAGACAAAAACACGAATACAGGAAGGAGGCATGTAAAATAACGAGAGCTGTTGGCTGTTCTAACTTTAACAGAAAATGTGAGGTTTATGTACCCCCGAGTTTAAGGTCACAAAGAAAGAGCCAACTGCTTTACAAAGTACTTTGTAATGAGTAATCTTTAATATATTACATTATTAATAAAGAAAAAGAATGGTCTTTTGCGTTTAAGAGTAAATAATGAGGACTGTTTCCTTGTTAGGAAGCTGTCAACTGAATTGCCTTCAGTATCACTGCGATCTTAAATGGAATATCCTGTTAGCTGAACTGAAGTCACAAGGCTTCCTCCTAATTTCTGGCTTTTCCCACTGAGCACAATACTTTATCAGTAATCTGTTTAAAGGATACTGTAAGTCTGGGGACATTCTATATTTTTCTTATTGTCAACAATCACATGAAAAAAACAAAACTAATAATAAATTGGTCACACAAACAGCAGCTGAAAATATTTCCCAGTAAATATACTATTTACATATTTTGAGTAAAAAAAAAAAAAATACAGCACTGTGCTGTATCTGTGACTTGCTTTTAAATATGACATCTTAAGCAGACTAAAATAATAGTGTGTTGTTGTGATCTGACCCTAACAAAAAATATGGAAGAGCCTGAAACCACCAGCCTTATCCTTTGACTATAAATAGTCTATTCAAAGTTCAAGTTTATGGTAAATGGGACTAACTTTTAATAAGTTATGCTTTGTGCAAAATTAAATATGTGTGACCAAATTATGTCATCTATGCCTGGCACAGGTTTAAATATGCATCAAATGAGCAGAAATAATAACTGTACTGTGCTGTGCTTTGCATTTGATATTATCAGTGCACTGGGCAGCTGTTTTCTGTCAGGCAGAGATTGTATTTATTCATTTTGTAGTGTTAACAGGCATCTAGTATCTAAAAGCAAGCTAAAAAGATACAGATACTTTTCGATTTCCCAGCAGAGAATAAACAAAGAAACTCAAGTCTGCTATGACATTTTATCAGTGCAGCAACATTTTACTTTTCCCCGAGGTGAATGCACGAAAACATGCCGAAAACAAAGGGAAAGAGAGCATCGAGACAAAATGTTACTTTTGTCTGCATGGGGCGAGAAAACAGAAAGGGTTGTGCAGTGGCCCAGAGAGGCTCAGGTTTAATCTAACCCAAATAACTAAATCCAGCCTTCACCCTTTCCTCTGAGGGCTGCTGTTACAGGGCAGGTCGGTTCAGCATAACGTCATTCAACACAAAAACACGGGATAACCCTAAACGACCACGTGCGCGGTAGGAAAATCATGTTTTACGTCAGTGTCCATATGAGGAGTGTCGGGCAGGACCATATATGGTCGTTCCGCCTCTGACGTTGTTCCTCCTGTGGAAAAAGAGGAGGGGCCGCGGCGACCCCGCCCCTCCCACAGCTGTTATCAATGAACAAGTGAAACTCAAAATCTAAAGCTGATGTGAGCCGCGCTGACGGAGAAGCAACTCTTAATATATTTATAGCAAACTTTAAAAACATTTTCTAACTACTTTATCAACTTTAAATTGTCACAGAAAAACACTAAAAATAGTTTTTTATTCGCTGATATTTTTTGTTTTAAGCAAGAACTAGTTTCTTATTCATTACTTTTAAATTATTTGAAATCCACTTTTCAGCCATGACTTCAAGCAACGAGCCTTTGGAAATTACTGGCAATGAGCTGGTTCACATACTCAGGACCCCCATTGACCAGTACACCTCTGCTGGGTGCGTGGTGCTGGACTGCAGACCTTTCCTCGATTTTTCTTTGACTCACATTTGCGAGTCCCGAAACGTGAACTGGAACTCCATGCTGCGCCGGAGATCCAAGAGCTCTGTGGTGGCTCTGGAGTGGCTCATCCCGGACAAGGCTCTCCTAGGTCGGCTGCGGCGCGGAGAGTTCTCCCCAGTGGTGGTGGTGGACGAGAGCAGCCGCTCCCTGGCCGAGCTGAAGGCAGAGAGCGTGGTCCAGATGTTGCTCACCGCCCTGCAGAACGAAGTCCAGACGCAGATCTGCTTTCTACAAGGTAATAAGACCTTTTCAATCTATTGTTATGCATAATAATAATAATAATAATAATTAATTTAAATGTTTTTTTTTTACTTTGCAAATAGTCTATGTAAAACTCTCCACAATCAAACCTAATAGATAAACAAACTGTTAAACTTGTAATTTTAAAAATGTATATACAGACTTTGTTTTCATGTTTACCCCAACATTTTTAGTGTTTATACCTAACACATTTCTAAGAAGGACTTTGGTGAGATCCTGGGGCTTAACAAAACCTACTATGTGACCTCCATTTAGGTGGATTTGAAGGATTTTCAGAGGCCTATCCAGATCTCTGTTACAACTCTGCCAGCAGCCACCTCTCTACAGTGGAACCAGAGCCAACAGTGACGGGTCGGAGGACACCAGCATATGATCAGGTAAGATAAAATTTGCCTTTATAATTGAGAATATATAATGTTATACATATTAAAAATCTCAAAACAGGTTGCATCAAAATGTTCTCTAAGTAATAGGAAACTATAAAGAGTGAAGTTGTGATTATTCGTGGTTTTAAACATGGTCATTTTGTAAATTGCAGGATGGTCCAGTGGAGCTGCTGCCCTTCCTGTTTTTGGGCAGCTGCCATCCACTCCTCCCGCAGAGAGACCCTCGCAGCAGCGGGCATCACAGCTGTGCTCAACGTTTCCTCCACTTGCCCCAACTTCTACGAGGGGGAGTTTGAGTACCTGCGGCTCACCGTGGAGGACAGTCTGGCTGCCGACATCAGAGCCTGCTTCTCCACAGCCATCGCCTTCATCGGTGAGTTTACCCTCTGAAGCTTCCAACCTGTGTACAATGTAACCTTAAAATGAAAGTTCAGTCATTGTTTGCTCACTGTAACATCAGTCCAAACTCCGGCAAAGTGAGTGGATCCATTAAAACATAGTGAATTAGTCTTAAGTTTAATGAGCCATTTTACACACTCTGGAGGAAACATAAAGTATCCAAAAAATGTCTCTAAGCAGCTTGCACATACCATAATCCACTTTGTAGCCTCGACTTATGGACCAACAGTAATCGTCTGATTACAAAACAGCTGGATTATGATGCACAAGCTACAGTAGTTTACCTTTTTTTTCTTAGACTTGTTTTGACCCTTTCACCTTGAAAAGTTTAGTTCAGGAGAAGACAGTTTGTTATTGGAACTAACTTTGGTTTGGTTTCCATTATCACGGTGAGCAATGACTGCATTTTCATTTCCGGGTAGACTGCAGCTTGAGTCGTGCTGTGTCACTGATGTCAAAGAAACTAACGTGAAATGGAGCAACAACATGCTGATGTGTCTTCCTCTTTCCGCCTTGTCTTTTCCATCCCGCCTACAGACTCGGTGAAGCAGAGTGGTGGTCGAGTGCTAGTGCACTGCCAGGCAGGTATCTCCCGCTCCGCCACCATCTGCCTGGCCTACCTCATGCACACACAGCGCGTCCGTCTGGACGAAGCCTTCGACTTTGTGAAGCAGCGGCGTCATGTCATCTCCCCCAACCTGGCCTTCATGGGACAGCTGCTGCAGTTTGAGACCGACGTCCTCTGCCAAGGATGAACACACCGATGCGTCAAGAGGAAGGAAATTGACATGACTGATCTTTTTTTGTTAAATCTCCTGCCTCCTGTTGGGGTTGTGCTGGACTTAGAGCATTATCAAGACTCAAAATACATGTACAAATATACGGTTTGTACTATTGAAACTAGTACACAACAGAAGTAAACACTTTGTGCATTCAGACAAAAGCCACTTGTGTTGCTGGCATCACATGGCTTGGATTCCCACTTTCAGTAGAAACTGACAAATGGGATCCTAATGCAACAAACAGCAGCTGGCAAAATAAACCCTACTGTAATAATAATACAATTGCAATTCTGAGCCAGCTATTTGGTGCAGCTATGAGGTAATTTCCCTGCCGTTTTTACTCCCAGGGAATTGTGCCTGCTTGTCTGGTTTTGTGTGTGTTTGTGTGTAACTTTGTTTGACTTACGTGCCTGATTATTTGCAAGGGCTGTTTCTTTCTTTTTTTTCATACTGAAAGTCATTCCATCACAGTCACTATCACTGTGACATTTTTATGAGACCACACTGTGTTAACTACGAACAGCAATACTGGATGAATCTCAAGCTTTTATTGTCTAATTTATAAAAATGCACTAACCAGAGTTGGTGTCTAGTCATAAATCTAATCCTGAGATAGATTACACTTAGTACACTCAAACTGGAAGATATTGCTTTTATCCTGTAAATATAACTTTATTTTTATTTATTATTTCAGCATTTGTTATGACAGTGTTACCGTTATTGCTGTCTGTTACTGCACTTTATACCTACAAGATTTCCTGCTGTTTTTCCACTGAAATAAAAACATGCTGGAGAATACACTGAATCTGTTTCCTCTGTATAATGATGTATTTAATTCATACACATTGTGTGACACACTTGCTCTCATAAAGATATATGATCAATTTATAATCTGTAACACAGGCTCTCCAGACAGACAAAGTAATCTCAGACCAGTTAGTCCTGAGTGTGGTGCAGTCTTTTTAGCAGAGCACATTACAAATGCATAATTTCACACTGATCTTGCTGCACTCAGTTTGCTCTTGCTGCATCAGGAGGTATTAAAAACCGTCCATTGCTGAGTATTTTGGGGGATTATCTGCAGAGAATGGGTTTCGCAGTCTGATGTCCTTTTGACCTCAGTAACCACTGACATCAATTTCACTTCAAGTTACGAGAACAACTTTGTAAATTTCACAGAGAATTACCAAAGCACAATTGCAAGAGTACAAAAGCCATCGAAGATTAATTTGAAATGAGGAAGTTTGTAAAGTCCATATCACCAATCGATTTCTAGTCATGATATTTTGATCTGATGAGTATACCTATAAACCTGTACCTTCATTTGGTGTCTCAATGTGACCAAACACTGGTTCCTCATTTGGTAGATTCCAGATGAACTACTACAGGTGTTACATCCACACTGAGCTAGGTTTACACACGTCAACCACAGGCCTCCATATGTAGGTCACAAGAATGTTAGACACAGTTCCTCATAGCATCACGGGTAAAAGTCACGTTTCCACACACTGACTTTCCACACAATGCACAGCTGAACTTTGAGCATTAAACTGTTTAAATAACATTCTTTGTATTTTTTCTAAAATATACCAGTCCAGATGAAATGACAAAGAATGACCACTGATAAAGACCAGCTGCCACCACTACCTCATCTCCATGATAATTATACCACCCACACTCCTGCGTCGGCCACGGCCAAAATAATCCACTTCCTCTCATTTGCAAGAATCCATTGCCCACTATGTACGCAAGTGTAATTGTTGTGCTTGACTTCTTCCTTCCATTAGCCACATTTTTTCCAGACAGGGGGCAGTGAAATGCACCTTGGAGTTTTTTCAGTTTTGTTTGAGACAGAGTCCACTTTGACTGAAACACAGAAAAATAACGTTTTGTCACATTCAGGTTACATAACTGAGTGTAACCGAAACTAATACTAATGCCTGTTTTCATCGGTCTCAGCCTCAAACCTTAACGCGTTATCTGTTTTTAAAGCAAATGAAACGTATTACCAAGTTTGAGCACAACTTCCTCCCATAATTCCAGCGCGAGTGTTTACTGCTCGGGGTCAAAGGTGAAAGCCGAGGCTAACGCGTTTACCGCTATGACTGAGGAGATAGCTACTAGTGTGCTTAACGGAAAATTGAGTTTAAAGAACTTCCAGATAGACGTTTAGGTAAAACTAAAGTTGTGTGCACACGGTGCAGCGATGAACTGTCTTTCCATGGAAGCACAACGAGTCTGAAGTACCACCTTCGAGCTGATGTTAGCAAAGATGCTAGCACTGAGACTGGATGTATCCGAGCTCGTCAAACTAAACTGGGAGAGTTCAGCCAGAGGAGGTCTGTCAACAAAACCACAACAACTAAGGTATTGGCAAAATGGATCGCCTTCAGCCTGCTGACTCATTTGGGTGAGATGTGACTTTACAAACAATCTGTTTGTAAAGCAAGCTGTTGATGTTCTTTACCTGTACTTCACGTAGTTGTCTGCACTTAAGTCAGCAATTCATTGTGTTACTCAGCAAACTAAGAGATTTTATTTCAAAAAACATTAAAACTGAAACATTAAAATAAAGTTTTAAAAACTCTAACCAGTTAGTCATACATTTCTTATTCCAGCACCATACATGTACTTATCATATATCCCCACAAAATACAAGTAGATACTAGTATTTTAAACTTTTGATTAATCATGACTATAATCACTGCCTGTTATTGTGAAACAGGATGGAAATGCCCCCATCCATAGGATACGAGGGGGTCACCGAATGGTTTGATGAGTATGAAAAATGCCATCGCCTCACCACATCTCAATGTGAAATCTCCCACAGGTGTTCAGGTGGCGTGTTAGACATCGCTCTCCACCTCCATCCTCAGAACAGGTAGTCAGTGTTGGAAAATAACTAAGAACATATACTTACTTATATTAATTGTTAAGAACAGTTTTGAGATAGTTGTACTTTCCTCGAGCATATCCGTCTTGTGCTACTTTATACTACTGAATAAATATTTTACTCCATTACATGAATGTGACAGCTATAGTTATTGGTTACTTTTCAGGTTAAGATTTTACACTGAATAAAAATGTGGTAAGTCTGTAAAATACAGTGTATTGTCAATGATTAAACCAGTGGTTTCCAGCCTTTGGCATGTGACCTGTTTCTAAAAAGCAGTCAAATGTCTTTTTAATTGTTAGCAGTTCCACCAAGGAGAGACTTCTCCCTTAAATGTCTCAAATGATTGAATTGAAACAACTGTTTGCAGCCCAAAGAGGTAAACTTATCCAGCATTTCACTAAAAAGCAAAGGTGAGAGAAAAGTTTGAAGAGCTAATACAGATTTGTGCCATCAGACTTATAATATCACTTTCTGGAGGGGACTTGAACCCTATAATAGCAACCACTGGACCAAAGTACCTAAATGTTAGACACTGTAAAATCTGACAAGTGTATAAATAAAATATAATTACCTCCACCTCAACCAGCTACAACAGCAAAATGCTGCTGCAGCATTCATGTATCAGTATAGTATCACTATATATAACATCTAATAATGTTATATATAGTCATATATTTGTCACAAGCCATTTTTCCAAAGTACAAATACTTTTAACTTTAATAGTTTTAAGTATTGCTAATGGTACTTGTGACTCAAGTAGGATTGTGAATACAGGACTTCTACTTGTAATTTGGTATTTTTACATTGTTGTGTAGGCATACTTAAGTAAGTAAAGGATCTGTGTGTCCTTCACCATTGCAGGTAGTTTCAAAAGGAAAATCACCCAGATTACCTGTTATCAACAGAACAGTATTACAAGCATTGGAGATTAGTTTGTAGTGAGACAGTGCTCTCTAGTGGCGACTTTTGAAATGACTAGAAATCAGTATGATTCTGAAGTATCCAGTAGGTGACACCAGCAGACTGTTTATTAACGGCTGCAGCCTTTCTGTCACCAAGCTAACACAGGAGATCCACATGTACACATCACTCGCGCGCGTGTGCGCACACACACACACACACACACACATTTCTGTCTGTGCTGTTTCCTGATACATGATTGTTCATTAACACATTTGACTGACTTTTAATGTCATTTCACTTGGTCATCGATTTATCTCTTGAGGCAGACTGTTCCACCAACCTTTCATTTGAACGTCTCTCTCATCCCGTCTGTTCTTCTCCGTTCATCCTCACTCAGTCAGGCTCCTTAATGAAAACAGACCAGAACCGTTATTCACACTCAGTGTCCAGATTAAACTAGTGTCAGGCTCAATCATACTACATTAAACTGTGGAAATACCTACCAATAGTGTGTACGTATGCGTGTTTGTGTGTGCGAGCAACTTTATTGTATACACAAAAAGAAGAGAGATTAGGGATTTGCACAGGGATCACACTTCTGTTGGATGTGGTGATTTGCACTATTTGCTCTTCACAGCTGAAGACTGTCACTCAAACAAGAAATCCCATTTAGCAAAAAAAAAAAAAAAAAACAGAATCTGCTAACAGATCATATGAGCAGTATTTGTGATATTATTATCTGGAGAATTACAATGTGGGGATATAACACACGCATGGTCTGGCCTGTGGGTAAACACACAAACAGCCGTTGTCATCATTACAAATGCAGTCAGGAAAATTACTGTATGACCATCTGGGAGTGCTCCCTGTAATTGTTTGCAGGTTGTGCACACACACGCAAACACTTGTATCGCTATACTTCTGAGGAACCTCACTGATACAATGCATTCCTGAGTGCAGGGGAAGGGGTCGCAGACTAAGAACAGATGGGAAATAAGATTAAAACTTATTCGACTGTTTATTTTTCTGACTTTTCTCCCAGTCTTTGTGATTAAATTGTGAAATACTGAGCACTTTAATGTCTTTAAACCATTAAAATGATCAATCTGAGTATAGGAAATTACTATTTGGTTGTCCTGCTTGTACCTCAAAGTCAAAATACAACCTGTGACAAGGGGTCACAAGTCAAAACCCTACCCTGAGCTTAAACATTACAAAATACATGCCTGACTCCAACCAGTGCCTGACTGAATGTAAACCTAATTCAAATTTTTACCCTACACCCAAGTCTTAGCACTCTTAAAGAGCTAAAATTCACCACCTTTCGAAACTGTCTTCAGTCTCAAGGTCTAAAAGTAAAACTGGTCCCCACAAAAGTAGAAGCACACAAGCACATAGAGAACAGGGAGCAAAATCAAGCCAATAACTCAAAAGAAAAGGGCCTAAACTGAAAGCATCCAGAGGGCCGGCACTGAGCTGTAATTGATTTGGACCTGAACCATAATGTGCACAGCTGAGCCTCCCACCACAACCGTGTATTACGCTGACCTGGCTGCAGAAACAGCCTTTAAAGACTCCTTCTTAGTTATGTTAAACCTCACCGCATCAGGAGACTTCAGGAATCGCTTTGAGCAGAATTAAACTTTTCCAAAGCACATTAAGTTTTCTCAAAGAGTGAGTGGCCTTTCCTGACCAGGTGTAAACTTTTCCAGTCTTGAAGTTCTACTCCCCCCCCCCAACCCCCCTTCCCTTCCCCTGTGCGTGATCTGTGACAGCAGAAATTCCCCCAGGCTTGTGTGAGTGTGTGTGTGCGTGCACACATTTGTATACCCACATGCTCTTACACAACAAGCACTTCAGCAGCGGTGTACATGCGCTGAACGCTGTGTGCTGAACGCTGCGTGCTGCTCAGTCTCCGTAACCTTGGCATCGGTGACATACCCCTCTCCCCCAGAATGCATTTCCAGCGCATTACTAAGTGCGGTTCACCCACGGAAACAGAGACACTTGATTGGAGTGCACTCTCCCGCTAAAAGCTTTATTCTCTTTCTCCCTTTATATTTAGAATGTGTAGCGTGGAGCGAAAAAAATTACAACCATTATTATTTTTTTTATTTTTTTTTTGGGGGGGGGGGGAGCACTACAAAACAAATAAACAGGACCTCCTACCCACATACCATTCATAAGATAGTGTGTGTGCATGTGTAGGCTGGTGAATGTGTGCATGTATTGTTTGTTTGTGTAGTTGTGATTGAGTTTAAAACACAGAGGCCACCTACCTACTTTCAAACACCACGAGATAAACTTTGCTGCCGTCTGTTTTCTGGCTCAGTGTAAACAGGCAACACGATGTGACGTGGGTTTCACTCCATAACTCAACCACCGGGCACTTGATCTCGGTTAGGCAACACATTATGAGGGATGCCGTGGATGTCCGCGCTTCTCTCGGGGGAGGAGGCGTTAATGCACAGGGATTTAAATGGAGGTCAAGTGATGATGTAAATGCAGGAGCACAACAAGTACCTTGTGCACCTTGCGCATTGAGCAAAGGTGAAAGGTAACATGGTGCATTCAGGTCCTGAGGCAGAGTTACTCAGAGCATGAGGAGAATCCAGATTTCATGAGGAAATGACTCACTTTTACTGCAGCGTTTGGGTGACAGTTTCCACGCAGAATAAGGTTTTATATGCTAAATTTGTAGTAAAATATGTGATTTATTGTTTGAGATTAAACTACCCAGCGGTGTAGAAGGACCACCTGCAGTTTAATGCATCAATAATTTAGCACTCTGAGGGGAGCTTTCCTCAAAATCATCATCTTATAAGAATATCCTGAATTTGTGGACTTTTATGTGACTTAACTACATAAAAAAAAGATGTAACTACTTCTTCACAGCTTAGAATGAGTCCTAATTTAACAGGCTCTACAGCCATGTGTGTTAAGGACATACAGCAGGCCTATAGATGATATTCACAACTCAACACTGTAGCATGAACATGAAACACTGGTCTTAACCTAACCTAACTAAAAATAACTACAAATAATATAATAACCAACTCCATCTCCATCATCATGTTACATGAAAACTGGTGTAAAGAGCAAAGACATATAGAAATCACATACACATTCGCTTTTAAATGAGACTCATTGATCGGCTATACTGTATGATGAAGGGAATGATGATGATGATGATGATGATTATGATTATGATTATGATTATGAATTACTGAGTAGTTTTAAAAAGTGCACCAGTCCCTGAATTGAAGCTAATGTTTTCCGTAAAGCAGATGGCATCCGCTCTGTACTCTCAGCTGGACACCCCCCACCCGCCCCCAGCGTCCCGCGGAGTTAATTGACCGAGGCAGTGCCACCCAACAAGCCGTTTCTAATATAACCGCGCTGGTATACATTTGATGTGAGCGAGAGAGAGGGAGAGGAGGGGGGGAGAAGAGCAAAGGGGATAGAGAAAGCAAGGATCCCATGACGCCCACAGCTCCACAATGACATCACCGGCTCTAAAAAGAAGCGGAAGAGGGAGATGGGAGGCACCCCACTTATTAGATTTCGTCGTAAGGTCCTGCACGCAAGTAAAGATGCTGCTGCGTCTCTGCGAGGAAGCCTGTGATGTGCGCCGGGCGGAGCGGCCGGATCTTGGCACCCTGGTGAACTTCTGAGGAGGGCAGAAGCGACCGAGGCGCCGAGAGACAACTCCTGAGACGCACAGGCTGGCGGCTGCTCTGCGGGGACAGTTTCACTACTGTGGAGACGACGCGCTCTGACTGCATATCTGGCTCCGTGCGCAAGAACTGGAGAGCTTTCGGTTAACTTTGAGCTTTCTCTTGTGCCATTGGCTGGAAACGCAGGCACCAGCGCAGGCTATATCCTCCGCAGGGAAACACCAGTATCTTTTTTTTTTTTTTGGGTGAATCATTGTAAATATTGCATTCTATTGACTTTATTTCACTTTGTGAGAGCCATTCTGTGATCGCTGTTCACATGAGACGGTCAGGTATACGCGCGTCTCCAAACGAGGACGCACGGAGATGTGCCGAGAAGTGTCGAGATTGTTCATTCTAATCCAATCTCTTACATTCACTGTCGCATCTCCGTAAACGACCCAAAATTTGATTATTGTAAATTAAATCTTCCCATCTCCAAGACACTAATTAATCCAGTGACCAAAATGGATCAATTCTCGTGCATTAAGGAAGTTTTAACTCTTCGGGCTGTGTTCTGACTCCGCAAAGGTTGATGCACAGCAGTGCAATTACCTGTTATTTTGGGGGGGTTGGGGGGAATCTGTTTTACAAAGTGGCAAGGCATTTTAATTGAAAGGCACTGATCCGTGTCTTGACACACTGCCCAGAACTGTTTGTATGATTAAAACGGACTTGGAAGACCTGCCGGGGAGGATGCAAGGGAGCTAACATTTGGAAACAACAGAGACAGAACGAGAACAACTGAGGTAAATATGACACAATATAATCACATGTATATTCTTTAAAATGTAAACAGTATTTTATTGCGCACAAACAACATGATAATCAATGGCATAAAACGTAAAAAAAAAAAAAAAAAAAAAACATTCTTAAAATAATTTTTACACACTGACCAAACATACACTTTTTTTTTTATCTGTAAAGACTTCTGGAAAGCTGATCCCAGCATGGCCTCGGTTCTGGACAGCGGCTGCTCCATGGAGCTGAGCGGCTGGAACAGCAGTGCGAGCAGCTCCGGAGCCTCCGTGCCCTGCAACCAGAGCGTCCTTAAGCTCGCCCCTTACTCCCCCGAAGCCACGGCGGCCTTCGCCACCGCCATAACCTTGATGGTCCTCTTCACCATCGTGGGGAACATCATGGTCATCATCGCCGTCCTCACCAGCCGGTCGCTCCGGGGCCCTCAGAACCTGTTCCTGGTGTCACTGGCCGCTGCAGACATTTTGGTGGCCACGCTCATCATCCCCTTTTCCCTGGCTAACGAACTTCTTGGCTACTGGTACTTTAAGTCCCTGTGGTGTGAGATCTACTTGGCGCTGGATGTGCTGTTCTGCACCTCCTCCATCGTGCACCTGTGCGCCATCTCGTTGGACCGCTACTTGTCGATTTCCAGAGTAACTTACGGGCGCCAGCGGACTCCCAGACGCATCAAAGCCGCTATTGTGGTGGTGTGGCTCATCTCTGCCATCATCTCCTTCCCTCCCCTGCTCTCGTTGAACAAGAGCGAGGCGGGGGACCAGGGGAGCGAGAGAGGACCACAGTGCCAGCTGAATGACGAACGCTGGTACATCCTCTACTCCACCGTCGGCTCCTTCTTCGCCCCGTGCCTCATCATGATTCTGGTCTACATAAGAATCTACCAAATAGCCAAACAGAGGACACGTTGCCCGCCAGGAGAGCCCAGGAAGGACGGGGTCGGCTGTGCCACACCAAGTCAGCCTCCAAGGCATGTGCAGGCCAATGGGAAGGATGACGAAGAAAGCACACCCCCTTCATCCAACAAAACCTCCAACGCCAGACCCCCCACCCTCGCCATCACCCCTTCTCCATCCCCAGGAGAGTCTCAAACCTCCCAGAATCCCACATCCAATAACCTCCTGCAACCTCCGTCCCCTTCTCCAGCCATGACCCCCGTCACGGCCCCCCTCGATACCTCTTCCCACGGCCCCTCATCCCCATCCTCCGTGCCTCAGTCCGCCCCCGCCAAGACTAAAGAGGAGAGGAAGAAGGGCAAGCGGCAGGGAGGGAAAAAGGCTGACAATAACAACGGCGACAGCTCGAGCACGGAGAGCGATATAGAGCACAGCCACGGAGGAGGCCGGGGCAGCAGCAGCATGCCGGGGTCACCCGCGGGAGGGGGGATCCACTCCCCGGCTTCGGTCAAGCGCTACCGGGACATGATCGCCACTTCAAAGGGGGCTCGGCTGGTGCCAGGGAGGAAGTCGAAAACAGACAACAACCCCGGAGCGGCGAGGCGCAAAGCGATGGTCAACAGAGAGAAACGTTTCACCTTCGTCCTGGCGGTGGTCATCGGCGTCTTCGTGGTGTGCTGGTTCCCGTTTTTCTTCTCCTACTCTCTGCAGGCGGTGTGCCCAGAGACCTGCGCCATCCCCGATCCACTCTTTAAGTTTTTCTTCTGGATCGGTTACTGCAACTCATCACTCAACCCAGTCATATACACCATCTTCAACAAAGACTTCAGAAAGGCCTTCAAAAAGATACTGTGCAGTGGCACCAAAGGCACTTTCTTTTAGCATACATACCCACTGTATAGGACATGGACACACAAAAAATGCTACATCTGAGGCATAGAATAAAAAAAAAACAACAACAATCATTTCCATTTTTCAGAACACTGAAAGGGCTCTTTTAAAAATAAAGTTGAACTGTGGAAATTCCAGCATAAAATCCATAACTGAGAGCCACCCTTTTACAGCTACAGTGTGCGCAAACAGGCAACTTGGACTGTGAAATCCCAGCCCACAGCTGATGCACACATCAATCTTTACAGGGTGTGGGTGAAAACAGGACATGGAATAGAGGCAGAGCTAGACTGCATTAAACTGCTTAACACTTCAGTGTTGCTGATAAGATTTCAAATGCAACGTTTTATCCTCAGATCACTCTGATCAATGGATAATACTTGGAGAGAGAGAGAGAGAACGGTGCAGCATCATAGAAGAAATGCACACACACTCTCTAAAACTGACGGGAGGTCTTGAAGGCAGGAAAGCTGTTGAGAATTAACTTCTGAATAAGAATACAGATTGTTAAATGTATGATATATAAGGTTTTTGTGGTTATTAAGGAGGCCAGGTCTACTGGAGAAGGAAAACTGGTTAAAAGAAGGAAAAGTGACCTTAGATTCCTGTGAGCCTAGGGCCCTTTATTTATCAATACAGAGCACAAGGAGCACACAAGGTTAGTGCTGATTTCTTACATCTGCAGTCTTAATTTGCCCAGCTGCGGGGCAAACATGTGTTCCTCGATTTTTATCTAAAAGCGCAACAACAAGCAAAGGTTTATGACGATCTCAAATCTAACAGCACAGACAAGGGCACCCTTTCAAACTGAACTTTTATGTAGAAAGCCTTCATTTCAGACACCTTGCTCTCAGCTTGGCATGGGCCACAATGGACACTCAGGTTGTTTGTAACGACACTCTCGGCTTTCACCAGTCATGAAATATAGCTGAATATAAGCTGAAGTGTGTTGGATTTTGGGCTTAGAAGAAGAAAACGTATGTTACTGAGGTAAAGTGAGACAGTGTGACCCCCCCAACCCAACCCCACCCCCTCCCTTCTTCCTCTTAGCTTGCTGATTCCCTGCTTTTTAATTCAACCTGGACTATCCCAATAATGGACTGGCCTCCCCTCTAACAAACTGCCTCAGTATTTGGACAGCTGAGTAACATTCATGTCTCAGAGTTTATCCACAGTATCTAATGGGAGGTGCATCTGCTGAAGACTGAAAAAAAAAACATTAGATTCTTATTTAACATGTGAACAATCCTGCTTCCTGATGAGCAGCAGTATTTACCAGGTAGATATTTACATTGACCGTAAAGGACAGACAAACAATGCAATTATGGATCTATAATGTTACCCCCAATTACGCCTACATGGGTTACTCTGAGAGTCATACGGCTGAGTCACTCTTTTACCAATGCCTCTGGCACGTCATCGCCTGCAGTGGACCTCTACATGGCACATTTGGTTTGCTGCTGAGAGGCGAGGGGATGAATGGCGCATTTATTTTTCTCACCAAGAGACTGAGGCTCTGTCAATTTTCTCGACACACATAAAAAAAAGAGAAAAAAAGAAGAAAATGTGTCTGTAACTGTGAACAGCACACAGGCTTATTGACTCAATGGGACAAGGGCTGTCAGCAACAACACTTCAATTTACTAATTGTCTAATTCTGCTGACCTGTGTGAGTGTGTGCGTGCAGGTGTGTGCGCCTATGTGTGTGAGTGCGTGCGTGTGCGCATGCGTATGTGTGTGTGTGTGAGTGTGTGTTGACTTAAATGTTTTTCTGTAGAAAGTGTCAGTGCCTCCTCTGGCTGCTATGTACTACAGATCTACTGTAATGTTGATAAGAACACAGACCAGATTTCCTGGTGCAGGCATCACATTGCTATCTGTCATGTAAATTTTTCACTTAATGGAGAGATCAGTAGTATATCACCACGTTGAGAAAGTCTTACTGAGCTGAAAGTCAGTGTTTATCAGTGATATTAAGTACATGGCTTTTTAGTGATCACCCTCAAGGGACCAAAGGGCCTTATTAAAGGACACCAGCCTGACTCTGTGATATCTGGCTCTGTTGTTGCTTTAATGAAGTATTACTTTATATTTGGTGTATGTGATGGGAGGCAAGGTTTGAAAATACTGTATTATTTATTTCAAACTATTTTGTGTTTTTCTGTCTGTTACCTATTTATTGTTCAGTTATTGTGCTTTTATTCTGAAAGTCAAGCAAAGTGGAGAGCTGGTCAGAGGTCATCTCAACAAGAGCGGAATTGATTCACGCTGTCGAGCTCTTGCTTTGTGAGACTGCGCTATATTTGAGCTCGGGTGACGTGTTTGTGTTGAACCGAAGGGACGTGAACTTTGAGTTATGTGCATCATGCAGAACCTACAATGCAACATTTGTCATCATTGTTTTCATCGAGTTATGGTACAGTAAAATGTTCAGTCAGAGATACAAAGCACATTCATGGATGTACAATTTATCAAGCATGCTGTGGCAGGACAACCTCTCCTCACCAGTGCTACTGTTGTCAAACATTTCCTGGAAAAGTGAATCGAACATGAGCGTGTCAGTAGCACCCATAGCCAGTTTCATTTGGATGGTTTGAAGGCGTTGTTCAGGACATTAAGGCTATAATCCATACCACACAGAGCTGCTGCTTGGAGATTTAAAAAAAAATGATTTTAAAAAAATGGTAGAGAGGAAGAGCTCTGTGCACTTGTACAACTGTTCACTTCCCTCATCTGAAATGGTTATTTTCTCTCCAGAAATACAAACAGCTATAGCAACGCAATTATGACAAAAATAGCCACAGAGGTCATGGATTCATGGCTGTTTCCAATAAATATGAGTTGTAATGCTGCTCAAATTCCCCTCGACCCCCAAAAACCATGGCTTTATGTGGTGAGAATGCTGCTTTGTTTGTTTTAAAAAAAAAGTATGAAATATGGCTTAAAGGTGACAGATGCAGTAATCTGCCTCTTGATCACCATCCTTTTCCCTGAAACCGCCTGTATTGTCTCTTCCCCCCCGACTGTGTTTGGACCAAACTGCATGGTCTGAGCTTAACAATCTTCTATCCACCCATCTGTCATCATCCCTCTCCAGTTTGGAAATAAAGCTACTTGAAAAAGCATGAGTCATTCCCCCGGTTCGTTTATTTCATGTATTTTCACAGTAGAACATCAGGAATGAGGGAGAAGAAGGGAAGTTACAAAAAAGAAAAAGAAGAAAACATCCGGGAAGAGAATTACCAATAAGTTGTTTTGCAAATATGAGAGTTTTAACAGAATGATGTTTTTCTAGCATACATGTCGAAGCAAAGTGCAATTTAAAGCAATTTCCAGCCATTATGAAATAGCCCTGAATAGCAACACAACTTCAGCAAATAGTCCATAACATTGTGGGCTGATGGCAGTTCAAGATGTCGTTGGAAAAAATCTCCTATCACAGTGGGACATGAGAAGTAGGCCGCAGCAGAAGCAGCATGATGTTGCCTACTGCCAGCAAACACAGGGGAAGTCTAGAGGGAATTAGAGCACGTTGTTGCCAAATATCACATATGCACTTACAAGCATAGCGAATGTGTCATCCTGCACCAAGTATCACATACTGTATTCAAGTCATGAAACATGCTCAATGCACACACATACACACACTTGTTGTGACAGCTTGTTATATTTGAGGTCGGTGAGCCCACAGTGAATTGTAATTGATTTATGCTGATGGGCAGTTTCTCAGCACCAAATCTAGCCCCTGCCCTGATTTTCCTTCACACACATATTCACTCAAAGGAGATACACCACAGAAGTGATGCCCCACCTTCACGTCCTCACAGTCTCATTTCCATATTCATGGCTGTGCACAAGGAGGTGAACAGATAACTTATCTTTGCCAAAGCGTAGGGAGTCTTGAGGTGTGTGTTTACAGTGTTGTATATTCATACAGACATAGTGTCCCTAAGCTCCTTATTCTCTAGCCTCAGCTGGAATATAAAGCAGGCGTGATCAGTGGCGGTGGACCCTCCAGAGAGAGTGTGGAGAGAGTCCGACTAACACGACACACAACATGCTCATTAGCTCCTTTTTCGCACAAGATAGTGGCCTCGAGACGAAGGGAGAAAAAAATGCACACACAACCTCCTATACAAGGGGGGGTGTATGCACAAAACATGTAAACACACACACACGCACACACACAAGTATAGAAACACAGACCCACATTAACCTTCATTTTTAAATTTCATGATGGATATTGCATTCTGCAGTATGAATATGTATGTGTTTGGAGGGCTGAGCGTTTTCCATTTCCAGTCTCTTCCACGTTATAACACCAGATAGATTTCTTCACTCTGTAATTTGGCTGTTGAAAACACCCAAGAGGCAGGATGAAAAATGAGAGACAGCACACGGGCAGGCACTCTCTCTATTGAAGGTAGAGACATTAAAATGCACTTTTTTCTTTGTGAAATCTGCGATAAAAACGTCATTTTTAAGGGGCACAGGCAATTATGATTAGAATCGCTTCAGGAGCCGGCGACTGTTTAACACAGTGGTACTCAATGGGTGGGTGTGTGGGTGTGTGTGTGTGTGTGTGTGTGTGTGTGTGTGTACACTTCTATCTTTGGAAGGACCAAATTGAGCTTTAGACCTTGAGAATGAAACAGTTTTGGAAAATGAGGACATTGTCTTCAAAGACTTTATTAAGGTCAAGAGTTAAGATGTGGGTCAGGCATGTACTTGTTTGTTCTTTATATTTACTGTTACCTTGGCAACAACTGCTCTTCAAAAGAAATACACAATTAACACCAATTCACACACACACTATTATACATATCAAACTTTCCTGACCACATCTGAGAAAGTGAATTATCTTCAGGATGTCACTGTGCTCTATGTGTAGATATTTCTGGACATTTATATTATTTCTTAGTATATTTATTACCAATCCACATATAGTTTTTAAGCTTATATCCACTGATTGTTTATTTTTGTGATTAACTGTGGGTTTTTCCCCTCTTTTTCTATTTATTGTGTGTTCATTTCTTTTCCTAAGACCATTAATTCCTCCAGACTTTAACATTGCGTGTCCTTCATGCAGCAACCCAACATAATAAGAGGGAAATTGACTTGCATCGATAGTGTAAAATTTCTATGGAGGTAAAATCATTTTCTGGTCAAAATAAGCTTTTTATCAGAGAATTGCAGCTTTACCAAGTTTGGATAAACACAGTAACTGTAGTACAATGGCCCCTGTGGAGATAAATAAAGCTGTATTGACCTGAACTGAACTTGGTTACAGTGTTGCCACACAATAAATTTATATCAAATCAGATATAAGTATGTGACATTCAAAACAATTAATAGAACATTTTATTTGAACACCCATACTGCAATGACATATTGCTTCAAAACAGATTCTTAAGTAATAAAGTATGGCAGACTGCTCTGATGGGATATAGCTCTGTATGTTAATGTTTTTATTGCATTACTGTTTGGTGTTGAGAGTCCTCACAAATATAGAAGTACAGAATTCTATATGACTTTCAATAGGCCAGATTCAACAATACAAAAAATAAGTTTAAAAAAATTCACTAACTGAGATACAAAAGAAGTGTCAAAAATAAAAGCCATGCAGTACTCCAGCTGGTAGTGTGATGCTTTTTAGAAAAATATTCTTGTATGGCTTCATCACTGAATTAGGAATGAGACTCATTTCTGCTCTCCCTGTGGACACAATTACTCCCATGTTTTTCATGGCTATAAACTCTGACGCATTATTGTGCCTCCTGGTGTTGGTAAAGAAAAGAATTGAGAGCAAAAATTGTCACATTATTATCATGGGCCGCATCAGGCTTTGCTGTAATAACTCTATTAGTGCTATGTTTCTTAGGAAAATCGAAGTCTATCCAGAACTCTGACGAGAATCCCAATCAGAACTGAATCATCTGATTGAAAAGTAGACGCCAGGCTATCAAACAGCCATAAAATTTGCAGGTGATTTGTTGGCGGATCGACACACAAGAAAAGAGATGACTTATGCAGTTGTGTGAGACTTCCAAGCAAGGTTGCCAAATATGAAGAGGGGAGAAAGATGGCAGTGTCTTTATTTAGCCAGGCCATCATGGAAAGGTCACAAAGTTCAATTTGACACACAGACATGCACGTACGTGCCCCCACTCACACTAAGGCAATCACAAAGACACACAAGCCAGGGTATACATGCACACACACACACACACACACACACCAAATCAAAGCACACACAAAGAGAAACAAACTCGAGCCAAAAATAGAGGAACAGATGACCAACACTCAACTGCACAAACAGATACACACTTATTAAATGTCAGCACACACACACACACTGTACATGGCCACATACTGTATGCTGTCACGTGAGCACACACACATTCACAGACGAGAACAAGAAAGAATAGACCAAAGAAGAGTTTCCAGTTATGTCCCAATTCATCGATTTTCTGACAGTCTGTCATTTAAAGCTGAGGCATTAATGGTGTTCTACTGTATAATTCATTCATTGATCCACAGTAATCAGTGCAACATCAATCTGGTCTGGAACTTTTTACTAACATTTTTTTTGGAGTGGGCTGTGTGTGTGTGTGTGTGTGTGTGTGTGTGTGTGTGTGACTGTGTGGCTGATTAAAGGAGCAGAAGCGGAGAGAGGATGATGAGAATGCAATGGGAGGGATGTTTGTTGACATACAGTACTTACAGTATGAGTTTCTGTGTGTGTTTGTGTCACTTTTGGCACAGGAAGGAGAACAGGATGTGCTGTTTGGATGTGAAAGTGTCATGTCCTTTCTCATCTATACAGTAGGGTAAGTAGTGGACACAACACAGGCAGTTTCCATTACAAATATGTCAGTTGGGAATAATCACAAGACAAATCTAACTCAGTATGTTGAACCATTATGGCTCCCACATCCTAGATATTATTTGTGTCATTTTTTGTTGGATTTTTGCTGATGTCTGCAGTCTGGGACTCGTTCCAAGTACATGACGTACCATTTTGGTTCAATCAAAACGATGAAAATGTTATTCGATTTACACTCAAATGTAGTTTTAAAATAACTCTCCATGGATGCCTGTACACATTATACATAAAAAGCATTTGCAACAAAATTGCTGCATAAGCATTTTTTTTATGAAGCATATAACAAGAATCTGTAATATACTAACTTCAGTAAACTTTATCTAAGAAAGTGGAATATATGGTTCATACAAGGTTCCTTGGTCCTTCTCTATTGGATATAATTTACAGTTGGTTTTTGTACAGTTGGTTTTTGTACGGGATTAAATGAACAAGATATAACATGATAAGTGACATTTAGAAGTACTGGTTAGGTGGATTTTTTTTTCACCCCTCTACAGAGCCAGGCTAGCTGTGTCCCCTTACTTCCAGCATTTGTGCTAAGCTAAAGGGCTGATGGAGTAGTTTCATATTTCTGCATAGTTGTACTGATCTTCTCTTCTACCTATCTGTAAAAAACAGAATAAGCATTTTCTGTTGAACTATTCCATTACACAAAAATTAATTGGATTTGATCATGAATTCCTCCTAGCCTTAACAGACAAAGTGTAGCAGTAATATTAGCATTAGTTATTTGCCCTTCAGCCTCAAAAGAATTCACCCAAACCTATTCCAATTTTTTGATTATAAATACAGTACAACTTTTAAAAACAAGTTTTATAAATACAGTAACTGCCTGATTGTGGTTTTCTGCTCACGTCATTGCATAAGAATAAATTTCACTGTAACACCATTTTATAAATGAGGCTGCTGACCTTAGTTTAGTTCAGGCATCAACCCACAGTCTCTCCCCTGTGCTTTGAAGCCCTAACAGTGACTGATTTCAGTGGTTGGCCTCTCGTCGTTAGTGTGGATGAAGGGCTCCATGTGACTAACAGGAGGAGAGCATCCGGCACAGCAAAGAGAAAGAGGCATTTATTTCTTATCACAGTCTCGACATTCAATCCTTGTTTGGGTCTTTGTATCAAGAATCTCTCCTCTGGTTTCAAAGCTTTTCACAGTTCTTTTTTTTCCATATGAATATGTTTTTTTAGTCCACTTTGAAAACCAAGAATGAGGCCAGCAGATAAACATAGTAAGGACTCAGGACTCTGTTAACACAACATAGGTTCTGCTTTGCTGCCTTTTTGATGAGATTGGAAGGTCTCAGATGCCATCTTCTCCCTTCATTTAGCCCTCAACCAGCACGTACTGTACATTCATCTATTTTTGTGTGGGTACTTTTATGCTCACAGTACTGAATGTTATGTTATTACATTTTCAATTATTCTACATTGCCTGAAAAAAGGGTTGTGACATGTAGGGAAAATGAGGTAGCTCCATTACTGTAGGCATTTTTAGCAGCATTCTGCAGTATGTTAATGTTTGAGTATTTATGGTGCACCATTCAAGTAGAAATGTGTGAGCCCAACTACGATGAGAGGAAATCCTTGTTTGCTATCAATCATATGCCGACAGACTTCTTAGACAAGTCATCTGAGATGCTTAAGATAAATATTTCCTGTAAGCCTCCCTGTGCCAAGTAGATAAGTCTCTGTGAACGATAATCCAGAAAAGGGTAAGACTTATTCCTGGATGTTGGAAGTGCACATACACTGTTCCCATGCCAGTCATTTGGTGATGTTGAATGTCAAATGTCAGGGCCATTTTACAAAACATTGATGTGATTTTTCCTGAAATGCACTGTAGAGTAGAGATACAAACACCCACTAGTTGCCAGCTTATGGAAAAGTTTTGTGTAGTTTTTGCTGTAAGAAATTCATGTTTTGTGTATGTGAATGAGAATACAGAAGCATGAAACTGGTACTCCTTGGTAGGATGTCACACAAGAAATGATTCATGATATTCTGTGTCAAATTCATCCCTTCAGGGCTGAATGACATAGTCCTCGATAGTCCTTGCATGTGATTGAGCAGTCACAGTTTCTTTCAAGGGAGATGGGCAAGGACAACAACATCACCAGCCATTTATAGTTAATCAGTTATGCTAGTATTAGGTTAATGAATCCCAAACAACCTGTTTTATTAATAGAGATTGTTGGAAACCAAACAACTTTTAGTGAAACAACACAACTCAATTACCTTGATAGAATTAACTTATGGGTACAGAGAGGACTTTCACTCTGCAAACTGCAAAAAATAGAAAAGAAAAGAAAGTATATGCAACTAGGCATCCAAGCCAAATGAAATCATTTACTTAGGTTTTTCTGTTGATACTCCCATGCCACTTGAGGACACTAATGCCAGGCTATTGCAGAATTTCAAAGCAGAAAAGTCATAGCCAAATAGACAGCTTGGCACTCATACCCCATGTCTCAGACAGACAAATGTGTGTGTGTGCATGTCTGTGTGTGCTTGTGTTTTCCTCTCAAATACATTTCACACTCTCATCCCAGTATAATACATGAAGGGGGTGGGGTTGGGGTTGGGGAGCGTTGCAGTCCATGATTGTTGAAGTCAGATCTCCCCCTATGGCTGTCATTGCGTGTCAGCCATAGGAGCGGCTAACCGTGTGATCAGACACAAGAGGGGAGCCGGGAGAGGAGAGGGTAATTTGATTGGGATGGGTGTCAGTGATTGACAGCAGAGAAATTCTCTAGATTGCTTATCAAGCGTTGCGGCCGCTGAGTGATGGAATGAACAACAATGAAACATGACACAGGGCTAACACAAAATGGCATCTGTTGGCTTTTTACGGCAGGGGTGAAAATGGGAATCTCTATCCACATGTGTTTCGTACACTCATGCACAGACACACACACAGACATAACACAGTCACATTAAGAATGTTAAGTCCTATTTCAGCCACTAAAGTAACTGTGCAGGTTCTCAGCAGCACCAGCACCAGCAGCAGCAGCTCAGTGAGCCCACTGATGCATACTGAGTCTGAAATCAGCTGAGCTTCGGTGAATACAAAGCAAGTAATTGACAAGTCATCCTCTAATGCCTGACGTAGCTGGAGACAACTCCTACACAGTAATGGCATCACCAGATATAATCACACTGGTGCATTGCGGGAATAAACCCCTGAGCCTGGTAACTAGTTATCAGACTAATTTTGCACACACATGGGTGAGTCTTGTAATCATGATGGTGGGATGTCTGTGCCAAGTGTATTTTGTGAGAGGCAATTATCACAGTGATATATCCTGATACATCTTGGAAAGGCCCATCATGTACCAGTCTGGCTTTGGTCTGTGTATACATGCGTGCCATCTGTACGATTCATATGTGGGTGGATGCCTAATTATCTCAACATCCTGCCTGACTCTGAGTATGCTAAATACTTTATTGACATCATGTATACGGTGCAGATAAAAACCCACATGCAATAGCTATCAATTTAAGACCTTCAAAGCATATATGGTGAGTCAGAGTTAGTCACCGATGTGTATGAATACAGAGATAGGTGAGAGACAAAACACTTGGCTTAAAAAAACTTGTGAAATTCCCCCACCTACAACAAATATGTTATCAAGAAATACATTGTTGTCCATTAGCATATGGCTTTTTCTATATTTTTGTGGTAAGATGTTATTGTAAATGATCACTCTCAATAGGACTGGGCAGTCATTTATGATGGAGGGCTGTCATGCTGCAGCTTTTCGCCACCCGACCTCCTCCATCAGTGCTACTCCATGTGGATATATATATATATATATTTCCTACACCATAATCAAAAGAGGCATTCTGCTGCTGATTGAGTGGCCCTGTCACAAGTGATGTAGCCCAAGCTTACATTACAGCTTGTAAGCAATCAGAGCATGTAAAACGGGTGCAAAATACAAATGTCATGTTCATACTTCCTCCAAAGTGGCAGCATTGATGTATTTATTTGATGATTAACATGGAATACAATATAAGTCTGTATTCAACTCTTCAAAGTTGCATTAATCATTATTTTTCTATTAACAGTGGATCAAATAACTGTGTTTAATGTGGAAGGGGCCACCTTATCATCTGACTCCATAGTTTACCTCAGCCCCTTAGATGTTTTTTGCCTCTTTCAGCCTATTGTTTTGGCTTTTGTGACCCTCCGACCCTTCTCATAAAGAACCTTATTTCCAGCAGTAACACACAGCTGTTTGACCAAAAAAAGTTCTGAACCCACTGTAAACTATTTGCCCAGCACCAATTAGCAAGCAGACATAGTTAGTAACTAGATGGTGGGTATTTAGCAGCTAAGGGGTCAGATATTTTCCTTGGGACTTGGCAGAGATCAAAACAGAGCTAAACGGAGAGTGAATATTGGACTTACACTCATCAAGTAGCCAGAGACACAACTTCAAATGAATGCTAATGTGGCTACACATCTGTTAGATGTGTAAACAGGCAACTAATTGCTCACACATTCCACATGACTACTTTATAGGGTGCTAATATGGTACTAATGCTGTGATTTCAGCCTGTTCATCTGCACTCGAGGGGCCATAAAAAATAATTAATGTAGCCTTAATAATGTAACCAAACAACACACCTCATGATAGAAAGAAGTTGATCCATCTAGCATTTATTTAGACTCACAGATTTGTTTTGTTGTTTTTTATGTTTATTATGTTTTGTCAGTGGTATCATATATGTTGCGTGTAGTGTCAGTGAGGCTTCCTGCTTTGAAACTTAAAAAGCTCCCTGGAGAGGCAACACCTGTGCCTCATCCAAAGGACACTTCAGCTTCTCTCATCTCTTCTTCTATTGAGCCACACTGTGACACCGGCATCAGTTTTCATGTCACAGAGGAAAAGAGGAATAATTTAGGACCTTTTGGGCCCACCCCAGGTGATTTCACTGATTAATTTACTGTCACTCTGAGAGCGGGAACTAATCAGTGAATGAATATCAAATCCATCAATGCCTGGTCAATACTTGCATGCACCTACAGAGGAGAAAATCCTTCCCCAGGTGTCTTGAAAATAGGTATCTACTCATTAGGTGGGGCAAAAAGAGATTTGAGAGGCACTGAATACTTGATGTTGTGTGCACAATCAAATGTGTGCAGCTCTTCATCTTCCCATCTGTTTAAACTGGCTCAGTAATACACCAAAACACTACAGACATGAATCCTCTGAGAGAATCTTGAGGCTTAAGATTCAGTCATGTTACAATCCACTGAATTTCATACTGGCAGCTAAACTTTCAGTGCTTTGGCTTTGCATTGTCTTCTCAAGTGTCAACTGTCTGTGCCTCTTATCTGTCTGGCCCTATTCTCCTTTTAGCATCTCATTTAGACAAGTCACAGTTTATCTGCCGTGGCTTGATGATCTGCCCTGTTTGGAGCAGCTAGGTCACCGAGAGGAGGTTACAAGAGATGAGATGAGAGGGTGGCCTAACTCTACAGTAAGCTTAAACATAAAATCCTCACATCTGGCTCCTGTCAGTCTAACATTTGGACCTAATGGGGTTGAGATGGCACCTGAGAAAGACTACACTGATAAGACAGGAAGGATAATGAAAACCACTACAAATTACAGGGAGTAGATTCATAATGAAATATATAAATGGGCAAATGGTGTAGTCACTTTGTGACACTTCAGGGTTGGCAAAGATAAAATAAAAACTATCTGTGTAATGCAGGATTTATCAGTGTGTTTTAGAGTTCAACAATTAGTCATTTGGCAGACATATAAACTACTCCAATACTCAAATAATTGTTTCAGACATGTTTCAAGCAAAAATACCAAACGATTTCTTGCTCAAAGGTTCAAGGCTCAAACATTTGAAGACATCAACTTGGACATTACAAAACTGTAACAGGTATTCTTTACTTTTTTTTATTTTTACCTTTTATAGACTAATAGAGTAATATATATTATTATATATATTGTAGATTCACTTCCAGACAAAACAATCAGCAGATCAATCAATAATAAAAGTAATTGTTAGTTGCAGTCCTATTTTTATATAGCCTCACTGGCAATACATTTTTTTTGGTGATGACCAACTTTTTTTCATATAATAGGCTACTAAAGAAGAACAATTTCCCTCTTGTTGATAACATTTGTTTGCGTGTGAAATTTGTTTTGATTATTTTCATTATTTTGAGAAGAAAATAAACCCCACCTCTAGGTCAGCTGAAAAGGTTGAAAGTTCTGTGGGGGAAAAAAAGATCTTGAATTGGGGTGGCTTGGTTAAGAAGAATGACCTTCAAAGCTGTAGCACTAATTATTGCTTTTGGTTCAGTGGTATGTCCTGACCACTTATTAATGCTAGCTATGTTGGCTGCACTCCATTTCACCTTGCCCCTTGCTGCATGTTAAGAGGAGGCGAGGACAGAGCCAGTGTTGAATTTCAATACAGTGATACCATCACACCAGGAAATATAATATGTATAAAAACTATTTTTTCTATTTTTCTACTCTTCTTCTATTTCTACACCAGTATGCGCAAATGCGTCTGAAAACATAAAGTTTAAATCCTGCAAATCGGCAAAAAGATAGTGTTATGTCACTTCCGGCCACCATCTTTGTTTGGACCGAGGAGTCAAAGCTCGAGAAACGAATAAAACTTCACTTTTAACGTGCAGCGAAAGGAGTATTTTTGCCCCAGTGGAAATAGGAGTTTCTGAGGAATATAGAAATAAGCTGCGGTAAGTGTTTTTAAACGACTCTCTGTGTTTATGAAAGAAAAACAGCTGCTGTAACGTAATTATGGAGCAGGAGGGGCACGAATGGCTGCTAGCTACAGTACAGGTGAGGGAAGCAGATGAAACAGGTGAAAATACGTCAGTTTAATTGGTAAGTAGATATGTTTTTGTCCTCAGAGTGTAACAGTAAAATGTCCCGTGGTCTGCCGTGTTTGTTTTGAATTGTACGCGGCTAATTAACCGGGCAAAAACAGGCTAAAACGTCACCTAACCTCAATAACAACAACTCTGCTTTTGGCTAGTAGACATTCTGGCACCATAGTCTCTAGAAAGTACTTTAATATTGTCTTTTTTTGTCATGTTTATTAGTCACGCTTCATGGGCTTTGCGTCTTCGAAATTTGTGCCCTTTGGTCATACCTTGCCAACCCACTCACAATTCTTGGAAAACTTAATGAAAAAACTCCCATTAAATTCATGGGACCTTGCAAGATCGTATAACTCTGCTCCACGTATTTTTTAGTTATGAAGTTTTGCCCTTGGAGCTAAATGTCATCATTTTTTTTTGCAATTCTTCTTTTTCATATGTGTGTTATAAGCCTCATTTAGCCTTGCTTATTTTAAAAAAGAATTTCTGAAATGAAATCTCTACTAGTTTTGATTCTGTATAGACTTTGAATAGTTTTATCAAGTTATTTGGTCCTGCATAAAAATAATGAGCCACACATCTTGCTAAAATTAACTTTGGAATTAAGGAAAAAAAGAAAAGAAAAACACTTTCAAGATATTTTGACTATATACTTTCCTAATATGTGTTATGTTAATTTTTCAAAACGGAGAGTGGAGAAGTGCTCCCATTGCAGATATATCAAAATAATAAGTATGTTAAATTAGCTCTTCACTCATTTAACTTTTTTAATGGCCCATACTTTTTACTGGCAGTAATATTTCAGTCAGTGGTTTATTTTATATGTAGAATTTGTAATTTACAGCTTATAATGGTTTGGTTTGTTTCAAACTAGTTGCTGCCATCTTGCTCTGTGTGTCTGAACAAATATTAATCTTAATTCCTTAGCTCAATATATATACATTATGTTGCAGTTTCAAGACTTTGCTGCACTAAATTTAGACATAATCAGCCAGTAGCATTAGAAGACAATAAAGCAGAAACAAATTAATTAAGCAGTTTAATGTTGGTGAGATCATGCAGCCCTGCTCTATTGGAAAAACCCTAGAAGAAGAAGCCAACTATCACAAGACAGTAATTGAAAAGTTGATATTTCAAGCCCAATTTGAAACATAAATGGTTGCTATAAGTGCTTTTACCCTGCAAATATAGATCAGGTTGGTGGCCGTAAAATAAAACCTTGCTTTTCAGAGCATGTATTTGCTTCAAGTCCGGTCTGTTTTGCAGTATTTACACTTGTTGGTTATGGAGGGGAAAACTTGTCATGCACATCTCTATGCTTGTTGCTGACAATGCTAGTCATTGTTTGAACTATAATTCTTAGTTTCTCACCCTCCGGTGATAACAGAAGTTCATTTCTGTGTAGGCAGCACTTTGTTAAGATGAAATCCTGACTGCAGCAGGACATAGATTCAGAATACCTGTAGGAGTGTTTGCTTTCCCTTCTGTTGATGCATCAGCAACCATGAAAGCAAAAGCCAGCTAGGTTTATTTTCTCAAAGCTAATCATTTTGAAGCCAATTTGGTATTTGTATTTTAGGGTGCATATTTTTCATCCTTTTGTGTGTGTGTGTGTGTGTGTGTGTGTGTGTGTGTGTTGAGTTGAATGCCAACATTTGTTCCAGCCAGCAGCCAACAGCTGACATTAGTGCCTGTTTTGCTGTGTGGCATACCAAAGGTGAAATTATGTCAAATAAATGGGCTGATTTTTTTATTTTAATTTTCTTTGTAACAACAAAAACAAGAATAACCATAATCATAACAGCGACTATAGTCATTATATTAAATAGCATAATTTTTTTCCATTAACAGTGTTAGGCAGTAGTTATATTACAGGTATTAATCCAAGTAATGTCGTATTACTGCATTTCCAGAATGCAATTAGTTTTTTGTCCTAGGTAGGAAAGAAGGTGTCTTATGATGATGAAGACTAATACTTGAATGACAAGCTATCATTACGCTTCATGTGTTGCCGTCATTTGTCTGTGGTCTGTATCCTCACCTTTAGACTCACACTGTCATCTCTGCTCCAGATCCACAGAGACATGACGGGAAAGTTGCAAAGCTATGACTGATAACCTTTCCGTTATCAGCTTCTTTTTTGATTAAATTTGCACTTTTCTGCTTTGTACAAGCATCAAGACTAAATTGGCATAATCTGCCATCAAGTCTTTTGTGTTTTGTGTGCACTGCAGTTAAAAGGGAACCCCACTCAGCTGAAAGAAATCATTGATGTTATTCCAAAGGTGGTGGCCTATAGTCTAGTCAGTTATTTGTAAACATAAACACATCATGCTCAAGTCAGAAATTAGCACTAAAGCAGAGTGCAAAATATACTGTATGGCCGCTCCATAGACAACACAAATGAAACCATCTGCCATAATACAGAGAATTTCCTCTTGCTTCTCTGGTCCTTTTCCATTTTAAACACTGTCTGCTGGTTAAACGCCAGAATTTTGGCTCAGGCCTCACTTTTTTAAACATATGGCCTTTGCTGTGTGATACAGCACCTCAAACCTTAATATTATATTTCATAAAGGTGGAATAACTTCTTTAGATTTAATCTCAGATGCTCCTTATTACAGGCGGGGTGCTGCGCTTCTGCTGTAATACTCTGTGGGGAGCCCTGGTGACAATACAGATGAATATTGTTTCATAGGAAGAAGAAATGCAACAAAAGTCATGTACATATATATATAACTAAAGCTGTATATTAGCCCACAATCCTGTTTTGGCTTTCACAGTGGCTGGGGCATTAAGTTTTAAAGTTCAGATGTTTTACAGTACGGCTGTCATTTTTTAACTTAAATATGGATGTCTGTTTCTAACATGGGAAAAACTGAATATTCCAACTGTAATGACCTGCTATGATTCAAAATTTACAGTCTACAAGCGCATCGGACCATTTGAAGTAGCCTACCTTGTGATCCAGTAAAGGGCTCTCTTAAAATTCACAGTTAGTTTGGCCTATTTGCCCATTGACCGATCAGTAAAGTCAATTAAAAGATCAATTAAAATGAAGGATTTTATGAATTTTGTTCAGATTAGCTCATCATGTTCAAATGAATTATGTGCCAGTTCAGATTTTGTTTGAACACCTACCCACGGTCACCTGAATCAAAGTCCCAGTCCAGACTGTTATCGTTTATGGTTCCCCAGTGGCGGAACAAGCTACCAGATCCTATCAGAGCAGGGATGTCCCTCTCTGTCTTCACAAATCTCATGAAATCTCCCCTCCTAACACCTCTAATACCCTAATGTGCCTAACTTGCACTGACTGTGCACTTCTTTACCGATCTCCTTGCTCTTTGTGTTACTGAACAGATTTAGTACTTAGTGCAAAAAGTGTTGTCCTTTAGGATAAAAGCATCTGCCAAATGAGTGAATGTGACTGCAAATGAACTTGATTTTTTGAGTGACAGGTACAGTCCAGTCAGAGAGTATTAGGACAGTTAGTCATTGTCTCTGCTCTGCACTCAAGCACACAGGTTTTTGAAATGAAACAATAAGCTGTTTTCTAAAAAGGACTCTGGACAATGTCTGGAAAATCAGGTCGCCCTTGCGCACGTGTTGCACAAAACAGGGGAACATTGTCCATGTCAGATGCATTCTCACACACTGACAATACTCTGTTTGGATCAGGTGAGGGGTGGCATTGTGGTAGAGCATGCAGGAGGCTGGGTAGAAACGTCATCAACATACCCACTCGCTAGCTGTGATTTCTCAGGACAGCAACCTGCTCTGTTCACACATTGGCTCAATCAGACTTCACAAACTTTGTACTAGGGAGCTGGGAGGGTAGAGTCTGTTAAATGTCCGGTCCAACTGATTTGAACATTTGTTTTCTCACATACAGCTCCTTCGGGTAATGTCTTGATAAGTTCAGGGTTGCAGTGCATGTGTGAAAGCAGCCAGTGACTCTGAGGTTAAATTCCTGACTTTTAGCTTTAAGGTTGTTCACTTTCATAATGGCTGAACAGTGTAGGACTTGGAAGTCATTTTTAAACATAGGCATTTTTTTGTGTAGTGATGCATCCTCAAACTTTGTCAGAATTTTTTTTTAAATTATTACCAGGGAGCCTCTGTCATGGGACCACACTGTGATAACAACAGCATGTGAGAGGAAAAACACATTTTTAATGAATTATTAAACAAGGCTTTAATTATGAATAAAAAGTGACTGAGACAGAAAAATCTTAATGTGGGTGAATCATTTTAAAACAGAGTCTTGGCTAGTGAACATTATAGTCTGATTGAATTATGTAGTAGTGGAGGAGGATATACTGAGTCCTGGCCTCACAGAGCTCATCTGAGTCCAGTGCCTACAGAGTTATCTGTGTGCCTTTCTGTCACACTTCTTTTTCCCCAGTTTGTTTTTGTCTTTTTCTTATAAATCTATCCGTCTCTGAGTTTCACTCCTGCCTCCTCTCTCAATACAGTATACTTCAACCTAATTTAAACCATGCTTTGAAGTGGCATCTTATAGGAATTTTGTCACATACAAGTGCATTCAGCTGAGAGTAATGGAGGAAAGAAATACTGATACAGTGGCAGAGTGATGTCCCAGTACGCTATCAGACTATTGTGTATAGACTGAACAACTTTCTCATATCATCAGATGTCTGAACTCGATCTCTTTCTGAAAGAGTTTTGGCTAGACTGGCAGAGATTATATTGTGAGGAAAAAAAAATTACAAAAGTTTAGATTCTCGAATCCAACTTTCTGGGAATCTTTCACTTTTTCTTTTATACAGAAGTAAAACCCAGGGGGAGTCTCAAATCAGTCAGTACTGCCTCACTGCACGGAGAGGCATTTTCAAAGGTGTAACAGTGCCCAAAGTGTGAGCAAAGTCTAACTGCAAAGCACCACTACAGGACAGTACTGCTCTGCTGCTTATTGTGAAGGGATGTATGTATTAGCATCAAAGCTGAAATGATTAGTTGATCGTCAAGAAATTAATTGACAACAACTGGTTGTTTGTTCAAGTAACTTTTAAGGCAAAAATGTCAAATGTTCCATTTTCTTAAATGTGGATATTTGGAATCAGTTGATATTTGTCCTCTGAGTATTCTGTGATAGTAAACATATTTTTTGACCAAACATATAATGACCACAATAATCTGTAGGCTAATCAATAATGAAAATAACTGTTAGTGCAGCTCTAATTTGCATTATGTCACAGACGTGATGACAGACCAGATTTAATGTATTGTGATGAAAATGTTAGAGAATCATACTGGTTGCTTTGTACATTTTAGCCCATTATTTACAAAGTGCATACACTTAGATTACTGCAGCTATATTCCAAAGCACATCATTGGCAAACACTGGTTTCAGTTCATGCAGTATAGAATAAAAACAACTTGCACAGAAAATAGTTAAAGATTTTCACATTCTTTAATACTTACCAGACTTACAAGTCAAAAACAGTTGCATTCCTAAGATGGGAATCATTCATGTGGTGATAGAAATATAAAGTAGTTATGACATTTAGATAATGTCCAGCACTAAAACTCAAGTCTTGACATAGTCTGATTATTGAAAATTAACATCAATAATAAGGCACAACTGATGAGAAGCTTAAAATCCCAAAAGTCTCATTTAGTAAAAGTGACCTCAAGTGATTCAAGAATTAAAACTGACACCAGTGTTTCTCCTATAAAAGGCCATCTGTGTCAGTTTTATTGCAGCTGCCACAGAATCATAAATAATGAAAATTTCATTATGAAACCTTCAATCACAAAGCTGCACCAAATGGCACATGACTAGAAAAGAACCACTGCTGTCAGGGATCTTGTGAAGATGAGTTTGACAAGGAACAGTAAACTAAATATTTAGAAGTGTTTTTCAATGGATACTTCAGATAGAATGATTTAATGAGTTAGTTGAGCAGAGCCCTTGTACACTGCAGTCATCGTTCTTGACAGTATTTTAGCCAGGGCCAAATTACAGCAGTTGGCTTTTAAAAGACTAAACATCCCCCAGACTACTACGCACAAAATTAAAAATCTATGAAGACAGCCTACAGTCTGGATGGAAAGCTTACTGGTAGCTGAAATAGTAACTTTCTGCTGCTACACTTTTGCAGAACTGAAGTTGCCTGCAGAGCTGATTAAATCAATAACAGGAATACACAAATACTCAGAGGTCAAGCTTAAAGCATATGGTGTCTCTTTGGACAGGACTTAATTATTAGAGCACCAACGAGCTGGTAAACAGTAAACATTAGGGGCTGTAATTAAAATTTTGTAGGGGCAAAAAACCAAAGGCATGCTTTAAACAAGATTATATTTTAACTTATGCAATAATTAAATCACTTTAATTATTACAAAGAAATAGCTTTATGTTTGGGCCACTTATTTAAAGAGTAACTACATCCCAAATATTTTTTGTGCTGTACACACAGACATGTAGAGATCTGCCTTATACCTAGTTTCGGTCTCCTTGGGTTTGAAAAGTTTGGTTCAGTCAAACCCCATGGCTTGTCCTTGTGACTGTGACATTATAGACAAGACTCCAAGGTCAAACAGTAGTGTTAGCCATGATAAACAGCATGGCCCATAGACACACACACACCAGAGCACCTTATGCAGGAGAGTTGCTAGCTCAGCTACAACACATGTACCCTTACAGTAACTCTGTCAAAGGGCCATAAATGTGTTGCATTATAGGTTATTTGTCACCTTATTATGTTGGTAGGTTAGCAAGTGTTTTCAGGTCCATCTGTAGTGAAGTCTCTCAGAGTTAATCAGCCTTAAAAGTGTTTGGGTAATCCAGTTTAACCTGCAGGAGTTTCTGAAGGCTCGTATAACATGTTCTGCTGCCACAGAAGAAATAAATTCATGACATGTGAAAATGAGTTCATAGCATTTCCCAGGGTCTTCACTAAAGCAGCAACAAACTGGGGAGAAAATCTGTCAAAGAGCCAAGAATTACATCTGTCACAGATGATGAGCTCAAAAAGACAGTCTGAAAAATGTTAACTGTCAGAGAACATAATAATGCGAGAGGAATCGACTTGATACAGTAACTCAGTCAGCTGACAAAAATGTGAAGGATTACTTCAGGGCATGGCGCTCACTCAGTAAGGATATGTGTTCTGCTTTTCTTCTTACTAATGTCTGAATGTGCTGTGAAAAACAACAACCTGTGTTGTGTTTTTATAAATATTATAATGATAATGGTCCAGTGCATGTTTCTGCAGTGCCCAGAATACCCCGGGGAACTGAAAACTGTAACTGCTGTAAACTGACCACTGGAATTATTACAGAGCAACATGATGATGATGATGGTTGTTGTTATGGTACGATATCCTTTTTTCCCTTGGGTATAAGGGATGTGCAAGTTAGCCCATTCTCGCATTGACTCAGTAAATCGTGTCAGTGGAAGTGAAGATGTATTTTATATGAGTTAGTGTCCTGCAGGGCTCTCCCTCTCTGCCATGTATGGGCTGAAATGCAACGATACTATAATTTTATTTCCCCCCGTCCCCATAAATCTATAGATATACATTTATTTCCTGTGTGCAGAATCACTGAGGTATAAATCTTTGAGATAAGCTTCCTCTCTGATGGGCTGTGCTGCAGCTTTAAGGAGATCGTTTTTCAAAAACATCGACATATGGCAGCGACCAGTGTATACATACTATACAAACACTGGAAGTATGATCACACAGACAAACAATTAGCCTCACAGAAAGGAAAATAATTACAGGATGGTCTCCAAACCGTACATTTCCTATTTCCATATTTATAGTTTTAAATAGGCTTGTGTCAATAAACGCTCAAGAAAAAGGTGGACAGTAAAGCTGCAGTCAAGTCCTCAAAAATGTTAAATTTGCATGTCAGTAGCAATCGACTGATCTGAGGTCTCACCTGACCTTAGTAAGTGTTGCTGCCTCAAAGATCTTATTGACAAAAAACATCCTCTTTAGCACCACATTGAAGTTAGCAGTTAGTTGATTATTTCGCCGTTTTGTTTTTAAATGAGCATCTGGGTGTCATTCTGAAATCAAATCCAAAATTATTTCTGCTGAAGTAACCAAATGTAACAGGGCTGTGATATTTAATTTTAAAGGATTTAAAATTAATCTGTAACAAGTTATTTTCCACTTTCAAGATTTCTTATTTAACAAAAACCTTTTTTAGGGTTTTGCCTCAACCCACATGACGCGTGAGTTGAGGCAAAGCATGAGCAACCAGTGGAAGTCAGAGGAATTGAAAGCACCACTGAGGCCTAATATAATGTTTTAAAGCTTTGACAGGATCAGAGGTATCATGTCATTTCACCCTCTGATGGAGAGGAGAGAGCGGTGACCTGTGCGTGTGTGTGTCATGGTGGTACATGAGCTAATCCACATTTCAAGTGCCTCCGTGTGCACAGGGGTGTGTGGCACCAGTTGGTGGTAAAATGGATTGACTTTATTAAATGAAAGGAAAAGTAATGTCCACCTGCACTGGTTTTGCTGAAACCGTGTCATGTAGTGTATAAATGAGCGTGTATCTTTGTACGTCATAGTTGATAGAAAAGAGTTTGTTCGCTGCAATCAAATGAGCTCTGAGTCAGAGGTTTTCTCTCCCTCCCCTCACATCTTATCCCTCTCCTCTCTCATTTGTCTTTGCTTGCTGCATTGATGTCTTCCCTATTACCTCTGATTCGGCTTGTCTGGTTGTGAATACCTAATCATGCTAAAGATGTCACATTTTCATTCCCTGAAGGCTTTATTCTTATCCCTCTCCTTTCCTCTCCTCTCATCTCGTCATTGGGGTGACACTTATTCCTTGTTGGGAGGAGGGGTCGTGTGTGTGCCACAGATAGTTCACACAGTCGTTAAAAAAAAGAAAAAAAAAGAAAGCCCATGCATGTCATGACCATCTCTACTCACCCACCCTACACATCTGCACCCAAAGGATTTTTTTAAAGTCCATAATACAGTAACATCCTTATTTTGATATTCCATCCTTTCACTCAGATTGGATTGTCTGGCTTTATTCAGAGATTTTAGAGAGTTTATAGTCAGTGCTTTGATATTGTTCTTAACTTCAGGCTCCTGATGTGTCTTTTGTTTCCTTTAAGACAGCGCTGAATGTCTAGACACCAGTCGTCTTCGTCAGACAAATCCTGCCGCTGCTTCAGAGTAAGGTAGGACAAAACATCAGTCTTCTTGTTGCCGACAGTGCACAACAAAACACAGAATGAGATGAGCCCACGGTGTCTTTGCTTGTGTGCTTGTGTGTAGTGTTTGTGTGTTTGCGTGAGCCCCATTTGTTTTTTGATCCCCCCACCTGTGGAGGTACTGAGGGCTCCACTGCCGTTGGGGTTGTTCTTAAGGTCTTGGTCAGGGGTCCGCAGCTGCTCTATGGAGAATGTACTGAATATGTCACTTAGTTGCTATGTTACAAGGGACCATAGCAACAGTACAAAGTCATCACGATCACAGGGAGTGTTTTTCTGTATTCTGGGGGAAAAAAAAAAAATCCTCTGTATTTTGAGTATGGCCCACTTAGAGTTTCTGCATGTGAAAATCGCTTACAGAATGATGATCTGATTAAAGATTAGTTATTACCATACATAAATTACTATATATCTCTTTTGAAAAGAGGAGATTGTGCTACTTTATGACACTGATCATACATATGTTACACTGAAAAGAAAACTGTCCATCTGAACTCTGGTGAACTCTACATTCAGGATGCCTTTCTCACTGCTGTGTGTCCATTACTATTCTAAATACAATGAACCACGGACAGAGAATATGAATACAGCCCTAGCGTTCAGTTTTTTATTTAATTTTTTTATACCAAGTGGGATATAGCCTGTTTGATTTGCATGTGCTACTTTGAAGTGCTGTGCCTTGTGAGCGTCTTGTGTCAGGGGAACTGAAGCAGTGATTCATGGTCTCTGGTGGGCAATGATTGCATCCGTCTCCCTCTCCATGAGTGCTCTTCAGGGAATTCTGTGCTTAGTCCACGCATGTGGATGTGTGTTTGTTTGCGAGTGCTATAGCTGCAAGTGTTCTCAAAACTAAGTCTGTAGTATTACTCTTGTCAGTATCAAAATCTACTGTGTTACTGCTTTTGTTATTTCTTTAATTCTTAGGCCTCTGTGCCAGCGACAAGTGCATATGTGTTTGGGTTGTCCGTCTTATTCGATAAAGCAATATCTCAGGAGTGCCGTGAGGGAATTTCTTCAACTTTGGTACATTCACTGACACACAAGACTAAACTGATAAACTGAACTGAGAATTTGAACTTGTTTAAAAGTCAAAGGTCAAGGTCACTGTGACCTCATAAAACATGTTTTTGCCCATAACTCAACAGTTCATATGCTTTTTATAACAAAATTTCACAATAAGATGAAATGAAAAAATGATGACATTTTATAACCAAAAGATCAAAGGTCAGATCACTGTGACATCATAATTTTCTGCAAAAACACTTTTCTGGCCATCATTGAACGTCATATCTCAGGAACAGAAAGGGAGATTGTGACTCTATCTCCTGCAACTCGATTGGTTGGCAGAGGTTTACAACCACGAGGCAGTAATTCTAGTTGTCATATAAATTCACTGTAATAGGCATTTTGTTTGGGTTTGGGGGTGGGGGATGTTTGTGTGGTCTGACATGTGTCACATTCCTTAAATTTGAGGTACTGCTCCAGTAAACAGCTTGTTAATATGTAAACAAACAAAAACAAAGCCAGTCAGCACCTTTTGCAGTGGGACTTAAACTGTAACAATCTGACAATGTGTGACAAAATCTCTAGCTTATCACTGAAGAAACCATGATACAAATGTCCACAGTCTTGTGTCATGCTTTGGGAAGATGAAACCTGTAAGCCCTTCTTATTCGTTTAATTGTTTTAATCAACTATAAAATACCAGAAAACTTTTAAAATGTGTCATTATAATCTCCCAGAGATTTAGTTTACTCTTCCACATGAGCAGAAAAACACCAGAACTTGTTTTAATGAAAAAACTGATGTTAAGTCTCAGTTCCCGAGTTTTGTCTTAAATTATCTTATTTTTGTTGCTGGGTGAGTGCTGACTCAAAGAGCTGATTGTACCTCTGTCTGTGTTTGTCGACCACAGTCAACTGACACACTACCCCCACCCCCTCTCTCCATCGGCCTTCCTGAGGTGTCACTGACTGCAGAACCACAGGAACAGGCTTCAGGGAGACTGTCTGAATTCTGTTCCTCTCTTTTCACTTTTGCCCTCCTTTTTTTATCTCCTCAAGCATATGCTCTCACACAAAGCTGGTATTCTCTTTCTTAACTGCTCATCGTGTCACACTTTAGCTTGGTGGGTGGGCATCTACGGTCTTGTGGGTGCAGATGTATCTATAAGTATCTCTTTATCTTAACACCCCAAACCACCACTTCCACCATGTGCCATGATCCACCCCTCTGTCTTGCAAAACTTGTAAACAACTATTCATCTAAAATTGTGCTAGTGGTAGAAAGGCTCTTTTCTTAACCAAAAAAAAAAAAGCATTTCCCTCAGTTTCTTATTTTACTGGGTGTTGTGTAAGGGTTAGCATGAAGGAAAAACACAAAAACAGTTGCCAGTGGCATTATATGCATTATTTCTACTTTTATGTTATATATATTATAGCAGATAGCAGATAGCAGATATATCAGCACTACATCTACATCAGCATTACATAGTTGGTCCAGTAGAGAGTAGAGACAAGTTTTTGCCTTTAATTTGACAACTGACAGTGAAGAGGAAGTCAGGAAACAAGGGGAGAGAGAGTGGGGTGTGACAGAATTGAACTGCAGACCTTATGGTTATGTATGTACTGTAACTATTTGGATACCAGTGCGCTTCATGTATTTATCTAAAAAATTAATATAGGCTCATATATTGTTATTGGATTGTCGATTGTCAGTATCAACCTCAAAAATATACAGTCCACGTGGCTGTGCAGTTCATCATACAAAAATTAAGTGTTACATCATGTGATGTTGCTGATGCTGTCAGCTTGTCTTTTTGTGTGTAATGATAAAAACATAATATTCACCATTTGTTCTCTTTTCATGCCAGTTGGTAATGAACATTTTTCAGTTATCATACATTATTTTTATTATATTCCATCAGGTCTCTGTAGCTGTTGCCTTGAGCTTGAGCACTTTGAATGCTACAAGATTATATGGAGTTATTTAACTGTTGAACCTTGAAATGATGTGGCTCGTAAATAAAACATCTAAATAGTTTTTTTTAGTACACATGATGGAAGACGCATAAATTAATTGTGCTGTGACTTATGTTTGCTTTTGTTTTGATCATTTAAGTTAAGCAGTTGGATTTAAGCAGTCCATAAACAGCTGTTGTCCAAAGTTTATGTATCAGTCAAGTACCAGGCACGATCATATTACACATTCTGTCTGCATAAAGAAGAATGCATTTAATATTTTTAATTTCTAAAGAACTGTGACAGAAAAATCAGTTTTGAGGAAGAAAATCATGATTCTCATTTTATCCATAACTCCTGTCCTTACTTGCAGCAGAGTTGGTTACATTAGCAGAGCGTTCTGTTCAGCACAGTAAGCATGCTTATGTATAACACAGCTGTATGTAGACCCCTGGTACTTGGCTCTTATGAACTGTCTCACAGTGCATTTGAGAGGAGCCAAATTAGCAGTGCGTCAAGGACTTGCTGACGTAAATTCACTTCCACACTGGTGGCCTCAGTGTACCTAAGGCCTTTGTGGGGCTTTGTTTGTGCATTGTTTTTGCCACTTCACATTGTAGTGCCTGCAGTACCATCACATCTGCATGATGTGGAGAGGTTTGTGGAGTGTTTATTTGTTTCAATATCCCTGCAGGAGTCTGCTTTTCTAATAGTGCATGAGCAGCTTCATACCTAAACCAAATTAACACTCTAGTGATGTTTTTTGCAATGTCTCTCTTTCTACCTCGCTGTTTGCATTTTCAATTTTACTGTCCTCTTCTAACACCGCACTTTTCTATTTATCAATTTGTTGCCTTTTCTTCTCTCTCTCTCTCACTCACTGTTTCTGTGTTTGTGGAAGTCATCTCACCCTCTTGCTGTCTGTCACTGTGCTGGCCACTTGGGAGCTTGTGTGCATTTGCTTGGATGTTTACACATATCGCTGATAAATTGTTTGGCTTGATCTCAGAGAGCAGGCCTGCTATTAGAATGGTTTATCTGATTTGGTATTTGGGGAAGCAAATTCGTCATTATTTTTATGTAATTAAAAAGTTTCCCATGGGTTGGCTTTTCATTTATACAGCATTCCCAAAACTCGGCACAGTAGCCCAACTCAATATAGGGCTGGTGGGTTGTAATTTGCCATCTTCTTTTTCTTGTTTTGATTAAAAATGCACTCATGTGTTTTCACTCTAAAGAAATATTTATGATTTCATTCTTACTGTCTTCATTGGGCTTCAGTGTAGAGTGTATATGTTGGTTTTTCCCCAGTAATTATATTAGGATTTGTATTAGTTTAGAGGTGTGCTTATATCATTTTTTCATAAGTAGTCAGAGTACCATGGATCAGCTGATGTTAAGCAACAGGAATTATTAGATATTGGTACTTACACTGCTAACATTGACACGAATGTCTAAATTAAATAAGTTCTCACATTTTCTGTTGCTGATGCTGGATAATAGAGCAGCAGTGTCTATAATCTGCAGTCACAGCTGTTGCATCTAATGGTGGATTAACGATTAAACAATTGTGCTTTTCAAATGTAAGCACATGATGCTGTTGTTCTGTTGTTTACATTCCCTCACACACAGTCATCCACCAAAGTATTATTTGCAGCCCTGGAATTGACATGTTATCCTTCTGGGGACATTCTTGCCTTATTCCCATGGTATTAATCAGCTGTTCCAGCGGGGCTGTCAACTTTGTGTTTGTGTGCGTGCGTGCTTCAGTGGATACTCGTGCGAGTTCACTAATGGCATTGTGCTAAGTGTCATGTCCAACCCTAAAGACTGTTTTTCATCTAGGTTGACGGTTGCTTTTTCAGCCAAGTATCTGCTTTCCTCTAATCAGGCTACTGTAGGGTGGAGGGTTAGTTTCCCAGCACTTCAGAATCAGACCGAAAAAATGTAGTAGCTTAACAAAAGTTTTTAAAGAAATTTCTGAACTGAGTAGGTTTTGTTATTTCTGCAATTTAACCAAACCATAATATGAAATGCATATCCTAAATTTTCCTTTAAAAAAACGCTATGTGTGATGTGCATTTTGCATTGTCAGGCACTAGGATAAATGCCTAGTATTGGTAATTGCAAAACTATTCTGTTAAGTTGTAAAACATGTTTTACTATTTCATTTTCAATGTTGTATGCAGCTGTGTGTGTCTGTCTCCTGAACATGTTTGTCAAGTGCTCGAAGTGTTTGTTCCACCAATGTTGGTGTGTAAAAATAATTGTGAAAATTGCCAATTTAGACAAGTAAATGTTGAAGTAGAGTAACAATAATTTGCAGAGCTGGAAGGCTTTTATTGTGAAACAGCTGCAGGCAAGTCAATCTATCAGTGGCTAACTGCTTAATAAAAACTGTTCAAAACATTGGAACAGAGGGACTTGAGTAATCTATCAACAAAACATCGAAGAGTATCCCGTCAACTGTGATAAAATTTGTGCTCTGTTTTGGGTCTTGTTTTGGTTCTTGTTTTGCTCTGGCGTTTTGTTTGGAGTTGCAGTTTGGGTTTTAACAAGACTCAGTCAGGGTAACCACAGATTTCCAATGCCAATTAGATGCATAAACTGCCTGGTGAATAAGTGAATTAATTTGGAATAGAGCATAAAATGAATAATTATGAGCTCTCGTTAGTGGCTGGAAGATATAAGCAGTCGAAGCTTCTTTTCCAGAATGTCTTAGCTCACCTTTATGTACAGGGTAAGGAGCTCAGATATCCAGTAGAGTACTGGATTAGAACTACTAGGATGCTTCTTGGACAGCTCCCTGTAGAGTTATTGTGGGCAGGTCCAACTGGGAGCAAATCTAGAACACGCTGGAGAGATAACATATCATTTCTGGCACGGGAACACCAAGGATCCCCAAAGAATAGCTGGAGGAGGATGCTGGGCAGAAAGGGACCTGCTGCCACCATGACAAGGACCGGGATAAGCAGGGAAAAATAAATGGGTAGATGTATGGGGCAGTCTGTTTGTTCCAGATCCTGTGCTGGCACGTTAAGAGTGTTCATCATTGTCTTCTTAAGATGAGGAAGCAAAGCAGAAACACAAAAAGAACAAACAAGTCCACTGAATGGCTTTTGCTTATCTTTATGCTTTTGTGCACCATAATTATGCTTTCTATTATTTGTTTGCAGTAGCTGTGCCAACTGTCCTTCTGTACTTTCATTAATATATAAAAAACAGTCTTGTGGGAGCAAATTCAGGACCAGACAATAAAAAACCTGATTAATGAGTAGACAAACATAACAAATGCAGATGCTTCTATATAGGGCACAAGGGCACTACAAAATCTAATTGAAAATGAAAGTGATGTGAATTGCCTTCACTGTCAGGTTAAGTAACTTTAATCAAAATAAGTCACAAAAACCAGGAAAGCGTAGAAGACCTTGGGGCCCTTCAAGAGCATAGTAGACAGATATGAAACCTGTAGGAACATTTTCATATTTAGTGCAAGATTTCTGTGTGGGATTACATTATTTGTAAGACGTTCCTTGTAGTTTTGTCTATGCTGACGTAGATTTGTCATGAAGAATAATTCCTTGCTGTCAAATTCTGCTGTCTAAGGAGCCACAAAATGACTCTCCTGTTACACGTTTATAGCAGGTACAATATTCCTTTTATAACCAACTTGGGCCGTGCTGATTCACGGGGGCACTAAAACCTCTGAATCAAATAATGTCAGTGACATAGTTCTGAATCATGGAGCATATCCGAATCAAATTAAATCACTGAAATAGTTTTCATTGCAATAACACCACCGGTCATAACAGATGTAATCATCAGCTATGTCTCAATTTACCCATCATTACCTGCCTAGAAGCTCACAAGTGGCAGGCATCTGACTGCCACGAAGCGTGTTGTCATTTGATTTGATGCAACTGAATTTTAAATGAGCCCTTTTCAGTTTCTAAAAAATGATTACGATTCCAAACATTAGTCAAGTAAACAACAGGAGAAAAAGGAAATAAGATTGCTGTAATGCCATTAATGCAACAGGGGGTCTTGAACAAGCTTTGCTTTGCCATTGGGCATTGCAAACCAAAAGGTTTAAAAGCAGTGGATACAGAATTTTAAGTGGTGACGGGAAAAAAAACTAATGTGTGTGACTTTGCCTTCACTCTGTGTGTGTCATTGTCACGTTAAACACTGATACATGTAATTTCATGGAAATTGGGCTTTTGTTAAAATTAAACTTCATTAGTCCTCTGGCAATAGTCCAGGTATCAAACAACCAGGATGAGTTTTCTTCTCTCTCTCACTCATTCTCTCTCTGACTCTGTTTTTCTTTTTTACACACGTGCATGTGTTTCTCTGTAGTTGTGAGGACTGGCATTGGCATAATGCATTCCTTAGCTCCCAAACCTTAAACACTAAATTATTTTTTTGGTGCTGTCGACATAATTAAATAGATTCTTGTTCGCACATGATGTTTTTACTGAGATTTATTCCCAGCAGTAAACACAACACAAGGGCCAACCTGTAACTGCTGTATTAAGAGCTTAACGAGATTTTAAGGGCTGGTGAACAGTCATGTTAACGTTGATAAACAACATGGCTACAGCTTTGCCCCGGCACTGCCCCACTGGAGAGCCTCTCACAGTAGAGCCTCTAGCTCCGCTACAACACAGGTACCCACACAGAAACTTTCTGGGCCATAAATGTGCTTTTAGTGACTAATAAAGCACCACCACACTCCCCATCTATCCAGCAAGAGAGATGGAGAGTCACGCAGTAGCTTCTCCTGGCTGTTTAGGTCTGACTACAAGCTCTACATCTTTGTCTATGCCACACGGAGCAATGGTCAGTCAGTACCCCATGGGTCCCCTGAGCCTCTGTGTCACATAGTTCATAGCCACTACAGTTGTTGCTCCCTCTTTGCTGTTGCATTGTTAAAATATACTGGGAAGGAGGCTTCTATCAGAATTTGAGTAACTAACCTTGTAACATTGCAACTAAATGCCTAACTCCAACCTAACCATAACACTTACCTGTACCTTATAACCAAGTGTCAACCTTCAGCAGTCCTTTGAAGTAATGAGAACTGGCCTCACAGTGCAGAAATGTCCTCACTAAGAGGTTTAAAACTGAATTCACAAAGACAGTAATGCAAGCAGACACACACACATGCACACATGCCACTTTAGTTACATCGCTCAGAAAAGTAGAAATAACTTGAGCTGTAGCATCAGTGAGATGGATGAACACTGCAAGGTTTTAGACGGGATTCTGATATTGTTCCGCATACACAGACTGTGCTGAAGAGGCAAAAAAGCAGTGTGCTCGCTGTAGAAAATTCTTCAGTAAGATATAGTTTTTCCAATTACTTGCTGTTGTCTTTTCTTACTCGCTCTCTTTTCCCCTTGTACTGCAGTGATTAAATTGGCTCAGAAATGTAATATCAGAAGTTTTACTTAATTTGATTCTTTTGAGACAGAGGCTGCAGGCTAAAACCACTTTATTTCAAATAGTAAATTGATGATTGTTTTTGGCATTTTTCATCCCAATAATTTTTTTAACATCTAATGGAGGAGGCATGGTGCAGTATGAACAGCCCAAGGTAGCAGTTTGCACTGCATCTAATAGTATTGCTTCTGTAACATCCTTTTGCAAGTGTTTTTCTGAATTTAGCAGCTATTATGAAGGCTTTTTAGGGCAACCTATTATTCATAATATGCACAGGATATCATGCTTTTTGCTTAATTTCCTTTTTCTCATTAGATTTCCATCAGATTGATATTCAGGGAGCTAATAAATATGCACAAGCAATTCTCAGTTGCAGGAGTCGTTTAATTTCACTATCATTTCAGGAGAAATCCTACTTTTTCTGTGGAGTAGAAGTAGCTGTGTTTGTGTGGGATGGGGGCTGGGAGAAGTGAAACAGACTAACGTGCAGAAGGAGTAGAGGAGGAGAGAAGCTGACACAGCACAGATTTAGTGAAGAGGGAAAGCAGCAAGGAGAGAATAAGCTAGGACAGACAGTGATGAAGGGAGTAAATCAGACCTTGAGAGGACTGAGAAATTGCAAGGCCTCAGAGACTCAGAGCAGGGATGGAGGGATGTTGATTGATAGGGGAATCACTAGTCTGTTGTTTATCACTGGAGTTAAGATGGTGTTAAGTAGCCTTATGCTGTGGTGAGGGAGAAGTATAATGCTGGGAGAGGGGAGGGTGGATGAGAGGAAAATAATTATGGTGAGGTGGAGGCTGGCAGCTTAGGGGTTTAAAGTGAGAGGCACATACTTTAGAGAATATTGACAATATGAAATCATACAGCTGAGATAAAGTTAGAGGCAGATTACTAGGTACGAAGAAACAAATCTCCTGTGAGTTATTTTGTGTTCTGTAAGAATATATGAAGTTCATGATTCTTAAATCTCTAAATAACCCTCAATTTCGCCCATTGTTTCTGCTATATTTACTCAGGTATAGCAGCCATGTGTCATTTTTCACTGCCACATCAATCCTTGTGCACTATATATCCTTATTTTTCATATTGCCAGCAATCACTTTGTCTCTACTTTGTTGTAGGAGCAATATTTTTTCCCTTGGTGGATAGCAGAAAAGGGGTGTTTGTTTTGTTTTGCCTGCTTGAGGCCCCTCTGGAGATTTACTATATTATGTACCTCATATCTTTGTGTGATTTAGAGTGAGGACAATTTGAGAAACAAGCCTATATTTTTGAAATATTGCTTCTATAGGAGGCATGTTTGTCAAGATCTTCAGCCACCCATAAAAGGCACACTGTGGTACAGAACAAGTTCACCTTTTCCTCTGAAATCTCTGTGAATGGACAGCCTCCATGACCCTCTCATGGAAAGCTGCCCAAGAGGAGCCTGACTGGAACTGTGCATGTGTCTCTGTAGTTTTTGATGAGTAGGCTGTAGAACTAGCATGGCAGTGTTGTAAGCAATTTCCCCTAAGCTTAAATTACTCTCTAAAAAACGTTCAACTCTGTGTATGCTAAGTGTTCATCTCAATAAGCCGACAAGTGAGACTAACAGAATGGTAGCTAAGTTATAGCTTCCCTTCACTAAAATACTGACTATATTCTCTATGCTCACACTGTCGTGAATGCATTATAGAAAGAAACACAATAGCTGCACATAGTAACTGTTTAAGCAGACAATATCACCAGATGATTTATGCACAGGTTCCAGCTACAGTAAAAATAAAGGTAAAAACTTAAATAAACTGTATCTGATTGGCCCCCAAAGCAAAGCAAGTCCTTTAAGTTTCATCTGATAGCAGCATGTACAATGTGGTTACCTGCATCTGAAGAAAGATTATCAGACCTTGTTGCAGGCAGAGCTACATGATCAAAAAATTTCAATGCGCAGCCTACTAGAGCTCTTCAGAAAGCTCTCACAATTGATGATTTCCTAATCCTGAATGTTTAAACACAGTCCTAAGTGATTTTTAAGGTTGTATCATACCTGAAATAATAGGATTAAAAACCACTGCGGGCTAAAGCTTAGTCTTGGAATAGAATATTTTTTTGTTGGCCGGGTTCTCAAGTCTCACACTCAACTGGGACTTGTCTGTATTCAGTCTTGAAGTGGCTTTGACAGCCCTGTCAGTATTAAAATGCACTTAGGCTAGTCAGTAATATTGTACTGCATATTTATTTCCTGTTTAGTAAATATCTGAAAGTAAAAGCAACCAAGACTGTGGCACATTAATTCATTGCATTTCTTGACAAGTGTTATCCGCTTCACACAATGATTGGCCAGGTGTGTGGAGATGAGAATTATATATGCAGATTTTGACCTTCAAACTTCTGTCACAGTTTTCGTGTGAACAAACAAGTTTGACAGCATTAATGCCTTTGAGGAGGGACTGTACAACTGTGTGTGCTGTTATCTCTGTTTCGGTTTGAACACTTATCATGCCTCGCCCCGCCTCTGAGTGTGGTCGCTCAGAACAGTTATAAACACGTTTTCCATCACTAGACCACACATCATACAAACTACTTTGTTTCAAGCTCTCCTCAAGCATTAATCAACACTTAGTGATCTGTATAAGTTGTGTTAGATTTGCTTGCAGCGCTGTCTGTCCACTGCTTTTATCCTTTTTGAGTGTAGCCTCTCTTAGTCTAAATCCATCTCTCCTTGTCTGTTGATTCTATCACATACATCTTTTTCAGGGAATGAGTGTACAGAGTGTTAAAAAATAGACACGCAGTTTTAGGGTATGTCAGCCAGTAACTGCAGATAAATCTTGTCGCCACAAATGACTGTCAGAAATGTAATGGAATTGGTCCTGTGATCCATTTCCAACCCTCAGAGAGGCTTTTGCCTTGTGATCACAGAGATAACATCTCACTCTGTCTCCGCAGAATACCAATGTCATACTTACCCTCGTCTCTGGCTGCAGCACTTCTACACTGATTCATTCGAGCCACCGAAGTTTTTTCTGCCGCTGCTTGAGAGAAAATCGTGAGTTAGGCAAGTGGTGTGGTGCAGTGTGAGAGAAAACCTGGAAGGAAAGACAGGGCATTGAAATGTATCTGAAAATCCCAGAGGTTTTCCTCTTTGTGAATTTTCTAATGAAACAGGTGTTCCCCTTATCCTGCTGATATGAGAGCTGGGAAATGAGTCCGCTCCTGCCTCATTTACATTCATATGGAACATAGCAGGAGAAAAGTAACAAGCCTTTTCATCATATTTCCCGTAATTTGACTTGGAACAATGTGGTTTCCTTATCCACCGCAGTACAGATTTAATCTTCTTTGACCTGCTGACAGTGATAATTTAACAACTGACTGATCGTGATGAAGGGTCACATTTAAACAAATTATGTCACCACAACACACAGGGTTAACTGGCATTAAAGGATCAGACAAAAAGCCTGTGACATTTGGCGAGTGTGTGTTTATATAAATGCCTACAGGTGTGGATGATTTTTCTGTGTGAGAGCTGGGAGCATCATGAATAATACGGAGAAGAAGACCAACAGCGGGATGCCTCCTAATTTATCATGCCAGGATTCACTCATGAGGTTTTGCCTGCCTTCTAGGATTGTTTTTCCGAGGAAGGGGTTCAGAGCGTAATGTGGAAACATTTTAAATTCATCAATGATTAATTTATCAGAAGTCAGTGAGAAAACTTTAACTTTCCTGAACAAGTTTCACAGAAGAAGCAATAAATATATAATTCAGTGTATTAAAAACCCTGTTAGATATTCAATTATGGTGCCGCTAATGGCTTGACAGCTTGCAGTTTCCAGTTGTCATAACACAACGTGCTTTCCAGCTCGTGAGTTTTCCAGTTGCAGAAGTCAGAAATAGTGACTATCAGAGCATGCGATAGAGATAATCACTGTGAGTAAAGCCCTAATAAATGCTGATACATCTCAGCCCTCCACACAGACCACAGTGACTGACTCTGGGCTGACAGGATGTGGCTGCTTGTGCTGTGAGAAACGCATATATATCTTCCTACTTCATAGTCATGGTTTTATAGTTATAGTCATATCTGTTTGAGCTTACTTTGTTACATCTGGTTTACATGAAAAAAACAAAACAAACTTGTGAACAAAGAGGAGAAAGACATTAAACCATATAGCATGCCTGATTTTATTTGTTGTTTACTTCAGGTTTAATGTTGATTTGTGAAAAGGTCTTTAGCCGAAGACTTGAAGTTAGAGAACAGAAGTGAACTTACCAGGCCTCTGTAGTCTGTTAGCAGCTCAAGGCTAAATTAGCTGCTACTAGTGTAACACACCCAAATCTCTGACTGAACTGTGTATCATGGGTAAGATTAAAATGTAAAGGAAAACTATGATAAGTCCAACAGTATTGTAGAAGTGAAAGCTAAATTGGTAGAGTTCTCTTTTAGTATTGATGTTTGTCCATATATATCACACATTATAAAAATTTTTCTTAGTTCTTTCTTAAGTTGTCATACCAGGAAAAAAAAAAAGTTTTAGCTGAAAAGTGTGTACAGCAAGAGTGGAGCAGCATCCCGTGGGAAAAAAATATTACTGTGAAGGGATGCAGTGATTTAAAAAAGTTTGGAGAGACATGCTCTACTGCACTACGTATAATTTAACAGAAAACATTTGCGATGTCTGTTGGGCCTTCTGTGTATTAAAGTTTCACATTTTTAAAACCCCCTGTGTACACACTGAGGCTTTATATAAGTGTCACCAACGTTATCCCCGGCACGTACGGCAGTACTGTCATGCTACAGCTAGTGTGTGTATTTATGTGTGACTTGATGTGCAGCACAGCAATCAGGTGACATACTCAGCCACCCGAGCCTGTGTGTTGTCTGCAGCACCTGCCTTGTACTCCCATTCCCGAGGCTGTGCACGGCTCTGCATATCTGCAACGGCCTGTGACGGTGCTAGTCTCTGTGCGGCTCTGTGCTAATGGTTTCCTTTGAATCATAAATTAGACTTGAAAGGAGGGAGAGAATGAGTGCATGATTGAGGCAGAGAGAGAGAGCTTGATAGATTTTTCTATCATTAATACAGATTGTCTTGCCACAGAGCCTCTATCATGTAGGCTAATTATATTGATTTCATCCGTCAGTCAAGTATTTTACCAGTGTGGCCTTCGTTCAGTATGCATGCGTGTGCCTGCTGCACAGAATCAGCCAGGTCACACAAGGGTCTGTCAGAGGACTTTGTCCGTAATTAAAGACTGTGTGGCAGCAGCATGTTTCTCATTAGGCCACCAGTATCACATCCCAGCCATGTGACTCAGCTTTGGCAGTCTGGCACTCTTGCCCTGTTTAATAGAGTTTAACAGAAACACTTAGGCTAATTGTCCACGTCCCTGTTTGGATTTGCCTTTAGCAGTCACACTATAAAGCAGCAACAGTGATCAACTAAAATAAAAATGATTAGAAGAGGTAAATATCCAGTGATCTTTAAGTTAATGTATAGATTGGGTCAGAATGAAGAAAAAAAACTTAATGTCTTCTGAGTAGCAATGAATTAGATTTCTGGGGAAAGACTTGCTGCACAGAAACAGGAAGCAGCTGTTTTATTGATTGCCCTCAGGGAGATTCTGAAGAGCATCACCCCAGTCGGTGGTACATTAATGCCAATGGTTCCATGAATGCTTTTCAGAAAGTACAATTTCTTCTCTGATCATGCCCAGTCCTCACCACGTCTATCTCTCACATGCTCCTTTATTCTCCCTCTATGTCTTTTGTCCTTCAGCTTGCTGTGTTCCATCTCTCCAGACCCCATTTTATATCTACTCACCATTGTCTGTAATGTTACCAAGGGTGCTTGAATGGCTTATTTGAAGGGCTTAATACTGATGAGGACATAATGACATGAATACTACGTGCAGTACTGTGACATAGTAGGATGTGTCATGAGCACCGACTGGAGGCAAAGAAGGGGATGTGGTTGTGCACCTGTTCTGAGGCAGGTTAAGTGGCTCAAGACGTGCCCTCTCTCTGACACCGCGTGGTGTGGATGGGCAAAGTTTTTGGTGCTCTCTGCCATGGCAGCTGGTGCACGTGACCCACGTCAGGTTAATTATCTCTGGACAGGTGAAAGTGCGATCTGCTCAATGACACGTGGGTAGCGGGTCATGTTAGAGATGTGATGGAGACAACAGACCTACACAGTCACACTCCCATGACAGTCTGATTATTTGTTATCTGCTTTGTGTGTTAACAAATGGACAGACTGTGGACAAAACAGTTTTTGTTTTTGTCTCTGTGCTGACAAGCCCTATTAAAAGCCACTCTGGTGGCTCTGTGGTCATTTGCCACAGATACTTTTGGCCTCATGCCACGCAGTTTGCAACATTTCAGTGGGGCTGCATGGTTAATTTTGTGTGTGTGTGTGTGTGTCCTCTCTTGCATTTGTAGTGGATTTCTCTTTGAAGACATTAACATGATGTTTGCTCAAACAATTTTAAAATACAAAATAGAATTTTGAAACAACTTTATTTTTATGTCCTCGATTTATTCCTTTCAGTCATTGTAACGTAACTTGGGCGAGTCCACATCTAATCAATTCTGTTTATTAAACAAAGAGCACAGAATGGGTGATGAGGCCAAGAAATTAAATCTCAATATATAAGATGTGTTTTTTTTTCCAAGCTCAGGCAGATCCACCATCAGTTTTTTACTTGCAAGATTAAAACATTTCTGAAACATCCACTTTTTAGGACTTAATATGCATTACAGTCCAGGAATAAAAATAAGAATAAAAGACTCAACCACCTGCAGAGCTATTATTACTATATAAAAATACAGGTATATAGGTTATCCATTCAGCTATGGACTGCTTCAACTAAACAGAGCACTGCCCTCCACTTCAGTGTTTAGTTTCAGCACAGATTTAGTAGAAAAGTGCACAGTAATGCATCTGCTTCTGCTGTTTGTTTCTTAACTGGACTGGACATCAGCCTGATATCTGCAGACAACTTGCTAGCATAAAGTAGAGTCTCCACACTGTTCAGTAGACTGTGGTGGCTTTCTGCACACTGAGCATAGATCAGTGTGCAGAATCGTTTTTGATACGTCCTGCTCGCAGATGCAACTGTTAAATCCAAAAAAAGATAGCCAGAGGCCGCCAGCCAGCCTGGAGTTGGGAGACACCTGGAGTCACAATGGTGAGGCACATCATGGTTTCTGAATATTACTCACAACAGCCAAAATATCCAGTAATCATCTGCTTTTTGACAATATGTAACCTTTTCATTCAGATTGTAAAGAGACTATTTTCATGATGTAGACATTTTATACATTGTACAGAAGCACTAATTCAGAGTAACTGGTTTATCGCCCAGCCCCAGGAGACAGATTCCCTTATTGAGGCTCTGCCTCTCTCTGACTTCCACATCAACTTATAGCAGATTTTTCAGTTTATGCATTGTTATTTATACAAAGACCCTGCCTAGAACTAAAAAGATAAGCTGATCAATCAATTCACTGATTTAGTGAGTGGCCAGAAAATTCATATTTTTTGATTTTTGATTAAATTGATTAATCATTTAAGTAATTTTTCAAGTAAAAATACTCAACACACTATGGTTCTGGATCTTTAGATTTTGGATCGTTAGATGAAAAAATAAAAATACATTTGATTATGTCACCTTTATTTTGACATTTTTCACTATTTTCTGACATTTAAGGTTTTTACAGGTGATTGCAAAGTGATTGTTTGTCGTTATATTGTTTCTGACTTTTGATGTTTGCCCTTCACAGCGAGCCAACTCTGCAAGGCTCCTAGCTTTTTTGGCTCTGCTCGAACATCTGACATTTTTATGTTTTTTAACCTGAGTGTAGACTGACAGCTTAAAAGAACAGTTGTTCATATAGGTTGCAGAAAGTGTTTTTGCTCTTGAGTTTACTGTTTACACTATATGACACTGAAATTAATATTTAAGTACTTAATATTTACTTTACATTAAATTTCCATCCTGAATCTTTATGAGGAATAGGTGGAAGAAAAGTGGAAAACAGCTGGAAAAAACAGTTTACACCGATCAATTAAATTGCTCTTCCAGCTGGTTTATTTTTGTGTGTTTAATGTGTTGGTTTGGCTCCTAGTCAGCACCTGAAACCTGAACTCACAAACACGTGTTCACATGTGATGATTTCTCAGAAACATTAAATACCAGTAAAAACACATCCTGTTTGCCCTATTTAATCTGGTTATGTCAATTGACTGACCTGCACATCCTTTAAGAGAGCTGCTGAGAGAGAGAGAGGGAGAGAGAGAGAGATCCACATAAACATATACGGTACATAGCATTATATAAAGCATATTGTCTGTGCTCAGATGTTATTGATATGTGTAATCATGGAGTGCCCTACTCTAATGGAGGAAGAGTCAATGCCTCTCAGGAAGTCTGGCCTTTTGAAATGTCACAGTCGTTTCAGAGGACTATCCTTTAAAAGAGGAGATTTCTGTCCTTCGTCTTCCACTTGTCTTTTCTCCCCTTTTTCAGTCTATGCTCTCTCTTTTTGCACTCCAGTTTTCATTGTTCATCATTCCTCTTTGAGTCCATCTTGAGACTTTGAAGAATGTCACAATGTGCTTTTTGATTCTGGCAAAGGTAATAGGGAGCAAAACTGCACTGTGGCAGTTAAAGGTACAGTGTCACACCTTAATAGGTTATTAATCGTTTATAAATCCCTATGAATAGACTGTGCAGTTATATTCTTTATAATTATTATTAAATTATACATTTTTGTACAAAAACAGCAGTTTTGTACAAAATGTCAATTAATCTCAGTCATTAAGTCAATTAATCTCAGTTGTTTTCTCCACTAACTGATCAATTAGTTTGTTTAAAAAATGTTAGCAAATAGTGAAAAATGCATGTTACGATTTCCTACAGCCCATGGTGATGTCGTCCAAAATACAAAAACTATTCAGTTAACTATTATGTATGACTTCTCATATTCTCATTCTTATATTTGAGAAGCTAGAACCAGCAAATTTTCAGTATTTCTGGCCTCAAAGATGACTAAAATGATTATTTTATTATTGAGTTAAACCTTGTCTGTCTGTGTTATGCACTTTAAGGTATGAGAAATAATACATTACACGTAGGAAACTATAGTTTTTGCTAGAGCTGCACCTCTTTCTTTTGGGAGCCTTTTTTCTAAGAGTGTGCAGCACATAGTTCTCCCATCCTGTGCCAATGGGACCCAGCTGATATGAGTCTCATACACTTGACCTTAACATAAAACCTTTAAACACTCAGACAGGGAGTGAAGTGCTTTGCTTCACCAAAGGTCACTCCCACAGACTTCTCCCACTCTGGTGCAGTACTTGGCAACAAGAAGGAAAAGGGTGAACCCAGCAGGCTGCCGCTTCATGACCTCAGGCTGAATACATTCCTGGACAAATATAGCCTTGATCTCTCTTTATACTACAGTTTTAAGCTTGTGAAAGCGCCTTTGGAGAACTTCGATTGATGGCAGATGTTTATATATGTTCATTTACAGTTCATCAACTTTGACCTTTGGTGATCTCTGAAACTGGTTTAGATATAGATTGACTTTCTAGATGAATTCACAGTATATGAGCCGTTTTCCTGGTGTGTGTGTGTAGGCTTCAATAATGGTTAAAGGCAATTAAGTCATTATTTAAAAATGACACTGAGTATGTTCACATACACACTGGTACCCCAGTTGTGATTAGGTTTTTGGAGCATCCCACATTTGTAAACATAATACACTGCTTTCAAAATACTGGATAAGCCCTTAAATGTGTCTGAGAAAAAAAATCCTACCCATCCTTTGATGATCCGTGCGCCGAAATGAAAGTGAATTTATAATCAGTCATTGTCACCTGAGCTGAATCACAGAGATCCCGACATGCCTTGTCTCGTGTTTAATTCATTTAGTGGATGACGATGTATGTGTTAGTCATGGGCTGCTTACCAGTTTCAAGGTTGAGGGACTTATTTTGAAAAAATAACATACATGTTTACTAATGTAATGTGTTCAATGGAGAAAAAAGTTGTTTTTCTTACCAGGCATTTCAAAATACTTTGATACCACAAACCCTGATATTTTTGCTTAAGGTTGTCATACTGTCAGACTCTCATCCAAGCCCATGCCTAGTATGTGTTCTTTGTTGTGCAATGTAACAGCTCTGTTCTTTTCTCATAAGGTTGTGTTATTGTATCTTCTCTGTATTTCTGTTGTTTCTTTTTTGAAACTAACTTCTGAAACATGGATGATGAAATCAGGCACACGGATCTGAATAACAAAGTTACTCTTTTACTCCCTGTAAATATCTTATTCTGGATAAATCCATCCTCTTGAAATTGATATTTATATGTTATTGTTCTTTAAATAATGGTTTCTTCCTGGATTATGTGGCATTGTTTGTCCCAGTGTAGACATTGCTACAGTACTGTATTGGATAGAAGTCATAAGGAGGTGGCTGGGTTGTTGGTGAACGTACAAAATACAAGATTTTAACTCTGAAAGGTAAAAGTTCACATCCTGAGTCCTGTTTGTGGTTAAGATAAAGCAACAAAATTGCTTAATTGTAATTAATATTAAATATGTCCTGCCTTGTGCTTGTAGTCACTGCTCATTTATTCAATATTTACCAAATACCACAGGTCCCAGTCAAATTTTATTATCCCACCAGGGGAACTTTGGTTCCAGCCAGGTGTTAAAAACCATTCAATCCATCATAAATACAACATAAAAGACAGCATACCAGAGAGAACACGGGAGCAACAAGGCAAGATCGCGTCTTATGAAGACAAAAGGTTTTTAACCATGTCCCAACCAAGTGATATGAATCCCTAAACAAAACCATGAAATCATATTGATGGAAAATGTCATGTGAATTAGATGTATATAAACATAATTACCAGGAAATGGGGTTGTCTGAATATATTGAAAACCAGTTACCATGTTATTAGTCTGCATGTAAACGTGCTTTTTGTGCCGGCGAGCCTCTTGGGTTTAGGTGTTAACATCATTAAGAGAATGGGATATTGACACAGTCCCTCTACTTGTGTCTCAAATTAATTTATACTCTGCTCTCTTGGCCTTTGAGATTCATCTGTTTGTGATGTGTAGCATTTAAAATCTGTGTGACCTCAAATGTGACTGACTCAGTCACTCCTGCTCCGTCTTTGATTCAGTCAGGCGCTCACTACGCTCCTCTTTCATCTCCGTCCCCACCGCTTGCTTGTTTTGTCTCCCAGCTGTAGCAGCGTGATGAGATGAGAACATGCAGTGTCGCTGTTTACAAAAATGACTGCCAACCTGACATTCAGCTGTCCATCAGCTGCCTACATGATTTCTTATTACCCCCCTCCCTCCTGGCCTGTCTTCTTGCCTGTCATTTTTCTCTCTCAGTCTCTAGCTTATAACATGCTTTTCCTGCCCTGGTACCTCAACTCCTCTCTCTCTCTCTCTCTCTCTCTCTCTCTCTCCCTCCCTCCTCTTCTTTCATCCTTTCATCGAATCACTCCGTCTCAATCTTCCACAGCTATCAGAGATGGCAGCTTTAACCAGGCTTCCTCCTCTGTCCATTTCGTTCCCCTTTACCTCCTTAGCTGCTGCCTCTACTCTCACATTTCTTCATCCCACTCTCCTGTTTTGAGTAAACGCAGCAGTCGCCTCAGATCTCGTAACGCATCAGATTGTTTGAACTGGAAACAGCTTTTTCTCCCTCCCTCATGCTTCCTCCCACCACACTATCGCATTTATCTTCATCCTCCACTCGTCCCATCCTCCCTGTGTGCTTTTCTGTCTCTTCCTCTGCCTGTTTTATGTTGCTTCATCTTCTGTGGCCGTGTCGTTTATCTTCCTCCTTTCCTCCATCTTTAGAAAACTTGTCTATATTCCTTTTTCTTACTTGAGATTAATGTGTCCATCTGTCAGGATTTGTCAATAAGGTGTGTGGAAGTGTATTTACTCCAAGAACTTTAAAAAAATCTGTCCCTAAGTAATGGAAATGTTATCTGGATCTGATATTCATCCATTCTCAATTCACTAAAGTAGAAGTTTAAAGCAAAGTATCTCTCACTAGATATTTGATGATCTGTGTGTGGCAAAAGATGTGATGCTTGTCAACTTGCATTTTAGATTTTTATCTATAAAGCTTCATGGTTCGTCTCTGTGTTGCTCTCCAAAGTTGAAAGGCCATAGACCCTTCTTTTTTTTTTAATCAACAGGAAACTTCGCTGGTCTCACTAGCTCCCCTCTCTTCCCCTACTGTGTAGATAAAGACCTTCATCTCTCCATTCATCTCTCTGTGATGCAGCAGGAGTCAGTATTTTCCTGTTATGCTCTTTACCCCCCCCATGCCTTATTTTCCTCTTGTCTTGTGACCATGACGCCTTCATCCTGTCATGGTCATTTTATCCTCTACTCATTTTTCCCCTGTGGTGAAAAAAAATCTAAATGTCACTACATCGACACATCCTGAGCTCGCCCACCCACTCATCCTTGCTCTAGAACGCCCTGTGTTTTTAAAGTACTGAGGTCTGGATCATAGGAAATTGTAAATGTTTTGATCCATACAAATGCCCTCTGCAGAAAGAGAGGCAATTTGTTGTTTTTTTGCCACCTGTCATTGTCGTGGTATTGGCTGTGCATCTTAATAGAAAATCCAGGTGTTTTTCAACCTGGGTCTCATAATCATGGATGTTCTGACTATGGGTCATCCTCGTTTTTATGCCTCCATGTGGGCAACAGCCATGTCCGGAGGCATTATGTTTTTGGGTTGTCCATCCATTCATCCATCTGTGTCTCTGTCCATCACATTCTTGTGGATGTGATATCTCAGAAATGCCTCGAGGGAATATCCTCAAAATAAACATTCACTTGGACTCAAGGATGAACTAACTTGAATTTGGTGGTCAAAGGTCAAAGATCAAGGTCACTGTGACCTCACAAAACAGGTTTTTGTCCATAACTCCAGGACAAAATTTCACATAAATGTTTAATGGGGTAAAATGATGAAGTGATTATATTCTATATCCAAAAGGTCAAGGGTAAACTTCACTGTGAATTCGCAATGTTCTTCAAAAATACTTGGCCATTATTCGACACCATTTCTCAGGAACAGAAGGGGAGATATTGACCCTATTTAATATTTGGTCAGATACTGAATTGGTGAGACTGATCTTGGATGCCTACCTTGAACCTTTGGTGATTGTTTAGATCTTAAATTCCCTCAAAGTCTTCCCTACATATGAGTCCAAAGGGACACGGATGTAAACTGCAATATCTGCAACAACCTCAAGGTGGCAAATAGTGAAGTGCTACAGAGGTCACACATTTACTCATACTGTGTTGTGATCTGCTCTTTCTACTCCCCCACCTCTTCTCTCATTATCACATTGCTCCAAAATGCTTAGCTCAAGACTATTTGCCTTGACTCACCAAATGCATTTTTGCTCTTTTGCTGCTTCTTTTCCCCACTTCACCATCCCTCTCCAGTTTTTAAAATGTTATTTTGTAACACATCAGCTGAAATCCCTCTTTATTTTTACTTTTTAGCACTTTGCAGTGGCAATGGGAGCAGTGTCATCATCACCGGGATGAGCAGAGGCAGAAGTGTCAGCAGATTTACCATAGTTTTGTCCTGACACATTTGTGCGTTAATGGGGGAGAGAGTGAGTCCGGGCGACTGAACCGTGAGAGGTGCGCTGTAGTTTCATGTAGAGTGGAAGAGGCGAAGTCATTAAGATACTTCATATTCAGTGCTCTGAAAAATATGTCTTTATTTTTTCACCATGTGCAGCTTTTTGTTTGTGATCACCCCATGTCCTCCTATCTAAAAACTGAAAGGCACTACTGTTAACCTGTGCTCTCATAACAATTAAACAACTCCCCAAACTCAGAATTCATAATTAAGCAAATCACTTGTCTGATTGAGTAATTAAAATGAGCTGTGTTGTTCCTATCTCCCAGAAGAGTCCAAAAAGCTGTTTGAATTAACTAGCGTGGGCCTCTGTAATAAAATAAGCATATTCACTGCATCGGACTGTATAATACAGAGTGAATTTCTCTATTATGCAGTACAATGCAATGTGTAAATATCATCTTTGTGAAGCTGTTAATGGTCAGTTTGTGGTGAGAGCTGTTGAATCAGCTCTGTGATGATGTTTGAGGCTAAGTGTGAGCTTAATACCAGATTGCATTACATTGTATGGTGCTCCTGTTATGAACAAAAACACAAACAACTCACAAAGCACAATGATCTACAGTACAGTTTATTAAATACAAAATAACTCTCTCTAACTGTCTCCTTGTGCTGCTTCATGCTGTGTGGTAGCAGTGTTATACAATTTAATATAACCTGCTTTAAAAGAGGGTCAGATACAATCATATTAAAAACAAAACAAATAAAGAGAAGTGCAAAATAACCCAAAGTAAACGCCTCACTGTTACACTGTGATATAATATAACCTTATACTGTGAGGTGGTACTATGTAATGCAATCATGTGCGACACTACTGTGAATTTAATCAACACCTTTCTGATACATAAGGTGTTTTTGGACCAAACAGTTCTGGGGGACTTCCTCAGAGGAACTGCTCACTGGGGAGCTTCCACGAGAAATATACACTTTTCAAGGGCTTTTTTCTGTTGGCTGATATAGCAAAATTGCATTGTATTCTGCCGGATACACAATTAATAAAACCTGGACTTTGCTATCGTAACGAGCTATGGTTTACACAGTTTTTTAAAAACAGCAGCTGCTGATGCTGCATTGGTCAACCAGTCAACGTACATTTCTGTCACTTGAAGTTCCTCTTGTGCTGTGAGAGAAGGAGCTAATAAAATCCCCTAAAACGCCTTTCTGAATATCATGGTCGCTCCCAGTTCTTGCTGTGCGGACACAATAAGAAAGAGAAGGTCTTCCAACTGTTCTTAGAACTATGAGGAAGTACCTCGGGTCTAAAAACACCTATCATTTGTACATTTTTAACAAGAAAAATGAAGATAATATTTATTTACGTGCTGTTGCATTGGATTTCATTAAAGTTTATAGCTTTTTATTCCCTAAATGTACAAATACAACTAATTTGTTTTGATAACATCAGATTAGTTATCATTACACACTGTGTAGTGAGTGCTGTAAAGACCATCCCACAACACTTATGTGCACAAATACATAAATGCACATTTTGTACTAGCATATATAAATTCACTCAACTATCCAGTTTGAAACAATAGAACTTGATGGGTCTAAATGGATGCGCTGACACTAGGCTATTACCATTTCCCCCTTGGCCTAATTAATTGCATGGTGAAATGCTCCCCTCCGACTCTTGTCTAAAGCTTGTCTAAAGACACTTTGTTTGATGTGTGTGACTTTCCCTTGTTCTCAGTTGGATCCCGTCCGTTTCTGTGCTCTGTAACTCCTGGGCAGGGTGGGAGTGACACACATACACACACACACACGCACAAAGAAAGAGCTTCTGTTTAAGCTGGGAACTCGTGCCTGGCCTCTCCTCTGCTGCTAATTGCCTTGTTTCCCATCTGGACTATCTGGCACTGGTAGTGCTCTTTTTCTTCTTTACCCTTTTCCCCATTTTCTCCTCTGTTCGCTGTTAGTCACACGCCTGTTCAGTCTATAAAATAAACTGATACTAGAATCTGGCACAATATCACTTGAAATGACAAACTTCAAATAGCTTTTGTGCATGAAAACAATTCTTTAGGTTCCTGGTTTTCTAGATCTCTAAGAGCATTTGCTCTTGTAATTTTAATATCACATCAATTTAATATACATTATGCATTTTGGACCTCTGTTAATTTTCTTTAATTGCTCCTGAAATCTGGGTTATACGGCTGGGTATTGAAATGGTCAAGTGGTGTGTGATTGCATTTAAAAGCTAATTAAACACCACTCCTTGTTTTGAAATGAAATAGCTTGTGGTTAAACATTAACAACTTTCATTTTGTTTTGTAGCATTATACAAAAGAAAATATTGGATAATTTTATGGCGTAACTTCGTAAAATTAAAAATTGGAATCAACTGAAGGTGACTTCGATTCATTTTATTGTGCTGCTCTGGTGCCTCATATCGGCTGACTGTACCAATAATGTACACTTGTGTGACTCTGAAACAGAGTCATAATAAATGTATTGTAAACCAATAATTTTCAGGCTATGACCAGTCAAAATATATTTTTACATGGGCAGTTAATCTTTGAATTTTCTCGTAATGTTTGTTTCTTTGGTTAGCATGGTATCACCATTGCTGATCGTGTTAACCAGCAAGCTGTTTTAGGGGATTTTTCTTAAGAAGGACACACTTAACACTGATTAACACTGATTTTTAAGGGCAGGAAGTATATAGGGTTTCATGAACCAGGTAAAGGTTGTTCTGAAACACTCTGATACAACCGGCATTTGTCAAGAAGCTCCAAAATAGATGCCCTGGCCTCGGGGTTAAATTGCCGACAATTAACCGCAACGTCCCTGGATCAAGTCCGGCTGGGGATCTCTCGCACTCCTCCTTTCCTGTCGTTTCTCCACTGTTGTGGTTCAATAAAGTAAACAAATGCCCCAAAGATAATAAAAAAAGGAAAATATACTTCCTGATTCCAGAGGTCACATCACATAGGTGTTTGTCCATATACACCGGTCTATCATTACCTTACCTGCCTTTGTCATTGAGCTCTTTTTCCATCACTGTCAAGGTTACAGGGTGGCAGAGCACTTTCTCAGTTGTCTGCTTTTGCAGACGCCTCAGACATCACTTGGAGTCACGTCTTCTAAAAATGAGAAATTTCTGGCTGTAGTTCAAACCAGACCTCTGTCGTCCAGATGAAACATTTTGTGTCGACATCTTGCTCTTTTTTGTGTTTACTTCCCCTTAGCAGATGTGTGCCAGGAAGTTCATATTGAAGTCCAATCCAATATCAGCATCTGTATTTTGACAGATTTGTCTCCCTTATAGGTGTTGAAGTGGGGGGACTCTTCCACTTGAGGTGCCTCTCCACATTTTGGCAGAGGAAACCAGGTCACAGAGAGTTCAGTAGAAGTTATTACACAGTAGTCATCATAATCTGAGCTTTCATTACTCTGCAAAAGACTTTTTTTTCTGCTGGCCAAATCCCTCTGCATGTCAGAGTTTCTGGACACTCTTGTCCACAAAGTGAGCCTTTCATTTAGTGATCATGATGATGTGTGACAGGCAGAAAATGAGACCAATAAAACCAGTGAGGAAAATAATTCCCACAACACTGTAACACATTATGTGTGATTGGCAACATATTTGTGTCAAGATTTTATGGATTCTCATTAAGCCTCAAATACCTGTTCCAGATTTTCATGCCTGTGAAGGTTAAATGTAACACTGCGAGTCTTTTTTATCAGAATGTGATGGAATAATAAGAGTCTTTATCTATGCTGAGCTTTTAATTTGGCTGTATGACGTCAGAGACATATCAGTTGTGAGATGTAACAGCCACTCAGAGAGACAAATTAATGTTCAATTTCTTTCTTTGTTTAACAAAGCATTTGATAGAGAGAGTACATCTTTGACCAGCGTTGTCAAATGTGTAATTTTCTGTAAGCATGTATTTTTTTTCATTTTTGTTACCTTCATTTGTTTAGTTTTTCTCACAAGTTAGTTGGACATTTAACCACAGACAAACTGTTTTTATGAAACTATAAAAAAGTGTGTGTGTGGTGGGGGGAGGGGGAGGGATTTTATTGGCCAATGAAAAAATACATTTCAAAAATGCAGTCAATCACTGGGCTCAAAGCAAAAGCAGCCCATGTCCACCAGAAAAAAGAAAAACACCCTGAAGAATGCCAAAGTGCCAAATGGTTGTTTATTTCATGACAGTTTCAGCAACAAGTCATCATCAGCGTGAAATGGCACAATTTCCCAGATGGTGTATACCCCTTCAAGTAAGACGTCCAAAAGACAGTAGCTGCTCTTTTACCACTCTTTCATGGATGATGCTTACACACAGTCTTTAATGTTTGAGCTGAATAAATAATAACACAAAAAGTAAAACAGGCAATAAACAAAGAAAGTTGAAAAAGTGAAAAAGCAACGCTACCTCTATACCCAAGTGATTCTCTCATTTGGTCCTGGATCATTGCTGTTAATTGGATTAATGTGAAAGAGAACAAACAGTCTTACTCAGGGTCAAGAATTTGTTTTGTTAAAAATTGGCCAAACTATGTTGGCATTCTCAGAAGAACAAGCTTAAAAACAAATTTGTAAAAACTAAAGCTACTAAGTAGAAAATAATGAAATGAATTAAATAAACATCATATACCAATATAAAACAAGAACAACAATAAAAGGTCCTCACGGATGTTATTATTACATTATGTAAGGTTTATTATGGGGATCATTTGGATGCAGATCTCAGTGGAGTGGCACTCTACATTGAAATGCATAATCACATTACCTGCTGCTGTAAGCAGTAGTGAGATGAGGACCACAGTACAGATAAAGACGGGAGACAGTTTTTATTGACTTGGAAAAACAATTAGAAGTACAGCCAAAAATGATTGCCTTGGAACTCTTTATTGGCTGCAGAAAACAATTAACAGAAGCAGATTATAACATATTGGTTTTACAAATTTCTTTCACTAACAGCTCAGTTACAGGAACATCTAGTTAAAGACAATTGAGGGAGATCTCCGTGATCAAGAACACACCGATTAGACATGGTCGCTTTCACTTAAAATTACCATTAACAGCCACTGTTGACAGGAGCTTGTACCTCGTGTCGCTCCTTTGCCACTTGTTGCCACAGGATCAGAAACAAAAAACTGCAACACACTTATTCCTAGGTGTGGGCGGACATTGTGAGGTTCACGTGCATCACATCCTCTTGGCAAGTCTCATCACTACTCATCACGTGTGACATCTGTCAGCATGCATCAGTAGGGATAGCCTCTGGCAAGGACTTTGCTTAAATCAAAATTTAAAGGTAAAAGAAATACGATTAAAAAACATGAAAGAATGGTATGTCCATTTAGTCCAGTTTGAATCAGAAAAAAAATCTTTTTACTTACAATTGCTTTCATACAAAGAAGGGTAAAAATAGCAAGTTAAATTTTCATTTAAGGTTCATTTAACACCGTGCAACACCTGCCTCCAGCCTTGATGGGTGTCCCTAAAATGGGCTGTGAAAGTGAATGACATTGATTTTGTTGCATATTAAAATTTCAGAGTACACCAGTGTTGACAACTGTCAAAAATGCTTTAGGCTACAGAGGCACCAACTCAATAAGATGCCAGGCTTACAACAGGTCTTAAAATAGTTGCTGCTTGGTGGAATTTACTCAGATGTTGCAGCCAAACAACGAAATGACAGCTTAATAAAAGCCATAAGCTGACACGGCTAAAACAGTTCCTGGCAGCTTCCACTTAATTCACTGAATTATATGGTAAGTTTTCTTTTAACAACCCAAAGCATTGCTCTTATTTATTTACTTATTTATCATATATTTTCAGCTGTTCATCTAAGTTGTAAACAAGGCAGGTTCATGCAGCATTTGAACAATACACTTTTGGTTTAAATGCAAAAACTTGGAATCAGTCAGTGTTGTCCCACCTGTTTTAGAGATGAATGTAAGCTCAAAATTAAAAAGATATAAGCTACAAGGCACACAGATAAACCATGTGCCATTGCTCCTAAGTCTTGGGACACAACTGCGTTTGACATTAATTTCCACTCACTCATTTATTATTCTCTCTGCCGCCAGAGGAAGTTTCAAGCAGATGACATAAAACAACATGAAGATATAAACCTGTCATTGTAATTATCCTTTGGAGTCAGACCAAGAGTAGTAACAAGAACATGATGTTCAGAGTTGAGCGGGGCACTTAACACAGTCAATCAAAACAAAATTTGTTCTCAGCCCGCAACTAGATACATTTAATTTTGCAGGGCAAAGCACTTCATCGTACATTATTGTGTAACAAAATGCTTTGAGTATAGAAAAGGTAAACAATGGTTTATTCATTTGCTTTAATTGTGTCTCTTTCATCAGAGTAGGGAGGGTCACAGGAGGTCTCTGAACAAATGGAATCGAAGTTCACAGACCCAGATGTTCAAACCGCGTTAAATGGGGTTGTGTGTAAAATTCACCCTACCCCTACAGTTGGAATCGGCTTCCACTGGTCTGACAGCTCATGTTTTCCATCAGGAGTAAATTGTATGCATTTGCCCTTTAATGCATTAAATGGACTAAGATAAAACAGTGAACTGGGGTCAAGCTTTTGAGGGCACAAATGCATGGGAAATTCCATTTAGCAAAAGAAAAGTGCAGGGGAGGGGTCTAGCAGGAGAGGAGGGTGCCAGGATGCCCACCCTTTGGGTTAAGTGACAGAATCCACCCACTCTGTGTTTTAATTCTGTGACTAATAACATTTTGTGATTCGTGACTATTTGATAGAATGTGTTTTAAAACACTGAACTGCTGTCTACAAAACATAAAAGAGTTCTTTAATGAGTGTCGCTGTAATGAGGACTTGTTGCCATGTGAGTATAATAATTGGGTACTGTCAAAATGTGCTTGTCTTCGTGCTGTTTGAGTGCGTCAGTGGGATCTACAGTGTTTCTTGTTAGGACTGGTCCTTAGGAGGTCTGCACAATTAATTAAAGTGACTTTAATTCAGTGCAACCCAATTTTTACTTAACAGTGACTCTGTAGTAAATGACGACTGTATGTTAAGCTGCGCAGGCAAAGAGGGCAGAAAGAAAAGTCAACCAGTGTTAGTGTGGTGTGAAAAAACAGTACTCATTTACTTGAATGGTTCCACTCTGTCAATGCAGTGGGCCGTCAGTTGACTGTGGCAAAAATAAAAACACAGGGTTGTCGAGCACAGAAGGCTCTACTTTTTCTGGAATGCAACGAGAACTCAGCAGCAGGAGGAAAACCAAAAGCGGCCTACGTTATAACAACACAAAGGGGTGCGTTTGTGGGGGTGTGTTGCTTCAGGAAATAAAAATCCAGGAAAGCCTGTTTAAGTAACAGATCCATGAATGTGAAGATTTGTCAGACACCAAAACACTGCATGGTAGTTTATAATTCTATGAGTTATTGCAGTGGCAATTATTTTATTATTAACAGTAGAAATACAGTTTTCATGCTGCACAGTAATGTCCCAGGAATGTGGGCTTTTACTTATTTGACTGGCCACTGCAGAACCTTGCTGGATAATAATAAACACCCTCAAGAGTGTTTCTTGTGTCAGAGGAGTAACAGGGCACCCTCATCCACCCCTACATCTGACAGAAGAAAAGCTTTTCATTCTTTTGTGGCCAAATAATGTTTTGCCATAGTTGCAGCTCTTTGGAGCGACACTTCAAAACCACTTAAACTGTCACTACAAAATACAAGATGATGGAAACTTCCAGAGCATGTTCCATAAGGAGAGTTTCATACTATAAGCTCCCATAGGCACAATGAGATAACAGAGACAATATTTCATTATTAAAAATGAATTCTCCCTCTAAACCATTTTGTGTGGTGGAGAACTACAAACCAACATATTCAATGTGACTGGAGACGCTTTTCAGACGTGTTTAAGTGCTTATCTGAATTGTCAAGTTACATCTTATGTGTCAGTTAATAAGAGAGGCTGCTAAACAGAGAGCCAGCACAGTTGAAGTCAGGTTTACACATCACAATACAGCCTAAGCACTGTGCTGGTACACTTTGCTAGCTGTTGCATTTTCCACATTTTGTAATAGCTGAATAAACGACTTTCCACAATAACACTGCAATGGTGGCTGTAGACCTTATTTCAACTTTCATATTGGTGTCTAGATCGATTTGCAAGTCACTGTGTGTTCATGGTTTCAGTAGATCGGTTACTGGGACTGATTCCCTGCGAGTGTTCCTGGCTGATAAAACCCTCAGGGCTGCTCGTTGCCAGCAGCCAGCAAAAAGTCCATGTATGCTAGAACCTCGTCAGAGCCAAGACTCTGAGCACTGCCAGCTCTGCTTAGAGCTGCGTTGTCTGCTGTCAGACTGTACAGAATGATAACTACCAGAATGGAAATTAATATGCAGTATCCACCAATCAGGATTGTGCAGCTGTTATACAATTCAGCATTCCTGAGTGGGTGTCTACACCACTGGTTATATTTGATAGTACTGGATTCTATGATGCTTGTAACGTCACTTGCTTTTCTGTCGTGTTTCCCTGTAGTCAGTACTTATTTCTGTTTTGCAACAGCATGTAAACCAGCTGAATTTATTTATATATTAAGGTATTTTTAAAGTATCTTGAAATAGATGACTGCTTCAATTTCACAGTTGCAGCATTATTACTCCACTCTCCTATACTTAGCATGGGTTGTTAAGTGTATCAGTGTGTGTCTCAGAGGGAAAATGTTTGTGTGGCTCTCACAGGAAATGCTCTACACAGCTCCGGGGTTAATTGCTTTCAAGACAAAGCATGTTGATATGTTGTTGTTAGGACTTCATGGATGTTCAAGAGCACTTGATGCCAGAGTCTGTGTTGACTTCATACAACTTTTTATTAGTTGTCAAGATAAAAAAAAGATTTTCCAAACTGGCCCTGGTGTTAGGCCTTTGTCAAAAGTGAGAGTCCTGAGAGTCCAGTCCAGCAGCCACGGATTCATGCAGAATTTAAGATGCCTGCTCTTTCACTTCCTATTCTCTTTGGTGCTGTAGAACAAGATGTAGGGATATAGAGCATTTCTGTCATGGAGCCTCTTACCAGTATAGGGCTAGCCTCAGTGGTTACTAAATATTAATGATGAGGCATGAAATATGGTCAGTCACAGTCGCTGAAGGTGAAGCTTGAAATGTTGACCGCCAAGAGGCAGCAAACCAGCGGAGCTTACCGGTGAGATGGACAGCTGAGATGAAGGGTAGTCAACTGTAAATGCAGCAGAAACCATCCAGGCTTGTGTGTCTTTTAACACATTTCATAGTACGTATGAAATGTAGAGTTGTTGAGATTTTGGACAGAGAGAGCTAGAGAGAGTGTGAATGCATGTTTTTGTGCAACAACAAAAAAAAATTTAGAGTTGAGAGTAAATGTACAATATGTGAGTAAAGACGGTGAAGTGAAGAAAGTGTATTATGGGATCCAATTTCAATTTGTGAGGATTTTAGAGTTTTGTTATCTTATCAAAACCTGCCCCAAGGCTCTTGAAGAGTAAGTATCAAAGAGGCAAAATTACAGTACAGTAATTAAAATGGTTTTAAGCTGATCATTTATTTATACAACCTGTGCTGTTTACCACCAGATTTCCCGATGACTACTAATGTAAATCCTTCCAATATGTATTTGTAACATACAAAGCCTAATCTTTTCTTTTGCTAATTTCACATATTTCACTATAATAAATTTTAAAGTAACTGTAGCACTGTATTGTATGCAAAGGATTTATTTTTTACACGCTTTTGTCAACACATATGACAAGGATATCCTGTAGTAGAAGTTATATGTTGAAATTATATTTTTACCCTGTATATATACAGGTATTTTTACCCTGTATAATATACAGGGTAAAAATGTATAGACAAAAATGGAGACTGAGAGGCTCGGCCCTCTGTGTTTATTTTCTTATTTTCTTCCTATTGCTATGTTCGAGATGTTTCTTCGCTGCAACCTTTGGCCGTTGGGTATGTAGCTCCCAACCAATAACAGCACACATCCTGTGAGGGGCTGTTAAATAGCTGTCTCCGTCTCTCTCTTCACTCTCTGTTGGTGTCATAAAGAGCTGCAGGTCTGTTTACAAGGCAGGCTGGCTGACTGTATCATCACATCTGCAGTGTGCACTTCTGCAGTTTGTGTGGAGATGTTGGTGTGTTTATTTTTGTTTCAGAACGTAACTGCTGTGGTGTGTTTACAAGCAGCATTTGACAAATATTTTAATTGTATTTTAACAAAATTTAGTCACATTTAACAGACAACTAGACACCTTTCCTGGGCTGGGCTGTTATCACATGCTCCAACTATAAACCAAGTCCCTGCTCCACAAAATACTTCACTTTTATTCATCTCCATTGAAATTAAATCCTCACACTCTGCTTGGATTCTGCTGTTCAGTTCACCCATGCCACTGCAGTAATGGTGGCATAAGTCAAATGCTGGATTCATCTACAGACAAGTACAGTTTATAATCTATTGTGCTGAACTCTTGGTTTGCCAAAGTTAATGCCTGTCCATGCATCCAGTCTCGTTGTTGCCAAACAAGAAGCTACAAAATGTAAATGCTGTACTGTAAACAATAGCTCACCATAAAATTAACTCGTAGCCTAGTTGAACACATTACTTCTGTCTCCAGCCAGTGGATTGATTATGCTAACTAAACGGCTAACGGCTATTAGTTCTCAAATGTGCCACTGCCCTCCAATTAAAACAACTTCCACAGTCTATCAAAGACAGCACAGAGCGAGGCTGGAGCGCTGCCAGTACCAGTCAGCAGATGTCAAGAGAGTGAAACACTGCTATTATCAAAGTAAACACTCTTTGCCTGAGAGGCCAGAGAGAGAGAGAGAGAGGGACCTTAAGACCTTGAGCATGATCTATAAAAAGTGAGTCAATATCGCCTGGGGCGCCATGCTAACTTGGTTCCCCCGTGGTATCTGTGTATGTCATCAGTTTATATAAGCTGTGCATCCTGTCAATCTCTATCAAAGCACAGGAAGAATTGAATAAATGTGAGTTACCACCAGCATCTACTCCACTGATCATTGAATCTATAGGGGCATTAGCAGCCAGAGGTGAGTTAGAGCTGTGGAGCTGCACTGGGTTTTTGTGTTTGTGTGTGTTTGTCAGCGTGACTGAGAATTGAACAGTGGGTGAAAGCAACTGCTGTGGAATTAGTAGCTTTAAAGTCTGAACATTACACTAATGAGTTGGAATTGCACCTGTACTGAAGGGAAAATCTGACTCATAACTAGGCCCGGGTGATATGCTAGAGCTGAGATGTGTCTATATCATAGTTCAGTCTCTTTATACTCTTGGGGTGCCTGATAGAATATTGTTTTTGTAACCATTTTAGCTTTTAGATATATTATAAAATGCACCAAAATGGCAGAGGTTCAGAGCAGATTTATTTATGCTGATAATGCAGAGGCAGCCCACCATCTCATTCTACGCCTCATCTAGCGCTCCTCACCTCTCAGTGCAGAGGAATACTCTCTATAAAACTCAAATTCTGCACCTAATGGCACCTAAATAAATCAATTATCTGCAGAGTCAGAGAAGGTGCTGTAGTTGTAGAAGAGATTTCACAGACCGATGGTTGTGTACTGTAACTGCAGTTATCTGATCTGACAGGCGAAACCTGCTAACAGGGCTCTGTAGTCTTAGCTATTCATCCTCATCTATCCATCCATTTATCTCTGTTTATCCGGGTCTGACTTGCACTGGCAGCAGGCTAAGCAAGGTAGCACAGATGGGTCTTATCCTGGTGGATGCCGAGGTTTTCCCAGACCTTGTGGAAAGTATAATCCCTCTGGCACATTCTGGGTCTGCCCTGGCAACTCCTCCAATTTTTAAGTGTATGGAATAACTTCAAAGAAGAGTGTTCAGTTTGAGTGTATGCACTCAATCAGAATTAGCCTTTGTTAAGTGTTAGGAGATGCTACACAGGGATGTCTTGGCATCACATCTTCAAAGCAAAAAGTGTGTTACCACCATATTCATCAAATGAAAACATAGAAAAAATACTTCACAACAATCAACTGCAGCTTTACAAAGTTAACATCAAATTAACTTCTAACACATTCATATTTTCATACATGTTCTGATTTCCTTGGGCCAAAACAGTTAAAATCATTTTTAAAAGATAGTGATGGACTGTGCTACAGTTATATCAGGCACTTAGAAGACACTAGCACTGCCTGCATCTCTACACATTACCTCCACTTCACTCCTGACAATATTTTTGGCAGAGCTGAAGCAATGCAGATTTAATGTGTGTAATCTTGAGGTAGCGAATTTTTTGTTGTCAGTCAGTGCCGTTAAATTAGCTGAGTTTCATAATAGTAGGTTGACTAGTTAATGTTAGCATAGCATGTCATGGGCACTGTCCAAGGAGCTGACTTGGCCCTGCTGTGGTGCATCTGCCTCTGTTTAACCAGTGGGAAGGCGCTCCCTCGTGGCTTATCAAAATAAAAGTGCTGATCAAAGTGTTACATTATGGCGTATACTAGGACTACTGTATCAGCGCATCTAAATTCCAGTGTAAAAGGAAAGTGGTAATCCTACATAGCTTTCAGTAAGTCTTGCAAATGGAACAGCAAAGTATTTGTTGTATAGACAACCATGTGCCTTGGTTTACAAATAGGCTTTCACTGCCAAAAGTCTGGCCTGACAAAAGATGTATTATTGTTTAAATATCACTTGGTCTCTATGGCTGCCTCCTAACAGCTGTCCACAGTGTTTCCTCTGGTAACACTTTGGCTATCCGTATCCCTGTGGCTCATGCAGAGTGTTTTGCTCTCACTGCGTGTCCCTTCTGTCTGATCTGCTTTCTAATCTCCTACACTCCCGTGCTGTACCTCCTCAGGTGACTTCCTCGCAGCAGTCATTGTTAGCTGATCACAATCAAGGTCGCTGACACTTCCCCTTCTTCCTGGCCAGATACTCCATACTGTGGCCACCCTATTGCCTCTTCTCTCTCTGGGCTGCACTGTCTGTGTCTGTCTCTGCCCTTGCTTCTCCACAAATGTCCAAAAATGTATGGAAGAGTTGTGACCAATCAAAGCCAGGGGAGGTTTGAGCCATCTGATTAAGTACTCATAAAAGTCACTGTTGTTGTCTTATTAACATGCAATAGAACCACCAGTAGAGAATGGAAACAACAGCGCAACGACTAAAATATTTAAACGAGTAATGCTAACTCACAAATGGAAATACATCTAAATAGAGTATAAATGCAGATAAAACAAAGAGAACAATGTTGACAATGTTAAAATGTGTTCACAAAACATCTTCAGACTAAGAGAAGCTCCTAACTCATTGATTTACTCCTGCAAATAATGGCTGGACCTAACATTTGCTTTTAGTCACCCTAATAAGTGAACCAACAAAAGATGATGTGGCTGTCAACAAGAGTAATTATCAACCTCCATTATCACTTGGGTGGCTGATGAAAGCTGTATTATACTGTATTATACACTTGGCATTGTTGTCAAGTGTCCAGGCTCAACCCATGAATCCTGTACCCTGCAGTGTCTGAGGCTGCCTTTTGAGAAGCATCATGCCCCAGCTGGATGACACTTGGTGGGGGGTGGGGTGTGGGTGGTGTTTGTCCCTGCAGGTGGTGGCTGTCCATGCACATTATCACTCCTCACACATCCACTAGTCCATGAGTTGAGAAAAATTTTAGTTTGTTGTTTGTTGTTAGGATCATTTTGTTGTTCAAATAAATAGTCACAAGTAATCATGAATGTGTGATGTGTATTTTGACACATATGAGTACAGTCATGAAAGGTACTGTAGCCAGATAGTTCACTCAGGGAGTGGGAAGTTGTTCATAAAGCAACAGGATCAACCTTATTCTTTTATTCTTATTAAGCATACACTTGAGTATTAAGTATACACGTCTGGTGCGCTGAAAGGACACATGCACCTAGTTAAAGACAAGGTGCATTATAATGAAACTCGGAGAAACTGATTCAGTTTGATAGTGATTGATGTTTTTTTTTTTTTTTTTTTTCAAAGGCAGTGGGCATAGTGGTCTGAAGATCCAAATATCTGACACTGATAGAGTCTCCTCTGCTTCAGCAAAGTATGATTTTCCCTGTATCCAAAAGTAGCTGTCAGAGGTGAGTACTTGGCTATTAGAGAGCGAGAATTGTGATGTGATGCATTTCAGAATCAGTTTTTACCCCCACCTGATGGGAGGGACAGTGGAGCACATCGCTGGACATTTACCGCTCATTTTTTTGTGGTAAATGTATCAGGAGATTGCTGACTCCCAGCAGTATTAGCAGAAGATGTTGAAAAGAGACTATTTGACTGGTTGAACAACTCTCTGAATCACAGGCAGTGCACACAGCTGGCACAAGATCATTATTGCATCTGTTGGACATTTGTGTGGTTGTTTTCAGCTGCTGGATTCAGGATGAATTTCAGTGTTGTCATTACAGTCGATATTGCAGGCACACTGCGAGTTATTTTCTACATGACACAGTCTGCTCAGTAATAGGTTTAGTTTTTCCCTTTGCTGTAATGCCCCCTGCAAAATGGAAAATCCACCATGACTTGTATCTGACCACATGCTTGAGATCGCTCTTACTCTAATAGAGAGACCAGTAAGACCAGTAAGAATTAATGAGCCCCCTTTATTCTTCTACTTATATAAGTATGTGTAGGCTGTGGCTTTTTCCATGGGTAGAGAAAAGGTTTAGGATTTGTACTCAGTACTAAGTGCTCAGCGTGTGATGTTAATACTGGCACATGTCAACAACTGAAAGATTTTACTGAGGAAATGCGATAATCCAAAAAAGGAGTGAAATTGTTTTATTAGAAAGTTTGGCCTCGTTAGAAAGAACTTTCCAAGATTAAGTTGGTGAATTTAAGATTGTCAAACGTTGTCAAAAACCATTTTAAACTGTCCTAGGCCATGTCTTCGATGTCATGTCTATCAGACCCAAGGTGAATCTGTCAAAGGACTTCTCTACTTTTATCCTTTGTTATCTTTCATCAGCACTGGTTTCCTGCCTCTCTATCCTCTGACTCTCTTTGACTTTAAAGCTCAGTTGCTCCATGATCCCTGGAGGCTGTGTTATGGTACAAAGGCCATTTTAGTATTTTTAAGAAACACCAGACCGAGGGATTGAGAAGACAAAAGGAATAGGAAAGTGTCTGTATCATCAAAATAACCAGATGAGTCATCCATCCCAAACAATAGTTTCACTTCAAAAACAAGAACTTAGTGATTAGTAAATTATTATATCATAAGATTAGATCATAAAAAAATTTACTTGACCAGTTTAGTTAACAAACTCTGGGCACTGAAAAGTTTAGGGTACCTAAATTACCTCCTTACCCCACTTACCAAAAAACTTCAAGGAAACCATATGTTTGGCAGATGCATTTGTGCTAAGTCTTTCAAGTACTACAGGCCACCATGAATAAGTAATTGGAAGCATTAGAGTCCATTATTTTTATTCAGCTGCTGTGTAATAAAGTGAGTTTACTCACCAAAATTGTTCACCCCATGCTCCTGTCCTTCTCACTCTTTTTTTCAAAGGTAATTTCTTAAATTTAAAGCCACCTTGATAATGAAATAAGTAAGAGAGAGTATTAGAGGGAAGATGTTGGGTCCTGCCAAAGAGAAGGCAACTCAGGCCTTTATTTTCACGTCAGGAGTACATATCGTTGCACACAGAGGAGATCCATGTGTGAGATGTAGTCTGATCCATACAGCATTTAATTTACTTAACTGGTTGAGCAGAAAAACAGTCAATTGTTGGTCCTGGCACGAGCTATAGATTGCACAACAAAGCCCAAAAAGTCAGATGTGTGGTTTTTTTTTTCTTTTCAGATTTCTTCACATAGAAAGTTTTAATTAGGCAGAGTTTGACTACATCTTAAATTATCTCCTCTAGCTTAGTCACAACATTAAAAAGAATCTTTTCACCTCAGTTGCCAGTTCAGTGGTGTAATATACATGTAACAGTTTGTGAGAGTTGAATCCTGTTTTATCATTTTAATCATTTTAATCATTTTAATCTGCCAATTTAAAGCAAATGAGCCAAACAGTGCTGTCTGGTTTTATACTCATTGATCATTGTTTGCGTATTGCTTTGCAAATTGTAGGAAGAGGAAAAAAAGCAGCACTTACACCAACTGGGTATCCTCCAGGTATAAATGTAACATAGTGAGTGTGGAGCAGGACCATTCCTGTGAAAAGAGTACTTTACTTAGTGAATCAGGGTTAAACAAAGCTTTGAAAACTTACCAGCTGTTGTTGATACTCTCTGTGACAGCAGATAGTGAGCTAGCAAAGATGTGGACATTGGACTGTCTGTCAACAGCTTATAGTTTGCTAAAGGACTTTTATGATACAGAAAGACAACTACCCACCCAGAAAATGTTCTGCTTGATGCTGTGCTGGGTAAATTATTTGTGTAGCCTGATTATTGCAAGACTGTAGTGTCTTTAGCTAGAGCAACAGATGATGCTGCACACCTAACTAGGTGCTGTGGGACCAGGAAACATCTGTGTTTGTGTGGGTATTTGTTTGGCTAATACAGTTTGATTTGTTTAAGACTCTTCCTATTGGCTCTTGCATATTATTTCCCAATTTTCTTCCTAGTTATTTCCCCATGCATTATGGTCCTTACAGGAGCTGCTACTGCAGTGACAATAATTTTGTGCTTCCCACACCAGTAAACACTGTCGTTTGATTGGACACCCAGCCAAGCCAGAGGCTGCTGCTGGAGACTGAATCTGAGTGTGTGCAGTGCTGGGTGTGTGCAGTTCCGTCTGTGCCACTGAGGGACTCCCACATCATGTATATCTTGCACGAAATTGATCTCCCGGGGCTCCTGTTTGTGTTGAGTCCAACTTGGCAAACTTTAACAAGGAAATTTGCATCACTGACCAATAGCAAACTTGTCTAGACAATGCAGCAACTTGTGTTTTAAGTCTCAGCTCTCAGCTCCATTAAAATATATACATAACTAAATTGGCACTCAGTAGAGCACGTACCTCCACCAACGTCAAAATATTGTCCTATCTCGCAATGTTAAGGAAAGTGATTTAAAAAATCCTTGGCCCAATCCTTGGGGTTATCAACGAAAGTCGGGGTTGACAAACCCTGACTGCCTCGATCTGTGTTAAATGGTACTACGACAGTGGTTCAGATGTCGGTAAGTTGAGTTGGCGTTAACTTAATAGGAGTTAGTGCGTGTGCATAAAACAGGTGTGCGCTGTAGCTCTCAGATGAAGAGCGCACGTTAATTCTGTCGGTTTGTGAGTAATTTAAAGAGACTCTAGCGATACAATGTAAAACAGCATCTGTCAACAAAGACAGGGAGATTTGTCACATGTTCTCTGGGTTCTTAATCTGTAATATGAGATGTAGGGACTCGTAAAATATGTGATGATTTTTCAGATACTTGGATTACAGTCAACACGTGGGTCACATGTCTGAAAATGAGCTGTTAATGATGTTCTGCCTGGAACACTCAGGCTGTATATGTATCAATGTAATGCTATTATGTTCAGTAAGAACTTCATGTTAACAGCATTTCAGCCTCAGTGGAAATCTGAATCTGGATGAAATAGAAACATTCTATAAAGTGCTGCACATTCATATTTCCCATCATTAATACTGCATGCTTTGGTCTGTAGTCTACAATTACAACAGCCTGTCGCATTATATTGTCTTTCAGGACAATAATGCCGCCCCCCCGCCCCTCCAATGAAATTATTATTCAAATCGATAATATGCAACACCAATGTTGCTAAATTCTGCTGCTTGACTGTGAGAAAAAAATACAAATTAATATAACTGAAAGTGAAAATTGAAAATTAATTAAAAACATCATTTATCGGTCCACATATCTCTATCATCCACTACATATCTTTAGACACCCCGTCAATCGTTGTGCCAATATCGATTGGTTGCTCCACCTGTGGGGCGGTACTTAGGTAGAAGTAACACCGGTAACACCGAGTTAACCATGAACATAAACTGCTCGGAGCAGTTTAGAGACGCAGCGTAAATTACCATGGCAGCAGACCCCGGGCAAAACCTATCCACCTTTCGTAGTACAGGTTAATCAGGAAGTTAAACCTGACATCACCAAGTTACTCCTGAAGTTACCCTGATAAGCCAGTAACCTCGCTTCGTAGTACATGCCTCTGGTTAAGAGGTACAGGCTGTCTTTGTGAATTTGTGTTTCCATATTTACAGTTTTAGGTGTTTGCATTACCAACAAAACATTTGACTGGCCAAATAACATTTTGATCTGATAACAATTGAACAGTGACACATTTTTACTTCCACCTAGGAGGTTATATTTTCACCCATGTCTGTTTGCTTGTTTATTTGTCAGCAGGATTATGTAAACAATACTGAAACGATTTGCACCAAACCTGGTAGAGGGATGGGGCATGGGCCAAGGATTTTTTTAATCACTTTCCTTAACATTGCGAGATAGGACATTTTTCAATATTTTGACCTTGGTGGAGGTACGTGCTCTACTGAGTGCCAATTTAGTTATGTATATATTTTAATAGAGCTGAGAGCTGAGACTTAAAACACAAGTTGCTGCAAGTGAAAACCTCTTCTTGCAGTCCCAGGCATGTTTGTTAGGGGTTGGCATGTTAACACTTGCTGCTCTCAGTCCTCTTCTTCTCACCCGCACTTCATCACACACCCCCTTATCAAATCAAGGACCCTTACTAACCTAACAGCCGATCAGGACAGGTGGCGCCGTGACAAGATTGTGAGGTAAACATCCACCTTATGGCAGATTGAAGGCAGAAAAAAATCTAAAAACATATGTTACAGTAACTTTAAAGTCTCCTCAGTTTTACTCACAGAAACATGAACAACTAGATGAATTTCAAATAGTTGATTGGCACCACAGGTAGTATAGATTTGTTAGTTGTTAGTTGCTGCATGTGGACATGTTCTTGAATGTATATGTTTTCATATCAAGGTCACTGGCCTGTGGCCTTCTGGGGAAACTGGAGCTGTGATGCTGAAAGCAGTAAATTCATAATTAATACAGCTAAGCCAGACCACAGCACAGACCTTCTCAATGGACCTCAGGCTGCTGTTTGATGTTATATCCCCTGGTCGCTGTCACTATTTCCGCTGTGAGGAGAGACCATCCCCTGGTTCTTGTGCCCTAGAACCACAACTGCCCAAATTAGAAACACTTTGTCGAAAGCTGTGGTTTGTGATATTGTACAGTTGGGTGCCATCACCATAGTAACCATTGTCACTGCTGTCTTTTTTTTTTCTCCAGTATCTTTGCAGTGTAGTTTGATGCGTGACAGACTTCACAAAGCGAGTCTGTGTCTCATAAACTCTATTTTTGCATGGTCAGATACAAACCGGACCAGTGACTGAACTGTAGCGAGCGTGTAGAACGTGGTGTGATTCAGCTCCCCACCAAAAGCCCTGAATCTTTTATTGTAGATGTAAAATGAAGCCTGTTTCTGCAACTCCATGGCTCTTTTCTGATGTAATATGTATTCAGAAACTGGTTCTCAATCATAGTCTATGATGAGTACGATGTTTAAAGAAAACAATTCTGACAAATTTTTGACAATTTGGAATGGTGAGACCAATGAGAGTTTAATGCGTGATGTCTTTGTCCAGGGAGGTTTAGGAATCATGTTGATGCAAAATATATAATGGTATCTATTATTTAGGCTACTTAAAATTACATATGTCATAATCAGTCCAAGGCTTTGCCACACAAAAGTCAGAGAGGACAAATTCCAGGATGTTCAAGAACAATGCAGATTTCAATATTTGAGGGTTTAAAAAAATCCAATAATGATATATCCGGTGATATTCATTTTTTAACAGAAACACATGACCAAAGTTAGCAAAGGGTTTTGATAAGAATCCCTTACATTTAGGTTCTAAGGAGGGCACGGGGAGTGTCTGAAAGTCTAACAATCCCTCTATCTAATATTACCATTACCATTACATTATGTCCCAGGCTCATTAGCTGTCCTCCACTGAAAAACCATGATATTAGCTAGCTTTGTGGCTAACTAATTTAACTGCAAATAAACTGCAAGCATGTGTTTTATGGCATCTATCAGTCTATTTTTCAGTCACTAGAACTGTCTTACTTGCTGTTTCATAATTAAATCTAAAATCAGGTTTACTAACAGTATATAACCTGATGTTACCCCACTCAGATATCTTGCTACGATGTACTAAATGACTTCAGAGGATTGGCTTCAGTTGCCAATCATGGAGTCACTGTTCTCTCTAGTGGACAAACTAAACAATAGTGACACTGGTAATGAAATAGGTCAAGCTCCTGTCTCTGGTTTTCCTTAGCTTGTCACTGATGTGCCAATATAAACATAGATACTAGATTATTTGAGACAGACATCAGATATGATATCCTCAGAAGGTGTAAGTCACACTGAGTCCAAAGATATGAGTATCAAGTCTGTGTCTTCAGATTTGTCTGATTTACAACTGCAAGAAGAGGGAGTGTGAATTTTCATGCAAATTGCAGCTAATCAGAAGGTTTTAAAGTACCATAATTTCCTCCATCAGCTGTGTGTCACAGCCACCACTACAGCAACTGTTGACTCTGTGGGTAAGTGGGACAAACTATAACAACTAACCTCCTGTTGTTTCCAAAACACAGGCATGCAAAGAAAATCTCTCCTCTGAACTCATTTTTGATGCCACAGTTCTTGAAATATTAGACGACAGCGGGTGTTACATGACATAATCCCATTCTCAGCTAGTGAAATTGAATGCTGATACTTGAATTATTCCCATTCAATTTAAACCACACTCTGTACCACATTTGGCCTTCTGATGACATTCATTAAAAATGCAGTAACGTGTGCATTCATATTGCATGTGTTTGCAATAAGTAAGCAGGGCTGTGACAACAAGTCCAAGTTCTTCAGGTCTGATCGTTCATTCTGCAACAGAGAGAGGTGTGGACATTTACACTACATGCCGCGATTCATTTCAGTTTTTTAATTTCATTTTGAGTGATCAGCGCCGTGTTTTGGTTTTGACTGCTTTCCAAAGTTGCAAACAAGTAAGGGGGCAGAGAATCAGGGGTAGAAAGACTGAAGGTGAGGGAGTGGGCGACAGATGGGGAAGCATAGACTCTGGTCTCAGCTAAATGAGCTGTTGCTGGAATTATTGGTCAAATCAATCTGAGTGCCACAGACACTAAGGCTGTCTACCTGCAGGGCAGGAGTAGGAGTTTTATGATATCGTTCTCCTAGAGTGGAACAAACTCACACACACACACACACACACACACACACACACACACAAAGTGAGGCCTCTGGTCATTTTCAGGAATGTGTGATTATAGATCTTCAGACCTTGACCTGCTTTGTACGTTCACCCTCTCCTAATTTTCTGACATTTATTGTAGAAGTTATTGTTGTCTGTAAGTTATCTCTTGGCTAAAAACGACACTGTATTATGATTGTACAGAGCATTAAAAGTTGTTGTCATGGTCACCGAACTTTGGCTAACTGCAGCAAACACCATATACCACACACAGAGTGATATAGGAAGTATAAACATTGTAATTCAGTCCAACAGTAATAAATATGACCCTTACACTGCTGTAAAAAAGTTGCTGATTCAGCTTTATGGTAATTTTTGATGCTGTAATCTGCGGTTGTAGTGTTGGATTGTATTATATTACATTGCAAGGGCAGGGTTAGTAAATGAAGTGCACATGAAACAGTAGAAACAGCCTTCAGTATAATGCAGTCTTATTCAACACCACTACAGAGTACAGCCTCAAAAATGACAGTCAGCACAAACAAAATAAGAAGTAGTTGCAATGAAAACATTTTAAGGTGGCATGAAGTGCAGGGCTGCTTTGTTGCATAACATTGTGCAGGTGTTTCTATTTGCTTGGTTACTCAGTACAAATGTGTGTTTGCACTCACTGGAACACTTGAACTGCAAAACTTAAGTTTTTGCTGACTAAAGATGCTTTTTTTTTTTTTAAGTGTGCTTATAGATAGGATTGTACCATTTCACTCAAAAATGATGTATTTAATAATGTCATTTAAATTACAACAGGTAGAAAGGATATTAAGAAAAAATAAGAAAAAAGTAAAAAAGTTAAGCATTTTAATATTTGTATTCTAATGTTACAATGTACTGTTGCATTTTAACAATTATTAGGGCAGCAATTAATGATTTTCATTATCAAATAATCTGCTTATTGTTTAATTAGTTTTATAAAATTGTGGGGAAATTGTCCGCCCAAGTTTTCTAGAGTCTAAGGTAACATCTTCAGATGTCTTATTTTGTCCAACAAACCAAAAGATATTTAGTTTACTGTTAATGAAATGAAAATATTCACATTTGAGAGGGTTGACACCAGAGGTTTTTTGTCATTATAATAATTGCTGATTATTAATCAGTCGATAAGCTTTAAACATTATTACTATATACATATACAATACAATATATTGTCTTCTAGATCGCTGCAATCGGTATCCATTTTTGTTCATTGCATGGCACAAAGTGGACATTTATTCTTAAAGCCAAGACAGAACATGTGCATTAATGGATTGAAATTGACAGCACCACTGTAACCTGGCTGGTTCTGCTTACATAAGATCTTCCAATGATACATTTCCACAGAATATACAAGTAGACAGTTATTTGTCTCCAGGCTTTGATTGTTACTGCCAATAGTAAAGGGATTAATTTGTCAGTCAGACAAATTGATGATGGAGCTAACCCTGACCGTGACCCGGACCCTATTGATTAAGTTCCGGGGAGTAAAATGTGCTGAGACAAGAGGATTAGACTGCATTTCAATAACAGTTGTTCTGTCCAACTGTTTCCTGCCTGTCAGCTCTTTGTAGTAAGCAGTGGGATCCTGGGAATCTTGCTGATGCTGGGGGAGCCACAATGATTCAAGCTAATTTGATTGGTAGTCTCCAGAAGGAAACTTCATGAATTAGAAAGTTATGGCCCGATTATCACATAAATTGCCCCTTTAAATAGATTTTACTTCCTCTGCAGTGTGTGTGCGTGCGTTATTTGTGTGTGTGTGTGTGTGTGTGTGTGTGTGTGTGTGTGTGTGTGTGTGTGTGTGTGAGAGAGTCAGAAAGCGAGATCCATCCAAGATAACTCACTCTCCATTACTTATATCAACAGCGCAGATAATGATAGTGTGGTTCTTTATTACCTTCATCAGTTTTATTGGTGTTGTTAATACTATGGTTTGTTCCTCTGGCACTCTAATGCAGAAGAGATGAGTGGATCAATCACAGCTAGATTGGCTCCTGGAGGAGAGATAACCTGCATGAGTCAGAAAGAGAGACCAGCGGCGTGTGAGCGGCAGAAAGAGATAAAAAAAACAAAGACGAAAAAGAAAGATGATATTAAAGAATGAACAAAATAATTGAACAAACAAACAGACAGAGATGACTTATTAGTCAAGAAAGAGGAACCAAGTGAGATGGAAGGAAGAAAATGGGTTGCCCTGGATTGTGTGTCCTCTTTAGACATAAAAGTGATTTAAATTTAGTAAAAAAGAAACAAAAAAAACAACAAATGTGCACAGAAGAAGGAAGAAGTCCTTTTTCTCTTTAAAATGGAAGGGGATCCTTTTCTAAGGCGTAAGGAGGACCAAGATAAGAATAACAGAAAGATGGTGAGAGCAAATAAAGTGAGTGCTTCACTCTTCTTTGTGCTACAGACCAAAGCACTACCAGCAACAGAGATCCTTTAATACTAATACACACTACTGCATGTTTCCTGCTGTACCTTATCTGCTTCACTGATGGAAACCTGGGCAGGGGACCAGATGCGCTGGATTGTGTTGTTTGAATTTCTTGACTGCAGCTCTTCATCACTGTACTTCTGGCTATGCACTGCAATAAGTAGCCAAAGCAAATACAGACAACTCTGTCTGTGGCTCCATGGGCCGTTCTGTGGGACAATAGCTGTCAACATTTTGTCTGCAGGTCTTGACTTAAAAAGTATTGAATTCAGTTTACTCAAAGAGGGTTTCAGAAGGTATTACAACCGACGTGCATTTATTTATTAAACTAAAAGTGGGATTGTTTTGACAGTGGATGTGAGTGCAGGGGAGTATTTAATCTTTCTTTATGAGTTCAGTCGGCAACCATCAGACTTATAATAAACTGTTTCAGTACTGGTGGCTACTGCACCAAGGAGGCTCATGGACTCAGAAAGGACAAATGTAGATTTTGGCAAAAACTTAAATAACTTTGTCATTTTTATTTTGATCAATGTATCCATCCATTTTCTGCTGCTTATCAGAGTACCAGTCACATTAATTATATTTGTTAGTATTCCTTATATTAATAGTAATCATTATAATTAGGAATTATTGCTGGGAAGTACTGAAAAACATGTGATATAATAATAAATATTTCAAGGCCATCGTGAAACAGATGTTGAATAGCATTATATGTGGTGGTAAAAATGTTTTAAAAGTCTTAACCCTGCAGAAACCCTGACAAAAAGAGAGTTAAAAAGACAAACTTATCAGGAACAAACAAGGCAAGAAATTCCAGACAAAAGTCCAAAAGTATTTGATATGACATGTGGGATGTTAGTATCTGTGGGTGAAAGTTTAGGCAGCTAACCCTATTATGTTAAACTCAATATTGTAGAGTCACGCACACACAAACAATAGTTGTCAGTCAGTCGATTTGTCATTTTAGTAGTAGGAGGCATGGTTTGGGAGTGAGAATATGGGGTTATTATTGCAATATAATTGCATCATTTCTGTGGAACTGCCCTCAGTACTTTACATAATATTCCCTAAAGTTTCTTCACATATAAATATAAAGCACCGTACTTCTCCTCAAATGTTTTGTTTGGAAGTGGAGATTTGAGGACTGTCAGCACTCCAGGTGAATTATTTCTGTGTAGGCAGTTAAGTTTTATACTGATGAGGGCATTTTTAAGGTAGAAAGAAGGGATGCTCCAAGAGACCAGCTGATATTCATTATAAATACCTTGACTTGATCTTAAATTTTTGCTGTGTGGAGTTTGCATGTTTTCCCTGTGCCTGCGTGGGTTTCCTCCCACAGTCCAAAGACATGCAGGTTAACTGGTGACTCTGGTGTTTGTCTTTATTTGTTGGCCCTGCTGACCTGTCCAAGGTGTACCCCACCTCTCACCCAGTCTCAGCTGGGATTGGATCCAGCCCCCATGCAACCCTCAGGATAAGCAGTATAGATAATGGATGGATGGAAAAATTCAAATCATAAAACAAGGAAGGCAACCCAGTAAATGTCACTGCCCAATCCATCATGGCTGCCCAGTCACAACTTCTTAGTCCTCTGAGACACCTCATGTCTCACTTTATCAAGATGGCGCTGTTAGTGCAGATGCAGAAAGGAAGGCATTATGTTTAGGCTACAAGTAGCTCATAAGATTGGGTTCCTTTGTTGACAAGTTACTTGCTACTGTAGCTAACTCAGTTAACGGTGAATTTCAGAAGTTTTTTTTATGCCAAAAAGCTTTGGAGCATATGTAACTTTGAGTAACAATCACTTTTTGTCACAAAATTCTGATCTAGTTTTGCAACCACAACAAACAGCTGACCACAGTGAGGCTTGAGATTCAGGACTGAAGCTGCTGTAGTGCTGATAAAGTGAAAATGAAATAATGGCAGTGTAAAATATGATGTCGCCTCCTGTTTGACATTTTTCACCAGGTGTGTGAAAGCGTGATTCATCAAGCTGATCTGTGATCACTCAGAGAGCCATATCCCGAGACAGGAGACCTGACCAGCATTTTTAAGGTAAGGACAAGGTTGCTGAGTTAATTATGTTATGGCTTCAATTATTATTTATACTTTTGATTAATCTGCTGACTATTTCCTCAATGTACTGATTAATTGTTTGGTCTGTAAAAGGTCAGAAAATAGTGAAAAATTATGATTTTTCACAGTCTGAGGTATTCATGAAGCTTTTTTTTCCCCAAACAAATTTACAAAACCCAAAGATATTCAGTTTACTATCATATACAGCAAGAGAGCAAGTAGATTAGTTGCTTGGTTGGTTAATTTTCTGTTGATTGACTTGCTGATTTAATGATAATTGTTGCAGCTCTGAAACCACTCAAAAAGGAGGGTTGTGTGGAAATCTTTTGGAGCAACAAGTCTTTCTGAAGAATGTTTAAAAGCAAGAATCAGTCAGTCAGTCAGATATTGGATCTGCTGACCTTAATGAAGTGAAAATGGTGATCAGTATCCGCACTGAAAGCCTGATTGGAGCATCCCTTTTAGAAAGATGCCAGATACTGTAACAACTGCCTCGACTAGTTGGTGTGATATGAAGAGCAAACTGGAGATGATGGAAAAAGAAGAGCGCGGGCTATTGTTATTACCAGACAGTAAATGATGGGAGAGACTGGGGAGAAAAGGACAGCAAAAAGGAAAAAATGTGTAATGAAAGGGAAGATGGCAGATGATGAAAGAAGCAAAGACAGAAGATTAGACAGGTGGTGACTGGAAAGGAGAGTCAATGTGGATGGGTGTGAGAGGGTCTGTGTTTCACATCACAAAAGCAGATGAGAAAAATGATTCTTTAGCTCTTTGTTATGGTTGTTAAAAATTCGAGAGAGAGGCAAGGAGTGGCGCAGAGGCTGGGGAGCCAAAGAGGCACGGTTTAGGAGGAGGCAGGAGAGAGAGAGGGGGAGAGCAGTAAGACAGAGGAAGCCAAGGCAGTGTTTTGTAGTGTAATTAGAAGAGCTCTTACCCCAGGCTGCCATTGGGGATGTTTTCTGTTCTCCACTTGAGCGCCTTGTTGTTTATCTGCACAGCTGGCTGAGAGAAGGAAGGGAGCTGGGTGGGGGGGGACAAGACTAAGTGTGTAAGGTGGAGACAGAGGAGTGAGGGCTTTGGGGGTGTCATGTTTTTGAAGAAAATATGCAAACACCTGTGGAGCTCGCTTCGCTGATTTGGTCTGCTGTTGCTTACCATCAGTTGCACATTGTCTCATTTACTGTATGCGTCCCTGTTTAGTTACATTATCTGTCTTCTTCTGTCTTCTCATGTAGAGTCCTTCATGCCTCACTACATCCATCATATTACATTACAACTGTAATGGACCAGGTGAGGATCTTTGTGTTTCTGCCCCCTCTTTCATCTTAGCTGACTGAGTTACCAAATGGTTATATTCATATCCACATTATGCAATAGCTTAAGCACCAGTTGCACAAGGAGTCTTACATAAGTATTAACTGTATTCTTTACTGCCACAATTTTCCACAGTGTACAACTGCTTTTATTACTGCCACTAATTACCAGAAGTGGATGTAGTGTGTGTCTGTGGTGCTGGGCTAAAACCATTACTCACTGCAGTAAAAATCATTATAATTATGATAATGTAATATTCTAATTATGTCGTTGCTTATGCGCTTACAGAAATGCTGGATCACTTGGGAACATGGTAAATCACAGGTTGTGCTGTACTAATAGTTTGCTGTGTGTTTACCCATGCATGGAATTGCTTGTCCAAGCCATTTAAGTAATGCAGGCCTTCAGCAATAGAGAAATCTCAGCTGCAGCATCAGTTCAGAGGACACTGGTAATTTTCTGTACAAGTCAGTTTTAACCTTGAAAGACCTTAAAAGTTGCTGAAAATAGACATGGATCATTGAAAGTGCTCAAAATCATATATTTTGTGTTAAAAAGTAATCAAATTTATTTTATTTTTTCTGCTTAATGTTCAGAAATAGTCTTCCTGCCACTGTCTGCATGTATACGATAGACCACGTAGTCCGCCATCACTGTTCACACATTGAGGCTTCTCTGTCTTTTTAAATGTTGTCTGTGAGCATCTGTGAAGCCCACTAGTTCTCATTATAAAAACTCAGTGTTGTAACAGTAATTAACCTTGGTCCGTGTCTCAAACTATGCCACGTCGGGTCCTTGAATTTGATGGATTTAGGCCCAGGAAAGTCCTTGAGAAGTCCTTGACTTTTTGCAGACTAAAAGCCAAAATAGACATGAGCCAGAGACACCAACCACCACACATTTTCAGTGAGAGTGAACAAAAAGTGATCTGTATTCGTAATGAGCTACAAAGACCAGCAGAAGGCAGAGGGGTGTGATAAAGTAAGTGTCAAGTTGTTCAGACGAGGCGTACACTGCACAGGGAAACTGAAGCTACAGAATTGCATTTCTTTCTTTCTCTTCTGTTTTCTCTTATTCTCATCTTGTCTTTTTTTCTTTCCCTCTGTTGCAACTGGAGATAAATTAAACAGAGAGTGAAGAAGATTTACTTCAGGGTTACTTCAATAATAAATTAAAGGTAGTGATTGTAGGTCACAGTGCCATTACTAGGCTGTTTATTCAAAAACTACTGTAATTTATCTAGTTAAAACATACAGAGGGGGGGGGACTAAAAAAGGTCATGGCTCAGGTTCCTAGTGTCTCAAGATGTTTAGCTCAGAGTACCTAAACTTAATGTACCCAAAAGAAGTAATTACAAACCCAATACAGCCCATCCAAAACCATAAAACCTCTCAAGAACAAACCAAGACTATAATCCCACCCCCAGAGCCTACAACAAACAGATATAGCATAAATTAAATTACTACTGTTAATCTATTAACCAATCCAGTGCCATACCTGTACGCAGTACTGTTGTAGGCCTGGACTCAGAGTGTACAGTCTCTTGTTTCTCACAGAAAGTGACTCAAGATAAAAATTGTGCCCTTGCTGAAAAGGAATCTTGTGTGCTGGATTTTTTTTCTCTCCTCGATCCACATGATTCTACATCAGGACCTAACGGGGGAACACAGCGAGAAAAGATGCAGTAAAGGTCAATGAAAAAAAGATCTTTCAAGTACACAGTGATGCTGTTGTACCTGGTTCTGCTTTTTCTGCAGCTTACACCCACGATTACACGCCTCCGCTCCACCAAAAAGACCAAAAAGTATGAAGGGCATCTGACAAGAACACCACACTGTAGATAAGGACAAAAGAGACAATTTATTCATTAGAGTGCATGTTTAGGTCTCTTTAAGTTTTATAAATAATAATAATCCTGCTAGGTATCTCAAATCCCGCTGATGCAATCCTTTATTAACCAGCTAAATCCTTGGAATTATCCAATCCCCAGACCAACTTCTAATCTTCCTAGCTAGCATTTATAATGATCCCCCAAATCTCTCTTAATTATGAAAGCACAATTTACTTTCCAGGAAGCAAAACTCCATAGCACTGATACAAAAGTATCATCTTGCTCATAACTTGACCCGAGGAACTCTAATTAAATGCTGCTGTGGATGAGGTTAAAATATGTCGAATTTCCACAAAAACCATTGGAGGTAATGAGGCGCCTTGAACTCCCACTCGCTCTGATTTCCTTGAAACTTGCAAGGACTAATTTCTAAGGAGTCATCCTCCGCCTCAGATCTCTCATTGGTCAGATGGATTTCCACATGAGAACACGCAAACCCCCATCAAAAAAACCTCGAATCAACTGAAGACTAAGCTTTGTTCACAAAAACTGAGCGGTTTGTTAAGCACTCTGCAAGGTTTGTTGTACACATTACACATTCATGTACAAGACCACTGCCTCTTCCTCAGAGCTCCATAACGCAATATACTAATGCATATACACTGTTTACTGCAGTGTGCTACACGAGGCTGTTCCTACATCCAGCATTATGACCTCAACAAAAAAAATCCCCAGTTAGAAGAAAATCGATTGCCTGCATTTTTCCAAAGCCCTCCTGAACAGGTTGCTTTTACCTTACATCAGCTGCGTATCTACCTGACATGATCACAAATATGGCTGGTCCAGAGGCCTGTCAGGTTCAATAGGAGTGAGAAAAAGCTTTTAGGATAGCTCCCTGGGGGAAAATGGAATAAACTATGAGCCATGCTGAAGAGTTTAAAACTTAAAGTGCCACTTCTACACACATGAGATAAACAAGTAATGTTAAGTACAGTTACAATTATAAGCACTGATGCAAAAGTGTGTCATGTTAGGTTTAATGCCAAACAGCAGCCTTTGTCAGAGATTAAAGCACTTTGATATGTGTTTTCAAAGCAACATGAGACAACTACTGTAAGAAAGAGAGACACATGCAGTGTACACTGATCAGCCATAACATTATGACCGCTGGTGGATGAAGTGAATAACATCGATCATCTCGTTATAACACAATGTTCTGCTGAGGAACCTTTCATTTGGACATTCATCCCCAGATCCCAATCTGATTCAGTACCTGTGGGACCTGCTTAATATTACATAGGTCCCCCTCATACTGGCAAAACAGCTCCGATCTGTTGGGGCTTGGACATGGGATCTCTGAAGAGCTCCTGTCGTGTCTGGCACTGGGACATTGGCAGCAGATCCTTTGGGTCCTGTGGGTTGCGGGATGGGGCCTCCATGGATCTGACTTGTCCTGGATCATCCCACAGATGCTGGGTCAGATTGGGATCTGGGGAGTCTGGAGTCTTGACCTCCTGTGGTTGTAGCTGTTAATGTTTAATCTTGTATCTTGGTTGTGTGTCTCAGCTGTTTACGCTGAAACATTTTGAGTTGTATGTTTTGTAACTGATTATACACAGCTGAGTTTTCAAATTTGTTTTCCGATTGGATTTCCTTGTACAAATGAAGGTTAACACAACAAATAGGATGGGGTGTAGTGCTGAGGTTCCTCATTCCTTTAGTTAAACACTGAACAGTGTTGTGTGTTGGATAAACAGGCAAACAACCAGAGGAAAGCTAATTCATAGTCCTCCTCAGGTTTCATGGGGGCAATAGATTGTGATGTGGCAGAGTGCATTCAAATGAGGCCACTTTGTTTTTTCAGTTTTTTTCTGGTTAAAAAATGTATTTGTCACTGAAACTGAGATGTGCCTGAAAATGCAAGCACTCATTGTGTTGTGAAGTACTTTGAATAAACGTGCCCTCTTAATGTTTTTTTCATAAAAATGAGATGATAGATTGAACATCTTTTAACCTGCATTTCATTATTATTCATTCAAGATAATTGGTCACAAGTAACCTTGAGGAAAAATTAACATTCTCAACATCTGAGGTTCTGCTAGGATCCATGTGACATAAATTTGTACTGTATCACAAACCTTGGATAAATCTGTGTGCTTAATTTGTTGCAGTGTCTTACAGACTAGACATGGAGGTTTCAGTTCAGTTTAGATTTTTGTTTTACCTTATGGAAAGTAATGCAGCTACTTGGATGGTACGATCACTTTCTCTTAAATTCACCACAACTTTTGCAAATAATATTGAATAAAATTATAGTATCTATACAATTAGGATTGGTCTACTAAGTATATGGTTACGATAGAGTTTTTTGTTTACATGATACCAAAGCTTTCAGATCTGCAGGTCAGAAGCAGGGAGTTCATGGATTTTTTTTAGCTAGTTAATGCTAAAATGCAGCTGACTGACATTGTTTACCTCAGTTCCAGGGTCACTGGCATCCCTGTGAATTTGATATTTTCAATAAATCTGCATTGATGCATTGCACTATAAATAAAACAGCACATGGCTTCAGTAACTGGGAGTTGAGGCCAGTTGGAAGCAGCATTAGCTGCTAACGCTACTGTTACTTGCTTAGTGTTGACTGTTTGTTTGTCAGCACTCATGTTGACCTCTCATAAAAGTAGCAGGGGTTAGCAGGGGAAGCCAGCTCATGTTAAAACTCCCAGGACAAATAATATTTTCAGCCAACATCATGAAGCTTCCTTTTAGGCTGTTTGAAATTAATTTTTAATCTTTGTTAACAAAAAGACAAACATTCTTTTCCTTGTGTTTCATGTCCTCTCTCTTCATCTGTCTGTCCCCTTGCCTCTGGATTGAAAATATTTTTGTCGGATGTGTGTTGTCTTGTTTTTTAACAGACTCATATAAATTGTACGTTGTTTTGAGAATTAGCCTTAGAGGAGGTTTTGGTATTTTTCTTCTTTGCGAGAGAAGTGATAGAGCTTGGCAAAAAAGGTAAACACTGACACCACTGTGTTCCTTTAACCATACACCCACAGCGAGAGACAAGAAGAGAGGGAGGATGAAATTCACATATAATATTCACCCTTGTCAGCCCACGGGCTCTTCATTGAGCCCGTTAATGACCCTCACATGTCTCCCTCTCTCACTCTGGCATATAACCACAGAGCCCTCAGCCTTGATTGTATTACATTTATCTGCTGTTAAAGTTGTGATCATGAGACCTCAGTAAATTGCCTTCTTTCTCTTTTTCTCAGAAGGCCTTTAAACCATGTGGCAAAATTGCATACACATTCACATTACCCTTTAGTGGGCTATACACACATAGAAAGGAGCAAAGTCTAAGGTTATCATCATAGCATTACGTATCAGCAGGACGCAAACAAAGAGACCTTTACTCTGAGAGGGCTTCTCTTAATAACCGTTACACAAGAATAACACCAAAATTAGTTTCCATAAACATGTGACAGGGAGGGCGAAAGGCATATGCATCATATTGAGACATATAGGGCAGATGGTGGAGCGCTAACAGCGCAAACAACAAAGCAGTGTGATTGAAGAATGTCCACTCAGTAGCTGTTCTGGAGGTTTTAATTGGCTCTTCCTCAGCAAATCAGTCTGCCCAGTTAAAATGTTTAAATTTGTAATTTTTCTGAGCATTTTAAAGGCCCAACCAAAAATAAGAACATGCAAATCAAAATGCAGATGATACAGGCAACATTTTCTTTCATTTCACATGGTAGTTCCTTGTCATATTTTTGACTGATCGTAATTGTGTTCTGTGTTGCTCGATCTACCTTGATCTCAGCCTTCAACACCTCATCAATCCCTCACTCACACCTTTAACCACTTTACCTTGATCTATTAAAAGTAGTTTGCTAAGATGAATGAAGCTTGTTTATGATGTGTCTAGTTTTTACGCAGGTCTGTATTTTTGACTGTATGAAGAGACTGACTGTCTGTTCCATTGCTATAACTCCCGTGACCATGAATATAAATACATGTAATTATATACTGCTTTGTCTCCCATTATTCATCTGTGTATGTCAGATATTATTGAGGAAAGTAACACACACACAGACACACACACACTCACATGACCCTGCTCCCCAGTTCAACTCAGTTTCTTATAACGTCTCTTCAGTTGTACATCATAGTGTAATCTTTGATCTTTAATCTATCACACTTTCCTTGAACCCTAGTGTGTGTGTAAATGTAAATGTCAGTGTGTGCAAGATTGATGCTTTCATGCATACAGAGATTATAGGCGCAGCAGTGATGCGCATTTATCGTCCCAGTGAAGCATTTCAGCAGCCTTGTGTTTGACTAATCAGTCTGTTATTGAATTATAGACATCAATAGACTAAGTGTCCACCTGGAGTGAACCAAGAGCCTCACAGACTCCCTTGTTTACTTTTCTAGTCTTGAAATGATTAGCCTGTTAATAGATTTGTTGATTGAGAGAAAATTAACCTGTTTCAGCCTTTAGTCTTTGGGTTTTAGAAATAAAAGGGGACGATTACGGATATGCTCTGCAAACTTGGGATTAGCACTTAATACCATTTGCTTACATTCTGTAGTGCAAACAACTCGGAAACCAGTGGGGTACATTATCAGTAGAGTAACTTTACATAAAATAAATGTTATTTGCAGTCCTGGAATTTTCATTAGCCATCCAAAATAATTGCAATCATACAGCAAATTTTAGTTTATGCTAGAGGTGAATAATGGATGGACAGAAAATTAATCAGCAGAAGCTTTGACAACAAGTCAATCATTTAACTCATTTCTTAAGCACAAACCCCACAAAACCTTTCCCATTTGTGTCAAACTTAATGATTTTAACCTTTATTAATTTTTATCGACCATATTGAGAAGATAACTGGCAGTAACAGTAAGCAGTAGCTCCTCTCTCTAGCCTCCTTCAAATGCACCATGGCTCAGTGTTTTCTTAGCCACCCTTAAACTCTACAATCAAATTACACTAACTGTAAAAAGTTTTGAGAGAGCTCAAAGGAGCGTGCTGCTTGTCGGGGCTTTAATCCGGCCATGCTGCTTATATCTCTCTGTACTGCAGGGCAGCAGTCGGCAGGAAATCTCTGCAAGAAAATTGCCTCTTTCTGTAGAAGTTAAAGAAGTTATTTCAGTGCATCCCCTCATGATGAATCTGTCCCTAAACCTCTTCAGTCTCTGTCTCTTCAGTCTGTGACTTCAAGAAGAGACACAGTCATTCAGTGTGTCTGCCTTCAAATAGTTTAGTGAGTTCTTTCTTTAAGTGAGTTATTTTCAGATGCTGAGGAATTTTACTTACTGTACAGCATATAGACATACACATGAATGTCAGGCTTGTCACTGAGTCATGCTTTCAATTGGATCAGTGTACTCTGCGTTCCTTGCTGCACATGTGTTGTACAGCTTGTCTTTGTTGCCCCAGGAGGAGGACAGCACTGGGTCAAAGATGAAATAAGTGTTTGTTTAAAGTTAATGTAAATTTAATGTGACGATAAGTGGATGTTATGGGCCAGTTGGTGATGATCAAGCAAGATTACATTGTTCATTATCAGTGCAGCCTTTGGAGATGTCTGATGCTTGACCTTGTGCCAGCACACACACACATTAACATACTGTATGTTTAGACAATTTTGTCTCAAGTATTGCATAAAACCTGCCAGGCCTTCCTGAATATTTTTGGTTCATGAATCAATTACCAAATAGGCCAGTTGCATAAGACATCAGGTTGCATCACTGACTTTGTAGAACACATTTTGAAGGATTTCTTTTAATGTAGCTCCTCAGCTTTGTGTTCACACATTTGCACATATTTGAATGCATCTGTGTTACATGTGCGAATGTTTTAATGTGGCCAACAGCTTGTACAGCTTGTGTTTGGAATTTAGGAGAAGCATAGCTGCAGGTAGCTCTCCTCTCACCCTTACCTTAATCTGGCAGGTCGGCCCAGGCGTCTTGTACCCCACAGTAGTTATTAAAACATCTTGGCTGTCAGGGAGAGATGAAAACCTGTTTAAAGGTAGGAGAGAGGGTGAAATATGGATGCGTGAAGGGGGAGATATGATGTATCTGACGCGTAATTAGTACTCTCCTTTTTTGTGAATCCAATGCGAGGTAGAAACCTTTTTATCTGACACTGTCAGATAGAAACGGCTCAGTGATCAGTGTAATTATCATCAGATCCTCTTAGTCAAAAACACGATGAACAGTGTAATTATCATCAGATCCTGTTAGTCGAAAACAATCTGATCTCTCTTTTTCTGAGCTTTTCCCCTCCTCCCTCCCCCATGATGTTTTCCCTCAATCATATCTTGTGCAGGTTTTTTTTGCATGCTTTAATGTTGTTTTTATGAAAGAACATCAAAAGTCATAGCAAATCACTCTTGTATCCCCTCTTATGATTTTCTACGCTTCCCACACAAACATATTTTATCTTTTTATCTTTCTTTCTGGGATTTGACTTTCATGGCAACATGCGTGGGGTCAACCCAAGGTCAGAAAAAGACCTTCTGAAATATTTCAACAGTAAAGCATGTCTGGAACAGCACAGGTTTTACCAATAACGTTAACGATGGCTCTGTTCTACTCTGTGACAGTGGGTCAGCATGCATAGCACCATCACTGTGTTTTCATATCAGATACTTAAGTTACTACACTTATAGTACATGGAGTGCACAGGAATATACTCAATGACATAGTACGTGAATTTTGTCTCAAATCAAACAAGGCCTTTGTGCATTTACCAGAAATAACGATTGCACTGTGTGACTGTGATTGTCGCCTGCCAAAATATCGACCTGTTACCTGTTACCTGTTGTCCTCTGCCTCTGTTTTCACAAGTTAGGAAATTTGTTGTGCCCCCCCCCCCGTTCCGCTGTGTAGCCAAGATGGTGACCCTTGAGGGTGGGAAATATCCATCGTTCCACACTCAACATTTTTGACTGGTTTGAGCGCACCGTCCGAGTACTTATAGTGCGCCGCATGTTTCCATACTAGTCAGTGTGAATGCACTAATGCACAAAGAATAACAATGGAATGGAAGTTTGCAAATTGTGACTGTACTGTACTGTACTCTCTTTGCCAACACTTCTTAATTATTAAATTAACACGTTATAGTAAATTTTACCACAGCGTCTCTAGCATCTGCTACGATAGAGATTTAACTTGACTGACACATTCAGTATTAAAGGTATAAATTTTCCCATCCTGACAGGTGACCAAAAAACAACAACAAGAGAGCTGAGGAGATGTCAGTTAAAGACAGCTTGTACACTGCCACGCCGTCCTGAGAGGAGGACTCATCAGGCATACTAAGTGAAAACACCTGTGGGGCAAGCCTTGGACATGTAGAATCCTTAAATGACACTGTTATTGAAAAGTACGATTTGAAAGTATCTCTGTATGAACTTAGTGTCTTTAGGACAGCTGTCTCAATCTATCAGGTATCAATTTTTTACATCCTAACTTCCACTTTAGCTAAGGCAGTATATTTTTAATTGTACAATATGGTAAATTACTAATATTATCTGTGTTATAGTGAAACTACAGTACTAAACCAGATACTATCATGATGCAAGCCAAGTGGTCTTTGTATACTTGTAAACAGACCGGTGCGGGGGAGATTTAGTGAAGCTAACAAAAATCTGCTCCGTCACACTGTCATCTCTTGTGCTAAATCTACTGACTGGCTTCATTTTGGTACAGTGAAATGAATGCCCGTGTCAGGCTTTTTGAGGCTGTCGCTGTCCCAAAATGTTACTGTTTAATTCATTTACCATAAATGTTGACACTGCAGGAGCTGGTTTTCATTAAAAAGGGGATTATGTGGTTCTCCAAAGAAATTTCAGAAGGATTCTTGTATTAATAGTGCTGTACTGTAAGCCTGTTATTAACCATGTCGTGTTGAAATTCAAAATTAAGATAAATAACACAAATAGCTCATCCATAAATATGAAAAGGTCGTTTCTAATCAGATAGCAGCACAGTTAGTCATAGTAACAGTCTGAAACCTTGATTGAAAATTTGACTGCTGGCTGTCAGGAAGTTTATATTAGTATTTTCTACAAGCACTGTATCATGGACATTAAAGTAAAAACAGTGTGAAGCTAAAGGGAGGAAGAGAGCAGGGAGTAAGGGTAAAGGATTCCTTTTGTTGTCGGAAATCAATGATACTCTCTGGCTCCATGACGCACAGCTACTGATTCACAAATTGATTTTCTCTGTGTGTGTGTGTGCTGTGAAACAGAGACAACTGACGCATTCGGGTGCATAACTGTGTGTTTTTACCATATTAACATTCTTTTCGAATAGCCTGGTTTGCTTGCAAGCTGTAAATAAAAGCCCCATCACGTTGACGTCCCGGTGGTGTTATCCGTCTGCGTGTTCAGCAGAGTCCGCGCTCTCCATTGGTTTGTTTAAGAAGGCTTGTGAGCAGGTCAAAGACACACTGTTAGCACTATCACAAAGTTATGTACCACTGCATTTGTTGTTTCTTTGCTCAAGTGATGCTCAGATCAAAATATTCTTCTCAATTGGAGGAGAAATTTTCTGCCAGCAGCGAATATCACCAGTACAGTTAACCTATCGTGATGTGCTGCAGTTAGGATTAAGGCCTGTTAACAATGAGGCCCTCCTGTCCAGAGCTGCAGAGTATTGACGTATTGACAGGTCATTTTCACAGCCATTTGGCTCATGTTGATGTTATTTATTTTACTGCGTTACCACTCTGTGTCTGCTTTCCAATGGTTAGTCTTTACTCTGATTTTTTTAGCTGTAGATGTAAACATCCTAACAATGCAGCTTTATAAATTCCTATCCTGATTTATACTCCACTGTTTCTGTGTTTGGAAACACTAGAGAAGATGGAGATGAGTGTAATCTAATTTGTATGATACTCCTCCATTCTGGTGAGATACAGTTTAAAGACACAGAAACTTAAAATTCATCACAGAGTTTCATCACATACAGAAAAATGTCTACATATAGATCGCTGATCTTTCCCAAGATGTTGTCTTTGATGTTTGATTGACAGGTGATTAGGCTAATTGCAACTAGCTACATCTGAGAAAGGGTGACTTGCTGACTTTTGTGAAGTTTTTAACACCTCAAAGACTAGCACAAGAGAGAGAGAGACTTGTAGATTTGACTGATTTTTATTTATTTATTTATTTACCACAAAGCCATACCATTCCTTACCATGTAAGGAGAGGGGGGGGGGAGCTAATTTGAATGCAGCGTGAATTTCACCTATGAGACTGCGCACAAAACAAGCTGGATTGGTAAACAGGTTATATCTGCCGGAGGAGTTGTACTGGCTCCATTGTGGGAATTTGGTGGAGCTCAGCAGCAGATTAATTTTTTAAAATAAATTGTGAATTGGCAAGTGATGCTCCATTTTATTTTTAGATTTTTTATTAATTACTTAAACATATTTTACTCTGAGGCTTTCACTAGCTAACATGTACAATAGCTAACATGTCCTTGTCGTCTCTAAATCAAATACACACAAGATGAAATACAGACCTTGGGTTGTGATTCGTGTGGTTGTTGTTTGAATTTGGTGTATGTGATGTATAAACCCGTCTTGGATACATTTTACTCTCCCAGTGTTCAGCACAAATACTTCTCATTTGGTTTCTTGTCAGTATTTTTCCAGTTAAGGTTGTTTAAAGGTCACCTGGACTCTGTTGAGTTTACATTGTGTGCCATTGCTACGTATTGCCATAGGAACTTCAGCCACTGAGGGGGTTTTTGTTGTTGCTGTTCTTGTTGTGTGTGACCTTGAGGTCTTTCCATGGTCTTCATTTTCTTTGCATCTAACAGAAACCCACTCACTATCCTTCTGTGAGAAAAGAAGTAACTTTAATTAACTGAAAGCACTAAATCACAGCTGTTCCTGCATATAAACATGAGAAAATACTATTTAATGTACCATTTGTGTGTGTGTAGATAGGCAGACTTCTTACTTCTCCATGTCTGGCTCCTTTTCAAATAGACGCTAAGTGTATTTAAAGCCCTGACTAATCACTGAGCGGTTTTGGGAATAGACGGGAATGCACCAACCAACACTTCGACGGCTGCTCTAAAATTATCTTCAATCTAATCTGACCTGGCAGCTCGTAATGGCTTCTGATTTTTAATCCTTTTTCATCATGGGCCCACTTAGGTCTGAGATATCGCATTAGCAAAACTACAGCATTTTAATTAAAGACTATAATTGATCAATTAACTTTTGACTAGTGGAAGAACTAAGCAAGCAATATGAGCACTGTAAGGAGGAACCTGTGGCCCAGATTTGAATACTTGTCAAGTTTCTCTGTGAATTCTTCTGACAGGTAAGCCTGTGTGAGAGGGAGGATGTTTGTAGTGTTACACTGGTCTGGCCTTAGCATACTGCTGTCCCTAGCAGTTTCCATGTGGTCTTGTATTCCCTCTGGAGTGGCTTATGTAACTCCATTAAAGCCTTTGCTGATTCTTTAGCTGTGTAATTTACAGTTTTACACCCTTTACTCCCCATTTTGCCGCCTTGTCTCCTCCTTCACCTTGTGTACCTGCAAAGAATCACAGAGCCCTGGGAACTGCTTATCAACATCTCCGTTCCCACCAGAGTTGATAATGAATGTGGGAACTTGAGGAAGTTGAAATGGAGCATCTCCCCATGGGGAGGGCTTAAGTTTTAATTAGCAAAGTTAATGGGGCAGAGTGGGATCAACAGAGTAGGAGACAGAGATGCAAAAGGAAAAGTCTCCCATTGAACCTAATGAGTCTCCTGAATCTGATGGGTGTAACCCTCAGAAAGATTTATCAGAGGAGAGTTGGTGCCACAGGATGACAACAGGCCACATCTTTATCCTTTTGTAGTAGAAACAAAGCCTTACATAAAACTAAAGGGAGGCTCTCTTGGGATGCTGGCTTTGACGTAGCTCTCCCTTTGGAGAGTGTGCACAGGCTCTTGATCTGCATTAAATCCACCTTAATCTCAGATGATTACTCAGTTGAGTTCCAACATAGCCAACAATCAATTAGGTAACCTGTTTCATCTATATCGTATTACATTGTGACCTATGTTGCCAACTCTCATTACTGGGTTTCTGAGTGGGCAAGGGACCAGCATCAGTTACATAAGAGCTGTTTTTTGGCTGATGGCTCTGTACCCTAGTTTTAATGATTTATAACCCACTGGTGTGTGTCTGCCCCATTCCACCTGTATGTTGCTGAGCACAGACAACCTGGGAGTTCCTCTCGATCTCTAACCTCTTAATGGCAGTTCTGCCCTTGTTTTATTCCTACCTGCATTAAGAAGCGAGCGCAAAAACTTTTAAACTCAAGTTTGCCACAATTCCAAGAAGAGGTAGCAGTGGGAAACGAACACAAGGAAATCAGCAGCAAGAGGCTACTTTCCCTTAACTTGAAAAGTTAGGGAGGGGAGGGATAAAAAAGAATTCTGTGACGGTGGACGGAAAGAAGTGCTGTTAGGTGGGTGAAATTATAGCTATGGGCAGCGGGTGATAGATTGGTGAGTGCTGCCAACCCTCCCCTGCAAAGGACCAGAGGACAAAATGAAATTTGTGTCACACTGAGATTGTGTGCGTGTGTGCGAATGGATGTGTATTTATTTTCTTAAATTGAAGAGATGAAGCCTTTTCTCAAAGCTGGGTTTTGTATTGTAAAGCTCCCTAAAAATGACTGCCCACTCACATTCACGTACTCCGAGAACAATCCCTCTTACCCAACACAATGTGAGAAAGCTCTGCTTTAACACGAGGCTGTATAATATACTCTTCTCCTCCAATCTTTTCTGTGGTAGGTCTCTGAGTAAACGTCTGCAGGGTGCGCACCATGGTGCAGGAGAAGAATGACGGGATGAACAAAGACGTAGCCCTTCCACCAGTTCAACAAAATAGACCTGCAGTAAGAGCTCTGCATGCATGACTCTCTCCCACTGTCATCTCTCTGTCCACTTACTCCATGTGCACTAATCTCTAAACTAAACTCTTTGTTCTTCGCAATCACAACAGAACATGCACAGACCCATGTGATTAATTCTGTTTGATGTTTACCAAAATCACAGGATGTCGTGTGTCAGTGAGTCATACTGATCCATCAGAAAATTAAAAGAATTTTAAAGGAATATTTTGACATTTTTGGAAACATGCTTATTTGAAGTTAATGAAAAAATAGATACCAGTCTCACGCGTTAAGAGTGGGGCTCGACCCTGGAGGTTAAAGATGCTATATGTGCATTTTTGCTGTCGAACATAGCCAATGTTAGCATTGATAGCTGTTTACTTACCAAGAGTCTCAACCATGGTTGGGTTGACAAGACAGAAGTTTAGAGTATGTCCTCTGGGCAGCGCTACTTCTTCATCCTCTCACGTTGGACTGAGGCAGACTGGATGCTACAGTGACTCATTATCACAAAGTGGCATTACGAGACAGGATGGGTTGGGTCTAGCTGGTTAGCATGGTAACTTCGGTATAAGAAAAGAAGTGGTAGGAATAGACACAAAACAAGACTTAGTCATTGGCGTTGCTTGAGACAGCTTTATTCCATGTCACATTTTGGACAGGTCTATTAAAATCTTGAGCTCAATCTGTGTTAGACTGTACAATATGTGAATTTGAGGTAAGTCAGACTGTGAACTGAAAATGTAGTGAATCATAGCAGTACTGTGTGAAGCAGAAAAAAGTTCCTGAGAGTAGAAGCTTGCCATCAGCTCTTGCATGTATTGAAAATACAAGGTTTTCTTATTTGCCTTAGTCACACAGACTTTTTTTTTTTAACCTTTCGCCTTGGATGTGGGTCATAGAAGTGTCTCAGCCAGTCCAAAATCACATAGTGAAAATAGGCCTTTAGCTTGGCGTAATGAGTGAGTGGTTTAACTAATCCCTAAGAAATCCCCTCCTAATGTCTTACTAGTGTGAATCGTGGGGGTTTTGCTGTACGACTGTAACTGACGGTACAGCGGCTGTCCTGCAGAAACTGTAACTGTCTTCATTGACGTTGCTCCTCATTGTGACATTTGCTGTTATTGATATGAAAGCATCACTACTTTGCAGAAATAAAACTGTCTTCCACTCTGACACCAGAAAATAACTTTCATAGACAATTCAGTACAGCTAACTGTCAAATTTATGACAAGTCTTTATCACATTAATGTCTGGTAATATTTGTATTCCCTGCTGAGTTTCAGGACACTATGCATTATTTTATGAATGCAGTGCTTTATGGCAGCTGAATGGCTCTTGTTGTCAGACCTTTAGCACATGAATGCACCACAAGGAAGGATTCACAAATTATTCCAGGAATTTAACACATTAAAACTGTACACTACACTGAGCATGTTTGAAGGATCTGTGAGCTGATTTTGATAGCGTACTAAAATAAACTGAAACCAACAGGTCCCCTGGAAGGTAGGAAAAACTGGTTGGCAGTTATTTAGTTGTAAGCACATAGGGTTTCCTGCTGTGGTCCTTTAAGACAGAACTGGAAAACTGTGAAGCTATCCTTTAAAGACCAGACATATGATTCGTTCCTAAAATTTCCTAAAATGTCACACTATTCCTTTAACACCTAGGCTGGTATGTGTTGTTAGCATGATGATACTAAAACCTTACCTACGTACTTGTATTCACTGTTTCATTCCCTCTTCTCCCCTCTTCCTTTAGGCGTTTCCTCTCAACCAGTGTGGTCGTTTGAATTGTCGTTTGAACAATTGTTGTTACAGTAATGTTTCGTCTTTAAATTGACATTTTCTTGGCATGGTACTGATTCAGTCGGCTACTCAGTTTTGCAGAATCCATCATCATCACTCAACCAGGAGAAAGTGTCATTGATTGTCGAAGATTCATTAGCTCGTTTCATCTAGACAGGGTAATCAGTCTGAATCCTAACTAACACTTGCTTTTAGGCACCATAACAGCCCACACACACACACACACACACACACATAGCATGATAATTAATGGGTACCACTGCTGTTTGTCATGATAACACAAATACTTGTACAACTGACCAGCAGTCAAGTTGCTACAAGAGACCTTAAGTCGGTTTGATTAGTACACCGTACACAGTCTAGCCTGTGCTTCAGTGCATGAGCTGTTTATGCCTGGTGTGCACTGAATGCCTGATACTGGGTCTCATATGGGCCTTGTATTAATATTTACTGCACTGCTGGTTATTGCATGCTCCCATGGATTCTGAGTTAAACCAATCACAGCAACACAGAAATCATTACAAACTCATAATGAAATCAAAAGCAAAGAATCGAAGCATATAAACTGGCTATTTTTTTCTCCTTCAATTCACCAGTGTTTTTATATTTTCTGAAGAGCTGCTCAAATCAAATGTAGCTGGCAGACAGCAAGATGATATTTTATTGACACTGCCATCATTTGTCGACTTGTACTTTTTCGTGCACACAAGAGACCAGGTTACTGAGAGAGATCAGGTTAGTCCGATAATCAGAGAACACATTTACATTACTGTAGTAAGCTGGCTACTGTAAATCTGTGTATGAATGCAGCAGGTCAATAATCAGATTTCCCCCTATTCCTGACTTTATTACCTCCGCCAAGCAGGTTCTGTTTGCACCTGTGTCAGCAGGATTATGCAAAAAAAAGGTACTGAATTGATTTGCAACAAACTTGGTGGAGGGGTGGGAAATGAGCAAGGGAAGAACCCATTACATTTTGATGTGGGTCTGGTTAAAGGGGCACAACCAGGAACATTTTATTTGGTTTTACCAGGTTTTTATTTGGTTTCTCTGAGTCTGTTTGTTGTATACACAAAGAAATAAGTTTACTGCAGAAAACAGATTTTAAATTGGCTAAGTCCACATAAACACACTGGTTGCGTCATTAGTAGGTTTGTCACCTATCAGGCATCTCTTCAACGAAAACTGAGCATCATAACCTTTATTAACGTTGGATTTATTGCGGGACTGTTGTATCAGACTGCATTAGATTTAGCTAGGTGTTCCTAATAAATTGTCAACTGAGTGTAATTTCACTAAGTGGATGTGGTTACAGTCCCTGTGTATGTGTGTGTTTCCTTCCCTCTCAGTTGTCATGGGAACTGAAGATCAAAAAAAAGCTGACGATTGTGCCTCCCTCTCTGGGCAAGTTCAGACCAGTCGTGGGCCAGTGCTGCCACCAGTGCACCCCAGACAGCCTGGTGAGTGTGTGAGTGAAGGTTAGAGAAGAAAGGGAAGGTAGAGAGTGAGACAAATGAAATGAGAGAGGTAGATTGTATTTTGAAAGCATCCAACAAACTTAATTTCTGTAATTCAGTAGTGGATTTGTTTCCAAGACCAAATTACAATGAAGCAAACTATTTCATTGACTGAGAGGATACAGACCTTACATGATGTACCAAGCTTGTTTAGAGAACTTAAAGATGCTTTTCAGGATGTCCACATTCTGACAGCATCCTTGAGCTGCATGCATCTCATATACAATGAATAGGATAGAGTCCAGCAGAGCTCATTCTTGGCTGATGTTTACACCCACGTCATCTGTCTGTTTGTGTTTTCCTGCCTTTGTTTAGCGCAAGAAGCTCGGACAAAACAATTTCCTTGGCTTCCGCAACCTGCTGAGTGTCAACGAGACACAAACCAGGTAGTGATAGTATCAGACAAAAACAACATTTTTCGGTCCCAACACTCTCAGGGATGCACATTTTCTGCTTCTGAATTGTGTGTTTTCTATCGCAGGTATCGAGGCTGGCTGGTGCGGAGAATGTGCTGTGCGCTGTTTGTGAGTGGGTGCAAGGTTTACGCGAGTCCTGTTAGCAACAGACTGGAGAGGGTCTGTCAGAGCAACAGGTACCTGAGGGGAAAGAGGAGGAGGAGAGATGCCAGAGGAGGGTAAATAAATGATAGGGAGAGATACAGAAAATGAAACAGGCTCCTGCAGTTCAGGAGAGAGTGAAAGAGAAAGGCAAAGAGGAGATAAGAGGCACAAACAAAGATACAGAAAATTAAGGCTATCATGGGGTCTGTGCAGAGTGAATGAAGAGAAATGGGATAACTTGGGATGGTCGTCACACTTCCCCTATCTCAGTCTCCAAGCCTTCAGTTTGTATGTGTTGTCTCTCCTTCGGTGTAATTGAGTTTAACCTTTATGTAACCTCTTTACTCAGGGATGTTGTTGTTGTTGTTTTACTGGAATGCGGGTGCTCATCTGTGTGCAGCACAAAAAAGGCTCTGTGCGGTCTTAACCCCGCTGTCCTGTGACCATGTGTTTCAGGGTGAAGGAGGCGCTCACAGCAGAGCAGAAAGCACCTGAGGGGGGAGACAGCCGTGGGCACCTCAACCGCCTCTCACCGTTCCTCCCCCTCATTAAAACCTGCATCTCCCCGGGCCTCTTACGGTTGGTGTGTTTGTTTATGAATGCGTGGACTTATGGGCAAAGGGCGAGGTTCAAAGATTGTTGTCTAATCTTTATTTATTTATGCTGCGTATTGATTTAAAGCTGAACTAAGCAACCCTTTCACTTAGAAGTAACAAGAGATAAATAGAATATATCCAATACTATCAGTTTGATAGAAGCAGTAGACTTGCTAAAGGCTTTCTTTTACTGATACCCCTCAATCCTCTTCAAAGTAGAAACAGTAGAGCCTTGATACTAAAGGTTTAAACTGTAGCCAGCAGTTTAAATTATTTTACAAGTTTACAATTTTTTATATGATAAATTTGTTACCACTACTACAGATAAGGCTAATGATACTTTTAATATTATCAACAAATCCCATGAAAACAACACAGCCAGCACCAGCACCATATTCTTTACCCAATATAAAAGATTTACCTCTTCAGTCAGAGCAAATGGACTCAGCACTGACTTCAACACACAGGCTGGAGAAGTTGGAAAGTTTTGAGAGACATTGGTCGTTTCAAGGGGATTTGTGGACGATATCAGAATTATAGAACACCGTCAGGCCGGTCTTGTCCTTTAAGTACAACCATGCTCAAGAGCTTCAGCTGCCGTTGCCATGGAGAAGAAGCCAACTGAAGCAGTTGTTCGGTTCAGAACAAAACATGGCACCATAACAGTCCAAAAAGCAAACTGATATTCTTGGTAATTTAACTACTTCTCGCTGATGGTGTGCAACATAATTTGAGGGTTGTGTTTTTATGTACACAGGCTTGTATCTTTTACTCTTTATTACAGTTGCTAATGTTTCTTTCTCTTTTACTGATGATTAAACTGGGAGTTTCATGCCAACTCAGGCCCTAACCAACCGTCAGTCTCCTAAAATCGCCTCTCCAGAAAATGAAAGGACGTGTAGATCTGGTACCACAACGCTCAAAATAACTCCTTCGTTTTTGCTTCTCTGTGGCAGAACAATAACAAATAAACAATAACAAACTGAACAAAAGAAACACTAAGAACTGCTTTGTAAACCTGGTGCCACAGAAATAGCTCATATACTGTGCTGCTTGAGATTTAGGATGTTAGTCAGACTGTCAGTGTTTCAGATGTGACTATCTACTGGTGCCCGACTATCCATCACTTATTTATCATGCTCCTCAAGATGACTGACAGAGGCATAAACTTGTCCATTGGCAATGGAGGACATGCAACACACTTCGATCGCTCCTGGCAAAGAGATGTGTGTTGTATTTGAAATTGAAATCGGGTGCTATGACTCTGTCAGGTCTTAAGAGCCTGTTGCTGTAATGTTAGAAATTCAATAAATGTCTGGTAAAATGGAGTGAAAACTTTCTTGTAGTCTTAGGAATCTCTCTCCAAAATCTGCCCTGTTCTGTCTTTTTTTCCTTCTCCTCCTCTCTTTTCTTTCTCTCACTCCCTCACATCCACAGCCTCAGACGTCATCTCTATCTACAACTGTCACCATTATCCCCCCCTTATCGCTTTCCGTTTTGCTTCTTCCCTGTGTCATCAGTTTCTTTCTTATCCCCATCCCTTTTATCACCACTTTGTCTCACTCCCATCTATCTCATTTACATGTTGTCACACTTAACTCCATTCTCACTCTCTTTGCTGTAGCTCTCTTTTGCTCGATATCACGCCAGTGGCGGCCGTTTTCTCTTGGCCTCATCACTGTCTGTCCATTATTCCCCCTGTGTACATTGTCCCCTTGTTCTCCTTATCTCCAGTCATTAATTTCTTCCTCATGCTCTCCTCTCGTTCTTTCTATACATCTCTCTGCCCTCTGTCCTTTCCTGGTTAGAGTCGTGGGCTGGGTGATGCTGAAGATGTTTGCCTCAGTGCTTGGCAGTATTCAAGTTAACCTCAACCATCTGTCGGCTTTGCATAAAGTCTCACAAGAGGTACAAGTATCTATAAACACACACATGCATATGCATATGCCCTAACTACTTTATTCACAGATGATTAAATGTGCTCATAAGTGCTACCCCGAAGACTCTTCCTGTAAAATGTGGAAAAAACTCTTTGTATAGGGACATAGATACTGTGATGTTTTGGCTCCACACACACATCCTCACTCAGGATGTGAAATTAGGTTGTGCTCATCCATCTAATGAGGTGGTAAACAGCTTCAGTACTGTTTGCACACATCCACAAAACATTTCAAGGTAAACAAAAATATAAAAATCTAAATGTCTGATTACTTTTGAAAGTCTGAGGGGAAAAATACCCAAAACTTTCAAGTTTCTCTTACTTGCCTTGTTATACTTAATTATTTTTATGAGGTTTTTTTCTTTGCTGAAGACTACACAACTCTAATTACATGGTTGACTACATAAAAACAAGTAAACAACTCTGAGCCAGGCTGCTGTTGCAGAGGTTCAAGATGGGCATGAATGAATTCAGTGAACTATGTCTTTACCTTAGATCTCACTGAAGTGTAGTTTTAAGGTTTCTCTGCATGGTGTCCTGTCCTCCAGATTATTTTTAATTTGTCCAAATGCGTTTTTGAAACCTGAAACTAGGGGTTCTGTGTACAAATCCAGTGTGTCCTAATTTACCCTCAAATGTGTAATTTCTGTATATTCTGACCTTGTTAATCTCACAGTTATTTCACACATAAATTCAAAAAACTATGGATTTAAAAGTGCTTCATTGTCCAAATGCATATGGCACTCTCAACATGTCTTTATCCATCTCATTTGAAATCTTTCAGATTCACATCAGGTTATTGCAGCAGATAAATAAGTAATTTACATTCTTCCAATTAGATTTTGGTTGCAAGTTTCCCAGATAAATAAGTTAGTATAAAAATAAAAGATGATAAGCATAAATTTAAAAAAAATAATAAACATGTTTTCAGTCAAGGCTTTTAAAAAGTGTAGTAATAGTCTGACTGTTTACAAAGTTTTAATATTGCAGCACATTTATTGCAAACCTTATTACCTTTTTTGTAGTGACACTATGATATCCACAAAAGTGCAATCATATTTTATCTCTCCACTTTGATTTCACTTGATACATAATTGAGTTTGTGATAGCAGCTTTCATTTCCATGTGTGTAATGAAAAAAGATTAAATGCTGCTCAAAAGATAACAGGCCACACACAAAATAATAGAGCTGTTGTTAACCTTGGAGAAAAAAAACACTCATGCAATGCTGCCTCTTTGTACACCAACAGTACACACTGTCACTCATACATACTTCCCACATATACACTTAATCTCTGCCTGCATCTCTCTAACTGTTGAGTGAAAAATACTAGCATTGTCTGATTTGTTTATCTATTGGTTTTAAATTATACATGTATTTTCTAAACTGCTGATACTATCTGAAGCATGTGGGGCTTGATTATAATATTGATCAAATTTAAGGCCGCAGAAAAACTCCTAATCCATGTGCCACCCCTGCACAGTCCACCGTTGTTTGCCATAATGAATGACAATGTGAGGAATGTGGTTTATCTAAAGCTGCCTTTGTTCTGTAATTCAGGGATCTCTGCTGGTTTATGTGTATGTGCGTCAGAGCCTCATGGACTGTGCTCTCATCCCGCTGGTGCTCCTCTGTCACAACCTGCGAGTCCCATACACTGTTTGTCCTCTCCAGGTTTACAGCTCCTCCCTAAGGTATGGTCATAAACACACAAAGCCACATTGAGGCTGCCTGGCAAGTCGCACTGAGATAACAAGTAAACATAGAGAATCATCCCCCACAAATGATACAATGACTCCCTTTTTTTGCCAGGAATGAGACGCTGAATTTATCAGTTATATTCACAGCATCCTATTTAGGCCAGTCCATTTAATTTTGAACACAGTGTGAAGATGTATCGTCACTGCAAGCTTCTAAATTAAACAAGTATCAGAGATACATTATACTCTATTCATCCTCTAGGTCGATCCTGCAGAAAGTAGGTGTGGTCCTACTGCCACCCTCTGCACTGACTGAGCAGGAAGCTGAGATGGACAGTCTGTACTCGCCTGTCATGACCGCTGTAAGTCTTAACACCTGTATTAGAAATCTGTGATTGGACACAGCAGCTGATTGTATTGACTTGAAACCACATCACAGCATCACCACAGTTGCTGTCAGTGATTCAGTAGATTTGAGTATTACTCCCATCTTTTAGATTGTACTTATTTTTCAGATTCACCATCAAAAGAAATAAACTTTTGTGGATAGTACATATATGGGAAATTCCAAATCGTTAGAAGTTGCAATACCACTGTTAAAGCTGAAGGACAGCTGATCCAGCTGCGCAGCCATCATCAGAAGGGAATGCCGCTTTAGATAATCAGAGGACGGGACATCTTATCTTTCCATAAACATGTTTTCTTGACTCCTCACTGCTTCTCCTTTAGTGGCAGGGATGAAGATGAAAGAAAAAGAAATGTGGGAGACAGATACAGTTAAGGGAATTGGGATATACCCCATGTATATCAGGAAAAAGTGTCATGGCAAGCCATCCAATAGAGGCTCAGATATGTCAAGTGGCAGACCGACTGACATAGCAACATTGCCATTCTTCAAGCCACTTCATTAAATCTAATTATTAAATCAATCAATTTTCAATTAAAATGGCGTAACCTTATCCTTTGAGGGTCATGGGGGGCTGGAGCCAATCCCAGCTGACCCAGGTGGGGTACACCCTGGACGGGTGGTCAGTCTATCACAGGGCTGAGATGTAGAGAAGCTACATAAAGGTTAGCCTCAGTTGGAGCTTGAGGTCAGCGAAGTCCACAATGCCAAATAAGAGCCAGTCAAAAGCGCAGTTCCTGTTTCAAACTTCTAGTTTCTAACTCCAATGAGAATGATATACATTACCTAAGTACAGTAACATCCAAAGCTGCTTGACCCACAGAGTTTTCAACAGTGTATGTCCCCTTCAGCAGTCAAAAGTTAATTCAGGTTTCATGTACCCTTCTCCCAGAGTCACCAACCATAAAAACACCCTCTTGGTACAAATCATTCCAGCCTGACTGTTGGAGCAGTTCGTCATTAGCTGCGTATATGAAACCAAAAACAGTCCGTCCACTCATAGATGGGAATGAAACAAAGGGCCAAGGATCAGAAAACATGATGCTAATGCATTTTGCTGGGGAAAAAAACCCTTCATAGACAGCAGGTGATTATATAAAATTGCTGGGTAAGCAAAAGTTACCTGTCCTTGCAATTTGGCTGTTTAGTCTGCATTCAGTGCAATTCATTCTCCCTCACATACCACACACTTTTCATTACACTCCACGCTGGAGTGTTATCACAGTCAGCTCCTCAATCAGAATACAACCTGCCCCCCCCCCCCTTCATTCCCCAGCCTCATCCCACTCTCTATTCATTCTCAAAATTACCGAGGGGCCCGAGTTTTTGCTACAGAGATTGCAGCTTTGGAGTTGGCTGGAGTGACAAAGCAATGAGGAGAGGGCGGAGAAACGAGAATAATGGTGGTTGGTTTGATTGTGTGAGCTTGGCAGGTTTGAGCAGGTTGTTTCTATATTTATGAGACGGTAATGTGTGTGTGTTTTTTTTCCTTATTTTGTAGATTTTCATGGTTTATATTAATGTCTCTCTCTTCTCTCTTGCATCTATCACAGTTTCCTCAAGTACCTCCTTTGAGGCCTTTGTCTAAGTGCCTCTATTTACTTGATTTTTATAAATGATCAATGCCTGTTCATCATTAATATCCTTCTCTCTTTGTATCAAGCAAGGGAGCACTTTGTGGTTTGTATCACTTTGCCTAAAGACGTATTTCATTTGGAGGAGTTACTGGCTTGATTAAGATCCATATTGTGCTATACAGCTCAATAAAACGGCTCAGTCTGACATTAATCTACAAGACTACAGCCACAGTGGAACATAAACAGGTTGTTTATGAGTGACGCAGTCAGTAATTTTTTTTTCTTTTTCTTTTTTTCATTGACCATTTATGTGAGTAAGCATATTGGCTGTGCGTGAGAAAGCAGGCTTGTTTATTGGTTGTATTTCAATGTTAATAGACCTTTATTGTTTATTGAGTGTAGGCCTGCTTAGCTGCTGTTCAATGGTAATTGAATTTTTCTTGTCTGTAAGGGGAAAACAGTACTTGGGGCAAGGGAAGTATCTCTGAATGTCATGGAGTGTCACCCACAGTCCTTTTTATTTCTGCTCTTTATCCTGCCTCGTTCCTGCATTTTGACTTTTCCTTCTTTAGCTGCCCTCCATGCTCTGTTTTCTGTACTCCTTATGTATATTTTAAAGATGCATGGCAGGCATTTTATGTTAATTGCTCTCCTACTGCCAGGACTTTTCAGATCTTTTTCACTGCCCTCTTTTTCTCTCCCCTTTTCTCTTTCCTCCCCCCTCAGCTGGTACGTGAGCTGCTACATGAGGGCCAGACGATAAGTGTTGGTGTGTCAGCGGAGTCTGGCCGAGGCGGCCAGTGGCTGGCTCGCATCAGACAGCTCATCAAAGAGGGATCTGTCCCCGATGTTAGTCTGGTCCCTGTGGGCATCTCTTACGACTGCGTGCCCAAAGCCAACGTACAGGTGGGTGTGCGTGTGAGGACACACACTTGCAAGCACACGCACTTAATAAGAGCCATCTGTAACTGTAATGTCCCCAGGAGCAAGTGAACAGGTTTGGTTTAGAACAGGGTTTTTTTTAAGATGCACCTCGGAGGAGGAAGAGATGTGAGGTAAACATACTGTGTGAGGTGAAAGGGGCTGGTCAGTGTAATGAAAACAAGAAAACACCTGGGGGCTGCAGCAGTGGCTGACACAAAACTCATGGAGGAAATTAAGGTACTTCAGAATCTTAATGCTCAATTGGACTCAGACTGCTGAGTGGACTGCTCGGAGTCATAACTGTCAAATCTGATGGCACAGGCATGAAGGACATATTTCAGTATAGTGCTTCTTCTAACTCCAGCACTGAAAATAATCCAGTGACAGTTGTCTGTACATCTATGGGTCCATTGCAAACAGAGACTGACAATAGCTAATTAATGTGTAAACAAATGCAAAAAATGATGCTGAAGTTTCAGTCCACAGCATAACTCACTCAATCCATACTTCCTGTTTACATCCCCTAAAAGGATTATGGGAGCTGCCCCCAAACGGAAGCCCAATAATAATAATTGGAACTGCAAAATGAATCAGTATAATTTATTTTATGTTACATGTAGAATAAGGGTGTCTGCCAGTGATGATCCAGTGTGCAGCTTTCACGTTTCATGACTCTCAGCTCTCTAATTTCTCACCAGCCGGCTTTGGTTGATTAGTTGAGGTTTGTACTTCATTTTTTTTTAAGGTGATGGCTATTAGTCTCCATTAGTCTTGCCCTCTGTTATCTGCACTTACTATACTGGAGAGTGGGTGTTACTTTCGGTTAATTGCCATAATAAGGTTCTCGCCTCATCATTTTGTTCTGTCATTCAGACTCAGTGCACATGCAGTGCTGTACACACAGTTCTCCTACTCATATGCAGACTCAGAGACTGGCTGTTTATCTTAGTGCTCATCATTGTGTGTGTGTGTGTGTGTGTGTCTGTGTGCGTGCACTTGTTTTTATATCCCTGTGGGGACTGTAAACCTGAACACACACTGACCTATGGGGACTGCTTTTTGGAGTGGGGTAAGGGTTAAGGATAGATGTGAAGCTGTGATGGTTAAAGGTAAAGGGTAAGGAGCTGGGGAATGCATGGGCAATGAGTTGTCTCAATGAGGACAGTAAAACAAGTGCGTGTGTTATATATCCTCGCAGGTTGGCTTAAGCACAGTGTTGCAGTGGCTGTGGTCTCTTCTCTGGAGGACACCAGGAGGAAGTGTGAGGATCCACCTCGCACAGCCTTTCTCTCTCAAGGTGCACATCAAAAAGAGCACATCATCAAAGACGTGCGAGTCATTTGCAGCAGTGTTTCTCAGCATTTTTTGTCTTGTGACTCTTTAAACCCTTTATTATGTCTATTCAGTTACACCTCATCAAAGGCCATAGGTGTTGTGTGAACATGAGTGAGCAGTTCAGTCAAAAAGTAATTTTTCCCCTCTATTGTTTCAGTATTTTCAGTAGAGAGTAAGCAAAAATGAGAGAAAATCTGAAGGAAATGCATATTTCTTTGTAAAAGATTTTTTTTGTCCTTTCATCTTTGTTGTCTCTTTAATCATCATGTTGTGATCTCAGATTTATCTTGGGACCACTTGTGGGGTTGCAGCCCTCAGATTTGAAACCACAGATTTACAGACCAGCAAAGAATAATCTTTATCATAAACCACACTGACCTTTGGAGGTGTACTAACCAAATTATCTTTTACAAATGAATGTTGAAATTGTTCTTCTTTTGACCTTATCCTATCTCAGAATGATTTTTTTTGGGCCATGAAATTAAGATGTTACTTATTTTATTATATTAAGCATATAAAAAAACATCTCAATATATGAAATACAAGGCTACACATCACAAACTGTAGCCTTCAAAATGACTGTAAAGTTGAATCAGCACTTCTCTATAAACAGCTTCAACAAACTGGCAACTGAGTGCAGCTGAAGGTTATTGTATGGCAGTAATAATAAAAGAATGAGCTGCAGCAAAAATAAAGGGAATCTAATGTTTAAACACAAACTTTGTCTAATTTTCTGAACTCACTTAATCAGAACATCATTGTTGAATGATTTAGAAAGATTCCACTTTGAGTGAGTGCTCATGAGCATTGTTATCCTTTGTGTGTGTGTGCTTCTGTGTGTGTAGGAGATGTGCGAGTCAGGGAGGTGCAGAGTAGATGAATGGCTCCCTCTACAGGACCTGTTGCTGCCCGTTATCCTCAACAACAGGTAATCAAACCACCTGTGTATATCTACCTATGTGCATGAGTGAGTGATGATACTGTACAAGCACAAACCACAGTGGGATTCAGATTTGGATTGTGTTTTATCTAACATCTGTGAAATTGAAAAGTTACTTTCTCTTGAACTTTGAAGATAAACTTTCCACTAAATCTTAAATCTGGCACAGATATGATCCGAGCTCTGATGAGAGTCTTCATCCTCTTAGGCTCGGTCCAATTACCATCAACATTACGCAGTCTGCCAGTGAAAAAGATAACAGAGAGAAAATAACATCCCTGCTCATTCTCTGCTTGGCTTCTGACGAGCAAAGTGGCTTCTCCCTTAAAATGTTTTAATTCTTCTGAGAGAGCCGACACAAGAAAAACAGCCTGAGTGAAAGAGATGGCAAGTGATGGATGAAAAGAGGTGGAGAAGGATAGTTAGATTGGGTTGTTACCAGCATGTGAGCAGTTTTTAGTCCATTGTGCATATCTTCATCATTAGCATGTTCAGTCGTTCTGTTTGTCCCCAGCTGCTGAGTTTTCAGCTTTTGAAGCTTCTTGTCTTTGCCCACATAAAACACAGGGAGTATGAGGGCTGACGTGACAAAACTCAGAAGTCCTCTCATGTAAACACTCGTTTTACTTAGGTGCCTACACTCATATATTATTTAATCTTGGTTGAGATGATCAGTGTTGCTGTCTGTAGGACGTATTAACAGAGCCAGATATGACACACTCTATAATACACTACTGTACATCTAAGCACTTTATTAGGATCATCAGTACTCCTGCGCATGTAGTTATCCAATCAGCCAATCATGTGGGAGCAGTGCAGTGCATAAAATCCTGCAGATACAGGTCAGGAGCTTCAGTTAATGTTTACCTCAAGCATCAGAATGGGGAAAAAATATGACTTCACAGACTTTGAATGTGACATGATTGTTGGTATTTCTGAGTATTTCTGAAACTTCTGATCTCCTGGGATTGTCATGCACAACAATCTCTAGAGTTTACTCAGAATAGTGCAAAAAAAAAAAAAAAAAAAATCCAAAAATATCCAGTGAGCAGCAGCTTGTGCTGATGGAAACAAGGTCAGAGAGAATGATAGGAGCTGAAAGAAGGGCTACAGTAACTCAGATAACCACTCCATACAATTGTGGTGAGCCGAAAAGCCTCTTCCAGTGCACAGATGGCAAACCTTTAAGTGGATGGGCTACAACAGCAGAGGACCAGGTTGGGCTCCACTCTGGTCAACCAGGAACAGAAATGTGAGGCTGTAGTGGGCAGTGGCTCACCAAAAGTGGACAGCTGAAGACTGGAACTCATAACCTGGGCTAATGAATCTGGATTTCTGCTGAGGCACACAGATGGTAGGGTCAGAATTTGGCAATCAATAGTTGGACCCAACTTGCCCTGCTGGTGTAATGGTGTGGGAAATGTATTCTTGGCACTCTGGGCCCCTTCATACCAGTAAATCATCATTTGGCCACAGCCTATCTGAGTGTTGTTTCTGAACATGTGTGCCCCTTTATGGCCACAATTTACCATCTTCTAATGGCTGCTTCCAGCATGATAACGTCACAAAACAAAAGTTGTCACAAACTGGTTTCTCAAGAATATGACAGTGTACTCCAGTGGCCTCGCCAGTCACCAGATCTGAATCCAGTAGAACACCTTTGGGATGTGGTAGAGCAGGAGATTGGCAGCATGAATGTGCAGCTGACACATCTGCAGAAATTATGTGATACAATCATGTCAACATGGAGCAGAATCTCAAAGAAATATTTCCAATATCTTGTGGAATCCATGCTACGAAGAGTTCAGGCTGTTGTGAGAGCAAACGGAGTACCTGCTGAGTATTAGTATGGTGTTTCTGATAAAGCCTCAGTGAATGTATATCTCTCACTTGCACAGCTAAGAAGCATAAATAATACTTATATCACTCCAGCATAGCCTCAGATAAGCAGCTCATAAAATGTTTTGCGCACACTTCCATTTTTGGGTGATACAGCTGAGATTTTATTTGCTTGTGTGCACCTAAAGGGACTGAGACTAGAGAGTTGTTTTACCCACACACATTTCCTCTTATAATTGTGGTGTTAAGTCATCCTCTGAATTCTCTTCACAGCTGTAAAGAGTTTTCCTGAAATTTAGTTTATATTTTCTCATGCTTAGCCAACAAATATTGTGATAAAAGTGAAGTGATTGTCACTCAAAAATTCCATGTTATATAATTAAATGAAACCATTAATTTTTTTTCCAGCTGGAACAAATATACTTGTAATGGGAGTCACATTATCATGTTATGGAACTCTCTCAACAATGACAATGCAACTTACTGCAGCACATTTGTATGGCATAAGGCCAACAGAATGTTTTCTTTCAGTTCACCGACTGTGTTATTCTTTGTTAATCTTGTAATCCTTAAGATTTTACTTCTGGTTGATTTGGCGACAATTGTGGTTACCATGGTGACAGACAATGTGATTCTAAACTACAGCAAATGCTCCTTGAACAGCGACTTTGACAGGAATACAACAGAGGAGCAACTGGTGTGTCAGTTAACAGAGCAACAAAATAAACTTAAGTTATTTTTTTAAAGTAACTGGCTGTTTTCCATCATGGCGACTGCAATCTGATTTCCATGATGTAGTTTTCCACACAACAGCTGGACACAGTTGCTCTTCATGTAGCAACTCCATCTTGTTCCATTACTCCTGCAATATTTTAAACTAACTAAACTTGTTTTGTTTTTTAGACATAGTTTTCATAGATATTTGCAGTTATCTTTTATTGTGGTGATGAATTGCATTTCCTGGCTGCTTCACAATAAAAGCCACCAACTAGCAACTAGTTTTCCCAGTTGAACAGTTTTGATTGATTAGTTTTGGTGCTTGTTTTGATGAAAATTATAACTCTTAAGGAGAATAAGTTAGTTGAGACAACCTGGAATAAATTTACTATGAATTCACCCTGACATCCTTCACTCCTCACCTCTCTTTTTCTCTCAAGAGCTGACAGTGTGCTGGGGCGGAGGAGGTTGTCGTGGCTCCTGCCTTCTTCTCATTATGCATCTGAACCTGAAGAACCAACTCATCCAGAGAGAGACCTCAGCATCACCATCATCCTCCACCTCATCTTCTGTAGGTCCAGGATTATGTTCCCCTGCTGAATTGTAAATGAGTCGTTATAAGCTGTTGTTTTAATGGTATGCAAATTGTGCCGCATTATCTGTGTGTGTGTGTGTGTGTGTGTGTGTGGTGTGTGTGTGTGTGTGGTGTGTGTGTGTGTGGTGTGTGTGTGTGTGTGTGCTCTCTCTCTCTTTCTAGCTGCAACTTCCAGCATGGCTGTGATGTCCACCAGTCTGGTGTCCAGTCTTTTGCTGTACAAGCACCGCAAGGTACAGGCATCACTCCTGTGCTTGTGTGTTTGCTGAACAATTTTGCCCACAGTGTGCTGTGAGTGTTCAAATCTGCCCCTGCCCCTCCAAGGATCCATCAGTTCTCCAAGAGGCTCATAAACAGAATTGGTTTTCGTTCTAGTTTATTAGAGTGTGACAGTGATTTTCTGAGTCATAGCCACCAGTCTCTAACTAATGTCACCAGATGGTTAATGCTCACGTCTGATGTTGGAGCTGAACTTCTCCATCCTTGTCCTCCGCAGGGTGTGAGTGCGTCGGTCCTGTGTCGTGATGTGGCTTGGCTCACGGAGGAGCTCTTGTTCAGGAACAAAGATGTCGGCTTTGGAGGAAGTTTAGCAGAGGTTGTCCACTATTCCCTCTCTCTGCTTGCCCCTTACCTCGTCATAGCTGCAGTGCCATCTAGGTTGGTTTTCTGTCTGTCAAAAAAAAAAAAAAAAACACTGACAGCTATACACAGCAAAAGTGTGTTGCTTATCAGAAATCCAATTTCCTTTTCAGTGAAATCTCAGTCTCCATTAATGTCCTTTCTTCTTCTTCTTCTTCTTCTCCTAGGAAAGACCCTTTTATTGTGCCCCGTCCTTCACTTGCTGCCACACTTCACCTCGACCTCCATGCTCAGATTGTCACACACACCTTTATCCTTGAAGCTGTTGGTGGTGAGTGACTTTTCATGCGTGTATTTTGTGTTGCTGACAAAACTTTCTCATAACATTTAAGCTTAAATATCATGTTGAGACCCTGCGTTCTCCAGGCACCTTATTTTTCGTAGGAGGCTTTGGCAGTGGTTCTGACTGTTGGCATGTCAGTGTGGAAAATCAGTTTGATGAACATGACATTTTAAAGTATTAGAACTTAATATTTTTAATGTTTAAGGAATTCCAAGCTTCAAACAGTGTCAGGGTGCTGTACACAGAGCAGCTTTTAAAAAGAAGCCGAGGACTGGTCAACAGTTTGAATGTGTGCCTTTTGTCACTTTTGTTTGTGCTTTCTCGTTTCTCTAAATTCAAATGTGTCAATATATGTGATGCGCAGATATTGACGTCAAAACCCTCATAAATGAAGTGCTGCACCACACATAACAAGTGAGTCATCGATGGAAATCAGGCAGCAGAATGATACGAGGAGACAAACTTTAACTGGAAGACTCAGATGTACCTAAAACCAGGCCCTTCTTCATGTTTCAGTTCATTTTTGATGATCTGCAGACCTGATGTGCTGATTTAAAGCTTGTTCAAAACTCCAGAAAGTAAAAAAAAAAAAATGCATGCATTTCACAGGACCAGGAACCTTTGAAGTTCCTACTCTGATCCATACTATCAACTGAAATCTACACAGAGGAACAGAGCATGTTCTTTAATGACAGATACGTTATGGTTGAGAGGGTTGAGAGTTATATGAAAAGGTCAGATGGTCGTCAGTGAGAACCAGCACACCTGTCTTTTCAGATATAAAGCCACGCTATCTTAGTCCTTGGAGGGAGGAGGGACTTCATATTTAAATATCTGTGAATATTTTGTTTAGTCCCTATAACCTTAACAACACTGTAGCTACCAAACTATTTTGAAAACACTTGCATTGAACATTGTCCAGTGTTTTGCAGAATCACCTTATTTTGGTGTCTTTGTTTGGCAGTAGAGTTAGGAACACAGCATAATATGTGTGAGTAATATATGGTAATCATCTAATGGTAAAAAGCCCTCTATCCCAAAATCAAACCAGATGTTCGTGTATCAATTCATCCTTGAGCCAAGAGCTATTTGCTGACTAAACTCGACTCAACTATGTGCTCTACAGATGTAGTCCCTTTATGCTACTTACAAAAAACAAAAGTTATATAAATGAATAAATAATCAAGTCATAAAAATAAAGTTAGTGGAGTGTGGAGGATGGAGGATGGAGGATGGATTCAGGATTCTCGCAGCCTGAGGAACAAAACCACTCCGAAGTCCAGTGGTACGGCAGCAGATACTTCTGAATCGCTTGCCAGGCAGCAGCAAGGTGAACTTTACTGATAGAGGTAAAAATAATGTACTGTTCAAAGCACAGGAAGCTACGTTTTTTTCTGTGAATAAGTCTCTGTTTCTGCGTGACTCAGTATTCCTGCATGACTTCTTTTGGTTGTATAGGAAGTGAAGGTGGTGGGCAGTGGGCTGTGTAATGCTGAAAGCCTTTGTGTAATAGACCGATACATGGATGCTAACCTCAGGTGATAAAAATAAATTAAATCAGCTACATTGAGGCAGCTATATTGGCCATATAATAAACACTAATTTTAGGACTCTAATCTCCCCTAGCCTATGTAATGATTTGTGTTGAGTATTTGTCTTGCAGATTTGATTTTGTGATAAAATGGAGTGTGAAGGCAGCTCTGTTTAGAGACAAAAATCAGGCCGTCTGGACTTTCCCACCAGCACATGGAAGCAGGATAAAGGGGATAATTAGTACAAATAAATACATAACACTTGTGTACATGGCGGAAATCCTAGATCACACAAAGACCGTGTCAAGGTTCACGAGTTTTCTCACAGTTTGTATGTGCGTAACGAACTGGAGCAAGCGATCAGGTGTTTGTGTGTGTGTGTTTTGTCCGTAGCGTGTGCGGTGTCAGCCATGCTGTGCGAGGTGGCCAGCAGCGGCGTCAGCAGCAGGGTGAGGAGTGACGGCGTGGACGGGGAGGAGGTCAGAGGTGACATGGAGTTTGATGTGGTGCTCTGTCAGTCCGAGCTGACTGAGCGAGCCCTGCAGCTCTGCCATCTCCTGCCTCCGGGCGTCATGCCAGTGAGTTTGAATTCATATCACACACACACGCACGCACACACCCAGTGTGTCTCATTCAATGGATGTTTAATGGAGCTGAACAGCCATTCATCCTGCTCTGCTGCCGCTATCTCAGACAGTGAGAGGTTTTGGATTGTGTGTGTGTGTGTGTGTGTGTGTGTGTGTGTGTGTGTGTGTGTGTGTGTGTGTGTGTGTGTGTGTGTGTGTGTGTGTGTGTGTGTGCGCACTCGTGCATATGTATGGGTGTGTTTATTGTGTATGTCTGTGGCTATGTATGTACATGCTCTATCAGACTGACATCAAGGGCTCCGAATCTGAGCCAGAAATACTATTCCTTTCTCTGTTTGCCCACCTTTCATTTCAGCTCTTTCTTGTCTCCTCGGCTTGCAGAAATGTTTCTCACCCCATTCCTCGTTGAAAAATATTGCTCCTGCTATCACTCCCCTGCCGGCCATCTCTCATTCTCCTCCTCTGATCTCTGCTACATCTCTACTACACACCTCATGCTCTCTGTCAGCTGTCTGCCTCTACACTCCTTAGATAGGTGATGGGCTGAAGCTTGTTTGTGGCTCTAACCTTGCCTCACCATTCAGTTTATCCATTCTCTCTCTCCCTCTCTCTCTCTCTCCCTCCCTCCCTCTGTCTCTCTCTCTTTTTCTGCAGCCCTGTCAGTTGCCACAGAGTTTTCGCTCTGGACGCTGTTGACAGTCTGGTACGCTGTGGCATCCTGATCATGGAAGAAGTAAGAAAGACTTTGGAAAATTTCTAAAAGTTGCTCTCAAACACTACATAATTTAAGACAGTGCTGTTTTTGAGAATGCTATTTCCTCAAGTTAAATTCATTATTCAGAAATATAGATGATCTGGTCTGCATTTCATCATCAAATACCATTTTTTCAAAAGTTACAGTCAATTTTTCATACAGTACCTTTACTCGATAACTTCTTATACATTCAGTGGTAGAACTGTACAACACACAGCTAGGAAAGAGGAAGTAAACAAGTAAAGTGGAAAAACTACTGTAAAATAATAATGATAATAAAGAAAAGCTGTCTGGTGGTTTTTTGTTTTGGTTCACTTTCACCACTCTCATAGTGTTGTGTTTGCTCACAGCAGGCAGCTGTTTTCAGCTTGAAGAGTTCTAACTGTACTCTACCTGCTGAGCACCAAACTTTAGACAGAGACAGTCAGCAACCAGGTGGTGAATATAGTGGAGTATTTAGCAGCTACACAGCCAGATATTTCCCTCAGGGAGACCAAAACTAAACTAAAATAGACTGATTATTGGACTTAGAATTCACCAGGTGGCCAGGAAATGAATGATAATGTTTCCCTGTAACGGCTAGATGTGTGCATAAGCAGCTGTTTGCTAACAAGTTCACCATATCAATTTAAAAAGTGATGAAATGTCAGTGTTGTTTAATAGAATGACAGAAACAAAGTAACAAGAACAAACAGTCAATTAATGAAAAAGCTCAGCAACATGTTACAAGCTCAGTGGAAGCAGTCAGGGGCAGACAGATAATGATTATTAAGATGATCTTGTCTTTTAGTTTCAGAGAGGTAATTAGTGTGCAGAGCCTTGTTTAGTGTTACAATTATTGCATTCCTTCATCTTTTAATGGAAATCATAGAAGACATTTGACACAAAATATAAACATGAGGACAGAGTTTATCAGAAACAAAAGACTTAGTCAGACAGCATTAAGACAGTATTTTAAATCAGTCACATATGGCCTTACCACACACACAGAGTTACAGTCTGATATTCTGTTGTCTGTTCTACCATCTACCATCCCTATGTAGATTCCCAGAGACGTCCCTATCTGTGATTTCTGGAAGAAAGAGGGCACTCTGACCTGGACCACCACTGACGACCCTTATCACAGCGACTCTGATTGCGAAGAGCAGGACCTACGTTCTTACAAGGTACAGAAGAGCTGCTGCTTGGCCCCTCTGGCTTCTTCACATGCCTTAGAGAAACACCGGAGGTTACATGAAGGGAAAAATGTTCCACGCTGGCCCGGCCTTATGAAAAAATGACACCCTAGGTGACTGCCTACAGGGCACGTACAAAAATGCCTGAAACACCACATGAAAAAGTACTTTGAAGTTACTAAATCTCCATTACAAAAGCACCTACACAAATGAGTCACGCATCCTGAATGCCGATTAGCAGTGTGTGTCAGCTTTAAAAGAAGCCTAACTGTCATGACTGTTACATGAGATTTTTCAAAGCAGCACGAGGCAGCTAACCAACCTCCAGAGGGACCAAACAGGCAGTGCTCAAAGTGCAGGTGCCTCAGTCACAAAAGCTGCAAAGTGACTTTGAGATGCCTCAAGATTCATAACAGTATGAGTACAACTTAAACTGCATTAAAAAAAAAAAGAGCAGCAATCAAAGCTCAGTAACCTCGATAGGCACAGACTTTATTAGAATAACTGATAATAGGACAGCTCTGGATAGATCACCATCATCAATCAATGAGCCATTGTTTTCTCATTTTCAGCATATCAAAACGCAATAAAAGATTAACACATTTTCATTTAAAGGTGCACTGAGGAGTGCACAGAGTAGATACACTGGTAATTGTGAAAGCCTGAGAAATTGAGGCACACAGCATCAAAAATCGCTTTTCAAACCAACTCCACATAGAAAAAAACACATTCCATGTTTTTATTCCTGTTTAGACTTTTTTAAGATCAATCTGGATATGCCAAAAAACATATTAAACTCATATTTCTGCATTGAATGGTTGAAACCTTGACATGAGAGTCCTGACTGAACGGACATACAAAAGAAAAGAACAGGGAGTCAGCACACCAGTTCTCAAAGAATGACTGATGATGGCCTGCAGTCAAACTGTTGTACAGTTTGCCTTTCATTCACACAGACACAGCCACCACACTAGTGCAAGTCACACATGCAAGGTGCTGGACAAGCCTTCGGGAGCAACTGAGGACTTGTTCAAGGACACCAAGTCAAGTGGACAGGAGCAGCTTGGGGATCGAACCACCAACACTGAAATTAATTTTAATGACCAGTTCTACCTGTGGAGCCACAGCTGACGGTTAATAGCTGGTTTCATCATCATCATCATCATCATCATGTGATAATAATCTCCTAATTGCAGCTGTTTCAGACTGTTTTTTGCCAGTCAAAGACCTTGGAGGTTGAAACACTGCATCATTAACAATTTTTTGGAGGTTTCAATATTCAGTATGTGGACTACCTTGCTTTTTGTTTAGTATGCTGCCTCTGTAGTTCACCTTTACCCAGCTGGGCTGATACTATCTATCTTCCTTACTTACAGCCATTATTTTAGACCTTGTTTTTATTAGAAAATAACTAGCCTGGGTAAGCTACACAGAATCCATCCAAATAAGTTCTACCTGTGCTGCAAGCAAGTTGACTTACTAGTCCAGAAAGAAAAATGCCACCTCTATGTTTGCATAAAGCTTTGTCCACTGAGGAAGAGCCTCATGAATGTTTGTACAGCTTTACTCTTTTAAACTTTAATCTTTTAACTTTTCCATCCATTGCACTCACTCTTCTCCTCCTGACGCCTCTACTCTGCTGCCCCCAGCTCAGGTGCTGAACAAGGACAGAACACACCTCCATACCAAACAAATATTTAAAAAAATATATTCCCTTACCTCCTCCTCTACTGCTTGGTATCAGTTAGCTTGCATAAATTCACTTCAGGTGGTCTGACAAAGCAGGTTGGCAGTGATTCAGGTTAAGTCGTTTTAGTATCTAATTCTCGCAAAGAACCCTTGTCTTGTGTAGGCTCAAAGTTTGGAGATTTGTGCTTAAACACCTGAAGTTTAAAACACACTGCTCATGTAGAATCTTATTTTTCCAAAGGCGATGTATCTTCTTTTATTTACATTGTTCTTCAGCTTACATTATTCTCTCAGATGGCAGTTCTCCACTAGTAACAGCAACAACTACCCACCTCATTTCTTAAAGGCTTTAGGTGATGAAATGAACAGTTTTCTGTAGAATTGCATCCGGGGATATGTACTGAGCAGGAACCCTAGCAGTTGAAAAATAAGTGCTCTGTGATGAATGAATTTAGGGAATCTGCAGGTCTTGAAAAGTCTTGAAAAAAGCACTGAATTCAATTCTCTCAGAAAAAGGAAGGACTGGAAGTTACTAAAAAAGTCTTTAATTTTGTTTTTAAAAATCCTCTTGATATCTTTTCATGTGTGCTGTAGAGAGTGATGTTAAAACGTTTTCATATATGAATGCAGGCTGTCAGGAAATTTATAAATTACAAGTGAAACTGGTGCAGCATGGCTTTCCATGGCTTTTATCAGCCAACATACACACTGATACAGATACGTCTGATGAGTTAATATTCACCAGTATGTCAGTGTTTACATCTTTAATTGCTACCATGTCCTTTTGGACATTTATTTCTTTAAAAAATTGCTTATTTGCATTGTTTAAATATTAGGAGTTCATTTGATCCACTTGTACACTGAGTAATTTTTGGCCAAGCAGCCCCTCTGGCCTTGTTCGTAGCTGCTACATTGCCCTTTTTGTTATCATGTGTTTCTTCTGCTCATATAACTCAGCTATTAGCTGTTTTCCTGACTGCCCTCTCTTTTCTCTTTGCCAGTTTGATTTTTAAGTTCTACTGTGTATTGATCTTTTCTAGTGCTGCACATTGACATAATGATTGTTTAAACACAAACTGAATTAGCCTCATCTACTAAATGGCCACTGCTCATTGAAAAATTGGATGAGGCTCCATTCAGAATGTCGGTTGGGAAGAAATAACACTTAATTAAATCTTGATTCATATATTTTTAAGCACATTTTGTGAAGTACATTGTAAGGAATACAAAAGGAAGGTCTTGACAAAGACAAAATGGTCTTATAAGTTTCCTTGAGGTCATATGTGTAGATAGCAGAAGCAAACTATAATATCTGCTGCAGACTGTTCAGTATGCTGTGCTGGTGTGAGCATTCATCCCTTGAGAGACTTAACATTTCATAATGGTTTCTGTATGGCTGTGTAATGACCAACGAATACAAGGCAATTTCACAGGACCAGCTGCACTCTACAGTATAAACTCACATATATTTCCATTTTACATGATTATAATATGGCCCCATACACAACGTTAAACTGTTAAAGTGCTTTTGGAACCTCCGGTTTTATGGTCTCCCTCATTACCAAATGTAACCATTAGCTCAGTCTTTATGGTAAATGTCGGAATACATGAATGTGGAGCAGAAGTAGAGTTCCAGCTTCCCTTAAAGGTATAATATGCACAATGCAGTATAGCCTTATACAAAGATAATCCCTCTCAGTTATCACTTCTGACTCGCTAGAAGTGTGTGGTGGTGTATTTATCTGCAGAAACCCTGCCCTCTGCCTTTATTTTCATTAATTTAGTCTCCTCTTATTTTTCTGTACTGGGGCTGCAGCCTTTGGGCAGAGGGTGTGTAATCCCCAGCCAGTAGCAGCGCAGGGTGTGAAGGACTCAATAAAAACATAGTGACTAGGTTGAATCGTTCTGTCCGTCTCTGTGCCTGCTCTCTGTCGGTGTCATGGAAATATATGATATATGAATATATAATATAAAGAGTTGCAGGTCTGTGTGTCTGTTTTACCTAGAACGGGGATGAACTTGGGATGATAGTGTGGCATTTTCCTGCAGGTTTGTGTGGATGAGTGGGTGTCTTTATTTGTGCTTTAGAACATAACCACTGCGAAACAATCTCAAAATAACATTTCATCTCTCTGATTCACTGCTTATTTTTCTTTTACAAGGACAAATCCTGCATAATGTACCTTTAAACAGATGACCAGTGCCCCCACCCACAAAGCAAGCCCCATAAAGAAATGGTTTTCCCAGTTTGGTGTGGAAGAAGTCAACTATCCCTCACCAATTCCTGACCTCAACCCTATCCAACACCTTTGACTTCGAGCTGAGGCTTTAGGATCCAGTCTCTGTGCCTGATGTTAACTTGTGGCTGAAACAAATCCCTGTAATCAAGATTCCAAAATCATGTTGAAGCCTTAAAAGAATAGTGAAGGCTATAATAGCAGCACATTAGTCCCCATTGTTTTTGAATTACATTTTTGGGTGAAAAGAGTAACTGCTGCACTCTGACTCCAAGCAAGAAATTTATGTAGATAAATGGCATTTTAGTATGATCTTAGGTAAATCATATTTTAATGTTTCCTTTCATGTAGTTTATAGCTATATATTTTTACTGGGATCAAAACATCTCATTTGAATTAATTTATGTTAGAATCAGTGTGCAGATGTTATTTGGTTCATTCGTCCATCCCTCCCACATACAGCACAACAAACAAACCTCCCACCTTAACATACTGTACATGCTAGCTCAGTAACACACATGCCATGCAGTGGCACTGTTGCAATGGTTATAGTAGGTTATAGTTTACATCAGAACAAAAAGTTTTAATTCACAGATAGGAATATAACGTTTATTTCACCGGCACTGTGTTTTGAACCTGAGACACCCACATAAAAGTGTGCTGCCCCAGCAAATGTTACAGTATTGTGCCTCTGCGTCCTCCAGCTGTATTTTATCCTGACAGTGATTTCTCACTATGTGCTCATTGTAGTGGAAAATTCTCTTTTATTCCAGCTCTACCCCTCATCCTTCTGATAACTACTGCTTCGGTCTCTGTCCACTTTTCTAGATAAGCCAGCCAAGTCAATGTCCAGAGATGCTCTTCTTCCTCTGCAGTATGCTAGCTGGACATCTGCGCTCGCTCTGTTGGACCACAACAGCACTTGACCTCATCGACACACCTCTGCCAGGTATACCTATGTTTACTGGACAGTGTTTATCTTTTACTTTTATTATTTTATTATCTCATCATTTAATAAATGATTAAAACTTCTTTATGATAACTTAACAGGACTATCATTTTAAAACTTGCATTTCTATTTGATACAGTTAAACAGTTCGTGTTGTTTTTAAAGCAAAATAGCTTTAACATTCATGCCACATTAAGTCAAAATTAATGCCGATAGTGTTCTTCTTCTCTCTGATATTTATGCCATTTGCTGTGACCCCTCACCAGCCATAAATATACAGTATAATAGCACATCACTGAACCATGAAGACTCCTGACTTTGTAGACTGTCTGGAATAATTGCCTCTATTTTCATGTCTTTCGTGCTGCAGAAGCAGAGTTTGTGGCTCAGATACACTCCCATCTGTGTGACACAGCAGATAAGAAGAAACAGCACTACGGTGAGCTCAACCTGACGTCCCCTTCCCACAAACACACACGCAGGCACACACGAAGACCTTTAAAAGCGCAGCCTTAAAAGCTTGTCTCTTCGCCTTGTCCCACTGATTCAGTGTGTGTTGTAACAAGTCAGCGGAGACGGAGAAGAAACGCCCGGCAGCTCCCCTTCTTACATCACATGCTCTCTTCTTCGTCTTCTTAAAAAAACATACAAGACAATCAGAAACTACCCAAATGACACCCTTCAATAATACACAGTATAAAAATTCCATCAGTCCCACTGGTAATGGCTTTGTTCTGTTATCCCGACCTGGTTTTTCTATATTGGATATCTGTCTGTTCTTTTGATTCATGTGTGCCTTTGTGCCGTATCTCACAGAGAGCTGCTCAGTGGAGGCTGCACACACTGCAGTTAGAACACTAATAGACCTGGGGGTGAGTGACAGCCTCTATGTGTGTGTGTCTCTGCGTGTGTGTCTCTCTAAATCTGTCTGTCTGCAGAGAATTAAAGCTCGACTCAGGACTGAAAGTTGAGGTCCAACTCCCAAAAAGTTCAGTTCTTACATGATCTGTTCCCAGGAGAACCTGAATACAAATCAACCAAATCACTAATGATCAATCAGTCGCTGGGAAAGTTTTTCAACAATATTCTTGAGCTTCAAACTCAATGTGAACAGGAATCCAGCCTCATATGAACCAGCCATATCCAATCATGTTTGAGACAGATATATAAGGAGGATTCACTGGGCCAAGGACACATTCAATTTAAAATTAGAAACCAGAAAGGAGCAGCACAGGCAGGTTGAAGTCTCCTAACTGTGGCACAGTGATCTAGATTTCATATTAGCGTTTTTAAAGAAAAGCACTGCTGTCATATGGACCTATAAGTAGTATGAGTATGATTTGTAGCAAATATAAAGTAGTCAAATCGTGTTACATCAATTTTTCTGCACTATCAGTACTTTTACTTTCAGTTCAGTTCATTTTGTTTGTAATGTGTTGTACTTGTAATAGAGTATTTTTACACTGAGGTTTTGCTTATTTTACTGAAGTAAGTGCTGCTTATTTTTGTGGATTCCTCAGTGACATATTTCCCTTTGTTCCTGTGGGGTGTGAGGTGACTTGATAGGAAAACACTCCACTTCTGGCACAATGAACCGAGGATGAAACAGAAACTTTGACGAGACCAGATAAAGGTTTTTATGTTTATTGTGATGGATTATCGAGCCATAGCAGTTTTCAAGTCTCCGAAAGTTGTTTTTCATATAGTGCAAGAAGGAAGGCGGCAAATGGTTTGTCTTGCAGATAGGAATATGAGCGTCTGTTATCGCCATCTGCACGCAAACAGCGAGGAATAATGAAAAGGAGAAGGTCAACCTCACTGATGGGCGCCAACTTAAAAATAGAGGGAAACTGGAGGAAAACACACCTGTTGTGGTCAGAGAGATGGAGAAACTCACTCATGAATCTCAAATTTTTTGATCCATAAATACATAAATCAGTGTTTCTGCACAAATTCCTTGCTCTAGCAGTTCACCACTCAGCCTTTCAACTTGGTCAAAGTCGACAGTGTCTGCGCTCATCAGTCTCCTCTGTCAGTCTGTGGGTTGGGAATCGCTGCCTTTAAAAATAGAGCATCATTGACCTATATATCTGCAAAGATCTCATGAGGAAATTATTAACTCTCTTATCAAGGTTATCAGTCAGAAGTGGTCGTTATCTTGCTTGTGTCTTTAGGATTTGACAGATAATTCCAGTCCCTGATGTCATGTTGGCTTGATTTTCACACACTACACTTCAAACTGAGGGGGAAATTTGTTTCTAGTGTTTATGCATCAGTAAAACAAATGAAAGGACGGCACAGTCTGTAGTTTGACTCTCTCATTTCGCCTCATTATTTCAGACCTTGCTGAGCGAATAAGGTGGCTCTGTGTTATTTATGTAACATCTTTAGCTTTGTTTTTCTTCTTCATTCTTGAAGTGTTCTTGTTTTGAAGGGTTCTGTTTTTATCTCTTTTATTACTTCAGTGTTTTTTATTTGGCCTTGTACAAAAAAGCACACCACTGAAGATAAGAGAAGCTGCGTGCTCGCAGTGTCCAAATAAAGGCTACTGTCTAAAAAGTGTTTTGGTTGCAAGTCGTCCTGACGGTGCTGTGTTTTACGCTCGACTTCAGGTCCTTTCGGAGGAGCGTCAGAGGAGAGGCGTCGTCCTGGGTGTCAGCTCTTTGTTCCAGTTGTCAGAGAACAGGCAGAAACTGCACCGCTTCATCTCACAGTACCTCTACAATTAATGTGTTTAACTGAGAAGCATGACTCAAGGCCTTGACACGGCTTTGTTTTGTTGCAGAGTCTGACCTCATCCTCCCTTAGTGTCAGAGAAACTTGGGTTCGGTGTTAAAAAAAAAGCATGCATGCTGAGCCGGGACGCCAGTGCCTTTAGGTTAATTGCATTTTGATTTTTCAGTGATGAGACATTGATTTTAAGTTTATCTTTACTAATAGCATTAGCATAAAGCCACAGGGGACGAGGATTATGAAGTCCCTGTAATCAGTTGTGAGGACTCAGTGTAGGATGATGATGCTCAGTGCAGCTTGTGTTTCGACCATGTTTATGTTGTAATGAAGGCTGCAAGTTAAGTTTGTTACATGTGGAAATGTTTTAGTTCTGTGTTTTTCACAAGTTGATTAGTTAAAACAAATAAATGTTCTCATTTCATCATAAATTTAACACATGCACACAGACTGGATTTCATTTACACAAATTAAAATCTGTTACTGCAGTATATTATTCTCATTCCTATAGATAACCATATCTTCTGAACTGCTCATGGAGTCGCTTTCTTCCTGAATGTAGATCTTTCTGTGCTGACTCAGACCTCAGGAGAGTCCTCTCTGTTCGGTGTAGACCTTTTGACACCAAGATGCAGAGACAAATCGATGCCTTGCTTTGAACAGAACAGCTTTTTTCTGGCAGGCATTAATATTTTGGAGTTTATGGCTGACTTTTTGTACAAGTCTGAGTCAGAGTGGCTGTAATTTTCCGCCAAAATTGAGCACAGACCAATGCTACAGTTAATCAGCTGTTACTGACTGGGTGGCACTCTACTGCCACCCAGTGTTTGACTGAGGGTACTGTTGAGTCCAAAACAGTAGTCACACATGTCCCTCACACTCCATCCATCCATACAACACACTAATTCTAAGCAGACTAAGCAGACTTCTTGTAAAAACAGCATACAGTATAGATTTTTTTTATTCTACATGCTGTTTACAGTTAGTATGTGGTGTGGTGTTGGGACACAGCTTAATTAAAGGGAGATGCAGCATTAGAAAGCTCCAGGATTTGGTCTCTAACATCTGTGACACCTGAAGAGTCACTGACAGACGCACTATTTATGTCTATGAATTTATACAAAACTAAAGCTAAAGCAATCTAATACAAGTTCTACCTTCATGAAGGTTATAATGTTTTTGTGGTGCTGTTAAAATTCCTTGCATTTTATTTCTAATATTTTCCTGTTTATATTAATGAGTGTAGACTAAAATAGAAACTCCTGTTATTGTAATGCATCACCACAAACTACATGATCATACAGCTGAATCAACACCTCTCTGAAATCATCAAAAACTGAACATTATAACAATGATTAAGGTAGGATTTATTGCAGGATTGTTTCACTACACCTCATTAGTTTTGTGTGTGTACCTAATAGACTGGTAACTGATTGTGTTTCCCGCATCCTTTTTTTTACTGAAAGTGATTTAATTTTGACTGATTTCAGATTCAAGACATTCATTCTGTCTGCTTTGGACAAGATTTTTTGCCAAATGAATGTAATTTTGAATGTAATAATTTCTCATATTATTATTAACTCAACAGTCAAACGTTATTACCAGGCTCAACACGTCACCTCATTACAGTATTGAGAAAATGTAAATGGGTTTGTTCAGTCCTGGGAATTCTCTGAGACTAATCTCTGTCAGTGAAAAAATTCAACTCCAGTGATGATCCAGGAAAAAGAAAATGAAGCGCGTAGGTACATGAATCAAAGCCCAGATCAAAGTAATTATGGAAAATTCTTCTCTCAGGCAAACGCAAGGAGCAAATTTTGAAGACAGAATATTGTTAATTTAATTGAATTTTCCCCCATCACTGGAAATGTGCTTTTTTATATGAGAAAGCTACAGTTTGAATCCTCCAAGTTAGAAAAGTTTTATGTGCGATTTATCATCCTGACTATTAATAATACACGATTACAAATACTTTTTTCCCTTATATTGAAATAAGTCAGGAGGTTCACAGTTTCTGCTGTGTAGCATGAGTGGGTGGCTGCTGATAGAGGGTATTTTCACAGCTGGTGATGACTGTGACTCAATAACCGGGGTTGAGCTGCAAACACCACGTTGAGTCACGTAATTATACTGTTTCATGTAGTTAAAAACACCGCGTTTTCCCTCCTCACAATTAGCGTAGTATGATGAATAAAACATTCAACAGGAAACACACTTTTTACACATTTTCATACAATCAAGCGGGAAAAGTTTTTTTTATGTAAAAATAAAATAGTCCTTCAGTGTGTGAAATGGTTTATTTAACAGCTGATGTTCCTTTGTGGTTTGTTTCTGTTCTCAGTAGTTTGTCTCAGGGTTTAGACGACTTTGTTGATTATTGAGCCTAACTGGTCAATCTGACACTCCACCATGTCTCCTTTCTGAAAGAAAAAATAAAATAAAATAAAATAAAAAATACACCTTTACCCTCATATCTGTTATAATATTGTCATGGGCTTTACAGAGTCCCTTCAACACTCTCATACATTAAATGAAGTTGGATGAATTAACTTGTAGAGCTGGTTTGCACACATTATTAGTTTCATGCATGAAATCACCTTAAGAAAGATGGGTGGCTTTCTGAACACACCCACACCTGGAGGAGTGCCTGTCAGGAACACGTCTCCTGGAGTTAATGTCACGAACCTAACAGAGGAGAAAGAAAAAAACACAGTGGAGGCTCAGATTCAAGGGCAGGAAAGAGAAAGAGTTCTACACCGTAAAGTCATAATTACAGTGCACCTTAACTTATTTAGGTATAAAGTAACTTCCCAAATTTATCCCAGTGTATATGCAGATCTAGTGAAAAGTGCCGTGGGCTGCCATTATTACAGCATGACATAGGCGTTGTCACCAGTAAGTCAGGCGAAGAGGTCCAAGAATCTCTAATCAGATCAGTGGACGCTCCAGTTGGTCAGGGAGCTTTAGGGCAAAAGGGTGCCAGCCGTGATGGATAAGTCTTAGCTGAAGCATGTAATTTTGGCTTTGAGCCAGTGATGAACCCATTTGCTGACACAGTGCTCTTTTTGTGTAGATTCATTTCTGACACGATTTGATTTGCATAATTTCTTAAATAAAAACTGTGCACTCTCTGTTTGAGTTATCGAGGCAGAAAAATGTAAAAGTTCTAGATTCATTATGTAAATCTGAACCTAAAACATGCAACATCTCTGCAAAGTTCTCATGCACAGACGCCGTCGTCGTGGGCAGTAACAGTGAGTGGACTTACTTTGAGACCCAGGCGACCAGCGCTGCTGTCTTGAAGATCATCTGATCTGTGTTGCTGCTCTGGACTGTCTCTCCATTAACCAGGCAACGGATGCCCAGGTTGTGAGGATCTGGAGGGGGAAAAACACAAAAAACACAGGACAGCTGATATTCTTGTTTCTGACATTAGACCTTGACTTTTTACATGACGACGCCTGAAGAAGGTGAATGGACACAGTTACAAGTAAAAAACAAAAATAAAGAAAGAGGACAGCAACACCTGCTGCCCAGTAATGAGCAAATGCAGCACAATAAAGAAGAAAATGAATAAATAAAAAAGAAACAAGTATGTTTTCCCCTGTGAAGAAAGGCTGCGTGTGATTCAATGACAGTCTGGACGATTTGTGAATTTCTAAGTACGAGTAGCTTGGTGAATGCCACAAATTCTCTTATAACACTTGTACCTGCTACGTAAGAATGAATGTGTGAAATGTTTGTACAACTGGGGGCCTGGAGGACTGAGAACAAACTAACATAAGATAATACTAATGCTTGGTTGTGTGACTAGGATACACACTAACTGGGATAATTTACATTTGAAACATTAACTTGTTCGTCTTCTCTGATGGACCGACTATTTATTGGTGACACTGATTCTGAAATACCTCAAACCAAGTTTGACATTTCTGTCCTGAACCTTTTGTTAAATACTGACCAACATATACACCAATACCTAATCTATTTTGAATTGACTAGTGAAGTGACATAAACACAACAACCAACTTCCACCAACAATGTTTTTAACCTTAAAAATCTGGTCTAGTGTGCTCTAGTCACCTCATTAAACCTGACTTTTCTGTGAATTACAGCTTGTGAACTCAGTGAAGCTGCTGACGTACAAATTACAGATAACTGTGTGATTCACCAGACTATCTTTAATTCCCCGTTTCCGTCTTGCGCTCCCTGCCGTTCTTATGTCTCACTCTGTCTCTCACCTTTCACAGCGTCGGTTGTTACTAAGGCAGGGCCGAGAGGACAGAAGCTGTCAAACGTTTTTCCCAGCAGCCACTGCTTCCCGTTGCGCTTCATCTGCCAGTCGCGCGCGCTGACGTCATTGGCCACAGTGAACCCGGCCACGTAGGAGAGAGCATCTTCCTCCTGAACAACAAGAGGAGTGGAAGTGGAGTCTGTGCAGATGCTTCAATGGGGCATCAAACATCAGAGGTGGTGTCGTGACGCTCACCTTGATGTGCTTTCCTCTTCGTCCAATCACAAAGGCCAGCTCCACTTCCCAGTCCACCTCCTTAAGTCAGACAAAAGAAGATCAAGCAAATACAACATCAGAAAGTACCAGAGCTGTGTCCCAGTTCTAAACTACACATATGTAGTGTTCACACAGAAAAATACTTAAAATAGTCACCATGCATTCTAAAAAATACAGTTAGTGTATAGTAATGAATTGGGACACTGCATATGATTTGGTCTCTTTAATATCTGCAAAACATGAACTTGTGTATTCATAGTGTCTTGCTGCATGCATATATTTCTTTATTATGCTAGAAAAAAAACATTTTACGCTTTGAAACAGGTTTTATTATGGTGCAAATGAGCTTATTTCTTAAATAAATTAAAACTAAATCTAAGGAACATTGCAAAATTTAAACGTTTAAAGGTCCTCTATGTTTTTATCATATTGTACTGTTCATTAACGTCTTTTTCAGCTGTCTTAGCAGATCCTCTCGATCTTGACTGCAAATGGTTCAAATCTTTGCACTGATCACACATTTCACAGGTTTTAGCTTCTCTCTACCGGCTCCCTGTTACTTTAAGGACTGATTTTAAAGGTTTACTCTTGATATATGAAGCATTACATTAGACCTAAGATAGCTGTGGTGCCCTCTGACCTCCGGGATCGCTCAGATGATGTCTCAAAGGGACCAAATTAGTGCACTTCTTTAAAAAGCGTCTTAAAACATTTCCTCTCTCTAGACTGTTATTGATATAATAACTATATATAGTCTTTCCTCACAATATTGAAGTGCCAAAGTTTGCTCGCTTGCTCTCACCTGGCTCTCTGAGGGCAGGGTAATGTCATCATACGGCCCCGTGATGGCGCTGGGGAACTTGCTGAATATAATGGGTTCCTTGGGGATCGGGGCGTTCTGCTCCAAGCAGTGGTCGCGATAGTTCATGCCCACACACACCACCTTCTCCGGGGCCAATACAGGAGACAGCAGATGGATGTCCGATCGCTCTACCACACACTGACCGGACACCAAGGCTCTGAGGAGGGAGACGACGAAGATGAGTTAGAAAGAGCGTGATGATTTGGGATGGAAGTTGACTGAAGAGCAATAAGAAGAAGATGATGATAATGATGAGGATGAAGAGTCAAGCAAGTCTAACTACTAGGAAGATGATGATTTAAAGATGGGGAGCTGATGTAGGAATAAAATGATGATTTAAGAAGCCACAATTGTAGAGGATGGTGATGATTTCGCATTAGCATAATTTATGAAGATAAACAACAACAGGTTGTTGATTTAGAATGATGGTGATGATTTAAGATGATAATGCAAGAGGATAATTACTTAGATAGAGGACGGGGAACAAAAACGATTGAGCAAGATGACTGTAGATTCAGGAGATGATGTTTATTCAGGGAAAACATAATGATGTAAGAAGATTATGGTAACCGTGACGATGATGAATGAAAAAGATTATGCTGAGGAGGAAGATAATGATTTGGAGGGCTGGAAAGCGTAATTAGGAATGATGATGATGACTGATGAGGATCATTTGGAAGAAGAAGACTGATTTAGGAATCGACGTGGAGTCAGAGCAGAATAGGTTTAACAATGGCACCACTTTCTGATACAGCATCGTGAAGGGTTTATACAGATTTTTTTGATGATTGATTTACTAAGGCTTTATAGGTCAGTTCTAAGCCATTTTAGCTCTTAAACATGGCCGAACATCAAACAGTGTGTTTGATACCTCTGTGCACACTCCAGACCTTTGTCTCCCAGCTCCAGCAGCTCTCTCACTGTTGAGGGCATGGAGGGGTCAAACGCCTTCAGGTCCACCACGCCGAGCCCTTCGCCTTGCTCCACTCCCACTCTGATGCCTCCTCCTCCATCCCCATGGCGATGGAACTGCACCAGACGCATGGCTGCACCGCTCAGGCCTCGCCTTCTGTGGGTCTGCTGTTTGCCTTTGTGAAAGTAAATTTCCTGAAGATGCAGAAGGAGCGAAGGGGAAGTCTCATCTGTTGAGGACAGAAGAAATGAAAGTGACGAAGAAGACAAACACATAACAGGTGATGACAGGTGGCAGACAAGCGGAGAGAAAATTGAAATCAAACAACAGCTAATGAGATTTCTTTCTTTGGGAGTGTTTTGTAGACTTGAGCTGATTTATTTTATGTTCTCCTCTGTTTGTTTTTCCTTCAATTAATCAGCTCTTTGTTACTCTGTCAAATGTCATTAAATAATGGAAAGTGCCCATTACAGTTTCCTAGAGCCTGTAGCTTCTGATTTCATGTTTTGTCCAACCAAAAGTCTAAATTAGAAATATATTCGATTTAAAAACTGAATAAATTAGAGCAGTAAATTCTCACATTTGAGATGTGGAGCCAGAGAAAATTTGATAATTTAGTAACTAGATAGATAGATAGATAGATAGATAGATAGATAGATAGAGAGACTTTATTGATCATGTGATTATGGACTGGTCCTGCTATGAAACTACATAACCTTTCCATTCTCAAACTGGTTCAGTGAGAAGAAGCTGCCAAAATGAAAGTACCCGTCAGCTGTCACAGCTGTCTGTCACACACTGCACAGTCATCATTATCTGCTATAACTTGATAGATAAGTTTTAACTCATTAGTTAGATAAGACAAGCATGAACACAGCTGCAGTAGCTGGTAACCTCTGCCTACCTGCAGCTCGAGCTGTAGCTTTGCAAAATGGATTCTTATCTCAGATGAAATGCCACTTAAAGAGGAATGTGACACTGTAACCAGCTACTGAATAACTCTGACGGCTACTTCTTCTTTCATGCCCTTTGCACTGTCTCTTGTTAATACTCACCTCCGCTTCTGCACAGAAAACACCACTTTTAACTGCTTCCGGTTTGTGTTTGTAGTCCACGAGGTCAGACCTGTCAGAAACGAGACATGTTATTCAGCCGAGACTAACTGCAAAGTGTATTCATGATTATTATTACATTATGTTTAACAACACACATTATACTGACAATATATTCGTCTTAATGCGGCTTTTCGTGTTTTTGTATCAGTTTAAGGAACTACAATTCCCGAGTACATCTTTGAAGGTGCCTTAAATGCAGTGGGAATTTAAGAACTTCAACGACCTAACTTGAGAAGCTTTAGTTGATCAAAACTTTACTCAGATGCCAATCATACCCTTTTACATCCGCGCACAAAGGAGATATTACACAATTTATGGGAGAGGGAAGAAGAAAAAAGTTGTGCCACTTAAATATGCCCTCAGCTTTTTTGCGTTGGTCTTATCCTTTATTTTTTATTTATTGAAATATTGGATAACATTGTCCATTTGGGCCTCAAACTGTCTTTAATTGAAACCAGCTGAGAAGGTTAGGAGTGAAGATGTCTTTTTGGTGGAAGAAACTAAGAGCACAGAAATCTGAAACATTAGAAGTGGCCGACATTTTTAATTTAATTATTCACCCTTATTGTGTGTTTTTGATGTATAATCTTAATTTGAAAAGTCACTACTTGTCAGATAACTGTAGTGGAGTAACGAGTGCAGTATTTCCCTCTGAAACTTCCTACACTTGAGGAATAAAATAGCATAAAATAAAAATGTTAAGTCTTAGCAGGAGCCAAATTTGAAGTACAAGTACCCCATAACTGTACTTTGCTACAGTTCTTGAGAGTAAATGTACTTAGGTATTTTACCCCAGTCCTCATTTGACGTTATTTGAGACAAAGGGGCCTAAAATCGGAATAAATTAGCATTTAACAGCGAGGGTGGTCGTAATTACGAGCTGGGAGAAGGCCGTGAAGGCAGCACGAAGGCAACTTAACGGATCATGTGATCGTCTGGAGAGGAGTGCAGGGCAGGATCCGTTGCTACCGGCTGTCAGCTGTCTCTTTCACCCCGAAGACACCGGAGGAGGAGGACTAAAATGTGCACCAGGTGAGATGAACGATTCTTTGTCATTTTAAACGCTCGATTTTTGCTTTTTTGCCCAATGGATTTCTAAGGTGCAGCTTTACATATACATTAAGTAACAGCCACGGAGACTCGAGGGGTTTTTGTTTTAATACTTTATCCCATAGCTATTTAATGGCGTGTTTTTTTCCAGTTGGTTTAATTCAGCCATTTAACTTATCTCGTTTTCCGAGTGCTTCATTAGTTTATTCATCTAAAGCTGAAAGTGGAAAAATCTGATCCTCCCATGTTGCAATAGATGTGGATACATTTACCACTAAAAGGGCCCACACATGAATTTTTCGCTTAGATTTCAGTTTCAGTATTGCTATATTTCCCTTTTATTCCCACCAGGTGTCATATGATGCCAAAAATGTCTGACGGGTGCAAGAAAACTGGTTGAAAATAAAAATCCGACTAGTTAACAGATTTACACACAGTACATAACAGTTGTATGGAGCAGTCTGGGCACCACTGAGCAACTTAGACCAAATCCCTGCAGCACACAGACATTAAAATTAGCCCTCTTTTCACATTCTATGCACTGAAAAGAAGCAAAAGAACAATTATCCAAACCAAACCTCAAAACCCACACTGAAAATCTGTGGGTAGATTAGAAACATGCTGTGCTGCAAGAACTTAAATAATCAAAATCACTAAATCAAGAATAGAAGGACAAACAAGTTGTTGCAAGCTGTGATGTCCTCCCAAAGGGTATGGCCCCAAACTATCGCTAAGTTACTGTTGAATTTCTAAGTTCTTGTAATGAAAAATAACAATACGTTTGAAGACACTTTAATGCATGTTTGCTGCAGGGGTTGTATTTACGTCTTTTGACTTAAAAAATCAAACCAAATATATGAAACTGTAAGATAACCATCTGCTGCGAGCTGTGGTGATTGCTCCCTGTGAAGTGAACGCTCGGTACAAAGTCTTGATTTTGCTGCAGTGAGAGAAATGAACCTGTCACACTCTTTTAACAGCTGAAATTAAAGCAGATCTCAAAGGTCCCACTGCGTTATCATTAACCTGCATCATAAGAGACTAATTGCATCATTTTGTCTGAGATAGCTTATCCGCATCAGGCAGTGCTGACACTGCACATACAAGAGGAAATAACTGTGTGTTTTCTCTGTGTGTGTCCCTCTCCCTCTCTGTCCAGCGTCCAGCCTGTTGAGTGGACCACCGACCTCAAGAACCAGAAGTGAGTGTCAGGAGAACATGCTGCCTCTTTAGCTCTGATGGTGTGTATGTGTGACAGTCATGTTTGATGATGGTGTTGTCTTCTTTCTAGTTTTGATGGCATCGTCTTAGTGACCCAGAGCCATGACACGCTGCCCCCTGAGCTCGAGTGTCTGAAAAGCTCCCCTGCAGGACTACAGCTCTGTGAGTGGTCTGGTCTTCACCCACCTGCAGCCAATCAACCTCAAACACCTAAACTTGGTCCTCGCTTGGTCTGTCTTTGCCTCAGAGCATTTATTCCTCTGTGGTGTTGCTTTATTTCCAGGTGGACAGCGGTCTGGGGGAGGAGGTGGTGATCCTCAAGGTCCACGGTCTCCCTGGTAACCGCCTGGTGTTTGCCTCCACCGGTCCCGTGAACCGCGACTATGACGACGCCAGGCGCTTCAGTGATGCGGCAGTCAACGGCATCAAACGGTCAGCTGGTGGTAGCTTTTTTTTCCCCCTCCCATTGTGTTTCATATTGGTCATTTACCTCCAGGGACACATCTCCATTCCCTTAATGGCATCTGCGTTTCTTTCACTCAAGTTTTTTTCCTTGTGTCCTACTAAAGAAGGGATGCAGGGAAAAATGTGAGGAGAGAGGAAATGAGGAAATATATCTGTTGAGAAAAGAGACGTCCTGAATCAACGTTGGTTTCTATTGAATCTATTATTTATGTGCCCACTTTGGTTTTAAAGTGTGATGATGTTGTCATGTGGTTTCAGATCAGTCCAACCACTATCAGATCTAATAAAGTTGTGTGTCAGCTAGTTAAAAGACTTCTGCAAAGGATGGTCTCTTGTATCCTCACCTCTCAGAGCAGAAATAAGAGCTTTCAAATCAAATAAAGGAACTGTGTCTTTCCAGGGCCCTGAAAGCCGGCATGCAGCGCCCCCTGCTGGTCTGCCCTCCACACAAGGATTATAAGAACAACACCTTGGTAGCTGCACTTGGAGCCCTTCATGCTCTTTACATGGTGAGAACAAAGCTAAATGACTCCTCCTCATTCAGGGCTTATGAAGAGGCTCTATTCACACATGGTACTTGATGTGTCTTGGATGACTGCACCACAAGTGGACAGCTTTAAAGGGGAACTCCACTAATCAAAGTTTTGTAGTTACTTCTAGTCATGAGAAGCACTATTTAGCCAGTACACTGCACAAAACTGTTGTATAATGTCTCCTGTGGAGTGTAGTTTGAATGATAGACTAGTCTATGGATCTATTTCAGCCTCTGCTGCTTCACCTACGACCATTCTGTCTCTTGTGAGCCACCCAGCTACATGGAAGTGTAGTGCTGCTGTCAGCACACAACATCTCAGTTTCTTTCAAGGTCCACACTTGAGGCAAAGTATCAGTTATTTGCCACAGTCAATTCTCTAACTGTAAACAGAAAAAAATACTTATTTGCCTTTTTTTAAGCAACAATTATAGTTTCCATGAAAGTGCAAACTATAGTCCATCTTATCTAAGACTAGACACATCCTACATAAGTATAGATATACTCATATACTTGCTCTAAACAAGGCCATTTCTTACATAGATGAAACAATGTTTGCATCCAGTGCAATAAACTCTTGTGTTGTCCTCTGTTTATTTTCTGTTTCCTCCAAAAAGCCCCTTGAAGTGAGGGAGGGGAAGGTGAAATCCAGTGACTACAAGGTGTGTGTTCTGGGGCTGTGGGCTGCACATGAGGCTCAGGGAAAGAGGCTGGTGGAGCTGGCCGAGGCCCTGGAGAGCGGGAGGTGAGTCACAAATACTTCCCACTCATTTCCTGCGGAGATTTTATCACACCTGTTATTCACTTGGTCACTCACCAACTGTACTTCCTCCCCTCCTCAGACTGGCATGTCGTGACATCGGTGGCTCCGACCCAGAGCGTATGGCCGCTCCTCGTGTGGCTGAGTACGTCCTGGATCTCTTCAAGGACAGCCCTGTGCAGGTAGTCAGAAATATTATATAATATGAGCTGACAGGGTCACATGATGCTCTATATTTTATTAGAACTATTGTGAAGGTGTTCACTTTTCTGTGTTTATTCACCTCCAGGTGGAAGTGCTGAGCGACCTGAAGGTTCTGGAGAAAGAGTATCCCTGTCTGGCTGCAGTCAACCGCTGTGCCAGCAGTAAGAGAATATATATGGTTTTAACCACATATTAACTAACATGGCTCCAGACACAGATTTTCAGAACTGTTAAGTGTTGATTTTCTTAAAAAGATGTTTGCATACATATTCATATTTTCCTCCTCATACAGGTGTCCCTCGTCACCAGGCCAGAGTTATCAAGCTGCAGTACTGTGGAGAGGGACCCATCCAGAAGACACTCATGCTGGTGGGAAAGGTGAGAGGGAGCTGTCAAGACTTCAGTCCATGAACCGCTAAAACATTAAAAGGAAAGCTTGACCTCAAAACAGACCTTTTAAAACATGAGAACATTTCAGAACAAAACTGTGCCTGACGCTCACAGATCAATTAAATTCATCAAACTTGCACACTTTGAACAGTGGTGAACTTGCGACTGAAGTTTAAATTGATATCAGTGAGTAAACAATAACTGAGTTTTCAACAAATAAAACCTTGAGTCCTCAGAGTCTTGTCAACCTGAACTTCAGGGAAATAGTGTAAAATAATGCAGATGACATCTAGAAACACACAGATGCACATACATAAGTAAGTAAATAATAATTTATTAGTTGATCAACACAAAATGAATGTGTTTAATAAAGGTTAATACATTTTTATGATTGAATAAATGTTGTAGTCGCAGCCTTTCTAACACTCTAATCTGGAAGAGACGCTGTCGGTTAGGTGTTGGTTAAAAGTTAGTATTTACTACTATTTACTTTACTACTACATCATCTATATGTGATTGACTACTTAATGCATTTCCTTCCAGGGTATCACCTACGACACTGGAGGAGCTGACATCAAGGCTGGTGGAGTCATGGCTGGGATGCACAGGGACAAGTGTGGAGCTGCTGCCGTTGCCGGCTTCTTCCAGGTGCATGACCTACCTCTGCACCTGAACAACAAACCGTCAGGGAGCTTTTACTGGGCAGATGAAGAAAATGACTTCTTGGTTTGGCTCAGTGTCTTCAATATGAAAGCTGCATTTCAGGACTTGTGACTAGGTAGCTCAGACCTGGATGTTGCTGAGTCATGGTGACCAAAGAACATATTAGATACCTCAAGAGTGCAAATTTTCTGAATTCAAGCCCTTTGTCTGGGGAAAATGAAATGCTAGTGTTCAAGTCCAGATAGCCTTCCATTTCAGCTCAGTCATTATAGCAGTGTCACTTGGTTGAAGCTGATATATACGTGACCTGATATATAGGCGACCTGAGCTTTAGTGACTTGTTTAGTGACAAGTCTTCAGTGACAACTCTGCCTCTTCTTTGTCTCCAGACTTTAGCCAAGCTGAAGCCAAAACATCTGAAGGTTGTTGGCTCGATGGCCATGGTGAGGAACAGTGTGGGAGCAGGTCAGTTTAATCCACTTCTTCCCATTTTTTTAGAGTATGTCCCCAGTTTTACTTCTCTAAGTGAGGTCTGTGTTATAGCTCCCTCTCCTTCAGCTGACTGTGTACTGTATGTGTGTATTTTCTCAGACTGCTACGTGGCAGATGAGCTGGTGGTTTCCCGCGCTGGTCGTAGAGTGAGAGTGGGAAACACCGACGCAGAGGGACGTATGGTGATGGTCGACCTGCTCTGTGAGATGAAGGAGAAGGTCAGAACATCATCCGTATAATCACGTCTTAACTCAAGTCTACATTCTAACCCCTTTTCATTATTACTATCTATCATTCCTTTTAAATTAGTGTACCTCTAAATGAAGGACTGGGTAATCTGAGAAGCAAAAGCTTAGGTCCAGTGTCAGCATGGACATTCAAAATCAAATTTATCAACATTTTTACCCCAGATAGTACTTCTCAGTATCGTTATACATCCACATATCTATATCTTCTGGCCTCCACTTGATATTTTAAATACATTTCTTTCAAACTTGGATTTGTACTGACCCCATATTTGTACCTGTTTTATCCATTGGAAGATGTTGAGGTTATTCTGAACTCATGTTACTACAAGGTTAAGTTCAGCGTATCACTGACCGAGAACTCTTTCTTCTTCTCTGTTTGATAATGTCATGTGTGACTGCAGGCAGTATGTGAGACTTCTCCTCAGCTGTTTACTATCGCGACCCTGACTGGTCACGCCATCAGAGCCATGGGACCCAACTACTCTGTGAGCGCTGTTCACACACAGGCATTACTGTTTGACATTTAAACATCCACTGCTCTAGAAATCACTCTTTGTGCTGAGTTCGGTTTTAAATTTCTGGTCACAGATCATCATGGATAATGGACCAGGCCCATCGCAGTGAGAATGCTGCTCAGTGGCAGAAAGGTGAGAAAAGCTTTTAACCACATCTGAAAATAATCAGATGTCATGAAGTTAATTTAGTCGTCAGTTATTACAACAATTGAGGTAAAGCTACAAAGTAAAATATGACTTGAATGTAAACTCATTTTTAGAGTTCATTAATTTAAAGTTTAGCTAAAAGAAATATAAAATTTAGATTAGTATTTGTATTATAAACAAAATGATAAATTGATAATCAAACATTTTTACCGCTAAGCTGCTCTCTATTTAATGTCATCATGAGCTGAATGTGTTCTGGGTTGTGTTGGTCAAACCAAAACAATTTAAGACATAAATATAGTAATTATCTTGTTTTATGCTTTGTTGCAAATGTCACAACTTTTGACTATTTAGAGACCTAATAATTAAAAACTATTGGGTCAGCATTAGTTATGTTGCACTCAAAGCAGACTACTTGACACAGAGTTGACCTTTCAAAGCAGATCTCATAATGTCACACTGAATTATAGAGGTAGCACACTGGTGTTGAACACAGGATGTGTTTTTGAACTTGCTTCCATGTTTAAAGGCAGAGTTGTTGACTGTTTAAAAGTGGTTATTTTTTATAATTATTACTATTATTATTATTGAAGAAAATATTAATAACAACAGTGAGACTTCCTGTTTCATCATGTTCTGCAGATGTCACCATTTTGACTGAATCAAACATTATCCTGACTTACTCTCAGCACAAGTTGCTTCATAGAAAGATTTATTTTCCTCATCATCAACTAACACCTGATTCATTCCTCTCTTGAGCAGCTGGAGAGGTGTTGGGCGATTTGTTTGAGGTGTCCAGCATCAGACGAGAGGACTACGAGTTCCACAAGGGCAAGTCTGAGTACGAGGACATTCTGCAGTGCAACAACCTGCCTTCATCAGCTACTCCACGAGGACATCAAACCCCTGCAGCTTTCCTCATCATGGCCTCAGGGCTCGACAAGGTGCTCACACATTCAGAATAAGTTTTTATTTATCTGAAAATATGAAAATATATATATATATATACACACACACACATATATATATATATATATATATATATACACACATACATACATATAATGTGGAAGAAGTGCAGTGATTAACTTGCATTACTCCTGAATTTCCAATGCAGCATGGTGTGGACTCAAACGCACCTCTGCCATACTCCCACATTGACATCGCCGGGTCCAGCGGTCCTTTCCCCGGTGTCCCAACAGGAGCCCCTATCGTCGCCATGGCAACCAACTACATCCTGTCTGATGTTCTGTAAACGGATACACCAAGCATAAGAAGCATACGATCTCTGCACTCGATCCCAACACAAATTTGTAACCGTCCAAATACAAACAAAATTCCTGACACGTCATTTAATGCAACATGTGCTGTTTTTCATGTCTGACTTTCCCTAATACCTCAAATTTCTTCTCTTCAAGAATGTTCTCTATTTTCTAAGATCTTGTGACATTTGTTCTATCTGCGCCAAGTGTCAAATGACCCTGTTCTTAAGTGGCCTGAATCCATATAAACTCAGGGGTTAAAAGGCATGAAAATGTCATCCTTTTTTATGTGCGTCTGTGAGTGTGCAACAAATCGTGGACATGGTTGTGGGATTAATGACATTGTGTGCCAGTTTAACCAAGTACTACTCTCTGATCAATAAAACAAATTAGAGCTCAGTGAATTCTTTCCATACTACTTATTTTAAATCTTTAATCTTAAAGTCTGAAGAAGAGATGGGCCAGAATGGTTAAAGGAAAAAAAAAACAGTATAATACTTTTGCCTCAGTGGAACTGAAAATATTTACATTTTAAATGCCTTTTATACATTACACTTGTGGTAAAAAGTGTGGTAAAAACAGATTTGCATGAAATGTCACATAAAATTCTAATAAATACTGTAAATGATGCATTTGTATAGATTAACAGCATTTTAATGTTGCCCATTACAATACTGGGCTTTAATGGTCAATACACTTTGTTCCTTAAGGGATATCAAAAACCATCAGGGTATCTGCAGGTCTTGAAAAGTCTTAAAAAGAATTCAATTTAGTTCCCTCAGGGGAAAAAATGCCTTAGAATATATGACCAACATGGGTCCAAATTAGGTTTATTAATTACACTCAGTTTGCTGCAGGAGCACTAAAAACTGCAGCTTCCAAGTTGGTCATACAGTTAAATCAATACACCTCTTTAAACAATTTTAACTGAACATATAATCTCCACGAGGACAGGAATTATCAGGACTGTTGTATTAGACCGAATTAGTTTTAGCCAGTTGTAGCTAATAAACTGCCAACTGAGAGCAGATTACTATGAATTATTGTTATACACAGCTTATAATATACAAATGTCATGTACTAAATAAATAATTGTGGGCCGTATTGAACTGTATTCAATGCAGCATTAAAATGGTCCTTAAAAGTCTCAAATGTTATCCAGTGAGTAATTCAGAAACCCTTGCATATGTAGGGAGTCGTGGCTTTAAAAAAAAATGCATATGTTTTGGTGAAATAGATGCATCAGACCGTTGTCACAGGTTGACTAACTGTCCTCTCCAATATGGCCGAAATCCGTGTCCATTCGTTTTGCGGGAGGTGGGAACAAGGAGGCGGAAATGACGCAATGACGCCGAATCATTAAAAACTGACGTTAGCGCGCGCTTGCAGCTCAAACCTTACCTCTGCAGTGAGAGTTGTGTCTGCGTGCGGTTCGTCTGCTAGCTAACAACACACAAAGACAGAACTTTTGGAGGACTCTCTCTCACACACTCGGTGATCATTCCAAATCGCAGCCTCCATTTTAACGGAGTAAACGCTAAAGGCGACAAAAGCTCTTCTTTTGAAATCTACGCAGACGAAAAAAACTCCACAGCAACCATGTTTGAGGCTCGCTTGGTCCAGGGCTCCATCCTGAAAAAGGTGCTGGAAGCTCTGAAGGATCTGATCACAGAAGCCTGCTGGGATGTCAGCTCGTCCGGCATCTCCCTGCAAAGCATGGACTCCTCTCACGTCTCCCTGGTCCAGCTCACCCTGCGGCACGACGGTTTCGACTCATACCGCTGCGACAGAAACCTCGCCATGGGAGTCAACCTTAGCAGGTGGAGTAAATATCACCTACAACACTTTTAGCCAGGAAACACTACAGGTTTAAAGTTATTTGACATCATTTCTGTTGCGTTTTTAGGTTGTAGGCTTAAAGAGAAAAGAAGTATCTGCCGACGAATACGTAGTTTGACAGGTCGAGCTGCCAAAGTTTTGCCGCTGCTAAAATCGATATAAAAATACATGAGGTTTGGTTCGTGTGAGCGGCTTTTATACAGTCTGCAAACCCCTAACCTTCCGCACGGTCTGACTGTCACTTCAGTATCTTTTGTTAGCTTAAATTAATGGTCTGTGTCGAATATCTGGAGCTTACAAAGAAGGTAGCCATCTTGGCGGAGTTGCCCGGGCATGCCTCTGTACTGCACTGAGCTTTCACCTGTTAACTCTTTATTGACAGCTTTCAATCTGACCAGTTTACTCACCTGTCATTCACTATTAGATCGCTTGGTTTAACGTACAGCTTTTGTCTTGTGTTGAAATTACATTTGGCGCAGTTTCAGGGAGACGTCCCATACATTGTGATTACGTAGCGACGTCATTTGAGCGCCAAATTCTCTGCAGGGAGGGTTGGCGGGAATAGTTTTTTAACCCGGGAACTTCCACTTCCGCCTGTTTGTGTAACACTATACCGGTTCACTACATATGTCTTTTTGTTAGAGCATTTAGATTTTATATGACAAAGGGAATAAGTTATAAATTTGATTAGTTGATCAACAGAAAATAACCTGTAACTATTTTGATAGATGAATTGTTTCAGGAATTTTTAAGTCAAATTTTAATACAATGCAGAATGTTGCAATGTAATTTCAGCCTCTCAAACTGCATCTTTGTAAACTAGAGCTGCAACTAACGATTATTATCATCGATGATTAATATGCACATTATTTTCTTGAGTAATTGTTTTATTTGTAAAATAGTGGAAATGCTTGTTATAAACTCCCATAGCCCTCGGCGATGTTGCTTAAAAAATGAATATTAAAGTATTCAGCACATTAATCAAGAATGAACACTCCTCATTTATTTAAACTTTTTGGGAAATGCTTTACTTAACACAGTAAGAAAAGATGTGTAAATGCTATGTGTAAAAGTTACTTTATGATCAGTCATTTACTTAAGAAAAAATGTGAGATTTTCATTAAATGCTGATTAAATACGATTAATCACTCCTCATGTATATTATGGTATTCTTATTGCTATTTGAAATGATTTACTTTGATTTTTTAGCATATTTAAAATGTACTGCTTTCTACAGCTTTTTCTGTCTCTTGTAGTTTGTAACCCGCCTTTAATTTGTGTTTTGTCTTTTGTCATTCTCCTCCAGTATGTCAAAAATCCTGAAGTGTGCAGGAAACGAGGACATCATCACCCTCCGAGCAGAAGACAATGCAGACACACTCGCCCTTGTGTTTGAGACACTCAGTAAGTTCTTGGTTTATTGACGTTACAGCAGCATGAAATCAACTTTACAGATCAGCTTATTCAGCTACGTTTCTTCAGCATTGTCTTATTAATTACTTTACCTCTCACTCTTACAGACCAGGAGAAAGTCTCAGATTACGAGATGAAGTTGATGGACCTGGATGTAGAGCAGCTGGGTATTCCAGTAAGTAATCTGTTGCCTGTCCTTGTCCCTTATTGTTGTCCCGTTATGCATGCTTTTCCTGACCTTTCCCTGACCGTCTGTCCCTCCAGGAGCAGGAGTACAGCTGTGTGGTGAAGATGCCCTCTGGGGAGTTCGCCCGTATCTGCCGCGACCTGTCCCAGATCGGCGATGCCGTCATGATCTCCTGCGCCAAGGACGGAGTCAAGTTCTCTGCCTCAGGAGAGCTGGGCACAGGAAACATCAAGTTGTCCCAGACCAGCAATGTAGACAAAGAGGATGAGGCAGTGAGTAGTAATAGTTAGGCTGAGTTATAATCACATTTAGTCAACCCACAGTAAAACCTTGACAGAAGAATTAGCAAGCCAGTAATATTGGCTAATATTAGCTTATGACATTGTTAAACACTGACATCTGTATGTAGCTCAAATCCAGTGTTGGCTAGTGATACAATTAGCAGTGAGTTGGGCTGTTTTAGTACACATACAATCCACTGGCTGCTGAATGCTTTACAGATGTTCATGTTTTTTCTTTTTCTCTACCTTGTGTCATTATTTGAATACAGTTGAATTTGTGGCTATTGATCAGATGACACCAGCACTTTTAAGACATATGTTAATTATTTCAAATGTAAAATGAGTTATTCAAATTACTTATTGCTGATTTAATGTTTGTTTTATTTGTCCCTAGAACCAAAGATTCAGAGCTTTACCTAAGGGCTGAAACAGTTGATTGTTCAATTAACAGTAAATTAATCTGCATCTACTGACCACAGTGCAAATCATTCATTAGTTTCAGTCTTAGGAATTGAATATATCAGGCTCCAACAGCTCATAGTTGAGCACTATTGACAGTGAGACTGTTGGATTCCTAGATAATAAAGCTAATTGTTACTTGCAGCCGGGCTCTTCTATTACTGTTGTGATGACTCATGTTAAAGTTTTGACCACTTTTCACTTTGTGTCTGTAGGTCACTATTGAGATGAATGAACCCGTCCAGTTGATCTTTGCCCTCAACTACCTGAACTTCTTCACCAAGGCCACGCCACTGTCAAAGACCGTCACCCTCAGCATGTCTGCTGACATCCCCCTCGGTGAGTGCATCTCTTCTTTTTGATTTAACAAGTCTCTTTATTTGGATTCTCAATGGGTTGTGGCTCTGACTTTACTTTATCCCCCCCTGCAGTGGTGGAGTACAAGATTGCTGACATGGGACACGTCAAATACTACTTGGCACCGAAGATCGATGAAGAGGCTTCCTAAGTTTGTCTCTAAAAGCCCAAAAGGGGAGAATAGAGAAAAGCAGGCGACTGGGACTTGTCTTGAGTGATTTGAGGGACTGAAGTGATCCTCTGGCGGTGGATGATCACTCTGTCTGAGGTTTCTGGTCTTCTCCTGTCTAATGAGATTCACAGCAGGAGGTGTAGAGACAACTTTTATTAACAGTCAGCTGTCAGCCGTATGAATGATGCCATCTGTGTGATGTGATAAAGCTTCAGTGCTTTGACTCTGAGGAGGTGTTCAGAGCGGCTGGCTGTGTTCCAGACAGCCCCGGTGTAAATTCAGCACTTGCTCACTCCACTGTTTGTGTCTCTCTCTCTATTTTTACCCATTTTGGGAAAGCAGATTTCACATATCCCATTCCTCTTGTAGATAACGCATTTGTAAATAATTTTTGTGGTTTCGCACTGTCAAGTCAACCCCAAATGTTTTTGTATTCATTGATTCAGTCCAAAATAAATGATTCAAGTTGTTTCCAATATCTGTTTGTGCCTTTTGATATTTGTGGACAAATGTTACACGTACACTAGTTTTAGTCATGCTCGCACTGTGCTCGCAGGTCTTTAAAGTGCTTCACTTTGGAGTTGGAGTCTGTCTTGAATTTCATTCAAAATGCTGCACTCAATTAGGTGCTGAATGTACAAAAAATAAAAATCATGACATACTTCATAATCGTGCTAACTGAAACATCAGTGAATTTTTCAGAGGAATTGGGCTATTGACATTTTTGACCTGTTAAAAAAGCATAGGTGTTACTTGAAACACTATTAATGGCTCTGTTATATTCAAGTGTCCAAGTAAGCTGTGCCAGTGATCGAGCATGCACAATACCATGACCTTGAGCTTTTCTTACTGTGACTTAAAAATGTCTTCAGTAAAAAGAGACTTTAATAAACAAGGCCAAAAGTGTTGGTTTTCATTCAACTCAAGAACCAAAAACACATAAATGACTAAAGCAGACATAGATGTTTATCCAGTAAATATCTTTGGTTTTCTTTTACCAAAGCTTTTGAGGAATGAAAAGTACAATACTTCCTTCTGAAATATATCAAGTAGAACTTTAAAGTACCGTAAAAAGTTTTAAGTACCACAAGATTGTACTTAAACACAGGACAGGACTAAATGTACCAAGTTCATTTCTTTTAAATGATTTGAGATCCCACTGTAGCTTGAAGACAGTTGCTGCAGCAGTAACCAGGTATAGCCAGTAGGTGGCACTCTTCTGCTGCTTTTGTTTCTGCTGTAGATGGGAGCACATTATAGTCACCTGACAGGTCCCATTTGAGGAATAATTTATGCTGAGAAGAAATTTACTCTTTATTTCCATTTGGCAGTTTTCCTAAAAGGATGAAAAGTTAAACACATGGGCACAGGATGTGGATTTATTATGTGCTCCTGGATGGAAAGCGCTCATCAGTTATTCAGCATCAAAATGATAATCTCTTTATACCTACACAACCCTTATCCAGTGTCAAGGACATTTCATTTGCTTTTGCTTCTCTGTACTTCAGTTATTCAACCACGTGATAGGGATTTTGGCAAACAACTCTCTGATCTCAGTTTCACAGAACAGTTACATCACAGAAGTCATCAGAGTTGTTGGAGCTTCAAAGCTTCAGGTCAGTGAACAAAATGAATAAAAACAGTCAGAGAATTCACTTCTCATGAGGCCAGAAATACCTGAGAGACACAAGTCTGTCTGTGTGTGTGTCTGTGTGTGTACAGCTGGGTGTTTACTGTGTTGTAGTGCAGTAGGTAATATGGAGCCAGACAGTTTTAATCCTCATACGCTTTAATCTGACCCTCAGCCACATCTGGCTCTACTCTGAATTCAATTTCTCTACTGCATTCAGTTGAGCTCTATTACTATGTGACAGTGGTGACATTGCACTACACTATGGCTCAGAGGAAAATGTTGTACTTTTTACAGCACTACATTTATCTGACAGCTACTACATACTTTTAAACTGGAAATTTTTACAAACAAAATATGTGAAGATCTTATAGAATATGTTGCTTTGTTATAGATTAAATGCTTTATTATAGATTGATTAATGGAGTGACTAAAAACTACTCAGCAACTACTTTAATAGTCATTGAAGTCATCTTTCACACAAAAATGCTCAACATTTTCTGGTTAAAACTCCTGAAATGTGAGGATTTCTCACTTTTCTTTTTTTTTTACTTACATACTTTTGCTTAAGTGACATCTTCAGTGTAGGACTTATTTCTACTGTGTGGTATTGTGGTATCAGTACTTTTACTTAAGTAAAGGATCAGAATACTTCCTTCGCCACAGCTACATGTGATAACTGCTAATTCTGCTGCTTTCATGTAATATGTTTACATGAAGCTAACAGCTACAGCTAGCAGCTGTTTACCCTAGCAGATAAGCATAAAGATGGAAAAGCCTAGCTGTATTCAAAGCTAACAATTTAAGTCTACCAGTACTAAGGCTCACCGTTTAAAGTGGTGTATTTAATTTCTTTGATCAAAGCAAAAATCAAACTGTATTATGACAGTTCCAGGTTTTATCTAGGATTATGTATCGAACTATCTCATGGACAGGACTAGTTGCTAGGCAACCAGAGAAGAGAGTTAGTTGGGTTTGTTTGCTCCGATAGTTGATGTCACGCAATCCCGGCATACAATAGTTGAAAACAAAACTCCGCTATATTGACCGGTAAGCGCGGCGTTCAATTCAGTGCCAGGCAGGCCACTGCTGGCAGGTAACGTGTCTCTTCTCTGCTGTAGTTCTAAAAAGTTTACACGGTGGATAGCTGTTGTGCCGAGGGATGTCAGAATAGTCGGGGACAAGCAAAGGGGAGATTAGCGGATTCCCAAATATCCTGAAAGAAGACAGAAATGGTTTACTGCCATAAAACACGCTAGAAGCTAGCAGAAGAAAACGGAGTGGTGTGAACCCACAAGAAACGGATATCAGGTACAGAATCCGACGTTTCTTAACGTTACTACCTTGCGTATTTTACGTGATTTTATTGCGATTTCTAACGGTTCTATTATCCTGAAAGACATTTAAGACCTATGCATCGTGGCGTGGATTTTGCAGGGCTAACTTGTTGAACAAGGGAAAGCTAATCAGGTAACTGTAGATATCAACAAACCAAGTCACGTGACGCAAGGAGGTCTATAGTAAACTGTTTTAGGTTTCTGTACGGATTTATAATATGTCTAGACAGTGGGGGGAATGTAAATTGTACTTTGTGCAAGTTTTAAACTAATGAATGTGATAATGAGATCTGTTGTCAACTAAGCTAACAGCCTGGGGTAAGCAATTGCAAACAAAGCAAATGTGGCTACCCCAGGTAAATAACACAATTTGTTGATTTTAAGAACTTAAAACATGATTAGTGACAAATAAACACTAATCGTGGCATGTGGCAATGACAGTGGTTAGTATAGTCATTTTAATGCTATAAAATTTTCAGGTGTATATGTATTTACCTGACACAAGCTAGATCAACCTCTGCCGTGGTGGTCCTCGAACTTTTTGACTTTTGTCCCTTTTAAACAACTCTCTTACGTTTAGTACACTGTGTACAGTTGTATGTGTTTTGGGGAAGTATATTTTTGCTGAGTAAATATAACCCCTGCAGCAAACAATACGTTTATTTTTTCAGTTTTTTAAGTTAATTGAATCAAAAGTAATAGTGCATTAATGTTTGAAGAAATGTTCATTTTTAATACTCAAAATATGTAATTGCTTAGGGGTGCAAAAATTGTCCCTTTTTCTATTTCTTTTGTCTTTCTCACTCCCACAAAGAGGCATTTTCTCATTTTCTGCACCATCACTTCAAAATCTGACTTTACTGATTAAAGAATAAAAGCAGCCTGAGTTAGAGACAGTGGAGCATAGACAGAGCAGATTATAACCTTACAGTAGATTCCCTGCTGGTGTAATCCCAGACTGCTCTGGAATATCAAAATTCATCTGCTGAAAGGGAGGGAATGCCTAATGAGCTCCCACCCATGCAGAAAAGAGGATTTTACTTTTTGTGGATTTATTTTTGCCAAATACATTTTGATAACTTTGATGTACTGTATGTCTTTTCAAATTGTCTAAATCTATAGCAGCTTTCTACTCTGGACTGAATGTTCCTGAAAACTTGTGAGGAAGCTGTACTCATAGTATTTTATTCTCTAAAACACAATGTACTGCAGCTGATAGACCTGATAAGGGAAGTCGTGTGTGTCTTCAGATACAGAGCGGAGAAAAACGATGGGACTGTCATTTTAGGAAGTGACCGATAAAGCAAAGCGACAGCGCAGGCATTTAAGCTGCCTCAATATTTAATTAACCACTGCCATCCAGGTTAAGATTAATTACTTCCTGGAACAGAGCAAAGAGGGTTCAACCTGATTGGGGTGTGTGCTCCTGAATTGGCCACAATTTCAGACTGCAATACCAGTTACCATGCTTACCATGCTTTATAATGACGAATAATGTCAGAGCTGTAATTATGAATTTCATTAATGATTCCAGAAGTTTTAAGCAAAAACCAGGCCAGTCAGACAATATGTCTTTATATCAGTGTTACATAGAGAACTTACATTATTAAATAATGTAACTTTTGCATCATATTGACCAGATATTACTTTGTACTTTGAATTACTCTATAAATCTCACATATTCCCTGTCAAATCCAGAAGGTGGTGATTACCATCCAGTCTTCAATGGTGATCATTTAACAAGCACAATAAACTCCATTTGTAAAATGTTCAAGTAAGCTGAGAACAACACAAAAAGTATTACATAAACAAAAACAGTAAGGTAAATTAATCTGTCCAGCACCCTCTCACAAGAAGCTAATTCACAGTGACAGGGCACTTAAACAAGATATAAAAGAAGCACATAAATATGAATAAATGGTTTCTAGAGTAGACAAAATTATGTAAATACTTTCACAATTCACAAAGCACCTCTACAGAGTTTGCCCATGTTAGCTTGAATGCTAATTAGCAGTATTTATTGAAGTCATTCCTATGTTCCCAAGGTCCTTTGTTTTCAGGATCCTGTGTTCTCGAGCTCTATATAGCATATAACGTGACCCTGAAAAACCCCCCCAATTCTGTATTTGCTTACTATTACATGTGCTATTGTAGGAACTCATCAAAGAGGTTCTCTGTTCCTCGGCACTGGGGCTCTCAATCGAAATGTAATAGGCCTACACAGACAAAGAGAGAAGTCTGGGAACATAGATACACTCCCCATTTAACAGATAATTTCAGTTTTCCAGGCAACATAGAAAGACTGCCAAAGATTACAATTCACCAGTACCCAAACTGCAGATGCATTCAAAAAGTAGAAGGAAACAGAGAATCTTCCAAACACAAGATGCAAGTTAAAACTAACCCTTTAGACTTATTACACAGGAATAGATTTGGGAAATACACTTTTACACTCTTTTGTTAGGAATGAGGTAAGACGACTCATACCACTCTCATATCTGTCTGTCCAATATAAGACTACCACCAGCTTAGCTCAGCAGAAAGACTGGAAACGGCTAGCCAAGCTCTGTCCAAAGGTATCAAAATTTGCTTACCAGAACCTCAAAATCTCACTAATAACACATTATACCTTGTTTGTTTTATCTGTAGAAAAACAGACAAATTGCTAATTGTTTTAAGAGAGGGTTCAGTGCTGGCCTGTTTTCTAGGTTGGGAGCAGTGGCAGGAGGATTTTGTTACTTTTGGGCAGAGCCAGTCAACCTGTTTCCTCTTGTTCCCAGTGTTTGTGCTGGGCTGAGCTATAACCAGCTGCTGGCTATAGCTCCATGTTTACTGTACAGACATGAAAGTGGTATCAGTCTTCTCATCTCACTCTTGGCGAGAAAGGGAATAAGCAGATTTTCCAAAATGTCCGCCCACAGAGATTTTCAGTGAGAGACACTGGGATGGCACCTGTAGCTGTGCAGCTGTAATGCTGATTAAAGTGATTTAGGTAATTGGGCACAGATGCCCTAAAGTCCATGTTGCACCCACACACCCACAAAATGCACGAAGGTGTCATGATGGCTCTTTTGTTGAGACTTTTTTAAAGGGTAGCTGGTTTTCCGAAAGACCTTTTTCGATTCTTCAAGAGCAAATGTTAATAATAGTCATAACACATAAAATGCTGTTAGCAAGTGTTCAGCAGGCTGGTTATATAATCCAGATCTTTAGGTACTGATCTTACACTGGTCACTGAGTTCAACAAAATAGAAGTGCACCTAAGTCTTCACACAGTCACACAGCCAACACCAATTGTTCCACAAGTTACTTTAAAGTCATCAAACTTTTACATTATCTACATTATTTTGTGATATTCTGACATATTAGTTGTGTGAAAATAATGATTTTACCAAGCTTTCAGCAGTGTGCCAGACTTCTTTTAATCAACTAAGAATGAACAGCATAAAATATAAGCTCTTGCATTAATTTGAAATGTTTTAATGCATTTTTAGTGTCGTTACACTTGGCTTAGATGTTGCCTGTTGTATTCAAGTGAACCTGATCTCTACAGTGTTACCATGAGGCTGGATTCCCGCATATATCTCTCTCTCTCTCTTCTGTCTCTGTCTGGCCTCTAAATTGCTTTCTGGAGGCAGGGGATTTTGGCCAAGGAGATAAGGGGAATGGGATGAAACACTCTCGCTGGCTGTCTATCTCGGTCTTTCTCAGCGAGGCAAGGGGAGTCTACTGAGCGCCGTACATTTATAGAGACAGAGGAGAGGCAGGGATTGTACTCGCTCATCCCTCGGGTCAGTGAGGCTGAGGAGATGCCAGCGACATCTTTCAAACCCATTTCAAACCTCCGTCAGCTTTATCAGCAACAAAACAAACTGCTTGTAGATGAAAGATGTCAAAGCATACAGTGGATTCTCACTAAAAGTGTATTTCTGCTTGGGGAAAGCTTGAATGTACAACACAGACGCTGCAGAAAGGATGAAAGTCTTGCTGTTTCTCTGTTGTAAATGTGCATGTTCTTGTGGTTTTCCCTCTTCTTGTCAGTCAGTCAGGTCCTGGAGGATCAATCCCAACCCAACTCTCAGACCTGACACTCTCTTACATAAGCCCTCAGTGCACTGCTGTCTCTCCACAAGAGCAGGTCGCATGGATTATTGATGCCAGCACAGAGTGAGGGAGCGAGGCCGCACATGGCAAGGACATACCAGTCGCACATGCTGCACGATCCACCTGCTTCAAACCACTCAGCTGAATATTTCAGATATCATTCCTTCTATTGCAAAGATTTTGAGGCAGCCTAATGTTTTTTTTTGTGTGTGTGTGGTGTGAGGATGTGGGGATTCCCTCTCCACAAACCCACCACTTTACTTTTTATGCACACAACCACAGCTCTCTCCCCACATTACATTCATACCACCCTCCTCCCCCTCCTCCTCCTCCTCCTCCTCCCTCTCCCTGAGCTTTGATTTTACACTGCGTACCTCATAGTTGACACACATGTATTTCTGACTATGCTGCGTGTGTCGAAGTCATCCCCGCATGGATTAGCATATTAATGGGCTGTCCTCTTTGTCCCTGTTTTCTGTCACTCAGATTTCACAGCAGCGAGGGAGGAGACGAGGCGATACAGAGGGGGAGGAAGAGGGAAAAGAAAATGCAGAGATGGAGCAGCGTGCTGGAGCTTGAGAGTCACACCTGAGTGTAGTTGGTGCAGGTGGGACAAATAATCAATATGGTAGTCAATTGTTTTCTTTTTTTTAATGCTGGTGACACCAAATAAGACTAAATTTTTAAATCCTCTTGAGTCTATAAACCAGATTACATCACTGTTACATGTACATGTGTTTCATTCCATTTAAAAAAATAAGGGACTATGTTAAAAACTGGAAAAACATCTGCACTCTCCAATTTCAATAATAAATATATATTTTTATTGTATATATTATATTCATATAATATATAACAGTCACAGGGTCCATTTTATGAAACTGAGTGCTTTTCCTGATTATTCTTCCAAGTAATATTTTCAATGCAGGACTTTTACCTGTATGAAGTATTTTTACAGTGTGGTATTGGTGCTTTTATTTTGGTAAAGGATCTGACTACTTCCTTCACCACTCCTATGGATTGGCAATCACTTGATGAATCCTGATGCAAAACACCTGTGTCATGTGTCTGTGTCGTCCAGATCTCAGCTCAGCACCTCAAACAAGCCTCTACATGGTGAGTGGTGAAATTCAAATATAAAGACAAACTTCAGCTTATTTTGGACAGTGCTGGTGAAAGAAATCCAAGTTTTTGATGCTTAGACATACATACAGTTCTTTTTTTTAATGCAAAAAAATATTTAGTCTATTTACTCTTAACTTGCACAGATATCACACTGCATTGCAGATGTTGTCAGCTTTGGGACAGGGCTTTTTTCCAGTGTGTTTTTAATTGGTACATTTAGCATTACAAACACTTTAACCTTCAAGGAAAAGAGATTTAGAGCTGAAATGATTACTTGCTTAGTTGACCAACAGAAAAATAATCAGCTCAACTCAACTGACTCTTTTGAGAGTCGATTAATCATAATTTTCCAGCTTCTCAGTTGTGAAGATTTGCTGTTTTTCTTTTTCATATTCAGTAATAAAGTATTTATAAGTTTTGTGATGCTAATTGGATAAAAACAAGCATTCCCTAAGGATGACCTTAAGCTTTAGGAAATAGTGAAATTTTAAGGGATCTTTCGATGAAGAAGTCTGTAGATTAACGCCAGCAGGTGAAATGTAAATCAAAATCTTTTTTTTTTTTTTTTAATTGATATTTCCTTCTCTTTCCTCTTTTCCTGCACTTTGTCTCCCGTCACAATCAGATCTTTGTCCTTCTCTGTCCAGGGATGCCTCTGTTCGCTACTTAGCAACTGTTTCCACGGATACAAAGTTGCTCCCTATCTCACCCGTACCCCGCCTCCACAATAAGTCGCCACTGCCCCTCTGCTCCTTTGTGTCCACTTCCTAAAGCCTGATCATGAAGCAAAGTGAGCCTTTTAGTTCATCTTAATTTTAAATCTCAGGAAACCAAACTGTCTCAGGTTCACAACAGATTCAGCATCTTTTGTCTCAAAGCTCAGGAGAGGACATTATCCTTCACTCTGTGTCACAGTATTCCTCTGTGTGGAGGGATGGTTGTTATCTTGGTGCTTTTGGTGCTTTTATTGATCCTAGGGGGGCAGTAGAAAGTGTATTGATGAATGTGACAACCTCTTACCAATTACACTCAGGCAGTTCTACTTTTCCTCAGTGTTGTTCTTGTGGGCGGAGTGTCGGTGTGCTCTGAGACCATACAGTCCACCTCAGCACTAATGTCACTGAGACAAACCGCACTTCATTGTCTGCACTTGCCCAGTAAACTGTTCATGTAACTGACTGTCATTCACACATGCACACACACACACACACACTCAGGAGGAGAGCAGATGAGTCTTTGGCAGTGTGATTGTGAAAAACAAATCAGTGGAGGCACATGGAGATAAGACAATAATATACAGTAAAGGCTGCTGGGTACATTCAGACATGAATGCAAGTGTTGGAGCTACAGAAAGATCTATTTATATCGCTCCTAAAAATAGATATTCTTCTCCATAGAAACATGAAATCCTTCTGAGGGGCGAATAACTCTCAAGCTGCTGCTGGTGTGTGTGTGTCTGTGTGTGTTTTATTCTTCTATTTTTTCCAAAGGTGAAAGCAAATTATCGACTGTAGCATCCCAGCCGTGAGGCTCTTTCTTGGGGAATCTCCACTCTCCCTCTCAGTCTGCAGCAGACAGGATTTTACAGTGCTTTGATGATCACCCCACCACCGCCACCACCACCTCTTCAGTCTTTCATGGTGACAGGCTTTAAGCCGTCAGGCACGCCGTAGATTCATGCACATTAGTTTACAGTAGCAGAGGGGGAAGTGTGTGAATGTGTGGATAATCTGATGTGGGAAGAAACACAATGACGTGAACATTTAAACTGCAACCTCTTACTTTGTGATGTCTCAAAGATTAACCTCTGACTAACTGAGATCATTTGGTTGTTTTTTTTTTATCTGATTTTCCGTCACTGTTAGGAGGGTGAGGTATGCACTTCGGTTCTGTGGTAAGGCCTAAAGCCTGTGAAATAACACTGTAGTATCACCCTGCTGCAGCACTGGGGAATGTTGAATTCAGCAGCACTAACTTGTCTGGCTGATGTTCATTTAAAGTACATTTGTTACTTTGATTTGGCCTTTGATTTCAACTCAATCATCAGCCAACAAATTCATTTCACCAGATGCCAAAAAATGACAAATTGACTCTGGAAACTCACTGAGATTTTAATGAAAATAAGTTGAAACAAACAGACTAATACTTGATACTGCAGTTCTTGCAGATACAGTGCTCAGATTAAAGGTAGATAGAGACTATAAAGTACTTAACATAAATCAATAGACAAATTAAACAGTAACAGAGGTAGGTAAGAAAAATGATGGCTGTATATTGCATTTTGCTTCTTGACCAACTCTTCAAGCATCTCATTTGTCGCAGATCTATTGTACAGTATATGTTGTATTTCTGTGTTGGCAGGAAACCACTGTCAAATGCAACATGTGACAAATAATAAACATGAAATCTGAATAAATGTGTGGAAAAACATAACAAATGCATGATACAGTGAGGCAATTAACTTCCTATTACGCTTTGTGACATTTACTAAAATGCCCAGGGGACCTTGATTTCAGATAAAACTGCCAGGAAGAAAAGATTTCAACGATGCCTCAGTGAATGCTTTGAATTAACATCAGTGGAAGATTTTGATTTGGTGACAGGCGGAGCGTGCCGCCACCATCATTAAAATACCAAATGAAGGATTATGTTTTGGAAACGTGGTGTTTGTCCTTTCAGTAGAGACTCGTGACGTGTAGATTGTAATTAAGCTGGTCAGGAGGTTCCTTGTGTCCCAACACCTTATGCTGCTACTCAAGGTTTGGCTTTACTTCCAGTTGTCATCCATGTTTATGATGACAACTGGAATGACAATGTAACTGGTAAATAGTAGACTTTGGAACAACTTCTGAACATACCTTAACAGTTTAATTGGGATATCTTGCATGGATATGCCTGGATTAGTGGATTAGTGGGGTGAAATCCTTATTTTGTAAGACTGATTCATTTTATTTTTCAAAAAAGATTACAGGAGTAATTTTCATGTTGTTTAGCATATTGTTCTGATGCAAAAAGAAAGAAAATCTGTTAATGTTTGGTACTGAGGAACATAGTTCAAGTAACTAAAAGTCAAGATCTGTCTCTGCACAATCCTGTTCAGGTACCATTCACTTTAGAAAAAGGCAGGTTTGCTGGTCTCCCTGAGGGGAACAGACTTTGTTTGCTATGTGTTTAAGGTCAGACTGAAGATAAAGTCCATTTTTATTGGTCATTATATGCATAATTTTATTTTTTCCTCCTGGGGCAGAGGTTCCTTACCTGGGAGTTCAGAACCTCTGAAAGGGGTTACAAGTTAAAGGGGCAATTTGTAAGTTTTCTCCTCTGCCAAATGTGGTTTCTTGCAGGTAGGGTGTGGTAGTGATGGTTGCTTGCCAAGAGCTTCAGCCATTGTTGTTTTACAATGCAAGAGGTTATGAGATCTCATCCCATCTCTACTTTCCACTGCTGAAGACAGCTCTTGGCGATTAAAGGAATTGGCTACGTAATAAGAACTTACATATAGCACCTTTAAATCAAAAGAGGTCATAGGATTATCAATTAGAAAATAGTCAAAAACAAGATTATGCTACATAAAATTATGTCTGTTCTATAACTATTGTCGTCAGGCTTCTAAAAATTCTTCTGAGATACAATCTGAGAGGGAAAAATTACTCGTAGGTAGATTAATGCATGCTGGAAGGAACTCATGAGAGGAGCACCTAAATTGGCACTGAACCATTGCAGTAGAATTTGATCCCTCCAAAACTCATGCCAAACATTGAGTGGTCTTTCTCAGATGCATCGTTCTCATCCATCGTTGTTCACCATCATGTGCTTCTCCTGTAAGAAGAGACAGCTTTGCCTCAACATCTGTCCCTGCTCTCACACTGTGTTTCCTGTTTGCCTGATGATATCTCTCCTCTTCAGCAGAGACTATGGACGTCCTTGGGGGGGAAACCAGCAACTGATTCAAACGACTCGACTCAACCATCTGATATCCCCGTGGGATCAGAGAGCCGCTGTCGATCTCCAACCAGAGCTGTTTCCATCATGTTTATTCTGTGTGAGCTGGTGGAGTTCAGATGGAGCTGACCCTTGCACTGATTGTTTGTCCTACAGAGCCATTCTCTCTGATAACAGTTATCCTTCCTCACTGTGGGAAAGACAAATCGAATGCTGAATGTGCTTGTGTGTGTGCATTTCTGTGTGTGTGTGTGTTTGCGTTTGCGTGGGTAATATGGAAGTTTAAAGAATGAGATATTGAACCTGAGATAAGTAAAACAAAGACAAAGATAGAAAAGAAAAACTGAAGAGGGGTTTTTTCTGTGCATGTGTGTGTGTGTGTGTGTGTGTGTCTGTGTGTCTGTGTGTCTCCTGTGCTCGTTCCATCACTCACACGTTAATCGGTTGTCCTCCTTCAGTGGCCTCTAAATGATGCTCACCCAATGAGAGAACATGCAATTATTCACATGGTGTCATCTGTTAACATATTACACGTGCATGTGTGTCTTTGTGGACGTGTGTGTGTCTGTGCGTGCATGTCTGTGCACGCACGCGTGTGTGTGTTTCTGTTACACAAAGCAAGCAAGGCAGAGATAAAGTGGAAAACAAGACGAGAGAGGAGAGGCGGAGATGGAGATGGAGATGGAGATAACGTGAGAGACAAGGACACGGATGCTGACACATCTGAGATTATATAAAATCCACTTTGTTAAAAGTCACTTTATAGGTAAGGACTTTAAGAACAACAGTTCTAACTTTCTCAAGACCTTCTCACCTTTCCACCTGACCCTGTTTGTACTGTGTGTCGAAATATTTGCATATTCACATTTTAATATCAGTAATTTTCTCACCAAATTCTCACCAATATTGTAGCATACTCTACAGTGGTGGAAGAAGCACTCAGATCTTTTAAGTCCAAGTAGTAATACCACAGTGTAGAAATACTCTTACAAGTAAAAGCCAGCAGAACGGCCCATTTATCAGATCATAATAATAGGTTTCTTAATTAGTATATCACTTGAATGTTGCAGCTAGTAAATCAGTAATTTTTTTTTTTTTTTTTTTTTGAATGACTTGAAATAATTTTTTCTGATTATACATACACACTAATGTTACATAATTAACATTTTCAGTGCTTGACTATTACTTGTAATGGAGTATTTCCACAATGTGGTATCAGTACTTTTACCAGTACTTTAATTGTGATAAATTTCAATATCAATTTGAAAAAAATTCTTCAGTATGCAAGATGCAAAATTCTGTCTCAATGAGCAAAGCACAGCTGAGTAGATGTGAGGATGTGGTGTTTAAAGAGGAAAAAGCATAAATCTGTGCATATGCAGGAAGCTGCAGACATTGATTTCTGTTCATACAGTGTGTCAGCTGCCCTCAAGTGATAATTTCCCACTTCTCTGTTTGCCTCAACTATGTCCAGCATCATTTCCTATGAAATCAGGTTTAATTCTTTCTCTAATAGTGGACATACTGTGGGCTACCATGAAAATTAAACTCGCGTGAATGTGTGTTTGTTCAAAAATGGCCTCTGTGTGCTGTCAGGCTCGTGTGGAAACATGGAAACATGTCTCCAGCTTTGGTGGCTAACAGCTAAAAGCGGTTTTATTAGACAGATGGCCTTTCCTCATTCATCCTCCAGGCTATTTACATTTTCTTGGCTGTTCATTATGCAATCAACGTGATGTGTGAGGATGCTTGACCTGGCTTGATTGCTATTTAGCATCTTGCTACAGTATCTCTCTCTCTCTCGCGCGTCTCTCTCTCTCTCTTTCTCTTTCTCTTTCTCTCTCTTTCTCCCTCTCTCCCTCTCCCTCTCTCCCCCTCCTCTGGGCAGCTTCACAGTGAGCCAAGGTCGCCTAAATTGATTCAGTTCCTCACCGAGCACACACGGATTCTCCAGCAGAGCTTTAATTGCATTTCTGTACCAATCACTCTCATGACAATCACATACTGTAATCTAATGCAACACACACACACAGACATAAAGGACCTCCCCCTCTTTACTTGATATGCTTAAATTGGCCGCAGTGATCATGGTGGAGAGAACAGATGAATGAAAAAGGTCGAAACTGTGAAGAATTTGTCTCTTTTTTTAGAGTAGCTGCCTTCAAGTACTGCTGTAAATGTCAATTAAGTTTTATGAATTACATTTATTTATTGCAAGGCTGTTGCTCTGAGCTGAATTTAAAATAAACTAAAGCCTTAGGTACCGCTGTCTAATAAGACTGGTTTATATGTTGTTACTAACTATTAACTACTATTATGTTTTGTAGGTCAGTTAAAAACAATAAGAACAACGTCTGGTTTGCCAGGTTGTTGTTTATATCATCAGGTCTCTCTCTATTAAACCAGCAGTTAAAGTTATTGTGTGATCTGCAATTATAAATGATGTAAGCTGTTAATAAAAATTTCTCATAATATTTGTTGAAGTCTACAGCTGTAAATGTTAATAAGTTGTTAATAAATGGATTTTAGGTAAGATGCATTTATTGAGTAATCACTGCAGCTCTACTTACAAAAGCTAAATAGAGGAGGTGAAAACCAGTCTGTTGGAGGGATGATCCTGATGATAAGGGGCTAGGAGTAAAAGCACAAAGCAGGGGTCATTGTGGAGGATAAAAACCAGCTGAGAGATTTTTCACAGCTAGTCCTTTACCAGAGGGTGAGTGGTCAAACAGTCCATTAGAGACTTTTCCCTAATGGATTAAACAGCTGCCTGAAAAAACAAGTGTCACCAGGATTTTCAACAACCTTGCAGCCTAAATGGTGTTCTTAATAATGGCTTATGACTAATCTGTAAAGCACCAATAAACGATTTATTAACTGTTAATAAAGCCAATATAAATGGTGCCTTATGTGTAAAGCCAGCTGTGCAGTTTGATATTCCAGCTCAACATCTGTGCAGGTGTTCACCGGCTGCAGGTAACGCTTTAGGCTGATACATTAGCAGAATTAAATCCACTTCCAGCCTGTTGACTTTGTCCTCGCGTCATTAGGCTGTAAAAGATGAAGGTCCACTTGTTTCCTCTGCTCCCCCCTTCTCTCCACCCCCACCCCCTCCGTGTGTGTGTGTGTGTGTGTGTGTGTGTGTGTGTGTGTGTGTGCTGTGCGTGCGCGCGCATTCCTTCGCATCCAGTGGCTCGGCAGTCGGAGCTTGAGGGTCCGCGCAGAGAGGACATCACTCGGCAGAGATCAGCCATCAGTGTCGCCGTTACAACACAGAAGAACATGCAGGTGAGTCACAGATTAAATCCTCTCTCTGCTGCCCGTCATGCGAGAGGACGACAGGTTGGACTGATGATTTTTCTGCAGGTGGCAAAAGAAAGCAAAAAAAAAAAAAACGCGTTGAAGTTAAATTAACAGCCTGGATCTGCTCGCCAGGCTACTTGTTGGCTAAATTCTAATTTTCATGTTCGTTTTTAAATTCAGCCGCGACCCTCAACGACTCATTTGCGCCCACTTTAGCCCAAAGCTGAGTTTCGGAGAGAACTTATGTAATTGCAGCCCTGCTGGAAGCTGCATGTGGGGGAAAGACGCTTCGCTTTCAGCGCGCAGCAGAAATCCTGCAGACGGCTTCCAGCAAGTGTCACTTGGCATCACGTCTCTCCACCGCGACTTTACCTCCCTCTCACTCCGTCAATTTTAGTGCGTGTGTGTATATGTATATGTGCGCGCGCGCGCGTGTGTGGCTCTCTGTATGATTTGTAGTGTGAGACGGAGAGACCACCTCGTTTACGCGTGATTTTACAGACGTGGCTTTAAATAAAAAATCTGCCTCGAATCCTCAGTTCTAGGAAAGAGGTGGGAGATTGTGTTTGTAATTCAGTCCGCGCTTGTTTTCCTCCGGGCTGATGAATCAATTTAGCAGATCGGTCCTCAGCAAGAAGCAGCCTCTGTGTCTAAATCCGAGGTAATAGACTGTAAAGTGAAAGCCCAGCCTCCCCAAAGTGTCTTCCAACACCTTGCAAAGCGATGCTCATTAATGCTCCCAGAATGATCTGTTTCTGGTTGGGTTTCCTCTCCTCTATGAATGTATTTTTTTTCTCGTGATGGGCTGGATAACAGGGAAAACCTGTTACTGCCAATGTAAATTAAGTCCTTGTAGATAGGATGGCAGCTCCTCTCTGCATGGTTGCACACTGCTCACAGGGAGAAGGGAAGCTGCATCCTGTGTGTACTTCGCAGAGTTTACTCGTGTTTGTGCAGTTGATGCAAACAAAAGATCCCTGACAGGAGAAAAATTTATATTTATGATGGTGTTAGGCAAGAACAAATGGTGTCTTCCCACACACACACACACACACACCCCTCTGGATGCACACAAACATCTGCATGAGCATTGCTTTTCCCCTCAGTGGTGAGGTTCTGGTCGGAGGCTGGAGTAAAAAAGCAGGAGGATGAGGCAGAGCTTCTTTATGAGTGATGAGACCCATCATCATTCACTCAGTGAGTCAATCAGTGAACCAGTCGATCAATCACACGAACATAATGAGATGGAGAGCTGGGGTCTGTGGGCTCAAGCGTGGGCCTGGATGCATTTTTTAGACACATGCACTTGTTTTTCTATTTGTTTCACATCTTTGATTCATCATGTTGTGTGTGCTTGATGGTAGTGGCTACAAAGTATTGATTTTTACCAGGGCTGCAATAAAAAATGTTTTCATTATTAGTTAATTTATAGATTGGTTTATCGATCAATCAATTAATCATTGAGGGTATTGTCAGCAAAGTGTCAAGCTTATGAGATGTTTTTAAATGTCTTGTTTTGACTGACCACCGGTTATGAGTCCAAAGATATTTAGTGTGCCTGTACAGAAGTTGAATAAAATCATTATATATTTGCACTTTTGAAAATGGAACCAATTCATTTTTTGTTATTTTTGCTTTACAAAATGACTCAAACGATCAACTGATCATCAAAATAGTTTAATTTTCCATAAAATGACTAAACAGTGAATCATAACTTATGTCGTGATTTGACACTATATAAATAAAAATTGACCTGAGCTGTAAGCTCCCGATAAAGTCCAAGGTGGTGTTTTTATTTTGCCAACATGCTAAAAATGCAACAATTTTCGATTAATTATCACAAAAGACATAGAAAAGCAGGAAATGCTCACATTTGAAAAGGTAAACCTGAGCAATGTTTGCCATTTTTGCTCGAAAACTGACAAACAGCTAATCAATTACCTATGTTAAGGCAGGCCATCTCTCCTGTTCCACTCATGAATATTAAATCTAAGTTAAATTTCACATTGGCAACAATTTCAGATGGAAAAATGTTTGACATTATTAGCAGCAGTTTGACACCTGCCACAGGCTGACTGCTGCAGTACCTCTCCTACAACATTTAGAACCCCCACCCCCAGATATTGACATGCAGGTGTTTGAATTAAATCACGCTGTGAAGCAACTGAGTGCCTGATATTTTAGTGTGTGACTCACTTCAGTTTATTTTTTGCTGAAAAAAAGACTGTGTGATCAGTAGGGGTTTGTAGTTGTTCATTCATTCTGAGTCATTTTCAGCGAGATCAGAGCGGCTGTCAGAGAGAGTCCTAACATATTCTTATATACTGTCTAACAACATTACACAGTCCTGGTCTGAATCTCAAGCACATGATTCAGAAAATCTTCAGAAATGAATGCAAATGAACCAACTTCTTACAACCAGAATATTTTAATAAATTGGCCAAAGTTACTGAACAAAAGACATTTTTAAAAAGGGGGCAAAACAGTGACATAATACAAACAGAAAATGTACCTTGGACACAGTGATCGGCACCCTTCGCTAGTATTTGCATTACAGAACCTTTGGTAACAATGAATGTTTCTTGAAGCCATCTAAAACCTTCTTGCACCTGTCCTGTTGATAGTTTGTGTAAACAGATAGGCGCAGGAGTTCTTTTTGCAATGACAGATTTCAGCTCTCTCCAAAGGTTTTGAATGAGATTTAGGTCAGGACTCACTGCGGGTCAGTTAAAAACAGTCCATCTTTTCCTTTTCAACCATTGTTTTGTGCTGTTTTATGTCGTTGTCCCGCTGAAAGACCCAAGACCTTTGCCTAAAACCTAATTTTTTGACACTGTGTAACACACTTTGCACTAGGTTGTCTAGAATGCCTTGGTAATCCACTTCAGTGCCTCCAGTATCAGAGGCAGCAAAGCAGCCCGACAGCATGAGAAAACTTCCACCATGTTTTACTGTAGGTTGGGTGGTTTCTTTGCATTATGGGCTTCATTCTGTCACCCACCTATAAACAAACTGATGCACTGCATTCCCAAAGAGCTCTGTCCATAGATGCATTATCCCAGAAAGACGGTGGCTCCACTTGGTTTAGTGTGCGGTGTATGGTCTGGGCTGAAACCCCTGCTCCAGATTACTCTCGGTCAGCCTAAAGCTTTTTAAATGTCTTGTGTGGTGTTTTTTTTTTTTCCGCACGGTAAACTTCTCTCAGACTCAGACTTCTCTCAGTGAGTATCCTCTTAGTTCCACATCCTGAAGCATCCTAACCGTTTTATGACTGCGAAATCACTTGAAACACGGATTTCAAGATCTTTGGTGATTGCCTTGTAGCCAGTTTAGTATGTGTTTTCTGATGTTGTGGATCGCTGGTCACATAGAATATGTGATCTGAATAGATTGAATTGAGTTGTGGGAAATTCTAACAAGCTTTTTTTTTTTAGCATTTTTATAGACAAGACAATGAATCAAGAAAATAATCAGTCCACATAACTGCAAAGTAAAGACACTCAAACTGCAGCTTCAGTGTGACTGTAAGGTTTACATAACAAGTGCTTTAGAGACTTTTCCTTTAAGAGACTCTGATGTTGCAGTTTTCCACAGAGCGGCACGTCAATCAAAGCACAGTCAACCTGCAACAGATCAGTGACGCTACACCAGACAGGCTGACGGCAACACACACACACACACACACATACACACACTGCACCTGATACAGTGTCTGAGGGACCCACCTGCTCAATAGGTGGAGTGATTGGTAGATTTAGACTCATTAAATAATTTAACAGGTCTGGTAACTGTATCCTTTAAAGTGGGAACAGGAATTGGCACCGCCCGTTTCTGATCCAACTTCAGCACTGAACACAGAGGAGAGCTTCTTTTCACAGTACTGCAGAAAAACACTGCTTTGGAAGACTTTGTAGCCAGTGAAGAAAATTGCCTCTCTTGCTGAAATCTTCATTTTATCTCGCTGTAGTTTAATTTTCTCTGGATCTCACTTTAAAAATGGAGCATATGGTATTTATCATTGTAAATTAGTTCTGATATGGTAAAACGGGCCAAATGGAGAATTTCTTTCTTCAGCATAGTGTGAGATAGTGTGCTTATTAAACACACACATACACACACAGAGCCAATATGACTGTACTGAGTAAGGCAGTGTTATCGACCCACAAGGGTAAAAATGCAGTGAGGAGAAGAGATGCTGCTGTAAAATATCAACCACCAATCAATCAATGCTGTGATGTTCATATATTGTATCTTTATTATCTGTCAATATACTTATTGACCTACAGAAAGAGGAATAATAGATGTGTTTGGCATGGACTGATGTGTGTGTATGAGTGTGTGTGTGTGTGTGTGATGTGAGAGAGAGAGAGAGGGGGGGAGGAGCTGATAATTGAAACATGGCTCCTCTATTACTTGGAGCCTCCCCAGAGTATCAATTCTTTCTCCACATGAAGGCTCACACATCAGTATAATACTCTCTCAACACACACACACACACACACAAAAACAGCACGCAGTCCATATGGAAGTGCCATCCTCCCACAGACACACTGATTCGCACTGACAACCATACTGAGAGGCTCAAGCAGTCGGGACACAAATAGTATCAGCTTTCGACCATCAGTCCGCTCACATATTTTCCTCAGGACGCAGCAGGCTTCACATACAGAGCCACCTTAAGCACAGCCCGATCGAAGAGGACATACACTGCAATGTAGATATTTTCTACTGACTTTAAGTTAAGGTTACAGTTCTGTTGGTTGTTTCATGCAGCAAACTGAAAACACAAGAGAAACAATCTGTCTCTCTATCATCCAGCATCTGTGAAGCTATTTCTCTGTTGTCAAGCGACACTTGTTTCTGTTTTCCATAAAAACGTATTCTTTGCTGCAGTGTTTCTTTCTGCGTTTTCCTGAGACTTTCCTCTTGTGCAAGCAGATTATTACAACTCGTACTGGTGTTTTATTAAGTGACATCTAGCAGTTGGGTGACACGGCAGTCGTTTCAGCAAACGTCGCAAAAAGACTTGTTTACGCTCAAGTGACACCACCCTCTAGTGGCTGTAGTAGTTATGACAGGAGTAAAGGAGGAATTCAGGGGATATTGTTACAGTGCGACTAAGTTCACACAGGGAGGAGGTTGGGGTGAACGGATGTTAAAGTCCAAAGCAAACATTGGATTTTAACACAGGAGACTATTGTTCATTTCCCATTTCTATGTTTTTTCTTTTAACTATGATCATTCTACAGCTTTAACCGCGTGTTTATTATTGTAACCATGACAACGAAGGTCCTTTAACCACAGGGAAGTACTTATCTTAACCCAAACTTTGATCTTTTCCTAAACCTAACCAAGTCGTTTTTGTGTCTGAGCCTAACAAGGTCTTTTTTTAATTAAAAAAAAACAAACAACAACACTTTATCTGTGGTATATCTCCTGCCACCAGTAGGGGCACTGTGTTTACTGCAGCTTTAAAACAGAGCAAAGTTCCCAACCATTTTCTCAGGCAGAGTCGTATTCCTTGTCACTACTACGCTATTAAACAGATCTTGGTGTTTAAAATTAGAGGAATATTGGTTATCTTTAAAAGAAGAAGCACATAACCTTCCCTGTGTTGTGCTGACAGTCATTTTAGAACTCTAGGTGTCACTTTATTCCAGCTTACTTTGGAACAAATCTCCATGTTATTTATGTCTGCAAACAATCCTGACAAAATGAGCAGTGAATTTGTGTGTCTTTCCCGTGCATCTTCACACCTGCACGGGAAAGAGATTTGAGACCATGTCACTCTCGCACACCGCTGTGCTCCTCGGCAGGAAATCCCGGGTGGTAGAATTTATGCGCGGGGGTTTTATCAAGTATTTACTGTATCTCTCCCTTTGTGCTGTCAGTCTTTGTCACTGTGCTCCTCCTCGCGCAACACTCGTCTCATTTCTCTCCATATGCAGGCACACATGGGCTCACACACCCACACAGAAAAACACACTCGTACACACACACACACACAGTGTCTTCCTCACGCTCGCAGAGACTGAGTGTTCCTCCCTTATGTTCAGATCCCAGTTGGTATTTTCACTTCACCTGGAGTGCAGTCTGGTGACAGGTGACATTATGGTGAGAGAGGAGGGTGAGGTGTGTGTGTGTGAGAGAGTGTGTGTGTGGGTGTTGGTTGAGCAGAAGAAGGAGGTGGAGGAGTGAATGACTGTGAAATAAATTGGAGGGAATGAAGAGGTGAGGAGATGGAGGGATAGAGGACAGATTTGCGGCGACATCCGTGGCGAGAGAAACAATAAATATTAATATGAACGACTAATGAAATGACGGTTGTTCTTTTCCAGTGTATGCATGTGTGTGTATGTGGTGTATGTGTGTGTAGTCTCATTCTCATTTCAAGTGAAATTAGGTTAGATCTTTGAAATGTAGCCCAGTGGATCAATTAGATCTCCTCAGAGTTTTATGAAGGACTGTTGAACAATAGGTATTGAAAGAGAAAAGAGGCACAGGAAGAAATGAAAGCTTGTGTTTTGCTTTGTGGGATGAATAGAGAAAGGTCAAAAGAAACCCACTTTTTAAAATGCTTTTAAATGCTAGCTAAGTTCAGCTAATAGCTGATGCAGATACAGTACAGTACAGTAGAAATGAAATCTACCATTCCAAGTTAGACCAAGTTATGCTCTTCCACAGCAGATATGCAGTTTACAGTGATAACAGTGGCAGATTTAACACCCAAAACAATCATTAATTGTTAAAACAACAGGTCCTTGATCTCAAATAGCAGTAGCAGTAGACTCATTTCCAGCTGTCAACTGTCGATATTTCTAGATGAATTTCAACTGTAACTAAAGGTTTTAACAGCTATAGCTAGCTAGCTAAATACATTAACATTAGCTCCATGCAGTCATTGAGACTTTTAAAACAAGAATCCTGTAAAGTGGACCTGAAAATGCACTTTAATGGCTTCATAAGAGATGCAAAATGTCCTCAAGGAGATACAAAATAAAGACACAGAATGATCACAAACATTGTGGCATTGTGGTTTTGGGTCTTTTCCACATCTGTGCCCAAGGACACAATGTGTTATAATCTGTCCATGATAAAACCACTGCAACATGTGGAGAAATCTGAGGCTTGACACACCTGCTGTGCCTAATTAAAGTTGCCAGGCTGTGATTGGACAGTCACTGTGTGGGGGGCGGGGGCTTAGCGAGTGATCTGTTTTGCCCTTAATTGAACCCAGGTTTGTTGGTGTTTGTTGGATCTTGTCAGGTTTGTTGAGTTGCCAGTTTTTTTGAGAAACGTTTGAACATCTGCACACGGTATCGCTGTGCTGCAGCACAGGTACGTGGGTGGTTGTCGTGTGTGTAACAGATGTAAAGGGAGGTGTATTTTGTGTGTGTGTTTCTGTGTGTGCATTTGAGTCTTGGTGTATTTATAGTCTGCACTGTGTCTGCTTTTATGTCTCTCTGTGTGCTCCACTATAGATGTGTTGTGGATGCATCTGTATGGTCTGACAGTTTGTGGGGTTATTTTTGTGTCTCTGCATTTCACACATCTTCAGAGGGATAGAATATAAAACTGGAGTTCGTGGAGTTGCGTAGACAATAGCTAATTTATGATAAAATCTCAGTTTTCTGAATGCATAGATAGTAAACAACTCACTCTCTCAGCAAAATTAGGCTGTTGTGTCTAAATTAGCCTGATATTAGCATGGCTGAGTTTCAGTAATATTTTGGATCTGGTATCTGGTATCTTAAATGAAATATGGTCCCATCTTATCCAGCCAATTTTCTGGAAATGTTCCCTAATAATTTACCAAAATGACGAGAACTGAAAAAACAAACAAACAAAAAAGTCTTTTTGAATGTTAAATGATGGCTAGACACAGGCAGACGTCAGCAGAGGAGTAAGTAAGGAAGAACACAGAGACCCAGGCAGAGTGATTTTTACATCTTGAAAATTGATAAATAGTCATGAGGGTAGGTCATCACAAAGATAGGTTAATGTGACTGGTTCTGAGAAATATTTTTTGTCTACCTTTTTTTTTTTTTTAGAGTTATATTACAAAAAAGCACGCTCTGTGACTGGAGGATTTTCCCTGAAGCAGCCCATTTAAGTACATTTTGACCTTGAAGAAGCAATCAGGCAGAACAGAGAAACCTCAGCTGCCTGAGTTTGAGTCATACTGTGAAAAAGTCTGAGAACATGTGAGCCGGGACGTTATAGCAGAACATGAGAGAGAGACACATGCTGTAACTCCGCTGTGGCCTGGTTGAATGTTAATCACATATAACTTATTAATGGACACTCCCCTCCACTAATAGACTACATCTCTCTCGTTCTCTCTCTCCATCCCATTTCCATCACTCTTTCACTTCCTTCTCCATCAGTGTTTCGACCAAAATTAAAACAGTATTACCAAAATAGGTTATGCAACATTTAAAATATAAGAAAAAAAAAGACAACAAATGGTTTACACTAGGCAAATAAGGGCCCGTGAGCCAACTCCAACAAAAATAATTGGCCCCACAACAGAAGTTGAAGTTTTCAGTTTCATAAATTGAATCAAAACTTTTGCATAATTTACCATAAATCTAACCTAGGTTACAGTTTATATATAAGGCTTATGTAAATCCCAATGAGTATGGCGTAATGTCTAATAATAGCCAACGATTTGCATCTCAAACACTACACAGCATACCACAATTAAAGCAAAACATTAAAGCAGTCCTAATCAATATTTGTATGTTAGCAGTGACACCTGTAGTTGCAGTGATGATCCCATAGAGAATTATCACCAACTTGAACCACAGTTCCCAGGGATTTTTAACATCTTCCAACTCATTGTTTTGGTTCTTCTGTCGGTAATATTACTGTTTTTATTCACTTTCACCACTCTGATATAAACCTTTTTAAGTTAAATAAATCTAACTTAAAACGGTTTATCTAATCTAAAACAAACTATTTTCAGTCCCAAACCACAGACAAACAAAGTTAGCAGCTAGCTTGTGAACATAGTGGAGCATTGAGCAGCTGAAGAGCCAGATATTTCCTTCGGGAGATGGTAGAGAACAAAACAGGAGCTAAAAGAGAGTGAACACTTGACTCGTATTCAAAACACAACTCCCAGATAATGCTAATGTTGATCGTGTTTGCTGGATATGTAGATAACTGTTTACTAACACATTCTCTGTAACAGCTTTATGAAGTGATGTCAGTGCCTGCAAATGGTTAAAATATCAATTAATACTGCTTTCAAAATGTAACTTTAAGAATATATATGATAAGATGGGATAACTGAGAGAGACATGCTCAGTGTAGTTTCATGTGATATTCTGCTGGTTTTCCCTCAGGCTCTGACATATTTTGCTGCTTCCATGGCACTGTCACTGTTCTCACATACGGTAAATATTGGATTTTGGTTTGGCCTGAGAGTGAGTTGAAATCCTGGTATTTGAGTTTCATTTCAGAAAGAAATTTGATGCTTCTGTCTTTATATATGGTTTGTCCGTGTCCACCAAGTTGAGGTCACTCACTTTCGGTTTCTCTTCACTCACGATGCTCAGTTTGTTTTTGTGGTAGATGTCCAGAGGTTAATGGACTTTTTTTTGGTCCAGATTCTCTCTCTTTTGAGCACAGCATGGGAAGACCTCATGTAATGAGGCCAGAGTTTACGCTTCAAGTAAACCAATATTCATTGAACCAACAACACGGCGACTGATGTTTAATAATTTATGGCAGAGCATAGCGATGTTCACCGCGTCGCTGCTCTGTGTTTGCTTTGAGCATTCTGGGTATATGCTCTGCTTTATAGGATGTGTGTGCGTGTGTTTGTGTGTGCTTGTGGTCATGCGTGCGTGTGGTTCAAAGGATGCTGCACACATTACATGAGGGAAGTGCTGCCCCAGGACAAAGCTAGCTGAAGCGTTAAGAAGGAACACAAGATAAAAAAACTAGTTGAAACTGTGTGTGTGTGTGTGTGTGTGTGTGTGTGTGTGTATGTGTGGACACGCCTCATGATTGTGGGTATGCCAGCTTGTCCGGCAGTCCATGAATAAAAAAGTAATGTAACGCTGAATTTTCTCGTGTTTACACTGCGTCTGTCTGCATCTGTTTGTCTTGCGGCCTTCTCTTTCCAATTTGTGACTTCTGCTGAATAGCCACACTGAAAACAATTCTTTCTTTTTCTAATTTACTCCTCCGGAGAAGCAAGTCAGCGTCGAGCGCTTTCCTGGCCCTTTTTCATATTACCCCTCTGTGCTGTGCCACTCTTGATCTGTGAATAAATAGATGTTGGGATGAGTGGAATTGTCTTACTCATCTATTTCCATTTCAGTGTGTTCGAACCTGTCTGTTTGTGTGAGCGTACCACACACATGTTCACCTCCCTCCTCGTAGTTCCTTCCTTCCTTCCCGCCTTTTCCTCTCTCATTTTATGCTCTTTTTATCCGTCTCTTCATGTGGAAGATGCACAGAAATAGCCTTGTAGATGTATTCTCCGGCAAAGTGCTTTCATATCTTCATCTCCTCTGTCCTCCCATCCTCCATCCCTCCGTCCTTTGGCCGTCCTTTGCTCTTCTTCTCTGATAGGCCACAATTCATTATGCTAATTGACTTCAGTTCTTCCAGGAACACGAGCAGACCTTGTTCTCTTCACATCCTCCTCCTTTTGGTCCCTCTCTCTCTCTCTCTATTCTCCTTCTCTCATTCTCTCCCTCTACCTTAAAGTAGGGGATTTGCATGGTCAGACTCCTGTGGGATCAAATAGCCGTTTAAAATCCTCTCTATGTGTGTGCCCCCCCCCCCTCCCTCTGTCATCCTTTGCTTTCCTGTCCTCCCCACAGAGTAAACAGAGCTTCTGTTTGTTCTGTGTTCACCTCTTTCATCTTCCTCCCCACACTCACTCCAGTGTACACATGTACGTGCGTGAGTTTTCTCTGTGTGTGTGTTTTGCATACACACCCAGCAGGAGCAGATTAATGTAGCTTCTTGAGAATTTAAGGAAAGACGTTTTCGCTATAAATCAGATCACATCAGATCGCATCGGCGTTTGCCTTAAGAGAAACTGAAAGGATACGGAGATATGAGGGAAAGAAATTGAAAAATATATTAGAGCAAAAAACTTCAATGTCAAATTTATCTCCACCGATGAAAGAGGATAAATGCTGAATATGAATGAGACGGAGGGGAATGGTCTGGCATAGTAAGAGTCACGATGATGAATTGGAGCTGAATATGAGAATGAACAGAAACAGCCTTTTAATTCGTCTGAAATTGAACCTGAGGGTAGATGTTTCAAGATAGTACTTAACACGGAAATATTAAAGTAACCTCACCTGCACCCTGATTTCTTAGAAAGCTGATGTCAAGGTTTGCGTCAGAGGTTTTAACATTTGTGGATGAAGTGCAAATCAGCTCATCTCTTTCTAAAACTAGAGACAGCTCACTCCTAGTCTTTTCCCCCTGTATCCGCTCAGTGTTGGTGGATTGCTGCGAGCTTCTGTATTTGCAGCCAAACTGTTGTAATCCGTCCTTATTAAAACATTACAAGGCCATATGGTGATAGAAACAGCTACAAGATGGTGTCACTGGCTTATAAAACTTTGGGTGTTGGGTGCATGCACATTCAAATACAGAGATCGTAAAGTTGTTCCAACACTTTACTGTGGCAATAAATTAGTGATAAATATATACATGAACCGTAGCAGTGAAATAATGTGTAAATTTGTAAAATCAAGTCATTATCAATCTTACACCAGTTTAAGTATTCATAATGTTGCCATTTGGTTCATCTTTAAGGCTCGCTAAATACAATCCAGTTGACACTTAAAGCTGCTCTAATTAATATTTTTTCCATTAATAGTGGCTCAAGTGGCTACATGCAGAACATTTTCTCCTGACTCCATAGTTCCCCTCACTTATCCTTAATCTGGCAGCTCTACTGTTTTGGTTCACTCTCTCAGCTCTCATCAGTGACAGTTTTTTCCCAAAGCAGGCAGCTGTTCTCAACTGGAAAAGCTAAGCTGGACCAGTTTAGCAGTTCAAGAGTCAGATTTCTGTCAAGGGTTGGTAGAGACCAAAACAGAGCTAAAAGAGAGTGAATATTGGACTTTCATCAACACTGCTTATTTCTACTGACCAGAAAATCCACTAATGCTGTTTTAAACTAATCCATCACTTGTGACCACATTGGCCAGAGCTGGACACTACACTACGAGTTTGAAAATGACAAATATCTGGGGTGTGGAGCAAGAAAGAAGTGACTTTACAAGACCTGTGTAGCTTCTGATCTCTGCTTGAGGCTAGAGGCTGGAGGCTACACACACACCCAAATCTGTGACTTGAACTGTTGGCGGTCGCATTGCATTGTGGGTAATGTAGGTGCCAGGTTTTGACAGGGAAGAAAAAAAACGTCTCTGGTTCTGCTGTGTAGATTTTAAACCTTTCTTTTCTTATCTGTGTCCATCATAGGTTAAATATTACAAAGGCCAGCAGTGAAATGGCAGAGGTTAAAAAAGTAAAAAACAATATTTGATTCCCATTGCAGAAAGAAAGACACAAGCATGTTCGACTGCTGACTGAGTCAAAATTTTAGATAAAATTTAATTCAACAAAACTATTCCATGACTCATTGTTTTTAAAATCTCCAGCTGTATATTTGTTCTACACTACACTGCAATGTTAAACTATGTCAGTCTCAATAACAACTGGAAAATTTGAGGTGGTCTAAAACTTTTGACATCAGTTTAGAAAGTGGAGCTATAGCAGACAGTATGATTGGACACAACCTCTCCTCAAAACCTCAGATAATAAAAAATCTCATAAAATACCACAGATGTGCAGAACTGAACTCTTTTTGAACCTCTTTTAAGTCTTCCTGAAACACCTCCAGATCAGAGGCTAATCATATTTTCCAGGCATACACATAATCTCCTGCTTAATTTAAAGATCTCAGTTCAGTTTGTTTAATTTTCTTATCGACCTGAACTCTCTTCCCTCCTCCCTCCCCGTTTCTCTCATTCCCTCCAGGCGGACGGCAAGGTGGTCGATGGCAGCCTGCTGGGAGATGCCAATGGCGTGGAGCCTGCGCCGGGCAGAGTGAAGGAGTCAGGAAAGTGGCAGAAGCCTCGGTTCTCTCGGAAAGCTCTGATGAAGTGCTGCCTGGTCAAATGGATCATCGCCAGCACGCAGCCACAGGACAAAGGTGAGAAGGAGGGGGGGAAGAAACCGATCTGATTGGAGTGTGATGTGTTGGCAAGACTAACGATGTGGCGAATGTGCAACAAATGCAACTAACAGTATTTGAATTGATCGCCAAATTGACCGGCTGGACCTGTCCTGGCCTCCTGGAGCCCCCCGGAGGCACGACTGAGTCACTGAGCCGAGCGGTTGACCTTGGGGTCAAGCAGCCAGGGATCATTTAGTCATATACACTCATTTATCAAACGTCTCCACACCCTGGGTTCACCATTAATATTCTCTACACAGACCTGAAATACTCGGATACACCTCATCTCCTCCTCCTTTGTGCATCTAAAACCACCTCTGATCATTTCTCCCTTTCACAAGATCTAGATAGATACACACTGCACATGGACACAGATATAGTGGAAAACAACTAGGAGAACTAAGGTAACACTTTATAACAGAACCTGTGATTTACAGTGCAATTCTGTTGTATGAATCAAGATCCAATGCATTACTTCCTGGTTCCTACTGGTACTTCAGTGTAGATATGGTCGAACAAAATATGGCTATGGGGAACAAGGGAGTAACAACTGGACATTTTAATATTTTTGTAAAGACGGGAGCTACAGGATACAGCACTGAGAAACAAAACTGAAGGAAAAATGGTCTTAACAACATTGTGTTTACTAATAAATCATAAAAAGGGGAGAACAGCCACATATTATTTATCTAAAGCAACTTACAAGTGAGGGACAGCACTAAATCTTCAGTACACTAAGAGACCTTGACGTAAGTCCTACATAATGCAAGGACACCAGCAAAGAAGTGCGCAGTAAGTGCAAGTCAGGCATGTTATATGTGTTAGAGGTTTTAGAGGAGAAGGTGCTTTCTGAAATGATGAGTCCTCGAGAGATTCTTGAAGATAAAGAGGAGTACAGCTGCTCTGGTAGCAGATTACATCCACCTTCATCTACATGTTTTATTAGTACATAACTTTATTATGTTATAGTTTGCCCTCCTCACACGACAATAGAAGCCTTCTATAACTGTGCATTTGAGTCTGTTTTCTACTCCAGCGTACATGTCTTTATTTTAAATAACACACTGAAGTGGAAGAATGACAAATAAACTTGTGTTTTACATTACAAAGCAAGAATGAGGTATGAGGGCTGTGTATGTGACTGTTCTCCTCTTTTTACTCTTTAATCAAACATTAGAACAATTTTCACAATTTTAATGGTACCTCATTCATACAAGAAAATCCCAGACCTCCTGAGCAGTTTCCCCTGCTGGTTCCACTGTTTTGCTCAGACTGGTCCTGGTTTGTTCACGGACTTAGTCTCAGTGCTCCACCCAGTGGTCCAGCTGTGATTGTGCACAATTAATCTTTTCCCTGCAGGTGGAAGGAGTAAGAAGTGTTTCTCAATGGGAGCACACAGCTCACTGTTATGGTTGTAGTTTAATCCACTGAGGACTTTTATTTCAGCATCTTGTTGTACTTTGACTAATGTGTTCTCACTTCTGATTTACGACATGAAACGTTTCTGTAGACACCTGCATGAAGGCAGAGTGAGCAGAGGTGGATCTGTTTTGTCTGGACGTTTGGTAAAAAAGCATGTGAGTAAAAATCTGTAGCTGTGCAAATAAAAGCAGACTTTTATAGATTTTGCTGTTGTTGCAGTTAACCCTCCTTGAAGCTGATTTTGTGTTAAGAAAAGACAGGAAAATAAATACCTTGTTTAGGATCCATAAACAGTTGTATGTCATGTTAGGAAGGCAACATTACCTCAGGCTGCAGAGAGCTTTAATCAAGCCAGATGAGGCAGAGTGTGTGATTGCGACATATCTTTAAGGTCTGAGGTCAGTTCAGCCTCATGTACCATGTAATGGTACTCTTGCAGGTCACTGAAATGTGAGAGCTAGACTCAGTTGTATCAGACCTGCCCTTGTGGCTTATCACGCAATCCTGTTTATCACACAGATGGGTAGGCGTCTCCTCTCCTTTTCCTCCCTTGGCTCTAGCAGTAGCAGCACTTTGCTAAGTGCTGTTGTCTTTTCTTCACCGGACAACTTTGCACTTTGGCGGCCCCAAGTGGCAACAAATATAGAAAATTGTTTGCATTTTTAAAAAATTTAAAGGATATTTACAGTCTGCAAACATTAAAGTTGCTTGCTTAAAATGAACTGAGGCTCAGTGGTTGAGATGTTGAGAAACATGTTTTTGCAGCAGGTTCAGGTTTTATTGGTCCGTGAGTTTTTTTGGACAGAGGGATCACTTGCTGTGCTCTAGGAGCAAACTTTACCTTTTGATGATTCCCATCAATGTCCTTGTACACCTGAATGACATCTACTCAGTCAGCTGTGTAGTTCAAAGCTGTAGGGAGGTGTGCTGAACAGCATAAGATGTCTTGACAATTGTAAACAGCCAACAAGCGTGGACACTTGCAGAGATGCTGGAGCACATTTGATGGTTGCTGGCTGCCGATATCTACTCAGTGTCAGCAGGTTGAAGAGGCTGCTCTCAGCTGCAAATGTAGTTTTAACCTTCTCAGCCACAACACTAACACATAATCAGTCTTCAACAGATTCACATAATCCCTCAGGTCTTTTTTTTTCAGCGTCTTTAGTTGCAAAATCAGTAAAAGAGCTCTTTGTGCGGGTGAAATAGGATCACAGCAAGTAAGAAAACAGTCACAGAGAGGGAAAGAAAAGCAGGGCTGTGATGGGATATATTTCATCTCAGCTGTGCTGAGGGAGGAGAGATTCAGCGTTGTCAGTGGGCAAGCCCTCACCTCGGTAATGGCCAGCGGCTAAAAATAGCAGCACGGAGACGGAGATGTGTATCACAGAGAGGTGGGGGCGGTGGTGGTGGTGTTGAAGCAGTTGCTGTGGTTTAGTTTAGACGTGGAGAAGGACGAGCAGGATAACGAACGATGAAGTAATAGAGCAGATGCAGAGAGGATGTCTGTTGATAACAGAAGAAGAAACTGAGAATGAGGAATCTGTTTCTGCACATCAATGCAGGGATGTTACTCCAACCTGCTGTGCAAATAATGATTATTTTTATAATGGACTAATTGGTTGTTTTTTTATTTAGTTAATCGATTAATCGTGTTCTCGCTGTTGTTTCAGGGAATCTGGTTTAATTTGAGGATTTTACTTTCTTGTTTCATGTTTTATAGATTTTAGAGTCAGTATCATTACATGTGACTGTTTTTGGTGACATTTTACACCTTTATTGGGCAGTGATGGTAGAGAAGTTAATGGAAATGATGAAGAGAAAGAGGAGGCATAATGTAATAAAGGTTCATGGTGCATGTGACTGTTTTCAGGAAAAAGACATTTTCTTTTCTGCACCAGAATTGTACTCGTTGCACTGTGGGGAAGACTTTGAAACAGCACTTAAACCATCAGTAGAAACTTCATACTGACACTACAGGTACTCCATGGAGTAGATGATCTGATTAAGTGTTTGAGCCTCCTGCATACATTTGCATATTAATAAGGGAACAATGATTTCCTTAAAGTTGCTTAAACTCTTTAACACTTCCAGCTAACAAGTTAAAACTGATACCAGGTATGTGGTGTGCAAACACAAACATGTCAATATGGAAAATCTTTGCCAATAAATGATTAGTTAATGATTAATTAGAAGGCAACAGTTTTTTGTGGACACAATAATTCCTGAGCAACACATATTAGGAACTTCATACTTGCACCACAGGTACTTCACATGGAGCAGATGATCTAATTAGATTTCTATGTGCCTTCCTGTATTTTAATGAGGTAAACAGATCTTCTTTTTTTTTTTTAACTTCTATTTGCATTTTTGATTATAAACAATTAGCACTATAAGCAGACATGTTCTATGGTTGTGGAAATGATAGCAGGACATAAAGCAATCAAAGTACCTCGTGTAAATTTTAGCAGAGCTACTCCACAATCTTTCCACATAACCCCCCTGCAGCTGAAGAAGTACCCCTGGATACACACACCCCTGCTTGAGAATGACTGGTTCTGTCTCTATAAACATCACAAATTAGTGCAAAATGTCCATCATTGTTTTCAGAGCCCAAAATATTCAGGTTACAGTGACATGAAACAGAAAAAGGAACCAGGAAATGTTCATGATTTTTGCTTGACTAATGACTTATCATTTATCAAAACAGTTGTTTGAATTAATTTGTCTGTTGATCAACCAAGAACTGTAGAAGCTGTCAAACTTATTCTGTGCAGAATAAGTATGTCAAAGTTTTTAATTTAATAAGAAGAAATTACACTTAGCACCTAAATTTAATCTTTAAATTAAAAGTAACTCCCACACTGTGGAAGAAGAGTCAGATAATGAGGCCATATAAGAGACAAACAGGAGAGATATGAATGACTGTAATATGAAAAGTGTAATATGAGTCGGATTAGATATGGAAGCGAGAAGAAGAAGGGAGGGAGGGAAATAGAGTAGTATGATTTCTCCTCTCATGTCTGTGTGACTTCTGTCTGTAAGAGAGAGTGAGATGAAGTTTCAGAGGGTGAGCACGTCCCGGTGACCATGCAGCGCCTTGGCCCAGTGAGGGCTGAAACAGGAGGAGTCGTTAACGGGTGTCGGTGTAGTGTGTTTGAGGTTTGTCAGGGTCGGTCACATGAAACGACAGCGACCGGAGCTTCAGGACGGACCCAACATCATGTGATTCAGATCACCCCTTCTGAGGTGACAAGGGCTAGAGGAGGAGGAGGAGGAGGGAGTGAACATCACCTGTAAGCAAACTGGGACACCAGTTTAAAAAGGAGCATTAGCGTGTTATCTAAAGGGAAACAGACAGCGTTAGACCAAAGAAATATCCTCTGGAGAGCAAGAAAATAAAAGTTTTAACAGGACAATATTTACTTTTTCTGCAACTTTTTTATTGTGCGCTTTAATTTTTTTCTTTTTTGGGTGAAGCCTCCTCCTTTTATTTCTTTCCATTTATGGACATTCAACTGTTGTTTTTCCTGTGAGACCCCCGTATTTTCCTGTTTTTGACACTGTCTGGTGCTGGTGGTCCAGGTGTGGTCAAGGTTTAGAGGATGAATGCATGCAGAGCAGAGTGTGAAAAGGAGATCACCAAGCTGCTGCGCTGCTTCTTTGGCTTCATCACTGGGACGCTAGTTCAAGGTATTTTCTCTTTTATTCTGCCGCTGGTTGTTAAACAGCTGTAATTGATGGAAACTGTGGTTTTTTTTTGTTTGTTTTTCTCCCCAGAAAAGCATTGAGGTGGGGGTGCATTTACTGTTAGCAGATGTATGTATACAGTTTCAAGAAAATCTGTGTGTATATGTTATCAATACTCTTATCCGCACCATAGTGTTCATTCACTGAAACTGATCCTGAAAAGTACATTTACTTAAGTACTGTATTAAGTTCAGTTCTGAGGTGCTTTATACTACTTTATACTTCTACTCCACTACATTTTAGATGGAAATATTGTACTTTTTACTCCAATACATTTATTCTATACCTTTTAGTTACTAGTTACTTTGCAGTTTCAGATTGATAATACAAAATATCACCAACAAATAACTTGTCCCAACAAAACTTTATTTATTCCTGGGGCGAAATTCATTATTAACTACTTTGCTATCTGTCAGCTGCAGCTTTCAAATTTGTACATTTAAAAACATAAGATACAAAAAAGTAGCGTGTATTTGGGGTCCCTTGTCATGTTTTAAATGTCTATGTGTATGAAACATTTCCCCTTTAAACCTCTCAGGTGTTATCATTTAATTAACATTTTCATGCCCAAAGAGGTCAGATTATACAACATTTAACAAAAAGCAAAGATTCAGAAAAATCGTTAATAAATCAACACAAATTTGTGTAGCAGAAAGTTGATTTTTTTTTTCTTTCCCTCACATTGGCTGTGCCCTACCAATATAACTACCAATATATAAACTAGTTAAAACCAACTACACCTCAAGCAGCTACAGTAGCAAACTGATGCATTAATATCAGTAATGTAATATAAAATGATTTATCAGTCACAGGGGCCAAGTACTTTTACTTTTGATACTAGTTTTTGTTGGTCTATCTTTAGCTGTGCAGCAACCATCATAAAAACATTTTAACTTACAGTAGGTACCTGAAGGAAGCAGTGTGCCTTGCCTTTTTTTTAATGGACTTTTTTTCTTTCTGTTTGGTCTTGAATCAAAGGAAACTTCTGAGCGTTGTTGAGCTAAACTTTTATTGTCCAATCAGTGGCACCTTTTCCAAGTCAGGATTTTTATTTTTATTGCTGCTCAGTTCATCTTTTTACCAGTGTGTCCTTCTTGAGTTAGTCTGTACGTCCTTCCTTTCATCATTGATTAGATGTAAGCCTATCCTCTGTCCTCCTCCTGTGTCCTCTCATCCAACCAACACATCGCTTCATCAAGCTACCACCGGCTGAATCAGCACGGTATCCCTTCTCTCATCATCCCCACTGTTTCCTCTTTATCCATTCTCGTTCCTCTCTTCACTTTCTTTTTTTAAAATGCTGATTATCAGTCCCCTTCTGTCTGACAGCTCCTGCTGTTTCCCTTGTCCCAGATTCTCCAAAAGTTTGTGCAGACGGGTGCGGACGCCGAGGGGTGCGGTGTTTACTCGTCCTCTTTAGAGAGCCGACAGGAGACAGGACTTGATGATGAATGTTCTCTGCAGAGGCAAAATCTTATCTTTTTTACCTCCTGCTTTGTTTAGCCTCGCTGTGCACCTCTCTTGACAGTTCCCAGTTTGAATCTCCACTATAAAGTCCTGCTCAGGTAGGGGGCTCAGGTCTCCACTGATCCATTAGCTAAACCTGATTCTGCCTCAAGCAGGGAAGAGGGAAGGGAGAGGGAGAAACAGAGACATGTGGGTGTTGGATAAAGAGAAATGAGAGGTATGAAAAACCAAACAGGGCAGAGGGAGAGAAGGAAAAAATAGCTTTGATTAAGAAGCCCCTGTTTTAATTACACAGCTAAGGCTGGCTTTGAACCTGCCTGGCTGAGGTGGTTTTATGAAAAGATTATCTCACATGGAAGTGAGAGTGGGTCTGGTTTTAACTGGAACATGCCAGAGATAGCAGGAGTGCAAAAAGCCTGAAAGAGTTGCCTTGCCTTTTTTCCTCCCTGTGATGACCAATGTTTTGTTTCTATAGGAAGCTTTGGTGGAGAGGCCATGCAGCTAAGAAAGGAAAGTTTACATTTTCAGTCCCAGGAGCAGGTTTTTTAAGGAAGATGTGAGCATTAAAGAGACACAAGGTGAAATCAGCAGCAGTGTGTTTAGTCCTGGAGGCTCACTGTTTGATCAGCTGGCTCTGTTCATGCAAAATACGACCACTCACCATGCAGACATTCACCTGTGTGGATTAATACACAATGTGAATGTAGAGAAAATAACAAGTCAGGCTTCAGTGCTGAAATCTTATATTTCTTTGTGGCTTGTTTTTCTCCATGTATTGGAGATTGTTCCTAATCAATCATTTCTCTGTGAAACACAGAAAATGATGATGTGACAAACTGCAGAGCCTCCACCTACTGGTTTGCAGCTGAGTAAGCTCATATACGATCTTGGAATAGTCAGAAACATTTGATCCATTCTCTCAAGTTTCATTTCCTTCTCTTTCCCACTCTTGATTGTGTTAGTGAATGGATGTTGCTGCTCCTCTGCTCTGCTATGCTGCTTAGTGTCCAGCACCCTCTCGTGGACAGAGGGGGTATTACAGGGCTGCTGAGGAGCAAGAATGTTGTCTACTGTTGGTCTGCAAACAATGATTTTCTGTATCATCGCTTAATGTGTTGATCATTCAGTCTCTAAAATGTCAGCAAAGCGTGAGAGAAGCCCATCACAAGTTCCCTGAGACCAAAGCGATGTCTTGTTTTGTCCAACCAACAGTCAAGATCCCAAAAATATTCAGTTTAACATCACAAAAGAGTAAGAAAATAAGAAAATATTCTCTCTATCACCAGAGAGAATGTACATGTTACTTTTGCCTCAGTAAAATTGTAAAGGTATAACTATTTTCTGACATTTTTAGACAAAACAAATGAGTGAATGTATCAGGAAAGATTAACATGTAATTTCCCCGAGGGAGTCATCCCAAAGGGATCAATAAAGTCCGTCTAAGTCTAGACAGACTATCAATTACTTTTCTTGATAATAAAAGTAATTGTTAGTTGCAGTCTTTGTAAGGTACTCTAAAACTTGAAACAGCCAGTTAGCACAACTGTCTCTGTTTCCTGTTGCTTGTAAATTGATACATAATAGAAATAGTCAGCCTCAACAAACTACAGCCTGTTGGTGATGACCTTACACTGCTGGCTACAATCACTTAACCACTGTGAGATCTCACCTCAGGGTCTGAGCTGAGCTGTTTCCAAATTAAAAGTGTAATGAATCAGTATTATCACAGCTATGAAATCTCATCACATTTGTGGGTATTATTATTATGTTTTTGACAATTTATTTTTGATCTATAATATGTATGTTCATTCAAAGCAAGTTTTCTTTTGGGATAACATGAAGTTTAAATAATAACCATGCACATTTTACAGTTTTCTAGTCTCCTTAACGTGTCCAGTCCAGGAATACATTATTAATTTACATCATTACGATTTACTGTAAATGCCAGTTGTGGATTGTTGAAGAACATCCACCACATCCACCTATATGAGGTAATTACAAACAGGATATGAGGGACATTAAGTCAGGTTCCATTATCCTCCATTTTGCCATAAACTGCAGCAGTGTGTCCACATGAATAGTAAACACAGCAGAAAAAAACAATCAAAGGCAAAAGTCAATTAATGCAGTCAACTTACGGAAAGCAAGGACTGGCTGCTGAGGTTTCTGAGGAATACTCACTCATTTCCTTTGTTGAAAAAAAAAGTCAGTGAACTCGTGGAATAAACCACAAATATACAGAAATTATACAATACAGGAAACAGCATGAGATGTTGTAAGAAAATGATGAACTGGATGATGTTTATTGTTACAGTTTGGTTTATGCAAACATAACAACTAAAATCTCCTCTATTCAAGAATTTCATATTTAAGAAATCACTAAAACATCTAGAGAAGTACACTTTTAATTTTCTTCTCCACTCTCGTATCTGTCCATTTAAAATACAGCTAGTGTTGAACTATTCTTTTAATGACTGACATAAAATTCATAAATAGGAAAGTTTTTGATTGTGATGTTTCAATGCCTTAAACACTATTTGGCAATGAAATGTCATCCAGTTCACCATCTTCTTATTGTTTGTTATGAACATGGCATAAGATCTTATTTTGTTTTCATATGAAATGACTGTATATTTCTGGTTCTTCCCAATGGTATATCCACTTTTAATGGCCTGATTGAGGGCAGTGTAGTTTTATTTATATAAAAATACTTTGTTGGTAGTGTGAGTATCTTGGTTCACTTCCAGACAGAAATAAAGCAGATTGTCCATAATTCTAACTTTCAGGCTAATGCAGATCTGACTCTAACAGCTAAAAGCATTCTTGCCTTCATTATACTTTCACAGTGGGTTTTGTTGTTGTTGTTGTTGTTGTTGTTGTTGTTGTTGTTGTTGTTATTTTTATTGTTTGGCATTTTCCTCTACTGGCAGCTAAGTGGTTCCAGCTTTTTCTGTTGTTTCCAGCTGTCAGACGTTTTATTTGTCAGTAACAAACCACAGTCAAATGAATCTTTGGTCACAGGCTCCCATGAAGGCCGTTATACGGATTCAAAAATATTTTGCCTCGCTGGGAATGACCTGTGATTGTCTGCAGCGTAATAATGGAGGCTTGCTTGGGTTTCTAGAAGCACACAGAAGTAGGAATATATGTACAGTAAGAGAGAGTGTATATGAGAGATACAGAGTATAGAAGTTACAGTCATGTTTGTATGTGGAGAACGATCAGACGAGAGGAAGGGAGTGAGACAGACAGAAAAAAAAGAAATGTGGGGGTGTGTGATGTGTGTGATGTGAAAGGTCAGAGGCTCTGCAGTGCTGTTTGATCCCTGCCTCTTTTTTATCTCTCTCACTGTGACGTGGTGTCACAAAACTCAAACAGATTTTCAAATGTGACCTCTGACAAACACACACACACACACACACACACACACTCACACACACATGCTCTCTTTTACCTGACGCTTTTTCCAAAGTGTTGGGCAGTTGCTTTTGTCCATACATGAGCTTCAGACTTTAAAGCTTTGCCCATTTACCTTCTTTCAGACTGAGTTGAGATTTTTAGTGCTGGGAATCAAACTTAGCAGCTCAGCAATTTAAAGCATTCTGTTAGCATTGATCTCCACGACTGAGCTTTCACATTTAGTCTTTTAAAGTTTGGATCTTGTCTTGCTAGACCTCTTTGGATTTCCAGCAGTATCCAAAGTATCTGAGAGCAGCTTGTTAGCAGTGTTAGCCTTGTCGTTGTGGTAGTTGATCTGCATTATGGGAGCTGTGATGGCCGCGCTCTCTGTGGAGGCCCGGAGGCGCCTCTCTCGGCCCAGCTGCCTCTCTCACTGTGGCCACAGTGCAGCCAGGTACCATCGCTCAGGTAAGCTGCTCTTATGGTTTCACCTCTACCTCAAGTAGCTGCTGTCCTGTTTTCTACTCATTCACTCCATCACTCTCTCTGTTTATCACTCATTCCTTTACTCGTGCTTCCTCTAATGATTATTGACTGGGCTGCTGAATTAGTTTTTAATGTGTGAAGAATTAATTACACTAAAAATCACTTTGAGTATTGTACACGTAATCTTGGATTCCATATCACAGTTCATACACATCTTGGAAAGATATTTGTGGAATTTGGTGATAAATGTGCTGTTACCTGTCAGTGCTACATATCATAAAAATTCCCTTAAACAAGCCATTCACTTCTATGACATCTTTTCCTCTGTAGCTGAAATATAAGTTTTCAATCTTAGTAATGACTGGAATAACTTCTCTGTTAAAATTAAACACGTCATTATTTCTTCTATTCCGAAGTTTTTGTTTTTGTTTTTTTTTTTACCAGGAAATACAAGCTGTCGAATGTAACTAAGCTGTCACGTTACTGTAGTGCAGTTTTGAGGCAGTTGTACCTAGTTGAGTATGTCACTTTTATGCAACTTCATACATTGTAGTTTTTACTTCCACTTCGTTTATTTGGCAGCTGAACTTTACGTACAAAACAAATATCTTATTTTAGATTAAACTACACAAAGGTAAAATTAGCTCCAGCTACTTTTACAGTACTCAAAGCACCTTCATTACTGGACAGCAAGTTTTTAAATATGAAAATGTCGTGCTGTCATGAGTTGGCTACAGGTTAAATCCCTTATGAGTTAGTTTTGTTAGTTAGCAATAAAGTCTCTTTTCCATCCTGATACCTGTTTTCCACCAACATGGAACAGGTTCTGTTTTTATTTTGAACCTTTTGGAGCATTTGAACCAAAAATAAATTGGTTCAAAACCTGAAAAGCTGTTTCTTTGCTGAAACAACAACAAAAAGGAAACCCAGCAGGTTTTCCCTGACCTGAAGTGTGACGACATCAGTGTCATTTTCTACAGGTTGGAAAGAAAGGAATCCTCTTGCGTGTAATTGCCCTCTTCGTCTTCTTATCATTAATAGTCTGTGCTTTTTCAATAAAAACAAGTATCTGTAATAACAGAACAAAAGCTCACAGGCAGTCAATGTGATCCATCATCTTGCTGCTACTGTTTACCTCCATTGCGCATTGTGCAACACCATCTGTTGATGATGCATCCTTAAAGTTTCCAAGAATCCTGAACAGAACCGATTTAAGAACCAGAGATAATTTGGTGGAAAAGAGGCCTGACTGTGGTGAAGACGGAGGCGATCTTTGCTGACTCTTGGCTGCGAGGAAACAGTCTGGGTCCTCTCTCCCTATTTACTGACTGTTGTGTCAGCAGGCAGCGCCAAGCCTACCTTTTAAAAACCTGTTAGTGTCCTAATGGCCTGCCCAGAGGAACCAACACGCACACACACATACACATTACAGACCACACAAACTCAATACACCAGCATCGATATGCAAGAGAACAAACTCAGATGCACATAAATAGACCCAAATACTCACACACATTTCTCCCTAAAACATCAGTATGCACAACATCAGTATGTGTGTTTAAGTGTGAGAATGCCTGTTACCTGATCCACTCTCTTCCACAAAGTGGTAACTGAAATGTAAATTCACCTTCAGTGTGATTCATCCTCTGTAAAGACTCAGTCAGTTGTGAAGGAATAATAACGATAGCAGACTGAAAATTCATTTGTGATTTCATGATTGATGGCTGACGCAGGTTTTTCTAGTAAATTACATGCAGAGGAGAAAAAGTGGGGAAGCTCCACTACCGCCACCACCTCACCACAAAGATATTGATCTCTCTCACTCTGGCCTCCCATCTGTGTCTCCTATCTCCAACTAAGTCAATGCATTAACACACACACACGCACACACACCTCTATTCCCCAGTTTTACCTTGATGCATTAGCAAGTGCAGAGTCATCAGTTATCCTCTCATGACCTGCTAAACACACCACTACTTTTTATACACACTCATGCTCACACACTCTAATGATAATTTTCCGTGTCGTCTGTGGCAAACTGTTGCACATATTCCAGGAATCGTGAGGATTAGAGAAATTAATATAATAGTTTTACATTTCTAATATTCAGGGATCTTCTTCCTTAGTTCACAGAGAAAAGATGAAAGCAGAGGGGCTGAGGAGAAGCTGAAGTGTGAGGAGGTGGTGTGCTGCTGATATTTGATCTCTGTGTGCTGGTGTGTGTATGTGTGCACACTCACACACTGCACATACTTGGGTAATTTGACTTCACCCCTCGTCTGCAAACTGTGGAAGCTAAGTGACGATATGTAGACAGAGGCAGGGCCAGAGGGGTTGGCATCACTACAGTTGCCCCCCGCACCAGAGTCAGAAGATGATAGGTAGTTGACTTATTAGAATCACAGATGGAGTACACGGAGTACAGGACCAGGTCCAGGGCTCCTAGACCAGCACCTCTGTGTGAGGCAACTGTAAACATTTGTTGTTGGAAAGTAAATCAACTGACTCTACAAAGAGGAGCAAAATTAGATCCCAGCCGAGATCTAACTGACTAAAATGAAACACAAAACCGCCACACAGAGATGCAAATTAAAAATGCAAGTCATAAAACTACTGAGAGGAGGTACAAAACAAACACAAAAATATGCAAAACAACTACAATGAGATGTCAAACATCCACAAAAAGACACAAAACTGTCTTTCACTTTGGGTGTCTTGCTCCTGCAGGGTTGGGGGGGCTTTTACATATCTGTGTCCAGGGACCCATTGTCTCATGTCTCATGCCAGTAATCAGGGCTTTAGATGTGTTGTAACCTATTTTTACTCTAAACCCACCTCTGGATGTAGAAGGAGAAAACAAAGAGGTGAAGAGGAGGACGTGGTGTTGAAAGAGGGGACAGTCTGAAGAGGAAAGAGAAAGCTGAGCAGAGGGGGAGAGAAAGTCTGTGGTTGGCCAAAGTTATGGACTGACAGAGGAGATGGAGGGAGGAGGAGGAGGAGGAGGAGGAGGAGGAGGAGGTTGCAAGCTCCGGGGCTCAAAGGCAAATCAGATAGACAGACGAAGAAAAAGGAGGAGTGCAGCAGAGTAAGGAGAGACCATGAGAAGAAGAAGAAGGGCAAGATGGGTGGAAGGTTTGAGGTGAACAAGGGCACTTTGGTTTTAAACCTCAGCTGGAGCAAAGCGCTGACCGGGTGAGTCGAGGGAGGAAAAAGTTGCAACCAGGCACAGCAACAGATAAATTCAGAAAACTGCAGAGAGTGCAGGGAGTGATGGCAAAGTATGTGCGGAGGAGGTAGACGCCGGGGGAGGAGGTTTCGTTCCCCACAGCTCCTCTCAGTTTCTCAGGATTTCCCTCCCTGGACGCTACTGCTGCTGCTGCTCTAAGTGCCTTCTCTCCAGGGCCATACTCTTCCATATCTGGACTCCTGGATTTGGACAAACAGTGAAGTGGACTGAATCAGGCAGGACAACAACGCTGAGGATTACCAACTGTTGTAAGACAAAAACAGTAGGAAAAAGCAGAAAAAGGGGGTTACTTGGCTGATTCATAAAGTCCCATAAGTAAATGCCTGATGAATTTCTGTTGATTATTTGGACAGTACAGCCTTGTTCTGACAAGTTGTCACTTTGCATGAAATTCTGCTTCTTCTGTTACTGACAGGTTTGTTTTAGAAGATTATCTCCTCCTGACTCTTGTTTATCATGAATATTATTGCAGATGCTGCTCAGACCAGATAGTTGGATTGTCCTCAGCTTGCAGATAGAGTGTTCACAGTATGTTTTTGTTCCAGAGCTGAGGTTTCAGAGATTGCTCTTGTGGTTGGTGTATATAATGGGGTAATTTATTTATAATCGCTAATGTTGTTTTGCCATTTTATGGCATGGAAGATGAGAAGACTTGAGTATTTCATGTTCTGTTCTCCAACGTTCTTTGTTTCAATAAGTCGGTTGCATTCGCTCAGACTTTCTCCCACCTAATGGGAGCGAGATTATGAAAATGGACACAGAGGCTGTGCCAAATCCTTTGCTTTTCCCAAGCTGCATTTTCATCTAAAACCAAGATGTGACTGGTGAGTGTAAACTATGGCATGAGGACTGATAATAGCTGTTTGGATTAAGAGGATGAGCAGTAACTTGTGTCTTTGCCAGTCTCAGCTCCCGAGAGTGCGCACAGGGGGAAAGTCTGGAAAGTGACTCTAAACGTCTCCTTTAATGCACTGTAATAAATGGCTCATGACACAACCCCCATTTTCCCTCACGGGTCCAGAGAGGGAGGTTTTCCATATATGTCGGCTTCCACATATTTTCCACTTCAGCATCAGTGTTGACATTAGAACAGCCTTCATCCAGTTCTCTGGCCTGGTTCTCATGCTGTGTGTCCTGGGCCTGGAAACAAACCCATGCAGTCACCCACCAACCAGACTGATTCCCGTCACATCTCGGTTCATCTCTGTTGAAAACACTTGTTGTTGACTGGCCCGGCCCAGTGTGACTCGGGCCGGCCAGGGCTTCCTTTCGTCTCCCCCAGGGCTTGGCCCTGAGTGGGCCCCACCACCACCCCGGCGTTCTGCAGTCATGGGGATCCAGGGCATGGAGCTGTTTGCCATCGGAGTGGTCATCATCCTTTTCATGGCAGTTCTCAAACAGTTTGGCATTCTGGAGCCCATGTCCTCGTTTGAAGGTAAGGGCCCATCTTAGGCCCCTCTACAGGTACCTGCAGCTTGGCTCTACTGTTACTCATGATGACTCACTACTGCAGTGGCTACTTTAACCCCCCTTGAAGCACTATATAAACTTTAAAAATGATTTATAACACACTATAATTTAGCTGTAGGCAGATAGAAGCACATTTATAAAAGACTGTACAAAGACTGTACATGAATCATCACAATTTCTTCTATGAAGACATATTTTATATTTATTACAACTGTGTCTTTTCTGCAATTAGACATAGTCGAACAAACGAATAATAAACATCTGCATCTGCTCACAGCCAAATTATGGTGTGTTATAAATCATTTATTAAATGTTTATATACTACTTTTAAATGCTAAATAGACCAGGATCAGGGGTGGGGAGGTTAAAGTAAACTGTTACAAGGTTTATCTATTAAACTTTAGTATTGTACGTTTGTATAGAAGGGCAGAGGCTCTTCTTAGCTCATGAAAAATTTTGTTTTGGACTTTTAAAGCCACACAGTGGCAAACCCAAATGCTTACCCCTACCAGTGGGAGAGACCTCCCTCCTAGTAAACACAGGTGACAACGGTTTATGTAACCATTCTCCAACACGTGTGATTACTTGTTCCCAAACAGGAGCACCGAAAGATTACTCCAGCACCAAATGATGGAAAGTACCCGTTTCATTTTTACACCTTTTATAGAAGAATTATCATCCATGAGTCACATTTTTTAGGTTTAGCTGGTATATAGTAACACCTGAGTATAATTTTATTATGTGTAAATTTGCCTACTGTATCTCTGACCATAGAGTACATATGTATATGTTAATTAAAATGTCATGCATTGTTATAGATGACTACTCCAGCAGATACATTAGTAATAATAATAATCTAATGAATCTGCCACTCTGGCAGGAACCATTCTGCCATACTGCAATATATATAATTTACTTTTACATAAGTAATAGTTTTTATATTGTAGTATTGATAATTTTACCTGTGATCAAGTCAGAATCTTCCACATTGCCTCCTGTAATGAAGTAAGTCAAGTTAATTTAGTTATATTACCCAGTCTAGATCAGACGTCACAAAGTGCTTTGCAATAAAAGACAAAAGCAAGTCATAAAATACAGACATAGTATGAGAGCAATAAAACAGAGATGGAGTGTCCTATTTTTCATGTTTTAATGGCTAATTGAACATCTGGCCTGGGGACAACAGCAGTTTTTTGGCTTACAGTGGCTCAGTGATGCAGATGTTGACCAGTGAGACCGGGTGGTACCAGAGGGTAGGAACAGGGTCATTCAGGTCGTGGGACTTGTTGTGATAAATGTAAAAATGTAAAAATAAATGAATAAGATAAATAAATTATTTTGGGAAAAGTGGTTTATGAAGCTGACCATGCCCCCAGTTTGGTTCCGGTCAGGGATGACAAATGCAGGTCATCTCTTATTGTCCTGTCCACTCTCCACTGTGTAATCAAGTAAAAATGCCTAAATAGAATAGATATTAAATACATAAAATTACTTTAGATTTTTTTATATTTCCAAATACAATATTAATTCTGGACTGTCAGCAAATCTTATGTACGGCATCAGAGTGGAAAAAGGTTAATGGGATGTTTTATTTTGCCGACTAAAGGATATACTGAAACATTGATGGGCCAATAGACCATGTACATTTGGGACTGTAAAAGAGACATCAGATACTGCTCTTTGAATGATGCAGTTCCCTTTGATTAGAGTTTTGGGCTGAAGGCCAGCCAGTCAGAGTGGCCTGCAGTCAGTTTGCCAAGACAATTACAGCAGGAAGGCTCCAGTCGGCACATTAGTGCTTCTCATATGGCTCGACATCATAAGTAATAAATTCAACAAAAACACCAGTAATGTCCTTTCATAATTTATCACTCCTCTCAATCTCTCCAATCTTCAGTCCGCCCCCCCACCCCCATCCTCCTCCTCCTCCTCCTCCTCCTCCCACTGTGGCAGGGCCTACACCCTGGTTTAGCATTACTTCACATCAATTATACATGCAGTATCGAACAGGCTTTCTCTGAGGCCACCTAAATATGGAGCCTGGAGTACTCCTCCAGGACCCTGAAGGACACTGGCCATCGCTCAGTAGCCTCCGAATTTCTCCTCATGTGTCTTCATCCTTGTTCTTGCCACTTCATTACTTCTTCACCGTCTCCCAGTGGGACTAATTTACCAAATGCAGTGTCATTAGCTCACCTGCTCCAGCTTCTTCTTCTTATCTTTAACATGTTTAACTGTTTGGCAGCAGATACTGTGAGTCGAAGGCGTCCCGTGCCTTTCTTTACATGTTCACCTCTCTACATGTAGGGAAACATCTGGAAAAGTCCAGATGTTGTGCTCTTTGTTGTTGTTATATATATATATATATATATAAAACTATTCATTCCCAGTATTTTGGGCTTGTTACCAAAAAAACCCTAGTTGTGGCATCAGATACAAGTTGTTAGTAGTTCAAACAAAGATATATTTCCCTGATTTTTTCCCTCAAGGCCAAAATGATTCACAAAAGAACAAAGATTGGAGAAAAGTCCAAATAAGGGAAAAGCAAAACTGTGCATCTTTACTTTGTTTTGTTTTCCTTTTCCTCTCCCATTAATCATCTCGTGACCACTCACACTTTATTTTGTGACCTTTTGGAGGCACCTGACCCCTAGGTTTGGAACCATTAACTTTATAAACAAGCTAAAACTAGCTCCCCCTCCACAGCCTAGAAAAATACTTGTCAAGTTTAATAATGAGTCATATATAATAATAGTTCCAGTAGGCTTTTTTCTACAAACCTAATACTTTTACTTTTGATTCTTTAAATATATTTTAAGCTAACTCTGCTGTATTTGAGCGATAATTTGAGGATTATGAATGAAGCTCAAAGATCTGAATGCATCTTTCACCATTTATAGCAGCCCTGCTATAAATACCAGCTGTGTGATGATCACAGTTGTTATTGAGACTCTCACTTTCCTGCTGATTCAGGTCTGGAGACATTTATGAGTCATTTTGTGGCATTTCTTATCTGTTAAAGGTGCAGCTTAAGATAATTCTTTTCTTTTTGCAGATGCACTTTGTCATTTTTCATCTAGATTTTGAGGTTATTCTCCAGTACAGTAGTGTGAGTGATTCATTTGTACTCCGAGGACACTGAGGTCATGTCCTTAGTAATATTTCTGGGAATTTTGGAGAGTAATATGACATCAATTAATCATTTGGTCATCATTTGATCAAAGTTTCCCAGAGCCCAATATGGATTATTCAGTCTGCTGTTTTTGTCTGAACAGCAGAGCTGAGGGATGTTCATTTTATTACAATGTGAAACAAGAAAATCAGGAAGTTTTCATATTAAAGAAGCTGAAACCATAAAATGTTTGACATTTTTGCTGAAAAATGACTTAAACATTTAATCTATTAATTGTTTTATTAAATGTTTTAATTAATCTATTAATTAAAATGTTGCCAGTTCATTTTCTGTTGATTGACTAATTAGTCAAGCAATGGTTTCTGATATTTGCACCTAATCTCCTTCAGGACTGTCTACTCTCTACTGTTACATTGTGTGTGTGTGTGTGTGTGTGTGTGTGTGTGTGTGTGTGTGTGTGTGTGTGTGTGTGTGTGTATGTGTGTGTTTTACTGACCTCTTGTGGTTTAATTTTGCACCTTCTACTCAGACTGTGCCTTTCAGCCCAGTGATTAGTTTCTCTTTTAACACTCAGAAATCATTACTCAAGCATGTAGAGTGTCTTTTACATATTAAAACACATCTTTAAGATTATGATACTGTGTACTCAGATATTTTATGTTATCAGCAATACATTAGATGTCTTTTATCAATCAGCAGGCACATAAGCTCTGGTATCTTATTGTTGCATTATTTATATCATCAGCACTCAAGGAATGATCATGCGATGTTGCGCTACGAAAAAATGCACACCTTCACACTCCTTTGTGTGAATGCACACTTAACATATGTTTGTCCACATATGTGTGTGTGCATGTTTAAAGTCCAGCTACATGATCTCATCTAGAAAGAAACTAGTAGCCTTTGGGTTGTTGTTTCAGTCTGGTCCTCACTGCTCTGATGTCGATTTTGGTCTCAGTCCAGCTCCTATTTTGGGATGACATCAATGCCAGAGGTAGCCTTGTCTTTAGAGATGTATGAGCCCTATTCTGAGGCTCTCTGATACCAATATCTGGTATATTTACTCCACATTTGACTCTCACGCAGGTTATTTTAGTGAGTAACATCAATATACTGTACAGAGAGATGGGAGGGAAATGAGTTGTTTCATTTGTTCATCAGTTATTGGCTTTTATATCATTTCACAGATTATTTATAATCATGTGTTTAAGGGCAAAGTTTCCATTTAGTCATTCAGACGGACAGAAACAACCATTCATGTATTTTCTGAACCTGTAAAAACAAAGTTACAGCACTTTAAAAATCTCTCAACAATGTTTAATGACCCAAGATCTGCAACCTGAAAACTGTACTTTTACCAGATTCTTGTTAATTAAAAGTTGTATTAACTGTCAGTACAAGGCACAGACACAGAGTACACAAAATAGACCATTATTCTTTCCATAGGGTAACAGAAAATGCCATAAAATTGATTCAAGGAGTAAATTCAAGTGCAATTTGGTACTTTATTTGAGAATTTTCATTTTGTGCTACCTTATACTTTTACTCCATCACATTTGTTTGATAACTATCTATCTATGTTTCTGTTTGAGATTTGGTAAATAATTTATATTTATTTATCCATTGTGCAAAGGATCTTGACTGTGAATAGAGAGAGAAGGAAGATGAAGATGAAGTTACCTGTTCACATTGTAAAACTAAAAAACAACACCTGTGCCTGCACACCATCTCTGTTCCTGTTGTTTCATTAGTCTCCACTACAGAGAAGCAGCAGCCTCTCCTCCAAAATAAGACAATGAAATGAATTTTGAACAAGTGTCACAGGGCCCGAGGGAGCATTTGCTCACTGTTTCCCGTTATTACACAAGTATGAGTGTGTGACAAGGCTCCGCCAAGTTAATGTGGTATTAAATCTGTGTTACAGACCTCAGGAGAGGCAGGGGGAACAATTAGAAAGTAGATCATGGAGCTGACTGGGAAAATGGGATTCAGGACACCTGTTGACCTTTGCCACCACCCTCTCTGGTTCCTTAAAGGCAAATGATGTTCTGTGTGTCACATTTAGCAAAGAGAATTAAAATCTTTGTCAGTCCTGTCCATTTAAAGCTGCAGCATTCAGTGCCGTGATGCGTTTACTGTCTTTTATGTAGCTGCTTTGGTGAAAATAGGAGGGATGTAGCTCCTCTCTGGTTCCTCAGGAGCTCGCAGGTTAATGATCAGAAAATAAGATGTGAGATGGAGGGAGGATAGAGAGGAGTTTAGTCACTCAGGCAGCGCTCAGTGGATAAATGTTGGATGTCATTTGGGTCTTTGGTGAGAGTTTTGTCATCCATCAACACTGGAGGAATCCCAAACCAACTGCCTTTGCCAAAATAAAAAATAAAAAACCTACATGTGTGATGTGAGAGAATCTGAGCTTGCTCTTCATTTGATTGGATTTTCCATGGATTAACAGGGTGGTCCAGATTTTTGGACAGGATTTTTTCTCTCTCTCCCTCTCTCTCTTTGGAGGTATTTTTACAGCAATAATCTGATCCACTTGGCCTTAATAAAAGACCATCAGACCCTGCTCTTAGTCGTGGAAAATATCCTGAAAGATCCATTAGACCAGGAGAGAGCACAGGGGGGGAAAGGCAGTCAATTAAAAAGGGAGAAGGGGCGGGCTAACAGGGTAACAGAAATTGCAGGAAAAAACTGTGACAGTAAAGAAGAAGATGAGAGATGAGTGAGTGACGCTGTCTCGGAGACAGGAAGAGAAGGGACTAACGGAGAGGATTGAAAGGAAGGTGTGTAGAAAGTCCAATTATGTAGTGGAGGATAAACAGAAAGAAGGGACCGTGGAAGAAAAGACAGAAGAAGAGGGGAAGATGAGTGTGAGGTGGGAGACGGAGGGACTCCAGACTGTTGGCATCGTCTGCCTGGTGATCATGTTCCTCAAGCTGATGCACCTGCTGGGTCTGATCGACATCACTGAGACCGGTGAGGCAACCTGGGAGAGGGGTAATGAGGCAGACGAGGAGGTGGAGGAGGTGTAGAGGGAGGATGGCATGGAGCGAGGAGGCTGGCGAAATATTTTTACCTTTAAACCAGTTTAATAACCAGTATAATAATAGATATTTGTGAATGTTGTTTGAGTAGAGGAGTAGAAGTTATGAATCGTGAGATGCTAATGAGGATGAGAGAAGTACAAGGGGTAAAACTCATGTGACTTTAAAGAATAGCGCTGGTGATAATTAACAATTTGTGATTTGGGGGAAACTATTTTCAGCTGGGCATGAATACACATCAGGTGCTCTTCTATCCATTAAATTTGGGTTTAATTACATTTAACGATGGTCACTGGCTGATGTGAAACAGCCATATTTGTGTAAAATCAAGTCTGACATTGGCACCCAACTGATAAAACATAAACAATGTTTTTTTTTTTTTTAATCAGGATCACTTTACTTACTTATTGCGGAGGTCATAGTAGAGAGTCATAGAGTGTCTAAATCAGTTTTCACTGTCATTTATTTGTCTCAGTGTGCACATATTTATTTCTAGTGTTTATCTGCTGGTATAATAATCATATAATCTAATATGACCAGTTCCAGCCATTTGTCTTGAAATGTGATGGTCAGACGAGTTAAAGGGGTTAGCTGTGAATTCTGAAAAGGCACTGTTTATCATCTTTAAAATGATTGTACAAACTACCATTATATTCAGTTGAAATCAGACGTGTTTCCAAATGCACCCACTGAAACTATGGTTCATTAGCTGCCCTCTACTAACAAACCATGGCATTAGATAGCTTTGTGGCTAACTAATTTAGCTACAGTTATACTTCTAGCATGTGTTTGAAGTCAGCACTGTACTGAAGAGGGAGGAAATCATACATTAATGTTCATTTATCAGTGCACAGTGTCTTTCTGTTTCACAAATAAAAATCAAATCAAGTTTGTCAACATGGCATTGGTGATCAAAATATCTTTAGCAGCCATCGTTGGCTTTCCATTACTTTAATTTCATCTGGATTATCAGCTGTTATAAATGCCAATACTGATTTATCTGCAATTAGCTTCAACTGGCAGATGTATCGGTCAGGCTCTATCGCATATACTGGAGCTTTCAGAAAAATCAGGCTTTCTCTGTCCATGTATTGTGAAGAAGTAGTGTCCAATATGAACTTATACTCAGAGGAAAATCCAGCTATGTTAAAAAAAAAAAAAAAAAACTGAGTAATCTCAGTGAGAGACTTTCAGTAGAATATGTAGACAAAGAATTTTAACTCAGTGTCCATGGTCTCCTGCAGGCAGTTTGCTCCCTCACACCAAGCAAACTTCATCCTATTTATGTGTTTGAAAGCCCCCATTAATTTAAAAAGTCTTTTTGTCATACTACTGTTTCCAAGGTTAAGAAATAGCTATCATGCTAAAGGGCAAAGTTGTGTTTGATCACCACCAGTTAATTTGATTTTACTCGTTTTGACATTTGATTTTACACATGGTTCTCAGTGGGAGAATTCATCTCGTGAGGAAGGTCAGAGGTCGTCTCCTCTTGTCTCCCTCTCACTTTGAGCAGGACTGAACTGCCTTATTGTTTTAAATGAACCCTGAAGGAACAATCCGGTATTCCATAAGAGCGGATCAGCTCCCACCTTCAGTTCCCTCTTTGTTGGTTTTGGTTTATGTTTCACAGCTATATTGTATTTCACTGCTCTGCTGGATGTTTGATCAGAATAACTTGAGTCTTTACTGGAGTCTTTCAGTGCTCATCATATAATCCTCTCAGTGTCCAATCTGACTTGACTTGTTATCTTTTGTTTTGTTTTGTTTTGTTTTTTCTTCCTCTTACTATCGCTCTCCCACTGTTCTCCATTTACTCTCTTTCACTCCATCTTGGTGTCAACACCCCTCCTCCTCCTCTTCTGTTCTCTCTGTCTAAAGATGGTGAGTATGGTTACAGTAGAAACCCAAAGCTATATTTCAAGAAAACTTCCCTCCTTTTTTTTTTTTTTTTTGAATGTTTTCTTTTTCCTCAGTCATGCAGTGCTTTCTCTTAGTGTGTGTGAACTGGTAACCAATTATGCCGCGACACTTAATTGTGAATTTGTGATTTGCTCTGTGAGTAAAAAAGTGTCTTTGATTGAATTTCTCAAATTCAGATTTTCTGCAGTGGCCTTTTTTTTTAGAACAAAACAAAACTTCTTCGGTCACATTTCCGCCGTAAAGAAAGTACCTCCTCTTCTTTTTTTTCCTACTCCCCCGTTTGCCTGCCTTTTGCTCCTCTGCAGTTTTTAAAATCTCTCTATGAAACTCGCACGTTTTTCCCCACCTCCTCTATAACAAAATGCCTCCCTGTTGAATGTGTGATCCCACCCCTCCCTGAATGTTGACCTGCATCCACACACTCAATGTCTGCCCCATCCTCCCTCTTTTTCTCTTCATCTTTCTCTACATCACTTCTCTCTCTCTTTCTCTCTTTCTGTCTATCCACCCCTTCCTCTCTCTCTTTCTCTTTCTCCCACAGACAGCAGCGACAGTGATTTGGAGCTGTCGACGGTGCGTCACCAGCCGGAGGGGCTGGACCAGCTGCAGGCTCAGACCAAGTTCACCAGGAAGGAGCTTCAGTCTCTCTATCGAGGCTTCAAGAACGTATGTCGTCCGGCTACCGGCTGCTGTGACCATCTTAATTGCTTTACCACCATTATTGTGCTTTATATAGACTTGAATTATTCTAATATACATCTCATTTTTTTTCTTCCCCTTCCCTTGAGCAGGAGTGTCCCAGTGGGCTGGTTGATGAGGAGACATTCAAGTCCATCTATTCTCAGTTCTTTCCCCAAGGAGGTTAGATGTTAAAACAATCTGTCCTCTACTGTTCTCTCCTTGTATGACAATTATTAGGGGATGGGTCGGCTCGAAAAATGATTATGTATTATGTATTAGATTATGTATTTTTTTCATGACAGCAGTGGAAGAAGTAAATAGATTCTGTACTTTAGTGAAAGTGATAGTACATCAGTGTAAAACACTCTGTTACAAGTAAAAGTCTCACAAATGTCAATCAAGTTTGTCAAATCTATTGACCACTTTCTTGAAATATATATATATATATTGTTGTGAAAGATGATTGATGAGTGTAGGACAGGGAAAGTGAATAGTTTTTTTGTTGTTTTTCATCATATCACTTCACTTTTTATTTTACATCAGTTTTTATAGCCGTATTTCTCAATTCACCTGGCCTGAGTTTTTAGCATTCAATTTTTGTTACTTCCACCCTAGTCACGCGGTAAAGTTACATGCATTATGTAGACACAATGCATGTTTAGTACAACCTGTAGTAGTGCTTGGATTAAGTGAAAATATTATGGTGCTGAGGCCTCCTGTGTCTCAATAAGTGACAGTAGTGAAAAAAGACAGAAGCTGAAGCAAGAAGTACCTTTTTTGTTATCTACCATAATACTGACTGTTGCCAGTTTCACTCCTTAATATGCAGCAGGCTATGTAAAAATAACAGTTCTACTAACATATCAAGCAGGAAGTCAGGGTTTAGTTTAGAATTAGAGTCGAAGGTGTTTATTCTATGGGTCGAAAGCAAATATTAATAACACTGGGGAGTCAAACATATGGTCCAACCCTCCTTCCCAAAGCACAGTTCAATAAATCCATGACATTGACTCCTTTTCTCTGCAGATGCAACCACCTATGCTCACTTCCTGTTCAACGCATTTGACATCGACAGAAACGGCTCAATCCGCTTCGAGGACTTTGTCATCGGCCTGTCTGTGTTGCTCAGAGGCTCGGTCACTGAGAAGCTCAACTGGGCCTTTAACCTCTACGACATTAATAAGGATGGCTACATCACCAAAGAGGTATGTGCGACAATTTGCATTAATGAGTGACTTTCAGTGATTGAAGGAGTATTCAGAAGTATTAGTACCACAGAACAACACAGACAAACTAACCGATCCACGCAGCGGTACTCCACTAACTTCCATGTTCTGTGTAAAGTAAAATAAAATAACTGTTGAGTCTGGTGGTAATATAGAGTTTTGTTTGTGGCTTAGACAAAAAGGATCTTACTCATTAATAAAATGTGGCAAAAACAGGAACTTTATTGGATGTACTTCTATAAAATAAGAAAAAACAAGGCCAAAAATACTAGAGTCACCCTTTTTCAGCTCAAATAAAAGTAATTTAATCTCTTAGTGATTCACATATAGTATATCTTAGCTTTGTACATTTAAAATCAGTAGTTAAATTGTTTCTCTTTGCTTCTGTCCTCCTCTCTTCAGGAAATGTTGGCGATAATGAAGTCAATCTACGACATGATGGGAAGATACACCTACCCCTGTGTGCGAGATGAAGCACCCTCTGAACATGTGGACAAATTCTTCCAGGTTAATAACACACAAGTGTACAGTGCTATAAGTGCAAGAAGAAACATTACCAAGTATCTAAAAACTGCTCTCACTAATGTGTCTTTTCTCTCTGTTTTGTTTCTTCCTTCTCTTTCCCTCAGAAAATGGACAAAAATCGAGATGGTGTAGTGACCATTGAAGAGTTCATTGAAACCTGTCAGAAGGTGACTCACACTCTTACACCCACTCCCACACACAAACAGATTGGTACAGTGCTATGAAAAACAAAATTACAGTTACTCATCAACACAAATAGTGCACCGTAGGTCATAGACCCTGGTACAACAGCAGTGACAACAAAGTGTCACTGGTTAATGAGGCACTGACTAAGATCATCCACATTCATGTTTCTCATCTCATTCTTGAATCATATCCAGACCCTTCTTCTTCTTACGTTCTATTTCCCACCACCTTTCATTCACATAATTAACTCTTATACAGACTCCAAAAAGACAAAACAAATAGAAGGTACAGCTCACAGTGTTGGTCATAGATTATTTAACGTAACTGCAAATTTGTAGAGTTGAAAGGCAACACCTAACTTGATCCTATGTCATACTGGGACCTCATTTAAAATTACTCAGTGGTTAGGCTTTATTTTACAGGTTACTTCCTAAAAATCTCCCTAAAAGTTTCCATTAAAGAACATGTGATTTGGAAGCAATTACAGGGCAAAAAGAAACAAAGTTCAGAGACTGTTCAGTTTCTTCTGTTGAGTTTATTATTGACTTTAAGAGTTGTGTCTGTCGGGAAATGCTCAGTTTACATCCTAGTAAATATTTATTCATCATTCTTATTATTGGAAACTTTGTCTTCATATATACTGATTTGGGTGTTTGTAGACACATCTTAAATTTTGAAGCTTTAGCTTATCTGTTATTTTCTGACTGAAGTCTGAAGGTTGTGCAATGTTAGCTTAGCATTTAGAAATAATTGGAAGTGTACAGAGTAATCACTGTTTACTTGTTTTATCTATAATGTGCACTAAATTTGTGCCAAAAACACTAAAAAGTAAATGTAAATGTACATGATTCTTGCAGGGAAACTTCCATTGACTTTATTGGGAAACTAATCAGAACTAATCAAAATTTGGACACTTAAAATAAAGTGTTACCCACTTAACATATGATCTATAAATGTATATTTATAATTACTGATATTGAATTCATAATTTTTGTCTCATAGGATTTGCCAAAAAGTGAAAGTTTTTAAAATGCTCTATGGGTCTGATTCAAACCTTTTCCGTGTTCTAAATGTCATTTAGTGCATGTGTTTGTGAAACTTTCACATTCATAAGACTTGATGCAAACTACATTATCACTTAAGCCAGTTGATAAAAACTCAAGTACTATGTTTAAACTTTCTAAACAAATCCACCTAACCTTACCTCAGACATCTGGTGTTGAGTGTTTTTTTTTTTTGTTTTTTTTTATCTTTTATCTTTTTTTTCCAGGACGAGAACATCATGAACTCCATGCAGCTGTTTGAAAATGTGATATAAGGAATGGAGATTCTCTCAGTAGTTTTCCTCCACTAGCCCCACGTGCACAACTCACACACACACACACACACACACACACACACACAACACCATGGACCTCACCCGCACCTCAAACTCCACACTAAAACATGACATCCTGACACATAACGTAGGTACTGTAAAGAAACGGGAACTAGACGTTTTCGCTGTTTCTCGTCACGCTCTTTTTAGCTGCATCCTGCAACTGCTTCTGGATTAAAACGACTGTTACAGACAGAAGAAGCTTCCTGGGTAAAAATCCCATCCTCAATGAGGCAACAGATGAGCCCCTTGTTCTTTTATCTTCAGACAAAAAGGATCAACAACCAACAAAGAGCGAAGAAGCTTACAGTAATCCATTGACCTGAGCACACAAGGACACTAGCTTTAACACTAATACACCTTGTTTCTGTCTCTGACACACACACACTGTTTCTCACACAGACCTACTGTGTCCTGGAGAATTTTTAGAGCACTGGGTGAACAAAGAGCAGCACAGGAAAAAATTAAAATCCCCCCCCCCACCCACCCAAAAAAAAAAAAAAAGAGAAATGAACTAAAGCATGTTTGTCATCAAATATGTGATGTGGAATTAGCTTGCACTACAATTTTATGACTATGTATTATATGCGCCTGAGATAAAGGCACTGTAGATACCTGCACCTGATACACCACTGATGGAAACCAGTGTATTTGTATATATGTATAGTGAATAGTTATATATCCTACGTTGTATTGGTTTCCTCTGTACTGCACTGGGTGATGGAATAGGACCAGAACTGAGTGTTTGTTTATGAAATCTCTGTGTTTATCAGTTTAACATCATGTTTAGTAACAGTTCTTCACAGGATTTAAATGGATTATTCAAAGATTTCTCTTTTTTTTTTCTTTTTGTATTTTTCGGGAAGATTATATTTAGCTGGTCAGATTGGAAAAGTGGAGTCTGTACAGTACTGTGAAGATACAAAAGGACTGTTAGAAGTGTGTTCTTTTATGCTGAATTAAGGCTTTATCTTGGTTCCTCAGTATCTACAAGCATGCTGACTCTAAGTGCCACAGTATAATGTACAGTACAGTAGGACCTCTGTGATGTCGGTTAATTAAAGATGCTGTCAACAGCTGCGACCTCTCCTTTTTTTAATGCGTCCCTTCATTACATTCACCTCCTGCTCTCAGGTGATAAAGCAGCAAAAATGTGAGTGAACAAAGATAAAGTCAACTAACAAAAATGACATTCATCAGTTGGAAAACAGTGACACACACACACACACACACACACACACACACAAACCCCCCTCTAAAATAAGGATGTTTTGTCAGCAAATGTGAGGTGTGAAATTTGCTTGTACTGTTTATGAACATACTAACATACTACATTTATTTGACAGATAGATAGATACTTTTTAAATTAATATTTTACATTAAAAAAAAACACATGATAAGCTCACAAAATATAATACAACTTGTCTGCTTGGAGCCCTTTGACATATTTCACGAGTTGTTAGTCGTTCAAACAAAGGCACACTTCCCCTCTAAACCTCTCAGATGATTTCATTTAAATAACAGATTAAGGCACAAAAAAGTCAGATTATCCAATATTTCACACAGAGCAAAGTTTACAGAGTGAATTTTAAAAAACAAAGTTTTAAGTAGCAGAATTTCCTTTTTTCTTTCATTCCCCATTAATGACAGTATAACTCCCCAGATTAATCTTTTGAACCTTTGGATAGGGCTGACCCCTAAGTAGGGAACCACTGAACTAAAATACCAAACTGTATATAAAGTACTTAAAAGTAGCTGCACCTGGATCGGCTGCAACAGAAAGCAATTTATGCACTGATGCATTAATATTGATAATTTAATAATATAATATAGCTAACACTCCTGTGACTGATAACACTCATGTATATTTTTGAATGCAAGCGTTTTATTTCTCATTGGGTATTTTTACACCTCAGTAAAGGTCTTGAGTATTTCTACTAAAACTCTGCTGGTGATGATTACTATAATCATTTCAGCCTATTATTATCTAAATTGAGTGACTGTGTTAGCTGAGGCAGACCACTGAAGTCACCCTGCATTAGCTGACTGGCATCAGCTGCTTCATTCATGCTTCCCCTCCAGTGGTTTATTCATCAGCTGCTTGTAATGCTCAGTCATATTCCTGCAGGTGTACACACAGTGACTCTTGTAACCTGACACTTCTCACTGCTGTTCTCCATGACGACACCTCCCTCCACCACCTCAGCCTGATGAAATGCTAAATGTTAATGTCATATGCTGTATCCCTTGTGTTTTTCTCTGGGATTAGTTATTCCCAGCAGAATTCATGTTGCTGCACAGATTTTTTGAGAGCTCCTCCTCAAACCGCAGAGACCTCTCCACCAAATCTTTAAACATTTTCTATAAATGGTCAGCGCCTTGACGTAAGTGACCCTGCCTGAACTTTCAGAGTTTACTGTTCACTCTGTACCACTTTTCAGGTTGATTATGAAATCCATGCAGCCCTGTATGTGATCTATCATCACTCACAGAGAGAATCTTAAGTGGCTGAACTGACCTCTTGTGGGGCCCCAAAAATTTGTTGATAGGCCCCTATTGACCCCTGCTAGTGTAGAAGGTGAAGAGGAAGGGAGCTGGGACTGTTTCCTGCAGGGCCCCTGTGCTGCAGACAACCATGTCAGACTCACAGTCCCTCACTTGCTATGGTAGGTTGGTGAAGTAGTCCATGATCCACACTGTGAGGTTTTGATCCACATTCGGTGCACACCATCTTGTCCTTCAGAGGTGTGGGCTGTATCATATTGAAGGTACTGGAGAAATCAAAAAACGTGATTCTCTGAGTGCTCTTGGCCTTTTCCAGGTTAGAGAGGGAGCTATGTAGGTGGTAGATGACAGTGTCATCCATCCCAAGGTCTTCATTAGGTTATTAGGTGTCAACAGGGTTTTACATGTGTCAGCCAAAACTTGATTGATAAACCTCAAATCTATCTATCTATATATCTAACTATCAATCTATTTATCTGCTGTTACAATTTGAGATTTGGTAAATATTTTTTTTTTTTTTATCCATGCCTGCACACTGTCTCTGTTCTTGTTGTTTCATCTACAGTATTTGAGTAAATGTACTTTCCACCACTCGTTCTCGATTTACATATTAAACCAGTGCCGGAAAAGTGAGAAGAGTACTGTATGTTCATTCACAGTGCAAGCACATTTCACAATTCACATTTGCTGAGAAAATCCCTTATTTTATTTGTGTGTGTGTGTGTGTGTGTGTGTGTGTGTGTGTGTCATTGTTTTCCTTCTAATAGCCGTCCCTTTCCCAGCATTTCCAAATTCAGTACAATACATGATGAAATATACTAAGTTACCCTTTATGCCTATTATGCAACCCTGTGCCAGCCGGGTTATGCCAGGATCACCATACACCATGTGTGAATGTTGGCAGATGAAGGCAGTGCAGCTAAACAACCATCAGATGGCGGTATGGGGGAATACATAAGCCTAAAGGCACAGAGGGAGGAAGGAAGGCAGACAGACCGTATATTAATATTTTAGGAGGCAGAAAACGTGCTGGTTAAGCAACAGAAAAAAAGGCGCATCTTATGCAAGAAAAGGTTATTATTACAGAAACTGTTGCAGGTACTGAAATCCACACAGGAGAGGGAGGCAGGGCTGCGTCACCGCCAGGCCGCTCCTGATTGGCTGAGCCTGCGCTTCCAAGGCGGGGCAAGAGGCAGGTCCTTGACGTCACGGCTAAACGTGGGCATGCGTGAAGATGAACGTCAACCCCCGTGGCTTTATGAAAGGCAAGATCCCTCCATGGGCAGCGCGTCTGTCGGCTGCTTAAACCCGCGTTTGTGTTGAGAGAAGGAGCTCTCCTCTGAAGAACCGGGCCCGAGGACGGTCTCATCTCTTCGCCGCAGTCCGTTCGCCGTGTGTGTGTGTGTGTGGGGGGCTACCATTCGGCTTCAGGCGTAAGGCTATCCTTGCCCTCCGTCCTCTCTCAGCCTCAACAACACAAACCACGGGGACGAGCCAACGGTTAGCCGAGAAGGGAAGTGGGCTCCGTCTTCTCTTTCATCAGGCAGGTGAGTCCCAAAACGTGCCTTTTTTAAAATCCCATGACACAGACTTAACACACACGTGGATGTTAGGAAGTAGGGCATGTAGAGAGCCGAGCTTTGCATGGCCTCACTTCGCCCCGTCGCGGCTCGGGGCTATAAGCTGGCCGCGGATACATAACGTTCAGAGATGTAAAGGTGTCTCCTCTGGTAGCCGGAGGACTTCATGGGCCCACCGGCCGTGTGTGACCGTGTGTCTGCTGATGCTCAAGTGTGACCGTGTATCACAAGGCCAAATCAGCCTTTACATACCCTCCCCTCTTTATCTGTCCACTTATTACGACAAAGCAGAGTAAAAAACTGCATTTAGCGCAGGAATTATGATCTTTCACGTGTGGAGGTCAGATGCCTCGAGGTTTTTTTTAGATTGGAGGACTTTACTGTGTCTCTAAAACACACTGTAGAGAGGTTGAACATGCATCACGAGCTGGCATTGTCCTGTATCATTTGAAATTAATGAGACCCCATAAGGTAGCTGAGCTGGTACAAAACTACAGCCATCAGGCAGCACAATCTGGGACACCAGAGCTTATTTGGCCATTAGGATTTATTGGCTCCTGATGATGGGGGTTGTCCTGGAAACGTGGCTGGGCAGGTGTGTGTGCTTACAGTGTGTGTGCTTGTGCTTCTATCTGAGGCAAACACACTTTATTAAAAAGGTAAGTTCAGATGTGCAGAGTTTTTGGGACAACTGAGTGATGTTGTTGGGTAAAGACACTGCCTCCCTGGAGTCTCTGCAAGATCTGAAATGCAGTCACATTCAAGTGTTTGGATGGTCCTGGGAAAATTACATATTTTGTTAAATGTGATGTGAACAGAAGTAAATACACCCCCTACAGCATACAGACATAAAAAATGCCCTCTTAAAATGTTACCTATTTATTTCATGAACTTACAAAACTGAAAATAATTACAGCAATTGCAGCTCAAAAGTCTGGGCACTCTACTAGGTCAGTATTTGTCCTACTGGTAAACACTGGGGTTATAAATATTCTGCTGTGGGGTTGTGGCACAGGAAACATCGCACAGATAGAGCCTTCCATTAAATATCACAATAAGTCTGGATGCAGACGCCATGTCAGCCAGTCAAGAAAGTGAAACAGGACAGTGATCCAAAGCAGACCTCAAAATCCACCATGAACTACGTCAAGAAGCACAAGCCGAAGATTTAGGAATGGCAGGGTGAAGCAGCCTGTCAGTCCTGCGTCGGGTGGGACATGTTCTCCATCAGAGATGATAGCTTCAGGTAGATCTTAAAGATGCTGTGCAGACGGCCTAAAAATACCCCTTGAACTTGAAGTGATCTCCAGGAAACAGTGGGTGAAAACTCTCAAATCCAGCCTAGAGAGACTGATGTTGTTGATAAGCTGTGATATCTGCACAAGCCACAATAACTGTGTATTTCAGTGCATTAACATTTGAGGAAAGGTTCATTTTGAAATTACTGTCTACTACTCATATGCACTTTTTTCTGCCTCTAAAAATCTGCCAAGTATGTAATGTGTAAGGTGTGCCCAAGCATTTGCATACAGATGTAACTTTGTGTTAACCCCTGCTGCCAGAAAACAGCTTGACTGTGTCAGCTCCCAGTCTAATCAATATGTATTGAATTTTCCAGATGACACTGCTATCCTCAGTTTACACAGAGTAGGGATTTCTGGCTGCCCTCAAAGTTCATGGAGAACAAAAATAGTCTGAGGACTTGAAAACTACAGCTACAGTTTTAGGATAAATAGGAACTTTATCGTGAGACCAACACGTTGAGCCTGTGGCCTCCATCCACAGGGTCATCAAACCATTATATCCCAGATGAAGGCCACAATAAAGGCCTCTTTATTCTCAGTTTGCTCACTAGCATCTCTGACATTTGTAGCTATTAGACCGAGGTTGACAGTTTTGTGGACCAGCACTATGACCATCATTTGCACATCAGTGTCCATAAAACAGGAAGTTATGTGGTGTCTCAAGTCAGTCTATAGTCAGTATGATGGTCTTATTGTTCAGTGCTTGGTTGTAGGCATGCAGGTGCAATGTGTGTTTGTACACTTGTGTCAAGTTTAGACCAGTGTTGCAAGTGTTTTTAGGTATTTTTGCAGCATGTTTGTTCTCTGCTTGTTAATTCCTTTAATTCGAGACTAGACTATTGTTCTTTTTTTCAGGGACAGTAGAAGCAACCTTGAATCTTGAACCTTGAAGCTGGTCTGAAAATATCCTCAGCCTCAGCCTCTGAAAAGAGGCTGAGATGATGAGCACATTTTTATGTCAAGTACTTGCCACAAATTAAACTTGTGTGCTGTCCTTAATATGGTGCTTTTTACCCCAAATTAAATTAAGTGTTCCTCAGAGTGTTCGTTATGGTAGATACAATCTGTGCACACAGGACTGATTTTGCATGCTGTGTGTTGAGTTTTGCACCCATCCCTGCACTTTGCACAGGACTCAGGTCTGGTAAATTGTATCTGGTCTTGTGGCACGCCGGCATATGAGAGCAAGACCAAGACTGAAGCCAGTCCCTCTCCACCAGAGGTTATTTTTAATGCCCTGTCTCAGCTAGAGTGAATTCTGCTTCACCCTTTACACCAAATCAACCATCAGATCTTCATGGCAACAGGTAGAAGTTACTGCTGTCAAGAGTGAGCCTTAGATTTAACCAGCGGTGGGAGAGGTGTTCGGTGGAGCTCTAAATTTGTTTAACTTATCTCAGGATTTAGTATCCTGCTGAGTCACCCTTGAACCCAGGCAAATGTCTAGAATAAATTTTCTTGGCCAGGTGAGCTCACACGCACTAAGAATTTCACTCTGGTCTCAGTCGAGTGTAAATGTATAGAATGGCAAAACAAACACACACAAAAGCATAACAAAATAGGCTTAAAAATAAGATAAAGTTTTTTTTTAAAAAGCAAGTCATTGAAATGGAACCAAACACCTAACAGCTGAATATGTTAAGACGGTTTCAGATTTAATTTGGCAAAGTCATCCAGAGAACTCAGCAAACCCAGCTGGTCAGCTTTGCTTGCTTATGCAGACTCATCACTTTTTCAGATGTGGCAGATGGCAGTTATGTTATTTGCAAACTTTAGGACGGACCATGAGGATGATTAAGATTTACAGTCATGTCGGGAGAGCTCACAACCCTATGGGGGCGCCAGTGCTTACTGTACAGGTGAATTTACCCAGCCTCCCCTGCTGCCTCCTGTCTGTAAAAAAAGTTCATGATACAGTGATGCATGGATCTAAAGCGGTTGTGACCACAGACATGTGGGCGACAGGCCTGATCTTTTCAACCTGTGATAACAATAATGATAAACTATATTTACAAAGCACTTCCACTTCCAAACTGAATTATGGAGTGCTTTTCATGGCAAGATCCAGATAAAGTGATACAGCACAATGAAATTAAACAGAATCAGGCCAGTGTAGAGAAATTCCAAAATACCCAATACTATGAAACAAAGGATTACATAAAGAAGCTAAAATATGTTGAAGTAAAACAATGGATGTGTGATATATAATAGAGCATTTGAAACAGAAATCTGTGTCATTGTCTGTTGGGACCATGTGTGTCTTTTCCTTTTGTAAATGCTGCCATGCATCCTCTTCACAAAGCACAGGTTGAGTGGCAGGTGGGTTGGGAGTGTTTTAAGGCCTAAATCCTTTAAACAACCCCTCCCTGTAAATGGAGGTCTGTCCTCCCAAAAGTATGTTAGTTCTGTTCAGCGCTAGAAAAAATGCAGACGCTGAAATTCATAACAAAAATAAGTACGAGAGGAAGGAAGGAAGAAAATGGTTTAGAACCGGCCATTTTATTTGCTCTCTAAATAATAGACAGCTTTCACACTTATTTATCCACATCCAAGCCCTTGTAACTAATATGGTAAGTAAACATTTTGCATCAGGAAACCCATGTTTTCCTTGTAAGTCTTCACCTCATACTACAGTTTTATATATTGACCCTGATTCAGGCCAAAATGTTCAGTGTAACTACAGCTTGCTATTTATGGTTAACTTGACTGTCAAAACAACTTCCTCAAACCAGCCACCCTGAAAAGTGTGAGGTACCATTACCGATCAGGTGCTTCCTCCTTTTGTTGTTCCATGAGTGCAGGCATCAATCTGTAAATAAAGCTACCTGCAGGTTAGTTCAGCTTGTACATAAAACTGTAATCATCACAGGCATTGTTGATCCCCAATTAAAGTGCATTAGAAATTGGATACCTACACAATGCTGATAATAACGAGTCTGTTTTTGTCAGCATAATAACAAGTTTAGAGACTGTGACAGGATCTTTATTTGAAAACATGTTTTTCACCTAGTCATGGTAACAGTTCTTAGTCACTCTGACTTACAGTAAAAGGATATAGAGCAGAGGGTCACCTCACAGGATGTCAGGCCAGGCTGGGCCAGGAACAGGCACACTGAGCAGAACTGGGTCGCAGAAAAGGATTGCTGGCCCTGTTTGCTGTAGGCAGCATGTGACTAAGATTACACTGTAGTGCTGGGTCATGCTGTGCCTTCCCACTGTACTGTGTAAAGGTGTGCGTGTGTGGTTGTGCAGTGGGTGGTAAAGGGTTATATTTTATCATGTGGCTCTGAATAGTTTGCCCTGAAATAACATTTAATTTAGTTTGTTGACTGTTTTCTTATGGGAAAGTAAAATTAATATCCTGAGGTTTTGAAGTGTTGATCAGGCAAAACTAGCAACCTGGTGATTACCTTGGACTGCAGGGACATTTTTCACTGCTTTCCAACATTTTACAGACTAAACAATTAAAACCGATAAATGAGTCCATAGTTTTAATTGTGGAAGTTATTTGAATTGTCCAGTGTAATTTAAAACTCTGGCCTCTTTCCACCTCTCTGTCATATCAGTGTAGTTTGAATAAATGTCAGGATCCAGCACTCTTCATAAAACCCAGATTTTGTGCCTTGCTAACAGACAGTTAAATGTTTTCTCTGGAAATACTGGAACAGAGCAATGAGCCACATCATATCCAAGTTTCATAAAAATTTAATCAGCAGCATGACAGATGATGAATACACTGGTAGCAGCAGACTAAAGAGCATTACTAATTGACTTACGTACTGTTTTCCTTTCTACTGGAAGTCGTCCATCTGAGGTCTATGCTCTTTATTAAGGCATCAAATTTTCAAAACTCTGAGAACAGTGTGCAGCCACATTTGTTTCCAGGTCATTATGTCTGAAGCACCTGAATAATTTTAGTGGTTTTAAACTGAAGACATCAGTTTTTTTTTTTTCATGGTTCATTCCATTTCCCTCTTTCCACCATTACGTTAGTGCTGTTATTGTTAACATTATTACAAATTGATCAATTAAACATGCTTCAGCGCCTACAGTGAGTCACATCAATATGAAACTACCACTGTGTTCAGGGCTGCAACTAACTTTCTAACTTTTCATATGCTTTTAATTTCTCTCTAGTGATAGTCTTGCCTATACAACATCAGAAAACTGTGTAAAATGGCCATTACAATATCCTAGAGCATAGGGTGTCCTCATAAAATGTCTTGTTTTCATCCAACCAAGGAATCCAAAACTGCAAATTATTCAATTGATTTTACTAAAAGACCAAGAATAGCAGTGAATTCGTCCATTCAAGAACGAGGAACCAACTACTACATGCATAAGGGCTACAGGGCTGCAGCTGATTATTATCAATTCATCTGCTGACTCATTTCTTGATTGATTGTGTAGTTTCCTCTATAAAAAGTGAAAGCTGTTTCTCGTGGAAACTTTCCAGAGGCCAAGGGGTTGTATTTAATTTTTTATTTTTTTTTGTCTAATCAAAAACAATAAACAATCCACGACCCAAAGGTATTTAATTTAATATAATAGAAAACAAAGGGGACCATCAAATCTTAATCTTGGGGTCAGTGAAGTTTCTGCATTTCTCCTCAAATAAAAACAAGCTGAAATGATTAAATGATCAAAATAAAATAAAAAAAAATTCTGTTAATCAACTGATCATTTCAGCTCTGCAAAGGGCCAGCACATCTGCTCACTGTTCACAGACATCAGTCATGTTTCCTAGGTCACTGTGGAAATACTGTAAATTGACTACCTACTTGTGTGTGTGTGTGTGTGTGTGCTGTGGTGTGTGCGTGTGTGCGCGCACAGTAAAGTCTATTGTTCTGTTAAAGCTGGCTTAGCCTCCACTCAGTCCTTGCTGGTCCCCTTCAATGTACAGGCTAATAATGTTTTACATGTACAGCAACGGGACCTTGCTGCAAGTTGAAAGCTCTTGTTTTAGGTCCCAGGCCTTGATCTCTATCTTCTCCTGTCCTCTGCTATCAGGTCTGTCTATGAGGAGTTTTCATATCACTCCTCAGCAGTGTCTGCTTATCTCCCCTGAGCCCTCACATTTATTTCGTCTGTCCTCTCCCCTGTTACCACAACACACTTCACGTGAACCACAACACAATATGCGTGTGTGTGTTTGGGTGGATGTGGTGACTCTGCAGCAGGGTTGGGTTTGTTTGTGCAAGTATGATGAACTATTAAAAACTATACTTTGAAGCTGCAACAGTTAAAAACAGTTAATTAACAGTTAATTAATTGATTAGTTGAAAATTAGGCCACAAACCTATCAATCGCCCTTGTATGATACCAGTTGTAATATTTATATTTTGGCCCAAAATATGTAGAGCTACAGTGATTAGTCAATCACCAGAAAATTAAATCAGCCCCTATTTTGTATTGTTGAGTTGTTCATGTCATTTTTTAGCAAAAATGCCAAACTGTCTGTGGTTGTAGCTTCTCCTATGTGAGGATTTGCTGCTTTTCTCTTTTCACTTCCACTAACTTACTATAGTGTCTTACCTCCATAGTAGTACAGGAAATTGAACCATCACTGAATCTTAAAACCATAACCCAGTTTTGCTCATTTTAAATGTGTCAGCCACAGCTCTAACCTGTGTAAGTGTTGTAAGAGATCACAACATTTTCTCAGATGACCCACTTTTAATGTAACTGAGTCACTTTGTTTGCTGTAATATCTCAGGTAGGGCATTTGTAGCTGATCATTATGAAACTTGTTAAGGGGCTAAATGGAGGTAATCCGTCTCCACAGTTACTGTACAAGCAAACAAAAGTAGTTGTCCCACTGAGAGCAACAGCAGGAACCTGCCTTGGGTAGGCTCAAAGAATTTCATCAATTTCAAGCAACAATGGATACCTTTACTGTTGAATATCCCTGCTGGGTTTGATGGGAAAAATGCCTGAGGCTGTGGGTGGTGGAACAACCTATAAGAAAAGTGTACAGTTACAGTACAGGTCTACTTAGTTTTTTTTTTTTTAATGTAACCTTCAATAGCCCATTCATGTGCTGCTGGCAGCATACTGTGTGGGTGTAGGTGTTGCTTTGAGAAAGGGATAGAAATACGGTTAAAGGCTGAACATCTCCGTCCCCCTGATCTAAATGTGACTGTCTTTCCTGCTGCTTTGGTTTCTTTAACTGAGAAATGTGTTTGTTCAACTCAGCATGGGAGCCCTCCTGCTGCTGAACTCTAAAGAACTTACTAAAGAAAGCAGGATTACTTTGGCTTTAGACTGACTATTAAATACTGTAACTACACAGTGCAAGTTAATTTTTATCTGGAAGCTGACTACATTTCCCAAACTATAATGAAACTCATTAGTCATGTATAATCTGTGTAATCTTGCACTTTCCCTGCACTGATGTCATCATCACCACCGCTGTTGCTCTCTTCTTCCATTTTTTTCTTTCCTTTTCCTGATGGTTCAATCCTTTAATTCGGACTGAAATATCTCTCTCTAACTATTAGATGGGTTGCTATGAAATTTTCTTCAGATATTTTCCAGATGAATCACAGTGACTTAAGTGATTTCCTGACTTGTGTAGCACCATCCAGCAGGTTGATATTTTGGGCTTTTTAGGAGCATAATTCAGCTGCATTTCCATTAAATTTTGTCCCATCAGCCTCTATGTGTATTCTGTGATCAGTGTAATTAGCAAGGGTTAGCATGCATGGATCCATTAGCATGTCTATAGACTCATAGGCTTGTTGTTGAATCATCAGACAGAAATTTAAGGTACACCTGCAAACTAGTCATGGTTTGTAATATTACAGAAGACTACAACAGTGAAATGGAGATCAGTCAGGTAAGATGGCAGAAATGAATTAAGTTTTCAATAAGTCATAACTGCAGTAAATTCCAAGTAATTGAATATTACTTTATTTTGTTTTCATTGGCTGAATGTATTTTAAGTTTTAGCCTTGTGGTGTAACCGTTCCACCTGTGACTGATCAACAAGAGTAAAGGCAGATATGCACTGTGGGAAATAAGATGAAATCCAGTTCAAGTGGCTCACACGAAGCAGTGAACAGCTCAGGTTCTTAGTTGCAAACCAGAGCGTGTGTATGTCTGTCTTTGTGAGTTTTGTAAAGGTTGTCTTGCTAAGCCTTTTGGCTGTTTCCGAGTGACTGATTAATATTGATTGTTATTGCCACTGACAGCTGCCACAGTAATCTGGTGTTATACAACAAATGAGTGTGTGCATCTCCCCTGAAGTTAGTATGTGCTTGACTTGGGCAAAAGAAATGCTCACACCAGAAATAGGTAACCATGTGACATGAAGGGTCAAGTATCTGTAGCATTATTTTCCAACCACAAACCTCAAACCAGGTGATTCCATTATTTAGTTCCTCTTGTCTGGGTTTACCCCATCAACAGGGCTTCAAACAAACTCCGTGCCTCTGAAAATCCCCTCAAAAACCTGTGTTTAATCACAGATGCTGCATCCATGAAATGTCCATTATAGTGGACATGACTGAGGTTCAGGCTGAGAGGCTAAAACCAGCACTGTGCAGTCCAGGCTGAGCCATTTAACAGATTCAGAGAAGACCTTCATATCTCTTTGGAACTTAATGTACTCAGTAGAGACAGTCTGAAATTTAGGTTATAGCTAAAACTTTAAATAAAAAGTAATACTAATAATATATTACATTTTATTAGAACGCTCAAGCTCTAGGTGCTTAAGAAAATAAACTCATGAAGGCATAGTTGAAAAGTTATGGTACATACACACAAGACATTTAAATATAATAAAGCAAAATAAAACCCCAATTCAAGGAAACAGTTTAAGTAAACCAGACTTAGAAGGTTGGAAAAAACCCAACCCTTTAACCTCTGTCTACTAGATTTAATTTTACTGTTAGTAATCAAGTGCAGTGATGTGTTGTGACCTCAGACAGACATTTAAAAGCTACTGTATGAAGGTGGTAAACCGTTAAAAGCCTTGCTAACTAGCAATTTAAATTTTTAAAAAGCCTTGAAGAGTTTCACTGTCGTGCTCTGTTGTAGTTGTAGCAGTCTGAACTAAATATTAATCAATGATAGATCTGATCGTTTTTTATTATTTTACTGTACTGAGATAAGATGCTGCTGTCCACATGACTGTGCTGCTCTCTTATCTCCGTTCAACTCTGCTCCAATAACAGGAAGTTGACCAATGTAAACCTGACCTTGCAGGCGTTTTACAATCTCCCCCTCTCGCTGCACGTGGTGAAATATGAAGCGCTCACATGTTCCGTGACATGTAAGGTGTCGCCTGATGTCAAACAGGCTGCTGACATAAATACATAGTTAACATTATTTCTATTTTTTTAATTTTCATTTATATCCTCTTTAGTCTGTGGTTTCACACGAGTTGCGGTTGACGGATTTATTTTTTAATCAATCCTGAAACCATGGATTCTTGCCAAGCTCTGTTGTGTTGAATTTATCATGAGAAAGTGCAGCACATACCTGGCTGTGTACGTATATTAAATATTTCAATGAAACGTTCACGTAACTTTCTCCAAGAGACACTGAGAGAAGATGTTCCTATGTGTTACGTGTCAGAGGTCCCCCGAGAACAAGCTGGGTGTGATAAACAAGATTGATTGTAGGTTGTGGCAGTTCGTTTTGTTTCTTCAGAGTAAAGCACAAGTAAACAAACTTTCTGTTTTTAATGTATTGGGCTGTGGCTGATGAGGTTTCTTGTCGGATCATGTTCATGTAACTCCTAAGGCTCATACAGCAGCTGTGGAAATTTTTACTACGGTTCACCATGATTAACTTGTCAGCATAACATCCTGAGCATGTGGATTTGGCAGTTATAGAAGGCTTCATAGTTTGAAGTAATTAATTACACAATGGAAACTAGATTAACTAGATTGGTTTCATCTGAGGCTGTCCACATAATAACTTGGTATAACAATTTTCTCCCACAAACAGGTTTTGGCACATTTACCATGAAGTCACCCTAGTCTTAATAACCTTTGCACGAAATTTAATATTTATTTTTCAAGAGCGCCTCTGTGTCTTCTCACTATTAGCAGCAGGTAAAAAGGTATAATTTAGAATCATTTGATATGTTAGTGATATTGCACAGGGGAGTATTCACTGTAACTAAGGCTCAAACCAAGACTATACCTGTTGATGTGAGATAAGGTGAGGGAGCAGGTTGATGTCATGAGATCACTATCAACGGTTGCCAGTTGTCTACATTCTTTGGATAAGTGTGAAGGGATTGTTCACAGCATTGCTTAGTGAATAGATTATATGAGGTCCTTTACCTTTACACACACAGGTTAGTACATGTAGGCTGTAATGAACAGTTTATATGATATGTAGTTTAGTTTGAATAAGTCTACATAAATGTTGTATAATACACCTGGTTCTGTTCTGTAGAACCAGGGATGTGTTGTTTGTTGCATTTCAGGGATGTTTTTTTTTTTTGATACACAGACAATTAATTAGCAACTATTAATTTCAATTATTATTTTTTTTTAATCAAGCAAAATGTGACTATTTGTTCTGCTTTTCTCTCTCTTACCTCATCTTTGGGGATTGGACTGACAGAACAAGCATTTAGATGTCTTCTTGGCTCAGAGAAATTATAGTGAGCTTTTTCTTAGATATTTTGTATATTAAACAATTGATTGATGGTATAATTGGCAGGCTGATTGATAATAAGAATGATTGGTTAGTGTTAAGATGTTGTTTCATCCCTCTGACAGTCAAGTGTTCATGACCCCAGATGGTGATTCTTTAAGGACTCTGTACTGAAGCTGATACTCTCACAGTACATCGCTCTAATCCTGCTGCAGGCTTAACACAGTCCAGACTATGACTGAACTGCAGACTAACATCTGGAGGGGATAGGGTTAGGCTCGTACACAAATTTAGCGCTAGAGATGAAACCACCAACGCCAACATCTGGTGTGAGGGCCCACACGCAGCACAGCACAAGCCTGCACAGGATCCACAGATCATGTTACCATGGTTATAGATCCTGGCGGTAACTCTGTCCACCAGCCTGAGTATTCTGGGATGAGTTAAAATTACCACTGCAGTTGTCTTTGTTCCTCCTCGCCCTCATTTCCTTCTCTGTTTTCTTTTTTTCTTTGGCGTTCTCTGGACAGTCTCTCACCCATAAACACACACTTTTACTGCTTTTATCTGTCTTTTTTTTTCCCAAACATGTTTTCCTTTACATAATGTGAAAAGTCATGTTTATGAAACTGCTGATTTCATCTCTTATGTAATCTCATGAACTCACTTTTCAGTTCTCTCTTCTCGCGCTCCAGTTCCCCTTGTTTTCTCTTGGTTGTCTAATGTTTTGTTGTGTGTCTGTTGGTGTTGTCTGGGAATCCATCCACAACACACACACACACACACACACACACACACACACACACACAGACAGCAAACACAGGGATGAGACGAGGAGAGTGTGTCTCCTGGGCAGCAGTGGAAAATGGCATTTGAGGATGTCATGCTACAGTAGCATGTCTCCCCTAGTGTTAGCACATGCCCCATCAGACCTTAAGTCACCCAGAGGCTGCTGGGATACTTTCTGTCACACTCCACATCTCACAACTGACTCACAGCACTGAGAGAGCCACAGGCTGGGCAGCACTCAGGTCAATTATGTGCTGCATGGAGTATCACTGGCCAGAAAATGACTTGTGGGGCGAAACACTGACTTTCTATTGATTTCTGTCATCGTGTGGCAGTGTTGAAGAATAATTCTAGTTAATGATGATGTGTAGAGATGCATTTTTTAAGTGCTTTCTCAGGATAAAATGCCAAAGATTCTTTGGTTGCAGCCTCTCCAGTGTAAGAATATACACCTTTTCTCTGTTTTATATATATTATTATATTGTGAACTCAATTTCTTTGGGGTTTGGGGTTTAGATCAAATAAAATCAGACATTTAAAGATGGAGGGAAATGTGACACATGCAAAACATTTTTCACCTTTGGCCAAATGGTTAAAAGAATAATTGAGAAAATGGTCTTTGAATATGTTTTAATTGTTAATGGAAAATAATCATTAGTTGCAACCTTAATGACAGTGGTCTTATTTTTTTTAAAATCATCTGATAAAATGTAACTTAAATGTTAAAAATATTATCAACTATCTAAACCAATTTATTTGGGCGTAAATCCAGAAGCATGTAACAACAAGAAAATTTGACGCTTCAATTGTGGTAATTCATTTGTTTATTTGTTTTGTTTTTTTCAATTTAAATTCATCTTCAGATTTATTTTAGTTTTTTTGTTTATTTAGATCCCCATAAGCAACAACAGAACTATTTACTTTTCCTGGCCTTCAGTGTACTTAAAATCATACCTCAGCAAAATAAACATTTGAATCATGATTTAATTACCAATTTGATCAACAGCAGATTAGCAGGTGTTTTGATAATTGATTCATCTTTTTAGGTATTTTCAAAGCATTTGCCAGTTAAATCTTGTCAAATGTGATGATTTGCTGATTGTTATTTTTTATTCCCATCATATCTGATGCCCTCACAGAGAAAAGCCTTGCCAGTGACCCTCAGGTTATTTGAGTTTCAGTCCATGTTTTAAAACTTGTAGGATCATGACTGCTTATGTTTCTTGCCCGGTGGATTTTCTTTTCCCAATGCTGCAGAGTAGGCCAGAATCACATGTTGTACCTGCCTTTATTGTCTGTGTTGAAAATACAGGAATGCTTTGCATAACTCACATGGTTGTATCAAGTTGCTTGAACACCCTCAACCCCAACTGAACTCTCACACTAACTCTTTTTTTAAAAGACTTATTAACAGCTCTTTTTCAAATATTAGCGTGTTAATCATGACTGGCTCCCGTGACGGAGACTGGCTTCTTCTTTTTTGTCTCTTTATTCCTACAGTTACACGCACCCTCTATAGGTCACACTAATAACTTTTGCTTGTGATTAAATGCTGTCTGTTATATTAACTTATGTCTCACCTCCCTCCTCCTCCTCTTCTTCCTCCTTATCCTTGACCCTTCTGCCTCTCTCCTCTCTGCCTCTCTCCCCAGTTTCTTCTTCTCTTTCCTTTCTTCCCTCTCTTCTTCTTCTACCTACTCCTTTCCCTTCTCTCTCACCTCTTCCACACAGATGCTCCCAGCCGCCCAGCTTGACAAGCGTGATGGGATGTGTCAACTAGGTATTACACCTATCCCAACATTTTACACTAAAAGCAGGGAGACTGGTGATCAGATTTTTTAAAATATCTGAGAAGGGAATATGACATAAAGGAAAGGTGGTGACAAGGCACAGTACAGGTGATGCCAGGTAGGCATCTGTTGATAAGACATCTAACATCTGTTCCTGACATACAAGATTATGCACAAGTAAGTGCACGAACAGTCAGTAGTTTCAGTAAAGATCTGCACTCACTCTTAGATATAATTAGATATATTCCTCTAATTGTTATGCTCCTCAAAGGGGGCATAAATATTTTTAACATTTAAGTTACCTTTTATCTAATTATATCTATTCATTTTGGGGGTTATTTTGATTCTATTTTATTGTTAGACAGTAGAGAGCTGACAGGAAATGAGAGGAGAGATGGACATAATGTAACAAAATTCTCCAGCTGGACTCAAGTTGGGCATTTGTGATTATGGTCAATATTTTAAGGCTCAAAGTTATTAGGATAACTCTAATTACAATGTTTTTAACAATGCAGTTAAGTAAAATTGCAGGTTATTGTTATACTTAAAATCACATCTCTGGCTGATTGAAAATTGCTCTCTTTTAAATCACAATCTTTTGTTCAGTCTTGCTGTTTTTAATTAGATTTTTTTGTTATGTTTTTGGATTAAGGGATTTCTTTATATATATTGTATATTTGGGCATCAATATATCTGTAAATCTGCATAGATTGTAGACACAACCACTCTACAAGAAACCTTTTATTGAGTTTTAACTGAGTTTTCTATCAGAATCACAAACAAAAATAGCTAATCACTAGAGGCTGTCACTCTCCTAACATTGTCATCTAGACATGCACAAAATGAAAAATGGGGAGCAAAGGAAAGATTAGTTTTACTGCTCTAATATAAACAGTGTTGGATTGGTAACTTGGTTTTTCTAAGTAACAAATGAAATGACCTTTAGATAATGAAACTGCTTTGTGTCTGAGTCATTTGGGACAAAGGAAATGGGATCTTTAGTTGCTTTTCAACAAGTTGACTCTTCACCCATCATAAGACTCATTTAGAAACTTAAATAAACATTTAAGTGAACCTGTCAGCTGACCCTGATGATCTACAGCAGTATTTGTGTGTGATGCAGTTTCATTTACAGCAGCACGAGGTTTGTGAGCTGGCTAATGCAGCTGCTTTAATGAGAAGATGTTGTTCAAGTACTGTAATTTTGAAATGTGAAAGCGCAGTGTGAACACACTCGCAGTTTGTCAGTTTCTAGACAGAGGTGTCGGAGACGTCACCTGAGCTTCATCCACTGTGAGGCTGACGTTTGTAGACTGTTTATTCTTTTTACATATTTTTCACCAAACCAATCTGCGTTTTGTTTGTCATATCAGCTTGTTAATTAGTTCTGCCTTATGTAACGAGTCTCATTTAGATCAATGTGTCACCTGAACCCATATTTATGCAAATTTATGAATACAAATTACTTAAACTTATTTTGACTAAGAAGTTTCACAGCTCCAAAGCTTTTAAAGTTTGTAAAGAGTAGATCCTTGACGACTGGGGCACAGAGCCCTTTCCATACTGGCTCTGAGATCAAAATACATAAATAAAACATCACAACATGACAATTCAGTCACACAAAGCTGTTGTCAGACATTAAAAGGGTCACACATTAGTAATACTATGGGTTAGGACAACAAGTCCCTCAGAAGAATGAATGTCTCTAATTTCAGTTTGTTTTGCAGTTCATTCCCTCAGAAAGTCTTATTTTAGTGTAAAACGTCAGTGTAGCTATTTTTAAAGAGTTTGATTCCATCTCTGTGTATATGAAGGAAAAGGTTTTAGATCAGAGGAGACCAGTATTTGTGTTGAGTTTGGCAGGCACCTTTCATCGCTGCCGACTTGGCAACGTTTCACTTTCCCATATTTTTGATAAATTCAGTGAGTGACAGTCACTTAATTAATTGAATAAGGCACAGATTGCTCAGCAGGGTTTTCTAGTGTTAGCCAAGAGTCAGGTGTGGTGTAGAGCAACACACATCAAGTCCTTGTTTCACACAGAAAAGTAGCACACCACCTCTGTCTGCCTCTTTTTTCATCATCCGACAACTCCGGTCATTCTGTTTCTCCTCTATCAAAATGCGTCCATGTTTCACTCTTTCTCCAACTACTTGCATATTCTCTCCTTTCTATATCTTTACTTCCTCCTTGCTTGTTGTGTCTATCAGACAGTGAACTGCTGACAACATGGAGTATTATTATTACTATAGTGTAAAAATGTAATGTAAATTATTGTTTCTGAATATGAATGAGTTGAAGTCAAAGTTATGTTAATTATTGATTAATTTGTTGATTATTTTCTTGATTAATTGGTTAGTTAATTGGTTAGGATTGTTTCAGATTGGTTAATCACCCAGTTAAGTTACTAGAGACAAAACAGGTGGCATAAAAGTGCTGTCATAATCTGCTTTACAGCTGCCCAGGAACATTTTGATATGAATCAGAGAAATGGAAGCCGTAACCAGCATATTTATTTGTCTTTTTACTTGATAAATGGTTGCAGTTAACATAATCCTGTTGTCCAGAATAGAGAAAAAACAAAAAACCAAACTAAAAATCAGGACTTATCTCAGGTCTCTTAAGTACAGCCTGGCAGCCTCTCAGGCTCTTTGATGTGATCAGACCATAACATTAAAGTCAGGATATTAGAACCTTTAAAGTAATAAATCAGGATATTAATCTCTCTTATCTGTCTCTGTTTTTTAAGCAGATGAGGTGGTCCTGGACGATGTGATCGGACTGAAGGATTCATCTGCAGTGTTCACACCAGAGGCGAGACAGAGGAGGGACCGGGCAGAGGAGGAGGAGGAGGACATCGAAGACACAAGGATGGGCGTGGGGAAGAACACCACCTCCAAGTCGATGGACAGCGGCAGTGAGGGAGGAAAATATGAAGAGGAGAGCAAACATGGCGCAGATTTCTACCCTATTCCGGTAAAGACTGTGTTTTAATGTTCTAACATTTTTCCCACAGAGACAAAAACCACAGACACATCATGAGCATGTCCAAACCAAGCTCATACTGAACAAATGACAAAGACAGGGTTTGGTCAATGTGCATGCAACCTTATAATTCCTGTTCTCCTTGTCCTCCTCCCGTCTCTCTTTCTTTGACTTGCACGCTCAGATTGGGCTTTGCTTTTTGCTCAGAATGTATTTGTGTAAGCAGACGCCCAGAGTTTATACACACACACACACACACACATCAACACACACAAACTGTCTACGTCACGGCTGGTTTGTGCGTGCTGCTGCAGCTCAGTCCATCCATTTCCTTTGTTTGTCCGCTTGGCTCCAGGCCAGCGTGTCATGTAGGTCAAAAGGCAAAATGACAACAGCAGCAATTTATTCATAAGCCCATTCACAAATCGCACACAGACACAAACCCGTGCTTCATTACAACTTCGATCCAGTGGTAGGTATTAATTAAATACCTTTATTCAAGTTCTGTATTTATGTATTTTGAAATACTTGGAACATTAGCATGATTGCAGCATCAGCAGTAATGTGGGCATTGTACCAGACTGCATTCCAACCCTCACCTGGACTCTGGGTAGTGATCAAAGCAATGCACAAAAAAATGTTGCGGACTGTCACATTCACACCCATGTCACGCTTTGATTTGTCATATGTGTGCAATGTGACTTTATTATTTATTTTGATCAACCTATGACAGCACTATGAATGTTTCTCTGGAGAGGCTGTCCGATGATGTGCAAAACAACATCACGCCCCCACTCGGTTGTTCTACAACGTCCAGCTTTTCACTCCACCTTCCAGTGTGGCTGTTCAGAACAGGTATAAATACTTTTGATTTCCGACACGGTCCAGCAGTACATCTTAAAAGCTGATTCTGAGAGATCATAAATCTGCCCTGAGCCTGCTGCTGCTGCTGCTGAATGGACAGACTTTTACTTTAATTGTAATTAGATTTTGTGCTGCTTTGTAGTTGCTTTCCACTACATTAAAGAATTATTGTACTTTTTACTCATTTACTACTTTTATTTACTACTTTGCAAGTTAAGATTTTACATACAGAACATACAGGCACAGCTTCCACCAGTGCACAAGACTAAAGATAAAATTTTCCACAGGCTATGACAGTGACCCTGAAGCCTGTTGATTTCCTTTAAAAGCTAAGATAAGCTCGATCCAGTTTGTTAGAACAGTCACAAGGCTTCTCCTGTGTCATTTTCTGAAGCCATTCAGTTGAACACAAAGGGAAGGAAATACAATACAAGCCTCAAGTTTCCCTTGCAGTTATTTTGTCCCGTTGAAGCGCTATGAGGAGATGTTTGTCTCCCTGTACGACCTTAAGGCTACAGACATTCATATCCAGTGCTTGACAAATTCCAAATTATATATGCAGAGACAACGCTGCTCAGTCTTTAATCTAGTGGGCTCGGCATGTAGACACAGCAGACTATGTTTACAATTGGAAAACACACGAGTGCATTCAAAGGTCTGTCCTCTCCCTGAGGTTTTTCTCCAAAGGGATCATGAGACTGTACAATGAAAATTTTAGCTGTAAAAACCAGTCGCATGTGACAGTTGATGGATGAGTATATTTGCATACTTCCATTTCTTTGCATCTTTGTCCTGCAGGCACGGAGACATTCAGAAGTATATCATCCTTAAATGTTATTTTTAATGTTTTTGATTTTCCTCACAGTGTGTTTTTTATGTTTCTTTTGTGATGACTCCCTGTTTACTGACTTACATGACATAGACACATTTGAGACATACACAGGAAAAGCAAACACTCACACACACACACACTGTGGAAGACATTTGTTTGTAAGGAAACAAGTTTGCATACTGTAGGAAACACGTGTTCGTGTTCCAGGCTGCTAAGTCCTCCTTCATTCAGTATCTTTTTTTTACCACTTAGTATGCTTTAGCAAAATGTACTTAAAATTGTTCTGTGTTTTTATTAATGTGTGTATGATTTTAAAAATCTCAATTGCGTGTGTTTGTGTGTGTGTAGGTGGTGGTAAACGGAGTGGGCGGTGCCAGTGGAGACCAGGATACTGAGAACACAGAGCTCATGGCCATCTACACTAAAGATAATCAAGGAGCAGAAAAGGTAACTTGACAGAAAACAGTCTTCACGTGTATATTCCCAAATAAGCCTCTGACACATAGTCACATGGTTCAGACAGCTTACTCATACAGTTACAGGCTCGTACTTACGTACTCTGTAATTTTGTTTAATCGCAGTCACAGTTTGAATGACTTTGCTTTTCCTCACTCACCTTTCCCCTAAATCCTATGAGGCTGTAATCCTTTAGACTTCAGCAGTGGTACTCAATCATTTTACTTCAATGAAGTAGCAAAACCACTCTGGGGAAATACCCTGTCACAGTAAAAGTCCTGCATTAAGTAAAAATTACCTGCAAAATGTCAGACATTTTTATATCCTTTATATACATGTATCATATTATTTGGAATATTACTACTGATACATGAGCACAGAAGCAGTATTTCAAGACTGTATTTCAAGACAGGTAATGATGATGATTTTTCTTATATCTACACAAGGCAAGAATCTGGATTTCAATCTGTTAAATAAAAACATTAAAGGGAAAAAAAGGAAGGCAAAAATGAAATGTCTATTTCAGTTATAATGCATAAACCATAACTTGTTCATTAAAAAGGGTGTATGCTTTTATGAGATAAATTTTTTTAGCGTGAATGTAATGCAGGAGATCCCTGAATTCTGCTTCTCAAATAAAAAGGTAGAAGAATTTAGTTTTATCCAGGTTTGTGTTTCACTTATTCACTTGGTTCCTCATTTTCAAAACAGTAAAAAGCAAACTCATTTCCACTGTAGCTAGCACAAAAAAGTGCTGATGACATGTGCACCACAAAAAAAAGAAAATACCAGTCTGACTCATCAAACAGTTTCGACTGACTCCTGTCTTATTGTCACCGTGACTGTGCTTTTTTTTTTTTTCCTTGCTGTAATGAATAGAATGAATGGTATGAAATCATGTGTTGCGGTCTCTCTTGGTAGTTTTTTTTTTTTAAACATCTTTCCTCTTATCTGCTCAGACATGCTGTTCTCACGTCAACATTTGACATCATTTGGTTTCACCTGAGAAGTATTAATCCCTCTGACCCTTTACATAAAGCATGGGGCAGGGCACATATGCCAACAGAGATGTTAATTATGAAGATATCATTCATCCTGTTTCTTTGTGTGTCTCTGAGTAGAGCTCCATGTCTGAGACGTTGGACAGCACAGACAGTATAGATGCAAGGAGGATGGATATGATCTACACCATTGAAGACACTCCTCCGTGGTACCTGTGTGTTTTCTTAGGCTTACAGGTAAATCCTCAGACTTAACCGTTTTGTTATGTTTACTTTCAGAGAGCTTCACGGCTGACTTACAGTGTGCATTATCTGTCATCAGTGTATTTTCTATACCTGACTAATAGATGTGTTTAAAGGGCAGATGAAAAAAAACATGCATATACACATGTCCTGTATAGTCACCACGTGTCAGATCATGTAATGTTGTAGCACTTGTCATCTCAGTGCAGTATTTTTCATCTTGCTGTCCCCAGTGCTCGTTACGCAACTGGAGGCCAGAGACACAAAGAGGACAGTGGTGGTTCAGTGGGTTAATGTCCTCACTGTCTGACCACAGTGTGTCTGTCCTCTGTCACTTCCCTCTGTCTCATAGTCATTACTGAGAAGGTTTTGTGTATCTGTCAAATATAGGAGGGTAATGGTCAAATATTAAAAGGCACTTAGTGAACACTAGGTGAGTAGGTCAGCGACACACCAAGCCCATTCGACCAAAGATATCTCTATCAGTGCACATCTGAACAAAAATTTGCTCTGAACATCAAGCCACAATATTCTACACATGGTGTTGAATATTGGGGCTTAATGCTGCTGTCCTCAGAACAGTCTGACTTCAGAAATACCAATCAATTTAATGGCCTGTGTGTTAGGTCGGATTAGCAAGGACCGACAGGTGAAGAACAGTTTGATTTGCTTGTCTGAGAACAGAAGAAGAGACATCATAATGCCTGTTAACAATATGAATTAATAATCAAACAAATTTAAATGTATAAAACATATGAAACTGTGTTTACACAGCAAGTAACAAACCAAATTGTTACTAAATATATGATTTCCTTTGTTAAAATATCAAACAAGCCAAACTTGTGCATCATTCATATTCAGGCTGTTTCAGGAAAAGGTAACATGATGGTTGGAGAATGTCCAAATCCTTTCTGTGAATGTCAGGGCTTGGTACAAGGATAGCTAGTGTTAAAAGTGTGAGTCAGACTGTTCACTGTTGCGTTATGGTCATTTGAATACATAATGAATTTTTCACAATCACTCAGTTCATTCAAGAGTTTTGGCAGTTTGTGGAATAGGCCACTCCTGTGTGGCTTGTTTTTGCAGGGTTGTCTGTTTGTGTTCCAAATCTGGTGAAGATCACAGGATCTCTGTAGGAGGAGTAATAAATAATTGTATTTTGTAATAATTCAAAGTGGTAGAAAACCAGTTCATGTCAAATAAGGCTCATACTCAAGAATTATATTACAAAATTCTTTCTGTTCATCAATATTCAAGAGTTATGAGCAAAAAAAGGGGATGGTGGGTTTATACGTGGTGAGATGGTGATGCTGTAAGGTCCAAATCTAAAAACAAATCATTTTTTTGTTGGCCTGTGTCATAACCTTATGCCAAGTTCATGTAAAACTGTGAGTTTGTTTTTAAGAAATTTCTGTTAACTAACATTTGACAGACAGAAATAACACCAACAGCAATGCTGTTTTCTGCCTGGAAGGTGAGAAACATAAGAAAACAAAAATTCAGGTACGCACAGGCAGCCACCTTGTTCCCAGTTCTTCTTTAATTCTGCGTGAACTTGACGTTTTATTCAGGGGAATAACTGGAAACAGGTCATCAGTGTATGGGTACTTTCTTAATTTTGTTATGTTCAGCTTATTGTTATCCAGTGTCTGCAAATATATGGATGTGTGTGTCCTCTCATGACACACACCTACTAACAGTGTGGCTTCTTGTCTTTGCAGCACTACTTGACATGTTTCAGCGGGACGATCGCGGTGCCATTCCTCCTCGCTGAGGCGATGTGCGTTGGTTTTGATCAGTGGGCCACCAGTCAGCTCATAGGGACCATCTTCTTCTGTGTGGGGATCACCACCCTGCTACAGACCACACTGGGCTGCAGGTACACACACACACACACACACACACACACACACACACACACACACACAACAACAAACACACACAACACAACACAAAAAACAAAACAATACTGTCTCACATGATCATAAGGAAATGCTTTCACATACTCCCAGTCATACAGCAGATTAGTGGCTATATACAAACACTGAACTTTTCCATGGGTTGTACATTTTATTCTTTCACTTCCTCTCCTCCTGTTTCTCTGGGTGTCTGCAGGTCTTTTGAATTCAGTTCCTGGAAAAAAACACAAGCGTTTTAGAAGATATTATATAGAAGTCTTAGATTTTTTCCAGCATTCTTAATCCTGTGAAAAAGAATTCAACTTCATTTACATTCTATACAGTGTTTAAAGTTTTACATTTAATTTAGAGAACCCCGCAAAGACCCTGTGTTTAATTCCCCTGCTTGCTTACACTTACTCTCTCTCATCACTCAAGTGCCACTTAAAGATGAGGGCCATTGTCAACATGAAGTTCCTCTTTCTCTGCCCTCCCCCTTCATGTCACTGTGGAGTGGGTTTAAGTGTGTCTGCATGCATTTAAGTAGATGCTCACACATCCTTTTTGTCACAGTATGTTCCCACTACTGCAAAACAGTCAGTTTTAAATTGAAATTTGTATTACAAGTACCTCACAGTTAAATTAAGTTCCTGGTTTTGCTCATGTGACTGCAGTCGTCTCATGTGGCTGAGACCTTCTCTCTTCGTAACAGTGAGAGCCAGCTTTCCTGAAGTAGATCATATTTTCTCATTTGAGACAACAGTGCAGCAGCTGAAGAAATACCAGAAACTAAAGACGTCAGGCATTTGACTGCATGCCTGAGGAGTGAGCTACATGTGCTTCAACTATTGCATCACTCCTGGGCAAGCAACTGAATCTGAAATCGATTAAACACACAGATATGTCTTTGTCAATGGACTGTTAACAAAGAGAGGGAAGTCCCAGTTTTTGGTCCTACCAGTGCGTACATGCCAGGAATACCTCATTTGACGCAGTTTCTCCTGCATTTATTAACATTATGTTGATCTAAAACACCTCATTTTCACCTTTGGTCACCCTGCTGGCTGCTAACACACATTTCCTCCTTCTCCCTCATGTCTTGTTTTTTCCCCTCTCTGTCCTCTCCCCAACTCGAGGTGCTCAGTCTTCCTCACACATCTTGATCAGTCATCTGGAATCCCTTCATCTCTGCAGTTCACCACCTTTTGTTTTGGTCTTTGCTCTTGCACACACATAACATTGACTGTACATAATATGATCCGGCTTGTTTATTTGTGTATGTGTGTTTCATAACCAGTGATTCACCCGCTCCATCGCTGAGAGTTTTATCAGTCATCCATCATTCACCAATAAAATAACAACTGACATGAGGCATTACCTGCTGCCATGGATATTATCTCATCTATTGGTTTTAATGAAAGTCAGGGTCATGTTGGCAAGAGGTGATATTTTTCTTTCATAACAGAGGAGGAGCTCAGTGAGGTAAACTCACAGTTTCCATTTTTGTAATAAACCTAATCTTTCCATCATTCTCAGTGTCTCATCATTGAATGAGGTGATTTTGCTGCCGCTGCATACCGGGGAACAGACAAACCCAGACAGACACAGTCACTCACTGTTCTTTTTGACACAAGTTCAATGGCCTTGACTGATGCCTCAGTAAAAACACTGTGCAACACTGTCCTGTCTACTTCTTTTTTTTCTTACTGAAACATTCAGTGGGCAGCCAGAAACATTTTTTATATGTGGTGGTAAAAACTCATGGAAAAGGACTAAAAGTCAGCAGGATTAATTGATTAATCATTGCTTTTTTTCCTCATGAGCATCTTCAAAGTAATATCATTTTCTGGGAAACATAAAAAAATCATTGTGAACACAGTTTGCAGTTGAGATAGTGCAATGAACTGAACAAACGGATAAAACCTGGACATCTGTTTGCAGTTTTTGTTTGTTCTTCTACATTATCTCATTCTCAGTGACCTCATCTTTGCCTTTTGACTTTGTATCTTTATAAAAAAAATCCTCATTGATTCTTTGGTCCAGTGTGTACTACCCCATTGTCTGAATAAGGAACATAATATGTTAGGAAATTCAAGACAATGGCCACATACCAACTGTCCAGTACATCACACAGATAATGGTCAGTTCTGATGGACATTATTTGTCCAAGATATTTGTTTGTTCTTTAGTATCACGGCTCTTATCGAAAGGATCTCTAAAAATAGATAATTTTAATCTGTCGAGCTTGTCAGGCCTTGACCTCCACTGCTGAACCAACACATAATTACCTTGAACTAATTTGAGCACAACCCACCTGGTAAAGTGTGAGTCCTCAGTTTTGTTGTTTAAGGCAGCTAAGCAAAGCAAGCAAATACTTCCCCCCATTTTGAGTTCAGACAGGTCAATTTTTTCCTACATTTGGACAAACGTTCAAATTTTTTATAAAAAGTGACAGCCCACGGAGGCACATAGGTCTTGCACTTACACAATACGGGTGTACTTGTGTGAGGCTGATGTTTAAAAAAAAAAAAAAAAAAGAAGAAGAAGAAGAAGAAGAGAGAAGCTGTCAAAATTGTTGCAACAGCAGCCAGCAGCCAAGATATCCTGATGTTCGTTCTGTAAAACTTTATGGCTAGTTCCAAAAACACTGCATCCTCTGGTTCCCATAATGTAACTCTGTAGCAACCTGTCATAGGCCTTTCTGATTATGTTGGAGTTTCACACTTAATTTTTTCAGAGTTGACAAAGCTCCTTCAGAGCCACAGATGTTTGATTTTTGGTAGTAGTTCTCCTGACAATGAGTAAACTGATATTACCCACCCAGTATCATAAATAATGCTGCAAAACTGCAACTGAAATATTAATTGTGATACTTTACATAGATTTTCTACAGACATTTAGTGATATAAAAGAAGCTTAGATGTCACTTAATTAACATCAACAGAGAAAGTTTCTGTTCAGTCTGGCGATGGCTCTCAAATTTAAAATATAGTCTCTCTCTCTCTCTGTCTCTGCTCAGTTCCTCCTCGCTCTCTGACACAAAGAAAGACACAGCAGAGTCTGGTGTTGGCTTCAACATAAGTGACATTCCTGTCACACCAACAGCCCACACTCTCTTACAGGCACAGTGCTAAGCTGCTGTGACACAGACAGCGCTTATCTAACAACTTTTTTCTATGGATTACTGTCTTCTGAGAAATGGCAATGAATGGGACCAGAGAGGAGGAAACCAGGGAAACTAGAGTCATCCATACCTATAGTTTCCCTGTAATAATACTGGAAACGCCTCTCTTCTTCTGTCTCTCACTCTTGATTCATTCAGTACAGACACTCCCATCTAATATAACACTGTGATGAAATCTGTGGGCTATTATGTCTTTATTCTCCGTAATCCCATCTCCAAATGCTTTCAACATCAAAGACAGGATGTCACCTAGAAGAGGTTGATGTGATCATTCCTCCTGTTCAAACTTGCCATGAAATGATTTCTGCTTCATGCAATTTCAGTGTAAGTGTTGGGGCACAAAATCCACAATATGAGCAAAGACTTAAATTAGATGAACTTAAATTAATTTAAAAAATCTTTTTAGTCTAAAAAGGGTTTAACTTTGACAAATGTACTTTTAATTAAATTTAATTTGGATGGCTGGAGTATGGATCAAAAGGGTTGGATCAGTTATACTTGGAAGTGTATTAGGAAGGGATTGTTTAATGGTCAGTGTGAGTAGGAGGAACAGCAACAGAAAACACCTGACAACTGTTGTTTTGCCTGTTGGACAACAATAGAGACCACAAACTTTTTTTTTTTTTTTCATTTATTTTGTGAATGTGTATTAGCAGGGAATTTAAATCTGATCACTAGTCGTCATTCTGGATGTGAGTGGCAGTGTGTCTCAGTTGTATCCAGACACAGTCCAAACACTTGTGCACAGCAGTAAAGAGAAGGAGAGATGGGAGTGGGGGGGTGAATGATGAGTCATGGTGCCAAGTGAGGTCGATGAGAAAAAGCACAAATGTGTTTTCCAGGAAAGGTGCAGAGTATGTGCTCACGTATGTGTGTTCGCTCCAATTGCCCAGTTTGTTTTCGCAGCTGCCACCTGCAGACATGTAACTTGTTCAGTAAATGTGAATTTGAAATGATTCAATGTGGACTTAGGCTGCTTGTCTTTGAAAATGAGACTTCACTTATAAAAGAAAAGTAGACTGATAATCAAAAAAAAGCTTTTAATATGTGATGGAACAGAGGAATTACTGATTAATATTCCCTGCCTAGATATATAAGTACAAGGAATCAAACTACTTGTCGTGAAGTATGGAGGCTAAAATATATATATATATATATATATATATATATATATATATGTGTGTGTGTGTGTGTGTGTGTGTAAATTCTAGTCAGGTCTTTGTTTCATCAGGGTTTTTGACCAGAAAATAAAAACATATTTTAAATTTAAAGTCAGTGCACAAGTGAAACTTTTTGATGAAACAGACAGGTGTAGATACTAGATTATAGTGTTTTGTTATGAATGCTCACTTCCTCTTTCTTAATAAATGTAAATGTACTTCATCCCTTTTCCAGCTCGTTCACACCTTTTTATTTTCGTTCCTTTCCATTCTCACCAATGTGACGTCATTACAGTTGATTTATTCAGTTTGGTCTCTGATCAGATCTCATGATCTTCCTGTCACTGCTGCTTCTTACAGTTACAATTTATAAAGGTCAGTCATGCTGTCGAGTGTGGTTCACTACCGTCTTAATCGCCCATAAAGTAGCCATTACATAAAACATGACATGTTTATGAGTTCACTAAGTGCGTGAGTGGTGCTGGGTGATTTCAATGGGGGAAAAAAGAAGAAAATGGGGAGGGAGGGAAATCAGTGCCAGCAGTAACTGGTCTTTACTACCCCATCCTGTGTTTAACTGACCTCTGGTCACTAAAGAACAGGATGATTCTCACGCCAAACACTAGTGAATGATATTAAAATAAATGGGAATAATTACTTGTAAGAAAATAATGACGACAATTGTGTTGGCACTCTGTGGTTCTCCACAGTAGATCAGATTCCCTCTGTTGTACATCTGATTTATTATTCAGGCTTGTTAACGCCATTTCTAAATGATGCTTTTGTTGTGTTCAGGTTGCCTTTGTTCCAGGCCAGTGCGTTCGCCTTCCTCGCACCAGCCAGAGCCATCCTGTCACTGGACAAATGGAAATGTAATAATACAGGTAACTTCTTCTGTCAGTTCAATTCAATATATATTTATTACATATCTACAGTGTATTGTATGCATGTGTGTGTATCTTAAGGTCATTCACTGTCCCTCAGGGGACTTCGAGATGTCATTTAATTAAAGTGGTTTCTTATTTCACTGAATGATTTGCATTTTAGGAGGAAGTTAGTTTTTTCCCCCATCTACTGTTTTTTTTTTCTGTCTTCCTCCTTCAGTTGCCAGCTTGTGGTTTCATTCAGACTTCTTCTGTCTCTCACTCCTGTCCCATTCATTACAGACCCTCCCCTCTGATATATCACTTTGATGAAAACTATGGGTTATTATATCTTTAGTTTACTTGAACCCCAACTCCAACAAACGCGGCTGGCATCAAAGACAACAGAGAATTAAACGACCCCAAATGAGATTAGTATGTTTATATCTGTGTGCTCCAAATTAACGACAACAATTTTTTTTTCCCACAACCAGAGGTTCCAGTGTTGAACAGCACAGAGCTCCTCCACACAGAGCACATCTGGCATCCCAGGATACGAGAGGTGAGGCAGTGAAAGACAAATGAAACTCAAACCTGAGAGGTGGATAAGGAGAGGGCAGGGAGACAGCAAAACTATAAACATGTGTTGATTAACAAACATTGCTCCAAAACACATGCTTGTGGAAAGGCAGTCTGTTTGCGATGATGAATGAAAGAAGCTGAATTCAAAGTAAATATTAGCACTAGATGTTATACAACTTGGAATAACTCCTTACACAACGTTTTACACAACTGTAGTTGAATAAGATATTTTTTTAGGCTAATATATAAACCGTTGCACATTTAGAGGATTTTTTTTTTTTTTTTTTTTCAATCATATAAATAGAAACATCACTGTCTGTATATGGCTACAGGGGTTTGGTTTTGTGCGACAAGAACTGTTAATTCATGTTAACCTTTTGGGCTTGCGTAAGCCAGTTGAGTAATTGTTTTTCTGTGCGTGACGTCTGAACAAGACTGAACTCAATCAAACTGAATCAAATTGTTGAATGGAACATCGGTGGGCCGCAGGCAGGAGGAACATGCAGGTGATAGCAGAGAACAGGAAGCCGGACAAACACAGGACAAATAGGATTATCACACAGATGTATCAAATGAAAACTGGATCACTGTTGATTCTGTAACCCCATCTTATTCCTTATCTTTATTTTTGTGTTGTAAATTTGATTTCTCTTATTATTTACCTTAAGATGAGTCAAATGTACAGGATTTCCTCTAGGAAAACAGCTTTCTGAGGTGTTTAGTGATGATTAATCACTGCAAGCAAACGCATGATGCGATGGACCAGCGCTGACACATTCTGTCTCATGATCAGTGCAGTAATAGAGATAGTTGCCAACAAACACCTCATTCATAAAGAGACATTGCTGTGTGATTTAGTGCCACTGCTCTTTTTGCCTGAAGCTTATTAAGCCTGGTTTATTTCATAAAAATGTAAGAATGTTTCTCTGATGTTAGCAGAGGAACTTTATTTCACATGAAGTGGGGCATCTCCTTTACAAGACAACCAGATGTAATGTTGCACAATGGAGGCATTAATCTCAACAGTGTTTAATCAAACTTGCAGTTCATCTTGTGTCTCCTCTAATCTATCAGATCCAGGGGGCTATCATCGTGTCCTCTCTAGTTGAAGTGTGTATCGGAGCGCTGGGTCTTCCTGGGATTCTGCTCAAGTACATCGGACCTCTGACCATCACCCCCACCGTAGCCCTCATCGGCCTGTCTGGCTTCCAGGCTGCGGGGGAGAGGGCTGGAAAACACTGGGGTATTGCTATGCTGTGAGTAAAGTCAGACTCTACTGCAAAGGAATGTACATTCAGGTGTCAACAAAAGTGCCTAAAATCCACGTGTCTGTCATCCCTGTCTGTGTTGGTTATATTCTGATGATCTTGATTCACATGGATCTCTGTCTAAGTGTTGTGGTGCAACTTCGCCTTTAGCTGTATTTTTAGGGAAAGTACTGAGGATAAATTTAGCGTACAGATGAGCCACTGCAGAAGTGGTATGACAGGTTTCTACAAACATTTTGATACTCTTGTTTTACTTGTGTTTTTACTGCCATGAAAACTTGGCACCATTGGCAACCATTGAAGCTGACTGAATCCAAACTGTCCCACCATTGTTCTCTGTTCTTTTGGGAGTAGTATTGCCTTAGGCTTTTGTACAAAGACAAGCGTTTACACAGCAGCTTGGAGCTCATTCACCTGAATGATTTACAGCAACTGCAACTGCAAAATAGACACTCCATATCTCCTCCTTTTAGAGATAATATCTTCACAGACCATGAATCAGCAGGTAGTTTGGGAAAGTCTAGGACAGAAAAGAAGAACTTGTTTTACTTAAAGAAAGAACATACTGGATCATGTAGACCGTAAAGAAACCGATTGACTGACACATGAGTGAAGATCCACTTCAAAGCTGTGACATGCAGGTGGTGGAACATCAGTTCCTGCTGTGTCACGGCTGTTTGCACTGTAGCCAGAGGGCCTGTTTTCTCACTCCACAGGGACAGAGGATATGTGCCTGTAATTGCCACTGATTCACTCTTTCTCAGGCAGTTAGGATAATTGATTGGCTCTGAGGCCTCTGGAGGGGCCTAGTCAAACGTAAACGAGGAGAAAAAGGTACATGTTCGTGCAGGATTAGCTCACTCATGGGAGGATGTACAACACAGAAACAATAAGACACTGCTCTCTGACTGTGATCCACCAAACTCAGGAGGATTGTTTCTGTCTGCAGGACTATCTTCTTGGTGCTGCTCTTCTCTCAGTATGCCAGAAACGTTCACTTCCCTCTCCCTATCTACAAAGCCAAGAAAGGCTGGACTTCCTATAGGCTTCAAGTCTTCAAAATGTTTCCTGTAAGTACACAACTTAAAACATAAAACTACACTACTACGGTTTGCCTTTTGTCCAAATTGTGTCTGGGCTTCACTTCTTGATTAATTTTTCTCAGTAAATATTCTGTACTCTTTTAATGAATTGACCTTGGTGTCTTCACAACTTTGCCCCCTGCCTCCACCACAAACTGTGTTCCCGTCTAAGTCACAAATTATTCAACAGAGCTAATCTCATTCCTCCATGGGAGGTTAAGAGGTTTTCCCTTTGCGTGCCTCTGTGCAGGGTGTAAATCTGTCTTTTCCTGCCCTCTGCTGGTGATATATAAGATAATAAAAACTACCTTAAGTTCACATCAAAGTTACCAACCAATAATAATAATAATCTTGAATAATTTTTAGGAAAAAAATCAAAAATGTTTTTAGTTAACAAGTAACATGAGCTTGCAAGGTTAAAACCTGTGAAATGTGTTCATTTTTACATCTGATAAGCGTTTCTTTCCTTTCTCTTGCACTCAGATCATCATGGCCATCCTGGTGTCTTGGCTGTTGTGCTTCATCTTCACTGTGACTGACGTCTTCCCACCGGAGAAGGACAAGTACGGTTTCTACGCCCGCACAGACGCACGTCAAGGAATTCTCACAGCTGCGCCGTGGTTTAAGATCCCATATCCCTGTAAGTGTGTTTATGAAGATGAGGAGGAAGAAGGGGGTGTTGGAAAGGATTGTTGGATCTCATGTCTGATCTCTCTTGTTTAGTAACATACAGTATAATGTGTAAATAGTTAGGGGAGAGGCAGAAAATATCAGTAAAAATCAAAGTCCCCAAAACAAATATAAAAGTATAATATTGATATAAAAACTAAACATATCAGGGAAATGATTATGTGTTTAAATTTAGCTGTTTCTCTCTGTGCTTTCCCCTCTACAGTTCCAGTGGGGCGTTCCTACTGTAACAGCTGCAGGTGTGATCGGTATGATGAGCGCTGTGGTGGCCAGCATCATCGAGTCGATTGGAGATTACTACGCCTGCGCTCGTCTCTCCTGCGCTCCTCCACCTCCCATCCATGCCATCAATAGGTGACTCCTCAGTTTCTCCTTAATTCACTCTTCCTCATTCTCCCCAGTGTTCCAGTTGTTTATGAATCATAGCACGGGCAATTAACTGTCTGTCAGACGCTGTAATGAGGCTGTTTTTTCCCCTCTGTCTCTGTAGGGGGATATTTGTGGAGGGTATTTCCTGTGTGTTGGATGGACTTTTCGGGACAGGAAATGGCTCTACCTCCTCCAGTCCAAATATAGGTGTCCTGGGAATCACAAAGGTGAACACACACCTCTACTCACTTTGTTTTTTCTTTATCCTTCTCCTTTATGTATCTGCTTCCTGTTTTCCATCCTTTTTTTAAAAAAAAATCATTTAATTAATGAATTTTTTAACTAAACTTGAGCTGAAACAATAACCTGCTTCATTGATTGGTCAAGTGACAGGAAATAAATCGACAACTACTTTGATAATCTGTCAACTGTGTGAGTCACTTCTCAAGCAAAAATGCTAAACTTTCATTGGTAAAAACATCTGAAATGTGAGGATATTCCTCTTTCCACCTTTTATATCACTTCAAATTGAACATTTTGGGTTTGAGGCTGTTTGTTGGACAAATTGAGCAAAGCGTAGCGTGCTTTGGGAAATTTTTCACAATTTTCTGATGTTTCTAGACAAAATAATGAGCAGATTAACCAAAAATGATAATAATCGTCAGTTGCAGCCCTACATTAAACTAATAACCCGTCATGCTGAGTGTGTGTCACTCCATAAAGGTTGAGGTATAAATAAACTGAGACTCACCCACCACTTTCTGGCATGGGCGGAAACATCCATTACAGTGGTTAATGATAGGTCTTGTTCACTCAGCTTCCAAGTTAGACGACTGGATATTAAGCACTGTTTAACTGTAAACATGTAAGATCCCCAAAACAGTAATCATGTGCTATAAAACAGACAGTTTGATCATTTCAACCCAGATGTGCAGATGCAGCATGAGTAGGTCAAGGTTGTAGTAGGGTTTGAGCTTCACCTTATCAAACTCTTACAAATTCACCCTGGCTGGTTTTCTGTAATGCTCCTCCAGGTGGGCAGCAGGCGTGTGATTCAGTACGGAGCCGCCATGATGCTGCTGCTTGGGCTTGTGGGTAAATTCAGCGCCCTCTTCGCCTCTCTGCCAGACCCTGTCCTGGGAGCTCTGTTTTGCACCTTGTTCGGTATGATCACAGCAGTGGGACTGTCCAACCTGCAGTTTGTCGACCTCAACTCCTCCAGGAACCTCTTTGTCCTGGGCTTCTCCATCTTCTTTGGCCTGATGCTGCCGAGCTACCTCAAACAGAACCCGCTGGTCACAGGTGAGTGAAGGGGGGAGGGGGTCTCTGTGTACAAATTAGGGCTGAAGGTTCATTGTCACATTTACCTCAGTAATAATTAATTAAGATTTTCCATCCTTGCAGTGGATCTCTCATAAATTATTGGTAGTGAGTAGTTTTATTTAACATATTCAGGCATTAAGAGCTAGTTTATGGATTTAAAACCAAAGTAAATTTCGGTTCTGTTTCACATCTCGTTTGACTTTTCAACTATCAAGGAAGTAACACGTATTAGATGTGAATAACACATTTACTGCTTCCATTATCTCTCTCCATCTGCAGGATGTTGCAAGATGTGTAGCATCATTATAAATGCTTGTGTAATATGTTGCCTCTGATCAAGAGTTCAATTTTTGTTTACTTCTTGGCCACAAACTTCTGTATGAATATAGATGTGTTTCAGGTGGTGGAAATTGCTCAGGTTTACTCTGGAGGCTGCAGCTTCTTTTCTGACAGTATTTACATTTAGCTGTTTTGTTTTGTTCTGTATCCTGTTTATTGAAGACAGTGTGCACACACATTTTTTTTTTCTCTAGCACCTTTGTTGTCTACACCCACCTCCAGCTGTAGTTCTTCAGTGTCAGTGTTTCAAGCAGTTAATAAGCTCCTGTCTCTTTATTTCTTATCTTTCTCAGGCATAATTGAGGTTGACCAAGTTCTGAATGTGCTCCTCACCACTGCCATGTTTGTCGGAGGCTCCGTCGCCTTCATTTTGGACAATACTATCCCTGGTAAGGTGTTTAATCCGCTGTTTTCATTCAGTAGAAAAAACACTTTAAAAATGAATTTAAATTGTGCTGTAAAGTTTTATGGCTGTATGATCTTGATCAGTTAATTGATATAATTGTTGTTTTTTTTAAAGAGCAGAATCATAATAACATGGCTGTGACTGCCAAGCAGGTACAGATATACTTATAAAGACAGAACATGCAGGAGCAGTTATATCATCTCAAGATCCCTCTGGGAGAGTTGGAAGATATGGCTGGGAGAAGGAGCTTAACCTGCTGCTGTAACCTGGACTGGGATAAGCGACAGAAGACTGATGGGCAGACACATGGATAAATTATACTTTAGGATGGATTTTTAAGCATCTTTGACTTTCTTTGTCTTTGACAAAGATCAAAAGATTGTAGCGACAAAGGAGGCTCATATTGTTCGTATTGTGGATTTTTAGAACCTCATAATTAAAATCTCCTCCCTTTGTTCCTGTCAGGTTCCCCTGAAGAGCGAGGCATCAGGAAGCTGAAGCGTGGCTCTGGTCTCAGCGCAGCAGAACTGGAGGGGATGAGATCTTACGACCTGCCGTTTGGAATGGACTTCATCCGCAGATACCCCATCTTCAAGTATATCCCCATCAGCCCGGCCTTCACAGGCTACCAGTGGGGGAAGCTGCAGGACGCCTGCAGGAGCAGGATGGGACACGGGGATGTGGTGAAGGGTGGAGTAATGGGAGGGGATGGAGGCACAGCGCTGGGAGAGAGTCGGGTATAGCCAACGGGGCTCGTGTGGCTGAATTTGGGGAGCATGGGATGGTACACTAAGATAAAAGGATAGGAGGGTGGAGGACAGAAGCGGTGCAGGATTTGGGATTGTGTGGCAGAAAATGTGATGCACCAACCTACCCCCCGTCAGTATGTGTTTTCTTTAGCTTGTGTCAGTCTTTTCCCACTTCCCACTATGCTATTTTAAGCATGCTTATAGCAAGTCACAGCATGCTATGAAAGATGTCACCACACAGAGGTTAGTTGGTGTGTGTGTGTGTGTGTGTGTGTGTGTGTGCATGTGTGTATGGCATGCAGCAGGAGATGACGGCACTTTAATCCAGAAGGAGGCAGACGGATGTCAAACAATCAGAGCTGAATGTTTGATGATTCACTGACTTGATTCACTGCTAACTTCTACTGCCAGTGTCATTTTACAAAACGCACTCCACTGAGAGCACAGTAGATTTGATTGATTTGATGTCAATTGAGGATTATGCAAAATTTCTGTAACGAATCATTTGCCTCTAGACTCATTTATGCAATTGCATCAGAGATACACACATGCTCTCTCTCTCTCTCACACACACCACACACACACACACACACACACACACACCAATAGCCTCACCAAAACTAGCTAGAGTGCAGCGATGCACGTTAGAGTCGCGCAGACTGATGGACGTGGTTTGTCAGGTGCCCTTCGCCATGCAAAGTGATTGTAAAATTTATTTTTGCACTATCTGAGTTCAAATCTAGAATGTCACTCCACAGCTCGCTCCCTCCTCTCCCACCTCTTTTCTTCATTAAAAACTCCTCAGAGATCCATTCACAACACGTCATACCCGCTCATCTCATGCCGAGCAGTTTCACATCCCTCACTTTTAATTTAGTTTTTTCTGTGTAGTAGAGTGCTGATATTCACAAGATCTCCCCTATGGTTGGGCAAAATTTCACTAACCCCACCAGTTTACATACTGTTTACTGTCAGTATTATGCATCATTATTTACTAACAAGACCAAAACTCTAGTTTACCTGAACACAACTGCATCTCATTTAAATGGGACTTGACTTTTACTTCATAATGGAACAAAATTAATATTCAAGTTTTTTTAGTGTTCATTCAATAATAACCTTAATGTGCTTATCTTGTGTCTCCTCGATTGCACTTAGGCACTTACACGATGAAACAAGCTTTGAATAATGCCTGTGCTGCCGTAATGACAGCAGCTATGTTAATGGCACACAGTAACACAGACGTGTGGCCTTGTCAGACTTTGAAACGTTGTGTACATAAATACTGGGCTTAAAAAACTGAAAATGACTACAGAGAGAGAGTTTTTAAGGGGTCACTTGTGCTCTGTTTTTAGTAGCAATGTGTGTTAATGTAGGATTTACAAATAATTCACCAACCCCGTCGAATCCACCAAATTCGACTCTGTGCATTTGTGTGTTGTTTGCAACACTGACTGTTGCTGATGCCATTAACAATTTCCTCGTTTCATAGTGTTGATGACTTTCCCATACATTCCTCCTTCCTCCTGTCCTTTGTCACCCTCACCCCTTCCCACTCTCATCTCACTTTAACTAGTTAACTGCTGATGTTTGTTACTGTTCATGTCTGTTGTCGTTCAGCACATTTTGGTTTCAGAGCATCAGCAGCCCTGTACCTTACTGACCCAGGTGTGAAGAGCGAGTCTCTAATCTGACCACACTGTGTGCCTCTGCTACTTTAATAGGGAAAAAACAGCAGTTTAACCAAGAATTTGCAACATTATAATTTTGGCAAATGTAGAAATAAAAATTAGCACAAGGAGAGAAATGATGAATTAATAATAATGATGATAAAAACCAACTTCTAAATATTTAGCCCAGCTGAGATTTTTACTAAACCAAAATATAAAAGTTCCTTATTTTCTATTTCCTCTTATTGTTCTGTAACAATATACCAAAACATTTTTTCAGCATTGGCAGTCACTGTTGAGAAACTTTTTAAAAATTAGTTTGAAATCTCATCCCAAAATGTTCACACCTTTTATCTCTTATGTTAAATCTATTTATTTATTTATGAGAAGAAAGATGTTGTTGATGTTTAATGATTGCTTGAAGCAGGTTTATTTGTCTCTGCACATTGTTGAAAGTATATTTATTATTTGACCTGTTCATGCCCTGTAAAGATCGGCGTGACGACCGCTACTCCCGCCCTCAGTCTCAGCTACAGTTGGTGCTTTTAGAAAAACTCACACGGGGACAGCAGCTTTTGATAAAGTTAGTTTCTAACCTAAGAATTAAGCTTTCTCTGTTTCATTCCATTTATATCATGTTGTTTGATATAAAGAGAGAGAAAAAAAACAAGTTTAAATGTTGAACTGGATAGTTTAGTCAAATTTTTCAGAGTCAGGGCCTTTTTACTACACGTACTGTTTGCACATGTAAAGGTGCCAAGAAGATCAGGGTCAGAGTGAGTAATATTCACTGACCTGAAACCCTAAGACATCACTAGTGTACGTAGCCAGATTTATAGTCAAATATAATCATTTATTTTTGTTTGATGATTTGATGACGGAACAGCTTTGTGCTGAATGTTTCTGGGCCTTAGTCTCTGATAGCACAGCTAGCTATAGCCCCAGTTACGACCTCATCTCTCTGTACATTAACTCTCGGTCAGATAGCATTCCCAGTGCTATTTTTACCTGTCACCCAGCAGTGGGTTGAATCTTCAAAGGTATTTTTTCTGATCTTACAAATGTCTGCTGTCTGCCTTGAATGATAAAATGGACAAAACCAATGTTAAAGTCCAATATTTCCACAGTCGCACTGTACTCTACTCCTCTACATTTCTGGATGTAAGAGGAACAGGAATAGGAATTTCATCCAGCTGTATTCCTGTAAATGTTTTCATCATTTACTTACTTGATGTCACCATAAATGTGGCCCCACAGTGTTTACACAGAGGCACAAATTTTGGTCTTTGTCATGTTGTTGAATCTGACTGGTCGTCACAGTTTGTGGTACATCAGCTGTTCGAGATTTGTGACCCTGTCTAAATGCTATGAGGGCACCATTTTCTGCTACACCTATCAGAATGCAATAAAGTAAGGTTAGTGTTTGCAGTGCTAATATACAGCAGCTGAAAGCACTAATCCGGTCACAGACTCTGATGGGAATTTTGTGTAACGTTGGTATCACCAAATATTTTATCATTCTGGGCAGATGGTTGATGTCATGACCAAATCGCAGAGAAAAAAAATCACAGATTGATGACGTCTTAAAAGAGGCTAGGCTAGCTAGCGGCCACTGACGTGTGCAGAAACTGAAAAATCTAAAACCTCACCATCCTCATCTAAATGTTGGCTGTGCTCAGGACTGGCAGCTGGATAGCTGTAAAACAAGAAGTAATGTAATGAGGTGGTTGGTCAAATTAAACAGTGTGTACATTTGCACACCAACTGATGTTCTTTGGCTCCTTTGCCCACGCTGCGTGACCTTGCTCTGTGAAGCAGGGATGATCGAGTCAGAGAGGTCAGAGAGCAGTCGCCGCCTCCTCCTGCAGTCGGAGGATGGTTTGACAGTTTTTGTCTCCTATGTAGTGAATTCTCTTGTACATGGCATGTAACACATAATAATCACATGGACACCGTGTTTTCTGTGTCATATCATGTTCATGCAACCAGCACTTAGTTCCCCCATCACATCCTCTCTCCTCTCTCCACACACTCATACTGTTTAACTCCCCCAGTCCTGCAGTGAAAATACATTGGTGTCCTCTCATGTTTAGTGTACCTGGTGTTCTCCCCGGGAGTTCTTACTGTTGTTTCTGGATGCAGGAGAAGACACCGGCTGGCCACCTTGTTAAGAGCCTGTTGGTCATTTTGGCAGCTGTGTGGACCTGACTTATCACTTTACAGCAAGATGAACATGGGATGATTTTGTGCCTAAATACAACTTCTTCTTGATGTTAACTTTTACCCTCCACTTTTTATCCTCAGTTCGGTCTTATTTTAGGATGCTTTTTCGCATAGTTGTTACAGAAATGGCCCAGTTACACTAAAAACACCTTCTATTTCACATCCCTAGACGCTACTCTTGGTTTTCTGGCTTGAATTACAACAGATGGATCTTAAGAAGGTGGCCATGAGGTGTGTAACACAAAGACATCAATCCCTTTCAGTTATTTTGAAGGGGGTGCTACCTGAAGAATATACTATTGTGTATCAAGTGTTTTATCTTTTTCAATGTTTTTGTTCTTTTATACATCATTTTTATGTTTTTGCAGGCAAATATTTGTAAGAAACAAATCATAACTTTTAATCTTAAATCATGCTGGAAAGCGCACCATTTTGTTGTACTTATTTAAAAAGTAAATACATTTTGATCCTATTTTGAATCTGTGGTTTGGTGGAATCCTTTGTTTGTTTGTTAGGACCTTTTCATATTGTATTTTTTTACTCTAACATTGCTTTCTGTCTATGTTAACACATTACCAGTATAAATTAAAGATGGAGCTGAGAAACTTTAAATAGATGTAAAAACAAAACAAAAAAATAAATGTATATTTAATGGAGTAAAGTTTGCTAAACCTTCTGGAAGAGAAATTGTGTAAACTAATTGTAGCAACAAGATGTTTTATTCTTTGTTCCTAAAACTATTTAATAAGATGTTACAGAATGAATAAGGTCTTTTGTCTTTATTGGTCGACAACCCTGATCATGGCGGTTCTGTTTTTTCCGAGGCACAACAACCGTGGCCAGAGGAATTATGTTTTGGGGTTTTCTGTCCATCTCATTCTCTTGAATGTGATATTTTGGGAACGCTATAAGGGACTTTCTTCAAATTTGACAGAAACATTGACTTGGACTAAAGGTATGAACTGATGAGAATTTGCTGGTCAAAGGTCAAGATCACTGTGACCTCACAAAATATGTTTTTGTCCATAACTCAAGAATTCTTACGTTAAATACCCTTTCACACAAATTCCTGAAAGGGTAAAATGAAGTTATGACATTTTATATCCAAACGGTCAAAGATCAGCCACACTGTGACTTCAAAATGTTTTTCAAAAACACCTCTGTCCATTATCAGGAACAGAGGGGGAGAATTATGACCATATTTACTGCAACTTGACTGGTTGGTGGAGGCATACAACCACAAGCCAGTAATTCCAGTTATTTCTAAACAGCTCTCTACTATTTTTCTATTTTTGGGATTCTTTTATCCAGTTGTTACCCAAAAATAGAAAAACAGTCTTTGCACACTTGTAAACTGACAGGTACTCAGGCAAGTACAAAACAAAGAGAGGCCCTCGCAGTGTGGCTCTAATTATAAGGAAAATGGAGAAAGTGTTAGTTATTGCATTAAGTACCTACTTGTTGTATTTAGTTAGAAAAAATAGGTAATTGATCAGAAGGTAAGTGAAGAATTATTCATAAACGGGCATCAATATCCATCATAGTTTCCTAGCAAGATTTCTTAGATAGGAAATGTGCCAGAGTCACTTTATTCTGTGGAAATTAATGGAAATATGTGTATAACTGCCTGTGTTTTATTTGTTTATCATCATCAGTTTGAAACACAAAATTAAAGAATTTCCAGTGGAACTGAAAATCACAGGTAAGTTTGTAATTCAAGTATATCTCATTTTTAGAAATTTTATCAAAAATTCCTGGAAATAATCTGGATATGTGGGTAAAATCAAGTGTTTCCTATTTATTAATTTACTGGTGTTTATTTGTTTTTTTATTCATGTATTTTTTCTCTTGACGGAAATGAGCTTCCATACATCCATGGTGCAAAAATGATAAACGTAGCATCTTTAAAGTTTTTAAACGGGTCGACCGAGTTTGACGTGAGTCGAGTTTGACATGGGACGTTAAAAAAAATCTCTTGTAGTTTTTATCCGTTCAGCAGTTTCTGTACATTTTGGTTTTCCGCTGAATAGTAAGGACTCTCTGATTTTTCACAGGCTCTCCCATTGTTTTCATGTTTTCATTCAGCGCGAACAAAGGGGCGTCAGGGTCGCTCTCTGATTGGCTCCCAGCCGGGCCCCCCAACGCCGCTGTGCCGCGAGCTCATGCGCGAGCTCCGCCACAACAGATGGACCTCTCGCGCTCTCCTCCTCCTCCTCCTTCTACTAGCTCGTGGTGGATGCACGCGCCCCAAGTGATTGTTTGCAACGGCTGGAGAGCGAGCGAGTTGGTCGAGGAGTTTACCGTTAACGGACAGTAACGGGAGTAAACGGAAAGCCGGAGGAGCTGTAAGAGGAGAACCGCGGCAGAGCGTGCACATCTGTGTTTGGTGAGCCGAGAGAGCAGCTTCAAAAGTCGGCAGGAATCAGACAGAGGCGTCAGTGTCGCTAAGTAGGCTGATCATGATGATGTCTGTGGGTTGATGTGGCGATGTGGACTGGGTGTAGTTTGATAGCCTGACTGTTCGTTCAAAAAGAAGACTGTCTAAATGTTTTGACAACATAAAAAGCAAAATGGACGACAAATATATAGACTAGAAATCTCGATTATTAGTCACATACGTTGCATTTAGTTCACATACAGTGATAATAGGCAGGCTCCGTAGCACTAAATGCGACGGTCCAGCCTAAATTTGGAACAGAAAATGATAGGTAGTCCGTATCTTATCACATTTGGTGTGTACCAGGGAGTGTGCAGCGCTGTGTTTTAGTAAAACGGGTTACATAACAAGCAATAGATAGTTAAGATTCCACTCAGCACACATAAGGCTGGCGAGACAGAGGGAGAGCTTTAAGACAGACCCTCTGCCAAAAAGTGAATACCTCATGTTTTGGCTTGTAATTTACACTCATTTGCCAGTTTATCTGGTGCACTTAAAGTAATGTGATTTAATACAACACCCCTGCAGTGAATCATATGTTTATGTTCAGTTTTTGTTGAGATGTGGGGATTGAACTTTATTGTCATTTTGCTGAGGTGTTGTATTTTGTCTGCCCACATTGATGTTAAAGGGCTAGACAGAGAATTAAAAGCAATATAATACAAGCTGCATCCTGCAAAATGAGCATGAAGTTGAATCAACACCCCTAAATCATAAACCAAACATTCATGAACGTAGGTGGTGTTGGACTGCATTAGCAGACCTAATAATCTAACAACTTCAGTGCACTCTTAATCTTTGATAAAGTCGGCTAGAGCTGCAACCAGGGATTATTTTTCTGGTTAATCGTTTGCTCATAGAACCAGGAAATATTCACGAAACCTTTATGTTTTTGTAATAGTTGCACATACATATATAGATAAGGAGCAATAATAGGTTCAACTTGATCTAGAGAATCTGGAAGCCGAGTCTGGCAGCGTATTTGACAACCCCAGTATGCCTAACAAGGAGCAGGAGAGACAAACACACATACACTATTTTTGGCTCAGTGTTGTGGGATAGTTGCTGGAGCTCAGATGTTTTTTGGTGTTGCTATGACAATGGTGACAATAGTGAGGCAGAGCAGTGGTAATGTGGCGGCTGAAGACCGGGGAGGTGGTGGTGGTGGGTTTGAAAGAGGACAGGAGGAGGTTTGGAGCTATTCATCGTCCATTTCGGGCCAAAGACGTTGACAGAGGAGGTTCAGAGGCAACGGGGCAAGAGGGCAGAAAAACAAGCGTGCATGTGTGTCAATGAAAGAGAGAGAGACAGACAGTGTGTGTGTGAGGGGGAGAAGAGTCAGGAAGTTGTGGTCGTGAGTTTTAAATGGCTTCACAAGGGAGCAAGAAGAAGGCAGAGGAGAGAGCTGAATGGGAAAAACAGTCAGACAGCAGAGAGGAAAGAATTTCCTAATCAGAAAAAGTGGACAGTCGCTAATAAACTGAGTTACCGTGGTATGAAACAACGGAGCAGATGACGGTGAATGAGACGTAAAGATACAGAGGAAAAAGGGAAAGATGGAGGGTGAGGGTTGGCTGACTTTTTAATGAGGCACATGGGAATTCAGGGAGTCAATGAGATCTACATTTGGACTGTTGTTACGTACAGAGAAAAGCTCTGTGATCTGAAAACAGGAGCGGGTCAGCTGTGGGTCAGTCTGGCTGCATTTTATACACTGCTGTTGGCTTCAAAACAAAAAAGCAGAGACAGATTTCTGGAGTCTAAATGTCAGACAGATCATTTCCGCAGAAACAAGGCCCTCTGGCTATAATGGACAGCAGTTATAATTGGTTTGGATCTGTTTTGATTAGATCTGAAGGTAATTTATACAGTTTTATAGGCTTTAGAGCTTCAATGATTAGTCAATTAATAGATAAATCAATCCAAAAAAAAAATTATCTGCATCTCTTCACTAATCATTTAAGTAATTTCTCAAGCACAAATACCAAATATTCATGGTTCCAAGTTCTTTGGACTGTTTATGGGACAAAGACATGTGAAGAAGTCACCTTTAACTTTGGGAAGCTATGATGGACATTTTTCACATTTTTAAAAAATGTTTTACAGAAAAAGCCATAAATCGATCAAAAAAAACAAAAAACAGATGAATCAATACCAAAAATAATGATCACTTGTTGCCCTGATTGTAGCGCAGAGAATCAGTATTTGGCATCAAATGTCTCACCAGATTTGTAGTCTTGTTTGCTGATTCCTTCATGTGTTTTAAATTACATTTTCCCTTTTTTAGACTGGTTTGACACATCTGAAAGGTTTTCTTTCTACTGTTAATGAACACTGTGTTCATCTTCAAGCAGAAAGGTATGAAAATGAACTTGTATGCCTAACAGTACATTAGCCATTGCAGCCAGGGGAAGACAAGGCTTTGCCACAGCTGGACAATATCTCATATCATATCACAACATCAATATTGCACTGAAGTATCTCCCAGCTTTATCCTGTGGTTTGAGAAAACTCTGAGAGCTCTGATCTGAAGAAAACCACTAAATTCCCTTTGTATAAAGTCAGAAACATACACCTAGCAAAGGCCTAAACAAGTCTATTTGAGTCTGCAAACTTTTCACCAGCAGCGAACACCACACAGGACACACAGAGTAATTATTACAGCAGTGAATGACAATCTAGCAGCAGCCTCAAAGGTTAAATGGTTTGATCTTTATTGTAGGAGCCAGAGGTAACATCAGGGAAGGATCAGTTTTTGTTATCAGACAGCAATCTAGTTGACTTAAAGTTCACATTGACTTGCCAGACAATTACATCATTGTCTTGGTTTGATGGGCAGCTGCCATCAGCTGTTAATGAGTCCACGAGCATGGCTGCCCTTGACCACGACCGCAGTATTAAAGACTAATGATTCCCATTGTGTGGGTCAATGGTGGCTTCTGAGCGTTTGACAGGGCCTAATATAGGTGCTGAAATATTGATAGAGCTTGGCAGGGGGCTGGGCCGATTGGTGTTTAATATTTAATTTGATCACAATAACTGAGCACATTTGTTTCAGAGATTGACAGCCTCTGGTTATTTATCAAAACTGTATGTTTAAAGGTACTGCATTATTCTGCCTGTCAGATTTTGAATATCTTTATTGACACCAACCTGTTAGGTGTGTTTCTGATGTGAGGGTGATAATGGGGGTAAGGCAGTGTGGGTGTTATCAGATTTTGCTCATGTGTGTAAACTACTGTTGGGCGTGCATGATAATTCATCCGTGCTGCTTGAATTGAGGAAGTTTTGGGCCGTGTTAAGGGCTAGTGTCAGTTTCCTGCGTTTCCTGTGTGACTGACTGAGTAAACGAGGAAGTGATTTAGCGGAAGGGGAGTGCTTCCTTTTAACGCCCCCACTCTTCTCCGTCTGTTTGCTGTCACACTCGCAAGAAAAGACCCCGTGGGCTGATTTGAAATCTACACCTGAATGACAACTCTGCTAATACCTAGGGATATATTCTGAGTCTACCTGTCTAATCTCTCGCTCTCTCTTCTCCACATCCTCAGCTCTCTCTTTCTGGTGACTCAACGAGATCATACAGTCGTCACCACGGTAAGATCACTTGTAGTCGTGGAACAGTTACACCATACCTATTGAGCAGGCAGGTCTCTGTGTCTTTAATATTAATATTTTGTTGGTAGCTATGTTTTTTTAACAGTAATATGGAAAGTTAAGTTAGACTGACGGTCAGACAGACACGGTTTTCAACTTATCAACAGAACTTTAAAGGTCACCAGCAGTAGTTTTACATGTTTTAACCCATTTACCACAAATCACATGTAGTTTATGCTGCTGTATCTTAAAGGTGTGTTAATTTTGTCCTCTGTTAAAGCAACCATTGATTTCCTTTAGTTGGTGAGTTTTGAAACTTAAAGTATGCTCTTCAAGTTAATTTAAGTTAATTACTGTGATGAAATATGTGCTTACAGAATTTAAACTGAACACAGACTTGATGTTCACTGTGATGGATTACATAAAGTTTGCCATGTGATTTTGGTACCATACAGAAATCAGTCGAGTCCAGGAGTTGCTTCAAACAGTAGGAAAATTACATAAACACAACCAAGAGTCTAAGGTCATGCAAGTAGCACTGTGGGACTGTACAGTAATGCTCTGCTCTAAATACTAACGTCAGCATGTTAACTCCCTCACAGTGAATAATGCTAACATGCTGATGTTTAGCTGGTATAATGGTTACCATGTTAACCACCTTAGTTTAGCCTGTTAGCCAACCAACATTTAATAATTAGCAGTAGCCATTAAGTACAAGCCAAGGTAGATGGTTATGTCATTAGTTAAAGTGACAATATGCAACTACCTTAAAATAACAGCTTCAGATTCATTTCAATGGTACACTGACATGTAATAGGAGAATGGCGTCTCTATTATTCTCACTCTGCACCACAAATGCCTGTGGGATCTGTTGGGTCTCTCTCTGTAAATGTAATAAGATAAAAAGTGCAGTCTAGACCTGCTCTATATGTACAGTGCCTCGAGATAACTTCTGTTGTGAATTGGCACTTGGACTTGACTGTTCTTGCACTATGTAACTTGGTTTGAGTGGGTACGATCTCCTGCGAGAAGCGTCACACATAGAAGAAGCTAGTTCAACAATTCTTTCTTTCTTTAATCTATTAACCCCTTTGATTAATTTTGTGTTTGTTGCCTGAGCCATTGATAGGCTTTATTTTCTGTGCATGAGCTGTTAACTTGTACGCTGCTTATGAGGATTTTCATTTTTTTTTTTTTTTTTCATTTTACACCATTGCAAACTGAGTATCTTTGGGTCTTGGGTTGTTAGTTGGACAAAGTAAGACAATTTATAGACCAAGCAACTAATCGATTCATCAAAAATATAATCGGCAGTTGTTCCAGCCCAAGACAGCTCACCTGAAACCACACATGTGAACATCATGTTGGCAGGGAATCCTCAGAGTAATCAGGATCTATCCTCAGGGCTCTCAGGATGTCTGCACCAATCCATCCAAAGGTTGTCAAGACATTTGGCTAAAAGCCAATAACGTCAGCCTCTCAGATGGCGCTAGAAGATAAGTCAGGGGATCACTAAAGTCAATAGGATGCATCCTCTGCAGACTGTAGAAGTCTGTATCAAATTTCATATAATATCATAATTCATGTAAATATTTATTATTTAGTATATATTTAACTAAACTTTTTTAACACACACTTTTTTAAAAGATCCACTGTTGCGTGTGTTTGTGTGTGAAGGCAAAGAATAGAAAGACAGATAGAAAACAACATTAATTTCAGTAACACAGGGACTAAAATGTAAAAGTTCATGTTGCAAGAGTTTGAGATGAATCCTCTTAGACGAGTTGTGAAATGTCTTCAGTTCTTCGGCTGCATGTCAAGTGGATATAAAGAGATATAAATGTTTAAGAAGCTGAAATAATTTGGTGCAGCAGGTGGCCCATGTGTCCTACACCTGTTCATCTCTTTCCGGAGGCTTCTGTCCTGCTTCCTCTGTCGATACACAAAGACAAATACACACACACACTCTTTCAGCACAGAGGGAGGATAAACTCTACGGGGTCGATGGCAGAGTGCCATTTTAAACAGCTGCATGTGTGTGTTTGTGTGTTTTGTGTAGAGGAGGGAGAAAGGCATAAGGACAGAATTAACAGGGTGTCAGGAAAGAGAAAAAAAAATATTGTCGGCAAGTGGAAGACGAGAGCGTGGAGAACAGCTGTTTCAGTCCATCACACAACAAATATTTTGATTGTGTAGAGAGACATAGTGATGGTTTAACTATCAGTCGGCTTGTATCTTGAAGGAAATAGTTGACAGGAAAGTAGATATGATCTGCTGTTATTGTTTGCCGTCTGGAGCTTTACCCCCTCCTCCTCCTCCTCCTCTTCCTGCAGTCACTTCTCCTCGTCTCCTCGCTGCCCTCTTCGTGTCTGCGCTGGCTGCCGGTCATGAGGAGTCATGAGACTGAATCAGATGGATGAAAATTATTAACTCGCTGTGTGTTGCTTCTTTGTCTCCCAGCTCCTCTGATGCTTACTGAAAATGGATGACACACAGGACGGGGTTCAGATTGGAGAGAACAAGTTCATCAGCAAGTAAGGACTGAATACTGCACTGTTATTCACACTCACACATATACAGATGCCTGTATACACATGTGAAATACATGATAAACTCATGTCGAACAGAAAAAAAATCCATTATTAACCTTTGGTATGTGTATGTTGGTTTAGTGTTTAAAATAACAGTGTGTGGAAAGCGGATGTTAAAGCACCACACTAGTGGTTATACAGGTTTCAGCCTGTTAATTACTCATAAATATGTGCATGGTTTACTTCACTGAGGTCCATTTTCCCAGCATACAGATTTTTTTGTATTTAATGATTCATATCAGATGCAGAATCACCTTTGTCAAGCAAATTTCTAGTTTCTGTAAGTTGATTTTCAAACTGCACTGAAATGAATTCATTTCAAATGCTGCCCTTACGTCAGGGAAACAACCTAACCACAGTTCATATGCCTTGGGAAGTGGTCAGCAGTGATGTGAAGTACACATTATTTATCCAAAATCGGCAGCATGCTCCTTTAAACAGCAGCTCCTCCTCAGTGATTCAACATCTCTGTCTCCAGGGCAACAGTCCTCTCCCATCTTAAGACGTACAACCTTTACTATGAAGGACAAAATCTACAGCTCAGACACAGAGAAGTGAGTATTTACGACTACATGCATGTGTGTTTGTTTACATTTATTTTATCCTTGTTTTCAATAGAAGCACCAGAATGTCTCCACTTTTCACTGCTGTCTGTCTGACTCCCTGTCACCCTTTTCACTTTAGCCTTCAGTCATTTGCAATTTAATATACCTTACCCATTATACACTCTGGCCCAAAGGGGTAATAACTGTCCATTGTGTGTATTTATATGTGCGTGTGTGTGTGTGCATTGATCACAGCTCCTCTCCTCTCTCCCAACAGGAAGAGGGGGAGCTGATTGTCGAGGGTTTGCTAAATATCTTCTGGGGCCTGCGGCGACCAATCAGGCTGCAGATGCAGGACGACCACGAGCGAATCCGGCCACCCCCCTCCTCTACATCCTGGCACTCGGGTTGTAATCTGGACAGTCAAGGGTAAGAGGTCCAGACAGATCCAGTTACACCTCGCTGACCGGAAACTGGTGATAAGCAGTAGGTCAGGGAGGCAGATATAGATTATGTCTTATGTCCCTGCAGAAACAAAGTTTGGTAAATCCCTCATTAAAACACCAATTGGTAACAGCTCATTAATAAAAGTAAACCTTTTAACCCACACTTCTGGCTCAGCTTTTGATTTTGCCTTAGTGTCACTTGGCTCAAAGCCTTTTTTCAGCTCTTTAATCCCACTCATCAAATGAAGCTATTCTCGTTCCCAGGTTAACAGGCCTGCATGCAACTGACGTGGGTGTTACTTACAGGAAATAGACAAAATAACTTGAAAATTATATGAAAAAGGCCTTTATTTCACCTTGTATATGTTTCCTTTCTTATTGTTTTTTTTTCATCCTAAAATGGACACAAAAATGTCAGTAAGCACAAATTATACAACAGTGAACATCACAACAACACTGACACCAGAGGAGCCCACCACCCTTCATCCTCCCACCCACCAGCAAGTAAATAAAAACAATGATAGTTAGCTGCATTTACCAGCAACAGACAGAAAAAATGTCTGGCTCAATCCAAAAAATTGCAAAAAAAACTACAGGAACTACTCTCACAAGTCCAGTACATCTCAAACACATTACAGACTGCATCAACAAAGAGGAACAGCTGTCACAAGTTGAAACTAAGCAGCAGCGATGTGGCGTATAAACAGTGTGTGGTGCACAAGTTGTAAACAAAATGCTGCCACTTGGCAGGAAATGAGACTCACCCCTGTATCAGTGTTGTGGTTATGTTGTTAAATTAAAAGCCCTTATTCTTACACTGCTGACATTACTTACAGTAATTCCTCACTTTTGTTTCATATACAGCCAGTGTCATTAGATGTAATAACCGCCCATATCTATAAAATATTTTTCGGCCTTCTTTACAGCTCTTGTTCTTTTAGCACTCTGTGTCTTCGTTTCTTACTCTGTGCTCTCTCTTGTTTCCTTTTTAAAGTTCCCCCAACAGCACAGATGGTCAACAGACAACACAGCAGAGCCCGCCCACAGTGGAAGTGACGCCACCTGACAACCAACCAGAGGACAATGGAGTGATGGAAGAACAGACACAAGGTGAGTGGCTTTACTGACTGTGTGTGTCAGTGGCTGTGTATTACTCGCTTGGCTGTAATAAAGATGCAGGAAACAAAATTATATATCAGTCCCAAGTATGCATAGTAGAAACAACTTGTCTTATCAGTTGCCAAGACAAAAAAAAGAGCTTTGGATTAGGTTCACTGAGATCAAATTAACTCAGCTCTGAAAAAACACTGTGGACCAAATCTCTAATTAACTCTCAGCTGTTTTATATAAGCACACAATCACTGTTGGGTGGAAACCTCACCTTCAAAACTTCTCGTGGGCAAGGAATTAAAACTTTATTTTTAGTTTGTCCAGATGTGTTTTAAAGTTTATCTCAAGCCTAAGAGGAGGTGTATACTCAGCAGAGATGAAAACATAAAACTTGCACATGACAAAAAAGTGAGCACCAGTTTTCTGTCATTTTTGCTTCTTATTTGCTTCTTCCATGTGACATGATTAAATTCAGTGTTATCCACCATTTGAGCATAAGTAAGGAATAGTTAGCATTGTAAATCCACTCTAAAAAAAACACTGGACCAAATCTCTAATTAACTTTCATCTGTTTTATATAAGCACACCATCACTGTTGGGTGGAAGCCTCACCTTCAAAAAGGCAACTTCTCATGGGCAAGGAATTAAAACTTTATTTTTAGTTTGTCCAGATTTGTTTTAGAGTTTATATCAAGCCTAAGAGGAGGTGTATACTTGGCTAGAATAAAAACATAAAACTTGCACATGATAGTGGTGACTAATGAGTGAGCACCACATTTCTCTGTCATATGAGTTTATCGTAACTTTGAAATAGAAATTTTATTTCCAGTTCTGTACATGTGACATGAATAAATTCAGTGTTCTCCACCATTTGATCTTGACTTAGTATCTTTAGAGGACATTAAATAATAACCAATAATCTAAGCTAATGATTGTTGATTGGACAGAGGACAGTGAGAGCTCCGCTCAGCTCCTCAGGACGAAGAGTGATGCCGGGGTCTTAAGACGGGGTCAGCGACGGTCGCCGAGCGACCAGAGGAAATTACGGCGCCATCGCTTCTCCATCAATGGACACTTCTACAACCACAAGGTGACGCCAGCCACACAAGTTTGGCAGTGGAAGAGTTTATTCGCCACTTTTAAACAGATTCTGGAACACTTTATGTCCCCCTGTATAGCATTTATTAGAGGACATAAACAGTTAATAATGTGTAGTGTTTATTAATGTACAGTATTTGTCAGCAGTTCTAAGTTCTCCTATGAAGACGTATTTTATAGTACTACAGCAGTGTTTTATTAAATGTGACCAATATATGTATATATCTGTGCACAAATAAATACAAAGTTATATAGAAATGTAATTGATTGATTGTAATTGTTTTCCTCCATCAGACAGCAGTGTTTACTCCTGCTTTCGGCTCAGTGACTAACGTTCGGATCAACAGCTGCATGAGAACACCTCAGGTGCTGCGAGTCCTCCTCAACAAGTTCAAAATTGAAAACAGCCCAGATGATTTTGCGCTCTACCTTGTCCATGCAAGTGGAGGTGAGCGTGAATTACCACTCAGTTTATTTCCTGTTTGTCCCAGGTGTAAGAGTGATGTAGCGAGAGATCAAGACATTGATTTCAGCCATAATGAGAAAATATTATTGGTTATTTTTGTTGTGTTAATCAGTGCGATTGTGGATGTGTTGATGTTTCAGAGCGTGTGAAACTGAAGCGGAGCGACTATCCTCTGGTGCTGAGAATAATGCAGGGTCCTTGTGAGCAGGTCTGCAAAGTTTTCCTCATGGAAGAAGATCTGGGGGAGGAAGTCACATATGATGTAAATCACCATCATTTACTTTAACTGCTTCTTCAAAGAGGCCTCAGAGATACAGAGAAATGACTCCTTGCTATGAATGAATGTGTCTTACTCCTTCTCTGTGACAGTGTGTGACAGTACCCTTTTATTTTTCTCTCAACAGCGTCTCTTTTTTTCTGCTTTGTCATGACTTTTCTCTTCTCTTCCACCAGGTGGCGCAGTATATCAAGTTTGAGATGCCTGTCCTGCAGAGTTTTATCACCAAGCTGAAGGAGGAGGAGGATAGGGAGGTGCAGAAACTCAGGAGAAGGTACAAAAAGATATATAACCCTCAAACTGTCATACATCATTCATAGTATTATAATTACTATCTGATGTATCCTCGCCGACACAGACATTTATTCTTACTTGTCTGCTTGTACCTGCAGGTATAATTACCTGCGGTGTATCATTGAGAAGCAGCTGCGTTGTCTTCCAGAGGGGGCGACATGTATGTGATCTGCTCATGGTGAGGACTCCACCTCCAGCACATCAAACTGTCAAAAACCTTTCCCCCTCCTGAGTACAAAATCCTCCGTCCAAGAATTAGCTGACAAGAACCCAGCATATCCCTCTGCATGGAGTCTTTTTCAAATAATTCAACCAATCACCTTACAGATAAACTCGCAACATGCCATCTTGTGTGCATGTTAAGTGTGACCATTCAGCAATAGTCTTGAGAGTCCTGACGACTCACTCAGACCCGATTGTTTTATCTCTTTTCTTTGTCTTTGTCGCCACATACAGTAAACACAGGAAGATGTTCCTCTACACCTGTGTAATTTTAGTGTCTTCGCAGTGAAGTACTGTGCAGAATGAGCCTAAAATGTGACTTCTTATCTTCCCCACCACCAAGACTGCAAGCTGATTCCCAAAATCAATTTAAAGCACAAACATCACATTATATGGTCCCAGCAAAGTGCCTGTTCAAAGGTTTCTCCAAGCACAAAGACACAAACTTTGATAAAATATTGTGAAGTTATCGTTCTGTGGAAAATTCTACGGAAATTCTGAGGGTTTTAACGAGAGCGTAGGAATCCGGGGTTAAACCACATCAGACCACACAGTTTGGGTCGAATGTGAAACCAAACAAACCACACGCAAACAGTTGTGCCCTATAGTCTTATATTGCACTTGGTGCTCTTATTTTCCTCACTGTTTGAGAATTTGTTAAACATTGTAATTGGAGGAATATGATTGACCCCTCCCCCCTCAATTTTATTGCAGCTGGGAACTTCACTGCAGAAATTATTAAAGGCCGTGAGAACAAATAATCTGTTTACGTTGTTACCATCAGTCTGATGTTAACAACAGTTGCCCTTTTTCTGCAGACATGGAAACTGAATGTTTAAGACATTTTATGATTGAAGTTAAAGGAATAGTTTGGCATTTTGAGAAATGCATTCATTCATTTCCTTGCTCACAGTTACATGAGAAGATTGATACCACTCTCATGTCCGTACAGTATGTATGAGGCTACCACTGGCTGCTTAGCTTAGCTCATCTTATCTTAGCTTAGTTTAGCATAAAGATTGGAAACATAGAGAAACAGCTAGTCTGGCTCTGTCAAAACAAAATCCACCTATCAGCAGCTCTAAAGCTTAATAATTAACATTTTATATCTAATTTATTCTGCACAAAACATATCTGTACAAAAACTGTGTGAAGTGTGAAAATGAAAGGTTTATTTCTTACATAACCTCCTGTAACATGGCAGTTTGTCTTTTTTTACACCTTTTTGTGGAGATTAAACAGACAAGATATAATGTTTTAATTACTAGCCTTTTAGAAAAGCTGGTAGATAGATTTGGTTACCTTTTCTTAAGCTAAGCTAACTGGCTGCTCACTGTAGCTTCATATTCACCACACAGACATGAGAGTGCAGTAAACTGTCTCATCAAACTCTCAGCAAGAAACTGGATCAGTATACTTTTTTCCTGGTCGTCTAATTGTCCTTACATGCATTCATGCCTTAGATAAGATGACGAGTGATGAGATATTAAGCACAGTAAAATACTACTTGATAGATGAACAGTTTCAACATTAGAAGTTAAATAATAACATCCAACAAAGTGAAGCACAAAACAAGTGAAATCCCACAAGACTGTGAATTAGACTGATGATCTTTAATGTGTGAATGATCATTTCAGAGCAGCACAGTTTGCCTCCGCATGTCCGGCGCTTTGCATATGTCCGATTTTGTCTGTGAAAGACCACTGGTTCAGTATTTGTTGACATTCATGTTGAACATTTCCCCATACAGTACACAGTGGACTTTGTCAACAAGAGTGTGCGTGTGTGTGTGTGTGTGTGTGTGTGTGTGTGTGTGTGTGGTTCTCAGAGTGTGCATGTTATATTTTTAGTGACTCTTTGCTTGCTTTTGTATTGTCTTTTACAAAATAATGAAGAAACCAGTCCTTAAAATGTTCAGAACTCATGCCGCTACTTTGAAAATGTAGGGTTGTTTTTTTTTTTTCGTACGATGATTGTTATTTAATAAAAAAAGTTATCCTGAGACAAGATGTACATATATATCTGTAATCTCCTTCTGCTTCGTTCAGGGTCAGTGGGTGAAAAGCCAAGCATGTTATGTAATGATGTTTAAATCTTGGGTTGTATAATTCAAAGTAATATAATGGTGCAATTTTCTCATACAGACGAGATATAACATCAGTCGTACTCGAAGCTTCTGGAGAGATGGTTAAGTGCTCTGGTTCATTCACTCAGTGGGAAGTTAAATAATTAAGACAAAATTAGAAACACACACAGTCACTGTCACAGGTATTTATGTGCGATGTCGGTGGTACAGCAGCTTAGTCTAAACTCAGCCAATGAACAGGTGTGAGTCAGAGTGATCCACGCCACCTGAATGAGATTGTCTGGAGGATAACAAGCTGCCCCTGAAACATACTTTCCTACAGACGGTCAGAGGAGTCTGAGCTGCACACACTTTGTGGACGAGGAACATCATCTGAACTGACGCATTTCAACAGGTGAGATTGTTTATTCTTAGAGAAGGAGAATAATTATTTAATATAAAATGGTGTGAAGATTTTCAGCAATGTTCATTATTTTCCTCTGTTGTTTTTGTAGCATATTTCCCTTATTTTTAGACAATGTTTTTTAATGTTTCCTATTTAATGTTTCTGCTGCACAAATTAGGGCTTATCTCTATGAAGCACAGTTAATGATGACACTGGGAAGCAGAGTGCTCCAGATTGAATCAGATTCAAGATGAAATGTTTTGTCTTCTCTGAGTCTGTATCTGTAATCTGAGAATCACTGGATTATTCTCAAACAAAGTGACCTGGTGTAATTATAGCTCAGAGGATACAGATTAGAGTTTGTTGACGGCAGAGCAAATGATGTCAGTGCTGCTCACTGGGAATATGCTGCAGTCAGTGATTGTTTACTTAAGTAAATGTTGCAATACCACGCTATAAAAGCACTCCATTAGCAAGTTACGTTTCATGTAACAGTACAGAAGAATTTGCAAAACAATGTACTTAAATTATGAAAAGTAAAAGTGCGCATGATACAGAACGGTCACCATGGCTGTTATTAAATTATTATTGATGTTTTAATATATGTGTTATTTTGGTGTTGCATTTGGTTGAGGTGGAGTCAGTTTTAACAGCTTCATATACTGTTACGTACTTTAAATCTATAATAATGCATAATAATTTCTACAATTTATGACCTTGATCTGAAAAGTAACTAGTAACTAAATCTGTTACATAAATGTAATTAGGTAAAAAGAAAACATCTTCTGAATTGCAGTGGAGTAGAAGCATTAAATGGCTTGTAAAGAAACCACTTGAGTAAAATACACATTTGTCAAAGCTGTAAATACAGTACTAAATGTACTTTACACAACTGCATATAGTGCAACAGTTTTTAATTACTTGTTACTATTACAATTTTATATATATATAACATTAGCAATCTAATGATATTTCAAACACAGATTGCTTTATATTACATTACATAGTAATATATTATTACTGTATGGCATATATTACATATTCAGCACATATATACTTTAACTTGTCATTATGTATATTTTATTATTATTTATACTTGTATACTTAAATTATAAATACATTATGGCTCCTCTGGTTGCACTACTATATTTATTTTTGCACTAATCAGTCTAAGATACTGTAAATATATATTGTGTGCAGCCTTTTATGCCATGGCTCTAATTTCTGGAATTTCTTATTTGTATATATTTAATTCAGACAGATCTTTGTCTGTTTTTTGGGGTTAGACATTGAGAAAACATTTATTTAATGCTAACGAAACAGTTGTTTATCCATTGTGATCATTACTGCAGTAGGTCTAGAACCACACTGCATCTGACAGATCCTAATTAAAGGGCATTAGAGATTATGAAAGCTATCTGATCCCATCTCAGCTGCAGTGTTAAGTTGTGCTGCAGCAGTGACGCTGCTTGTGTAAGATGTGTTTGTTTAAGCTGGATTAAGAGCCATGATCTGTACTGCTCTTAATTTATCAGACATAAAAATACATCGCAGCAGGACTAAAGCTGCAGTGAGAACATCTCCTCAGTCTGTTGATGTGTTTTGAAGGAGCTGTCCAGAATCATGTAACTAAAAAACTAAATTTATCAACACAATAGATACCAAGTCTCTCTTGTTTCGAGAGTACAACACTCTCCAGTAAAAAAATTCTTGCCTCCTAATAATGTTTCCTTTGTCTATTTTTTTTCCAGAAAAAAAAATTAATGTTGGGTCTTCAGAAACTGCCCATCACAGTGGCCCTCTGCCTGCTGCTCCTTGCCACACTGTTACCCAGCTCTGAGGCCCGCCGTGGTCGTGGAGGTGGCTTCAGCCGAGGTGGAGGAGGCTTGAGCCGGGGCTGGGGCGGCGGTGCTGGTCAGGCTTACAGACCCGTCCAGAGCAGTGGCCCCAGTGCAGGGAAAATAGCAGGGGCAGCTGCAGCAGGCGCTGTAGGAGGAGCGATGCTTGGATCTGCCTTGAGCCGCCCCGGGTATGGGTACGGGTATGGTGGATACGGAGGATATGGGGGATATGGTGGATATGGAGGATATGGGGGATATGGGGGGGGCTATGGCCCACGGTTCGTAGGTGGTGGTGGCTACGGCCCCAGGTCTGGCTATGAGCCAGAGGGCTCTGGAGATATGGAGTACTACACCGGAGCATCCAGTGGCCCCATCTACAACAGTATCATCGTTGTTATCGGCTCCCTGATGTCCCTGCTGATGGGCCACTGGGTGGCAGTCATGTAGAGCTGGACTCAGAGCTGAGATCCCAAAAACAGACAGAACAAATTCTGACCAAAAATAATCCACGACCTGACAGAAAACAGGACTATTTTTGGTTTAACGTCCAGTGTGACCTAAAATATGATCTTTGAGTGATGAAAAGCTGTGTCCAACTTCTTTTCCTGACACTTGAGTGACTCTCCATGAGGACAGGAAGAGGACTATGACCCATTTAAACTCCGCAACACGTCAGTGTGACACCATACTTTAATCAGCAGGTGTACTGATTAACAAAGAAAACACACTCCCTGTAGATAATTGTCAGAGTCGTCAGATAATTTGACTCGATGAATCACTCTGCATTGTATCCCATGCTACCGTTTCTCCTTTTAACGTGTTCAGTCTTTTTATACTTTTGATGATTTTGGTGGCGATGATGATGATGGTACTAATGATGGCGAGTGTTTTCTAGCAAACACATTCTCCATAAGCAGTCTGAGAGGATAGAGGAGGAGTAAAATTAGATGTGTAATCAGGTTAAGGCTACCTCATGAAATCATGTCAGGACCAGAGTTTAAGAGCAGCTACACACTTCATATGATAACGCCATCCCTCTTTGTATTTCATCATAACTTAATAATTCTTCCCGTATCTTAGATTTTCAGTGCATTACTTGTATATGTATACTTTACCTGATTAAAGTACATGTTTTATGCCATTTTGTAGACTTTTAAGAGAGAAAATGTGGTCCTATGTTTGATATTGTTCTATGAGTAAAAAGAACTTAGAACAAACATTGCTGTTGATTTTTATTGTGTACATTGTTGTGATTGTTGTGAGACACCATTCACCATTGTGACCTGCTAAAATAGCAGTGACTGATCTACTGTGTTGACATTGTTTAGATTTCTCAACACACATTTAGTGAACACAGATAAAATAGACTTGATGAAAACTCATAGTTTTGAGCTTTAACAGCTGGTTCCTGACTAAACAGCAGGAGACAAAAGTAAACTCAACTCAAGCTCCAGTGTTTTGCTTGCTCCAGAGCTTTCAACAATATCTCACTGCCATTGATTGGCACATTGATCTTTCAAGTATAGCATTTAAACTGAAAAGTGCCATCGACCCTTGACAATCCTGTTGTCAATACTGTCAATACTGATGTGTAATGATATAATGTTCATAGTGTTTACCAACTTCCTAGGCTGATAAGAATTTTAACCTGATGATGGAGAAAAATAAAAAGTCAGGCACCAGTTTATTACACATAATCCTGAGGGAAACGTGAATTTAATGGCAATCCATCCAGTAGTTATTGAGATAATGTTGCCTGGATCAAAGTATCCTCGGTGATAACATATGGACAAGACAAGTGCAGTTATTTCATTTCCATCAGCATCTCGCTGGGTATCATAATACATGTCAGTTCCATTAAGGTGCACAAGCTTTGCGGTTGTGTTTGGCCTGTCAAAGCATTTCAACATCAAGAAATGGAAACCAGAGAGGTGGTCGCGGGGCGTGTGGTGTTCATGACTCAGCCTTTCAGATGACATTTAACAGCCTGGCTTACATCATGTCAGCTTCACAAGATGTCTGCTTTCTTCTCTGTCCTCCTCAGTGCAGTAGTAACCATCTCAGATTCTGATGTTTATGCAATGTTTGTTAATATTATATTAAACAAACAGCAGCGTTCTGTGGGCACCATCACAGGCTCAGACCTGAAACACTAATAAGTGCTGACACAGCCCTCATGTTGTTAAGATGTTGCTACAACAGACTTGACTTTTTACTCAAAGTCTGAGTGTTGGATGACAAACTAAAACACCCAAATGAAAGCCAAAGCAAACTGAGTTAAGTGTAAAGAGTGTAAAATGAATATCATGAAACTTCAGTTTTTATGAAACTAAATTTCTGCAGTACCAATGTTTTTTTTTTTGTTTTTTTTGCTATTTTATACTTTATATTGACACTTGCTTATCTAGATGTTGCCATAGTCCTGCCAGTCGTTCCCCTTAAACACTGACTCAGACTTTGACCATTTGTGCATCATCGCTGCACCACTCCCCTGTCAGCTGACCCCTCCTGCAGCTCCTTTGCAGTCACATGGGTGTTTTGCTTTGTCTTTCTGCCCAGCAGATGAGCACTTTTATCAATTTTCTTGGTCTTCCATCTTGTCTTGACTAAAGACGGCTGCTGTTTATTATTGACCTTCAGGGACAGTGGAAATTTCAAGCTGGAAGCGCTTTGATATCATTTTATAGTCGCCCCTGCTGTAGGTGTCAGCTAGTTTCATTTTCAGAGCCTCAGTAAGTTGCATAGACCACAACATTTGAAGGATCAGAGAGTTTAAGAGCTCTGGAAATGTCATTAGCTGATTAATGACAAAAGAGTCAATTAAGGCCTAATGAGGCACTCAGACTTTTCATAATAATGCTGGCTTTCATTCAAAATGTCAACTCCAATTCCAGAAATAAGAAAACAAATATCCACAAATGCAAATTAGTAAAGTTAAGAAGTTTATTTGACCAGACAAGCAAAAAGTGTAAGTCAACGCTCAGTATTCAGTAGACCCTCCGGCAGCACAGGAAATATGATCCCTCACAGGAGAAGGCATTCATGTCTCTACAAGTGATACATGTGCATATTCAGATACATTCAAAGCCAGACACAAAATCACATAGGCTACATTTGACGACGCATTAAAGGTACACTGTGTTCAATTGTCAAACTATAAAAAGTGTTAATTGTAATTGGAGTTTAGTGCTAAGTTGGCAGTGCCTTGTGAATTACAGAGGGCGGCGAGAGAAAGATGTGAGATTTATAAACAGGAAAATCAAAAGGCAAAAGGCACAGATAGCAATACCAGCTTATTTGGATGTGTAATGTGGGTAGTTACAGATTATTCTGGGCTAAAATAATGATCATGTCAAATGTTTTAAACATTGTGTGTTTGTGGTGATCTGTTTGTTTGCAACTACAACTCCAGACAGTACCTTTGAATTGTTCTTGAAGTCACCAGCTTCCATAGTTAGGTAAGTTATTGTGCATATCCAAGCTTGGTGACCAAGACTCCTGCACTTTAAGAGCACTTCTTCAATCACAAGCTATCCCAGAGAGGAAAAAACACTGAATAGACAAGGGCACATATGTTTTGAGCTACAGAGACATCAGTAGGTATGATCCATTACAAATACTCAGTCATGCTTATAGTGTCAAACCTCTCAGTCTAAAGCACTGATATTAGCAGTATTAGTAATTATAGACTAATTGAGTATTAGACAAGTTCACTGCTTTCCAACTCTAACCTTAAATCTGACTGTCCTCGAACATTATTGTTCCTGGAGTTAATGATATCATATTATTCCTAGAGCAGTTTATGTACACAGATTGTCACCATGACAGAGCCTGTACCAGCCCCACAGGTGCAAACTAACCCTCTCAGACGCTTTCTACCTCTGGGACAAACAAAAGACAAAGACCCAATCCATTTTCATGGAATAAATAAATATATATTTTTTTTAAAAGCATTGATTTCTGAGACAGATATTACAAACAACGAAAGATGAGTCATTGGTAGTGCCACTCGTGATTTGTGTGGCTAGAGAGAAGGTTAAATTAAATCTAAATGGACATTAATGGGCCAATTTTGAAGTATCAGAATACAGTTAATGGACCCTTTCTCTGTCAGACGAGGAAGAGGAACAGAGAAGTGCAATTTGTTGCAACACTGTGGCTCTCTACTTTAACCCTTTCCTTTCCTTTCCTTGAACACACAGTTCAAATATGCAACCTAACAAGGTTCTGTAAGAGAATCGTCCCTCCCTAATCACTTTCCATCTGTTTGGTTGAATTTTTTAACACATTCTCCATCATTTCTCCTGCAAATGAAGGCCTCAGTGCATCAGTAGCATCAGTACAGTACTGGTGACCACTGCTAAAAACCCTCGCAGGCCCACCTCCAACCCCTGCACTCCATCATTAAGGTCTGACTGTTTCTTCAAGTACCTGTCAGAGTAAACCATGTACAGCTCTAAACATTTCCTGACCTTCAGCTGCTCAACCAGCGCCGGATAGCCGATCTCAACAATGCTGACTGTGTCGTCGTCTTCAGTGTTGCCGGAAGCCTGTGAAGCTGGAGGCATGGGATCGGCACCAGGCTGATTCAGAGGGCGGGGAGTTGAAGGTGCAGAGGTCAAGGATTTTTCTGCTGCGGTGCTGTTTGTCTCTGTTGCGTTGCTTTCTGCGCCAGAGTCTGGAGCTGAGGTGATGACAGTGGTTGTAGTGGTGGTGGTGGCAGCTGGTTTGTTTTCTGGCTTTCGATTCTCCACAGGCAGAAGGTCTTTTCTCTTCATGCAGGAGTCCATGTAGCTATCATAGGTCTGAGTGGGTTTGCTGTAGACATAGTCTCTACTGTAGTCATTGGTATCAGTAGACTTGACACCATATCTCCTGTACATGTAGTGGTTGTAGTAGTACTCCTCCTGGGGGCTGTGGAAGTTGAAGTGAGGACGAGGGAACCTTCCAAGCCCGTAGCCCAGGGCCATTCCTGCCACAGCCCCTCCAGCTGCTGCCATTACTGCACTGCGCCCAAACCCTCTGGATTTATCATTGGGATACATGCCCATTGCCTGAACCTGAGTGGGAAAAGGGAGAGCCACCCCCAGCACCGTAGCCCCCGTAACCAAAGCTGCTACCATAGTGAGGGCTCAGGATTTTGTTGTTTGGGTTATGGTTGATATATCCACCTGGATAACCTCCATAACCCCCATACCCACCATAACCTCTATAACCCCCCTGACCCCCATAACCTCCTTGACCACCATAACTTCCTTGGCCTCCATACCACCATAACCTCCTCCGTATGGGGAGCCCCGTGCTGGATACTGGTTATGGTACCCTCCTCCACCCTGCTGGGGGTAACCACCAGGACTCCCAGGTCTGCCTGGTTGCGGAGCATAGCCTCCCTGACTGGTCTGTCCAGGCTGTTTGGGATATCCGCCCTTAGAGCTGGAGCCCTGATTACTTTTGTGGCCAGTATTAGTGTTAGTGTGGGTGCTGCCTCTGCTCTTTGAGCCGAAGCCTCTCCCAAAGCCGCCGCCACCGCCTCTCTTAGCCAGTGAGGAATGGGCGTGAAACAAAAGAAGTGACAGACACAGCACAGATAATGATGTCAGCTTCATCTTCAGCCTGTAGGGAGGGTCAGGGAGAGAAATGGAAAATTAAGAAAGTGAAAAAAAGATCACAAAAATATTTAACAATACTTGGATTTGATCATTTTACTCTCAAAAAGTCATGTCTCATTTCACAAGAGCAACTGTCTGTGTTTTCAAAAACAGAAAATCCTCGAGTTGCACCCTACAACTTGAGAACATGCACCTAATGTAAGTTTCATTTAGCTGAGCATACTGGGAATATTAGAGCAACCTGACAGTTCTGGCTACTGTATTGCACTGTGTTAGCCATGTCCTCTGTTAACTTGTTTATCAACTTAAGCAAGTAAACGCAATACACTATTAAATCACAGTCACTACATTTTTGGGGACATCCTAAAAGTGTTTTTGCACCATGTAGCCTTGCCCATCTGGTTTACCCCATGACTTCAACACAGAGCTGTGGTTCCAAAATGGGCTGCCAGATTGGCCTGAAATAGCACAATGCATCCTGGACCTTAGCGTTACTGCAGACAGTCAAATAGTACTCTTCTTCTATAATTAACACTATGTGTACAGTATAAAAGGAAAAGATATTATTAGGGCTGCAACTGTTTTAACTGTTATAATAACAAGTATTACAATAATTATTATTTTCATTGTCAATTTATCAGACAATTGTTCTCCCTATTCATCACAACATTTACTGCTTTTTACGAGAAAAAGTATCAGTATCAGTATTGATGAGGATGATCTGGTGTCGAAACCAAATTATGTGGTATCACCTACCCCTTACATTTCACATGCAGCAAACATTGGCATAAAGTTTAGAAACGGCTCTCGCATTTTCGGTGGTGTTGTCAGCCAGCGGTAGCAGGTAAAACTAAAGCTGTTTCCATAGAAACGCAATCAAAAGATGCTACAGGCTGATTGTTAAACGTAGGTGTAGCTTCTGATCTTACTCTATACAACACAATCACACAATGGGGATTAAGAAGTCATAGTATGAGGTCAGCGTTTTCCTTTTAAATAGATCTGTTCGCGACTGACGACCTGACAATACATAAACATGGCAGGTGTGGCAGTGACAGTACATAGACCTATGGGGGTTTTGTGATGGGCATGGGTGATTACTGTTGATGCAAACAATGTCCTCTAGCTCCCAAAGCAAACCATAAACAATATTTATAAATACACACTATAGATAAACAATATAACCGACCTTGTTAGGGCTATTGACAGTGCATTCACTTAATGTGGCTGTGCTAAAGATCAGTTTAACACATCATAATGTGAGCGGGTTTATTGCAGACAGGGGATAACGTGAGGTAATAACAGTGGCATAAATCAGCATTAAAACTGAGAGAGGGTACGGTTACTTGAAATAAATGACCAGCCTTACCTTGAGTGATGACTGCTTCGTTGCTTTTTGAATCGATGTTACTTGGTTTCACCGAGCTTCCCTGGGCGTTTCTACCGTTTCGACTTGGTGTAAACGACTGTGTAGAACCTGGTTGGTTCCATCTGACGTCACGCCGCGCGAGGGATATGAGAGGGAAGCTTAGAAAAAAATATGTGGGTAGCCTAGAAACAGATGCGGGCGGGGCTTTACTTGCCTTAGTTCCTAGCATCCCCAAATCATGTGACGATGTCTGTTTCACATGGAAAATCACCAGTGATGGAAAAAAGGTTAACTTAAGAGTACAAGTGTATAACAGGCCTAATCGTGATTTTTTTTCTCTTATTTTTAATTTTACTTTAATCAATATATGTACATTTAAAATTAACATGATATAGTTTTTCAGGAAAATGTTACAAGAAAATAAAAATATAAAAACCTGTAGGTAGAAGGCTACTCTGAACCTACTTTTTGCTGAAAATGTTTTCTGATTTTTCATCTGAGATTCTGTAGCTCTGTCCTTCTTTCAGTCAGCCACAGCTATACTTAAACCTATCTTTAAATCATGACAAAAACCTCCTCTTATTTTATCTTTCACTCAACTCCAGAAATGATAACAAGACCTTCCAGTATAACATTAGAGCTCACCTGAGAGCCTGCACCTCACCTGTGTCTCTATCCCCTAGCTCAGGCTGCTACTGACAGGATCTTCAAAGTAAAATGATCCCAGGCATTAGTAAACAAATCATCAAATCAAGGTATTAGCCATACCTCATGAATAATTTCTTCCATTAATTCCAAAGAAGATAAATGTTTGGATTGATTATAGTAGGCTATACTCCAACAAATGTTAGAGTAAGTAACAATAAGATTAATAACAGTACTAATAGATCTAATGTGTTAAAATACAGAATAATCAGATTTATGCTGTTTAAACCTGGTTATTATGTATCTAAAACACACTGAGTTTCCATGTTTCATTTATATTTGACTAACAGACATGCATCACATTATGTTTATTGGTTTGTCTCATCAAACAAAATGCAACTTTCATTCATTTTTAATGTATTCTTTAGATGGAGACGTACTACAAGGTGCATTCAAAATCTCAAAAGCTCCCAGCTGCTTGTTAATGGCATCAGGATTTGTGGTAAAACCTTAGAATGCAAATATTTCATTAATGCTTGCTGAGCTCTGAGAGAAGAAGTAAGCCGCAAATTATAGGAGCTTTCAAGAGCCACAACAGAGAGCTCAATGCAGGGACATGATTCTTAAATACAGATGGCCCCATCTGCTGGCTACTTAAAGTCCTACATTGAAAACCTTCAGCGATTAATCATTCTGTGAACCCCAACCCATCTGAGCCTTAAAATAAAAGGAGTTGTTTGTCTCCACCAACCAGTCTGGTTGCAGTTGATTTCCTGGTTATCCTCAGTAGATAACACAATAAAACATCTGTCCTTAATTCAGGCTGGAATTGAGGAGGATTACATGCTTTCAATTTATTCTTAATCAACAAAATTGCTTTGGTATAAGACAGTGGCTTAATTGTAGATCTGATACCCATCCAAAGAAAAGCACATGGTCTGACACCCCGCCCCTCTCCCAACTCTATATAAGTCTGGTTAGTATCCACCACTTCCTCTTTGGCAGTCGGCCCTCCCACATGGGTCTACCAAGACCTGGAACACATGGAACAAACATTTGGTAATTGCTGTTTAGAATATCAATACATTCATTACACCCTTTGCGTGTTAAATGTATCAGTGCATTTTTTTCACTGTTAACATGTGATTTAGGGTACAACCTAATTCTTTTGTTTGCTAATTCTGCATGCTCCAACTAAACTAGCATCATTGTCTAGCCTAGCCACACCTGATTCTAGTTCATCAGTAATGCAGCATTGGGTGTCCTTTGGGAACTTCTCTCTGAGCACTAATTAGTATTCACTTTGGCTGTTGAAATTCAAAAATTAACTGAGTCTAATAAGATTTTAACCCATATTCTTACAAGTCAGTGTGTTACACCAGCTTAAGCTGTTTGGTTACACAGTTGAGCATTCTTTCTTAATGCTTTTCAGTCTTTCATTTGCACACCACCCCTCCAGAAGATCAACGGGGTCTACAGCTCTAACAATGACATAAGATTTTAACCATTTGACATGGTAAAATCTAGATATGCTAGATATATTTACATCATGTGGCCCACAGGTCACCAGTTGATGATAAACCTTCACAAATGTTTAGTAAAGTTAAATTAGATGAAATGAATGAATGAATAAAATGGAGCAGAAAACAAGTTTTTCAGGAACTGAGCTGCATAAAAATGTGGCTTCTTTCATGCCATTTTGGGTAGAACTCTTTTTTACAGGCAGATCATTTTTGAAGGTTATGTGTATTCCCAAATAAATTAGGAATTTTCATATTAATTAATTTTTGAGGAAATTAATAGGCTACCTCATACAAACTTTAAATTAAGAGAGGTACATTACAAATTGTTACACACCATACAGTATATGCGGTATAAGCTGTCCCAGAATTTGTAAGTTGTCTGTAGTGCTTGCATGGTATCTCATTCGTATATTGCTTTGGACAAAATGTCGGGTAATGTTTTAACCGTCCATTTAAAGGAGGAAATGGGCTGAAAATAGTTCCCAACAAAAACAAGATTTACACTATTTACACAGATAAGATATACTTTAATGTACCCATAGGGAAATTTGTTCTGAACTCCATCTTGCAGCTCAACAGAAAGATAAAATCATACATTAGGTCATCATGTAGTAAAAGAGAAAGAGGAAAAAAAAAAACATATACAACGTACACATATAAATTTACAGGGAGTATGTGTGTATGTAACAATGGCAACATACTGCACAACCCACCATCTGTCTGATATGTTAGTGTTGAGAGGCTTAATGAACACAGGCAGAAAATAACATTTATAGTTGTTTAGCCTGCTCTTGGGAACCCTGGGTTTTCTACCAAAAGATAAAAGCTGGAACTCTGTGTGGAGACTATGAGTTGGATCAGACACTATTTTCTGTTCCTGTGTGATAACAGACTGCTCATAAATTGCTTGGAGAAGCTGGTGGTTTTTAAACCTCACAATTTTCATACGGTCTGTACCAGACGAGCAATCTGTCATTTCAACTGCACTGTCAAGTTACCATACACGGCTGTAATACCATAATACTCTCTTGTACTAATTGGTAAAATAGTGATATGAACTTCAGCTCAACTACTGTAGACAGTAAGTCTACGTAAAAAAAATACATCCGCTCTAGAACAGAGTCTTCCCACATGGACCTTCCAGCTCAGTGTATTATCAGTATGAATCCCCGAGAGGAGACCTGAGTGATAGATACACCACAGGCCTAAAGTCTGCCGCCTGTGGCTAAAACACCATCTCCTCAGTCTGAGCTGATAGACTGCTGTTTCTGTGCCAAGGATGGCTATATCACCTGAGAATTTAATAATATAGTTCTCACGATGGATTCTCGTACAGTCATTTGTGTACAGTGTGAAGAGGACTGAGTGTGTTTGGTTAAAAAGGAAAAATACCATTTAAAAAAGGGATTTACATTCATCTTCCAATATCTGAATCAACATACAAGGTTGCAAGGTATTAAAAGCTGTGCTAAAATTAATAAACAGCAGGTGTAAGACTTAGGGTCTTCAGGGTTTAGTGAGGTTTAGTTATAGCATCATCTGTACCACACCCCTGCTTGTAAGCTAACTTAGAAGGGTCTAAAAATATATCCACCTCTTTCTTAAGCAACAACACCGTAATCCTCTTAAAACATTTAATGACAATGAACATTAGTGGAACAGGCCTAAAATCATTGTTAACCTTTGGACAGTTTTTTAGGGAGAGGTGTAGTTACTGATTTCTTCCACAGGGTAGGGGTAATGTGCAATTCCACAGATTTTTGGAAGATGGGGCACCATGCTGATGTTAGCCACACTGCACATGTTTTGCACATGTGGTTCAGTCACCAACCTTGCATCCTGTTTAGTAACAGTGATTGTCTCTATATTCAGAGGAAAAGAAGAAGTGGGTTTCAAATGCATTGGGACACTTTGATCCCCTGAGCCACCAATTGTGAGGGTTGTAGCTCATGTACTTAATTTATTTAATGCTTTCTTCATTGTACAACTCACTTCTATATTTCTCCATCCCTGGTAATGAAGGCCTCAATGGAGCAGCATTGGCATGTTGCTGTTCAGTAGCATCAGCACAGTGCTGATGACAACTGCTAAAAACCCCCGTAAGTCCATCTCCAGTCCCTGCACCCCATTGTTAGCACTGGGCTCTCTCTTTTTCTTCAAGTACCTGTCAGAGTAAACCATGTACAGCTCTAAACATCTCCTGACCTTCACCTGCTCAATCAGTGCTGGATAGCCGATCTCCACAATGCTGACTGTGTCATCATCATCGTCAGCTTTTGTGACAGCCTGTGAAGCTGGTGGCATAGGTTTGGACTCAGACCCATTCAGAGGGCCTGGAGTTGGAAGTGCAGAGGTTGAGGAGTTTCCTGCTGTAGTGCTGTTAGTCTTTGTTGTGTTGCTGCCAATGCCAGTATGTGGACCAGCAGTAGATGTGGTAGTTATGGATGTAGTTGTGGTAGTTGTGGTGGTTGTAGTGGTGGTGGTGGCAGCTGGTTTGTTTTCTGGCTTTCGATTCTCCACAGGCAGAAGGTCTTTTCTCTTCATGCAGGAGTCCATGTAGCTATTATAGGTCTGAGTGGGTTTGCTGTAGACATAGTCTCTACTGTAGTCATTGGTATCAGTAGACTTGACACCATATCTCCTGTACATGTAGTGGTTGTAGTAGTACTCCTCCTGGGGGCTGTGGAAGTCAAAGTGAGGACGAGGGAACCTTCCAAGCCCGTAGCCCAGGGCCATTCCTGCCACAGCCCCTCCAGCTGCTGCCATTACTGCACTGCGCCCAAACCCTCTGGATTTTTCTTTGGGGTACACGCCCATCTCCTGAACTGAGCGGGAAAAGGGAGAGCCACCCCCAGCACCGTAGCCCCCGTAACCAAAGCTGCTACCATAGTGAGGGCTCGGGATTTTGTTGTTTGGGTTGTAGTTCATGTATCCACCTGGATAACCTCCGTAACTTCCATAACTTCCATAACCTCCGTAGCTTCCATAACCTCCATAACTTCCATGACCACCATCTCCATGCCCACCATAACCTCCATAACCTCCGTGACCACCATAACTGCCATAACCAGCTCCATAAGGGGAGCCCCGTGCTGGATAGCCCCCCGCTCCGTATCCTGGTTGCTGGGGGTAACTTCCTTGGTTGAACTGCTGGTTAACCTTAGACTTGGTGTCCAGATTATTTTTTGTTTTGGGGGTCTTCTTAAAGAGATTTATTTTCCGACCAAGTCCTATACTTTTCTTGGCCAGTGAAAAATCAGTATTCAAAAGAAGGCACAGACACAACGCAACTATTACTGTCAGCTTCATCTTTGCACTGCAGAGAGAAGCTGGGGAAAGAAACAAAAATATGAGGGAAAAATATTAGAAAAACTGCTAAACAGACACATCTTATCCACTAATTAAAACTGAATGCATTAAAACGAATCAATTAAGTTCAAGACAAGGCACAGTTATTGCTGGGCATACTGGAAAAGCTTGAGCAGGCATTTTTGGAGAGGATATATCTTAGGGAAGCAAATTAATAATTTACCTCAACAGTTAATCTGCCAATAATTTTCTTTTTTGTAAGTCTATATAATGTTAACAAGCAGGGAAAAAAACACCAGGATAACACCTTAAAATTGCTTCAAAATTCAAAGATATTTCACAAACTATCAAATACAACGAGGCAAATTCTCAAATTTCTGAAGCTAAAACCAGCAAATGTTTTACTTGAAAACTGAAAAACAAATCAATTATTAAAATAGTTGCTAATTAATTTTCTTTTTTTTTTTTTTAACTTCTTCCCAAAGCTCTGATATATAACTAAATCATGTTCACTACTTCACATATTAACATGCATATACAGCCTTGATGTGTTTTTGCACCACCTGTTTTACCAACATGAAGCTGTGGGTCCAAAATAGCTGGCAGGCTGAAAATAGCGCTGTAGACCCTTCAGACTTTAAGCTTGTAGCAGGCAGTCAAATGTCACTCATGTCTGTAACTATCGTTGTTTTCTAGGCTCTGAATCACCCGTGGCCATCGAAACAAATCCAGTAATAACGACACTGGTAGCTCACCTGAGTCTAAGCAAAGAATTACCATAAATACATGAACATAATAAACTACTGACCTTGTTCTGTCAACGCGCCCAACAACACCTCCGTTTCTTTCTTGACACCACGTGGTTCCCAAACTTTATGTATCGGCGCCGCTCCCCTCCTCCCTCCCCCCTTTACTGCAGTAAAATATTAATAAGCTAGCGGTGCAAGAAGCTGTCACTTCATTTATTCAAGTAAAAGCAATAACATCACGCCAAATAAATACACTATTACAAGTGTAGGAGTATTAGAAATAAACTGTACACATTTGAAATATAGCGTTACAATAATTCACTAATCATTAGATAATTAACAGTCTCGAGAATTTAATGATCATTTGTGCCAAATAAAGTTTCTCAGACATTATTTAAATTATTGTGTTCAGGTTGTTAAAGCTAATAACTGCATTCTCTTCATTTCCTCCAGGTTTCAACATGGACTCTTGTGCGTATTTGTCGCCACCTGCTGGCCAAGGAGAACCACACATTTAAAATGCAGATGAGGTGAGTATTCCTGGGAACTCACTACTTCTGTCTTTATTATGAGGATAAAAAGTAATGACATAAACAAAATCACTGAGCCAGTAAGCAGCCACTAATTAATATTATACAGTAATAATGTTTACTTCTAGTATCCCTGATATTCAATTCAAGTCAGTGAACTGGATGCAACTAAATATTGTTAACAAACAGATAGGAAATGGCTGTCAAGGGTTTCATGATTTTAATCATGTGAGTTCTTGTTTTTCATCACCCCAACACTCACTCACCATGGTAAAGCGATGCATACATTTAATGCAGGGTAATAACTAACAGCAGTGCAATTTTTAACTGAAGGAAATAAATCCTGTGGACAGAGGACACATCACAGTGTCACTGATGTATCAAACCACCTGTGATAGCAGTAGGTAATGATAGTTTCCAGACACGCACAGAGTTGTTAACACAAACTATGATGCTGATGAATGACAAGGAAACAAACAGTATTCCAAGAGTTGACGTAAGAAAGGTTAGTTAGGATAAGACAAGTGAAATAAATTGGATCTCCCAGAGAAATAACTAGGAATTTACAATTTTTTTCCAGAAATATGAAGCCAGTCATTTTCATTGCTTAACTGCTGTGCAATCTTTTAATCATGACAGTACACAGTACCAGTCATCAAATGCCATCAAGTCAGGAAACCTACAAGTCTGAGGAGCAACTCAACAACATGACATGTCTTTCTCCACAGGTCAGTGACATGTGTTGTTAAAGAGAAACTTAACACCTGCTGAAAATCTAGATTTTTGCTGACCTCCAGGTGTACTCTGTGACATCACTGTTAGGTGTGGTTACAGGAACACCCAACCACACCAATCAGTAGCTAATTATCCATTCAAATGTGCAAATTTTAACTGAATTTCAAGAAAATCTGCAGCAGAAAATCTGAATTGATGTACATACTAATCTACAAGTTATGTGCATACTAGGAGCTGGTGGTGCCAATTCTCCGGTCAGGTGCCAAAAAACTGTTGCAGACGAACAGAACAGGTGCAACATGATGTTATTAAAAGGGCAGCATCAAACCAATGTTTTAAGATGGAGATAAGACATTTGTGTTTGTTTCTGAGGTGTTTCCACAAATTAGTTTTCAGTGCAAATTAAAAATGCAAACTTTTGACCAGAGTGAGTTAAAAAAAAAAAAAAAAAAACTACTTTTCAGCCTGGTGTTACGTTACTCTTTAAAAAGCACAATTTGTTTCCAAAGAAAACTGCTATAAATGCTGATAAATCAGTTCACATCCACTCAGAATTTTGGGGGAAATCTTGGGAATTTTTTTTAAATATTGCAGCAGAACACAAACCACAAACCATAAAGCAACTATTTTGATTGTTGGGTTTTTTTTATTTCCTTCACACCACGAGTGCAGATCTGATTGAAAGTGTGATGTTTTTTTCCCCATCTGCATCAACACTGGTGCTAATAAGGAAACGATTCACTTGGATTTAGATTGATACTTGCATCCAATGGGAAGGGAAAAGGAGACATTCCACTTAAGAGAGAAGGTGCAACTGGGCGCTTTTAAACACACTGAGGCGAATGATCAAACCAAAGTACAACGCAACATAAAGAAAATCTGTTCTCTCATGAAAAATTGCAAACACAGACCCAATCGCCCTTTAACCTTAGGCACATATGTAAAACCAATAATATAAATCTTCATTAGCAATCAATCTGCTAAAAAAATATCCTTTCATTTATGGCATCCACCTCTGGGAGGTGCCTATGGATAAATAGCAACAAGGAAAAAATGGAGGAGACAAAAACTTTCATCCATCAGTTACTCCAACAAGGTTAGATGTATAAAGAGGAAGGATATGAGGGTTACAAAATACACATAAAACTGTATTTATATATTACACAGCTATGCGGTAAACCTTCAAATAACAATTTTTAGGGTCATATATTGTATTTATGAGAACTTGATGAAGTAGGGAAGTTGGGCAAATCAGTCATAATGCTACACATTTACCTATTTTAGTGCCACAATACCAAAAAATAACATTAATCTCATTTGTGGCTTCAGGATTTAACCATTTAACCATCTCCTCCACATTAACAGTATCTATAGGGTAACAACAAGCATTTGCTCTTTTTAGTTTAAAGAAATCTTAGCATCATAGTGTTAAAAACACAATACATACACCGTATCTGCAAATAAAATCTGTAATTTTCTTTTTTCTTTTATACAGATGTTCATTCAGTGGTTTACCAGTGGTGGCAGACTGCACTTTACCACTGTCACCTCTGGGTTTAAGGAGTGACCGCTCTCTTAATAACATACCAATCTTCATTTGCTAATTACAGCAGCAATATACTACACTACGTCACCCTGTTCAGAGTTAGGGCCAGTCCACATCTGCTGGTCCACCCACTGACAAAATGAAAAGACATTTTGACTGAACCTTTTTGCATTTTATTCAACTGCAGGTTCAAAACGTGCTGTTTTTTGTTGTCTACTTCAGCATGTCAGCACGGTCCAGCTCACTGAGCCAAGACGAAGGTGGGACAGTCACTGAACCAAAAAGTTCAGCAGAAAATTAGATGACCTCTCTCCCATCCTGAGCAGGAGTTAAAAAGGTATGCAAATAAAACTGCTAAGAGAGATAAACTTGAAAATTTTCAAGAGACATTAGGCCTTTGCATAGCAAACTGTACAAAGCTGCTGCTGCTGCTGCTGTGATGTAAGACAGAGACGAAAATATACAAGATATTTACAAATTTACAGCACGAGAAGTAGCAGGAGGAGGAGGAGACCGTCTAGACTGTAGGGAGACACTATCAAACAGACAGCTGACCAGGATCAGCCATGGGCGGTTTGAGCGTCACTTCTAGGACATTAGGTCAAACAAATGACACCATCAGTGGCCTGTCAGTCCAGTGAAACTTCAGGCTGGTCTGTCCAGCTCTAACGGAGAGTTACAGTGAATGGAGTGCACGAGAGTGACCGTCGAGGGTTGAGAGTACGAAGCAGCCGGTATTGACACGAAGCAGAGGAGGCAGCAGAGAGAGGGACGAGGAAGGATCAGGCCTCCTGGATGCAATGTGTGTGATCAGAGTCCAGAAACACTGCTTCCTCTCCCTCTGGTCCAAAGAGGGGAGACGGTATTTAACAGAGGACCACTGAAATATAAACCATCAATAGCCCTGTCACCCCTCTCTCCTCCCCTCCGAGGACACAGGTCCATGTGAGTCCATCTCCCCCTCAGTCCAGAGACTCCAGCTCCTCTTTAAACACCGTTGGCACTCATCTTACTCTTCTGGGACACCTCTGTCGCTGCTTTAGCCTGTGAAGACAGACTTTAGTTTAACCACAACATCCGGTATTTCCCATTGAAAATGTTTAATGTTTATAGCCTTTGCCCTTATTTCATAGCTCATAGCCACTGAGCTACAGTATGGTATCTGCATGTTTTCAAAAGTCTTTAAAAGCTTATTCAGTTCACTGACGAAAAGGCCTTAGTATGTCAAAGTCTTAAATATGATGTTGAGTTTACTTGTTTTTTTGCTTGCCATTGTTGGTGAAATTAGCTATAACTTTTGGGTGACAGTAGCTAGAAAGATAATCGATTCATAATATATCAATTTTAGCAAAAAACTTAAATTTACAAATAATTTTTTAATTGGTTAATCCATCCAGTTTTTCTGTCTCTTATCTGGGTCCAGGCACGGATGGATTGTGAGATAATTGGCCTCTGGGCACAGACAAGGACATAGCCCCTGCCCCCACTAGAAAGGAACCTGGAAGAGATGCATCAGTCTGTGGTTATGTGGATATGTTATCGTGGATCCAGGTCAAAGTAAGTGATTAATTATATTACTATAAATTGTTGTTATACATTGCGGAGACATATATGTGAATGAATTAATGTATTGTAATTTTTGGTTTTACAATTGAATCACTGGCTCCTTAAATCAAACATCAATGTGTTGTCAGTAACTTTCCCTCAAACAAAAAAGGAAATATCCATGTCTGTCAGCAGAAGACAGAATTTAAATTTATAATTATGTTTTACTAGTCTTAAATTATGATTCATTTGTATGGAAGCCCATAATGACTTCTCATTATTTTTGATAAAGTTTCTCATAATTATGACTTATAAGCTCCCTTTATTTGACCTAAGAAATTATACGACTTCTCATCTTTGCCCCGTGTACTCAACCTCTTATGCCTGAGAAAAACCGCAATGTCACCCATATAATACATATTTGTTTATAAATGTGTGGATGTTTAAATAAGGGATGGAAACATTAAACTGACATTTAAACAACAGTTACATAACTGACTATCCCAGCAGTCTTACAGACAGAAAAGCCAAGCATCAAACAGTGAAAGAGAGAGGGAGGGAGACAACAAGCTTGTGTTGCTTTTCTGTGAAAACGTTCACCATGAGAATAGTTGAAATTCAACACACAGGGGCTATAAATATGTTTGATGTCATGTAGTGTCTCTTTAAATGACCAGTTGGTTTATTAAAAAAAAATCAAAATCACTTGGAAGCGTGCATGACAGTGACAGGTCTATATTTATCAGCTATTTTTAAAAACACAGATTAACTTGCCATTGATCAGTTCCTTCTCTGCCTCTGATCTCTGTATTCCTTCTCTGTCAGACTTATTTCTCCTACAGATTTAAACTAAACAGATTTACAACCAGTCTCTACGCTCTCCCCAATTGTATTCAAGTACTTTCTGCTCCCCCCAGAATAGCTGCTATGTCCCACTGTGACAGAGATTAGTGTGTCAGGTGAGAAAGATTAAAGCCAGGAAGAACTAACTGGATTACGAAACCCTGTCTAGCAGGAAAATCCCACACTGGTTTCTGTGGCTGCCGCAGGTCCAAGAAACAATGGGTGCTCACCTGAAGGACTTCGGCAGGCGTCAGAGGTTTGTCCGAGACCACAGGAGCCTTGTCTCTCATCTCCTCCACCTACAACAAAGATAATAGAATAAATAAGATGGAGTGTCCTGCAGGATCAGTTCCGGTCCTATGAAAATCACCTCTTCATTAACTAATAACAGGCTCGTGTCTGATGCATTTCTGGACAACCCAGTTGGTTTTTCAGTAGTCTGTTTAGCTTATATTAATACTTTAAACTCGAGCTGAAAATCGACAGAAAATGAATCATTAAATTATCTGATAACTGATTAATTGTGGTGTTTAAAGAAAGATGTGAAATATAGCTGGTTCGAGGTTCTCAAATTCAAGATGGCATTTTTTACTATCTTCTGCCGACTAACAGAGAAAATAATCAGTAGATTAAATTACAGTTAGACCTAAAGCTTGACATAGGAGTAAATATGTCAGAGTAAAAATGTCATATGTGTAGGGTAAATATGGAGCTACTGGTGGCAGCCGGTTAGCTTAGCTTAGTACAACAACTGGAAAAATGGGATAAGAAATCAAGAAAGCAAGTAAGCATAATTCCCAAAATGTTGACCTATTCCCTAAAGAATCTGGAGACTTCTCTCAACCGAGCTGTCCCAAAATCATCACATTGGCTTCGTATTTAGTCAAAGATTAACCCTGTCTCATTCTGTGTAGTGCTCAGCAGTGAATAAATAAATCTGTAAGCAAGCTTTAAGTAACTGGACAAATACAGTGAAAATCAACAACTGAAAGAGATTGTAAATGTTAGAACCAGTTTTTACTGTCACGTTTCATGATTCTACCTGTTTTTGTGTCCAAGTATATGAACATATCCCAGGATTCGACTGTGATTAGAAAAACAGTTGTACAGCTTCTCCTGTACAATAACTACATCTACTGTTTTGGCAGAAATCGATTCTTAACTGCAGTGATGACCCAGTCTCCTCTTTGCCATCAATACAGTTCATCTTATCTTGTGCTGCTGTGTGTTTTGTGTCTGTGTTTCAGCAGAGCACTGACCGGTCGGTCTTTGATGATGAGAGCAGGGTCTGCCAACATGTCAGTGCTGACTGAGGTGGTGTTTGCTCCTGTATTCTCCACTGGAGGAGGAGTAGCTTTCTGTAAAAACAACAGCAAACATCTGATAAGAAGACTCCAACAAAAGACTCTATGCTCAACATAAATACTTATGAAACAGCTTAAATAAGGAGGGCAAACACTGAATGTACCAAACATTAGTGACCTGCGTACCAGCTATTTAACAGCTGGAATGTTAAGCTGGGTACAATTTCCTCTAATCTGTACATCAGTGAATATACAGCGGTGTGTGGCCTGTAAGATGTTAAGTAGATTGTAAAGGTCGAACCTCTAGTTTGGGAACAGGTGGGATGACGGGGGCTTTTGGTTTGAGGTCAGTTAGGTACATGGCTCTGGAGAGCAGCAGCAGAGATGGAGGAACGTTCTCCTTCAGGTGCAGGTCCAGCCACTGGATGGAGGAGAGCGAGGGACATTTATTAAAAAAAGATCACTGACAAGACATTTCAAACACATTCCACATTATGCCTGCTCCAAATGATGGCACAAATACCCTCAAAAACAAAGATATCTATTGCAGGTTAATTTTAAGTTTAAATTTTAAGGCTTTTTAAGATTATTTTATTGACACTTAGAATTAAATCTAATACTTGTTTTACAGTTTAGACCTGCCAAAGTATCAAAGTATGATGGACAACCAGAAGGGACAATAAGGCTTATAATTATATATAATCATATCTTATTTTTTCAGTACTTTTCTGCTGTCAATCACACAAAATTTCTTTTAATTCCTCAGTGACATCGGGGAATTGGAGACCAGGATTTAGTTTGTTGAGCAGCAAAAGCTACAAGCTGTCATTCAGCTGCTCACCTGCTGCAGCTGCAGACGTAGCTGATCAGTGGTGAGACCCAGAGACCTCATCCCACGACTACGACATGCCGCCTGTAACTCTGACACGCTCATAGCTGCCACACCCTCTGCTGCGATCATCTGAGGAGACATGAGGAGAGGGAAGTTAAAAAATGTTGCACAAGCGTGAGAAAAGACAACAGCTACGCATCAAGAGACACTGGAATAACTCCAACTTAAATTAATTTGATCATTTGTAGCAACTTGTTTCTCCACAAGAAACTTTGAGTCACCTTCATTTTCTGTCATTTAACTTAATGGGATAAAGTAGTCTATGTGAACGGCTATCTACAGGATGTCTGCCTGAAAGAAACAGTAGAAAACAGGAGGGTGTGACACTTCCTAGTTTCTTAATCTTTGTCTATCTCTTTCTATCCCCTCCTCCCATGACTATCAAATCACGTAGACAGTTCCTCCACAAAACTACCCGGTCCCAGTCTCACCTCGTCGTCTGATTTGATGGTCCTGAGTTGCATCATCAGCTGAAAACGCAGCAAGTTGTTGGTGCCAATGGGCTGCAGCTCCAGCAGTTTGCACAGAGCCACCAGCTGGGGGCGTTCCAGGTGCTCCAGTGTCAGTTCGTCCTCAAACAGCTTCGAAAAGCGGACGATGTCCTTCGTGGTGGGCTGCTCGCCTGTGCCCCGCACCTGACAAGGACACATAGATGTCAATATAAGGACTTGAACTACATGGAGTAAACCTGGACTGGTCTAATCAAGTGGACTTACCATGAGCTGTGTAAAATGTATGAATGGGCTGCCACTGACTTGTTAAAAGCTAACTTTGCTGTAGTTTACCTTTTGAACATATGTGGAGAAGCGCTGCGTTTCATCCTCTGTCTGAGCTTTAGCCTTATTTCTTCGGGCCATCTCAGCGATGGTCTCTTGGAGAAACTTGGCCAGTTCCAGCTTCGCAGCCAGACCCTTCTTCTGCTTCTCCTCCTGTGTGAAGAGGAGCAAGGAGACACGGGTGAGTTTTAAAAATATACTTCTAACACAGCTACAGTGATGTACTAATATACAGTAAATACACACCACTGACTGGTTTCTCCACCTGAGTATACTGTGTTTATTACAGTTCTCTTTAGTTCAATATCACACAACAGAAATGTGATTAAATATGTTGTTGCCTTGTTGTTCAAGACTTTTGATTATGTTTTCTTTCATGTTTAGCTTTTTCTCTGAGCCACATAATATTACACTTTCCGAAGCACCATATTTTGCTGTCTGCTTTAAACACACTCTTGTTTGCTTATCTTCTCTTGCACTGAAAAAGTCATTTCTCGCAATAGAAAGGCAAAACATCAACGTCTGAGGTGCTTCTAACACAAAGCAGACTTATACTATTTAAAAATATTCATAGTAATCAATAGGAGGCAAGGAGACAGTTATAAATCACTGTTTTCAAACAACCATTTGAATTCTTAAGGTTTTTGCACCTTAATGAAAAAGGATGACGTTTTTCCTATTGAAAAGCCTCTGACCATGTTTTTCTTTCATTCACTGCACTTCACTGTAATCTACTATCACAACATGCTGTTTTTTAAATTCCCCAGTCATATTTTCAGAGGCCGGACACCTCTGTGCTATCCAGGAGCATGAGCGCATTTCTGTGAATCACTCAGCCGTGCTCCAGTACATCCAGGGAACATCGGATCTGACGGGCCGACTGGACCAAGTACAGAAACCTGCTGCTTTTCCTCTACAGGAGTTTTGAAGTTAACAAGAGAAGTGTCATATTACTGGTTTATTATAATCACAGAAACAACAGACCAATCAGTAAGTAGGTCCAGTGTATGTGAAGCTTTTTAAAGCATGTGTATATGATGTCACAGCTCCCAAAGTAAATTGCCCAGATTAGATAAAGTCAGCTGCTTTTACAGCCAGGGTTCTCAGTACAGCAGCCAGCCATATCTGACAAGTTACATAATCACGATGAACCCCACGTCATTCAGACAGCAGGGTGTGTGTGTCTGTGTGTACATGTACACATGCCTTTTTGGACTCTGTCTCGAAGGTGGAGGGCAACATCTCTGGGAAGAGTTTGAGGAAGACGGGAAGAAGGAACTCCATGAAGGGAACGATGATAAACACCATGAAGGGCACCAGACGGAAGAGGTCAGCGCAGGTCCTCATCAGCTGTAAGCACAAAGGTAAAAAAAAAAAAAAAAGCTGATGTAAACAAAATGTAAATGGTTACATGGGCACAGTGTTTACACCGATGCACCGCTATTAGTGCCCAAAGTCTGTAAGATCCATTACACGTGCACTGAGGCTCTGCCAGTCCTCTTCTAAAATAGCCCAAATATAGTTTCACCATGGCATGTGCACAGTGAGAGTCAGTGACTGAGCCTGCATACACACACTGAAACATGTGGATATCAATCAGTCAGCGACACGTTCAATAACAGAGTGTCGTTTTTCAATGATCTACCAAAGCTCATCTGAAATGTACATAGATACATGATATAAAAGCAGTTCCCATTTCTTTTAATACTTTCATGTTTTCTGAATACAATCAAGACTAGCTCAGCTACACATCGTCATCTGATCTGACCGCTGTTTCATAACCTGAATAATATATCCTGTAACTGACTGGACTCCCTTTGTCGTTTGTCAGCGAAAGGCTGGGGTTAGACAATTTCACACTTAACGACACTGGAACTGCTCAGCACCGTGAGCAAGTAAACAGTTCACAAGTCTGAATAAATGTCAACTGAGACAGGGAGTTTGAATTAAGATGAACAAACATAAGCTAGATCACCAGGATGCGCGTCCTGCTCAGTACACCTTGGTCACAACTTAAATTATTATTTGATAATTAATCAAATTAAAAGATCCTTTAAACATCACTATCAGAGTTTTTAGACTCTCAAATGTGAATATCAGCCTCGAAAACCTAGAATCTGTTGTGCTCTAATGATTTTGTGTATATTCAAGCCACTGTTTGCAGGTGTGCAATGCCACTAAATGTTTTGCTGTTAGTTGAAAACAACAAAACTAAATTAAGTATTTTGTTATAATTGGAACAAAATGAGAACCTGTCCAAATTTTTCTGCACGTCACAACTGCATGAAATAATACTTAAATATGTAACAAAAAAATATCAGATTTATTCACTGATAACTGGTAGACACTTAACATTTACCAGCTCCAGGGTTAGGTGTAAAAGAAAATTATGATGACATTTACAGACGCTTGGTAACATGCTTTAGTGCCACCACAGAGTTTGACCTGTGTTTGAGCTCTAAACATCACTGTGAAAAAACCAAATACCCTCAGTATTAGTGTATAACACCCTTACAATAATCCTTTGCAACATACAGATTAAACCTAACCTATTTCACAATGATAAGGAGTTTTAATCTTTATTCTTTAATCTTCGTTCACTGCACGTCAGTCAACAATAAGAAAACACAGCCTCAGATTTTGAGCTTTTTTTGAGATGTAAGGATTTTTTTAGCTCCTTCTGATATAATGCAGATGGACACACTGGAAGTTACAGTGCTTAGAACTTGAGCAATAATTTACAGAGAGGTCTGTTTAACCACTTAAGCACAACACTGCATACCTGCTCTTGCCCACATCTGTTACAACCTTGGGAACACATCAGTGCACATTCCTTAATGACACTTAAAAGTATGAAACATTCAAATGAACCCTTAAGCCATAAAACATTCACAGATATCGATCCAAAGGAAAACATAACAGAGGAGGGAGACCAGGACAACTACTTCCAGGGCAGAGTTGAGTCTTTTGTAATGACAAAAAATAAACCCAGACGACTGTTAAGGAACCAGACAGACATGCAGTTGTGACCTGAGGTCATTGTGAGACAAAACAAGACCAGGTTTTAAAAAAAAAAAAAAAAAAGAAAGAAAGAAAGAAAACAGATTGCAAATGAATTTGGCACAGAAATGTGGAAAGATAGTCTGTTGATGTTTTGAAGCAGAATTTATCCAAAAGTCAAAGATCTCTGTGTGCCTTTACTTTGAAGTACATTAGCATTTTTAGTTTTACTGGTTGTTATAAGTTAATTAAAGAGAAGCATTGTTGTAGTAATATATTCTTTGTTTATGAGGAGCTCATCTAATTGGATGCTTAGAAAAAACTAAAAGAGCCTTTAATATGTCAGGTAATCATAATCCTTAAACAAAAAAATCACAAATGACCAAATAAACCCTGTAAAATCAGACTGAATAATCATGTACCATAACATAATATGCATTTAACTTCTCTTACCCTTCTCCTCTCCCTGCGTGTGAGCAATTGTCCATGCAGCAGCCTCCAGACCATCCTGCCTGCGATCTTAATGTCGATGCCAAGTAACCGGAAGCCATTGTAGTAATGCTTCAACTCATCCACAATCCTCTGATACAGAGCCTTTTTCACTACTGCCCTCTCCTGCACCGGAGGGACGGCAGCTGCTGTGGTGGCGGCGGAGGCGGTGGACGCTGGAGTGGGGGCTGACAGGGGTTGAGACTGGGGTGCAGTGGCCACAGAGTCCTTTTTAGCTCCTGGAGCATCCTGGGCAGCAGCCGGTGAGGCTTTAGTGTCCTCTTGCTTTATGTCCTGGAGCCAAACACCTGAGCTGTGTAGAGAACGGGCGAGCAGGGCAGAGTTACGGCCGCGATCAAGGGCATGGCCTCGGTAACAGTGGGGGTAGCCGTAGCGGGAGTGCCTGAGTGGGAATGAGGACAAGACGTGGCGGGGAGGGTCTATATGGAGATAGGCTTTGGAAGACAGAGAGGAGCAGCTGTGCCTCTTGGATAACAAATACGATCCCCTGTTGACAGAGACAAGAAAAACTGGTTAGTTATTACATAATATAGTGGAGGGGAATGTTCTAAGAAAAATTAAAAAATGTACATGTAGTGCTCAATATGTTTTTTTATGATGAACTGATTAGTTGATCAACAGAGCACAGTTAGAATTTTGCATCAGATAGTAGAAAAAGTAAAATGTTTCAGTCACGACTTCTGCATGTTCCACATCGTCTGTAGACTGTTCAGCTGTCAACAAGCAGCCATTAACAAAAACTCAGCTGTCAACTATTTTGTTAATTGTTTAATGAGTTTTACAATTAATTTTTCTATGCATAAATATAAAACATTCTGTAGCTGCAGCTTCTTTAACGTGAGAATGTTCTAATTACAGTTTTAAATCATTACATGCTAAATATCTTTCGTTTGTGCTCAAATTAACTTTGACAAGCTTTGTCCAGGTCCTTCTTGGCCACTGTATACTCATCAGCCAATCACAACTAACTATCAAACAGACTCCTCAATGTCAGGAATGTTACATAGCTTTAAGCTAAAGTACCCCATCTACCTTTATGTAACAAGTTCCTCCAGTGTCTCTGTTGCTTTAATGATTATCTACCTGAGGAGATAAAGTACCACCTGTCTAGTGTGAGCAAGAGTAATAATGTTCACAAGTCTGTAAAACAAAACACAGCAATACTTCAACTGACAAGTACAGAGTGGAGATAACTTTTTGAGCGATTAAATAAATAGTGTAAAAAAAAAAAAAATCCAAACCAATTGACAGGAAATTTGTAATATTAACTATATTAGCCTGTTAAAATATTCTTAGTTTGTCCTTTTAGTTTGGCAGACGCACCAAAAAAGTTATTTGAAAGACTGCGACGCCCACAGTAATAGCTACTCAGAAACTATTTATGGCTTCCACTGGCTGATGCAGTCTTGTCAGATAAACATGTCCTCCACTCAAAAATATTTTGGTGAATCATCACACCATCTATTCACCTCCAAAGCCTCTCCATTCAGCTGCTTCTAGGAAACAGTCAACTATTCCTGGACAGCATAATTTATTGTTTTAACAACATGTTCAGATCCAGTTTCTACAGCACACAACAATTAAACCTGTTCAGAATACTTGTGATCAAATTACTCTACCTAGACTCCACACAGTCACTGCTACTAAAATAAAATACACGTTAGTGCAGGTACAGGACTCCGATGACCATGTGAACTCTGGGAAGGATTTGTGTTCACCTCTCAAGTGAATCTGTGTTCTTAATTTAACACCAAATTTTACATACTGTTTTGTTTACATCTATGTTTACAAGCTTTCAGTCTTCTTCCCTCCTTTTGTTGGTACATTTCTTAGCATGTTACTGCCACCTGCCCACTTACGTGTGTGTGTACAAGTGGGCAGTGACTAATTGTGCCATATATCACCATGTTCTCCGATTCTAATGTACAACTGAGTTAAAACTGTAAAATAATCTGGCTGTATTACTGTGCTCCAAGTTGTTAGGCCCCTTAATCTACAAAGTATCTTAGATTTGACTCATGCTCCACTGAACCAAATCCAACCTCTGAGGATAGGTTACAGCATCACAAGGTGATTTCTCTTCCAAAGTGACATCTCAGCCCAGTCCATTACCAACTTGATGTTCTATTCTTACTTAGACGGAACTAACTACATCTTTATTACACTGTATTACATAATCAAAATCTTGTTTTAACTCAAAGCTTTGCAAACTCTGCACCTTACTAGCAAAAATATGTCCATCTGTATTCTAGCACTTAACATATAGAATTTAATATAGATAAACTGTTATCTGAACTTACATATGTAATGCATGACAACAACTTAAACAATTTATCATATACAACTTCAGTGGGTCTTGTAGCAGGGACCATGAGAACATCAAGTTACCTCTTGAACAAACTGAGCTGCCTTCTTGTCTTACTGTGATAATATATTCTACTCCGGCAGCCCAGTTTCTGATCTTGCATCATCAGTAGATATCACAGTGGTTGTGTGTGTGACTTCAGTCATGGGATACACTGAAAATGCTTTACTGCAGCAGACACTGCAAACAGAGACAGTCTGTGCTTTTGACTCTCCTCCAGCTCAACAGAGGCTGCACCCAAGATCTTGTAATTACTGTCGGTGAACTTTATGAAGGGAACTACTTGTGTCTTTCATGAGATCCAGCCGGCTAGGTTTAGCCAGAGCTCTGGTTTGATGTGGACAACTGTAGCCATGCTAACTTACCTTGATCTTGTGACAGCAAACAGCACGTGGTGACTAAAGACGGCCATTGCAGGGATAGATTACAGTATTCTGCAAAAGTACACAAGGAGACAGAGAGGAGGGGGTGAGAGGGAGCATGCAGGTGTCTGATTACAATTCACATCATATGCATAACATGCAGCTACAGGCTAACTGGAAAATTACAAAAAGTTGCTGCCACCAGCCAGCGGTCAGTCATAGCTGGCCGTTGGCACTCTTTGATGATAAATCTAAGAAAGCCTGCTATTTGTTGACTTCATACTTGGGATTCACCTTAAACTTATTGACTATCATCCAGGTAAATGTCAACAAGCTGCACTTTTCAGGTCTGGGTTTAAAGACTTGTTAGTCAAAGATAAAGATAACATTTTTAATCAGTTTCAAATAATGTCAAACTGTCAACGTTATGATCCGGGTGAATTATCCACACGTGAGGAATACTCAGTATTACATAACAACACTGCCTACTGGTCTGACACACACTGCATCAAATACTCATCAAATTCGTATATCGCTTTAATGTCCTACCAAAAAAAACAATCAATACTTAGAACCACACTCTCAAAGGTTACTCAAACGACCCTGCTTAGGTTAGATATCATAGTTTCTGTTAAGTGGACGTAACTTAATGCTAAACCCGGGAGGAAACCTACATCATTTCGGTAATTTTCCACTAACGTTAGCGACCAGTGCAACTGCAAATTCAAAAGCTAACTTTATCTCAAACCAGCAATCAATAACTGTAGGAACTATGGTTTATTACAGTTTATTACGACTCTCAGAAACCTTTTGACACTTGCCGGCATTGAATTAGCATCATGCTAGCAACGGCACAATCAGCCTCCGCTAACTCCTAGCAGGTTAGCCAGTTAGCTTACCCTACTGCTGGCTAAAGCTAGCCAGTGAAATGGCAGCGCACATACCTCCAGCGTCATCGACCGAGCTATGGCTGCCGCTGCTGACTGGGCGTTGTAAGGCTTCTCGGTCAGAAGTGAATACTATAATCCATCCACAACAACCGGTCGAGGTAAACGGGAGCGACGAAAGTAACGGCCGACGTGGTGATAAACCCATTTACGGTGGGTTTATCGTTTTTAAACCGATCCTGGTGGCGTCGTGTCGGGGCCACTGACCGTCAGCTCAGTGTGCGCAGCTTTCGCAGCCAGCTGCACTGGAAGGTCAAACTGCACATGAGCAAATGTTGTGGGCGTAACAACCAAAGATCGTCTATTATCAACAAGACCAATCACTCAGTGGCTGAAAAAACGCCCCACCTTCAGTTCAGTAAAAGTGGGCGTAAACCCAAAAGCATGCACCTTCCTATTGTTATTTTTCCTTAAATCATCTTTAGTATGGGCGGATTCCTGAACAGGCCTGGTAGCCACAGCTTTTGTAAGAAAATGATGCAAGCAAATTTCTTTTTTGAAAGTCAGAAAGTTAGTTAAAGGACACAACTGACTACAAAGAGACATAAAACAACCACCAAGAGACACAAAAAGGTTGCAAAGACACAAAACGACCACTCAGATAAACAAAATGATCCCAGCCAGAGGGAAAACAACCACAAAGACATGCACTATGACTACAAACAGAACACAATTAATCACAAAGAGACAGAAAACGACTATAAAGAGATAACATATTATGTCCACAATCTTCCTTCTCCTATGTCCACTAGTTTTATAATCAGTGCGGTGATACAGCTATTTACTCTGTGTTGTAGATGTATTTTATTTTTGAATAGTTTACATAATTCAAGTTTGTATTTGAATGCAAATGCAATTTCTGTTTGACCAATACCAATTTGTGTTTGAGATGCAAATTACTGACTATCGTTAGATGTTACAAGGTCATATTTACTGGGTTTTACACAAAGCTTGTATATACACTTAGTTGCCAGTTTATAAGTCCTGCAATAAATCCAATAAATTCACAAAGGTTCAGTTTTTATGAAAATTGTTTTAGAGAGGTGTTTCAGCTTTATGATAATTTTGGAGGATGTAGTTTTGATGTTGTTTTACATTATACAGGGAGGTTATTTAGCCTAGTTTTATTTATGTAAATGTGGTGGGCAAATGATAGAAACACCTGTATGTGTAATGCTGTGGAATTAATGTTTTGTGTTGGAGGGCCAGATTTGTGCCTGCTTGCCGCTGCTGTGGACTACAACATTAGTGGTGAGTGGAAATAGAGACAGAGTGAGAGGCTTGCTTATTCTCCCTCCTCTCAGCTACAGATCAGGAGAGGAGGCGTGTAAAAAACTCAATCAGATATTGTGGTGCAAATGTAACCGCAGCATCTGCATCAGGGTGGGGAGGGAAAAAAGTCAAAACAATTATTTAATACTGCTTATACAACCTTTATCTCAGATGACTATTAAAAAATATTTTTGTGTTTGTCAGTGGGTATCCTCCTCCTCCCCCACATGCATTTCCTCTTTCACTTAAATGTAGGCGTGACTTTTAATACTGGCCGCTACATTTGATCCCTTCCCTTGCCTAATAAAGTATATCGCTATCTTGAAGTAAACTACACATCCCGGAGTGCTCTTGTTGACCCCTTCAGTCCGGTCTATGTGATTTGGCGCTGGGCTGCTGGAGAGAAGCCGATCAGGCCGTAACAAGCTAAGAAAACCGGGGTGCTTTTGTTAAACCAGAGGAAGAGGGAGCTAGAGATCGTTACTATTAATATTATTATTGTGAAGAAGGCTGCACACAGGAGAGAGTGGGGGGATGAGAACTGAACATATCTGTCTCCAGCGGGGTTTTCACTAAATGCTCCAGTCCCTACATTGAGGAAGAGCCAAGCTTTGGGATTGGGTAGCGACCAGATAGCGTAACACCCCCTCCTCCTCTGTGTACAGAATTGCGTTAAAACGAAAAGGAAAGGCCTGCGCTTTATCAATATTACTGGATTATTTTTTTTATTTTTCTGATTTTTCCCCCCTATAGATTAAACGAGGAAACGTTGCTGGCTGGTGTATGTGTTTAGAATGGGACACGCTGAAGGTACTGACATTTTTTTTAATTTCCCTGCATCTCTCGACTCGGCATCAAAATCTGTGCTGCTCCTTTTGCTCTCTCCTCTTTTAGCGATAAGCGTGTTTGCCATAGCTGCTGCCGCCGCCGCCGCTGTCGATGCATATCGTTATCCACCGCCACCACCACCACCCTGCCTCTTGTCTCCACACTGGCCGTTTTCGGTCGCTTGTTTTCAGGCACATTCTCCTTCTAAAAACCGCCAGTGATGGAGGTATAATCACGCCAGACAATTTGATTTAAAGGGGCAAAGGCAGCCATATTGGCAAATGAACGTTAGCCTAGCCAACATTAGCTTCCCCCTTCTTTCATCTTCTTCCATGTGTGTAATGAACATAAATGGATAAACTGTTAACAGGAAACGTTTATCCGTGTGTGCCAAGAAGACAAAATGGTCGCATCCCCGTTTCGTGTTTGTTGTCTAACGGTTAAAACGCTCCACGTCTTTTCAAACACAATCCCTTTGATGTCAGGTAGCTTTAGGCTAACATCGCAGAAAGCTATAAGATCATTCATGAAACATTTTTGTGTGCGCGCAGTCGTTTTTAAACATAACCACTCAGTTTTAAAAGGGTATATATATTTAGGACACCAGATATGAGGCCAAAAATAACACCAGAAGTCGATATAGGTGGCTGGTGACCGTTAGTTGACACTTTATGGATGTTTACATCACCGTTATCCACCTTTTCCCCCCACTGCTGGGGAACCAGAGTCTGACCACAAATTAAAACCACAATCAGTGGATTAATCTGTTCACTGTGAACACTGCAAGCCTCAACACTTTCAACCCGATTAATTCATCATTATAGATATTAAAAGTGTCAGGTATAAGAGGGGAAAGCAGCCACTGGCAGCTGCTCTTTGTTTTGCTTGTGATAGCAGGCCACCATGTGTTTGTGTTGATGAAAATATGAAAACTCTAAAATGATCTATAGCTTGTGAAAAGAGGCACTGCACAGATGATTAGTGGCTATCAAAGAGAAGTCCTGCAAAACCTCTCAGTCATAAGCACAAGCTGCCTGGGATTTGTTTTGTGTTAGTTTAAGATAATTGGTGGTGATGTTGGCCAAGGATTTGTGCAGTTTGTGGACAGAGTTTGACCATACAAGTGCACTTACTGTCTGTCCGCTGGCATCTAGCATTAAAACAACCATGTGAGTGTATCAGGACTTTGACAAACAGTTGTTTTGATTATTCATTTGGTCAATGAAAGAGTGAAAAAGTGCTATCAAAATTACCCCAGATGCTCCAAGTCAACATAATTAAATCGCTACTTTTGCCAGACAAAATTCAAACATATGTTTTTATTACAGAAGGATAAAGAAATCAACAAATACTCGCATTTGAGAAGCAGAAACTAGTGAGTTTTTTGCCTGTTTTGTTTTGAAATACTACTGAAGTGATGATTGATGACAGAACTGTTCAATCAATCTACTAATCGTTTCATCTCTTGAGTTTATCAGGAGCTGAGGATATGTTTGGCTAATGCTGGATGTATTCTCAGCATGGTGATATGACTTCATAAAGCATCGAGGCTGGATTACCCGCCAGGCAAAGTGTGATACTGCTCTGGAGCCCTGGCAGAGCTTTTTGTTTGCCACACATGCAGATTTGTTTGCAAATACGCACCACTTAAGCACAGTACTAGATGAAATGGCAAAAGCAGGTGCTACATTTTTTATGATTATTTTTTAGGGGATTGTTTTTCCTGTAGTGGACAGTTTAACTGTGTAGATGCAGACACAAAAGATGCAGTAAAGCTCCCTGGTTGGAATCAAATATCAGATTATGTTATGCCTACAAGGTGCATATTCCTAAATATATTTACAGTATGTTTAATCACATTACTACAACACCAACTGACTCACATAAAACCAGAGGAGGGATAATCTCCCAGAATAGGAGCACCGGTAGGTTTCTGGGCCTCTGGGCAAAGTATGATGAAGCTGCCGTGTGTAGTCTGTACCTGGCTGACACTGAAATACAAACAAATATATGTACCATGCATAGAGGGATGCAAGAACCAAGGGGTCAGTAGGTGCCCAAAAAAGTTTTGGTAGATCTAATTTAAGCTGGTGCTTGATGGTATTTAATTTATCAGTAAAGGATAAATGAGACGATGTTGAACGAGGTTTTAGGGTGGTTTGTCTGTCTTGGTTTTGAAAATGCAGCTTACCTGTGTCTTATTGAACTGCACATGTTTCTGTCCGCAGGTCCAGTCAAAGAAAAAGACAGTTAAGGATGCAGGAGCCCAACAATGGATTTCTCCTTCTCTTTCATGCAAGGGATCATGGGAAATACAATTCAGCAACCCCCTCAGCTCATTGACTCAGCCAACATCAGACAGGAAGGCACCTGCGACACCGGCAGTGACCCGGGCGAGGATGGTGGTCCCTCCTACGATGCTGCCCTGGATGCAGAGTTCTCCTACCCGCCGTCAGCGTCGGAGGACATGCAGCAGGTGTCCAACGGCTTTCCGCCTGGTCTGGGCATGTATGAGCCGCAGGCCAAGTTTTCCATGTACTCGCAGTTCCCCAACGGCTCGGCCAATGGCTACGGGGCCATACGGAGCTATGGCGAGCACGGGCTCATGCCAGGGGAGGGGACGGTCCTGAGAGGCCCGGGTCTCCAGGAGAGACCCTTATCTCCTGTGTCTCCTCCTCTGCCCACGCATCACCCACACCTCCACCACCATCACCACCACCCCCATCACCATCACCATGCGCACCACTTCCACTCGAACCCGCCTCATATACAAACCCACCCGCACCCGCAGAGCCCCCCACCACCGCCACTGCCCTCCCAGCACCACCTGCCCCAGACGCCTCACATCATGACCCACACACTCCCCCCTCCTCCTCCGTTACACCTGCCTTCATCCAGTCCTCCCCCCTCACTTGTGGACAGTACACCCTCTTCTCAGCCTTCCCACGCCCCGTCCAACACCCCTGGTGGGGTGCTTAAGAAAACCAGCTCTCCAGAGATCAAGCTGAAGATCATAAAGACGTATCAGAATGGAAAAGAGCTGTTTGAATCTGCGCTGTGTGGAGACCTACTGCAAGAGCTGCAGGTAATGCATGCGTGTTCGAGCTGGTTGTACACACACACAGATCTGTATCAGTCTCTGTAGACACTGTGGTCATGTCGTCTATACTCTTGAATGTCTTTTTTATGCCCCTTTCATGTCTAAACATGTGCTGGTCTGTTGTATGACATAGCAAATGGAATATATTTCGGTTTTAATCAAACAAGCGAGTTGAAGATGTTGGATTGGGCTCTTGGAAATTGTGATGAGCATTATTTACTATTTTCTGACATTTTTTGAATAAACAATTGATTGTTTGAGAAAGTAATCAGCAGATAGATTAATAATGAAAATAATTGTAAGCTTGAGTGTGACACTTTCTTCATTCTTGACCTTGGACGAAAGTTTTTAACTCAAGGTCTACTTACTAGCTTTTTCTGCACACGGTCACAATCTTCATCGATGTAAGCATGAGCCGCTTGGAACATCTTAACATCAACGTGTGCAGTATTTTTACACTGTAGATCATTACTGCAGCTTGGCGTTCAAATAAACAGCTGAATTTGAAAAGTGACCTCAAACCTCAGCATGTCCCACTGCTGCATCTTGTGAGCTTTGTATTATCTAGTACAACTTAAAGTGGAAAATTGTAAGAAACTCATTTGTTAATTCAAGTTTATTTATCAGAGACCAAACACAATAGGAACAAACTGTGCTGTAGAGATATGTCAAACTGTTTATTCCCAAACCCTAGATGGGGGAAACAAAAGTATAATTTACAGTTAATACTGCAACTAACAGTTCTTAAAAAATACTGATTACAACTTAATAATACTACTTGATCAAGACTTTGTCTTATAATCAATGAGTTGTTTGGCCTGTAAAATGCCAGAAAATAATTAAACATGCTGATGATGTCCTGAATAGCTTGCTCTGTCCAAATTACACAAAAATATTCAGTTTACAAGCATGTCAGACCATGAAAAGCAGGACGTCTTCGAATCCCTCGAAAAATGGCTGTAACGTTTTATCAAAATTGTTGCTGATTGATTTTCTGTCTCAATTAAATGTGTGTTTCAGCTTTAGATAAAAACAATAGTATGCGTTACATAAAAGCAAATACAGTAGTTTAAATTGAACTACAGAAAAATAACATCACACACTAAATAGAAGAACCTGTCCCATTAAAATTCATAGGGAATTTTTACACTCTGTGGTTTACTTTTAATCATCTTCTTAACAGCACTTAAGAAAGAGAGAGAGTAAGAAAAGAGAGATCCATTTATGATCCATTTATAAGTTGACTTTATGGAAACAGGGAAAAAAGGTAACTGATGTCTCATCGCCGCTGTTTTCCTTTTTCTATTTTCTAATCTTCAGAAGGAGTCTCAGAAGAACGAGGCCGCTCAGATGCAGCGCAGACATGAGAGGAAAAAGGAGAAGAGGAAAAAGAGTGCGAGGCTGCAGCTGCAGGTCCAGGAACAGAGCCTGGACCAGAGCCAAACCCAGGCAGGTACCACCACGGGCCAGACAGAGGACACCCACGTCCAGCCCCAGCTGAGAGAAACACCCCCGGCCCAGACAGAGAAGCCTCAGAAGGCCATTATCAAAACTGAACCAAAGACGCCGAAGGCAAGAGCACGACTGTTCGCTCTTCGTAGCAGTTTCAATTCTTTGGTAAACATACTTGTCGTTGTTCAGGATTTGGAAAGCAGATAGGTGATTTATCTGTGTTTGTGTTTAGGTTCCGAAGGTCCATCATCCGTCAGTGATCCAAGAAACGGGCTTCTGTAAGGAGTTCGTGATAGGAGATCTGGTGTGGTCCAAGGTGGGCACCTACCCCTGGTGGCCCTGCATGGTCTCCTCTGACCCGCAGATGAAGGTCCATACTCGCATCAACACCAGAGGTAAGAGAACACATCCACTGAAAAAAAAAACAGTCTTAACCTGCCTGTTTTACTTCACAAATGTTTGAACGTGTAAGAACAAAACACCGCAGCTCATTTTCCTGATTCTCTCTGTTGCTGTGCAGGTCACAGGGAGTATCACGTCCAGTTCTTTGGCAGTGTTGCTGAGCGAGCATGGATCCACGAGAAGAGGATTGTCATTTACCAAGGGAAGCAACAGTTCGACGAGCTTCAGGCAGAGACGCTGCGCAAGACCACAAATCCTGTAGAGAGACATAAAGTACGTGTGAATGCATCCAAGAAATTTTGTCAGACTGATTCTAGATCCTAGACACTAATGAGGCATTTTCAGGGGAAGAGTCATTAAACCACAGTAAACTTTCAGTTAAACCAGAATCTATAAAAATCAGGCTTTATATGTATTAGAATTTAAAGATTTATGTTTAAACTTAATTAAACTTAATTAGTTTGAACCCATATATAACAGGAAAAGAAAAAGATCACAGTATTGGTAGAAATATAAGACCGTTGCAGATCTTCAGTAGTAACAATATATTAGCTCTTGTTCCTTCTGTTTATGTGTGAATTTATATACAGAATAGTGTAATAAAGAATCCCTTAAATGCAGTTTTCACAGAGGTGTGAGAACGACATCAACCAGAGGTGAAGTATTTTACAGTTCAACCATAAACTTTAGTCTTAAATTCTCAACTGACTCCACACCAGCCTCAGCTCGGCTATAACATGTTATTCTGCCAACTCATTGCAGTTTGTTAGTACGGCCTATTATTTGTACCTTTTGCTTAAAATTTGTCACTTTATTTATTCATGCATTACAAAATCAGAGTTGAATGGGTGAATATTGTCTCATAAATACCATTTGCAGTGAAAATACTTTAGAATTTGAGTTCAAAATTTTTACCTTTTTTGAAAGAATAATTAGTAGCTCTTTAATGTTTTTTTTTTCCTACAATTTCTGAGCTGCCCTCTCCACAAGAGGACCTTATTTACTGTATAAATGAATGAATTGAACTTTTTCATGCCTTATCCTTCATGGGATTATAAGACATCTTTATAAGACCAATTTGAAATCCTCTTTTTTTTCAAAAAAACTCATTCAAGTCAGTGCAAGTCATTCATATTCAATTATCATATCCTTTATGTACTTAGAGTAAGTTACAAGAGTGGCAAATTAATTAAAACTTAAATATCCCACGCATGTTTTTTGGATTCTTAAGTCTTTTTTTAACCATCATGGACGCCAGCATCAATACATATTGGGGAAAGCCAATATTGATTGACAGTGAGACAGATTCTGTTCATCCGTTTTGTATTTTCTCTCCAGCTTCTGAAGCCTATCCCTCAGCGGGAACGTACTCAGTGGGAGGTGGGTGTGGGCCATGCTGAGGACGCCTTCCTGATGACGCGACAGGAGCGAATTGACAACTACACCTTCATCTACGTTGATCCCGACCCCAATGAAGCCCCGCCCAGCAAGAAACCCACCGTCCGAGCTGAGAAACGAAGCCGGCGCTCCAGCGGCTCAATCGGCAAGAAGGAAGACGGAGGAGTGAAGTCACCGGACAGAGAGCAGCCACCACGAAGGCAACTGCCACGCAGACAGTGTAGTGTATCAAACACAGACGACAACACAAACTCCCAGGCCTCAAGTGAAGAGAAGAGCCAGAGGGGGGACCAGCGTAAGACCAGCTCCCCAAAACAGAACGCTGGTTGTGATGCACGGCAGGACTCACCGCCACCGGTCAGGGCCTGGAAAACAGCAGCTGCCCGAAAGCTGCTGCCTCTCTCCATCACCATGAAGAGGCTGAATGTGGAGATCACAAAGTGTGACTGGCCTCTCCTGCAGAAAAAAGCAGCCGCATCTCCAAAAAAAGATGAAGAAGAGAAGGAAGAGAGAGTAGAAAGAGAGGCCAGGCAGCCCGACTTGGGATACTGCTCTCCTGAGGTTGGTGTAACGTCAATAGACAGATAAATGTGCACGTGACATTCTTATCCTGTAAGGTGATATTCAGATGTTGATGCTTTCAGCAGGACAGCAGAGCTAAACCCGAGCCCAGTCCAGAGGAGGAGGAAGATGGAGATGAAGGGGAGGAAGATGGGGAGGAGAGGAGAGGCTCCCCCGCCAGTCGGAGGAGTGAGGAGGGAGGATTGCAGCCCACATCCTCTCCTGGATCACACCACAGTAGTCCACAAGGTTGGTAAAACACAGACATGATGAATTATTTGACTTGTACAATGAGGTCATAAAGGTACTCAGAGATGCGGCTCAACATTTTTATGTGTTTTCAGGTTCTCAGGAGAGAAAGCTGCAGCGGCGGTCTGTCAGGAGCAGGTCTGAGTCAGAGAGAGGCAACGATCCCGTCCCTAAGAAGAAAACCAAAAAGGAACAGGTATCAGTCCTCCACAGATAACTTGGTGTTCAGACCAAAACCAGCACTGCATTGAAAAACACACAGGTGTGGCTCTGGTTAACGTCATACTCTTTTGTCCCCACATTCCCTATACACGTTTCTTTTTTCCTCTATATTGTCAGCTATTGGATATATACCAAAATATTATGAAAAAGTAAAAAATAGGAAATACAAGAGGCTGCGAGGATGGGGGCATGAAGCTTCGGGTCGATAAAATGATCTGGAAATTCCAATTAGAGTAGCAGATTCAAGATTTATCAGAAACCAAAATACTACACAGAAGTTTGTAATATTATGAGGGAGGATTTTGTATCCTGTGACAAAGCTGAGCCAGATTCAACTTTTTTTTTCTAGACAACCCTGAGTGTTTTGTGCCGGAGCCCTCTGTGCGTCAAATGAATGAGATGGTTTCATTATTTTATGCAGTACTGTAGTTGGTCTGAATGTGGCCAACTAACCTGCCACCACCTGAATCAGAGTGACCACCATTAAAACATATATTTGGTATAAGAACTTTTCCTAAACGTCCATGTTTAACCTCCACGCAGGCAGAGATGGCTCCTGAAACCACACTGAGGACAGGTTCACAGAAAGGTAAGGGATCTTTCATTCACACTTATTGTGGTAGGAACTCCACACACTTCTAAAAAGTGAGATTCATCTTTTTTCAATGCCCATTGTGTGATTTTCTAGGTGCCAGTGAGATCTCCGATGCCTGTAAGCCCCTGAAGAAGCGAAGCAGAGCGTCAACAGACGTAGAGATGGCTTCATCTCAGTACAGAGACACCTCTGATTCTGACTCCAGAGGCCTCAACGATCCACAGGTAGGCTTAGGAAAGAGAAAATACTGTCTATTTAGGTATTTTGAGCAATGTGCAGGATGTTTTTATATCAATCAGAGCATCACAACTCAAGCTCAGAGTGATAAGTTGATGAATTAGTGAATTAATTAGAAAAATAAAGATTTATTCAGATTTTCATCACCGATTAAGTGTTTAAGATGTTTTCTTAAGCAGAAATTAATAATGAACATAATAATTTGTTGATCATGCCGTGCACTAGTCTAAATATCTACACACATTTGGTGCATCTTTGTTTCATAAGACTGGGTTTATTCACACATCAACACACTTGCTCTTTCTTCATATCACAGGGTTTATTTGGGAAGAGTCTTGATAGCCCAGCAGCAGCAGATGCAGACGCTTCAGACACTCAGTCCGTGGACTCCGGCTTGTCCCGTCAGGACAGCAGCACCGGCAAGAGAGACACTGTCTGCCAGGTCAGCGGTGCTCATGATTCATCTCTGTTTCTTCTAAAAGTTGACAGACATTGAGTTATATCATGTGCTTATTCATCTCTCTGTGCGCTTTTTGTGTTTGTGCGTAGATCTGTGAGGTGTACGGAGAGGGTTTGGTGGTGTGTGAAGGTGACTGTAACAGACAGTTTCACTTGGAGTGTCTTGGTCTGACATCCCTACCTGAGGGCAGATTCACCTGTTTGGAATGTAGAAATGGTGAGCGAATCAAAGCGAATCAGCTACATCTTCACCATTTGTTTTTGTTTTTGGCTCTTTACAATCACAGGCTCTCTGTCATTCTTCCTCTAGGCAATCATCCTTGTTTTAGCTGTAAAACAGCTGGCCAGGAGGTGACCCGCTGCTCTGTGTTGGGGTGCGGTTGTTACTACCACGAGGATTGTGTCCGTAAACTTCCGGGCACCACCAGCAGTCCGGGCGGAGGCTTCTGCTGCCCTCAGCACAGCTGCTCTACCTGCTGCCTGGAGAGAGACCTGCAGCGAGCCAGTAAAGGTAAAACAGCCTCTGCTTTGTTTTTCAGCTTCTCTGATTTCCTGTTTGAGTCTGCAGTGGAAGCTGTGGGGCAATGAGCCAGTGCTGCATCAGCAAAGTGTGGAGAAAATGTATGAAAAGTTTCGTTTTCCATTAAATTTTTGGCTTCTAGTTGATGTTATTGACCAATAGCAATAGAAAAAAAGCTTGGATAATAAGAAGTGCAAGGGTCAAGGCTACTACTTCCCTTATTGTAATATGTAAGCAAGAAGTGCAAGAGAAAGAAATAAGACAGTGTGTGTTTTTCTTGAGGGAAATCAGATTGAGAAAGAGATGACTGACAAAAAAGGTGCTACTTTTGGAGGTACACCTTGGCTGAAACTTTGTGCTGCATTTCCTACAGAATATTTGATGACTCAGTCTTGCTACAAACATCCTGTTCCACCCAGGTGCCCCTCATTTCATCATTTTAGTGGTGAGGGGCACCTGGGGGCTGTAGACAATTGGAGAAAGATAAAGCAATCTCCATTTTCCTGGAAATACCTTTAGATGATGTTGCGTTATCTTGCTGGAAATATCCCATCTGAAAAAGAGAAGAGATACACTGTGAGTGCGTCGAAATGCAAGTGTCTTGTGGTTTAAAAATAAACCTCAGGTGCTAAGGTGCCAAAAATGTGGCTAGAAAACATTTGTCACACTGTGACACTGTCACCTTCGCTTTGTACCTGTGACACAAGATGGGATTTATGCTGTTTTTGTCTGATTCTGACCATACTAGCAAGCGAGCACTACGTTAAGAGTTAAGAAAAGATGGAAAGCAAATAAACGAAACCTGAAACTTTTGAAACACTTTTGGAGCCTATGCATTTTTACATATTGATGGAGAGGAAATGTCTCAATATTTCCTGAAAGCCCTTCAGAAACTCTTCTCAAATAACAACCTTCTCCAAAAGAGTCTGTTGTACATCCAAATTCCAGTGGGAGATAATCATGCTTGTATTTGTCTGTACAGAAAACAAAAGTGGCTCCCAAACTTTTTGGCTTGTGACCCCTCATAAAAAAAAAACAGTGTCTGTTTGTGGCCCCTTGTCATGTTGCAGATGTCTTTGAGTTGTTGGCAGCTCCCACAAAGACACATTTCCCCTCTAAGCTTCTCAGATGGGTTCATTTGAAACTGTTTGAGGCTTATAAAAGGTAAAATTATCACATATTTGACACAAAGGACCAAAGGTAAGAGAAAAGTAACTGACTTTCTTTAATTGCAACTTTAATTACAGCTGAAACTCATAAAGGACCCATAATTTGACCCAGTTTCATTATAAAAACTGCAATGTGAGGAATGAACCTTTTCTCAGCTCTGTGACAGACACATCTACATGACGGAGTGGAAAAACTTTCCACCTGTTGTGAAGCAACTCACTGACTCTTACCTCTCTCTGCACTGCCTCACATGCAGGTCGTCTGATGCGCTGCATCCGCTGCCCTCTGGCCTACCACACGGGGGACAGCTGCGTGGCGGCGGGTAGCGTCGTCCTCACGCACCACATCATGATCTGCAGCAGCCACAGCAGCGCCAAGAGGAACGGCCTCCTCACCTCCCCCATCAACGTGGGCTGGTGCTTCCTGTGTGCCAGAGGTAAGCTCTCACAGCTCTACACGCTCCTAATGACCTTCCTCTCCGGCAGCTGAGATTCAGCGTTGACCCCCGAACAGACGGAGCAGAAGTTCGTAATTTCACCACACTTGATTTTTGCCTGCGCCGGTCTCTGACTTCAGTATTATTACAAACAAAAAGAAGTTTTTCTTACTTGCACTTCACACTGGAGCATCAACAGGACCTGATCACCCTCCATGATTGTAGTTTTTTCATCCTTTTTTTTTTTTTAATATATATTACCATTTTTTGATAGAGTCACAGTTGCAGTAACATCAGAAACCTCACATACTTACTTTAGACATTTCATTTTTGGATATTTTATCTTTTAATATTACATGTTTCATGTTTGGCATTGTTGCTCATGAATAGCAGTGCTGTGAAATGTAATGTTTGTTTTCCATCACGATACTAATACTATGAACGATCCAGGCTATTACACTGCACTCGGCTTAAAAAAACAACGTCCTGGATGGTGATGAGTGAGAAAACACAGGATTTGATTATTTTAATAACTTTCAACCAGTTTAGATCTGATGTTTCATCTGTTTACACAATAAGTTGAGTGCACTGTTTGGCCTCTTTGTGTTGGGACAAACTTTGTTTTACTTGTTACTTTCTTATGTTATAACTGAGTGTGTGTGCACGTGTGTGTGTGAGACTTGTGTGTTTGTTCTTTCTCTTTTTGTGAATTTTTTGGGTAATTTCGAGTTTGACTGCGGCTCACCCCCGTCTCTTCCTGTGTGTCTTGTGTAGGGCTGTTAGTGCAAGACCTTACTGACACCATATTAAGTTCATATGCCTATAAGTCCCACTACCTTCTGACTGAGTCAAATCGTGCTGAGTTGAAATTACCTATGATTCCCTCTCCTTCGTCAGCTACCAAAAAGAATGTTGGGAAAGGTAACTGAACAGTTTTTCTCTTTCTCCATTGTCCCACTGGTCTGTGTTTTGTGTTGTGCCTGCTCCCGTTCTGATTTAGTTTCCCTTTTGTACGCATCTTTCATTTCAAAGCCTCGAGGTGCAAAGTCAATTAACTGGTTAAACATGCAGTTAATTTAAACGCAGAGTGGCGCAAAGTAACCTCAGCCAAGTTCCCTAACACATTAACAGAAAAACAGTGGGCCTCATGCAAGATGCATTTTTGTATTCTCATCACAAATCTCTCCTGTTTTTTGTGAGGGCATATGAGAAGTAGGAACTTGTAAACTGTCCTTTTTCACACACGTTTTGACATATCATAGCAGGAAAAGCACATGTGTAAACAACAAAATGAAGTCATTTTGAGCTGCTTCAGTTTCAGAGTCCTGGTATTGTGCGTGCTGGCTCACTATCACTGGGACGCTTGAATAGAACGAGGGGTACACCCCAATTAAGTTATTTGTTCGTTTCTTGCTTCTCAATCCTTGCTTGGCCCCTGGAATCGTTCTGGTCTGCCATCTTGAAAGCCGTACCAGGGTTTCTCTTTCCGTTCTGAAAAGTGAGGATACATGAGACCATCCAACGTCATGACTTATAAACATGTCTTTGTGCTAATGTCATCAGACGTCCTCTGAGATGACGGTTCAGATGCTGATGTTTATATTTCCTTGTTTCCTCTCTCCTTGCATGTTTTCCCTGAATCTCTCCTCTCATCTACAGTGGGAGGGACTAGGATTCAAGGAAAAGGCACAAGTGAGGGAAATGTGGATGCAGTTAAGGGAGTTAAGATGTACCCACAGCCATTTTTAAACTTATTAGAAACACCTTTGCTTTTCCTGCTTTGACAAGTTCAAATGTGTGCTGTGAAAAATGATTGTCGCTTGTCTCAAGTTTATTAAAGAGCGAAAAGAAAAGCTTCAAGTCCTGTTGTGGGAAACCAGCAGACAAAAATAGAGCACATGTAGCAGTGTCAGTAGTGGTAACATTAATGCAGCTGAGGCAGAAATAAAGAATAAATGTTGTGATAAAAATACATTTTAAAAAATCCCAGAAGTCTTTTTCTGCAGGTGGAACTTACTCAGGTGTCTCACATAATCTAAGTACAGGACCTGGGTCATGTTACAGGAGGTGGTCGTATGACCCCTGTTTCAGTTGGTGGCAGATGTGACTCCTGTTTCAAGTTCAAAATTTGAATCTCTTTGTAAAATAATAAAATAATAAAAATAAAGGTAGATGCTTAAAAAATATCTTGCTAAAACAAAGTGGTCCATGACTAAAAATGGGAGGCGGTCAAAGGGATGTGTTGTCATGGAGATCAATATTATTCAGGTAATGCAGCATCATATTTAAATTTAAATTAAGGTGTATTGATGCACCAAGTTCTCTTAAATCACTTGTATGTTCCACTGTAGAACAAATCTGTTCACATGAGTGGTTCTTGCGTGAGGCCCATTGTGAGATTGGTTTGTGCTGTGCATGAGCAGTCAATCTGGGTATATGTATCTTTGGAGTAAAGCTGTTATAAAAAAGATACATTGAACATTTGTGATAATTGGCCATTAAATCTCCAGTAGTTAACCTGCTGTATGATGATGCAGGATGCTCTGGATTAGTTCGGGTTCTGTCTGTGGTTTGTGGAGCTTTTCACTGCCGGAGGCGCACTGCTTCTCTGCTTCAGCACTCTGGGCTTTTTTTTTTTTTTTTTTTTTTTTGTCTTTTTTTGAAAGGCCTTGTTCAGCCTCACCTCTTTTATGCTGACTGCAACTTAGTTTTATTTTTGACTGAAATTTTCAGATGAAATGAAATTTTTGCTTACCTCATTTTCCTTGAGCTTTGACCTGCCTTGGATGGAATATAATCTCAATCGGGACCAGATTTGTCAAATAACTCTTTAAAAAGTTGCGATGTTAGTGCTACATTTATCAAAGAAACAGAAAAAAACCATCAGTGAATTGCAGTATTATAAAAGTTTATGATTCCATGCAAGCCGGTCTGTGCAGGATGCAATATGTGTGATGGGAAAAGTTTGCTTTACTGGCAGGACTGCATGCCTGCTTTTTGCCAGTAATTTGTTACTTGAGTATAACCCTGATTTGTTGTTAACACGCTGGCTGATTTTATTCCTGTGCTGCCGCATGTATTTCCCATAGACTGGTCTTGGTACAGAGCTCTGAATCTGATTGCCAGACATGCTGTAACTGCTGCAGTAAAAGTTGTAACTGAACTGAAAATCATATGCAGGGGTTTCCAACCACATTCATTCCTTTTCATGTTGTGTGGCCGTCACAGGAGCCTCCACTCAAGCAAAAAGCCCCTGACCTTAAGTTTTTCAGCTCAGAATAAAGGCCAGATGTTATTCTAATAGCTTTAAAGTGTTGTTCCCTACAAGGACACTATTTTCATGTGACTCTAAATGCTGAAAAACCATGACTTGGTGCTGTATATATTCATATGTATAGTTTCCTCTTCAGCTTCAGTGTAGTGTTTATACGTTACCTAGGCTTGTCTGCAAATGAGATTCAGAGTTTGTCCAGGTTTTAAGGTGCATCACCTAATCATACACTCCTCCTCTCTTTGCATACCCATTTCTCACAACGCATGCACACACACACACATACACACATGTGTACATCCATACAAATGTAGGAGGCAAGTTGCTGTGCTGCGACTCATGCCCAGCTTCCTTCCACCCGGAGTGTTTGGAGATGGAGATGCCGGAGGGCTCGTGGTCCTGCAGTGATTGCAGGGCAGGGAAGAAACCTCACTACAAACAAATTGTCTGGGTCAAACTGGGCAACTACAGGTACGCAGAGAGCACTGATAACAGACTGCTGAGGGTTGTGCAACTGTCAGTTTATGGTATGGTTACATTTAAAGGATAAGTCTGCTGCTATTCTGTGTTTTTCTTGTTTAAAAAAATCCCTCAAAAAGACTAAATCTAACAATGAAGTGATCTGAACTAGTATTGCCTGTGTAGACGAATTCCAATATAGGTTATTCCTCTGTGCCATAGAGCTCCATTGTTGTCCAAAGACTATTAAAAACACATCACAGTTGCACTGCATGACATGTCCCTTTATTACAATGAACATAGGCTCTGTACTTTAAATTGAGTAAATCTCACACCATCCTGCTGCCATAAATCCACTGCTGATAATAGCAAATTAGCTTTTTTATCCCTGTTTGAGTAACTCTTGCTAAAATGTCGGTGCCCAGCTGATTTATGATTTTATTTAGTTCTTTTTTAAGCGTGTCTTATCTTTGATGTTAAGTGCAACAAATCTGCTTCTCACCTCACACTGAAACAGGATGCAATGTGATATTCTAGGTGCAGGTATTCAGGAAATATTTAGCAAAGCAGGTTTGCAGGTTTGGTGTTTTCCTGTCTCACGCTGATGGCAAGTCATGCTCTTTAATATTTATGACAGTTTATAGTTCACTGGTATGGTACTGGATTAAAATGTGACAAAAACAACATTTCTATCAGCCAAACATGAGATCTTATAGGTCAGAGGTTAACAAACACAAACTCTGATCTGAGATTTTGCAGGAAAAAAAGCTTTCTCTCTATAGTTGCACACTCAAATTTACAATCAGACAAGTTTAGATGGATAAAAAATAATTAAAGGCAAAGTAAATACTTAGAGAGTTTGGATTTTTTACAGGTTGAGTTACTCCAACACTCTTCCTCTGTCCTGACTTTTCTCTCTCATCCTCTTCCCTTTCCTTATAAACAATGTCTCGTTCCGCTGCAGGTGGTGGCCAGCAGAGATCTGCAACCCTCGCTTGGTGCCATCAAACATTCAGAGCCTTCGCCACGATATCGGCGACTTCCCTGTCTTCTTCTTCGGCTCCCACGACTACTACTGGATCAACCAGGGCCGCGTCTTCCCCTACGTGGAGAATGACAAGAACTTTGTCACGGGACAGATCAACATCAACAAAACCTTCAAGAAAGGTAATTCCCTCCAAGATGGTTTTCTCAAATCTGATGGTATTTCATCCTGTACTGTAGAAAAGATTATTTCTGACGTTTTGTTGGTGTGTTTTAGCTCTGGAAGAAGCAGCGCGGCGGTTCCAGGAGCTTAAGGCACAGAGGGAAAGCAGGGAGGCTCTAGAGCAAGAACGCAACTCACGCAAACCTCCACCCTACAAATTCATCAAGGTAATGTTGTTTTAATATCTTACAAATAATCCAAACACTGTGCAAGTTAAAGTTATATTCAGAGGGTCTTTGTATTTTTTAACTTATTCTGTGGGTGTGATTTCTTGTCCCAGTCCAACAAACCAGTGGGGAAAGTGCAGGTGCATGTAGCCGACTTGTCAGAAATCCCACGATGCAACTGCAGACCAACAGACGAGCATCCCTGCAGCCTCGACTCCCAGTGTCTCAACCGCATGCTGCAGTACGAGTGTCACCCACAGGTCTGTGCTCTTCGTTGTTTGTATTCGTTAAGCTAATTTCCTGAGGAAAATCACGCATCTTAACTTCTTTACTTTGGTGCTGTCGTCAGGTGTGTCCTGCAGGAGACAGCTGTGAGAACCAGTGTTTCTCCAAGCGGCTATATGCGGAGACAGAGGTGATAAAGACCGACGGCCGTGGCTGGGGCCTCAGGACCAACCAGGCTCTCAGGAAGGTGCGTGTCGAGCTTAATGTCCAGCTCTTTCACCCAAAACGGCATCAACGTGTCACTGTAAAGCTGGTTTCATACTTCTACGTCGAGGGGCTGTGGCGTACCTCCAGTGGCTGCAGGTGTAGGCGGTGGTGTAGCTGACTCTCAGTAGTCTTCTTCTTTTCAGTAACAAGCATCTAACAAAGCAAATCTGATCTGTCTTTATGAATGCATGAACATAAAGACAGCGATTGCATGGTAATACTTTCTTATTCAGTAACGAGAAAGTTATAAATAACCAGGATGTAACTCTCTTTCAAAATAATTGAAAGAATTGCTGTGTTGGGCAGTTACTGTGGGGAATATACAGCAAAGCATTATACAGCCTGATCCTATGCAACCCGCGTTGCATGTTGCAGAGTTTAGATCAACAGGTTAAATCTGACTCTCAACTGTGGATCAAAACCTATACCATAGGTATCTACAATGGGACTCCTGTCAGTCCCTTGCATTGACTATTAATCCAGTTTTCTTCTCAGTTTTCTTAATTGAATCATCTTCAAACCTAAATCATGAATAACTCATATCAATAACTATCAAGCTTTTTACTTAATTTGCTTCTTACAATGTGCTGTAGTAATATACACAAAACAGACATTTAAAAGTCAAATTTGATATCAGTGTAGAATATCTGACGAGCCCTGCTGAGCCAGCACTGCACTCTGATCGACCCTTTCAGCCAAACAAAACTACAAAATCGGGAACTGCTGATTTTGCTGTTTTCTTCAGTTTGTGTTGGCAGATCAAGTGATCAGTGTCATAATATGTTTATGAATCAACACTTATCCCAAACATGTCAAGTACATGTAATGAAACTTTCCTTCAATGGCTTTCCCTGGGTGATATTATTTAAAGTTGGAAATTACCTTGGTCACAGCTTCAGTTGCTCTGAAACCCATGTTGAATTGTCCTGTCTGTGTGATGCCTAAAACAACGTATAAATGTGATGTCTGTTGTTTCCTCCAGGGTGACTTTGTGACCGAGTACGTGGGAGAGGTGATAGACTCGGAGGAGTGTCAGCAACGAATCAAACGTGCCCATGAAAATCACGTGACCAACTTTTACATGCTCACCCTCACCAAGGTAACCTCAGTGATAAACCCTGTTCAGAGGAGAGACCTGCACCGAGCATTTCTTAAACCGTTGTGTCTCAATATCCGTCTCACCCAGGATCGAGTGATAGACGCCGGCCCGAAAGGAAACTCGTCTCGGTTTATGAACCACAGCTGCAGCCCAAACTGTGAAACCCAGAAGTGGACGGTGAACGGAGACGTTCGCATCGGACTCTTCACCCTCTGTGATATCGACGCCGGTGAGTTCACACTGAAACGTGACACACACGCTCTCGTATGCTCGGTTACATTCCTGCGTATGCATCACATGTGCTCTGAGCTGATCAGAATCTCGTCCCTGATGTTCCTGCAGGCACAGAGCTGACGTTCAACTACAACCTGCACTGCGTGGGCAACAGGAGAACGTCCTGTCACTGCGGATCAGACAACTGCTCTGGATTCCTCGGGGTGCAGCCAGTGGTGAGGACATCGCCCTGAGTCCGTTTCTACTTCCAAACTCACAGTCGTGTCTTTGCAAGCTGCATAACGACTTTTTCGTCTTCTTATAATGTTCCCCTCAGAGTGCAGTGGTGATGGAGAAAGAGGAGAAGGCCAGGAACGCCAAGCTGAAGCCGAAGAAGCGGAAGCTGCGGCCGGAGGGCAAACACACGCACGAGTACTTCTGTTTCTGCTGCGGAGAAGGAGGAGAGCTGGTGATGTGTGACAGGAAGGACTGTCCGAAGGCGTACCACCTGCTGTGTCTCAACCTCACTAAGCCGCCATATGGTAATGACAAAATGAGCTTCTGTGCATATGTGTGTGAATCTGTAGATGCACAACGTCAAAGTCTTGCTGATAACAAATGTTTTTCATGTTCTGAGGAGATGCAGATGTAGAAAATCACAGCTCTGATCCTCTAAATATTTCCATAATTGCCTCTTTTCCTGTCTGCAGGACGTTGGGAGTGTCCGTGGCATGACTGCAGCGTCTGCAGCGCCCCAGCCTCGTCCCTCTGTGACTTCTGCCCTCGCTCGTTCTGCCAGGACCACGAGGTGGGCGCACTCACCGCCTCATCCCTAGAAGGCCGCCCCTGTTGCTCCAGCCACAACCCCCTCAGTCCCTTGGGCTCCAACTCTGGCTCGACCCAGCAGCGCCGCTCCGCCCCGAGTCCCGTCAGTGTCAAAGAGGAGCCAGGAGAGGGATGCAGGCCAGCAGGCCGCAGAGTGACGCCGCGGCTCCCTCAGTACCTCATTCCCTGTAAAGTGCGCTCCCGTTGGCCTCCCTTGGCTCCGATCCACCTCTGATCTGAAGCAGTGCACTACAAAAGGAAATACAGTGCTTTTTGACCAGTGCAATGGCTGCTGCTCAGAGCTGACACACACAGATGAACACCGCAGGGCGACTGGAGTGTCGGCATGGGAAGCGACCAGGCATCATTGTGTGCCGCTTTCCCTTCTCTCTTGCCATAAAACACCATCACTAACGCTCTCTACAGTTCGCCTGCGCCCATCGAATGGCCCAGACCACCACCTCATTATGTTTCTTTTTATTATTTTTTAAATTTTTACAGCTGTGGAAATTTTAAGTGTTGTCACGTCGTCAGTTACCGGCACTTTGAAGAACACGACGAGTGAGGTGGAGGGAGAGGTAGAGAGGGGGAGGAGAAGGAGGAAGAGGAGGAGATGTAAGGCTGAACCTCTCCACCACCACGCTGCTCCTCTCCTCGTTTACCTGCTGTAAGCTGTGGTCGGCATCTCAGACACACACACACACACACACACACACACACCACACACAGGTCGGCTTCACGGAAACGAGGCCAGCCTTTCTCCATCACTCCTGACGTGACCTGTCATCGTATATTTATCTCCTCTTCTTCTTGGAGGAGAAGGAGAGGGGGGAGGGTGACAGTTTTAGTGCAATTTTTTCAGGACCACACTACATTCCAACCTTCCTTAAACATGGTTTTAATATACTTATGGGTATAGATGAATATAATTATATACAGTATCTATGTTTGTTAATGTTTACAGACAGATTCTCTCACTTCATCTCGGTGAGTGGTGTATTATGTTTGTTTGTTTAGGTGTTAAGCATTACGCAGACCTCTTGTGAAAATAGTCCTATTAAGGTGAAATATAATGGTATATAGTGTAATGGTATGACATTACAGAAGTACTTGTGATTTTCATATTGCCAGTCTCACTCGCCATTGTGTACATAATTGGCTCATGATATTGTAAAGTACTTAAAGATCAGGAGGCGGACGGAGCCTTGCCTCTCTGGTTGTTCCTGGAAGAAGGAAAACGCTTTTTTAAAACAACAAGACAGATCCTTTTTATTTTCTTTTTTCAAGAAAAGTTCTGTTCTCACATTTCCTCCAAACAGTTACTGTTATTTGTATTGTAGATGGAGGAGCCCAGCTTGTGATCACTGGTGCTGTCTTAAAAGTATTGTTAACCAGCCTTAAGTTTGACTCTGGCTGTAGTAACTACTGCCCAGATGCAGTCCATTTCAGTAACGTTGTGTACTGTGACCGCTATGATGCTTGGTTTTCTTTCCTCTTCTTCTTCTTCTTCTGTTTGTTGTTTTGCCAAACTTTTTCTGAAAAGCACTTTCACACGGCTTGTCGCTACACAATTTAGCTAGGTCATACATATACAGAAATGTATATTAAAAGAACATATGACAAGTGTTTCAAAATGGATACCTCTTCTTCTCGTAGTAACGTCGGAATTTAAACTGTGTTGTAACTTTTTTCCTCTTGGTCAGAAACATGGTGAGTGCTGGGCGTCGTTTTTTTTTTTTTTTTTTTTTTTTTCAGGACAGTGGCCTAAAAGCTGTTGTTTTTGTTTGTTTGTTTGTTTTTTTGGCACAAGTAGAAATGACTGCCAGCCTGGCTTCGTACAAAAAAAAGTCCTCAGTGTCCTCAAGAGGCACTTCTTTATTTTCCACCTGGAGAACATACTCAAGGCTGGGCTTTATATAAAGACATAATGGTATAACCACAGTCCAGTCCAGTATAATGTACAAATACAAACTTCTGTACAGTGTTTTTAATCACTCATCTGTCAAATCCAATTCTTTTGTATTTATTGCACCACATTTTATACCAATTTCTTTTTAAAACACCAGTACAGTAATTTGTCTCCCTCTCTACCACAGGTGTAAGTGAAATAGACTATTTAAAAAACATGGGGAGTTTTACATATTATATCTGTATCTAGTCATTGCATACATTATGGTTTTTTTGTTTGTTTTTTTCTACATTTGGTGTAATGATTCCACATTTGGTAACTGCTGCTGCTCATCGACCTGTATCGTGACTCACTGTAGTTGGTGTTTAAAAGCAGTGTGAAGCAGTTCAATATTGGAATGTAAAGTTTCCCTTTCAGAGCAGTTTTTGTGCTGTTTTAGCCTGGACTCAAGCGATCGTCACAGGAGAAAGCTTCTCTGTAGTCATGCCTCAGCTTTTTGCTTGTGATTCTTCCCTGATTACACGACTGTTCTTGTCTTTTTTCTTCCCTTGAAAGATGGTTTTTTAATTTAAAAGTCGAACCACAGGATGAAACGGTGCCAATGTTTCCAAGTCATTTCAATTCTTTCAGGGTCTCTTTGAATAAGTAGAGTAGATACGTTCTGTTGCCAGTTGATTAGGTACACCTAGCTAAAACTAAGGCAGGCTAATACACCATAAATCCTACATTCATGAGGATGATAATGTTCGGTTTTTATTTTAACTATTTCAGACAGGTGTTGATTCAACTTTATGATCATTTTAGAGAGTGCAGTTTGTGAACGCATTGTGGTATATTAACAGGTGTGTGTATTATTCCCATTTATACCAGTGAGGGTAGACTATAAATAACAGCGACACCTCTTCAACAGCACCAAAAACTATCCTCCAGGATGATCATACAGTGAAAACCAACAGTTGGGGTGCCTAATAAACTGGCAGCTGAGTATAAATCATAAGGCTAGAAGCCTAAAGAAAGATAAAAAAGGAATGGAGCTACTGAATGCAGAAAAATAAGAAAAATCAGACCTGTTTTAACATACAAAAATACTGGAATAATAATTTGCTTGATATGAGAGATAAGTTTCAATAATTAAAGTTACATCTCCTCCTTTAATCTCATTGAACATGCAAATGCTTATCATTTCAAAAGTTTGACAAAAGATTTCACTTCACTGAAAAGTCCATTTCTCACTGTGTGTGTGCGAGAGTTTTTAGTATTTGACCTCCAAACTAGTTGTGACAGCACAAAATCATCATTCAGCCATCAGCAGATTTTTTAAAAAACTCTGCACATACATCATTGTGCACAGTGAAGGTCGAACACTGTAGTAAAATAATAGTTCAGGACTTCAATGTGCAAAAAAATGTGAACAAATACAGGCACTTAATATGATAAAGAGAGCCAAAAAAGCCTTGGACTTGCTTTGGCTTCTTTTACTGTGTTCTTGATGCCATGAAAGCTTGCAAATGAAATTTTCTAATTTTTCTGCAGCTCCTCTCCTTTTTTCTCTTTATAATCACTGATCATTTTATGAAGCTTTCTCCCACTGTTTTATGTGGATTCCTTACGAAAAAAAAAAGACTAAGCTTGCTGATTTCCTTGTGCAGCTAAGCCCTGTTCCCTAATCTTGCCAAACTTTTATTATTATTAACGATTACTTATTCTTTATCAGGTAGGTGCATAATTAAGACACTTTTTATTTACATACTCCAAACAGTCTGCGTGTCTAAACTTGAATTTTCTTTATTTTTTTAACTTATTGATGTATTTTTATTTTTTAACATAGGATTCATATATGTGTGATTATCAGACTACAGACTCTTGTGTTTGTGATTTCATAAGAAAATGACTGATGGGTTGTGATGACAAAACTGATCTTAAAGCCTTTTTTCTTTTCTTTTCTTTTTTTTCTTCTTTTTCTTTTTAGGGTGACTGTTGTTCAGTTGAAATGCATGCTTCCAACATCAGACACTGGTTTAAACCACCTCTGTGATCAGTTGGAGATTCTTTAAAAGCCTGATTTTAACACAGATGATTGTTTTTCATCAGTTTTCCTTTTGTTTTTGTTTTTTTAAACAATATTGCACAGAGATTCTGTAAAACCGAGCAGCCTTTATTTTTTTATTTTTTGCACCTGCAGATTACATGATCATTTATTTCTTAGTGACAGTTTGTCCTCTCCTGCCCTTCTCGGCTGATGGAGCAGCAGTATTACGTGCGTCTAATTTCAACGTCCCAGCGTGAATCATTTCATTCATTTAAAATCCTGATGTATGTGTTTTTGTTGCTTTATTCTCATTATACTGCCCACGTTTTTATTTCAGGAAGACAGCACGTTTGTTCTCATTTAAGTGACCCTTAAATACATCTAAAGAGGATTTTTCTAAGTGTCAAAAAATGTGTTTATTATTATTATTTTTATATACAAGTAAATTTAAGATTGACCACCACCGCCACCCCCTCACACCCCCTCTATGTCAAAGGGTATGTTTCTGTTCACTGTGACGTCTTTTGGTTTTTGTGCAATGTTGCCGACTGTCATTAAGTTTTTAATTAACATGCTGTCAGAGGAGAAATAGTGTTGGAATAAATAAATAAATCCACCTTCATAAGCACTCATCATCTCTTTTTACTTGTAGTAAAATTGCTTACAGTAACTCTAACTGGGGTCATATCTATCTCTCGTGGTGTTGCTTCAAGTAAAACGTGGATGAACACAAAATACCATGTTGATTACTGTTCAACCTGTGTTAACTGCATACTGCATATTGTTGAAGAACCTGTAAATAGTTTGCATTGAACTTGCATAGAATCATGTTACTGTGGCGTGCTCTTTTTGCTTGTACAATTCTGCTTCTAAATGTGTGTGACTGTTGAGACGACACTCTTTTTGTACATGACTGTCTTTTTATTTGAGAATATTGATTCTGTCCTTTTTTCATTCTAAAGTTGAGTTTGACGAGTTCAGACATGCCTGAAGTTTGACTTTAATAAAGCTGTACTCTGTCTCGGTGAAACACGCTCACTGTATTTTGATTTTTATATTTTTTTAACTGTTTGATAATTTTGAGAAAACATTGACCCCGATATAGACCGACCCTCTTGTTTAAGTGTTTAGCCAGATTTTCTACCATATTTTTACCAAACAGATGACAATTGAGTAAGACGGATGAAAAAAAAAATTAGAACTGCAGTCATCAACAGACAATTAATTGGCAACTATCCTCATTATAAATTAATAATTTCAAACATTTTTCAAACAAAAACTCCAAACATTTGGTGGTTAAATCTTCTCAAATGTGATGGTTTGATTCTTTTCTTTGTCATGTCTGATTGCAAACTAAATATTTTTGGATTTTTGAGTCAAATAAATCTTGTGATATGAACACATTATTTTGGGCTTTGGGAAATTATAGTGGCCGCTTTTCTCTCTTTTTTTTTTTTTTTTTAGTAGACAAAGCCATTAATGGATTAATTGAGAAAGTAGTCAATAATGATGATAAACGTTATTTGCATTCACTTTAAATAAATTAAAAATAATGTTGATTCCATGGTTAGTGGAAATAAAACAGTTCATTATTAGTCAGTGCGTTAGTGTGTCAATGATGAGGGATTAACTTAAATAAAAGTGCTACCAAGTGTAAAAGGTAAATGTACATCGCTTTATTTTTGTGAAACTAGAAGAAATGTAACATAGATTTTCTTTGCATCCGTTTCCATTTCATAGCTTTTTTCCTTTTTCTTTGTTGAACCTCTAGATGGCTCTCTATAACGTGACGTGGCTTCTTGCATCCTCTCGTCAAGGCAGATAAAATCATCTGCGCAACCATTTCCGGTTTATAAAGCACTACAGAGCTCTTTAATTTTCAATATCTCAAATTCATAATACTATTTTTGTCATGTAGTTATTCATTTAAAAAAAAAAACCTCCAGTACTTATAGAATAAAAAATGGTGCCACATGGTGCATCATGAATTAGTACAGTGGCCATCTATCAATTTATTTCGAGGTTTTTGATTAACACTAACTAGACCACCACGGCTCTAAAAATGTGTTTAATGTGCTTACTTCTTAAAAAAACACATATTTCTTGAAAATCTTATAATTTGATTTGATGATCAAGAGAAAATGTTATTTAATTTAGCTTTAATCTTGGGAATTGTATAATGATATTTAAAGAGAATTTAATATCATTATTATTTAGAAAAACACATTATCAAGGCATATTTAGTATTTTTCCTTTCATTTATTGTTCAAAACAGTGAAAGAGTTGAGATTATTTTTGTCAGTGTTTGTTACTTTGGTTGTCTTTCTGGTTTCGTTGAACTCATTGACTATGGTTAGACTACACACTTTTATTTTGAAAATCCTAAACCAGAAGTGGCTTTGATGCTAACCGTTGGTTTCACACAGCGCTCATCTCCTCCGTGGCATCCCCGTTTATCTCAAGTCCTCAAATGTACGACTTCCACCGTCGGCAGTGGGAGAGGATATCGAGGCCTGGTTTGTGTTGCGGTACATGTTAACATGAGGATAAAAAGATAAAAACAGCGACCTCTTTAAGGTTAGTACCGAACTAGAGATTCTCTCTCTGACAAATCGGAAATGCTCCAGATGTCTTGTTTGACAGATGTTGCTAACTAGCCTAGCTCAGTCTGCTATCATCTTGTTTCTGTAGCAGAGGGACTTGGTTTTACCTCGTCTGTCTTGTTTTCTGTGCTGACAGAGGCAGGCAGGCTGGTACATGTAGCCTTGGCATCATTAATAAACGGTTTTAATGTCGTACCCAGTTAAATAACAGCTTCTAAATATGGGTATTACCTGGAAGTGGAGGGCGCAGGTGCAGCATGTTGGCCTAAATATCGGGGTTTTAGACAGGGATACCTGAAAGATAATCAACATTATCTTTAATAATATTTCACCTGACTAATATTCAGAATAAAAGTGGTGGAGATACATTGCAGAAAGGTGAATAGCTCTCTGATTTGATAGATTTTTAGTAGGTTTTTTTCCTTTTTCCTAGAGACAAGTGAAAACTAAGGGGCTAGGGTCAGTAACCACTGCTGAAGTGGTTAAAGCTGGATCCTGGGGCCTTAAAAACTATAGGTTTTCTTTATATTAACTGGGCATATTGTTTATAAATTGGAGCCACTAAAGAGCAATATCAGTTAAGGTGGGGCCCTTCATTACTCAGTGCCTTCTTTTTTGGAGAGGTTTACTTTTGATTACTTGGTTTTAGTTTAGACGGTTTCATTTGTATCGTTATCATGTTTATCTGTTTCTCTGCATACCATGTGTTTTATTCACAATAACCAACTCAACTCTGTACTTCCTCACACAGCCCTGAAAACAGGTCTGTCCAGTGGAATATCTGTAAACACTTGTGTGGGTGTGGAGGGTCTTAGAAGTGGAAAACAAAGTGCCCAGACAAAGAAAAGACAGTTTATTTTTCCTCATATAATTAATCAGAATTGCAGATTTTAGTGGTAGGTATTGATGTTTGAGTTGGTATTGAGTTAGACTAATGACACATTAAAATAAAACTAATCTCTACAATTTCTTATGTCCCAGTTAAGTTAAAAGAAGGTGGGGTGATGATGTTTGCTGTTGACTGAAGTCCACTCTGAGAAAACAAAATGAAGGGGAGGCTGCTTCGTGGTTTCCTCTCGGAAATTTCCATCCGGATAGCGTTGCTGGTGGTGTTCCTGTAAGTGTGTCCTCCTTTGAGTATAATTGCATTTGAAACATTGCTTTATGGATCCATTAACTGAGATGCAGTTACTATGTTTTTTTTTATTGTTGAAAAATAAACACCAACATAACTCTCCTCTGCTACATTTAGTGTGACAGAGCGGCTTCCTCCTTTCTACCGTGAGATCCAGCCAGAGGAGATGTGGTTGTATAAATTCCATCGTGTGGATAATGACCATGTGCCCACCTTTCTCATGTTTGTAAGTAATATATTATCTTCATGTTTGTGAGTTACACTGGATCAGCTTATCTTATGTGAACCACACTATTGTTTCAGTGTACCAATTTATCACTTTACTAAACATTATCCAAAACATATCAGTTTTTAGATTAATATCCACACAATCACTGGTTTCATTGCAGTTTTAAAGTCAATTTGCACAGACATGATGGTCGAGGAGAAATAATCTACCTCAGTGAATATTTTTGTCAAAAATGTCTGTGTCATTGTGTAATTAAGAACTGCAGTGGATCTTTTGAATTGTGGGTAATGTAGGCACCAAATGTTGACAAAGAAGAAGAACAAATGCAATAAAAAGGACAGAAATTCTGGCTGCATAAATTTTCATCTTTTTTTTTCAACAGTCTATTGTGATTCTGACAATATTATAGGGGTGCAATACAAAATCACAGGAGCAGTCTTTTAATTTGGCTCTAAATAGATTAGAGTTGTTATGTTCTCCTCTTTTTTTTGTCTGCATCAGAGCGTGGCAGTTTTCACCCCGCTGATTGTAATCGTGGTTTTCACCTCCATGAAGAGGGCAGAGCGAGGGGATATGAAAGAAGCCTCCCTGGGTAAGAAAGTGACAGCTGCACACATGTTTTTGGTTTTTAATGTGCTAATATATGTTGACTAGCTCATTTGAGTTGACTTGTCTTTTTCATGATTCAGTTCTGTTTCTGTTTTGTCATCCAGCTGTGACTCTGACTCTGGTGCTTAATGGAGTTTTCACCAATGTCATCAAACTTGTTGTTGGCAGGTAAACACTGACTCTACACAACATAGCAGGTCATAATGTCAGCCAGTGTTACAGTGGATGAAAAACTAAATTTGTCCTTTGTGTTCCCTGTGTCTCATCCCTCAGGCCACGACCAGACTTCTTCTACCGCTGTTTCCCAGACGGTCAGATGAACCTGGAGCTGCGCTGCAGCGGTGACCCAGATGTTGTCATGGAGGGCAGGAAGAGCTTTCCCAGTGGACACTCTTCCTGTAAGAGAGGCTCTTATGTGCAATCATGTCTCTGTAGCTGGTACATTTTCATCAGCAGGCAACAAAGAGAGCAAACAATTGTAAAAGCAGTGCAGGGGGGCATATGATACATCTGAAAATAGATGTGCATAAGTGTGTTTTTGCCCCCAGGCTCTTATTTTGTACGAGCAAGAGTGCATCATCACATTACTCTAAAAAGTGTCTCCCCATCTCTAATCCATGCCCCTTCTCTTTTTGTTGCTTTCACAGTGTTTCTGTGTAAAACTCCTCCTGGCTCTGATCGTCTCTTTGATCTTTTCTCTCTGCTCCCAGTTGCCTTTGCAGGTTTGGGTTTCACAGCACTTTACATCGCAGGAAAGCTGCGCTGCTTCAACGCAGTGGGCCAGGGCAGAGCGTGGCGGCTGTGTGCCTTCCTCACCCCTTTGCTCATCGCGACTGTGATTGCCCTCTCCAGAACCTGTGACTACAAACACCACTGGCAAGGTCAGAGCCACAGAGAGAGTTTAGACCAGCACAAAGCATCACGTGGTAGACATTTGCACATTCGCAGTACATTAGCAAACAGGAAGGAATAAAATTAAAATAAGCACTCATTTTATCACGACAGCTGCTAGAGATGTTGTGAATTTTTCTTTCACCTCTTATTTGCACCAACATAAAGATATTTTACACAAGGAACCTATAAGACGAAACATTAACAAAGGATGAGAACCAGGTGGGATTTTCATGTTTTTTTACCCACTGTTTTTATGTCCACACTGTTCTTAGATTTATAGATCCTCACAGTGCTTCAGGCAAACATTCAAATAATTTTATGGTCACTTTCCATCCATTCTCCAGGCATGTATGTCCATGATACACAATATCTCATAATAGGTGGTTTGTTTAAACATGTGGTGCCCTTTCAGTCTGCATACAACAACACTGAGATCTGCATCCTCACTGCCAATCTGCTGCCTGCTCTTAGGAATTTAATCTGCTCCACCTCCCCAGCTTCCTCCTGTGTTAGCATTTAGCTGTACATACATTTTTTATGTATTTAATATGTGGTCATGTTCATTAAAGGTTCTGAAGTTGGCTCAGAAGGCACTAGCGGGAAGCTGTGGAATCAAAATCCTCAAAACCGATGTCTCTTATCTCCTCTCTCCTCCACATAGATGTATTAGTGGGTTCTCTCTTGGGTCTCGCCTTCGCCTGGCTGTGTTACAGACAACACTACCCTCCACTTCAGGACCCCGACTGCCACAGACCTCTGCGCCACAGAGAGACTGTTCCTGCCGCACAAGAACGCAAGCTGGCCAACTCCAACTACATCCTGCCCCTGTAGAACAGCTGTAACCGGCAAATACTCTTAACTGGTGTAGTTTATACTGGGTTACATGGTAATCATTCTAATTCTGGTTTTCACACCCTTAGGGCTGGGCAGTATATCAGTAGTTATTGTTTGTCGTCGATCATTGTAAATGTATTGTGGGAGTTTTTCTTTTTGTATGGTGGCGCACGGTTTGCTTTCTAAACTGAAATTACAAACTCATCACCGAGTCAGATTTCTATTGAATGGTTTCTGAAACACTTGAGAGTTGCGGAAAATAACAACTACATTTTAACAGTCCAGTGTGGTGGACATCAGCCACACTGTCAGCCTGAAGCGTGTGTTTCCAAATCCTAGAATGATGTCATTAATTACCGGATGTTTCAGTGCTGGAGGTCATGACATCGTTTTCCATATGGCCCAGCCCCCACACACCCTGTGTATTGTGCCTATAGATCACATGACTTTAAATACTCACAACAGCTGAGCCAGTCAACGACACAAGCACTGCACTAATAGTCCACTGCCCATCAATCTCTGGCTCAGCTGCTGTGACAGTTTCTCGTGTAGGGGCACTATTTTGTGATTGTTTTGTAAATTTGCAACTTTATAATATGTAATTTATCAGAGGGAAGCAGGGGAAGTAAGAGGTGTTGATATGGGCTGTTCATATCTGAAAGGGGTGGGTGACATGGATAAAATCTTTTGTCATGGTATATGTTCTTGTATATCATGATATATTTTGTGTGAAAAATGATTAATGGGTAAAATAACCAGACAGATTGTCTGTGAAAATTAAGAACATGAATTCAAGATACTTCATCACGCTGATGCTACAGTCAGAAGAAAATTTTACATTGCCATCAAGTAGTCCAGCTTAGTGGTTTACAGCAATACCTGTAATGACCTCACACAATCAGAGATATAAAAGCATAAAGCTGGCAGTATTCTATATTTTTCTTATTGTCAAAGCCCACAATGTGTTAATATGTCTCAGAATACTTTGACTTTCCAATGGTGTCTGTGGCACTCTGCCTCAAACACATTCACTCCTCTTTAATCTTTAAAAAAAAAGTCATGAAATGTGTTGTTTTAATGTTTAAAGTAGGATTAAAGAACCCCTTAAACAGCTGGGCACCGCTCTTTTTAGCAAACATTCCAGTGCTGTAGTAGTCTATGGCACATAGAAATAGTCTGGCTTCAGCTACAAAGGCAGTTGGGTTTTGGTCTTTTCATGAGGCTATGATATGATGAATAAGGAAAATATGGAATATTTGTATTTTATAGTTAGATAGTTACCACAGTATAAACATCTAAATTTTATATGTTATCTCAGTATATACTGTCACATCACCCACCCCTTTCTAAAAGTAACCACCTCAGTTACATTCAAAGGCAGGTCAAAAACAACTTTGTCAGCTTTGCATCTTTAGTCGCTGCAGTTTTGCTGTGCTGCCTCCATCTCGAGTGCTTTAAATCTCTCTGTCTTCCTCTAGTGTATCATGAATGTTTCCATTCACAGACAAGTCCAGTCCTCAGTGTAATATCCCGATGTAGCAGTTCCACTCAACTCTCCTCACAGTTTTTGCAGTGCCTGCTGTATTTTAATCCTTTACGACAAACACAGTCGATGAACTAACTGGACAGCACATCTACTAATATCATCACAGGGTTCATATGACTGTAAAACAACTATGAGATAAGTGTTTTTCCTACATCAGTGGTCTCAGGCTTAATGTAGGTCTGTTTTTTGTCACTGCACACTCTTCTGGCTCCGCTGCCAACTCACCTGAAGTGAGTCGAGAGAGGAAGTGTACAGGGGTTGGGTTTTTTGTCATTACAGCGGAGCCGGATCTTTCTGATCAACCTGAGTGGGGTTGGACTATAACCTCTCCAGGTGATGGTGCTAGCCTCCCAGCGCTCCTGCTGGTCAGGTTTTCTACCCTGTTAATAGTTTTGTTGGCATGTGAAGTTTGGTGGTTTGTTATTTTTCTCTGGAAGTCTTCACCTACTTTCATTTAAGTGAGTGAATGCTTATGAGAATGCTTGAATGCAGAGTTTTGCTTATTTGTGATCTCTCTGTTTTCCGTTTTATCCCATAATTATTTTGCTTTTGCGTAGGAAAAAGGTGTAAAAATTTACTTTGGTGTGACTGTTTAATGCAGGTTGAAACATGAGAGACAACCAAACCTCCTCTTTTTTTATTTGCTTGGGAAACCAGCCAAAGTTTTGCTGGGTCAAAGCACTTTTTGCTCATTGCTGTGAATCAAGCTTAAAGTGGCTGGATCGCAGCGGTTTCAGACCAAACTTGGCAGAAAAAAAACAGATGAATTTGTGCCTTTGTTTACTACATTGCTTTATGGCTCTCTGTCAATGAATGGAAGATATACTGCATGTAACAGTGTATGCTCTCTGTCACGTTAATTTTGTTTTGAATCTTTACTTTTTTATTGCTTTACAGTGTATAGGATTCATCTGTGAAGATACTTCATGATGTTTAAATGTGGCATGCTGCCTTTCTTTACCTCAGAAAAAACTTGTTCATTTATTTTCCATTAATTTAATTGTCAATGTGAAGATTTCTGTAGGGAAAGTGTAAAATTTATAACTGAGGGACAACACAAGAGGAGGAAAAATCTCACTTTTTACAGACCTTTGAGATAAATATCTTTAATTTACTTGGTCAATCTTACAGGTATTTATGAGATGATGTACAGGACTAGGTGTATTTAATTCTGGGGCATGTAGGAGTTTACTTGAAATTTGAATATTTGTTTGTTTACCTTAAATGTGATAATGTTATTTCATGAAAATAGGAACCATATTTGTTGTGGGCACATGGGTTTAAGGGCACCTTTCAGACAAAAAAAGGTTCATTAGACTCTGCTGCATTTTTTTAAAATCCTGCATGTTTCACAGCTACATTGCATTATATTTTCCTCATTACATCCTTCCAAATCCTGACATTTCCATCCATTTTTGATTATGATTATCAGTACATGTATACTGTATCCGGTTGTTGATCATGTCTGCTCTGCTTCAAATCTGCTGTCATGATGAGGAATTCTATGAAAACATATTTGTTTGCATTATTTATGTCATGCTCATCATAATTTGCCTTGGCTTGTAGGACCATACAGCAGCCACTCATGCTGATACAGTATCCTGATTGTACATGTTGTGATGCTTTTAATGGATCTTTAGGTGGCACTAAATAATGTTTCTAAATAATCTTGCAGTACATGCTGTCCTTTGCTTATTTCCTTTTGAATCAGCAATGTTGGCTTTGAGTATGTATGATGATTACATGCACTTGCTTTAGACAGTATGAACTTTATAGTAAAGGATACATAGAAAAGTGGATAAAAAACTATTATTAAAATTATTATTACAAATGTATTAGTCAAATTATAAAGCATCTTGGGTCACAGCAATGCAAGTGTGCAGGAAAGCAGCATTTTTACATAATTTTAAAGCTGCAATCTTTACATTTTCATATTTTCCGATGATGTATTTATTATTGCTTTAATGTTAATACTGTCAAGTCATTTCCTAGTTTTAACAGTTTAACAAGTGGGATTGTCAAACCTGAAATCAAAATAATAATTCTTGTGCAGGCCTACACTGAATCAAACATTGTTAAACAAATCTGGAGAAGTTGAACTACCTAATGCAACCTCGACCCCCTAGAAAATTTATCAATATAGCCACCAAGTGTGTAATTTTTTCAGATTTTATTTTATTTATTTATTTTTTAAATTAACCCATCCCTCTGCGTATTGCCTGGGATGCAGCTCTCTTGGGGAAATACAAACCCCTTTTTAATTCACGTTTATGTAATTTAATGTAACAAAATGTATTGGTGATTTTAATTATTATTCTTATAATTTTCTATTCTCTTATTTTACCTGTAAGCTGTGTGATCAGAGATATTGAGCCCCAAAACTGAAAATGTGTAATCTATGTAATTGTAGTGTGTAAATGCCTCATCAGGTTGTCAAAATCCCCAGCTCCCAGAAGTGGACATTATAACTTTCTAATCAAAAATAATTTTCCAGGAATCAGTATAAATTTCCGCGTGGTTGCCTCTGTTTTGGCAGGTTCCTCTTTTGGGTTTGTCTTCTTTGTTTGTAGCAGCTTTGTTTTACTGAACGTGATGGCGTCTCGTCGAACGTATGACGTACGGTACTTTCCTCCTCAGTGATTGGTTGGGATGTGACGTGCTGATTTGGCGCCACATTTCTGCAGCAGAAAGCGCTCGGGTACTGACAACAAACCTGAACAGGTCGCTGTACGTGCCTCCTTAGGGTCACTGGATTGCGGTTTTCTCCTCTTTAAAAGTTTTTAAAATGTTCATCTCAGACATAAGAAAGGAATTTTATGAAGTTGTCGCCAACCAGGTAAGTTTCCGCGTTTTCCGAGTGTAACGTCAGGTTAGCTCAATTGAACTGGGTTAAATGAAACTTAACTTACAACACACGTCGACCGGTTCTCCGTTTTCTGCTTTTCTCATGGGGTGTTTGCGTAGGTGAAGACATAAAGTTGTCTGAAACCCACCATCAAATGTGGCATTATCTTATTGACTTTGTAATGTAACTAAAAGCTATCTGTTGTACGTCACTTTGCTTACAGAGAGTCGCTCTCCTGGTGTCATCAGACATCGACGCCCTCTGCGCCTGTAAGATATTACAGGTAAGATACTCTGCCAGCTGTCAGCAAGCATTAGCTCCTGTTACCTGTGTTCAGTGTCTTGTTGGGCTCTTACTGATCCTCACTAACCCTTGCTATCCTGCACATGGTAGTTGAATTGTTTCTACCAGGCACCCAAAAACAGATAAAAACTCTGGAGACAAAACCGTTGGTCAGTCGACTGATAATTAAGTGGCAGCTGTTTATCGCCTTAATAATTTATTTAGGTTTTGCTAGTTTTGCCTTTTGCCCTAGTTTTCTGTGACACTAAACTCAACGTGTTTATGTTTTTGGCCCAACAAAAACAACTTGAATATGGTCACTCGGCCTTCAGGAAATAATGATGGGCCTTTTCAGTACTTTCTGACCCTGAACAATTAGGAGATTCTTAAAGAAAATAATTGTCAGACGCATTGATAATGACAGTAATTGTTGGTACAGTTCTTCTGTGATAGAATAATACATTACAGTGGAGCTCCTTCCTTCTGTAGTGGTTATTTTATGCAGTAACTGATGTGTGTGCTTTTAAATTTTAAGAGGATCTCAAGGCTTAAAGTTCTTTGGCACAGGGCGCTGGACGGTGATCTGTTGAAGCTTGTTAACATGAGAGCATAGAAATTAAATACTACTAGCTGTACACTTAAGATGGCGTAAAACACAGCAAATTTATATCTTATTAAAGCACATATCTGAGACCAAATTCATGGGTGCTTGTTCTTCAGTGGCTTAAGATTCAGTGTTCTTGTTTTCATATTTGTCATTGAAAGGCTATTGATGAATTACTAAATCACGCAATCATTTCTGAATCTTCTCCTATCTCTTTACCAGGCGCTGTTCCACTGTGACCAGGTCCAGTATACACTTGTGCCGGTCACAGGCTGGCAGGACCTTGGCACTGCCTTCCTTGAACACAAAGAGCAGGTATGTTAAAATCAGACCTGAGCTTACACATGAGTATATGACAGAAGCATATGAGGAAGAACTGTTAAGGTTATTATGGATTTTGTTGCGTTTCAGTTTCGATACTTTGTTCTCATCAACTGCGGGGCAAATGTCGACCTCCTTGAGATGCTGCAGCCAGATGACGACTCCATCTTCTTCATCTGTGACACTCACCGGCCTGTAGATGTGGTCAATGTCTACAATGACACCCAGGTGATGGATAATGATCAATTCATCTCAAATGATAGATAATGAAATGTGTGAGTGTTTTCTCTTGTCTAGCCCTTGACATGTGTAAGCAGTACCAAAACTTTAAACCATATCTCAGTGGAAATTGTGCTGCTTTGCCCACACATCTGGGATTTAACGGTGTATAAACGCCTGTCTTCTCGTCCGCAGATAAAGCTGCTTATCAAACAGGATGATGACCTTGGCGTACCCTCGTATGATGATATTTTCAGAGATGAAGAAGACGAAGGGCACGACTCTGGAAATGAGAGTGATGGGGGCTCAGAGCCGTCTGGCAAACGGAGGAGATTTGATGAAGTATGTGTTGAGCAGGATTAGAAAACTCTTCTGAGGTGAATCAGAGCAGTGTGGACTTGACTTTAACGGCTGTCATCGTGTCATTGCAGGGGGCAGTTGAGAGGAGAATTGAAAGACAACGAGAGAGGAGGGAGTGGGAGGCACGAAGGTGAAGTGTTTTTAAGGATATGTGGGAATTGTGCTTAACTAGTTTCTAAATTCTAATGTCTCACTTATTTTTCAGGCGGGAAATCTTGTTTGACTATGAGCAGTATGAATATCATGGGACGTCTGTGAGTAGACAGTTTTTAAAATTTAGATTATTTTTTTTTTGATTCAGTAATTTGCATGTCTTAAACTTTCACAAACCTGTCAAATTGTAAGACAGTTTTATATCTACATACACGTTTGAGTATTCGCTAATCTTAGCTGTTCACTACACATATTCTGTTGGTATTTCTGAAGTTTTCATTTCTGTCTTTTCTCAGGCTGCCATGATGTTTTTTGAGCTTGCATGGGTGTTAACTAAAGACACCAAGGACATGCTCTGGTGAGCTATCTGATCAAATGGTCATATACATGTTGGAAATGCACAGTTGCACTGTACAGACTCCTAGATGTAGTTTCTTCTTTTTGCAGGTGGGCCATCATTGGACTGACAGACCAGTGGGTTCATGATAAAATCACACAGTAAGAATGTCTTCAGTATTTTAATACATAATTCTCAAAAGCAGTAATTAGAATTAAACAGAGGAAATCCCTGCATTTATGCATTTTTGCTTCATTATTAGTTACAAGGTGTATTTACTGTTGTGCATCAAGTTGTTTACCTCAGCTGAATTAATCTGGTCTGCCCTGTTCCTTTTTAGTATGAAGTACGTAACTGACATCGCCACAATGCAGCGACATGTTTCCCGGCATAACCACCGAAATGAGGATGAGGAGAACTCGCTCTCCATCGACTGTATGAGGATCTCCTTTGAATACGAGTATCCTTAATTCATTTGACATGCCATCGCTAATCACTGCAGTAATCGCTCATACAAGGCTTTTGTAGCTTTGTCGTTTTTTGTTTTTTCTTGTGTTTTCCTTGACCTCTTGCTTCAGCCTGCGTCTAACCCTCTACCAGCACTGGACTCTGTATGAGAGCATCTGTAATTCATGTTACACGTCGTGCAGCTTCAAGCTTTGGACGTTAAATGGACAAAAGAAGCTGCAGGAGTTCCTGGCTGACATGGGGTGAGTGCCTAGAAATCAATACGCAGGGAACAGGGAAACGTCTGTCAACAGACCTACTTATTTTTATAGAGTTGAATTTGAGGTCAGCCTGTGATGTGAATAGAGTTCACTTGTTTTACTTGCTAATGCTTGTTGATGTTACTCGTAACAGGCTACCACTGAAACAAGTGCGGCAGAAGTTCAATTCCATGGACATGACAATCAAAGAGAACCTAAGAGACGTCATTGAAGAGGCCTCTAATAAATATGGGTATGCCTCTAGAAAAGATTTAAAGAGATACTTTCTGTCACATCCATTTTTTGACAGAAAACCTGAAGTGATTAGCCTTTGTTTTCCCCTCTTTATCAGCATGAAGGATATCCGTATCCAGACGTTTGGTGTTCACTTTGGCTTTAAGAACCGTTTCCTGGCTAGTGACATGGTGCATGCCACTGCTGCTTTGCTGGAGAGCACTGAGAAAGATGAGAGTGACAGCGACAACTTCATCAAGGCTCTTGACTCCCTTTCCAGGTGTGTAGCAGAAACTTAAACCCCTCACACTGTGCGATCTTGGGGCTGTCTGAGAAGTACGTCGACAGTCTTGAGAGAGAATCTGTGATCATTAATCCAAAACAGTGATCCCATATTGCTCTGTCAGACATATCTACTGATGGCTGATTTGTAGTTTTCACAGCTGAATACTTGCTGCAAAATTCAGTCGGTGTCAAATTCTCAGAGTGACAGCTGCTGCGACCCACATCTACAAACCAGTCGATCAGAATAGGACAAGAAATGATGCAGAACACACTGACCAATCAAGGTTAAGGGAACAAACATACATGTACATGCATAAACCAAAACAATGAAGACGAAGGAAGGAAAAACCATTGGTGGTGTTGTCTCAAAGCAGGGCTGCATTTTCAAAACATTAGATCAGTGCAGATGAATGACACCAGCTGATGATGTCTGACACAGGTCAAGACCAAGATTTAATTAGACCTGTTTTGCACGTTGTGAATTGCAGTAAACATAAACAATCGTTGTTGTCACAAAGTCTCTTTAAGTTTTAGTTGGTTCACTGTCTAAAATCTTTCTGCTCACACATGTGGGTGTCTTTCTTTGTGCAGGAGTAACCTCGATCGTCTGCATTCTGGCATTGAGCTGGCTAAGAAGAAGCTGATTGCTATCCAGCAGACTGTAGCTAGCTGCATCTGTACCAACCTCATCCTGTCGCAGGGACCCTTCCTCTACTGCTACCTCATGGAGGTACGAGTGTCTGTTTGACTCACGTGTGTCTGGCTCTTTATTAGCAGGACATCCTGCTCAGATGAATCCTCTCCTCCTGTTGTTTCATTTGTAGGGAACTCCTGATGTGAAGCTCTTTTCTAAACCCATGGCCTTGACTCTGCTCTGCAAATACCTCCTGAAGGCTTTTGTCCATTCTGTGAGTTTCTGATTGATCTGATTGAGAATGTTTAAGGAGGTAGACTGAAATCACCCTGTCATTGCTCTGTCCACTCTCTCACCCATGGTGTCTTGGTTGTTTAGACGAGGAATAAACGCTGCAAACTGCTTCCCCTCATCATGGCTGCTCCCAAGGACGTGGAGAAGGGAACTGTCATAGTTGTGGGAATCACACCGGAGTCTGAGACGTCTGACAAGAAGAAGTAAGACCTCCTGTTAAAAAAAAACAAACTGATGAGATGAGCTCAGGTGTATGATAACAACATATACAAAACAATGAAAGTGCAGCATACTGATTAAGAAGCTGATTCAGTTAAGACATGTTCATTTCAGCATAAAAGTTAAATAATAGATTCCTCATCCTTACTAACTGACTTATTAAAATAGCATTTTTTGGTACAATCAGCATCCAAAGAAAAATTTAAAGAAAGAAAATTTAAAAATTTACTCTCTTAGGAAACAAAAAATAGCTGCAAACCTTCACATTTGAGAATCTGGAAGTTAATTCAACCGTTAAATCAGCAATCAAAATTAATGATCTTTAATCTGTCAAACATATTGAATCAGCAGTGCAGGGCATTTGTCTCCCCCATCTGGCAGTCAGAGTAAATACACAAACACTGTTGTTGAGTACTTATGCTGCATCTCTTTTAGACTCTGATCCTTCCTTTGAATGCCAAGTTTCTTTCTTTCTTTTTTTTTTTTAATCCGGAGCATCATGTCTTTCTGTCATTGCGGGTTGACGTGAAACGCATCGCTTCAGGTTCAGGAGCGGGGGAATGTTAACACAGACACCAGATATAAAACAATACTGCAAAATACGAAGAGATTTACCTGGTGCTGATAGACTTAATCAGCACTGTGTGAACTTGTTTGGCAGTGAGGGCTTGAATGTAACGGACGTTCATTTATATGTAAAAGTCCTGCACTCCAGCTTCAAAGGCTGTTTCAGCTCTATTTTCTCCAGAACCTTGCCTTCCCTTTCCTTTGTTTTGTTTTGTATAGAGCAATTATTCCCTCATTTCCTCAACTCTTGTCCTTTTCTCTGTGCTCTATAAGTTTCTTTGGTCGAGCATTTGAGAAAGCTTCAGAGAGCACCAGCTCCCGAACTCTTCATGACAACTTCGACACATCAAGTAAGTAACAGTGTCATGTACTTTTGTAGTCTGCACAGTGTCTAACAGGGTATCTGCAGGTCTTGAAAAGGGTTGTGTTTACGTTCCCTTAAAATGGCTTAAGAAGATTTTAAATAGTCAATACTGTTAGCTGCAGCTAATAATTATATTATTATATTAGGAAATATTCTCATACACACCGGGATAGTACAGACAAAAATGTGACTTAAAGGTAAATAAATTCTATGAGGTATTAAAATAACTCTTAAAAGGTTGTAAATTTAATTTGGCAGACACTGACACACTGATGCACCTTGACAGAGGTTTATCAGTGTCAGTTACAGACATGTCAGTCTCTTCTCTGGACTCTAGGTGGCAGCCTTGTATTTGTCTAATGTACAGTCCAGCTTTTATTCATCCAGACTCGGGCAGCAGTCCATTATGTGACTGAGCACCAGGCACCATGAAATAAATGTGACATTCATTACGTGCATTTCAACACATCAGTAATGCTTCATGTGTAGAATAAGATTCAAGCATTTCTAATTGTTCCCACTTCAAACAGTTTTTCCAAACTACCAACAGATAATCACTTACAGAAAGTGTTCTCATTACAAAATGCTGCTGCACTCTTTCTTAATGCACTCAACTTGTGTCTTCCTCTCTGCAGTAATTGAACTGAAGACCGAGGACAGAAGCAAGTTTCTGGATGCACTCATCACCCTCTTGTCATGAGAAACTCAAAGGGAACGTGAGCATGAGTTTCGAGATTGAGTCTTGAACTGTGAGATTTATGTTGTCACCAGTACAAGTCTTTTTGTTTTTAAAAGTTTTAATGATTTTGTATGTATATTGTACAGTCCTTTTGTAAATGTGTGGAGGTCTTATTTCTGCTTTTAAATTCCTGTGTTTTATTCCTGTCTATATATGTGAGTAGTTCTCACCACATTAGATTTTAAACATGTTCAATAAATCATATTAAATGACTTAAATGTGTAGATTTTCCAAAATCATTTGCTTATTGCCATCAGTTTTATTGGTTTAGAAAAATGAAAGATCATTTGTCTTGTACAGATTCAAAGCTCTCCTTCAGGTTTAGTTGGAATTTATGGAAGTGTTAAATAAACGAGGCATTATTCGGTTGTACTTGAGCTTCTCAGTCATCGAGTGAGAAATCCACATTGTGCTTCACTTCAGCAGGACTTTTCTCGCTGTCACAAAGGTTGGAGACAGTGGGTTGTCTAGTTAAAAGGCACACATTCCTCTAAATTCTCCAAATCATGTCTGATTTCATTTCCTTTTCATCAGCTTAGATAGGAAATGTCATGGTGCTGTAGATAAATTTGAAGGAGACCTTATTTTACAAGTATTGTGATCATATATTCAGTTAAAACGGACATGCCAATATTACTTAATATAACAAACAAGACAAGTTCTAAACAAAGTGAACGAGTGCGGACATGCCATCCTCTAAATATTACCTAGTATTTATTAACCGGCAACATAAACAACCTGGAAATTGAAGTCAGAGGACAAAACCCCTCACTGTTCCCTCCATGGGTTCGCCTGCAGTTAATGAATGTACAAAAACACACACCTGCACAAACAAATAAACATATGCATATGCAGCATCTTTTTCCTGCTGTCTTACTTGTAGGAAAGTTAATCACTTAACAACAGGACAGTGGGAAATCAGGAATAATCTTACCTATAATGTTAGATCATTAGTCGAAGGTGATCTATTGTATCTCAGGCTAAAGGAAATAAGGAAGTTTGACCTGCTCTTAAACGTGCCGTCACTTATTTTATAGTTTGTTAACCAAGTTAAGAATTGCAACCATGCCACCAGTCTCTGGTTGGTCTGTTAGGAAGGTGCTAATACTTAATCCAGTAGTTCTAAATCTGTATACCTCAAAAAACACAAAAACATCTGTTTGCTGCTACCATGACAGGTGATACAGTGTGGTGGTTAACAATCCACCTAATACTCCACACGCAAAAACTAAATCATAGTTGTTTTTTTTTTTTTTTTTTTTTTTTTTTTAGCTACCTCAGTAACCCATGCTGAGAACCACCATTGTTACTTGTGGGCACCAAGGCTGGAGAAACCTACAGTGAATCTTATTTGTTAAAAGGAAGTTGAAACTTGTGTCATGAAACAAAGATCTGGCTGAGTTTTTGCTGTTGGCAGTCACAACCGATGTGGGGCAGAGAAAGTGATCCGAACAGATTACGGTCTTTTCATCGTGATCCAATCTTTTGTTAGGCTGATGCACAACTTGTGGTTGCACAGAAAGCAAAACAGCTCTTACTGTATTTTTATTTTGTATTTTTACTTACAGTAAAAGTATTGAGGTTTAATGAACTTTAACCTCAGGCTGCTCATGTGGGGCAAAGGTGAAGGCTGCGACCCTGGCCCACATTGGAGAATGTAGGCCAGGCCTCCTGGTGGTGATTTGCTGCCGGTCCAGAGAGTGACTGGAAAGGTGGAGCCTGAGCCGGTCTCTGAGGGATAATTGAGATCCTTATCGCTCCTGGATCAGGATGAGATCTTGACCTTAGGAGTGAAGGGTGTTTGGGTGTTTTCGCAGGAAAGTCCGGGACTGAGTGGCAGCAGTGGGACTGAAACGTGCCACAACCTGCATCGTTTTGCGGGTGGGGGCGCAGGAGGGGGGTAATTTATTGTCACCAAAGACGGTGTGTGCGTCATTGTCACTTAATTGTGTGTAAATGTGTACAATATGTATGCTGCCTCCCCTGGGAGCAATTTACATCCATAATGATATTGTTCACAGTCACAGCAGAGTGGTGTTATGCAGTTTGCAGAAATACGGAGAGCTATGAAGGACACATTTATATCATGAATAGCTGATAAAGGCGTCTTCAGCAGCCTCTCTGGTTCTCCTGCATCTCTTTTTGTTGTGTTTTCTGTTTCTGGTGGACGTTTTAGTTGGGTGGCTGTTCTGGAGCTTTTGATAATATCACACGATCTTCATCAGCAGATGGAGTTGTCCAGGTGCAGCTGTTAAGATACATGTCTTCTGAGCTCTTTTAAGGCCTTTATGTGTTATTTTTAAAAGCAGAGGTTCCCACAAAGTCATGGACATGGAGGGAACTGTCCTTAAAAACCTTATTTTTCTTTATCATACCAAAGGTGAAAAGTAAACAGTTACATGGATGTTATTATGTCAGATGTTGGAGAGAAAGTGGAGCATTTGATCGCTCGCATGGGATGTGTATAGGAAATGGAAAGTGCTACAACAAATATGAGTTGTTTGGTGCTTTATTGCTATAATTTTTCTAAGGAAAGTGTGAGGAGACAGATATAAATACTTCATTACAATATTGTTAGTAGCAAGTAAAAAAGGAACTAGGGAGAGGTGGAGCCACGAACAAAGGAACAAAGCAGCAGTAATTGTGCCAGTAATTACCTAAGAAATCATTTTAATGGAAAAACTGATGAGTATCTTGAGATTACCAAGAAGATTCAAAATGGCAACAGGGTACACAAATAAACCAATCAACTGGTCTGAATACAGTAAATGATGGAAAAATGTCACTGTTTAATATTGCAGATCATTTGCCAGTAAAGATTTAAGTGAGATAAGAAGTCTAAGGTTCAAAGCAGCAATTAAACACTCAACAACAACAAGGTCCATTTAGTAGCTGTTCAGGAGCTTTAAAACCAAAATGGAGGAGAGGTCCAACAAGTGAGATGATGTAACTTTAGCTAAACTGGCCACTGGTTACAAATGGCAGTGATGTTTTATTTTTTCCCTCTCTGTGATAAAACTATAGAAGTGTTTGTTTGTGACATACTGAATGTCGTATGTAGCACAAATAGGTCACAGTGAATTAATGTCAGTTACACAGCAAGGTCAACCTAAAGTTAACTAACATCAACCACTATAAGCTACTGGTCACAACAGACTAAACAAGCCTATAGCAACTACATCCCTGAAGGAACTGAGCTGAGCAAAGACGTGTTTCTTGTTTTTGAATTCAACTTTTCATTTGTAAGAGGACTGTGAAAGAAGATTATTTTGTTTAAAGTAGCGCAGTAAAAAAAATAGAAGTTCAAACATCAAATTCAGCTGCTGATGAAGCTTGTGTGATATGATTAAAGCGTGCAACAGCTACTAAATGTCTTCTCCTGTTTCTGATGTCAAGAATGAACTTTTGGACCTGAAGTTTTCCTCTGATGTTGAGGAAGAAAACATAAAACTTGGTCTTCTCTCTGTTGGATGCTGTTCAGGACAGGATCGAGGTTAAAGAACAGCTGCTATTCTCAATCATCTGACACTTACCTGGTCAGTGAGCAGGTACAGTGTCAGTGTTGGTCGGTCTGTTACTGTTCCAGTCATAGATCCACCTGTTCAGCACCAGCATGTGGCTTCTCCCCCTCAGCCATCAATCACTTTGCTCTCCATCCCCCCTCTTGCACCTCTGGTGAAGTGGGGCCACTGCCCTTTCCAGTGCTCTGCATCCGAGGAATGTGCCATGCAACAGACCCAACACACACACACACACACACACTGAGGGAAACATACCCCCGAAAGGCAGGATCGTGCAGTCGATGTGTAGATGTGCAGAGCAGCATTTTTGAAGGCCTCACAGTCGTGTTGCCTCAACAGGGGCGAGCTGCTTAGTGGAGCTTTAGGAGATGTTGGTGGAGTAATGACGGTGGTGATGGAAACTGATTCAGTATTTTCTGACTTTTGTGATGCAGTTTCTTATGGACTACTAGGAAAACTCCTATCCAGTGCTTTTTACATTCTTTAATAAAACATTAAACATTTTTTAATAAACAAGGAAGTCTTAATAACTTTATATTCACAAACTCACCCCTGTAAAAAAAATATTGAATTGCCAGTAAAATCTGGTACAGAGTATTTGATTTCTGAGGCAGATGGTTACAAAAATCTAATCATATATTGGCCAGTATTCATAACACATTACATACTGTATACAAATACTTTTTTTTTTTTCGAAAAAGTCCCTGAAATTGGGTTTTTAGAGAGTTGTAACCAGTGCACAGTCCTATGCAGTTTTTCCAGCCACCATAGGTAATGTGAGGATGCTTTAAAAAATAATGCAATCAACAGTTTGTCCTTTATCAATTAACAGTAAGCAGAAAAAATCTAATCTATATTTGGGGTGACCACCTTCTGCCTTTAAAACAGCCCCAATTTTCCTTGGTACACTTGCAGATTGTTTTTCAAGGTAGTTGGCAGGTAGAACTTTAGTCTGTCTCTGTGTTTCCTGTCTCTTCATGTAATCCACACTGACTCCATGATGTTTCAGGACTCCTTGTTCTTTGACTGCGAGGAGCTGAAATCAGCTGAGCAGACATTCCTGGTCCTAAAATAATGAATCGTGATGAATCTGGTAATCTCGACTTGTCATTTAGTGGAATCAGCAGCTGGTTGCTGGTTGTTGTTTCATGATGTACTCACATATTGCTTAGTTATTTCTGGGAGTAGAACAAGGTTTTGAAAGTTGACATGCTGGGTGCAGTGACAATGACACAATGTCCTGTCTTGAGCTCAAGTTTCTTTTCAGTGTGAATTTGTGAAGTGGACAGTGCAGTCTGTCAGTAAGGGAGGTGTTGTGATGTTTTTTTGTCGCTCAACCTCCCTCTTTTTTCGCTGTCCTTCTTAAACAACTTCAGTTGTTTTCCTTTGTTTTGCCTCTCTGTACCTAACAATCTCAGGATCCACACAGGATTAGTTATACTGGACAGCCAGAGACAAAGAACTACAGCTGACTGCCTCTGCCTGTCGCCTGTCTCCCCGTCACGCTGTGAAAGGATGATCACACACAGCAAAACAGACCTGTTACATGTACACAACACGAGCACAGTACATGATCAACCACGCAAACATCTCATAGAGACTTTCTCTAAAATCCACAGTCATCAAAAACGAGAAAAACTTTGTCACTTCAAATGTTATTTTCTGTCTTCTTATGTGTCAGTCTGTCAGCCCACAGATGCCCTTAATGATCCGTAACCCCTGTGACCTTTAACCCGCCAAGCCCTCTCACAGTCGGGGTGTTATTCCCTGAATCGCTCTCCTCTCCTCCATTGTTTTAAAGTGCTCTCAAGCAAAAGAGATTAGTATTGCCTGGAAAACATTTGCATGAATTTGATACCGATTGATGTTACCGAGTCCAATGGAACAAGCTGTTGAATTATCACATTTAAAGGAATGATTCAACATTTTGGAAAATACTCGCTCACTATTATCATGTCATTTCTTGGACGAGGTGTTGAATTAGAGGATTGATACTACTGTCATATCTGTGTGTTTACTATGAAGCAACAACCAGCAGCTGATTAGCTTAGCATAAAGAAACAGAAGGAAACAGCCTGCTTCTATACTAAGGTTTAAAAAAACATTTGCCTGCTAGCATCTCTAAATATCACTGACATTTTTTTAAACAAGTTGTTGAAAGTGTCCAGAGCCTAATCCCCTGTAAGAGACCCAGGCTAGCTGTTTCCCCCCATTTCCAGTCTTGTGCTAAGCTAAGCTAACTGCCTCCTGGTTGTAGCTTCATATGTTCCTCACAGAGAGAAATATCAAGTCTCTCATTTAACTTTGCTCAAGAAAGAAAAAAAAGACTGTTCCTTTAACAGAACTGTCTCTGTAGTTACTTGTATCGTCTGGAAAAGTAGCCCAGTTTATCCTATCCTATCCTATTTTCCTGTTTATGTATTATAACATTATAAGGATCTTTAAGACCTCTAGATCAGGAGACATTTATGATAAATTATGGTTTTCCCTGCTCTTTTTTTAAACATTATATTTGGGTTTGCACACACTGAAGGAGGCCAGTCTCAAACACAATGATGAGGGTGTCTTTTCTTTTATCCTCTGTGGTAGGTGGCTCAGTCATGCAGGACTCTTCTTTAATGGACGACATGCACTACAACTTTCATTCTTTAAAATACACTGCAGTCCCATGCACAGCGACAAAGAGAGAAGAGCTCAGGAAAAGAAAGAAGAAATCTCTTTAATATTGGTTTGTTTTAGATTAATCTGTTTCACATATTTAGATCAACTGCTGACTTTTTTTGTGTCTGTGTTTTCCAACAGTCCTGAAAATAACGAGCAGAGTTTTCCTGTGAGATGCAATTAGTGTGGAAACAATACACTTAGTACTCCTCGAAATCCTGATCCTGTTTGTGTGTGTGCGTGTTTTAGACAGTTTGTTTACTCAGCCACTGATTGCCATATCCTATTTATATTTTAATATGGGAGTCCATAGCAGCACCACCTGTACCACACAGTCCTGCAAACATGATGAATAAATCCTGTTTACGGCTATAACCCCTCCATGTTAGGGAAGATTTTTATTTTTTTTTTTTTCATTCTTCATCTCTGTTGAAGCGAGAGACTGACATCACATACATTTTGCTAACCATACCAAATCAGAAATGTCTCTTGATCCCACCCAGACATTCCTCATGCTGCCAGGCCACCCCTTCATCTCAGCAGAGGGCTGTCATTCACCACTTTGTCTGGTCTGCCTCACCTATGTGTGTGTGTGCAAGTCAATACATGTTCTTCATATGTCCAAGTATCTTATGATGATATACTGTATGGAGGCATGATCTCACGCAGGCATGAAAGGAGTAGAAACTCCCCGTTTCAACTTCTCCTCTGTCATATTTTGAGATAAAGCCGTCACTGTGCGCCTGTTTATCACTCTGTTAATAAACACTTCAGCGGCTGTAAATCTGTTGGGCTCTTATCTCAAATTACTCATCAATACTTAAATATTTTGTCATCTTGGGAAGTGTAATTTAATTTTTGGCAGCACTTTTTATAAATATTCAGGTTATATAAGGTTGTGGCTTAACTACTCCCTGTTCTTGCTTCAGGTATGAGCCTCCAATTATATCAATATTAGTGACCTTGCATCAGAAAGCAATATTACACTTCAGTATATTTGCTTATTTACACATTTTGTGTTATGGAGGAATATTATCATTTACACTGAGTTGTGTTTTTTGTTCCCATGGCGAATTTAAGTTCAGTATTCACTCTCTTTTAGCTCCATTTTGTTCTCCACCAGCTCCTGAGGGAAATGCCTGGTTCTTTAGATGATAAATGCTCCATTATCAATCAATCAATCAATCAGTGCTGCTTTATTAATCCATGAGGACAATTTGATTTTGGGCACAAGTAAAAACAGCCAGGAAACATACAAATTACCAGCACTAGCAAAGAAGTTAACAGAAGTGATAAAAGTCATAATAACGATAAGAATAAATAAATACAAAAAAAGTCCACAAGGCAAATGGTTTATTTAGCTTCAGGAGGAGGAGAAGTTTCTCAACCTACACAGGAACCAGTCACCAATGTGATGCATTCACATGTGCTTTTTCATCAGGGTTAAATCAAGCAGAGTTTAACAATAAATGTGACTAAACAAACCGCAGTGAGAGGTTACATGGATGTTTCATACAGGCGTATGAATTTCCTTGTATCAGTGGGTGTGTATATTTTTGTTAGTGCTTTAACCCAACCACCAAGCTCTCTGGTTTTCAGACACACACACACACTCCACCCTCCTCCTCCTCCTCCTCCTCCTCTTCCACACCCTCCATGTTCCTTCCTGTTTCCTGTTCCGCTGTCCGTTGCACAGGAAGCCTGGTCGTGCAACTGGACCGCGACAGAAACTCGTGAGTCACCGAGCTGTAAACTTTGCAGACATACAGGAGAAAAGAGCGAGGTGTTTTGCTTTTTTCCCTCTGATCTCCATCTCTAACCACTCTAGCTCATGCATTGTTTCTCAGACAAATGGCTCATGGGGTCTTTAACTCTGTACAAAGCAACATTTGTCCTCCACGTTTAACCACCTGCTGACTCTTGGCTTTACCATCAGTGAGTAAGCTCCATCCAGCTGGGAAGTCTGCAGACTGTATGCACCTGCTGACTCTGATCTACGTCTGAGTCAATCAACAAAAACACAAATTAATAATCCTTTGTTTTATGAATCATCCACAGCGGTGAAAGAAGTATTTGGCTCCTTTGCTTAAGTAAAAGTACTAATACAGCAATGTAAAATACTCCATTACAATGCATTCAAAACTCCACTTAAGTAAAAGCACATGTATGAGTAGCACAAGTATGAACAGGTAGATATACTCAAAGTATATATGTCTTACATAATCAAATAAAATTGTTGCTGATTTTTTTAATACAACATTTATTGGATACATGTTTTTGTCATATTATTCTTCCACAAAAACCAATTATACAAACAAAAAAAGCACTTCTCAGTCAGAGTCAGAGAAAATAAAGAAATAAATTCATCATCTGGAGTTGTCAAATTCAACTCTATAACAACCACTGCAACATAATAAATACAAGAAATACAGCTGCCATTATTATTGCCCTTATAATTTAATCCTTACTTGCCCTTATAATTTAATCCTTACTATCATCATATTCTAATTAAAGTTTGATTTACACATCATATTTTAAAATATTTGTGTGTAAAATTGTAATCTGTAAGGTCACTGTAACTCTAGCTAACAAATAATGCCAATTAGTGCAGATCCACCACTTTTCACCCCTGATCACCTACACTGTTTTGTTGCTTTGTAGTATCCATACCATAAACTTTCCATTATCTGACAGTGTAACCAGTTATCTGCAGGTGTGAGGAGCTCAGGGAGGGGTTGTGACCCCCATCAATTGTGTGGAATTCAGCTTCGATGAGATCATGCCTGGTCAGTCGAGGGAAGCAACTTTCGACTTGCCTGACCCGTGGCCGGCTTCAGAGTTCAAAGTTCATGTCATGAGAAACTACTCCCTTATAGCCCAGTCCAACCTCCCCACCCCCTCAGAAAAATGCACTGGTGGCTTCACAAAACTGAAATCAATACTCAGCCTGACCGAGATCTGACATGACCTTAACCGTGCGGCCTGGTCGCTGCGCCAGGCTCAGGGAGGTCAAGTTTAGAGGTCAGAATAGGTCTCTGCGTGTTATGTCATCTGTTTCTATGAGACATATTTGTGATAGCAGCAGCTTGTTTGTTTACATTCATGTTTTAAACTCCCTTTGGCCAGAATTTGTGTTTTTTCCTCCCAGTGTGCAGCATTTATGGCAACACTTAACACCTGCTCTTAAACTGAAACACAATGAAACCAACGTGTTTCTGCTGTCACAGCTCTTTTTGCAGTGACCATTACAGGCTTTAAGTAAATCCCTCCTTCATCTTCCAGACTGCTGTGCATATGCTGTGTGTGTGTACGTGTGTGTCCCCATGCTTGCAGGAATGTCTGCTGGCCAGGCCTTTTATTAGGCTCATCCATACCACCACATTATAGGCTCCTGTTGCCAGGCAACTCCAGGTTCTGGCTGGTTACCATGGCGAGCGCCCATTGAGTGACGTTGCTGGCCCTATTTGCCTCCCTCCTTATTGGAATGAGGGCCTTTTTAAAGGTGCACCCCCTCCTACCCCACCCCGACTCTTTCTACACTCACACACACATATACTCACTTAACCCCTTGCTCACACACACACACATCCCCTGCGCTTCGTCACCCTCTGTGTGGTGACTAGAGGAGTGGAACTAACAATCCGACAAAAACATCTCACTGAGGCAGACCAGACTGGACCTTCCAGGGAGTGTCTTTGTATAGAAAAACCCATAGAGAGCCCAAAGTGGGAACGCCTACTGTAAGCAACTGTGAGACTAAATTAAGTCTGCTGATATTCTATATTTCTCTTACTGTCAACAAATCCCATGAAAAGCCTAAAACCAACAATTCATTGGTCAAAAAAACAAGTATTCTCTGTGTAGATAAAACCTGATATAGGTTACTCCTCTGTGCCACGGAGTAACATTCTTTAAAAACTACCATGCCCAACTGCTTTAAGTAATGAAACTTCAAATTTATGACCCATTTTTAAAGATCTATGTCTTCACAATACTTGGACTTTGGGCTGAGTACTGAGGCTGAGTGTTGAAGGATGGACTGTTGTTGGTTTTAGTCTTTTTAGGTGAGTTTCACCAACGTAACAGTCATTTTTGTTACCAATCACTTTGTCTGTTATTTTCTTGAGTTAACACATTCAAGTTGCTTGTTTTGTTCAACCAACAGTCCAAAACCCAAAAGATATTCAGTTTGATATCAAAGAAGACTAATAAACCAGCAAATATTCACATTTTATAAGAAGGAACCAGTGAATTTTTTACCATTTTTTCTTAATCAAACGTCTTAAACAATTATGAAATTGTTGTAGATACATTTTTTGTTGCTCAATTAATTGGTTAATTGACAAACAGCTACAGCTTTACATGAAAGATCACTCTTGACTTTGGAAATATGAAATATATAGTTTGGAATTATGATATCATTTCACAAGGCGATTGTGATTCAAGCCACTCTTACGAGTTTTCTTCAGACCATTCATCTGAATCACATGGTTATCAACACATGGAGTTTGCTTGTTTGAATTTCTCGACTACAAGTGGACCTTGAGTTAGGATTGTTGTGTCAAGATTCAATTTCCAAAATGAACTGTCATGAGGCCAAGACACCTGAGGAGTCCTGAAAATGCTGTGAATGAAATCCTAGCAGCCGCTGAGGACGCACCTCAACAGATCCATCTCCATGACAACTGAGCAAACTCTATCCACTGATGAAGACCATGTGATATGGTTGAAAGCGCCAGAAAAAAGTAGTTCCATAAGTGTTTTGTCAAACTAAATCATTATATTATGAATTTCAGAGATTTGGTGATAAAGTCTTAGTCTCATGTCATAATTTTATATCAGTATTGTTCTACGTGCAGCTGTGTAGTTAAGTGGAAAATAATAAACATGCAGGAGTTTTTTTGGGGGGGGGTTGGATGTGGAGAATAATCTCTGGTGAATAATGAGCTCAGCCTTGGTTGACATTTTACAACAAGTTCTCCTCTTGTGGTGTGTGGCACTGATCACACACTCTCCTGACTGTATGTGGACTTTCTGCAGGGCCACATTTTCAACTTTTAAGAGGGCATATGACCTGCTAAGATTCTTAAGTCACCAGCAAAACAAGTATGCATAAGCTTTTGTAATCCAGGGCTGTTACTCTCAGGATGAAATATCTCGTGTTGTTGTGTTTTTCCACAAGTTTTTCACAACAATCCTGTATCTTTAATATCTTTATTATTACAGTGCAAAGTATTATCCCCGGTGTTTGTGGTGCCCTTGAAGCAGCTGTGGTTAAACTAATGACTTCAGAGTGACGGTGTGTAATCGTTCGTCACGGAGTCCATCTTCTCTTAGCACCGTCCTCACGGAGGGAGATGGGTTTGTGACGACTAATGAATGGAGTGACTTGCGGGAAGACGATTCCAGCAACTTCTCCGCAGCTCTAATTTGAACGCCTTTCAATGACTGCGGATGAGGAGGGTGGGGGGTGGTCTGCTACGGCGAGGTGGGGGTTGTTGGAGTATTGTGAGCTGAACAGCAGAGCCCCACTCTAGTTGAATGGGCATTGTCATCTGGATTTCTATGGCTAACCAAAATACTTTCTCCCGCCGTGGGGGTTTATGGATTCGTGGTGGGAACGGCATGCATTACGCACAGCCGCGGAGGGCAAGTCCTGTCTCTGCGGACCATCACAACACCAGTTGTCAGTTGTTTTTTGTTTAAGAACACACGTTAACTAAAGATTTCAGACAATATATTCAGTTTAATCTTAATAAAATGAAACGGTATTGCATCTTCATATACATGAATAATGAATCATTACATCAAACGTCAACAAAACCAACAGAAAACAGCGTTTATTCCTTGAATAGTTTGAAAAGAAAAGACTTCCTGCAGTGACAATGATGCAAAAAGAAAAAAAAACAACTTTGCAGGTGCTCAGTGCAGCCGTGTACAGGACTTTAACATTTCATGTTGTGACCTCCGGATCTCCAGGCTCTCCGGAATCTCTACATGTCCAAAAATAGACTGCAAACCTCAAAGTCACCGCCACCAACTTCTGAACAACACAAAAGCCTGTCCGTGATTTATTAGGGCTTTACCATGCATGCACTTTTCTTTCTTTTCGTCTTTCTTTATTTGCTATTGGACATTGTTGGAGTCCTCAACATGTCGGCGTCGTTCCACTAAAGGAAATGGGTCCTTGAATGCGTGAGAGTGCAATCATTCTCAGTTTACTGTACACGTTTGTGCTGACAATGCACATCAAGGCAAAAAAAAAATGAACAGTGTATATATTCGATGGCGAGAGTTCCTCTAGAAAAGAAAACGTTTGTAGTTACAACGGTAAACAATTCAAAATACTAGTAATTTCGAAAACTTACAAAAGCAGGTACCTAACAAAGATACTCCTTTTTGTCGTGAGCTACCTCTTGTGGTTGACAGTCTTTTTTTTTTTCTTAATCTCCTGTAGATACAAAAAGGATTTGTGAATTTGCGGTCCGAGCGTATTGAAGGTAAAACAGCAGAGGTGCTTCCATTGATTTTCAAAGTTCAGATTTCTAATTTTAAAAAACTGCAGGTGCAAAGATAACGTCCGTTAGGAAAAAAAAGTTTTTCAAAAAGCTGCAGGTCACTTTTACGCACCGCCTGCCGTGAGCCACGTAGCTACACATAATTCCTCTTGTCATAGTCCCCGTTCTGCGTGGCTCTCTTGGTCGGTGCGTATTTTACTGAGTATCCCGAGTTCCCGCTGGAGGGACAGGAGCAGCACAGCAGCGCTCCTCCGATCAGTAGCAGCGCCGTGGCCGCCCAGCCGATGTACAGCGCAGCGCCGATCTCCCTCTTCTTGGATGCGGGCACCTGCGGGTTGTAGAAGTCCGATATGATGTTGTTGGCCATCCAGCAGAGAGGCACCAGCACGAACAGGCCGCTGATGATGTAGATGACCCCTCCGGCGTTCACCACCCGGGCTTTGATGTACTCGGTGCGGATGCAGTTAGTGCACTGCGCGCCGGCGATCACGACCATGAGCCCCAGCACGCCCATCACCGAGGAGATGATGGTGAGCGCTCTGGCCGCTTGTAGGTCGTGGCTGAGGGCGAGGACTGAGTCGTGCACCTTGCACTGCATCTGGCCCGTGCTCTGCACCACACACGACATCCACAAGCCGTCCCAGATCGTCTGAGCCACCACGATGTTGGCCTCGATGAAAGCCGTCACCTTCCACATGGGCAGTCCGCACGCAACCATCACCAGGAGCGAGCCAATTACGCACAGCGACAGTCCCAGGATCTCCAGTCCGGCCGACACCATTTTCGCTCTTTACGATCAGTCAAGTCTGTCTGAAACTTTTCAAACTCTGCCCTAATTTCTCTTTTTCTTGAGAGCAAGGTGTGTTTCTGCTCTTTATGTCTTCGTTCTCGCTTCGATGTACAGGAGCGTCAGTCCTTAGTTGCGCATCACTCTACTCGGAGATGGAAGAGACAGCAGCTCTGAGTCTCTTTGTTAGTGAGTGGATGTGAAAACAACTGGAATCACAGTAGCACCGAACCACGAATATCTGCGGGGTGGGGGTGTGTGAACTAGGAGGAGAAACTTTCCTCCAATCAGCTGTGGCCGCATCCTCAAGAGACCAATGAAAACGCAGGGAAGTTGTGCGACTGAATAAAGCGGTCCAGAGCGCATTGTGCGTTTGAACAGTGATTTACAATGAATAGAGGGGAGCAGGAGAGGGGGGCGAGGGCACACGGGGGGTGTTTTAAGGGTATGGAGCGGCTGAAATGCAGTGGTTTGGTGAATCATGGCGGTTGTTATTGATTTTTCGGACATAGAGTTTAATGGTACTTGTCTGTGGTATCCATGGCTTAAAATGGCCATTTCACACCCACTGTGGTATGTATGAGGCTCTTAATTGGCTGACAATAAAATGCTAGTAAAGATGAAAGAAAAGAAAAGCAAATATAATATTCATTTAAACTGTATTCACTTTAAATTTGAAGCAGCTTTTTTCTTTTTCCTCTATGTGATTAGACCGATTAACCGTCACACATTAAGTTCACTAAATGTCTAAAATTATGCAAAATAGTCTTAATTTCATACTTGAACTTGCAATTTGATTGCGATTTTAATATTTATTTTATACTTACGAATTCAAAGCAATGATTCTGTGATAATTGATGTTTTTCTTTACTATTATGTCTACTGTTAGAATAGTATAACTATTCTTAGTATTATTATTTCTTAATAAGTATGTTTCTTATCTTTCTACCATGTTCTTGTATATGTTGTTTTTCTTTACATTTAACAGAATGAATGTCAAAAGAATTCACTGGAGTAAAAAGTATATTATCATCGCAGTGAAGTAGAAGAAAGTGGCATAAAATGAAAATATGGAAACACAAGGACCTCAGGATTGTACAAATTGTATAAATACTTTCCACCTCTAGATTGCAGATTATAACACAACCAGTGGATTAAAATTGTTTGTGGACATGTTTTGGGCAAAATATTCTGAAACATGAAAAAAATTGACCTATAACCAACATAAAATGTATTTTTCTGGGTTTTTTTCATGCTAAGTAATAGTACTAATACCAAACTGTAAAAATACTGCATTACAAGTAAGTATAATCTGGAAATTGTATTAAACATCTCAAAAATATAGTGAATAACAATTGGTGACTGTGATACTTTATATTATTTTCTTTATTCATTAATTCGATCATTTGTTTTGTAAAAAATAATAAAATAGTGAGAAATGCCTTCACAATTATCCAAAGCCTAAAGTAAAACCTTCATAACAGCCCAAAATTATTAAAAGGTAATTTAAAAACAAATTATTTAAAGGGAAAGAGCTAATCCTCACATTTGAGAACCTGGAACAATTAAAAGTCAAACATTTTGCAAGAAAAATCACTTGGTGCGTAGTTATAGAGCAACATTTTCCAATAACTGCTCATGTGTTTTGGATTCAAAAATATTCATTTGTGAGGTAATTTCAAAGCTGTCAGATAAAAGTAAAAAGTACAATATGTTTCTCTGATTTACAGCTAATTATAAGTTTGAAGTGTCATGAAAAGAAAATACTCATTGAAGTACCTCAAATTTGCATTTACATGTAGTACTTGAGTAAATATACTTAGTTACATTACACCGCTGACATTAAACATTTTCCACGAAGTTATGAGTCGGCGGGCAGAGAGGAACCCGTTAAAGAAACTCTAATACTTAAGCATCCATATTGGATCTGACAAGCAATGCCCTTCTACGGACCACCCGTCCTGACCTCTGAGCCGTAATGGCGTCGATGGCGCTGCAGGATAGCCGTTGGTAAACGCTTCAGGGACGAGGGCGGACTCACGGGAACGGTTTCCGGGTTTCCCTTCCTGGGCTGGGACAGCGGCGAGAGGCATAAAAGCTCCTGTTGATTAACAATATTTCAAACTTACTCTGAGGTAAGGCACTACTCGGTGGTTTGTTGTTATTGTCTTTTTGTAAACGAGCTGTTAGGTCGAGTCGGAGCAGGGGGAAGAGGACACACGGGAGCGTCAGTTGAAGCCGAGCTGGCAACATGTCACCAGCCGCGGTAACAACTGTTGCATGCTAAAGTTTGACATGTAAAGTTTCAGTGTTGTGTTACACTCATATTCGGTTTATCAAACAAATTTTAAAAGGGAAAATATTTTTTGAATGAACTACGGTATTTAACTAACTGGTGTACGTACAAACTAATAATGTTATTGTTCCAGTTGATGTTTTGTAAACTCAGTCAGTGTCTGTCAGACTGGGTGTGGTGGACATCCAACTGTTGCAGACCCAGAGGCCTTCACACACGTTTAAAAATCCCCTGGCCAGTGACTGAAGCATTGTTTTATATTCTCCTTAACTATCTGGCACAATAACATTTCCTCCTCTTCAGATTATCTAAACAGTGATGATAGCCCAATACATTTTTTGAAACACTCAGTGCTCTTGAACTCTATTGTCCCACATTATACTCCCTTCAAAATCTCTGCACTACATATTCCCAAATCAGCACCATATAAAATCTGCATCAGATGTGCTGTTCAAAGCACTGACTTTCACAAATTTCCTGTAAATCCTTCTTGTGTAACATTCCTGACGTCTGAAATCGCTCTCTAACATCCGAACGATCCTTGACCTTTGATTGTAAAGAACATTTTCACAAAATAAATTTAGTGTTTAGACAACTTCACAATAACAGTGGGAAACAATAATGTATTCTCATTATGTGTCTGTCTAAGATGTGGCGGAGGGCCACCATTGAAGAATTATCATCCATCTTTGCTTGGGTTTTTGGCTCAGTGAAAACATGCATATTTCACTTCCTTTCCTGCTGAGTGGCGAACAGTATGGGCACCATGGCAGACTGGTGGAGCTGTAATCTCAGGCTGGCAGCTGCCCTTTTCGCTTGAGAAACAACTTAGCTTTTTACCCAGTTGGACACAGATCAATTTGATATCAGAAGGATAACATCTAATGGTACTGAAAGACAGCTCAAGCCTCTGATCCAGCACCTTCACTGCTCCCTGACCTTTACCCTTCCTGCGACCTCACCTCATAAACACTGGGAGCGTTGAGGAAGACATCTGTCTGACACTATAAACTACAAGGGGATGTTTCCTCCTGTTTTGCGCAGTGGTGTGAATGGAAAAAACAAATCTTGATTCACGTTGACAAACCCAAGTGGACGCACTCTATTGTGTCGGAGGTTTGTTACACGGCAAGATGCCTTTATTCACTGGACTGTGTGTAAAAAAAGTGGAGGAAGAAACACGCATTAGAAATGACTTTGATCCGTTGTTTTATTTTGATAGCAGGAAAACAGTCTCCTTTGGCATTTGAATTACTTTCACTCCACTCTATGTGGAGCCATTCAAGTAAATATTGTAATATTTTTGGCCTTCAATGGACTTAATGAGCCTGTGACTACTTCAATTTAGAGTTCCCACCAACGCTTATCGTCTTTAGAGCTGCAATTATTTGATTGGATTGTTTGATTAGTTGATAAAAAGAAATAATCAACTATTTTTTATAATCATTTAATCTTTTAAGTTATTTTTTAAGTTTTAGGTAAAAATGCCCAACATTTGATGGTCCCAAGTTGGCAAAAATGAGAATTTGCTACTTTTATTGGTTATATATCATAGTAAATTAAATATTTTTGAGTTATGTCATAGGCATTTTGCACTTTTTTCTGATTTTTAACAAACAGGTAATTGTACTGTACAGCAGCTGTGTGAGTAGTACAGTGTTAGAATAATATTTGGTTTCTGCTGTGTTTTTAGTTATTTCCTATCCTGTTCCCATCATCATAAATGGTCCATCCTGTGCTTTAAACTCTGTGTGTGTTATGAACAGGCCTCCTGGTTTCCTCATGTTTAAAAGGCTTTTTCATTCCGCCTATTGTGGCTTTTTCCCCCCTCTCCCTGGGCTCATATTATCAAAGTGTTTTTAAAAGCACAGGCTTAAAATCCAGTATCATATCTTTATTATTGTTGCCCACCACTGCTACCTTTGGTCCCCAGGAGTGGCTTAATTACAGTCAAGCCCCCGTGTCCATGTGTGTGGTGTGTTTGTGTACGTCTGTGTGTGTGTGCACATCTTTGCCAAACATCACTTTATTTTGCTCAGTGGCTCCGGGATCCCTGTTGCTGTCATCATTTGCCAGTAAATTACCATAATTGTTGTGATGCCACTGAGTTCACTAAATCTCCATGCTGTGAAATTATTGTTTCAGTGTTTCCAATAAGTGTATAAAGTCTTTAATCCATGGAGAGTGGGTGTATGGACCCTTGACACTGCCTGTCAGGAAGGTGAATAGTTCACCTAGTACTTCGTGCCCCTTCATGGCTTCACTCCAGCCAATAAATCAACTGTAAATGCATTACATGCCAAGAACTTTGGCTTTTACTAAGGTGGCATTTTTCCTTTTTGGCCCAAACTGTTAAATCTCCCCCACGTCTGGCCCGTTGAGAGCTGTGTGTATGTGAGTGTAAGCAGCTCAGCAACCCGGCCGATTAAATGGCCATTATTAAGAGAGTATTATTGAAGTGTGCCTCCCGCCTGTCTGTCCTGTAGTGTTGTCTTTGTGATATTACAACTGCGATATTGGAGCAGTTTAATTAATCTGCTGCTGGACTAATGCTGGTTCCCACAGAGCTTGTCGGGGGAATAATGTTCGGGATGTGTGTATGTGTGTGTTATACACATGAGTACGCCTGTGTGGGCCGCTACATTAACTTGGATGTTCATTAACAATGAAAATGTGTTCAGGGCTGAAACTAATGATTAAGCCACACTAGTGCTGTGGCTTGAGGGATGGCATTGCTGCTCAGTTGATTGATCCATCACTTTGCTCCAAACCTGACTTGTTCTCTAGCGCCACGATGAGGTTGACATTTTTGTTTTTTTGGTAGCGGCTGGTTGCTTGACCTGCGTTGATCCAGCTCCAGGCTGCAGCCTGTGTGGTCAGTCGGTCTCGTTTGCTGCGGCTAGAATTGGCTGCTCCGCTCTGCTCTGATTGTGTCTCCATGACGGTGTAGAAAGTGATGTTGCAGTTGTGTCTCGCCTTTGTCAAAACTCTGGGATGTACGTGTTGTAAATTGTCCAGATGCAGCACTACCCCTGTCACATAGTTCCACCATTTTCTTCACGTCAGATAACACATAGAGAAGTTAAGTTTGAAGCTTTATCTAGAACCACTCATCCAAAAATCCTCACAGTTGACACTGCACTTCCTTGGGTCTTCAGCAACATACTCATTTAATAGCTAATAGATTATTCCAAAGGTCTCCAATTATATTATGGTTGATCCACCACTTGATTAATCAACTAATTGCTTCTGCTTGAGTTAAATTAGTGTCATAATACTATGTAATGGTCCCTATAACACTTGTGTTTGGTGTTCATTTTTAGTATCAGTGATGATTTTTCCCTTTATTTTTTAAAAATCTTTACTTCCCTGACAAGGGCTCATATCCTCTCCATTGTTTTGACTGGGTTATCCCTTTGACTTGAGTGGACCCTCAGCCCCTGACCTGGCACCCCTCCACCCTAAATGGCTGGTGTCTCCCCTCGCTATCCTGCATGTGGCTGGTCCTGAATGTGGTCAGGGGTGAGGCACGTGTTCTCCCTCCTCCCCCTGGCTGAGCTGCCCTGTATAGGAAAGGCTTCAGGAACCAGAGGAATAAACAGCCATTGTTCCCCTTGTGGGCTCGGTGAAACCACCCTGTCAGTATGAGAGATCTTTGCCCACTTTCATGTAGATACAGAGGGCCCCCCGACCACCATCTAATGCATTTAACAGTGTGAAATGGTTCCCCAAGTATCCACAAATGTTTGTTTGTCACATGCCAATGGAGAAAGGTCAGTTCAGGTTCCCATGCCACCTTTTTTTCCCCAGCTAACATTATGTAACCAGAGTGCATCTCTGTTTGGCAGCATACCACAGCCTGCCTCTTTCTAATGCTTATCACACTCCACCTGTCAAGGGCCAGTGTGTTGGTGATAAAATGGAGCCTGTTCTTCCTGCTCAGTCATTATGTGGCTAATTTATCAAGCAGGGCTGTTGCTCTGTCGTCTGCTCTGGGTCATAGATTGGGGCAGGGGCATGGGGTACACCAGACTGTAACAGTTTAATGGGAGTCTGGGAACGAACTTGTTGCCCACAACTGTTAATCTCTGCCTCTTCTGTGTGATAGTGTTGGAGAACAGTGTCGTCGTCAGCCTGAATAAACGTCTCACTGCGGACTCAGTGTGCAGAGTCAGAGTTTGCAACATAAATATCCTGAGGCGTTGGGTTTTTGTTCCCTGCTTGAGAGAAATGAGTACAATGAAGATCAATAACATAAAGATAACTCTAGGTCTTTATTGCCTGTCTAATTGCTTATCTTATATCTATATTTAGCAATTTTGCCCCCAACTAATCCAACTAACTAATTTCACAAGTTTTTCTGACAAGGATTTGACTGCAGCAACCAATTTGAATCAAATCCTTATTTTAGCAGTAACATTTAAAAAAGAAGCTTGGTTTCCAGTTTGGCTAAGAAAGTCTGGAAATATGTCAGACTCAGCAGATTCCTCAGGTCAGACTAAAACATAGATCTATTTATTGATATGAAGCCAAAATCCAGTATGAATATGACATGGTAGTTTAACAGAGGTCGTAGGTTTTTCAAAATAATACATAAAGTGAACAGGTAATATTTTATTGTCAGGTCAGTACTTTGGATGGATAAAGCATCACCAAAAGATAAAACGTGAGCATCACATTACAATTTCCCAGGCACAAGAGAAGAAGAAACTTTTAGAGAAAATGATGTGTTTGGGTGTATTTCTGAGAAATTATTTATTCAAGATGCCTGGAAGAAATGGATTGCTGTCAGAAGGAGGGAGGTTAATCTAAACTGATTTCTAGATGATTTATTTGGCTTTATTCACCACTTTATCTCTTCTTTATCTCCTCTTTTTTTTCCAACAGTGACTTATCAGACATCCAATAAACAGTAGCGATGTCTCAGTCTGGAGAAAAAGGGAAGGTGAGTAACAGGCGGAAATGTAATCACATCACCGTTTTTACTCCAAACTATGACAAGTCGACAGAGCGTGCAGGAGGGGCTGCTAATAAGGCAGTGGTGATTAAGGCTCATGGTACTTGTAATCTCATGCACACACGCTTGCACAGGCATCCAGAGAGGATATCCTGTATAAATGCAAGTGTTTCATGGCTAAGCGTTATTGCCTGTTGGAATTTCTCAATGATATGCATCATCATCAATCTCACTTACACCTTTACTCATGTAGCACACCTCATAAAATGATGAAAAATGCCGGGAGGGAGAGTTGTTTAGCAGATTTACTCTGTCAAAAGAGCAAGTAGTAAAGTGTAAGAAAATTATATACATACTCTCCTATTTCATTTTAGCCATTACGTATTTTTTTACTCCCTTATTAATTATGTCTGACCTTAATTTTGAACAATGTGTGTGTCTTTTTCTTCTCTGCAGTTCCCAGATGCAGCAGGTTATGTAGGGTTTGCCAACCTCCCAAACCAAGTGCACCGAAAGTCAGTGAAAAAAGGGTTTGAATTTACCCTAATGGTGGTAGGTGAGTGATCACTGTTTTCTTTTAATGTCGTACTTGAGCTACCAGACACGTGATTTCTTCTGAGAATAGAGCTTTATTTTCCATTCTCTCTGGTTTTCAGGGGAGTCTGGTTTGGGTAAATCGACACTTATAAACAGCCTGTTTCTCACTGATCTCTACCCTGAACGCTACATCCCTGGTGCCGCAGGTATACTCCCCAGTACACACACACACGCACATGCATGGATATACACAAATATGCACACTGTAATAATGCTGAAATGTCTGCTGCAGGGTCTCCAGCAGAGCAGTATTTCAAGAGGAATGTTGGGAATGCCTTAGTCTCAAAATATGACCCTGCCCTTCTCATGACTTGACTTAGATTAGGACTTGTCCTGGCTTGAAAACAATTATCCGGTCCCTCCCCGGTCAGTTTGTGCAGATAAGAAAACACATCGTCCTTTTTAGATGACAAAACCCATGATTTGATTTTTTTTTTAAGGCGTATCCACCTTCTCAAAGCCTGCGGTTGTAGAGGTTGAGAGGCTTGTGTAAGTGCGTAGCTCAGACAGAAAATTTTGGATTTCAGTGTTGAAATTCACTTGAGTAGCGACTTGTCTCCTCTGTTATACAACCATCACATATTCTTGTACTTCCACTCCGCAGAGAAGATTGAGAGGACGGTGCAGATTGAGGCATCAACTGTGGAGATTGAGGAGAGAGGGGTAAAGCTTCGCCTCACTGTGGTTGACACCCCTGGATACGGCGATGCCATCAACAGCCAGGACTGGTGTGTGTGTGTGCATGTGTGCATGTGTGCATGTGTGTGTGTCTGTTTTGTGGAGGAGTGAGGAGTGATAACATGTTTCCTGTCCAGCATGCTGTCTCATCCTTCCCTCCTGTCCTCAATAACTCCCTTTCTCAGATTTCTTCCTAAACTCCCTATTTTCTATCTCTCCTCCCTCCACATTCCCTATGTCTAGGTTTCCTTAAACTGTATGTGTGTGTGTGTATGCACGTGTGGGGTCCTCATGCCTTTGGTGTCGATGTAGCCTCCTTGTCCGAGATCTATTTCCTGTGGATTGTCCTGGCATAGCTATATTTTTACACTGCTGCACACATGTACTCAGAAAAGGAAATAACTATAACAAAGATGAAGTAATAGAAAATAGTCACTTCCCCTTTCTCTATGTAGAATTTGTTCAGTGTTGGCTGCTTAATACTTAGATTATAATGTTCAAGAGTAAATAAATTAAGCTGAATTTGGTGAGGTAGCTGTTATTCAGGACTACATTATAAGCTCTTGGACTGAGAAATCAGTTTCCATCTTAGAGGATAATTAAAAGCATTAATCAGTTAAACTTTATCTTACCAGCTAATCAGTCATTTAAAAAATGGTGTAAAAACTTATACACTGTTTTCTCATGACATATAAAGTCACACCACTGAGTCATTGCAGAAGTCCTAAAAAATATTTACCCCACAGGTTCTTCTCAACTAGATATTCCTCAACTTACTAGTCCAGTTCCTTCAAAATTACATTTATGACTTTCTTTCCGAGATGCTAGCAATGTCATTCTCTACCATTTTGGTAGAATATAATAGTATTCATGTGGTCATTTTGTGTGATTATGGAGGCTTAATATCTGTTTTCTCTCTTTGTTTACCTCTGGTGTCAGCTTCAAGACCATCATTCAGTACATTGACAATCAGTTTGAACGATACCTCCACGATGAGAGCGGGCTAAACCGAAGACACATAGTGGACAACAGGGTGCACTGCTGCTTCTACTTCATATCTCCATTTGGACATGGGTAAACAAACAAACACACACACACTTTGACAGACATCAACTGTGAGCTGAAGTCAATGTTATCTTTCCCATTTGAGTTAGTCATGTCTAAACCAATACATCCAAGATTACCCCAAGTAATGAGACTGGAAAAATATACTTCATAGCCCCATCTGTGAAGCGTGCTGTAAAATAAAGTCATATTATTTGGCCTTGAACATGTTTACATTGATCGTAATCTACCGCCAAGCACGCACTTGATGTCAACAAGGCAGAACTTCCTCATTTTGGATCTTACAAAATGAAGCAGCTCTCACTTGTTAGTAAAGCTGTTTCGCCAGTGTTACATTATAAACATTTTGTAGCAGTAGTTACTGTCGTTGGTTACTTAGCATACACCTCTGCTGATCAGAAAAACTATTTTGGTGCTCCCCTTATGATGAAGAGATGGGTATTTAGTATGAACTGTAGTTCCCCATCTACACATAAATCTGACCTAGTTGACCTCTCTTCTTTTGATCTTCTTTTCTCCTTCTCCACTTCTCTTTCCCAGTCTGAAGCCTCTGGATGTGGAGTTCATGAAGGCCATCCACAGCAAAGTCAACATAGTCCCAGTCATTGCCAAGGCTGACACACTGACACTGAGGGAGAGGGATCGCCTGAAGAGAAGGGTGAGTTTGATACACACACACGCAATGGGGAAAGAAGATGTAATCGTCTTGATTTCATTCTTGGCTCAAGGATAAAGCTGAAATATCTAAGCACTTGTTGTCAGGATGTTGTGTGTTTTGTTTTTATCCCATCAGCAGGTCTATGGTTTTACCATTAGAAAGCAGATCACTGAATAATACGCTAATAATAGCAAAATCACTTAAACACTCTTATTGGCAGCCTGGTGTGTCAGGCATCCGTGTGTTTGTGTGATAAAGCACACATGTACTTCCCTGTGTAATTGCAATGATGTATGGCTTACATTCCTGTGCTTTTGATGATACAGCCAGATTGTTCAAAAGCACAGGGAGGAATAGCACAAGAGAAGAAACAGTAGGAGGCACAGGCGTAGGGAAAGAGTATTGTATATAATATAGATGTAGCACATCTCATCCAGTCTCAACCCATCCCAGATACTTCCTGCTGGAGCTGACCCAAGTGTCTGCCTGCCTGCACGCTCCTCAGCTTCCTGCTGTCCAGAAGGGGAAGGACAGAGTAGTACAATACAGCACACACACACACCCCTTGCAGCAACATGTTCAGCTGATAACCTCTCACATGCAAGATGAGTTAATAGGATTTTCCTGCCTCTGTGTTACACCTCTCTTCTCCTGTCCTTACTCTGCTCCCTAATACAGCGTCAGTATTCCTTTAGATGTTACTGTTTGTGGCAGCAAAAAAACGATTTTTAAAAGTAAATTGAAACAACCTATAGTACAGTCTGTGCTTTTACGTCTCAATTTAGAGTTTTGTCAATTAACTGATCACTAGAAAATGAATGGGAAACTATTTTGTTAATATTTTTTGGGCTATAGCTTCTGGCTTTTCTTTGTTTTGTATCATAAAAAACTGAGTATATTTGGGTCTTAGAAAGTTGGTCAGACAAAAAAATCTTTATTTGCTCTCTGACATTTTATGGCCTTAGAGATAAATTGAGAAAGTAATCATCAGACTAAAAGATAATGAAATTTATCATTAGTTGTGGTTCTAGTTCAGAAGTATGTGGGCAGTGTGTGGGGCTTTAGTTGCAAGTTACTTTTTCCTCTCACTCCACTGTGTTTTTAATTGGAAGTCGGCCTGTCTCCCCCCACCAGCCGCCGCCTGCCCAGACCTCCCACCTACCTCTCATTCAGGTCTCGGAGCCGGTGGTCTGGCAGGCTCGGGTTGGTCGGCTGACCGGAGTCCAGCTCTGCGAGTCTGTTTTGTTCAAAGCTCCCACAGTCAGATTGCCTGAAATCGCTGATGCAGCATCTTAGGAAGAGAAGAGGGTATTCAGGACACGCACTTTTCTTCCTGTATTTCCAAAGACAACAGGATTCAGTATTTGTCACAGTGTTAAAATCTGAGACCTCAGTGATTGAATCCGTGGTTTCACCAGTATACAAGTTGCTCCAGTGTCAGAGGTGAAATTCCTCCACTGTACTGTTCTTAAGGGACCTACTAGTTGAATTGTGCTCTGTAGTGTTGTTCTGTGTTTTGACCTTCCTCAAACCTTCTGAGTGTTCCTCTGGCACTTAAGATGAACAAAACCATGTTTCCTGCTAGCTCTGACCCCCGCCCCAAACTACAGAAAACCCCCAAGCATGTAGGCTTTCGATCCAGCTGGCAGGGTGCAGCAGGTCAGCTGTCTTGATTAGAGTTTTGGCATAGCTTTTGTTTAATTTTGTTGAAGTCCTCCATTTCATCCAGCTTTACTGTTGGACATCATATAGCTATTAGCCAATAGTGGCAGAGTGGGAAATGATAACACGGCAGCAGTATTACACTGATCTGACCTCTTTACTGCTGAGCTATCCACAACACTATCTGTCCAGTAGAGTTGATTTTGTTCACATGCTCTGCTAACTGTTCCCTTAACAGACATTTCCCACTGTATACTAAGAAGCAATTAGCTGCTGCCTTCAACAAAATGGACAAATGCACGCACACAAGCACACACTCACACACACACAGATTCTATTCTAGCTGTGGAGAACACATGATTATTTCTAAACTACGTGTAGAAATGGACACACACGAGTTTTTTAGCTTGACTAAATGATAGTGAGTTCCGGGACAAGCCATTATTGTCAGGAAATACAGAGAGTTAATTGAGCTATCTGCCTCACATTTAGAAATAGCACTATGTGTCCCGAAGGAGGGCATATTATTCCAGCTATCGTTTGTTTGGTCAAATTTCGGGCTTTTGGGCATATACAACTTTTATCTTCATCTCAGTTTGTAAAAATACAGTTTGCTGCAGTGGTGCTTCTGTGCCCGTGAAGGTTTCTGTCAAATGATGATGTCAGAGGCTGTTCAGAAAAACATAAATTTTATCCAGCTTGTGTAAACATGCTCTTTTATTTCCTGCGTTTGACGATTTATCACAGTAATCTCTTTTCTTGTGTCCATGGTCATTTTAAATGTAGAACGTCCCTGTAATGCCCATTCATCTTTCTAAGTGTCTCTCAGGAGAACAAATACATCTGGCTCGAGTATTTGTTGGTTTGATCAGATTAGCTGAAGTGGCTCTTAGGTATACGTGCCTGATTCCTGCCATGCAGTCCTGTACAGTGTACTGGGGCACCTAGGCCTTCCTTTGAGGTCAGAGCACCAGCAGCCAAAAACCTGCCATAGAGCAGAATGCTGGAAGATGATTGATAACCCCCTGCGTTTCTCCCACAGTATTTATTAGTTTGTTTTTTTGCAGGGTACTTTCTCACCGTTTTGAGCCATTTGTCTCTCAGTAAATACCCCCCCCCCCCTCACAAAGCTTGTCCAGTCCTCTCTCTTATTATTGGGGGAAACAGCTTGTACAAAACAATAAAAGTTTCCTGCAATGTGTCAAGACTGTTCCACTGACAAGACAGAACCTGCTGCTCTGTACAGCTCAGGCCTCACACAGAAAGTGTACAAACTTCCCATCATTCAGCTTTCATCCTCTGTGCTGCCTGCTTCTCTCCCAGTCCTTCCTCTACTGGCAGTGCCTCACTCAGCTGCCTCGTACTTTCTTCATCTGCCTCTTTGTGTCCTCTTTTTTTAATTTGCTCTAATGCCAATTTCCTTCACCGGGGTCGCCACAGTCTCTAGCTCATAAGTTGCCCTGAGGAGGGTATATTGAGGGGCTGATCCTCTCAGTCTGGGACCTTACAGTCATATCCTGTGTGGGGCTTTACTCTCAAAATGCTTTACTGGTTTTCTGTTTTGAACACAGACAACAGTACGCAGCTGGTTTAGACTGGAATCCTGATGGAAGCAAGTAAAAATGACCATGTTTGAACAGAAGATTTCTTTTCACGTGTCTGTTTTCCTACAAATTTGTAACTAGGACATCTTCAACATAATCTGCATTCTCGTTAAAGTCATTTTCTTTTGCAAAATTCTCTTTTCCCAGCTTCTCAATTGTGAGGATTATTTGCTATATTTGTTTTACGTAATAGTAAACTGAATTTTATCTTATTTATTTTTTTGTACATCAGTTTTAAACTGCATTTTAAACCAAAAGCTGTCGTGTCTTGAGGCTTGGTGTTTTCATGTGCTGGAGGAAAGCTCAGACATCTGAAAAGTCATATGCTAAACACCTAAACCTTTGACATGTAAGTAAATTTACACTTCATGACCACCTTGATGTTATTCCATCGTAGCTCTTTTGATTTTGCCAAAAGTGTGTTTTTTTTTTTTTTACTACAACACAGAAAGATTGGAATACTAAAACTAAGGTTTACATAAATTTGACTGAGTATGCTGTTCATGCAAATAGATTTACATATATTAAGGAAATTTGAAGACTGCAGACTGCCTAGAAGTTAGAAAACATGCTCAAACATCTAAAACTCTTTTGAAAATGATCTGCAGTAATATAGCTGCAGGACAGCTCCATTAAACCCTTTAATAATGATGAAAGGTTAGCAGAAGCCAACCAGATGCATTTCTGACACAGGCCTCTGCCTCAATCTATGTGATATCTCCTTTTTTTCTTTTGTTTGAAGACTAAAAGCTGTTCTTGTAAGCCAGAGGTCAGCGAGGGCTAGAGAACCCAGCTCCTCCTCCGTTCTCGCACCAGGCTACAAGCAGCAGACAATAGTTCAGCCCCTTTTCTTCCCTCCCTTCTGTTTTCCTCCCTTCTGTGCCTTCTCTCCTAATCTCTTATTGCTTCCCTCATCATCTCCATCTCCTTTCCTTTCTTCTCTTTCCCCTGTCCATCTCTGCTCACTCTCTCCCATCCAGAACCCTCCCTCATGTTTGTCCCCTCAGTTGCCATATTTCACCCCTGGCCGAGGCACTGTCACACTTTTCCCCTCATTGTCTGTCTCATTGGCTGATGTCTCCCCTCCCGACCGCTCCACCATACTCCCACTGTGTGAACCAGCTCTACAGCCCCACTGGGACACATTATCAGTGCTGGACTGTTCATACCGGCCTGTATTGTCACCAGGTTTTCTTAAATGGCAATAACAGAAAGTGAAGCAGTTTTAAGACACAGGGTAAACTTAAGAAGTTAGGTCTCTGGAGCTTGGAAGGGAAATTAAGAGGCAGGTATAGGCAACTGATTGTTGATGAGTCATTATGTGAGCTCAATGTTCAATTTTTTACAGTCTTTCTTGGTACACGTCCCTGCTGGTGCCCTGTGAGTAAAGGCAGAGTGGTGATTACTTCATTTTTACCTCTCAGCTCCTGTGTGTGTTTCTGTGTGAGTGTATGGGTCAGTCTGTGCCCAGTGCTTTTCCTGCCAGTCTTTCAAACACGCGGATATATTTATTTTTCTGCCCTCCAGTGGTCATTGTGCTGGGGCATGCTCCACATCTCTGCAGATTTTAAAACAATAAATATGTGTTCTTCCTCATGGAGCGAGCGACTCTATTACTCACAATCATCTGCTCTCAAGTAAAAGAACAAGCCTGCTAACGGTGTGAAAACAGCAGGTTTCCTTGTTTGAGGACCAACCTGGAAAGATGGTTTCCTAGACTTTGCTGTGCTGCTAATGAGTCACTTTTTGCCTGTTGGATTTACCGTTGAGACCCTTTTGATTACCAGCCCAAGTCGCAAAACCTGATGTGTGGTTGAAATGTTAAACTCAACACTGTCCCCTTCTAAATCTCACTTAAATACAAGATTACATGAATAGCTCGATTGTTCCTCTCCATGCTCTTTGATCAGAGGGAGAGGTGGGTGGTCTTAACTGTACTAATACTTAGCCCAGACAATAGGAGTGTGAGTGTGAGTGTGAGTGTGTGTGTGAGTGTGTGTGTGTGTGTGTGTGTGTGTGTGTGTGTGTGTGTGTGTGTATGTATATGTGCGTGCAAGTGTGTTGATCACCGCCACTCATATGATGCCTTCTCGTTACCATGGGTTGCGGGACTTCCTCAGTGCCTCCCATTAGAACAAATCCAGCTGTTCTGGTCCAGTCTGTTCCAGTCTGGACCGTCCACCCAGTCTCAGACTCTGACTGGATATATCTGGAATGCAGTCCTGTGCATGCATTCAAGTGTTTTTAATCCTGTGAACAGAAAGTTATTGTTTTCCCTGTGCTGCTATGTGTCAGAGCCTGTGCTGTATGGGCACATTTAGTAGGAGATGATATTCAAACAGCCGGAGGGTTTTGCTCTGTAGACTCTCTGGAGGTCTGAGCGGTCGAAGATGTGAGCGTATTTTTGACCTCTCTCTCCAGGTCATCCTCCGTCTCTGGTGATCCACACACGTAACACCTAAACTTTTTTCCTGGTCCTGACGCCAGATTATAACAGTTCACACAGTGAGGCAGCAGTTCGCTATGCTTGTGTGTATGTGAAAATGTGTGTGTGTTTGGGTTTGAGGCTGGTATGAGGCCTAAATCCCTTAGACCCCCCTAGATCAGGTATTGTTGGGGCTCCCTCACCCCCTCAGACTCCCTGCAGGCAGGAGAGAGCCAGTTAGTTGAAAGGCGTTTCCTGGCAAGAGAGAAGCATTTGTTCTCATGTGTCTTAAGGTTAGCAAATTAAGTCTGGAAACTAGAGTAAAGTCAAAGGAATCTAGCAAGGAATCAGCTTTTTCTTTTCATGTTGCCAGATCTCTGTTGTTTGTCTTGTAATCTTGTAATTGAGGTGTCTAATATGTGTTGTACCAAATATAAATACAGTAACACACAGCTAAGTTGTCTTTTCTGAGTGTAAATACTAACATTTGTTGGCAGGCGTCATGTGTGAGACTAAATCATTGTTTATTTAGAGCAGAGAGGTCTAGTTTTGCTGTATCTTGCAGGCAGAAGACTGTGGAGAAACTTTTGTCTTTGTTTCAAACAGGAATGCAATTTACAGACATAACACTACTTGAAGTTTTAGAGGCTCTCTGTCATTCTAGATATAGATTTACAACAGGAGATTACGTTAGATTTGTTACAGTATTTCTTTCTTTATCAAGAAGTGGGTTGGCACTTTATATTATGTGGGAAGAGATCATATTTTTACTTGTCCAAATTCATATTTTACAGTTCATTGGCTGGACAGTTGGAATTCATCAGACCCACAGGTGTTTCGTTTTTCTCTTTAGATATAGGATGATGATATGATGATATAAGGTCAGTTTTAGCAGATGGATTTTTATATTCGGCTGTTAAAGAAACAGTTTCATATGAATTATTTTCATACTCTTATCTCTTACGTACTTTCCAACCCAAAGTACAATATCAAAACAAATGAAAATATTTGTAAAACATTATCAGGGTTTTCCCTAGAATGTGTTTAGCCAATGGGATAAGCCACTTAGATATACACTTATTAAATCTATGGCATTTGCTTGGTGAAATTGCTTCTCTGCTCTTTGTACTTGGAGATTAATTCATAGAAGTGGATTCAGCTTATTATGTTAGCCTGAGGGGACCTTGTATAAAACATTTTGGGAAGAATGCTGCGTTCTGAATTCAGAAGCTAGTATCTGTAGTTTAATAATGGCTGAACTCTTTGGTTACATCTTACCTCTTTTTAGCCCTTTCCACTGTTAAACAGACATTTTTGCATGAATGTAACTACATAAAATGGATGCAGAGGTTGCAAAGTAAGTGCTTAAGTGCTTTTTATTCATTGAATTGTAGACACACAGTTGGACCTACAGGAATTTCATAAAGGACAGAGAGCACTCAGGAAAATTTACTTAGCGCTCACCATGCTCAAGATTTTCCTTTAATAAACTCTGCAGTCTTGGAAAAAGAGGGCCCCTGCTCCTCAAGGTGTTGTCTCTGTGTGAAACAAGGTTTAAAAGCAACTGAAAGCTAATCAGAAAAACTACGTCTAATGGCAGTGATGCACTGTTTCATTCCCATGGCCGCTCTGCAGAAGCTGGCAGGCAGCTGCGAGGTTACATAAATGTTACGTAAAAGTGCTGCTAGTCTGGTCCCCCTGCGTTCCCGATCCTTAGCTTTTCTCAATCAGGGCTGATTAGTGTCAAGATGCAGTTTGATTGTTTTGTTTCGTGGATGTTTTTTCTCTCTCTGCGTTGTTGATTTCCTAAGAATGCTCTGGTGCATGTTTCTACTTCCAAGTATTGTTCCCTGTTACAGATTTAGTCGTAGTCAGCTCTGTCCTCAGCTATCACACAAGAGAACTGTGTAATTGCGTGTGTGTGTGTGTGTGTGTGTGTGTGTGTGTGCGTGCGTGCATGCATGTGGTCACCTGTTGAATGTCAGGACTGCACTGTTCACCTCAACCCTCCCATGTTTTGTCCCTTTGCTCTTGTCTTTCACAGCCTTTAGTTTTCTTCCAGTGTTGTTTGTCCAGAATTCATTTGTCATTGCAGGTGTTTGAGTCATTCATATTTTTGTGGGTTTGCTTGTGAGAATGAACAAATCATGAAAATATTATTCCCTCAGCAGGTTGACGTGATGAAGCGGTTGATGCCTATAATGATGGGTTTGCACCCGTGTTTCATTATGATTGGACGCTTTGGTTACAGCTGATGTGCAGTTGCAGAAAAACTGCTTAGCCACAACCCCCATGACTACACCTGATGTAATTATATCTATGTATAGACCAGGTATGCTATATTTGGGCTACACATACCAACCACTACAGTGTATTTAACACTGCTATTCCTAGAAGTGAGTGAGCCTGACTGAAAATACATGTCTGGCATTATTCACCTGCAACTTGTGTCATTTCTATCCCATTTTCTAACTGGACAGCAGCAGCCTCCACCCTTACAGTTAATCATATCTGGCCAACATGACGAAATATTTCCACAAACAATGCTTCATATTCAGTGATGTGAGCCAGAAACACAAGGTGATAAATCTTGGGCTTCCTTTTCTAATTAATACTGAGGTAGAGTCTTGTGTGGCATTGTTTGTTCACCGCCCTGACAGCACTGAGTGGACCTGCATGGCCAACCATAACAGCACAGGGAGGGGTCGGGGGGCAGAGGGGTTGTATTATAGCCTGACAGGATGGTCATAAAATCAAAATGGCTCCCACTGCCAACATCTCCGTGCCAACGAAAATACACAACTCCAAGGAGGAGGAGGAGAGGCTGGTGCAACATTAGGGATTAAGGCTTACATTGTGTACAGTAAATCAGCAGGAGACAACAGGGATTTGGAGCAGGCAGTGATTTTGACATCTGATGATCCCTGAGAGGTCTTGATTATAGGTGTCGGGCTGTACTAAGCACATGTTACGGAACAGAATAATTTAAGTAAACAGCCATTTTGCAGCTTTTGGCTTCGGTAGGTCTGGAAACACATGATGGCAGACAACGGACTCATGTTTGTGCAATGACCAGGTGATGTTTCTGGATATTTTATGGGAGCTTGCATTCATAAAATGTGTTACACACTCCTCATCTAACTGATGTCTTAGTGGCCTTTCAGTTCAGTTTTTCCTGTTTTATTGCACTTTATCTGAATTTGTTTATCTGATTGACTTGTTTGACTCAAATTGTTGTTTGTTTCATTTTTTCCTGCCATTGTATGATATGTGTTTATTTTCCCACTGAGTGCACAGTTTCCCAAAATTCTCTTCGCTCTGCCCCACCAGAATAATGTTTATCTACCGTCCATGTTGGAAGGATCTGTAAATCGTGTTTGAGTGAATGAAGGAAAAAGAGTCTCTGGTCTGATGTCACGCTCTCTGCTGGGTCCTACAAACACTGTTTGTTTTTAGATCTGCCCCACAACAATACCCGTCTCACAGAGTATCTTGCACACACTTCGCACAGAGCTCACTGAGAAAACAAGCGACAGCCATAACAAGGGCTCAAACAGGAGCTGCACTCTGTCGGAAAACCTGTGCTCACTTCCCAGGCTCCTGGCTGACTCACCACTGTCCTATTATACACTACAGTACATGAAAGTCCCCAAAAAGTTACAAAAACAACACTTGACATTTTTTGGCTCCATTATATAAGACTACATTGTGGATTTAAAAAGTTTGCTCTGGAGAAAACAAAAGAAAAATGCAGCTTTGATGCTTAGAATAATAAATACTGACATCTGTCCCTGAGGGTAACGGTGAAGAAAGCTCCTTTGTTTTAACTTGTTTCTTCACCGGTCAGCCCTCTGAATGAAGGACGGTGAGAACTTTGTTTCTGACTCTTTCAGAACTTGTGCACGCGCACACACACACACACACACACAGGCTGTTATTATTTTTCACCTGTCTACCCTTTTCTGTCTCACTCCTCTTTTCCTCCATGGGGGGCTTTAATTAAATGTGTTGCTGCAACAACAGGTACTCACTCACACCCTCCTATTAGTCTATAAGGCTGTCTTACTTTCTGTTTATGGGTCACAGCAGCAGCTGTTGTTTTGTCCATATGACTCACAGTTTACAGTGAATGCATCCATTTTATAAATATATATTTAGATAAATGACCAAAGTCTGTGCTATGATGGAATCAGCTTCTGCAGTAATGGGCTGTAGCGTTCATTGACATTACAATCAGCTTGTAATGTCAGAGCTCTCTTTAAGCTGAAAATGCAGTACAAGTAAAGTAAATTACAAGTACAAGTAGAAGAAAAGATGGATATTATGGATAAATATCTTAAACAGAAAATCATTATTAGCATCTACTACACACAAAGTGAAGCATGAATACAAAATTCAGCGGTAAAATGGAGACATTCCTTTATTAAAAGAAATTTTAAGGGGGAAAGGGGTACTGGTAGCGATTTTAAGTGAAATGATTTTCTAGATCATTGGTTCCTGCAGTGCCTGCTGCTAGGACAAGCAAAACAATCAGCGTTTGAGCTGATTTTACTATTATATACAGTATATTATATCTGATATTGCATTCTTGTATTCATCTTGTAATTTTCTGCCCTCTTGTGGCCACAGTAGGCTGTTTTCTCTGAAAGCTAGGTTGATCACCAGTCGCTACGTCCACTGTTGTGTGCGTTGTAAATAAGTCTGCGATCTCTGTGTTGTTACTAGCTATAACCACATATAACATATAACACACTAACACCTTGGTTATCGTGAGCGACAGTGAGGAGTTAGAGCTCTTAATAAATGTTTTTGCAAGGAAAGCTTTCACAGAGAATGTAATTACACCACATCTGTGTTTCTTAATTATTATTCTTGTCTGCTTTTTAGTTCTAATCATATCTTTTCCTTTCTGTTAATCAAGGTGTAGAATTCTCTGGCATATTATGATTATTGTTCTAGGTATTTTTCCTCTATGCTGCACATTTTCTGTGTTTACTGGCAGTTCAAAGGAATAATCCTAATACTTCTTCAGCCAGGAAGGAGTGCAGAAAGATGAAGATGTCCAGGCAGAGTGCAGCAAGAGGCAGGAGAGAGACTTTCAGCATAGGAAAGACAGGCACCACAGAATCAGACAGATGAGAGATTTGCTACTACTGTCATGAAATGGTATGGTAGTTAACAGCTGAATCACACACTGAGATGGTCGTATGGTGGGATTCTGGACTGATAAGAGAAAGTCTAGCTGAGCCTTTGGCAGTATCTGCGATGACACCACTCCAGGGTTTATGACTCTTGTTTTCCCTGTGCAGTGGGACATATCATGTAGGTCACAAGGAGGTCACGACACAGCTTCCTCAACCTGTCCGTTTCTTTTTTTCCCACCTTTCAGATCCTGGATGAGATCGCAGAGCACGGCATCAAAATTTATCAGCTACCTGATGCCGACTCTGATGAGGACGAGGAGTTCAAGGAGCAGACCAGAGTCCTGAAGGTGAGAGAGGGCCGCGCAGCTAATGTCAGTTCTTAAGAAACTACATCAGACATTTCCCTCTGTTGATTAAGTCATGGATGCAATGTTCTTCCCATTCATCCTCGCTTCCCATCACCGCACCGGATCACCTCCTCCCTGATACCTTTATTTACCATATCTCCTCCCATATTCTTTCCACTGACCTAACTTCCTTTCCCAGGCGAGCATTCCCTTTGCTGTGATTGGCTCCAACCAGCTGATTGAGGTGAAGGGGAAGAAGATCCGTGGTCGTCTTTACCCCTGGGGAGTTGTTGAAGTGGAGAACCCCGAGCACAACGACTTCCTCAAACTGCGCACCATGCTTGTGTGAGTCTCCCCTGGCAATAAAACTGCTGAAGTAGTAGGATATTCTGAAGGGAAGTCTTTCAAAACCTTGTCATAACTTCTTCATCATTAAAGTGGTTGTAAAAGTCCACTAGAAAACAGCAAATATCTACTGCCTTCTAGTGTGTAAAGATAGGATTGCATGTCTGTCTGTTGCAGGACCCACATGCAAGACCTCCAGGAGGTAACCCAGGATCTGCATTATGAGAACTTCCGCTCAGAGAGGCTGAAGAGGGCGGGCAGGTGAGACACTGATTTATTTATTTATCACCTTAAATACAGATGAGCTACTCCTGTAAGTTATTAATATTTGATGTGATTTTTTCCTGCAGGGCTGTGGATGAGGATGAGATGGATAAGGACCAGATACTGCTACAGAAAGAGGCCGAGGTAAGAACTTGCACACAGCTGCAAAAAACATTTTTTGCAAAAAGTTGTCTTGATTTATTCAATAATAAGTGTACAGTCAGGCTCAAAAACAAATTAGATGATATGTTTTCGTTTTTTTAAATTTCATATCAAAGGCAGTAGTCACTTGCTACATGTATGTTAAAAGAGTTATCAATCACTGTAATCATTCCTCCTCTCCTTACAGTCTGTGAGGTGCTCCCTTCTTAATTCAAGTCCACTGTTAGAAGGAAGGGACAAAATCTACTGTCCCTCCAACGTGCAAAAAAGCTAAATAGTAGCAAATATGATGCCTCAGCAGTTTGAGTCAGTCTTTTTAGTACAAACATGACTTTTCCCCAAAGTCTAATGCAAGGCAACAGCGCTTAAAGGACCACGTCCTAGTAGTAACCCGTAGGTTTGTTGCTCGGACAAATTAATGGCAGTGAACCTACATAAAACTACCATGACAAAGGTATCCACTTGATGTGGGTAATTGTCTTCAATTGGTCTCAATCACATCACAAGAACTTTGGGTTTTGTCCCACATTTGTAACACTAAGGCTGATTTAGGAAGGGAGCAGTAAAGGAGAGGATGAATAGAGTGACCAAACACTCTTGAAGTGTCCGTGTGGGCAAACACATGAGGATCTGATCAGTCAAACTAGAGTAACCCATGTGTCCAGAGAACAGTATGTAGCGAGGACTCACCCTGACTGTGTAGAGAAACTGCTTTGTCATCTTTGTTGTACATATGTCATTTTATCATGGTTTTACAACTGTAGCTGCAAGACTTCAAGGTCAAACCAAGAAAACTTCAGTTACTCAGTGTGACTATATTTTAGAAAGAGAATAAAAAGTTGTATTTATTTTCACTCCACTTTCTTCGATATGCATTGTTTACTTTTTGGTCCATGGAGCCCGCACGTCACCAGGCAATAACCTGTTTCCTGATTGCTCTTGATTGCCCTGTTTGTGTTACCGCTGCAGTGCACCGTAGTGAGCGGGCGGGGGTGCAATCAGAGCTATTTGTAAACAATGTGCCCAGGCAGGATATGCCATCACTTCCTGCCTGGATGTCCTGGCCTGGTTTTGATGGTGGGAATGACCTCAGTAATGTGAGGAGCCCAAAACACAAGGCTGGAGAGACAGTGGTCCGTTTGTTTTTGCCAGGGTTTTCAGTGGGAGGAAATATTACATTTTATAATCATTGTTACTCAGACTTAAGCATTACAAGTTCCCAGTTTCCTAATAATTTCCTAAGAAACTGATGAGTAACCATTATTTCTTGCCTTTCTTGGAAGGGCTTTGTTATTTAGTTCTAGTGAAAGGGAAAATGGACTTTCAATTGTTAACACTTCCATGAATTAATGTAGATTAACGACGTGTCATCTCTCTGGAGGTCGGCTGTACGTGCAAAAATGTATTTGTCCTTTTGTGTACATGTAAATTACAGGCAAAAATACAGTTAAATAAATATTTTATGTATTTAACCGGGACAGTGTACATTAAATTTACATTGCTGTAAAAGCATCAGTTAGTCAAAAGGGTTGACTTTAATCTGTAATCCCTGTTTAGATATTAGACACTTGGAAAAAAGAAAAACATATGATTGATTTTATGAGTTTATGAGAAATTCTACAATTATTAAGATCATTTATAAGCATGCAGAGCAATAATGACATTCTCAGGTGCTATTTAAAACATGCAACGCAAAAACACATAACAGAAGACATATAGAGCAGTGAAATGGGGATATTTTATGGATGAAATAAGACTAGCAAATAATAAGACCTTTACTGAGGTTTAAATTGATCTCTGTCAGTTTTTCCAACCATGAAGATTTGAATTGCTTACTCAAAAAAAACAAAAACAAAAGAAACATGGCACTCTGGAACACAATAAGTGTCAGATGATTTTACTATTTACTTTAAAAGGGGAAAGAATTTTGTTAAGGAGAAACATGTTTTTCATGGTTCATGTTTAAAGATGCATCTTATTACCTGAACCATATGAAGTTCTGTTCTCAGCCACAAGATGGCGGCAGACATCAGAGAAAGCTACAGAGCCTCTGTTAAGCAGCGTGACCTGCGATGGTTTTAAAACGAGCTTTATGTGCTATAGTTTTGTACTTTTTTCAGGTTATTTATTTATTTAGGATGCAGTTGTTACTTGTGCATTAACATTTATTTACCTTCCAGCCTTTATTAACTTATTGTTTGACACCAATTTTATTTTTCATTCATTTTTAAACAGTTCCCTCTATTGCAATCACAGCTGCTCTGTGCCGTGTTGATATGAATTCATTTGTGGTGAGGTGTTTTTTTTGTCCTAATTGTTCACCGCCTTGTTGTTTTCAGTCAGTGTGTCCAGTGCTGTCATGTCATCTTAGTATTTCTGTTGAGGTTTGTCTCTTTACAGACTGTGTTTCTTTTCTTAGTTTGCTCAGTCTTTGTGGTTTGCCTTTAGACGTGCTCGGACGATGAGTTGTACACCATACGCAGACTGATAGAGAACTTATGCTTCTAAAAAAGGAAATTAAATTTTATTGTTGTAAATTTCAAAACCTGGCTGGAGTCCTATTTGATAGAAAAAGTTATTTAAATGTCTTGTCCCATATTTCCATCCATGTGTCGATTTTCTTAATATACACATGAAGTTCTCATTAATTTAACTTCATTAACTAATGACCTCTTTAGCTCTGAGTTGGCTTTATGAAACACAACTGTCCTGGTTCCATTTGTCAGAGTCTAGACCTGCCCACTTATACATTTTTTGCTTGTAGTCGGTCCAAGTTCTCATTTCTCATGAAGAAATAAACACTGACGCTTATTTTTATTCCTCTTCTCTCTCGTAGCTGAGACGCATGCAGGAGATGATCGCTCAGATGCAGGCACAGATGAAGATGAAATCAGACGAGTAAAAGAGTTGTGGCAGAAAGGAAGCACGGTGATCCCAATCCACTCACACACATATACAGTATACATACACACACACACCTGGTTCTCCTCTGAGTCCATCCCTGCCTGCCACCACCCTGCAGACCCACCAGGAATCCAGGATCACATCATCTTCATCCACACACGTCTTCTCCTCCTCCTTCTTCTTCTTCCCTCCAAACATCCATCCATCAGTTGTTCAGGAGCTCACCACTAATTTTTTGTTTTTATTCTTCTTTAACATCTTGTCAAGACTCCGTTTTGTTTGTAGTAATTTGCAGAGTGGGACTGGACAAATTTTTGGAAAAAGTATGACCACAGAAATATTTGAATACTTGATGGACATGTATCCGTTATATCATCTTTGGTGTTAGTCATAGTCCACAGAGCTGCCAGTGACAGCGGTACTAAGAGGTTTTGCCATCACACTATGATGTTTACATAAATATATGCACAAGTTGTGCACTTTGTTCAAGTCCAGGCTTCAGATAACACCATTTTGCATTTATTTTGCTGCCAGGTTAAGACGGTTCTGAACATATTTTAACTTTAAAAGTTAAAAAAAACAAAAAAACAAAACTGTTTGCTTATCATGTTTTCTGTCGGCTTATGAGTACTTCAGAAGCCCATCACCTTTACCTCTGGATGGCTTCAGACCTTCAGTGCCTGTTTGCTTCAGTCTGACAATGCAATAACTATAAATAAATATTACCACAGTGAAAGGAAAGTGTGGTTGTGAACTAGGTAAAATGTCCATGTCGAGATCAAGGAATGCTCCAGTGTCCAGCTTTTCAGGCAAAATATTTGCCTTTAATTGTGTTAAATTAGAAACCGTACTATTTTGTAGCCAGAAATGCAAACTATTCTAGAAGTTTGTTTGGCTTATGCAAGTAGTCAAAGTCAGTTAGAGAAACAACCATTCTCTATGATAATGTTATGATTGAATGAAAGTGCCATGTTGTTAATATTTTTGTATTTATCCTCAAGAGCTGCATGTTCTTAATGTTGGTGCCAAACTACAAATACAGACTGAAACCTAATCAAACTATTCAGTCCATTAACTTAATATGTGTTTGCTTCAGTGACATTTAATCAGTCTGTTTCTACACTACATGTGCAGTCTGTCATCATACTATACTGCCTCTGGGGCTTCCCATTAAAAAAAAATCAAATGCTATAATATTTAACTGTTGTATGTGTAAACTCCTTCCAGCCTTCTGTGAGCAGCAGACTAAACATCCTAACTACTTCAGCAGTGCCATCGACCTGTGCTGTCACTGATACGCCATTGGCATTAATTTGTTTCTCCGTCTTTTGCTCTCATATGAATATTTGTCTGATGAACTCAGTAAGACAAACATAATTATTATTTCTTAACCATATGTCAGTAAAGACTTATTTTTAGGTGTCAGCATTGTTTTTGTATTTCGCTCTGAAATAAAAAAAATGTTTAGAGGAAAAAAAAATGTTATATTTGTTTTACTTTTGAATGAAGCATTCTTTAAAGTTTTTAGTGTTTATCAGAGTTAACAGAGGAGATACAGATACAATCACAGACATACCTTTGTGTTTTTTCAGCAGCATCTGATAGAAAGAGAACAAATGAATAATCCTTGCTGATGTGTTCCTTTGTTGTCCACCATGCAGCATTTAGCTGTAGGACTTAATTTAGAAACCAGGAAAATCATCCATTTGTTTTTGTTTTTTTTAATAAGAACTTACATTTATAATAGTGCATCTGATTTATTTGCTTCTGTTCATAAGATGTGTTGGTGCATTTGTTTCTGAACTTCACATTTAGGGATAAATAAATAAAATTCTGTGTGTGAACTTGTAATTTTGTGAAATGGGGTGTGTCCCCATGGGGAAATTTGTCTTGGACTCAAGTGCAGTGCACATGCAGCTGCCTTCATAGTAATAGAAAACAAATAAGAAACAACTTATAAACAAAGCTAAAATAGTTCAGGGAACCCTGTGACAGCTTCAGCTTTTTATCTATGTTCTGTCTTGTCAAGCTGTTGTGTCACCAAAATATCATCAGCTGTAGGTTTTTAATAAAAAAAGTCTTTCATTTTGTATCTTATGGCAAAAAAGAAGCAGAAGAGTAGAAACCCTACAGTCCAAGTACAAATATCTCAAAGCAGGAGAAAGTTAAAGTGGCAAATGCAGTTGTCTGTGTCGCAGTCCTGTAGATTTATCATTTATCATTTTAGATTCTGATGTTTTCTGTGATCGCTCCAATGATTTTTCTGTGTTCACCCATGATTGTCAGTCTAATACCTGCTTTACAGTCTCTGTATTTTGGGACAGATTTTCAGGAACGCTGCAACCTAGACTACTTTCAACAGCCTCCCACAAAACTGAAATCTATTTATGACCTGTTAACGATGTAAGATGTGAAGAAGTAAAAATGCCATTGATGTCAGTGAGGCAGGTTTTGACCCTTAACCCCCTCGTGGCGCCCCTGTGAGACCCTCCTCCCCCCAATAGAAAACTCTGCGTTGTAACTGGCTGAGCCCATGAGGAGGAGGGGCTTTCATCTGTCAGCTCAGCCCACCCTCCCGTTGCTCTCTGTCCGGGGTTTGGAGGCGAGGCGAAGCGAGGGGGCCGCTTTCTGTGAGCCGTCGCTTCGGTTGAATCCAGGGGAGGAGAGCGGTCAACATGACGAGCAACATCAGGTACAAAAGCCGGATCCCGGTTAAAACAGGTGAGGATGATTTCTGGTTTGATTCACAGTCAGTGTGTTTACCGAGGATCAATGCAGTGACTGCTTCATGTCTCTTGTTTCTCTGGGCGTCGCTCCGCATCCCTGCACCTGCGCCTCCTCATCCACCCTGTAATGGCCAATAGAGGACAGCACAGAGGTAAGAGACGTCATTTCATCTATTTATTTTGTATTTTTAAGTGCGGTTGAAAATGCATATGTAGTATAGGGTGTTATCAGAGTATGTAGCATCGCACAGTGTGGCCTCGGTCGCAGCAGCATCGGCAATATTTACGTTTCGGATCTCCTTTATTTGCACTTATTTTTCCGATGTGCGCGTCAGCTCTATTAAGACACCATGCTCGTGAGTGCAGCCATGCCATCACAGGCTGAGCGCTGATCACCAGACTGACAGGCGCAGAGGAGGAGGAGGAGGAGGGGGTTGGGGGGTGGATTTCATTTTTAGACGCATATGTAGAGCAGGCCGGCGTCACGAGAGGCGAGGGCCAACATGGTACCCAAAAGACAGCATCCTTCCGCTCCATCCTCTCTCCTCCGTGACTCTCCTCCTCCTCCTCCTCCTCCTTCTCCTGCCTACAGAATTATTAGCGATTATCGATCATTGAGGGGACCACCGGGGCTGACCCGGTTTGTCAGCGTTGCATCAGTACGACTCACATTTACGGTCGCCGCTGTTGGCCGCCCGTAGTGAACACTTCCCCGATCTTTGTTCAGCCGAGAGACACAGCTGCCACACGAGCCTGCAGGGGAGGTCGCGTCTCCGATGACCCCGCGGGCCTTCCTCCTCCACCGCTTCCTTCTGGCGAATCATGGTGTCTGATGACAGTGGAAGAGTATTTGCATGTGCTGAGTGTGCTCGGATGATTGAGTGAACATGATAGATTTAAAATAGTGACATGATTCAAGAGGCCACGAGGCACCAAAAGGTTGAATATTTGAGAAATGAAAATGATGCAAGAATAACACAGCATCAGTAGGAAATACTCTACTACACATGAACATTTATAGCATTTTAACCGTATGTACACACCCAGGGTGACGCAATACCACAACACAGAAATACTCAAGTACAAGTCACGCACTCAGTTTTATTCTCTAAAAAAGCATCAGTATATATTACTAAAGTACCAAATCTAAAAGTACTCAAGACTGGTCCATTTCAGAATCATATGCTGTATATCAGAGGAGTATAATTATTGATGCATTAATGTGTGCATCACTGTAATGTTGCAGCTCGTAAAGTGGAGTAACCACTTTATATGCTGCTGGAGAGCCTGTGATTTTTCCTTCAGGGATCAGTAAAGTCTTATATTAACCTCTAATAGTACATCATCACTTATTCGTTGATTGCATTTAAAATTATCAATCTAAATATGTGTAAAAACTAGTAACTAAAGCGTAAGATAAATGTTAAAAACACAGTATTTGCCTCTTATAGAGTGGACTTGGGTAAATGTGACTTTGCATAGCCATTCCATATAGCCACAGCCATATCCTGCAGGTGTCATTTTATTAGGCCCACCTACCTAAAACTAATGCAGATCTATACAACAGCCGTAGAATAAATCTGTGCTGATTTATCGTTATTGTCATTTCAAAAGCTGTAGTAGGTGATGCTGTCGAGCTGGACTGTGTTACACAAAGTGTCATTTCTCTACTCATATATGTGTAAATGCATTGGCTAAATATTAGAAACACTTCTCAGAAATAGCACAATACAACCGAACAGCACCTCGAACTACAGCCTCCAAAACGATTGTACAGTTGAATCAACACCTCTTTGATTCAGTTTCAACAAAAACTGAACACTATAACCTTCATGGAGGGAGGGTTTAGTGCAGGACTGTTGTATTAGAGTATCAGGTTGCAGACAGATTTCTTTTCTCCCAGAAATTCACAGTTGGATCAAATCCAGTTGCTGAAATCATTGTGGTCACATGGTACCACACACACACATACACACAAGGTTATGAGTAGAATCCTGTGAAACCTAGATTAGTATGATTTTTGCAGATCCCTCCACTCCTACACGTATAGTGCTTCACTCGTGTTCACTATTCAGATTACTACACAGTTTTTACACACAGTGAGTTTAGTTGTTGGCTGTCATCCTCTCTTCACTCCCACATACTCTACTGCATCTGACCCTGATGGACACTTTGAGAAAAATATCTCATATTTGGACCATCCAGGCTGCGGAGGAGGAGGAGGAGGGAGAGCTTGAAAACACAGTAATCATACTTGGTATGACCGACTTAACGATTAGATCATATCTGCTGAAAGAATCATAACTGATAATCAGATCCTAAATCAATATTTTCACAACCACCCCCTTCCCCGCTCCTCTTCCTTTTTCCATGTCTCCCTTCCTCTCATTGCCTCGAATGCTTCCGTCACTTCCTTCGCTGTGATATTGCGTTGCCAGGCAACAGTCTTTTTTTATTTTATTTAATTTTTTTAATCTGATTTCATCAGTTCTCCGATACGAGGGAGTGGACGACGCCATCTGACCCACCCACCATCCTGTGAGGTGTTTATTCTGTGTGTGTGGGTTGATATTCCCTGAACATTTTTCATCACACGTCAGAAACTGAAAGAGAAAAATCACAGTTTTATCAACAGTTCGCTGAGATACGTCACCTCGATGTAGTGAAGCACAGAAGGATCAAGTGAAGGATGGACTACCTCTAAAATAATAGGTTCAGCATTGTAGAGACATCCTGTCCTACCTGAACAAAATGTCAGTGTTTTGACGTCATCTCAGTCGGTCTCACCACGAGGTCCATTAGCAGCTGGTTTGGCGCTTTTGACTGAATCACATGAATTTCCATTTTCCTGAGCACTTCTTGTCCACTTTGCCTTAAAATGGGACTAAAATTCGTTCATTATTGATCTTGGAAACAGCAGTTGGACAAAAGGTCTCACCACGAGGTCCATTAGTAGCTGTTTGACATCAGATTCTGTTGACAGAATTAAGAAATAAAACAGCAGCCTCGAAGAAATCGATCATAGAAGCAACACGAATACATGTCTCTCCTCTGACTGGAGCCTCAGCAGACCAGAATCTAACACAGCCACAAATACACTGAGTATGTGCTTAATATTATATGTTTTGTACTTTATTTAATTATAGTGAGTCAGTGTAGCTTTCGCTGAATAACATTTACTGTAGCCACAAGTGGCAGCTACAGGTAATGGTGTTTACACAGTCTAACAGTAGCACAAACAGCAGAGAAGCCAAAGAAACACCTGAGTGTAAATTTAGAATGAGTCTGTTTCATCAATTCAGCTTTTTGTTTGTAAAAGGAAGGATGTGTTATTTTTATCTGCTTTGTAAGAAAGAGCCGTCCTCTGCTGTTCCTGCTGCTTCTTCTCTTCTGTTGGTGGCGTTTTTCCAAATCTGCATTCGAGCGGCTCAGAGAAGAAGGTGTCGAAATGTTGTGCAGAAACTCTCTGAGACAGATTTGTGATTTTGGCCAATAGAAACTAAATTAATCTGAAAATAAAACCCTGGATTGCCACAGTGTCAGGTTTAAGGGAACCACTTCTAATAATGCATTGTTTATGAAGCAAGTGGTTATCAATGGCTTTATTAATGGTTAATAAGTCATTTATTAATGCTTTGTAGATCAGTTATAGGTCTTTGAGTGTGCACTATTAGAAAGTGGTAACAAATTAAAGGTAATTTTGTGGAAATATTTCCACATTATCAAACCTTGTTGTCCTCCCTATCGGAGAAATAGAGAGGTCATCATCACATCACACACACTGATTTCTTCCTGCAGCAGTGAACAGATGTTGAGCCAGATGCGTTTGCATCCGTGCACGTATGTCACTTCACTTCAGATACACTCAATCCTCCCTCGCTCTCCGTCTCTTTCTTAACACACTCTCGCTGCCACACATGGGACCTTCACCGGCTCCCACTGAGGACCAGCTGTAGAGGCGCGTCTCGGGGGGTTGGGTGGGGTATTAGAAATGGGGATTTGAGCCCCCTGTGGCTCCTGCTCTCGAGCAGAAAGTTGTAAGAAATGAAGGATAGAGTGGCCGACCCAAGAAATCTTAGTCTTCTTCTTTGATCAACATTTACCTTAGTAACACAAAGTTTTCCCCAACAAGAAACAGCTTGCCAGAAAGTAAATAAGTATATTTCCCAAAATACTGCATCGCTTTAATGTTGCAAAATTATCTTATTCCACATTTTCAGACCAGTTTATACACATTTGCTTGACTCGTTTGGTATCTTTGGGAACTTCAGGATCTCCACTAGGATAAAAAATAAAGTCTGTTCAGTTTAAACACTTTATGGCTGCGCGGCATCAGTTTATAATTGCTGAACAACCAGCAGGCTAGTGCTTGTTGAGGTGCTGAATAAATTAATAACTTACTTTTTGTGACCAGTTTCCAATTAGATTTGACATAGGACACGATACGTAAGCCGTCTGAGTTTAGAAAAGCAACTCATGAATCTCCAGTGGCATACAATAAGACAGTAATGGCCAACTTTACTTGGCCACCAGAGACTGTGGCTTTATGCTCCCTTATTCATCACATCACAAAGGGAAATACAAAGTAAGAAATAAGAAACAGAGGAAATAAAAGGAGTGTAAACAAACAAACCACAATGGTCTTGTCAGAGAGGTTTTGACAACAGAATCTCTTAAGATGCAGTAAAGAATAAAAAAATAACACTACATATACACCCCTATATTAGACCCCTCTGAGTAATCCTTCCATCTGTTAACACAACATATGACACACAGCCACAATAATCCACCTTAAATGCTGTGAGCCCTTAAAAACATATAGGGTAAGTCCACGTCTGTCATATTTGAGTGTGTGTGTGAGTGTGTCTCTGTCTCTACAAGTTTTCTTTGGACTGTTTTTCCTCTGTGACAGTTGGAGTTTCACATGCACATACTTTCATTTTGTCATGCTGCAAACATGCATGTAAACCCAGTGATCCAGCAGAGAGAGTGTGTGAAGCAGCTCCACTCCTTCTCTTACATCCTTGGATTTATACCTAACAGTGCAGTGCTCGTCCTGTCTCTGCTCTGCATTTCAAAAAGCTTTTGTAAAGTAACTGGAGGCTTGACCCAGATAGTGTGACTCTCTGAAAAAATCTTTTTAAGTATTTTGTCAACCTTGATATGTTCAGGATTACAAATTCTGTGGAAATAGGGATCAGGAGTCTGAGCACTAATGCAATGAAACAAATGAATTAAAATTATTTCATAGCTGTTCTCAGTGTAATAAATTGCAAAAAATCAGAATTATACTTCAATCAATCTCATACAAGGTAAATTTTTCACCAGAGAACTCTGAAGTCTTGCATTTGATTCTTATTAAAGCATTGAGTTGGTGTAATTCTGCCTTTAAAAAGCCTTAAAGTTTATTCTCGGCCTTGGAAGCAGCATTTGACAAAAAGAAAAATACTCAAGGTCCACTTACCTGTTTATTTAGCTTTTGATCATATTACATGGTCTTCATCAGCAGACTGAGTTTGCTCAGTTTTTATAGAACTGTGATTTTGATTTTGATTTTGAGCACCCTCAGGACTTCTTCTCATTCATGCTGGCTTGAAAGTTGTGCTTGACAGTTCACATTCTGGACCTCAGAAACTCAGTCGACAAAAAGAGCAAGTAAGTGGGACCTTGAGTTGCCATTGTTGTTGTCAGCTGCTCTTTTCTGTAGTTTGGTCATCCATGCACAGAGAAAGATAACACAGAGACTCACTAACACAGAGTCAGTCCAGTCACAGCAAACAAGATGTGCTATATATTTAATCCAGTTTGTCAATTAATAAATAGAAGCAAGTAAATGGACTCAAAATCAACATTGATTTGGTTTCCTGCTCAGCCTGAAGCCCATTCGGTCCTACTGAATACTTTAACCTTTCCAAACAGGTCGTAGATATATGGCTTTGTTTTTAAAAAGTGAAATAATTTCCATAAACAGCTGGCCACTATAGTTTCATCATTACTTAAGCAGTGTATTTATTGGGGACTATTTTAAGCTGCGGATTGATACACATTTGGTCTGTTAGTGACTATTTACAGCAGCAGGACAGGACACGTGAAATCAACTGAAAATGAGCTTCAGTGCTCCTGTTCATTGTGAGGAAGGAACATGTCGTCCAGTGCAACATTTTAGGTGATTGATGTGTTTTTGGATAACGGTGGAAGTTTATGGCGCAGAGGAATAACGTCAATGAGCTCACAGCACTTGTTGGTACGATCAGTTGTTGACACCAAGAAAAATATTGCGAAATCCTTTAACTTCCAACCGTCCGAAACACTTTCTTCTACCTTTTATCCTGACAACATTTAGCCGACTGAAACCCTCTGCTAATTGTTCATGGATACCATTCAAGATTATAGCCATTGCTCCCACGAGTGTCCATTGTCAGTGAATAGGCGGATGCTAAAACTGGCCTCCGATGGCCAAGTGTCCTTCAGTGAAGCAATTTTATTGTTGCCTGAGCAATTACATGCTGTCAGATTAGCATGTTTAAGAGCCAAGTGCACGCAGGCCTTTGCATCTCCAAGGAGAGAAAACAGAAGAGGAGGGGCTTGGGGGGTTTAGGGTCCATTTATGTTGTTTTGTATACCCCTCTGCTTCACCCTCACCCCTCCTATCACCCCTTATCTCTCCCCCTTACCCTCTCCTGCCTCACTTACTGGTCGGCAGGCAACGATTTAGGGGAAGCATTCAGGGTTAATGGTGTGAAAGTGTCAGCTGCACGGCTGGGAGATGCAGAGAAGTCATCAGTAAAGGTCACCGCTCTTCACTGCTGCATCGCAGGCCGTCTGGCTGTCATCAGCCGGGGACACACCCGTGATTTTAAGCCCAGTTATCACCACGATTCAACCATTTGATGACTGATTTCCACTAGTTGAGTCTAGGTTTGAAATAGTCTTTAAAGAAGCTACTTCTGTATTTCTGTCTGGGTAATATTAAAGTCAAATACTTATATTTTTACTAGATGAAGATATTCTAGTCCACCTGAACAAAATAGGACATGTCGTCATGATTACTCAACACACATTATCTTATACAAACATGTTATGTGGTGGACCAGTGTGAAGTGATCCTGTCTCTAGTCTCAAATGTGTGATAGTGAGTCTTTTCATGGTGAGTTAAGATTTTAAAAGTTTTCCTCAGCCATACTGTGCGTCTGTGTTGTGCTGTCTTATCACTTGAAAACTCCTTGGCACAGGGAGTGATGGGTACGCTGCTGGACCGGACTCATTTGGATTACATCCTGTACATGATTGTGTAACTGTATTGTGTTTGTGTGTACCCTGGCAGTGGAGTTAGACTGCTGTGGCCTTTTGAGAGTCACTTCCTTTAAGGCCCCAGCTTTGTATGAACTGAGAGGAAGAAGCTGAGTGTTGCCTGCTGACTGAGTGGCTGGTCTCTGGATCTCTGCCTCTGTGGCACCGTCCAACAAACTGACTGACAAACAAACAAACAAACAAACACACACAGAGTCATGATGCATTTAGACTCTGAAATGACAGAGAAGAAGTCACTTCTTCTGCTTGTTGTTCTCATGTTGTCGTCCAAATTAAAGGCAGTGGGGCAGTCAGCAGCTGGTGCAGAGTTCATTAGAGGTTTGTTTAGAAGTAAAACATGTAGTACAGCAAGTAGCAATATAATTTTTATTAATGAATCACTTCAACGCAATAGATACAAAGTGCATGAAGTGCTGAAATGATAAGTCAATTAATCGTTGAGTTGATTGATCAAAAGTTTATGATTGGTAAAGCGCCAGATATATTCTGTTTGTGCTTCTAAACTCTCTCAGGGTTTTCAGCTTTTTCACTTTTTTGGTCACAGAGCTGCAGCTAATGATTATTTTCACTATCAGTTAATCTACAGATTGTTTTCTCAACTAATCAATGAATTTTTTTGTCAATACAATGATAAAATCCCTTTTAAATTTCCCAGAGCCCGGTGGGACTTCCTCAGATGTTTTGTTTTCTCTGACCAACACAAATCAGTTTTCTATTATATAGTGAAACATACAATCTGCACATTTGTGAAGCTTGAAACACGAAAACGCTGGCTTAGAAAAAAGGCAAAAAATCAGCTAAACATTACAGCTCTACTGGACAATTTATACACTAAATAATCAACACAGTGAAACACTAAACAACTGAAGAATTGATAATGAAAATAACTGTGAGTTGCAGCTCCAACACAAGGGAAGCAAAGTGCTCGCAACATCAACATAAATTTTTGAGTTATATGCTTTTAAGCCAAAGACGTGAGTTTGAAGATGCTCTCTAAGTTGCCCTCAGGTATCTTACTGCCCTGATTCTCGTCATTAGTCCTGAGTCATGGTTCACCCTTAATGTCTCTGCACCTGCTGCTGTACATCCCTCTCTCTCTGTTTGACCAGCTGGAAAGGGCAGGACAACTTTGATAAAGTAGTCACTCTCTACAGCAGCAACAAGAAGTCTGTGTAGCTTTTATACAATCATGTAACAACCCTGTGTTTGGTTACCTTTATGCAGGTTTTAAGCTCTTTATCTAGATGTTAGGGCAGTGACAGACCGAGGAAGTCCTTTATGTGTATTGATAATTTGTGAGTTTGATCACAAATCGAGAGGAAAAACATGATAATGTAAAAGTAAGGCAAAACATATACAAATCAAACCATTATCTTTCATCTAGTTTTCATCTGTCACGTAAGCATGATGAATAGATTTATTTTTGAGATATGTTCTCTAGACAACATCAGCTGTACTAATTTGTATCTGAAGTTTATAATCCACTTCTGTGATCTAAATAGTTACTAATTCCAAATCTCATTTTAACATTTAACATTGGCAGCAAAATATGACAATAGGATCATATAAGACACAACTTTTTGGCTTTGTGTAGTCGTAAGAGATGTTGAATTTTTAAGATAATTTCTAATTTGACTTGCAGAGATTATATTTAGTTTGTCTATGTGGTTGTTTGTGTGTGTGTATATGGCAGAAAGAGACAGCTGGCCACTGAGAGAGACTGAAGGTGGGGGGGTTAGCCAGGGGGGCTATTGTAGTAGCATTTCAAGACATCTGTTCTTTTCTTCTATTCAGATCGACCCTCCCACCCCCCTCCACAAACACTAACACACTCTTTCATGTCTCTCTACAATGACCTAAACTCTTATTCTAGCATCAGCACCACCACAGCTGAGGAACCAGGACTGTTTAAAAGCCAGAACCATAAACATTTTTTTTTTTTTTAAATCTGAGTTGAGTCCTCTGTCTCCCTCCTGTGGTGTGGAGTGGGACTGTCACATCCTGTACGTGGCATCACCGTGGGGTGTTGCCTGCTTGAGGAAAGAAAAGAGGAAAAAAAAATCTTAGTTTCTTTTTATTTCAAAGAGTATTTAAGCTCCACCAGCCCACATCATGTATGAGTCGGACACACCCACGTATACACACACACACATACACACATACATATTCCGCTGTCGCATCTGGAAGTAATCGAGTCCGACCTCTGTCATGAAATACGTATACCTCATTCACCTCTCCACACACACACACACACACACACACACACACACTTGGAATAACCAGAGGAGACGACACGGTGGCTGATTTTCTTTTGTAAAATATGTGAACTAACATCAGTATTGAACAAGATAAAGATAAAGATACAATGTTTTCTGACAGCTGTGGTGTATTTTCACTGGGTTTTATGTTTTAATTATTCCATCTTAATACATTTAAAGATATAACATAAAGAAAGAACTATACAAAAGTACAATTAGAAGTACTTATACTTCAGTTGCGTATTACTATTTTACACCACTGTAATACTCAGATCAGTATTTTGTGTTGAAACTACATGATAAGCTTTTGTAATACAACACATTGGTAAAAATTAAACCAGTGGCTCCAAGACTTTTTTTGCGTGTGACTCCTTACAGAAGCGCAGTGTCTACTTGGGGCCCCTTGTCATGTTTCAAATGAACTGTTAGCAGCTCCAACAAAGAGACGTTTCAGATGGTTTCATTTAAATAACTGTTTAAATAAATAAAGAGGCCAGATTATACGCAATATATAACCCCTCAAAAAAGAGAAAAGTACAAAAACAGGTCTGTACCAGAACTTTGCTTTTTCTTCTTTTCTTTCCCATTAATCTATCTCATGATCCCAGATCTAAGTCTTCTAACATTTGGAGGGGCCCGTCACCGAGATTAGGACCAGATTACATTTTTATATGAAGTAGTTAAAATGACAGACAACTGGAGCAAGAACCGAGGAATTGATGTGTAGTAAGGATAAGATAAGCAGTATTAACAATCTAATCAGACAATAATATTATTATATACAGCTTTTTTTTTTCACTTTGACTCAAGCACATTACTGTCTATACTTTTGTACGTCTGAATGCAGGATTTTTCCTTTTACATTATTTTATTGGTATTTATTGGAAATGAACAAAACTTCTGGCTCCCCTGGCTCATCTTTAAGGCACTGAGGTGTAGACAGTGCTGTTCAGCAACTACACACACACACACACACACACACACACACCCACACAGGATTCACTACACACATGGATTGACAAGTTAATTTCCTTAATAATCTGATAATCCCACTCCACAGGCCTGTACTTGTAGCACTTGTCTTTATCTTTTGTTGCTCTGTGTCAAGTTCAAACAAGTTCTTTATTGTTTCATATCTTTTACACCTGAGGTCAACAAAGCATCTACTCTCTCTCTCTCTCTCTCTCTCTGTCTGTCTGTTACCTCTCTCTCTCTCTGGTGGTCATTTCTCCCAGCACAGAGTTTTATTTTTCAACCGTCCGAGCTGGGGGAGGGAACACAGGCCGAATGAATGAGTTTCTTTTAGACTTTCGCTCCTTCCATCCCTGCCTTGTTTCCTCCCTCAAATTGCCACCTCTCTCTCTTTACTCCCTCTCTGCGTTTCCCTCCCTCTCGATGAGAATTCCTCCATACCTGTCTGAACAGGGAGAGCCGGAGTGCCGTGGGGCAGAGGAAAGAAAGGAATAAAGGACGAAAGAAAGAGGGCAGGGGTAAAAAAGAAGAAAGGGAATTAAGAGTGACAAAGTAGGAGGAACAAAGGGCACATATTTAAAGAGCACACAAACAGGAACGAGTCGTGTCAGAGAAAATTTGAGAGCAGAGAGAGAGCAGAGAGAGAGCGAGAGGCGAGTTTATCAAGGTCTTGAGGTTTCAAGATTTGCCGTATCCCGTTCCCTGCTGGGCTGTTTTTTAACTTTCCTGAGTCCCTGTGGCTATTTTGGTCTGTCACTGTCTGAGCGGTTTAGGATGGATGCCATCATGCTGCAAGAAAAACTGGTGGAACGGCTGCTGTGCCCACGAGTGAGAACGGCCCGCCAGAAGGTAAAGAGTTTGGATTTATGGGAAGAAATGCGTGAAGAACAGGCAGAAAGAGTGGGGAACAAAACATCAGGGAATTTTAACAAGTAAAGACAGAGTTCAGGATGAGTTCAGAAATCCATAAACAAGGAGCCCTCACACCTGTAGATTCACTGCCAGCATCTTTTTGGTGTTATCTCTGCTTTTCTTTGGAGGTATTTGAGTTCAGTTTGTTCTTGTGATATTTCTACATAGTGACAGATTTACTGCTGAGATGATTTGGCTTTGATTACTCATTGATTTATGTGTAGCTTTCTTCATTCTCACTCCTCTGGCTCTTTGGCAAGCGTGTCCTCCGTGCACTGATTGCACCACCTGTGGGGTTTTTTTTGTGTGAATGTGAGTGTCTATGTGTGTGTTTTCATAAATGTGATCCTCACCCGAGGGGGCTGTCGGAAATGCCTTGTGACAAGTTATGACAGCGTATGAGGACGCTGACTGCGTGTTTGACTCGTGTGTTTGCAGAGTTTAAAAAAACAGAACTTTTCAGGCCCGCTGACTGCAGCTTCTGTCTGTGTGTGTGAATTGCTCTCGGCGGGGCCTCCAGTGTGTATTTATATCTACGCATGTCAGCACGTAGCACTGTAGGGTGAGGATGACGTTCTGCCAGATGCAGCAGAGAAAACCTACAGGACTGAGAGCTACTGTCCCGACACAGTGAGAGACTGGTATCCTGTGGTTCCCTTTGTGTGTTTCTCAGAGAGATTTAGTGGAAAGTCTGAGACGCTGGTTATTCTCAGCTGCTCAGAGAGGAATGCTGTGTGCACGTGTTTTTCCATGCAGTTGTAGATTTTCTGTATTATAGACCCAGCCCTGTCTGTTGTGGTAATTTTATAGCATCAGACGCTGCCAGATCCATTTCGTCTTCACATTAAAAATCCCCAGAGCCCTCTTACAGTCATTTGGTGTCTGCTTCTGTTTTAAAGCTGCTGGTTCATGATGCTTTATTGTTGAGCTGAAACAATCAGTCGATTATCCAGTCAGTCGAATTAATTGGTTCATTTTTTGATAATCAAACTTTTTTTCAAGCAAAAATGTCAATTAAACTCTGATTCTGCTTAATTATGAGCATGTGCAGTAGTGGAAGAAGTACTCTTTACTGAGTGAGTGGCAATAGCACAGTGTAGAAATACTCCATCAAGTAAAAGTCCTGCATTCAGAAATGTTCTGAAGGAAAAGTACAAAAGTATTAGCATCACAAGTCCTCAACTATCACATTATATAAAGAAAATCACAAATTCACAAATGAGAGTCTGTAACTAGAGAATGTTTGGATAACTTGGCTTGAAAAATAACAGAACAAATAAAGAAATAATCAGTTATTTTTACAGTCAAACAGCTGTCTAATTGACTACTTGTTTCAGCTCCACAATAACTGTAAGACAAACTGATAATAAAAGCCCTGCATCGATGACACTGTCTTTCACACTGCATTAATTAATACTAACACACACCCCCCCCCCTTCTACTTCTTCTACTTCTTCTTCTTTTCTTTTTTCTGTCCCAGGAGAAACAGTATGTGGGTTTTGCGACTCTGCCCAACCAGGTCCACAGGAAGTCTGTGAAAAAAGGCTTTGACTTCACACTGATGGTGGCAGGTCAGTTTGTGGCTGAATGTGCAAATGTGACTGAAAACTGTTGTAAACACAGTCTTAGAGAGGTGCTGATTGAACATCACTCATGTTTACCACAAGCTACAGCCTCTAAAGTTGAATCAAAACCAGTCTCAACACAAACTGATGGATTTACTGCTGTTAGGTTAGTTTTGGCTCAGTGTACCTAATACACTGAGTTTATTTGGACTCAGTTCATGTTGTTCAATACACACACATCATAATGATCTGTGTGTCTGTGTTGCAGGAGAGTCTGGTATGGGTAAATCCACCCTGGTCAACAGCCTCTTCCTCACAGACCTCTACAAAGACAGGAAGCTACTGAATGCTGAGGGTGAGTCTTCATGCTGCATCAGCCACAGTGAATTCACTGCTCTGTCAATAAAAGCACTCTGAGGTCTGGTGTTTATGTGACGCAGCAGACCAACATCCGTCTTACGCTTAACCATGTCACATAGCTGCAGTCATGAAATCTAATTTAGTACATTTTTAATTGATTAACTGGCAGACAAGGCTGCTGCAGGATTGTTAGTACAGAAAATCCTATTAAAAGACCAAAATGAAGAATGAATTGATCTGGGTAATAATTATCCCTGTGCCACAGAGCCTCATTGTTGTCTATCAACTGTTAAAAACACATCTGGGTGACAGGTTCTTTCATTACTATGAATGTAGACTCTGTAGTTTTCATAGAGTAAAAATCTGTGGCCAATCATTTGTGAATGAAGGTGCAGTTTTTTTTTTTTTTTTTTTTCATACAAAGGAATTATATGTTTCAAAGTTGGTAATATTCATTCAGTTTTTCATTGTAACAGGTCAGATGAGTCCATATTTTAGCCCGCTAACGTTGGTTTTATCAGTTACACCTGGCAGCTACTGGGTATAAATATTTAGTAAGAAGAAATCTCTGCGTATTAACTAGTTTGTGTGGTGCAGCCTGTTTTGATTTAGTTAATCGTGAACATGTTATAACACGGCTAAGTACGAACAGCTGGTGCAGCTGCCTCTAGAGCTGCAAATGTGTATTAATCCATCACTGATTAGTCCCTGACAAATGGACTGTTTAGTCCTGTTTGAGTAATGTTTGCTTGAAACTAGAGTTTCCAGCAGTTTTAGTTTCTTTAAATGAAAGTATATGTTCATGATATTAAATATATGTACCTTCAGTCAGGATCTGGGATTACAGACATTGTTGATTTTGTTTTTTAATGGGATTTGTTCACAATAACAAAAATATAGAATATAAAGAGCCTTATCCTTTTAAGGCAAATGCATTTTAAAGCAGCTTTGTAATGTTATATTGCTCTTTTGCATAAGGAATAGAAAAGCTAAGTGACTCCACCAGAGCTTATTTTGCACCTTTCACTGGTTTGTTCCACATTATCCCTGACCTGCTGTTTCAGCTGTTTGGCCTCATTTTCTCCCTGTCACTGACTTTCACTCTCCTCCTCCGTGTCGATGCCTTTCAGAGCGCATCAACCAAACAGTGGAGATCATCAAACACACCGTAGACATTGAGGAGAAGGGGGTCAAGCTCAAGCTGACCATCGTGGACACGCCAGGATTCGGAGACGCCGTCAACAACAACGAGTGGTGAGCTGCAAGACATGCTGGTCTCGTGCCCTTGTGCCTGATTCAGCCTGCTCGTTTGAACTGACATTGCCTGGAGGGAGCTGCTAATGTAGTCTGTGCTGTGTGTGTGTGTGTGTGTGTGTGTGTGTGTGTGTGTGTGTCCTAGCTGGAAGCCGATCACAGACTACATAGATCAGCAGTTTGAGCAATACTTCAGGGATGAGAGCGGACTGAACAGAAAGAACATCCAGGACAACAGAGTCCACTGCTGCCTCTACTTCATCCCTCCATTTGGGCACGGGTAATAACATACACACACACACACACACTCAGGAATACAGTCTGAAGTTGATGACTGTAGACTGTGTTTCTGAGGTATCTCACTTATGTCACTGTATACAACAGCTCAATGTCTGTCAGCCAAGGTTGTTGTAGGGATCTGATATGATAGCTAGAGCCTTCAATGAAGGAGGCCAGAGCCAAAACAAACAGTCTGTGTCTTTGTGTCTCATGGCCATTTCAGTCTGTCTTAGTGGGACAGAGGTAATTGGAGTACACAGAATAAGCAAGGTTAATGTGATCTAATGTTTAGAAGCAGATACCCAATAGAAACATGTATGGAAATGATGTGGTCCCAAGAGGAATAACCTAATCCTGATAGTGACGACATACCTGCAGATTTCCTGTATGGAGTCAACAATTAAGACTGCTTTGATTTAGAACAACTTTATTATCTTTTTCTCTCCTGTTCACTCTGGTTTTCTCTCTGCAGGTTACGTCCTGTCGATGTCGAGTTCATGAAGGCTCTGCACGAAAAAGTGAACATAATTCCGCTCATTGCGAAAGCTGACTGCCTCACACCCAATGAGATTAAAAAGCTCAAAGACCGGGTGAGTCCCAGACCTGCAGCTTGGCGGTGAATTCAAAGTGTTTGCTGTAACATTTATTCTGATTTGTCTTTGCGTGTGTGAATGTGTGCGTCTAGATACGAGAGGAAATAGACAAGTTTGGGATCAAAGTTTACCAGTTCCCTGAATGTGACTCTGATGAGGATGAAGAGTTTAAACAACTTGACAAAGAGCTGAAGGTGAGTTTGGACTGCAGCTGTATTTTCTTAAAGGTTCAATCCACTCAAAAAAAGGAGTGTGAAAGTTAATTCTTGATCAAAAGAAAACAATCCTTACTAGCTCTTCCCAGAGCTTTCAACCCATGGTTTTCTCAGCAGGCCACACGTAACCTCTTAAAGTATGAAATCTCATCTCTCTGTTCAAAGAGTGCCATACTTAGATCAAGAATCAAAGAAAATGTAATTGTAAGTGGACCTTGAGTCAAGATTTTTTTCATATTTTCTCACTTGCTAACGGTAGTGTCTCGACATGCCAATAGTTTCAGTGTGTTGAAATTTTAAGATATCTGCCTCTAAATATTATACCTCCCCCTCAATACAGCTTTTTTTTTCACGTGTTAAAAAACGAAACAGAAATGTGTCTTTTCAGAAGCAGTGTCCCCATCACACTGGATAATCCACAGACTTTACTGTAAGCCACTTTTACACAGATTTAACCTTTGGTATAAAGCAGTTATTGTGAAAACTTGGTCTGTGCATTATCCAGAATAAAAGCTGCGTTATGTTTTAAATCAGCTATGTCGTACCATTTGCGAAGGTGTTTACATGTTGTTCTGAACGGACCTCAGTCACAGCGCACCACTGCATGCCCGACTTTTCTCCAATAGTTGTCTGTCTTTGTAGTCTTAATTGTACAACACCCAGAGCAAACTTCAGAAAAGTCTCTACTCTGTGTGTGTGTGTGTAGTGGAAAGTAGATAAAACAGGGGCTTTGAGATAAAAGTTAAAACTTTGCCAAATGCTGCTTAAAGAGGTTGTAATTGTTGGATTGTGTGTTAAGCAAAATTACAAATAATATTGCTCAATTCTGCCGTTAGAAAGGATGTTTCAGATGCTGTTAGTCAATCTGACAGGGATATTGTTTGCAGCAAACTGAGGAGGCTTTCACTGGGACTCTGGAAAGACGGAAATGTAATTTATTCAGTACATTTAACAGAAATTAGATTAGATTTACTTTCAGCGTGTTGAGGTAGACTCAGAGAAATCTCACAGATCTCAAAACCCTTGTGTGCTCTTGAATTGAGGTGTAGCAGCAGCTCAGAGGTTATAAATGAGGGCTTGTAGCATGAATCAACCAATCAGCTGGGAAAATCAGTGCAGGAAAAATAAACAACAAACTGTCTTTTGCATGTCTCAACAATTACAATTGCGTCTTTCATGACTGTGTGAATATGTGTCAGGGAACAACATGCTCTGTCAGCCGTCTCTGAGTTTATAAGGGTTAAAAAAAAACAACCCGCCCTCGTGTCTCTGTGCGCAGGAGTGCACCCCTTTCGCTGTGATCGGCAGTAATACAGTGGTGGAGGCTCGGGGGCAGAGAGTGAGAGGGAGACTGTACCCTTGGGGTATTGTTGAAGGTATGTTCACGCATCATCTGCAGTTTCTGTACAGCTCCTATCAGCCTGTATGTAAACACTTTGAATGTCACAACTTGGATTCATAATTAATCTCACATTAATTCATAATTGATGTCTTTGCTCAGTGGAGAACCAGTCGCACTGTGACTTTGTCAAACTGAGGAACATGCTGATTCGTTCGCACATGCACGACCTCAAAGACGTGACCTGCGACGTCCACTATGAAAACTACAGAGCGCAGTGCATACAGGAGATGACCAGGTGTGTGTGAGCAAAAGAGTCCGGTGGGAAATGAAAACGTGTGAGCGGGTGAAGTGTTATGTAAACATTGTAAAAAAAAAAAAAAACAACAGATTTTAATACAGATTTGTCTTTTTTTTTTTCCTCCTTTTCCTCTTCTTCTTCTTCTCTCAGTAAACTGGCTCAGGACAACCGTATGGAGAGTCCCATCCCCATCCTGCCGCTGTCCACTCCAGATGTGGACACTGAGAAACTCATCAAAATGAAAGACGAGGAGGTTTGAAGCATCATTTGCTGTTTTCAACAATGAATGTTTTGATTTCTTATAGGTTATAAAGTCCCTTATGAGCCCCAGACGTTATATATCCCTGTCTCAGTACAAGCGCAGATGGCTGCTGTTTGTACATAATTCATGAAACCCATTCGCAGCTGAGAAAAGAATTCATGTGGCAGGAATATTCATGTCTGTGTGTTAAATATTGGAGGTGGCGTCAGGAGCTGTGGAACAAGGGGGAAACAGTGAGCCTGGTTCTGTCTGAAGCTCAAAAATCTGCCTACCAGCACCTCTGAAGCTCTCTAATTAACACATTACATACAAACACAGTGATTTGGGCCGGTAAGATTGGGAGGTTTGGAACATTTGTGGCTGTACAAAATACCTGTGTTCACTTATCATATCTGTAAGCAGAGATACTGCTCCGAAGCACTGTGTGAATGTTTGTCAAAAAATATTTACAGCAAGCATCTCCCCCTAAAACCACAAACAGTTTTTCTTACATTTCTGTCTGTGTACAGATGAAACGAAAAGTGAAAGGTGTTTTCTCCTGCTTGGCTCCAGCTCCACACTTACCCACGTCTTCAGAGCAAAGAGAGGCCTTTAAGAATAAGTGCCGCAACACTTCCTGCCATATTCCACAAGAGCCACATGGAGAGAGCTCGAGCGTACTTAACACACAAACACGAGTGGTTCTGATCTTCTTATCTAACCTGTAGAGGGAAAACAAATCAGCATATCTCCAAATATGTTGAACTGTTCCTTTAATTCAATCTACACAGCACCAGTTCAAATAAAAAAAAAAAAAGATAAAAAGTTATGTGGTTTTATGTGAAATATGCTCTCATGTACACAGAGCTAACTCATCACCCATTAGCCCAAATCCCATTTTTGTACAGTCTTAAAGCTTCATCTGTGGCTTCACATTAAAACACTTTTAGCCCTTAAAACTTTAACCTTTAACCCTCTGCACCTTCCTCTCTGCCTGCAGCTGAAGAGGATGCAGGAGATGCTGAACAAGATGCAGCAGCAGATGCACGAGAAAGACCAGTGACCACCCCTACCCCCCCTCTCCTGACCCCGCCCCCACAGCGGAGCCGTGTGCCGCAGCGCCACCTGCTGTTTCTCCCCCCGAACGACAGCGAGACCTTCAGAGGTTGAACGATGGATATCATGTGTTAGTGGCAACTCTGGCTGTACATTTATCTTCAGTTTGGTGCTTTGTATAGTTTGTCTGCCTGAAGGGTTGTTGAATCAGAAGGTTTCTCTTCTCTGAAATGATCCGTTTGCCCTTCCTCGCCCCTCCCGCTGTGGTTTAACAGTCTTAACATATATATTATTAATGCGTAATTTAAATTACTACTCAGTGTATCTAATTTATAAATGCAATGCTAGACTTTTTGGATATTCTGTCAGGGTATGGACACGTGTGCTATGAGATGTTTTGTAAAGAAATTTAGGTTGTTGGTGATGTTTAGATTTGAACATGGATATTGTTTTTTTATTGTGTGTTTGTATGTGTGTGTGTGTGTGTTCGAGTGTGCGAGTGTATGTATTCTGTGAAATTTCCTTTGATATCACCAGGTATCCGTCCATAAAACCCCCATTTTCTTTGACAAAGGTACCACAGTGACTTTACTTTGTATTAAAACCCCAATTTTTCGCTCTCTGATCCTCATAAATACCTTCATGTAACTTCTTTTTTTTTTTAACATATGGCAAGTCAAAATATCCTCTCCCAGCATTTTTTCTATGTGCTGGCTGAGCTGAAAATGCACTTATTGCCAGTGGCTAACTGTGAATGGAGAGCCTTTGACATAATGAGAGGGTTGGTGCATGTGCAAGCATGCTGCCATTACTCATATCCGCTAAACGCTGTGGGCCTATTTTTACTGCTTTATAGCCGATGCCCTGTGCTTGTATTAAAACGCATCATGACCTACAGTATGCTTCGTTGCCACTATGAGATGGTGAAAACAGATTAACAATAATGAGGAGAAAATGCTGTGTTTATGCTTCTGTTATAAATCCCTCTCCTTGGAAGTGAAGATGTGTATCCTGTTAGTTAAGAGTGTGTGTGTGTGTGTGTGTGTGTGTGTGTGTCTGTGTGTCTGTGTGATGACTCCGCTGATGCTGAGGAACAGTACATATTTTGCCTGAAGGCTGTGAGCTCAGCCCCGCGCCCCGTTTATATAAAGGTGTGACAAATAAACCCTTGTTTCTCGTCAGTCCGGCTTCACTGCCTGTGCATTGTCTCCCTGAAGATTACAGAGTCGTACATTAAGTTCCAGCGCGACAACATCATCGGTCACTTCCTCACGTCAGAGTCTGAACAGCAGAGCTCAGGACTGGAGCTTTATCTGCTGATTCATGTTTATCTCCTGCAGACATTCTTCCTCTGCAGTACACACGCCATCTTCTCCCTGTCAGTCAGAGGCACAACATTAGGTGGAAAGTAACTAAGTACATTTGCTCAAGTGTACTCAATTTTGAGGTACTTGAGTTTACTTGAGTATTTCTCTTTTTTTTTTTTTTTTTTTGCTACTTTATATTTCTCCTTCACCACAGTTCAGAGGACAGTACTGTATTTTAACTCCACTACATTTACTTAAGGACTTAAGCTCTTTTGTTGATTCAGGTTATTAAAGCAAAATGGGAACTTTTACTTTTAGTTTTACACTAATACTTTTGTTCTTTTACTGAAGCAAAACTATGAATGCTTTACTTTTATTTGTACAATAGCATACTAATTCTGCACCACGTTATTACTGCTTTTACTTAAGTAAAACATCTGAGTACAAGTTAAAATCATGCATTCTGACTTTTACTTTTTAAGTTTCAAATACATGTAGTTGAGTAAAAAAGTACAATATTTGCCTCTGAATTGTAGAGGAGTAGAAGTATAAAGCAGCAGAAAGTACATGTGCAAGACCTCAAAAGTCTCCTAGAAAGAACCGTGTAATATGGTGCTAATTATGGTGGAAAGGTGAAGTAACTTCTCCATTTAAACTCAAGTTAAAACTCAATTATGAATCATTTAGTACTGGAAACTTGTTGAACTTTGTGCTTGTCAAAAGGCAAATTTCACATTTTTCTATGTTTAGCTGACCTGCTTTGATCTGAGTTTACCAGTCAAACACTGTCTCTGTTTTAACTTTAATTAGGATTAAATTACATTTTTCTTTTCATTAATCACATTATTAGGAAAATTAAAGACCAATGAATTAAAGAGTTACTGAGATACTTTCCATGTCCTTGTGTGTGTGTGTTACTGTGCATGCGTGTGCACAGGCGTCTGTGTGTATTGATATTTTGACAGTGGTTTTTATCAGTGAGTGCCAGCCGGCAGTAACACACACACACACACACACACACACACAGCCTCTCGGAGCGGCACTAAGAAACACAATCCTCTCCTGAAGACACACGGCGCTGAAGGTAAACCACTCTCCTCAGACTTTTCTGTTCTGTAGCTTTCATATTATTTACTCAGGATGACCTATGACCTAATTTCATGCTCTTAAAATATCCTCGCAATTATAAAACTGTGAAGTTGGTGTGTGGTCCACATGGTCCTGACCTCACAAAACTGAAAACTTATCAGACATGAAGGAAAGCAGAGGGTTTTTTACTGTTGGTGCTCTGGATAACAAAAGTATTTTAGGGTCAGGGTTTTTGTTAAATGGACATATAATGTGATAAAACTATGTTTGTTGAATGTTTGACACTAAACTAGAAGAAGTTGTAGTTGTAGTTCCCTCTAATACATCAAATATAGTATCGCCTTTTTATTTGTATAAAATCTGTGTAATGTATCTTCGTATACAAAGGCAGCTACTGTGTAGTTATACATTTTACAGTGACCAGAACATTTTCAAAATCTGCACACTCTAATGTTTTTATAGTGTAATAGTACAATCAACTACCACAACACTACAACAAGTACAGCCTCATAACGTACCACAGAGCTGAATCCATCTCTGCCATGAGATGGCAATTATGGCAACACTCTCATTGAGTTGCAATACAAGTAGCAATACAAACAGCTTTTGAAAACCAAACAATAACATATATTAGAGAATGATAATGAACCCAGGTCCAGTAGTAACTTTTTTGGATGGCTGTCATCAGTTTGGAATGAAATGGTGTATGTTTTCAATAACTGTGAATATTTTCTGAATGATCTTTTTGTTTGAACCAAACAATGAATGTGGGAGTAGCTTGTTGTAGCTAATATGATGTCTGCAGAAAGAAATGTTTCAGGCCTCTCCTCTCCTCTCCTCTCCAGTGATTGGTAACCATGAAGCAGCTTCTGCTCCCATTTCTGCTCCTCCTGTTTGGAGGTCAAAGGTCGTCTGCGTGCCCGAACCTCTGCTCCTGTCATGGTGGTCGGGTGGACTGCAGCGGCAAATATCTCACCTCCTCCTCGCTGCCAGTCAGTTTCCCTGCCGGCACCACGGAGCTCCATCTCCACAACAACCAGCTGACCACCCTCCCCAATGGGCTCCTGGATGGTTTGACCTCCCTCCGCTCTGTCTCCCTTCACGGTAACCCCTGGGTGTGCGACTGTGGCATCCTTTACCTGCGAGGCTGGCTGCTGCGTCAGCCCACCACCAACACAGCGCACCTGGGCGTCAACTGCAGCTCCCCTCCACCCATGAGAGGGCGGCTGGTGGTGTATCTAACCGAGGAGGAGGTCCTGGAGTCCTGCCACTACTGGTACTGTGACCTGGCTTTGGTGTCGCAGGTGTGCCTGTTTGTGTTCGTGGTGCTGCAGGCGGCTCTGCTGGTGGCTCTCGTTGTGTTCCTGAAGAGGTTCGAGAGGCTGTCCAAGGTGGCGAGGAGAACCACAGAGGAGAGCTTCATGGCCGGGGACAATCTGAGGGAGAACGAGTACGCTCCTTTAAAAGACAGTGACATCTGAGACAGACAGTGACTGCTGGACACCACAGAATAAAAAGAGCTTTTTATCATCAGAGAAAATGTTGGTCACACACTTTTTAGTTTCAGACAATCATTTCAAAGTAAATTTTTATGCACAAGCAGGTGACAAATTAAAAGAAAACCAGAATTAATAAGTAGAGAAAAAGTGCAGATGCTTCCTTACAGGGCACAAATGGGATGATTTGATAAATTTGAAAATAATGCGAATCAACAGGAGATCTGAACACTGAAGCTGTTCTGGCAGCTTGTGATGGATCGACACTTTCCTAAGACACTTTATGTTGGTTCCTTCTTTAATTTCTCACCAATGTATGTCACTTATATATTCAGGAAGAAAAGGAGAGGAGCTGTTAAATGCAGAGAAAGTGATAAAATGTGGATGCTGCCCATAGAAGAGTGCCCAGCTTGAAACACAATAACTGCTGATCTGTGTTCATCGTGCACAAAGAGAACATAGTAACTTTTCTCTCCTTTCTGCATTTGACAGCTCCCCTCCTTGTTTCAGTGATAACATTTTTGTGGTGTCATGTGTTATCATTGACCACTTGGGACAACCTTTTCCTCTGTTTCCTGTGCATTATTCATTTCATAACATTAATGAGGATAATATGGATCAGGATCCTTTCAGTTTGGTTGATCAGAAAGTTACCATCAACGTATCTTTGGCATTTCAGAACTTCAGTTTCTTGTTACTTATTGGCCAAAATAAAGTATTTGCCAGTTCCAATGGGTTTATCTAATAACCTGATATCACTTGATAATATTTGTTACTGGGCCTGTAGTCAAGTCAAGTTAGTTTTATTCAAATAAGCCAATATAACAAACCCCAAAAGTACCATTTTTATATCTGTGTGATATCTGGCAATTATACATGTTTTTTTTTTGTAACGGAATGATCATTTTTTAAAATTTATATTAATATATTGTGCAATTTGATTGGGCCATGTTTATGTTAGTCCCATATATATTTTTAGATGTTTATGTTGATTTTCATACTGTAAATGTATTTGCAATAATACACTCATAATCTGTTTACCACTTTGGAATAAATTAATAAAGCCATTTAACCGAAAAGTGACATGGACTTCTTTGGGCAAATTTATTTTTGATTAGTTTATAGATAGATTAACTACAGAGAGACTGTATTGTTCTTTTCAACAGCTCCACAGGTAACAAAACACATTAGTAGATAAATGATGATCAACAAACAATTCGGCGCTTATAAAACATTACATACAAGTTGGTAGGTTTAAGGATTTTTTTTTTCTCATTTGCGGTTTTTTGTTGCGGAACCTTTCTTCGAAGACAGCGTTTCAGCTCCGGACAGATTAACGTGATGGAATAATATGTGTTTACACGTGAGATTTGTGCAGGGCTAAAATTCAAACTTGGACGCGTTTAATCTCAAATGTTGTTGTTTGACCTGCTAAAATAAAAAGGTTTGTATTTTATAATAGTCATAAATATTTATTCGGTTGTGTGAATTCCGTTAAACACCGTAGTGGCTGTGGTAAAGTTAGCTAGTTAGCTCGTGTTTTGAGTGGCCAGGTGTCAGCTTGATTCGTGTTGTTTAACGTTACAAGTTATTGCGTACGTGTCTGTGTTTTTTTTAATTAATTTCTAGACGGTCAGTTTAAAATGGGAAAACTAAGGAAGAAACACAACTGGAAGGGGAGACAACAGAGTGACTCTCAAAAACCAGCAGATGAAGGAAAGACAGAAGTTGTGGTGGAGCTGCAGGGTAAGACTTGAACTTTTAACAGTGTTAGACACCATAGATAAAGCTCTAATCCTCTTTGAAAACCATTTTCACGTTTCTGAACCCTTAATTCTTATTGTGAAAACAGAAAAAAAAAAAAAAAAATCCAATTTCATTGTTGTTTTCACATCTAAACCACATCAGATCAAAATCCCATAACTTGGACTTTTAAAATCTGATCTTGATTAACAGGGAGAGTGTACAGCATGTTGAAAACCCAGTTTCAGATTTGTGAAACCTTATTTTTATTTGTGAATACACAAAAGAGGGTGATTTCACTGCATATTTCACATATAGATGACATTAGACAGAGGAGAAAATGCACTCAAATGACATTTTTTTGCTCAAATAAAGAAAATAAAGGCTTCACAAATATGAAAGTTGGTTTAAAACTGTGTTAATGCTTTAAATAGGATTTCTGACTGCATTTCTTGCCAGTGAGAGTGCAAAAATTGTCATTTGAATTTCACTTTTTCACAATATGCCATATTTTCATTAGATGGAGCCAGGCTAAAAGGTGTAGATGAGAGCAACGCTTTGGTGCTCCCAGCAAACAAAGCCAAGAAGAAGAAAGCCTCAGCGACACCGGTTTCAACCAAAAAGCCTCTCACCAAGAAGCAGAGGAGAGAGCTGCAGAAAGTGCTGGAGCGTAAGGAGAAGAAAGCTCAGGTAAGAGACAGTTTGATGCTGCATGGTCAGACAAAACTGTATAGCTTTCAGAAGAAAAGGTATTTATATTTGACTTTTTACCCACTTATGTGTCACGCTGTCTGTCTTGTCCAGAGAGCAGACATCCTGACCAAACTGGCTGAGGTGCAGCTTCCAGAGTCTGAGCTGAAGTTGCTGTACACCACGTCCAAACTGGGAACAGGAGACAAACTTTACCAGACTAAAGAGTAAGTGCACAAATGCAACATGTTAGATGTGGAGGAGGAGGATGTGGTGAAGGTGAAGCCAGTGGTCTAATATTTTTGGGTCATTTTCAGGTCATTGGACGACGTAAAAGAAGGAGACTCCGGTCCAAAGATCAGCAGTGTCAGTGGATCAAACAGGAAGAGAAAATGGAAAGAAGAGGAGGAAGATGAAGAGGAAGAACAAAAGGCAGAAGAAAGCAGTGATCTGGACACTTCCTCTGATGATGAGGAGGAGGAAGAGGAGGATAAAGACGTGAATAAGACCACAGAGATGGGTGAAGCTAAAGAAACCACCGCTCCCTCTCAGGAGACAGAGGAGAAACAGGGAGTGAAGGAAGAACAACAGAAAACAGAACGAGATGGACAGAGTGAGGCGAAGGTTGGAGAACAGCAACAAATCCAAAACAAGAAGCTGTCGCAGCCGGCCATCTTCATTCCTGTTGACAGATCACCAGAAATACAGGTGTGTCCTTGCTGTCTGTGTGTCTGAGAGTCTGAGAGTCTCTGGATTTTTTTTTTCCTGATTACTTCAAGTGTGTTTCCTCCTGTTGCTGTAGGAGGCTCGTCTGAAGCTGCCCGTGCTGGCAGAGGAGCAGGTCATCATGGAGGCAGTGAGAGAAAACCCCTGTGTCGTCATCTGCGGAGAGACAGGAAGTGGAAAGACCACTCAGGTGCCTCAGTTCCTGTATGAAGCCGGCTATGCCAGGTAGTTCATCCTCTTCATCGTACACAAACGTTTCACTGGATGTTTACCTAGAAAAAACACTGATGTGTGGATATACCTTCATTTATGTATTGCATGTGATAACGGTTGTTTTTATCATGTTTGGCTCCTGCAGTGGCAGTGGGATTATTGGCATCACAGAGCCGAGGCGAGTCGCAGCTGTCAGCATGTCCCACAGAGTGGCCAAGGAGATGAACCTGTCCACACGGTAACAAAAATACTGAGGGTTTTCAAAACACTTGTTAAGGAGAATCTAATCTAGATTAGACTTTCATACTATACAGACTGCTCATTTACAAAACCTCTTTGTGACAAACATGGAAATATTGCTCATAATAACATATCGGTGTTTTGTCTGTTCTCAGGGTGGTGTCTTACCAGATTAGATACGAGGGGAATGTGACCGACGAGACCAAAATCAAGTTCATGACAGATGGTGTTCTACTGAAGGAGATCCAGAAGGTACCATCTTTGAGTTATTTGAATAAGATATGGTAAACAATGAGATTATTCAACCTACTGTTATTTCTGTCTTCAGGGGAGATACTGTACATTTGGGTAACTTCTGTTTTCCTGCATTTCTCTACAGAAAAAGATGAGAATGAATAAATATAAATGTAATTTCCAAAAACAAATTTTCCTTATATTTTCCACAGATATGGTTAATTTTAGGGAGAAAAGTTAAGACTTTACATCCACATTTTTGATTCTACAGTTCTGTTATCTTAACCAAAACAGATATGTAGTTGTACGAGATACAATATTTATATTCCATACTGACCCTGCTTTAATGTTTGAAAAATCACATAATATCTCTGTGATTCTTTCTGTCTTGTCACGTAGGATTTCCTGCTCCAGAGATACAGTGTGATAATCATAGACGAAGCACATGAGAGGAGTGTGTACACAGACATCCTCATCGGACTGTTGTCTCGTATCGTCCCGCTCAGAAACAAGGTATGCTGTTTGTGTGTTGAAAAGTCACGCTCCGAATCTTAAATGTGTGATCATTAAAATGTTTTTTCATCTTGCCGCGGCCACCATCACTCTGCAGAAAGGTATGCCCATGAAGCTGCTGGTCATGTCAGCTACTCTGCGGGTCGAAGACTTCACAGACAACCAGAAGCTGTTTCGGACGCCTCCGCCCGTCATCAAGGTGGACGCTCGCCAGTTCCCGGTCACTATCCATTTCAACAAACGCACCCCACTGGAGGATTACACTGGGGAGGCTTTTCACAAGACCTGCAAGATCCACCGGATGCTGCCTCCAGGTGCACACACACACACACACACACACACACACGGTCAAATTTAACAGATTTCATCGATTTATTTACTACTTAAAACTTGACTTAAAGGGGTGAAATCAAAGATCATTAAATCAGCCAATGAACATCTGAATTAAACTAATCTGTCTTTTTCTCCTTTATTATATGTTATATGATCAAAACCGGCCTCCTCCTTATCTCCTAGTAATAATAAACAGAATAATCATAATTAAATCAAGCAGGTGAAGGCAATAGCCTTTAGGCTTTTTTGTCCAGTTGCAAGTTTTTTTGTTTTTTTGAGGAGATGCAGGGGAGACTCACAGACAGACTTCACAGACTCTCACTATCACTTTGATACCATATCTCTGTCCTTCAGGTGGTATCCTGGTGTTTCTGACCGGTCAGGCAGAGGTTCACAGTCTCTGCAGAAGACTGAGAAAAGCTTTCCCCTTCAGGAAGGGTAACACAACCACAGGTGAGTGTTAACACAAGCCCGTCACAGTTTGTCCCGTCACACTCCAACATATCTCTGAGCATAACTTTTTTACATTCACTTGTTTTTGTGTCCAGGTGAAGATGAAGAAGCAGACACCTCAGAGGCGATGAGGAAGTTTAAAAAGGCCAAACAGAAGAAGACTGTCGTAAGTCTACGTTCACTAAAAGGCCTCTTTTTGTGTGTGTTTTTGCAATGTCAGTAAAGCTGAGATTTATCTCTGTGTCCAGTCTCTGCCCCGGATCGACTTGGACAACTACTCTGCCCTGCCAGTGGACGAAGGTGACGAAGACAGAGAGGCAGGGATCGGAGACGAGGATGATGAAGGCTCTGACCTTGACATTGGAGATGATCCTGGCGATGCAGGCAAGCCACTCCAGATGAATAATTCTTCAAATCCAGTTGTATGTATTTTTTCATAAATAACCCTGACAAATTTTGCTCTGTGTTTTGTCTCTGTAGAGGAGAAGGCTGACCCGTCCATTCCTCTCTACGTCCTCCCACTGTACTCTTTGTTGGCCCCAGAGCAGCAGGCGAAGGTGAAATTAACATCCAGACAAACCAGCAAAAAACATGTTAACTTTTCATGTTTTTTTTTTGTTTGTTTGTTTTTTTTTTACCAGAAAAGTGGTTGTCTAATTATCAAAATAGTTGCAGATTTTCTGTCAGTCAGCTCTAATGTCAGTTGTGGTTGGTTTTTGTCTTAATATCATTGTGAACTACCTCCTGTAACGACCTGACATAATCTGTTTACCTTATCCAGTCTGTACTCTTGGGAACAGCAAGTTGTAAATTTTTCAGACATTGTTGTCTAGTAGATAATCCATAGGATGCATTTCAAACTGTGAGAACCCATAGAGGAGTATAATAATGTGGTTTTTTGACTGTAGGTGTTCAGGCCTTCCCCTCCTGGCACTCGTCTGTGTGTTGTAGCCACCAACGTGGCCGAGACGTCTCTGACCATCCCTGGCATCAAGTACGTGGTTGACTGCGGTCGAGTAAAGAAACGTTTCTACGACAGAGTGACCGGAGTGTCGTCCTTTAAAGTCACGTGGACCTCACAGGCCTCAGCCAATCAGAGGGCAGGTAGAGCGGGACGAACAGAGCCAGGACACTGCTACAGGTCTGGACTTGAAACTGCAGAACAATGTAATTACACATGTTTTTTTTTTTACTCAAGGATGATATTCACAAATGTTTTGTATTGCTGTTTCTGTGATGATTCTGCAGGTTGTACTCATCTGCAGTGTTCGGAGACTTCAGTTTGTTCTCAGAGGCAGAGATCACTCGCCGGCCTGTGGAAGACCTGGTTTTACAGATGAAGGACCTCAACATAGACAAGGTCAGTAAAAAGTGAACGAATCAAATTTACCAGCTAACATCTGTGTGAAATGTTACTGTATGAATAAAATATGGCTTTGTGTATTCTGTCCTGCAGGTGGTCAATTTTCCTTTTCCCACACCTCCCTCTGCCGAGGCTCTTGTCGCAGCAGAGCAGTTACTGGTGTCATTGGGAGCTCTGAAAGAGCCGCCTCGCACAGGAAGGTAACTGTCTGTCGCTGGGTCTTCTGCTCTTTACCTGTAGTATTCTATATATAGCATAGTCGTCAAACATGGAGGTACTCTGATATGACTTTATTTGAGAGAATATACAGTTAATCAACAGCAGGAACTTGTAGAATTTTTGAAGATTGTTGCCTTTTTATGGAGACATTTTGATTGAGAATTCATCAGACTCATTAGAAATACCAGAAAAGGGTGTTATTAAGTCAGATCTTGTGCTGCCCTTCATGGTTGTCTGCTTAAATCCTCTCAGCTAATCAGCCTTGTACATTTTCATTTAAGATTTTCACCATGTCGTGATCAGACAAATTGAGCTGATTATTGTCATGTCTGCACTCAGGGTAAAGGAGATGGAGCAAGCGAGGCTGAGCTGTCCCATCACCCCCCTCGGCAGAGCGATGGCTTCATTCCCTGTGGCGCCACGTTATGCTAAAATGTTAGCGCTCGGGAAGCAGCAGGATTGCCTGCCGTATGTCATCTCTGTGGTAGCAGCCATGACAGTCCGGGAGATCTTCGTAGATCTTGACAGGTGAGGGCACATGCTTGCTCTAATGATATGTGTTTTTGTTTCTTATTTTAAAAACCGGGCTTGTAGAAATTGATGCTCCAGAAGTGCATAGATAAACACACCATGACGTGCAACATCTTAAAAGTCTTTTCATACAGCATACTTTCATTTTTATACGCTGTACCACATTTTTGTCTCTCCGCAGACCTGCAGGAAGTGAAGATGAGAGCTCCAAGCTCACCCAGCGTCGAGCTCGGCTGACCCAAATGAGGAGGTTGTGGGCTGGGCAAGGAGCCTCGCTGCTGCTGGGGGACCTCATGGTCATGCTGGGTGAGCTTATTGTACTGAACTGTGAACTGTAAGAAACTGCATCAGGTCATGTGTTGAACTTTAAAGACCCTATGACATGGCAGCAGAATCAAAACTTTCTACCATGTTTCAGCATGAAGATTGATTTCTTGGTGAGACTTAACATCAGGAGGTTCTTGATTTAAGTTTTATGTGCAACCCTGGCTGCAAGATACATGTTGACAGCTCAAAGGCAGAGAAAAGGTTGGGATTTTAGTGAGATATAAGAATAAAAAAACAAACAGTTTTTATTGTACAGAATGTTTTTTAGTCATGTATATTAATAGGGTTTTAATGTATCTCTGCGTACGTGTGATTGCAGGTGCTGTTGGTGCTTGTGAATTTGCTGGCTGTACTCCCAAGTTCTGTGAAGAGAATGGCCTGAGGTATAAAGCCATGGTTGAGATCAGGAGGCTCAGAGGACAACTCACCAACGCAGGTACTCACATGAGAGAAGCACAGAAAACCTAAGACACATATCTGCTGCAGAAACACAAACAGACAAACAGAAAATAATTTGCGTCCTCTCCTCCCAGTGAACGCAGTGTGTCCAGAGGTGGGAGCATTTGTGGATCCCAAGATGGCTCCACCGACGGAACACCAGGTGGTCTGCTTGCGGCAGATTGTTTTGGCCGGACTGGGAGACCATCTTGCGCGGCGCGTGCAGGCGGAGGATATACTTGATCCAAAATGGAAGAATGGATACAAGGCAAGTTTCACTAAGGAGTGACGTTGTTATTTAGGAGAATGTATTGTGCTATTGCTCTCTTTCACCTCCTCACTGTTACCTGTTTTTGTTCATAGACGCCTCTAATGGACGACCCAGTGTTCATTCATCCCACGTCTGCACTGTTCAAAACACTGCCGGAGTTTGTTGTTTACCAGGAGATAATGGAGACCACCAAGATGTACATGAGAGGTAAATCATCATGGAGAGAAAGACAGTAAGATGTCATCTTACTGCTGACTTAGAGAGCTGTCAAATGTGAAAAACAGGAGCTTCTTGAGTTTCCAGATGTGCAGTGTAAAGTTAAGGTTGAATGGTTTTGATTTGCAGGCTGACAGTTTCACCTTTCAAACTGTTTTCTTTCCTGTTTCTGTCAGGTGTATCAGCAGTAGAGGCAGAGTGGGTCCCCGAGCTTCTGCCTCAGTACTGTCACTTCGGCCCCCCTCTGGAATCACCGCAACCGTGGTTTTGCTCGTCCTCCGGCACCGTCAGATGTCACCGTTCAAGCACCTTCTGTAAGTTCTCTACAGCTGAGCGTCAGAGCTGTGTATGTGCTTTAAGGTGGCTCTTCCTACATTTGAAGAATTTCTGTCTTCTCTGTCTTCTCCTGCAGTCCGGGTGGGTTGGCAGCTGCCAGCGGTGGAGATGGAGTATCCAGACGGCCTGGAGCGCTACAAACTTTTTGCCAAGTTTGTCCTTGAGGGACAGGTACTGCAGCAAAACCTGAAAGTTCCCCATCTCTGTGAAGTCTTTACTTTTGTTTCAACTGGACATGAAAACTTAAACCTGACCATTCTGCCCACTCCTTAAACAGTTCTGACCACTGCATCAAAATTAATCCAAAGAATTATTCAGAAATGTAAAATTAAGTGTAAATTTGTAAGTACATTAACCATTTCACATTTTCAGACAAGTTTTTGTTTAAATAAATTTAATATATTGATGTGTTGCTCACCAAAAATAAATATGAAAAAGAACATAAAAAACTCATGCTTTGCATAGTAATGTTTGCTTTGTCTGGTTTGTAGGTTTGTCCTAAACTAAAGAAACACAGCAGTCACCTTCTCTCAAATCCCTCCATCATGTTGAAAACATGGGCAAGGTAAGTTGGTGCTCTGCCTTATTAAGGTGTTTCACCATTCTAGGAGGGATTTTCCTCTTACTGGATTTGTTTGCTGTTGTAGACTGCAGCCCAGGACGGAGGCTGTGCTGGGAACGCTGGTGTCAAAGAGAATTGACTGCAGAGACGCTCTTCTCTCCATCTGGAAGACTGAAGATAAATGTGAGGAATTAATGTGTTTGGTATCACTTGTTTGAGTCTGATTTGATAAGCCTTCTTGGTGTCTAATCATGATGTTTTCTCTTGTATTTTTCTCCTACAGTTCTGCTGTCTGCATACTGTCAGTGGCTCCCTGAATCCATGCATCAAGATGTAGCCAAAAGCTGGCCTCCTATATAAAGGCCTGCAGATGGACAGGACTGGGCAGAGGAGCTTCTTCAGACTTAAAGATGTTTTCTCAAAGTGCAACTGCCACCACACCACATGGCCTTTTCACCATTTTGTATTTTATACACTGTATCTATGATTTGTACAGTTTTGTCAGGAAGACGTATTTCAACAAGAGCTCTGTAACAACTTTTAATGTGTTATCAGTGTGCTGCTGTCAGTTCTATATGTCTGATTTGGTCTTTATAAGACTTATTAAAACTGTGTGGCTCTGAGTACAGCTGGTGTGTGATTTATTCATACTGTATGTAAACTCTGGTTGGCTCCACAAATTTTACACAGAGCATTATGCATAAGATTTAGACCCTGAAAAGTCAACTTCATACAAAGTACATAAAAAAGTCATATTTGGCATGACCAGCATTTAAAATGGCACCAATTCTCCTAGGTACTCTTTTGCAGTTTTTCAAGCTAAGTTGGTCCAAGTGTCCTGGAAAACTGTTGTTCCTCTGTATTTAGGCTGTCTCAGCATCTTCTGTCTCCTCATGTAATCCCAGACTGACTCATTGATGTTGAGATCAGGACACTGTGGGGGCTAGACCATAAGGTGCTGGACTCCTTGTTCTTTTTGTCACTGAACATAGCTTTTTATGACCCTGGCTGTTTGATTTTGGGTAATTTTCCTGATGCAGAATAGGAATTTGAACATGTAAAATGTCTAAAACATTCAACTTTATGGAGGTGCAGCTGTTGGAGTTCCCCTGTATATATAATGTATTCATGGTACACCAGCAAATTAAAGAGGAAATAGTTTATCATCTAAAAATTCAGGAAGGGAACGTCTGATTAAAACTTAGATAAATGACTGTTTCAACGGGCTGCTGTGATTGGCTATGGTTACCCTTGTCGTCATTTCCTTCTGTCGGTTTGTACACTTCCGGAAGAAGCGGAAGACAACAGCAGTTCATATGTGACATTCCCCGACAAGAAAACAGAAACAGACATTTTGATTCGACTCGTTTGACAACCAAAGACTTAAATCGTCGACATGGTGAGTAGCTGTCTGCCACTGTTCACCGCTGAAGACGAACTCATGTCAGAACAAATCGTAGTTGGAGCAGTTTAGCTGGTTAGCGGCTAACAACAACAACAACTCAACCACAGCAGCAGAAAGATGCTCTGTCATGATGGAAGTAAAGTCCTGCCAACTCATGGAGAAAATACCAGAACTGTGTGCGTTTCATTAACAGGATTTTGGTTTGTTCCACAGTTTTCCTTCCAGGTTTTCGACCACCCGATGTCCCGGGGGTTTCAGAACCGCTTCTCCACTCAGTACCGCTGTTACTCGGTGTCCATGCTGGCAGGACCGAACGACCGGTCCGACGTGGAGAAAGGAGGCAAAAGTGAGTGTTATTCAAAGAAACGCAGAGATATTTTTCATGCTTTTAATCGGTTCAAGGTTTCTGTACAAACTGTATTTTAGCATCTTGGTCCAAACCCCAGAAATGTAATCTAAAATCATTGACTATAACTAAGATCTGGTATGCAGTCAGAGAGGTATTTGTGACTATCGTTTTATTGGATGAGACTTGTCATAGTCATTCAGTCCACAGTGCCCTTTCCCATTCCACAGCTGTCTAGTCCTCCTGTTTCTAACCCTAATCAATCGATCGATCAATCAATCAATCAAGTTCATAATTGCTGTTTTGATGCAGTGTTTCTCAAAACAGTGTCACACCCAGCTGTGGTTAGAAGGATATTCAGATCCTTTTTAATTTTACTGTAGGAAAAGTATGTATCTATAATCAGGAAAATGTGTTTAAAATATTAATGGGTTAAGTACTCAATGCAGAAAAATGGTCCTGATTATTATATAGCACAAAGTCTAAAAGTTATGACTGCTGGTTATGGTTTCATACTTGTACCCTCTGTTTCTTATATTGGTTGCTAGATATTTTGGAGAGCTCATGTTGTTCATGTGCCAAATAACTTTTTGTTTTCTTTTTAGTAATAATGCCTCCTTCGGCTCTTGACCAGCTCAGTAAGTGCGGGTTAAATCAAGCATCTCTTCATTTGAAAAGTCCTGTATGCATGCACCTTCCAGGTTTCTTATCTTTCTGCACCTTTCCCCTCTACAGGTAGGCTTAACATCACCTATCCAATGTTGTTCAAGCTGACAAACAAGAACTCAGACAGAATGACACATTGTGGTGTCCTGGAGTTTGTGGCAGATGAGGGAATCTGTTATCTGCCACACTGGGTGAGAAACAGTAACAAATTTGATGTCAGTGTCACAGAGATTGAACTGTCTGCTGTCACCAGTAGTGGTGTACTGAAGCATTCTTCTTATGTAGAAACTGGATTAGTAATGACATTTCATGCAAATACAAATAAAGGTACCAGCTTAAAAGTCTATTTAAGTAAAAGGAAAATGAAGTCAACAGTTTCTTTAGAAATAATGGATGAGATCATCAGGATTTTAATTGAAACGGAGAACACGTGTTTTTTACTGTTTCTGAAATGTTCTCTGCTGTCTTAATGCTTTTAAGGCCACTTTGTAAGGCAGCACTGATGTTTGCTTTATTGTGTTTGCTACAGATGATGCAGAATCTCCTGCTGGAGGAAGGTGGTCTGGTCCAGGTGGAAAGTGTTAACCTTATGGTGGCCACTTATTCAAAGTTCCAGCCGCAGAGTCCCGACTTCCTCGACATTACAAACCCAAAGGCAGTGTAAGAAACATCAGTTAGGGAAAATAAATTCATCCTATTTGCCCCCCACATTTTGTGTTGTAACTAACTAATTCACTTTATCACAGTCTGGAGAATGCACTGAGAAACTTTGCCTGCCTGACAACGGGTGATGTCATAGCTATCAACTACAATGAAAAGGTAAATCTACTTCTTCAAATTAATTTTGTTGTTTTGTCTCTTTTTCCTTTAACTGAATACCACAGCTAATGAAATCTGTGTTTGTTTCAGATATATGAGCTGCGAGTCATGGAGACCAAGCCAGATAAAGCAGTATCCATCATTGAATGTGATATGAACGTAAGACCATTAATTTTATCACAGACACCAGTAAGTCTTTCTCTTTCTGTGTAATTAATTGTGTTAAATTCTGTGTTGTGGCTCTGTTTTTCTCAGGTGGATTTCGATGCTCCTTTGGGTTACAAAGAGCCTGAACGGCGACCTCAGCACCTGGAAGAACCAACAGTAAGAACCAGACTCAGAAGGCAACTACAGTTTGTTCTCTGAACAATTAAATAAAGGCTCTTTTCTTTGCAGGAGGAAGAAGGAGACCCCAGCAGTTATGCCGACATGGACACAGGATTCAGAGTGAGTAAATGTTGCTGGGGGTTAGACACAAACAAATCCCCCTTATGATGCCTGACAACTGGAGCTAAGATAACTTCTAATCTGTTTCTAATCCTCAGGCTTTCACCGGTTCAGGCAATCGTTTGGATGGTAAAACAAAGGGGATTGAGCCTAGCCCTGCCCCTCTTGCCCCAAGTGATATTAAAAGGTGAAAAGATGTTCAGTTTTTATATTTTATATATATATTGTATATATTTATATGTCATGCTGCTATGTGAGTGACCACAGTAGTACAGTAGAGCATGGCAGGAAATGACAAAAGGTTACAGTGTTTGTGAGGTAACGTCATTTTATTTTGGTGTCACATGACACGGTCATCTTGCTTGTAGCAGATGAACTTCATGGTGTGGCCATTTAAGAAACTGTGAAATACAACAATAGACTCACTTCGACTTGTAGTGTCTATAGTGTCTGTTAATTCATGAGATGGTCAGAGTTCAACAGTGTGTGGACTCTCAGTAGCAGTCTTAATTTTAACTCTCTTTAATTTTTCGTCACACAGAGGCATTCCCAACTATGACTTCAAAGTTGGCAGGATCACCTTCATCAGAAACTCGAGGCCTCAGCCCAAAAAAATTGCAGATGATGTAAGAAATGTGAATGATTTTATCAGATGTTAAATTATTTGACGAGGCTGTATTTGTAGTATGTCGGTGGATTTCCTCACAATCTGTAGTCCAGTACAACGTCTTTTAATTGAATTAGCACCTGATAGTTTTATTGTGTGATTTACATATTTGTATTGAATTCTCTAAATCAAAATTGCAACTGTTTTAAATCTCTTTTAATCCTTTTAGGATGATACCCTGAACCGATTCATCGCATTCTCTGGACAAGGACAATCATTACGCAAGAAGGGCAGAAAGCCTTGAAGGTCTCCAAGTGGACGAGCTGGCTGATGGTCACAGACTCAACATATCAATTGTCACCTTCAACAGCAACGTAAAGAAATTGACCTTCAGATGCTCTGGGGTTTTGCTTGTCTTTCCCTTTGAAATGGGAGTTTTGCTGTTGAGCTAGGACTGCAATGTGTAATTAAAACCCTGACCGGTAATATTTTGCTCAACAGAAGCTGAGCTACATAAAATGCTGTCACTTTTAAGTTTTTATTTAGGAGTTCAGGCTGACTGATTCGAGCCAGGCTGAATAAATTCTATCATCACACCACCAACACAAAGAATAGCTTGTGAAGTATTATTGCAATATCAGATTTGAATTACATTTGACCCCCACCCCCTTTATTTTTTTCCCAAATTTGTTGCATTTTTACAGTTCACTTTGAAATACTGACATACAGAGTCTGATTCTTATGAAAGAATGGGAGCAATATTAGCTCTATACTTCAATTTGTAATTATAAAGAATTAATGTTTTTGGGTTTTTTTCTGAGTTATATGAATACTTTGAAAGTTTTTTCAAATTTTTCCTGGTTTATTTATAGACAAATAAAGAATTATGTTCCCAAGTCAATTGATTGTAACCTGCAATTATGGTTGTCGTGTCCAAGAATATACAGTACATGAACTACAGAATAAGACTGGAATATTATAGGAGGGGTTGAACACATTTATTCAGGAATAAGCAGATGAATTGTGATTGGTTCTTCAGCCTGAATTAAACAAAGTGTAATAGCATGGATTGAAGTAATAAGTAATTGTTTTAAAACACTGTTAAATGACAGAGAAGTCAGAAAGATGTAAAAAAATATTTGTCCAAAATGGACACTTCACTCAAATAAAATACAGATTCATTCCATTGAATTGGTCACAATTATAGTTACGAGTTATGGGATGCTTAGTTAGAGTGTCCTTGTTTCATTTTGATGTTTGCTGTTCAAAGGTACTTTATGTTTACAGCCTAAAGTGAGTTTCAAAATAAGTGTCGTCGAACTGCGTGGTAGCTCTTGTTGTGAAAAGAAACCGACCCGGAAGCATTGTTCCTGTTCATGTTAGCACAGCTAACGTTAGGAATGGACCGGTCAGCAGAACTATCGTGGAGGGTAATCTATCAAAAACATCAACTACGTTGTGAATTATGTTCTTGGCTAAATGTCCTGATTTGATTTTCCCTGCCTTGGTCTTGATAGTTCTGATATAGAGTGAAGAATACCAGATCTGAGCCAAGGTGATTAGCTGTCGATGCTAAAATGCCACAGTAACCTTAGCTAGCTATCGATGAGCGATGTCAGTTAAAGCAGGAGGTTAAAAACCCCTGAGTTCTTTACCTGATTTATGATCTGCTTTAAAATCTAACGTTGCTTAACACATTTAAAGATTATGTATAAATATAGTTGTAATACAAGACCAGCTACTAAACAAACTGGTTCATATAAACCATAGCAACCTCAGCGCGGCGCTGTCAGACAACTTCTCCATTGCCAGGCTGGAATTTCAGCCTCACTTAAGCAAAAACCCATAGCTAGACACACATGTGAAGCACTCTGCATGTTGATGTTTGATATAGCCTTTAAGTGTCATCCTGTGTAAGGTGTAACCAGGGAGGTGGGAATGATGCAGCCATTCATCATATACACAACAGAACGAGGTCAAAATGTAATTTGTACAAGTCAGACTGGTGATGATTCCTGCCTTTGTCCATTCGTACAGCCACCCCGGGCATGTGACAACTACTGGAGTGAATTCAGGCACTGCAAAAGCTTGTGGAATCGTTTCCACCACTACTACACCTATGGTACCTCCCCGTCCTGTCAGCAGTGGCAAGAAGACTACAATAACTGCAAAGAGTGGGAGAAACACAGAGACATCGAGGCAAAGGTACTGTACATCTGCATGAGGTCGCGTTGTTTGTCTTTTTCTGACACAAAAAATGTTGGTGCTCTCCAGTCCTACGCTTGCCAGTGAGAAATTAGCCTGGTTGTTAATCTGAGGTCTGCTGTTGGTTTTATTTTCTTATTAATTAGTAAATTAAATTTGGTAATTTTTTGTTTCTAAAGTTGTCAGCTGTGTTAAAAGTGTTAATTTCCAAACATAGCATCAGTTTTGATTATTGCCATCATCATCCACCAGTATTTGAACTTTTTGGGGCAACAGTTTGTGTTCTGAAACCTCTCAGAAGGACCTGGGTATTAATTGTACCTCAGCTTGTTATTCATTGACTGTTCTCACTGACAGGCAAATGAAACAAACTGTTCTTATACATTTAGTGTCCAATAGGCACAAAAGCAAACGTTTTGCTTTTTTCCACATATTTTTACATTCAGAATTCATTGTAATGTCAGTGATAGTAAAAGCTGCCCTGAAATAATTAAATATTTCTAAGATAAGCTTGACTATGGTACAATTAGTTTGTTTCACCAAGTCTGTCCAACATTTTTTACAATTATTGAAACTTCTTATGACTAAACGAGCCAACCAATAAGGAAAATTTCATATTTTTTCTATAACATATTGTAGGAAGCTTTGCAGAGGAGTGAAAGGAACAGAGTGGCAGAGCAGAAAAAGTTCACTCCAGTGTGGAAACTGAGACAAGACCCTCCTAGAGACTGGCACCTGCCCCTTAACCAGGAGAAGCCTCAGGACTCCTGAACTGTCACCATTATGTATTAACCTGCTGTCTCTGCTCCATGGTGGCTGGAACAATGTGAAATGAACATTCATAATGTACTATATTCCACTACATGGACATACAATCCTTCACAGCTTTATGCTGGAGAGACTGGTCATCACTTAGTGCCATCACAGGTTGTGTTCAGAGAGCGCGTATATTTGAACCGTGGTGGCAGCATCTAGTGGTCAATGAGGATGACAACAACTACTCAATCAGTAAGTTACAATATGATCTCTGCAAAGGCAAATAATGAAGTCTCCTATGCTTGTGTAAACTGAAGCACACTCACACACACTGTAAATGAAGTTAATATAAATTGCTTGGTTTTCTTTGTAAGGAAAAGGCACCATTGGGTCAAATCATGCACTGGATACATTTTCAAGATTACATGTAATCCATCTAAGTAATGAAAGACTGGCTGTGCATCATTTTGAGCACAAAGTGTTTAACATAATTCTGCTCAGATTTGATCAATAAAAAAACTCACATTTTAATTTTCAGTTTTCTTTCTTATTTTATACAGAGTTGTGAAAATGAAAAGAAAAAATTCAATGCATAATTTCCATGAACGTTGTTGCGTTTTATACAGAAACAATAGAACTGATGTGACTTTAAGCCTTACACTCTTGATGATAATTCAAGAAAAGAAAACGTGTGCAAGGTGTTTTGCACACCTACATCTGCAGACTGTTAGAATGCTGCGTCTTGGCTTATTTAATCATGTACAAATGAGGACACACACTACATAAACAACAGTACACACAGGCTGCAGCCACAGCTGTTCCCTGTCCATCACTGAGTGTAAACTCTAGTGATGTCGTTGTATTTCCCATCAGGAGCATCATACTGGGTCTTTGGCGGTGTGTTTACAGGACCTTCATGACTGAAGGGAAACAGAAGAGGGTCTGGCTTCAGTGCTGCCTGGTATAGCTCCTCAGACTCCAGCTTCAGCTCCTCCAGTGCCTCCCTCTGTGCTTCCAGAGCAAGTTCAATAGCCTTCACTTCAGCCATGTGTTGCTCCTGCAAGAACAAAGATGAGATGAGCACAGCAAATATAGCCCCATTAACTGTACACGATGGAGAGCAGAGGTTAGAAGCACCATTTCTGATAAAAGCTTTAGTGCTGGAGATGCGATAGGTAAGTGCTGACCCGTTTGTAATGACTCCACTCCTTCAGCAGCAGGGCTCGACCTTCCTTTTCTTCAAATGACAAGCTTGGAATAGAGCGCTCCCTTTGTAAGAGAATAATAAATACTAGTTTATAGCCCTTCAAAGCCAGCAGGGAAAGAACAAAGGCACAGTGAGTCAAAGAAAGACAAATGATACATAAAAGCACGTCCATTAAATATATTAAAATTAGTAATGTTGAATAAGCATTAGCCAGTCTTCAGATGTTTGAATTCATTGTGGGAGACTTAATGTCAAAATACTTTGTGTAACCTCCTTGGATTAACTTCATTTGTTCTCCCTGCTGCTTATTTTATTTTGTGCAACATGAGTTTGACACTGCTCTCGGGCAATAATACAGCTGAGTAGTAAGAGAATACTTCCCTTTTCCTTCCATCCATTCCATGGCATATACCAAAACCAATGTACCACCCAATGCAATTTTTAAGAGATTTAATAGATCTCATAAGATATATCAGCTGGGCTTTGGACACAGAGGCAATACTTTGTTGTTGTTGATAAGAAGAATACTGAATAACACCAGGCTGTCACCACACCCCGCAGACAGGATAACAACAGCTCAAAAAACAGTGAGATCAAGTGTACCTTGTTTCATCCTTGCATTTGGCTGGAGTGAATGAAGTCCTCTATAGGGATATATTCAGGTGGAACTTTCTCGAGCCTCTTCAACTTTTTTTTCAGTCTGTCTCTTAGTAGCTGCTCCCTTCTTGGGTCCACTTTCTTTTTCTTTTTGGGCTCCGCTCTTATAAAACACAAAGTACAGCTCTATTCAATTACATTATAATATATACATTGGCGAAGTGACATGAAACAAGATATCATCTGGGATTTTGGCTGTTATAATATTTCAAAAATTTACATCACACAAATCACCAACATATATAACTTACAGGCAAGTAACAGTGTAATTCAGCCTCGATCTTACCTCAGTGGAGCAGATGTCTTCAGTGTCATCACTGGGGCAAACCAAGGACTCTGTACAGCATGATGATGTTCTCCCGATAGGAGGCTGTAAAACAACACACAATAAAGGGCCTGTTTGTTTGTCAACCACCGAGCTGATTCAGCTGACATTTCTCTACTGAATAACCTTAGCCACGTTAGCTCCAGCTAGCTAACACCTTCTGAGTTCACGTCAAACCACAGACACTTACCTTAACGGGGCGGTCTGTCGGGACAGAGCCCTGCAGAGACAGCGCGATAAAGCCACAGACATGTTTCCACGGTGTGTTGTTTCAGTTTAAACTCATACTAAAGTGACAGAGACGCTCACATGTAAGTGCACATCACTGCGCTCGTCCCCTTACTTGATTGAGAAGTGGCGCAGGTTTATGACGTTTTCAACACGCACTCGCGCATTTTAGCAGGCGCACTTTCGAGTATTTTTGTTTGTGCTGGAAATAAGAAACTCCAATAAATTTTGTTAAGTATAAGATAATTAATACATATAATTAATAATAAAAACGATACAAGACAAGTAATTATTAATAATTCCTTAGTTTGACTTTATAGGTTTTTTTTTTTTGTCGAATCTCGAACGAGTGAAGCGTTAGCGCAGCGGCATTATTTAGGGAAAAGGTCGCAGCTGTCCCCGGGTTTTATTCATCTCGGACTTATTCACAGGTGACACAACACAGATACCAGCAGAAAAGTTTGATCCGGACAGCGGTGGGTTATCGAATCAGCATCATGGCACTCCTCAGAGGTAAATAAACACGTTTCAGCTCAGCAAGAAGCCAAAAAAGCACGAATACACGCTGGTGTGGATTGTTAATTTTAGGGCTGACACGTTTTACATTTACATTTATCAGTGTATTATTATCATCAGTGACCTGAACTTGAATGCTTTTAATATAATATATAGTCAGTTTTGTTCAAATATGAATGTCGGGGGGAGTGTGAAAGTTTTGCTGAACATTATGTTACTGAAATGTAGGCGAAAGGTGACAAGATGGACTCAAGATCATTAACAGCTATTTGTCGATCGCAAGACTTTGTACACAATGCAAATGAGAAAAGGTGAAACCTGCTCTACATCCTTTTGTAACCATATGGACCTTTACAACACTGTTTCCTTATCCCAAAAGAAAAAAAGGGAAAAACACCTCTGAAAACCTACTGAATAAACTCACCCAGCAATATAGTCTAGATTATTTATGTAAACTGTAATTTGTACTGTATTATGTAATTTCAGAGTATTTTTCTTTCCATATGGGTTTTCTTTTTGTAGAATTATTGCAGGAGCACACCCTAAAAGTTTTGAATAATAAGATAACATATCAAAGGTAAAAGTATCCATTATTCAGAGTGATCAGTTTCAGTTACAGCAATTACTTTATTGGATCATAAATATTAATGTTTAACATGTAAGCAGCAGATCTGAGGGTTGCATTTTGTTTGGATTACAGTTACTAGAAGAAAATGTACTTAGTTTCCACCAATAATTATCTCCTCACAGATCTTTTTGCTCTTCCCTTATTTTGTTCTTTGAGTTTTTGGTCCACTTTGTATTTTTGTTTACTTTCCACGTACAAACATGCGTACGTGTAAAAAACAGGACATATTGCACAACATTAAACACACTCCTCCAGCACACGTTAGGTGTTACTGAGTTTAGGCCAAAAAAAATGCAAGTCCAGTCCAGTGCAAATGCAATGGCAGGTCTAGGCATCCTGTGCCCCCTGATGCATCCCAGAAGTTACTCAATAGTCCAGTGTCTGATTAGAGTCTAAAAGGCGTTTCAACACAGTATTTTAAGATAGAGATCATACCTAGCAGTTATGTAGTTCTAGTGACATCTGTTACAAAGCTTTGAGCATCACATCAATTTTCATTAACCAACAGGTTTAACTTGCATATAATAACATCTGCCCCACCTGTGTTTCACTGTCTCAGATGGATTCCATTTTATTTTGATCAAGCTCTTTAATCAACAGGCACACTTTGTGATTTGTTTCAAAAAGTTACAAAAAAACCCTCCATTATCCCTGAACATTAATTGTTGTTAATTGTTTGTGTCTGTGTGTGACAGAAATATTTCTGGGAAAGAGGTTTATACTGTACCTTGACCTGAGGATTGAAAACCCAGGAGTATATTCTCCTCGTGTCCCTTTAGACCCATTTGATGCATCTGATGTTAGTTTCCCCTTTTTTATCATCTCTGCAACACATACCACCCCAGTAAATTCTTACACTGTGATCTGGCTGTGGTTTAATGGTGGGTGGTGTGAAGTCTTTGTCGCTGTACTAAACTGCTCCTGTTTTTCTGCAGGTGTATTTATTGTAGCTGCCAAGCGCACTCCGTTTGGTACCTATGGTGGCGTGCTGAAGGATCACAGCGCAACAGACCTGGCTGAGCATGCAGCCAAAGCTGCCCTCGCTGCAGGGGGCGTTGCACCAGAGCTCGTAAACAGTGTCATCATGGGCAACGTCATGCAGGTACCTAAAATCCAACATAAATCCACAATTAACAGATCACAAGTGCTATCACATGAAAATACCTATTACTAGTTTCCTGTCTTTACCCCCCCCTAATTTCAGAGCTCAGCCGATGCACCCTACATTGCTCGTCATGTGGGTCTGAGGTGTGGCGTTCCTATCCCAGTGCCTGCTCTCACTGTGAACAGACTGTGTGGATCTGGGTTCCAGGCCATCATCAGTGGTGCTCAAGTAAGAACTCCACCAAGAACAAAAAACACTAGCAGGAATACAAATCTTGTACACTCAGTGGCCACTTTATTAGGTACACGTGTTTCGGTCTGATACAGTCTAATATGACTGTTCTGCCATAAGGTCTTCTTTTATGATGCCTGTGATGTTTAATTTTTGTTGACACTGTCTTTGAAGTGCTAATTGAATCATACATTCAGCACTGACGTTGTAGTTAGCAGCTGTGTTGTGCCGGACTGTAATATATTCCATGGTTTTCCTAATGTTAATGTATGTAAATATGAAGGGCAAAACCTCTTAATATAATATTTTCCACCACTTTTAGCTAATTGAATTTACACTTCTGACAACGTCCCCAAAAACTGAACATTATGAGGTTGGTAAAGATAGATTTTATGGCAGAAATGCATTAGATTGTACAGGTAAACCTAGTAAAGGAGCCCCCGAGTGAATATCTGTGAATATCTCAAGAGCATGGTCCATACATTTGTAAAAGTACAATATTTTACATATATCAGTTGAACATAATGTGTCTCAACTTTTTGTCTTGTTTTGTTTTGTAGGAGATTTGCCTCAAGGAGTCAGAGGTGGTCCTGTGTGGAGGATCAGAAAGTATGAGCCAGGCCCCGTACGCTGTTCGCAACATACGATTTGGGACAAGGTTTGGAGTGGATCTCAAGGTTGGCTTTTAATTGATTTCTCTTTACCTTCTAATCCCCAAATACTTGACTAAAATGTACGTGAAACCACATGATGGCCATAAAGCAGTTAAAACCTCTCCTCGTCTGCCTCATAGCTGGAGGACACTCTGTGGGCCGGTCTGACCGACCTGCATGTCAAAATCCCGATGGGCATCACAGGCAGAAAACCTGGCAGAGAAATACCAGATCACACGAGAAGACTGTGACAACTATGCATACCAAACACAACAAAAGTGGAAGGCCGGTAGGACAGGATTTTTTGATGTCTTTTCTTTTTATGGTCTGCTCATTTTACACATCATAACACTGAAATATACTCAGAAGAGGGACCAGTATTTTGGCAGTCAAGAAGTTTCTGCTCGAGTCGAGTTCATTCTTAGTAGTTAAATCCTAACTTTTTTTTCTGTTTACAGCTCATGAGGCAGGTCACTACACAGCAGAAATTGCTCCCATTGATGTGAAAGCTAAGAAAGGGAAGGTGCCCATGACTCAGGACGAACACCCTCGACCACAGACCACACTAGAACAGATGGCCAAACTGGCTCCTGTCTTCAAGAAGGGAGGAACTGTTACTGCTGCCAACGCTTCGGTGAGTTAAGGCCTAAGGTGTTGTCTCCACTTACGGATCTAAGGTGATGAGTTTATCTTTTATCCATGGAGTGGAACGTCAAACAAGTTGTCTGTTTGACTTCAAACAATTATTTTTATTCATGTTTTTATTCACTTGGAGCAGTTAGGACTTGTGGTAATGTTATTTAGAGTTCCTCATGTTGAGCTTTTAAAATATATTTTATTATTAATATCATACAACTATCCTTACTTCTACCACGAGCAACAGCCTACTTAATCTGTCGCTCTCTGCTTGATCTCCAGGGCGTTTCTGATGGTGCTGCTGCAGTGGTGGTTGCAAGTGAAGAAGCACTGAAGGAGCACAAGCTCACTCCACTGGCCAGAATTGTGGCCTATCATGCATCAGGCTGTGACCCAAGCATTATGGGAATTGGTGAGAGACACTGCTGTAATGGAGATGCAACGCAACCTTTTTGAGTCAAAAAGGAACGACTAATAAACTGCTGTGGTACTCGACATGATCTCTGATAGTATGAATTTCTTTTTTCACTCTGATCATCTTAGGCCCCGTTCCAGCAATCACAGAAGCTCTCAAAAAAGCCGGACTGACGCTGAATGACATGGATCTTGTGGAGGTTTGTTATCAGTGAGAAAAAGTTTACCTATGTAAAAGTACAGAAGTATTATCAGAAACATGTTTTTTAAGTACTTCAGAATTATACTTAAGTTACAGTACTTGCTGAGTTACTTTCCACCACTACATCTCATATGTTTTGATTTAATCAAACTCATTTGTTCCACTGATGTCATTTGCTTTGCACAGGTGAATGAGGCATTTGCTCCTCAGTACCTGGCCGTTGCTAAGGCTCTTGGTCTGGATCCAGAGAAGAGCAACGTCAACGGAGGCGCCATCGCCATAGGTCATCCTCTCGGTGCCTCTGGAGCACGTATCACTGCTCACCTGGTTCATGAGCTCAGGTAGCCTAGGCATTAGTGATTATATGCACTGTATATCAGCTGAGATGTCGGCAGTTTTGAATAATGAATTTTGTTTCTGACAGGCGGCGAGGAGGAAAGTACGCCGTTGGCTCTGCCTGCATCGGTGGTGGTCAGGGCATCGCCATCATTCTCGAAAATTGCTGACTGAAGAACCTGCCAGTATCAGAGGAACTCCTGTCGAAGAACGTCCCGCACACACACTCTCCTCTCACGTAAAAAACATTCAATTGACACATGCTAAAAATAGATTTTTTTTCCACACACACACACATAAAATGGTTAATGCTCTCTTGACATGAGGTACCACTGCTCGGTTTTTCCCTGGCACACAAACAGAACTATCTCTCAAGACTTTTTTGCTGCTTACTCTTGTTTCCTCTTAGAGTCTATTTATACAAAAATGCATAGTAATGTTACAGTCCAGTGTTGCCTTGGAAGCCATGTGAAGTTAAAAGAGCCAACTCATGTTTCTGATCATTGTACCAGAGTGCTGCAAGAGTCTGTTTCTGTATGAGCCTGAAATACAGAAGCAGAGGTCCATGGTCACAATAAACCGTGTAGCATATTATTAACTCATGTCAAGTACAATTTGTGTTGGGTTAGAGAAAGGTTTAAAGGAACTGGTATTTGCCTTAAAATGCTCTCCATTATGCCTTTATCAATGATTAGTATTGCAAGAAAATATATCTGACCTGTGATGACTCCAGCAAAAACTGATTTTGTAATTCTTTGTCAAAGAATCTCAATAAATTGAATTAAAAAAAAAAAAAGTTTTCATCAACAATATGTGATTTTTTCCTAGTTTAGCAGGGAATTTAACAACCACTGCTAGTTCTCTTCATTTTAGTTCTAGTTCTTCAAATTGCTCTTAATATTTTCTTTAAAGATAGACCTGCATCATCATTGTATCTTTAAGTTATATTATTTCTTTTTTGAACAATGCAAAGCAGGAAATACAGGAAGACAAAAGTCTGTATGCAGAAGAAATACATAGCAGTTACTGATGTATGACTATAGCAGGCTACTGTATGAAAAACACAATAACAGAAAACATCAAATGTGCCTCACTATAAACCTCCACCACCACCATAAAAACGACAATACAAACAGTACAAAGAGGCTTTATACAATAATTAACTGTTTGCATGACCACATAAAGACAATAATATTTCAGATAAGTTAAATTATTTATTGAAGGAAGGAATTTGTTTAGGACTACAAGTACCATCATCCTCTCGAAATCCGACGCATTTACGTCAACGTCATGGTGCAGCGTCCTTATATGCGTCACGTCCCCGGATGTCGGTCTTTTTTTCATAGCAAAGGTAAGAATGCCTTGCCTTCGTGTTACTGTGGGAATTAAATCTGTTTTCATCTGTGTTATAGAATTAAAATTACAGTCCTCAAATATCAGGAGAGGAATCCGTGTACTTAGATGATGCGTTGGATATAGTTATTACCTTGATTTATCTGTTATGTTTATATAATAATGAACAGTTTTGTGTATCGCTCGTCCTAGGCCGCCGGCTAGCCTTCGTGCTGAATGTATCGTTAGCTAGCAGGCTAACAGAAACGTGCTGCCTTTCATTGCACTTGTGTACCATTTACACACACAATTCCACTGTCACATATTAAATCTTTCTTTCAAAACATTAAACTGCCATTTTTAGACGACAAGTGTTAGGCTAATCGGTAAAGCGACTCCACTGTACTGTGTTGCTAGCTGTTAGCTAACGTTACATGTCATGCCTGTTCTGCATTGGCGATGCCTGTGGTGTATAGCACTAAACTACTTTAATGTAAAAATAGACTGTCGGAAGGTTGTTGCTTTTTCTTGCTGCTTACCAATGTGTGGGGTACTCGGACTACGAATTTTCATTTTCTTGGAAAGCTGTAGTTGTCATTAATTCAGTGCTGATCTACTTCAGTTTGCACCAGAGCTTGAGCACTGTATAATAGTGCACTGTCCAACCAAGACTGGAAACCTCTTTTTTCTCTCACAATAATTAAAATAAACCACAGTAAATTAAATTGTGTTGCATTGCTATAGTGGTTGTATTAATGTCTGTTTTACTTATTCTACTTTGTGTCAGATGGCAGAGGGAGACAAGAAGTCTGCCAAGAAGAAGCACGGGAGCCGGAACCCGGTTCTGGCCCGGGGCATTGGCCGCTACTCCCGTTCCGCTATGTACGCCCGACGGGCCATGTACAAGAGGAAAACCAAGACCACTGAGACCAAGGTGAGGACAGATCCAGGACACCATGCAAAATGAGTTATATGAAGCCACATGTGTTGTTGTTTGTGTTTTGATGCTAATTTGCTTTTGTTTCAGATGGAGAAAAAGATTAAGGTGAAGCCGCAGGGCACCGTTGTCAAGACTGTCGGTGGAGACAAGAATGGAGGCACTCGTGTTGTCAAGCTGCGCAAGATGGTGAGTGATGTGACATCAGTCTTTCCCTTCAGATTGGATTTTGTACATCTTAATGACAGTTGAAACCTCAGATGTAACTAAGTCAAAGCAATCAACAGTTGGCTGGCTTAGGGGGAATACATTTTTATTAATACCATTTGAGATCCATCAATTAAAACTACTGGGAGTGTACATGGTGTTCAGTGTTTTGGCCCGCCCAGGATGGAATGATGGACACAAACTTGGAAATTCAGCATGGAAACATAACAAATCAGATACTCAGTTGACATTTTGGAGGCTGGGGTTTGTGGTGCTGTTGAATTGTTCTGTGTTAGTTTTCTAATGTGCTGTCCATGCAATTTGAATTAGTAAGGATAGACTAAATAACAAACACTTCGCTGTATAATGCAATACAGTTCAAAAGCACCACAAACTACATCTGCCACAGTTATACAGTTAAATCAGCACAAACAGTCTCAATAAAAACTGGTCATTAAAACCTTCATGAAGGTAGGATGTATTTCAGGACTGGTGTATTAGACTGGAGTAGTTAAGTGTTCCTATTAAACTCGCAACTATGTAAATAGGGTTACATTTTTCTAGTATAGATTCTGATAGTAATTGGTCCTATCAGCTGATTTAGTGCTGTCAGCTCTACAAAGCATTTGTTGATTTGTGTCAAGTGAAAAGGAACCCACTTGGTGATTTTGTGTGCATATGTCATCCACTGGATTTTGGCAGAAAACCAAAACCAAAAATAGTAATATTTTTATACTCTACTGCAGCCCCGCTACTACCCCACAGAGGATGTTCCCCGTAAACTGAAGAGCCATGGGAAGAAGCCCTTCAGCCAGCACAAGAGGAAGTTGCGTTCCTCCATCATCCCAGGAACTGTCCTCATCCTGCTCACTGGTCGCCACCGTGGAAAGGTGAGAACCATGTGATAAATGTGAATATTCACATGAATGAGTATTAATGATTTACGTAATACTTCTAGAGGCTCAAAATAATGTAAGTACAGAGTGCTGCGGGGTTTAAGGAGCAACAGTCTGTGTGCTTACAGGATTAAAACAGGATCATCTCTGTAACTTCCATATTGTACAAAACCCATTTGACTTGATGCAGATTTTCACATCATATATGAGAACTGGTCATTATTATCTGTAATGGCATGATCTGTGATCTAGATGTGAACTAAAGGATCTCTCCATCAAAACTTTAGATCTCAGTATGTGATCCTGCATTTATTCCCACTGTTTGATGGGTCTTTGATTATGTAGGCTTGTCACTGCATAACAAATACATGATCTATAAAATGGTTTGTTTACATAATGTGTGTAATCGAATCTGATACATTCCAGTTATGATTCGGGACATACACTTTTTTTTCCCAATCTAAGTGAAATTTAAAAATGTTATTGGATATATCAAGATACACTGTGCAAATGTCATGTAGTCTAAGTGATTACTGTTGAGGACTGTAAAATCATAAACTCATGGCGATGATGTCTATGGTCTGGCAGATGTTAGAAATGTGAATATAGAAATGCCTCAAACATAGTTTGTGTCAACAGTGAAGTCATTAACTCACTCATTTCTCATGGTAGCCTGTCATAGTGGACAGCTACCTATTATAGCATCACTGCTGATTTACAATTTTATTCCTTAACTCAATAGTCACTTAAGATTTAGGACAATAAAGTGCAGTTGAAAATGGGCATGTCAAAACCTCATTGAAGAACAAAATAAGGAACTTGGCTGAATTGATTCTTCAACTTTATTAATTTTCTGTTGTGTGACACTTCTTCCACACCATTTCTGCAAATTGGCATTTGCATAGCCTTTTTTTCTAGTCACTGTAATTGTGATGGATTTGTATTTAGTTCCAGAACTGTCAACAGGTAAAACTGTCTTGAATTGGAAAGATAATGACAATGCAGTTCATTACCATCATTTTCAATAAGGAGACTCACAGTATCAAAAGATAGTGGCTGGCCAAATAAATAAATAAATAAAATCAGTGATGCATCCTCCATTGTGCATGGAAATTTTTCTGCTTGAGGACACATTGTGGGTTTAACATCACTATAATCACAACACCCTCGGTGCCGCAGACGTTGTCCCTCCCACTCTCAAACACTACATGGGCAAGTTATGGAAGCGAGTATGCCCACACACACTTGGAGCAGTGGCTGACCTAAATAATGTTTCAGCTATGAAACTGACAGAGAGCTCTCTCGATAAAATCAGGAGTGTGTGTCAAGTAGATTTATTTTTCCCTTGTCTAAATAGCTTGGTATAAGAGAGGATTGCAGCTGTTGAATTATCTCACTCAAATGGCACACATATCACAGTTATTTTTTCTGAGCTCACTACTTGAATAGTTGAAGGATCCTTTTTGTGTTGAAGTTGGTAAGGAGTTTTGTGTGCAAAATACTCCCAATGCAGCAACTTCATATCGGTCTTTTTTTTTTTTCTTCTTCTTCTTTTAAGCGTGTGGTGTTCCTGAAGCAGCTCTCAAGTGGTCTCCTGCTTGTCACTGGTAAATATGACTCTGTTTACTCAACATTAATGCACATTATAGAAGAATCATCCATAATTCAAAGTAGTAGCTGTCAGCACAATGTTGTGGGCATTGTAAAGCATCTTTCTGACACTAGTGTTGTCTCACTTTTGTGTACTTTCAGGTCCTCTTGCTGTGAACAGAGTCCCCCTGCGCAGAGCCCACCAGAAATTCGTCATTGCCACCAACACCAAAGTTGACATCTCTGGCATGAAGATCCCCAAAACTCTGAACGATGCCTACTTCAAGAAGAAGAAGCTGAGGAAGGCCCCGTCACCAGGAGGGAGAGATCTTTGATACAGAGAAAGAGGTGAGCTAATTTGGGCTATAGTCTCTGAATGCTGTTTTACAGTTTTCTGCCAGACATTGGCTTCCAGATAAATGATGACTGACAAAGTGGTTTTCTACTTCCTCACTTGCAGAAGTACCAGCTGACAGAGCAGAGGAAGGAGGACCAGAAGGCTGTTGACAGTCAGCTCCTGCCCCTCATCAAGAAAGTACCTCAGCTGACAGGGTACCTGCGTTCTTCCTTCTGCCTGTCCAATGGCGTCTACCCTCACAAGCTGGTTTTCTAAATGTGTTGTAATAAAGAGTACCACCATCTGATGTCATGTCTTGCCTCAGTTTGTTCTGACATTTCATGTACACACATGGTTTGGATCTTTCTTTGCCAGATATGTCATTAATTTGCAGCCATTCTAACAACATAGTATCTCCTGAGCTATAATAGTTTATGACTTGTATTTACGCTGGTGAATTTACTATTAACAGGTTTTAGTGTCATGAGAATGAAATTGTCCTGGCAGCTGACCACATAGGACTGTCATACAAAACAATATCCAAGGTTAATGTGCTTCTGTAAAAAACAACAGGAACTCCCTGAGTGATGCAGTGGCTCAGATATTGTGTATGAGTTTCCTCAACATACCCGAGTCTTTCATACCCCATCTCTTTACTTCAGATATGGATTTAATATGTCAAATAGGTAACTGGGGAACAAAGACCAGCAAATGCAACTTGATATCATCCCACTGGTATACTGTAAATATAAATGTCAATACTACATTTATCCAAACATCTCAAAACATGACAAGTAACTGGCGATATGGGATTATAAATCTTATGGTTCAATTAGCAAATAATGAGGCAGTGCAATGAAATGACCACACCACACATGGGACCCAGACAGCTTAACAGCTACGCTTTAATTAAAAAATGACATGTCTAATGTAACAAGACAAAAATAAATACAAGTGTTTTATCTCTTTAACATGGCCACGGTTTTTTTTTCTTTTTTTTTTGTATCCTCAAAAACAGAACAAAGTAGAAAGCAGCACAGAAAAAGGCAGCGGCCCCTTGCCAAGGAATGATAAGTGCCTTTGTCGAGTCAGTCAGTACTGTATGTATGGTCAGCTGGTGTCGAGAAAATGCGTTCCCTCAGCCGGACTTAAACAGCAGAATGGCCACCTGACCCAAGTAGAAGTAAATGAAATGCTTGGTCTCGTGAGTCACGTAGCTGCCAAAGTTCCTCCCAACGATGCAGTGCCAGGTTGGGTTATATTTCTTGTCAAACTCCTGTGTGGGACAAAAGACACATTGTATTCATCAGATATTTGTGGAGCGATACATCCCTGCAAGTACAGTAGATGTTACAGAATGAAAACCAAGCGACAAACCACATGTGTAATTTATGCTTTCAAAGAATACATCTCAACTGACAAGTGATACCATTTTCTGCACTGAATATATTGTGCCTGAGGGAAATTAAGAGTTCGCCAATTTCCCCAGAAAATACAAGTATCACTCTTCCAAGCTAAGACTACATATTACATGATATTACTGATTTGTAGATTTTATTTTATTTTTTTATAGATTTATGTACCCCAGGTTTGAGCTGTGTGATTCATTGTGACAAACTGAAGTCTGGAGTTTTGGCTATTGTGTGGTTGTAATTTTTAAATGCTGTCAATTGATGGACAATTTAGTCAACTCAACTCCTGTAAAAACTCACTCAAGGTGTACACTCGCCAACATCCAGGACAGTGCATGAGAGATAATATCCAGCTGTATCTAAACGGTGTAACATCCTCGAAGGAGTGTCAATCCCTGCTCTGAGCAACAATGCCATCATGGGAGATACAGATGTGGTCATGTGGCTTGTGAAGGACAGTCAGTCCAAGAGGAACTGGTTTCCTCAGGAAGAGTGGAAACAATTACAAATACCAGGCTGGGTGTGGAACATGAATGATGCACAGGATGGTTGGTCAGTAAGTGCAAAAATAGCCTCACATCGCTAAAAGAAATAATAGATTTTGCTCACAAGCCAGTGGGTGAAAATTACACTGTGGGAACATACTTCGTGGATTGAGCTGAACAGAAGATGTTGGATGCGCAAGCGTTTTTTTAAATTACCTTTTTGATGTATGCAGCGATATCTTTCTCGATGTTGTACTTCTCCAGGGCCTGTGTGGCACACTCCACGGCGTCCTGCTGCATGTCCTCCGACATGTCAGCATTTTTGATCACTGCCTTTCTGTCAGACATGGTTGCCCTGGGAAACCAAAACACAGCGGAGGATTTATCATCTTCACAGACACATTGGCTCACACAAACACACAATGGAAGCGACTCTAGACCCCAAGCATCCCAACAGTCATTATCATCGATTGACTTAAACAGTGCTGTGTAGAGAGCACAGAGGGTCTCAGTAAAGGAAGAAAAAAGGCTAGTTAGTGACGAAGTTATTATTATATAATAACTGACACATAGTATTTGAGCCATCTCTACAAGTGTTGCATAACAACTTCCATCAGCGGCAAGCTCACTGGATGCGCGCTCTGCGTAGTTTCTATGGATACGCAAGACATTTGAGATTATCGCCTCAAATTTATCCAGATTTCAACAAAGATCCTATGAAATCTGAGGCTGCGAAATGAAAGCAGATTGCTGCAAATGCCAAACAATTAAAAAAAAACAAAAACAAATATAAAATCATGCCATAGCCGAATCAACGTGCAGGACACAAAAATAAACAACCCGTTTTCATAACAGTGTCACATTTGAATACTTTAAATTATCTTAAGTAAGGTGTAACAGGGAGAATGGTTTGCTAGCAACACCTCACCACATGCATACTGAGCGATGATTTGCTGTTGATTGGCTAAAGCACGATAACTAGCTACTCATTCATCCAACCAACGGAAAAAACGCCATACAAGCATAAATATTGCCATTTCGATATTATTTAAAAGAAAATAAATTAGACAACGTATAATATTCTGCATGCGCAATTCTTTAAATTTACCTACTAGTCTCCCGTATACTGTTTGTCTAGTTTTAAAGAGACGACCGCTCCTGTAGTGACAACTCCCGCGAAGTGGTTGACACAAAAGTAATGTGGGTGTGTAAGGGTAAGAAAATGCTGTCTTGACGTGTTCCCATTGGCTGATATTATTGCACAGGACGAAGTTATTGGCTGGATGAGGCCTATCTTTCCGGTGTTTCTGACTGCATTTTATTTCAACCCATCATGCCTTGCGACACAACCGTTGTCGGGGTAACCATTGTAAACAACTTCACTGGCGTTACAACTTTGTCAAGTATGTTATGCTGATTTAACATTGTTTTTGTTTTTTTTTTACAACAACGTAAAAAATATGAGTTTTATGTCTCCTTTTTAGGGCAATTTTTGTAAACAAAGTAAAAGGAAAATGTTAACATGAAACAAGAAAACATAGCCGCATTTTACGGTGGCCCTCAAATGTCAAAACACAGCAACATTTCGGATTACGGAAAGGGTGGGACACATTATTATTATTATTATTATTATTATTATTATTATTATTATTATTATATTTTATAATACATCCATGATTCAGACTTTATCGGTACCCTACCTTCCCCCTGGATGTATTATAAGAGCAATCGGATGCAGTTGCTAGGCGCCATAGAACTTGCTGACCAATTGGCGTTTTTTCTGCCGTTGTTAGCTAGTGTATGTGTTGTTATTGGCCGCATTGTGTGTCGTCATCGGCCTTTGACCTTCTTGGGAGGAGCCAGAGAGGCGGAGAAACGAAGTCGGAAAGCAGATAAAACCCAATGATTGATCGTTTCCTCGGTTTGTCAGTTCTGTGAGAAAACTTAATTACCGGAGAAGTCTGGATGCTTAAACAAGCTTTGGAGATGCTGTTTTGTCGAACATGAATGAGGCTGGACACCGAATACACCAGCGACACCAAGGTAAGGCTAATGAACGAACTAGCTGGCGGCTAGCATTAGCCTTCATTAGCCGGCGAGCGTTAGCGTTAGCCTTTTCTTTTATTGATTTATCCTTTGGCCTCATTTCCATTTTCAGTCGTTTTTATCGCATGGGTAAGAGTGTGTTTGTGTTTCCGTCACTGAGGCATGCTTGACATGAGTTTGTGGACCCCCAACTTGGATGGGTGAAAACACAAGGAGCTCTTGATAGTCCGTTTAAATCCCTGTTGTAATTGTTAAGTCACTTTACCGACATTTTGCATCTCTCTGTAACTCCATGTTCCATCCTAGTCATTTTAACTTAGTTTATATTGGTTTATCGTCTATTTGTGGTCATTTTGTATGATATTGCGTTTGACCCTGGGTGCGTAACACCCGGATGTCAGCGTTAGCAGTAGTGGCGAGTGTTAGCATTAGTGTTGAACGGTAGCATTAGCCTTATCTCTAAATTATGTCTGGATGTTTTTCTCTTTTGTCGTTGTTTTTATTTGCGTGGGTTAAAGTGTGTTTGTGTTTCTGTGATTATAGCGTCCCTGACATGAGTTGTGGGCACCTTACGGAGGCAAGGCAAGGTAACTGTTTGTCGTCTGTTTGTCTGATTATCATTTCCTTGTGATCATTGTCTATTTGTGTGTCCACAAATAGACACTGTCTTGGACTGTCTTGGACTGACATGTCCTTCACAAGCCACATGACCACATCTGTATCTCCCATTGTGTGTCTATTTGTGGTCTTATTGCATCATTTTTCGACTTCATTTGGCTAGATCACATGTATTTATTGTCAGCTTCAATATTGTCTCTTGGTGATCGTTCTTACTGCGTCTCTGTAGTTCTGTGTCCATTCCTGATCGTTTTACCTATTCCTTTAGTCATTTTTTTGTTTCATTGTGGAAGTTAAGCATCTCATCGTTTCATTGTTATCTGTCGTTTTTAGCGTCTTTGTAGATTTGTGACAGTAATCTGTCCATAGCCATCTGTTGACCCACTGTTGTGTATATTAGTGATCAGTAATTTGTTTGTGGCGTCTTAATACTTGATCGGCTCAGGTACGTTATGATATGTTAAATTCGAGCTTGAAAACTAAATTTGAACTTATTTTAAAGAAAACTATAATGTAACTGGAAAGGAAGTCACAAAATGCAAAACAATGCAGGTGCATTTTTAAGTGTCTCTGTATGAGTTTCTAACTTCTAACTGAAGCTGTGTGAGACCTTCTAACTGAACTTCTTTCCACAAATGGAACATAAAAATTGAAAAGAGTATCAATAACAAAAATAAACAAAACTGCTTTTTTCTTGGTCATTTATCTTAGTCTTATTTCTTTTAAGTGCAAACTATAATAAAAATACTACTCAATACTGTGCAAACAGAGACTGACCAAATTTTTCTTCAAGCATGATATAGAGCTAAGAGATGGTTTCAGCTACGCAGCCTGGACTAAGATATGGTCTTGGAACTGAGAGTGACGTCACCTATGAGCTGACGGCCCCTTAGACATCCACAGATAAAAACTGAACAGTACTATGTGTATGACTGACTTAATGTGAAACTAATTAGACAGAACTGCTATAAACAGTAAAATTAGCAGAGTGTTCACTACCATTGATGGGAGAAGTAGCTATCTTTAATTTTTATGTCAGGGTTGGTGGGTTTTCTCAGACTTTCCGGGTTGGAAATCCAACTTCATTGGGCGTTCCAGTTGACTCAGAAATTACGACTTCTAAGTATAACTGGAACACACAATAATTTTGTCGGTTATGCTAGTTGCAGCTGAATATTGTCTCATGAGGCAGCTTTTCACTTGACAAGAAATACCATCACATTTTAATATCACAAGGTGTTGTCCCACCCCTAGTGATTAGTCACTTGTTTGTTTGGACTTAATGCTTGATTGAGCAAAGTTTGGTGTTAAATGCTTGAAAACTACATTTTGACTCTGTGCCCCTCCACAATGTATGACCCGAGATTACAGTTAGAAATCATTACACCAAAATTTAAGCATCTCATGTCAAATTTATGCTTTCAGATTTTTTTACATTGCTTTTCTCTTTAGAGCCAGTCCAAGCTTTGTTTGTAATTGTCATGACTTTAGTGTTTAGTTTTGCTGTGTCTGTTGTGTTCCCCTACACTGTGTGGGTTTTAGTGGTAAAAAGTTTCCGTTACTATTTTGTAGGAGCTAATCAGTGTTGTACTTGTGTTTTCCAGGTCTACTTGTTCAGCTGCTCCAGCTTCGACAGAGACACCAATAACATCACCTTACAGACCAACAGGTATGTGTCTGAAACATTTACTCAGTCTGAAAAATATGTGTTGATGAGCTGAATTATTCATGTCAGCAATCACTTTCGTTGTTTTGTTTTTTTTTGTTTAGTGTGACCGAGTAAATCCCAGCTCAAATCTTGGTATTTATTCAATTTATTACTGAATATAATAAGAACTGATTAACTGTGTCTATTGAATCAGAAGAAAAGAACTAATTATAATTGCTCAGAGCTCAAGGTGATGTTTTCAGATGTTTTGCTTAATCAGCAGTATTTACTATTTATCATATGACAAAGAAAACTATTAAATTCTCACCTCTCAAGCCTCTTTCTTGAGGCAAATATTGGACATTATTGGTTTTAAAAGATATCAGAATAGTTGTCAATATACTGTCTGTGGACAAATTGACTGTAGCTCTCCTCACCTTCTCACCAAATGATATCAAATACATCAGAACCAACAAATGCTAATTTTTCTGTCTTGGATTGTTTTTGTTAAGGATCAGTCAAAATGGGACTGAAAATATCTTAACTTCAGTTTAATTGTACATGATCAGAAATTCTTAATTATGTGTATGTGCTAGACACACTAGACTACACCATACAAAACAGTATTGATTCTACGAATAAAATGTTGGAGTGAGTTGTTCATAGGTGTGTTAATTTTAACTGGTGGTCAGAGGGTGATTTTAAAAATATCTTTACAGTGCATAACGACCAGTTCTACACTTATTTACTTAAAGTTTTTCACATAAGCAGCTGTTAAGACCTTTGTAAATGTGGTTATTCATTAAACTGAAGCAACACAAAGACATTTTAAATGTGTGTTAATAAGAAGAAGGTTGAAATGTGAAATAATGATTCTGTATGTGACCATCTGTGGTGGAAGAAATACTCAGACCTTTTACAAAATAATAATAAATGACACAGGTTAAAATCCTGCATTCAAAAATTTACTCAACTGATAGTGTTTATTATTGTTGTGCACTTCACAGTAACATACATGATTGCTTCAGTGATTAGTTGATAGCCACACAGTTAATAATCATTATACTTTTTCCCAAATATTTGTTGTTCTTCTTCAGATGATGACAGTCTGTTGTTCATTTTCTGAAACAGTCCTCTAATGTTTGTTAAATGTTCTGGTTCAGCTGTCATGTTGAATATTTATGCACTGATCATTTTCCTTTGTATGTTTCTCTTTGATTTCCTCCAGGTATCATCACTTGGTCCACGATCGGACAGACGTTGTCCGCAATCATAGAGATGTAGTCCACGATCTCAGAGAGTCTTCGTACGATGAGGAACTTCTTTGAGGCCTCCAGGTAATTTACAAACAGCTTTACATCAACTGTCCAACACAGAACATTGACATTAAATTATATATCTTCAGTAATTGATCTGAAGTTTCAATAGTTTGATTTGTCACAAAAAGACTTCTCATTATTTATTTACATAGTTCATGAATGTACAGTTCAAAGAAAATGAATTTAAAACATCAGTGTTATCATAGAAGTAAAAAATAATGTATGAGCAATCTGTATTAACAGAAGTAATGTATAAATAGTAATATTAAAAGTAAGATTTAATAGTCAAAGTAATCTGTTACTAGATGTAGTTTGCAACAGTAAGACTTACCTGTAAATTTAGAAGTAATATATAATAAGAAAAGTGATATGTAATGGTTAATATAATATTAGAGGTAACAGTAAAAGTAATCTTTAATATAAAAGCAATGCAGAAGCAATAGTAATCCAAAATAGAAGTAAAAATGTCACCTAAGAGATCAAAAATGTCATTAGAGAAAGCCCGAAAAATGTCATATTTCAGTAAGCCATGTAAAATCATCAAATATTCTGGTTCAGCTGTAATGTTAAATATTTATCTGTGTTTTCATGGTTAAACTGTTGATGAGGAATGGGTAGTAGTGTATTGATCATTTTCCTTTGTATGTTTCTCTTTGATTTCCTCTAGGTGTCACAACTTTGTCCATGACCAGAGACATATTTTGTCAGTCTGTACTTGTACACTTGTAGCTGGAGGTTAGGGTTAGGGCTTTTAGCCAGAGATTAGTTTTTAGCCTCAATTAGACAATTTAATTGTAAGCTGCAAGCAGAGAATAGTTGGCATTTCTGCATTACAAAATCATTTTTGTGATAATTCGAAACTCAAAAGTTAAGCTACAAAACTATTGAGTCTGTTCTAAACAACATTTAACAAACCACAGCGAAGATAATGACAATGATGTTTGACCACTTGGAGACAGTTTGTTTTATTCTCTCACCCCAAACTTAATGTAGTGATGAGCACATATGATGATATGCTTACTGAAGTCTTATACATCACTAAACATCTTAAAGAATATTTAACTGCTTTTGTTGTCCTCTTCGGGTGATGCAGTCTTCTCCTCCTCCTGCAGAGACAGAACATGTTAATCACAGAAACTGTCCAAAACTTCAAGTTCTGAAACTTTATTACAAATAGAATTAAAAAGAAAAAGACAAAGTTAATTATCCCTCAAATGCCTCTATTACTACATACTTTTCCTATTCTTGTAGCTTTCTGACCACAAACTATACTGAAACTATACTCCCATTTTTGTGCCTGACTGTACGATGACATTTTTATTTATTTATTTATTTTTTTTTTAAACCATTTTTGATGCTTCCCTATACTGTGGTGTTTTTTGACATTTCTGACCACAAACTATACTGACATTTTTTCACATTTTTATGCCTTACTATGCTATGACTTTTTTTCAAACCATTTTTGATGCCTTACTATACTGTGGCATTTTTTGACCACACAGTATACTGTGGTGTTTTTTATGCCTTACTATAACATGACATTTTTACTTCTATTTTGGATTCTATATTACAGATTACTTTTACCTCTAATATTAGATTACTTTTTAAAAAATTAAATATTACTTCTAAATTTACAGATAACTTTTAATGTTGCAATTATTTGCATTACATCTTACTTCTGATATTACTAGAGATCATGTATACATTAGTTTTATATTGCAGATTACTTCTATTGTTACACTTTTCTGATATACTGAATACTGAACATAAACAATTTAATGTCAGTGCTCTGTGTTGGACAGTTGATGTAAAGCTGTTTGTCATTTACCTGGAGGCCTCAAAGAAGTTCCTCATCGTACGAAGACACTCTGAGATCGTGGACGATGTCATCTGGAAGAAATCAAAGAGAAACATACAGAGGAAAATGATCAGTACACTACTACCTATTCCTCATCAACAGTTTGATGAAACACAGATAAATACTCAATATTACAGCTGAACCAAAACATTTAACAAACATTAGGGGGCTGTTTCAGAAAATAAAGAGTTGACTGTCATCACCTCCTGAAGAACAAACAACAACAAATATTTGGGAAAAAGTATAATGATTATTAACTGTGTGTCTATTAACTAATTACTGAAGCAATCATGTATGTTACTGTGAAGTGCACAACAATAATAAACACTATCAGTTGAGTAAATTTTTGTATGCAGGATTTTAACTTGTGTTGTCTATTATTCTTTAGTAAAAAGTCTGAGTATTTCTTCCTCCGCAGATGGTCATATACAGGATCATTATTTCACATTTCAACATTATTATTATTAACACATATTTACAATATTTTTGTGTTGTTTCAGTTTAATGAATAATAAGTAAATTTAAGTGTAGAACTGGTCGTTATGCACTGTAAAGATATTTTTAAAATCACCCTCTGATTACCAGTTAAAATTAACATGAACAACTCACTCCAAAGTTTTATTGAAATTGTTTTGTATGGTGTAGTCTAGTGTGTCTAGCACATAAACATAATTATGTACAATTAAACTGAAGTTAAGATATTTTTCAGTCCCATTTTGACTGATCCTTAACAAAAACAATCCAAGACAGAAAATGTAGCATTTGTTGATTCTGATGTATTTGATATCATTTGGTGAGAAGGTGAGGAGAGCCACAGTCAATTTGTCCACAGACAGAACATTGACAACTATTCATATTTTTTTAAACCAAGAATTCAAATATTTGCTTGGAGGCAGCGAGAGAGAGAGGGAAAGGAGACAGAAAGAGAGCAAGTGTGAGAATTAGAAAGAGTGAGGGAGAGAGACGGAGAGAGACTGAGAGAAACAGCGAGAGAGAGCGAGCTGATGAACTATGTAAATAAACTTAAATAATGAGAAGTCTTTTTGGGACAAATCAAACTATTCAGACTTCAGATCAATTACTGAAGATAGAAATTTTAATGTCAGTGCTCTGTGTTGGACAGCTGATGTAAAGCTGTTTGTCATTTACCTGGAGGTCTCTGTCCTGGTCTCAAAGAACTTCTTCATCGTATGAAGACTCAGCAATCGTGGACGATGTCTCTCTGATTGTGGACTACGCCTCTATGATCATCGACAATGTCTCTCTGACTGTGTGCGATGCCGTCAAATCGGTGACCCCAGTCTCTGCCGATTCTTGCACAGATCTCTGCGAATCATGGACAATGTCACTCTCATCTTTGACAAGGTCTCTGCGGTCATGGACAATGTCTCTGATGGTGGACGATGTCTCAGTGATCATGGACTATGTCATGGGCGAAGTGGTGACACCTGGATGAAATCAAAGTGAAACATACAAAGGAAAATGATCAATACACTACTACCTATTCCTCATCAACAGTTTAACCATGAAAAAACACTATATTCAACATTACAGCTAAACCAGAACATTAGTTTAGGAGTGTCTCAGAAAATTGTCTGTTTACCGTTACAAATGACAAGAAAAAGCATCAAATCTTTAATAATCAATAACAATAAATATCTGGGAAAAAAATAACTAAAATGATTGTCTTAAATCTTAAATTTCTATATTAATTGCCAGTCATCTAATCACTGAAGGAATTGTGTATAGTACTGTGAACTGCATGATAAAAACTTTGACTTCAGTAATTTAAAAAAGAAACATTTTTGAAAGCAGGGTTTTAACTTCTGGTATTTTTTAATTATACTGTAGTCCACGGGCAGAAAAGTAACTGACAACTATTTTGAGTTTTTAAAAATTATTATAACTAGTACTATTTTCTGACAATTTATAGAGTAATCAGTTATTATTACATTCAATACTAAACTTAATAAATACCAAGGATTTAAACAATAACACTGTTACTAGTCTCAAGTCACCACAAACAAATTTATTATCAATAATATACCCAACAGGGGATCAATTGATGGCAATGGACAGATTACCACCACAAAGCTACAAAGACACACAAAATGAGACAAAAACTGAGTCGCAAAACGATCACATTGAGATGTTTAACTGCCACACTGAAACACAAAATGGCCACAAAGAAACGTTAAATGACCTGGAATAGACACAAAACTACAAAGACAGACCGGTGCAAAACAACCACGAAGAATCTGACGATTAGTAGATGGTAAAACAGCCAGCTAGATGTAATCTGTCTGGGTAATTGTCTGCAGAGTAATTGTAAAGGGATGCAAGTGGAGTTATAAACACACAAAATGACTGCTAATCAGTTACCACCCTCCGCAACTCATGTTTTAGTCACAGAAACACAAACACACTTAAACCCACGCAAATAAAAACGACGCCAAAAAGCCGAAAAGATGTCATTTAAAGATAAGGCTAATGCTAACGTTCAATGCTAGAGCTAGCGCTCGCCACTAATGCTAATGCTAAGACTCAGGTGTAAAAAGCCAGGTAGAGACGCTGGTACAAAATGACCACAAATAGCCAACGACCAAATCACCATAAAGTGAGTTAAAATGACCAGATATCGTTAATGCTAAGGCTAGTCGCTAACTGTTTGCCTTACCTTCGTGCAGCGGGTGTGTTCAGCGTCCAGTCTCACTCGTGTTCGACGAAAAAGAGCAGCTCCATAGTTTCTTTTAGCACCCAGGCCATTTTTTTTCAAAGTACTAGCAAACAGAGGCAGCGGTTCAAACTTGGTTTAAATCTGTTTTCCGCCTTCGTTTCTCCGCCTCTCTGCGCGCCTCCTGGATGTCGTAGCCAATAACGAGAGACGTCGCGGCGAATGACGACATACGTAGTTATATCAGCGTAGTGATGAAGCAGTGCAATAGATAACTGTTACCTAATGGCTCATTCCATGCCTAACAGGAAAACTATTAACATACATACATTACTCTCCTGTTATTGCAGTGAGATTTTCTGTGCTGACATAGGTATTGGTCACAGCACCTCATAAGAGTCAGACAACGATGCACATGTCTATTAGCTTGAGCTAATCAGTTTGACGTTTTGTAACATTTTCTCCAGCCCTTGTGTATTTGCAGTATGGTCCTGGACTTTAAAAACATACTGCATCGAGCTGAAATTGAACCGGCATCCTCTGAATCACCAGGCAGGCATTTGATAACCTGAGCCAATTTGTCTGATGCTATGTTGTGGTTTCTTCTGGCCTTTGAGCATTTGCAATTAGTCCTGGACTTAGAAGTTCATTAAAACTTGTTAGAATCAATCTTATATCATCAGAGCGTCAAAACAGTCTTTCAATGGCTTGCACTATTGGACCAAAGATACTTTAAGTTCTTCTCTTGAGTCATTAAGTCGTTCATCTGGGCTGTGGACTTTTTTAAAACAAAGTTTCTTTGGTGGCAAGGAGGAAGCTGAGGCAATATTCATACGTATATGGAAACCAAAGGAAAAAAAATAAAAAAATAAATAAAATCTAATACCATAATCTTTTTCACACCTTTATTTTACTCACTCACATCGTTTTTTCCTTAAATATTTTCTGAACTATTTCCAATCATCCACATACAAAACTGACTTAAAACCTATTCCTAACATTCATGTTCCAGTTACAGATGACATTTTGTATTACAGGATACACTGATTTCATCCACCTGGTTTTGTCGTCACCTGGTTAGCTTTATTATTTTTATCCACTGCTTTCTAAAGCCCCCCTGAAAACTGAAGATACAATAATTCCCTGATTTACGCAAAGGTAATCCCTCCATGTAATCCACACAACTACTCTTTCAGTGTAACAGTCATATTCATGCATCATCAAAAACTGAGAAAAATCTATATTCTCATGTGTCCAAAATTAGAGCTTATAACCAAAAACTGAGCCAATTAACCACAAATATTGTTTGCATCATTGTATGTCAACTTTCATCATTATAGGTTCACCCAAATTGGAATTTCAGTACTAAAAGCTTAAAAACACACACTCAAATTTCCATGACAATGCTGTCTTGTTTGCATGTGTAACAACTACATATTAAAATAGATGCATAACTCAAGCAAAGTACTAAAGGGCACAACTGGCATGACAGTGGTGATGATAGTGGTTCACATTATCCATGATGGATGAATAACAACTGAAACAGAAGCCAATCCACATTAAGACCACTGCTCACAGGTTATGTTATAATCTGGAATATCAAAAAGTAAAGCTACCTAATTGTGGTAAAAAAAAAATAAGAAAATAAAATAAATTACTGTTGAGCATGATTTAAAAACTTGATTAAAAATTAAACTCATAAGGCTTCATACGCAACCATGATGACTTATACTAGGGTGAAAACAAAATAACAATTTTGTTGGGCAGAGTATGTGTGTATAATTTCAATTTAAGACAGTAAAAAATGTCAAAAACAAATAATTAAAAAGTCTTTCACAGTTGTTTTCTTTTCAGTAACATAGCTGAAAGACTAACACACAAACACATTTGTACACATGCTTCTGAACTTGTTTACAGGGGAAGCTGTATCTGTAACTTCACTCGCTGCGATCCTTTGGCTCTCTATATTTGTACTGGATGTATTCAAAGATGTCCCTCTCACTATCCACCAACAGTGGCTCTCCTGCCACACCTACAACAGATCAACAAAGAAAAATAGCTGATATGAAAAACTGGAAGCATGAATCATTGGTAACTGACTGATGACAGAAATGACAAAGGACTGGAACAGGGTTTAGATGGGTCATGCCATATTTCACTGGTACTCACCAGTGACCCCGAGTGGTCGTATGGTGTACTCATTAAGAGTGAAGCCCTTCTCCAGAGCATGGGTTCTCATATTTTTATTGAAGATATCACTTCCAGTGAAATACAGAACTCCACAGTAGTACTGGTCCTTGGGAATTAACCTTGGGGAAATGGGGAAAGAAAAGTCAAACAGCAGGAACAAACAGCTGATTAGAAGAACAAACAAACAGAGAGTTGTCTCTTTGCTGTTTTTACCATATATTCACATTTACAATACTAAACTGGGTCTGTTTGATATTGTAGTCGATAGAGGCAGTGTTTTGATTGGAAAATCATTATTTGATCCCCTAAGCAAATGAAATCACATCATTATCCTCACAAAGGATAATCAATCCCTACCCACTGACACAGTCCATGCTGTTTTGTATAAATATACAGTATGCTTAAAAAAAAAACCTAAACTATTAATACTGAGAGCAATATAAAGGAGGGCACCTAATATCAATACGCCTGTGAGGGTATTCTTCCTCATCTTCATCACTCTGCTGCAGCTGGCAGACTCCCTAGAAAAACAAGATCCAGAACATCGTGACCACAGTCATGCGCTTCATGGGTTGGGTATAGTTACTGTACTAACTGCGTTACCAGTAACAACATCAAAAACATACAGCTGAGCACATGGGACAAAATAAGCACAGACAGGCCTCACCATGAACTTGGTGTCTCCTTTGGACAGAGTGTCGGTCACGAACCCAATGGACTCCAAATGGTCGACCACGGCGTGGAGGAGCTTGGGCTGGGAAAAAAAATGGAGTAAAATGAATTAGAAAAGGATAAAACAAGTTGACCTGCATGGCAACACACATCATTTACAACAGGATTAGTGAGCTACAGTAGAGACAAGTCATACCTGTTTCTCAGTCTGAGAAGTATACTTTGGGTGGGTCAGCAAAATATCAATATCACCACTCGATGCAGCACCTGGAAATTATAAATTATGTGTCAATATCATGATATGGTTTGAAAGTTTGAACTCCTACCATTTACTGAACATCAGCTGTAATAAAGAAAGAGAAACATTTTACCTCTTCTGTAACTTCCACAGATGGTTCCAATATATTCTGTATCAATTTTCTCCAACTCTCCAAGAATCAGCATCTAAACAAAAGCATCAGTACACAGAGTTAGAAAACTCTAAATTAAACTCATCTGAAGAGAACAGAAAAATGGAAATGCTTGATCACCTCCATCTTTTCCATTTCCGCACGTGGAATCCTCTTTTCAAACTCCTCAAAGTATCTAAAGGCACAAAAATAACACATGTATATCAATATAGGAAAACACATTTTATTTTGATACTGATGAATTACACATTCAGAAAAAACATTGAGCCATACTTACTTGAGACCAATCTGTTGATGATGGTTTAGCTTGTGCTCGATCTTTTTCAAATCTAAAAATACAGCAAAAAATAATGTTGTTTATTTGAAGTAACACCATAGCTAAATCTACAATGTGCACAACGTTTATATAGTCAATTATAACCAAATCATACAGACAAAGAATAAGATTAAACAAGGTATTTTAAAGATATTAACTACCAAACAAACCTTCTAATGTCTTCACACCTTCTTCAAAAAACTTTCTGGCAGCAGCGGGGCTAAAGCCAAGACCCAAAAGATGCAGTTTGTTACATGAAGTGCATTTGCATTCCATTGTGAATGTCCATATAAAACATTTAATAGATTTCTGATGTGGATTTCTAACACTGAAGACATACCCAATTCCAGTAACTCTGGTGAGGAAATTGATGGAAGAACTGGTGTCATCACTTCGGATCTAGGGGAAAATAATAAAGCAGCACATCAGTCTGTGTAATAAGTATTATAATTAGGCTATTATTAAACAAATAAATAGTTTGTCATCACTCATGTATTTCCCTGCCTGAAGACTCACCTTTTCCAGTTTCCGAAGTTTGCCAGTTTGAAGGAACTCATCAATCTTTTCTGCTATTTTAGCTCCAACACCATCCTGTTGAAATGTGTAAACAAACATGAGGGCACTGAGTAGCACGATCTGTAGCGGTTATGGAAGATGTCCAGAGTGGCTGTTGACAAACATTTTCAGGTTACAGAATACAATATCACATAACACACAACCACAACAACATGAGCACATTAGTGCTAGTGACGACTAATAATGATGGCACCATTTCCAGTTTCCAGACGTCAGTATGCTGAAATGACCTGTCTAAAAGCAGCAAAGATCAAATCATCTATCATGGTCAAGTCTGATGATGAATATGATCATTAGTTACACCACCCTACCTCTATACAAACCAAAAAACATAACACACAAACAATACAAATTTTTATACTGACTGGTTTATCATTACCAGTGTCTTCATTTACAACTATAGAACATTATAAACTTCACAAAGGTAGAATTTATTACGCGCACTTTATTACACGCAATGCAGTTACTCCATTTGTGCTTGTATTTGTTTGTAGTGTACAAAATCTCATTATGCATCACATAATGAAATGTGTCACAAATTCACTTATGTAGTATTTATAAAGATAGCTAATAAAGACATCAAAATTGTATTCAGTGCACATACCAGCTTCTTGGCCTCTTCACCACTTTTGATCTTGTTTGGGTACTTGGCAATGGTAGATGCTGCTTTCCTGGTAACAGAGCACGAGAAAAGTGATTATCTACTAGCAAAACAGCATTGATTGAATTTCTGGTATAACAAGGTTAAACAAAGTTTTATCAGAATTAATCATCAGGTTAATGATCTCCACCCCCTCTCAGTATGCTCCTTATTCTGCAGTATCCACTCACTTGCCATGTTATTAGGTACACCTAGCAAACAACAGCTCTACCACAAATCCAGCTGTCATGAAGCTTATATTGTTTAGTTTATGTTGAAACAGCTTACAAGAGGTGCTGATTCAATGTTATGGTTATTTTTGAGGCCATTAAATTGTATTTGTACTACTCCATTGTTTATACTACTGTATTACCAATATAATTCGTGTGAAAAAGTAAGTGAAGCAGGAACACCTCTCAGCATAACAATACAATTCAGCAACAACACAACCTACAACAGAAATGTTTTCTATCAACCACTGGATGTCTTACATTTCAACAGCATTATTTTTGTGTTACTCATAGCATTATGAACAATATTTAAAACCCTCATCTTAAAACAAAACATACCTCACAACTGAGCCTTCAGAACTTACCTGTATGCATTGTACTTGTGTATAGCCCTGTTGACATTTTTCTCGTAATTGGCCAGTTCTGGAAACAGACGCAAGACATTGCATGACTTCATATTTATAGTCCTGCCACTATTTCAGGAAGGCATTTAAATAGAAGGCATTTAAATGACAGGACAGTGACCATCCGCATCCCAGACTTCTAAGCAAACAAGATTAAGAAATGCGTGAAAGAAACATAATTTAGCATAGTCTGAAAAACACACTATGCCCATACTAAGTTTTATTAAGAGTTATTTTTATTTAAAAACAGAACACTGCTATCACGCTAGCTCTTGTTAGCTCAGCTCAACCGTCTGACTACTCTTCACGTACCCACAAGAAAGTCTGTAATTCCCTCATTTAGGGACTCCTGCGGTGCTTTCCTCTTGCTCATTGTGGATTTGAAAAGGTCTCAAGTGTCCTTTGGTGATTAAAACGGCCTTATATGCATGCAAAAAAAGTTAAAACCGGTTTGTGTTCTTAGTTATCCTTTAGCATATTTGCTAGCTCACGCTGAACAATGACCGACCGACGTAAGCACGTAGATGGGGTGGGGCGTACGTACTACGTCATAGATTCAAAGTGAGACACATCATGATAACAGTTTTTTAAAATGAAGCAGTGTTGATTTTCACTGATTGGCATTGAATGTTTTAATTTAAAAAATGTAATATACAGCAAGTTCACGAAAAAATCACCACCAGCCACTTACACACAAATCAAAAACAAAACTAAATAAAAATATATCGGCAAATGATACTTAAGGAGCTGATGGATTTTACCATTATGTTTACAGTGCATCAGCTTATTTCTTATTCCAAGAGAAAACTGCATGTTATTCATTAGCATTTAGCTGATATTCAGTAAACTTAGAGGCTGACCTTATGACAAAACTACATTTACATTAAAATAATCCCATATTTGACAAAGTTTGAAGTTCTGTTACATAATGCAAATACAAAATGAAAATGAATCTTGATAAAGCAGTGGATTTACAGCACCGTCTCCTCTTTCTTCTCTCCTTCTCCTCCTCTTACCCCTCATGTGTTACGAATCTATTTTTACATAAACTTTGTCCCTGGAGAATATTTTAATGGCCTCCTCGATTTCAGAAAGCCTACAGTCAAGGTGAGCCCTTTGTGAGCGAACACTCAGATTGTCAGCTTTGAGAGGGAGTGACAGCAGCTCCGTCACCAGGGCACGATGGGCTGAGGAAAAGAAAGCAACAACAGAGTTAGTCTGGCAAATATTCACTGTACATTTATTACTTTAGGTCAATGTTTACATCACAAATGTAAGGAAAGAGATAAAGAGTAACAGAGGCATACTCTCTTTGAGGGACTTCAGTGTCTCTTGTCGCTCACTCTCAGGCATCAAGGTGTGACCAGCTGGGACTGTGGGATCAGGTGCATTCCTCCTCCTCTCCTCATCCTCTTTACGCCACTGCTCCTTCCTTTCCTCTAGACTGTATGTGTGTGTTTAAGTTGCAGTGAGAGATGAAAGGATGTCAAAAATGTCAAAAACCATCTGTAGTTAAGAATCTCGTGTTCTTATCAAATTGGCTACTTTTGAGTTAATTAGGATTATGATAGTAAGGTAAGAGTACTCACTACTGAGGCACCTGTCCCTTGACTGCACTGGGCACAGGCCTCTCTCTTAGGCTTGTCATTGACTGGGACCGACGTGGCACAGTTTTTCCTGCAGCTCTGGCATTATATTTTATGAAGTCTATGTTCTGACCTTGTACCTGTAACTGTAGCCACACACAACAATGAAAGGAATTGGTAACATTTGGTAAAGATTGCAGATTCACATCAAGGTGAGCAAAATGCATATACATGTTATTTGTTTAATGCACCATTTTGGAGCACAAGACAACAATTGCAAGCCCAGAAAGAAAGAAAAAAGTAAAATCATATATACTAAACCTCTTATTGTCTGATCATGTAAGTGTGAATCAATAAGTACTGGCAATTCTCACTTGCAAATCCTGGTCACATAGAGAATTGCAGGAGGCCAGACGTTGCAAAGCTTTGGAGTGTGGTCTTGTTTGGGCAGTTAATCCACCATTGGAGTGGGCCTTCAGAAATTTTTGACACTGTGGTTTAATAGTCGGACTAGAAACCTGTATGAAAGAGACTAGATTAAAAGTGATCCAGAGGAAATACTCATAACTCAAGGACCTCCATCACAGACAGACACATTCCTCACCTGTAGCTGGGCCATCACCCGGGACGGGACATTGTCATATTTGGAGGAGGTCCACAGAGCTTTGACCGGAACTGGACGAGAATTTACTCTTTCAGCCTCCTGCTCTTTGCAGCGCCTCTGAATCTCTCGGAGACGACGCACATTCTCTTTACTGAAGTCATGTACACGCGGTTCTAAAGGAGACAAATAAGAAAAGTTGTCTCAATTAATTTGAACACAATTGCAACACACAAATTGAAAAACTAAAAATAAGAGAATATGACACTGCCATCCTTCAAGACAAAACAAGCCTCTCCCGTTTTCTGACATGCACTTACTCTGTTTGGGAACAGGGGTAATCGAAACACCTTCCAGTTTGAGTAGTTCCCCCACTACCCCTCTCTGTCCTCGTTCCAGAATATGGGTGGCATTAGGGCCAATACGGGGACGATGTGCTGGGGAACGAGCACTGTAGCAGCCGGGATACAAACTAGGATCTGGAGCAAGTGGCCCTGAGAGCAGGGCCAAAGTCCCATTGTGGTTCCCCTCTAAACGAGCACGAGCTGGAGGAGAAAAGACAGGAAAATAATGCAACTTGAGACCACAAATTATTTCTTTTGACAATGTTCTCCAAGTGTGGAGGTCAGTGGAATTCACCTTGATAAAAACAATTCAAGTGTTATTGCTGTAACATCTAACAAACAGGGATAGCTATCTTAAGTTTGCAGATGTTCATTTTACTGTCTTCGGTCATCAACACATGCATAGTAAATTCTGTTTTCATTTTAGTATATCATAATCCAGTGGCTGCACCTAACCTGAAGAAGGCCGTCTGTAGTACTGAGGAAACAGAGAAGGATCCGGGGGTATTGGCCCAGATATTGATGAAGGCCCCTCACACATCTGAAGCTGTAAATTGTTAAAAATGAAAATGAAAAAAGTATTAGTTAAGAAATATAATCAAGTCACACACATAAATGTGTTTCTCACAGTGACAGTGCAATTTAAAGAAAAGCAAGACAGTAATTAACCACTGACTTCCTTAGACCTGCAGATGGTGTAACAGCTGTATTTATAGTCCATTTCAGTATCACTTTCTGATAAGGCACCATGGGTCTACAAATAAATAAATCATTTACTAATGTTTAAAGTTATAAGCAGAGGAGGATTTTCTGTAATCTAGCAACCCATAAATTCCTTTCTTTAATAGCTTATTACAGACCTATAAAACATTAGTAAATTATTAAATAATTTTTAGACCTTTACATATAAATAGGCTACACATACAGCTTTAACATCACCCGCAGGTCTAAGGAAATCAGAAAATTATGTCGTCATTCATAAATAGTGCTTTATCAGAAGCTTTATCAGTAGTGCCCACTTTACGGACAAAATATAGCTAAGTCCTTCATGGTTATAAACTTAACCACTCTGACTGTATACGGCTACGCAGACGTTTAGCTGGTTTAAGTTAATGTTTACACGTTCAGTGGTCAGTATGCGTGGTGGCTATATTGTTACTATACCGTAAACACTTTGTTAAAATGAATAAAAGAATAAATCAATCAGTCACTGTTTTGAGTACAGCTGTTCGTTAGCTCGTTACGTGTCTAACTATAGCTATTGTTAATTAGCTTGTAAAGTTGACTCATCAACACAGGCTTTGTCGACGAATCCCTGCTCAGAAACGGAACACAACCACGCGTCAAACGAAAAATATTAGCAAAAACGTACGTCGACCAAACAACTGTAACCGATAAAGTTGCATTAAGTGGTCAATTTAAATCATTTACCTTTAATATTATGTTGTTTGTCCGTTGAGGATTTTGTTCACGCGCGCTGATGACGCCAAGGTATCAACACTTGTTTCAGTAGTCTTCACCATGGCAACGGTGCAAGCGCACATAGAAATAGACCTGATAGAAAGGAGAAGTCACCAGAAGGGTGTCCTAGTACTTTTAAAATTTCATCCAAATCATTTAACTGATAAGCAGTTCGGAGTTTATCATAAATCACACATGGACACAGCGTCAGACTGCTCACAACCTCCAATAAATAGTGTGTTACAACTATGTCGTAATCACGGACCAGCCATGAACTGATTGTTGATGATTACAACAATAAAAACGGTAATAATAATATTTGAGCCTAAATTATAACTCATATGCCACTATTTAATGGGTCGTTAGCCCTAAGACGCCAGTGTTTACCTGCATTCCTCTGCCTTTCCACAGCGTATGAGTTCTATCCAGGTGTATTTCTTTGTGAAAACTCCTTGAAATCCCCGAATGTTGCCTTTCAGGCTGTGTAAACCATACCCCTAATCATAACTATTCCTAACCTACATTAAAACATAAAATTTGACTGCTGGAGCGTGCTGGGACGGTACACTGTGCACAACCTGGAATTAACGTCTCCCTGGCAGGCCTGCTTCGAGGGTATAAAAAACCGCTAACGTAGGCGATATTAGCATGAGGTTATTGCCCCCGAGCGGTGTAAGAGTCTTATTACACCAACACAAATGCGGCACAACCACATTTGTGCCACCCACTGTTGTTTCACACTGACAGCGGCTAGAATAATGTAAACAGATGACACTGTGATAAAATTCTATCATTGCAGTAATTGTATTGTAATTATATTCCTCTTTTATCTGTGTTGCTGTCCATGAGTCCATGATCCCATCTTAAATTACAAAAATCTGAGAGATTTTTAACACAGTTTAGACTAATCTAAAAAAAAAAAAAAAAGAAGTAAAAAAAGAAAAAGAAAAAACATTATTTTTGGTACGCATTTGTAGAAAAATCAGGATAGCACGCCTAACCTCGTGATATTTCCTTGATATAATAAATACTACTAATAAAACTATAAAGACTTTTCCTGTGGTCATTTGTGCTTATACCTATACCAAACACCTACTGAGCCCCAAAGAACTTCTCAGCATTAATGTCCACCATGAGAACTCGATGTACATATGTAAAACAAAAACGTACAGTAAACTGTTTGATACGTTTTTTCCCCTCAATGTCAATTACACAACGGCCCCGCCCTCAGCTGGAGGTCTGACTCGCGCCTGCCCAGTCTGTTTGTCTCTGCTTTCTCCTTCACAGTGCCCCGAACAGCGCTGAGAAACTCTGCACACTCCGCCCCATAAATAAAGGTAAGGAATAACGGACTTTAAAAAATTGTTATTTTCATAAAGTTACTGACTTATGTCGGTTTATCTGCACGACGGGTTAGCTGTTGTCAGTGTTGTCGTTTGGACTGTCAGTGAGATATGAGTCACACAGAAAGGGGTGGGAGTGCAGCAGACGAGTATGCCAGGGTTTTAATGCCAGTTCAGGCCTGTATATCCCAGTAGTAAACTGAAATTCCTAAATGTGAACTGCTTTATAAAGATTCTCCACAAATGGAAGCTTACTGTCCATAACTGATTGTCGAGCAGCGATGGCGACACAGGAAAAAATGGTCCCACTTTGTATAAAGCTTTAAAGTGGCGTGCATTAACATTACGGTGCAACATCTGGTTTATATTTCTTAAAAGTAGAGATTATGTTTTAGTAAGGTAAGTGTTGCAGACAATGGTGGTGGCCAAGCACACAATAGACGTACAGACGAACAGAGGAAAACCAGAGGTGGGCGCACCTGGCAAATAAAAACACCCGTCCCCTTACGGGACAGGGCGACCTGATGCCATAAATCTTTAAAAAAAGGCCTTATCTGCTGTCGAGCACAAGGTCTGTGAATGAGCAGGTACACAACAAGGACCACTATCTTGTGGCACTGCCACCTTTACGCATGCTCCTTTTTGGGTAATCAATTACACGGTCTATTCAGTGTTAGTAGACACATACTGGCAGTGACCCATACTGAGTATGTATGAGGGAAATTATACATCAAGGTCACCTGGGAGGAATAAGTGAAATTGAAACCTATGTTATTTGAACCGATTATAAGTAATTCTGGTGGGGAATTGTGGTAATTTATTTACTCTTCTTTAACAGTCGCTATCCAAAGTTCTGAAATCAGGCCTGTTGACCAAATGCCAGGCAGTCTCAGCTGAAAAAACTCATTAATAACAACACAGGGTGATGCAATAAACATGAAATGACCAAGTCTACTGGTAAAAAAGGTGCTTACACACAACACTAGTCTAACTTTGCAGTCCACTATAGGTGCCTCTCATTGGGACCAGGGCATACAGTGAAGCAAATACATCACTACATCATGCATTTTACATTCAAGCTATAAATTGTCTTGGTGTAACTTGACCACACTTGAACTTATCTCACACCCACACATTCCTTCTGTTATATACCTCAGACACTTGCCATGGCTTCACGTTATCAGACGGCAGTGTTGGGTAACCGCCTGTTTACACAGTTTTACAGTTTTTTTGGAGGGGTTTATTATCTTGTCATTAGCAAGGCTAGGCTATTATCCTGTGTTTTCCTATTAATCTGGTTGCTGTTAGTCAGCAATTGCACACATTAAAATTATTGCTTTAATTGTTAGTTGTTTAAATAGTATGACAGGTGTTAATTTGTGTGATTAATCAGACATTTTGTTTCAAGTAAAAACATCTAACACACTGGCTTCACCTGTTCAAATACAAAGAATTGGTGGCTTTTATCCAGTTTATATCAGCACAAAGTGAACACCTTTTAAGTTTGATATATTAATTGATAGAAGTAAACAGTTTGCTGTTATTTTCCGATATTTCATAGACAGAGGAATTGAGTATTTCAGTGGCAATTTAGTGATAATAATAGGATGTTGCAGATCTAGTCAGAGGCAGGAGTAGCCTTGATTTTATATGAATCAGAGTTGATGTAACACACTAGTGTCCTGTGAGAGAGCAAACAATTCTCTAACTGAAAACAGCAGTAAATTAAAAATTGGCAAATTACACTTATTTTGCAGTGGTATGTATAACATATTAATAGCTGTACCTGGTTTTTAAGAGCATGTCTCAAATATATGGACTGAAAATATGGCACAAAATTTTATCCATGTTCATTATGATCCAAGATGTTAGACAGTTTTTTTTAAAGATACAGCATTATAAAGATACTATTTGTCTGTATTTGATTGTTGACGACCACAACCACCATCTTCATACTTCTGTTGATTCTAGGTGCCATTTTGACCTTTAAGCTCAGCTGAGGCTGTCATCTGGTTGCAGCTCCTGAAAATGTTAAGATGAGAGGCATGAGTGTGCTTGTGTATAAACACACTGTGGACATACAGTACAGACAAATACATCCATTTTTATAGGGGTTTTAATAGGTTGAACCTGGAGGAGGACACATGTTGAAACCCTAGTCACACGTGTTGTAGTGTCAGGTTCACCTGGGCTAAATATAGAGCCGAGTGTTGAGATTGAGGGATGAAGGCTAGGAGGGAAAGAGTCAAAAATGGACCTCGTGGTGAAGGAGGTGAGGGGGGTACAGAGTGGAGAAAGAGTGTGTCTGTTGGGTGAAATGACAAAGACAGCACAGGGATTGCATGTGGTCAGCAAAATGCAGGTCAGGTGGCATACAGTTGCTTAGTGTTTGAGAAATGAAGAGCAACACTGGGCAGCAGAAACAGACAGGACTTCTTGACACAGAGTACTGTGAGCCATGGTTAGGTGTTCGTGTGGAAGAAAGATGGAGATCTTAAAGGCCCGGAAAACCAATTTTCTCAATCAGTTTCCTTCTGTGAGTGAGGGGGGTCCCACAAGAACAGAACATTTTCTGCCAGGGTTAAACCAGACTTACTAAGCTTTATTTGTGTTCTTCACTGGTTTGAATCGGGCAGGTCTCAGCTCACATACCTCAATGCAGCGATCAGAGTTTTGCAACATCTGAATCAGATCCTAACGACAGCTGTGAGGTTGTTTGCTTATGTTTCCAGTATTGACATTCAGGTTATGATCAAACCACACCCACACAGTCCTGATTAAGGAGATTGGCTGCATTTTTCAGTGTTAAATTTAAAATGGTGGCCGTAAATGCTGCATGTGTAAATAAGCAAATCTCTTTCTTACAACTTCACCATATTAACTTAAATGGTGATGATTTGTCAGTGTTGTATTTGCTTCAGAAAAACTCAGTTAATGCAGGATAAAGAAAGAACTAAGGATGTTTCTGAACTTCATCTCTGACTGTTGCTTATTTAGTCATGAACATTAAATGTTATAAAGAAATACTTATGATTGGAAAACAAGGCTAAACACTACACCACCTCTGAAAAGACAAATTTGGAGAGTGACTGCTGTTCATACAGGACTCTGCTCATCTTGCCTTTAGAAAACATGAGTGGTGAATGACATTGTGATGTCAAGTCGCATTATAGGCGCTTTAACATGCTCTTGATGTAACACTTGTAGACAGATGTTTATCTGTATGATGTGCTGTGTTTTCTGTTCTCTTGTATAAGGAGCACAGAGGCCTCTGTATTTCACTAGCTCATCATTTTGTACCCCTCATGCAGCTAATCAGTATTCTTTGTCTGATAAAAATGCCATCTCTCAGTGCCATACAGGGACTGTACACAGGCCTTATCATGTTCAAATGCTGTGCACAAAGTACATGCGTTCATCATCTGCTGGCCTGTGCACATACTGTATAATGTGATGCAATAGTTGGCAAGTTTGCTGCATAGAGAGGAGACCTCTGAGCTCTGAATGCATGCTAAAAGAAACATGCTAATGTTCACAGCCGCTCTCAGACAAGCCCACATATTGTGCACTGCTGCTGTGGAAACAGTGCCGGACTATTTGCCAAAGTTTTCTATTGTCCCTCCTTGCGCTTCCCTCGTCTGAAGAGACATGGCAGAGAAAGAAGTGGCGGGTAAGGTGCAGCAGGACAAGACAGGAAAAGGCAAGCAGGCAGAGAACAAAGGCCACTGTGTGACATGTCAGCACCACGCACCCAAGGGACATGGTGAGTGGGGGGGTTTGTATGTAGAGAGACAGATGACATATCATCAGGGTCCCTGGATTGCACTTTGGCCACATTGTCATTAGAGACCTGATCTGAAGATGATAAGTCTTTGGGTCTGAAGTTTCATCTTTACCCTTTTCTCAGTTTCAGTTTGTTGGATTGCAGGGACAACATTTTGATGGTCTGCCCCTGGTCAATCATTGATGCATTAGCTGATATAAGTTGAATTACCCCAAGCAATGTCTTTTCTCCTTCCACTGCAGAAAAGATGAGATTAGCAGTGAGGGGACAGAAGCCCAAGAAAGAAGGCGAGCCTGTAGTAAAATATTAATCCAGGTGTAGGTTGTAAGTGAATGCAGGATATTCTGCAAAGTCACCTTGTCAAAAATATCTTCACATTCACAGAAAAAGTGTGCACACACACGCACTGACCCAGGGGACCCTGATGACTGTCTGAAGCACTACGGTGCAGTGCAGTGGTGTGCAGGACTCGTAGCTGCTGACTAACCAGACTTGCTCCTGCTGCTTATGTTAGCTCTACTGCATTGGCTTGCATAGTATTTCATACAGATTGTATATCTTTCCCTCCACAAGCATAACATAATGAGGATGTTTTTAATGTTCAAATACAGCGGTGACTATGGCAGCAAAATTTCTCTGTTGGACGTGTCTGTGGTCTTTTAAAATATTTGCTCCTTGACATTTCTAGTCCCTCCCTCCAAGAGAATCAGTCCCATTAGTTTAACAACCTCCTCTGCTTGCTAATGGACCGCTGCCAGGCAATCAATAGGGTTCACATGGAAGATGGAGGGGGAGGAGAGAAGCTGGATATCAGGCTTTCCCAACTGATCAGCAAATATGCATACTGATGTATACTGATTGTTTGCAAGCAGACATTTGTCAGAAAATCCTATCTGCAGTGCTTTGTGTGTGAGGGAATTATAGCTCTTTACATTTATTTATGCCTTCAGAAGTGTTGTCTGAGTTGCACTGCTAAGCTTCCACAAAGGTGCACATCTCCATATTTGTTTGCAGCATTTGCTTTAGCATTTTGATTTAAAAGGACTCTCTATTGGCCGGCTAAGTCCTCATTGGGAATACTGCTGCGTCACTGATAAAACTAATATCTATGATAATAAATGACAGGGTTGTCTCAGTTTGGTCTTGAGACTTAATTTTTTTAACAGGAAATCTATAGAATATCCTGCGAAAAGGTATGAGTGTTTAATAGGTAGGGTCTCATTAAAGATGTTATCAAGTTGCATCATGGGAAGCACAGGATCCAGCATATGTGGAGCTTAGCCCATGCTGGGACAAAAAAAAGGAAAAAAAGAGGATATTTGCTCTGCTACCACTTTTTTTGTCATTGCTGTTTTGTTAACCATCAAGTTGTAATCTCTGCAACTGGAGGTGCATCACTAAATTGCTGGAGTATCCCCCCTAATATAGTGAAGTGTATTTGTATGTGTGTTTTATTGTTGTGCAAAGATTTTTCAAAATGGATGTTTGTTTCCTCAGGCACAATGGCTGTCCCTCCTGCATACGCTGACTTGGGAAAATCTGCCAAAGACATCTTCAACAAGGGCTATGGTAACATCAACAAATTTGAAAATTCTTATATTTTAACCATTTTAGATCACTCCATGCCAAATTAAGAGAACAGTTGTGTTTGCTCTCTGTCACTATAAACGCAAACTGTTTATATTTGCTGCAGCTGTTTTAGAGCCATGCTATGCAGGACAAGGATGTAAGTGATTTTCCATCCTTTCTCCTTTTAAGATTTCCCAAATGTCCTTTTTCCCCAGGGTATGGAATCCTGAAGCTGGATGTTAAGACCAAGTCCCAGAGTGGTGTTGTAAGTACTACTGTTGTCTCTGTAAGCCTAATGTGTTTAGATTTCATGTTCAGGCCGTTCTCTCAGCACTCTGTGTTATAGATTAAATGGCTGACTCACTGACTTGCAGCAGTTCATGTCATGTCAGAATGTGTTTTCTACCTGACACGTTCTCAGTCGACATACAGAGTCAGCAGAGCAACACTGTCTGCCCAACAAGTATGCTCCTAAGTCTTATTCCTCAGGCAACATGTTGTATCATGTTGAGGGAAAAACAGTGTTTAGTCAGCTCCAGACACACTGTGTGATTGTGTGTGTTGCTCTTAACATGTTGCCATGGTAAAACCATAATGAGCGCTTGCAGAGTTTCCCACGTGCCATAAAAGTCAAAACCTCATTGAAAAAAAAAACACTGTAAACATCTTCTCTCTGTGTCCTAACTCACAGGTTTCTGCTTTCTGTAGCGCTGCTTTACATTTTTCCCACTGTGCGGATGAATTGCCTGCATGCAACTCTGCATGGTTCTCCCTAACTTTCTCTCTTTTCTCTTTTTTCTGCCTCGTCTTTGGGACGTTCCTGTCAGATGGTAAGAGAGAATGTTTGTGCATATGCAATGATTAAACACAGGTGCACTGCAGGGTAAGCCAGTGGTACCAGTTATGTGTTTGTGTGCAGACAATGTGTGCAGGCTTTCTGCCAAGCGTTTCATTGCAGCGGTAGTTCGTCTAAGTGACACCATTACTCCAAACTGCTGCAGCTGTAACAGCACTGATCCTCAAATAAACTCACGACCAGCCTCTCCCTCACAGTCCTGCCTATATTTTCAGTTTTCCCTCTCGACTCATTTCTCCATCTTAAAATGTATCGTTCCTCTTTTAAATAACCGGTCATACAAACCTGACAAGGATTGTGTGGCAGAGCAAAAGCGGAGTTTCCCTCTTCTTCTTTTTTTTTCTTCTCCTCTCTCTCCCTGAATGCTTCCTCACCCTGTCAGCCTTTAGTTTAATAGCTGGGCTCTAATGTGGCAATTGTGTCTTTCTGCTTACCTTCCCATCTCATTTGCCATCTTCATCTCCCCCCCATCACTCCATGCCTCTTTGTCATGCAGGAATTTGCCACCTCTGGTTCCAACAACACAGATACAGGGAAGTCGGGCGGCCACCTGGAGACCAAGTACAAAATGAATGAGCTGGGCCTCAGCTTCAACCAGAAATGGAACACGGACAACACTCTCACCACAGAAATCACCATGGAGGACCAGGTGCAGTCAAACAAACAGGATATTAGTCATTTTAAGTACTTTACTAGCTTCTAACATGAATATATTCAACTTTTAGATAAAATATTAGCTCACAGTCTGTGTCTCCTGTCTGTCTGCAGCTGGCTAAGGGCTTGAAGCTCGGTCTGGACACATCCTTTGTGCCCAACACTGGGTAATAACAATCCTGTTAATGCAAAGTAGTTTCAATGTCCTCAATAAATTGACAGCAAAGCAAATAAATTAGTCAGTCGATATACAGTAGATGCATATTACAAACATATTAATAATGCAACACTGCTATCTAAATGACTTTTCCTCTTTTCTTGTTATTCCCTCTGCAGCAAGAAGAGTGCCAAACTGAAGACTGGCTACAAGCGTGACTACGTGAATGTGGGATGTGACCTGGACTTCGACATGGCCGGTCCCACCGTCCACGCAGCTGCTGTGCTGGGCTACGAGGGCTGGCTGGCCGGCTACCAGTTGGCTTTTGACACTGCCAAATCTAAACTGACCCAGAACAACTTTGCCCTTGGATACAAGGCCGGCGACTTCCAGCTTCATACCAGTGTGTGAGTCATCACTGCATCAGAGTGAAGAGAGGGCAGGAAATGGGAGTGACACATTGGATGGAGGGCAGCAGTGATAGAGGAAGCGTTTCCCCAGGATGAAACATGAAGTTCAAAGAAAAATCCACTGCTGCTAACCTCCACCTTTTGTGTATGTGTTTTGCTCTTGTGTTTAAGCAATGACGGCACAGAGTTTGGTGGCTCCATTTACCAGAAGGTGAACAGCAACTTGGAGACAGCAGTCCACCTGGCCTGGACAGCTGGCAGCAACAACACACGCTTTGGAATTGGAGCCAAATACCAGCTGGATAAGGATGCCTTCCTGTCTGTAAGAACTGACTTCAAAACATCACAGAAGCATCTGAAATTATAAAGAAAATCCTCACCAGTAGGGTTAGCAGTGACAATGACTGTAGTACCTGGAATTAATACATCCCAGTTTGGGAAGAAACAGAAAAAAATCTCTAGAAATAGAACTGAAGAATTTATAGTTATGGTAGTGTACTTAGCTGTGTTTTGAGCTAAGTGAGGCCAATGGTAATGTTAGCATGCTGATGTTAAGCAGGTAAATTAGTCACTATGCTCACCATCTTAGTTTAGCCTGTTAGCATTGTTAACATTTTCTAATTAGCAATAGGCTAATTAGGCTAATGGGAATGTTATTAGCTTTGCAGGTATTTGGTAATAAACTCAAGTATTTGACCTGCTAATTTCAGTAAATGGAAAGGAAGGGATCACCAAATTTCTTCATATTAACATTATGGTGGTGCTAAATAAAAGTCAGAGGATATGATATAAATTATGTAACTGTAGCTCAGTTCCCAGTCTCCTAATGTTCATGACCATCTCACCGACCATGATGTTTTGTTTCTCCTCACAGACCAAAGTGAACAACGCCTGCCTTGTTGGAGTTGGATACACACAAACCCTCAGGCCAGGTTAGTTAATTACCTTAAAAAAAATCTGTAGAGCATAGGCTTGGTTACTTGATGCCTAATCTGACACTCTTCCCTGCAGGAGTGAAGCTCACCCTCTCAGCTCTGGTTGACGGGAAGAACGTGAACGGCGGTGGACACAAAGTCGGCATGGGTTTCGAGCTGGAGGCATAAAAGATTCAGCAGGAGGGCGGACAGGAAGAGAGAGAGAGAGAGGAAAGCAACACAGGAGAAGAATAAAAAGCCCAAATGTGACGACACCACAAAGGTCCAGTCAGAGGCATATAAACACACCTTCCCCACACACTGAGTCCTACACACTTATGCACACAAATACACACATTCTTTGGCCTTAACCCTTAAATCCCAAGCAGCCTCCAAGACCTCCAGTACTGTAATTTTTAAAGAAATCAAGCATTATTTTGTGTTGGTTATTTTTAAATTTTACATTATTTACAGGTCCCACAACCAACTTTTGAGCATGTGTTATATAAATCATGCAAAACCCCTGTTCTCTAAATAATGTGCTACTCAAGACCAGTTTGACCAGACAAAGTGCACTTTTAACAGAGCATTTGTCTAAAAGACGTATCTGTATTCTTTCTGAAATGAAATACAAAGCACCTTCTTATTTTGACTGTGTGGTCAGGTAATTTTTGTTCAGTTATGATCTGGGTTTTAGACAGTATTAAGATTATTAGAGGACTCTTGTTTTGGTATATTGTGGTTTTGTTGCATGCTTTTAAGGCTAGAGGGACGTTTTTTTGACTTCATTGTCATATTGACCAGTACAGTGACTGTAAACAGATGCAATAAAAGCTGGAGAGAATTAAGCAGAAAAGACAAAGAGCAGCTGATCTTTCTCAGACTGAGTGGACCGACTTTGATTCCACCACTTGACCTCAGTAACACAGTGATAAACTGTGAACCTTCAGTTGCCTAAATGTCTATTTTTCAGGTCCTGTTTGGTAAAAAAAAAAAAAAAAAAAAAGGGCCGATGGCAATTTGGAGCTCTGTGTCACCTCTTTGTCTTGTCTCGTTTTGTGTCCTGTACCTGTTCAACCTTTCCCACTACATTTCACTTTATCTGTGCTGTGCTTTGTATAGGAAAGTTAGTCGACAGTTAGGACCTCAAACTAATTTTATTGAATTAATGGAATAAAGAATGTAAAACTTTATATTAATGGGTGTTTTTTTTTGTTTTTTGTTTTTTTTACATTTTTGGTTGGCATGAAACAGTGGAGGAAGAGAACTTGTGCCCTCATTCTCAGAAAAATGGAAAATAATCAAAGAAAAAGATCATTTACAGTACAATAAGACACTGTATTCAAGATACAAAATCCAATTTTTTAAAAAGAAATGATGACAGAAATGTCGATTATTCTGACATTACAATCTTAACAACATAGAGTATGTACACAAATAGAAATTCAAGATATCACAGACACTTGATGATGTAACATCTCTCACTTTGTATGATCTATATACAGTAAAGACTACCTCCGATAATTGGAATTAAGATGGGCACAGCTTTGATGCAAATCATGATGCAGCTGCACAGCATCATGTTGCAGTAGCAGTCATACCTAAAACACAATAATACAATCAAGGTGCAATTAAAATGTAGTTAATTTACTAACTGTTTTCACAGTTTTACAAAAATCTATAAATGTGACTTTTTTGCATTTGCATAGTTTCAATAAAACAAGTTAATGTTTCAAAACCAATTACGGTTTAAACCATAAACCATGTGTATTATCTTGGATCAAAACGAGAGTAATGGGATATGTTAGTGTTGTCTTCAGTATGGCTACAAACATCACCACATACCCAATCTCTATATATAATATTTAACATTACAAGCTCTGCAACTCTTTACATTATTGCAGGGTTACTGGACTGCACCCTATTGTACAGGTGTTCCTGTTATTGTGTCCACCTCCCATATCTTTTTCAGTGGATGTAAAAAAAATATGATCATGTTCACAGTTATTATAGTCTCCCATGTTCAATGATTGGCTTTTTAAAATGAAATTTGCATTAAAAATAATGGTCCAGTGAGAAACAGAAAAACTTATACACATTTACATTTTGGGAAATAACACACTGTTCAAGGCAGAGATGCTTATAATAGGAATATAACTAAAACCCATTATTTTTTACTTGTGAAGACTGTGCTTAAGTCTTAAAATACAATCTGTAGTTTTTGAATAAAAACTCCACCAAATATGTTGAAACTAATGTAACTAAATAATGTTGTTTCAAAACTAAGACAGGAAATATTTCTGGTTACAATTCTGTAACACATTTACATTCACAATTCTCTCATACGTAAATTTGAGGCTAATATTTGCTCTTTGTGTGTTTCAGCTGTTTCAAGATAGATCCAGTTTGAAGCTTTGTGCAGTCTGCAAGCCTCTCCACATTCTCTAAGACTGAGGGAATATTATGACTTTACAAACAGTTTAAGTTTAAACACAATTTTGTAGGATCATCTGACAGAATCAGTGGAATGGTTGATCTGTGCATAATGAGGTGCAATTTTACTCCAATGTATTCAATGATTTGTTTAAATAAACCATTGAATACATTACAGTAAATAAATAATAATCCTCTGATATAAATTATTATCAGAGTTAGATTTGGCTTCAGTGCTCTAAATATTGGCAATGAGTAGGTTTACCTACCCTTTAATCTCATTAAGCAAATATGTGCCAGCAGCTATTACTCCATTCACATTGTCAGATAAAACAGCTGGTACTACATCCCCATGTAGTGTGACATCCCATCCACACTGAGGCAGCACAGTACCACATATAATCAGAGACTGAAACCCAATTTAAGAGAGGTCACTGGAGAAACTCTGGCTTCCATTCAGCCACGTCCACTCCCTCAACATCTGGGACAAAAACAAAGGGCAGTGATTTTAATAGTCATCCACATAATTCTGAGAAAAACAACAAAAGCTCTGTGACATCAAAACAAGACAAGTATAGGAGCTGAAGAGGGGAGTCGTGTGTTGTGTGAAGGAAAGTGGGGAGTGTGAGCGTGGATGTACCTCCATACTGCTTTCTGATTCCTGGATGGTGTCATGCAGCAAACTCTGGAGTCGACTCTCAAACGTCCTGCTCTGCTCCACAAGAGACTCATCACTGCAGACACACCCAGAATTTGATCCATGACTCATGACGATGTTACTCAGGGTTTTGATAATATCAATTTATCTGTGTTTTTACAGGACGTGTGTTTGTGCACTCCCAAAGATTCTGGTGATGATGTCTGTCTTCAAGTGATAATGGGCAGTGCTGGTGTGTGTGAAAGTAAAATTAAAGTGGCAAGTTTGTAGGACATCATCAGCGTACAAAGAAAACTCCCACAACTCTGAGTAGTAGTCGGCAGATGACTTTAAAACCAAAAAATCTTATGTATTCAGGAATATTATCAAAGTTCTGTATTTGTATAGCTGAGCGAAAAGTGAAAAGTTTATTTTCTGTAGCTCTGAATAACATTTACAAAAGATGAGTCTTATACCCTAACTTGAAAACATCATCAAAATCATTTAATCCCCAGTGTGTTGTGTGTGTTGTGTGTGTGTGTGTGTGAATGTACTCACAGCTGCTGTAAGCTGTGTCTGGGGGTCAGAAGAGGCGGCACTGATGAGGGGGTTCGTAATCCATCAGGACTCCCACTCACTGGGCTGCGAACTTTGCTCTACACAAGACAAGATGATGCACTTTATTCTGTGTTTGTTAACACAGTATACAGCACCTGCTTGTTGTGGAAGACATGATGAAACAAATTCTTATGGTTATAGTTATTGACTCCCAGTGATAAGTGTTGGAGTAGATCTGAAGTGCAATCAAAAAGATGTGAGACTGTTGCAAAAGATTAGACCGTGACACAGGTGGTGTTTGAAAGCAGGACTTCCAGGGAGTGTTCCTGGTGTGGCAGGATCACTGAGAGTGGTGTATCGCTGCAAAAGGTGACTACTTCAAAGGGAATGGCAGCCAAATTTAAATCAAGTACAATTTTCTCTTATTAAAGGTGCACTCTTAGGAACTTTTTGATCGCACTTTGTGTAAACATAATGGAACTGGTCCTTAAGAATGAGGTAAATCCAAATGAAGTGAAACTTGTCAACACTTGCACACCTGCTGCTATTCTATGATTATTATTTGTGGAAACACTCATATCATACAAATATATGCAATTAACAGCCATCCCTGTCTGTGTATATGAGCAGTTCATGTGTCCTCACACAAGCGACTTTGAGCAGGTTCCACAGCTCCCTCTGTCGCCTCTCCTGCAGACTCATCAGGACTTGTTCACTCTCCGCCATCTTCTGGACTACACCCTCCACCTTTGGCAGCAGCTCCATCACACGCTGACGGCACACAGCTGTCTTACTGCACAACACACAAACATAATGGCTCAATAAAGAAAAGGAAATTTACTTCTTTGTGTTGGTTGCCTTGTTGCAAACAGCCTCCTCTCATGGATTATTTGACCACCCCTAACTTGTATAAGAAAGTCCAACGTCATCCATTAGTGACTCACAAACATTTATAACCACAGATGTGATGACTTAATGTAGAATGAATAACTTTCATTAATAAAGTGCTGTGAATTTTTACACTTTATAATAAGCAAATTATAAATGTCAGCATGCCCTTAATTAACCGTTACAAATTTGTCACCTTTTACTTCTTTACACGTAGCCATCACACTGTTGTAAATGTTAATAAGTCACCAGCAAGTGTTTTCACTTATTCTGCCTCATCAGACCTATTCACAGGACTGTGTGGGTGTCCACATACCAGACAGATAGACTCTCCTGTTTGTTTTTCCCGCTATGACATGTCAAAATGTACAGTGGGAAGATGGCCACTTTCACTATGACGATTCCTTTTTTTTGTGACCTGACAAATTTTTGAACAAAACTTCACTTTGCCTCAACCTGGGCAGCTAGGTATTAACACAAAACACCTGTGTGGATGCTCAGAGCCCAGTAATTAGTGGTGTTAATTGTACATTATAGGGACCTCTCATTTATCTGTATACAAATAATTAATCATGCATTCACAATTAACCACTAGTACCAAACTTGTAAAGCTCTGACACAGTAGTTATGCCTATAAATTGGCTCCTACCTATCCTCTACAAAAACACAGTAAGGATTATATATACAGATACACAAATTCTCAAATGGGAGTTAACATACCTCAACTACAGAGCTGCTCAGGACTCATTCAGTTCCCTGAACAACATTTTCCCAAACACAACAACATACTCTATTGGTTATTCTTTCAAAAGATGTGCTTAGTCTTTGGACAGTTGTCTTTGGACAAAAGTTTTGTGTGATCTGGGAACTGTTTTCAGAGTTAAATAAAAATGATGTGTTTTGTGCCTGGGTACCTGAGGTGTGTGTAGAAGTCTCTGAGCTTCCTCTCGTAGAACTGCACAGCCTGAACCACCAGGCGCACCACCTCCTGACTGTCTCCTGAACATCTCTGGTCTGGGCAGGGGGAGGGAAAAAGAAAGCCAGAAGAACTTTTAAAAACGAGGTTTATTTTCTCATGGAAACACCATAACGAGTGGCAAGTAGGAAACATCCAAACCTCTGGGCTTTTCTCTGGAGTTTGCGGAACAGTTCCATGGCCTTTCCTTCTCTGAGGACCAAAGAGGGGGGAGAGAGCAGGGTTCAAGATCACACAGCAGTCGTTTTTGTTGTTGTGATTGTTTTAACAGTTGAGTTTGGTTCGTGCTTACAGTGTGTCCAGGGCCTCTCCACTCCTCCACGGCTGCCTCTGTACATCCACTATGTCTGGCTGCAGCTGCATCATCTCTTCCTCCAGTTCACTCACCTTGGCCTGGACACCCACATATGGATTTTAGTCTTTTAAAAGTGGATGTGAATACTCTGTCCACACACACATACAGAAACACACTCAACTCTACCTGACCACAGCTGACAGCAGTTTGCTCCATCTCCCTCCACACGCAGAGGAGTTTCTCTGACGCTAGCAAATGAAAAAAAAAACAAACTATAATTAGTCTGTGGCAAAGCGAATTGTTCTAGACACTCACTTGCACTTTCTACGTGGGGTAAAAACAATGGAGTACCCAATTAAACTACAAAATATTACAATTAAAGGACAGATTAAATGCAGTTTTAACGGTTGTAATGTAAACTTCCTGTTATCTACAAACATGTTTGTGTGACATAATACCAATCCCAGTGGCTGTCTGCTCCTGGTATTTGTCCATGTCTATGTGAAGGCTGGTGGTGAAGAAGTCCAGCTTGGCCGTGAGTCTCTGGTACATGGACACCATCTCATTCTTTTGTCTGGACAGTGAGGAGTTGTGTCTCAGCAGGCTCATGCTGAAAGACAGAGGAAAAAGAAACGTGTTTATTTTATCAAACAGTCAATGCACGTGTGTGTGTTGTGTATGGGATGTTGTGTGTGTGTGTGTGGTGTGTGTGTGTGTGTGTGTGTGTATGTGTGTATTTGTGTGTGTCCTACATGGCAGCTTTCTGCCCCTGCTGCAGTCTTTGCCAGTCTTCCTTCAGGGAGCGGATGGTGTGCCATGCCTGGCCGCTTGTCCTCCTCAGAGGGCTGTAAGCCAGAACGTGCTTAGGGTCAGTTTCTGTGAGACAGACAAAGAAACAATGGATGTTTCAGTTATTAGCAAGTCACAGTTTCTCCTGAGGTTTATGGTTCATATTAAAACATATGCCTCCACAGCTGTAAATGATCTTAACCAAGTGTTGTGTGGAGATTATTGAACAAAATGTGTCTTTATCAAAAATATTTATCCAAATCCTAATGCAAAACTTCCACTGGAAAGCTACTACAGGGTCCTGAGAAAGCAGATATCATTTCTTTTCTTATTTACTGTTTACACCACTAAAGCACATTCAACAGATCTAACTGATATGGACATAAAGATGAAAAAAAGTCATAATAAAACAAGATAGTGCAGGTATTGTACTTTTTAAAATATTCTTAGCTGAGATAAACAAACTTACGAACAAAGCGGATATTTTCAGGGAGGGTGCGAGGAGCAAACTGGGGCTCATAACTGCAAGAGGAGCGATCAAACAGGAAGACCAAGGGCAAGTCTGTCCGTCGCCCATCTATTTCCTACAGACACATAATATTATCATGGTTAAAAAATAAATAATTATAAGAATAACACGTTTCAGTCCATTATCACACTGTGCTGCTGATTTTTATATGAGGCATTGTGTGAACAGTGTTTGGGTTAGATATTACTGTGTAATCTATGGCACACTGTGTGGCCAGCCCATTAGGCTCCAAGGCCAATCCCGCTTCCAGCAGCAGCTCCTGATTGGCTGCAGGGATACCAGTGTCTTTTTCTATCCTCAGCTGCAGGTCGGCCACAGTCTCCTCGTCCGAGATGGAGTATGTCAGGATCTTAGCAGACATCATGTTCAGGACATGAACCAGCTGAGGAAAACGAGAAGGACGACCGTCATGAAGACAGAACAAGTAAACGTGTTGGTCTGAGCAATTAAATTTCACCAGACTTTAAAAGTTAGAGGTGGTTTAATGCTGGACTACAGATTAAAAGACGTAACCTCTTTGCAAACTCTGTCAACATCAGACCAGTGTTGTCTGAATAACATTCAACAAAAGGACAAAAAGAAAACATGAAAGAATAAATGAATGAATTACTTAATTAACCTTGAGCTGCAGTATGAGCTCCAACTGGGAGAAGCAGTCACTGGGCGTAGCATCGTGGTCTTTGCCTCTCTCCTGAGGAGACCACTTTAACATCAGCTTCAGCCATTTCTCCATTTTCTCTAATAAGAGACTGTCAAGCAGCAGTTAACACATTAGACTGAGATAATAAGAGTCTTAAATTAAATTATTTTTTAAATGTTTATGTGAGGGTCTGTCACAGATTAAAAATCACCTGTTGAGGTTGTTGGGCTGGGGCAGATGTTTGGAGAAGCGGACTTCCCCTGAGAGGTCTTCATAGACAACAATGTCATCGTCCTGCTTCAGCCTCAGTTTATTGTGCCTAAAAAAGACACAGGTGGATTATATAAGATAGAGAAGTTATAGAAAAGATCTATATCTTGCGGTTTGGAGTTTGCATATCTTTGTCTTTTTGTGAGGTTTACCAATTCCCCCGATCCCTCAATTTAGTAATGGTACATTCTGACCTGCGTTGTGTGGCTGGAAGTGAACCTGAATTTCTCCAGTTCCTCTATGTAACCAAGACCCCTGTGGAGCTTCATATCTTTCATCTATCATATTAGCGAGACACAAGGGCCGCTGAAGTTGGCACAACCCATATCCTTCAATTCTTTACTTTGACAGCTCCTGTTTATTTACATAATCATTGTGTAATTCAATCACATAACGATAACATTTATTTGGAATTAAGCTTATCGTTGCTTAACATTCAAAAATAGCATTGTTCAGGTTATTTTGCAAAAGTTAGGCTAGAGTCACAGAGGTGCAAGAGCAAAACAAAGAGAAAATGATATTTGAGAAGGGTCAAATGGTGGAAATTTTGAAAGGCATCACCCTCAAACTAGTTTTGGAAAACATGACTTCACTTCTTTCCTGATGACTTCTGTGAATTTTTGAAAGGTGGTACTACCAGGGAACTGGCTGCCAGGTCGGTAAGAAAGGGCGAAATCCTGTGATGCACTCAAACACCAAAGTCCCAAAGCTCCAGTAGTCCACAGTGACCGTGTACCTCTGCCTCTCGATGAGCTCTGGAGCCTGAGAGATGGAACGCATAAATAAATGCCAGGTTAAGGTTTTACTGTCTAGAATACAGAGAGGAAACTATGTATGAGAAAAGTTCATCACTTACTAAGTACTGCAGTGTTCCCACAAATGACGTGCAAAGGCTGCTCTGGTCCAGCTCTTTAGCATAGCCGAGATCGATAATCTTGTGGATCAGCTAAGATTAGAGGAGAGAGCAAAGAAGAAGAGGTTATTTAATCTTATCCTGTAAACAAACGGATAATGTGAAGTAACTGTTTGACATCTGACTCCCTGCCAGGAAGTGAATAAGTTAAACTATTCTTTAAATCCACACAGGCTCAGGAACACAAGAGCAAAAATCAAGTTTTGATGCTTTTCTGTTTAATCGCATACAACCACTTCTGTCTCAATAACCTCTGTGTCGCTAGTATGCAAGACAAAAACAAGTGTTCATGCAAAACTATAAACTCTGCAGATAGTCAGTCAGTTTTGTTAAAATTCTATAAACCCCAGCAGTGTGCATAAACACGAGTATATGACCCCTTTAATGTGTCTAGCCCCAGTTATATAACATTTTTCATTTTCCTGTGTCCTATGGGAGGCTGGAGGATGACATGTTATGATTTGTTACAAAACAAAATAAAAAGGGGCCCACAGAAGAAGGTAGGGGTAAGGCAGTCCCTAACGTTCCCTGTAGGTTAGGACTACAGGGATAAGTTAAAGGATTAAGTTTTCCAAATTAAATACTCAGTGCAGCGAAGTTGTGCTCGACGGGTGAGTGTAAACATGTGGACGTGAGAGAGACGGGTCCCCTGCACTTATTCCACATAACCCACATAGAGGCCAAAAGCCTTTATATGACCTCTTTGTTGTGGTTTGGGTATATTTGTCATAACAAGATGGTTTTCAGGCTTTAACTCACTCTCTTCTCTCCCTGCTGTAGCACAATGTTCTCTGGCTTCAAATCTCTGTGGATGATCCTCTTCTTATGGAGGTAGGTCAGAGCTGAAGCTGAGGTGAAAAAAGATGAAGAAGAAATAGAAGAACAAGAATCAGAAGAAAAGATGAAGGGAGAGTTAATAATGCACGTATTGCAAAAGATTTAAGGAAGAATGGTTTATGAACATTTAGAGGAACATTTGACAGCATGAGTCTGAATTTCTCTTTGTAAACCTGGCTAAGATTCATGGCTTATTCTCATGTGAAAGAAGTTAATGCTGCATGTAAAATTGGCCAGGCAGCTGCATGGACTGATATTAGATGACTACAGATAGTATATAAAGGAAAGAAACTGCAGCACAGAAGTCCCAAGGATATGTCTGAGGCAGCTTATAAACAGTGTATAACCAATACATTCTTTATCCAGCAAGGAGCACCTACCTTCATTTTGTTAAAGTGTGACTGCAATTCTTTAAAGATCAAATTTAAGGGATTTTTAAAAACTAAAAATGAACAAATAAGAGAAAAATCAGTAATAGTATGGGGGTCAAAAATCCAGTATCTGTCTGTCTGTAATGTAAACATCACATTCCTCTTGTTTGTGTCACTTTGCCAGATGAGATTATCCTTTTTTTCATCCACTGAAGGCAACTCAATTTTCAGCCAAATCTTACAGTGACTCAAGTTTTCTCACTTGAGGTAAACTCACTGCCCTCCCTGGTTGCAACTTTCAGTCTATCACACCCAGCATTACCGATCGATGCAGTCAGAAGTGTGCTCCGCTGCACCACGCCCGGCTGTGATGCCACTGTGCACTGACACACCCTGGAGTTCACCTCTATGTCACTGCAGCAAGATTTTCAGAGGGCATTAATTTACTTGTTACTTTAAAAAAAAGTAACTTAACAGTGGCTGAAAATCTTGTGTTTGCCGACCCCCTGTGGTCTAACTTCTCACCTTACTGCAGTGCTGTAAAGATGCACTCCAGGAGTCTGTGCCATCACTGCTGGGTGTGGTTACAGGTGCAACAAAGCAGGATGGGTAAGACGGAGGGGAAACAGGCTTGAAAATTTTAACCAGAGAGGTCAGTGAAACCCTACTTTTCAGCCTGGTCTTAAGTAACTCTCTAGTAAGATTCATAAGAAGATAAGACTCGTATATATGAACTTTAGCTTTAAAACTATTAACAAAGTTAAAGTCTAGTAGGTTTTATAACTGAAGCTATAATGTCACTTCACTTGCGTCAGAGGGTGACTAGTGTGTGTGCTGGCAATGAGAGTTCAACGAAGTGGAACTCATCACCTTTGCCTACCTAAACGTGTGTACGTGTGTGTGTGTGTGTGTGTGTGTGTGTGTGTGTGTGTGTGTGTGTATGCTAGTGACAGTGTGAGTTTGTGGGTGTGGACATGCCTGTGTGTAACTCGTGAAGCAGTTTAAAGGGGATCACTCATTATCAGGAAACGTCCACCAGCGGGTAAAAGGAAAGGGAGTTTCTGTGAAAGTGTGTGTGTGTGTGTGTGTGTGTGTGTTTGCTCTACTCTACTCTCCACTTAAGGTGTTAGTGATCCATACCATATGTGTCCTTTCTCTCACCTGTTTATACAGCATGTGATATACACTGCGCTGTTGATGTTAGTGTTCGTACATGTTTGTGAAAAACATACGTGAGTGTCCGATTGTTGACGTAAGCCCGTGTGAGTGTGAGCAGCCGCCGTTGTGACTAAGACGTTGGTGGTTAATGGTCATTGGTGACGTCATGATACTGGTCACCATGACGACACACTACATACTACAGGAAAATTAATCACACTGCCAGCTCAATCAGTCTCTCTCTCTGTATCTAAGAAACACAGGAGAGACTGAGCGGGATACTTACAAATGTCCCGTAACAGAATCAGAACGGAGCCCTCCCTCATTCCACAGCAGTTATCCAGAAGGTTCAGATACTGCAGAGAGCACAAACACAGACATTTGATAGCTGAATAGTATAAACCATGGGAAGGAAACTATACAAGCAGAAACAGGCTTAGGAAAGAGGTTCATTAATGTGTGTTCTTTATTAATGTTTTAGGACTTTCTGCTCATTTATTCTTCTATAAAGCAGCTGTTTTCCATGTTTATAAGATTGGACGTACATCGGAGGACATGAACCAGCTCAGATCCAAGCTTTTTCCCCTTTTCACAAGCCGTTTTTGCACAGCTGATCTAATTTTTAAAAGCATCTCTAGTGGGGAATTGGCCAATTGAAACTTCTGTTGTAAACACTTTGATTTAATTTACTTTAAATATATTTTTAAAGCGTTCCACTGCTGGAAACTTGTGGCCGGACTGACAAAAGAGGACGGTGTTGTTTTCCGCTCTCTGTCCGCACTAACCGCTCCATCTGCCCCCAACTCGACTGCTTAGCTCTTGACCATCTGGGATGCTTTGAAATTTTTATGACACCGTGGTTTGTGATGGTTGGCATTTTCCTCCTCTGCTGGCTGCCTGGTGCCTGGTGCCAACATCGCCTCAGGCTGCACACTCATCAGTTGGTTTCGGATTAAAAACCGTACCAGATTTCTCCGGAACAAACTGCAAGCCATTGGCTGAGTATCTCAAACTCAGTGAAACACAAAGAAAAATGAGCAACTGTAAGATTTGTGGTGTTGATGTGCCTGTATTTTTTTTCATAGTAACTTAATGAGCCTAATCATTTCTGACCCTGATACACACAGCTGTTAAGATTTACAAAGCTAAACCACACTCAGACCTGGTGCAGAGAGAAAAAGTCGTGTGGATTAAAAATGATTATCAACACACACAATTACTCCTCCTTATTAATTTATTGTAATTTAACACTTTAACCCAAAGGTCTCTCAGCTCTAATCTAGACATGCCACAGACTTTTACCTTCCTCAGATCTCCTCCCTGGCAGTACTCCATGGCCAGCAGAGGCAGGTCAATGGTGGCTACTAGTTTCTGCATACCCTCTGGAACCTCTCTGGCTGCAACAACGTTCATGTGATCCAACCTGAGCGAGCAAAGACGAGCACACATCAGTCAGTGGGGCTCCATCAATGTATCATATCTTTATCTTGACACAACTATTATAATTTACATTATAATTTATTAACACATTGCCAAAAGCTGCCATAAAAGGCAGCCATATTAGACGCCCAAGATTTATGAAGAAGCTTGTGCTGCCCTTTGTCAGAATTGCAGTACAGTCAGCTCCCCCTTTACAGTGTCTGGGATTGATTTGATGATGATGAAGAAATTTCTGGGAAAAATGTATAATGTCTAGATCTAGACCCATGTTTTCGATTCCTTTTGGTTTGTAACTCATTAAAATGAAGCAATGTCTACTTGCCACCCTGGTTGCATGTCAATAAAACTTCCCCTGTAAGTCACTTTTTTCTTGGTTTTATTTGAAGCCTAAAGAGGTAAAAAAAAAAAAAAAAAAAAAAAGTCCAACAATTCAGACTTCAGACAACTCAGACTTACTTTGTGACCACCAGGTTGGGAACTACTGATCTTAACCAACTTTCACAAAGCAACACAATCTATCAATTTTCATAGTCTACACCTGCACTACATACCAATCAGAGATGTACACTTGTAATTTTATTTCCTTGCATCTGTTCTCTGTCAGCAGCATCCATCGAGTGTATCTTAAACAGCATACTTTTAGAATTACGCCCAAGCCTATTCATCAGTTACTTAATAACCTTTAAAACTGATTACATCACCCCCCTCCCTCTGTTCTTTGACCTGCCCTATTACTTTCTCTGTCTCATTCTTCACGGTCTCAAAAGTCTGACCGAAACAATGTGGTTCTGATTGTCCCAGGGTCATGCAAAAGAGAAATTTTAAGATAACAAACTTAAATTGATACCAGATCTGCCAGGAAATTGATTCACACTGTAACCATAACATTGTAGCAAATGAAATCAGTGTCCTGTAACCGCTACAATAACAGAAGATAAACAATTGCTTTCACTAGAATAACAGGTTATTATCAGTCATTAACATTTCCCTGCAGACCTGCAGTGTTTGGTTAGTGAACAATCAAACAAACCTAAACATGATTAGAAGTGTTATAGACATATTGTGTCACTATAGGACGCTCTCTGATGCAGTGCTACATATATGATTTGAAGCAAAAATATTTCTCTCATCTTCGTTCTGCCTCTCTTGACCTTATTTGAAAATATTTTGGTAGGCGGGTAGAATCAGAGTCAGGAGGAGTGGGATGAAGAACTGAACATGGATGAGACTGTTGGATAAATACATTGTTTTCTTCTCGGTTTTGACCAATACAAGCTCTGTAAACACATCATAACTCAAAGACATTGTGAGAGTGGTGTGTTTTTCAGTATATGTGCATGTGTGCATTTGTGTTAAGTAGCTATAATAATATAATGGTAGATTGCCATGTATGTGTCCCCTGCCCTGTGGTTTTTCCACAAGTTGAGCGTGGGTGCACTGGAGGACTGTGGTTGTGTCTGTCTGAAAACAACACACTTGTTAAATTGGGACTAGGACAAAAATGGTTTTATAATCATGTTTGCACCAGAAAATAACAAAACACACACACTCACACACACACACACACACATATACATCTTGCATCTCACAGACAATCAAAACCAGCACAAGCTGCCATCAAACTCCAGTGACCTGACACCAAAAGTGAAACCGTTAATTGACAACACAGACGTGTGTGGAAATTAAACACACACCAAAACCAGAGCAAAATGAGGAGGCGGCACATTACCCTGTCAGAAATAACCACCAAAAGACCAAAATAACCCAAACCTCAACGCTGTTCTAATTATTTAAAGCCTTGTTTCAGGATACAAATTTAGTTTTTGTATTTTGAGAAAACTTGTGAGACAGATGGGCACGTAAAACTCAAAAGTCTAACTCATAAGCACCCAGCTTGTCATGGAATATACCATAGTGAGTCACAACAAGTCAAACCAAAACTCTCTCATTGCCAAAACAGGCTTTAAGGAAAAGCATGAAAGAGTTTGGAGGGGGAAAAAGACACGGGGAAATCACCAGTTTCTTCAGCTGAGGTAAAAAAAAAACTAATGTGTCACACACTGAGATGCATCACTGTGGGGAAAGAGACTCCTGAATCTTTTGTAAACAGAGACACAAGATTAGGTAATATACCAAGCTCAAACAAAAAGCTAACAAAACAATTAGGAAACCTGGTCTTTTTCATTCCCTGCATGATACAGAATGAATCTCTGATGATTGATTTGAAAGACATGATGCTCAAGTCTGTTCTATACTGCAGAGGATGCCACTTGTAAGCCTCTGTAAGAGTGAAACTGTGAGTCACAAAAGAGGTTTTTTAGAGAGTTTTTACCAAAACTTAAATTAATGTCTGACTCTATAAAAAGTGTATAATAACACGATCTTGGCATGATCTTAAAACTTCTGTCAAAATCTAGTTGATAGCTATTTTATTCTAATCAGAGCTGTGCTTATATGGTACATACTCCCACATAAATCTCTGCTTATAACACAGGAATGCTGGGAATACTGGGAATAGGAATACCAAGTGTGTCTTGGTCTCATAGTGGTTAACACACATACATACAACATACAACAGGGACCTGTGTCCTCTCTCATCACATTCACTGCAAACTGCAAAAAAAGGAAATACTGTTTGGCATTCAGGGGTCTGGGTAAAAGCTACCCTGTGTCTGCTGTGTGTCCTGCACATGACTGGTATGTGGAAATGACAGATGAAGGGTGGTGGAGCCAAAAGGGACCACATTTGAAAGTAAAACTGACCTCCTCATGATCTGGATCTCAAGACACCATCGCTCTTTGTTTCTCTCGCTCAGCTCCTGACGACACTGCTTTATAGCGATCTGCTCCTCTGTGTCCTGAGAAAACACACACACACACACACACACACACACACACACACAGAATGTTTTATATATTATCTATAGGCATTCCACAAGGATGGAAAACCAATGTTAATCTTCAGTTGTATATTACCAATCTTGAGGTGGCCATAACAAAGGGAAAATAGATTGTCAATTATAATTTTGAATTTGGAGTGGCAAACAAGAGGCAACAGCATTTCAATAAATATTTTAAAGTGGGCCTCATGGTTGGGATTTTATGTTACAGTTCACTGCATGTTCACATATAGGGCTGTAAATGAAGATTATTGTCATAATCAATTAATCAGCTGATTATCTTATCAATTTATGTATCATTTGGTCTAGAAAACATTAGAAAACAGTGGGAAATGTCTGTCAGGATTTCCTACAGCTCAAGGTGACATCTTCAAATGTCTCAGTTTCTCCAAATACCAGTCTAAAATACAAAAATAAAGTTAATTTACCGTAATGTCAAGACAAGAAAAATCAGTAAATATTCACATTTGAGAAGGTGGAATCACTGAATGTTTGGCAGTTTTACTTGACAACTGACTTAAGTGATTATTTGATTATTGCAAATGAAGTTTTTGTTGATTGACTAATCAGTTAATCAGCTAATGATTCCAGTTCTGGTAAAAGGTATGTCTGCTAGATGATACATGGAGACAGACAGGTAATAAAAAGAGAGGGGACAGAGTACAAATCATGCACGGTCACACCTTTGCCCGCAGACCACCATTTAACCGAAGTGCCAAAAATGATGAGCAACGCAAGTGCATCTCACTACCTGTTTCTCATGGCATCATCAAGGAAAAGGAACCTGCCCTGCTTCCCATAATGTGATCGGTGAACTAATAATAGCCCACATTATTGTCATTAACACAGGAAGACAGGAAATTTCCTCTCAGGGAAGTTTAGTCATCACGTGCCCACAGTGCCCTTTTCAGTTACGTCACTTTCCTCCTGTGTTTTCCCATTGATTCCTATAACCCAGTCTTGGGTGGCACTGATGATCAGCGCTGTGCAAACTGTTGAACAATACATTGCTGTTTTTGAACACTACTTCCTTGATTACTGTAAATAGCAGAATTTAATTGTATATAAACAAACTATAATGTAATGACACATCCACCAAGGCAACAGTCAACAGATGTTGTTTTTATGTAAACAAAGAGGTTATTAAAAATCTTTATGAAAGTGCAACAGAAAAGATTTTCTGAGGGATCATATTCTGAAATGCTTTACTACAGTTTCTGACTTGTGCTGCCATGATGATGCTGCCTGGATCACTAAAGTTTAAAGGCTTGAACGTGAGTGTGAGCAACACCACTGAGGTTTCATTCTAAAGGGAGGAAGAGGAAGGGCCACTAAGAGGGCGTTCTCATATTCCCATAGTGTCCAGGTTAACTCTCATCCTGTGACTTACAGTCATATCATTACAATCTACTGGACTGGTATGCACAAGCTTCCTGGACTGATGTCATACTGTTTTCAAAAACGGTGAGGACTCATTCCCAATATACCCATGTGGTTACATGTATTAAATATCAGGCTTTTACCTGACAATATTAATATCACAGGCAAAAATAACCCTAAAACAATGATTAAGTCTGTTGTCACACAGAAAATGAGAAGTGTATCAAGAATATTTGAACGCAGACTTGTACAACACAGTGACACTGTACATTGCTCTGTTTGCTTTTTATTGCTTGTTTCTAGTGGTTTTAAGTATTGGTTTACTTAACAAAATTTACAAACAGTTTACATTATGAGGAAGTATTCACTGCACTCATGATGACGTTGTTGATGTTTGTCTGAGGAATGCCTGAAGCGTAACTTCAGTTATCTTGCATCTGAGCACTTAAAATGCTTTAACATTTTTAAAATATCTAACAGCTTGTGGTTTCAACATCCTCTTTCCAGAGGAATTTCCAGTCATTCCATCTACTATCGTGTCCCATCACAGTTACATGTGTGTGGACTGTGTACCTTGTTTTGCCATCTTGTGACATTCCCAAAGCCTCCGGTGCCCAGCCGCTCCTTCAGCTCCCAGGGGCCACAGCTCTGCGGCTGCTGCAGGGGGACTCGATTCATGGTCTCCTCAGCTGGTCCTACACCCAACACAACAAATAACAAAGATACAATCATACTGGTTACTCTGTGAGGCTCACACTAGCAAACAAAAACATATCATTACCATTGCTGGGACAAAAAAGTTTAGTCTACGTATGGCATCAGAGAAAACACCTTCTGTCATCTAAATCGAAAGAGTTAATCGTCTGTACAGCAGATGTTTGAGGTCATCTCAGACTCAGCTCTACATCGACATCTGCCCAAGTTTCCATTGATCTAAACTGCACTTTTTCATCTTTTGGTGCACCAAGGCTCAGCTGATCTTCGAACATGTTGACATACTAACATTACCATGTCAAAAATGTGCATGATAATGTGCTTGACTGCAAAAAGTGAATGCATTTATTATGTTATTATCAGCATGTTATGTTAGCATTAATCTAACAGTATGGCTTTAGTCTGAGAATTGCTTCTAGTGCAGAACCAGTTAATCAGTTAATCCATTGGTCAATCAACAGAAAATTCATAAGCAACAGTTTATCACATCATATGTACATCATATGTCATAGATCTAAGTCTGATGTTCAGTTCTTAAGGCACTGTGGTGCTGCTGCAGCTGTCTTGTGTTTATGTGCTGAAAAGCATGATAAAAATCTAGTTACAAAGGAGGTAACTATCCAAAAATTTTTTTTTTGTAGTGCTGATAATGACAGTAAAAACAATAATATAATAAATAATAAAACAAAAATATATAATATAATGTAATAATAGCTGATGTATTGTTAATATAATTACAGAGCCAATTTAACTCCGCATGTCACCTCCACAACTCTCCAAACATTTACTCTGATTGTGTATAAACACTGGCTTAATGTTTCTATTTGTACCAATTACACAGACCAGATATACATTACAGAAGCTATGGAGGAGTGGGTAAAGCCCTCCCTGTTTATATTAGGAATATCTGTATAGCTACAATAAGTATCCTACAGGCTATTACCAGGCCTATTCAACACTACAGTGACAGCACATGTATCAATCAGACTGCTTCCTTTTTCTGACCTTATACTGTGGATATGAATCTCACCTCTGTGTTCATAACAAGATTATACATTCAGACACTGAAAATGACTTTTCCTCTGTTGATGTTTTATGTTTACTGGAGTTTAACAGTACGCGTTGTCGGTTTTTACTCCAATGCAGACAAACGCTTCAACTACAGTATCATATCAACTAAGTCCTACCTTAGACTTAGACGCAGGAGGCGTTCACACGCTTTCACACCTGATTTTCTTGGAACACAGTGTGTATCCGGTCTTTAACAGAGTTAAATTTTAAACGCCACAATTGTGACTTTTGGCGACACAACAAAACTCACAAAAGTTTGTAGCCCTACTTCCTGATACTCGTATTTCCTGTAAACCTGCAGAGACCCGCCCACAAAGAGGCAGACTCCTCGGCTCACATCCAGCTGCTCGCTCCATGCAGCGGTTTAACCGTGTTTACTGTGATGAAGGAACATGTCACCCAGCGCAGAGAGTGAGCTTCATTTTGATAGCTTTTGGTTAATAATGGGGCTCTATGGCAATACGGTTATGGACATAGCATAGTACAATTTATTATTCAATTTATTTAATATCGAATCTCAGTTTTAATTTAATTTTGAATATTTGTGCAATAAAGGTGAAGAAAACAAAAGGTAGCATGATTACCTGAAACTTATATCCATGTGTTGCTTTAGCCAAGTGGTGGCCAACCTGTGGTTTGAGGGCCCTTCAGTGGCGTGCTTCAGCAGGCCCTCTAACAAAATAAAGTCTTTGCTTAAATCTCTTTGTTTACAAAATGGGAAAATGATCCAGTTACAATTCTAAAAAGAGGGTTTAATCAGTTTTCTGTCAGGTTCCACCCTATAGAAAAGAAACACATGAGGTCACTGGGACAAACTGAAGTATGTCCTGGGGGACAGTCTGTTTGTCCATGAAGTGGTGTAAAAGCTTACAAGAGCACAATTAATGTATTTACTGACACTACTACAGAGCCTCTGGTTCACACTATTGTGGGAATGGACATAATACACTTATCTCACTAATGGTTGGATCATCTTCCCAAAGGACAGCAGTCGCCCTCGAATCTGTTTTCATGACCTGACTATTTCTTCATGTCTCCTTGAATTACGTGACTTACATGACGTGACGCTTTTTTTCCCCTTTGAATCTTCCTCATCATATCATCTTTTTAAACAACTTTTCTGGCTGGATCTTTTTTTTTTTACCTATTACTTAATCTTATCAAAAGTACACACAAGGATGTTTTTTGTTCTGTTATCCAGATACTGTCTCCGATGGTTTGCCAACACTTTTCAGGTAGAGCTTCGTCATATGTACCAGATACTCAAATAAATTCCCATGAAAATTGAGATGTTCAGCAATGCCCCATTTCCTCAGAAGCTGAAATACTTGTCACACTTGCTCCTTGAATTACGTGACTTTTCTGGCTGGATCTTTTTTTATGTATTACTTACTCATAGTCTCATCAAAAATACACACAAGGATGTTTTTTGTTCTGTTATCCAGATATCCTTGCTTAAATCAAATACTTGTTTCAGTAATTAACATTATTTGCAGGGTAATTGTTGATCCAGCGGATGTTGTGTTTGCAATTGATGTACTTCAGAATTCCAGAGTACTTCAGTGATTTTCTTCATTTCATCATTTGCTTGTCTTGAATCATGTGGAGAACAAAACAACAAACTTCACCTTTTTCTCTTTGCTAAAGCACAGCTGACGTTTGCTGACGTGATGCTCGGTTGTGTAACACACACTTTATCAGATTGGGAATGTTTGTTGAAAAAAAGAAAACTTTCCTGTTTATACTGACAAATATGGTGCTGCTTCCGAATTGTTTCAGTGCAAAACGGAAAGATTGCTTCTTGGAGGTCAAGAAGAAATGGAGTTCATAATGAAAGACCTTTGTTGTCTTATTTTAGCCATGTAAACTGAACCTGTGGAAATGACTTGAATGTTGTCCTGATTACATATTATTACGCAAATGTTTATTTTCATCATATTCATTAACTGGCACTGTTACAACCACCATTTTGTCAGTTACACACATTAATAAAAATCATTTTTATACTCAACAAACTCTTTTGTTGAGGCATTATCTGTTGATGTTTTTAGTTAATGTGACTTGTTCATTAGGTTTTCATGCATACTGCTAAGCAAGCTAGCCATTACATTAGCCTTTTGAGGCTGATGTGTTGCTAATACAAAACTCTGTGATGGCTAATGCTACATTTACTCAGTGTTCACATGATAAAAAAACACATCATTCTGTGTTCATGCATTATTTCAAGGTGGTTAGCTAATCTTGCAGTGACACCACATTAATAGCCTAAATTAGCCTTGTTTGTTGTGCTAGGAAGAGTATTTGTAGTTCATTTCCAGCTGAAACCAGATACAAACGAACACTGTATAAAATCTGCAGAAATGATTGTAGGCCATGAGTGTTAAAACTTAATTTTATTGTGATGCAACTGCCAGCATTTGCAGTCTGCCAACAGTTTGTTAACAGGTATCTATGTCTTTTCATCAAATGGGAGGTATGATCAAGTCAAAAATTTTGTATATCTCTGACTGGCTGATGTGAACACTGGATTTTTCCTAATAGGCCTAACATGTAGCTTATTTGCATTGATCTATCACCCATAATACTTCAGATGGATAATACAACTAATTTGACATCTGATTTGTCATCCCTAGAGTTGAATGTGTTGTCCCCTGCTATTTTCATAGCAGACAGGAAACTCTGAGTTGTGTCCCTGCTCAGACTTCACCAAGACAGATTCTGTATACTCATACGTGGCACTCTGTTTATGGATATGGTGAGTATGAGACCAAGGATTGAGACCCAGACATTAAAAAAGTAAACAAAAATAGTTTATCTAGTTTCTGTAATTCTCCCTACAACATACAAATGCCTTTAACTGCAATCATTGCATAATGTAAACAATGAGCAGTAAAATTGAGGATAATTGAAATGCTTTTTAAATCATTCAACACAAGAGAGGAGGTGTGCACTCAGCTGTGTTTAATAAATCTGGAAGTCTGTGGTAAATGAAAATAGAGAATAACTCAGAATATGGCCCCTGGCTGTGTTAGAGGAATCTGATGTAGGCTAATGCATAACTGTAAGCTTGAGTCATCAATGTAATCTACATAAAGTGACCTCCACAACCCAAAATGTGTGTGTATATGTGTTTGTGTGTGATTTTCCCCATCAAGTGGTGGGAGTGTGCTCTAATCTAACACAGATGGAAACAAATAGGACAGACGCCAAGCTAACTATCCCCAACCATTACATCCTCAAGCGTTGCATTCTCAGCTATTTAATGAGGAGTTAACAAACAATAAAAACAATGAACACAAATTATCCAATGCAAATAAAGTCACTGTTGCTCTCACAAAAATTGGTGCTATTCTTGAGGCTAAGTGACTGATTTCCTGAGGAAGGGATGGGTTGAATAAAGAGAAGAGTGGTTGTGACAAATGACTCCTGGTGCCAAATGGTTAACCGCTCCGATATAGTGTCACCCACAGCTCATTAAAGGCTGCCAGAGGGCGCTGAGAGTGTGAAAAATCTATAATATGCCAATGTCACTCAGCACCTATCAGACTCATTTTATAAGCTCCAGTAGCTAGACTAGAAGTAGATCACCTACAAATGACTGAAAATCAAGCTCTGAACACTTGACAACACAATACCTGATGAAACTGCACCTTTTGCAGATAGCATTTACTGTATTTGTAGGCTACATGTAGTGCATTATACCATATATAGTACTTACAGTATAGTTATTTTTTATGTTGTTGTATAGTAGACAAAATGCAGTATTCCTGTTTTATTACCTGCATGAGATCAATAAAGTTAATCTTATCTTAATAATGCCAACATTATGCTTCACACAAATGTTTCTTACTTTATCTGTCAACTAACTTGTCAGTTACTCAGATAATAATTTCAGCTGTAGCATTGCCTACTCATTGGTTTCCTTGTATCTTGGGAAATAATGAAACTGGTTGGAGTCAACTGGAGCCAAACAGGAAGTTTTTGCCCTGACAGCAATAGTTAATTTGTACTTAGACAACTATATATTTAAATATGATGATATGATTTTCTCACAGGTGTTCAAAACCAGCATTATATAAACACGGACTACTAGGTGTTAAATCCCTGCAAGATTTTGAATTCCACAGTCTGTTTAATGAAGCTTTTATTTGTCGCTGTCGTGTGCATACGGGTGTGTCAGCGACAGACGTGGAGGAGAATATGATAGCTGAAGGACATTTGTTCATTTCAAACTAAAATGAGTGATTTGCCCTCTCAATCTCCTGGGGCCCTCTGGACCGTTTCGGCACCACCCATGAGGCTGCATCATCACCATCATCATCATCATCCGGCCCGGCCAGCTACGCTTTCCCCGCTGAGGTCACAGACAACAGCCCTCCCCCCGTCCCTGCATACACCGGCAAACTGAAGCCATAAAAGCTGGGAGCAGAGACAGAGCCAACTCAGTCCGAGCGACTTATTCTAAAGACACTGACAAGACCGCTGCAAAACATACCGAGAAGTTGCCGTTTCAGAAGATTTCATATCCGGTAAGCGCATTTTCCTTTTCTAAGTTTTACTCGGATGCTCTCGCGATACAGATCTGACCAGACTGTGCACTTTGCTGCAGTTATCTCCTGATGTGACAAGGTTTCGCTCTGAATCGTGCCATTAGAGCATCATTATTATCTGACGTTGTGGAGCTCATAAGATGGGGGTAGATAATGACACTGTTCTGAACATTTTACATAATTGTTATTTGATGTGTCAAGGAGAAATAGATGAAATTTGTTTTTCAAGATTCCTCTCAAAGACTACACACACTTATATTGACATATTGCCTTTGTAACGATAGTCTAATCAACTTTAAGGGTACCTGTTAAATATTTCTTTAAATACTTTTTATCTAATATATGTGATAATCAAATGTGATTGGATAATGATATTGGAGTTGTCTTGAAATACAGTTCTCTCGTCTTATTTAATGCTAACTGGCAAAATCTAATTCAAATCTTTGTCAGTGTGATGTAAGATCAGTAATACAGAGAGAAAGATACAGACATTAGTCTTACTGTACTTAGTAACCTGCAACTCTGTGTAATAAACATCTTAGCAGACACTGGGGATTGCGGCTAGTAAATTTTAAACTGCAGGATTACAGTGGTATTCATTTTTGCAACTGTTTTCACATAAACTGGTGAAACTGTATGATGCTGGGTTACCCTGTGCTTGCTTATTCATGTGGCATCCCAACTGTTGCTCACTCTGACTTCAGCAGCGCTCATTATTTACCTCCCTCCATCCACATCCACCTGTTTAATCTGGTGAGAATGCGCTACAAATTCCCCCACGGTAAAGCACACATTCAGTTTTAATCCTCAAACACTTCTCGGAGACTGAATTTGACTCATCGAGATTATTTCATACACAACATCACAAAGCGTTCCTTGTTTGCCTCCTTTAAATGTTACAAAAACTTGGAGATCTTGTGCTGAGCTGCTGGACTCAGTGTGTGTACATTATCGAGGAAAAACCCTACCACGATACTGTGATTCTCAGCGTGTGTGTGCGTGTGTACGGTGTGTGTATGTTTATCTGTGTACCACTCAGGCCAAGCTCTGCACAGGATCATGCAGTCTCTTATCAAGTTAATGGTGATAATTGCGTCTGAGCTCGCATTTTGGGAATTCTCCTCCCTAACATCAGTCATCGCTGAGGCTCTCCATCACACTGATACTCTGTGTACTGTTGCGTGTTGAGAGAAAGTTTGTATCCATTATCTGCACTCCCTGCAGTTTGGTCAGCTGGCTTTGTACCTAACATGAATATTTGTGACTCACGGGATCAAGTGTTTTGGTCTTAAAGCTGTTTACGGGTAGGTCAGACAGAGGATAGTGCTGGATCAGACTGATGGGAACAATAGCCAGAGGATGTCTCTGAATCCCTCGAGAATGTATAATCAAATACTAGGCTGCAATTAAGCTTGAATCCAGACAAAACTCCTCTTTCACATCTCTACTCTTTGGGGGTTTTATGTTCATCTAATAGTTCCAGCTCTGGTTGTAAATCCCATCAATGCCTCCATATGTGTGCCTTCCTCCATCTGTCTCTGTGCAGTCCTGGAAGTCGGAATGACTCAGGACTACTCACCCTCTTTCTGCTGACCTCTGGGATTTGATTTCATCTCCCTCCTCTCCTTCTTTTTACCCTTCTCCCCTTTCTCTCTCCCTACATTGTCTCAGTTCCATTATCTGCTCATTACTAATGTCAGCACCTTCTTCTTTTGGCTGTGCTAGTTTGTGTTTCTTTCTGATAAGGAGCTCAAGGCTTCATATTGTGCACAGAAGGAAGCTGGAGGGTAACAATATAGCTCTGTGTTCTGCGGGGCTTTACAGAGCCAGATCACAGCTGGTTCACTGAAGCTTGACTGAAAAATCCCAGAGTAAAGAATGCATAATGCCGTCTAAGTAGCTTAGTCATCAACATGACAACACATGCTGTAACACATCAACAGCAAACATGCCAGGCACATGCAAACCTCCTAAATGAAGGGACAACACCTAAACTGAAGCCATTGTGAAAGCTGTTGTGAACGGTTGAATACAGGTTTAGGGATCCCGGCAGGTCAAACCAGTTCAAAACATGCTATGATGTTAAGATGCGTTACCGGAAACTGACAGGACAATGGGAATACTGTTCGCAATTCCAATCCCACAAATGTTGAGCTCTCTAAGAAATATCGTTAAGAAACTAAGTTCAGTGCCAAAGTAAATAGGGCTATAAAAGTACTACAATGCTCACAGTAAAGGTGTTTCCTGTACCATTTCCGTCCCTGTGGCCAGTCCAATCACTTTAAGAGCTTTATTAAGTAGCACTTCCGACATTTGCATGTAGGGGAGACAGGAAGCGTGATCTCAGAGATGCTTTGAGATGCTGCACAGAGAACCATAATTTTGAACTTCACAGGCACATGCAACTATGTCCCCTGCACGCAGCCCAACCACTCTCACTGTTTTAGGCTTTTGACATTTTGGCCTTGTTACTGGAAGACAAAAATTTCTCACCTCCAACCTTCACAGCCTCAGCGCACCATCATCATTACACATCCTCGCTAATGGTCCGGTTAACTCACTGCTAAAATGTCAAAGATTGTGGTCAGCACTTAACACCCAGTTCCTTTGAATACACTGAAAGTACACATGAATAGGAAATGAATAATCTTGGCGCAAAACCATTTACTTTCAGCTCTGGGCATTAATTTCTTCTGTGTGATTGTGTGTTTGTGTTTCTGCTTTATTATCTTGGATGGATCTAAACTGGATGCACTAAGTTGGTGCATTTTTAAAACAGTTTGGAAGCTGCTGCTGAGTCATTGTCTGGCTGCGGCTACGCTAAGATGTTTTCACTTCTTCCATTCATATTTGACCTACAAACCAGGGGAACTACACTCTCCTCAGGCTGCATACTTGGCTGTGCACGTTTCAACTAATACCAGATTGGGTGTAACTGACAAATGCTTTAACCCTATTAATCCCAGCGGGACACCTGCATCCTGCTTCACTTCTTAACTTATTTTTAACTTACTGCTGGATCTTATGGTCAGTCAGCATATCAGCAGCTCTGGTCCTTATGAGCAAAATAAGCTGTCAAAGTCAAGTCACGTCAAAGTCTGGTTGTATCTCATTCTCATTAATGGGAGAAGTAGATGCATGGAGTGCCCTGAAGAGTTTCTTATGTTTTACATTGGTTATGGTGATCTTGACCTTTGACCACATGCAGTCAGAAGGGTTAATAACATAGTCTGACTTGAGTAAAACCTGAATTGAAGATGTTTTTTGTTGCATTGAATCCGTTTTTGTAGGTTTTATTTACTGGTTATGAGGTTGCTGTAGCCACAGTTTTGCTTTGTATCCTGTAAATGAGACTTTGTCATTTTGTGTGTTTATGTCTGTTTATGCGTATTAACTGTTAGAAGACAGACCACAGAAACAGTTGAAAATCAGGCCAGTTGCATTGTGGGATTGTTACAAGAGCAATGATGATGGCTCGCAAAACAGGGCTTCTCCATCTCAGATACCGCAGACTTTTAAAAGGGTGGGATACACATATGTTCATGTCTGATGTGTGCATATTGGCGAGTGTTTTTGTGCATGTGTGTGTAGATATCTGTGCATGTTTCCGAAATGCATGGGGCCCACTCTGGCAGGAAACACATGTTTTTAGCTGACAGGGTTGGAAAGAGGGGCGACCGAACGGAGCTGAACAGCTGCACAAAGGAAACAAAAAGGAAACTAGTGTGTTGTTGTCACCCTGCCAGTGAGGCTCAGTTGGGGGGTAAAAGCGCAGGACAACAGGGTTTCCATTTGTCTGAGGCAAGGATAGCTTTCAAGGGAGCAGTCCTCTTAATGGTGAGTGTGTGTGAATGCGTGTGTGTGCCTGTGTTTTAAAGGTGAAATATTGAGAGGGAGTTTTTGTTCCAGTGAACAATGAGCAGCGTGAACAGTAAATCTTTGTGCAGGGGTGTTGATTAGCTCCACGTTCCTGAGCACTTTGTGTATGTGTGTTAGAGTATGTATAACTGTGTGTGTGTGTGTGTGTGTGTGTGTGTGTGTAGTTTCCAGTGATGCTGTTGATATATTAAAAACACAGCGCTGTTTTCTATCAACTCCAACGCCAACTGCAGAAGGTGAGTCAGGGGAGAACCAGCCAACAAAGAGGAGAGAGTATAAAAACGTGCCCAAGAATAGAAGTGTCAGTGCAGGCATGCATGCAGATGGTTATTGGTTCTATGTCTGGTTCCTTGCATGCATGTGTCTGTAGAAGTTTCTTACAGTTTTTTTTTTTATAGCAGCTTGGAATTTCTTTATATTTAGGTAATTTTTAACATTACAGTGCTGATTATGTGCAACTTTTTTCTTCCTCTCTTTCCCATTTTCCCTCTCTACTCCCTTTTCTGCCCCCCTAACCCCCCCTTCTTCTTTTGTGACTCATGTTTACTCACACTTGACCTGAGGAGCAACAAGCGCTCTCTCCTCTAACCCTCCTCCTCTTCTTCATAATTTTACTCCTTTATACCAGAGAAGAGGAACAAGTCTGATAACAAGATGTTTTTATGGAAGTATAGAAGGGAAATATGAGTTTAGTTACTTTTTCTTGCTCCAGGCTTTCCCTTACGTTTCCTCCTCCTTCCCTTTTAAGTCCTGACTCACTTCATCCTCCTACAGCTGCTGCTTTTCTCTGTTAGAGAGGGAATGCTGCCAGTGTGGTGCAGAAACTTTATGCTGTGTGTGCTGCCTTTCATCACTCCAGGATTGTCCAGATTGTGCTGTTTGATGTGGTGGTCAGCGTCCCATTTTTGGCATAAATATAGTCTGCTTCCTGTTTATTCCCTGTGAGAAAGAAAACAGATGAGTTATGATAACTGGATTGGTTTCATGGTATGCAAAGGAGTGGGCTTGTAGGAGGAATGTGACAAGAAAACAAGGGAAATCAAGGGAAAAAAAATACACAGAACAAACTTGTTGAACTAATTCACCCATGAGACTATCCTGCACAGGCTGTTTAAACTTCCCATCAACGTGACTTCAAGAAACTAGAAATGACCCCCAGTTTCCCACAAGCACCCCACCTTGCCCACCCTTTCCTCCCTAATGACCTCCTTCACCCCAAAGGGAGAGTTACACAGGCAGGCGCAGGGATGGAGGAAGGAAGCTGAGTAGCTAAACAGCATAGGTGGGAGACCAGAGGACCAATGTCCATAATTTTCCTGCCATTGTTGGCTCATTATTGATGACAAATTCATGACAAAAGATCTACACAGATAGACACAATGAAATCCCTGTTTGGGTTTCCTCAAGTTAGTCAGTCACCACACTGTAGATGGTTGCCAATGTTTTCACCTTGTGTGTGTGTGTGTGTGTATATGTGTCAGTGGTGATAAATTATGTCATGATGAGCAAAGAACAGATGAAGAGATAGGAGGAAATAAATGATCAATGTTCTCATTATTCACAGTTTGATCATTTATATCTTTATGTTACAGTACACATTACGTGGCCAGAATCCAAAACACTGTTCGAAGTGCGTAATAATGCTTAATGAGAGACTATTGTTACTGATCTGTGCAGCTTTAGTAGAATGTATTAAAGACCAGTTTAATTATTATGATTCTGGTCTTTGTCTTTGCTTTTTTCCATACACAGATTCTCAGTTCTTACATATGTATTAAATATGCATTTATATTCTTCTTCCAGCAAACTGAAGACCACTTGAGCAACCATGATGAGATCACTTGGACTATTAATTCTCCTTTCTGCTCTCTGCTGCTGCCTAGCGGACAATGTAAGTACTGCACCAATGTCATGAGGGGAGCGGTGCTGCAGCCCATTAACTACAGATTCTCCATACTTAACATGGGCTTTCCTTAATACATTTGAATTCTTGTGGTTTATAATCCATCTCAGCAAACATTTAGTCTGTTTGATATTTCTGGATTTGCTGCATGTTTTTAGCACTGACTAGTTTAAAAAAAAAAAAAACAAACCCAAAACAAAACATCATGTGTTCAAGAGCTTGTCCAAAATGTCCAAACTCCAGCCAACCTTTAAATCTTGGATACTAGAGCTCTACTGTGCTGTGTGTACCAACAAGTGATGTTTGACTAAAACTAAATGTTGATTCTGATGTATTATCTGCTGCATGTGAAGAAAGTTTCAGGCCTCTGCAAGTTTATTTTCACAGTATCCCTGCAGAAATTAAATAAAAACACTGGCTGCCTCGGTTGGAAACCAGCACCATGCAACCAGTACCCATCCGTTGCTGCTCTGTGTTTAACTTGAACTCCTCTCTGTCACAGGTGGAGCTGCTCCGCACTAAGAGAGGGACTCGTTTTTACAGAGGTGAGCCTAACAGGCAGCCAGCTAGACGGACGCTTTTGATTGTTCATGTCCAGAAGTCTTCACCTTCCTTTGACACGTCCTGTGAGCCCCATCACACTCTGTCTTTTCTTTCCTAATATCACCATCACCACCCTCACCATCTGCATGCTCTTTTACTTCTCTGTAGTCATTCATTTGTGTGTGTTCCTCTCAGTTTTCATGTTTGTAATTCCTTTTATATGTGACAATGATTCCGTTTTTTTCTGTGTGTCTTCCTGTTTGATCGGCTGTATACTTATAACTGTTTGTGTTTGTGTGTGTGTGTTTTCCTCAGTACGTTGTGTGGATAGTGAGACGTCTGCAGTGCGTAGTTATGGGGACACTTGGCTGCGATGGAGGGGACAGCGTGTGGAGTATTGCCGTTGTGCATTAGGAGGACGAGAGCATTGTCATATTGTGCCCGTCATCAGTGAGTTTGATATGAATGCACAGACACACAAACACATGTGAACTGGCTGATTTACTTTGTCTTACTTTCCTATCAGATGTTTTCATTTGCAATGAGCAGAATATAATTTTCTGTTTGTTAATTTGTCTGCCAGTGCTTGCCTGCCCTCACTAACCTCTCTGTCTGTCATTACAACCTAAGTTTACCTCCAACTTGCTGCGACAACTTCAGATGATTATTTTATTTTTTTGGGCTTTCCCCGCTCATCTGTCCAAATCCCTGTTATTTCAGTGCATCCAAACGAAGAGCCGTTGGGTTTTCTGTGTTTTTAGGTGGGCGTAGTTTAGTCTGAAACACTTGTGCCAGACCATCCCTCATGCGCACTTTCACCCCCACTGACGAATTCTGTGAAGCATGATTGCCCCCTCCCAAATTGCAACCACATTTTCAGTCTGTGCAGTCTGTGAGCTCATGCCGCTGGCAACGAGTGGGGTTCTGTTATTGTGGAGCCTAGCTTTTAGGAAATGTTGAAATAATAAATGACAAACTGGGCTGGTGATGGCATAAAACCAGCTCTTCTCTAGAAAGAAACCCTCGGCATGATGTGATATTTTTAAAGTGCAAGCGATGAGGATGTTTGCAAGTCAGGATGAACCATGCACACAGGCCTCACTACGACGTACTACTCAGTGTTTCTACGTCAAATGTGGCATACGAGGCTAAAAACCACAAATGTAATTCTCTGTTTACACAAGTGGTCACGGCCAATCAATCACGTTCTGATTCTTCCAAGTGTTTGTGGGTTGAAGAACTAGATGACCCATGATGACTGACTAACTGGCTCTCTGTCTGCCTTTTCCAGATTGCTACGTGTCTCAGTGTTATAACGGAGGAACCTGTAAAGAGGCCTGTGTACACCTCTGACTACATTTGCCAGTGTCCTGCAGGCTTCAGTGGGACTCAGTGTGAGATCAGTAAGTAAACAACAAACTCTTTCATTTGGGCCAATTTAGTCAAAAAGCGTTGTTTCTGCAAAATGTGAGCAAATTGTGAAACATGAATGTTTGAATTCAGTATTTAAAATTTTCTTTTGTTCATCCAAAACCTAAATATTCAATTTACAATAATGCAAAACAGAGAAAAGCTTCAAATCCTCACAATAGAGAAGCTAGAGCCAGAGAATAGTTGCATATTAATTTTCAGTTGATTGACTGATCACGTCAACTCTACTTTAAACTCCTGTGTGTTCTTCCTGTGCTGCAACAGATTCACCCTGTTCCACCATATTCCATTATGTCTATTACTCACATGTGTTTCACTTTAAAAGCAACAGTAAACCCAGCCATGTCCATAACAGGCTGTCCAACACTGATTAAAATATTCTACAAACTTTTTAGTGAGTCTTGATAAGGTCACAGTCTGACTGTGTGACTCATACAGAGGTGTCATGGGCCTGTGGTTTGGAGAGGAGAAGAAAGGATCATAAACAATGGAAAGACATTCTGGGATATGAATGTTTGTGTTTCTGCGGGCGACTTTAGGTGCACCCCACCCTCCCAGTGGGATAATTACGCGAACCCCAGTGGTCACAGCCAAGTGATTTCAACGAAAGAGTAATGAGTGACGTTGGCCAGACTCTATAAATCTGATTGCATTTACGATCATCATAGTTTATGTTTGGTCACTTTTTTAAACCACTAATTGGAAAACTACGATGTAAATGCTATTCGGAGGCAAGTCGTGAGTTTAATGTCTTACATAAGAAATAACAATGTTTTCATAATTTAATTTTCATATTTTGGATGTCTTAAGTTTTTCCAGATCCAATAAATGTGTTTTAATACTTAAGAATAAGTGAACTATGTCAGTTATTAGAGTGACATCAGTCTCATATATAAGTAGGCGACACTATGTTCAGTTCAACTTTGTCTCTTTTTCCAACAGACACCAATGAGAAGTGTATTGTGGGGCAGGGTGAAGGGTACCGTGGGACATGGAGTATCAGCCACTCAGGAGCAGAGTGCATCAACTGGAACTCGACATCTCTGCATGGAAGGCGGTTCACAGCTAGAAAAATTGACGCCAACAGTCTTGGACTGGGCAATCACAACTTCTGCAGGTGTGTGACCAGTGTAATCTGTTTAGGCCTGGAGCATCTGTAGGAATAAACTGCCAATTCATTGTGTCCTTGCAGTTAAATCAAGGGTTCTGACCCTACAGCATTAAACAGTAGTTTTCCAAAAGCAGGACTCACAGACAAAATAGTTTTAAGATCTGGAGTGACAGGTGACTTGGTGACTTGTCAGGGACAAAAGGTGTAAAAATTGTTTTTGGAACGTGTTTGTTCATCATTTATGTGACCCATGAACATATTTACTCATTGTCCCTGCCTTCCTTTTTTTCCCCCTCAGGAACCCAGACAATGACAGCACGCCCTGGTGTTACACCTATAAAGGCACTCAGATCATTTGGGAGTTCTGCTCTTTGTCCAAATGTCCAGAAGGTACAGCAAATATTCATTAAGCTGAAATGTTAACAATTAAACACTTTAACTGGTTTAATACTGATACACTTTCTCTGTGTGTTTTGGAGCAGACAAGTACCAAGAGTGTGTTCAGGGCTCTGGTCAGAACTACAGAGGCACAAAATCTGTCACTAAGAGCGGCTCTCGCTGTCTCTCGTGGGACTCTCCTGCTGTCAAGCGTAAACTCAACAATGCCTGGAGGTCTGATGCATTAGAGCTGGGGCTGGGCAGCCACAGCTTCTGCAGGTAGAGATTCCAGCACACACAGTGTGATAAAAACTGACACACACGAGAGGTTCCCTTTTGCATTTAGAGAGATCAAAATAACTCAGGTTTTAATTGCATTTCTTCTTCCCAGGAATCCAGATGGTGATGCCGGTCCATGGTGTCACACCTACAAGAACATGCAGCTGACCTGGGAGCTGTGTGACATACCTAAATGCCGTGAGTTCCCTTATGTCCATGGTTTAATTTTGCAGCAGTGTATAAAAGTCATCAGCTACCTTTTAGAAGAGGAGGAACTACAAGTGTGCTAACAGACTGTCACCTCTTTTTTAGAGAGACGTATCATCACCACTCTTGGCCCTCGTGCCCCGACCACTAACAACAACAACAGAGGTAGGGCATCCTCACATCCAATGAAAATCACCCAGAGTCTGTTTCCTATGATGTGTGTTATTGTTAACAATCATTGTGCAACTTGTCCTCTCTGTAGCAACATGCGGCCAGCGTTTAGATAACTCGCTGAATCGCCCAGCGTTCCGCATATTTGGAGGCAGACAGAGCGACATCACGGACCAGCCCTGGCAGGCGGCCATTAACGTTTACCAGCCCCGTCGCAGACAGCATTTCCACCGATGTGGAGGGGTCCTCATCGACTCCTGCTGGGTCCTGTCTGCTGCACACTGCTTTGAGGAAAAGTAGGAGAGACTCACATCCTTCCCCTTAAGCACACATAATTTAAGATGTTCATCATGCAACACTCTAACACATTCCCTGTCTTCTTCAGAGATAAAGCTGATAGATTGGAAGTGATTTTGGGAAGAACGTTTCGGAAACAGAATTCCAGCAGCGAGCAGATTTTCAAGGTTGAGAAGTATTGGATCCATGAGAAATTTGACAATGAAACGTTTGATAATGACATCGGTGAGTGAACATTTCAAGACACAATAATCACAATCTTTCATTCTTTTTTCTGTTTTTGCATATAATATAATGTGGCAAACTATAAAGTGAATAGTGAAAATTGAATGAAACATTTTAGTTGCCATGTTTTCCCCCAGCAGTGATGATATGGAACCTTAAGTGGGCACCAAATGCTTGTTGAAACTTTTACCCACGGTTGTCATCCCACGTTTTCCCAGTGCATTACCCTGACTTTCCTGTGGTCACTTTCCACTTGCAGCTCTCTTGAAGCTGAAGACGGATGTTGGTATCTGTGCTGTAAACTCTCCGGAGGTTCTTCCGGCGTGTCTGCCCGAACCTGGTCTGGTGCTGCCCAGCTGGACTGAGTGTGAGATCTCAGGTTATGGAAGAGACAAAGAATGTGAGCAAACATCCCAGCGACATTCTCAAATTTTGCATGGCTGCTGCTGTGTTGCAAATGTAGCTAACAAGCAAGTTGGATGAGATTTAGTTGACTGATCAGCAGAGGGCAGTATAAGGAAGGATTTGTTTTTTGGACATGAGATGCTGAAGTATTCATTTAAACCATTTCTCTACAGTTTCTGCAGAGTACTCAGAGCGTGTTAAGAGAGGTTATGTCCGCCTGTGGCCCAATGAGCGCTGCGTCCCAGAAGTGCTGTCCGGACGCCCAATTACCCCCAACATGCTCTGTGCAGGTGACACCCGAGGCCTTGACGACGCCTGCAAGGTGGGAACGCCTGATTTTTCCACTTAACCTCCTCATTAAATCAGTGCTGATAATATTACTCAATCTAATTTTCGTCCCTCCTTCTCTCCATTTCTCCTCTTGATCTTCACCTGCAGGGCGACTCTGGCGGCCCGCTCGTCTGTCGGAACAATGACAGGATGACTCTGATGGGTGTGATCAGCTGGGGCGACGGGTGCGGGCAGAGGGATAAGCCTGGGGTCTACACCCGAGTCACCAATTACATCAGCTGGATCAATGGCAAAATTAAGGCAAACCCAGTACTCTAAAGTAAGAGAGACTGCGAAGAAGGTGTTGTTGGATAACCCTAACCCATAAATACAATGGGAAAACCAGCAAAGGCAGATGTGTTTATCATTGAGAAGATAGACAGAGAGGTCCACAGGACTCTTGTTTAAACTGACGGAGGTCTTAAACCAGCAGGAACACTCCACTACAGAGATGCACAAGAAGGACCTTAGTCATGAGTTTTAATGCTCGATGTAGCTCCATGTTCTTCAGTTCTCTGTTCCTCACTTTGTCAAATGGGATGGTATATGTGGACAGAAACACAGACCAGACTCTATTTTTCCTCCTTCTGGGCCATCTTTATCACAATAATATTTTTTAAAAAATCTTTTAATGCATACAAAGTTTTCATGTGTTTTCTCTGCATTGCCTCCAACAAACTGGAAAAAACAGGAAATATCAGTGTAGTCTTCCTCTATCTGTGGCCGGTTTTATGCTACAAAGACGTCACAGTGGTAGAGTTCAGGTCAGTAGCACTTTTAATCCAGAAGAATACTCAGTCAACACAGGCATTTACTTTGCACAGTCCAGTAAGTCATAGGAATGTTTTTGCTACTCCAAAGGGGCATTTTTTAGAAGGTTTCATGCAAAGATTATGTTACAGGCTCGTCTTCTAGATATAAGGTGATGTTGGCTTAATTAGTTTTAATGCAAAATGTTCATGCGTTTGCTACTTTGGGGCTTGAGGTGCTCCAGAACGCCTCACTCAAACCACAAAACGTATCTGCTGGTTCAGATTCAGCTCGTTTTTGCAGCTTTCTCTGCTCTTGCTCGCTGCTGTCTTGGAGATGGGAGTAGCTCTGAACCTCTGAAACTCTGAACTCTGTTTAACAAACTCATGTCTTGTTCCTTAAGCTTTGTTATAGAGGGCGGGCTAAATCTCACCTGTTCTCAATTTTTTTTGTACCACAGCACTTCTCCACCAGACACCTGGGTTGAGCCCAGTATGTATATAACATTTTAACATGTCTGATTATTGATTTTATATTGAAAATGACTGGGGACTGGTTTTTCTGTTCTACATTAAAATGCTTATTGACTGCAAAGCTTAACAAACTCACTTTGATGTGTGATAGACTCTCAAAGACATTGGATTTTAGATGTTTTGGGCTAAGTTAATATTTATGTGTATTTTAAATTGCTTTGTAGAATCTTTAATATGTTATGTATGTGTACTGTAGCTTGATAATTTATTGTCACTGTCATTATAACCACATTTTACAACATACTCTTTTGTCAATAAATAATATTTGGAATAAATCTGTTTATGCGTCATGCTTTTTGACCTTGTTGTGGCATTTTTATTGTCCTCAGTAAATCACTGATGAATTAGTTTCACCACGACAGCTTAAGGATTACTGAGGTAAAAGTGATACTTTTTACAGTTTATCAGCCTCTGAATGAAAGTGTCATCAAACACATTCCTGGGTCATGACTGATGTAACTCTGAGCTGGAAATTCTGTCATCGTGTTGGAAATGAAAACATGCCAACGTTTCTTGGTTGAGTTAATGTTTTTTATCACAACATTTTTGTTTCAACATTCACTCATATCTCTCACAGTGGAACTTTTCTAAATTTGTGAACAATTAACTGCAGCATGCATAAATCAGAAAAAGGCTTTCTTTCTCAATCTATGTCTAATGTCTCTGATGAATTCCCAGTTTGATTCATATGGAATAGACAGTAAAGTAACACAGGCCTCTTCAGAGCTCAGCCTTTCTGCTGTCAGTTTCACCACCTCATTCAATCCCATTTACAGATAAGGAGTGTGAGAGGTTGTTTTCTATGTCACGGCCCTTTTAAAATGTTTTTCAAGCTTTTACTCTCATGTGTAGTGATCTTATGGATTCTTGCCAGCACAATACAAAATCTTATAAATTAATAAAACAGTAAGACATTTCACTAATTTGAAAGTTCAGTGTCAAGGTTCAGTTTATTTACCCATAAAAACATGGACATCACAGTGCTCCCGTCCTAATCAACCATGTAAATTACCAAAAAGACAAGAAATGAATGACAAATAACAAAAAACCACAGATAAAAACAACTGAAAATTACAGCCCCTAATAAAACTGTTGCGAACTCTTCAAAGAACCATTCAACCAACAGCATAACCAGGATTCAAATTAAATTAAAATGATGTCTTCCTTAAAAATGTCTGGTTGCTTTTGCACGGACTGCACTGTAACTGTGTCCCTTGTGGGATGAACTTGACCCATCAGGTCGAGTGATCCAGTGTACACTTACAGTAAAGACCAAATCCTGTGGGACATGACCCAATGATAAATAATGAGTTATCTTGTTGCCAAAAAGGAAATATATGTGGTTAGTATTAAAATCTACACTCAGTTTCAGTCAGATACAACACTCCTGTGATAAATTCTGTCTTCGCAAATGTTATGGTGTTGAATTTTGAGCTGTTTCAGAGATGTGTTGGTGCTGTGGCTAGGTGTACTTTTTCTATTTTTAAAGGTGTAAAATACAAATAGCTCTTTGTAGGTTGTTTTACATCTCATCTACAAAGCAGTTTTTGTGTTTTTTCACCCATCAATGAAGTCTCACTTCTTAATAAGAAACTGAGTAATGATGAAACAAGTTAATAATTGATTTCACACATTGATGGAAGATGAAATACAAAGGAGATGTTATTTACCAGTTGCAGTAAATGATATCAAATTCACCTGGTTATATGACCATTTGCAGTAGGGAAATTTGGAGCCACAGCTTGAGCTGTGCATTGGCTGCAGCTTATTTATAGGCAGGAGGTGCAGGTGAGGCTGTCTGTCCAACACAGGTAGGAAATGCAAATGAGATCAGTTAGAGCTTCTCTTCACACTCTCTCTGTATCGTTCACTGTCAATCTTTAAAAACATTTGCATCCAAGAATCGAAACAAAGACAATTCCTTATGACTTGAGCTGCGAGAATCGACCCCAAATCATGACGATGGTAAAGTACATGTTAATTTTTGTCATATTTTGGTTTACAGTGTGGTAAATGTGAGTGGAGTGAGAAGGAAGTGAGCAGGCATTGTCGAGTTTTAGTGTTGGTTGCAATTTAGCACTCCATTTTCCATAATAGTTCTCTATAGTTCTTTTGGGAGTTTTGAATGGGGGAGATATGTGATGGCAGCTACACTGTTTAAGTTGTGATTGCGTGGGAGTCTGAAGGCAAAAACAGTAAAAATGACCCAGACAACTAGTGTTTGCCGATAATGTGAAAGTAAACACGCCCACAGGCATCAGTAATGGTCAAGCTAGTTTGTTAAACTTTCTTTTATGTGGGCTCTTTGTTCAACAGTCCTCCATAAAATCAATTTCATAGCTGATCAAGCTGAATTTATTAAATTTGAACCAAACATGTTTCAATGTAATTTACCAAGATTTTGATTGAAACACAGTTGATACAGGTGTCGCTTTTAATGTTCAAGTTATATCTTGTACATTTTGAAATTTAGTGTCTCACATTTTGTAGCTATCAAATTCAAATAAATTTTGAAATCAGCTACCTACATATGTACATTATTTGTCTCAGGTGGACCAAATAGTGTCACTTCTATGTAGTCAAGCCTCATAGTATCATTCATCTGATGTTTTTGTACAGTTTTAACTCTGTTTGCTCATATAGTTTCCATTCTCTTCTTTATTTGGTAACATTAAACCTACACCATACAAAGACATTGCGTAGGAGTGATATCTAACTACAGAAGTATTCTCAGATGAATTTTGTTAACACACAAATCTCAGGAAAACAGCTTCACAGTCTCTAATGACTCCCTTTTTCTGATCTGATAGGAGTTCAGTTTCCCTTCAACTGTTGCCAAGAGTTCATGGAGATAAATGTTTTTGTGGTTTGGAGAAGTTCCCTGTATGTTCACAAGCTGGAACACACATTTAAACTCCATTTGTGAAGTTTGTTTATATTCAGCACATACGGTATTTGAAGTATGAAAGTAAAAATTCCAGAGCAGTAGCTGGTTCATTTTTAGACTAATATAATTGCCTGTGATAACACAGATACTATCAGTGTGTCTTGTCCTTGTTTGCATCAGATTTCACTTCATGGCTGCATGACTTTTTCCTTTTTCCTGCTGTTAGCGACTGACAACAGCTTTCACTGAGGCCTCACAGGTGTTTTTTTTTTTTTTTTTTTTAATTTTCCATCAGAGAGAAGTTACAACAGGTAACACAGGTTCAGCACTCTGACTTAAACAAAGCAGAACAGTGACATTGTAACTTGACCCAACCTTAAAATGCAGATATTTTTGGAGTTACTGTGTGAGATAAAGGTCATAAACAGCAGAACAGAAACGTAGTTCTCTTTTACTATCTCACAGCTGCTCCTCATTTATCAACAGAAAATCACCTGTTTTCTGACACTCTGTGTGCCAATGTGTGTGAGAGATAGGAACTCTGCAGTCCCTCCCTGTCTCCCTTTCTGTCTGCCCATAATCATTTACTTTACATCAACACTTCCTCCATCTCTGCCTGGCACTGTGGGAAAACAGCGCTACTCTGTTGCTCCACTTCCTGATTTCGCTTGACATGCATGTTTATCTCCACCTCCCCCATGCTAACCACAGTCACATCCCTGTAGATGCACTTTTCTGTGATTTAACTGTTAAGGAGTTTCTGCTTCAAAACAACACTGATTTCAAAGTAACAGCAGCAGTAATCAAAAGTCGTAGTGATAAGATAATTATACGAGTGAGAATACTGAAACTCTACCTGCCCATTTACATTCATTTGAAGTATGTGAACAAATAATCAGGGGTGGAAGAAGTTCTCAGATCTTTAGCTGAAGTAAATGTAGTAATAACACAATGTATAAATCATGTGTTGCATGTAAGTCATGCATTCAATTTTTTACCTAAGTAAAAGTACAAAAGTAATAGCATACCAGCACCAAGACCAAAAGCACTCACTATGCAGAATGGCCTTTTCCAGATTCCTATATGTTAAATAATTTGATCATAATTAATGATGCATTAATACAAAATATAAGCAGATATAATGACATTTTTCAGTGTGTTTCAGTGCTGAGGTGTACATACTGTCCATTGACATGTATACATTTTCACCAGACATAACCAAATGTATGTATGGACAATAACATTTTACATTAAGTATTCAGTATTTATTGCAGCACTGTTTACATCCAGCCTTGCACTGCTGGCATACGTGTTTAGAACCTACAGAAACAGTTTTGACTTGTATATAAAGACTGTTTATTGTTGTTCATTGTTTTATACTGTGATAAGGTGCAGAAAAACATGATCAAGTGTTTAAATTGAGTTTAAAATGCTACACAGGGTATTAAAATAAATTTTACCTGGTACTTTTGCTGTTTTTTTTTAACCATAGTAAATCCCCTTCTGCACCAAATAAAGCTCTATTGTTATTGTGTGACTCTACCCAAAAAACTCAGACTTAATGATGAAGTTGATCGATAACTAAAGGTAAATGATTACTAGCCAGACATGCAGCTATTTTGTCTATGTAAATTCTCTCAATCTGACATTTCTGTGTTTCTCAGAGCTTCTTTGGAAAACTGAAGAGCCTGTAAGTATAGCTACTGTTGATATAACCTCAGTTGATTTTCCTATGAATGCATTTCAGTATACATTAAATAAAATGTCACTGCAGCATCTCACCTCTCCTCTTTCCCTCAGACACAGTGGACCTCCAGCTCCACCCAGAAGAACAGGTAAGGTTTCAGAGTGAACAGATAATGTTTTGATTCCTCCTGTCTCTGTGTCTTCATCAGTGTCTGGTATCTGTTTCAGATACCAATGCAAACTTTGGGTGGCCACAGGATGAGTTTGTAAGTAGAAAGAAGCAATGAGTCTCTGAACCTGTACTTTTACAGGTTTTCTCCATATAAATATCATCCACATAAAGGTGATATGTGTGGCAATTTAAACATCAGTCACTTCATATCAGTCTTATGATATTATTGCCACATTTATTCATGGATGCTGGATTGCTGAATTGGCATACTTGTGACCACAAGTCCACGGGCCCAAAGGGTAAGGAGGCCTAGTGATCATTTCTTGTTGGAGAGTCAACCAAGCCACTACAAATAGATGCAAAACAATTACAAAAAGACACCAAATGAATGTGGAGAGACACAAAAGACTGCAAAGAGACAGAAAATTACTACAAAGAGTTGCAAAATGAACACAGAAAGATGCTAAAGAATACTAAAGGACACTGCTTTGCATGATGTAGTGTAAAATTCAGACATAAGGCTTCCAGTCCTTTTAGTTATACTTGCACTTGACTGAAACACCTATACTATTGTCTCAGAATTGTGTGGTAATGCACCTTTAAAGCAATTTTATATTTATATTTTCTTCCGGCAGGATGATGAGGAGGGTGACATGTATGAAGCACCTCCTTGTGAGCGTCCGGCTGTGAAAGTCCCACAGAGACAAGTGGAGGAGAATGTTTATCTGGGTAACAGCACTGCACTGAGTCACTACAGCACATAGGGCTAGGGTATAAACAGTTAAAAGCCCTGTTCAGCATAGATACATAAGACAATATAAAACTTATCTTGTACCCTGACATTGATTTAATTGATGCTACTTTTTGCAGAGAGGACGTCCAGTCCTGCTGTTCCACAGAGGCAGGCTGTTCCACCACCCAGGCTGGCAAAACCCTCGGTAACTTGTCTGTGTGACCCTGCATCTGTCACGACATTTCAAGCTTGTTTTGAGATGTTGCATCTGTTTTAATTAAGTCACCTCTGTCTTTCAGAAGCCTCTGCAACGTGACGTTTTCGGCTATGAACCCAAGAAACGTGAGTAATTCGTCCGTGTTCATTTGCAACTACACAAATATTTATTGTTTAACCCACATCTCTTCATCTCTTCAACCCTTTCCTTCACTGTGATACAACTACATTCTTCTCCCTCCCAGCACCTGAGATAGACAGAAATGAGAAGCCTGGGAGAAACAAGATGATGCCTCCTCCGCCGGTCCGCTCTGTACCTGCTCCAGTCCCTGCAGCCACCACTGAGGAAGGTGCACAAATAAGCCTTTCGTGGAGTAATTCACCACACTGTAAATGACTGTTGACTGACATGAACATAAATGTCTTAATATTTGTTAATATTAGTCACGTACTATTTACAGAGTTACAGTCACTCGATAAACCCACACCAAGAAAGGCAACAGCAGTTTGTTTGGAATTAATAAGTGCAACCAGAGCTGGGTGGTTACCATACATTAAGCAGCAGAGACAAAGAAGAGAGTGCCACCTACTGTACTGCCACTGAGCTGCAACTTGAGAACCTCAGAAACTCAACCTCTTTAGCAACGTCTCACTCTCTGGTTAACTGTGTTTGACTGCCCGCACTGTTAACTCCTTTTCATATTGTAGTCACTTATAAACAGTTTTTGAGGCCTTTCCCCACCACCTGAGATCACAACACAGATCACAGCCAGTATTTTCTCTCTGCATTTCAGATGTGTATCTGGATCCAAATGAAGAACAGGTGAGTGTAAATCACTTACTTCATTCTTTTTTTTTCCTTTGCAAGACAGGTCAAGGGACATGATTCATGCATGGAAAAGTGTGTAACACCAGAGAGGCTGCTAATTAGTGCTTATTTGTAAAACCAGTGGAAGTAGACAAGCAGGGACGGTGGCAGGACAACTGTGCAGGCCGTGGCATTCAGATGAATCTGCTTATCAAGCCAGTTGGGCCAATCACACATGGATTAGTGAACGGGTCCGGGCACAGGCTCAAAGGCCCAAGGGGTCAGGTTTTTTTTTTCAGTCTTTTAATATTCAGTGTCTGCCAACCAAATCCAATCCGATCTTTGTTTCCCTTTTTTCCTTCATAGTGCAGCTGCACATCAAACTGAGGCTACAGATTCATTAAAATACAGTAGAATTAGTGAAGCAATTCAAATCAAAACAGCAGCTTTAAGAAAATTAGATCTTGCAAATCAGGTTTTCTGTAATATTTTGTAGTGTGTTGTGGTATTGGGTATAATATCTGTGGAAAGGAGTGTTAAACAGCCTCTCTTCATCTTCAGTCTGAACTCAATACTGTCTGTCTGGGGGTCTTGCTCCTATGTAGGAGGTGCAATGGGGGCACCTATAACATGTCTGTGCCCAGGGGCCCATTGTTTCATAATACGCCCATAGAATGTAAATGTAAGGCCTAGTTAAACAGTCAGTTATCTGCTGTTTGCTTAGGTGAGGGTAGGATTCAAATTTTAGCACTGTGTGTAGAAGATTTAGCACAGCCTTATTCAACCGCTTAACATCTGATATAAGAGGGAACTATTCAACCTCTAATAAGCATACATGAAAATTAAATCAATCACTGTTAGTTAATTAATGCCAAAAGCTGAATACAAAAGGAAGATGCAGCAAACAGCCTTGGCATGAGCGTATGAGCACACCTGCATGAATATGATTGGATGTTACCAGCCAGTCACTGCCAAGAATGAATGCAACAGCTGACCCAACTCTTAGCACATTTCATCATGTGTATTGCTAAATAAAAAAGCTCCTATGCATTATTGTGACATGAGAGTCTGTCATTTTGTGTTTCAGGAGGATAACGATGACCTGTATTTAGAACCAACAGCAGGTAGGTTGAGTCAAGCTTCACAAGAACTTGCTCTGGGATGTTGAGGGACAATACGCTGCATGAACAGTGTCTGACGAGGGAGTGATCACAAATGAAAAGACAACCAGATTTAATTTCTACATGATGGAGAGCATGAAAAAATGAGGATTTCCTTACTTTCCACTCCTCAGCTTGCACTCCTCCCCCACGTGGGCCGATGAGGATGCCTCCATCTCCCAAGACACCACTTGTACCATCTCCCATGTAAGTGAACCTCACCCTGTCGAAGCAGCTTTCATCCTGCTACCCGACGAGAACATGGCGATATGCACAAACCTGAAATAACCTGTGATATAATCAGTCTGCACAGCTTCATACTCCTTGTCCCATCAGACAATGATGCTACTTTGTCTTTGCAGAAAAATGCAAATGTGGTTGATAATAGGAGTGGCATTATACAGCAAAGTCCTGATACTAAACATGCAATGAAAATGAACATTCACTCTATCTGCAGGATGAAGCCTCCTGTTCCCAGAGCTAAGTCTGTGAGTGTGTCTATTCATCTCAGTGCTTAGTCTTATCATTTCCTTATGCTAAGCTCTGTCCTAATTTAAAGTAAGACTTTCAAGATAAATGCTGAATTAGAAAGTTTTCATTCCTACTGTGTATTTCCATTTCCAGTGAAGCTCAGCTTGTCAGTATGTGGCACAGCAGTAACATTTATTTCCTCTCTTTCAGAATTCGTTCTTGCCTTCTTTGAATGAGGCAAAAACAGGTAAAGACCACTTCTTCTTTACTTATTAAAACTCATTATGTATCAGTACAAACCACATCTGAAAGAAATTACTTTGATCTCGATGGTGATGATGATGATCTTGCTTCTACAGCTCCTCCAGTTGAAGTGAGACGTCCCACATTTCTTTCCCAACTCCCTCCACCAACTCCCAGTGTTAAGCCTCCTCTTCCAGCAAACCTGAAGGAGGCTAAAGCCAGGTAAGAGGTGAATGGTACAGAGATGATGGAGAGTTTTGTTTAACGAGTGAAAGCTTGTTTTTTTGCAGTTGACCCCATCTGCAAGTGCATGCACACATCAGAGGTAAATTCAGTGTATAACATTAGCTTTGTTCTCTTTATTCCAGCCCTCCAAATCATCCCATGGCAGACCCTAAGCCTGTGGGTAAGCTCACATTAACCCTCAGAGGTTTTTTTTTTTTAAAATCCTGAGGGATGTCTCTGATCGTCTGGGGTCTGCTTAGATTCCTGAATTAATGTAATCCAAGCACTAAATTGATCATACTTTACTTCTTTTTTAAATCCATCTGTCTGTTGCCAAATACAGATTTCCTGACCCTGCACTTGACAAATAAAATGTTTTCTGTTTGTTTTAAGCCTCCTTTGGTGCTATGAGGACAACCAAACAATCTGGGAATGAGGTATGGTCTATCACACTCTAACATGACTAATTAAGCACCCATGGTGGAGGAAATATTCAAAACCTTCACTACTAATACTAATACAAGTACATACTAATACAATAAAATATTCTGTTGCAAGTAGCTGTCCTGCATTCAGACATTCATAACTATTTTCAGGAAAAACCTCTGAAAATATCAAATTAGCATTTTATTATTTATTAGTTTGGACTACTTTATTTATTTGGTAGTTTAATCCAGTGGTTCCCAATGTAGGGGTCAGGACCCTGCAAAGAGTCACAAGATAAATCTGAGGGTCTGTGAGATGATAGAAAAGAAAAGAAAAAAAGTTCTGATACACAAATTTGTGAATTTTTAGATAGATATTGGATAATTTTACCTCTTGTAGCTTCAAATAATTATTTAAATGTAACCATCTGATATTACTCATAGACAGCTGTAATTTGTAATGAGGGGCCCCAAGTAGACACTTCTTTCTTTTTGTAGATTTTGTGTTTTCTTACGATGTTTAATGTACAATCTCCATTTGAAAAGTAACTACACCTGTCAGATAAATGTGGTGGAGTGAAAAACTCAATATTTACCTTTAATATATAGTGAAGTAGAAGTACTTGAAGAGTAGCATACAACAGAAATACTCAAGTAAAGCACAAGCACCTCAAAACTGTACTTAACTAGAGTAGCTGAGTAAATGTACTGAGTTACTGATATATTTACTCTATGTCATATCCCAGGACAAAGAGTGGTTTGCTGGAGACTGCAACAGAAAGACAGCTGAGGACCTCTTACAGAGGGTCAACAAGGTAAGACCAAATTATCAAATGTTTCATCTTCATGGTGAATTAACAGCAAGGCCATAACATAAGGGTGTTGCACACGCAGTGAAGAAAGTTGCTGCGTGTTTGTGTGCATTTTTTTGCAGACTCTCAAATAAAAGGTGAACTTGTGTTAAGCTGCTTCAGGGCTTCCACGTCTGTGATCTTTTTCCATCTCCTCCACTTACTCTGCATGATATGTATTGTTTGTTTGTTTTTTTTCTCTTTAATTCTGAATCCATCCCTCACACTATTCTCTTTTCATTCTCCATCCCTTTTTATTTCTGTTTTTCTGTCTGTTTCACTGTCTCTTCTCTGATCTTCCTTGTTGTAGGACGGTGCCTTCCTCATCCGGCACAGCTCGGCCCAGAACTCCCGCCAGCCGTACACCCTCGCTGTGCTCTACCAGCAGAAGGTGTACAATATTCCCATCCGCTTCCTGGAGGAGACAAAAGGCTATGCCCTCGGAAAAGAGGGCAAGAAGAACGAAGAGGTGAGTTCAAATGAGGCAGTTTTAAGAGAGGGGAGCGTATTGTAGAGAGAGACAGGATGGAGATGGAGAAGAAGACAGAGAGACCAGGACTAAGCTCAGTGAGAATTTCAGGCTTTTGATTTGATCCCCTCTCTCCCTTCATCTTTCTCTGTCTCTCTCAGATTTTCAGCTCTCTCGACGATATGATTTCTCACCACAGAAATAACCAACTGTTCCTGATTGACAGCAAGAGCCAGGCCAAGCACACAGCGTATTTAACCCACCCTGCACGCCCTTAAAACTACACTACAATAGCTACTCTCTTATGTTGTGTTCATGAATTAAGTTACCAGCTTGGAACTACAACAGGCTTACTGTGTGTCTCTAACAAAAGTCAAATTACAGCTCTGTGATATCAGTCATACAGCCAGTACTGTTGTTTTTGTTGATAAGGTGAAATAGACAATGCACTGAAATATTTGTAGAGATGCTGTAAATCCCTCAAACTGTTGCTCTTTGACACTCAGCAGCCATGTGACATGACAGCAGCATAAAGCTCAGAGACTGTCAAGTTTGCAAGTTTGACAAAGCGATTTTTTGTGTGTGTCTGTTTTGCACCATGTCATCATTTTAACAAGAATTGCACAAAGCTAAGGGCTCTCTGGTGAGAGGGAAAATGTGTCACTGTTTTACTGTGACAGTCCCTCCACCTTTGGCTGGAGATCTTGCTGTCAGATGTCACTGTATTTCGCTACCTTACAAACACTATAGTCCTGCTGTTATAAGATATCAAACCATATCAGCAGAAATTCACAGTTTCGCAGCTATAATCTTAACCATCGCTTTAAGCCTCCTACTCATTTCCATTATTATGGTCATGCATGACGAACCGTTGAGATAAACGTCTGTGTGAATCAGTAATTTTGTTTTAACCATGAGTGCAGGTTTGGTGTGTATCTTTTCCCTACAGTTTAGTTTTTAGTCTGTTGACTTTGATTTTGACTAGAGTGTATGTTAGAGGTGTGATTTTATAGATATTGTGCAATATAGATCAGAAAGTAAGAAATGTATGTGCTTTACATTGTTTTTATTTTATTTCATGTACCACAGTCTCCCTATATTTACTGTTGTTGACAGCAAATCAACATTTAACCTGGATCCTGTAACTGGCCGTGTTGATTTGAAGTTTTATTACACTTCTGTCTGACTTCAACTTCTTATGGATCCTCATCAGTGAGGATCAGTGTGGTGAGCTGAGGGTTTGTAGCTTTAACTGAGACACCATGAGATGTGTGTGTGTGTGTGTGTGTGTGTGTGTGTGTCTGAGCTGCCTCCCAGTGGCCGCTGACCAGACGTCGGTGGTTACAGCTGCTTCCTCTTGGGGAGAGACCACCTCCTCTGTGACCATAACCATAAATCTTGGGCCTGCCAGAACACTACATGGGCAGAATAATAAGCCAGGGGCAAAAACAAATAATCAACATTATCTTCTCACATTACAGTTAAATCCATCATTCTGATAAATGTGACCACTGTCTTCACAGTGATATCAGCTTGTAATGGGGCAAAAAAAAAAAAAAAAAAAAGACGTTAACTTGAAATAATTTGAAGTTTATGTATTTAATGGACTAAATCCAACATTTGCAATGTGGCTAAAAGTCATTGAATTATACACAGAAATACAGCTTCAACTAACCACATCAGACCTTGCCAGAATATTATAGCCTTAACATTTTCAAATGTGTTCATCTTTTACAGTAATAACACAGTTCTAAGTTGTCTGATCATATTATGTGGTTGGTGTCAGGCTGAAAATACAGAGGCCGGTGCGAGCTGCTGTATTTGCATAGGCCAGTGGTGTAAATGAGTTCTAAATAACTTCCTGGAGCCAGTGTAATTTGGCAGGTGGGTGTGGGGCATCTTGTAGCTCTGTTACAGGATTACTGCCGGGATGACAAACTGATATGTTCTCAGGATCCTGACCCCAATAACACTGTGTGATTTGTAAGGTACAGTCCAGCAGCTCACCGTCTGTTAAATCAAGTTAAACATTTCATTTTCTTTTTTTGTGCATTTTACCTTTATTTGGCAGTGCCAATAGGGATGACAGGAAGTGAGGAGAGAGAGAGAGAGAGAGATTGGGGGTCCCTGGCTGGGTTTGAACCTGGGATGATTCAGTTATATGGTCAGAGTCTTACACCCCTTGGCCACCAGGACGCCCCAGATCATTCCCATTCAAAAATATAATTAATTAAAGCTGCGAGCAGCGTTGAACGGGCCCTCGCACCCGGCGCCCGTCGGGGGAGCGGCGACCGCGGGACCCCGGCAACCGCGGGGTCAACGCAGGTCGCAGGGCACACGCTGGCGTAACAGTTCACACTTCCGAGATGTAAAAATTTAAAATAAAAGCTTTTATGCTAATTATTTTCTGTGATAATATTTTTCAGAGCTCATCATCTGTGACAGCTCATGGCTCTCCTGACTGTAACCTCTCTGTGGCAGCTTCTCACAGACTCAATCAACTCCTCTTCCCCTCCCCCCTCAAACACAAACACAAACACACACACACACACAGATACCCCCTCCCAAAAGGAGATAAAACTCAGTTTTAACTTGAGTTTACAAGCTTTGAGCTTTGAGCAAAAGCATTTTTTTGCAAGTTCTGTTATTGGGTGCATATATAAATCATTTATGCTTAAACAAGGCTTATAATGAAGTTATTTGAACAGTGAATATCTCATCTGCCTAAAGTCAGGGCGAAGCCACTAACCAGCTGTAGGGATGGGTATCATTAGGATTTTATCTTTATCCATACAGACTCCTATCAGTCCAGCTCAGACTGTTACTGGTTTAAGAGAGTGAAGTTTATAGCAATTTGCCAAATTTGGAGATTAGTGACTAACCAGTTAGACTACATACAGACAAGCTTTCATTTTAGCTGTTAGTAACAGTTTGCCATGAGCTTAACCAGCGTGCTGTGCTTCGTGTTAAACATGTCATGAGACTGTGGACAACGCTGAAAATATTACTTTACTAACTACTGGCTGAACAGGCGCTTTGACAAAGAAAAGGTAAAGGCCAGCAGCTTTTACTTTTCAATGCACTTGTCGTCAACTTGAGTGGCTTATATTCAGCTGGTTCACCTCGACGCCGGTGGACCTAGTGCACTTTTCCTGTCGCCGTACACTGAGTAACACGAAAAAAATCAGCTGACCCCGTGTGAAATTTCCTAACTGATCAAAACCAAACTGTAAAGACAGCATCAATCCACGCTCAGCTTTGGTCAAGGGGAGACATATGGTAAGATTACATGAATTCATGTAATCTTCATTGAGGCTACAATTTCAGACTTAACTAAGTCATTCACTAGTGTCTTGGCAGCGTTTATGGGTTCTTTAGACAGGTCTCTCACTGGTTTTCTTTCCAGGGTCATTGAAATCTTTGGCTTCCTACCTCTGCCAGGCTTGTTCTGCACAGTGTGGCTCTCCTTGAATTTCTCGGTGACGTTTCTCATTTGAGTTCTTGACGCTTGGAAATACTGTTATAACTTTGTATATCCTTCTCCTGCTTCCTGAGCATCGACAATTCTTCAAGTCTACAGTGATTTCCTTAGTTTTTGGCATGATGCTTTCTCAAGTGACAGCTCAAATCTTAACTGAAGTTTTTATACCGCGTGTAAAGCAGCTCTTGGCTCTCCTGACTGTAACCTCTCTGTGGCAGCTTCTCACAGACTCAATCAACTCTTCTTCCCCTCCCCCCTCAAACACAAACACAAACACAAACACAAACACACACACACACACACACAGACACACACACACAGAGACCCCCTTCCAAAAACCCATCAAAGAGTAATACAATGGCTCCATCTATAGGATAAAGTAGAGAGTCGCAACAGGAAGTTACCCCAAAATCTGAGGTTTCAAACAGGAAGTTGGGTTTCCGAACTTTGACGGGCCAGAACCGGCACACGCTTCGACCAAAACTCACAATTTTCGGAGCCAGTCTTCCAAAAAATTCCTCAAGGAGGGGCTGACAACATTTGAAGTGAATCTGGTCACCCGTCTAGAAACTGGACATCACACTATAAAATATGTCATTTCCTGCTATAAATAGGTGGCGCTACAACAATTGTATGAATATTGACATATGGATGTGTGCAGAGAGGTACCATTAACAATCCTGTAAAGTTTGATGCAGTTTGGACAAAGTATGGCCGAAATATAGCAAAAATAAAGCAACTTCCTGTTTCGTGGCGAGTAATCGAACTTTGAGGGGCCATAACTTCCACGCCCTTCAACAAAAACTCAAAATCTGCCGCAATTTAACATCGTCTATGTCTTAAGAACATACTATTAAGTTTTGAAGTCAATGGGATAATGCGTCTAGGACTAGTTCGCGTTCAAGCGACCCCTGGAAATGGCCAAAAACACACAATTTTTTCACCTTCCGGTCAAAATAAAAATACTTTCTGTTGGGTTTAGAATATGGCTCCAAGAGACTTTTTGGTGCGTCATGGGATGTTACATATGTGTGCAGATTTTCAGATTTTTAGGCGCAACGGGCTTGAGGGGCTGTTCCGTTTAAAAATGTAGGTGGCGCTACCGAGGCCATTTTACCACACCCATGCTCAAGACCCCTAAATTATTAAATTTTTCGCCGTGCCTGACGCGTCTGCAAATTTTGGTAAGTTTTCACGCATGTTAAGGCCCTCAAAAAGCCGATCTAAGAGGCGGAAAAAGAAGAAAAAAAAAATAATAATAATAATAATAATAATAATAATAATAAACAGACCGAAAACAAGAGGGTCCTTGCAACTCGTTGCATGGCCCCGTTGGGCCCACGCAACTCGTTGCTCGGGCCCTAATTAAAGCTGCGAGCAGCGTTGAACGGGCCCTCGCACCCGGCGCCCGTCGGGGGAGCAGCGACCGCGGGACCCCGGCAACCGCGGGGTCAACGCAGGTCGCAGGGCACACGCTGGCGTAACAGTTCACACTTCCCAGATGTAAAAATTTTAAATAAAAGCTTTTATGCTAATTATTTTCTGTGATAATATTTTTCAGAGCTCATCATCTGTGACAGCTCTTGGCTCTCCTGACTGTAACCTCTCTGTGGCAGCTTCTCACAGACTCAATCAACTCCTCTTCCCCTCCCCCCTCAAACACAAACACACACACACACACACACACAGATACCCCCTCCCAAAAGGAGATAAAACTCAGTTTTAACTTGAGTTTACAAGCTTTGAGCTTTGAGCAAAAGCATTTTTTTTAAGTTCTGTTACTGGGTGCATATATAAATCATTTGTGCTTAAACAAGGCTTATAATGAAGTTATTTGAACAGTGAATATCTCATCTGCCTAAAGTCAGGGCGAAGCCACTAACCAGCTGTAGGGATGGGTATCATTAGGATTTTATCTTTATCCATACAGACCCCTATCAGTCCAGCTCAGACTGTTACTGGTTTAAGAGAGTGAAGTTTATAGCAATTTGCAAAATTTGGAGATTAGTGACAAACTAACCAGTTAGACTACATACAGACAAGCTTTCATTTTAGCTGTTAGTAACAGTTTGCCATGAGCTTAACCAGCGTGCTGTGCTTCCTGTTAAACATGTCATGAGACTGTGGACAACGCTGAAAATATTACTTTACTAACTACTGGCCGAACAGGCGCTTTTACAAAGAAAAGGTAAAGGCCAGCAGCTTTTACTTTTCAATGCACTTGTCGTCAACTTGAGTGGCTTATATTCAGCTGGTTCACCTCGACGCCGGTGGATGTAGACGTGCACTTTTCCTGTCGCCGTACACTGTGTAACATGAAAATATCAGCCGACCCCTTGTGAAATTTCCTAACTGATCAAAACCAAACTGTAAAGACTTTGGTCAAGGGGAGACATATGGTAAGATTACATGAATTCAAAATAACCTACAATTCCTTCAAATTAATTTGAAGCCAGTTTAATTTTTTGAGCCAGCTTTGACATCTGCAGATATGAGTTTCTGAAGAGGGGCCTGCTGAGGTTAGATGTGCTGAATAATATCCATTTTCATATCAGAAAAAACACTGCATTAAACATTGTCTTAGCTCACTGAGCTGAGGTCAACAGGTAATATAACCAACCTGTGAGGTGGCTCACCCCCGTAAGATAAACACATAAATGAACGCTGATAGAACCGATAATTAAAGGCACATCAGTGACAGGGAATGCTATTAAAACTAAACTATAAACTGGTGACATTAACTGCAAAAGAAGATTTTTATTGATACATTTCAGGTAGAATTTAGTTTTCAATAAGGAAAACGCTGTAAGAAACCTGAATTTGTTGCAACAAATTTAAAATAAAAGCTTTTATGCTAATTATTTTCTGTGATAATATTTTTCAGAGCTCATCATCTGTGACAGCTCATGGCTCTCTTGACTGTATCCTCCCCTGTGTTAGCTTCTCACAGACTCAATCAACTCCTCTTCCCCTCCCCCCTCAAACACAAACACAAACACACACACACAGAGACCCCCTTCCAAAAACCCATCAAAGAGTAATACAATGGCTCCATCTGTAGGATAAAGTAGAGAGTCGCAACAGGAAGTTACCCCAAAATCTGAGGTTTCAAACAGGAAGTTGGGTTTCCGAACTTTGACGGGCCAGAACCGGCACACGCTTCGACCAAAACTCACAATTTTCGGAGCCAGTCTTCCAAAAATCCTTAAGTCTGTCCTGACAACATTTGAAGTGAATCTGGTCACCCGTCTAGAAACTGGACATCACACCATAAAATATGTCATTTCCTGCTATAAATAGGTGGTGCTACAACAATTGTATGAATATTGACATATGGATGTGTGCAGATAGGTACCATTAACAATCCTGTAAAGTTTGATGCAGTTTGGACAAAGTACGGCCGAAATATAGCAAATTTAAAGCAACTTCCTGTTTTGTGGCGAGTGATCGAACTTTGAGGGGCCATAACTTCCACGCCCTTCAATGAAAAGTCCAAAACTTTTGCAATTTAACTTCGTCTATGTCTTAAGAACAAATTATCAAATTTTGAAGTCAATCGGATAATGCGTCTAGGACTAGTTCGCGTTCAAGCGACCCCTGGAAATGGCCAAAAACACACAATTTTTTCACCTTCCGGTCAAAATAAAAATACTTTCTGTTGGGTTTAGAATATGGCTCCAAGAGACTTTTTGGTGCGTCATGGGATGTTACATATGTGTGCAGATTTTCAGATTTTTAGGCGCAACGGGCTTGAGGGGCTGTTCCGTTAAAAATGTAGGTGGCGCTACCGAGGCCATTTTGCCACACCCATGCTCAAGACCCCTAAATTCTTAAATTTTTCGCCGTGCCTGACGCGTCTGCAAATTTTCAGGAGTTTTGACGCATGTTAAGGCCCTCAAAAAGGCGATCAAAGAGGCGGAAAAAGAAGAAAAAAAATAATAATAATAATAATAATAATAAACCGAACGAAAACAAGAGGGTCCTTGCAACTCGTTGCATGGCCCCGTTGGGCCCACGCAACTCGTTGCTCGGGCCCTAATAAAACACAATATTTTAAGGATATGTTTCCTTTGCTCTATCACTCTTTTAATTATCTGGAACATATCATCTGCTTTATTAATACTATAAACATTTGAATCATTCTGCTGTAAAAACAACAGTTTCCATGATAATAATAAATAATAAGAGACACTTTTCATTCCTTGTATGTTACAACTCTCTGTAGCTCACTCTACTGTTATCATAAATGTCTATATAGCACTTTATTTATTTCCCTCCTTTTACTAACTTCCAGTGTGGAAAGTTCAAAACTATATTGTGCAATCCACATCCTTTGGAACAGGCCTTTTTGAGTTCAAATGATGTCTGTGCTGGCCACATCCTGTGTGTAATACTGACTCACATCAGATGTGTACAGGCCTTTGTTAATTAAAAGGAAGAATTATTCATACCAACTGCAAACTGACACTTCATTATCTATCAATCAATCTAAATGATTATGATTTTTAAATAGACTGTGAGAATTTTTCACAGTTTTCCATTTCTCTTTCCATGAAATGTGTCCAGCACAGAGTCAGTCTCATCATGTAAGACTGTGAGTGAACAGGGAGTTTTTCTTGTTAACATAATAAGTGCAATAGATGAGTTTAAGCTTAACTAACTGAGCACATTTTTGAAATTGTGTAGAACCTGCTGCTCACTGGGTCAAGATAAAAAATGATGCGCATGATAATGATGATGAGGGTGAAGGGTGAAGATGAGAGCCTGTGTAAATAGCAAACATGCGGTTTCAGCTCCTAAGAAAAACACTTCGAAACGTCAGCAGTCCCCTCTGGTGCATGACTGTGTGTCATCCACATCACAACACACTTTTTTGGAAGGAAGAGTGTGTGTCTGATTTTGTAGAAATCACGCAAAGGTGGGGCGCCTGTCACGAGCCCTGATTTCGAAGTTGGTGGAAAGGAAGGGGGAAGGGGCTGCGGCGGAGGGGTACAAACTGCACATCCGACCTCTTTGACAGGTCTGAGGAAAGAAAAAAAAAAGAAAAAAGAAAATCCAAGACACGGGCTGCTTCTGTCAAGTCATCACTTACAATTACTCAGCACGGATTTTTAGGACAGCCCCGTATCCTTACAAGGCTCGTGGACGAACTGCTGTACGCACGGGGCTCTATAGTAGTTGAAGTGGACTAGTTTTCTTAGCGGAGGTGCGGAGTTTTTGATTCAGGACTGGTGTAGGGGGGCTACTGAATGGGAGCAGTCACTAGATTCGTGTGATATCAACGCAAGCCACCCAGACTACCTACTACTGCCCATCATATTTGACTTTTGGGGACGTTTGGGGCACATAAAGAAAAAGACCACCTCTATTCCTCCTGTTGTCCCCTTCCCCTTTCCTTCCTCACGGATTCTTCAGACAGAGAAATCCTCCAGAAATGGCTCAGATACTGCCGATACGATTTCAGGAACATCTGCAGGTAAGCGGACTCGGGAAAAGCCCTAAAATTAAATTCAGCTAATTCCTTTTTGCGCAGCTCCTCGCCCATTTGGGTCCGCAAACACACGGCACATGTCGCATTTAAATGGAATCTGAAATAGGGCTGCAGGGTGGTGCTCAATATAGCCACAGGCCTAGTTTTCTCCTGCCGGGCAGATGATGACTTGTAAAAATTGAGATCGTACACAGCTCCAATGCGGACCGGTGTGTGTGTGTGTGTGTATATGTATTTGCGCGTGTGTGTGTGTGGATACGCCGCAGTTTTTTCCCTTCAAGTGGAAAAACGCCGCTGTCATTTTCAATCCGTGCCGATGCAAACTGCGGTGTTTTGACACTTTTTGTTGCAGGCAACTGAGCTCAGCTGTTCTGGTTGCATTGTAACTGAGACCTGAATGGCACTTGCACTCAAGCTTTGTGGCTACCATGTTGTTGTCATGTCCTGCAGCAACACATTCTTACTTTATAACCTTCAACAGCAACAACAACAACAACTGCTCAGTGTGTTTGCAAATGTTCAGTTCCTGCGCTGAGCTGGGCGTAACTGACAGAATAATACACTGATAATGTAATGATAATGTTTTTAAACAGTATCCCTTTAGAGTAGGTGTGTGTGAAGAAGTAGAGGCATTTATTTCACATCCACTCAGTTACAAGAGTTAAATAAGTTCAGAAAACTGCACCACTTGCTGTAATACATCCTGTAAGAGCAGAAAAACGCTTGACAAGAGCAACATCCTGATATTGCACTTACCAAAGCCTCATGTGAAATCTAGTTTCATGTTACAGTATCAGTATTGTATTGATTTACTGTGTCTTCCAGCTCTGCCTCTTGGTGTTTTCATGCCAGAGGAGCATCTAATTGATCAACATCATCATGAGAGAGTAGCAAAGGCCCTCAAGTCTTTTGTTGGTGGAAAAACCAACACAGAATGCCCTTTTACAATCTGTGACAAAAAAGGAAAACAAGCAGCCAGTTATTTGGTCCTCTGTGGAGGAACTATTTCCACTATTGCCCCCTTTTTTTCCCCACTGGTTTGGACTTTGGTAATGGTTGTCCCATAGCAAACCCCAGTGCTTGGTGTCTTGCAGCCAAAAGAGAAACTTTGTGACGCACCCCTCCGCCTCCCCTGGTCTGTAGCCTGTTGTTATGGTAACAGCAGGCAGTGAAATGGCCTTTCACTAGGAAAAAAAAAGCACAGAGCCCCCACCCCCCTTTCTCTCTCTCTCTCTCTGCTCCCTTCCTCTGGCCAGTAGCCCCACTTTCGTCAGCCAAAGATCCTTTATCCACTGAAAAACTGTGCTGGCCAAGAGAGCTTGCAGGCCACCAGGCTCCTCTCCTCACTGACAGCACTGGTACGCTGTTGCTCGCTGATGGAGGGCAGTGCAGCACCTGGCAACGTCTGGGTTATTAGTTTAAATTGCTCTTGACAGCGCATACCTTTCCCTTATACATCTCCTAAGAAAATCTCGCGACTTGAGACAGTGATAAGCAGCAGACTGCTTTACGTTCCACCTCTACCGTGAAATCCCAGCTCTGCCCTGGTCGTATCCCCCTGTGAATCTAGGTGGCTCCAGCAGAGTAAAAAATGCTTGGAATTTGGGCCTCAAGTTGTTTAGCTTTTTTTTTTTTTTCCTTGGACTGGTATTTACAGCTCAATGTCTGCTGTCTGGGCCTGGGTTCAGGGGTGTAACATGGACCCTAGTTCCACAATAAGGTACCAGCCTGTTGCACCAGCTATAGCAGGAGATAAAGAACAAATCAAACGCTCCAAGTATCTCCAGATATTTCTCACAAAACTGCCCAGTAACGCTACCCTGGTGTTTAATGCAGACGTGGAGGATGAAGCCTGGATCTCAGAGCTATTGTTTTAGCTGTGAGAGATTCCACACCAGTAGCTATGCATTGCCTGCCTACCTTACACTGTCATTAACTGTGTGGTAAAGTCTCCCTCCATCATTACTCTTTGTCTCCCTTGCTTATTTACTATAGAGTGATTTATGATCCAAGGTCCAGGCTGTCGTGTCATAGTGTGTCATTAATTGACCAAATGGATCAGTGTCCCAGTTGTATGTGTGGAGGCGAATGTAGGCTGCATCACTGTGGCCTCCAAACTGTGGTTAAGTTCACTGGATTATGTTGGTGGGTAGGCGAAGGAGGACAAGCACAGAGACTGGTCTGTTGAATTATGAACGTGCGAAAGTGAGAGTGATTTTCAGTGAGAGTGCTGGCTGTCAGTGCAGCGGCCTACGTACTGTAGCAGCTTGTGTAAGTGCAAAAATGTCCTGCAGCTCTGAAGTGCCTGAACATTGTCCTGTCGAGCTGAGTTAGGAGAGCCCGACCTGCTGCTCTGCGCCTGTTTACAGCATCGCGGTCGCGCTGCTGCACGCGTGTCCGTGCTGATGAAATGATGCCACCACGTCAAACTGACGGATGTGATAGACAGATGAGGTAAGCAGGCCCCATTTAAGTCTGGCAAATCACATCAGGATAGGAAGCAGGATGGCAGAACAGCCTAACTCAGTCTAGCAGAACACATCTGTGACCGCAGCAGTGGCTGGTAGGGACGAGCATGAGCGTCTGTGTTCAGTCACCAAAACTCAATCATGAATACATTGACAGAGCAGTCATTCACATATACAATAGGAACATTGTGTCCCTCTCTAACATTAAATGAGTCACAAACTGTTAAATGAGTCACGAACCGCAATAACCGATTCAGGGCTTTAACTCATTTGCAGATTATTTTTTTGGCAATTGTTTCTCCAAAAAAAAAAAAAACAAACAAGAAAAGTCAGAAAGTAGTGAATTGTGTCCATTTAAATTTCCCAGAGTCCAAGGTAATGTCCTTATTTTAATTATTTGTCAGTCTGAAATCTAAAGTTATTCAGATTACTGTCATATATGACAAACAAAAGCATCAAATCCTTACATCTGATAATCAGAAACTAGTGAATATTTGGCAGTTTTGCTTGCAGAATGACTGAAATGATTCCTCAGTTTTCTCAATAGTCACATAATACAGCTGAATAATGATAGTGAGGGTTGTGAGAGTGAACCAATTCATTGAAGTTGTGGGGTGCAAAAACCAAAACAGCTAGATGAAAGGGAGAAGGGAGAACTGCAGAGTTGGCTAATAATTCTTTCTGGTGTTGTGGAGCATCCATCACATATATGAATATTGATAAGAGCAGCTTTAAGGTTTTCATGATCACCTTTATTATATACCTCTTTACATTTAGGCTGTAGATCTAACCTATACCCACCTTTTGTGCAAGAAAGTGCAAAGTAGCTGCGCTTCCATGTCTTTTTGCTGCGTTACTCATTTTTAATTGTGTTTGCGAAATCTCCTTATAAACCCAAAACCCTCAGCTGCTGATGCGACATGTCAGTGCCTCAGCAACACGTCCACCCAGTCTATGACTCACCAGATACCGTCAACGCTGTATCATCGGTGAAGTTCTGCTGCCTTTGTTATTGTGATATTATTGCTGTTGTAGTGATCTCAGCTGTTGAAGGAGGAGGCCTTGCAGGAGTCTCTGTGTGTAAAGATGCATTACTTAGGGTAGTTTATGGGTCACTGGGGACAAGAGGCTGTAGTTGAAGTGTGATTTTAGTCTGGAATGTTCTACTAAGAAGGAGTGCAGGGTGGGGGGTTGTCTTCTGGTGAGTCAGTCGCCCCACCCTGAACTGTAAATTGCCAAAGGCCTGTGTTACTGGAATTGCACTGTACAGGCCTCGCACTCATCCCTCACTCTTCAGTTTTCTTAAAAGGTACATTTATCACCCCGGCTTCTCTTCTTCACACTGACACGCACCCTGTCTTCATCTTTAGTAGGATGCTGGACTGTGTCTTGAGCTCCTCCTTTCACTCCCATCCTTATCTTCTCCCCCCTGTATCTTTATTGCATTTTCCCTCCCCTCTCCTCCCGGAGATAGTTTTGGCAATCTTGAGGAGATGCAACATATGGCTCCAATCCTCCCTCAGGTCTTCTCTGTGGCCTTTTCAAGAAGCCTTTATCTTGAGCTTCTCCATAATTTCACAGAACTGTACATTGAGCTGTGGCTGAGTGATACAGTTGAAATCATGATCACAGTATTAATTAGGTAAGTAAGTGTAAGTGACAGTGCCTCCTTGATTAGTAGACCTTTAAATTATTTCTCAGCCATACCCAGTGAAATTCAGCATCTAAAATGCTGAGATTGGTTCATTAACTGATTGATAAAAAATGAATCGGCAACTATTTTGACAGCTGAATAACCGTTTCAGTCGTTTTTCATACAACATACATGATCAGAAACTGAATATCTATGGGTTCTGAACTGTTTGTCAACTAGAACAAGGATTTTGAATACATTACCTTGAGCTGCAGGATTTTATTGACAAAATGATCGATCATTAAATCGAGAAAGTACTCGGAAGATTAATTGATAAGGAGAATAATCATTAGCTGCATCCATAATGCTGTTTCATGGATGTAATTAATTAAAGAACTTTCTAGAAAACAGCTACTCTCACTCTCACTCTGTCTGCCCCCAACTGCTGACCGTTACATCCTTCCTGTTTTTTAGATGACATGATTTAAATGGCTCAGCAGTCGTGATTTGTTGTCCTGATCCACCAGCCAACTGCGAGATAGTACAGTCCTTGTGATGAGCGTAAGGATTCCTTTCCGCTTGCCTCAGACTGCATAATGCAGTCAGTTCAGTCATCAGAGGGAGAGGGTGCGTGTTTTGGTCTGCCCTCTCAGTTCACAGTTAGTTTGACAATGTGCACAATAATTCCTCTGTTGGGCAGACGCTAACCCAGGTCGAGCGTTTCATGTTTGTTAGTTCTGCTAAGATTTGACACAGCTCGGTCTATCTGGTTTGTTGTGTCTTGGGACTTCTTCTCATCAGGAAAGTAAATATACTGAATAATGAATTGGATTGGCTGATGGTGCTCTATTAAAAAAATAGAATTTATTCTTGATTTCAGTAGGTCTCTCAGTGTAGTCTTGGGCTGGTTTTGGCTGAATAATCTAGTGTTAATTAAACTTTTCTTGCAGCTGGCTGCTCACATAGCTGATTAAATGCAGTGTCAGGGTTCAGTCACAGACTTTGCTGAAGTGAAGAAACACTGTACTTTTTCAGTATAATTGAGATGCGATGGTGGTTTCTAATGGCACTGCAAGTACAACATACCTCTCAAAATGTTTCAGTTAATTCAGGAGATTATTAGCAGCTATGATAAGAGTGTAAAATAAAGCTCTGTTGTGTTAACATCCTGTTGTCTGCTGTGTGCCCACGCTTGTTCCCTGGCTCCATGTAGCACCAGACCTCCTGTCTGGAAGACAACCTTTAAGAATATCCCTGGAAAACTGGAGCAGACCTGCTGCTATTTTAATCGAAACACAGTTTTGGCCCACTACTTGCTGGTTTTTCTCTCCTTCAAGGCAAATGTCAGCTGCTGCCATATACAGTATGTTTTCCCTCTGCATTTTTTTTGTTGTTGTGACTCCTTCAGAGGCCTTAAAAGTTTTTTTAAGTTTGAATGTTCCACTTCTAGCTGAGTTTTACTTTTAGTCCAAATGTAGCAAACTGCTGGCACGCTGTACTGGACAAGTCTATGTTTGTATTAATTTAACATGTTTCAGTTCAACCACCATCAAAACAATGAGTCAAAAACTAGCTTATAGCTCATTTTTTCCAGTGGTTATTAAGCATCACTCAAACTATTTAGAAGTTATGAGTAACAAACAGTTTTAAGAGTTTATGAATGTTGTCAACAACTATAACTCCACCTGTGAAACATTCATAACCAGCAGATAAACAAATAATAATTGACAATATTACAACACAGAGTTGTAATCACCCGTATCTTGGCATATTTCATTATATGCAATTATTATGTTTATGAAAGAAGTGTTTATTAGTTTGTAAATGGGTAAAGAATGAAACTTCAAGATCAACATTTCTTGATGATGTGTTATGAAACATTTAAAACAGTTTTAATCCTGACTCTGAATGATAATGACTTTAAAAGTTTTCTAAAACATTTGGAGAGTTTGTTCATGTGTGTAATCATATATCATCAATGATGTTTGTCCCTTTAATAGAGGCCTGCAGTCAGCAGCTGGTTAGCTTAGCATTAAAAGTGGCAACAGGGGGCCTGGGGAAACATACACTCCCTGTAATTAAAGTAAGCAAATGATATATAACATGTTAGTTAGTGAGTTGTAGAGGTGCTGTGGATTTTGCTACCAGAGCCTGGTTTCCTACTGTTTCCAGTCTTTATGTTGAGCTAAGCTAATCTGCTGACTCACTGTAGCTTCATATTTACTGTGCAGACATGAGAGTGATATCTTCTAATCTTACTGTCTGTCAGGAACTGTGTGTATCCCAAAATACTGAACTGTTACCTTGAGTGTGATTACAGCTGTGTCATACTGTGTTATCAATTGTTGAGGCCTCAGCCACTCAGTTACTTTCAAAAATGTACTTATCTGTTCACAGGTACATTATAGTCTTATGCACAATCGATTAAGTGTTATACCTCTTAACAATGCTAAAAGGGTTAAATTAAAGTTACCTGATAAAGGTAAAGATTCTCATTGTTAACAGTTTTTAAAAATATTTCTAATATTTCCAGTTGCAGAACCTGGGCGTGAACCCAGCCAACATTGGGTTCAGCTATCTGACCATGGAGTCGGACAAGTTCATCTGCATCAGAGAGAAGGTGGGTGAGCAGAACCAGGTTGTGATCGTGGACATGTCTGACCCCACCAACCCAATCAGGAGACCAATCTCTGCCGACAGTGCCATCATGAACCCCGCTAGCAAGGTCATCGCCCTGAAAGGTAAAGTAGGAGTACGTACGGTGAGACGCACAGCAGCACATGCTGCATCGCTGGCTATTAGGAGAGAAATACTGCGTTGTTGTGAGAAAAAACAGTTTGCTGATATTATCAGTGACTTCATGCCAAGTGTTGAGGTTATTATTGTTTTTTCAATTCCCAGAATAAAGTCTGCATGGCAATCACACTGTTTATTTGTCTCTAGTTTTAACAGATTTAGCCATCTACTGGTATTGCCATGGGAATGCCATGGTCATGCAATGACTAACGCTCTGTCAGTGCTGTAAATATGTAGAGTGCACTCAGTTCTATTGCCTGAACGTACTAAATTGGTTGTGCAAATTGATTTTCTGCCACTGAATCTAGCCCTTAGAGCACAAACACAAGCGCTGATCAGGATGATTTGCCTATAATGCTTCTCCCCCCCTCCCTCTGAGGATAATATGCCCCTGTTTGCCCTCTCCCTGTGGTCTATCTTTGTCTTCTCTTTCTTACCTGATTGACACTTTGCTTTTTCTCCCTTGCTTTCTGTCATTTCTCAGACGGTGAGTTGCTTTCTGTCTGTCTACCCGTCTGGCACTCTGTTGTGATGATACAGTAGCCATGTCTCTCTCATAAAAGCTTCCCACATACCCCTCTCAAGTAGAGCAGACCTATTTTGACCGCTGATCAATCAAAAGACAGACAACTGTTTAGAAATGACTTCAACTGCCAGTAAATTGCATCAGCATCACACCCCCTGCTCCAGCCTGACCTGCAGGCACATATGGTACCCTACTTTTATGAGAACTATACATGTGTTAGCATGACTTGTTGTATGCCGGTAGAGTGTATGTGTGGTATGCATCATCAGATATGACACATTGAGAAGAGTTTGGGCACTGTGTGTGTCTTTGCACGCCTGTGTGAGCGTGTGCCAGAAGCCATATCAACGTTCAGATCTTTTCTCGCTGCATATTAGGGGTGCCATTAATGTATCATTATAGCTGTGTGTGCTGATGGCAGTTTGTACAACAGCTCCAGTATTCACCTGAATCATGCATCTCCTCACCTGTTTGTTTCTGTGTAAACTTTATTGGCAAATGCAGGTTGTTACTGTTCACATGCACAATATTCTACATCATGGAAACATTAATGTGGCTCAACTAAACTTGTCCAAATTTAGTCAGTAAGTCGTTATTGCCTTAAAGTTGCTATTTGCTGTCTGCGGTCAGTTACACCCAGGAAATGTCAGCCAGGTTCCCGAATATAGAGTTTTGCCTTTTTTTCTTTCAAACACCCTGAACCAGAATGACATACTGAGATATTTGTGTCTGATATTTCCACTGGTTTCCCCTTACAGTTGAGATTAATCAAATTAATTTGTTTGCTGTGCTCACAGCACTGAACACTTTACAGAAAGTATGTCTTGTTACTGATAGATGACTAGATAATCCACCAGTCAACAGTTTTCTTCCTTAAATTAAACAGTTCAAGTAAAAAGCTGTCCTTCAACTGTGTTACATTGAGGTGGTGGCAGAAATTTCAGGCACAAATAAAACCAAAATTACACTGTATATGTGGCCAGTTACCACAAGATATAGGTGAGTGAATACAAGTTTATACAATTTTGGTGAACTGATTGGGCTGGGTGATGAAAATTCACAGACACCAGGCTAAATTTCAGAAAGTAAGTTAACAGGCTAAATTCTTTATTTTTGATCAAATCTTTCCTCACTGAGATGTAAGGGTAGCCAGTGAGGAGGTAGTTTAGGACACAGGGAACCACATGTGAGGATTTAACTCATGATGCTATCACAGTGTTTTTAGTCCGTGCCCATAAATATGTATCTTCTTCAAACCACAAACAACAAAACAGTCTCCCATCTCAGATAACCACATATGATATCTTGATTAAAGTTTTTGTGTTCCTAATTATTATTAATACCGGAATTGTTTTAATACACGAAGATGTGATAAGTTAAATGCAGCTTTCTTAATAGCCCAGTATAATTAGATTAAACACAAAAAATGATGATACAGTTTTTAGTATCTGTAGTTGTTATTGCATGCAATACAGGTAGTAAATACAAAAGTTTTTTGAAACCATTGTTCAGTAAGATCATCAGTTTATTATTATTGGACTGAATGTATGAAATCATCATGATTTTGATTTGAGGTTTTACCACCCACCTCTGCTCTCTATCTACCTGCCCTCACCCTCTGGGCTCAGTTATCAACATCATGCTTCCTGTCTGTCTCACCTCTCTCCTGTGTTTCTTTACCTCCCCTCAGCTGCCAAGACGCTGCAGATCTTCAACATTGAGATGAAGAGCAAGATGAAGGCTCACACCATGACTGAGGAGGTCATGTTCTGGAAGTGGATATCAGTAAACACTGTTGCCTTGGTGACGGATACGGCCGTCTATCACTGGAGCATGGAGGGGGATTCCCAACCGACCAAAGTATTTGATCGGCACGCCAGTCTGGCGGGATGTCAGATCATAAACTACAGAACTGACGAACAACAGAAGTGGCTACTGCTGATAGGGATCTCTGCACAGGTACAAAAGCACAGATGAACATGTTTACTCATGCCCTCGGCTCATACAACGAAAATGCACAACGGAAGAATATCTCTGAGAGGAATTAGCATGATTTGTCACTCTGTCTGATCCCCTATCTACATCTGCTCATGAGGCAAAAACTCCTTCACATTATCTGAGAACACATCGTTCTCTCTCTGTTTTTTCCCCTCTCTTCACACTAACCCTGCATTTTCTCACCCAAAAACAGAGCATTGAGAGACACTTTCAAGAGTGAAAAATGCAGAAATGTCAGTCTTGCATTTTAATGTGTATGTTGAGAACAAATCTTTGGAAAACGACAAACTAAGCCTGTTAAGACTTCTAAAGCACTGTATACTGTAAGTGTAGCTGATCACCAAAAGAGTTGTATCTAGCTTAATTTTGTCAGACTGCTTCATGATCATAAGATAGTGATATGAGCAACATATCAGTGCAGCAGTGCAGAATTTATTACATTTAAAGCAGCAATCGAATCGCTATTTCATGCTTGTTGAGTTGTTTGACTGCAGAAAAAATATGTAAAACAGCTTGAGTGTGAGTCAGCCTGTATTGAAACATAGCCTGAGTGATGAAGGGAAGGAGAACAGATTAGTAGAGTAGCTGGAGCTGTATTTGTGAACCTGCTTGAACCTAGAATCATCTTTGAGCTTTAACCATTTCATTAACACGGTGCTCTTGCTGACTCAATGGATCAATAATTCCTTTCACTTGCTTTTGTGCTGCAGCAAAACCGTGTGGTTGGGGCGATGCAGCTGTATTCTGTCGACAGGAAAGTGTCCCAGCCCATCGAGGGCCACGCCGCTGCCTTCGGGGAGTTCAAAGTGGAGGGAAATGCCAAACCCTCCACCCTCTTCTGCTTTGCTGTGCGCTCGCAGGCTGGGGGAAAGGTGAGGGCCCCTGGATTGCACACAAGGATTTCACTCATGATGCTATCACAGTGTATTTAGTCTAGTCTCTGAACAAAGACCTCTGAATTGCACAAAAAGGCAGTTTTAGTTAAGATCATAGAGGAAACAACCTTTATGCTTTGTGTTCCAAAGTAGCCACTTAATGTTGAAATAAAGAAAGTCAGAGTTTATTTATATGCATGCTCTCCCCTCTGTTGTCGTCCACATTCATATTTGCTTTTACTGTGGATGTTTACCTGCTGTGGTCATTTCATCATGAGGACTTGCTTCTTCCAGTTGCACATCATTGAAGTGGGTCAGCCAGCTGCAGGAAACCAGCCATTTGCTAAGAAAGCAGTGGATGTGTTCTTCCCTCCAGAGGCCCAGACAGACTTTCCTGTAGCTATGCAGGTAAGAGCCCCCCCCCCCCACTACTCCCCACTACTCCCCACTACTCATTAGCTTTGGATGAATGAAGGGTGACTGCTGAGCACTTAACATTCTCTCTCTCTCTGATCTTTCTCCTCAGATTGGTAGTAAGCATGGTGTAATATATTTGATCACCAAGTATGGTTACATTCACCTGTACGACCTGGAGTCTGGAGTGTGTATCTACATGAACCGAATCAGTGCAGAGACCATCTTTGTAACAGCCCCTCATGAAGCCACCTCAGGAATTATTGGGGTCAATAAGAAGGGACAGGTGAGAAAACTAATTGTATTATTTTTTCCAGCTGTGTATGGAGGCAGTCTCAACAGACAGACATATAGTTTCTTAATTATACATGTTTTCTTTCATGGCTTCTTTACCTTCACTGTATTCATATGCTTATCCATTATTTTCTTTCTAGGTGTTGTCAGTGTGTGTTGAGGAGGAAAACATCGTCAACTATGCCACCAATGTCCTGCAGAACCCTGATCTAGCCTTGAGGATGGCTGTGAGGTCAAATCTCGCTGGGGCTGAGGAGCTTTTTGCCAGAAAGTTCAACACTTTGTTTGCCCAGGGAAGCTATTCCGAGGCTGCAAAGGTTGCTGCATCAGCACCCAAGGTTTGTCTGTGTATCTACTGCTACACTGTAGTGTTTGCACATCATAATACGAACCAGGTGCACTGGCAAAAAGTCAAAAAAACTGTTCTAGAGAAAGGTACTTACTTGCACACATTTTTACATTTGTACATTTTTACATTTGTACATCTGTACATCTGTGTTAACAATCAATCTGAGTTTTTTCGCTGATGATTTAAAAACTATACCAGCTACATCCACTGTAGTTCAGTATTTGCTGATATACTGCAATAAATATGAATTTCTAGTTCCAGCAGATTTAATGGAATTACTCTTTCAAATTTTCTCTCTACTTTTTTTCATCCTTTACCCACAATCCCTCAGGGTATCCTGCGGACGGCAGAGACCATCCGTAAGTTTCAGAGTGTCCCGGCCCAGCCAGGTCAGGCCTCTCCGCTGTTGCAGTACTTTGGTATTCTTCTGGACCAGGGCCAGCTAAACAAGTTTGAGTCTCTGGAGCTGTGCAGGCCCGTCCTGCAGCAGGGCCGCAAGCAGCTACTGGAGAAGTGGCTGAAGGAGGACAAGGTAGGGCCAGAGGATTAGAACAACAAGGCAGCTTTCACAAGCCTGTGCTGATCTGTAGCTACACACAAGAAAAAGTCATTTTGAAAGTGAAGATGATGATGTCTCTGAAGTTCCTCATGTATAAGTTGTGCTTGTTTACCATGTTGCATCATCTTCATGATGATCATTCACTCACAGCTGGTAATTGTGATTATATATGTGCTGTAGCTGGAGTGCTCAGAGGAGCTGGGAGACCTGGTGAAGGCCTCTGACCCCACACTCGCTCTTAGTGTGTATCTCAGAGCTAATGTCCCCAACAAGGTCATCCAGTGCTTCGCTGAGACCGGACAGTTTCAGAAGATAGTGCTGTATGCTAAAAAGGTAATCAGGGAGCTTGCTTCCCTTTTCCGTTCCCTTATTTAATTATGCATGGAAAACGGATACACAAAAGTAACATCATATTAGCTTGGAAACATTAGTGAGATGGGGTGATGTGGTAGATAGTTTATTGAACATGTCATACATTTTTTCTTTGTACAAATTCATTATTAGTGAATTGAGAATTGCATTTTTATCTCACTGTACTTTTGCAGGTGGGCTACACCCCAGACTGGGTGTTTTTACTGAGAAACGTGATGCGCGTCAATCCAGACCAGGGACTGCAGTTTGCCCAGATGCTGGTCCAGGACGAGGAGCCGCTGGCCAACATCAACCAGGTAATGCACGCACCCAACGTTACCACCTCGCTCACTAGAGACGCACAATATTGTCTTTACTCATGCCCTCCGCACGTTAATCTCACACATGCACGCAAACACACAAAGAGCCCAGTGTGGGAGCCTCCATCTGTGTTATTCCAGATGTGGCAGCAATGCCAGGAATTCATTGAGTCAGTGATCCCCCCCTCCTCCTTGTAAAGCCACATCATTGCTCCGCTCAGTCTGGACCACCGCCAGCTAAACAAGTCTCAAATAGAGAATTTGATGACTTGATGCTTCTTTAAATTAAGACTCCTGCCTCCTTTTCAGTTGTAGCCTCCACAGATGTTGTTAAATATTAAAAGCAGAAACATCTGGCTGCCGGGCCTGTGATGCTCGATGGTGCGTTGCATGCTAACTCAATTCACGGCTCACAGATGGTGGGAAATCAGAAATCTTTACATGTTTTCTAACTGCTGTTCTTTCCATCTCTCTTTTTTTTTGCTCTCTTGCCCTTTGGTAGATTGTAGATGTATTTATGGAGGGCAGTCTGATTCAGCAGTGCACCTCCTTCCTGTTGGATGCTTTAAAGAACAACCGCCCAGCCGAAGGACACTTACAGACACGTCTGCTTGAGATGAACCTCATACATGCCCCCCAGGTGAACATGCAGACTTACTGTCCTGATTGCAAAAAGCAAACATCAGCTTTGATTATGTTAAATAACATTTGTGTGTGTTCATGTGTGCATGAACTTTTTCAGGTAGCAGATGCGATCCTGGGGAACCAGATGTTCACGCACTATGACCGTGCCCACGTTGCCCAGCTGTGTGAGAAAGCAGGTCTGCTGCAGCGAGCCCTTGAACACTACACTGACCTGTATGATATCAAACGAGCTGTGGTGCACACACATCTGCTTAACCCTGAGGTACGCTTGTGGAAGTGCGGTCATGCTTGTGAATACCGCTCTCACGGGAGCATCCAATTTTTGCTCCTTTTTTTGTTTTTGACGGTGTGTGAAAATGCCTGAACTCACTTTTTCTTTCCTCCTCCCTGCTCAGCCTGCTGTCTCACTTTCTCCCCTGACTTCTTTTTTCTCATTCTGACTCTGCTTTTAGTGGCTGGTGAACTTCTTCGGTTCTTTATCAGTAGAAGACTCCTTGGAGTGTTTAAGGGCCATGCTGTCGGCTAACATCAGACAGAACCTGCAGCTTTGTGTCCAGGTGGCATCTAAGTATCACGAGCAGCTGGGGACTCAGGCGTTAGTGGAGCTCTTTGAATCCTTCAAGAGTTATGAGGGTAGGTGTCACATGTGGGCATGGGTGGTTTGCAGACCTGGGTCGTGTTGGATTAAAGCAAGGGAACAGAATGTGTTAAATGAGTGATTTCCCTCATTTTTATCATCAGGCTTTCAAGTGGTAGTAACCAGACTAACTTTGCTGTTTCTTCCTCTGCCTTCTGTATTCAAGGACTGTTTTACTTCCTGGGGTCGATTGTGAATTTCAGCCAGGAGCCTGATGTCCACTTTAAGTACATCCAGGCTGCCTGTAAGACGGGCCAGATCAAAGAAGTGGAGAGAATCTGTAGGGAGAGCAACTGTTACGACCCAGAGAGAGTGAAAAACTTCCTCAAGGTAAAATGACCCCCTTTGTCAGAATGTTTAGTGAGTGATTTTATCATTCAGCAACATTTTCTTATATACTGTATTACCCATTTCATACAAGTTAATCACAAATGAACCTCCTGTTTCTTCTCTTTGTAGGAGGCCAAGCTAACAGACCAGCTTCCTCTTATCATAGTGTGTGATCGCTTTGATTTCGTCCACGATCTGGTGCTCTACCTCTACCGCAACAATCTACAGAAATACATAGAAATCTACGTACAGAAGGTGAGAGCGGGACCAGAGCTGAGACTTTCTACATAACTGGTTTCTACCAAATCAGAGTCTCTCCTTATTTAAGCTGCATGTTGCCACTTACTAGGAATTTATTGCCCTTGTTTTCAGGTGAACCCCAGTCGTTTACCTGTGGTGATAGGCGGGCTGTTGGATGTAGACTGTGCTGAAGATGTCATCAAGAACCTGATCATGGTGGTCAGGGGGCAGTTTTCCACCGATGAGCTGGTGGACGAGGTAGAGAAGAGAAACAGGTGAGACTAAATGATAAAAGCAGCCACTGTTTCCTGTTATCTTACATAGCTGCTTCTGGATGTCTCATTGCATAAAGCACCTGATTAATGTATGTCTCTTTAGGTAAGAGGTGTTTAATGGAACCTCTTCTTTTTGAAATTTTTTGGCCTTTATTAAATAGCTGTTAGATAAGCAGCAGACAGGAAATGAAGGCAGAGAGGGGGGTGTATGATGTGCAACAGGCTGTATTTGAACTATGGATGTTACTGTTATGTGGTTACGTGCTGTAACCATTCGGTTACTAAGGCATCCCAAATTGAGCCCTTTTAAAAAATGTAACTAGATGTAGCAGTTATAGAGGCTATGCTCACACTGTAAGACATGTTTGTTGTCTGACAGAATGGGCTGGCTAAAAGAGAGAGCAGCGATCTTAGTCACAGAAGTCAAAAAGTAAATACAGAATTGATAAATAATCATCTCTTTCTCAATAATGCTTGAGAGGATCAGTAGAAATTAAGTTAGAAATGTAAATACTTCATCATGATCACAAAAAGAAGTGACTGAGATATGCATATAAATAAATATGGAGAGAAAGACAGGCTCCTATGTTTGTCTTTTGCTCTGTGTACAGTTGGCAGTTTATGCATTTCAGACGCTGAGGTAAATATTTTCATTTTAGCATGCAGGGTTGATGCAGTGTTGATTCTGTCTGGGCTTTTCAGAAGCACTGTTTTCCCACTGTATTGTTCGTGGATACGTCAATAATGCTAGACAGATTAGCTGTGCCTCATCTAATGAAACCTATTTCGAGTACAAATCCTCTTTGTTCCCATTCTGTTTTGAGAAATGTGAATGTGAGAAAGTGTAAATCTAAATGGTTACTCTGCTGAATGCACAACACTGCCATCTAGTGTTTAAAAACATCAAAATAGAAATACAATTCAGGCTTCATACCAGAAGGTTCATGGTGCCATAGTACATGTAAGTTCAAATCTTCCTCTAAATCTTATTTAATGAAGCTTATATATCAAAACACTGTGTCCTCTTCTCAGGTTAAAGCTTCTTTTGCCATGGCTGGAGTCCCGTATCCATGAAGGCTGCGAGGAGCCAGCCACTCACAATGCCCTGGCAAAGATCTACATCGATAGCAACAACACACCCGAGCGCTTCCTGAAGGAGAACCCGTTCTACGACAGCGCTGTGGTGGGAAGATACTGTGAGAAGAGAGACCCCCATCTGGCCTGTGTGGCCTATGAGAGAGGCCAGTGCGACCTGGACCTTATCAAAGTGTGTAGATCACGTCGTGTAACATTCAGATGATCATTCACGTAACTGTAATCTTGTTAAATCTTTAATCTCTTTATATCTTTCGTTTTCAGGTGTGCAATGAGAACTCGTTATTCAAGAGTGAGGCTCGATATCTGGTACGACGGAAAGATCCAGAGCTTTGGGCCAACGTGTTAGAAGAGAACAACCCGTACAGGAGACAACTCATCGACCAGGTCAGGTTTTCTTCAGTGATGCAGACTGTGAATGAGTGGTGTTTTTTCTATGTTTATTTTTGCTATCTACTTATTGTATCTCATTTCAGGTGGTGCAGACAGCACTGTCAGAGACCCAGGATCCAGAGGAGGTGTCCGTCACAGTCAAGGCCTTCATGACTGCAGATCTGCCCAATGAGCTGATTGAACTGCTGGAGAAGATTGTACTTGATAACTCTGTCTTCAGTGAGCACAGGTACTGCAGGCTTACAGCTTGTTAGGCACCATGATAATTTAACCACAGTACTTGTAGTCTTTTTTTAATAATCCTGCTGTATTTTCACTAGGAACCTCCAGAACCTGCTGATTTTGACGGCCATCAAAGCAGACCGCACTCGTGTCATGGAGTACATTAACAGGCTAGACAACTACGACGCTCCGGACATTGCTAATATCGCCATCAGCAATGAGCTCTTTGAAGAAGCGTTTGCCATTTTCAAGAAGTTTGATGTCAACACTTCAGCCATACAGGTGAAATAAATGCACAACTGCTCGAACTGATGCTGGCATTTTAAGTTCAATAATTAGCATTAGCTTGTGTAAACTGAGTTCTGATCTGAGTACTTCTTTTATCTAAAATGGAGTAGTATAACGTAAATTTTGCAGTACCTACAGAATGTGTCAGATGATACAATGTGACTCTCTCCTTTCCTTGTTTCTGTAGGTATTGATAGAGCACATAGGGAACTTAGATCGTGCCTATGAGTTTGCTGAGCGCTGCAATGAGCCTGCAGTGTGGAGTCAGCTGGCCAGAGCTCAGCTGCACAGAGACCTGGTCAAGGAGGCTATTGACTCATATATTAAAGCTGTTGACCCATCAGCGTACATGGAGGTGGTTAATGCAGCCAGCAAGAACAGTAAGCCTTCGCTTTGCTGTGTAACTCTGCTACACGACAGCAGTAATTGTTCTGAGTTGATCTTTAAGGTGTCGTTTGTACTTTGCAGATAACTGGGAGGACTTGGTTAAATTCCTCCAGATGGCTCGAAAGAAAGCGAGAGAGTCGTACGTGGAGACGGAGCTGATCTTTGCTTTAGCTAAGACGAACCGTCTGGCTGAGCTGGAGGAGTTTGTCAGCGGGCCCAACAATGCTCACATACAGCAGGTAAGAAGAACATCACAGCTGTCATGTTCTTTGCCAGGACATTCATCTGCACGTTTATCTGCTAATTTCTTTCTGTCCTCCTCCAGGTGGGCGACAGATGTTATGAGGAGGGTATGTACGAAGCAGCCAAGCTCTTGTACAACAATGTGTCTAACTTTGCTCGCCTTGCATCGACACTAGTCCATCTGGGAGAGTACCAGGCAGCTGTGGACAGCGCCAGGAAAGCCAACAGCACACGAACATGGAAAGAGGTATGTTTAGCCTCTGCTCAGTTAGTTTTTTCTTTTTTCATCGTGGAAGGTTTTATCATCCTTTATCAGTCTGTCTAAAAAGTTGAAATGTCGTACTCTATATTCTAAGGTAGCACCCTGGTAATGTATGTTATTTGTACACATTAACATTTCAAAAATGTTGGCACAGTTATTTTAGTTAGTGTTCAACAACAACACAACACTTGAGTCTATTTATACATGCAAGTCATGTGGGAGTTCCTCTAATTACCAGGTTATAACTTGTAAATGCTGTTGTCAGCACCCAACAAGTTGTAATTACAACTGGGAAGTCTGATGTATCTGACCCAGAAATATAATAATGCCTGGAAAGTAAACCAATATTTACCTTCTGCCAGCTTAAGGCCTTTGTTTAAGGTAATTAGATGCAAATGAAATTAGTATAGTGTTATATTAAAGTATTTTTATCCCCCCTCCACCCCCATGGACAAATCTATGATAATAAAACTTAGTTTTCCAAAGACGTCAGTGCTTTCTACTATCTTGTTTACAGTAGTTGTAGATACTCATTTATGAGAGTGTGAACAGAAAATGCTGGTATCATGTTTCAGCTTTTTAGAAAGAATAATGCAAACATTGGCCCCTTTCAAGCATTGAATACCAAGTATGAGTATCTAACTCAGATTCTTATAAGCCCATTGTATTTCCTTTGAGAATAAGAGAGGATAATATAGAGATAAAATTATTTACAGAATGGTCTAAAAAGGCAAACGAGACATGCATTTAACCTTCTGCCTCTGTGTATTTAACCTTGTGCTGCTGCAGCCTTTGGGTAATGTAACACTGATTTCAGATATGCTGAGTTGGAAATGTTACAGAAATGTTATTAGTAAGATCCCAGCGTTGACTAAATGCGAAAGTGACTCTGGCACTTATTCAGACATGAGACCAACACGACCTTTTTCATAATATTTCCTGTTTCCTCTCGGTGACTTTCCTCTCTCTCCCTCCGACTGTCAGGTGTGTTTTGCATGTGTGGATGGCGAGGAGTTTCGGCTGGCACAAATCTGTGGCCTTCACATAGTGATCCACGCTGATGAGCTGGAGGACCTGATCAGCTACTATCAGGACCGCGGGTACTTCGAGGAGCTCATTGCTCTGCTGGAGGCTGCGCTGGGTCTGGAGCGGGCTCACATGGGCATGTTCACTGAGCTCGCCATCCTCTACTCCAAGTTCAAACCTCAGAAGATGAGGGAGCACCTGGAGCTGTTCTGGTCCAGAGTCAACATCCCAAAGGTAGAGTATGTCTGTACGTGAGTGTGTGTTTAAAAAGAGTTCCTACTATTGTAATAAATCAAAGAGAATCACAAACAAGGAGGCTGCTTGTGCGCTCTGAACTCCTTTGATTTATTGCTCCGCAAAGATTTCTGCTTCTCATCAGCACCTTAGAAGGAAAGTAATACTGTGCCCAGAAAGTTTCTTGAATTGTTTGTGTCTTTAGCTGGCTACAAGATACTGCACTGAAATATTACTGATGTCTTGTTAGATTCACACCTTCAATTCAATGTTTTCACTTTGAATAAAGGATTAAACATTCCTCTATGAGACTGTTAGTCTGTAATAGTCTGTTCTCCTGTCCTTATAAAACCAAACAGTAGACTCAAGAATATCTTGTTATTGAGGTGGAAAACAGCTGTTGGCTGTTTTCTTTGTCTTGAGAGTTCATAAAATCCTTGAAATCTTGAGAAGTTTTCAAAAACATTTATCTTGAAATTACTTGATCTTGGTGAATATTCTCCTTGTTGGAACTTGTTCTCATGATGAATTAACACTTATCATGTGTTAAAAAAATGAATTATATTAATACATACCAATAATTTCTTGACCTGGCCAAGTCATGAGTAAAAAAAACTGAAGGTTCGGCAGTGGCTAACGACTTTCCAGTACTTTTCTCTTCTTTTGTATGTTCTACCATAGCATGTTGATTAGTTAGAGCCAGTCGGGTCTTTTCCTGTGTCTTGGACACAAACGTTTTCCTCTCATGAATAGGCCACATAATTAAATTACCTTTAAAAAGATGTCCCTCCTTTATCAGTACATTTTATCCCAAATATACCAAATGTCAGTCATTAAATTTCAGCAAACAAGATATTGTAAGTTATGGTAGAGTCTTTAAATTTGAATACAAAATTTATAATTGAACCTTGAAAACTGTTTTGTTTCCTGTACTTTGCTGACCAGGTTCTTCGTGCAGCAGAGCAGTCTCACTTATGGGCAGAGCTGGTTTTCCTTTACGATAAATACGAGGAGTACGACAACGCAGTCATTACAATGATGTCTCATCCAACAGATGCATGGAAAGAGGGGCTGTTCAAAGACATCATTGCTAAGGTAAATAAAAGTATTTGTGACTGAGCTGTTTTATTTCCTTTTTAAACTTTTAATTATCTTTACATTTATTCTTTTTTCTTGTCCTCAGGTTGCCAACGTGGAGTTGTACTATAAATCTCTTTCCTTCTACCTGGATTACAAACCGCTCCTACTGAACGACCTGCTGACTATTCTGTCTCCGCGGTTGGACCACAGCCGAGCTGTCACCTTTTTCAGCAAGGTAACCAGCAGTTATTTTTCTTAACAGATCATACACAGTGAGACATGACATGACATGGGTTGTTTTTGCTTGACCAGGTGAACCAGCTGAAGTTGGTGAAGCCTTACCTGAGATCTGTCCAGAATCACAACAACAAGTCCGTCAATGAAGCTCTGAACAATCTGTTGACAGAGGAGGAAGACTACCAGGTCTCTCAGCCATACGGTTACTGGAGTTGATGATAAAAAGTAGACAAAATAAGTAGTAGTAAATACACCAGATTCTGTGTTCACTAGGTGGCACTGCTGACATTGAATTACAACAAACTGTTTCAGGTATCACTTTTCTCACTGTGCTGTGTGTACTTTCTTATGTGTCTTATCCACAGGGCCTGAGAGCATCCATTGATGCCTATGATAACTTTGATACCATTGGCCTGGCTCAGAGGTTAGAGAAACATGAACTGATTGAGTTTAGACGTATTGCTGCTTATCTGTACAAGGGCAACAACCGCTGGAGACAGAGTGTAGAGCTCTGCAAGAAGGACAAACTCTACAAGGTAAGAATTAAATTCACAGACAGTGAAGTACCTCCATGCCCCCATAGATGTCAGTGTTTGTTTACACTTCAGATACAGTAGCTATATTTGGAGATTGATTTATTAACCATCTAACATCCAGTAAAGATCAATAAAATCATGTCAGTTGGCCATTTCCTCACAAAAATGTTTGTTTAGACAACCCAAACTTTTATCAGAGTCAGTTAAATATCCTGTACTTGTCTTTCCCAGGATGCCATGCTGTACGCTGCAGAGTCTAAGGATGCTGAGCTGGCAGAGACTCTGCTCCAGTGGTTCCTGGAGGAGGGCAGGAAGGAGTGCTTCGCCGCCTGCCTGTTCGCCTCCTACGACCTGCTGCACCCTGATGTGGTGCTGGAGCTGGCGTGGAGGCACAACATCATGGACTTTGCCATGCCGTACTTCATCCAGGTCATGAGAGAGTATCTCACAAAGGTTAGTGCTTCACTGAAGAGCAATACAGAGTTAATGTTATTTATTGTTTATTTGTAGTTCTTGCTTTAATGTAAAAGTAGGTTTCATTATTTATTATTATTTTAGAAGGCACGTTTGAAATTCTGTATTTTTACTTCGTACTAAAGTTGGTTTATTTTTCTTAGATTGTTTAATTTCCTGTAGAAACCTGCGCTGACAAGTGAGAGATGGGCAGTAGTCTGTAGAGGTATTGAAAAACATACCGACAGACAGTTGCTAGTAGCTAGAAATAATGAGTTGAGGAGGTAGAGAGAAAGGCTTTATTAAGTAATGCTACTTTTGTGTATTTACCAGTGAACTCCCTCTGGTCATCATGATTTCCTAAAATGTTGACCTGTAGACATGTGAGGTCACTTGAGGTCATCTCTTTGGGTTCTTTTCCAGGTTGATGAGTTTGCAGCGAAGGTGACGGTCTCTGGCCCTCTTTTTTATTTCTCCTCTGTGTTCTGTCTGTTTTTTTTTTGTTTTTGTTTTTGTTGTAACTTATCTCTTAGGTTTCTGATGTAGGAACCTAGCATGGACTGTAGACTTGAGTACGGCCTAACTAGCTCTGGTCCTGGAGAGCTGCAGTAGCGTGCACAGGCTTTTGTTCCACCTCAGCAACCAGCACAACACATTTTTAATAAATTTTGAGTTTTATCTTCTGGAAGCAGTTTCTAAATTATCCTCCCAGGGAACCTCATTGTGTCGTTGGCATGGGTGATGAATTTTCATTTTCAAATAAAGGCTTTTGGCAGTCAAGCAGCAGCAAATTCATGAAAACATGAAAAATGGAAATGGACAGAGAAGCAAGGCTGTTTACTGATTTTCAGTGCAGACGTCAAAAGCAACAGGCAAAAATGTGGAAGTAGTACATGATGAAATGTAATCTGAGATAGCATGCCTTCTTTGTGTTCTGGTTAGAAATGTGACATTTTCAACCACTATTTAAAGGAATATATCTGCTGTTATATCTGCAGCGGAAATTAACAGTTTGGGTAAATATGCAACAGTTCAGGAAGATGTGTGCTGCTGATGTGAGATTAAAATCATTCATTCTCATTCTCATTCTTATTCTCATTCTCATTTGTTACAATTTTCTATAGAGACTTTTTTTCTGGCATTTTATGATCAATGGTTTAACAAACCTTCATTTTCATTGTATCCAGGAAATAGCATGTGGTCTGAAAAAGAAGTCTTAGACCAGTGGAGAGCCCATAACTGTAACTGCTGTGTTGGTGGCTGGAGCCAAAGCCTTTGCACCATCTTGTTCCTCAGGACCAGGATAAGTCTGTCCTGGCCTAACAGATACCTCTCACCTTCTAACTCCTCTCTTCTTGGGGTTGCATCTAGTGTTAAGTGGCATTTAAAAATAAGTCTTTGACAATTTCAGTTCTGTTGATATAAAACCATGAGACTGACGTCGATGGTACTGTATAGTATCATATAAAAAATATGATATTTCCACCTGTGCTAATGTTCTCCAAAGGCAGGTGAAGACAAAAGGCCACTCTAGACTTGTTAGATGCATCCCCGTGTTTTTAACTCCAGGTTAACAAATTTTAGATTCAAATATTTAGCTGTTAGATCAGTGCAGGGCTACAAACACTAACTTCAAAGGTGCTGGAGTCTTCTTTTCCTCTGTCTCTGGGGAAATTATTTATTTCAGCTATTCAGATCAGTTTATTTTCTAGAAATCAAACGTTTTGTTCCCTAAATCACTGGTCAAAGTGGTAGGGATGGAATCTAGCAGCCATTCAGGAAGTCAAATCCCAACTCTTTTGTACTTCTTAAATATGCATTTCTATAGAATATTTTGTAGTAATATACAGAAAGGTGCTTTATGAGTGCTGTTTAACCATTTCACTCTTTTGCCCAACTTTTTGTTTTCTTCATTTCTTTAAATTATTACTCAACAGGAGTTCTACATACAAAAAAATCTACGTTAATTGAGCCGAGCCATTGTTTAAAATCGAGCTCCACTTACATCAGAAACCTTTTGCATTCAGCTGCCTCCACAGTTGAAGCGCAATGCCTGACTATTTCTTTGCACTTAGTGACTACGAAAACTGCCACCACAATCAACTCACTGCGCAGATACTGTATGCCTGGCAAGGATGAGCTTAACCCGTGAGCTTCTGATCTGTAGCTTGATTTAAGTCCAGCAGAATGAAACACAAATGAAAATCTACCAGGAGGGCCTGCTTACAGCCATGAATGGGATGCATGTGGAAGCTGTGATTGTTGTTTCTTGATGATTAGACTGTTAACTGTGAATGGCTGGAAATGTAGCATCAGCATATAGGCATGTATAGCTTTTCCTTTACTTAATACACAATGTAATAGCTCTTTAACCTTGAATCCCACTTTAATTCTACTTTTAGAGGGTCAGCTCACACAAATCACAAAAAAACCCAAAAACATTTTCCCACAGTGGTGTCTACCCATGATGTATTGTATTGCTGAGATATCTGCCTCTGCTATGTCCCATCATTGTTAATCATCTTTTCAATCTTTTATATCTCAAGCTCAAAGCATTAAAAAATGACATTTTAGAGACTGAAAAGCGCTGTAACCAGACCTTGTTATCAACAGTTTTTATTGGAAACTAGTTGGTAACAACAACTGTGTTATTTCATGATGAGCAAGGACAGTGTATCTGGAAAGAGACATTGCTTTTTAGTTTTGTAATGTCCGTTTTCAGTGCTGCATGGAGCAGCATGGAGGAAATTTCACTCCACTCTGTTGAGCTGGGGCGATAGCAGGAGAGGGAGGCTCAGCAGTCACTGTCTGCATGTTTAGAAACCACCGGGGGTTAAATGGATATTTTGTTTTTTGGGTGATTTTTGGGTGAACAGACCCTTTAATTGTTGATTTAACATTTGTCCTGGAAAGCTGTCTTAGAAATTCTCACCAAACCTGCATGGCATCTTCTCTTAGGTAACCTTAGCTGCACTGTGAAGTACTGTGAAGTACTGTGTGTAGTTCTTTCAGAAGTAGGTATGATAAATCAGCTGTGTTAACTAGTCGTATTTATTAGTACTATTTATTTGTTTGTTTGATATTAAATTTAAAAAAATAGTGTAGTCTTACAGTTTAGGCATCAGAGTTTATGGTCAGATGTAATGTATCAAAAATAAATTGTCATGTAAATAAAACTGGCATATGTTACATTGCAGGTGTCCAGTGAAAATCTTTGTTATTGACATAGTTTTATTTCCATATCACCAGGACACATTGGACATTTTTAAATCTATACTTAGATTTTACATTAAGGTTTCTGCAGGATACCTACAATGTATGAAATCAGACTTTTTTTCTCTACAGTGCATCGCAGTGTCTGACTGCTCCTCTTTTCTTTGTTGCCCTCAGGTGGACAAGCTGGAGGAGGCAGAAAGCCAAAGGAAAACTGAGGAGGAGGTGACAGAACCTCAGCCGATGGTGTTTGGTAGGTTTACAGGCAGCAAGTCACCCTGAGGGACAGACAATTGCGGTTCCTGAATAGGAGAAAATTGCTTCCTGCTGCTCTCACAGCAGAATGTGAGCTGCAGTGTTTATCTGCCTGTGCCTGTCCGTTCTCAGAAGCTAAAAAAATGGCTGTTGCTGTTGAAATTGAGATTTTTTTTTTTTTTACATTACCCAAAACATTAACACCTCTCTGTTTTGAATGAATGAACAGGGGGTAGATGGTAGATGAGACCATCACTGAACAAATATGCAAGAGTGAAGAAAGTTGAGTCACTAAAAACACAAAAAAGTAGGCCTGGGCAATACTATTTAAAATCTGTTATATAATATATAGTCATATTTATCTCTAAAGATAAAAAAATGACATTTTTAAATACACGAGTATGTGACATTTCCTTTGTTGCTCTTACTATTTGTACTATATGTTTGTCTGCATTAATTACAGTATAAGCAGGTAGAGACTTTGGACTTTGGGGTGATTGGGTGGTCTGTATAAATGTCACCGTTGTTGCAACCAATGTAATTATATTGGATTCAGACTATTCATTTATGTAAAACTGCAATCAGTTTAAATTAAAATTGGCAGCAGATTCACAATTTCTGTAGTTTGGAAGTGCTTGAAGTGCTGAGCAAAAAACAACGCAGCAATGAAATCTTAGTTGTAAAAAGTTAATGTTTATGTAGCATGTAACCCTGTGTGTCTGTGTGTGTGTTTTTGTACGATCAGGCCAGCAGCTGATGTTGACTGCCTCTCCTGCCACAGTGGCTCCTCAGCCAGCGTACCCGGGCTACGGCTACCCTGCCACCGCCGCCGCAGGTTACCCTGCTCAGGCCACCGCTGCCGCCACCGCAGGTTACCCCGCTCAGGCTGCCGCAGCTGCGGGCTACCCTGCTCAGGCCACTTACGGCTTCAACATGTAGAGGCCTGACCCCTGCCTCTTCCACCCTTACCCCCTTTTCTCCCCCCCTGCACACACTCACACACCTTTCGACCTGAACCACACTGAACCGTGCTGCTCTGGGTCTCAACAGGCCAACTGACGGTGCGGAGAGACCCCACCCCCCTCCTTCCTGAAACTGATCTGGGCCTTCATTTCTCCAATGAGACTCCACCCTCGAGTTCTCTGAAACTGCAATAGAAACCCTTCACCTCTACTTTTCTCCACACACACCTCAGAAGGACCGGATCAAGGCTGTTGGACCCCCCCCCTCTTCTCCACTAGGACGTTATAACTGCATCACTGATCTACACAGCATGAAGTCACCTCTCAGCTCCTAGAGGAATTAACATACCGAAGATAACATTAGTGACACCAAACCACTCTGTCCTGTTGCTGTTCCATGTAGACTTTACTAACCATAGAGCAGCTTTTTTTTCCCTTTGTTTATTTTATTTTTTCCCTATAGATTCAGCACTGATGAGGAAGAGACTTTGTTATTGAGTAGCGGAGGGGCATGTGTGTGTCTCCCCCCTCCCTCCTAAAAGCACTGCTACGGCCTTATATACTTTGAGGAGGTGGCAAAGAAAAAAAAAAAACAGGCTCATTTGTTCTTGTTTTAATTTCACAACTGTCTCATGCTCTGATTAGAAAGACAGTTACTGTGCAATAGTTTTGTTTGTCCTTTCACAACAGGTACAAAGTGTTTGCTGTATATGGACTAAGAACACTTGTTTATGAGGTTACAGTACTCTCTGCTGTGTGTGTGTGTGTGTGTGTGTGTGAGTGTGTGTGTGTGTGTGTGTGTGTGGTGTGTGTGTGTGTGTGTGTTTTGTGTGTGTGTAGCCTCTAAAAAGCCTTTTGAGGGATACATCACCAAAACCAAGAGACACTCAATGAAATTTCCACTCCCTTGCAGCAGCAAACCTTTTGCTGGGTCAGAGCAGTTGATCTTGTCAGTTTACCTTTCGGACTCTTGTTACTGGACATCTGGAGTTTCAGGATGCTTGTGACAAAAAGACAAAAGAAAGAAAGAAAGAAAGCAGGTGAAATAAAAAAAAATGCTATATGCTGTAGTCTGTGCATGTGCTGCCAAACTATAATGCTGCAACCAGGAGCACAATTTTCATGTTACACTCAAGTATATCAAGTATTACTAATGTTGTGTCAAAAACTAAGTGGTGTTCGATGAAACTCTCTCACCTGACTAACAGAAAATGGTGACGAACCAACAGACTTGAGATGAAAACACAGGGGAACATTAGCTCACATCCTGATGCCAGTTGTTTAAAAAAAAAAGAAAAGAAAAAGAATCATTATTGTACTGAAAACAGTGTATAATTTAAGATATATTGAATTACCTAACTAATCAAAGAAGTCAAATATTATGAAATACCGTATGTATTGTCTATAGTGTGTTGTCGTAGTCTTAAAAAAGCATAATGATTTTTGTAAGAAAAGGACAAAATGCAAAAACAGCAGGTTAATAAAATGGCAAAGTCTTGAGGTAAGGCTGCTCAAAGCAGTGACAGTTTGGTTGATTGTGTACTTCCTGTGCTGTCCGACAGCCCCCCCCCCCCCCCCTCCAATGATATGCTGAGCTCTGTCCCACCTGTGGTGTCAACTTTGGATTTGTCAAAAGCAGAAAGCAAGAAAAAAAACTGAGCTGCACACGAAGCACTCCCTTTACCTGCACAAGTCATGCATACAGAAAGAGGAATAAAGTTTACACACAGTGATGTTGGTGCATTTCTTCTCCCCATTACTTCACACCAGGAGAAGGATGTAAAAGCTCGCTGGTGGGTTCAGCCTCTGTTTTCTGTGTATTTACACTTGTGAGCATGATTTTCTTTTCTGCTCCACCTTTATTTCCATCCTTCCCAAGACCCAGACTGACATTTTGGTAACCAAACTGCCAGGACCTGACTGATGGGTTTCTGTCCCTGTGAGAGCTGCAGCCTTTTTGTTTGTAGAGGGTGTGGTTTGGACCTTTTACTGCCTGCTGCTGGGGAAATGCTTAAGGTTGTTGTAGTGAAAGATTTAACAACAGGGGAATCCGTCTTTTTTTTTTTATTCTTCCTCGCCGAAATGCATTTATATGTTAATACAGACGGAGAGATGGAGAGAGAGAGAGAGAGGGGGAGAGAGAGGCGGCGCCCCGCCCTTCCTCTGTTGTGGAGCACAAGTGGCCAGTCCCCTCTCACATATAAACACTGGGTGTGACACCCACTGACCACTGCCACGCATCTGGATCGGTGGTTGTTGGAAGTTCACTCGCTTTACGGAGGGAGATTGCCACAAACTTCCACGCGACAGCAGGATACGGAGACAGCAACTCTTTGTCCGCCCTTCCTCGCTTCCGGTTTGCCTCGCTCTCTTACGTACAACTGTCGTGATACAGACGTTTCCATAGTTACAAATAACAGCTATTGGATTATATAGAAGGTCCCAACTTCCTTGACAGTCCCGGTGTCCGCCCACTGTCAACAGAGAGATCCGCCGGAGTCTCCGGACGCAGCAGAGATCACCTGCAGCCCAGAGAAGCGCGCCAGGCAGCAGCCGTGCGTCTGTTAACGCGCTCCAGTGTACTTGAGAGAAAACTGCAAACTGCCCACTTGAGGATAAACCTCATTAGACTAGAATCTCTTTTGTAGATCACGTTGTTTTTTGGTAAATATGCAGGATAAAGGCACATTTATCAGCCCTTTCCCCAGACCGAGGTGTCTGGCTGCAGCGGCGCCGGCGGGGAAAGCGAAATTAACTCACCCGGGGAAGGCGATTCTGGCAGGTAAGTTCATCATGATGTGTCTCACGGAAAAAAATCTTGAGTTGGTCAACATGTCACTAGTTATGCGAGTAATGATACCGAAGTTAAACGAAATATTGTCTTTGTTTACAGATACTTTGTGTAAGTAAGAGGGTGTGCACTGTGATAGCTTTAATGACCTGTGGGAAAGACTGTAACTGTAAAGACAAAACAGAAAAATTACCATGGGACTGTAACATATATTTTTCAGGGCTGTGTTGGAGTTTGCAGTGAAATTAGCTGAAACTATGAAAACAGGTAACTGTACCAGATAGACTGCTGCAAACAGGATTACCACAATCTACAATGATCGTTTATTTTTAGTGGTGATGCACAGGGGAGGAAGTGAGTCAGTAAAAGGAAATATTTTAATAGAGTTACTACATGCTCCACCAACTTCTGCCACTTGACCCCGTGACCTTTGAGGCTGCTGTAAAAGAGAAACAGTCTTGAGAGCTATGTTACCCAAGAGGAAGACTGCACTTTTCCTCCTCTTGTCCTGTCTAAAGATCACCTCCAGTGCACTTTACATAATGCTATTAGAGCAGAGTGATGCATCCAGAGGTATAGGGGACACTCGGCCAAGGTCTCAGGTGTGTGTGTGTGTGTGTGGTGGTGATCAAAGCATCAAGCATGAGACGATGCAACACAAGAAATTTATTGCTTATTGTTGAGTTTTTATGGAGATGTTGATCATATCCCATAATCCTCAGCAAATTATTTTTTGCTAAATCTCAAATTTCATTTTTTTCTGGAGCATTTTAAGGACTTTTTATCCAACCTGTTTGTGGTTCTGAACTGTTGATTCGTCTGTTGATTGGATTTGGAATAATGGGTTAACCATGTATTCAAACAGAGCCATGTATTTAAATAAAGATTTACTTATAGTTTAGTCAGTATTCAAAAACCCCACTCAATTATCATTATTACTATTATGTATTGGTACGATACAGAGAAATAAAAACATTTTTGCACTGAAGATGTAACCACCAAATGTTTGGTATATATACTTGATGAATTATTGGATTGATTGATCATTCATCATAGTTTTAACAGATCAGTTGATTGGCTGATTTGCTGTGCGTTACTTCAGTCATGCTTGTTTTAGCCTTTATCTATGATTGATATGACACTGGTTTATCCCCGCTGAGGTTCAAAACCCCTCGACCCCCTCTTGTGATGATGCAGCAGGATGCAGCAGCTCAAGCTGATGAAGAGGCTCTCTGAGGTGCTACTGTATTAAGGCTTCATGCTGGTATTTGGCAGCATGCTGTTGATTTTCAGCCTTGTGCTCTGGCAACAGTTACACGCTGAATATTTTATCCCTCTGAATGAATTCCTTTTGATTGAAGTTTAAGAACAAACTGTTTTGGGGGCTGCAACTAGTATTCTTGATCAATCAGTGGATCCTTTGAGCTATCAAATATCAATGAAAATGCCCTTTTAAGTTTCCAGAGCCCAAGGTAACATCCTTAAATTGCTTTCAAACCCCAAAATATTAAGTTTACTATCATATATGACAAAGAAACGCAGCATATCAGTGCATTTTAGAAGCTTAAACCAGCAAACATTTGATATTTTTGATTGAAAAGAAACACCTTGAGTTAACTGTAGAGTTAATGATTTTGTGGTGTGAGTGGACTGAGATGAGGAGAAAAAAAATCTCCTCTCCTGACTCATGTCACCCTGTCAGCTGCCAAGAAATGGAAATGTGGCCGTGGTGAGACCTTTCCCTTCCCCCATCAGCCCCATGCAGCCTGATTGACTGGATATGGCCCAGTATTTGCGCCCTGTTCCCCTCGCTGTGCCGTTCAGCTTGTCTCAAGCCTGTCTGTCCCGTTTTGCAACAGCAGCATGATTACATCCTCTCCCTGTCTCAACCCTGCGCACCCTCTGACTCCTCCCGGCCTCTCTGTCAAAAAAACATTGATTTGTCAGTGTCTTTTAAAGGTTTGGAAATGAAAGTGTGTTAGAGTATCACAGGGATGACTCAGCGATAGATAAACTGCCTCTTTGAGTTTGAGATAGCGATACCGAGATAGCGTCCATTGCAAACACAGCTGATCATTTACATTGTCCGGATATATTCCTCTCACTCAGCCGTGGCAGCTCATAAATACAGCTGACACCTCTTCTGGTGTCCTGACATGCTTTAGATTTACCTGTTATGGTTAGCAGTACATCTGTGTGGAGAGAGTGAGTCACTTGTACATGCCCGAAGGCTGTACGTAGACAAAGCAAGAAGTAGAAGGTCAGAGCTTAATGGATTAGAGCCCCCCACATAGACAGTGGTTGGGGAGGAGTGGTACACATTGCACATTTCCAAAGCTTTTAGAGGCCTGTGAGCTCTTTCTGCTGCCATTGGCTAGTTCAAGTCTTCACTCAACGGCCACTGGTGATGACTGAAGCTGAGACACAGAAGGAGGGAGAGTTTTATCTGTGTGAGGCCTGAGGGTGAGAGAGTGGTCTAAATGGGTCTCTGGTCCTGATTTGCTGGCTGTTGTGCATTCATACACTGCCCTGGCTTTCACTTATAACCGCGCTGCTCAGGAGAGAGAAAGGTTAGAGCAGCAGAGGAATGGACAGAGAGAGAAAGTTAATCTTTTTTTAAATCTTGATTCCATGATAGATTGGATTTTCCACTGACACAGCCTTGTTTTTTGTTCACTTTTCCTGCTCTCTTTTCCTTTTTTTCATCTCTCTCTCTCCAGCCTCAGGGCAGCCAGTTAGGTTTTGTGAGTGGCTGTCTCCTCTCAGGCTCAGAGGGCTCGTCAAACCATGGCTTACTCCCTGTTTCCCCGTGTCACAGGCGACGCACACAGTCCATTCCCATACACTGATTCTGCTGCTTGCAGACCCCGAGTACCATGAGGCAAGATAATAAATCACGGTGCGCTCCTCTGTTCAACCCCCCACCCCCACTGTAACAGCTTTTCAGCTAGGATGTTGTTGGTATAGTGTGGCCACAAACACCCAAACAAACAGCAATTTAAAATATAGGAGGCTGATATGATGGTCAGCTTAACATTACAGTTTTGGTCTTTTTTCATTGTTTCATTTGTGAATGTTTTGGAGATTCAATACAGCACCACACCAGTGTTTTATCTCATTAACTACAAAACAATATACCTCAAGGTTTTAGATTTTCCTTTTCTTTCTGTCAACCACTGAGCTTAATTCATTCTACTATTATTAACTAGCTACTGTTAACTTTCAGAGACTTGAAACCTGTTTGAGAAAATCAATCAGATTATGTAATAATAGCAGGCTAATTAATTTTCATGTAATTACTTTGTGTTAGACTTGAAAGATGGCTGTCCAACAAACAATCTTTTACAGACCATGAAAAGCTATTTTCTCAGTCAGCTTTCTACTCTGAGTGATGGGGTTGTATAGTCCTGAGGGAAATATCTGGTTCTTTAGCTGCTAAATAGTCCACTATGGCTAGTAGCTAACTTTTGTCTGTCTGCTGTCTGGTCCTGAGAAAGTAGTGCATAGAGAACTTTAGAGCTTTTTCACCAAAAACAGCTGCTCTCTGTATCTGGAAACCACTCTGAAGAGAGACTGAACCAAAACAGTAAAGTTGCCAAACCAAACAACAGTTTTCAAATTCTTGTAATTGCATGATCATATAATAATGTTGGGCAAAATCAGAAAGCAGACTCAAGATGTTACCATAGCAGGTCTGCAATCTCAGACTGTGCATGTTTGTATCACTGGTTTCGGTCTTGGATTCAGAGTCGTTACACCCCCGTCAATCAAGATTGGTTATCACTTAACAAATCATTTAATTATTGTCAGTTTAAAACATAGAAACCAATTGATTTTCTCCTTCAAAAATTGGAAGCCTTGTCTGCATCTGTACACACTGTCAAAACAACCTGTGCGTAGTTGTAATTCAGTGTACAATCTGCATGCTGCAGGGTTTTAAGCAGTTAAAATGGTTTCCATGTAAAATTAATCAACATCCCTCCTGTAATTAAGCATCAGTGTAGCAGTAGGGAATGTTGTTCAGGATAGAGGAAGCCTGAAAGGCCAGACGTCAGATGAATAATTCTTTTCATGTTTTACACGAGGCAAACAGAAATATTACGGCTCTATTAATAGGACACCTAATGTTTGAAGTACATCTGTCCTCTGGCCATGTTCTCAATTTGGACTGGAGATATGGACATAATAACATCTTTCCCTCAGACTCCAGAGAATTTAAAATGAGAGATAATAATCTAAATAAGGAACATCTGGATAAATAATAGATTGATTCTGTTGCAAAACTGCTTAATTTGCTGGCACATGCACAAACATACATGTAGATACACACTGTTGACTGTTTTGTGTGACTTTTATTGTTTGAACTGGACTTGGTTGGAAATGGAATCACTGAAATAGAATCTTAATTTTAGGTTTTACTGCAAGAGAAAATCCACAGCTACTCACTAAGGCAGCAGGACAAAGTGTCCCACTATGCTGCCAGTCAAAAATGTTTGTTTTAAAGGAAATGGAGTTTTAAATATGTTTAGAACCTGCCACATTCACAGACCATGTTAGATTGTCAGTCATTCCTTAGAAAAATGAAGTTTTTCAGTGGACCAGATGTGTTGGGTGCTCATTAGAGTCACTGAAGCAGGCAGGACAGGATTTCAGAGACTGTCCCTCCCTGTCAGATGGCTGTCTGCCTGCTCACCTGGCTTCTTCAGTGCCTTGGTGTACTGCAAAAAAGTGGCTGTGAATTTGTGTTGGTGTGCATATGGGCATATATACTGTGTTTTCTGCATGTGCACACTAATGCTAAAACAGAAAATTAATCAAATGGTGATCAATTAATCATTCAAGCAATATTTCAAACCAAAATATTTAACATTAACTAATTTTACCCTCTCAACCGTGAGGTTTTTTTTGTCTTGTGTGATTGTAAACTGAATATACTTGGGTTTTGGAGTGTTAGAGTTCACCTGGAAGGCAGGAGATGTGGGATAATGGCACACATTTCACAGTGTCTCTTGAAAGCCATTCATAGTTTTTCACTCTGCTGTTGACATAAAAAATGACTGAAATAGCTGTGTCGAGAATAAAATAGAGAGAGAGAGAGAGAGAGAGAGAGAGAGAGAGAGAGAGAGAAGTTCAAACCCTGGCCTCTTTCTCACCTCCACACAGACAGCCAATCACGGCATGAGTCGGGTATGAGCTAAATCCAAAAGCAAACACTGGAATTAATTTAAACAGAAACCGCAAACCAGGCCTTATCACTCAACATCAGTTCTCAACCTCACTAATGCTCCTGTGGCTGAATTGGAGTAAATCCCTGCAGCCAGAATCTTGTGGAAAGCCTTTCCAGAAGAGTGGAGGCTGGTTACAGCTGTTCTTGTTGGGTTTGGTTTAGTTTGGACCCAAAGTCAGAACACAGATAAAATGTTCAAAGGTGCTTTTATTGTAGTTAGTAGATTGAGCGAGACGAGTGGGTGAAGCAGGAATGTCGCAGTAGGGCCAGGTGGTGGAGGCAGGTAATGAGAAGGAGCAGAGCAGGATGGATCCAAACTGGAACAACAGGCAGACAAGGTACTGGGGGATACTGGCATACTGGAGTAACTGGAACAATAGGATCAGCTAGGTTCAGGCAAACACAAGGAAATCACTGACAAGGGCAGAATCTGACTGTAGCAAACAAAGAGTCTTGTGAGGACCGGAGTGTAAAGCCGGGCGTCTGTGTACAGCTGGTGTTGATTAGTGGATGAATCTCAGGTGTGCAGATGGATTAGTGGCAGGAGGAAACCAGAGAACCACACCCGGACAAACAATCACATGCACACAAATAGAGGATGAGAAAAACAGGGGAGAAGCAAGAAACAAGAGTGTGGTGAAGAACAGTAGAAAACACAAGGAACGAGGGAGAGGCCGAGCTGAACCATGACAGCTCTACAGTCGCATATGGAGATAAATTTCAGGTGTCCGCATACTTTTGGCCAGGCAGTATGTGGCAGCAATATGAGCTGGAGCACAGCTGTGAAGTCTGAGGGACATTGATTAAGTTATAAATTTACCTTCTCCGGCCAGAGAGTGAGTGTTACCTGCACACAGTGCATCAACTTCAGTCACTATGTGTCTGATTTATGAAACTGCTGTTCAGCTTGTGGCAGCTTCAAGTTTTTAAGAGTCTGTAAAAGCAGATTTGTATCAGGCACTACGCTGTTTTTCCACCGTCTCTAGGTTCCAATATCACTCCAATGCCATTTCCATTTCTTTTTGTGTAATATTAAGTGTCAGAGATCCATGTGGATGCATTGATTTTATGACACGATGTGGAGAAGAGTAGCTGAGGGAGAAGAGAGAGGAAGGAAGATGCTGCTGAGAGAAAAATTAAGAACAGGAGAACAGAGCGAGCCTGTGACGATAAAGATTAATGGCCATTTTTTTGCTCATGTAACCCACGTTTGGCAGCTACACAGGAGTCATTTAGGGTGTCATCTGAAAAGTGTGTGTGTGTGTATGTGTGTGTGTGTGTGTGTGTGTGTGTGTGTGTGTGTGGTGTGTGTGTGTGTGTAAATATGTGTGTGTGAGATGTGGGCTGCAAAATGGACTAGAAGACAAATGAGCTGCTTCTCCTCCACAGGCGCTGTGTGTCTGATGAGGATTGATCATGCAGTTATGTCTGTTGCTGAGTCGCGGACTGTGAGTGACTGCTGGTTGGTTTTCACATGTGGCTCTGTGTTGGCTGAAAACAGATGAATGAGGTTTATTGTTTCTCCTGCTCCAAGACACACTGACCCACTGATCCTGGATCAGGATGGCTGGAATGGAGCATGTGATTTCTGTTACGTCTCAGTTATGTATACTCACTGTTTTGCCAGGATTAGGAGAATTACAGGTCACTGGCCTGGTGATTGAAGTTTGAGAGAGTCTGAGAGGTCACATGAACATCATGATTCAGCTGAGTGGTGTTCACAGTTTTTATGAATAGCTGTGATTAGGTGAATCCAGGTATAATGACTAATGGGTTTGTAAGGCACTAAATAATTATTGTGCCAATCATCAGGAAATTATCTCACTATTGATGTGCCGAAATACTCAAATCAGGTTGTATAACATTTGTGTAGAACCAAGGTATATTAGAATTTTCAAAAAATATACAGTCTCAGGTATTTACACTCTAATCTACAGTTGTTGAATCACAGAATTTCAATATTAGAATTTTGTTTTAATACAGTCATATGCAGATGACAAATGAGTGTATTAAAAAAATGTGAAGCCTTATATAAAAGCTTTTGTCCCTAATTGATTTCCCTTATTAAACCAGCTGCACTCACAGAGGAGAGAATGTTAATAAAGATGAGTCAGAGGCTTTTTAGGCTTTTAGACAAATCATTTGTTAGTTATGCAGAAATGGTCACAATATTCCTGGTGTTATGTACATTTAGCATGTATGGAAATCTTTGGTATTTAGTTTGTGTTTCAATGCCATCCACTTAGAGTCCTCTGCTGTATGCTATATATATGTTTTTATCCTACATAGAGGTGAGATTACTTGGTGTAACCATGATAAAAGTCATGATGGCAGCATTAGCATATGAGCTGTGCCACTGCAGAGCTAAATGACCTTTATGTACATGAGTAAGTGAACTAATAAAATCGGATAATATCAACACATGGAGTGCGTTAATTTTCAGCTGGATTGTCTAATTTTTCTGCATGCAAAACATATGCTATATTAATAATTTGAAGGATACTACCATCGCATAAATGCTCTGCATATGGTGGCTCAAAGATTGATAATGGAACATGATAATTAGATCTCTGAGCATCTGAGGTGCAAGTTTTTATTCAGTAAATCTTTGCAGATACAGATTAACATCTGATCACAGTTGGTAATCCCCAGAAACAGAGAAAATCAAAACCACTTTTCTGTTACAACCACTTCTCTTTCAGCCTGATGTGGACTGTTCATGCAAAGGAAAGGCATTTCTGTTTTTGACTTCCCATTCATTGGTTTTATTGTGGTCTCTGTCTACATTATTTTGGGTTTCCTGACTCGGCACAAACACACATCGTCTACAGTAAAATGTTCCTCTCACTTAACCAGAAGAATTCTTTTAGATTATTTTGTGCAATAACTCGAATTTGTGTGTGTGTCTGTGTCCCTAGCACAGTATGTGTGTGTCTGTGTCATTGAGTTAATGGAGGGTCTTGGACTGGGTAATGGAGCCCCTCCCTGCAGGCTGAGCGGATAATTTAATTAATGTCAGCCCTCTCTCCATCCTCCTCCTTCCTTCCCTCGTGACTCATCTGTGTTTTGTATCGGCTTTGCTTTTGGACACTTGTCCTCATCTACTCAACTCATTGACTGTGACGGGTTTCAAGCCAAACCCCCCAGCAGTCACTCACGTTTGTTCACTGACTTTATTTCTTACATTCTTCGTGCAAATTTTCCTTTCTAAATCTAGACAGAAAAATCTTCTCTCGCAGCCTTTTTCTTGTGTTGACTTTCTGCTCGTTCCTCAGATGGCACAGTCACTGTGTAGTTTAGCTGTGGCAGGAACAGTTGATTCATCTTCGCCCAGCTCGTTACTCTTCCTCCCACAGCAGCAGTGCTTTTAATGTTTATGGAGGGAAAGCCATTTGTGGAGTCACTGTAATGATCCATGACGTAATGGCACCTCCTTCTAATTCATAAGGGGAACAGGGCATTGAATCAGGCTCGGCAAGGCTCCAGCCAGGGAGACATGGTATGCTAAGTTTAGGCAATATGTCTGCAAAGCTGCCTGACCTGAGAGAACAGTTTAGTTTTCATCCCTCAGTGCTTATACTTTTTAATCGGTCCCAGTTTCAGTCATGACTATTCTTTAGGTTGATCTTATGAAATAACAATCTGCTTTGGTTTTCTTTGTTTTTCAGGTGGAATTGCAGGTGGCATAGAGATCTGCATCACCTTCCCCACAGAGTACGTCAAGACCCAGTTACAGCTGGACGAGAGGGCCAATCCACCGAAATACAGAGGAATAGGTGAGTAATGATGGGTGTGTGAACATTTTTTAATAGTGGCCCTTCAGTTTTCCAACATATCGAGCTTAGTGTGGGATTTAATTCAATGCCAAATATATGCCAGCTCAAACACCCACCACTGATATGAAACAATATCCTTTTCATTCATTTAGATTTTTTTTAATTCAGCAAAAACTCATATCAAATAAAACTGTTGTATTTGTTCATCTATCTATCTATCTATCTATCTATCTATCTATCTATCTATCTATCTATCTATCTATCTATCTATCTATCTATCTATCTATCTATCTCTCTATCTATGTTCTGTTCTTCATCTTTTTCTTCTGCCTCTCTCAGGAGCTCATTATCCCATTACCCATCATCCCCAGGTACATTAGGGATTCTGGCAGGCTGTCACTGTGCTTGTTTATATGACTTAGAACAGACCATTGCACACATGCACATTCACCATCAACACACACACACACACACACACACACACACACACACACACACACACACACACACACACACACAAACTCAGGATCTGTTAATGTTGGCTACAGCTCTGAGGATCGGAGACCACGGTAATGAGCGCCCCAGACAGCTGTTGCTTGTCTTGCGCGGTTGTGCGTTTGGATAGCCAGAACAACATACTGCTGGACTGGACATCTCCAAGAGCCAGAAACAAAAAAAAAAAAAAACATTACGTTTTGGAGAAATCAGGCTATGGTTCAGTTTATGATATAAATACTTAGAGTAACAAAGTAATGTGTTGCCTGTTTGCTATTCTGTGATGTTGATGAGCTAAAAGTGAAGGACAGAAGTGACTGAATGACACAGGGCAAAAATAAATACATGAATAAAGAATCCAAAACACTGCTGTGCTACATTCATTATGCTGTTGCGAAGTAAAATGACTAGTATTCAGTCATTTTGGACAGTCTATAATGTGTGTGTGTGTTCCTCCAGGTGACTGTGTGAAACAGACGGTACAGAGTCACGGTGTCAAAGGACTGTACAGAGGACTCAGCTCACTGCTGTATGGATCCATACCCAAATCTGCAGTCAGGTAAGATAAATAACTAAAGGATTTTAAAATATTTAAACAGATGTACAATAAAACCACACAACTCCTCTTTCCAGTTTCTGATGCTTTCTATGTACTTTCTCTGATGACTTTTTGTGATATGCAGTCTTATATCTATCTTTTTAAAATAAATGGTAGCAGTAGAGCTGATGTACACTGTACATGGACACAATCCTCCTGTTCACCACTTAACCAATCTGTTATTATGCAACCACCCTAAATAAACATGTGCGTTGACACACACACACACACACACACTTTATTACTAAATATTGCTACTTTATTACTTTATTGCTTTTATCTCTTATATATATTTTTAAATCTCATGTTCATAATCTTAGTGTGTGTACTGTATATTTGTGCAGTAAAGGCTGGAATAAAAAGCTAAGCCATTATGATTTTCTACCTGGAACCACTAACTCACACAGTCCAATTATTCTAGTCCATTACCCACAATGCAAGGCATAAATGCCACACTAGCCCTCAGTGTAATTACGTTATTCTTTCACAGCAATGACATTTATTTCTAAACAAGTGTGCATGCTGCACACACACACACACACACACACACACACACACACACACATATTGCACAAAACGAAGTCAGACACTTTTATTGTCACCGTTTTTGTTCTCCTTTTCAGTCTTTCGTTCCTTCCTTTGCTTTCTTTTTTCTCTCTCTCTGTGTGTGTGTGTGTGTGTGTGTGTGTGTGTGTTATGCTGGAGGGTAGAGCCTGTCTGTACGATGGAGAGACAGGCCCAGCCAGGCGGAGCAAAGATGCCACTCAAACTCAGGCAGGGTCTCAATAGGGGTACAGAGAGGGAGACTTGTGTTAGTACTGGGTGTGTATGTGTTTATGTACAGTGTTTGTGTGTGAGTGTCAGTTCAGCCTTCAGCATCCTTTCCAGGGGGAGTCTGAGTGGTTTTATTTCTGCTCTAAGGAGAGTTTTCTCTTAAGACATATGAGGAGATAGAGGTTTAAGACATGTCCTCTTTCTGATCATGTAGTGGCTACACTATACATAAAGATGTATACAATCTGCTGCCTGCAGGGTTTATTCAGTTAGATTCAGTTATTTAGACTGATGGTTCCCAACTGTTTCAGCTTGTGACCCCTGAAAACAAAGCTATGTCTACTTGCAAGTCACTGTTACAGTTTACATTTTGTCTATGGGTTAATGACCTTTTCAGTGATAAAGGTCTCCCTTGTTTTATGTCTGTGCTTTCTAGACACACAAAGAAGTAAAACTATCCATTGAGCCATAAGGAAAAAGTGAATTTAAAGAAAATATACATGACTTTGCAGTGCTTACACATGGTGCTTAAATTGAATGCCATTAAGAGTAGAACAGTTAGTTTTCATTTATAGGCTATACCTTGGCACATTTCCATTGACCACCACTTCCTCTGAATCATTTGTTCGATCCGTTCTATTCTTACTTCCTCTATCTTCTTCCCCCTCCCCCCCTTTCCTATCGCTCTTTTGCCTTCTTTCTCCCCCATCCCATTAACTGATTGCCTGCGCACAATACAGTCTAGCAGAGGCTTGTCAGGGAGGTATGAGAGGGACAGACATGAGAACCTTTTACCTTTTCCTTCTCTTAACCCTTCATCCATAGCTACATCCCTCTCTCCTGTCTGCCCAGCCTCTTTTGTTTCTTTCTTCTCTCCCACTTTCTCCATCGTCTTGGTCTCTCCTTCACCTCCTCTTCTCATCAGCAGGACTGACCTTGTAGAAAGACCCACTAATGAAGATTGGGCAGCACTCTGCTGTCCAGAGTGACTCATCTCTGTCTGTGGATGTCAGCCAAAACATGATGTGTCGCTCTCTAACTGTAAAGTTTAGTCCACTTGTTAAATGAATAGGGGAATATGGAGAGTAAATTGGCAAAGGAGCAGGCCTGACAGCAGCATATTTCTCTCCAGCAGCTTTTAATGAACAGAATTTGTTTCACAAGGTTAGTTATTAAGTGCACTGCCATCTCCGTGCAGTCTAAGCATGCTTTAAGGAAATACACCTTTTCATTTTTTACTCTCTCCAAAGCTAAAAATCTTTGCAGTCAGTGAGTGGTGCGCTTGAAGACGAGAGAGGAATAGATTTATTTTTATGTGTTGTTTGTTCCTGCTTGATGGTGGGAGTCAGTTAATTGTGTGGTGCCTGTCTTTCAAAACAAACTGAATCTGTGTGAGGAGGGAGCTAGAGGAACAGATGTGGAGGGGTAATGAGTGGAGGAAAATCCTTCAACTGAGAGGCAGATGGAGAAGAAAACTAAAATCTCATGAGCCGAGTATTAGAGATGAATTCTGTTCTGTTTAGTCCAAACCTATGACGATGATAGGTGAATGGTTCGAGCCGAACGTGAAAAGACAAAGCATTCATCAAGAGCGAGTGTCTGTCCTCCTCCGCCCCTTTGCTAAATGTCCCAGGCAGCGTCCTGCCTTCACCACAATTCAATTCCATCTATAAATAACCTTTCTTGTAAAGGGCTCGCTGGCACAACATTTTCTGATTGCGGAGATACATAAACCACACCCCCCCCCACCCCCTCCTCTCTCTGTCTGTCTGTCTCTGGGCTGGCTCCAGTGGCAGCTGTTGCTGGTCACCCGGTAGTTACTGAGACACTACACTTTTATTGGCGCATCTGTAATGAGGACGTAGGCAGCAGGACAATAAAGTAAAAGCCTTAAGCACATTCTGCACTTTCAGCAGTTTGTCTCCACTAAAAATCCAACTTAGAGGGAAGTTTTTTTGCTTTGAGGTGCATCTGTGATTCTGTTTTTATTTGGACTCAGTGAGACATGGAAAAGAAACCAGTTTTACGTCTCCTCAAACGTCTTCCTCTGCTGCCTGATTTCTGCTGATGGGGGTAGTGTAATTATCTTGCGATATGTGCCCTTTTTTCATATGCTCTAGTCTACAGTGATAATGCCTTAGTACAAAGAATCTCATTATATGTCCCTGCAATATCACCAACTGTTTGTTTTTATTTCAGCCTTTTTATTAAACACACATATTAAATTGAATATAGTCTTGGCAGCATTAATCCAATTGCGCAGTGGTTTAATATCTTTGCCTTACAGAAAAGAAATTAAGCCCCAACAGACAGGGACAAAGGTGCAAACACAGAAGTTTTTAAACTGTCACTCCCAGCTCGAAATGAGATAATCGAAGTAAGAATTCATAGATTTGTTTTGTAGAAATGTACTTAAATTTATTGTGTAATGTCAAAGATTTTCCCACTGAAGCAATCAAGTAAATAGAATTCATGTCTGCGTTCACAGAAATCATTGTTATTCACTTGATTTGCTGCAGTTCTGGACATTCCTGTTGTTGACTTTTCCCATAATTCCCATGCTGACTCTATTCTCTCTTCCTCAGGTTCGGGGTGTTTGAGTTCCTCAGTAACCGTGCAAAGGATGAGTCCGGTCGACTGGACAGCACCAGAGGCCTGCTGTGTGGCCTTGGCGCTGGGGTGATGGAGGCTGTTTTGGTGGTCTGCCCCATGGAGACTGTCAAGGTAGGTCTACTTAACTAAAGTGGATGTTTATGTAAGATGTAAGTGCTGCTGCTGTCAGTCATGCCACTGCCTTTCAGAAAATGTAAGTTAAAGAATCAGTAGTGATTGTTCCCTGAACTCAGTTTCATTGTAAAGTCTCCAGCCAGACGAGAACATTTGTGCTGTTTTCACCAGCTTGTGTGTCTCTCTTCTCTGTAATAGTTTTGGACAATGATCATCCTGCTCCCTTTTTGTTTTTTTAATCTCCCAAGGTTAAATTCATTCACGACCAGACTTCAGCAAACCCCAAATACAAGGGTTTCTTCCACGGAGTCAGAGAGATCATCAGAGCACAAGGTGAAGAGCAGCTTCATGTGTAATTCACCTGACACCTACTGGTCAGACTGGGTAGTACAGGCTGAAAACATAGTGTCAAGCGTACTCTGTAGTTCATGATGCTGTTAACTTAAATTTTAAAAAAGTGCAATGAATTTACCTTCCCTCTTTTATCTAAACAGGATTAAGAGGCACATACCAGGGTCTCACTGCCACGGTCCTCAAACAAGGCTCCAACCAGGCTATTCGCTTCTTTGTGATGACCTCTCTCAAGAACTGGTACAAAGGTCAGTGTACAGGAAGAGAAATCGTATCAAAACTCTGTTGGGTGGTTGTTCAGTTCAGCTCAGAACTCACACGTACTGACTCTTCTGTCACGTCCTTACATCAGGTGATAACCCCAACAAAGCCATTAATCCCTTGGTGACTGGAGTGTTTGGGGCCATAGCAGGAGCAGCCAGTGTATTTGGAAACACCCCACTAGATGTCATCAAGACTCGGATGCAGGTACATAATATGAAGACTATTAAAAAGTGCATGTTCAGCATTTGCGTTTTCTCCCTTGTGTGTTTTGCTGGTGCCCTGACTTGAACTCAACTTGTTGCTAACTGCTGACAGTGTCTTTCCTTTTCTTTTCTGAAGGGTCTGGAAGCACATAAATATAAAAGCACGCTAGACTGTGCAGTGAAGATCCTCAGATATGAAGGCTTGGCAGCGTGAGTACGCCTACGCTTTGTTTAGTTTGGTGTCACAGCAGGCTTGTCCCTTTAATCACAACAGGCCTTCACTGCTTTCTCAGCTTACGCGTTATGCTGTTAACACTGCATGAGAAACACTTAGTTCATCCTTTGTATCAAACATAGGGATAAACTTAAAAAACCCATCACTCTACACATTTTTACCCCTGGCGGTATGTCACATCATATACACTATTATGTGTATAATTACTTTTTTTTTTAAGAATATGCTTGATGTTGGAAAATGTTACATATAATTTTACTGTCCTGAAAACTGTATATATATGTATGTGTTTGAACTCTGATATCTTATATTCACCCCTCCCTCTGTCTCTGTCCATGTGTAGTTTCTATAAAGGGACAGTTCCTCGCCTCGGCCGCGTGTGCCTGGATGTGGCCATAGTTTTCATCATCTATGAGGAGGTGGTGAAAGTACTGAATACAGTCTGGAAGACGGACTGAGCTGCTGGACGCACAGAAAGGGCAGAGGCTTCCTGCTTCCCAGGCATCAGACACAGATCAGAGTTTAGCAGACGTCCTCCGTATCAAGCAGCTGTTGAGGAGGTGAGACAGGGAGCTGAACTTAGATCAGTGTCTTATGTGAACCAGGAGGTTAAAGAGCTCATAGACAGGGGCTGCAGAGAAGGAAGAAATTGTGATAAAGGCTCTGTCGCTAACATCTGGACCACTGCAGATGCTCAGCGTCAAGACACCTGACAAGACCAAGGGTCAATGTCACAAAGTGGGATTATAAAGTCAGCCAAATAACTGTGAAAAAGATGCTTCATCCTAGAGACACATCATCAGTTTCTAAATACAAGACAAAACCTGAATATCAGTCATTAACATGATTCCTTCATGACTACTTATAAACAACATTTTTTTCAGATATTTCAGCAACTTTTTTCAAGTTATCTGGTTCACTTTCTTTGTAAAATAACCTCCTTTAGTGAGGAACATGATCTCTCATCATTCACAGCTGTTTTATTGTCATACTGGTGTCATACTGGGTTTTCTTGAGTTTGTGTAGCTCTCTGTCTCCTCTTGTGCCTAATATAAGACCCAGAGGACCCAGACTGCAGCTGGTTGCAGTTTACAGTCACATAAACTGCAGTAACTTCCATAACTAAGCCTTTAATAGAATGATTTAACGTTTAAAATATGCCAATTATTTTTCTAAAATGTAGATTCTAATTTAGTTTATTACCAGCATTCTAATTTTATTGTAAAATATTAGATATTTTATTCTTGTGCCAAGTGCCAAATCTGTTATACCACAAAAACGTATTGAGAGTAAGAACAGAAGTCTAATGATTTTAACCAGAGAAGAGCAGATATTATGATTAATTTTGTGACATGCTTTAGAAATGTATTTATTGGAATTTGAATGATGGATATATAGGTTGAGAGACTATTTGCTGTTAACTTGTGCCACTTGTGTCTAACTTTTTTTCTGTAATCAGGTCTGTAAAGTCGTTTTTAAGATGTTAGGAAAATATTTTATTGCTGTCACTGTGATTTTAAATGACCCAACAACAGAGTCATACACTAAGTAACCTCAGACTTCCTTTCCCCCCTCGGTGGAAGCGTTATGTTCATCAGGTTATATCCTAACACCAGGTTCCTACAGCTGGATGTTTATTTGTCTTCTGTTTACATGAGAAGCAGTTTTCAGTCTCCGCTTTGACATATGTTCCCTCTGTGAGTGCTTCGGTGGGTCGTGACCCCTCCAATGGGTCACAAGATAAATCTGAGGGATCATGAGATAATTGATTGGAAAGGAGTGAGGATAAATATTAATTTATGTATTAATTATACACATTTATATTCATTTTTTCAGGATATCACTCTTGGTGAACAATTCACAGATATAATTTGTGACCTATGATGAGGGGTTTTTGATAAGTAGGCAATTTACTGTGAAGGAGTCATGCACTAGAAAGGTTGGGAGTCAAAGTCTGTTCAAATCCATTTCCAGTGCTGTTCCTGTTCTGGTGCCGTGTTTCATTCAGGGTTTGTTTTAACTTCTCACTCATGTGCCTTTTGCTGTTGTATTTGTTGGTAAACGCTATTTGAGAAATATCCTCATCTATTATCAGTCCATTAAACTCTTTAATTATCTTACCAGAAATGAGAGATTTCTGTAGTTGAGTCACGTTTTTTAAAACAAATGTTTTTCCTTGTGTCATCACTAGTGATGTAAAAACAGTCAAAATCTATATGTCTTACCGTAATGATTGTATTCAAATACTGATAGATTATATTTCCCTATTGCTGAAATAATGTTCACCGTCTTTTGTGTGTGTTTTTCTGTTTGGCCAAAAAACAAAAAAAGAGCTTGTATTCCTAACTGCCAAATAGCCAAGAGAAAATGTTAGTATAGAAGATCAATGTATTCCAAAGGCTGTGTGAGTATGTGTGTCTGTGGTTCTTCATGATGAATCTTGTGCAATAAATGGCATCCACCTCTGTTGTTTGTGCTCAATGTGAAGTCCTTTGCTGTGGGAGGGGATTTCAAAACTCATTAAAGCAAGCATCTGAAGACTTGAAAGCATGCAGTCTGGTTGTTGTTTTTATCCTCCCTCTCTCGTTCATCTGTTGTTCTGTCCTTTCTGTTACAACAGATCATGTTGGGACAAACTGTGAGGGGCAGGTAGGGGAGGGATCGAACAGGGAAGTCATTGTTCCAGGTTTGGCTGATGCTCATGTAGAGTATCCATCTCTCTCTCTCTCTCTCTCTCTCTCTCTCTTTCTTACTCTCTTTCTCACTCATTAACACACACACATTTGCAACCTCATGAAGGTGACAATGTTCGATTTTTATTGAGACTGTTTCAATGAGGCTGCAGTTTGTGGTGCTGTTGAACTGTGCTGCATTATACAGAGAAGTGTTTGTGTTATTTAGACTACCCTCATTTAGTTCTATTGGGTGGACAAATTAATAGAAACAATCAGGACCACAAAGTGCAGCCTCCAAAATGACCATACAGCTAAATCACTATATGTGTAATGCTCAGTTTTTCTGAAACTATTTTAAGGAGCTGAAAAAGTTTCAATAAAAATTGAACATTACAACTGTCATGAAGGTTTTTTTTTAATTGCAAAAATGTATAGAATTATTTTTGGCCTACATCATTATTTATACATTGATTATTTTATTATTTTTATTAATAATCTGGATCTGAGAAGAAACTGTTAACTAAAACTTTAAAATAAATGAATTTTTAAATTGAACTGTGAGTGGAAGTAGTAGCATAAAATGAAATACTCAAGTAAAATGCCTAAAAATGTACAGTATTTATTTACTTTCCACCACAGGTGTGTATATGAAGGTGTTGGACAGTGGACAGTCTGAATCAGTGTACCATGCAGCGTGGAATTTGTGGTCTATAATAAGTCAATAAGTTTCACCAGAGAACCCAGAATGATAACAGGAACTGTTAATTCACTGGCAAGACTGAGACACAAATACATGTCATGACAGAAATTTAATCTTAAACACTAGGGGGAGCTGTTGCCAGAGCCTCAAACACATCTGTGATTCCTTCCCTCCTTGCTGTTCTGGCACACACAGACATCAGCGATGAGAGAGGCCTCCTCTCTCTTCATATCTGTACAATAGGGCTTTATGAGGAGGGTCAAAGCACCCACTAACCACCCTTCAACCTAACATCATCACTCCCTCCCTCTTCCTCCCTCTCTCCTCTCTGCTGCTGGAGAGAAGACTGGTCCAAAATTGCCAAAATATCTCTCATCATCTCAAGTCTCACACACATTAGCCTCACAGCAGATCAGGCCCTGAGATCATCTTTGAACTCCAGAGATGAAAAGTCAAGTTTCCCTGTTTTTCTGAGAGTAGTCCATTTGTGACTTGATAGTTTCATGCTCTTTGTTTTGCCTAACATGTTGGCTACAAATACTGCATTTAATGAAAGGCAGTTTAAGGCACTGGCACAAGTCTTTTGCAATACATTTTATAGGTGGAAACACTTGTTTGTGATCCACATAGATTAACTTGTGACCCCACATCACAGGTTACAGCCTTTATGTGGAAATGAAAAGTATTTTTTATTGAGGTTAAAATGTCCAGTATTTCATAAGTAAAAAAAAAAGGCTTGTGACACCAGTGGGGGGCTCAGACCCCTGAGCTGGTAACCACTGCTCTACATGATATCCCACCATTTCCTAACTGTTGTCAGCTGTTATACAATATGAAGCAGTACATTTACTTTTAATCTAACATTTTCAGGCTTGTAGGGTATGTGACTACTCTCTTTGTCTGATACTAAAATATTTCTCCTTCTCGTCCTGTTGCTCTTTTACAGTAACCTGCATCCCACTGCTCAGTTTCTCCTCCAGAGCCTCCATTCACTCAGAACCAGTGAAGGGTAAGTAATGTTATTGTTCTCCAGTCTGTCTCTCAATAGGGTGGATGCTCCTAGTTCTGCGGGATCATTTTGTCGCTGCAGCTAAAAAAAAAGGAGGAGCGCTTCACTCCGCAGTGCTGCGACTGAATCCTGTTTTTATGTAAACTTGTCTTTTATTTTCTGATTAACGTTTTATAAGAGTGACTGCGCCGCTGTCCTTGGTGCTGAATTTGATTTTCTGATTGGGAGCTGAAACGGTTTTAGATACTTTCATTATGCTGTTTGCAGATATTATGATGGAAAACACAAGAGACGCTTTGTTCTTTTCCACTTGTGGCAGTCTTAGATTTCTTGAGTTGTTTTTCCAGTTTTGGTGCAACGGTGCAAGTGTATATATATATATATATATATATATATATACTATAAACACCTCGCTTAGGGCTTATTTGGTCTATTTTAAAGTATTTTCCCAAAAATGAACGATTGCTTTGACTGATTTGCATCTCACTTATATACTTGTAACTTGGCAGGAGTAGTGGTCGTTTTTTCACATATTGCGCAAGCAAGCGAGGGAGAGAGAGAGGGGGAGGGAAAGAGAGAGAGAGGCTTGTACTGTACGTCTTTCCTAATAACCAACAGTAACTCTAAGGGGCGGTGTCCTGACAGACTGATAGAGGAGAGCTGGTGCGCACACAGGCTCCACTTTTACGCATCACTTGTTCGTGTAGGTGTCCATACAGACGTTACCTCGTTTTCTTCGTAAATAGGACCATGTTGGATTCTATATAGGAAATACAGCCTGTGTCTTAACGTAATTCAGTTTTAAGCACCTTCCAAAGTGTGGCATACACCAGCGGAGTGTGTGCGTGCGTGTGTGTGTGTTAGTGAGTGTGTGGAGTAAGAGGACCCGGAGAAGTTTCCGTCATGGGAGCGCATGGATGGAGCTCAGCGCGTCTTGGGTTTGTCGTTTGTGGATATTTGTCGTTTTTCTGTGGGGAGATTGTTCCAGGGGCTGAAGCGGGCTGCAGGGAGAGGGAGAGCCCAAACTGCTGCACCGGCCGGAATAACGAATGTTTTGAGTACACCAAGAGAAAGACAGTGTGCTACTGTGACACCTACTGTCAGAAAACCAGAGACTGCTGCGAGGACTACCAGCGTGTGTGCCAAATATCTGGTGAGTCGCTTGTTCTGTCGTCTAATCTGGCATCAAATATCTTCAGAAATTGCGGTTGCTTTTGGGACTTGAATGCTCATAGTTTCAGAAAAAGGAGCACCTGTACTGTACAGATTTTGTGTCCTGCCTTTCGTTGTTTATTGTTGTCCAGTTTGAGCCAGAGATGGCTGGCATTGAGGTGACACAGAGACAGTGAGACATACTACACATAGCTGTCTGTAGTGTACCCATTATGGCTATTTGTTTTAAGTGACCAGCCAGAAGTGACTGTCTGTAGGAGGGGGGGACTTGGAGGGGCTATCTCCTGTCTTCGTGGTACGTTTTTCAACAGCAGGTTGTGTGTCTGTGTTTTTAAGTTTGTAGGGTTGACCCTTGACCTTCACATCAAAGTTTCACATTGCACAACTTGGCCACGAAGTGGCTGGAAACTGGAGTGAGTGATCATAACAAAGAAAAAAAAAAACATTTTGAATCCTGAAATTACAGTTAAGCTGTTCATAGAATCCTTAGATGTGATTTTGGGTAACCTCTCATCATCCCAGCTGCTGCTATATATGGCCAAATTAGGGAATGGACACCATGGAAACAGACTGCCAAAGATGGTCAGGGTTACAGTAGAGCTGTGTCTGAGATGTGAGACACACACAGGAAACACTCCAACCTGTAACTAAGGCTGCTCTTACGGTATGTTGAAACATCTCAAGTTCAGGGGGAGGAGTGATAGTTTGTGTATAAGTACACTCAGAGTATGACCCTCGTTGTAACAGCACACTAACAAGCACCTGCAGGGACAATCCCACAAGTCAAAGAGCACTTAAAATGCTGCAGCAATCCTTCTACTTATAGGCACATTTAGTATATACACAGTGAACCTTTGTTTGAGCACTGTATCTGTGTGGTGATGTGAAACAGGCTGCCTCATCCAGACTTGAGTCAATCACTTAAAAAGGCGTACAGAAGTACTATGATGGAAGCAGTAGACCTCAGCGTTTACTGCAAAGATAGCTGAACCACTTGTTAATCAATATTTAACTGAGCCATACTAGTGTTTTGCACAGTTTACTTCAGTACTTCACATAACAACTAGCCTTTTGTAGCATATTGTATTCATAGCTGAATGGCATTTTTACAACTCGAGGATCCCTTAATGTTAGTTTAAACTCAACAGAATTTCAGTGAAGACAAATCTGTGTGTTGAGCAGATTGTTTAGCCTTTTGATGCAAATTTGTAACTTTGTGTTGTGTTAGTCTTTAAACTTGCTTGAGACAAATGAATAATCACAGTCAGCATCATGTGACTCTTCTAATCAACCTACAATTTCAATTACATTGTGTCAAATGGTCAAAAGGAGTGGCTGTAATGTAAATGATACCGTATGTGACTTCTACGCTGGTAAATGGGTTAAAGCATTCAAAAACACCGGTATAGGACTTTGAATGTGCAGAAATTCTAAAATACTGCAATGATATAACAGTGTCATATTCAATAGGTAAGAATATTGTGCACACAAAGTTCTGTTTGTGCTTTGAATTCAACTGATGTGCATGGAAAAATAGGTTTGCTGCGTTGCTAAAAGCAGAGGTGAAACTAAATGCACTGCACCTAGAAAGAAATATTGCATACTCAAATCTCAATTTGTATTTTTAAATCCACTAAATCAGTCGAACAGGCGTGCAGAGGCAGCATTTATCTTCCAGCAGCCAGCTGAATGGATTCCAGCTACCACTTGATCCATCCCATGTGTCTGCCAAACTGAAACTTAACAGAATAAGCACAGGAAAGCACCTCAGGTCAGTGTTGAGTCATCACTGTACTGTTCAACAGCAGCTGGTTGCCTCAGAGGTCAGCTAACAGCCTGCCATGTGCAACGGTTCATTCACGTGTCAGATGAGGATTTTTAGCACCCTGGACCTGAATGTGTCACTCTGATGTGACACAGTACAGAAAAAAAGAGTAGTCACATGATGTTGTGATGCAGATGTTACAGGTTGGATGATGTTTTCCAGATGCCTGCGTGTGTTACTGTACAGGATAACTGACGTCTGCTGAATATTAAGGTTTATAATAATTTACAGTTCAGAAAGTAGCATTTGTCAGTTGTAGAAAGATACTTTTAGGATTTTTAGTTCTTGATGGAGAGAGACAAATCTGAACATGAAAGTGATGTCATGTTAACCATGAGCATTTGAAACCTGTATGGACCAGTGAGCACTGTGTGACGCTGTGAAAAACACCTTGACTTCCTTCCTGTGCAACCTGAGAATCTTTGCAGTATCAACACAGCGCGCATCTTGTGGCTTGGCTCGGGTCCACCAGAGGACCCTGATATTTTCTCACCCACATTACACTCTAAGACTTTATCTGATCCTGATCCTGCTGGTCTGTAATGCATCAAGGGGCCTGTCTGTGTACTGTCTGTCACAGACTGTAATTAACTGGTGTCAGCTGTAGCCGAGCAAAGAGCTTGGAGTGGCTGACATCAGAGGAGAGACAGAGAGCGCGGCCGACTGTTTGTACCACTTGGACCTGAACACTTAAAGCTTTCAGAATGTGATACTGTTCTCTTTTACTGCTCTTAGGAGTTGTGAGGCATCAACTTAAAACAAGTGGAGTTTGTGGTGGAATGTTTTAAGCAACTTAAAGTGGTGTGCCATTCATTTCTGTGCCCATTTTGCTCCACTCATCTCTTGCTGGCCAGGCAAGAGACATTTTCTTGGCTCATAGTCATCATCACTAAGCACAGGCATTATTTCATTCTTTTAGATGGTATTTCTTTAAAAGAACAGTATAAAGTCTTTCTGTACTTGACTGACTGAATGCACTGCTCACAGGACTGTTTGTGTTTAAATATTTGAAGTTTTTAAAATGGAAAACATGGTGGAGTCTATGGAAACAGAACATTTCAGCAGAGCAACCCAGAAATGAATAATGGACAGTAGTTGCACAACCTTGCAGTGACACAGAGTCTTGTGTTGAAGCTGATGAGTTAATTTATGTCAAGTTAACACCATTTATCATCTTCATCATCTAAATTACTTTGCATAACTTAGTAATGGGTTTGTCTTCTAAATCTTGGGCTTGACTCTCAGTGGATGTTTCCATTTTATGTCACATAGAAAAAACAAACATGCAGTTATTTGTGGTTGGCTTGTGAAAGGCTCAGTTTGCAAAATTGTGAAAGCTCATAATGAAAGTTCCCCCAGTTTAGTTGCAAAAGTTTTCAATGGTTCGTAAGATTTCATCTTCTGTGTTTTTAACGCATATGGGCAGATACATTGTTGAATAGGCAGAGAAGATGCCGGTTTCTGTACTGACAGGAACATCACTACATCAACATTAAACACAGCCTTAAGATGTGAGACACTTTTCTGGCTAGAAAGGGAAATTACTGTCTGAAGCAGAGGAGGAGGAGGAGGCAGGTTAAGAGGATTCATCAAAAACACCACTTCATCACAAAGTGCCTCCTAGAAAGCACTGAATGTCACAAATGACTGATACTGTGTGTTAGAAATCCATGTGGGGAGTTGTCTCCTGTTGTGGGAGTACTTGTAAATCACATATTCTTCATCTCTAAAAATCTCTAATTCCTCTTCATAGGCTCTAGAGATCAAACTGGCTCACAGGAGGATGGAGGGGGCAGCTCTTCTTCCCTCCTACTGTGGAGTCTGGTAATTCTCATTTCAGCAGGAAGACATACTGTATCCTCTGCCTCAGATACACCAGAGGTTTGCACATCATTCATCTGTCTTTCCTGCCTGCCCTTCTGCTTCTCCTCCTTCTCCTCCAGGGCACTGTATGTCGTCATGCCGTGATGTTTGCTTCCGTCCACCTACCTTCACTCCCTCTTTTTCTTCCTGGCTTCCCACATGTTCTTTAACCACAACCTCTATGACTGGTAGATGTTTTTGCCAAGCCCACTGAAACAAGCCAACTGTTGTAGAAAGCTTTACTGTCAATTTTCACTGCACCCATCACGATTAACGCTCCTGGCTGTAAGAGCATCTCCTTTATTATCCCCTTAGGGCATTCATCTAACTTATGATGTTGATGAGGTATTCTCTGTGTAAAAGGGTGAATTCCTCCAAAATAAAGTTCACTTTGTCTTTGAATGGTGATGACAAGAGCACATTTTCCGTTTCACTTCTTGTTTTTTTACCCTTTTCTTTATTTTTGTGTAGTGAGGCGTAGTCAGCGTAAGGAACTGATATACTGAATTTGTGTATCTTGTCTGTAGTTATAATCATTAAGCGATAATAAAGAGTTGAGAGGCCATCCAAAGCAAACAGCTCTGTCCTTTGGTCCTGCAAACCTGTCTCAGCTGTGTTTGTAATGAATCCTTTTAACTAGTTGGTTTGTTTGGCTCCTCTTTTCAAGGTGTCTACAGGAAACATTTACATGCTAACCTGTTATTAGGGCTCAGTCCTGTGTCCTTCACCCCGAGAACAGGCTTACAGTTCTCCCTTGTGTTGCCAAACATTGTGAGGCTTGTCTGATGGGACCAAGGCCCAGCTCTCTCTCTCTCTACATGGGAGGGAGGGGTGACTGTGGAGGTTTTTTAGGTGCAGCGGTACTCCACAGCAGCTGGACATCTGGGTCCCATCAGAGAGGAGATGAGGGGTGGGGGGGGTCGAGGTAGGCGGAGGGGGAGGGAGAGTGAAAAGGAGGACCCAAAAAAAGGAGACAGATGGAGGAGGAAGAACAAGGGAGAGTGTCGGGGCAAAGCGATAAAGGGAGGAGAAGATAAAGCAAATTGGGCGGGCAGGTCTGATAACTCTTTTGTTGTGGAACCCTAAAATGGAAGCAGAATTCAGGGGAGAGCGAGAGAAAAAAGCAAAGGAATGCCAATGTGAAAAGCCAGATAGTGCACTATTATCTCACTGTAACAAGTGTGACTGGAGATTGGCTGACAAGTCGGGGGATAAAAGTGCTGATGTTGGATACACATTCAGTGCTGTGTTTCAGTTAGTAGTGTTCGTCTGAAGCCCTGCCAGCTGCCAGGAAAATTAGACATACTCCCCCCAGAAACTGTCCAAGCAAACTGCTGTTACTCTCAACTATTTTATTTAACTACAGCCACATTTTTAAAATTTTCAAACACAGTGTAAAACATCTTCTCTGCAGCCATCGTGCTCTAAACCCTCTTTCAAACTCTAAATCCTGAATGACGCACAGAAATGTGTGACTCCTTGGTATTGTTTTTCTTTCTCACTTTTACTTTTTTTGTTTCAAAGTTAACTTTAACATTAACTTTGTTCTGCAAAATATTAGAGAACACACATATAAAATAAGCTGCAGATAAAACACAGTGTTTTTTACAATAAAACTTTTTAAATGACTTGGAAACACTTTGTAAAAATACAAGCTCATTGAAAAAACAAAAGCTCAACATGCTGACAACGAGCACCATTTGTTTCCTGTATTGGGGTCAGAGGTCAGAGGTGGTGGCGTACTTTCCAACTGGGGACTTTCTCGTCAACAATGCAAACAGGGGACAGCAGTGGCTGTAAGCTGCGTGGGTCAGGCTGTGTCAGACTGTCAGCGGGGTTATCGTGTGGGTGGTAAGACTGTCGTGCTGGTGGTACCAGAAGCAGAGGCTGTGGACCACTGTTTGGTAATTACCTTCTGACCTCTGGTGGCTCGGGGGGGGGGCAACAGGCTGAGACTTCCAGACAGAGCCTTAGTCCCGTTGGTGTGTGTGTCTGTGTCGATCAGGGTGGGTAATAGCCCTGTTTCTCCCTGGTTGCGGGAACTCGGCGACCCTATTGGTTTCATTGCACGCCCTCAACAGTAAAGATCCCTTCTGCATTGCTTAGTCGTGTTTTTCCCACTAAAAATGGCAACATAGAATTGGCTCCTGTGAATGTCAGAAGGTGTAGAGGAGGGAAGGAAAGACGATGAGCCAGGAGTAAGGATAAGTAGAGGTGGAGGACGCAGCAGGAAGAGGCTGATATGGTCGTGGGGTCTAATTCCAAAACACCTTTCAGTGTTCTTTCAAGAAACTTCATGTCAGCCTACATGGAGAAATGTGTACGTCTGTGTGTTTTAGGGGTGATGACTGAGGATGGAACAAGCCCAAGTGGGCGGGTTTATCTGACAGAAATTGTTTTCAATGTGTGTATGCGCGCGCGCACGCGTGTGTGTGTGTGTGTGTGGCAATCTGGGAAAGGCGAGTGTCAGGTGGGCAGCACTAATGTGCAGGAATGCAGAGATTCCACAGTGGCTTTGTGGATCGGCTGTGTCACTGAGACAGCCACCCCCCCTCTGAAAACCCAACAGGACCATGGGAATGAACCAAACAGGCGGCACCTTGAAAGCTCTCTCTCTCTCTCTTTTTCTCCTGTTCACACACACCCACACACACACACACACTTTATTCACTAGCAGCATTGTACTGAGGGGTGAGCGTGTATTATAAAGACAGAGTGAGGTAGATTAGATGGCGAGGGAGGATTAGATTCAGTTATGGTATATTTATCCTCTCCCTCCCTATAATTTCACCAAGAACATCTGAGAGCTTCAAGCCTGTGCACCTGCTCTCGTTGTATTAGGCCTTGCAAGTCCCACACTAGTAATATCTGACTTCATGAAAACCAGTCTTGTGGTGTAAGTGTACATGTTTACATTTATTAATCTGTGTGTGAGGATTTGAGAGCTTCTCTCCTACTTTGCTTGTGTGTTTATGAAGGGTGCACTTCCTCCCTAAAACAAGGCTGTTAAATGTCTGCTGCTATTAAATCTCTGTGTTGGACAAGACTTGATTACTGCTGGAGACTCTCAGCTTTGATCAGAGCAGCCATCTAACTAATATAGCTTCCTCCTAGCCTGATGTAATTGGCTAAATCAGCCTACTGAACGGGAAGCCTGATTGCTGCTGCTGCTGCTGTGTTTATATGTTATGTTGTATTTGTGTGTGTGTTTAATTGTGGGGTAGAGGGAAACTGGAGAGAACAGGATGCAAAATTAGACCCTTATTTAATTGCCCCCCCCCCTCCACACACACACACACACATACACATATGACCTGGGTTGCAGACTTCCTGAGTCTGGGGTTTGCCTGGACTGACATTAGTAGATGGTAATGACCCGGTCACTCTTTTGCCACCCACCTACCTCAGTCAGTGCAGTATTATGCAAGACAATGTCTGGGTGTGTATTGCAGCTCCCACTTTTAGTCATGCAGTAAAACATGGCAGAACAGATGAGAGGAATATTTATTTGGGTTAAAGGTGCAGTCATTCTTCTGAATTAGACCTCTTGTCATGATAACACAGCTGGAAAGAGCTTGTCAGAGTCTCATAAAAATATTTTTCCTTCTCTTCTGCCCTCATGCATTTAAATCCTCCTCAACTGAAACTCATTTTAACTTCCCAAAATGTACTTGACCTTCACTGAGAAAAGACATGATATCCAAAAACAACTAGAGGAGGGCTCAGATGATCTTTCTTTGTGTTTTTCACATGTTTAATTCATTATTTTCTAAAACTTTTTGGTCTTCACATTTCTGCTGCTGTTTATCAAAAATCCTCAGCTGATCTCTCTTCCTGCTTCCCTAGCAGCCATTGATTGTGTGGTGGGCTCATGGGGTCCCTGGTCTTCATGCACATCTCCATGCGGAGTTGGCAGCACAGAAAGGAGTCGCCAAGTATCAATTCCCCCTAGAAACGGAGGCACGCCCTGTCCAGACCTCAAACAGCGACGAGGATGCTTTGGAAACAACGCCATATGCAGCACTGCGAAAGGTGAGAACATGACCTTTTCTATCTGCCCCTACATGTGTGCATTTATGCAGACACGCACTCCTGCTCTGAACTCTGTTACATATTAATTTGGTGTTCTAGTATTCTCTGGGGTAGCACTTGTTAACAGTTTTACTGTAAGCTACACATTTGCACACATCTGTTCTGAAGCCTTATCTCCAGCTGCACCATTTCAAACGCCTCAGTTATGCTCTTTACTGTGGAAATACTTTACTGTTGATAAAACACCAGAAAACAGATAAACACTCTTCCAAGAAAAGATTTCTGAGGAAAACTGTGTTTGTGAAAACCTCACTTCTCATCACTTTGAGTCATTCGATTCATTGAGTCATTTTGAGTCATGTACGGTGCCTTCAGGAAGTGTTTAAACCTCTTCACTCACACATTTTGTAATGTTGCAGCCCTGTGCTAAAATATGTTTCCCTCATAAATCTACACTCAATACACCATAATGACAAAATGAAAACAGAATTTTATACATTTTTGCAAAATTGGAAGAAGTAAAATATCACATAGACCTAAATATTCAGACTCTTTCCTATGATACTTGAAATTTAGCTCCAGTTCCTCCCATTTCTCTTGATCATCTTTGAGATTTTTCCTCACCCTGATTGCAGTCCACCTATGGTAAATTGAATTGATTGGACATGATTTAGAAAGGCACGCACCTGTCTACATAAGGGTCTCATGGCTGACAATGCATATCAGAGCAAAAGCTAAGCCATGAGGAACTGCAGGCAGAGCTCAGATACGGGATTGTGTTGAGGCAGCAGATCTGGAAGAAGACTACAAATACATTTTGCTGCACTGAAGGTTCCCAAGAGCACAATGACCTCCATGATTCTTAAATGGAAGAAGTTTTGAACAACCAGGACAATTCCAAGAGCTGGCTGTCCAGTCAAACTGATCAATCGGGGGAAAAAGGGCCTTGGTAAGAGAGTTGACCAAAAACCTGATGGTCACTTTGGCTGAGCGCCAGAGATCCTGTTTAGAGATGGGAGAAACTCACAGAAAGACTTTGTGCCTTTCCAAATCCTGTCTGATCAACTGAATTTACCACAGGTGCACTCCAGTCGAGGGAAATGTGAGGAGGTTTTTCAGAGTCATAGGAAAGGGTCTAAATCCTTACGTCAATGTGATATTCCAGTTTTTCCTTTTTAATAAATCTACAAAAATCTAGACACAGTTGACCTAATGTTTTAATTTGCACCTTTCCATCCCCACTCCTGACTTTTCAGAGGTGGCAAAGATCCTGCCTGATTCTTTCAAGAGGAACTTCAAGGATCCCTGGAGACGACCACACATGCTGATGAAGGAAGAGAAGGCCAGGTAAGGCCTCTATTATTAGACTGCAAACAAACACACAAGAGTGCTTGCTACTGACCCAGACAACCCACTTTGTTTTCCTGTATAGAACTAGCTTTCATGTGCAATCAATGCAGAGAGGAAGTAATTACAGCTCAACTGTGTGAAGTGTTGAATGATTGCATGTCCGGGGCTGTGCTGACGCCAAGAGTTTGTGGAGACAAAAATCCCATCTATGTGTTTTTTGTGTGAAATTTACAAGATCAGTATTTTAAAAGCATATTTGATTCTATCTTTTAACAATACAACTTGTACCTATAGCTGTAATTATAATTAACTAAACTCTGTTTTCTTGCCAGCATTTATTTTAAGTGAGAAAATGTTCAGATGTTATAAAAGGATTCTGGCATGAACCATTTTGACTCCAGCTTCAAGGTTGCTTTTCAGCTTCTCTGATAGGATTTTACTCAAGCTTCATATCTGTTTTTCCTTAGTTTCAAAGGTCACTTTAAGATCTACTTTGTGCTCCAAAAGATTAGAGAGACACTGAGGCCAAGGTTGCCATAGCACACAGGGCCTTTGAAAATGCTTTGAAAAGTGTAACATGAACATCGTCACTGAATATTTGCATCACAAACTGACCTTTGCTGATAAGGCGCCTGTAATCCATGTAAAGGTGAACCCCCCCTCCTGCAAAGATGTCATCTTTGATTTGAGCTGATTGCAGATGTTCTCTGAGACGGAAAAATCAGAGAGAAGGGGAATAAAATCATGGCTGGTTTCCTGACAGCCCACAGCTTCTCACACTGATTAAAACAGACATTGGATCCCTTTGTTTTGACTGAAACACAAAACATCAGGGGATTGGAAGCACATTACTCATAAATGTGAGAAATTTGGCGTGGATGATACAGAGTTAGGGTTTCACAAGAGACATCTGGAGCATTTACAGGTCGCTGGTGTTGTCATGGAAATTGACCCAGGAGACGAGGGGTTAAAATGACATGAAATGAGGATTGTAGTTGTCTTTGGATCTCTAGCTATCTCTGAAATTCTGGAGTAATATTTCACAGAAATGTGGAGACTATCCTGCAGTTCCTATTTTTCTTGTAGAGGCTTAACACAGACCTTAATTTCTGACCTTTCAGGAATTAATATAAACATTTGTTTTTATAAGACAGCATTTTAGTGGTATGAACAGTATTTGAGGTTAGGTTTTGCAGAATGAACAAGTTCAAGCCTAATTAAGGGAGAGACAAACTAAGGAAATTACACTTTTGCGCACGTGCATACCTGTGTGTAGAACTTCATTAGGCTTGTTATTTCAGCATAATTTAAAAATGATCTCAAATACAGTACCTACGTTAATGAAAATTTCTGACAGATGCCAGTAAGCATGAGATATTCTGCTGAGGATTTATTCTTCACTTTGCTCTACCCTGTCCACAATTCTTATTCAGTACTTCTTCCTCAGAATTCAAGCATGAACACTCCTAATTAAGACCTGATTAAAAGAGGATAATTTCCCAGTGTTACTGGAGGGCAATGTCTTCAGGAATTAATTTGAGAGAAAAATGGAACTTCATGTTTTCTCTGACAAACCACCCCACTGAGGATGGTGTTTTGTCACAGCTGACTGAATCATAGACCAAAATAAATGGTGCAGGATGTTAAAGCGCCTGCCAGAGACCACAGCGATAAGGAAAACAAAACTTTATTATTGTTTCCAGTGCACAGACTGAGCTGTGTTGATATTAGGATATGGCAGGTGACCATGACACTGCTGGATCACCTTCAAAAGGAACAAATCTCTTACCAGCAAATTTGATTTGTCTTTTGCCTGCTTATAATCTTGGTTAAGTGAAGCTTACTGGGTTGGATCAAAACTTTGCTTTCATCAATCAAGCCAAGATAGATTGCCCCAAGGGCAGGGCAGCTTTGAGGCCTTTTGTCTGTGTTTTCAGTCCAAAGCTCAATCCAAAGAACAAAATATTAGATGTTGAGCTCTTAGCTACAGATCTCTGAGCAGCATGCTGTCAGAATCACAGGATTTTGAATCCAGAAATGCATGATTTGACCTTTTGCATTTTTGCCAGATTTGAGAATCACATGCAAGTAAAATTGAGTCAATTACTTTAGACTCCTTTCCTTTCTCTCTGTGCTTGCAGCTACTGCGTGTACCTGCGGCTGAAACAGGCCAGTGCAGCATGTAAACTCCAACTGTGGAGTGCTCAGCTGGTGAGAGAGAGGCTGGTCTGTGCAGAGTGTCAGAGTGATGCCATGTCAAAGTCAGACCGCTGTGGAGGTGATGGCCTGGAGAGCACCAGGTAAAGGATATGTTCATTTATCACACCCCTGACAGTCCTAACAGTCAGTTTAGAGTGGTGGGCCTGTGTAGCCTTTAATGTAGCTTAGCTGCAAACTGACGCAGAATGAAAAATGTATATCCCCTCAAATGAGGAATGAAAAATACTTTTCCTTAATTGCACTAGTTACATGCCTGACATTGTCCTGACTTTTTTTTTTTTTTTTAAATCATAGAACTTTCTGGTCAGCAGCTTCAGTCCCAGGCTGTCATGGTTCCTGGGTACGAGAGTCATCAACTGAGGGCTGCCGCTGTCCTCCCTACTCTGTGCTCTTTGTGTGAGCCGACACGCAAAATCCCAGACATCCGTACGCAGGGACAAGACTCCCTGCTAACTGTGGAGAGCCCTGCCAGCCAAGCCAGACCCCTCCGATCCAGATGACTGGATGGGTAACTCAAGGACATCAGCAGCATCCTGCCACTTTATCCTTTCACCTCATATACTCTGTACTGTATACACTATATGCTAAGCACACAGAAATTATTGCATTTAACTTCTGATTTTACAGCCACGTTATGTTCTTCTTCTTCTCCAAAGCACAGCAACATATATATACCTTTTTACCTCTGACTCTTTGCTATCTACCTCCATCAATGCAAGTGCATTTGTTAATGCATAATGTATAAATATATAAATATATTATTTTGCTTTATACATTTTCTACTTTTGATTGTTATGTGTATTGTATATGTGTCTATATAGCTACACTTATTTGTATCCAACAGTTTAAACACCAAACAGCAGTTGCTGCACCCAGCCCCAGTCACCTGCAGGCTAGAGATGCTGAAAACATATTGTATCCATTGCTAGAATCCTTGAGTCAATATTATCTGTGTTTAACAGTTTTGTCCCTGTTATTGTTTCTCTTCAGCAAAACATTTATGCCAGCAAGTCAAGGTGTATATCAGGTATTGATTCTCAGGTGCTTAGATTTGTGTCTTTGTCTCCCACCAAGCTTCCTCTTTCATGTCTGCCTCTTCTTATGGTTAAGACACTGATGTTTTTTTAGTAGTTTTATAGTGTCTCATCAGTCCCATATTGTTGGAGAGGAAAAAGAGCCATTTAAGAGAATTTCACTGTGGTTCTCTCTGTCCTCTGTGTCCAAGACTGAAAGGAATTACTTTATAACTGTTTTCTTTGACTCCACTGCCTTGCTCAGAAATCCTATTAAATTCACAAGGGAGTTTATTCCATCAAAGTGACACCATGTACAGCCATGTTACTCCCATTTTTTTTTTTTTTTTTTATTAACAGAATCTCCTCCCAGTACAACCCACAGCTCCTTGACCTGCACTTCTTTTTCAAAGAAAACTGTCAATACACAGCGTTACCGTCTTGATTTTTAAAAGCAGGAGTCAGTCACTTAGCTCTGTATGCTTCCCCCACATCTCTTGTACTGCTGGTTTAAGATGAGGACACATGTTACATTACATAGTGCCGGTAAAGGGCTTTTCTCTCTGGAAAGCTGTATCTTTCTCTTTCTCTCCCACGTCTGTGTTTGTGTGTTTATTTATTATAAAACAAGTGATGACTTTATTATTAGTGCAGCACAGCATACTCTGTACACTGTCCATTAGTGAAAATAAACAACTATACTGTCATTTCTCCCCCACTCTTGTCATATTTCTTGGATGTGGGTAGCATTGTGCCTCTCTCTGTAAGTGTGTGTGGGTGTGAGTGAGTGAGAGTGTGTGTTTGGGGGTGTGGCTGAGCAATCAGCACCAGAATCATCAGCACACCTGTTTGTCATTATTCATCAGCCACAGTACAAGAACCCCATCTTTGCAACCACTCACCTGCCTACCTGGTCCCCTTCCTTCATTGCCTCTCATTGTTCCCCTCGCTATTTCCCCTGAAAACCTTTTGCTGCTTTTGGGTCCACTCCATAAATGAGCCATAACAGACTTCTGACTTCTCCCCTCTGCAATTACTACCACAAGTGCAGCTAATTATATCCCTCAGCTTGAACAGTGTTTACATGCAGCAGCTCACAGCTGAAAGGAGAACATCATGTAACTTGTGCCCATCAAGGTATCCGTGTCACATTCTTGACATTCTTACCTGTGGTGTAAATGGGATGACGACAAGCACACTGACAGCTAATGTGTATAATCATGTTTCTGAGCTACATTCTCCTGAAATTTGGGGTTTGTTTCTGTGATGTAACCACCAGATATGATGTGTGGACAGACTAATGAAGACACCTGAGATCACGTCACAGCTTGCATCATATGTAAGTACATCTTTTTGTTTTGATTCTGTGGACAGTGAACATCAAAATGCCCAATTTGAAACCCAGCATGCCTGCTCCACCATGTGATATATGGTCTAGTGAGCTCAACATGGAGTAAGGGACATCTAAACCTCGACTCTGACCCTGAAAGGTTATAACTCTCTGTATCTATTAAGTTATATCTTGTTCTTGCTGGCAGTTTTCTACACGTCACACAAATAATGCCTTTTTTTTGCTGTACAGCAAAGCCCATCAACACCAGCAGGGGTGTAACCAGGAGGGTAAAGCAGCTCAGCAGAGGAAGGGTGCATTTGCAGTTGTAAATACTACACATGCCACCTGTTTTTAAAGGCCACTCATCCTCATGAATACAATGCATTTTTGTCTGAAAATGGAAAATGAAAACAGAAAAATGCCAAAGACTTGACCACCTTGTACTTAACGGTACACTAGTCATGTCACTGATAAGAAATGACTTTGTGAAAAGTGAGATGACCAAGATCTAACAAATCAGCACTTCCCAAATGAGTCTTTGAGAGAGACTCTACCCTCGTGTTTCATCTCAGAGGCACTTGAACTTCACCTCCTCCATTAATCTCTCCAGCCATCCTCCCCTCTTCTCTGCCCTCCTCCCTCTCCGCAGCTCCCTACCAAACTCCCCTCCGTCAGCACAACCCTTTATTTTCTCTTACTAAAACAGTGGCAATAGAGTGCTGTCAGCCTGACAGTCCATCCCCTCTGAAGCAGGCTTTACCCCCCTGGCTGCCCTGCCTCTGCTGCTAACCCGCTTTCCAAAGGGCAGGAAGGCCAATCTCTGGCCCAGTGCCTGATGGGCTCCGACAGCAGTGTGTTCTGGGATTACGCCCGCTGAAAAGGGGGGCATTCCAGCACCGGCGGCCTTTGTCACAGCACGGCCACTGTTTGCTTTTGACAAGACAGCTGTTCAAAGCCCTCACGGCCCCCATGGATGGCGTGAAGGGAAAGAACCCAGAGGTGACTTCCGTTTATTGGTGGTGTTGGTGCGGCTGTGCGCTGCCACCTCGACCTGAGGTCCCTTCTTCAGCATATTTATCTGTAGCCCCAGTCTGACCATCTTACATAATCTCATTGTTCTCACATTTGATACCACTGTGGTGAGTACACTGAAGTTACAGAAACAAAGAAGTCAAACTCTGAGAAACAAGGGATATCACTCAACAAACTCAAGACTTTTCTGCCCTGCAGCTCCAAGTACTTTAATAGTTTCACAAAGTGTTTCATCTTTCCTTGGAAATTGGAACACGCCATAACCAGCAGTCTCTCATTTAAATTCTCCCCAAGAAAGACAATTATGTTTAAGTAACCACAGGAAAAACCTTTTAAAAGTTTGTGGTCCTGCATGTTTCATCACTCTATTTTTTTTTGTTGTTGTGTCGCTTCTGAAGCACTCAACTGAGCCTTGTTATATATAAAAATGAAACACATAAATGTAAATGTAAAAAACATACAGTATTTCCAAATACATGCTTGAGGTGTTACAAAAACCCCCTTCAGTCCAGACATGCAGGGACCTCACTCAGCTTGGGACCCTGGGTAGCTGGTGCCCCCGTTTCCCCTCTGCATCGCCCCAGTGTTTTGGGGATGTGTGTACTGTAATTAGCAAGTCATCCTAATGAAGGCCCTTTGCCTATGTAGGAGCAGCTGGTCCAACAGAGAGGAATGATAATGAATGAGCGCTTCAACATGAGGACCTGAGGTACACACAGCAACACAGCTGGTACACAACAGAGCCAGCATAGTAAACACTCACACATCCTAAGATGATCATATTGAAAGCAACTTATCATTAATGCCTTGTTTTCAGCATCATGATGAGACAGGATTTCAATTACAGTGAGACATCATCTTTAAAAAAAATAAGATTTCATTTACACTTTCTGTTTTGACATTTTACTATGAGAAGAAAGAACAGTTTTGATGTATATAGGTGGCTACTTTCAACTCTGACAAGTGTGCTTGGAATATAAAATGTACATTGTACATGATTCTAAACATCATCAAGTTAATGCATTTCTAGCCTTTGACTTCAACACAGAGCTAAACTAATGTGGTCCTCCATCAATATATCTGAAGTAATGAACGATCAGCAGTGGTATATTGCTACAGAAGTTCACACAAATTCTATCCCAGAGCTGTGGCGTCACCTTGTGGTACTTTTGACTTCCTGCGCTTCTCTTAACAGACAACTTTTATTATTTAAACACCTGAGACTCCCCTTACAATGTTTTTATTGGGTATGACGTTTTGATTTGAATACAATTTATGCATGGTAAAATTGAAACACAGTGACCATGAATCCTTGTTTACTTTTATTAAAGTTAATTAATTATTGATGATGTAATTTCTGAAAAACGCACATGTGGTTCACCAGCTATTACTCTGTATTGTTAGGAAGATTTGAGATTATAGTACTGGGGATATTCCTTCTGTTTCTAGCTTTTTCAATATTCACAGCTAACTTCTTCACATTATTTATGCTGTACATTAATCATTCCATCAGATTCTGCAGCATTGAATATGACATATATCAACGTAAACAATCTGTATAAAGCTATGGAAAGCACTGAAGAACATGAACATACTCCAAACAAAAAATATCAAATTCATACTGAAGAACTTTAAAAACTGAAGCATTATAATGAGATGTATCAGTGGAGGCAGAATCATGGCACAGAAACAAAAGCGGGTCTTCTGTACATACATAGTTACATGTAAGGCAAAGGTGATTTGAGTGAGACTTGTGAAGTGTTTTTGTACAAATATGGAGGCAAGTCCAGGTTATCAATCATACACACAAAACAGTCTACTTTCTGTTTACTGACTTACTAATTAATTCAAATGCTCTTCCTCATTTTTCAAACCATTCTTCTGTTTTGCCTGCATGACGAGCAAACTAGCAGCCAATTGTAGGTCTTTGGTGGCCGAGAAAAACTGATCAAACTGATACTCTAATCACCTGACCAATGCAAATTCAGCTGACTACATTCAGACAGGAGTGCAGTGGAGCTTGATGGAGAAAACAAACAGATGGACAGAGACAGTCCCTTACATCTAATCATGGAATAAACTTTTCCCGTCAAAGCACACAAATGTAACTTAATCACATTTTAAGGTGGGATAGCTCCATAAGGCGTGTGCAAGTGTGGGCAGGACAAAATTCAATACAACATGTCAGTATAAACATTTGTGGCGGGAAGAGCCAGGCAGAGTTAGATTTATGGACAAATCTGACACAGAAATGGGAAATTCACTTGAGAGGAAAATGATGTGGATAAAAATGAGTTCACTTGTGCATCTGCTAGAATTACATTTTCCAATACGTGAAAAAAGAAAAGACAAAGAAAAGACAAAATCAAAAGTGTTTTTCGACAAAGGCCAGGATGGACACAAAGTGAGAGGACACTGACTTCTCTTTATCTCTGTAATGTGAGTCCAAGTGTTTGTTTTATTTGAGGTTTTTGATCTGTTGGTTTGTGTTGTGGATCTTGACATCCATCTTGTCCACTTTGTTGAGCAGAGAATGGATGGAGTCGTCCTGCTCCTCAATCTCAGACTGGAGGCCAAGTCCAAGGTTCTTTAGTCTTCTCAAGCCATCAGACATCTCATCTAGGTAATACACAAAAAGACATCTGATGCTAGTTAAACTGTGGATTTAGTGGTACTTCACTGCTGCTTTATAATTGAACAGAAATGAAAGCACAAACAGAAATTTTTACCTAAATTTTTGTCAAGGGTCTGGTGAGCCTCTCTAAGGTGTCTATTCTGAGCATATCCATTCTGTCTGGAGGAGCTGTCATCTATTGATGCAGAAGCTCCAAATCCTGCAACACAGAAATAAAAAATGGTGGTAGCCAGTTTGTGTTATGGTTATGGCATGCAGAGGTTCTTGTGCAAAGTCTTACCTCCTGTGTCCAGTTTTCTTAGGTTGGGGTGGCTGGCTTGGTATTTATCTTCATGTTCTTTGCTGCTGGCCAAGGCATTCTGTAATCTGAACATGAGATAGTCAGATAAGCACTGTTAACCTATTTAGTGAAGGACAGTCAATGACAAGTAGCTGGAGCTGGCAAAAATACACAATTAATAATAGCAATTAAAATGCAGATGATAAGAATGTAGCAGTAACTGATGACTAAATTTGACACAAACCAGTTTTACCTGACATGGTTCTGATTCATATTTACAGACTGAACCTTACTTGTCACTAGCCTGGTAGGCCTTAGGCTGCTCAGGTGGTGGCTTTGTCTCTGGCTTGCCCTTGAAGTAATTAACAAGACCGCCCCACACACTTCTTATAGAGGTAATGTGCCGCTGGCTGGTCTTCAGGTCCTGATCCATGTTGTCCAACATCTTGTCTGTCCTTTTCAGAACCTCACCCTGTCGCACCAGCTCCTACAGAGACAAAGACAGAGAGGGGGCAAAGTGTTAGAACCTACAAGAATTTTTTGTCAACCTCTCAGATACAATTTGATTCCTTGTGTGCCAGGGAAAAGCTGATTTACTTGACATACCTCTGCAGTTTCCACACCCATCTTCTCTGATTCATAGATGAGGCCAAGGGAGCGGTGACTGCTGTCCACAGCAGACTGAGCTGTACGCATCACTTCCTGCTGGAGGTATCGCTGCCTCCTCTCTGCTTCACTCATCCCACTGTCATCAGGGTCATCGAAGCCCCTACTTTTCGGTTTAAAGTCTTCCTCATCATCATCATCTGCAAACGGGTTGTGGGATTTTGGGTAGGCCATCTGTGGAGGTGACATACAATGTTTTGACAAAATAATTTTAACTCAAGCTCTACTAGCTGTATCCAATGCTTTCAGCTGCATCTCATGATCTTCCTCTTTGTTGAGCTACTATTCCCCTTTCATGCTCAACAGAGAGTTTTGTATCTGTAAACACCTGGACATCGGGGGTTTTGACAATTTTTGAAATTAATGAAAATAATCGTTAGGTGCAGCGCCACGTAAGATAGAAATTAAAAGATCATCTTTTGGGACATTGAGAAACCACGTAATTTATCACTTCTGTAAAATGAGAACTTTTACTTTCGACAATAGCCACCGTAACAGCCCCATGTTGCTGATAATACTGTACTTTTACACGAGCAGAATTTTGAGTTTGTTGTATTGTTCCTTCTTAGCAAAGTAAAGGATTTGAATACTTCTTCCACAACTGCTTACTTGATTTGACAGATGGTATTCAAAACTTTAAGAGCGATTAGTTAACGCTAGGGCTTCGGCTAGCTCAAGTAAAACGAGCTCAGAGCAACGGAGACAACCTGTCACAATGTTTCACACTAGTCATTTGCTAAAACAAGTATATTTTCGGACGGTAATCATTAGCTGTACAATAGCTAGATTACAGAATTGCGTTTTAGTCGTTAAAGCTGGTAAAGAGGTGTCGGCTTGCTAGCTAATTAACGAGGACTAAAAGCTAGCCAAATAAGCACACCCATAAGGCAAGACAAGACGGCCCTGTGCCAGCTTTGGCGTTTTCTTCTCGTAAAATAGACTGTATCTAAGATGAAACTGTAGAAAATGAGGGTATGATCAACATAAAAGACAAACCTTTGACCGTCGGAGATGTGGACGTTGTTGTTACTCAGCTGACTGAGCGACTTCCGATCACGTTCGGTGACGTAGCCGCGTGTTATCCCACAGGCTACTCCTGCGCAACAGAAACGCATACGGCGCTTCTCAAATGAGAAGTAATTAGATATGACACTTTCAGGTGGTTCACTCGTGTTTTATTCTGATGTTTTAACAATTATAACACTCCAGTACCTCCAGATGAATTTGCTGTATTTTTTTGACGCAATCCTGTCTGCACAGTAGACTTTCATCCTTTTACCACTGGATCCAACTGTAACTCCTGTTGATCAAATCCAATAAATGTAAGTAATATTCGTGCTTTATTCTATAAAAGAAGACTTGATCTCCTTTCTATTTGTAGCATCTTATTGGCAGTACACATATCCCATTTAAACTGGAATAAATATCTGGAATTTATTATATGTATTTTTTTATGTAATGTCATTGTCATTGTATTATTTACAATAAAGTGGCTGTTGGCCCCTTATCACAGTATATCATCCAGAATAATTTTGCTGCAGGATTTTTTTTAAGGTAATATTCCTTTTCTTATATTATTTACACGGGGAAACTCAACACTGAAAAAACTTCACACTAGACCGCAGCGACTTTTTTTTTTACCTGTGACTTTTAAAACAGTATTTGTGTGGTCAAATAAAGACCCACTAGCGTAATCGTCAGCCCTCGTTAAGATTGTCCCTGCTGATTTGCCGTACTGCGGCTGTGCCACCGCCAGCTGCTCGGCTGTTTCCTCTCCGCTCGCAGAATCTCGCTCGTTTGATGTCGGGGTAAACATGTCTGTAATGGGAGGTGGTACGAGGGGGTTTTATTTCAACACAGTCCTGTCGCTGGCCCGCTCTTTAGCTGCCCACCGCCCCGCACCAGTCGAAAAGGTGAGGAAGTAGAAAAACGAGTGAGCTCCAAAAGGCACGATTTGTGTTAATTAGCTAACGTCAAGCAACAGTTAACGTTTGTTCAGGGTGTAGCTCCGCTTCCGCACAAGCAGGTGGCTTATTTTGATCACTATCATGACAGCCGACTTAACATTTGACAGGTGTGTGTGTGTCTGTGGTTATGAATCACTGGAGCTGGGTCTTCTCGTCAGTGTTTTCCCAGTTACAGAAGAAGAGAGCAGTGCAGGAGAAAGTGGCGTCGCTGCTTGTGTGGTGCCTGTTACTGCATCAGACAGGCAGAGTGGTCAGGCTCGATCAGCACTGCAGTCAAACAGGTTTACAAAGTAAAGAGCGAGGGAGATGAGAGGTTCACAACGTGCTCTGTTCGGCATGACAGACAGTTACTAACCTGTTGCAAGGATTATCACGTGTAAATGAAACATTTTTTGCCAGTATAGGAAGATCAGTGAGTTTGGAAAAAGAGCAGTGCTGTACAACGCAATATAATTAAATTGGGTGGAGTACACAGGAACATATAAAGGCCGTCATCAAGACACTCTCATTTAGTAGTACTGTTTTATGGAGCACCCAGTATAGGTTATGTAATGTCCAGTCTTACACAGGTTTTTGTAGGAAAGACCAGTTTTGAGCTATAGTGAGGTGACTGTCATCTCATGCACTATATCATATCATAAATACCTGTATCTTCATCCCATTATTATAGTGGGCACCATGATAGCATACAGTCAACTTTATTAATTCACAGGAGGGAAAGATAGTAAGGTAGAAGGCAGGAACAGAAACAGAAGGTTAAAGTTAGACATGTATATACATATTTCCTTTTCTTTTCTATGGATGTAACCAAATTCAGACAGCTGCAGCCTTGACTATCTGATTTCTATTGTCTGTTTTTGTCCGTTTCTAAAATATTTTTTATCCTTTTCTAGAGATGATCTCCTTGTGTGTCTTTCAGGTCCAGAAGCTACAATGTATGTGTCCACTGGAAGTCCGCGGTGTGTTCACTCTAGATGTGCGTCGCAGAGATGCCGTCATTGCACTGGCTGTGTTTTTGGTGGAATCTGGCTTACAGGTGGGTGGTGGTCAGTAAAAAGTGGAACTGTTATCATAGTGGATGCTTTTTATCATCACTAATTTAAACCATTAGATCTTTAGGCTGCCCTTGTAGTCAATGGATAGTATGGTGGACTGAAGATCCAAACATTACACAGTTTACAGGGATGCAGTAGGCTGATACTTATAAATTATTAACATTATTGTATTAGTACTTTTAGTCTGCTTCTGTTGCCAGCCTCTCACAGCTCTCCACATATATCACCATGATAAGCTTATTCTCTACATTCCCATAATCTGATTAAGATGGCGATTAGGCATGCAGCTGGCTGTGTAAGCCTCTAACCTCATCATACTGAGACACGGTGGAAAGCTTTCCTGCCATTTGGTTATGTTGAGATGATAGTTTTACTTTTCAGTGCTAAAGTTATGTTTTATATACTTTCTCTGAGCCACATTTGACTCTGTGTTACAATAACAAACAATACCTCTCATTTTTTGATTTATCAGTGCTTGTTAGGCAAACAAAAGTGCTGCTCTTTGCCAGCAACTGCTGTTGTTTGTGGTGTGTAATGATTTGCCTTTACTCAGCAGCACAAAGACATACTTGTTTCCTACTTGCTGAGCCTATTGAGAGGGCTACCACGGGTCCAATGGATCGAAGAGAGCTTGGGAAAGAAAGGAAAGGGTGAGAACAATCCTCTTATGTTTTTTTTTTTTTTTTTTTTTAACAATAGCCTCTATTTACTTGCTGCAACAGTGTTCTATAATAGTAGTATTAGTAGTAATTCCTATTTGTTTTGGTTTGATGGTATTGATCCATCTGTAGATTGCCATCAAACAATAGTTTCCAGTAGTTAATCCTCTGTAGTTTAGTGTTTACTGTTTGCTTGCCTTTTCATTTTCTTATGTGACATGTAATGCTACGTTTTTGTGTTTTTCGGCATTTTCTGCTCTTCAGAATTCCTCCCGGTTGCCGAAAACTTCAGCTTCTGTCTAGTGACTCTTTTGGCAGATGTGGCTGAGAGGGACCCAGACTCCCGACAAGAGGTCAGCTTAAAAAGTGGTGATAGTATGTGATTCTTAGGTTAGGGTGCGTGTGAGTTAAGTTAAGTTATTATTCCTGGTGTTTCCCCTTCAGATCTTGAACACTATAATGGAGGTCATGCAGGCATTGCAGGACATGTGCCAAACACCTGATAATCATGACAAAGGTATATGCAAGCAGGCAACAAAAAAAACATAACATCAGTCTTCCAGAATGAAAAAGCCTCATATATGCTCTGTTATCTCTAGTCTACCTGTGCAGATATATTGTCCCCAGCCTGCTCGGCATGACTCGGGCATTTGGCCGCTACAGCAACACAGATGAAGCCCTGCTGTCCAAGCTGTTCCCCAAAGATTCACCACAGGCTCGCTGCGTCACAGAGGAAACAGAGGGAGTGCGACGCAGATCCTTCAATGACTTTCGTTCCATCCTGCCCTCCTCACTGCTCACAGTGTGCCAAAGTGACACTCTGCGCAGACGCACTGGGACCAACCTGGATTCCTCTGTACAGGTATGTGTATGTTGTGATAGAGCAGGTTGGATCCAAGATGTGTTTGGTGTGTTCAGGACAATTTGAGGTGACTGCAGGGTGATGATATTTTCACATGCTTTGTGATTTTATCTTGCTAAAATGTCAAAGAGGGAGGGAGTAATTTTCGATGACTTTTGTTTTGTTCGGTTAGTGGTTAAAGATGTTCTGTAATGTGCTGTCTCATAGGTGTGCACCGACCCAGGAGGGCACTCACCCTGCTCTCCTACAACTCCTGGCCCACATTACTTTGAAGGTAAAACTCACAGAAACAAAGACTGCTTTGACTAAATTTGTGTATAGCACACTGTATAGCCCACTCTGTGTAATGGAACTCTTGTCTAACCCTTTCATTGGTCAGTCACTTCTCAACCCAGATGGTCAGATAAACTGTTATACCTTGTAATTACTGTACAGTAGTCTTATCATGCTTGAGATAACTGCTGTCGTCTGTCTGATGCCAATAGTGTTTTTAGCGATAGACCTTCGATCAATTTTCCTGCTGCTGATTAATTTATGTGACATCTGATTGAGATATTTCCAGTTCATCTTCAGTTGACTCTGACGCCAAAACAAATTTCAGCTCCCAGAAACATTAACTGGTGTCATCTGTTTTTGGTGTCAGAATATACTTGAGTCACCATTCTTCACTGTTGATCAACAGTCACAGAGGAAGACGTCCATTATAGAGACAGATATTGCTTTCACCATTGATAGTAATCGCAGTAGACTGAGGTATAGCACAGCAACAAGCCATCATTCTTATTTCATGTCATTTATATGCTACCCATAGCACCCTGAAGGAACCAGTCCCATGTTGTCCAACTTGTCACATGTTTTTTTTCAAATGTCATCTGGTTCCTTTCATTTCATTTCAGGTGCCTACCTCCCAGACAGCAGTGCAGTGGATCCTGACTACTACTTCTCCACAGTCAGCTCCAGTTTTTCAGTGTCTCCTCTCTTCATGGGGGCCGGAGAAAACGAGGTGGAAGTCTCTGTTGATTTGCTCCGGCAGCTCCTTGGCATGGTACAGCAACAGTAGATACTGCTTCTGTTGTCTCCCATCCTATGTATGGTATTTTGCATCTTTACCAGCGGTTGTGCTTATTGTCTTTTTACAGGTGAAGAATTTTGTTTCCGACTCCTTTTTGAAAACTCTGGATGCCACTATGACAGAAGTTATAGAGGTAACTACATTTTTTTAAATGGTAATGTCAAAGCTCAATTTATGCCATTATCAGTTAAATAATCTTCTCTGTCATTGTCTCTCTTGTTTGTTGTTAAGTCTAATCCTGGAATCAACCTCTATTACAAAACCTTCAGTGACCCTCTCTATGTATGTGTGTTCAAAATGCTGCGGGACACACTATACAACATGAAAGGTAAAGCATCATAAATTGCTTAGTTATTATGTATTAAAGCGTTAGATTGCTATTGCTGTGTTTTGTACTTTGTCAAGTTTTCATGCTCCCGTCATGTGTTACAGCATTGCAGCCGGCCTTTGTACGGGAGGTTCACGACTTTGTGCTGGAGCAGTTTAGCAGCAGTCAGTCAGAGCTGCAGCGGGTACTTCATGACACCGGGGGGTTGCCGGGGGAACAGAGCCCCCTCAAGCTTCGTTGCCAAGCCAACGCTGCGTGTGTGGACCTCATGGTGTGGGCCGTCAAAGATGAGCAAGGTGATCAATAGCGAAGAACGAGCAGAGCGGTGTTTTCAGATGTCATAATCAGAGGGATGTGTTTATTTGCACTGGTTGTCTCACCTATTCTTCCTGGTGTCTTTTTTTTCAGGCGCAGAGAATTTGTGCACAAAACTGTCCGAGAAGCTGCAGTCAAAAACCTCTAGTAAAGTCATCATTGCTCATATGCCCCTGCTCATCTGTTGCCTACAGGTATAATACCAAAAGACAGAAAGAAAACTGAGATCAAACAGAAGTGAAACATTACACAAGATACTAGATCTTGGGATGAGAGTATGTTAGATGTCTGAGTTTTGAAGCTGACAAAGACCTGTGCTGCCAGTACTTTCTATTATTCATTGGGTATTCATTTTAATCTTTTCTAATTGTCTTCTCCTCTGTCTTAGGGCCTGGGCCGTCTGTGTGAGAGGTTTCCAGTAGTTGCTCACTCTGCTACGACCTCTCTCAGGGATTTTCTGGTGGTTCCTTCCCCAGTTCTCGTAAAACTCTACAAGTACCACAGCCAGTACAGCACAGGTGCAGATATACTGATTACCTCAAATCCAATGTAATATTTAAACCATTCAAAACTGATATTCTCCCACTTAAATAAAAACAATACAATTTCCCGAAAATTTGAATTAATTTACAATACGTCCACAGGAACCTTCTTAATCCAAGTACAGCATAGATGGTCAGAGCCAGTAAACAGGATAAGAGTGCTGTCTATATTTGTGGCTGTGACAAATATACATCAATAATAGTGTCATTGTCACATACAGCTCTCATCTATTATTGATCTTGACAGAGTGTTCATTGACGGGCAGCTGCAGATACAAACAATTGGAAATGCAATTCAGGTTACTGATTTTTTTTTTTTTCCTGTGCCGTCCTCCACAGTGTACTGCCTTCTCATAAATCAGCTGCGAAACTGTTAAATTAGAAAAGATAACATAATCTTGTGATTACACTACACTCAGGTGTTTTCAGCATATTTTGTAGAGTTTTTTGAATTGCAACAGATTTTAAAGTGCTTGTTTTGAATTCTGTTTGTACTGATATTTCTCTCTCTGTGCTGTTGTCTCTCTTTTTCTAAAGGCACAGGAGAAATTAGGATAAATGTGACCAATGAGCATTCTCAGTCCACATTCAACCTCCTGTCAAACAGGAAAGACCAGCCTTCCATGTATGAGCAGCTCAGAGACATTTCCATTGACAACATCTGCAGGTCAGACACAAACACCTGGCACAACTTTGATTAGAGTTTTTTTTTTTTACATGTATACTTAATTAAACATTCAATTTTATCTTTGTATATTTCCTCTCTCTTAGATGTCTGAAAGCTGGTCTGACCATGGACCATGTGATAGTGGAGGCTTTCCTGGCCAGTCTGTCCAACCGTCTCTACATTTCACAAGAGAATGACAAGTGAGCAACATTTCTAGTTGGAAAAAAAAGGCAACTTTGTGTTTTGTAGTCACCCAGAATATTTCCACATCCTTGAAACTGATGAGCAGCCACTCTAAAAATAAAACTTGTCTTCCTGCCAGGGATGCCCATCTAATCCCAGATCACACAATTCGAGCTCTGGGCCACATTGCAGTGGCTCTGAGAGACACTCCTAAAGTCATGGAACACATCCTACAAATCCTTCAACAGAAGTTCTGCCAGCCTCCATCACAGCTGGATGTACTCATCATTGACCAGCTTGGCTGCATGGTTATCACAGGAAATGTAAGTACAAGTCACTATGATGGCACAGATTTAAAGCATCTTGTCTCTATTCTGTTATGTATTGATAGTTGGAAAGAGATGAGGGAAGCAAATGACTACAGGAGATCAAGTGTAAAAAAGAGGAATTATTACTGTTATTACTGTTGCTTAAATAGAAGCAAAGCAACCCCTTTTCTTAACCCAGAGGGACTGACATGCTGTAATTATTGCAAACCTGATGGCTGCTGTTTACTTGCTCAGTACACTGTGCATTAAGAATAGGTTCCAGTGTTCCAGTTGACACACCATTACAACATAATGACCTGTTTTTGACAGCCAGTGTACCCAGAGTGCATTAGGCTACAATTAACAAAGGACTAGAAATGGATCTGACCTTATATAGCAGATACAAGTCACTCACAAAATGCCTCGCTAAGCCTTGATACAGATCCAGCATATTTGCTCATGTTATCCCTAATAAGGAGATTTTTGTTTTTGAGAAAAAATGTAGTATGCAAGTAGAAGATTGTTTAACCTATTGGTGCCTGCACAGTCTTACTCCCTGTTAACTTCCTGTCTGTTTGTCCTGTAGCAATACATCTATCAGGAGGTTTGGAACCTGTTCCAGCAGATCAGTGTGAAGGCCAGTTCAGTGGTCTACTCAGCTACCAAAGACTACAGAGATCACGGCTACAGGTCAGCCTCTGCTACCCCGTTCACAGACTTAACAGTCTCACCAGAGGATTGCTATGGCTTAAAAGGAGGAAATGTAACTAGGAAAATGTTAATAATGGTTGCTCTTTGCTCACCTCTACCAAGTGGTCAGCATTAGTAGGTTGTAATACTTGCACATTCCCCTGGGTTGGACCTGTGTATATTTATGTCTACATGCAGTATAAATGTTTTAACTGTTCCCCCCATGTATGCTATCTTTCTCCTCTAAGGCACTGCTCTCTGGCAGTGATAAATGCTCTGGCCAACATCGCGGCCAACCTGCAGGGGGAGCAGCTGGTGGACGAACTGATGGTAAATCTTTTAGAACTGTTTGTCCAACTGGGCCTGGAAGGAAAGAGAGCCAGTGAGAGGGCCTCAGACAAGGGACCAGCACTGAAGGTATGTACTTTCATGCACAAGCAAGGGAACACAACAGGAATCTGATAACAGCCATGTTGATAAATTGGTAATGGCACTTTATCTCCCATAGGCATCGAGTAGTGCTGGAAATCTTGGAGTTCTTATCCCTGTGATTGCTGTGGTGAGTACTGTATGTAATGTGTGTGCAAACTGTTGCCCCTTTAGAGACAAGTCCCATTCATTTGCTGCAAGAATTCATGTTAAAATACCCACATAGATCACAGTTAAATGATCTACATGAGTATTTGAGTTGTTACAGATGAATCCAAGCTGTTAGTTAGCTTTTAACTCTATGAACAAATATTTACCCTGTCTGCTGGAGTACAAATATCACTGTCACCGCTTCACTGCAGATATTGTTTTTTTACATTTTACATTTTTCACATTTCCTTTTTTCTAAAATATTAATTTCAAGCCAACTTATAAATATTATAGTACAATATAAACAGTATACATTGAATTGTATTCATAGTCCTACAAAAATGGAGTGCTAATTAGTAGTATTTTTGTCATTGTATTGAGATAGTAATAGTTTTAAAGTAGGTTTGAGTAATAACGCAGTAATAAATAATAAGGTATCATTATTCCTTCAATATTTCTTCATTAAAGCACTCCCTTTGTAAAAAAAATAATGTTTAAGTTTTATTCACAGAAATTCTTCTCTACTGGACAGTAGTGTTATGTATGATTTTATTATTTCCTTTCTTGTGTTATTCACCCATGGTATTTCTGCAAATATTACAGTAAGGCATCAGGATAATGACAGTTACGTAATGTCATTTTCTGAGCACACTCCTCCACTAGCCTCACGGCAAAAGATAAAACATTAACAGGCAGATAACAAGTGTTCATTGAGTCATTCAGAAAAACTCAGCACTTTGAGCAATATGAAGGAGAAGTTCAAACGTTCAGTAAGTGAGTAATACACATAAGGACTACTTGTTACATTTTATATATTGTACCAATGGAAATAATTGACTCTTAAAAACAACTCCTGAGTTATTAAAATCAGTAATATTTCTTATTCATTAAAACTTAGTTGGAAGTTCTAACCAAAGATGGAATAGTTAAGCTGTTAGCTTGAGTTTAGGTTTGTGAGGGGTTGACCACCCGGCCCATGAACACAAGGCAATCTGTGCGGTGCTCGTAGATCAGGAAGAGGAAGGGGTGATCCACAGTGAAGCGAATCTGAGAGGAGAGGGGCATGAAGCCCACCTGGGTCAGAGCAGCAGCTTCTGTCCCCTCTTCATTCACAGTGATGGTTCCCTGGTGCTTCAGCTGCAGGGGGAGATCATTTTGAAATACTCAGCAGGGATTATTGATTGCAGTTGATAAAGTGTTCAGGTGACTGAATGACTCACAGACTTTTATGTTGTTTTGATGTGTGACTTGTCAGTTTGGTTATTTCTTTGTAAAATCATTGATTTAGTCTTACTCACCCAGTTCATGGCAACCTTTTCAGAAGTCATTCCAGTGAAATCTCCACTCTCCTGGAACAAGTCAGTGAGGCCCATCTCCTTCAAATTTGCAATCAAGTCATAGTTCTGCTCCAGTTTAAAGCGAGGTAACACAACCTCACGAGTCCTGAAGGCATAAAAAAGTTTCAGCCATTAACTCTAAAGAGGCTCCCAATAAAAAATATCAATAAAATAACATATTATTATTTACAGTATGCTGACCTGTTTGTCATGTTTTTGAGCCACTTGTTGATGACAGTGGGGGAGATCTCCTGCTCCAAGGTTCTCATGCCAGTGATCTTCCTAGGCAAGGCAATAAGCATGCTGATGTTTCCTGTGTATGGGAGCTAAAAACAAGTTAATCATTATTATGCAGCACAGTTGACTTGTTTATGGATCAGTATGCATATTTGTCAGGACATTCTTGTTGAAAAAGCTTGCCACTTTTCTGATGCCAAGACAGAATTCAAATCGGTCTGACCGACCTGTAGGATGTCGCACTCTAGCTCATGGTCAGCAGCAGCCAGATAGTTCCCCTTGTTGGTCATCATTGGCACGCGTACATTTGTCTTCTCATTGACTCTGAAGTTGCGATAGTGAGTCATTTCTTTGGGGAACTTCTGTTCCCATGTACCTGTTAATACAAACAAATAAGGTCAAAGAGTAATATGTTTGCTTAATGATTCAAATAATCACACAAAGCAGACAGGTGTGTTGTAATTTTTACTTTAGTCGGAATTCTGTAACATTAAACTCATATACATTTTTGAAAGTAGATGGAGAACAGCATGTCTTTATTTTCACCCACCTTTGAAGTACAGGTAGTTGAGCAGCATCAGCACCATATTCGGGTCCACACTCTTGAGTGGTTCCCTGATCAGTCCCTTGGTCAGCTTTTGGATGCGACGGTTGGCCTTGCTCAGAAAAGCAGGGTCCCTGAAGTCCACTGACTGTGGCTCTGCAAAATAAAAAGCTTTGGTCTCTGCACGGAAAGTGTCTTTCACAGAGACATTCTTCTTTAGGTAGACATCGTTTACAGAGCGTAGGGTGTATCCAAAATTCCTCCTGAAGAGCCTGTGTGTCAGCTTCCTGAAAAGTTTGTGCACTGTTGTGTTGTCATAGTGGTGGCTGGCATTGACAAACTCGGCAAATCCCAGAGCTTTGTAGATCTGATCGTGGGTTCCAGGTCCTGCCCCCAAAGACATCATTCCCATAGCGATGGAGATGCCAGCGGGTGCCAGCAGGATGTTGTCAGTCTGGTTGACATCATTACGAAGACTTCGATAGAGATTAAAACCAAAACGGGCGTTGACGATGTTGAGGCGTTGAAGGCGAGACCGACCGTGGAACAGTCGTAGGAGTCTGGCACGACGAATCTTTGGGTCAGAGGGTTCGGCAAAGATATCAATGTCTGGGGCTGGTGTGGCAATGTCATCGATCTCATCCCCTTCACTGAAAAACATCAAAAATATCATCCAACCTTTCAAAAGTTGAATCACTCTAAATTTGTTTTGGTATTTAACATTTAACATTTTAATTTTTAAACATAATCAAGCACACTACATAAAGGCTGCATCATAAGTAACTATTAGTAGATAGATAAACACATATATCGCCAGCAGTGATAAGAAAAATGTCACTAATGCAAGTGTATAAATGTTACAGACTGTTTTGCTTAGGCCTTCAATGTGAAAATAAGAATTACTTCATTACTTTATGTCGGAAGTTCTTTTCTTGACATTACATTTTTGATGTAATCAACCAGAAGTAAGAACCATTAAAACATACATGTAGTCATCACTGCCTGCAGCCAGGATCTTATCAAAATCAATATAATCTTCATCCTCGAATCCATCAAAAATGAGGTCATTAGTGACGGTGTTTTCTTTGTGGAACTCCAAGGGAATGGCCTCTATATTCACTGTCCCGTCTGGTTCGAAACCTCTGGGCTCTGGTTTAGGCTCAGTGAAAGTGAGAGCTGAGCTCTTTGATTCCAGCCAGGGATGGACTGATCAACAGACAGGCCACAGAGATGACGGTGATGACCCACATCCTTAAGGCTGAGGCAGAGGGAATGGACATTTAGTTTGGCTTAGTTAACAGTCTGATCAACATTAAGATTTGATAAAAAATATATTAAATCTGTGGGAAGTAAATAATGTCTTTACTGGTTAAAAATTAAACCAGATACATCAAGTTCCTATACTAGCAGTATCAGCTTGTAAAATGTCTTACCGTTAACTGTGTCCTGGCAGAAAGTGCTGTGTTGCTTCTGTTTGTGGGACTAAGAGCAAAGAATTGAATACAAAACTGAACTTTGATGCAGGCTCCTCCTGAACAAACAGACCAGATCAAACAGACCAAAAAGTGCTGTGATTGACTAAAATCTTTAACTCTTCACAATTCAGCTGTTAAGAGTATCAAATATTAATTAACTGCTAAAGGGCTAGCAGTCTGGTTAAGATGTTTTGCAGTTGTTTGTTTATATCATATGTATGTCTTTATTTTATTAGTATGCTGAATGTCCATAAAGATTTTAGCTATTTGTGTTTGAGGGAATTTCTGTTTTACCTTTCCTTTAGAATCATTCTAACTGAGTGTGAACATATGCATAATACAATACAGATCAATTTACATTTTTCACTCTTCTCCTGTGTCGCTTTTTTTAAACTCACAGTTGACCAGGCGACTTCCGCCAATCAAAGAAGCCAAGCCCCGCCTCCAGAAGCTGTTCAGGGACTTCTGGTTGTACTCTGTGGTCATGGGTTTTGCTGTAGAAGGATCAGGTGAGTTTTTAGCACAGTGCATGAAAGTTCTGCACTTCTGAACTATATCTCATAAAATGAGTTGGAGTTGATTTAATGGTACATACACTGACTTTGTTTAGTGTCTTTAGCTTCGCCATAAGTCTTCGTCATAAGATCTGTTCCTCATTCAATGTTGAGATTCTGAATCTCAGCTGTCATCTTTGTGGGGTTTCAAAACATCTTTTTCTATTATCAATATCAATCCACATATAACCAAAAATTTGGCTCTTCAAAAACCTGTTCAAATTAGAGATATTAGCACACCATCATACTAACGTTGGTGTCAGTAAGTGTGTGGCCTCCTGCATTTCTAGATATGTATTTTTTCCTTTCAGGGCTTTGGCCAGAAGAATGGTATGAAGGTGTGTGTGAGATTGCCACCAAATCACCTCTTCTCACCTTCCCCAGTGGAGAACCTCTTCGCTCTGAACTGCAGTACAACTCAGCTCTAAAAAATGACACAGTAACACCGGTACAGTGCTTAAAATCTAGACTTTGTTTCCGGTGTTAAGGTAGGGAAAAGACTTCTTAAAACAGCAATACCAGGACTAATATTTAGATTGTCAATTTCTGTCCTCCAGGCTGAGTTGAGCTGAACTGCGGGCAACCATCAGTAATCTCCTTGACCCACCTCCTGAAGGATCTGCCCTCATTAACAAGCTAGACTTTGCCATGTCTACATACCTGCTCTCAGTCTACAGATTAGAATACATGAGGTCAGCTCTATTGCACTTAGAAACCCAGATTACATTTACTTTAAGGTAGACTTGAAAAAAAATCTGAACCTACAATAGTGACGTTTGTGTAGTTTTGTAATATCCCTCTTTCCTTTTACGCACTCTCAGGATGCTGCGATCCAATGATCCTGACAGGTTCCAGGTCATGTTTCGATACTTTGAAGACAAAGCCATCCAGAAAGACAAATCTGGTGAGGGCTTTATGCCTGTACTCCTACAGCTTTCTCCTTTTCTTCAGGCAGTGTAATACATTTTCTCAAATTCCCTTTTGTATCTTCACAGGCATGATGCAGTGCATCATTTGTGTTGGCGATAAAGTATTTGATGTCTTCCTCCAGATGATGGCTGAGAAGGTAAGCAGCATGGTTTCTCTTTAAATTTTGAATAATAGCAAGCAATGACTAAAATTACTGATCACGGATTTTGCTCTGTGTATTTCTCATGTTTGTAGCCAAAGACCAAAGAGCATGAGGAGGAATTAGAGCGACATGCCCAGTTCTTGTTGGTCAACTTTAACCATACTCACAAGAGGATCCGCAGAGTGGCAGACAAATACCTCTCTGGTTTGGCTGAAACGTGAGTGATAATTATTAATTTACCTTGTTTGCTTCCATTTTTTTTATTGCTTTACACATGTGGGTTTTTTATATCCTTCTACCTCAACCAGATTCCCCCACCTGCTTTGGAGTGGTCGTGTGTTGAAAACCATGTTGGATATTTTGCAGACACTCTCTCTGTCACTAAGTGCTGTAAGTATCAGGAGAGGGCTGTTGTGTAGTGCCAGGTTGATGGTTTGAATCCCTATCACAAAAGTGTTTTTTGGTGGAACTGATTATTATCAGTCCCCAGGGAAGTGTTGAAATAAGTGCAACTAGAAGTTTCAGTTCCAACAAATCTTCTTTGTTTGTTTAGGACATTCACAAGGATCAACCATACTATGACATTCCAGACACCCCTTACAGGATCACTGTTCCTGACACATATGAAGCCCGAGAGGTGAGTTTGGACTGTTGTTACACTTACGACCACTAGAGAGCAGCACAGTATTGGTTTTAAACACAGTACTGATCCCCCTTGCTTAGTCTGAATTTTTTTTGCGTGGTGGAATCAATTTGTCACCTAAATTAAACTGTGTAAAATTAAACTTAAACTGTGAAGCTGATGGTTTATGTTCAAATTTAATGTCCACCAGCACTCCTGTGCTTCATTGGTGTTTTGTCTTTTATTTCCTTATCTCCTCTTAGAGTATAGTAAAGGACTTTGCTGCACGTTGTGGTGAGATCCTGAAAGAGGCGATGAAGTGGGCCCCTTCAGTCACAAAGTCCCACCTACAGGTCAGTTTCTTTACCTTTATGTTTATGAGAGGCCTGACTCAGAATTAATTAAAGTAGTAAATTTACTTCAAGCTACAATTTTATAAACTCTAGCAAAATTAAGTTATACTGGAAGTAGATTTAAGAAAATTCATCAGTGTCTCTCTGAAAGTTGAGATATTCAAGATCTTGACTTTACAGAGAATATTTGACATTCCTGTTCTCTTATTGTTTTTCTTTTTTCCCCCTTTCTCTCTCTCTCTCTGACTATTCCTACCTAACTATTATGATTAATGCAGGAGTACCTGAACAAGCATCAGAACTGGGTATCAGGACTGTCCCAGCACACTGGTCTCGCCATGGCCACAGAGAGCATACTGCACTTTGCAGGCTACAACAGACAGAGTACTACACTCGGCGTGAGTCATAGTCACACATCCGGCCATCATCACATGTCTGCACACAAGCCTTTTCACATCACCAAAGTTATTGTCGCGTAAATCTCTGATTTACCCCAGATTAAGGACAGATGTGTCCCAAATTAATGGTGAGGGCAAAATGAACCGTCTTAATCCTACCCACCTATTTTAAGCATATTTAAAGACTGTATAACAAATTTCAATCTGTCACCTTAACAGTACTGTATCGTTTGAAACATTGTTTTGATGCACATCATTGAAAGCCGCAACAATACAAGCACAGTATGTTTTCACAGTGCTACCAATAGACAAAAGTACAAAAGTTTTTTGTAATAAGAAAAGACACAATTTTTTAGAGGAGAATGACTCAGGAAGTAACAAATTGTCACTTTTTGAGGTATCATAACATACTCTACTTGGAACAAAGAGCAAACTTTAAATTAGATTGTTTACCTACCAGAGGCCTCACGGGCTTGATGAGTTGATGCTTATTAACATTTGTCCAACATTAATGGCTTTTTAACATAAATGTTGGTCTTTGTCAAAGCCTTTGGGGTTTTGTTAGCACTGACCAGAAATGTCTTGTATCCTTTGTGCACATATATGTTTTATTATGCGTTTTATTCTGTATGTATTCTATAGCACTGTAAACACTGGGAGTCTTTTTGTCTCGTTGTTTACAGTACTATACTGTATGTCCATGTGTGCATGCTTACTAGTCTGTGTGACATTATTTTGCTTGCTGTGCATTTCTTATGCATTCTTGGGCTTGCATTCTGCTATATCTGTCTTTTCATTTGCTTCATTTGTTGTGTTTTGTCTTTATTAAACTGCACCGAACTACCTACCTGGTTGCTTGGCTGGTTTACGGATTTGCTGGTTACCTGGTTACTTACCTACAATGGACGGGTGGGTTGGTTGGCTGGTTGCCCATTTGGCTAACTGGTTATGCTGGTGCTGTCCTCCACCATGTGGCCAACCGTAGGCTGCTTTCCCTCAGGTTGGTCTGAACACTATATACAGAGACAGGGCTCAGGCATGATACCTTCCAGTATATCCAGAACTGTACAGCTACGTATCTTACTTTCCGAGCTTGTGATTGGGTGGCCCTAAGTGGCCCTTTAACTCTGTTTTTATTAGACCACCCAGCTGACAGGAGAGACCAGCATGTGTGAAGAAGGATTACTCGAATTTCATGGCATCACTCAACCTGCGCAACCGCTACACAGGAGAGGTGTCTTACTCTTATAAATCTTTAACATGATGTGACTTTTCTAGACTTTCGGCATACAGCATGACTCATACCAGTCTGTTGATGTGCTGTCCAGGTGGCTGGTATGATCCAGTTCTCAGAGGCGACTCACAGCCAGTCAGACCTCAACAAGCTAATGATTCATCAGATGACCAGTGCTCTTGACAGAAAAGACCCAGAGGCCTTCACCCAGGCCATGTTCAAGATGGCTGCCCTGCTCATAACTACTAAAAGTGAGAAACTCTTGCCCCCCCAATTGAGTTTATGTCCATCAGCAATAGTGTTAGTGGTTTTTGTTCTGTTTAATTTGTGGTAACTTTCTCTGTTTTGTCTCTCAGACTGCGACCCTCAGCTCCTGCACCATCTGTGTTGGTCTCCTCTGAAGATGTTTACAGAACATGGCATGGAAACTGCTATCGCCTGCTGGGAATGGCTCCTGGCTGCACACAACGGGGTGGAAGTGCCAGTATGTATATTTACCACAAATGCAGATGAACAATTTGATAAATGAATTTGTATCTTGGCTCAACATATGTTGAAGAATAGATTCATTTTTGTCTTCTCGTTTCCGTTCCGCCTAGTTCATGCGTGAGATGGCAGGAGCTTGGCAGATGACAGTAGAGCTGAAGATGGGTTTGTTTTCGGAGGCTAAAGTAGAGGCCGGCCCTCTGGCTGTCTCAGAGGAGAGTCAACCTGCACCCTGTGCACCCGACGTCATCCCTCACTTTCTCTGGATAGAGGTCAGTGATGCGAAGTGCTGTTTTGATTTCTTGCCTATTAAAGTTCTTTTGAGCGCAACTTTACGTTAGTAAAATTCACAAAAATACAGCATGCACATGTTCACCGACCCAGTGTGCTTTAGTGCTGTGATACTAAAGGGATATGCTGTACAATCATTTGCAAATCTTTCACATTTGAAACATAAGTTGCTATTTATTTTAAGGGTGCAAGGTTTGGAAACTGTCTCCTCTTCATTCCTGTTCTGTTCTCCCTCCAGTTTCTGGTGCAGAGGTTTGAGATAGCCAAGTACAGCAGTGCTGACCAAGTGGAGATTTTCACAGCCATTTTGCAGAGATCTCTGTCTCTGAGTGTCGGTGGACCCAAAAGCAGCCTGAACCGACATGTTGCCGCCATTGGACCAAGATTCAGGTACTGTGCCAGCAAAGTGATTAATCATCAGTGCTGTAGTCACCAGCTGTAAGAAATACTGAATACTAAACTTGGTCAAAGTCTATTGTATCATTACTTTGTTTTATTTCAGACTGCTGACTATGGGTCTGACTCTTCTGCATGCGGATGTTGTGACAAATGCCACCATCAGAAATGTGCTTCGAGAGAAGATCTATTCCACAGCTTTTGACTATTTCAGGTAGTAAAAAATTCAAGCCTGTTTTGTTGGTTAAAAAGAAAACTGTTATAGTGTCTCTCTGCCCACTAATTTAATCTCCATTTCTGTCTTTGTGTAGTGTCACTCCCAAATTCCCCACTCAGACAGATAAGAGGCTGAGAGAAGACATCAGTATAATGATCAAGTTCTATGCCAGCCTGCAGTCTGACAAGAAGTATCTGGCTGCCAACCAGCTGGTTCCCCCAGGTACAGCTATGATAAAACAGTGGCTTAATCTTTCTGTAATAATAATTAGCAACTTTACACAGCACAGGAATTCATGCTTTTATATGTGGATTTGATTTTTAATTTTTTTTATTGCAGTAAAGCTTCAGATCCAGTAAAATGTATTCTAGAGTATGACAGCTGAATTAGACACAAGTCACCTGTGATCATGAGTTTTATTAGGCAAGTCTAGTGGTTACTTCACCTGGACTTTTTTGCTAGCATGGAAAGCCCAGGTTACAGATTAGGGATTAAGTCAAAATATCCTCTCTTGTTTCTGTTAGAGAAGAAATTTAAAATGTATATAAATTTGACCCACAATGTCCTCAGAGAGCTTCTTTGTGAAGAAGCCTATTTTCCCCACTATGACTTTTTTTCTTTGTCTAGATCCCCAAGACATGTCTGTGAACAGCCTGTCTGTAGTAGCAGTGACAGATAGCCGGAGCAGTCTTGATGCAGCGGTGGGCCAGAGGCAGCAGGTGGCTCAGGGATGGATCAACACCTACCCTCTCTCTTCTGGGATGTCCACCATATCCAAGAAATCAGGTAAAAAAACAAAACAAAAACACACACAGCATGTTAAACTTGCTTTGCTGGAACCCATCATATGTCCATAAACTGAACCTCTTATGCCTCTGGTTAATTTAGAAATAGGTTTTCATTAAAAGTCATTTACTGTGACATGATGTGTTGCTGATATACATATTGCTCCTGTGCTGTTTCAGGACTGTCTAAAAAAAGCAACAGAGGCTCTCAGCTGCACAAATACTACATGAAACGCAGGACTCTACTACTGGCTTTACTGGTATTTACCTTTTCTCAGCAACTATTTGTTCTCACAAATATGTGGTAATAAGTAAGAATTACTGTACTAGTGCTGGTTAAGTAAGATAAGGCTTGACCATCAAAGCCCAGTACTGAAACTGAAATATGTCTCAGTCAAACTATTCCCTGTATTGTCTCTCTCTAGGCCAGCGACATTGAGCGGCTGACAACATGGTACAACCCGTTATCCACTCAGGAGCTTGCTATTGCTACTGAACAGTCGGTGGAGACCAGCATTGCAAACTGGAGGTCCAAGTACATCAGTCTGACGGAAAAACAGTGGAAGGACAACGTCAACCTGGCCTGGAGCATAGCACCTTACCTCGCCCTGCAGCTGCCTGCCAGGTACACAGAGAAACATGCATTACATTTTATCAATGTCGAACCATCAGTGTAACAGATTTTATATTTTAATTGTCAACAATAATTGTATCCCAAGCAAGCCAGTAAGGAAAGTTTCTTTTTTAACCAAAATCACCAACTTTCTGCACATTGTTGCCCTCTATTGTTGTGAGAAGTAACTGAATGATGCTCAAACAACAACACATGTGGCAGAGAATTCAGGTTTGCACTTGCTAGCTAAATGAAAATATCCTCAACAGGCCAGCTTAATGCTTTATGTTACCCCTTTACTTTATGTGCACATAAAATATTCACTGATATGTAGACTATGGCTTAGGTTCAGGTCTGAAACTTCAGTGATTTTGTAAGTAAAGGTAACTGACATGTGGGCCTTCAGTCAATTTTTACCCATACACAATGTGCTTTATACACACATACATGCATCTTGACATGCCAAGAGCAAATGTTAAATTTATTCATAACTCCTATTCAATCTCATATTTGTTTTTTAGATTTAAAAACACGGAGGCTATTGTCTCTGAGGTGACCCGCCTGGTGCGAATGGATCCAGCTGCTGTGTGTGATGTTCCTGAAGCAGTCAAGGTGAGGTCACCCACCCGCCATTACAAACCAACAGCCTGGCCGTTATGTCTGTTATCTTTTTGTCAGTGGGTTTTGGGTGGAGATTTAAGCAGCTGTACAGGACTGAAAATAGAAAATTCTATAAAACACTATATATAGTGACAATCACAATGAACCTTTCATATTTTGTAGCCAAATTCACAGTAGACTTTATGAAAATAAAATGCATCCTTTCCAACATTTACCTTATGCTTCATTACCACTATGTCATTACTGGCATACTTTCGTTTAGTGCTGTTCGTTCTTTTTGACTTGAGGCATTTAAAGTGTTCTCCTGCTACTTTTTAAATAATACGTTCCTTGGCTTTTGAAGTTCCCACCACTGCATTTCTCTTTAAGTTAAACATGAGAATTTTTTTGTCACTTAATGTTTTAGCATTTCTCTTGTATTGTCACTTGAGAAATGATGGTGTTATGGAAGCAATCTTTTTCCCTCAAGCTTCCTCTTGTCCCTTTCATTTAGTTCAACCTGACTGGGCTCTTAATGAGCCCTGTACCTGCTTAAAGAAGCAGCAGAGGAGCCAGAGCACGACCTTCCCCAAAGGCCACTATAATTTAGCAGATAATCCCCCTTGACATGTCATAGTTGTTTATTCCAGTCACTTAAGTAACTAATAAACACAGCTGGAAGCTAGTTAACACACCATCAGGCTTGGGGTCATAACCTTGAATCAGATTTCTGTCATATTTGATGCTGAAATATGGATCCTTTGATACATGCTGCACTTCAGAGTAGAGCCTGTCTAAGCACTGATGGAAATGTTGGCTATGTCTAATTTTTGATTTGATTTACTTCTCTCTTTTTTGTTTTTACTCAGTTCCTGGTGACATGGCACACAATTGATGCTGACTCTCCAGAGCTGAGTCATATCTTGTGCTGGGCCCCGGCAGATCCCCCGACCGGCCTGTCCTACTTCTCCTCCATGTACCCTCCTCACCCCCTCACAGCCCAGTATGGGGTCAAAGTGCTTCGCTCCTTTCCCCCTGTATGCAAATATATACACAATCAACTGTTGTTTTTTTTGTACCAAATTTCTATTGTTTTCTTAAGTAGCATATAGTAGTAAACCCCATCAGAACTGATTTTGCTAAGAGTCTGATAAATCTATGACTTTACACCTAATGGTGTAGTCTGATGAAACTGTGACTGATAAGCCCAAGGACTGTTCACAATATTTGTAGGGGACTATGTGTTTCACTTGTATACAGTGACTCAATTGTGGCATTTATTTATTTTTTCTTATCTGTAAAGTATTTTTTACCACTGTTTCTAGGATGCCATTTTGTTTTACATTCCTCAAATCGTCCAAGCGCTTCGTTACGACAAGGTAAATATCAGACTCTCAGTCAGCAAATACATATAAAGCCCACATATCTTAAGGTTATTAAATTTGCCATCTTACTTTCCCCTTCCATCTTGGTGTAGATGGGTTATGTGAGAGAGTACATCCTGTGGGCAGCTCAGAAGTCTCAGCTGCTGGCTCACCAGTTCATCTGGAACTATGAAGACAAACATATACTTGGATGAGGAAGGAAACCAAAAAGACCGTAAGATAGCTCTATCTCAGTGTGTCTCTTTTGCCACACATGCACATCAATGCACAGATATGAACATACAAAGGTACAAAATTCTTATCATCTCTCTCCCTGCAGCTGATATTGGTGAGCTGTTGGAACAGATGGTGGAGGAGATCACTGGCTCTCTGTCTGGCCCGGCCAAAGACTTCTACCAGCGAGAGTTTGACTTCTTCAACAAGATCACCAATGTGTCAGCTATTATCAAGTATGAAAACACTTTTTAAGGAGCCATACTTTTCAGTATGTTTTAGGCTTTTAATTACTTGTACACTACAGATGGATCTTTTTTTCTAAATACCCCACATTTCCTGCCTCTCAAGCAGCATCAATCTCTTATAATGCTATGTAATATGATCAGAAATAGTACACTGAAAGAAAAGTTAAAACACTGAACTTTGCCAGAGGCCTCAAAGTAGTACCATAGTTGAATGCGTCTACTCTCCAGGTAAACTTTAAGGTGTTAATGAAGTGATAACAAGTTTTCCCCTGAGCTTACATGTTTTCTTCCATCTTTGCCTTGCACCACCTTGATCTGCTCCCAAAATCCCTTTGTTGTTCATTTATTTGGCCATTGGTTGCTGTACTGTCTCTCTGATTATGCACTGGTCCAGAAGACATTGTAGGTTGTGTTCCCACTGCCCCTGACTCCTTGTGTGTACACTTTGCAACTGATGAGTACTTTTCTGACAGGTCCCATTATTGCTGTTACGTAGAGTGTTTTATCTGCCCACCAGAGGCTGGCAAAATTCCCCTCTGTCCTCATTACAGCTCTAATTGTAAGAAGTCAGGGGAGAAACTTCTTCGGTCCCCTGGCTTCCACTCTAGTAATTTCTACCCCAGTGAGTTACCTCTGTGCATAACAGCAGAGCCCGACTGTCACTTCTGGTCTGGAGTCATTCAATGAGATACCCATGCATAGAGGTGTGCAAATTCTGTGTTCAAGTTGTTTTTGTTTGTCTTCATCAGACCTTTTCCCAAAGGGGAGGAGAGGAAGAGGGCCTGCCTGGAGGCCATGTCACAGATCAAAGTCCAACCTGGCTGTTACCTTCCCAGTAACCCAGAAGCCATAGTTTTGGACATAGACTACAAGTCTGGGACCCCCATGCAGAGGTGCGCCTCAAAAGCAACTACTGTAATGTGCTTAACAGTTACGAAAATTTACAAAAAAAAAAGCTTCACTGAACCACTTTTATCTCCTTGTGTGACTGTTTAGTGCTGCCAAAGCTCCCTACTTGGCCAAATTCAAAGTTAGGAGATGTGGAGTCAGTGAGCTGGAAAAAGAAGGTATAGTCACTGTAACAGGAACCTACAGCAGATTTTATACTCCTCAAAATTTGCACATAGACAAATAATGTATCATGACATCTTCCTCTCAGGTCTGCAGTGTCGCTCAGATTCTGTGGATGAAGCTAAAAGTGAAGAAGAGGCCAAGAGAATCTGCTGGCAGGCAGCCATCTTTAAAGTGGGAGACGACTGCCGACAGGTCTCGATTTCACACACCTCACCTTTTAATTACCACACTGCTATCTCACATTAATTTCAGATATCTACATTTAGCTTGATTTAAGTATTTTAGCTTGAACTTCCTTATATTACCCTTTAGCCATTTGTGTTCACAGGACATGCTGGCTCTTCAGATCATCAGCCTGTTTAAGAACATCTTCCAGCTGGTGGGCCTTGACCTCTATGTGTTTCCTTATAGGGTGGTGGCCACAGCCCCTGGAGTAAGTTCACAACTTTTCAGATCGTTTCCTGTCTTCCTCTATATTACTTTCTGACAGGAACTGCTGAATGTTCAAAACAAATTTTCCACTAAGATGATAGTCTGACTATTCCCTGTAATCAAGCCACTTCTCATTCTTCCTGTTTTTGATGTTCCACCACAGTGTGGAGTAATCGAATGCATCCCGGACTGCAAGTCTCGTGACCAGCTGGGCCGACAGACAGACTTCGGCATGTACGACTATTTCAGGAACCAGTATGGAGATGAATCCACGCTAGCTTTCCAGAAGGTAAATGTCAAATCTCACAACCTTGTGCAGTTGTTTTCAGGCATTTCAGTCATTTATAACTGTAAAATCATACCTTATTTTTCAGTGCTCGCATAACAGTTTATTCTGATACTCCCTCACTTCACTTTTCAGGCACGGTACAACTTCATCCGCAGCATGGCAGCTTACAGCTTGCTCCTCTTCCTTCTGCAAATAAAAGACAGACACAATGGCAACATCATGCTGGATAGTCAAGGCCATCTCATCCACATTGGTGTGTATTGTGTGCAATTCCATGTGTATTTACTGAATACACATGGAATTGTATTCAGTTGATGGGTGTGTGGCCCTGGTGTGAATTTAGGGCTATATCAGACACCGGTTTGAAAAAGTTTGCATTTGAACTGATGGTGCAAGACTTCACATTCATGACGGAGGAAAAAATCCTTATGTGTTTGTGTGTCTCCAGATTTTGGGTTCATGTTTGAAAGTTCTCCCGGTGGGAACCTTGGCTGGGAGCCAGATATTAAGCTAACTGATGAGATGGTGATGATCATGGGTGGCAAGATGGAGGCAACACCCTTCAAGTGGTTCATGGAGATGTGTGTGAGGGGATACTTAGCCGTCAGGTGAGTATGGAGACATGCTAAAGAAACTGTTCGCAGCGCATTAAAGATGACTAATGTGTAACATTAAGACAAGCTCCTCTTGTGAATCAGGCCCTACATGGATGGGGTGGTCTCCTTAGTAAACCTCATGCTGGACACTGGCCTTCCCTGCTTCAGAGGACAGACCATCAAACTGCTCAAGTAAGTCAGGCGTGTGGATTTGTCTGCACGTGTGTGCCAGCGTGAATGTGCATAAGCAGTTTGCATGTCATTTGCTGTTGTTGCTGCATTGTCTCTTTTGCCACATCTAGGCAGCGATTCAACCCTGGTTTGAGTGAGAAAGATGCAGCTTCCTTCATCATAAAAGTCATCCAGAACTGCTTCCTCAGCAATAGGTCAGTATAGTTTACACATTCTTCATATATTCTTGTTAATATTGGTTTCCTGAAAGCAGTATTCACATTTGTTCGATTGCTCTTTTCTGTCTTACAGGAGTAGAACCTACGACATGATCCAGTATTACCAAAACCAGATCCCATACTAAACGTTTGTGCCTAAGCATGTGCATATATTGGCTGGTACACAGTGTGCGTGTGTGAGTTTGCGTGTGTGCCTTTGTTAATGTTCATTGAAGATTGTGTTTCTGCTGATTGTTGGATGTTGTCCGTTGTGTTTGCTTTAGCTTCTTGTTTCCTCTCATACCATATTTTCTTTATATTAGTAGTCTATTCTGTTATTTATTATGTTATGTTGAAATCAATGTAATTGATTATTATTATTATACTATTGCACTAGCATCTTGACTTCTGTGCACTTCTCAAAAACTCTTGGTCTTGATCTGCACGTTCAGTATATACTTTATCAGAGTTTGTGCCAATTTTAAATGATTTGTAATATTTGTGAATGTGGATTCTTTAAGCTGTTGATTTTAGATGGGGTTTGAAATGTAATTGGATACTTGAAGTAGCCAAAGTAGTCTGGTTTCAGTTCTGACCAACGTGGCCTATTCTGTCATCTTGTACTTGACTGTACTACTGTGCTTCTCTTTTTAAATGGACCAGTCAGAGTTCTTTGATCTGTGGCATGGTACTTGTCTTGTATTTAACAGTGAGACTGTATAGACATGGGTCTGTATTTTTTGGGTTTCCATATTTGCAGTTACCATGGGTGAAATGATGCACACAGGTTCTGGGAAACACTGGGGCTGTGTTTTGTATATTTAGCATTGCCAAAGTGGGAGGGAGGATAATGCACATAAATCAAACTTTTTTATTGTTTGTGGATAAAGGTAAGGCACAGCTTGAATGTTGGGCAGTTGCATGAAGTTAAGTGTTAACTACCATGTAGCCTGTGTCCAATGTGGCTTTTGGTGAAAGTTATTTTAGTAATCCAAAGTGCTGTGCCCCATGTCCATATGGTTAGCTTATGCCTTTTATGTAATGTTACTGATTGTAAAGATTTTGCCTCTCTTTGTATATTTATATCCATGACCCATTTTCTGTCTCCTTTTCTGTCATAGCCTTTTGAATGAAAATGCATAAGATATGAAATCAAATAAAGATCTATTAACTTAAAGGCACTGTCTTATTCTCAATGCTGGAGGTTCATTATGAAAACATGCTCCTTACTGAAGACGGTTACATTTGTATTTTAAGTTGAAGGAATAATTATACAGTACTGTTGTAAAACATTAGTGGTGGTGGATCTGTTGGGCTTTCATAGTACAATAAGAGGACTATGAACAAAAAAAACCTACAAAAGTTAAAGAAACCAGATAAGAAAAAATATCTCTCATTAATTTGTTGCTAAACAGTGTCCTAGAAATAAAAACATGATTTTCACAAGTAAAGTGTTTGGGGTTAAATGTTGACAAGTGAAAATATAATCATTTCTAAAAAGAGGGGAGGGATCTTCACAGAGCCTATATTTAGAAATGCCCCCAGCAAGTATCTGGTCAGAAACCCCTACTTCACAACCAAAGTATCTCCCCTCCCTGACAGCACGTCTGCTAATGTTAAATAATGCGCGTCTGCAACTTCCTCAGCACCTCGAAGAAAACACTCAAGTATCAGACTGAATAACTAAGGCCATTACACTCCTGCTTGATAGCTCATGTCATAGCATGACATGTTGTCAACACTCAAAGGCTAGAAGAAAAAGCAACAGAGCATCAGACTGATTAGCTCAGGCTATTAAATGCCTATATAGTATTTCAGAGGACACAGGTTCGATGCTAACCAGGGGGCATGAATTTTGAAGCCCAAGACCTACAGGAAACACTAAAATTCAAAGAAATAGCCGATAACCATCTATATAAGTAATGCAGGCTGTTTAAATAATTCAGAGAATGCAGGTTTGATTTTTGCGAGAGACAATGAATTTTGACATATAAGACCAAGTGCAAACAGCCAAATGCTTGAAAAGCATTGAAGCCAAGCATCAGATCAAACAGTGCTGGCTGTTGCCAGATGCTTGCTTAGTAATTGAGAAAGCTGTGGTTTGATTCCTACTATTGGCAGTAAATTTTCAAGTCCAACACCAAATGCAAACACTCAAATGCTCAAAGAAATCGGTGATTACCATCTGACTAAGTAGCATAGGCTGATAAGACACCTGCTTTGTAGTTCTGAGGGTGCACGTTTGATTCTTAACAGGGGCAGGAAAAAGTCCTGCAGCCAAAGAGAAGCTTGAAAAGCACTCTGAGAAATGTTCCTGATGCTAAGGGGAAACAAAAACAAAAACAAACAAAAAAAAATTATATATATATATATATATATACATAGACTATATATACTATGACTATAAACTATATACTACTATCTATCTAATTACTTAACTACTACACTATATTGCTTTACTATATTATTGCTTTCTATATTACCAAACTAAAGTAACACACTACTATAATACTACCATACCACACTACTAACCAGCTTAGAGTCACAACAGAGAAAACTGTTTACTGCTTGCAGTCTTCATACAGTGCAGTAATGATTTTATGCATTATTTCTTCTCTACTCTCTATGTTTGGATTTATTTGCTTGCAGACAGAAAAAGAAACAGAACAGATCTGACTTCACAATACAATTAATAGATAACTCAGGTATTTTTTAACCTGGGCCTTATTTCCCATGTTTTTGGGTGTAAATAATTTGTCAGGACACAGGGGATCATTGCAGTACTGAGCAAGAAAGGTGTACTTGGCTGCCACTTTCTTTGTGTTATTGTGTGACCTTGAGGGGTTGAAGAAGTATTCAGAGTCTTTACATAAGTAAAATACCACACAACAAGGCAAACAACGAAGTGACTGAGGCAGTGGTATTCCAGCAACTCCTGTGCTCTGCTCTGTAAAATTACTAGTTTTGTCAATAGAGCCTTGTAGGGATATATAGAGAAAAGGATCTTGCTCTATCTCCGTAGGAATCCTATCCATAATGTTGTCAAACACTTGATAAAATTGTACTTATCAGTAGAAAAAACAAACACTTTAGTGGGCTTAATTTGATTATATTGCAAGATTTATTTTTTAGCTATCCTTCTTGAATATAAACTAATAATATGCAATGGTAATGGTTTTGCCTCTGCTGTTTTGACACTTTTTTACACATTGGATAATATAACAAGCTTTTAACTATAAAACATTGTTAAAGATTAAACCAGTGGTTCTCAATTTTTTTGATGTGTAGTGAGTGGTCACATTTCAGATGTCTGAGAGTTATTTAACCCTTCACCAAAGGAACCAGACTTTTCTGTCCCAATCTCTTGCATCAAATGATCCAGTAACTCAACAAAAATCAAATCTAGTTTGTGAATCAGAACTATGTCTTTTCTTCTCTCCCCTCCCATAAATTATCAGGCAACCCCTCAGATTTACCTGATGACCCTGTATATAAAACTATACACAAAATTCAATTGTTCATTCAAACTAGCTCCACCTCCAGCAGCTACAACAGTAACATGCTGCTTACACACTGATGCCTCACTATTAATCATCTAATGATGCCATATATTATAATCTATTAGTCTCAGGAGCGGAACCACTCTTAATTTAATACTTTAACCAGAGTTTGATGCCAATACTTCCACACCTTACTGAAGTTGGATTTTTCTTGCAGGACTTTCACTTATAATAGATTATTTTTACATTGCTGTATTGGTACTTTTATAGAACTGAATACTTCTTCCACCACTAATGAGAGCTTACTGTGTAAGCCTGATTCAAAAGTTACATATATTATTTGTTGTCAGAATCACTTCTATAAGAGACTATAATCTGAGAAACTGGTAAGTGGCTACACACTAGCCAGTACACACTACACTACACTACACTAATACAATTCATTTACCTTATCAATCTTGAAACATCTCAGTGATGTCCTCTTGCTCTGGGCTCTAGACTCTGGGCTGATGGAGAAACAGGAAGATCTCTGCACCATCAGTGTGTCTTTGTTGATCATCTCTGGATTTCACCCTCTCTTCTTGGTGGACATGAGGCATCTGATATGGACTTAGAGAACAACAAAGCATAATTTAACACTTGTAAGGTGGTGTAACTGCCAACTCATCTGGCTTTGAACAAGGTACAATATATAAGGCAACAATCATAGTATTTTATCAAAAATCACATTATCAATATAAACTTGGTAAAAAGTAAGGAAATTTGTTTTGGAAGATTATTTCTTTGTTGTAACAATGCTTCTTGGAAATAAATCTTATACCGTCGGAAAGCCTGGTTATTATCCTTTTAAATGGTACCACATTTGTAAGGAACATGCATTTGTGGGATGAGCAGCAGAGCTGAGTATGTGGGTTGAGCTCATGAAAAATTTGCCATATCTTCTCTGCCAACGCCAAACAGCTTATTCTGCCACTGACTCTTGTTTGGTGTTTGGTGAATTGGATGATTGAAGTATGAAAAAACAATTTATTCATTTAACAAACAGGAGCCTCAGTAGCGTGTGGAAGAACCATACACAGCCACAACAGCCTGGCATCTCCTCCTCATGCTGGTCACCAGCCTGGTCGCACACTGCTGTGGGATGGCATGTCATTCTTCAACCAGCATTTGTTGCAAGTCAGCCAATGTGGTTGTGTTGGTCACTCTGCCACGAACAGCACACCCAAGCTGATTGCACCTTAAATATGGCATTCTGTTTGCACTGGACTTGAAGTTTCTTCACTGTGTTTTTTATTAGCAGTGTTTATCATTATTATTATTCCCAATATTTATTGCATGCCTTCAACCTTTTAAGTCTGTTGATGCTGCTGGAACTGTGAATTTCCTGTGCGGATTAATAAAGTATCTATCTATCTATCTATCTATCTATCTATCTATCTATCTATCTATCTATCTATCCCACATGTGTTCAGTGGGGTTGAAGTCAGGACTGCTGGCAGGCCATTCCATCCTCTCCACTCCCAAATTCTGGAGGTAGTCTGTGATAAACCCTGCTCTGTGGGGGCGAGCATTGTCATCTTGGAGGAGTTCGGTCCCAGACTGTGGAGATGTGGGATTGCCACTGGTCACAGAATCTCATCTCGATATCTCTCTCCATTGAGATTGCCTCCAGTGATGACAACCCTTGTTTTTCCAGTGAGGGAGATGCCGCCCCACACCATCACACTGCCTCCACCAAAAGATGTTACTCTATCAGTGCAGCAATGAGTATAGCGTTCTCCACGTCTTCTCCACACTTTGACCCTATGATCCAACTGCTGTAGGCAGAATCTGGACTCATGTTCAGGTTTCGGTGCACGTGTTATCAACAACAGTGCAAATGGGCCTGACGGTGAAGGGCAGTCAGCAGGCCTCCTGGCAGCCCTATGAGACTGGAGATTGGCTGGGTTCAGTCTGTTCTGGATTGTCTGGGCAGAGAGCCGTCAGCCATATCGTCCTGCAAACCTTGACTGCAAATCTGTAGAGGACAGCCTACGGTACCTAAGTGCTGACAGGGTGAGGAAACGGCCTTCTTGGGGTGTTGTCTTCTTGGGACACCCACTTCATGGCCTGTCTCTGACATCCCCCCGTTATATGGAACTTGGCCTTCAGTTTGGATATGGTATTAGGACTCACTCCAAAAAATGCCGCAACTTGGTTTTGCGTAACACCAGCTTGAAGTTGCCCTGTCCAGATCAGTCAAAGGTGGCATGACAAAACAAGAGTCAATAGCAACAGCAATATAAGCTGTTTGGCATTGGCAGAGAAGATTTGGCAAATTTTTCATGGGTGCAACCCACATACTCAGCTCTGCTGCTCATCCCACAATGCATGTTCCTTACAACTGTGGCACCCTTTAAAAGGGCAATAAACAGGCTTTCCAACAGTATAAGACACACACACACATATATATACACACAATATACTAAATCATTTCGATTAAACTAATTTAAGTATCGATTCAAATGGACTTCAAATCAGCTTAGTATAAGGTACATCTATTTCTAGGTTCACTAACAATGTAAATAAATCAACTATTGAGGGGAAAGCACAGCTACAAGTGAGTGGACAAAGTTCATCCACTCATTCATTATCTATACCGCTTAGCCGATTAAGGGTCGCGGGGGGGCTACAGCCTATCCCAGCTGTCATTGGGCGTGTACCCTGTACGGATCGCCAGGCCAACACATAGACAAACAACCATTCACACCAACGGGCAATTTAAAGTCAACAATAAACCTGACATGCATGTCTTTGCGGGGGGGAGTACCCTGAACGTGCAAACTCCACACAGAAAACCCCCCGGGCTCGAACCCGGAACCCATGAGACGACAGTGCTAACCACTGCACCAGAGTGGCCAAAGTTACACCATGCAAATCACGCAGTAGCCAACGTTAACTACCTTTGCTACGTTTTTGTTGTTTGATACATACTATAAATTGAACGCTATATAGTAGCCTAGTACCCCATTTCCCAACACAAACATGGCCAACTAAGTTAAGTTACCTTTGACGAACTGATGACTGCACACACAACACGAGGCATTTCCGACTCCGTTCCTCCGAACAGTCGGTGGGAGTTGGACGCCATTTTGACGGCGTTTTTCGGTTAATTTCTTACATTTTTCTCCTTAAGAAAAACTACTTTATGGTACAACTCTCGGTCTGAATTATTTTAGGCAGCATACGCGACGCAAGACGTAGGCATTATACAGGCCTGTGACACCACTGCAAACAATCACTTCCGGTCTTAAAGGTAAATTTCGCTGAGGTCACATGCAAAGTATCTACTGACTTGGGTTTTGTTCAAACAATAACTGCCCTGATATTAAATGTCTTTTTGTTTGTGCATATATAAAAAGGAATAAAGGAATGGAAACCAAATTATTTCTATCTATCATTAATTTGTTTTTCCTCGAAATAAAGTTAAGAGTAGAGTATAATCTTATAATCTTTGCTGGTAAAGTAGAGTTTGATGTTGGCCAGTGAAAATGCCATTGTCATCACTAAAAGAGGGGAGAGGTTTTCAGCCTATATTTAGAAATGGCCCCAGTGATTATCTGATCGTGTACCCCTACTTTACAACTAAAATATCCCTACCCTCCTGATAGCACATGGCTGTTTATGTCAGATAAGATGTGCCAACATCTTCTCCGGCACTTTCATGCTTTATTTTATATTTACATCCACCAGAGGGCAGCACATAATGACATTTAATGTGGTTCTATGTTCCTGCCAGTTCTGGCTGATTGACCGCTCAATCGTAACTATCAGCTCCTACCACAGTGTCTCTCCTCATGTTTTGAGGATGGGTGTCACTGTGGGCAGCACTTGAAATAGAGAAATATCAGAAAACATATCTGAAACAAGGGCTCACCCATCACAGCTGTCAAATGGTTTTCCTCTCAGATAACAGGACTGGTCTTGAGTGGGCCTTGAAGACTTTACAGATACAGTGAGTCACTTGCTTTTGAAGAGGACCTTCCCCTCTGACAATAGCATTATTTTAAATAGTGGCTAACATGTATGTGCGTCTGCTACTGTGAAACATGGACTTGAGACACAGCCTTTTTGAAATACTTCTTGTTCTTGCATTAGCTGAAGCATTGATGCTGGAAAAAGACTGAAATAAAATAGTCCAGTGCAGAAGGTATAAGAAATTTGCAGGTGTCTGCATCACTTAGAGACCTGAGGAGAAAGTTGATGCAGATCAAGTCTGGACATGCCAAACTATACAAGGAGAGAATGACTGAAAGAAAGAAAGATAGAGATCCCTTGACAGCACAGGGTTGAGCTGCTCTTTGAGTTATCATAACTGATATACTGGTGGTTTTAATGAAAAGCCTACAGATTTAATTGGAGAAGCTGCTGATGGTTGTTTATGGGTGGATTCTCAGTACTCCATTTGGTTAATATTTCATTGCAGATGTCCAGAGGGGAAACACCTTGATGTATTTTTGATGAGATCAGATCACTGACTGTCACGGCTACTCCCTGTGGTCCAACAGGTGTACTGATCTAATCCCTGTAGCTTCACACAGAGTTTCAGATTCAAGATGTGTGTGTGCATGTGTATGTATAGGTCTTCAGTTGGTTGGACATTTGTGCCTGTTGAGGTCTGAACAAAGCCTATAGACAAAAAGTGACACATGTAACCTAAAGACCTGTTTTGGCAGTTTAGACAAAGCTCCTATTTTGTTGGAATCTATCTGAAATTGTGAAATTACACTGGCAATGGCACACTGTCTGTTCTCCATCTACTGTGGCCACAGCACAAAACCATGACATAAATAGAAATTAACTTGATGTGGACAATGATAGAGATACATAGAATAAGAAATATTGGGTTGATAAATATTCCAGTGCTTTGCTGAGTTTATCTGACTGAATATTCTGGATTTCACACTACATACAAAGACATATTGATACTGACAGTGTGAGGTGCTACTGTTGGAGGTCTGTGTGTGTCTGTCTTTGGGTGGTATATGCTAGTTTGTGGGTGGCGGTGTTAGAGGGACTTTTGGGATATTTGAATTGTCAACACGTGAGTGATTATCCACCATTCACAAACTGAGGTGTTTTTATTGGTTTTAGCTCATGCATGAATTGTCTAATTGTGTAAAAAAACACCAAATCTGTTTACTGAAACACTTGCTTTTTTTTCTCTCTCTCTCTTTCTATACGAACATACACAACTGCAATACCACATATCCTTGTTCATCACATGTATTAAATTGCAGGGCATCTTGTGACACGTTCATGCTTCTTGAATTGGTGCAGCCGCGGCCCTGCTGTATGCCAGCCATGTGCTATACAATAATTAACTCTTCTCTGAGCTGTTCCAGCCATTAAAGCAGTAAGGAGTGAAGCTGAGTAGAAAGGGCTATTTGTCCGATGGCCAGAGCTGACAGTCAGGCCTATTGATGAGACGCTGGAGCTAATCAGGAATAGTGGCTGCTGTGCCCTGAATAGCAGCGTTGATGTGTTTTTTTGTGGGAGAAGGGAAACCAGCAGCACACAAAAGTCAGGCTGTCCCTCTCGTCACCGCTGCCATAATCTTTTTTTTTTTTCACATCACTGGGGCATCAAAAAAATCTGGCTCTTGACTGTATTGTCTGCTCTTTGGCTTTAAGAGATACCTGCATCACAATAATGGTATTTGTTATAACACCATGACTACAAATGAGAGTGAAAAAATGTCATTTAGGGAATAGAAATTATTGTGTTTTTAAAGGGATAGTTGAGCTAAGGGGGGTAACTTTAAAATTATCCCACTTAATTATTCAGTCAGGTGGATGTCTTTATTATGTCTCTATGGGAAATGTGTTGATGATGTTAGCATAGAGTAGCCTGAATCATGGACGTTTATGGGGACAAATTGCAACTTGTCTAAAGAGTCACTGTTAAATTTCTCCAATGATGGATAGCTGCTGTGATGAAAACACACATTGTAATTTGCATATATATTAAGTCACTAATTTCACAAAGAATAAGCTTATATCAAACCTTCCAATCAATCCATTCTCTGATCACATACATTCAAAGAACAAAATATGTATGGTTTTACATTCTCCAAAATAACTATTAAGTTGAATTAACACTTCTCTAAAACTGTTTCAACAAAAACTGTACATTACATCTTTCATGAGAGTATGATTTATTGCACTGACTTGTATTAGACTACATTGCTTTTAGTTTGATTTAGCTCATAAGGACAGAGGGAAAACCAGTTAAATTCCCTCCAAACTGAATCATTTCATTGGTGCCTCTTCATTTAATAGCCGTTTTCTGCAGTTTGCATGTGGCTGGAGGGCAACAGTAGAGTCATCCTCTCCTGTGCAGTGTTGCCACTGTAGATCAGTTGTGTTATCTGATGGTGTGGTGACTTAAGGGAGGGGTTGGAGCCACAGGCTTAACCAACACACAGTGTTTACTTGTGAGCTAAAGGCCAGTGGGGCAACAAACTCTGTACATTTAAACACGCAAACACACATGTGCTCATGCAAACAGAGACAATGCACGAGTACTGTTCATCCCAACAGTAAGGTTAAATCCATCATAATGTAAAGCACACTGTATTCAATACAATTTGGCATATTAGCATAACAAATCAATGTTTTATAAAGCTCCTCTGTGGCTGCTCTAAAGAAAAGACTTTCCCAGAACTCTCTGAGGGCTTGTCAGGACACACACTGGGGCTAAAACTCTCGTTTTTCCCTTTCTCTCTTTTTTCTCTCTGTTTCTTGGTGCCCACGTGTTATACGCTATTGGTCCGGGCTGCTGAATGGGCCCCAGTGTTCACCCTCTCCTTATCGTGTGACCTTTGATCTGTTTGGACAGCGTGACCGACAGAGGCTGCAAGCAGAGGAGAGCCAAGAGATACCCGAGTCGGAGCAGAGGAAACCTGGCACAATTCAAACGTAAAGCCATTAAATGAAATGCAAGGATAAAAGAAAAGCACCTATGGCATGTAACAGGCATCAAATGCACATGTATGTGAATATTACATGATACATACATGGTATTGTAATACTCTTTCAGGGCTTTACTTGGTCCTTGCTAAACTCTGTTTTGACCTCAAAATATTAGTCTACGACTCATAAATCACAGCACAGCCTTGTACTTTCATACACAAGAGATATGCCACACCTGCACTACCCACTACTAACACTACCCGCACATAGACTCCAAGAAAATTTGTGTTGTCAACTCTTTTTTTTTTTTTTTTAACACAGAACATCATGGCACCACTTATTTGCATTTAGAAAATGTCACTGCTCTCAGGTGTACAGTATGGGTTAAAAAATAAATATGGAGCCTTTGCCATCTTCGCTCTTTATTGTTCCTCTATCCCTGCAGTCCTCTTGCCACCCTTTTACCTCTGCTGCTTCTCCTGCCCATCACCCTGCTTCTCTCTGTTGTCTTACTGTAATAGTCCTCATGTTTTGTCACTGTGCTGACTTTGTGCACTTTGACCACCCAGATTCAGAACAACCATGATAGATCTTAAAAACAGAATTGTGAGGACTCTTTTTTGACTTGTTTCACACTGGAAAAAGGAATAGTTTTTTTTGTGTGTGTGTATTTATTACTTTAATAAGCATTTTATCATCCCCTTTAATGCTTGTCATGTACAAATTGAAATGTTTTCTTGACAATACATTATTCCGCTTTTTCTCCATTTTGCTGGAACATTTCAGTGTGAAATACACATTTAATATCTCCTTTTGATTTGTCAACAAGTAAAATATGAGCCGAGACAAGCAGAATTAATCGGCATCACATAGCATTTCTCTAAACATTAAAACACTAGCATTAAGATTTTCCACCACAGTGTATTGGCTGGTGCTGGTACTGGTGATGTGAAGCTGTGCAGTGGTGTGTTTGCCCAGCAGAGGGCTGAGGCAGCACCATACTGCAGGAACATCAGCACAGAAACAGTGAATCCCAAACATGCTGGAAAAGCTGAGTATAAAATGAGCAAGACCTCCCTAAAACACTCTGTTTTCTTACTAGCCCTATTTTCTCCCTCATTTTTAATTACTTTTTCTTTTAATTGCTACCATCTAGGCCATTTTCCATATAAAACAACAACTGAATGTTTCTTTTTGCATTATGAACACTTTAAACTTAAAATAATTTTCTTCCTAAATCATAGTTCAGTTTCCTCTGTGTGCCTGAATCTGATTAATTAAGCACTGTCCATGGCAACCAGGCGACAACAAAAAGCCTCTGCCACTCTCTCAACCGCCATGACCAGACCACTGTTGCCACGGAGACCCATTCAGATGCCCGGTGGTGACCTCTGACCCAAGGGGAGGCTGGTGAATGTAGCTGAAAGGGGCGGCTGGGCCGGGGCATCTGGGGTATCATCTGGCGCCTAACAAAGCCCCTCGCCAGCTGGGGAGGAGGGCAGGAGAGTGAGAGAGAGAGAGGGAGCTGGAGGAAGGGGCACAGAGGAGAGGGGAGTGGAGAGAAAGAGAGAGCACCCTTTTCTTCTTGCCCTCTTCAGAGAGAGTGGCCATTGACACTGTGCATCTCATTAAAATCTGTGCACCCCCTCCTTCTCTTCCCACCCCTCTTTCTCTCTGGAGCACAGGGCCCAGGCAGCTGCCTGTCCTGCTCTGTCCATTCAAGCTCAAGTGCAGTCCACTGCAGGGTAGAGAGAAAAAAGGCAGACAGAGAGAAGGTTGGGAGTTGGGGGGGTTGACAAGGGGGTGGAAGAGACATATGCCACCACCACTGGGACTGGAGAGGCTGCAAGGAGAAAGACATCACTCTACTGTTGTATCTTAAAAATCTTTCTATTTTCCATCTTTTAAAAACTTTTTTTTCAGGGTTGGGTTCAAAAATGATGCTGATTAGAACTGTGTGTGCACAGATAAAAACATTTTCTGGCATTCACCAGAATTCACATTTTCATTTTAAGGCATGAATCGCCTCTTAAAACACTACACGCCTACTGTATGACTTCATCGCCCTCCTTCCTGACAAAAAAAGAATGTCAGGCACAGCATGAATCCTGATGGGTTTTTTTTTTGGTGAATTTTTGAAAGATCTAACTGAGCCCAAGACTGATGTGATGTCAGCAAGGCGCCAGACACGGCCCCATCCATGTGTAGATGGACAGCAGGATAAACATGCAAACAGCTGCTGGGTGGCAACACGCGTAATCACAGACAGCAAACAATGACACACACACCCGTCAACCTCCCAGAGCCCCTCTGGTGTCCCCACATCCCCGAAGGACATTGTGGACATGCACGGGGCTCTCTGAGGGTCATGGTCATGCAATCTGTGTGTGTGTGTGCATGTATATGTGTCTGTGTGTGTGAAGCCAAGAGAGCACAGCAGGACTGCTGTCAAAACAGAAAATCTGCCATGGGGTGCAAAAGGTGGGGGATCTGTAATAAGGGAGGGGAGAAATGACTAATATTGGGGGCAGGACTTAAACTGGTGGGTGCTATGCTAATGAGATGATAACACTGCAGGTACTGGAGAGTGGAGCATAAGCAGAGCCCTAATTACACTGAGGAATGTAACATGTTTCTAAATGTGCACATATTAATTTGCACATACATACACATTTTAGGCATGTGATTGTTTGAGGAATGAGTATGGATTCACTGAAGACAACATAGATCACATATCTAGAGAATTAGGCCTGAACTCTCCTTGCTCCCTTTTTCACTCTTCACAAGTTAGTTTGGATTCCTAAATTCAAGGGTACAGCGGTGGAGCCCCTTGTCCCCCACCTCTTCTCTCTCTTTCTTTCTCTCTGTCATCTCCGCTGATGAATGGGGCTTTGCGTGTGGATTTTAATTACTGCTCTGTCGAGGTGGGAATTGGCCATGCATTAAATTGGAATGAGACACATTTTTCCCCTCAGCAGGGGAGGGAGGAGAATTGAGGGTAAAAGGAGAAACTGGTTACTGTATATTAATTGAACCATCCAGTGGCACAAACTTTTCACATAACTGTGCAAGGTTTACAAAAAAGGAGCTTGGAGTGCATATTTTTACATGCAGGAAAAGAGTTCCAGAGGTTTACTGGGAGGCTCAATATTTAGGACATAATCTGGTGAGTTTATCCCTAAGAGAGATATCTTTATTCTGTCAAATCATAACATAAGGGTGAGTTATTGTATGAGCTAAAAGCCTGGTGGCTTTTTTTCTTTCTGTTGTGGGAATTTATTCAGCCAATCTACTGTAAGTGGTGGAAGTCAGAGTGCAGAGCACTGCGGGGCTTCGGCTTGGTTGGCAAGGGCATATACAGTTATGATGAAGGTCTATCTGTGTCAATTGCCTCTGATTAAAAAGGACATTACATAGGTCAAATTCCATTTTGCAGTCTGCCAGTGCAGCTTGGCAGCATCAAAGAAAATTGAGCTCTTAGAATCCATTCACACACATACACACAGGGAAGGCTCATATTGCAAGCATAGTGTTCAGCCAAACAAGGAAAGCACTAGTGGTCCATTTTGTCTGTTTTTTTTTTCTTTTCCAATATCAGGAGGTGAAAAAAGGGCCAGTCCTGATTTTCAAACAGCACATAAAGCACCTGACTTTAGGGGTAAATGGTAGCGATGTTAAAGTTTATGACCAGGAGGTTACCCTTAAATGGCTGATAAAATGTGAATACCTCTGGGAACCTGTAGGACAAGATGCCAGATTTGTGTCACCCATACCCACTGGGTGTATTTGAGTGAAAACAAATCACAGTATAGTAGAGCATAGTATAGTATAGGCTAGTATAGTATAGGCTCTTTGTTGCCTGTATTTAGACTAAATTAATCATTGTGGGTTGGGCCTCATTTACAGTGATGTTGAGTAACCGTTTAAAATGTTAAATGTTGAAACGGGTACAAACAAAAGCTGAATGGTTTATAATCATGAATTTAAATTGACCAAGGGTTACCAATGGGTTAACTTTTAGGGTGCTTTGTAAAGATTTCTAAGTAGTCAAAGCATAGAGACTAAAAGCAGATATTCCAAATTCAGCACAGACATGAACGACTTGCAGAGAGAGCCGGTCATTAGACTGCATTTGATGTGGTCAACATTGACAATCTCGAAGGATGTGCCCCCATGGATTCCCTTTTAGTGGGAGAAAATGTGCTAGTGGCCCTGTAAATTACCCACACAAGCCAGAAAAGATGAAACGAAAGTGCAAAAGAAGAAGTGCCCAATGAGTTGTGTGCCAGTGTAATGTGGTGAGCTGCAGGTGCTGTATGGGTGCTCTTCTAATGAAAAAAATGAAAATGTGGCATTTAAGGTACCCTTAAGTCGAACGTACTGAAGTGCAGAATTGAGTGCCCTTTCAGTGAACGAAAAACATGCTGAAGTGCCCTTAAGGTTGCACTGTGTGAGAGAAAAACCCCTTCTGGTGAAGAACATGAGATACTGTGCCAAGATGTCAGTGGGGTACACTAAGGAGTACACCATTATGTTAGAAATGCACCTATCATTGTATCCTGTTAAACAACTGTCCAGTGGTCTGCTATTTTAGATGCTCTATCAGGATGCTATACCAGAATAACAGTGCTTTTATTGTGGCATCTCAGGTGGGAAATTTCTATCATGCTCTAAATACGGTAGCTCATTCTGTCAACAACAGAATGTACTAGCAGTCATATGAATTGGCTTTGGAGAAAGGTATAAAGGATGTATCTATCATAAATCTGCTCATTTTATTTTTGAGCACATTTGGTCGTCCATGTTGATCAATATTTCCCACTTGAAAGAATGTGACACCTCGCTTTAAAGCTCTTGTGTTCTACTCTTCAACCAGTGCAAGCAACCCATAGTCACTGGCACACAATGGATTATGAGATACTGATGGCTGTAAAGTATTCACAGGTTGTGTCCTCCAAGTCTGATTGTAAGCGGGCTGCAGTTTCTCTGCCACATTTACAGGAGCCTTTGAAATGTGACAAAGTCTGCACTGAATTAGGTCTGGAAACGTTTTGGATCCAGACACAGTGTTACACAGTTGTGTCTTGTCCCTCTATCATTAAAGGTGGCTGTTACCTGAATAGTTGAAAAGGTCAAATTTTTATTGCAAACCACACATACATTAACTAAACTACCCTCCAGCGAGTGATGTGCTCTATTCCCCCTGCAGACTTTGTTTGTCATGTACAATGTTTGCTGTATCAATATCAGTTGGCTTGTAATCACTTAGACACACAAAGGCTCATGAGAAATAAGATCAAATGTGATACTGGTGGGAAGAGAATACACTGCTACAATACACACATACAGTTGTTTCTTGCTCCAGCAAACCACTCCACGAAGCCATGATAGTGCTATGCTCTGGTGTAACAACAGCCAAAATTCCATATTGATTTGTAATGACAAAATGAATTTAGCAAAACCTCTACAGCCCTGTTGGCACCAGCATTCATACAAAACACAGGACATTTTATTCTTTCAAATCAGTCAAATCTACCCTGAGGATTGACATTCAGGCTGAAAGTAATGTATAGTAAAAACTAACATAAATGAGGCTGATGCAAATGCTGAATTGTATTATCCTTTTGAGGAATAGCAGCTACTTGTCTCAGAGTCAGTGTTTGCCTTCACAACAATCTCTGTGGCTCTGAAGTAGCCGAAAAATGAATGTAAAACCCTGTCAATTATTTACAATCCCTTGACAAGGCTATGACCTGAGGTATCTCCTACTTGGGGGCCTTTGCTTTGACTTCACCTCAGCTGCTTTTAGAGGATTTCATAAAGTTCTCCTGTGTTTGTAGAACAGGAAGATGAGCGTGTCCAGCTCTGGGGAAAATACAGGCCTCACATGATTTGATTGGAGGTTGCAGGGGTCAACACATGGTCATCTGTAGTCAGCTGACAGACTGAGCCACACTCTGATAACAGGCCAGACGGGCAAAGGACAGGAAAAGCATGACCTGGCAAACAACACGTGACCCCAACAGAGATCTTTGTCTATTTGTCCTTGTTTGTCCCTTTTATTCTCTCAGACTCACCTCGTCAGTCTCCTTTGAAGTGTGTTATGCTCAGCTCCTCTCAACCAAGCACCTCTCTTCTCTCTACTCTCTTCTCTCCCAGTATACTGAAGCTCCAGAGATTTATTCCTGAATCACTCATTTGCTGTTGTTGTGGGGATCTGTAGCACCAACATGACTGAGAGTGTTGAGCTTCTCTGGCCTGACAACCTGGAAACAATGAGAAATGATGTTAACTTCCTTTTTCTTATTGGATTATTTGCATTCTTAATACTTAATACTAGCACTAACACTTTCCAGCTAAATCTTACTGTCCAATCAACACAAATGTTGGCAGTTTGATTCACACAGTGAATCTATTGGATTTTTTTGATCAGGTTTGGCTTTTAAAACCCATTAACATGTTATGAAATGAACAGTTTCTTCTACAGGGTACAGACTCCAGTTTTCACCCATAGATTTTTAATTTAGAACAATTATGTTTATGTCTCCTAAATGACTAGACTAAAGATCTAAATGTCTCCTGTCCTCACAATTTTAAATAAATAGATACTGTATATCAGATAAACTTAAAAAAGTATTATAATCTGTTCACTGTATTTTATAATGTGTTACTGTGAGGTAAAAAAGTTACCTGGTTTTAAACTTACTTTAATCTTGTTAAAGTAATTTGCTTCATCAACTTTCTTATCCCATTAACCCAGCTCTAATCCTCAGATTATAAAAGGGATACACAGTCACCAAGAAGTTTATTCTATCCTCCATTTCCCCATACAGTCAACTTTTTCCACTCCCTTTCTTTCCCCTATGCTACTACGTTTCCATCCCTTTTTCCTTCCTCTTTACCTCCTCTTTTTCCCACTCCCTCCCTCCCACTCTCCTTTTCCTCCTCTGTCCGTTAATGGAGTGTTGGCAGCGAGCCAGGGGAAGCCTTGCTCTGTAGGTCTTCCCTCCCTGGCAGAGCTCCCAGAGAGAGAGTGTGTGTGTGTGTGTGTGTGTGTGTGTGTGGCATGGAGCTCTCTCATAATCACTGCCATTCAGCACCTCGCCGGAGTGTGTCCGTGTTTACATGAGAGGGGTCAGGGAGCAGGCAACAACTCTCTCTCTCTTTCACTTCAAACACACACACACGTACACACACGCACACAAACAAATGCACACACACACACACACATAAACATGTGCACAAACAGAGGTCAAGGAAGAAACAAGGCACACGCTTGGTTCGCGCTACACCCTGAAACTCTCATCTTGGTGGGTGACAGAAAGAGGTTGAAAAGTTTTGTGTTTAGTAGAAAAGATGACATTCATTCTGTCCAAGATACTGTTATATAATCTCTCAAATAATATATTATTATACCATGCTAATGGAAAATACTGATTTCCTTTGGTTTCCTTTTCAATCAAATAAGGGGGCACCTCAGTCTAAATACACTCTAAAACGGCGAGGTACATTGTACAGCTTTAAAAAAATCTTATTGTAACTTGGATCATAAATTTCATTGTTTAAGACATAATTATATATACATACTAATACTAATTACATAATAATTAGGCCAGTTTTAATTTTGCCTTAGCCTAGTCTAAGTTGGACAGTTTCAAAAAAACAGACAATAAGTGAATACATTTTAAAAAAGAGTGATTTATTTTAGGCATAAAATGTTTGCCATCTGAGCCCCAGGCAAACTGAGAACTAAGAGCCATGTTTCCATGGTAACAATCAGTGACACCTACTGACCAGTCGTGCCAAATGACAAAAAGAGCAAAACAGTTTGTGTCTCAATGATAATGTTGTCGTTTGAGTGATGAGAAGGGAGCTGGGCAACGAGTACCGAGTCTGTCAGGATCAAGAACTAGACAGTTTTATGCAAAACTTTAAAAATTTAAATGTCTGTCTGCGGGTCTGTGAACCATAGTCAAAGTATGTTTATGTGAAACTGGCCCCCACAGTGGGAAGGTGGCGATAAGAAGAGATCTGATGGGGCAGATCTGACAAGTGGTCACATGATCTTACAGGTTTCCCACAAAGCACGAGATTGGTCAAATTTAGCTCGAAGGGGAAACAAAATCAAATTGTGAAATTATGGCCCAAATTGTCTGTTGCAGATCATCAATCACAGTCTAAAGTTCCAGTTGAACTTTCACCTACTGTGCAAGTAGCTGTGCACATGTACAGTGCTCATGTGCAATAAGGAATTAAAACCAATGTGGAGCATCCACAGTTTGATGGTTGAGTTCATTTGATCTAAGAAACTATTTAAACTCAAGTATCTGTTTTTGCCTGCTCAGTGGTTATTACTGTATATACATATGAAAACAACTGTTGTGAGAAAATGCAGACTTACCACATCATCTGTTTTTTTCAGATGCAATAAACATCATTTTCTTGCATGTCAGTCATTACTGCATTTATCACGTGGGTATTTATGTCTAGAAACAGACTGACATCTGAAATGGACTTACTGGTGGTTTTCACTGTCTATGTGAGTTTTCATTCCAGGTAAACATTCAGAAAGCTGTGATGGACTAGCAGCCAGAAAACTGTGCACACATAAATGAAAAGCTCTGTTGGCAGAGGTTTGTTACAGCTGGCAGCTGTCAGCTGGGCAACATGCACCACGGGTTTGAATGTATAACTTTTCTCTTCTCACATTGACAGATAGGGTAAGGAAGTAATTGTCTTTGCAGCAAAGATTCCACTGGCATGAAGGAATGTGGCTCGTTCTCTCTCTTGTTGTGTCTGTTTTCTCTCTGTAATCTGTTATTCTTTTTCCTCTCTCTCTAATAGCTACCTTGCACCCCCACCCCCCAAGGGCCTGCAAGCCATTCTCCTTTATATTTGCATGCTAGGAGTGGGTGTGTGAGCAGTTCAACTGTCTGTTTGAATCTCAAATAGCCCTGGGACACACCAGTCATCACTGGATGGCAATTTCTTGGGAGAAATGATGAAACACCTTCAACTGTGACACTCACTACCTTTGGGGCTGTCCAAACACAATTACCATTTTACAGTGTGAGAAAGTTAATATTCATGATACAGGTAACTGACTTTAGTGTGTGTTTTTATTAACTGCTCCATGACCAGTGGTGCCTCTTCTGCCGGTTCCTGCCAGTATGTGCATGTATGTACACGTGTGTGTACAATATGTCTGCAGGTGTTTGCAGTGTGCCTATATATGCATGTGAACAAACATGTGCCTAAAGTCAGAAGAACACTTACATCAGAGCGAGACACATGGAGAGGCAGAGCCATAAAAAAACCCTGAAAAAGGAAGAAAGTAGAAATACAATTAGACACATAAACATGCACATGTCTTTGCTCATCTGTACCAGCATGCTTTACACCCCTGCGGGTTCGCTTTGCAGACATAAAACAAGTAACACAATCGTAATCAAATGAGAAGATTATATACAATAGACTGGCTGTGGGGGGTTTTTATTAGTTGTAATGTCATTTAACATAATTTATTCATAACAAATCATATTTAGTTTGATGTACTGACAAACGCTAAGAGAGGACAGCTCCTGCTGTGACACAAGTGGTTTAGGCTGAGTGTATTTGACCCATAAAGGTTACTCTGCTGTTTTCTCAAACTTCCTGCCACCTCTTTCCCAGCAGAATCATGTGGTTATTTATGAAACACAGAAAATAAGATGATAGAGTCATATATGAGCACAGATTAAGTGCTATTGTTTACTAAAATATCTATAGCTGTTTTCAGTGATTTCAGGGTTCAGATACAGTAATTTATAAAGAACATTTATGGCAGTTTATAGTTATTTTTGATTCAGTGCTGGGGCAGTTACAACTGTAATGGTATTCATATACACAATACATGTATATTTACAGGGTTGTCCATTGATGGGCATGAAATGTAAACAGTATTGATTAATGACTGGTACTCACTCACTAGAGGATTCCACCTGTATCCCTGTCCTCTGTCATGCAGCTAAATAATTCTCTACCTCTTTATTTATGTTACACATGCTAAAAATAAAATAAACTGGATAGTCTTTACCATCCTCTTATAATCAATCCTCTGCCTCCCAGTCCCTCTCTTACTTAGGTTCCTCTACGCTGGTGGCATTTAGCGCTCAGACTGGCCAACTCATCAGCAATCTGCTTATACCAACTGGGTCATTTGCACCTAATGAGATCAAGGAAGGGTGATCCAGTGCTTTGAGCTTGAGATCACACCAACAGCACTTTTCATTTGCATATATAAGCATATACAGCACAAATACCCCGGGCTTGTAATAAATATGTGCATAGATTTGTTTAAGGTGTAGAATGCAAATGCAATGAAAGTGTAAAATTAGCATTACAAAATCTGTTTTGCATGATTAACAGTAAACAGAAGGCTTGGCCATTGACAAGTAGATTTTAGATAAAATAGTCAATACAACAGTCCCTCCCTATTCCCTCAATGTTTTTCAAGAAACCACAGCATTGAGCTTAGGGCTGGTTTAGTAATGCTCCAAGCAGATTAGGATGCCTACTGCATGCTTGCAGGGGATTGGGCACATAAGCACAATACAACAAGACAGATTACCTATCCACAATGGCACATGGCTGACCACAGCTACAGGAGAGACTTACTGCTGATTTCTTCCTCTCACAGTCTTATGCTCACAAGCATACAAGCAGTCATAAACACACATTACGCAGCTCTTCTCAGGTATGCAGCACACACACATGTTGTACAACGTGTACACAAAAGCACACACGCTAGTGCACATACCAACATACACAAACATGTGTACATACCCTGCACACACCAGTACCCAAGGACTTGATCCTGATCATCTGGTGTTGATCTCTTCTGTATATACAAGGGTCATTTCACATTCTTAACAATACATAGTATTATCTAAGAAAACAATTATTTGCATGTAAACACAAGGCTTATTTTAACCTCAGACATAATCTGCTCCAGTGTGTTAATGTATGTTTAAAGGGAAATGCCAACCTCGGCCACTCTTAAACCTGCTTCACTTATTTTTGTGTCTGTTTGTGATTTCCCATAATGCCTGTAACCAACCCTCAGAGTGCATGTTTCATTCAGCTGTGGGTTATACATGTAGAGAGCAGGTAAAAGCAGTACTGTGCATGAGAGAGAGAGTAATATACAGTTGGGAGAATGTGAGAACCAGCGCTTATTCAAATCAAAATGTCCTGTTGCTGCAATGCATGCTGGTCTGCCGTACCTGTACACGCTAGATGAAATGGCATGTATGATTTCTCCCTTGACAGCTGCTGAGTATATGTCCAAAACTGACAGAATAAAGACAAACAACAAAATGAATTGAATGTGAACTCCCTCCAGGTTTCTAAAACCTTTAAATTCCTGCAAAAAAAATTAAAGGGGAAATGAATTCAGTTTCCTCTACATCCCTGAGCACAAGCATTTGTCTGAACCATTTGTTCTGCTGAGGGAAAAGTAAACCCAGAGCTACTGGTTATATCTCCCTCCATTATTCATCCAAGACTGCTGTTTCTTGCCAGAGTTACAACCATTCCCATTTTCCATTAAAAAAGAAAAAAAAAAAAAAAAAAAAATCAAATTGGACTTCTCTTGAATACCGACACATATATATCGCACAATTGCCTATTTATTGACTGCACAATGTTCATACAAGTCATACACACAGACACACAAAGAGAGCTGGTGCTGTGCTGGTGAAAGCTCTATCTGTGTGTCCACATAGAGCAGGTCTGACCCAGTCTAAGGGCTTGGAGTCCCAGAGGGCCAGTGAGGGTCTCAGGGCCCCAGTGGTTGAGAATAGCTAGGTGATCTATATTCATTGGCCAGCTTTGGCGAGGCCTGCTGTCATGGCCTCCCCACCCCCCATAGCAGACCAGACCAGGGACCTGTATATATGTGTGTGGTGTGTGTGTGTGGTGGTGTGTGCGTGCTCCTCATGGCACTAATGCAGCCTGACAAAGATGAATGGAGCTGGACCACACGGTTTTCAGCAACGAGGGGTCCAGAGAGCAGAGAGCAGAGGGACTTATCTGCATAAAAAGGCAAAGAGAGAAGAAATGGAGAACATGTAGGTGAGGAGAGAAGAAAGAGGGAGAGAGGAGTGACTGCAGGGGTGAGGAGAGAGAGAGAGGGAGGGAGAGAAATAGATAACATGAGGGCACAGGGGGGACTAGAGGGTGGGTGGGGGTGCAGGTGTTGGACTGGGCCTGCAGAGAAGAGGGGAAAGATGATGATGAGGAGGATAAGGAGGAGGAGGGGAGATGCGAGCTACTTTTCATTGGCACTGCATCTGCATTGGAGGTGAAGATGGGGGGAGATCATAAGAGGTGAGAGGATGGCTAAGACAAGAGGGCAGAATAAAGCGAGAGGGGAAAGAAAAGGGGAAGAAAAGATGCACATGGACCATGGAGGAAGGAGAGATGTTGGAGGGGTTTGCAGAAGAAGAAGAAGAAGGAAAAAACAGGGGAGAGGGTGAGCTGGGAGAATGGTTTGAGAAATGGGGGTTGGTCCCATTAATGTTAATCAAACAGCTCTGACAGATCCTAATGAAGGTTTCATAAGAAGGGTTATTCATGATTTCTCCTTGTGCTCCCGGTGTCACATATCCACACTAGAGCTGGAATGGCAAGAGCCAAAGTGTTCATCTTTGGTATTATCCATTACCATTAGATTTTTCCTTCAATTAATTTCCCCTACAGAAAGAATAATATTTTACAATGAATACAAAAATAAGGATAAAGCAGAATCTAATGTTTCTTGGTGCTTGCTGGACTGCTGATAATGGGATTCCTGTTTCAGCTCAGTGTTCAGCACTTTATCTGACCACAGGCGGGACATTCATATCTACATTCGCAAATGTCATGGATGGGGGTAACCTATCAAACTGAAAGGCTTCTTTAGGACGTGCGTAAACACAGCCCTCCTCACATTTTCTGAGATCTCTGTCTTTCTGATTCTTTCTTCATTTGAAAAGACGCTAACTGGGTTCTAAAGCACAAGGTTAAAATAAAGATACACAGAGTTAAAGGTAAACGTGACGGTTAAGAATACATCTTGTGGAATTACTTTTTACATTACGGAATTTTTTGGTTTTGTCTGTTGGCAGGATCTCAAAAAACACTCAAAAGGTTTCAACAAAATTTGATGAAAAAGAAGATTTATGTAAATACCTGTGCTCTAAATGTGTGTCTGTGTGTGCGTTGTTTTGTTTTTCCAGATATCTGGTAGATCAGTCCTCAGTCGTGTATACCCCATACCTGTTATGGCCATGATAATGACTGTTTTGCCATGGATGTGCACACATACAGCCCTTCTCTGCACAGCATCTGAGGCGCCTGCGATGATGTGTTTATGTACCATATGCACCATGCTGGTTCCCATTATGGACCTGGGGCTCTCTAAGCTCCATCCTCTGCTCGCCACGATTAACAGCACTCTCCTGTCAGACTAATGAACATGCCAGAGAGCAGAGAAAGAGAATAGAGCGGAAGGAAAAAGAGAGAGGGGGTGGTTATGAAAGAAAGGGAATGAGAGGGAGATTGCCAGATATGAGGAAGGATATTAATAAGGTAATGAAGTGAAAGGGGACAGCGGCAAAAAGGGGAGGCTGCAGAAAAAAAGGGGTGGTCAGAGAGGATGTCAATTTACACAGCCATCCATCAGATCTTGTAGTGATCAGATTTTAGTATGACAATAGGGAGAACAAACTGTGCTGTACTTTGTATGGAGATGGCCTGACCTGTATATCAGACAGGGAAGAGGTGAAATAATACAGAGAAAAAATAGGAGTGGAGGAGTGGACCAGCTAACAGATCTGTCATCATTATGAATTAAAATACAGTGCTATAGGCTGTAGTCAGTGAATTAAACAAGAAATGTACGTGACTATACTTACTTTGTGTTGCCTTTTTTATTGTACCACATTTGTTTCTGCAAAGACAGACAAGTTTGAGTCAGATAGTGCTGTTGAAACTAGGATAAACAAGAGTGGACAGACTCTATCATGATGATATAACAGATATCCAGATATATGGATAAAAGCACATTTTGTTATTGTTTTGTAGCACAAAATAAACATTTTTCAACAAGCCAAAAGTTGGTTTGCCAGTAATGTGTAGTCTCTTTTATGCATAAGGAGAGCTTGGAGCATTCTACCTTTGTGTGTTGGTTTATTGTTTCTGTGCTGTGTCTTTGAGGACCACAGTGGAAACAAGGCATTTGGCCGTATTGTGTTTTATCCTTGATTATTTTTTATTACTGCAGACTAGAGAGTTATAGTATATTTCTAAGCATCAGATAAAATAAATCAATAAATGGTGAGCTACTCTCTCGTTTCCTGCACACACACACACACACACACACACACACACACACACACATACACTTGTTAGTTAGTCCTCTACATGACCAAGTTCCCCTGCATCACCTTTCCATCTAACACATGTAATCACACTTCTTAGCATATAATTAGACACCACATAGTCACATTAAAAAACTGCAGAAGTTGTATTACCTGTTGGTGAACATAGGATGGGAATGGGATTATCTCACCTTTCAATCAGCTTTGTACAATACATAACTGCACAGTGGAGTGTTGAACACTGCAGTCACCCAGCCCTGATTGAAACCGTGATGACGAGATTATTAAATCTGATAACGCTGCAGATGTTGTGCTCCTGTGTTCTGTGTTCAATAAAAAAGAACCAAGGTAAGATGGTAATGATGACCCCTGCAAATGCCCCAACCAGTAAATGCCTATTTGTACAGCAAATGAATGCATGTACAATGTCAAATTTGAGCACTTTGAAAATTAATGTCCATGAATGATGATCAGGAATAATTCCATCAGCTTGTTAATAAATCATTTACTGCTGCTTCCCTGTATCTGGGCTAGATTAGTGGGGGAAATTCATAAATTGAAGAGAGGGGGGGTGATGGAGGTTGCCGTGGAAACACTAATGACACCCACCCCCTCCATGTACATGCGCTGGCTCTGTCCTCAAGATACTATGTAATTGTAGTTTGTGCTGTGGTTGGTAAAGCAAAAGCTTTTTGGAAAAATCTTTGATTCAACCTGGTATATGTGTGTGTGTGGTGTTTGAAATGAGAAGAGGAAAATTCTACACTAAGGCACTTTTGTTTTCTCTGACGGAGGATTTGTGATCCTAAGCAAGCCACTGGCAAACACTTGAAATAAAAGTGCCAAGGCCGTGATATATTTGATTTAATCATGCTTGAGCAAAACTATTACAACATCAACAATTGGAAAACCAAACACCAGGGGCATTTTCATGGAACATGTTCACATTATCTGATTGAAGAGTGTGTGCAAGGATAAAAGAAGGGTGCAAATGCTAAACAAACATTTTACAGAGCAAATCAGTGTGCAGATGCACATAAACTGAAAATGTGAAAAACCACCAGAAGTAGGCCTGCAGGATTTTTCCAGTGACAACCTTGATGCATGTGCGCTACTTTCACATAAGTGAGATGCACAGCTTTTACTCGTTTAGTTTTTGTGTTTTCCCTTTACTGAGTGTGTTTTGACTCATGCATAAGTGAGTGTTTTCTTAGAAGAAGAAGAAGAAGAAGAAGAAGAAGAAAAGAAAAGTTCTGTACTGCTTCAAAGCCAAAATACCCTTTTCCTCTGTGAGCAAGAGGCAGGTGCAGTGATGCTTAGCCCACATCCCTCTGACTGGGATGAGATGACTGAGGAGCCCGGGCTGTTGGTGTGAAGAGAGGCTTAGACCCAAGGCTGATTACTGATTACCACAGTACTGCTGAGTATGCTAAAGCACATGGGCTCAAGGTGGGCTGGGTCAGTATGATTAGGGGAAGGGGAGGGTGGGTTTTGTGGAATGGCGAGTGAAGGAGGGGACAGGGCCACTGAGACCCCACCAGGAGAGAGAACTGCTGAGGTGGACCCTGTAAAGTCATTACAGGCAAATTCATCTCCATCTTCTGCTCTCTGCATCCAGCAGGCCCACATAACCCTACCAGAAAAACACATCAGACGATTTTTGTAGAGGAAACCCAATAATAAATATTATGCAACTGCAATGTTTGGAGCAGTGCTTGGATGATAAGGCATGTACACAGTCCCTGTTAAAAGTGTCAGTCACAGATATAGAGCTTGACCCCTTTTAAATGCTGCAAGAAAAAGGCTGCGCAGGAAACCCTGAGCGAATCCCGTCAGTGTGTGAGGAGTCGCAGAGTCTAGTCTTGAGGGGAAGAGGTTCAACAGACTCACAGGAGAACACAAAAAAAATGTGCTTTAGTAGGAGAAACACTGGAAAAATGCTGAGTTTACCTTTAATCCAACGTGCATGTGTGTATATAAAGACCCAAGGTGGAGATTATTAAAGCCATTTGTGCACACCTGTGTGTGTGTGTGTGTGTGTGTGTGTGTGTGCGCATTTGTATACAGTGCATGCATGTTCCTCTGTCCCCTTGAGGTAGCTCATGATTTTATTGCCCGTCGACTTATTGCCATGGTGTAAGTGTCCAATAGCTGGGGGTGAGACCATAATGAAGTTGCCTTTTATTGGTTTAACAGTCAAAGTCAAGAGGCCACTTCCCAGCTGCAGGACACAGTTTTATGCATAGGTGTGTGTGTGTGTGAGTGAGAGAATATAAAGTGAATATCACTTAATCTTTTATACGCTGGTATATATTTATAGGGAGATTATAGGCTTGCAGGTATTGACTTGTACAAACACATGCAATAACCCATCAGTGGACCTTAAACCTTTAAAGGACTATACTGGTGTTATTGATAGTTTTAGCTACTTACATAGGTATGTATTCTTTTGAAGGTACACATAAAATAGAAAGTTGACAGTGAGGTTCATGGATTAGTCAAAGAACTGTGAAAGATCAGAGACAGATAACTCAAACAAGCAACATGACCAGTTACCTGTAAAGCCCAAACTATCTGCATGGGGGTAGGTATTACTAAATGTAAACTATAAAACAAAATGATTTTTGTGAATGGACCATTTGAGTGCAGATTGTTTGTTGCAGAGTCTGCACTGTATTCAATGTATGGCTGTAACTAACAATTCTTTTTAAAATTGATTAATCTGCAACATATTTTTTTTTTACTGATAGACTCATTAATCATTTAGTCTATGTGTTTTCTCCAAGTAAAAGTCCCAAACTAAACAATATTTCATATTACTATGTATGATAAAGATGAGGAGCATTTACATAGTAGTTAGCCACAATGTAAAGTAAGGGTAATTTGTGGAAAAACTGGTTAAAACGTGAACTAATACTGAAAACCGAATAATTCAGAAAAAAGTAATGAGCTGCAGAGAAAAGGTCATTCTAAGGCACGAGTAGCTGTTTCTCTGAATAAGAGCCATTAGGGGCTATTCACAGACAACTGACCAATGACACAACATGAAGAAATGCCACAGCAGAGGGTCTTATGACCAACCACCCCACTGCCACACTAAATCAATAATCATTAACACTGTAGCTATGAAATGTCAATTACATACATAGCATTTTCAAAGCATTACACTGAGTCACATAAAGGAGAAGCCGAAATGTTTGCTCTAATCGATTGCACCAAGCCCTTCTTATGACTCATTGTCCTAATTCTATTATAGATATAGATCATCCACACTTCATTTGTGCTCATCTGGGGAAAATTGATATTGCTGCAGAAGCACATATTACTAAATAGATAAGCTCCTCTTCTTTCACTTATGTGAAGTCTGGAATTCACTCACAGGTTGCAAGCCACAGCATATTTACCCTCCTGCCTGCCACACACACACACACACAAACAGTATCGCTGCCAGGCAGGGTGGAATTACCAGAGATGTGCTTCAACTTGCCCAACAACATTCCCCAGAAACCATGGCAACCTCGCAAGGTATAGCGAGAGCGTGTGTGGTGTGTTTACTTGCCTTAAGGGTCTCCAGTGCCCATCAGCCTCACACAGTCTGACGGACTGCATCAGCCTGTGCTAGAGCCACTCCACATCTTTCAGGAGCTGAATAGGGTCAAGCCTGCATGGCAACAATCTCTTCTTCCTTTGTGGCTGTGTGGGATCCTTAAAAGAAACCAGGAGGGCATAAAACTCATTCACCAACTCACCCACTCACTTGCAAGCACGCACACACTCTTTCTTCCTCTCTCTTACACATACACACACATGTATGCACGCACACACGCACACACAAGGGCATTTACAGCTGCAGAATGTGGTGGTCTCATGAGAATGGAAGGGTAAGTACAACACAACCTCACACTGACCCTAGGTTGAACGAAGGTACATGCATTCATGCACACCCACACACGTACACACACATATATACATTAAACTGGAGAAAGACTCAAGCACAATGTTTCAAAGGGAAATCCATCCAACTCTGTCTATATTTAACCCTATCCAGTAAGTGCCTGGTATATTTTGATACCCATAGGTTGTGTACAGTTGGACGAGGATTCCTGAGCAGAGCTGGCTATGGGTGAGGACAGCCAAGGGTCAGTTTACACGTCTCTCCCTCTCTCTTTCTCTCCCTCTCCTCAATTATTCATACCCTATAACATCCTCTCCTGCTCCCAGCCAATCACCATATGCCAAGAATGAGGAGAGGAGGCTTGGGGGAGGGCATGGAGAAACTTGGGAGCAAAGAAAGAGCTGATGAATCCGTGGGCTCCACGAGAAGCTGCCACTCACTCATTCACTGCGGGCTCCATTATCTCCTGGAAGGTATCAGACACGGAAGTATCTGATTCCACGGGGGCACAAACTGTAGATGGAACACACACACACACACCACAAGAACACATGTACACACATTATATACATCAGGTTGCGCAAATACTACAGGCATGCTCTAGAAAGCCTCCGCTGAACAATACCACCACAATTGCTGTGTAAGCATTAGCATAGTAATGGAGTCTTGAATACAGGGTCAGGCACAGCTCTTAGGTTATTAGACCCACTCCAGGTGCCTTTAAATCTAAAAATGACCCCATTCAGCCGCGCCTCCTAGCTCATTTTACGTGTCAATACAACATTATTCTAAGGGCTCACTGATATTCATGGAATAAAATATGCAACTAAAGCAGGTTAGCTGTGGCATAACGTGTGAGAGTGAAAGGTTTTAGGGCAGGAAAGGATTAGGATTTTTGCCTGGATGAAGAAATAAAGTGAGAAAAAAAACTACAGCCTGTAACACAAGAACAATAAGTGAAACAATTTTTTTTCAAAAAATTTTTTAAAATGGTCAAATTCAATACAGCAGAAAGCAGGATATCTGGGTTTCTATTGCCTATAGATACTGTAGACCAAGCTCCAAAAACATTAGATTCTATGTGTCCCATAATGCAACTTGAAAACACACAAAACAGATAGATGTACATAATACATGCCTGTTTACATTTGCATGAATGTTACATATTGTTGGGAAGATCTGAGCAAAAAGCCTAATCAGTGTTTTTTCCCTAGGGTGAGGTTGCCACTGACCTTTTTCCCATAATGCACTCTGGTGGCCTCAGGGCAAAGGGTGTAGCTCTGTGCCGCAAGGAAGCTCTCCTCCTGCCCTGTAACATAGCTCTTACCTTTATTTCATGCCTCCTTTCTTCTCTGTCCCTGCTCTTCCTCTGTCTTTGAACACGAGGTAATAATACAAAAGAGAGTGGAGGAGCAAGAGAGAGCAGCAGAGACAATTAACAAAGGGTTTTTTTTATTGCACTATGGGTAAGAGAGCAAGACAGAGAAGTAACCAAAAAAAGGGACAATAAGGAAAAAGAAGACAGAAAAAAGAAAGAAAAAGGGAGATCAAATTCTGTCCAATTACAGAGGGAGCTGAGGCGTAAAGTGAAATGGTTATGGGAAGGAGGAGGTATTCTCACTAACCTAATGTAACCAGACAGAGAGGAGAGGAGAGGAGAGGAGAGGAGAGAAGAGGCCGAAGGACTGGAGCCAGTTGAGTCAGGGGAGATGGTGCAGTATGCCACAGCATCCAGTCAGCATGGTGGTGAAAGAGTAAGTGTTCAAATCAACAATAGCTCTAATGGCAGAACAAAAACCTAACTCGGTGGCCAGAAAGCAATAATTAAACATTAAGATAACAAAAAAGGCAAGTAAATCCATGACGGACACGGGGAACATGATCTAATGGGTAATAAACAAACAAAAAAAAAAATAGGAGTTGATTCTGAAGAGCAAAACTCATTACGTGATGCCTCCACATGCTTATTATTTCAACATATAAATCCCCTATGACAGATTTGCATAGAGTATCCCTTTAGTCCTCATTCCTCTGAGCCTTTAATGAGGAGCAAAAAAGAAAGAAGAGGAATTTCTGAGCGACTGAAACGTGTGTCCCGTCACAGAGTCGCTGCTTGATCTTCTGACAGTGCCAGATCTTCTGAGACTCTTTCATGGCATCGTCATTACTTGTTTTAAAACGTTCAGCCCTGAAATGAGATGTTCTCTTATTCCTTTTTCACATGTACTGCTTTGATTTGTCTGTAGGGTCAGAAAGGACTGGTAATTGGAGCATAACGGAAGCATTTAAATTGACATAAAAGAGAGCAATATGTCCTAGTTTTTATGTGAAATCTTATTGTGAATACACATGACTGTCTTTCTGCTCTTTTGTTTAATGATTTTTCTCTTGACGTTGTAAAAGACAGAGGCATGTAATAAATGTGTCACAGCCTTGTTATTAAATGAACATTTATGGTTCACTGTATGTATGCAGCGGCCTCTAATTTAATTGCTGTGTTTTCCACACAAGATTATCTGTGTGATCGTGCCCGTGCATGTGTGAGATGAGTGTTTCAGTGCTTTTATATGCACACTCTGATTAACACTCAAAGTCGGCCAGTGAATGATAAATTAGTAGCAAGTTTTAATTCACTTGCCACCGAAGGGAATTACAATCAAAATATAACACACTCACACACACATACACATACACACACACACACACATACAGAGAGAGAGAGATAAACAAATTAGTACAAAGGGGAGGAGATTAGAGAGCAAATGAGTTTACCCATACGCCATGACGCTGATTACTCTTTGAGACAAATATCTTTCCCATCAAAATATTCGCCTTCGCTTTCTACCACTGTTTATGACTCGATTGTGCTTAATGTCTCATTATAGAGGATGAATGAATGAATGAGGAGCAGTAGCAAACAGTGGATGACCTCATGTATAGAGGACACAGAGTATTAAGTAGGGTTTTAATGTTTACTCTAAAAGTGTCTTCAATATTAAAAATAAATAAATGCCCATCGCAATATCTCAGAGCCCAAGATGATCCCTTTGTCTAATCAAGAGTCCAAAATCCAAAGATATTCTATTTTCCAAAAGTGGTGAATGTTGGGCATTTTTGCTTGATAAATGGTGGAAAACTAATGCATATAGATAGATAATGGCGTAGTGATGATTGGTGTATACATTCATTTCATTTGGGTACCGACTAATCAGTTCATCAGCTTCCTATTTGGCCTTGGAAACAGCAGTCAACAAAACATCATCGTACCTCACGAGTGCATTCAGTCTCTTTCATGTTATGTTCCCGTTACTTCACCAAACTAGATGGGAAACTTTAAGTCCTTAAAAAATGTAAATTTAAACATCATTTCCTGCATTTCCTTGACAACTGGGCAGACTCCATCTGCTGATGAACACTGTGTGATATGATCGCCATAGACTGAAGCTTATGTGCTTTGGAAGAACAGCTGGCGGTTTCCAAAACGGTACCAAGATTTCATAGACATAAGTTAAGATTTAATCAGGCAAAAGGACAGATTATAAATTTGCCTCGATCTGGGTGTTAAGCTTAACTTCAAGTCCTTGGAGCACATTGTAGGGAAAGCAAGAACTTTCTACAGATGGCAGGAAGAGTTTACTGAAAGCCACTCTGTACCACTTAAAGAAAAGTAAACCATCACCTCAAAAAAAAAAAAAAAAAAAAAAAAAAAACACAATTGCCATTCTGAGTGGACAAAAACCAAAAAGCTGAGACTGTGCCACGCAGCAGGTCAGCCAGTGTCTAATTCTTATTTAGTTCTGAAAATGGGATAATGATGATAATGAGTATGATTACCGAAATGGACGTCTTGGAGCACAGTAATCTAAACTGTCCATCACAAAGAGAAAAAAGGATCTGTGCATTTTTTTTGTGTGTGTGCCTGTGTGTTACAGCTTACAGTACCACTCTGTAAATGAACTGGCATTAGCATGCTCTGAAAGGAGCAGAGCTGGGGTTGAAGGGAGCAGGTGAAAATCTCACTTTGAATCATTTCCCCTCCCGGTCCCTGCCATTGTTCCTGTCCTCACACATGGCAGAGGCAGAAAGAAAGGATCCTATTATTCCGGCCCAAGCCTGTTCTCCTCGTTTATCGTTTAAAGAGGGGGAAGAGAGGGGGAATATTCTGATGGAAAGCAGGGCCTCTGTGGCAGCCTAGCAGTTGTGTGCCAGCTGAAAAGACTCCGGCGGGTTGAAGCTGCGGCGGTGCCCACCACCTGCCGAGTTCTTTCTCCTTCATCTCTCCCTTCTCTCCCCTGCTCTCTTTCTCTGCCTTTCACCATCAAGCGCTCTGTGACTCAGCAGTCCTGGTTCAATTCAGGCTGTGGCCTCATGAAATAAAGAAAAAAAGGAGGGGTACAAAAAGAGAGAGAAAAGATTAATTTCTTGAGTGGGAGAGTGAAAAGGGGTGAAAGCAGCGGGCAGATACATAGGTACTGTATTTTGTTTTGCACCGAAAGGGAGGCCTAAGCTGCACCTGGCTCTGGATTTTTGACGTGATTTTCAAGGATGTTAGAGAAGGATGAAGTTTATCCAACTTTCTCCCAGAAATCCACAGAGTTTCTGAATCACAACATACTGCTTCTGGTTTTTAAATCTCATACAGATCATTCTATCTGTGCCTATTTTGGCCTTGTCCTCTTGCCATGCCTGCATCTCAGGCCTTGGACATCCTCCCCATGCTCCATAAACAGACCCCCTGAATTTAAGATCAGGTATTGATGCGCAGAGTGTACTCAGCCCTCATCAATACTGATGGGTTATTGATGAAGGGGTGAGTGAATTCTTGCACCGTACCATCATGAGACCAGAACTGTCAGGGTAACATCTGTGTGTGTGTGTGTGTGATGAAATAATGAGATAGGGCTAAAGGAAGGTGTTGTCATATATATCGTGTGCACGCTCACACAGCAAAAATCAATGAAATCCCACACAAATGGAGATATATACCTTGCCTGCAGCGTTGCACTTTTGTGCCAAGACACGTGTCTTCCCAGTGGGACGGGATCCACTGCTCTCTTCCCTGAGGAAGAAGGAGAAGGAGGAGGGCATGGTTAACTACATGGATGGAGGGAGCTGGCCCCACAGGCAGAGGCAGGGAGATGAAAAGATGCAACTATGAAGACGAGATGAAGTGTTGGAACCTGGGATGAACAGGACAGAGCTTTGTATCAGAGGCAAAAGCAGAAGTGAATCAACATTTCCCCCGGATCTCTCCCTTGCTCTACCAGGAGTCGCATCTCATAACGCCTGTACAGACAACCTGGGGCTCCAAGGCATTAATTCAACACACTGTTAATAATTGATGTGCATCAAAACATTGAAGATATATGCACACATGATCAGAATGTATAAATTCTACTTGTGGGTGATCCACTCTCTCTCAAGAGGGTTTTATGAGTCTAGTTTGCAAGCAACTCAGCAGTCAATCAAACATTATCTTTCCTCAAGCTTTACATTACATCAACTTCAGACCAATAGCAGATCATTTGCATTCAGATTCTGGATGCGTAGCAGTCACTGCCCATAAACTTTTAAAATCATACTCAGCCCGAACACAGAACAGGTTGTAACAAATGCAAAAATCCATTGCAACATTGCCGTGAAGCTGCACGCATCTCTTAGACCTCTGGAGTCTCCATCTTTACAAAATCATGTTGTTGTGCCAAGCATTGCTCAAGATCACAGATCATGAATATTTCACCCGATGCAAGCATCATATAGTTTCAGTCAAGAACTGGAATAAGCTCAGCATGTGAAAATGTCAGAAAGAGTTAGAGGGAGGGGGTTCAGAATTCTGAGACATATTTACTTTCTTGGAGAGTTATATGAGAAGATTAATACCACTCTTAATAGGGGGGAAACAGCTAGCCTGGCTCAATCAAAAGGTAACGAAATCCACCTTTTAGCACCTCCAACACTCACTAATAAACATCTTTGTTGTTTCGTCTGCCCAAAAACAACAAGTTGTGGTTTTACCTGGGGTTATGTGCCTGACTATTCTAAGCTAACCAGCTGATGGCTACAGCCTTACATACAAACTATCCCTCATACAGGGATTAAAACATAACAATTGATCAAGACGAGACAGAAGTCCTTCTGCTCAATATCAGCATGGAGACAAGAAGGTCGTCTGGCAGTAGAGATAAAGGTGTGTGTGGTGTGTGTGTGTGTGTGTGTGTGTGTGTGTGTGTACCACTTAAAACAGACGGTGTCCATCTCCCTCGCCCACCATGGGCAGGCCAGGCATCTCTCATCCACATTCCTCAGATTATAGAGGGCCATCCCAGACGAGCAGAGGCAAGCCTGGACCCACCTGGGCAGACCCTGGTAAATTCCACTCATGCTCACAGACCCACTGGAATAAGAGAACTGGGGAGAAGTGGGGGGCATTTTTAGGAATTTCTCTCTTTGCTCTTCACCAGCATTTGCATCTGCTGAGCTTCATGCTTGCTCTCAAGGAGCCAAAACAGCTCTCAACATGAATGACCCCTGGTAGGCAAACAGGCACTCCAGGTCTTTGCTGTGGGTAATGTCCATGCTGTACCCACCCAGCAACCCACACCCACCCCCCTCCGCTTTCACTATTGTGTTTGCTTGGCGCTGATGTTAGGGGAGAGAGGGGATGGGGGAGGGCAGGGTAGGGCTATCGACACCAGGGCCATTGTTTCTCTGCGACCCCCATTCAGGGTCATTTAGCATGTGACACCTCTAGGGGCACAGTGCATTGCTAATGGCACAGAAGAGCAATAAATGTGCCAGCTCCATACACTCTGACCTGAGCCAGGATGATGTGAAATAAGGCAGGAGAGATAAGGGGGAAGGAAGAGGGGGTGGCAAAGAGAGACTGAGATTAGAGACTCAAAATTAGGGACAAGAAACAAACAGAGGAAACACATAATGGATGGATGGTGGTGAGAAACACCAATGCACCAAAGCAGACAGATGTTGAAGGAGCTCATCTACATACCTGGGGAGGGTGTGTGCATGAGTCTGCGTGGTCTATATGCTAAGTATGTGTTTGCTGTAAGTGATGGGCAGGCCAGCAGCCCACAGCCATGGGCATTCCTGTCTGGGCATCAAAAGGAGCATGAGAAAGAGACACTGGGGGAGGGGAGACTGGAAAAGGCTCAGTGTTTACCACTGCTGGGTCTGCCAATACTACAGGAGGTGGGGATGATAGTTGAAACCCATAACAATACAGTTAGATGGAGCATATAACGTTCAGCTGTCATTGAGTTTTTTAGACATATTAGTTCAATTTAAAGGAATAGTTCAACATCACAGGAAATACACTCTTATGTCCTGAGACCTAAGAGTGTATTTGGGACCGGGTCTTGCTGGGACCGGGTGGTGGTGATGGTTGCTTGTCAAGAGCTTCAGCAGTTGTTGCATTTACAATACGAGAGGTTAGAATACACCCTCTGAGCAACACTGCTGCTTCAGGGCAGTCGGGATGATACAGTGGGTTGGTATCGGAAAGTGACAAGACAGGCTGACTGAGCTGGGGCTAGGTGGTTAGAATGCTAACTTCAGTAGAAGAAATGATAGAACTAGAATTAAAAGCATTTCCATTGCTTTTCACTTCTGGAGACAGCTCTTGACCAGTAAAGGAGTGAAGTTTGATGCTTAACACAACATTTCTTCTAAACTTTTACGTAAACAGTTGTTAAATGTTGGCTGTGAAGCAACATGAAGACATAGTCAGGAGACAATTCGCTGTGAATGCCCCTCAGTCACATAAGACCACATATGACTTTTGCACCATTTATGACTGGTCCAAAAGCAACTGAGGTAATTAAAAATGTTAATCCCATAGTAGCAGAATACTAATCCCATATTAGCAGAATACTAATTAGCAATATTCAGTTTCAAAGGAGAGTTTTCAAGGCATCATAAATCACATTATAGAGGTGCATAGAGGCCAGAAAGTCACTGTCATCAAAATGCTGGTGCTTTAGTGGCAAACTGTGAATCTGAAATATGCAAAGGCAAGACTCAAGAATCATGATGAATCAAATACAGGAAAACCGCATTTGTAAGAGGGACTGCGGGCCACAAGTTGACATGTTCACAGACTGTACATAAAACAAGCCAGAGGCAAACTGCACAGGGCAGAAATACCTGAAATGAGACAAGAAACATGTGACCTGTGTGAGTTGGGAGACATTATTCATAAAGGTATTATCTATGAACAGGATCACTTAAACCAACACGACGACAGAATCAGACTTGTTCTCCAGAGATGAACACAAAACTAAGAAAAGTCGAAAGACAGTCTTGGTTTTCAATCAAGCTTTTAATGAAAAGATCATAAAATAACAGTTTATTTTTCCTCACTGCTGTACATTAAGACTGCAAGGTTGTGAGTGCTGAGGTCAGCTGTATTACACTTTTATGACACTTTGAGTTTGCGAGCCCCATCGCTATGCACGGCGGTGGCTCTGACCTGAATACGAGCTCTCTGAGGAGTGGAGATAAAGCGAGAGCCCAGCCTGGGTGCTGCCAAAAGAGTCAAAAAAAAGGGGAAGGAAAAAAAAAGGGGGGTCACAGAATCTCACCTTAAAATACTGGTGTGTGCATGTTAGGTTGTGTTTGAAGTCTAGACGCTTACATCTGTGTTTGCATGAGTGGAAGTGTATGCGCATGCATGCCAGCAAAAGTGCACCTGGGTGTGTACACCTTTGCATATGAAGTGTGTTTGCCAAGGGGAGGGCTTCTCGGCCTTTTAATTATTCAACAGCAAAGACCCTACATGTCCATTCCAGAGCCTCTCAGCCCACAGATCCTGATACATTATTGAGAGGTGTTCCTGAAGAAAACGGACCAGAGAGGAAGCCTGATACACCCACTTCATGGGCACCTCCACTAATCAACTCTTCAAGTACTATTTTTCTTTTAGCAGCTAATCATGTCTTTCCATTAATGTGGTGAACAACAAGGTGACAATGTGCCTTCAAATAAACAGATGGAAATTAAAAGGTTATGTCTGAAAATATGCTGCTACAAATCCATTTCAGAAAGGATATTTTGGTTACAGATGGACGGCAAAAAAAAAAAAAAGTATAAATAGTGAGATGTGATGTAATGGCAAAATAGCACATTTCTGTAAACACTGAAAGTTTTGAGGTAATTTGGTGCTTTTTGTTTTAGTGACTACTGCACAACGTCACTGGAGGTACAGTAAAATACTGATGTGAAATATAAAATGCAGCAGCGCAGAGTATACGGCTGCCTGCGCAGTAACAGAGATTACAGAGGGTCAAAGGGCTAAAGTGGGGGGGTCAGGTGCATCTGAGATAAAGCAAGGGACAGTAAAGCTTCAACAAGGTTTAATGGCACCGGAGGCCATTTTAAAAACTGGCTTTGGTTTAGTCTGCCAAGGTAAGAAGGAGCATCTCCACAATAACTGGACAGACCAGCCCCTCTACTGTACAAATGCCTGGAGAGGATGGTAGTATAGCAACAACTGCACACGGTGTAACAACAATAATGCCAAGAAATGAGATGGAAACTTGAATGCTTAGAGGCTGAGTACAGTCTCTCCGTTAAGTTTCCTGCTTTGTATATTCAGTTTTAAAGCTTTTGTAACACTGCATAATGATATGATACTTCAACAAACACACAGCAACAATGATGAGGTAAGAAGAGAAAAGACAAAGAGTAAACCGTCAGTTAAATGGGAACTGATATGAGAGTGCCCGGGTCCTCCCAGAGGCTTTGAAAAACATACAAAGTGCACTTAGTAAAGCTATCTCACCTAAGGTTTCTAAAATCCTCCGATGTGGAACTAACAGACACTAAAAACATAAAATGCCATGTTAAAGAAGAAGTGGAAGAGGTGGCAAGTGGTTTAAGACAAGAACTGTAACAATAGTCACAAGGAGAACGCTGTTGTTCAGCGGAGAGAAGGGTCGATTATGTGCATGTTTATGCTGTGTGAATGTTTTTCTTTTGCTTTGTTTTTAACAGCCGCAGCATGGCAACACCCAGGGAGAGCAAGCTTGAAAAGATACAGTAGCCTCCGTTCTGCCCAGGCAGGTCACAGTGTCCTGCCTGTGTCCGCAGACACACACAAGGGGTGTGCAGTCGTTCAGTGAGAACTCAAGAACACATGGGCAAAAAAAACACCCATAGTGAATTACATGAAATAAAAACCCTACAGACTGTCAGGTATAACTGAGAAAGAAGATATTAAATGCCATAGACCATTTTTTTTGAGTTTGGAAAAAAAAAAAAAAAAATCAGTTCTCCCACAAAAAAAGTCAACTTCACAGATTGTGGTTAATGGCTATGTATTGTGTCTCATTTTTGATTCTCAGCTTGAAATCCTTAAAACAAAAAACAAAACAAAAAAATAGGGGGTCCTGCCTCCATCTCAGTCTCACACACTGAGCAAATTCTTTGCAGAGGTGAGGGCAGGACCAGAAATAAATACATTCATCACTGACAATAGACATTTGATAAAAAAAGAACACTGTCAATAAGTGTTTGCACCAACTTTGTATGAGGCTTGGCCAGCCAGAGGTTTGTGCTGCTTTTACCCACAGAACACAGGCAGCTAAAAACAAACAAAAAAAAAGGTTTCAAAACGTCATAAAAGCAGAAAATGACAATAACATTCACAGTTAAGACTACTAGATAAGCCTGTTTACATGCAGTGAACAAATCAAAAGCTACATTCTCCAGATAGGTTTCAAGAACCACCAGCATAAGAGATGTACCATGTTACGAAAAACAACCCAAACCATTCAAGCATCACACCCACCCTCTCCTACATATTAAGAGACCCAAGCAGCAGAGGTAGTCCTCAAGTGTGTTTGGGTAAACACAGAGACACAACACTGAGCTAAAAACCCTGACTAACAATGCCTTTTGATTAATACGTCAAGGATGCACTGCACACCCCCCATCTCTGCGGCCCCATCTGAAGACAGGCCAGAGGGCAGGGGGGACTGGGGCGCAGGGTCACCCCAAAGCCAGCTGGCAGAGGAGGGGAGGGGATGTGGGGTGGGGGGATACCCTTAAACCACACATCCCTCCCCTTCATTGAATATGCAGCAGTTCAACCCATGTTTGACGCTATGCTTTTGTTTTGGCAGCGACCTCTGTGGAAAAGCATCTTTAAAAAAAAAAAAAAAATCTTTAAAATACACACAAAACCACCTCTCTGACTGGCCGAGCCTCGACTGAGGTCTGTAAAACTGTAAGAGTTTATGTAAACAATGAGATAAATACATATGTTTCTTTTTAGAGCCACACATGGTTCCATAATCATTCAAATGTGCTTTGGTTTAAAAAATAGTTTGTGGATTTGGGTATGAGCTTTTTTTTTTCTTCTTAGTACTTTGTACAACTTTGCAACTATTTCTGAACATACTGTGTTACTAACTAAAATGTAGACTTGTTTCGAGCTGCCTCGCCTTTGTCAAGGCTCTTCGTGTTAGTTGAAAAAGTACCCCCCTGTTCGTCTTAAATATGAAACTAGTGTTTTGCTTTTCCCATGATTAAAATACAGAGAAATCGATACAATACTATGTCTTACAAATGTAGCTGAGAGTCTGCATTCACAGATGCAGAACAATCCCTGAAGTATTTGAATAGTAGTAGTACTAGTAGTAGTAGTAGTAATAGTAGTAGTAGTAGTAGTAGTATGGTCACAGTTTGGAGTTCGTAGTTTTTTTTTTTTTTTTCTTCGTTATGTCAAACAAGCAAGCATTCAAATGCAGCTGCAAAGTCTTCTGCAGAGATGGCTAGAGATCTTTTGTACAAAAACACCTTTTGCATGACAGACATTATGCTGTACTGCAGTAAGCGCTGACAAGTACAATAACGTTTGAAGGCAATGCATTGTGGACTCCCTCTCAAGCTAGAAGAGGTCACAAGCAACAATGGATCAGGCGATAAATAACGTGTGTGTTTGGGCGGGGGGGGGAGTGTGAGAAATTCATAGATGTACCATGCAATCACTAAAAAGCAACTGCTTAACAGCAAAGACACCAACATCCAACATAACCAAGTAACAACTCTGGGAGTCCAGGACGCAGGTACCTTAAAACGGTAGTGATGTTTGTAACTGTAGCTGCATACCTATGATAACAAACATTTCACAGACCATAACATGAGGACGAAAGAGGAATTAAAAAAAAAAAAAAAATCAAGAAGACAGTTAAACCAACATTATAGAGGAATGCCTATACCAAAAACTTGTAGTGAAGGTTCATGCTCCACAGTGTAACTGTTTAGAGTAGATACACTGGACAGGTTTCAGTGAAACTGACAGACAACAGAGGGGCCATTCCCAACTGGTTGCTTATGATGAGGTAAAGCTTTAGAGGTTTAAAATAATTTAAAATCATTCTGTGATATAATGAAATACAATCAGAAACAAAAAGGATGCTGCAGGAGACCAATGAGTTGTCCAGCTGTCCAGTGCATCTCTGCTTCTCCCTTCTTATTACAAGTTTTCACAAGTCTGGCTCAAAAAACTAACAAGCAACTTGAACTTCACATTAAAATTCTGATTATAATTCCTATCTTTTTTTTCTTTTTCTTTTTTTGGTCTGAACAGAACACGTACAATGTCATCAAGTCCTGTTTTTAAAAGTCAGGGAATATAAAGTGATACGGACTCTGGAAACAAACAAAAAGAAACATAAAAACATGCTCAGGGAACATGTTTTTAAACTTTACCAGTTTGGTTAGGTGGTAAAGTTTACATTATACCGGCCCACCAATCAGCACAAGCTTTCCTTGCAAACCACAAAAACCTTCCTCAGTCTCAGAGTCATTGGCCAAAACTCCATCAAAAGAGTGGATTTCTTTGTTTGGACTTAGAATATAATTCATAATTTGTTTTATACAGCAAAAAGAAATCAAAAGTGAAATAATTTAGTATGCTATATATCTTAAGTACATCTTTTTAAAAACTTTGGTTATGAACTTGTCTAGCAATGTTTGTTAGTTAGCTCTGTTCTCCTCAACATTCATAAGATCTTTGGAACACTATACATTGAAACTAACTAACCACTATTTGCTCCAGGCAGGAAGCTACAGTACACTTTGAGGTGGGGCCACACTGAGCAGGGCACCTGAAAAGCTATATTTGACAAGCAAAAACAACAGCTAAAACAATATTAATGAGTAAAATCTATGAGCATTTAAAAAAAACCTGTGTTGAGAGATGGGCAGGTTAAAGCATTAGGTGAAAAGTTACCATAATCTACACACTTTTTACAATTAATTACATAGGAACTTTCAACTAATCAACATAGAGTTCATAAGAGTAATCAGAGGTAGCGAGGTCACAAGCCTATATAAATAGACTTTTCTTTTTTCTGAGGGGAGGAAAGCTATACAGACAAAAAAATAAACGTACCCACTGAACATAATGTTCAGTCTAAAACACCCTCTTCTTACCCCCTTTAAACCCCTCCTCCCGCCCCCACCCCAACCCAAATCCCTCCCCTCCACAAGAAAAATCCCCAAGACCTTCCAGTTTAAACATTCACTGAAACATTACAAGTTCTTTAAGTAAAACAAGTACCTCGAGGGGTTAATCTTTCCAACCAGGATTCATTCCTGGAAGCACTAGCAGGCAAAACCGAAAAAAAAAAACAATGAAAAAAAAATCCTCTCTATATTACTGTGAACAGCTGTAGAGAGGATTTTTCAGTTTGTTGTCTGTAAAATCTAAAACTTAACCCAATGTCATCTCACCATGAACCTTCTTTCAGGACTTTCAGTTAAAGCATGGAGATGGTCCCAAACCCAGTTATCCCTCCTCTTACATACAGATCCCCGTCACCAACATAACAAAGGATATAAAGCTGTCAGGGTAAAAATAATCTTTTTGCTGAATTATTGCCAGTATTGTTTGCACGGGTTTTTGGTCAAAATAGCACTGGAGTAGAGAGGGGACTCTTGAGTTAATCTGTTTGAGGAACAATCTGAAAAACTCAAAGACTCCATGCTCAAAGGTAGAAGAGGGGAAGGCTGCTGAGGGGTATGAGGTGAGGGGGGCTTGTCATTATATAAGTACCCACATTCACATTTGATAGACTCGCAACGCAGACCAGAAGTCATGCCACTCGACCATGGCTTTGTGACTTTGGAGAGTGACAGGAGTAAATTGTCCCTCTAGAACTCCTGAGAGCTGAGCCGATGATATAAACGATGACATGATCCTTGCATCAACACGATTCCACCTTCACCAAGAGCCCACTGTGGCTAACAGCAACATCATTCACTTAGCCGGGGCGTCGTAAACTGGAATTAATATGTAGAACTATATGTGTGTCTGCGTGTGAATGCGTTTGTGTGCGTTTCTTTGCTTTTAAGATGGAAAAAAGGTAGAGAAATGTTTTTTATCTATTCCCAGAGTTCTTTGGCTTGATGCATTTCTAAGAGGGTGAGGTGTGCATTCTCAGGTGACTGATGAGGTTGCGCTGCTGGGTAAACTTCCCCCCGCATAGCTGGCATTCGTACGGCTTCTCCCCAGAGTGGACACGCATGTGCTCCGTCAGACGGTACTGGCGTGTGAAGCGCATGCCACACTCTTCACACGCGAACGGCTTGAGGCCAAGATGGCTGCGCATATGGCGTGTCATGGTGCCCCTCTGGGTGAACATTTTGCCGCAGATGTTGCAGGGGAAGGGCCTGGTCAGCCAGTGGCTCTTTTCATGTTGTCTCAGCGTTGCTGGGTCTTTGTAGCTCTTACTGCAGACTGTACACTTGAATGGACGCGTTTCAGAGCCAAAGTTGGAGGGACCTACGGGGGCAGAGAGGTCCTCTGCCTCCTCCTCATCTTCCTCTTTCACAAAGGTCCCTCCCTCCTCTTTGATGTAGAGCTCATCCTCAGTGTGTGTCTCCACGTGAGCATTGAGCTGCTCAGAACTGGGGAAGCCCTTACCACAGGGAATGCACACATAGAGGTTGTCTCCGAATGCTGGCTCAAAACCTTCCTGCCTGTACACGTAGTTGGCGCTGTGGTGTCCCCCTCCTGTTCCTCCTCCACCCCCTGCACTCTCACCGTCGCTCTGTCCGCTCTCATCACTGTGGTCCTGGCCGTTCTCACCTCCTTCTTCCTCATCTTTACACTGGAAGGACTGGTCAGAGGTGAAGCTGCTACCACTTCCCCCTCCAACCCCAGAGGAGCGGCCATCTTTAGGACCCACAATTACCCCATTAACCAGGGGCCTGTCAAGATCTTCAGACTTCAACCCTGATGCCTCTCTTTTAGGCCATTCATTCTTGCGAGCACCCTGTCGAGATTTCTTCTGGGGTGGGGGCCCATCCAGCTGGTTTTGGGTTTCCTCTGAGGTTTTAGAAGAAGAATTGAGCTCCATGGATTCTGAGCCACAGGTGTCTACACCTGGTAGGGTGGTCGAGGAGTCATCCAGTGAGGCACTGTTGGTTGTGGATACTGAGGCAGATTGAGGGGATTCTTGGGAGTTGCTGTGGGGGCTGAGAGCATCAGTGGCTGTGCCCGCAGAAGGAGGGCTCTTCTTGGACAGATCTAGTCCAAGATCTGGTTCCCCAGCACTTCCTCCACTGCTGAGGTTACCGTTACTGCTGCCATTCCCCCCATTCCCATTCTTCCCAGAGCTGCCAACAAACATCTCATCGTCTGAGAGCTTGTCCCGAAGGCCTTCGTCAGGCTGTGGCTGGTCGGCATCGGAAGGGGTCGGAGGATAGTGGTTGTTGGGACCAGCAGGGGTAGAGGAGGAAAGGCGCTGGTTGTTGAGGCGTAAGCGGCTAAGGGGACCTGGAGTGGAGGGTTTACCTGGAAGGGGTTTCCCACCACTGCGCTTGAGCTTCTTTCTGCACAGAGCAGCGAGGTCATGGAGCTGGAGGTAGCTGGCTGCGGTTAAGAGGGCACTGAAGTTCTGCTCACTGCTCTGATCCGATGAGGACAGGAGCTTCCCAGTGTAGATGAAGTCCAGAACTTGTCTGAATACAGAGGGGTTAACCATCTCTGTATCAAGGTTAATGAGGTTATCGTGGAGGACCAAAGATTTGAAATAGATGCTGCTTGCGGCCAAGATGTTCTTGTGGGCACGGAAGAGCGCATTCTCCACCACGATGATAACATCACACAGGAAGCCCTTGGCTCTCTGCTGGTTGAGTTGCAGCAGCAGGTGTTTGGCATGGTTTGGCAGTTCCATTTCCACCTTCCTTCTTTCCTTCTCTCTCTCTCTCTCTCTCTCTCTCTCTTCCTACACGAGCACCACCTGAAGCTGAAAGAAAAAAATGAAAAGGTGGTCAGTACTACATTGTATTAGTATTAGACTGATACTGTGGCAAATAACAGGATGTTCAATACAGTGTATAATCCAGAGTAAGTCTTCAACAGATGATGAAAATGATGATGTTGCCCAAGTAATGTGTACTAGCTTGGTCAATGCAGCATGCAAAGGTTTGTAGTACTTGCAGTTCCAGTACTTGCACATCTGACACATCTAACAATTAGGCTGTGTGTGTTATAACTTCCACTGTGAGTGCATCAATCTAAGTTTTTCGCTCTCTCAGGGAAATCGGCAAACTGTTAGCACAGCGTGCCACATAATCACATGGCAGAAACTAGAACCCTTCCCTCCCTCTCATCTTCCTTTTTAGACAAATTGCAGCCCTACATGGATCAAGTTCTGATTGTACACATTGCCAAAGTTGTGGCACAAAAGCCAAAGGGGCAGAGAGGAACAAAGGGTAAAGTAACTACTTTTCTAAGGTGCCTCTTCTCAGCTTCTCTTCCTCTATCTCTGTGGAGTAACTCTAGTTTCGGTGGGGTGCCCTCTTTGGAAACTCGGCTCACTCTAGTCTCTATTAGGTCATGGTAATGTCAGCCCTGCCCCATTGTCTAGGGGTGGGGGGTCGGTGGCACAGCAGGGCCGGGGGGAGGGATTAGGTGACACTTGAGCAGGTAAAACTACACAGGAGCTAGGGCAGAGAAGGGGGGTAGGGTGTGGCTCAAAGACAAGGACACTACCACCTGATCCTCCAGAGAGGCCCTCATTTATGGAATTAGGGCAGATGAATCTCATTCACTGTTAAACTACATACAGGTGACCCACTACATACCACAGTGCCCCACTTCTAGACTGAAAAAAATAATTTTATTGAAATTTGCAACTGATGCAAAGAGTCTGTCCACAGTGTAATATAACAGTAGGGTGCTTTAGCTGAAGCAGCAGGGTCTGTCCCTGACTCATGTTTAACATGTTGCTAAAGCTCTGGATATGCTGGGAAAATAGACACACATCTTTAATGCCTCTGATGAGGGCAGGGTATACTGTATTACAGGAGATTACAGAGTAATGCAGAGAAATGTTTAGCTCAAGCCATAAATACATATGAAAATGTGCCATTTCAACCAAGTGCCAACTTAGAGATTTACTGAAAATCATATTTCATATATAGTATGCAGCAGGAAAGAAGGTGGTTTCTCAACGTAGCTGGAGTAACAGAGGAGCCAAGCCTGAATGCAAAGACACAAACCTGAAACCTGCTTTACAAAACATTCTCTGGAATATGGATTTATCTGAAATTCACAAAAATGTATCAGGCAAAAGCTCTAGAAATCACAGAACCAACAGCTGCTACAGTCCATTTTCCTTTTTGAATACTAAGAATAACTGCAAAAAGATAAAGGATGTAGTTCATCATCACCATATACTCATTCAGTTTCTTTAACCACTCAATTCAACTTGAATAATTAGGTTTTAGCAAGCTTGTGTTGGATCAGCACGCTTCATCAAGGAATCTGAAATTTCCAGCACCATAATGACACACTGCATCACATCTATCTTAAACAAGGCCTCTAATATACTGGCCAAGGCTCTACAGTTAAGTTCAAAAATCACTAAACAGACTGTGATGAGAGAATAACACTATACAGGCAAAGGTGAACATTGTGCATGAACAACAAGGTGAAATTTGTAAACTGGAGATGGCTGGCTGATGCATCAAAGCTGGCTCTGTTGGAACAGTTGAGCTAGCTGATACAATCAGCTGGAGTGATCATTACTCTCAGGTCCAGGCCTGGGCTTGCCTCCTCTGCTTTGACACTTCAAGTCATGGTCTTCTTCCCCTCCCCCGTCTCTCCTCTGCTCCTCTCCTCCTTCTCCTTTCTCTCTATCCTCCCACCCTTACCAGCCTCTCACCGGGCATGCAGACACATCCCAGGAACAGTTTGCCATCCCCAACGTGGATCATAATGAGCTATTCTGGAATACATAACCCAGATCTGCAGTTAATTGCAGAATGTGCTACAGGGGCGTACAGCGCTCAACCCTGCAGGCGGTAAGGGAGAAGAGGGCTGCTGGAGAAAGAAGGGCCTCCACTATGATGCCAGCCAGGAAGCCATATATCAGTCAAGTCTCTCTGTTAACATACACACACCTCTGCAGGCTTTATGGGGGGATTCAAGAGGCTTTTCCAGCAGACCGACATAAAAGGGGGCTGGGCCCATAGTAGAGAAGCCAGCTCAGGAGGAAAAAAAAAAGGCCGTCCCCCACCCCCCTCCTCTTCTCATCCTGCGTTCTCTCTCTCTCTCTCTCTCTCCTCCCCCCATCACCCACACAGCTACCCACTCCCCCTGGCCCCTCTGGTGCTGTGCCGTGCCGGCTGGATTCCAGGGAGCTGCTAATGGATTACGGCTGATCTATATGCAGCTAGGGTGGGACACGTGTAGGCCCAGCTCCCCTTCCAATGGTGCTGCCCAGGAAAACAGGCTTAATACCACAGGGAACAGACAGGCCTGCACCATCATGGCAGCTCCATCTATGAGTTCATGGTGCTCTTTGCAGTTTGTAGAAGCATGTCCAATCCAACACATCCAAAATCATATTGAGACTGTTATTGTGTTACAGCATTGCAGCCTCACAGTTATAGCAGAAAGTCAGGGATGGATGAACCATTGGAAAAAAGATACTACTAGAACAAATGTTTCCAGTATGCAGGATGACTGGTTCATATGTATGTTATGTAGTTGGTGAGCAGCATTTCCTGCAGGGTTGGATTCCTGTACTAAGCCCCTGCAAAGGCCAGCAGGGAGGCTGAGAGGTGGCAAGGTAGCTGGTAAGGAGGGCTGTGACACAGCTTGGACCAAATATGGCACCACATACCAACCAAGGCCAGCCTTGGGCTTGGACTGCTGACCAGGGTAGCTGTTGCCCTTCAAGCACAGCCACAGGATCAACTTACCTTGCCTGCAGTATTAACCTTTTCAAAAACTGACTGTGGCTTAATGATAGAGGGGCCAACCTCATTTTAAAAACACAGCAACCTACTCTTTAGCCTCAACCTTGACTTGCAGCAGGAGTCTGCAGATGAAGAGATGAGCATACAGGGATGTTTACACACACTTGACAGACATGATCAGGATAACATATCCATGTGTTGATTTGAGACTGAAAACTAGAGGAGCGTCAAAGTGCCCCCCAGCAGTGAATTAATGTCAACCTCCTCTAAATTAAACTGGTTACACCAGAGATCTGGATGATCTGGTTTGACTTCATTTACTGCCGCCTGTCATTGCATCCAGACTCCAAGGAGTTTATGCATTAAACAGCCAGCTAGTAAACCTTTCAGAGTCTGCGTTCATGCAGCGAAAGGTGACTGAGAGAGCAGTGGGCTGTGGCACTAATCTGCTGAACAGAGGGTAGAGAGCCAGGAGAGAGGGCAGAGGTGAGGCAAAGTCCTGTGGCGCAATAACAAAACACACCCTACTACTGCGAGAGGTCATTTCCTAACAACCAATAGAAAATAAGACTGAGCAGGATTTCTGAAAACATACTCAACCTAGGCTTTATTGCAGTCTTATCTTATGCACTGATTCCTTTAAATACTATACAGTAATGGCTTTGTAAACCATGTAGATGATCACACTGTGCAGGGAAAGATGGGAAAAGATGAAATGTTTTTGCAGATAAAGACTGTTTTGAGCAGACAGAGGAAGAGAGCCAATCATGATCACCCAAGCAAAAGGCATTGGTGTGTGCACACTCTCACAGACAGTGCACTTAAAGCGCATGCACACGCACAAATGTGCACACGCCCAGAGAGAGTATGCTGGTGGGCAGAGGGAGTGGGGGAGGGGTTAGGGGGATGGTACAAAGCCAGTTTGAAATACAAACACTGAGCAACCACCTCTGAGCCATTTCAACATGGCTGACGCTGCTGCATGGGTAAGGTTGATCCAAGCAGAACTCATGGTTACTGCAGTTATTTGAGTTTCAGGACAGCTCACAGTACAAAGAGGAGATTAAACAGAACAGCTGTGCTTTTCAGCTATCCACTCTGTGTGTTCCTTTTCACCTGTGTAATATCTGCTGCATCAGCGGAAACACCATAAACATCCCTCTACTGATTTCATCATTTCAGTTTTAAGAAACATGTTAGAAACACACAGTTTACAGTTACTGTGTTTAAATGCAGAGACGAAAAATAACAGGTTACTGGCAGAATGTGACTCTAAGCACTTCAGTAATCTGGTTACTGTAAAACAAGCAGGTACGTGCAGGTTGTCAGTAAGTTATTTTCCCCCTATGATATTTTTTAACTGTGGCATATCTGGGGTGTATTAAGGGTGGAGATTTTTTTCCTTTTTCCCAGAGCATTTGGCTTCAGCATGGTGCGCAGTGGGAGGGCAGACAGTATTTTGTTACTGTGTACATGATTTACAAATAGTCTACTGTTCAGCTGGGGAAACCGGCCTACTTATTTCAGTTTTAGCCCGTTCGGATTGGTTACAGGGATGCACTTATACAAGTGATGATGTTTCCTTTCATCCTGCCACACTGCGGTCACAGCGATACTCTCCCTGTGTGAAATCTTTGTCATGCACATGTGCACAAGTAAAAACGTATACAAGGCAGAGAAATCAGGTTTCTCCATCTGAAATCTAGCTGTGTTAACCAGGTTTTCTTTAATCCCTTACCTCAATTAAAAGGAACCTGGTTTTTTGTTTCCATAATGTTTAAGAAATCAGGTTACGACAGGAAGTCAACAATACCGAGGTAAGTTATGTGTATGTAAACGTACCAGCATGACCCAGTATCTCTTAAAGAAAAATAAGTAATTTAACACAACATTTAATCCAAAACCTTGAACATGACATACAAGCTTGAATTGAATTTTCTCTGGTAACAGAAAAGAAAGCAAGGCTATTCAACCAGGTGTAGAGCAGAATATGCAGTTTTTCCCAACCAAAGAGTACAGAGGGTGAAATAATAAATGAAATCACCTGCTGTGGTCCTTGATTGAAATAAAAACCTACCTAGACTCCTGACTCTGTAGCAGATGGTTGAATAGCTGTGATGCAAAGCATCTGCTGGAATTTTGGACACTGATCCAATTCCAGTTATAATCTCTTCAGAAAAGCTGCAGGAGAGACGCCCTGCTGTACATAAATATCAAAAACATTACGACAAGAGGTAAAGGCTGATCTGTCTCGTCCTAGAGACATGCATCTCTGCAGAATCGCTGGATATAAATGCTTGTGAACAGGTGCGTGACCCTAGTGCTGCATGGCCGAAGGGGGAAGTACATGAATTACAGTGTCCCTGCCGCAGTCTGGGTAGAACCCTTCCAATTAAGACTAATTTTCTGTCAGGCAGTTCAGCCATATTGCAGACAAACAAGTCCTGCCCAGGGTGCAGTGGAATGAAAAGAACCCTGTTCATTTCATCACAGGAGGGGGTCAATGGCTGCTGTGTACCCCAGATGTGCCAGTACTGTGCAAGCAAGGGAAGAAAAGCCAAGACACTCTCTATCTATCTCTCTCTCTCTCACACACACACACAGGCACATGAAACCTGTAATTAGACCCATGCATCTCCTTCTGTGTGAATTCATGCAATTTTCTAAAAACACAAACACACGTCTAAATAACATAATTTTCATTTCAGGATTTTCTTGCACCTCAACATTAATTTTCTGAGGATCTCCCTCATGAGATAAAGCAGTAGCATGAGTCTTAACCTTTTTTCCTACATTACAACTTAACAACAGGTCATGAATGAATGTGTTCTGTGGTGTGCATATCAGCCACAGGTAACACTAGACACTAAAGCCACAGCCAAGTCTAGAGGGAGTAACAGGTATACAAAGTATACTCTCTCATACGTGGAAAAAAATAGCACACACCCCTGAAACTTTCCAAAAATTCCCCTGCAGTACATTTAATGTTGTGACGGTGCTGGATACAGGCACCTAAACTGGACCACCCAAGTCTAATTTAATTCTAGCAAACATGATTTATCTGCATGAGACAATTAAACATCACGATTAAAAAGGTAAAATAAATCATTAAAAACAAGATATCAGAGCACAAAAACAAACATGCCAAGGCATAATGCCAGATTTAAGGATCAATTTACAATGAATTTAAAAACTTTCTCATGATGGGTAACTGTGTGACAACTGATAAACATCTATGACACAATTAAGTATGCAAAAGGTGGGTCTAAATACTTTCTTCTGTAGCTGTATCAGACAAGAACGACAAAGTACCAACATAATGAGACCAGCTGCAATTCAATGCACAGTATACATGACCTCTCTTATAGTTCTTGGTTTGTCATAATTTTAATGAACCTCGAATCAAGTGTTAAATCTCCTTACATCATAGCTATAGCCTTTCATATGCCTTTACAAAATGTATACATTGCTTAATTTTTAAATATTAACACAAATAAACAAACATCCAGAAAGAAATACAGATGTGTTTTGACATACAGATTACTTATCTGCTTTTTAGTTGACAAACTACCTGAATGTGTGTTAATGCCAATAAAGAAAAGAGAAGCTAAAAGATTATATGAAAGCTTTCTTAGACTCTAGATTAGATCAACAAATCCAGGTATTTAACATCCAGATTGGACAATTCTCAATAATAGCAGAGAGCCCCTATTCTTTTTCCTCATTCTTTCTTTCTTGCTGCCATGGGTTTAAGTATAACTGTGCTGCATTGAATTCTGCGGCTGTGTTGCTGCATCTAAAGTGTCCTCCGGAGAAATTAAATAAAGACTGAAATGAACACTGAGACTTTCACTGATACACATGCTGTATCCAACTGTGTATCATTGCCAAAAGTGAAGTAATCAACCACACCATTAACAAGCGAACATATGATTGGTGTGATAAAATGCCCTCTGTTTTAAGAGAATGAACTCTGTTGATGAGATAAAACCCCACATAAAAAGCAGCAGGCCCACATGACCTGGTGCCTAATGCTGGGTTAAGGACAGAGGGCATGTTGGGTAAGGAGAGATCCTGTATGGTCCAAGGTTTTACAGAGCTGCCTCCCCCCCCTCCTCTTCCACCTCTTACTCCTCCAGCCTTTACACACTGCATAACCTTCTGGCTATCAGCACTACATTCCACAGACTGTTTCTTCTTCTTAAAGAACAACAACCCTGCCCTGAGGTGTTTCAGCCACTGAACGAACCAATCTGCCCTCCAACGGGCAGCAGAGAACAGAACAGACAGATCTGTATAGATACAACAGCCTAGCACAATCTATAAGTCCTTGTGCAACATGTCAGCAGAACATATAGCCTAAGTAGCCTTCTTACTGCATTGTGCTGCCCACACACGCCACTGTAAGCCATGATCACAATGTGCACAGGATACTATGTGTGTACTGAGAAGAGGAAGGGACAAGTAGGGTGAGGCAAGACCAACCGGCCGATCATGAGGCATACACACACTCACACGGGCCTCAAATTACCCTCCAGGCCCCACTTTGTTGTCCGTAGCAATCAATGAAAGTAGTCACACTGATCGGTTGACTTGAGTAAATTCACTTGTTTGACAATTATTATTAGATGTGCCTACAAATAATGTATGACAACAGCTACAATATGCAGATGGTCAGGCTTGGCAATAAAATAATAGGTTTATTACACTTTTTGGTCAGTGCTTCCCTCTCATTTCTGTTGGCAGAGATACCAGCTTGCTATAAAGGAGTGGTCAGTTAAAATGCAACACAGTATCCTCACTCATACAAGTTTATCATTTCTGCATACCTGTATAAGTCTGTAAGAGACACTGTCTGGAAAATAATAGGATCACATGAACAACACACTTAGTACTGCCAGTCTTCAAAGCTTATTACTGTTACAGATGCAACATTGTCACTGTCAAATGCTTAAGGCAGTACAGCTCTCTTCCAGCTTTACAGGGCTCACCAAATTAGATTATGTATATGGAGTGTAAAATGTATTTAGATGCACCCCGTCAGGCCTTTAAAATCTCTCATCAAAGCAGTTGAAAAGTTCAAAAGCACAGTTCAGCTAATTGTTGGACCAAATTTTAGGACTGGCACACAAACCACACACTTTAACTACACTTCTGGGTGGGTGTAACCAGTCAAAATATAATCCTATAATCTTCATATTACAGCCTACAGCCCTGAACAGGATAAGAGGTTGTGAAAATAGAAGGATTTATCTTCTCTATGTTGTGACAAAATCCAAGAAAAGAGTCAAGAAATGTCTCAGCATTTAAAGAAAACAGTGAAACTCTGCATTTGTCAAAACTCCAGTCTACTTGAAATGAGTTAATGCAAACAACTACCCTGGATGTATTCAACCTAATGAGCAGTTAACTTTGTGTCATTAAGCAACAAACAAGGCTAGGCAAGACTGTGTTGTCATGCATGACTAGAACAAAAGCAGGAAAATCATTGCGGCTAACCAATTTCACATTTTATAGATAGACCTAAGAGTTACTGGACAAGTGAGGACCTCTGGCCTCTAGAGGGGCAACACTTTTTACTCAAACATTAAGTGACACATTTCAAACAGAGTGGCAAAATTACTTAGACACACATACACACATTGTTAGCATATGTAACCAGGTAAACCAGTTACACCATTAACTCTATAATACAACAAACATGTCGTATCAAAATTACATCTTGTGACCTGTGTGATTTTTCTCAGCTCAAACTTAGCAGTGTGTAACAGCCCTGTACTAGGGCTGGAAATGTTTTTACAGAACTAAAAAATTTGGTTATACAAAAACAGCAGTCAGTCTAAAGGAACCTACATTACTGACATTCCTCTGCCTTATTATCTCCATGCCCCTTGGTACTTTAACTACTCTAATCACCTGAGAAGCCAATGTGCCTTTACACCTGAGCACATACATATTGTTTCAGTAGCTACAAAGTGATTTGTAATTGGTCTCAGTTTAATAATCAAATATTAAAGCATACATGACTTTTTTGGCCTTATTAGAATGATAATTTATGTAAGGAAATGAATATCACACAACACTGTTTCTATAAAGCACAGCAGTTGTTGGGTAACAATGTAACGTTACATCCACTTTGTAGCTGATCACAAAGATGGTCGATGCACAGCAGTAGCCCACCTATAGGCTAGAGAGACATATACAATCCCCATGCATCGATGGGAATTCACATTTACCAGACAAACGTTTTAAACCAGAAAGTACCTGCGTCTACACTGTACTGGGTATGTTACTAAGTCAATCCTGTTAAATTATTTTTAATTAGTCCTACCTAAGACCAAGGTGGCTTAACCTACATATAAACAATACAGATTACACTAAAGGTATCGGCTGTAACATCTCTGTGATTAACAGAATGATTGCGCAACGTACCGTGCGTAAAATCCACACAATCAGTCCGGATTCATTAAACACATTAAGTGCAATTTACTGCTATTTGAAAAAAAGTCGGCGTTACCATTACATGTCAGAGACTGATTTAAATGAAACCTTCACCTCATTGCCTTACATTCTGACAAACAATTCATTGAACTTATTGGGTTATAAAGCAGAAAAAACGAAGTAAAGTGTGGAAACATCTCTTTGAAGCGCTGCGGCGAGACGTTTGTGGATCCTTTCTGTCGCCTAATGTGCTTTGCCAGCCTGGTTATCATTTGGTACACACTCGTCCCCTGTGAGGCATCCCTTATAAACCCCACGACGCCGAAATAACCGCCACAGCATTTGCATTTGCTGTTTGTTTTGCCGTTTCGAAAATGAGCCGCGATAAACTCGAACGAAAAAGAGCGAGATTCTTCGGTTTGCCAAGCAAGGCTGGTAGAGCCAGAATAGGCACCAGCGGAGCCCCCTTTTTTGTTGGCACGCCGTGGAAAAAACACCACCGTAACGCCGAAAAGCCTTGCGATCCTTGCAGCAGCTGCGAGAAAAACGATCCGATCGATACAGACGTAAAAAGCGGCTCCGTGGCGCGTTTACAATCCGGCTCAATGAGAAATAATTTATTTTAAATACCTTATTACATCGGTAGGATCGTTCTCAAGCGTTCTTTACCATCCTCTTGCTCATCTCACAGCCTTCGGGACGCCATGTTGCAAGCTTATGACGTTAGGCTTCCTCACCCCTGACCCACATTTGAATAGAAACCAGCCCAGAGTGCAGCAGAGAAAACATCCCTCTGTGGGAGGGTTTGGCCACTTTCTCAGCCCCAGGACCCCTGGCAACTTTACCTGCAAGATGGCAGAGGGAGAAATAAAGAAAGAGAGACAGAGGAGGGGCGTATAAGCTGTGTTCAAACTGTGGTTTAGGCCTTCTTCTCCCAGCAGCACGACTCAGCCATGGTTCTATACTGCTGAATGAGGGTCTGCACTGCAAAAAATGTCTGACTTGATAAGTGATTTTGTGTACATTTTTAGGCCTGGGCTTCTAATTAAAAATATTAATTATGCAAAACAAACGATTTCTGAGAGGGTGTCAGAAAAACTCGCACTTTCGAGCGTAGTTTCACCTGCAGGTACAATAACTGTTAGTAGGCCATGTATTGAAACGAAGTGGGATCACTGATTTTATGACACAGAATGTTCTAATCATGGTTTGTACCTCTGGTAATTGAAATGATCTTGTAGCCAATGACTTTATTCTGTTTTTAAAAAATAAATAAAAAGGCTCGTGGCACGGATTCAGATTAACCTGACACTTTTTGCAGTGTACACAATGTTTCTCTGCAAGCTCAGGTATTCACTAGTAGACTATGCAAATTCAACATGCCTATTGCAATCCTTATAGAAACCAGCATCGACCGTGTTCATTTTAAAATCAGTTCATCAGTGGGATTGAGGAGGAGAACTCCAATATGAGACTCTAATCTCAGAAAATGACAGTGTATATCCACTTTCTATAGGTTTTCCTGTTTGGTTTTAACTGTGTTCACTCATACAATATATAGCTAGTCTGTATGCATGTTTTTTCACTGGGGTCTGTTATGTGGGGCTATGTGCAGCCCGGTTGGTGATCATGGTGATTTTAAATCTTCAGGGCCGGAAAAATGATTTGAAGGTATCAGCAGGGAGACAGAGGCAGAAGGGAGAAGGGGGGGGGGGGGGGGGGGGGGTGATGTGGTGGTTGTGGGTCAGAAATTGGGCACCAGATGTGCGGAAGTGTGGCGATCTGCTGGCTCCTCCTCTCAGCACAGAGGACCAGACCAGCCTTCAGCCAATAGAAAACAGGACACTGATATGTTTGACCAACATATCATTTATTGGACCTCTATCAACGAGATTACTTTGATGATGTCAACTGATTGAAGCCATTAATGAATCTTATTGCCCATGGCCTACAAGGCCCCGAGGATACACAGGCCTGACAAAGTATCAGTCCACTCTCCTTTTGCTTTATGCTCATGGCTCACATCCCACAGACCCCGAAGTTATGGCGCTGTGCCAAAGTGCTCTCCTGACACGCTGTGGTTGCCGCGGAAACTGCATCCTCCGCGGGGAGGCTCGGCACACTGGGGTTGCATAATCAAGGTGCTTAGACGCACCGCGTGTGTTTCTGTATTATTAGCTCGACCTGGCTGAGGATCCTTCACAAATGACAGCAGTTGCTCTGAGGCAAACCTGTGATTCGTCTTATAAAGGATACACCGTAAATCAAAAGTCTGTGCCCACTGTCCAATGGGATCGTATAAAATTCGAATTCAATGAATACAATCGATTACAGCACAACGAGTTTCACATTTAGTTTAACATTTACTTCAGTAAAAATAAATAAATAAATCACCTTAATCAAGTTGTAAAGGAAAACTACAAAAGAGACTCTGTAAAGATTAATTCATATTATATTTTAAAAAATAATAACTGAATTCAAACACGTCATTAGTATTCATTGCTAATTTCCATTTGTAATTTTTCTGGAATAACATCTTAAATTCGTTAATTGTGTAATGTGAGAACAACACTGGAAAAAACAAGGTGTAGATGCAGTCCGCTGGATGAAGGAATGAAGGATGAAACATTTCCAGCATCTTCCGAGAAACCAAAAGCCTGGACTTGTTCTCAGCGTTTGACAGCTGGCGTCCATTCATAATGAAAAATCCCCATCCAGTCTCTGATTAGTTCGGTTATATTGGCATGGATTTAAAACAACACAGGCGTTGACATCCATTCACCTTTAAAACCAACTTTTAAATTAAGTCGCGCGGGCTGGGTGTTTGATAGAGCCAAGTCGTCCGGGATACACGCTTTATGAAGAGAAAGAAAGAGAAGGAAAAAAAGACAATTGGATCAGTTTCAAGATTCAGTGACTTATTGCCAAACCAACTCATCGACTCAGGACATTTGTCTTAGTGTTTTCATGGCAGACAAAAAGACAGCGAGAATTTCAAGCAAGATTCAACCAAAAAAAGAACATTTAAAACAAACATATCCAAGCACAAAACGTGCAAAGTCATAGCACATTTAACTGTGCACCCACAATTTCACCGTGAACAGTGAGCTACAATACGCCAATAAGTGATGAGAGGCATTCATATTCATGTCATACATAAATAACCTACATGACAATTAGGAGCTGTAAGCAATGTTCTTGGATCAAACAAATAAATCAAAAATAAAAATCAGGTCTCTGCAGCATCTATGAAGTGACACCAGACTCGGGTGTGATCAAATCTTTGCATAAAAAACCCAGATTTAACCATCATGACACGCATCTTAGATAACAGAGGAGTTCACAGCGTGGAGTCTCGTCAAACATCATCACCCTCTTACCTCCTCTTACAGCAGGGTCTCCACACTTTGGAGAGCAGTGTGGCTCTGAGCGGACTGCACCCTCTGATGTACAGAATGGGGGTCAGGGCAGCGTTAAGACGGGGCAAAATGCGAATAGGGTCAGTGCCTTCGTTCTTAAAGGTGTAACAGGTCGAACCAAGGAAATTACAGGCAATGATGTGACAGAATATAGGAAGCCACGTCCCTAAGAAAAACACAGCCACCACCAGTATGAGATACACTGATGAGCGCTTGTTCTCTCTCTCCTCAGAGGGTGGTTCCCTCTCCAGCTGGAACCTGGCTATGATGAACAGTCTAATATTCAGCCCTATCATTATAATCACTGTGAATATGTTCCCTATGAACGAGCCAATGCTCGTGATCTGTTTGGCTACCCCGACTGTGACCAGGTTGTGCGCAGCCACGATGAGGAAAGCATAGACCCAGTAGGCAACAATGACCATCAGGGTCCTGTTTCGGGTCATGTGGTAGGAGTATTTAAGAGGTGACACCACGGCGTGGTACCTGTCTGCCTGCGCGGCCAGAATGGCCATGTAAGACAGACCTAAAAATGTGGGTACGATATGAAAGGTTCTCGTAGGGGAGTCGAAGCTGTCCCTCACATCGAGAACACCAACATAATAATAAGACACGCCGGAGCAGATGTCACTGAAGCAGGTGCTCAGCATGTACATGAAGCGGTTCTCACTGCGAAGCGCCCCGTTCACCAGGATGGAGACAGACACAGACACGTTGAGGAAAATGATGGTTGCAGGCAGGAAAATACTGAAAAGAACCACCAATACATTGCCAAAACTCGTGAGGGGCAGCACAAGAGACAAACCCCGAACGCTGTTGTTACTCATCGGTGCAGAGGTGAGCAACAGAGTGTTCAGGTCTTCATTGCACAGCAAAGACTGGCAGCAGTGCAGCTGTGTTACTGAACAGCTGAGGGGGGCGGGATTCAACCTCTGCTCTGATTTATGTAGGAGGCAAAGTCAAGCAGAGAAGACGACGTAGACCTGGGTGACTTTAAATTCCCGTGACAAGAAGTCAACAAGCTCCTGATGAAACATGGGTCAACATCTTATTAAAGCAGTTGAAGTAACGAGCCTAAAAATGATATAACTGAGTTATCTTGTATCATTTTCAGTTGACATTATCATCACATCTTACAGTCTTGACTTGCTTTCATATTAAATTATGAGTTGAAAGAGCTTATTTAAAAAACGAAACTAACATAGATTCTGCAAAACTCCACCCAGCGTCAGGAGCCTATCCCTGGATCTGAGAACATAACCATCAACAAAGGCCTTTTAGCATGTAAACCAATCTTTTTAGATTTGGTTTTATCTAGAACCTAATGTCACCACTCAGATACCATCTTATTATAAACCTCTGTGTGTGTTTTTACCTCTTTTCAAGTTGTATTTGCAATCATCAGTTATCCAATTCTTATTGTTATATTGTTTTATATTAATGTAGAGCACTTTGACCTTTTGAAAGCACATCAGCCTCTGAAATAGTTTGCTTAAGTTTTAGGACACAAGAGAGAGAGCAGAGAAGATTTTTGTCAAACGTGCAAAGAACATAATGTCTGTTAATTAGCATTTACACATGCTGGAGGCCACTCATGTTTCCTGGTGTTTCAATGCTACGTAAACAGCTAAGTCTGAACAGAGAAACTGCCAACAACATGTGTTAACTGTTCAAAGTGTCTGTATTCAGACAGACTAACTTTTGTAAAGGTGGCTAACTAAACTGAGTGTTTCAGCAATGTTAGGCCTTTATGTCCAAGAAAAGGATTTTGTCAAGTGTGTATGTTTCAGATTGATGCATATTTATAGCTTTTTTACTGTGTACTCGTTCAATTACAGTTTTACTTTTAAATTTCAAGTGTATGTTTGTAATTGACAGTGTGTAAAGATAAAAATGTCAGTGGATAAAACAGAATATCAAAAGCATTTCTACATCATGATATTTACTATGAGGGTCAATTCAGTGGATCAAACCTTCATACTTTAAGTCTCACCACACTGCATATATTGGACACAAACTGAGATGGGAATACAGACATAACACACCCGGTTATAGGCTATGATGGCAAGAATCCATACAACTTGCCAGATTAGTGATGACAGCCAGCAGTAGAGAGGAGTCTTTCGGCCTTGCTGTAATGAAGTGGTTTGAGTGGTTTATTGCGCCCTCTAGTGGCTGAAAAACGCATGACTTTGGTGAGGTATTCAAGTGATCGATGCTTATCTCACAGAGACAGGACTCTGGACTGCAGTCCGTGGTGCGACAGTCGTCTTCTCCGCCATCCATCCATCTCCGCGGTCTATGATAAAAGTAGCGTTTCATTCATTCAAATGATTCCAAGCTGAATCCAACCAGGCTACGTTCTTTGTTAAGTTTTTACCCTAAAACGAGAAAAGTGGGGCGGTGAGGGTATTGAGTACTGATAAAACCTTAATAGGCTTTAAAGTGGTCTGTTTCTGAGCTTTCCTGAACCATGCAGAAGGGAAGCCGCACCATTAGGCCACTGAAAAGTATTGTGGAGACACCAGGACGCACAAACAAGTGATTGGCTGTCATCTTGTTTTCACCATTACCAAATACCCGTGAGACTTCTTGTGATTAGGCTTCACATACTCTTTCCATGATATCTACTAAACGTGTTATTTGTTTGCGCTAAAGCCTCTGCCCTCTAGAGATAAGGAGGTTTGCTTTAACCCTGATAAGTAGCACCATTCATGTATAAGTAGGCCCAACATGAACGTTCGTCTTCTGGCGGAGCGTCAGGATGCTCCTTAACGCCACCGTCCCGCTGTCGGTGGATTTCAACACTCCGGTGGACTTCCTCATCTTCATCTTCCACATTCTGTTCGCCACAAGCGCCGTGCTCGTCGCCGGCTCGGTGGTCATCGGGATCTCCTGTACCCGGTCTCTGCGAGGCCAGAACCGTTTTATATTCATGCTGAACACGAGCATCAGTGACACTCTGACCGGCTTCTCGGTCTACTACCTCGGCCTCTTCGACGTCCAAGAGGGCTACCCATCGAGGAACGGGACATATTATATTTTACCCTCATTCTTAGGTGTCAATGTGTTGACCTTCCTCTTCGCTCAGTTTGACCGGTACTTCGCCGTGTGCCATCCGTTCTTTTACAACCGCTACATAACCAGGTCTTTTGTCATTGGAACCTGTGCGTTTTGCTGGATTTACACATACTCCATCCTCACGGTGCAGAACATGGTCCCTATTTCAAAGGCGGCACAAATAAACGCGTTTGGTGTGATGACCCTGCAGATTATAGTTCTCATTAAAGTGTTGATGACAATGAAATTATACATCATAGCCAGGAATCAGCTGGTGAGAGAAGCGCCCAGTGCTGAGAGAGACAACAAAAAAGAATCGCTGCGCATCATTGTGTTTGTGGTCATTTGCTTCTTGGCTCTGTGGTGTCCGTCTTTTGTCAATATAATTGTCAGACAGCTGACTAGGAAAGGTCTGAGGTTTAGGAATGAGGCCACTAACCTGTTCGCCACCATGGCACGCCTAAACGCACTGGTCACCCCGGCTCTGTACATCTGGGGCAGCCCGGCGCTGCGGGGGGCCGTATGGAGAATAGTATGGCGGAGGTTCTGCCCCAGGCGGAGAGCAAGGTAGATGTTACTGAGATTTAACATGTCACTATTTGGGTGTTTAGGAACATTTGATTTGTGTCCAATTGTGTGTGTAAATGAAAAATATGATGTAAAGTTATATATCATTATAACTCTCTCTCCCTCTCTCTCCGCCCCCACCCTCTGTCTCTTTTTTCAGAATTGGCTTTAACTTTGATGGAGTGACAAACAAATCATAGTGACTCATCTGCATTAGGTACACCGTAAGGAGATGGACTAAATGGCCAGATCGTGGGACTGAAACATAATGCACTTGACAAATTGGGGAAGCTGGGCGTTTTCTGTGTGTGAATTCAGGTGTGATATGGAAGGTGAAACGTGACACTGGTTTGAGATTAGGCGACGGCTGTATGTGCCACTGCCATATGTTTCGAGGACAATCCGTCACGGTCTGGGGTTTCAGCTCACAAATTGCACTATATCATTTGGAGAGGATGTATTGTTTTCCACACGAACAGGCTTGCTTACTTGTCATAAACGTCTTTAATAAGATAAAAAGATTTTTTTGGATATTTTTTGTAACGCCTGCTTTTTGCTTGAACTTGAAATTTGGAATATGAACTGTATGCTTTTATTTTCTGGAAAAGCTATTCAGGAAGGTTAAATGAGCTTGTTATTTCATTGTCTACTATCTTTCTTTTCCGTAAAGCTGTTTTTGTTAAAGTTTGGATGGCATTTTAAATATGAAACTTTCCATTACTGCAGAATGCATTTTAACCACCATAGGGGGCCATTGCAAACAGTTTTAGTGTTTGAGGATAATCTATGACATAGCTATAACCTATATCACTCAGTTGAGATTTTCAATTCGCAAACACCCACAGATTGATACAGTTATACTATTCGAGGACAAATTCAATGACACTCGACTAAGTCTGGATTAAGACTAAAACTGAGGTGACAGTCTCTAATAGAAGAAAACATGAACTGTATTGAAACGCACAGTCACAGCCACTCTGAAAAGCCATACGCTCATTTCAAGCGATACTTTAGGGAACAGACATTAACGGGGAGATTTAGCACAAGGTGTTATGAAACCGCATATACTTGTTAGTTAAAGTTAATGTAATTTAATGGGATCGACCACGAAGGCCGCTCCCAGCCGCAGGTTCAGCACCATGATCTGCGGCGTGGCCCGAACTCCAGCACCGCGGACAGCTCCACTGTCACTGTCATCTGCAAATTCAGGACCTTTGTCAGCTCCGTATTGTTGTCGTTAACAATAGTTCCTCTCCCACAAGATGGGCCACATGGTTGTGGTGGTAGGAGTCTCGGCTATGCCCTCCTCAAAAAACAAAAACAAAAAACGTATGTTTTTGTCTGTTGCTGAATGCTGAATAAAGAGGGAGATTAAAAAAAAGGAAAACGAAAATAAAATTGATCTCAAGGGAAAGGTCGATTTGTCACCAGTCTCCTCCTGCACACCACCCCATCCCTAAACATCAGCATGGAAAGTCTGAGGTCTACATGGCAAAAACACTGACTTAAAAACACGAGTCCTGCTGTGTTTCTGTTGCAGTACAGGTTGGGGCTGCTTCTAACTGTACACTCCCATCATGATCCTCTCCATCAACATAACACTCATCCCTCTGTGTGTTGACTTTGACAGTCAAGGAGACTACTTTCTTTTTATTTTTCACATCTTGGCCGGGGCGAGCACCATCCTCGTGGCCGGTTCCGTGGCATGTGGTATTATTAATACTAGATCGCTGTTAGGCCAAAATCGGTTTATATTTATGCTGAACACGAGCATCTGTGATACAATGACCGGTTGTGGTATTTTCTATCAGTTTCTCTTCGATGTGCGGGTGGAATTCCCTTCGAAAAATGGGACTTATTACATTTTACCTTCACTGCTTGGAGTTAATATCATGACGTTTCTATTCGCCCAGTTCGACCGATACTTTGCTGTTTGTCATCCATTCTTTTATGGTCGTTTCATCACCACGAGAGTGATTATATGTGTCAACGTGTACAGCTGGGTGCATGTTTATAGTCTCCTGGCCATACAACACATGGTGCCACTCTCCAAAGCCATAGAGATCGGAATATACAGCAGAATCAGTTTAATGGTGATAATTATCACAAAAATAATCATGACAATTAAACTGCTCGTCGTGGCCAGGTACCAGCTGCTGCGAGAGCCTCCGGGCCCGGAGAGAGACAGTAAGAAAGAGTCCTTGTTGATCATAGTGCTGGTGGTGGTGTTTTTTCTGCTGCTGTGGGGCCCATCCATGCTCTATACGGTTCTGTCTTCGCTGACGGGGCAGTATCTTTACATTGAAAATGATGCAGTAAACCCGATGAAAATTTTATCCAGGAGCAACGCTCTGTGCACTCCGTCCCTCTACCTGTGTGCGAGTCCTTCACTGAAGAAGGCCGTGTGGGAAACTGTGTGGAGTAAAATCTGCTGCTGCAAACGACTCGTAAGGTTGGTTGCAGTAATGAACGGAAACTAGTACTTTGCTTTTGAATTAACACATTAAACAATTTAAATTTAGGAAAAAATCACTTTGATTGTGCAGTGTTCAAACTGTAAACTAGATATGTTTTATAGTTTCTGGGCTTTTTCACTGACGAAATTACATTTAATCTGCAGAAGCAAAGCTTTTGAATCGAGGAAGTCTCGTTAATTAATATAGCTGCGAGTTGCAAAATGTTGATACTGAACGTACTATTAGTAAAATGTCCGTAAGTAAAGTATTTAGCTTGATTTCCGCTAAAATATCTGTTCTTGCTGATTGTGATCAAACAGTAATCCAGGCAACAATTACATTTCTAACCACAACAACTAGGCCTAAATATTAATGGCTGTAAGGGTTGCCACGGCTTTGTAAAACAGATAACTGTTAAGACTATTACTACATCTGTCAAGTTTGATCTTAACATACTGTAGGTGTACATTTTACAGGAATAAATGCGAATTACAAACAATGACAGTAAACGCTACCTCACCTGCTGAAGTCAGGTTTTCATATGCTGGGTTATAAAAACATTAATTATTTACGATCAGAATGTGGAGGTTTCATGATTCAAATTACAGATGAAATCAGAAAAAAGATGACCATGCTTTAAATTCTACAGATAAACTGCCATAATAATTCGCAATTGATTTTCAATTTGTCTTCTTATAGGATTGATAAGGTTGGCGATAAGATTTGACACTGACAACGAGCTGGGCTTTGAGACTTCACACCAGACTACGCCTTTGAGGAAGTACAGTACTTTATATTACTTTATAATATAGTTTTCTTCATGTCACTTCATCTTCCTCAAACGACGACCAGACTCGGAGAGTAAAGAAGTCTGTTGTGATTTTAAAAAAATAATCATGTCATTGTTTCTCTAATTAGAAATTCACAATGCAAACAACAATAACACGTGATCTATTACTAAATACTTTGCCATACTGAGTATGTGGAATTGAAGACATTTATTAAGCTTTTCTGGGGGATACACGCTCTTTACTCTTCAATTCATGATCTATAATATACAGATGGTATATAACCACCCGAGAGCTGCTCCAGAAGTATAGGGCCTAAATGTTTAAGCTCATGTGCTGTGTGGTATCAACACTTTAATCAAGAGGAGAAACAATGCCTACAGCAACCCTCCATGTTGATTTATATCAAAAAAAATGTCTGTCAGAATGGGATCCAAACACAGAGACTGCTTATCTCTATCATACTGTAACAACCTCTGATGTTTTTATGTACTAGAATATGAATAGTTGTTAAAGAGAAGTATGAAAAGCAAATAAAACTGTCCTAAAGCAAATAAAGCTGTCCTATATATTTGTGACATACAGTAACTTCCTGGTATGCTATGGTTGTGTCGATGCAAGATAACCACACAAGCCTGTTTCACTATAACCAACCCTTTCTTCTGCTGGTCTCCCAGTTAAGCTGTTCTTTATGGTACAAGTGCAGCTGGAGTTTTGACCTCATCATGCTATGGTTGTGACATACGGGTTTCAAAGCTGATTTTCTTTGCCACATTGAAGGCCAGCAAACAAAAGAATTAAATATTTGCACACCAAACTGTTATTCTAGGCAGGATGGGAGAAGATCTGAAACATTTGAACTAACAGGTTTTTACACTCTTCTGGTCAGGTGATGCACATTTGATGATAACCTAACAATCCAACCACCAACATTTAACAGATTGTGGCCTATTGTAAGACAGGATATGTTAGAGAGACATATGAGTATCCTGAATAAAAAGTGCATTCACTTTATTGATAAGACTGTACTGTCAAGGGATTTTGACTGACAGTGATTTAAAGAAAAAAAAAGAAGTTAAATGTTTATCGAGTTATTTGAACAAATATAAGCCTGATGATTGACGTGTAAAGAAAGATTAGGTCATACTTCATGGGTAAAGACAGTTTGGGTTTACATGGGCATCGGCTTATCAAGGATCTATTTAAAGACAAACGATTCAAACTGCTATCAGTGAAACAATGCCCCTCCCAAACATCACAGACTCTCAGACAGGAGGACTGCGTCTCTCGGTGAACTTCGACAGTCCCGTAGATTATCTCATCTTTATTTTTCAGATTTTATTCGCCACAGCTGCTGTTCTCATAGCAGGACCTGTAGTCATTAGCATTTTATCCACAAGAGCGCTTCACCTCCAGAACAGATTTATTTTCATGCTCAACACTAGTATTTGTGACACGCTGGTTGGGTTTTCAGTGTATTATCTCGGACTGTTTGATGTTCAGGAGGGATATCCTTCGAGAAATGGAACCTATAATTTGTTGCCTTCTCTCCTAGGAGTAAACATCATGACATTTCTATTTGCACAGTTTGACCGGTATTTTGCAGTTTGCCACCCTTTCATCTACACGCGCTTTATAACTCGGCGAGTGGTCATCTCTGCAAATGTCTATTGTTGGTTTCATGTCTATTCTCAGTCGATCATTTCAAATTTCCTGCCCCTTTCCAAAGCTATACAGCTGTATGTTTTCAGTATTGTCATCTTACAGGTCATTGTGTTCACCAAAGTGGTCATGACTATCAAACTGTATGTTGTTGCCAGATTCCAGCTGGAAAGAGACCCTCCCAGTGCTGACAAAGAGAACAACAAGGAATCGTTAAGAATAATCATTTTTGTGGTTATAAGTTTCTTGGTGCTGTGGTGTCCCTCTTTTGTTAATATCGTACTCAGGCTGGTGGTAGGAGGAGGGCTGACGTTTCGGAACGAGGCCACCAATGTTTTCGCCATCATGGCTCGTTTAAACGCTGTGTGCACACCTGCGGTGTACCTATGGGGGAGTCCGGCTCTGAAAGAGGCCATGGTGAGGACAGTGTGGAGAAGACTGTGCCCAAGATGCAAGAGGAGGTAAGAGATCAAATGTCCCTGCACTGCTACAAGGATACCATTCATTCCTCTCAGTAGATAACGTGTAATAAGCAGCTGTTAATCTGCTTCTTTTTCAGAACTGGCTCCTGTCCTGTGAAGGGAAGCGGCAGGAAAATGTAGAGACCGAGGACTCCGCCAGCGACTACTACAAGGACTCGGTGACAAGGGACTGTATGAAAATAACTAAAGCGGATAGGGAAAATATTCAAATTGTAAATTCAACATAAATATAAATAAATAACATTCTTTATCGCAGATTATGTTGTCTCTGACGGATTGACTCCTTGACACTGGACTGCACTTTGTCCGTCTGGTCGGGATTTTTGTGCTTTATTTAGGCCTTGTGACTGTTTACTTATCGTTGCAGCATAAGAAGTACTGAGCATTCAGAATTTCTCCTGTTAATGACACAAAATATGTCAATCTGTCCCTTTTTTTTGCAAAGCTAAACCCGAATATAGTATTTTGAATTATTACAGGAGAAGAGGGCGCTTTCTTTTTAACCAGTGGTGTAGGCCCACGGTCTAAACTCTACCAGCCTGCGGTTGCACATTAACATTTGTCATATAGCTTATACATTTTGAGTTAAACGTTGAATTCAAATAATCAACTACTTGACCGTATATTATTTAATTGTCACTATTTATAAGGAGAATACCTCCAAAAGGCCATTCACATTTTAAAGTTCAATTATCCTTTGAAGCTTTGTTGATAAAATGGTTAAGCTGAATACAATGGACACACTCACTTTTCCTATATCATCCCTACAAGATTGTTATTTTGTTGTGGTTATGTTAAGTGTATTATTCTTATTCTTATTCTTATGTGTTGAGTGTAAGAGAAATCTGTACAGGAGGGAAGCTGAGCTGTAACATCATAATCTGCTGCTGGACTTTACTCATTCATCTGTAGTGCTGTACAGAGCACAAGATAACTGTACTTTATTTTCACACCCGTTTTCCAAAGACAATAAAATAATTTAAAACAGGAAAAAAGTAAATAAATAGCGGTACAGGCCTGCTACTGCGGGCGGGTCTGGCTCTGAGAGTAAGTTTTTTCCACCGAGTGTTTAAAGTTTTCCTTACAACATAAAAACGTCTAAGCATTGGTCATAAATATGCTATAGTCTGGATACTGTACTGATAATGGTCGATCCCTGGGCCTTTACTGTGGTGATGGTATTCTGTGCGCTGTGAACAGCTCCTGGTGCTGAAGTTATGTCTCACAGCTCTATCTGAGGAATAACTGGTAAATAATAGGACTAGTTAATTCAGATAAAATAAAACAGAGTTTTAAGTCCACATGAATACTTTAACGAAAAAGATTTACGCTTCACAAACAGAACTGAGCATCGAACTGACTTTGGCAAATTAGATTTTTCGTTCATTCCTCTCTGAATTTGTACAGTGTCACTGTGTCTAATCATATCTCTGTGCTAGTAAAAAATAATAATAAATAAATAAAAAAATAAATAAAATAAAACTCACGCAGAGGGAGAACTTTATTAGATGCTCCCTTCCGTTTAAAGGCTGCGCAGCGCCCTCTGGTGGTGTTTTTGGATCAAATACAACTAAACGACTGATAAAAGCTCTTGTAAATTAGCATATGCCCCTAACGCAATGATATGTAATATTCGTTGTCTTTATCAGGTTCAGTTAAACTGGACATATTTTCCAACAATACTGATGTATTATAGCAAAGGAGGAATGTTATGTTACGTTCATTATCGCATATCATCAGAACTTATTTTTAAACTGTTGCTGCATCAGGATGAGAAAGTTTTATTTTCTACAAGCACGACAAAGCTTTAATAAAAGCGTAATGTGCTGCATGTTAGGAGAAAGAATTAAACATATGATTACAAAGGTTAAACTAAATTCTCCATTGGGCAACATAGTCAAAGAATCTCAAGAGATTACGTCTGGTGACTTCACGGTACAGCAGGTTTTACATATAAAATAGTGGTCGCACCAAACTGTTTGCGCATAAACAATGATCCTCTCCAACATCACACACTCTCAGACAGGAGGAGTACCTCTCTCGGTGGACTTCGACAGTCCCGAGGACTATTTGATCTTTATTTTCCAGATTTTATTCGCTACGACTACTGTTCTGGTAGCAGGAACAGTAGTCACTGGCATATTGGCCACCAGAGCGCTCCGCATTCAAAACAGGTTCATTTTCATGCTCAACACTAGTATTTGTGACACGCTGGTTGGGTTTTCAGTCTATTATCTGGGCCTGTTCGACGTTCAGGAGGGATATCCGTCTAGAAATGGAACCTATAATGTTTTACCCTCACTTCTGGGCGTGAATATATTGACATTTTTGTTCGCACAGTTTGACCGGTATTTTGCTGTGTGCCATCCATTCATCTACAGCCGCTTCGTAACAAGACAGTTTGTGATAGCTGTTAACATCTACTGCTGGGTTTACAATTCTGCTCACTTGCTCGCCAGGAATTTGTTGCCAGTTTCAAAAGCGATACAACTGTATGTATTCAGCATTGTCTTTTTTCAACTAATCGTGTTCACCAAAGTGGTCATGACTATCAAACTGTATGTTGTTGCCAGATTCCAGCTGGAAAGAGACCCTCCCAGTGCTGACAAAGAGAGCAAAAAAGAATCACTGAGAATAATCATTTTTGTTGTCATTAGCTTCTTGATGCTGTGGTGTCCCTCTTTTGTTAATATTATCATCAGATTTGTGGTAGGAGGAGGGCTGACGTTTAGGAACGAGGCCACCAATCTTTTCGCCATCATGGCTCGTTTAAACGCTGTGTGCACACCGTCTGTGTATATCTGGGGGAGCCCGGCTCTGAGAGAGGCCACGATGAGGACAGTGTGGGGCAGACTGTGCCCAAGATGCAAGAGGAGGTAACGCAGGGAAGGGAATCACTGTGGGGAGAAATTACATACAAAATTCACTAGCATCTTAATGCATTCATCGCTCATTTAAACTGTCTATAACATCTTTCTTCAGAGTCGACCCCTGTCACGTGAAGGCAGATAACAAAAAGTCGTGGACATAACGAGAACCCGAGGACTCCACTCAGCACGTTAATCCACACGTTATTTTATGTAAATTAATCATTTTTGTTTTTTTGCCATCTCTCTTTCTCCCCTGCCTCTCACTGTCTCTCTGAGTAATACGGATTGAAACAATACACCCTACCCAACATACAGTCAAAGAGTTTTTATGCAAACACTTTTTTCTGAAATGTTTCCTAAAGTTTGCTGCTCTGAATTTGCTGCTGTTTTAGTCATTTAGACATGATTAAAAAAAAAAAAAGGTGGAACTTCAACTTTCACAGTGAATTAATTTGTTGCAATAATATGAGAGGGCGTGTAGGTGGGGTGGTATAGATGGACTGACGAGTTTCTGTCCCAATTATATTTGTCCAGATGAAAATGACAAGTGGACAACTTATTGTACAGGGTAAAGGAGAATAAATGGGAAAACACAGTGTAAATGTAATATCATTTACACTGTGTTTTTGGTTATGGTAAATCACCGTGTCATCTGTGGTAATGGTGTGTAAACTCTTAACCAATTCAGAATTGTGAATTGAGTTACACGCCATTCCATAATTACAATTTCATGAATTAAATTAGAGATGACGTCTATGATCCCAGTTTCCCCATACAGTAAAAAACAAACACCTAGAATCTGATAAACTTATTTAATACGAATTTCTACTTCAAATGAAAAAAAAAACAACAATAAATAAATACAGGTCGTTTTTTCTCGTCTTCTTTTTTTCTCCTGTGGATTGTGACTAATTCAGCAACAGTAAGCACCAGGCATATGTATATATGCAGTGGTTTTGCAACTGCCCCGTGGCCCTGGGCGCTAGTGTCCCCGACCCCCCCCCCCCCCAACCCCTACGCTTACTGGTTAGTTTGATAAACTGACTGAAATTTTGTTTCAGGACATGCAACACTATAAAGCATAGCATCAACTAACATGGTATGGGCCTTCGGGTGGGTCTTCTTTTACTACATAATCTTGAGGCCCCTCCTTGAAGAGAATCCGTGTCAAATTACAGTGTCAATATACAGTTTTGATACAGGGATCCTCTTCAAAGGGGTTAATTTTGTCCCATAGTGGGATTCATCTGACCATGCTCATCATCTTGGTGACCTCAACACATCCGCATTACTCTCTTGCCATGTTTGGTAATATCCATAATCGGGCTAATTATTTGCTTGTTTGCTTGATGCTTTGCGATATATCTGTGGGACTCACGTGGACACTGACAATTGGTCTATACTTGTGTTCATTATTGTTTGGTAGTATTACAAATATCTAGGACAGTTATATGTCATTGTGTCGCCGCAAATAAAAAAACTAAAACTGAAATAAAAAAATGTAGAGTTATTGCCCAAAGTTTTAGACAACGCCTTAAAGAAAAATGTAAATTAAAAAAACTTAAATGTTTATCGAGTTATTTGAACAAATATAAGCCTGATGATTGACGTGTAAAGAAAAATTAGGTCATACCTCATGGGTAAAGACAGTTTGGGTTTACATGGGCAATCAGAGATCTATTTAAAGACAAACGATTCAAACTGCTATCAGTGAAACAATGCCCCTCCCAAACATCACAGACTCTCAGACAGGAGGACTGCGTCTCTCGGTGAACTTCGACAGTCCCGTAGATTATCTCATCTTTATTTTTCAGATTTTATTCGCCACAGCTGCTGTTCTCATAGCAGGACCTGTAGTCATTAGCATTTTATCCACAAGAGCGCTTCACCTCCAGAACAGATTTATTTTCATGCTCAACACTAGTATTTGTGACACGCTGGTTGGGTTTTCAGTGTATTATCTCGGACTGTTTGATGTTCAGGAGGGATATCCTTCGAGAAATGGAACCTATAATTTGTTGCCTTCTCTCCTAGGAGTAAACATCATGACATTTCTATTTGCACAGTTTGACCGGTATTTTGCAGTTTGCCACCCTTTCATCTACACGCGCTTTATAACTCGGCGAGTGGTCATCTCTGCAAATGTCTATTGTTGGTTTCATGTCTATTCTCAGTCGATCATTTTAATTTTCGTGCCCCTTTCAAAAGCTATACAGCTGTATGTTTTCAGTATTGTCATCTTACAGGTCATTGTGTTCACCAAAGTGGTCATGACTATCAAACTGTATGTTGTTGCCAGATTCCAGCTGGAAAGAGACCCTCCCAGTGCTGACAAAGAGAGCAAAAAAGAATCACTGAGAATAATCATTTTTGTTGTCATTAGCTTCTTGATGCTGTGGTGTCCCTCTTTTGTTAATATTATCATCAGATTTGTGGTAGGAGGAGGGCTGACGTTTAGGAACGAGGCCACCAATCTTTTCGCCATCATGGCTCGTTTAAACGCTGTGTGCACACCGTCTGTGTATATCTGGGGGAGCCCGGCTCTGAGAGAGGCCACGATGAGGACAGTGTGGGGCAGACTGTGCCCAAGATGCAAGAGGAGGTAACGCAGGGAAGGAAAACAATATTTGTGGTGATATTTGTCCAGTGATGACTCTGTCTCTCTGAACTATCTGTCTACTCAATAGTAAGTCAAAGAATTTTTAGGCAACTACAATAAATAAATACAGGAATATTTTTTCTCATCCAACAGAAAGAGCTTAAATGAAAGTAATTCTTTACTATTTATTCATATGTGAATAAAAGGTATGTAGGCTGTTAGAAAGAAATGCAGAATTAAATATTTGTATTCATGCCCTGCATTCCTGTTATTCCATGGACCCAACAAACATGACCTCAGATTAAATCTGTCAAACCTTTCTAACAAATGAGATAAAATAAATCAGAACTTCAAAGAAGTACTCTCAACATTTTTTTGACTTTTAGCAAAAAGAAATATGAAATGTGGCCTCACAGAGGTCCACCTTCTTAGTTCTATACTAATGTGTGATGTTATTCAGGACACTGACACATGCAGTTTATCAAACAGGGAGGATGGCAAGCTACAGGAATATGAAACATTGAATTGATTTAGACCCTCCCTGACCTTAGAAATGCAGTTAGTCCAGAAGCTGGAGGAACATTAATATTTAATGACAGCAACTGGTCCATAAGAGTAACAGAGCAGGTATTGTATGAGGCTGTTCTTTCTATGCACTCCAAGCCAATCATAAGTTGCAATAAGAGCTCTAGACGGCCAATGACAATTATAGATATTAAAGAAAACTGTTGCAGTTAACACAAAGTCCAAAAAAGCAAGTGCAGTATTGGTATGAGTCCTGTAGGTTTAATGGAATACTTCCACTATCTGTAAACAGTGGTAAAGATCTAAGTGCAGGCTTTAAGTAAACTCAAACGAGGTATTATTATATTGGCAAAACAAGTGAAAAACAGCCAATCAACAGGTCAATTAAACACAAACTTACTACTCTGGGCCTCTTCACTGAGTACTGATTTCAGAGGAATAAGTTATCTAATGAAAACATGACACATCTTTACTATCAACTATGAATGTTACGTAATTTTGTGAAGGCCACAGGTTCACAGCACTGTGCTGGTGAGGTGATTTTAGCTGGAGGCTTAAATCCACATGTGTAGGCTATGTGCTCTTATCTGCATCTATTTCGTCTAATTTCATCAATCTTTACAAGAGAGAATTAACAATGAATTAAAGAAAAATTTGAGACTGACCTGATGTGATGTCATTATCAATCTATATTTATCAGTATACCACTGTCATTGTCTCCTCCTACACCCACACCCCATCCCACGACAACAACATTTGGTTATAACAACTAGTTATGCCATATAATCTCCAACAACATGGAAAAAGACTTTAAAACACAGAGGATCTCTGTTTAATTCGCAGTTGACAATAATGCTCCTCTCCATCATCATAACACTCGCATCCCTCTCGCTTTTGACTTTGACAGTCCAGGGGAATATTTCCTTTTTCTTTTTCACACCATGACCAGGGCGAGCACCATGGCCGTCGCTGGTTCTGTTGCCCATGGTATTATTAAAACGCATCCGCTATTAAGACAAAACCGGTTTATATTTATGCTGAACACATGTATATGTGACACAATGACCGGCTGTGGTATTTTCTGTCAGTTTCTCTACCATCATGTTCACTGACCCGCTGAGAATTTTGTCCAGTGGGAACGCTCTGTGCACTCCGTGTCTCTATCTGTGGGGGAGTCCTGCACTCAGGAAGGCCGTGTGGGAAAATGTGTGGAGTAAAATCTGTAGCTGGAAACCACCAAAAAGGCTGGTTGGATTTGCTTTAAGAGATTAACTAACACTTTGTTTGGATTGCGCAAAAATCAAAAATATAAACTGTGTTTTAAATAAGGCAGTAACAATAACTGTAAGTAAGTAAACAAAGTACAAAGATCAGCTATATTTGGCGATAAAGATTGTATTTTCTTTTCAAATTTGTGCATTTATTATTTTCATACTGATTGTGGAAAATCTCAATAACAATTTTACAGCTGTATCTTTAACAACTGAGAAGGGACTTAAGTTCTAAGTTCAGTTTGGAATCGCTTTATTAACTGCATCAAATTCTGTTAACTGCATGGAGAATGGGTGCATTCATATAAAAGCAAAGAACCTAAGGCAAAAAATGCAGAAATATAGGGTAAATACATTTGATTTGGGAAGAAAATCCAACTTGCTGCAAACGGTTATACCTGCAGAGTAAAATTTAAAACTCAAACTGTGTTATGTTGTATATGAGAAAACATAAGCTGAAGGTCCAATTCATGACTGTTTAAGGACCTTTAAAGTCTGTTTAACTTAAACAGAAATTATTAATTCCTAACCTTCCCTCAGATTTGAAAAGTTCTAATTTTCGAGAATTATTTTTCCAGATTAAATTACAAAGAATCTCAGTGACCTTATTGCTTGTTATTTTAATAATGGGAGTGGCGGGAAGGATCTCAATTAGGGGTGAATTACTGAAGGTGCATATATTACTGCAGGTAATATAGAATCTCCCATACTGGTTAATTCTGCTCAGAAGTAGAAGGGGATTGGTTGCACTACTACAATGGTCAACAATGATTTGGCTTCAGGCACAAGCGGACAAAAAGGTCTGTAAAGTTATATAGGTATGGACCTCAGAAAGGCAACAAATGATGTCTGTTATGCCAAAAGTTTAATTTTATATTTATTTACCATAAGAAAAAAGAATGTTCATTCTGATCACTCAACTACTCAGTTAAAGTTCATGCAAGTAAACAGGAATTTATTTACATTTTTACAGTGAGACGTAATTCCTAGTATGCTGTATTGCAGTTTTTTTTCTTTTCTTTTCTTGGGGGTGGTGGGTCGGGGTGGTTTCTTTCCCATAGTGGCCTACATAATCACTCGTGTCATTAGACATGGCAGGAGAAATGGTGCACTTCAGTCTGTATGTGTTGTATTAATACATATTGGATTTTACAGTTTCACCACTCACTAGCAATCAGCAGATCATCTGAACATAAGTTCATGAAGACTGCTCTACTGGAAGACACACCATTATCATGACCACTTGATAATGAATCAAACTAAGCTAAGTAATGAACATAAGCATGCATGTTTTCTGTTCACCTGTTTTTACCTGGTACAACAGCTCCAACAAGGAGGTCTGCAAAGAGGTTTGCTCTACATGCCTTTGCCTATGTGCCTATCATGTGTACATATATTAACTTTATTGGTTCACCAGTAAAGCATGTGAATTTGTTAACCACCACCAAAGACTTTCCCTGGAAGGCTGTGAGTTTATTCACTGCTGATAGGATATGCACTGATGAAAGAATGTTGTTTGAGTGAGGAGGTGGATGAAGTTGTAGGTGCGCGTCACTTCTACCACAGTGTCCATGGCGGCTGCTTCAGAGGGAATGAGGCCAAAGAGGAAACATTGACAGGAATAGAGATGACAGCCCAGGGCAGTGCTTGTCTCTGAAGAGATCGTCTGATCATCATCCTAGAAAACATGGAAAAATGGGAAAAAAAAAAACTGTCATACAATGTCCCAAAATGTATTATTGTACTAATCCTTAGATAAAATAAAGCAGCTCTGAATGTCTGTCTTACCCATCACGTCCCAGCAGAAACAGTGCAGGTATGCTTGGTTTGGCAGTGGTTCCATCAGTGATCATATCAAGGTACTGGCTGTCATTGTCCACTGCATTATCAGCAATCAGAACAGCTTTGCCTCCTGCTTCCTCCACATGTCGGGCCTTCTGTACAAAGGAGCAACCTCTGGAGAAAAACAGAGAAAGAAATTATCAGAAAACGTTCTTGAAAAAACAAGTTTTAATACCACCAATGATCTATTGTCACGTATTTATTCGAAAATATTGTACGATAAAAGCAGTTCTACACATAGTTTGCAGTAAAACATTCCAAAAATATAATGTCTCCAACCACAACATTTTCAGTTCCTGCTTCATTCTGTTGATTCATTTTGTGGCTATAACTTGTCTTCTAATACAAAAGAAAAACGTTTTTCCCCTATATACAACCATTACACAAGAAACAACTGTAAAGCAATAAAGAAGATTTGCTAAACATGCATTGTAAAAATTTGCCACATCAACATTTTATATTTGTGCCAGGCAGGTGCAGCCAGAAAATGACTTACTGTATGTGTATGTGCTATGGGCCCCTAATAATATGAACAGGGTATTATATTATATCTTTTCGATATTTTTATTCCAGAGGTAAGACAGAATTTGCACCTAAAAAACAGCAGCTGAAACTGTCTTCTTAAATCTATAAGATAATCAAGAATAGAACCACAGATAAACTTATGAAAGATGCCTCCCTGGTGGTATACTCAAATGTCTTCATGTCTTACAACCACAACCTGGGGCTCCTTATCTTAGACTTAGTCTGAGACCACAGCTTATATTAGTCTTCTTCCCCACCCACTGACTGCTAAATGAATCCATCCCAGCTCGTAGTTCCAGTTTCACATAACTAGTTTGTTTTCACATCCTCAGTGACTTATACAGGTGCAGCTACAGGTGCTGCAGTGTGTTTGCTTACCCCCTTTCCACCAGGATCACTTGTCCCTGAATTATATCTCTATCCTTCAGGTCTGAGCAACCATCTGCAGGATCTGCAGGTACCAAGAAAATCTCCTCATAAGATGACGTCTGGCAAACAAGGGAGAGAAGGGTAATGTGAGGCAGAGGGATGAGTGTACGTGCGAATCTGAGGCTTGAGAATATTTTGGGTAGCAAATGAAATTTAAATAAGGAAAAGAGTACACACAAAATCTCCTCCAAAGTCTTTAGCAGGCGCTGCACTGAAGATGTACCCTATCTCCTCTGGACTGATGACCCGGAAATACAACAGTTCGTTGATCCCAAGACCTGGAGGAGTCCACAAATGAAACCATGACTAAGTGTTGGTTAACCGCAGCGACAGAGTGACAGGGCATGGGAATTCACAGGGAATGACACAGTACACCTCTACATTTGACTTCATATGTGACGAACCCTGTAAAAGAGCCACGTATGACAGGCCAACCTACACGAAGGTTAAATAAAAGCTTTAGCTAACTCCGACCGTTAGCTAAATTAGCTATGTACTAGCATTTGAAAGTCGCCCCCGCTTCATCCACTCCTTCTCTCACCTGACAAGCGACTGAACTGCATGAAAACACTCCACAGGTATAAAACTAAAGCCGCCACCCGAACAACCGCTGCCATGTTCAAGACATTTGCACAATTACACAGATGAGACTTCAGTGTGGCTTCATATTTAGCAGTAGTATTCGGTCCATATGTAGCGTTGGTTGACGCTACGCCAGCGAGCAACAGAGCAGCAGGTTAGCGACCATATCGACTTTTCCTATTATGCGCATGCGCATATTACAAACCCGGATTTCGTACTAGGGAGGCGTGGGGCAAAAATGAGCTTTTGGGCCCCACTAGCCCCCCATTTCTACAACTGTTACAATTCTCTGTGCAGTGTTTAGCCTATAGTCTATATATTCAGTCCTATCTGGCAATAGTCCCAGTTTTTCCTACATTCATAGTCACAGAGGTAACCACTGGGTTCTGTTCTGTTCTTGTAAATTTCCCCATTGTGGGACTAATAAAGGATTATCTTATCTCTACAATATGATGTTGGTCAATGTTTGAAAAAACAGGCCATTTAAAACACTTAATGCTGTTCTGAAAGCATTACCAAAATCCCAAAGATTCTCATGTCTACTTTTTTAAAATTTCATTTTAAGATTTTAACTCAATTCACGAGATGTGCTTCTGTTTCCGAATGCAAACAAAGATGGAGGCCTGGTGGCTATTGTATAGCCTGGAAGCATGTTATTTCATAACCAAGGTGCTGGTAGGCACATGGAGGTAGCTTTACATACTCTACAGATATGAGAGTGGTGTATCACTCTTCTTATCTAACTTCAGCTCAACAATGTGTTTACAGAAACAACTCAGTACTTTATTGAATAAAATCAACACTATAATCCTCGTTATTGTATAGATTTATTGCATGGTTGTTTCATTAATTTGTGCATCTGGCCAGTGAGTGTAATTCTCAAAACATCATAAGAAATGCCTTGGGTCGTTCTGTTGAATCTTCAGTGTTGAATCTTTGTTAAAGTACTTGCCAAGTGCAATCAAAGGTACAACTTATTTTACTATCTATAGAGAGGTTATATATGTCCACTTACACACCAGACCAATCCCAGTTGCAACATATATTTTTATTGAACATCTTCTTTTTGGGGACTCTGACTCCCTCTACCATTTCTGTTCTTTTTCTTCCCTTTCTTCTTGCAATGGTCCAAGGACCCGGGTGACAACTCTGGACAGCAATATTTTGCTGTTTTTCTGCATTTGCACAAGCTCTTTGCCCCTGTAATCACCTGCAATGAGTTAATGACAGATTAGGGTCTGAAATGGCGATAAGAAAACTGAATAAGCAATGCAAGTCTTACAAACTTTGATACATATTCAATTTGTCCTTGCAAGTTCTGGCTATGAAAAATCAAGAATGGTTCCCATTAATACTTACCGTTTAGTTACTTTCAGTGAAATGCAGTATCATATTACTTTCACACTGGAGCATGTTATTTCTCTGCATAACAGTATTAATAAGTAATTAGTAATTTACTGCTCAAGCTTCAAGCCAAGTAAGCTCTGCCAAGGTATCTCTATGTGGGGTCATGCTGTCAGGGTAAGAGTTTTACCCTTTTGTGGAACTGTCAGCAAATATATTGATTTTACATTTCAAAGTTTAGGAGAATCTAAACATCAGCCTTCAGCCTTTCCACTAGCATTGAGTAATTGATGACAATATTTGCCTGCTAATGAAAGAATTTTATGACCTACATGAAAAAACAGTGCAGAATTTCATAGCAACTAATGTCATAATGTCATCAGCAGGCTTCTGTCTATAACAAATCTGTCTGGTATAGCAGGTTCAGCTATGATAAATCCTTGCTGCATTTTGCTGTTTGCTACCTACAGTTGGTGCCTCAAAGGGTCTGTATTGACACAAGCTTAACACTGATGAATGACAATATTAGTATGTTTTTTAAAAAATGTATATATTGGCATTATAGTGTAGCTGACAGCCACTGAGAGAGAGTTTCTCCTTGTTAGCCTTGTTGCCTTTCTTATTTTTATTTGCCCTGCTTCTTACATTACAAGGACCATTCAAAAGATGCCAGACATGTAATTGTTTTACTACCTAAACTACTATTGCTTATTCATTGCCAACTCAAATCAGATGAATATTATGAGTAGCCTCTAGTCTTTAATATAGAGTAACTTGCTTATCAATAATTATCAGTAATTAGTTGTCATTATATTACATACAAATATATACTATAATTGTTACTGGAATATTGTAGGCAATTAGTAACTAAAGGTATTTTATTTTGTTTCTATTTATGTCTCTTTTGCTAAGATTTACATAAAATGCGTAAATGTGGTTTGACACTGCGTTACACTCACAGGGGATTTCTACTAGTCTGGTCAATAAGTGTAAACATGTCATCAACAACACATAAATGAAGAAGGAACATATATAAGGAAGGAAGCACAAAGCTCTTTTAATAGCCATTTGTTTTGCACAGCACCAAACCACCAAAGTACACAGCAACGCCAACTCACTTACACAGAAATAACAGGGACACGAAACATGAGATGTGAAATTCTGTCTAAAGTGCAAATTGAACTGGACACCTCCTATTTGAACAAAAAACCCCATCTGATATTTTTTGCTGGTATATACAGTTTCGTATGGATTCATAGAACTGTCTGTGTTGTAAGCTGGGCAGTAACAGTGAGTGTGCAGTACTAGTGTCTAGTGTCTACTTTTCATGGGGACCTCCATTAGCCCTCACAAGGACTTCTGGTGGTTACCAGGCCCCAAATTGAGGAATAGTAGTGCTTTTGTTGAGTTAGAGAAACTTCCTTAATTTTTTGTATGCATGATTTACCATAAATAATAAATAGTCATAAATAAAAATAAATAATAAGGGTGTACTGTATTGCTCCTCTTATAAAACAAAACCTTTGACTTATTACTGAGCCTCTAGTGAGTGCTGTGTTATCTCTTGGTCAAACAGAGACAGGCACATACACATAGAAAACGGTATATGAGAGGACATGACAGGAAACTGTAGACATGTAAAAACAAAGAAAGAGCGGGAGCAGACAGTGCTGGGTTCAGATAAGGTCAGTGGGTTACATTTTTCCAAGGAGTCCACTGGCTCCAGGTTGAGAGCACCACCGAGTCTCTGCAGCGAACCCTCAGCTTGCTGATCCCCTTTGGTATCAGGAGTGATGAAGAGTTTTCAACCTAAAGCCAGACAGATCATACAATAAGAAAAACAAACTGCAGTGGAAAGGATGACAGACATAGAGAGAGATTTCATTTCAGCTTGTGCGTACCTTGCCATCGTCTTTAAGCTTGTATTGAATCTGGTGCTCCAGCCTGAAGAAACTGTGAGGAGTGGACCAGCTGGACGGTGGATTAATGGTCACATTCAGTTCCTCCCCAACCTCCTGACACTTGACAATCTGGGGACTATCAGGGTTGAACTTGGCAGAAGAAAATACCCATAAAATATATGGGTCAAAGTCTATCAGTCAGGAATCATTAAGGCATATGTAAATTAACAAATATTTGCTGCAATAATTATAAAAGGGGATTTATTTTTACTTCTTTAGAAAGTTACTTTACACAGTGTACCTTTGTTCTTGTGAACAACTATTTTTTGTGCAAAAGATGCTCTTTACTCTGAATCTTGATAATCTTCTGTTGAATGTCTTTAGTGTAGCTCAGTTTCACTCAGCTTACCAATGTCCCTGAGATAAAATCTCTTGGTTCTCCTGAGGATCAAGGGGTAGACCATGGCCTCAACAGTGAGTTTGAGCATGGTGCTTTCCTCAGCATAGGGTGAGAGGGAGTGGGAAAGCTCAAACTGGAATCCCCCATTTGGGAGCTGGTTGTTGCTGCTGACCCAGTCATATGACTTCTCGCCTTCAATGCTACAAGGCAAGTAGTAAAGAGAACAGAGTCTACTTTTTGTCTCACTATCTTAATATTCTATATGCAATGGTTTGATATCTTTATTGTATCATAACTGTGTGTGTGTGTGTGTGTTCTTTTTATTTACCTGTCATGGCCCAGTCCAAGGCGCACTGCTGTGTATCTACTGTTGTTCCAGACACAGCTGAAGTTGCAATCGTAAGACTTGGCCCAACAATGGAAGAAAGAATCTATAAAGATACACGATGTGAGTAGATACAAGTTTAATGGAAGATGTTAGTCAAGAGAAGAGAAAATGAATGTAAGACCTTTATATACATTCCTCTGTTTGAGAGAGCCCTCTGATACACAGTACAGGGACAGTGGAATAATAGAAAAATGAAATGAGCTTCTCACCTAATTCTTCTTCAGCCTCAGCTTCCAGCAAGAGATGGGTTGATGATAACATCGCTTCTCCACTCCAGCAACTATAGTTTCCTAGCGAGGGTGTACCTACACCTGACACCTTCAGATTTTGACCGTCCAGCTGGAAATCATCGTCGACCTCAATCTCGTCATTTTCCAACTTCCATGTGACATCTCCAGTGAGCTGTGTACTACTGCAGGTCAGTGTGACTGTGTCGTTCTTCTTTACCACAACAACTATGCATATAAACATAGTTACAGACAGACAGGTACACACAGAGACATACTCATGCACAGAAGCACATATATTAATGTCAGGATGAACAGATTTAGAACAGCTTAAGATATGCAAGAATTAATTAATTATAAAATAAAATTAATTAATTCTAAAAAATAAATAAGACATACAATTTTCTGGAAAGTGGTTGAGTCCATGTGCTCCTGTGGGGCTGATGAGGAGAAGTCCAAATATCCACAGAGGTAAAGTCTTCTGAGGGATTGTATGACAACAAGAGGAGGAGAAGATGATCAAAACCAACCCATTGCATTGCTTGCATTAAAACCTAAGTATTTATCCCATGATTTGCTTGTGATTATTGTGATTATTGTCATCCTCAATTCAAAAACAAAAATCTGTTCATGAGACATATCAATTGGCTTAAAACTTTTAGTTGAAAAAATACAAAAAATAGCAGAATAGCAAAGTACTATACTGAATAGTATTATTTACCATAAATGACAAAATAACCGACCAAATAATATGTGTAATTGTAAATGTAAGAAAAAGGTCTATACAGTATCTAATTCCTTGCTTTAACTCCCAGTAGTTAGTCCTTACCATTTGGATGAACCTACACTGAAGCGATGCTATAAAAAAACAAGAGCAGAAGTTCAGTCGTAGTACTCCTGATGATTGTGTGCTCTTACTGCCCACTGAGCTTCATTTTTATATCTTTGTGTACAGCATACATCATCATCAACATCATCATTACTAGTCATGGCACCTTTGGAGGTGAGAGAGAAACTTAGATCATAAAGTCTGATAAAAATTTATTGACAGAGATGCGGGACAGTGCATTTCCTCCACACTGTTTTGCAATACAAATTTTTGTAAACAGATAAACCATGGGTTTCAAATAAGGGACTGGGAGAGATAAGAAGTGTGAAGTGTGGGTGTTTGGTGGGGCGGGGGGTTACCCTCTGTCTTTAAGCTGAATTACTGTAGTATAACACAGTGTTTGACATATACTGTATCTGATTAAAACATTCATGCACGGACACACACACACACACACACACACACACACACATTTGATCTCCTATCTTTATGAGAACTAAACATTTCTTTTTTCTCAAAGCACTAAAGTTCACATAAAAAAAGAACAGAATACAAATGTCAGACCTTTAGTAAAAGATCATATACAAAATACACAGAGAAACAGAATCGAAATTTTACAAATAGATCATTAGTCTCTCTGCTCTAGTAATCTTTCTTTTATGGGTATTGTAACATTGTTTTTCTTTTCTATTTTTACAAATGTTCTTCTCATTCTCTCATCATCGTTTCAAAACACTTTTTAGGCTAAAATACCAACATTCTGTGTTTCTTTCATTTTTTTTTTTTTTTACAATTAAAGTATTGGTCACATAGCGCATGCAATTTGAATTAAGTATACTTGGTTCTGGAAAATTGTGTGTGTGTGTGTGGGGGGGGGGGGCATTTTCACTATTTCCTCACAAAAATGAATCCTCAAATTAACTGATAATGTAAAATGTCATTAGCTGCAGCCTTACAAGAAAGACTGTGTATGAGATAAATACTGTATATGGTAAAAAGTCAGCGCCCATCTATCTTCACATTAATGATAATATGTCCCCTGATCCCAAATCCCCTTAATCCCAGAAATAACCCAGAATTATCCCGGCTAGACAAGACCTTTCTTTCAGAGATTTTCCCCATCATGCAATCTTTCTGGGGACATTTAATGATCCCCTAGTTCAAGACCATACACTTACACAGACATGCACGCACAGCAACACACGCACACCTTTGCATAGGAAAACAGACAGGGATGGACAGTAGGACTTTCCCTGCTCATTAGTCATATATGGGGCAACCCAATTTTGTTCCACCAAATGTCAGCTCTGAAAGAACTAGAACTAGCACTTAGGTCACACTCATGTGTTCAACTTCAAACATAAATCAGCTGTTCCAGTTGGGTGTTAAAGAGGGTGTGGAATACTTTCATAGGACACAAACCCTTGCAAGTCATGTGGAGGCTACAGGAGGCTACGCTGGAATCTAGTGGGTGCATTATACTGTTTTTTTTTTTTTAAAGAATTCACACTGTATAGTAGTCTATGACATGCAAATTGTAACCACATTAATGACTTATGATTCTGTGAAAACATGTTCGGTCATATGAACAGAAATAGTTGGTTTCAGGTTTCACTTCCTTAAAAGTCTGAATAGAATTGTCTGTGAAGAGTCTCAGTCATCTAGGTTGTGGTATTTCTTTCTAAGGCAACTGGACTTACGTGCTTCTTGAGGACATTTTCATCTGAAAGCCGTCTTAATTTTCAGATGAAAGGAGAAATGTCTTCTAAGAACCTCAAGCAAGTCCAGTTACCTAAATTGCATTGTTCATGTATCTGCTTCAGGGACGACTTAAACGTACTTGAATAACTTCCCTCAACAACTGCAGTGAATACTCACTTTATTGATAATAATCTTTAGTTACTAAGATGCCCAGGTGTCTGAACCATTCACATCCTAAAATCAATAATCACACAGTTATAGAAATTAATGCAGAGCAGGTAAATGTCGATCAGTCATACAGGTACTTATATTGTTAATACTGGCCTCTACAATGCTCTGGACTTTATAAGAAATAACCAGGGAGGGATATATATATAATAATAATTTGTTTTACTTGTGGTTTTGGTTTCAGTGTAGCTTTAAGTTTTGTTTTACACTTACTAGCCTTTTTACTTTCACTTGAGTTAAATATTTTAGGGGCAAAGATGGTTTCGAGTAACAACTTCTTTTTTCCACTTAACAAGATGATTAATTGTGAACAAAGCCACAAAGTCCCAACCAAGCCTGTGTTATTTAGATATGAATCTTTAAACTGAAAAAAAATATTTTAGTTTATACTGTACAGTAATGAGCAAGGGCCACTTCAGTCCATACAATGGAACACACCAAGGGTTCAACAACAGTTTCAACATCAGCCCAACAAAATCTAATTTAATCAATGTGATATTAGTATCTCAGTGTGTATGATTTCTGCTGTGCTCCTGATTCCGCAATAACTTTTCGAACCCTTTCATTAAACACTCATAATACAGGTAAATGTTTAACCATCCTGGCTGGATTAGCCACATATTGAGCATCCCAGGTAGAACATCAGCTGACACTCAGTAACACCAGTAGGTGACCCTAAATCATGTGCAGTCCCAGAGATATGGTCACCCCACTGTTAATGTAAAATCCTCTTAAGTACAACATCATAAGAACTTGACCCACCAGTAGATGACCTTGATGATTAATTAATTCATAAAATCCGTTTCGCATTTCACATGGAAAATTACATCCAGCTCCTGATTCACCATGACACAGTACTCTGAAGGTGTATGAGCTATTTTCTGTTTTTTGCTCTTTGGTGATGAAGTAATGTTTAAGCTTTCAATTATGGCATAACTAGCAAAGTTACTACTTTTGCCACACCTGTGATTTGACATAGTTTGTGAAATTGTGAGATTTAGAGCAGCCACACTACTCTGTTCCATGCATCCATGGGACTTTTTTCTATACAAGTCCGTCCACACTGGCTGTTTTTCAGCTTTCCACAGACATGTTTCCAATTTATCCAGTGCTGCTGTCAACACAGGCATCTTCATGGCTTGAATTTCACATTTAACTGTAACCTGAATGTACTTATCAGCCTCTATTTTTAAAAAAAACTTTTTTACACACTAAAGAATATAACATTGCATTTTGGACCTAAGTCTGTTGTGGTCATGTTAATGACACAATTCATTGTTTTCTCTGGTAAATTCCTACTCGTAACAACTGCCCTTATCTAATTACCTGTAAAAATGTAGAAAAAGAATACCGTGAATATGAATCAAATGAAGCCAACAAAATAAACATGCTTTTGTTGGGGAGAATTTGAGGAGTATTTTTTAAAAATGAGAAATTTTAATGTAATCTTTATTACATGATTAATTTCAACAATACATCTTTGATGTGTGGGCATCACAATGCAGGGGAGGCAGTGTGAGAAAGAAAAAGGTCTGCACATTCTGCTGAATTAAATAATCACTTGTACTGGAGAATGAGGCAAATCAGACAAAACGGTGGGTAACAGTTGCCATAAAAAGTAAGATTTACATGTTTTAGCCCAATTGCCAAGGTTACAATTAAAAAGCAACTTTTGTTTGTAGCCACAGAGCAATAACAGGGATGAATAACTACAAAATGCTGCTGTGTCAAAGCGAGTCAAGAGAAGCCGTGACATGTTCGCTGGTGTTTGTTAGTTTGCCTCGTTCTTTGAAGCCTCGTCAAAGTTTTCAACAAGATCTGAAAAGGGAAACAGGAAGGGTAAGGAACTTTGGAGGACAAAAAACAGTAACAAATAATGATAAGAAAATGTCTAAATAACCATAATTTTATCAACATACAAATAAAATTTAATTATTAACTATGAATATAACCAAAAATATCAGACATTTGACTTCTTAATAACACAAATACTATTGTGGTTAGACATAAATGCATACACCTAGCTCTGAATGTTGTGGACTTTTAATAATGTGGTCAGTTTAGACAGAGCTGATGCAAATGATTTCAAAGGGGATGTTTAAATTTGCTTACCTGGAACGTCATCATCCTCCTCCTCAGCAGCAACCATGGGGGCTTTGTCTTCTCCGGCTATGAAAGAAGAACAAACAGCAAACTGCTGACAGAGAGCTCAAAAAACTACTGAGGAGTGTAAACAGATCATTTTTTGTGGGTACCTGGTTTGGGCAGGGTCTCTGCTAATCTTCTGAGGCTGGTAAGACTGTCAGCTCCCAGCTGGTTTAGGATTCCTGGTAGCATCTCTGTGAGCTGCTTGTTCTCAGCATGCCCTGTGATAGTGAAGGTGTTGGCAGCCAAAGAGGCCTGAACCTTTGGATTATTGAAGTGGATCACTGTCCCCTGGTTTGTGAACATATTCACCTACAGTGAAATATAAGAGGAGTTGAAGAGAGCAAAGAGGAAGAGAAATAGAGGAATTTGAGGTCAGTGTCAATGAGGAAGATGCAACAGTTGGCAGGACTCAAACAGATAAAATGGACAGATTAAAAACTCACTTAAAAGTATTTATATTGGTGATGGCTGATGTCTAAATCAACAGCTGGTCTCTAATCAGTGATACTGTTGGTGTCATTTGATGAGAAACTGGTTATTTTTTCAGTCCCTTGAGTCACATTTTGCCTCCGCTATGATATGATATTTAGTGCACCATTATCGAGTGGAGACACCTGACCTGAGAACACCATAGCCAGTCATGAAGAGGACATGTTTGCCTTACTTACTGCTTTACATTTCAGAAAGAATTTGCTTTACCTCCTCAATTCCAGAGATGTTGTTGACGCCTAGTTTCTTGAGGGAGAACTGCAGCTTCTTGTCATCTGCTGTAGCTGTTCTGTGCACCACCTTCTTCTTTCGGCGGGCTGAACCCTACAGAGCACAACAATGAGCAATAATATATGATCTCACTACCCAAGGATGGGACTCTCTGGGGAAAAATAAATAAATCTGTAAGTTATTTATGAGCATGTACTCCAACTCACCTTGCCGCCTATGCGGACCTGCGCCTGCAGTTTGGCGAGCTTCTCCTGGTTCATTATCGTCTCCTTCATCTGAAACACAGAACATACTCAAATTTAATATTTGTTCACGAATTACAGTCCTTTGGGAACAAAATTAATACCACTATATACAGAGCTGAAAAACATATGATACAATTAACAGTCATTCCATTAATGTCATTATCACCACAATGATGATTATAGGGGGTTTGAGTCAATACAGTTTTCTCATTAGACATTCCTGTCTACATATATGAGAATCAGAGACAGGGAAATATACAAAATGAAACACCGGTACAATTTCATGAGAATTGATAAACTTGTGATTGATTAAACTGTGAACACTTAGTGTAATGTGTTGTTTCGACAGTTAACTGGAAACACAGGGATTGTAATTTAATTGAAATGCCGAAACTAAAACTCCCGAGAATCCCCCCTCCCCGTTGATTAGTCTAAAACTAACAAGAATGCACAACTGCCAAGAGCTCCAAAAATAGCTGCACACTTGTTCAAGTCTCGACTCAAGTTCTGTAGAATCGGACAGAGGTGGTCAGCTTGAGTTAGTGGCTAAGTTAGGCTCACAACGTTCCCCAAAGCGAAGGGGGATGAGTTAGCTAACAACTTTCCCAGCTTACTTTCCCCACTGTGCGCTAACAAGAAGCCCGTGCTTGAACTTTCAGCCTCCAAGACCGTGAAATATGTATATTTTTTACCCGAGGTCTCAGAAATTATGACACTGAAGTGCCTAGCAAGCCATGCTAAACAGCTAACTTAGGCCTCTTCAAACTGATGCTAGTGTTCAAGTATAACTGACGTTTTCCTCGCACTTTAACACACAGAGTGGCATCCGGGAACTGTTCTTTCTTTACACGGTCTAAATTACATGACCATAGGACAGGTTAAAAGGGGCAGAGAGACGTTAACTGACCTGGGAGTGTGTAAACACGCGGGTCACACCGCCGACAGGAGATCGGAGAAAGGAAGGAAGGCCGGAAGTGACGCACTCAGATCGCTATCTTACTGACGGCTTTTCAAAATTCGTGCTCAAACTGTAATGTAATTTTAATCTCAATCTAATTTTTCCAGTGTTACGTCTGTGTCCGTGTCATGTTTTTTTTCGAGTCACATCTAATAATGACATGGTTTTAAAAACTGATTAAAGGTCGTGAACTTCTGAAGGAGATCATGTTTATTTTTACGTGAGAAGCAAATATTTTAACAGCCAGTACAAAGATTCGCATTAAAATACTATATAATGTAAATAAACATAAAAAGGTAAGATCAAATCTTTTATTTAACCGAAAAGGAAATATATTATATATATTATATATCATAAAAACATGTTTCTTATAATCATATAATATAATTGATATGTAGACCTACATAGAAAAAATAAAGAAAATACTAAGTAACCCACCAGCACGATGTATAGATAAAAAAGCAAGTAAAAAAGTTTTGAAATTGTTAAAAGACATGCCATTTATAACGGAAGTGGTTACGTTCACAGTCATGGCGACCTCCTGTGCAGCGAGAGGCAACGTGATCACCTAAAATGAGCAACTTTTGGTTTACTTGGACAACCAGCATCGGCATCATTTAAATTCAACACATCCCTCTTTAAGAAATAAGTTTTCACTCCCGGACTTTTTCGTTCAAAGGTGAGAATCATCACAACCCGGTTTAGTAGAGAATGTTAGCCGGCTAAAGAATACTGTGCTAACTAAGTTGTGCTGCGCTGAACACGTTGGGTCAGGCATCTGTCTAATAAACTGTCTTTGTTTCCAAACCAGTAACTATGCGTGTAATTCTCGCTCTTGGGTAAAGCTTGATTGTGGACGTCTTTTATTCTACTAAGCTCTTTATGCACAAGCAAAGCTTAAATGAAGGAATATACTGCCTCGAAATAGTGAACGCGTTAGCTTAGCCTTCACGACCTGCATAGTTTGGTGAGTTGTGATGATGTTGGGCTAAGAGTGTGGACTCTTGTTTCGCGTCGCTGAAGTTGATGCCGCTTTTTTACTTGTAGATCAAGCTCATAAGAGTTAAGCTATAATCCCTTAACGACCAGTTCGCCACGTTAATTTCCTCTGAAATAGCTCAGCTTTTATGTAAAAGGCTCCGTACTCTTCTCTGTGTGACAGAATAGGTTTGTGCCAGCTCCCCTTTAGAGCTATAACATGTTTACAGTGAGTGGAATTACCAACATAGACTCTGTGTTATTGTGGTTTAATCCATTAACGTATTTGAAACGTGCCTCACTTCATGCGTCCTCTCCTACCAGTAGGTAAAAGGGGTTTAGGAAGTTTAATTAGCCCAGGTGTCATATCTCTTGCTATATGTTGATTTGCATGTTTTTTGTCATCTGTATCTTCACAGACATAGTATTCTGTCATCAGCCCAGAAATGGCTTCATTTAAACCCACAAAAATCCAAGTTTATCCCAAACTTGGAGAGAAAGTCACACAAGACACACTGTACTGGAAAAACTACAAGGTGAGTTTGCCTCTACTGTATCCAGGGATCAAAAATGGCATGAATTTATGAGTTATTGGTTCCTCAATCTTAACAATGCATCTTTGTTTTTCCTCTCATAGGCTCCAGTCCAGATAAAAGAATTTGGAGCTGTCACAAACATAGACTTTTCCCCAGTGGCTCCACATAATTTTGCTGTGACAGCATTCACAAGGGTATGTTGGCTTTGCTTGTATGAATTTTGATTAGTTTTGTTTACTCAAACAGTTCTAGTTCTCATCTGTTTTTGATGAGTAATCGGGTATTAAGATTTGTTTGAGATTTCTTCTAATCCGAACACTGGTTTCTCTACAGATCCACATTTACGGGCCGTTCTCCCAGGAGCCTGTGAAGTCATTTACACGGTTTAAAGATACTGCGTACTGTGGGAGGTTCAGGTCAGATGGACAGCTACTCGCGGCGGGATGCGAGGACTCTGTGGTCCGGCTATTTGACGTCAGCGGCAAGGTGGCGCTCAGGATGTTCAAAGGGCACACAAAGTAGGTATCTCATATGTCACTGTCTGATAGGGTTTTAGTTATGCTGTCCTAGCCCGCAGTCCGAGGATCTTTCCTATAGATAGATAGATAGATAGATAGATAGATGTACCCTATCGATCCCGTGAGGGAAATTCTTGTGTTACAGCAGCAGAGACAGCAACAATAGGTAACAACAAATATTAAGGGGGAAAAAAAGTAAGAACTAAAAATACTAAGAAATTTAAGTTGTTAAATTTAAGTTGCAGTGCAGTATTTGGATTTGCAAACTGGCAGTGAAGTATATAGGCAATATGTACAATATTACAACATGTGCTACTGTTAGTGAATGAAGTGAATAGATAGTCCCAGTATTTTCAGAATGTGTGTACAGGTGGAAGTGTTCGTCTGACACACACAGGTGAGTTGTTGTCTCTGCCAGTTTTTCTCACTGCTGGTCCTCTCATCAATTGAAAATAATTGAGACATTAGGAGTTAATGTGTACTAAAGAAATCGTTGAATGATGATTTCTTGAGTGATCCATCGACTGAATTTCATGATGAGCTCAAGAATTCTGACAACCTGCAAAACCGTCGTTCTGACTTACAAACGTCTCGTCATGAGAGAGAACTCATGTGAATTCTGTCTCTTATTTTTACTTCTGCTCAGGGCTGTACACGTAACAGACTTTACCTCAGACCGTTACCAGATCGTCACGGGGTCAGACGACTATACCTGTCGACTCTGGGACATCCCAAATGCCACAGAGCTCAGCACCTACCAAGAACACACAGATTACATCCGCTGCGGTGTCACCAGCAAACTCAACAGAGACCTCTTCATTACTGGTGAGATGGAAGCTACATTTTTTTAAAAATGGTGTAAGGAAATTAACCTCCTGGTACATTGGAATCAATGGGTGTTGCATCCCAGACTGTCAATGTATTTTGACATACTGATTAAAAAAAAAAAAAAAATTAGAACCATTATGTGATGGATGCCATCTGTCTTTTAAATCAAAGTGACCTTTAACTGGTGTTTTATTTCCAGCCAGGTTTATGGTGTAGAAGCAGCATGTTTTCTGTTCTGTATGCCACAGAATTTTAAATACTTTGAGCTAAAATAGAAACAAATATCAAAAGAAAAAGTTGTATAACTAGACTAATTGATGGCAAAGTTAGTAGTAACTACAGAAAAAATAACCTCAGTAATCACATTCCAAGTTGTTGGACAGAGAGCCACTGCAGATGGACGGATGAGGACCAGGATGAAGGATTTTGCTCCATTTTTGTGTGACTAAAAATAGATGTTTTTTTTGTTTTTTGTAGGATCATATGACCACACACTGAAAGTGTTTGATGCTAGAGTGGATAAGAGTGTGATGACCATGGACCATGGCCAGCCAGTGGAGAGTCTGCTTCTCTATCCTTCTGAGGGTCTCCTCGTCTCTGCAGGTAATTGGCAACATAAGCATCATGTTCAGTGAGCACATCCATGCTGTCAGACCCATATGCACTCAAACACAAATATTACGTTATACGTTATTTTTGATGTGTAATCATGTACATCTAGGACATTAGAAAACTTTTAGTCCTAATCCTCTCTGTCACTCTTTTTAGGGGGGCGCTATGTGAAAGTGTGGGATCTGCTAAAAGGAGGCCAGCCTCTAGTGTCCCTGAAGAACCATCACAAAACTGTCACCTGTTTGAGTCTTAGCAGCAATGGGCAGAGACTGCTGTCAGGCTCTCTGGACAGGTACAGGAGAGATGTTTGTACAGAGTGCATGTCAAAGGAAACAATATTCTAAATTGTGGAAATCAAGGGCCACTCTATTTGTCATGACAGCTTCATACTTATTTCATATCTGTCTTATCTGATGCAGAGACTCTGTTTGTCTTTCAGGCATGTAAAGGTCTACAACACAACTAACTACAAAGTGGTCCACAACTTTGACTACGCTGCCTCCATCCTCAGTCTGGCTTTAGCTGTAAGAAATTTAATACAACCCTTTATCATTTTTTGTCATTAGTTTTCATGTTTGAAGATGAATTAAGTTTAGAAAGGTGCATTCAAATAAGTGAAGCTTGTGATTATAGTCACCCAGGGTAAGAAACTCCTTATTTGGCAGACTGTGGCCTATAAATATGCATAAACCTCTTGTACTTGTTTGTGCAAATACAGAGAGATGACAAATTGCTTGTATTTGCGGTGCACCTCTGAGAGGAAGCCGTGATTTGAGACCAGACTGCAAAGTGATAGATTTGGTTTCTGCAGCAGCCAACAGAAATATCCAGTATTGCCAGAGATTTTTATCGAAAGGAGATGAAACGCAGAACATCCTCTTCTCACGTCGTTGGAATTAGGGTGTAGGGTTTCCAGAACACAATGTAAAACCCTGGATAATGACCTGACAAGGCATTTTTTACTTTAAGCTTTTGAATGCTTTTGAATTTCCTCTTTCAGCCACCACCACAATCCTTGAATTGTTAGATAAATACTCTTCAAAAAGAAATACTACCCCAGATATATTGATAATGATGTTCTATATTGTTACATGAGTTATATGAGTCACAGCGTTATATGGATTTTGTTGGGCCTGTTTGCTGCTCCACAAAGAGATGTGTGGGGAAAAAAGGGAGTTTGAATTCCTGACAATAAAACTATGAACATGTCTTTCTTCTCAGCCGGATGATGAATCCATTGTGGTGGGTATGACCAACGGTATTCTGAGCATGAAACACAGAAAAAGCCCAGAGGAGGCAAAGGAAACCTCTGGCCAACCGAGGCGACGACCTTCATATCGTGTCTTTGTGAAGGGGAAGAACTATGTCCCCAAACAGGTACATTTACATTTTGTAACATGAAGTAGCTGTTGTTTAGTCTGAAACATGATGTTGTGTGTTCTTCTATTGTACCCCAAGAGATACATTGACTGAATGCTACAGAGGACAAGGTCAAAATGTCTGACAATGGCTAATGCTGTTATTTCTGCACCCTGAGGTACTATGAGACTATTTTCTTTCTGACCATTGTTCATTTATTTCTTTGTTCTCCATCTTTTTCCAGGATGATTATCTCGTCAGTAAGCCAGTGAAACAGCATTTGGCCAAATACGATAAGCAGCTCAAGAAATTTAATGTATCTAAGGCTTTAGATACAGCTCTGGAGGTATATATTCCATGCATTTATAACATTAGCAACAAGGTCGAATCAGTTGATATCGTTATGTTGAGGTTTTTTCCATTTTCAGTATAAAAATGTATGCTACTTTACTGTTGCTTTTTTTGTACAGAGTACACAAACATACATTTCTGTGGGGGTACTGAGTTACAAGTATTATTCAATTTTATTTATAGTCTTGGACAAGACTGAGAAAACCAGAGATCACAGTTGCTGTTGTAAAGGAGCTGGATCGAAGAGGAACACTGAAGAACGCTCTGGCAGGAAGGGATGAACAGGGACTCTCTCAGCTGCTCAACTTCCTCATAGGGTAAGAGTCAGATAAAACTTCATCACGCTAGGCTTTACAAGTATTGACATAATGTGTTATTGGATGCACTGAATTTTTTAGCGCGTGAAATTGTAGATCAAATTGTGCAGATCTGTTTTGACATGTGAATGCTTAAACTTTTTCTGCTTCTTCTCCAGGAACTTGGTTGACCCCAGGTTTGCTCCTGTCCTTGTAACAGCGGCTGAGATGATCCTGGACATCTATCAGACGGTAATCGGCCAGTCACCAGTTGTGGACCGACAGCTGCTGCGTCTGCAGGAGCTGCTGGAGAAAGAGATTGACTACCAGCGGGACCTGCTGGAGGTGCTGGGCATGTTGGACACATTGTTCGCCTCCTCCCTCCCTAAGAAGGAGGTACCATGCTCTGCCATCAGCAGGTCTAACGGCATGGCTCAGGAAGAAGCAAGACCACAGCTTCAGGCCACCTGAGGTTTTTCTAGGGGGGGGGAACAACTGCTTCAGATGGGGTTAGAGTACTTTTACAACTCCAAAACCTCTTTTTGAAACATCAGACACAAATGCCTTGACATGTCAGGCTACATGTCATCAAACAGAAACATTTTGTCACAGGTTTTAAGAGACAGCGACAAACCTATGGTCTCGCTCTGGTGTTTTAACTTGGCGTGACTGACATTACAACAGACAACAAAGAGAACATTCATATACTGTATGAGGAGTCTCTGAACGTTTGGATGTAAAGCAAGTTCTTTGCTTTTATTGGAAGTCTTGTAATTACACTTTCAATTGTAAGTGTGTGTGCGTGCGTGCGTGTTTTTGAAAGATTTCGATGCGAATGTCTGCTTTATGTTTTCATAATATTTGGCATTGACAAATGTTTTATAAGCAGATTAAAAAAATCTTTGTAATATTCAAACGGACCATAATTGAGTTCAAAAAGTGTGGAAAAATTGGCTCCTCACTGTTAAATTTCCAGACAGCACTGATTTTTAACAGAAACACATTACTTTAAATACCCATTCAGCAATATTAGTGTGTAAGACACATTACATAGTTATTAGCGCACATGAGGGCAGTTTTAAATGTTTAGAAATGTACAGTATTTGCCAATAGTTTTAACTTCTATGAAGACATTTTTACCAGTGCTTTTTAGTATATTTTCTGTAATTATTTTTTATACAGCTGCTTCCACGTCAGGGGGTGTACAGGAGAAGTTTGCAGTTGTTAACAAATACCCTAATTTATATCTGCTTAAAGCGACATTATAGTCTGTTATACACCGTTTATCAAGTGTTTATGTGCTGCATTTAAACGCTTAACGTTTATGGACCATTACCCTCTCCTATGGCCTCGCCTCTGTTTTTTCGCCGTCCACTAGAGGTCGCTGTAACCTCAAAGAAACTGTTAACTTTCGCATGTAAGAGGAGGAATTTGCATTTGAGCAGACGGAAGACAGGCAGAAAGCATCGACACTGACAGGGAGGAGGATGCTGTGTCAGTGGAGGCTGCGGCTCAGACTGGAGACGGCAGCGGCAACGACCGAACTGAACGCCATTTCTCAACTTGTAGCTTCAGCACCGACTCTTGAATTAGCGGTTAGCAAGAGGGGGATGAGTCCGAGTTAAGGTGCTCTCTTTATTTTATTTTATTTTTTTAATTTTTCTGCTGAATTTAAGCGCACTGTCAGGTTTCCTCTGCTGGACTTTGGGCTACTGTGAAGGTAAGCACGTCTATAACCGGTTTCTATTAGCCGCTGACTTTGTTCAACCTGTCTGTTTCCTATGATATTATTGACAGTTTGTTTGTCAGTACTTGGTAATGGTGAAACAGCCGTTATGGAGTCTCATTTATTCTGCGGAGCTAAATAGGTCAACATTTAACTATGAGTCAAATTCATTTGAATCATTTAAAAAAGCACAGAAATGGTTGCAAAGCCAGACTGTTGAGTTTGTGGTATTTAAAGATAAATATACACCGTACAGTAGTACCAGTAATATCCATACTGTGATATGCAGTTTTGCTGTGTCACAAAGCTAGCACTCTTAGAGAAAAGTCCTCTCCTCTTGGTTTGTTCATGCTTTACCTTTTCTCACTGTAATGTTTGCTCTGTTATGATTAGAAATATGAAATCAGTAAGTGAATTACAAAAGATAATGTAATTACAAAAGGGGACAATTTCTTGACAAATGGTTGTTATGACAAGAAGAGTTTGCTGTTGTGTCCAGTTTAGGAAGTGGCCACTGATAAAGAACAGGTCTAAACCTTGAAGCACTGAAATCAATCGATTTTGTACTTATCCACACAGACACACATGCAGAAGTACACCAAACACTGTCTGCACATCAGATTTTGGCACATTTGGTGCTCTGGTACAAGGCAGAAAAGGCAGAAAGTATCATCATTAAAATCATTATTCACATACTTGGGATCAAAAGATTATCCTGTCTCGTCAGGGACCTCTGACTCTGCTTGGCACAGATAAGGTTTGATAATCTCCTCTGAATCAGAGGAGCAGGCAGAATAACCAAAATAACCAAACGGGTAATGAGGAGTCACATGGCTACACTGGATGTTTTTCATATTTGTCTCTCATATGTCTATTTAATGTCTGTCTGCAGATGGAGCTGAGCAGGAGGAAAGTGCCTCTGTATGTGAGTATGTGCTCCAGTTTGCAGTCAAGTTTCAGACCAGCCTCTCCTGTTAATCTCAAGAGTTAGTTATCCCTCTGGAAAGATCTCTGCAAATTGGGTTTGGAATGGAGGGAGAGATCAGGAACCTTATTTAGAAAAAAACGAAAAATCTGTGGCAGAGATTTTGTGCTCGTGACCAAGTCGATATGTTTAATGAAACTGCATCTCAAGGCAAAAAATATAACAGTAAATTACATCCAATATCTGAAAGAATACAGATGTTTTCTGCTTGTGCATCAATATAGTGCATGAAATTTCATTCATTGAAGTTGCTGTATGATTTTATAAATGAGACCTCAGATTTGACACTGGGGTCGATGAGGGCCCTATGATGACAGGAGACAGATGTTTTCCACAGTGATCAAACAGGGACTTTATTCATCTTTGAATGAAACATTTCTGGGTTTTGCTGTTGAATTATTTGAGCACTGAATCATAGTTTCTAAGGGAAAAAAATAACCTTATCCATCAGCACAGCAGTGACAAAAGCAGCCTGGCACTTGTGTATATAACTAGCAAATCAGTAACTCTGTGATTCATTCACACTGTTGTTTTTTATTTGTGTTTTAACTTAGTCAGAGTTGGAAAGGAACTTGGATTTGCTATCAGTTTGATTTGTGGTGTCTGTGATCATGTTAAACCTTTGAATGGATCTGTTGTCTGTGAGGTTAAGCTGTAGTCAAACAGGGCAAATATTTTTCTATTGGTTTTAGTTTGGGATCTTAACAGTGTACGCAAACATTAATGAGAATTCATGTATTCTCTGAAGATCAAAGGAAGAATACACTGCACACACTGTATTCAGTCAGTCCTAGTATCATATGTTTTTAATGCTGTTTTCCTTTCACTCAAGGTTATGTAAAGGTTACCAAGCGTTTAATGTGGGCACACCATCTTGGCCATTTCATGTAATGAAGCACCTGCTGCTCAGAGACTGTGCTTGCTTTCTGTAGAGGCCCACAAATGAATGAATGAATACATTTATACAATACCTTGATTTTAAAAGCAGAGGATAGCTTGCAGAACTGAGGAAAGCTAACCAGTGTTTTAACAAAAGTAGCCTGCAAACATGTCAAAATGCTAACATCAGCATGCCAAGATGCTCCCAAAGACGATGCTAACATGCTGATGTTTAGGAGGTAATGTTAACATGCTCATCATCTTAGCTGGTGAGCATGCTAACACTTGCTAACTGGCACTAAACATAACATAGAGCTATGTTTAATGGGAATGCCTCTAGTTTTGCAGGTATTTGGTCAAAATACTGGACACATTAAAATAAAATTTGACCTGCTGGTGGTGCTAGAAGAGACATTACCAGTTATTATGACTCCTCTTCATTTAATGAATTGGGATATTTCACTCAGAACTACATATGTCAGCCTGCTGTTGGTGCTAGAGGGAAATTCAGGGATTCACCAAAGTTATTAGAAAACATTGTCTAGGAACCTTGAGTGTATGCACAAAATGTTGTGCCTATCTATCCAGCAGATGTTTAGATATTTCAGAAGATAACTGGACACTCTGACCTGCTGTCTCTACATGAAAAGACAGATGATCACCAAAACTGTTAGGGTTCATCCTCTGAGCACCTTGGCTATAATGTATGGTAATCCATCTAATAGTTGTTGAGACATTTCACTAAAAGCTAAATGTCTATCTTACCAGAGGGTAAGTCAGGAACTCACCATAGTCAATAGGCTTTATCCTATGTAAACATGTATACACATCCACAGCAGAGTTTATGGACATCTGTTCCAAGGTGGAAAACAAAGCAAACATTTGAATATTGCTAGACTGGCACACAGCACATTACATAATGTAGCATCAGTTTTTTTGTTTCAAACTCTGTTCCTATCCATTCTTCCTCTGATAGCTCCCACTGTTATGCTCTGTGTTTTCACCTAGTGTCCGCATTATTGCTCAACATCTGGTCAACCGCACAGAAGTGAGGGGTCTTAATGATGGCACAGGAGAGGATGTGTAGATATTAAAAAAAATGTGGTAAACTTTTCTTTATGTCAAAGAATAACTGACTTGGGATAAAGAAATGAAAGTCAAGCTGATGGTAGGATTAGGTGAGTCGGAGAGACATGGAGGCAGGATTACTCACAGTGTCTCTGCCTGAGACAACGAGAGAAGTAAAGAGAAAAGCCTCTTCGGTGTTATAGTGTCAGAAATCAGGTCAGCTGTCGAGGTGATGCAAGGCTAATAGATAGATTCTCAACACAACACAAAACAGAGAGAGAGATTACTTAAGAAAACACCCTCACTCTTATACCATCCAACACTAATCTGGAATGTTCATTGCATTTCAAGCTAAGCTTCATAATTAAAATTTTTTGCTGCACCTTCTTCCATTCAACCTGTCTCCCCCGTTCCTTCCTCAGTCAGTTGTTTGATATGTTTCCCAGAATAACCCACACAGTGTGTCTTGTGGTTGCATTGCTATTGAGGCCACTGTAGGTGGACAAATTGATGTCTTCTTGATTCTTGGTGGAGAGTGGCGGTGGCTCTAAAAAGCAGGCTAGGGGCCCTGGAGGATGGTTTTTTAATTCGGCGGGACTGAAACCAAAACCCCTGTACCCAGGAGGGTAAAAACCAATTAATACTGCTTAAAATATTTTAAGTTGTATTTTCATAACCTAATAAGGACAGATATTTGGTGTTTGTGTTGTATTTAAAATATTTTTACGAAGCTATTCTAGGGGTGTGCCATGTTGTATTTTGCTAAACCAATATCACACAAATATACCTATAAGCTAATTCCATTTTCCCTAAGTTCTGTAGTTTTTAATGGCTCAGTGGATCACTGTATAAAACTTTTCCACATAATATGTCTATGGTTGGATGTCTAACTTCAATTCTTCTTTTTTTACAGGCTGAAATATGTCTGTAGCCCAGAGTTATGAAAACGTCAATACCAAAAGAAGGGAATGAATGTCTTGTTAGATTCTGTAGCCTTGTGCCAGTATATAAAAAATTCAGTGCTGATATCAAAACTCAGGTACTATATTGGCTCTAGTATCAAAAACTTCAAACAACACCCAGCCCACGATAAATCAATGACACATCTGACCTGCGCAAAGTTATCCAAAGGGCACTGATCAGTCTACACATTGGTGTTACTGTTCTGCCCTAGTTTACTTTCTTCTGCCTCAGATCACAAGTTTAAAGTGTTCTGGCCTGTTGGGATCAGGGCAGGTATTTGCAATGGACACTAAGACATTCCTGTTTTTATTGAGGGGGAATGTTTTATTGTACCCTCAGGACAACTGCTGTCAGGGGATTTGGTGTACTTTAGAGAAATGTCGAACACTGCATCAGAATAGAGTCTAAATCTAAAATGAGCCTGTATCTTTAGAAATAGAAATATATATATATTTTTGCTCTCTGGCATCTTTCATCTTTATTTTCTCCTCTCAATCTCTCTCACCTTTCTTCATCGCAGGGTCAGGCAAAGGTATTTGCATTGCTAGAGGGTTTAGACTCGGTGCTGGATGATGCAGAGGTCTACGTTGTTTTGGAAGGATCCACACTGGTTCATGTCACCAGGGCTCAGAGTGATGTCATGCTCTGCTTTATAGTGCCTGGTACGTGCTTTAAGATGTGTACTGTAATGCTGTGTTATTGTATAACGTGTATGTTTTTATTCTTTGTTAGGTAATTTGCTATGTTTCACATCTAAAAGGGAGAAATTATATCAGTATATATCATTTATATCTCCAGAAGTTAAACTGCACATGCATGAAGGAGCAATATATCACTATTTGCATCTTCCCACTTGCACACATACATACACAGTCTGTGAGTTGAGGTCTGGAGGGGCACAGAATCTTATCAGCTTCCTGTCAGGAGGGAAACAGCACCATAAACAGTATGTCAACATTACTGAGCTTCTGTGTAGGCTGACACAGATGACAGGCAGTCCTGCAGGCTTATGTGCTCTCTGCAGATGGAGAGTGCACAAGCCTGATGGACTATTAAAACCAGGTCTCCTGCTCCATCAAATAAGAAAATGTGGCTTTATTTACATACAAAAAACATTTAAGATGCTAAGGCTCTAAAGTAAAAAATAACAGGACTTCTTTGCACTCAGGTGGCCACCAATTTCAGTTCATTTTATTACAGGTTGAAACAGAGACTTGAAACTTGTCTGAGATACATAATCAGTCACTGTGGACATTTTGTCTGCTCTATTTTTGTTGCATAAGAAGGCAGTTGCAGGCAGAGCTTCAGCATAGAGAGAAAGAAGGCTACAGTATATTGGGTCTCATAATGCACATAACATTTTAGAGGTATAAATCAGTCATTCTGCTTTTGTTGTGGTGCGTCTGCCTTTAGGACATAACCTGGCTGAGATGGTCTCTGTCCAGGCGTACCTGTGCTCTGAAACCACACCCCTCACTTGGGTGGGCGGAGCTTCACTCGAGTATGTCCAAGATGATGCTCAGGTAGGGAAGATAGACAAATATGATCCTATACATTGTACACAAGGTTTTGTAATCCTGCGGTGAAAATGTCCTGCTTGTACACAGATTTTCCTCTTGTGTTTGCTTTATTAGTGTAAACTTTCCTCAAGTAACAAAATTCTCCAAACATGTTTTTCACTGAAAACAAGGAGAATCATCTCACCTTAGTTGCATAGCAGTAGTTCTGTCATTACTATTTTTTTTGCATAGCGCACCAGTTATCACAGATCGCATCTCATTCACGACTACTTTATTCTCAGGACCTTGCAGAGCACCTGGTAATCCATGGACATTGTCTGAGCTCCACGGATCACAAGGAGCTGAGAAGCCTCTTCAACCTCGGCCAGGAGAGCTCTCGCTGGGCTATGGATCGTCGCGTGGCCCTGGCCATGGCCAACCTGGATATCCCCCAAAACTGGAATGTTCTGGGGAGCCACAGCGGAGACGGTGAGAACAGGATTATCTTATCTTGCTGAACAGCATTCCTACACAGATATGTTGGCTACATAACAATGTCAGTGAAAAGTAGGAAATTCTAAAATGTTAAAACCTTAAAAAGGTAAAGTAATAGATAAGTAGAGATAGATAAATAAGTGAAACATTACAGTTCATACTGATAGTTAAGGAAGGTTTAATAAGGAGAAACTGGTTTAAAAACAGACACAGTTTTATTTTATTATTTACATGTCAGTTCATGAACAGAAATTCTCAAGGGCACTTAGTGAGCAGAGAAACAGTCAACAGGTTTTGTGAAAGCTTCATCTCTCCGCATCGTGCTGGAAACTTGGAGCCAGCGCTAACCAAGGAAGGTGAACTTTTCAACTCTGCTTCCATCCACCCTCCTTCTACTTTCTCCACCACCATTCCCATTTTCCATGCTCACTGGGCTGAAATCGGAAGTGAACATGGTCACATGTGTGCTTCTGTGGAATTCATCAAAGCCAATTAAGCAGCATGTAATGTCGTTAATAGAGCTGTTCCATCTGGAAGTAGCCCTAGGCAGAGCTCAATAAATCTGAGGGTGAATGTGTGTTTGTGTGTGTGTGTGTGTGTGTGTGTGTGTGTGTGCATGTGTGTGCGTGCTGTTTCTGTGTGTGCTGACCACCATGTCTACTAGATGCCACCATCTGTTTGTGTGATCTGAGTGTTTGTGTAAGGCCACCTACATAAATAACAAACTAGATTTAGCGTTAATGTGGTTATGGCAGTCTGTTTCATCACAGCGTCTCCCTCTAAATGTCTGTGGTTAATTTGATAACACTGCTTATGACATCACTATTGCTGATGGTGTATGCGACTGAATTATCAATCCCCAACTTCCCTTTGATTATCTCCATTGCTTTGCCGTGCACTCTGCATTTTTAAGGAACTGGGAAAACTCATTACTATCACAAAATGAAAGAGACTGCATTCGGAGTTTGGAATCACCATGTTCTCATCTCTGAGAAATTTAGCATTAAAACACATTCAGCTGGCAAAAGTGTTATCTTGTGAAATCTGTCTTTAAGCTTAACAAGGCCGGCACCCTGATGGGTTTCTGGATACAGAATGTCCTTGGACAAATAGAACTGAAGTCAAGACTTTTAGGTCTGTAAAGTTAATTTGGGTTTGCTCTCACCAGTCCCCTTACGTTTGCATACTATAAAGCAACCTCAACATGAATAGAAATATACATTTAATGTCTTTTAAAGTAAATTTCTTGCACCAGTTTTGAAGCATACATTCTACAAGGGTGATATGTGGGTGAAAAAGGTCTTTATAAATTGTCATTCCAGCACTTTCTGCTGCCCACTATAATACAAAGGCAAATGGGACGTATAATCTTTAAACTAACGGACAGAATAGAATAGAATTACTTTTGTTTTTGATAAAACTGTTTAAGTTGTTAATTATGTTTGATGGTCATATCTGAGATGGTAGTTTGTGGTGTAATATCCCATGAAAAGTCCCTTAGTCAGTGTATGACCAGTGTTTCTGTTTGCTGGTGTAGTTTTCCTGTGATTCATTATGATTTTGCCTCTTGCCACATTTTTGCAGTATTAGTGAGTAATGTGCAGTCAAGCCAGACAGCATCTGTTTGGCCTCACCGTACCTCTGTAAGTGACCTCCTGTTGCCTTGAAAAGATTTTATGAAATTATGAAAGTGGTGACTGTCAGACCTTTGTTAAAGCTGTCACACACTGCTTATTGTCATTCAAGTTAATATGACTCACTTCTGCATTTGCCTTTATAATTGTGATTTACTGTAGTTGCTGTCTGGATTTCTGGTGAATTAGTCACAACTGCTGAAATATTATGGAGAAAGTAAAAAAAACTGTATTTGCAGATGGGAGCAGTAGTATCAATAGACCCTCATTTTTTCTAAAAGTGTGGGTGAGATTGGTAATGACTACACGATTTGTTTGTACATTGTATGTTGTTTCCATTATTTTATCCAGCCCCCTGGGAGCTACTTTTTTGATAATATGATTTTACCTTGACCACTGGCTGAAATGTACCACTCATCTGCTGTATATGTTCTTTAATACAAAGATTTATTTAGTTTAAAAGAATAATATCTAAAAGAAACTGAATAGATTGAAATAGTTTAAGATTATGGTGACTTATGCTGCATTTAAAAAAAAACAATACAACTTTACTTATCCAAGTTTGCCAGTTGCATGACTGTAGCTGATTTGATGCAGGCCAGTTACCTGGATACAGATCTAGTTGGACTGCACTGAGTGGCAGACACAGAAATAAGGAGCTGTCACCACTTTGTTGAAAAGCTTTTATTGCTTTAAAGTGGGTCAGTGGAGCAGAGGGATCCAGTGCTGTGGAGGAGAAGAAATCAATCATTGACATTTAGGTTAATCATCATGAGGAGGAGGTGGTTATCAGGACGAGATTCTCTGCATGTTCGTTTCCTCTTATTTTTCTTACATTCTGCCACTGACTTATTTTCTTTCGTCTTGCTGTTAATCTCACCTCCCTCTCCCATTCAGCAGCTGCCTTCCCTCTGCATACTTATACCTCTCCAGAATTATTCACTTTTTTATGTTATTATATTTCTTCCCTTGTCTCCAGAGCACAGTCCCAGGGAGTCTCCCCTCCACCTGGCTGTGCGATGGGGTCTGTGTCGGCTTGCGGAGCTGTTGCTTTGCCAGCCGGGGGGTTTGATGGCTGTCAGTCTGCCAAACGAAGAGGGAGTCACGCCGCTGCAGCTGGCACAGGCAGCGGGCAACACTGAACTCCTGGAGCTGCTCACACAGTAAGATTTTAAGCTCAAACGGGGCGCTTCAGGGAGAGATACTGACAAATGAATCACTGTTCTGCTGTAACATTATGCGTTCAGTGCAGACATTTCCCACACACAACAGGGGAAGGGAAAGCTCTCCAAATGTAGAAACAACCCAGTTTTTAAGCTAGCTATTACCCCAGATAATTTGCATTCTTTAGATTTCTTAGGTACTGTAAATGGTACTGCATATGCACATTTTATGAACACATAAAATGCTAAACACCTCTAAATATTACCTGTCAAGCTCAGGAATGTTTTGTGGTCAGTTCATTAGTTGGGCTAAATCTAGATCCATAAATCTTTAGTACAACTTTATTGGCGTGTTTACTTATCCTGAAAAACCAGAAGACCATCATCTGCACTGAGTGACAGTAGATTTTTTAAATGTATGTATTTTCATTATTTCTTAACAATAGAAAAAGTATTCTCTAAGAATAAATATTTTTTGGATTACAACTAAGCCACCTGTTGTGCTGCAGCCCACCCAACCCTCTAGCCACGCCTCCAGCAGGCCTGTCTCAGGTGTGGGCAGACCGGTCCCGCTTGCTGAGGTTCTGTCATGACACAGGGAACCTGACTCTGACCGTTCGACAAAACCTGAGGTGGAGCTCAGAGGAAAGCCGGCACGCTGACATCCTGCTTCTCAGAGACCGACTCAGAGATGAGGATTTCCTCAGAGAGGTGAGCGTGTGTTATCAGTGTTGCCTGATCATTGTTAAGAGTTGTTTACATCAGTAATATCTATAAACTCAAGACTGAGATGGAACAACATTATTGATTATGATCAAGTATTGGTATAAACCTGTAATGTTTATGAAAAATCCCTAATGAGTCTTTCTCAAGGGACCTCTGTCTGAGATTTTAATATGTTAGTTAACTGCATCTTCTTATTTAAAACATTACCTTTCCATCCTCAGATCAAAGCACTAAGGAGGGAACGGGTGGAGACCATCTTAGGGAAGGAAGAACTAGTGGATGATCCTACAGAGAACGGTATCATGCACTTCATAATCTGCCTGCTTTGTGGGATTTGTGAGGCATGGTTAAACTAAGCCATCCAGTCTTAACTATTCTTTTTTCATGTTGCAGTGTTGCAAACATTTTTTGTTTTAGTGTTTTATGAGGGTGGATACTGTCTGTCATGGAAGACAGATAGAAATTGACTGCCCTCCTCTGGGGTTTTAGGGGTAGTGCAAGTCTGTGAAAGTGAAAAAATCCAGAGAACAACCGAGCTGTATGTTTAGGAAATGCTGACAGATTAGTTGACCAATACATGATGAATTGTTAGTTAATTGTCCAAAAATAATTTAACAACAGTTTATTAATTGATTAATGGTGTGAGCTATTTATCAAGCAATAATATTTTTGGATAAAATAAAAAGCAATAAACAAATTAAAGTTTGGACCTGATGATGGAGCTAGATGTCAGGGGATTACCAGTGTTATGAAAAATCATTCACAGGGAGACATTACGATAGACTGTTTGGTGATTTTTGACCTGCTGGTGGTGCTAGAGGAAAAGTCAGGGGTTCAACAAAGTCATTAGGATTCAGCCTCTGGGTACCATTTGGCTGTGCACAATTTCATGGCAGTCTATCAGCTAGTTAGTTGTGAATTCAGTCAGAACTAAAGTGGTGGACTAACCAAAAACAGACTGCTAACATGGTTAAAAATACACAGATTAGCTGGATGAAATTTAAAAGATTGTGTCCCCTCTCCTTCTCTGTCTGTCTCCCAGTCTCTCTGGCTCCCCCCCCCCGGCTATAGAGCAACATTTTGAGCCAGCTGGCATCATTATATCAGACTTGAATGTGTTTTATGGCATCACGCTGAGGGACAGAAAGACCTCAGTCAGCTCAGGGTTGTTGTTTAGTGTTTTCCTGTACATGACATCCTTTCCTTTCCCAGCCTCTGCTTTCTTTTTATCCTCTTCCTCTCATGATTTTTTTCTTGGGTCTGACTTTCTCTCCCAACCTATATATCCTTCATGAGTTGGTACCACTTAGTTCACCTACATTTCCTGCCTTTATATTTTTACGCGACCTCAGGCTACACATCAAACCACCCAAACGCTAATTTCTGTATGTCGCTGCTTTGTTTCTGGTAAATGATCATACATGGTGTCCTTTGATCTGGGATGTACATGGTAGTTAAATGAAAAGAAAGGAGATCAAGGCCTCACGGTAAAGATCCCCCAGGTCCCCCCCAAACAAAAATAAGACTTGACATGGTATCGTTAAAAACTGACAAACATCTGTGCTTACTTGAGTCTCTTTTGAAGTTTAATGGCCACTGTATGGCTGCGTCTGAATATGTTTTCTCCTCTTTCAGCACTGTATCCTGATATCAATGGAGGAAGCTCTGCTGTAGAAGAAAATGTACGTATTTGATGCAAGGACAGTAGTGGATTTTCTCAACATAATTCACACACAAAGCTATAGACTCAAATATAACAAGAATATATTAAATTATTATGAATCTCCCTGGAATGTCTGCCTTAACATTTTTATCTAATGAGATGTCCTTCCAAAACATTCCTGATTAATTCGGTGCCTGTATTTATTTTGCAACAACAAGTGTTACTTAAAGAATCCTGGGTATCTTATTTCAAGTTTTTTCAAAACTCTGAAAGCTCCATTCAGTCTCCGTGAACATCTGCCATCAGCCAGTGGCAAACTGCGGTCATGGCTACAACAAGGCACTGACTGCCCCTCAATGCTCCACATTGTTTCACTCTCATTGTTAAGGTGTTGGAGTTGGCACCTTGCACGTGCCACTGAATAGATGACTTTGTGCGTGGTCAAGTGTGCGTTTCAAGTTTTAGAGGTGTGGTGTGTGCACATGATTCTGGTTATCCAATAGGACCCGTTTTATGTGATACAGATGGTTACCTAATTAATCTTTTTCTGCCACACACCGAGGCAATTGCCAAATGCGTTTTTGTGCTTAGTTCCACTCACTTTTTAGTTTTTGTGTTAACCTTGCAGCCTAAGGTGCAAGATCAGTGTGAAAATGAACGTGGTTTTTGGTGAAATGTACCCTGTTTCCTCACTCAGGACTATGAGGAGCCACTAATGTTTTGCCTGAATGAGGAGGACGAAGAGGACGATCCATCACAGTCTGACTCTGGTAAAGATTTTATTTTTAAAGTCTTTTTAAAGTTCCTTCCAAGCACGGTTGCTTTCTCGGAAGCCTGTTTTTAGATATGGTTTTAATTTTAGAGCTTGTGGTGCCTCAGCCATAGATCATGTTTTGTGCAGACTGAAACTGATCATTGTTGTTTTAGGTGGTGTTATATTCATAGGAAGTTATCCAAGTAGCTTCAAATCATTAAGCGAGTCCAACTGCAGGAAACATTTCCTTTCCTGAACAGAACTTGGACCTCAGCTCTAATCCTCGTCTATGGCTGCCTACCATCCCCACGGACTATAGGATCACATTTCAGTACCCTGGCTTGTCATGCCCCCCCCCCCTCTGCCTGGAGTTTTTGGAGTCTTGTCACTCCGTGTTTACAGCAATTATGGCAGTGTGAAGGAATCTTTTTAATACAACATTTAGGGAATGCTCCTGTCTGTAATCCTGAGTCATTCTGTTCCTGCCAGCAGTGACAGAAAGAACAGAAATGACTCCTAACTGGGTGGCTGAAGGTGGCTTCACTCTGATCTTCTTCTGGATGGGAAAGGAAGGATTTGAGAGTGGGAACATCCTGCGGGTTAATAATTGGCTTGTATTGCTGCAGAGCAGACTGATGCCTCAGTGTAAGAATGCTGTGGTTACAAGCTGAGGCTTCAGGCTTTATAACACTTGGCACTGGACATCTGCAATCTTAACTTCCTGTGGCTGGTGTTGTTTTCCATGCTATATGGTCTAGTCATTTTGTACTCTGTGTGCACATGTGTATTTGTGAATGTGTGTGTGTTTGTTGGCTAGTTGCGGATTTTCACATTTTCTGTGTAGCCATTGAGGACTGCCTGCCGGTGACCTCGTTCGATCCCCTCAAAGGCCTTTTGTGGTTCAGACGAATAACATTAGTCACTTGAATGCTGTTTTCTTCAAGTTTCCCTTCAAGTTTCTTTCAGGTTTCTTCAAGTTGAGTGAATTATTTGAATAAAAAAAATAGCTCAGACTGAAAATGACTCAGGTTTTTTACATGCCATTCTTCCTGGATTACAGTGCCTATTTGACCCTTTCCTCATTAGACATTCCAAAGCTGTCGGGCGTTACAAGTTACCAGAAGGTTTTTTTCTTTTTTGTAACCAAGAAATGAAGCATATATTGTGATTCGATCGCATGCAATGTGGCTGCTCTCTTGTGCATCAAATAGACAGACAGAAATTCTGTAGCCAGATCTTCAGCAAGGGATGAGGAATTTAGAATATAGCTGTTAGGTCCCCCTGTCTTCTTGATGTCAGCTCTTTCCTCTCTCCAATTCATATCACTAGTAACTTCATTGGCTGTTAACTGTATTTAAATACAGTGTTGCAAAAGCAGGTTTTACAAGCTTTACGATATAAATATAGTGATTCTGAATTTTTAAGAGAAGGGCAATCTTTTTCTTTTGTTTTTCATACCCACCACCCCCCACCTCTGCCCTCCTAATGCCCCCAATATTCAAATACCCCACCCAAAACACACACTTGCACCCAAATACCTACATAGAGACACACACACACACCGACTTATGCACCCTTGCTCCCTGCTCCATCCTCCCAGGTCAGCATTTTAATGTGAGTTTAGTGAACAAACAGCAAAGGCCACTTCATCCTGAGAAACTTTGCTCTCCACAGCTGAAGAAAGGAAGGAGGCTGTTGTGTGTGTGTGTGTGTGTGCGCGCACTTGTGTGCTTGAGAGGGAGAATGCAGTAAGGAAGAGCACTCTGAAGGGGGCAAGGGGTATGGGGAAGTGAAAAAAGGGGGTGTTTGTTGCTGAATGGGGGTTGCCAGGGCTTTGCTGAATGCAGTTTTCCAGCAGCTTGTTGAGATCCCCAGGGAGAGGAGAGTGGAGGAGTGTGCAAATGGTGTGTGTGTATTTGGGGGCGGGGGCAAGAGAAAGGGATTTATGATATGGATAGTTTGGCACTGTGGCAACGGACGATGAGCGCAACACCAGGAACGCTAACAAGAGCCTGAGACTCCATCTGAGGGATCTAATTGGAGAACCGAAAAAAGGACTAAACCTCACACAGACCCCACAAAAGCAGCATTAATGTTCACTAGTACAGTGCCAACACCCTCCACCACCCCTCCTCCCCACACACATCCTCATGCACACACAGAAACAGCTCTCTATAGTTGCAGTGTACCTCTTTTTCCCTCCTCTGCCTTTATTCTGCCTACAAAATTCTTCTCATCCCTTTTTTTTGTCTTTTTTTTTATCACATTCCTTCATTTATGTGCATTTATAAACCCATGTTTGGCCTCTCTCCAGAGTGCCTTTGTCTGATCTGTCTCTTAAACCTCCTTCACTGTCCCATTCTCTTGCTTTTACCACCTCTAGCCAAACTTACTTGTATTCTCGCCATTGCAAATGGAGCGCTGTACTCCTGCAAGTTGGCAAGAGGAGGAAAATTGGGGGGGGGGACGGCATGGAAGAAGAAAACAGCAGCGGCTCTCACTGCTGTCTCCATGGTGAGGCTGCTGACCTGGCAGTCCCCCCCCCCACCCCAATACTCCATCCCCTTTACCCCTTCAGCTTGGCTTTGACATGCTAAAATATAGAGAAAGAGACAGAGTGAATGGAGTGATCGAGGAGAACTCTCTTCAGACGTGGCATCAGGCATACTAGGACTGAATGGCTAGTAACTGAATGTGTGGAGTGTGCAGCTCTACAGTCCAGCATATCTCCGAGACAATCATGAACTCACAGGGTTAATGATTTCTCCTGTGTCTGAGACTCACCTCCGCTAAGCTGTCTGCCCTCATGTTTGTCTTCACTGTAGGTTCTGAAGTCACTCCTATGTTTGACTTTGTCTCTCCCTGTTTCTCTCCCTCCTTTACTCACTCTTTCCGGCCGTCAATACCGTCCTCCCCCCTGCTCCTGTCAGCCTGTGTTGATCTCTCTCCCTCTCCCTCCGCACTGTGTGTGGTTGTTGAGTGACTGAGATAGAGAAAGACTAAAAAGCTGAGAGGCTGGCACAGACTTGAGAAGAGCAGCCAGAAACACAAGAAATAGGGATAGAGACCGAGCGAAAAGTCAAGAAAAGGAGCACAGGCAGAAGGCAGGGTTCGGTGCCGGCTCTGTCGAACAGTTGTTTCAGGGTTGTGAAGGGGGGAAGGGGAAGATTTTAGGGGGAGGGGTGATTAGAGGGGGAGACAGAGGGGAACATGCTGGCTCACTCCTGAAGTGTCAGAGTGTCTACAGCAGAGCTCTGGAAAAAGGAGCATGAGTATGCAGCTAGTCCGCAGTCTGTTCAGCCATGGGGAAATGGATGTAAACTGAGGCACTGTTCATTTATTTATCAAACACTTTGAGCTGTTTGGATGAAGATTTTCTCGAAGACAGCAAATCATGGATTCTGACTCGGACTCGCCTTTCAACTACTCCTGGCCTTCTTTTCCCAAGATGAGGATGCGCAGGAAGATGGGGAAAAAAGGTAACAGAGCGGTAAATAGATGTGGAACTCTATCCCTGCTGTTCTGTCACACCAACAGTTATAGCTGTATGGCTTGCCATGTATATTGACTGGGTCACTTTTCACTTCACAGACAGAAATATTAATGACAAATGTTTCTGAAATGTTGTTTTCTGAGGTGTTTGACAGACTTTAGATGCATTTGCATTAATTTCCGAGGGAAAGCTTTCGGCTGTATACACACAGGATAGCCTAACAGCTACATCATGCTACAGATGGCAAATGGAAGACTTAACTGCAAACTGCCCGCTCGGCAGACACGTTTCACTGTTCACTGTGGAACAATAAAGTTAAAATTAGACTGTTCCCATTACACAGTCTTACTCACAGGCCTCCACTGCAGTACCAAGTCAATCAGAGTGAGATAACTGCATGTTTGCCAGTGATGTAACCTGATATCTGACAGCATGTTGGGGAATGTCAGATGTCCACTCGAGGCTGATTGAGTGGTTTGGGGGCTTTCTACATCCTCAGGCCACACTCTTGTGTGCATGAATGAACACTGGTGAGGAGTTGTGGCTTCATGTGACTGCTGGGTGCCCATGAAGTGCAAGAGGGAGACCAAGTGCTTAATATGTCCTTTCGTAAACAGAACCTGTGCTCAGGCACCTGCAGTTGATAATCAAAATCAGTTTTTGTTTGGGTGCCACTGAAGCATCACTGGAGCTGAAGTTCAGTGTTTGCCTCAGTTTATTGTTGATTTATCAGACACTGAGGAAAATTAAAGTTAAGACTGGTGCTTTAACTTGGCATACAAATTTGTTGCCTCATCATTAGTCATGGGAGAGCTGAAGTGAATGCATAAAATGGTACAAAATTAAACCAGAGTGGTTAAACAGTTCATTGCTTGTGTGCAAATGGCTGTGTGTTTTGGGGAGCGAGAGAGAGGGAGAGAGAAACAGAGAAAGACAGACACAGAATGAGATCAGGTTACTGCCATGTCTGTGTCATGGCTCAACTCCAGTGGTCTTTTCCTCATCTTTCACCATAAACCTCTGCAAGATTATCCATGTTATTGCTTCTTAATTGTGATTGACATCGGCAACTTTTATACACACTGCCTGTCTTTGCTCTTCAGCTGAAGAGTTCTTTTTTTCTTCAACTTTTTAACCTGATCATAAAGTATATTAAAGTGAAGGTAGACATTTTTAGAGCTCAGAATCTGAAGTAAAATAGCTCTGGTGTAACAATGCACCTGCAAAGTGAAATGTGGTTTCAGGTGTGCGGTGCCAGAAGTTTATTTCTTCGCTCTGAGGACTGATCGCTCTTCACTCTGGGTTTACCTCTTCCTGGATCTCTCGGGCCCGGGTGACACACTGAAATGTAAACACAGAGGGAGCACACAATGTGATGCTTGGACCAGGATGTTTGACCGCAGGTGTCATAACTCAGAGTGGGTTTGTAGATTTTGGTAGACAATTGTTTTAATGATTTAAACGGCCCACCACGAGCACTGAAGTCAAATAATTACCTCTCTCCTCTTATAAGGTAATAACACCAGCTGTTGTGATTATTTTTCTCCTTTTTTTAGACTCAGCTTATTATTTTACTCTGCTCCTAACTTCTCCCAGCTCTCTCCATAGTGACAGTTGTTTAGCTCAGTGCTTAAAACATGACTTGCATCATAAAAGAAGGGACAGCATGGACAAATAATCATTTTATACTCATAATAAACAAGCCAGGGTGTTTACACACTTAACAGTTATGATTCTGTGTTTGTCTTAAACTTTTTGTTTTGCCGTACAGCTTCAAAAGTGAGTGAGCCTTGAGAAAGAACCCTTGTGACAGCCCTGCCTCCCCCCTTTCCATCCTCCCTTCCTCGATCTCTCTCTCCCAGGGGTCTGCATGGGTTGAAGGGTCACTCTCTGTGTTTAACTGCCCTGTTCTGGAAACCTGGCAGTGACTGCTGTCTTTGTCTGGGTCTCTGTAAAGCTCCAGCTCTCTCTTTTTCTCTCTGCTGCTGCTCCAGGCGCTGCTACTGTATAGGGTTGGCTCTCACTCAGGGACATGCTCTGAATATCACATCATTCCAAATATACCTTCTGTGAGTGAAAATCTTACACAAATAGCCCCACACACTGCTCAGCATTCCTTAAAACTCTCTTTGAAATGGCAACCTGCAGACAGCACCCTCTGTATCAGCAATAAAGACAGCTTCTCCAGCAGAAAGATTGATTTTGTGCGGCTTTAACTTGTTAGTAATATGAACTCCCTGCTTCTCTGTTATTCCCTCAGTTAACTAATGTTAAACACAGATCGCAGCGCCTGACAGTAATGTTCACTGAGGCGGTGTTTATGGGTCAGAGGTGTGTGAATGATCGGGCCAGTCGCAGCCAGCTGTGGCTTTGGATCTGGCCCAGAACTTGAACTATTAGGCCTGTCTGTCAAGTTCCTGAAGTGGGTTTATGTGAAACAGTATCTGCTTTCAAACAGCGGTTTGACCCACATCCAGGATCTGACCTCCTTTCTGGATTTGATGTTACACTAAAACTAATCCTGCGATACACAGTAGAACGTCTAACGTGACTTTTTGCAGGTATTATGAACCAGGGTTCAGGTTCATGTACAGTACAGTGTCTTCTGCTGGAACTAAAAGGAAGCTTTTTTTAAACAGCATAAGAACAGGTTGTAACATTTATAGTAACTTACAGTAGATTTTCTAGAAGATACCATGCATTATCAGAGATACTTCAGAACTCAGAGATTCAGATTTAATGTGGAGCGGCCTCTGTATATCCTGCAGTGGTTGAACTTGATTCTCTTCCTTTACATTTGATGTGGATGGAACAGGACTCATCTGGTGTCCTCATCAATGTCTGCTTGACTCCCTGTTGCCTCTCAGATTTATTGGTCTCACCACCTACAGGAAGCACAGCCAATTGTTGGTCTGATTTATCCCCTGTTACAAATGCTGGACTGCTCTTATTTTGCGGCACTGGCAGCTCAGAAACTATGGCTAAACTATGGATTTGTTTTTAAAATAGACTGTTGAGTCTTGTTTTAATAGCTTCTTGAGGGGTTTGGGTGGAAGTAGCGGTGCCAAACACATGTTTTTGCACCACTGGCATCACTGCAGGCATGGTTTGGCTCTTGTAAGGTGAGACTGTCATTAGGAGCATAATAATATAACTGAGCTAATGAGGCTGCCTCTTCTGGTTACTGTGACAACTGCTTCACTGTTACTACCGGCTGCTAATGTGGTTTGAATTTATTTCTCTCCTTAGAAGCTTCACTGCAGCACTGAGGACGGGTTGGTAGATTTATGAGTTGTTGCGGGTTAAGTTCCTTGTAATTTGGTGATGTTGTTTTCTTAGTTTTGTTAATGACTGGCTAGGTATTGTTGGAGTTTGACAGCCTAAAAGTTTCAGACGCTTTCTATGTAAATATAAATATATGAATAATAAATATATTTCTATAAATATATAATTTAATCTTGGTTGAGACAGAGAGACATTTCATAAGTATTCCTAATCAGCCTAATTAGCACAGGTAACACACAGGCAGTGTGGTGCTGAGATTGGACAAAGTTAGACAGAAACACCCAGTGGAAACTACTGTACATCTGGAACTTCACATAAGTTTGCAATATGTTAATAGCTGTTTTGGAGCATTCAATAATATCACATGACCTTCAACAGCAGGTGGACCTTGTCCTGTTGTCTTTGAAATGTAGATGGTGAAATTTCTACTTTTGATGAACATTTAAACAACTTTCCATATATGTTGGCTTTATAGTTGATCATATTTGACCTTGGAAACAACAGATGAGACAGATTCGCACCTTAACACCCATTTGGTTGCTGCTCTGGAGCTTTTGATTGTGGTCACATGATTCTAAAACTTATTCATGTCAATCTAAATCTCAATTTCAAGTCAGATTTTGTGTTTTATTCAGGGCTGTGCAGTTAAATGTCTTTTCCTTATTTCACCTCTGCCATTTTTTCCACTCCTTATTCTGTTAAGTTTCTCCATATTGTGCAAATAAGCAAACAATACTTGACTGTGCTGCATAACTGTTGCATCAAAGCTTCGTTGTAGTCAGTGCTGTGTTTAATAATGTTAGGCTTGAAATACTTTCTAAGAAATTGTGTTGTGAAGCTGTGTTTTCTACAGAGCAACATCCCAGAGGGAGCTGTGTGTGTTTTGAGAGCAGGAGTGTTTTCTCCTGTTTAACAGCAAAACCAGGCTCCTGCTCACAGTGACTCTACTGTGTTGGAAGGATTCCTGTCAATGCTACTGTGTGCTTACTGGGAGTTATTTCCACTCACCCGCTGTATCGAAGGCAGGGTGGAGGAAAAAAACAAGCCTACAGATGCCCACTCACGACTCGACATGCACACCCATTCACGTGTGTGCAAAGAGCCTTTCAGACAGACACACACAAACACTCACTCTCACAGAGACTCTTGGTCCAGAACAATGATATGCAACTGCCCAGGATGTCTATGTCACTTCCTGTGTTTGTGAGAAGTTAGGAGGTGTTGCTGTGGAAACCAAATGTAATATTGAAAAATCCCCTCTCTCTCTCTCTTTCTGTGGTTCGCTCCCTCTCTGTAGAGAAAAGCCAGTCCATAAGGGAGAGCCAGGCCTCATCCCCGACTCTGGCTGCAGCTGCCAGACTGTCAGCGATGATACACGGCAAAGACCGAGTGTACGCCAACGCTATGCTGGTGGATCAGGTGAGTTGGGCTGAAATTAGTGTTTCTTTCTTTGCTGTGTAAGTAAAAATATACAGTGTGCGTCAGTTATATAGTTTAGTCATTAAGTCAAAAATAGACTTGGCTCACATGATGTAAAATGTTCCATTACAGGAGCTACAGATCAGTTTGTTAAATGGTTCGGTCTCATTGCCTTCAGTTTCTCTCTTTTCTGTTCCAGGTGGATGACGCTGACATTAGATACCGCTCTCCAGGGGAGGAGGAGGTGAGCCCTGCGCCCCATGTTGGCAACCAGTGCTGGGACTCCTTCTCCACGAGTCCCCCTGACTCAGGGAACTGCTCCCAGAATCGGCACCCATCCACACCCCATAATGGGGAGAGGGGAATCCAAGGCCCCAGCCCAGAGAATCACAGGGAGCCATCCCCTCGCACCTCTCCCTCCTCTCCCTTTGCTACATCCCCGTCTTTTCCTTCCTCCCCCCTGGCTTCCGCCTTCCGTTTGTTCGAAGGAGCACAGAGGCGTCAGATGCAGCCGTGCCTGCCAGCGTCTCCTGCTTTGAATCGCAGAGGATGCAGCTTGACTGAGGCAAGCCGGGGCCTGAGGTAGGACACAATTGCTGTTGATCACAACTAGTTGAGTTTTTTTCATGTTAAAGTGAGCGAACAACTACTCCACATCATAGCCTATTTGATTCCTTGATTTTTCTTGAAAGATGCAGTGCAGCAGAATTTTAAACTTGTGCACCAATTTCAGAAGCTTTTACTGTGATCTTGTTGATAAGCATTATAAAAATTCCTGAGACTAACCCATATTAAGACAACCAAGCGTCATCTGGTTGGAATGTCAGCTGAGGCGTTTTCTGACGTTTAGTGCAGTGATTGTAGTCAGTGAAGGTGCAGAAAGTGACAGGAAGCATGGACACAATTGAGCTGTTTGTGTGTTGAAGTTGCTGAACATTCCTTCCAGTTTCCTCAGTGCTGCAGGATCTTCTGTACTGGGACAGAAGTTGGCAAAAGGCTGCATGGTTCAAAGTCTGATCATAGCCTGGATTTGGCAGTGATGACAGTCAGTGGTGATATCATGGAGATTATCTGCACTGATCTATACAAAATGATCAAAATCATCGTAGACACAGAGCCAGTGCATGATGTTGTACTATGCAAGACTTTAGGATTTAAAAGTGCTTCCTGGGTTATGAACAGGACTGGAATCTGAGCAAAACTGAATGTAATCTTCTAGTTTCAGCTGGTTAATGACAGAAATATGAATACAGTGATTGTCTGCAACAGTAATATGCAACATCAAGACTTTTGACTGCCAGTAGATTTTTTTTAAGTCTCTCATTTGTTCCCAGTTCAATTCAATTATAGGCTGGAATAGCAACAGCTGTTATTGAACACTGTAGCTGCAGGATCATAACCTAAATATGTGTCTGTGGCTGTTTGTGTGCGTATATGTGTCATTAGTCCTAGTCTTGAGTGCGACAGTGGGGAAGAGGACATACTAGGACATTCCTACCCCTGCTCATCTATAAAGCAGCAGTCCATCCTGCGCTCCAGCTCAGGAGAGGAGAGAGACTCTTTCGAAACGTCACCGGACTTTAACCGCACACACTCCACGAGCACGCAGAAGTCCACAAAGGTACACCCTCATTACACGTTATATTAAATGTTCCATGCACCTGATATATCATACTATAGTTAAAACATTTTATGCAGCAGGGTTTATGGAAATGCATTACAATCACAATAAAAAACGAAAAATGAATATAAAGTACTACAGCAGACACAGCCTGCCTTACAGACAAACATCAGCTGATAAGCCCAGGCTGTCAAGCTCAATAGGTGAACGAAAAGTCAGACACATTAATCTGTCAGTCCTGCAGCAATCCGCTGTTCTCCAAGTTTCCTGTTCACAGCCTGATTTGTTTTCCCTGATTCATTTTCTCACCCAGAACCCAGAGGAAGCCGAGGTTCGTCTGCGCTCCTACTCCTACTCCTCCCCCAAAGCAAAGCCGTCACGGCCACTGCTAAACCGAGATGCAACCATCACTGACCTGGCAGAAGGTGAGTGAACTTTGACCCCGTTTGCCCTGTGACCTCTCTGTTCCCAGGAGCCAGCTGAATGGACACATGTGCCACATGTCTAACAGGGGGACAACCAGACAGGTGTCATAAATCAACTGAACCTCTATAAAGTATATGTGTGTTTACAGTCAGCTTTGATACAACACCACTACTCATGTATGAGTGAGTGTGGAGCATTAAGGCCGTGCTTTATCCTGTGTAGATGGTGCATTCAGCAGCAGCGGTCGTTCTCTACTTCAAGCTTTATCTCTCTCTAAATCCCTCTCTCGTCTCAACCAAGTTAGTAAGTACAAAGACTCTGCCGGTTGGTTGGTGAATGCATTTCACTGTGTCTTTTTGCTCTTTCTGGTGAACCATGGGACAAACTGATGATTATCAAAGAGCTGCACAACGAAAAGGCACGTTTGGCATATTTAAACTTTTCATGACCCACCACAGTTTAAAAGTATATTTATACGAGGTGGAAAACCTGGAGTAAAACAGTTGAATTAGTCTAGATATAGTGCAAAATCAAATCATTTTGCCACACATTCTGGTGTAAAATGATTTGATCACAATTTTGGAAAACGAAGATGTTTCTCATTGTTGTCCAAGTTGCGCAGCCCTGTATATGTGGTAAGATTTAGTTCTTGGCGGTGACCCTCATAATGTGCAATGCATAAACCACTGTCTCAGTAAAGAACATACTCTTTATTATTTTGAATTACTGAATTGATCAAAAGCAGACTTTCTCCAAAGCTTGATGCCAAGACTTGTGTCTTGACAATAGTCATCCAAAATACTTTTTTTTGGTCCATGTAATGGTTAAGTAGACGTCTGAATCTTTAACATTTTGATATCCTTAGGCTTTGGAAAAATGCTCTCTACTTAACTCTTATAGATCGTCCGAAGGAGGAGTTGTTTCTACTCTGAGGGTTCTCTTTGCTTCCATTTGGGTGCATGTTTTGTTTCCCTCTTGGTTTTTATTTTTTCCATCTTAACTGTCATCTGGTTTTTCATAGCAAAACTTGTTTGCTTGTTCTTTCTCTGCAGGGGTTTGCTGGATCCAGACTGTTTCAGGGATTCTTGTTGTTGCTCCTAACTCAATTCTGATTTAGGCTGATGGTTTTTCACCCCCTCAGCTGATTAACTTAAAATCTGTAACAATATCCTCAACTTGATTGATATGTGTTTTTGGCTTACTCATTTGTGTGTCTTTGTTCCTCTATCTTACAGAGCAGAGAGCGTTCAGCCTGACAGAGACACCCAGAGAGAAGAGGTAAAGCCAGTGTGTCATTTCATGAGCTCAGGCAAGATCCACTCAACTGTGCAGGGTCTTGTTCAGATGTTCCTCCTTTTTTAGGCATCAGTGTTGACCAGTGGTTAGAGATTTACCCAGATGCGCCCACATGTGTGTATGTGTGCATTTGAGTGTGTATGTGTGTCTCTAGGGTTAAACCTGTGGTTGGTGTCTGAGTGTGCAGGATGTGACAAACTTCCTGTTGCAAGGCCTGGGCCAGAATATGTACTGATTGCAACCTCAAAATAACCCTGAGTAAACAGCAAAACTCAGGGCTTTCCTGGACTTCAAACCTCAGAAACATATAGCTTGTTTCTAGACCACATTAATGATACTGAATTGATAGCATGTACATATTCTAGTATTTATTTTGGGCATAGATTATAACATGTATACTTACTTAACATTTCCTTTACAATCCTACCATGTGACAAATTTAGTCTATTTTATTTCATAACCGCCACAATCCATATCCATTTTATAGTTTATTTCATTTCACTGCCTCATAAATGTATCATGCGCTAATTCATTTTGTTTGCTAATAACCATGCAATGCTAACAGTGGAAACATTTTAGAAGATCATATTAGACAATTACATTATCATATTAGATAATTTGATTATTGTATTAGAATAGATCATAATAATACTACAATATTCACAATACCAGACTGATCGGACTCAATGTTTGTCCCTCACAATATCTCAGTCCATCCAATGTTAACAAAGCATGGATGTTGTCCCTGCCTCAAGCATTTTCTAATATTTTATATTGTTTACTAAAACTTAATGTAGTACAACCAGCCATGTGATTATCCATATGTAAAACCTGATGGCAGCTAACAGAAATGGTTTGTAGTCTCTAATCTCAGATGACACACATATTATTAATATTTTAAGTCTCCTAATGAGCTGAAAAAGCAACAACCTGGTCTGAGGTGTGTTATATCCATGCAGGATTTTGGGTTTCCGTAAGCGGGCCCAGTCAGCAGAGGAGGAGAGCAGCGCATCACTCCAACACCTCACCCTCACAGAGTTCCTCAAAGAGTATGTTTTCACCAAAACAACCTCCCAGCCATGCATGTGTGGCTTAACTCATTCTAACCCCATCATAAAACCATTGTCCAACTCATCCATTAACCACCTGGATTATTTGCAGCCATATTTGGTCACATATGAATCTTCAGAAATAGACTATATTAACACTTTATATGTCATGTCAAGGTATGGGTTTGATGTGATGCTGCATGTGTTCCTCTCATTTCTTTATGTTCTGTCATTGTTCCCTTTCACCTAGAATGTCTAATGTAACCAACATAAGTTGCTATGAACAGTTGACACATTATTAATTGCATCTTGGCAAGGTCATTCTATAAATAGTATCCACTAGAGTCCATGGTGACTTCCAAGCATGCCAAGCATGTTGCTAAGAGTAATAATCTGTAGACCAGGGGTCCTGGAAGACTGTCTGGACATTCTTTCATTCCAGCATGACACCAGTGTATCTGATTATTCAACTCTTTTTGGTATATTAAAAGTACTCAAACGATGATTAGTTTTATAAAGAAGGTGCATGTCAGGTTTGAATGCTGCAGTCTTCCATAGGCCAAAATGATGTGATGAGTTGTGATGACTGCTGACTGAAATATTTACATACTGAAACAGGATTGAGGATGAGGAGTGGGATAAATACATAATCCCATCTAAGGTCGAGTCAGAGAAGTACAAAGTCAGCCGGACCTTCAGCTTTCCTCAAGAACAGGATGTCCAGCACTCGCAACAAGACCAAGGTGAGGAAACATGGCAGCAATTAGCTCCTGTGGAAAATATGATTCCTGTTGGTTAAGATGTCTTCAAAATTCAGACTGAGTTGAACTTTTTTTCAATTGGTAGTTGAACTTTTTATACACATATATTAAAAAAAAGAATGAATCAGAGCTGAAAGGCCTTCCAGAAGTAGCACAGTAAAAGGTTTACCACCTCTCAGACAAGCCAGGTCAGAATTCCTGTGCTTGGGAGCCATTGTATGTTCACTGTGCCTTTATTTGGCAAGGCAGAAAATTCCCTCTCCTCAGGTCTTAGCAACGGGGCAGAGAAAATATCCTCTTACATAATACATAGACCCCCTCCACACAGTGTGAGGAACCAAAACACATTCCATAGTATAGTCTCAATGTTATACACATGTGTGCATGTATTCAAGAACATGCTTCCATGTATATATAGATACATGATGCACACGAACAGTCAAAAAACAAACATGCACCCTTAGACTTCCTTGTAAAGTTTGATAGGAAAACAAACATTGCACTATCACACACATACACAGAGAAATCCCCCTAACGTCCCCCTAAGGGTAAAGCACCACAACAGCAGTCGTCCCAATGGACTTTAACAAAGTAAACAGAACGGCTCTCTCAGAGGCCCCTTTATCTCAACTAACTCCACTTTAACAGGTGTGTTCCAGCAAGAAGATGGTTGCTGTATGCCTCTTTCTGCCTGCTGCTCAGAGTCATGTTATTTCTACTTTGGTGGTTTACATGATATTGTGGCATTAACTGCAGTAAACGTCAGCTGAATGAGTAAATTTGCGATATTTATGACTTGTATTTCAGGTCAAGGGAAAAGAGGTGAAGGAGGGAAAGGAGAAGTCAGGAGCCGCTAATGGACACCAGTTTGCCCCTGTGTCTCCATCTGGTCCCGCTCTCTGTGTGGCCTGTGATAAGTCTGTTTCTGGGAAGGAGCTGTTGCAGTGCTCCAGTAAGTATTATACTGTCAGCACTGTTGTTGTTTTATGTCCTGTGGTGGCTGAACTGTTAAGGGTTTGTGTAAATCTCTTTGCACGTGCTGCCTTGATGTTTTGTTTAGCAGAAGACATGAAGTCAGTTTTCTTCCTCCCACAAATTGAACATTGATTGTGAAGAGCGGAGCAGTTCGACAGCCATCTGGACACTGAATCCAGAGATGTGGTGATTTTGTTTATTATCATTTAACTGATGAAATTAACTGGGATTTGCTTTTTGTCTGCAGACTGTTTCCTGAATGTCCATAAAAACTGTCGAGAGTCTGTTGCAGCCTGTGGAAAGGTAACCACTAACATCATGCACCTCATTTGATCTCAAAACCAACAAGCAAGAACGATGAATGATTTTAAATATATTTTAAATAGTTTAAAGGAAAAACTCTGAGTAAATGACTTTACAAACATTCAAAAACAGCTGTTGATGACAGACAATGCATGTCTGGGACTACTTTGAATTTGATGATGTGTTTTTCTTTTTGTCACGAATAAAGAAGCAGGTAAAAACAATGTGGTGTAATGTGAAAATATTTGCAAGAGTCGTATTTGGGCTTCTTTTAAATGATTTCATTAGTCAAACAGTGTTTCAGGGAGAAAGTCTTTTTTCCCCATGTTGATGTTAGCACATTTCGTGCATTGTTGAGGTCTAACAAACATATTGTCTTTCCTCTTCCTGACCCATTTGCATGTGTCCTTGTGCTTATTGCTCCATAGCACTATTAGTGATCAAAAACTCCACAGGTTGCTTTTACATACATAATTAACAATTTATGAATTGAAAATCTGTCACCACATGTTGTTACCATGCTACGGCCATTACTCTTATCAATCAAATTTTCCACACAGTGTTTTGAATCCAGTAAGTTCACAAACAGTATGATCTGTAGTGCAACTGTCTTTCAACCATGTCCAGTGGTCTGATGCGCGCTCTGTGGCAGCAACATCCCCGGTTCAAATCCAGCTTTTGTTGCAGGCCATTCCCTCTGTATCTCCCCGTGCTTCCTGTCACACTCCTCTGTGCTGTCTAAAGGCAAAATGCCAAGAAAAAAGAAAATATAAATCAGTTACTGAAGTAGAGGCAGGCTAAGAGGAGTTGGGTACAGCAGGATGAGTAAATTCCAACACTCGGAGACGAAGGAACTCCTGGAATGTGTTGAAGAACACAATAAGATTATCTAAGGGCAGGATCTCTTCAGTGTTTTGGCAAAGCATACATTGACTCCAATATTGAATTTATTTTGTACTGAATTTGTTGTGTTATAACCACAACAACGTGATATTTTAAACACAAACTATGATTTACATCTGTCAATGTTAATATGATTATGTCTTTTCCCAGAAGCCGCAGGAGAGGAATGCATTGCTGATGAAAAGCAAGACCTTGTCTCTCCCACAGAGTGAGTCAGAAATTACAATGTGCCCCCTCCTTCCCCCTCTCCAATAGTGTCCTCCCTTGATCTTTGATTCATTTGGTTTTCACCTGTCCTCCCTTGGTTTCCCCTGTAGTGCATTAAGTAAGCCATTTCTCCTCAGCCCCCACTCTCTTTCCTCTTCCCTGTTGTTCTTTCCCTGGTAAAAAAAGTTACATTTTAATCTATCTCAGTGGGGGATCTGGCCTGGATTGTGCCCATGTGTGTGTTTGTGCATGAGCACTGAGGTTAAATGATTCTCTCTCATTGACAGGATCATTTTACTTCTTAATGTGTCTTCACTGTGTTTTCAAAAAGGCGTCAAGGTCAAATACAATCAGCTTTAATTATTATAGCATATTGTCATAACTGTAGGCTGCAAGCCCAGTTAAACAATGATAGATAACAAATGCAGACCTCCTCACAGCTTTATAATCCAGTTAGTTACTTTCAGTGACTACATAGATATAAACAGAACATCTGGACACTAAACAGAGTTTTGAAGTATTTATTTGTAGAATGGTAAAATCTCCAATCTGTCTCCAATCGCTCTTCTTGCTCCTGATCTCTCCCTTAGGCTCTGTTAAGGACAACTCTCCAGCCTCCATTTTCTCTTCATCCTCCTCCTCTTCCTCTTCACTGCCAACGATGACCAGAGAGAAGAGAGAAACAGTCACCCCTCTCACCAAAAGCCTCTCCATCTCTATAGACAGCAGGTAGGATGGCAGTGGCTCCCACTATGGCTTCACCAATACATCAAAGACTGTTTTGTCAAATTTTGAACATGACCACTACTATAAAATAGTCTCTCCCACAAATGCTGGAATCTGTTTCAGAGTATTAAAATAAATAAAATCTTTGTTCACAATCACGCAGCCACATGCAAACACTCTCTTTGTCTTTGTCAAAAAGCTTCATGTTCAGTTCCAACTCGATTTGTCTCTCTACAGACGGCTGAGTGACTCAGCAGGGTTGGACGGGGACTGCAGTGCGACAGCTTGCACTAACAGCTTATTGTCTGATGAGGGAACACCAATCACAATGACTCCCCCATCCACTGACCCGCCAATCATTACACAGGGTGAGGAAGAGAGACTTACTGGGATTTAAATTTCTCAAGCATCACACCAGCATTTCTGAAAGCAGTGATTCAGAATTAAGACTTCTTCTTTATTTTTGTTCTCATAGATGCTGTTGATGCCCCTCTCCTGAGTGACTTGTCAGCCGACCTGCTGGGACTTGATGCAGAATCGTGGAGTCTGGCTGTTAGTCCGGAGTTCTGCAGACAGCATGACAGGCACACCATCAAACGACAGGATGTTATTTATGGTGAGAGGTTTCTTTTTCTTTGTGCCTTCAACATGACATGACATGCTTCATCCAAAAACTTCTGTTACTAGTATTTAATTTTGCGTTATTTCATATGAGCATTGTGAACTTGCAAAGCAGATTTTATTGGTTGAAGTGAACTTCAGTGGGTTGAACCAAAGAATCACATTTGACTGTAGTTTACTTTGCTAATTGGAAAACCTGATAACATACATGATGCACACTCCTTCATTCAAGATCAATAAAAATAAACTTTTGCCCAACTAAGCATCTTATCTGCATCTCTAAACATACACATTTCCACCAGATGTTTCAGTTCCCATAATCCATTTTCCCAACCCCTCTACAGAGCTGATGCAGACTGAGCTGCACCACATCCAAACCCTGACAGTCATGTCAGAGGTGTTCAGGAGAGGCATGGTGGAGGAGCTTCAGCTGGACTGGGACTGCGTGGCCCGGATCTTCCCGTGCTTGGATCCCTTGCTGCTCTTCCACAGGAACCTCTTCGGAGCTCTGCAGGAACGCAGACAGGCCACAACCCAACCTGAGAACCCACAGAATTATCTCATCCATCAGATTGGAGACATACTGCTTCAGCAGGTTGGTGAAGATTCATCCATGCGTATAAACACCCAGAGATACATGTCTATACTTAGTGTCTCATGGTCTCTTGCTCTCTCTCAGTTTTCAGATGAAAATGCAGAGAAGATGAAGCAGGTGTACGGCGAGTTCTGCAGTCGCCACACTGAGGCTGTCAACGTCTTCAAAGACCTGCAGCAACAGAACAAGAAACTGCCAAAACTTTGTCAGAGTGAGCTCCCTGACCTCTTGCGCTTTTAAAAACTAGGTTTTTACAGTAAAATGTTTTAATTGATTGAGATGATATTCTCATTATCACTTTTACCTCTGTTCACAGCAACAGAGCAATAACTCTCTGGTCAGGCGGAGAGAGGTACCAGAATTTATCCTGCTGGTCACTCAGCGCATCACCAAGTATCCTGTGCTGCTAGGAGAGGATATTGCAGTACACTCAGGGTAAGTCAGCTCTACTGTGTCCTACACTAAACTGTAAACATATCTAACTCTTACATATAAAGGTAGGGGTCTTGCATATCTAAATGTCTAAAATTTGCAACATAGCAGTTAATGGATAAGGAAATCTATATAAAATCGATATGTAAGCAGAGAGCTAAACATTTCTCTCAGTGTACATGTGCACTTTGAGTGCAGTGTAATTAAAAAAATGTGTTTTGTAATGCCCTTGTTTTTATTACTTCTCTGTTACCTCTTTCCCCCCACAGAAGGAAGTCAGGAACACTCTGACTTGTCAAGTGCCCTGGCTCAGATCCGTGACATCATTGCTGCAGTGGACCTGACTGTGAGTAAGTATGACAGGTGTCAGGAGCTGCAGGAAGTGCTGGCCCGGCTCGAGAACAAGAGCTTTGCCAAGCTGAAGAACGGCAAGGTGTTTCGCAAACAGGACCTGCACAGTAAACACAGGGATCTGCAGCATAAAGGCTTGGTCTACTGGAAAACTGCCACAGGGCGGCTAAAAGGTATGTATGACGTCCTCTGTGCCACTAGATTTTTTTTTGTTTAGTTTTGAGACAACCAAAGTATATGTATTTCTACTCCTGTTTTCAGATACTTTGGCGCTCCTGCTCACAGATGTGCTGGTTTTCCTGCAAGAGAAAGACCAGCGCTTCATATTTGCTGCTGTGGTAAGCCTCTACCGAAACAACACTTCAATCAAAGACACCTTTGCCCTCTGTCCATCCATTTCTCTCGATCTTTTAACACCAATTTTATGGGCTTTATCCATTCTTTCAGGACCAGAAGCCTCCAGTAATCCCTCTGCAGAAGCTCATCGTTAGAGAAGTAGCCAATGAGGAGAGAGGGATGTTCCTTATCTCCGCCTCATCAGTGGGACCAGAGATGTATGAAGTTCACACCACCACCAGAGAGGAGAGGAATGCCTGGATGAGACACATAAGACAAGCTGTAGAGAGGTGTGTGTATGCACGTGTGTCCAGTCAAGTCAAGTGTACAGTGTTTGTCCTGGTCAGTCTCTGTAAGTGCATGTGTGTTACTCCTTATCTAACCCACTGGTCTACCTGGCAGTTGTCCTGAGGAAGAGGAGGAGGAGGAGCGAAGCACTGAGACAGAGGAGGCCAGGCGAGCCGCAGAAGCAAGGGTTCAGAAGACTGCCAAGTTCCAAGGTAAGAAAATATTTGGATGCCTGCATGAATTTTATCTGTTACCTGTGCTGTCCAGATTTCATTCGTTGATACTGTTTTGTGTTTGTGTTTTGTGTAGAGACGCTGTTGGGTCAGGATCAGCGCATCTGCAACAGCCTGGAGGAGAAGTTACAGTTGTATGCTGAGCTCACTGAGTTAACCCTCTGCTCACCAGAACCTGTACCACATCGCCATCTGCTGGTGCAACCAGACACTGACAGTGAGATGCCACGACAGGCCTCCTCACTCCTCACAGCTGCTCTCAGAGAAGGTGAGAAAGCAACAGTGTGGCTGGAGTCATGCTGCAAATATAAGCCCAAGAATATATTTCACTCTTTTCAGTCAGTCTTTTAAGTGTCACCTGCATCACCACAGTGACTTTGAAATACAAATCTTTTGGGTTAGGGCAAATCCATTTTTGTGGGCAGCTTGAATAGTAAGAACTTACAAGAGAAACTCTCAAATACCTAATGTAATACTATATATACAGGGCTGGCCTGTTGTTGAAAAGGGGGCTCTGAGCAATATTTCTGAGGAGGACGCCTGTTCTCTACCACCTAACATGGTACACCTACACAGGTGTTTTCACTCATTTGGCTGAGTAGACCTCTTTCCAGGACCATGCTTAATTAACCACTCCCTCACTCTACTGTCAGTTTGGTTGCACCTACAAACCTTTTTCACAGTGAACATTTTAGCATAGTAGCATAGCTTTTATGAGAGTGAATACTAACTGTGTATGGCTTCCCAGGACACTTAAATGATGCAACCATTAATTTTTTATGAGGCGTTTCTTAAGTCAGGATTTCTGCTATAAATAGGTCTGTTGGATCTGGACAACTTGCTCCTTTATCATTCTTATCTGTGTAATGAGTTTGAGAACATCATATAATTTCTAGCAGAGCTCAGCCCAGTATCAGCCTGAGCTCTATTCAGGCTTTTGGGGGCATGCAGGACTTTTAATCAACTAAAATGCAGTTTGGCAAAGCAAATAATTACTCCACTGTAACAAATAGATACTGAGTGATTGTTTTAATTGGACATGTGTATTAGACTTTGCAAATATCAATATGAAAAACATAGTCTGCATACACTGGCAATCATAATCAGGAGTTTTGACAGATATTTGCTTATTTTGCAGCTGAGAACCTGATCGCCATTCTTCAGACTCGTGATGGCCTCTCTGTACAGAATCAGAGCTCTCCTGTCCGAGGACCAGAGTGCTGCAGCTACAACAGTCATGGCAGCAGCATCCAGGAGTCTCCCTCTGAACGTGAGCCGCAGATATACACTGTAATTTTGAATGTCATTTTGTATGTTTGTCCTGAAGTTGGCACTGCTGCTCATAATGTGCAGGCTGTGCCATTTACTATGTTACTTCTCCTGTCCTTGCCCCTGCAGCAGACTATCTCAGCACACTCAGTATGAGCTCTACCTCTCTTGGATCAGACACAGAGTTGTCAGGGCTGGATAGTGTGTTGTGGAGCTCTGCTGTCGAGCTGAGAAGAGGAGACACCAAAGGAACACTGTTAAAGGTTGAACCACTGGTTCCTCTTAAGCAATGTTTGTTAATGAATAAATATACATTACTGTTCCCCTCCTAATAACACTTTGTTCTGTAGGTGGCGGAGAGCGTCCAGAGCCTGACTCAGCTTCTCTATAGTCTGCAGGTGAGATAACACACAAGTCTCATCGTCTGTGGTTAAATGAGTTCATATCTGGATTGAAAGGACATCATTGACATTTTAGTCAATAAGCTGGCTATCAAATTTCCAGCCCTCATTACGGGATGTATGGAATTTTTATATTACAACTTGAGTGTGATCAGGTGTTTCCTCCTTGTGTTTGCAGGCTGCAGTGACCCTTCAGGACAGCTGCTATGAGGTCCAGAAACTTCTTCTTCAGGAGGGAGAGAAGCCTCAGCTCCGAGTCCTCTCTTCCCTCCAAAACAGTCTGGTACCAGTCACATGCTATCCACGTTAAAATAAATGTTTTTACTATATGTTAGCCCATACCAGTGTATCAGTGGTTTGAGAAAGTTAGATAACAATTATTTTATCTTTCTAAATTATGAAAGAAAGGAATAAACCAGTTTTTGTTTTTGTTCAGGAGCAGGAGAAGCAGAGGAGTATTGATAAGAGGAAAGAGGAAGTAGAAAAGAAGGGTGTAGAGCGGAGGAAAGAAGAGGTGGATGAGGTGCAGAAACTCCACATGAAGCTGAAACAGGAGCAGCAGCGCTGGGACAAAGAGTGTCTGGTCAGGGAGAAACAACAGGTGAGCCTCAGAATGGTGATGACCTAAAGATTTAAATATATACTCTGATATGTCTGTTGCTTGTCTTTCCTGTCTCCCTCTGTTCTCGTTCCATGGAAGCTTGGTGCACCACCAAAAATGTTGTGGTGAGCACTGTGCACACTGAGGCCTCACCCATATCTTTCATCTGTGCCAGTTTCTGATCATATCACACCAGAATCAAAGCTGTCAAATAAATGAAAAAAAAAAACACCACTAGGTGATATACTGTAACCTTGACTAAATAATACAGTAAATAGAAACAGTCATTTCAGCAACAACAAAAAACGAAGACTGTCACATAGCGACAAAATCTATGACCTATGAATTCACCTCGCCCTTATCAGTTATTTTTAGATTGCAGTGACACATCATCAGCACAGAATGTGGAGAAAATTAAGGTGTGATCTTGTGAAGTTTTGTAACTTCCTTTTCCTTTGACCTCATCAGGTTGGAGTTCCTGTCTTTTCAGTGGGATAACTGGTGAACTTGTTTCTTAACAACAACATATATTCTGATGAATTCAAAAAACAGGTTGTCTGTCAAGGCTTTAGTCTGTGGGCTTTTTTTCATCTATGATGTGTTTTCCCTTATATAATTTTTAATGTCAGTGTCAAGTGGTAAATTTGGAGACAAACACTAAAATGTGTTGTTTCAGCTAGCTGAAGCATTTTCTACTCTTTGTTGTGCTGTTATTACTTGTGCCTACATTTAGCTAAATGCAAGAGAGGAAAAAATACACAAACATTAAAACAGACTTTTGTGTTTACAGAGTGAACAGGAGAGTGTGCTGGAGCAGCGAGAGCAGCAGTGCCTCCTGGAGGCTGAGCGTCTGCGCTGTGAGCGTGAGGAGCTGGAGGCCCAGCTGCTGGAGTATCAGCAAAATCTGGACAGACTGAGGGACGGCCAGAGGAGTGTGGAGAGGGAGAAGGAGAAGATTGAAGCCCAGCAGAGGCTTCTCCAGAGCTGGAGACACAACCGCCAGAGCAGCCTGCCTGTTACAATACCACTGGATGGTTTTAAGGTATGATGGGGAGGAGGAGAGAGAGGGGAAGGTAGCAAAAAACCCCTGAACACAGCTGAGCAAACCAGCTGAGCAAACCATGTCCCCTCTGCTTTCTTGGTGTTGTTTCAATGTCCCAGGTGTCCAGCCACAGCCGCTCAGGCAGTCTGGATGGTAGCTGTTCAGTGTACGAAAACGAGGCAGCTTTGCTCTCCTCCCTACAGCATAACCTCCCCCACCACCAGCCTGCCAACAACAACCAACACCAGCGTCTGCTCTCAGTGTCGAGGAAGAACCACGATGGCCCTCTGCACAGCTCTAGCTACACCGCTAACCTCGGCCTCAGCGCCAGCCTCTACAACAGCCTCAACACTCTGCTGAGCCAGGCGCACAGCAAACAGCCTCCGGACAGTCTGACATACCCAAACTGCAGTAGCAACCACAGCTGCCCTCGGCCTCTCAACGACTCTGTCCACCCATTCAGTAGCAGGGTCACTGCACAGCCACAGAGGACCAACAACAGTAAGACGACTTACTACACATGGAATCATACAAGATAGTTAAGAAACCATATTCTGATATTGATTCTATGTTGTACATACAAAAAATAACATTCCTCCAAAACAAATGATCTTTGTCTCCTTCCAGCAGACTTCAGCCCATCATTGGACAGGCGACCCCTGGGTCCCTGGAGGTCAGAGGTCACAGGTCACAGACTTTTCGAGGACTACTCCTCCTCTCCCTCTCTCACCCCCCTCCTTCCCCCGCAGGCTTATCTCTCTCTTGAAGGACAGAACGGGGAAGAGGGAGGTGAGGAGAACATTGTTTATCTCTGAGAATCGTTCCAGAGAAACAAACAACGCGAGCTGCCTGACACATAACTGGACCAACAATATATCTGTTGCTTATATGTGTTTGTGAATGTGCGCATTTGCATCCATCTAAATGTGATGGGTGTGACTTCATTTAAAAAAAAACAACCTATATAATCAAATAAGGGAATAACTGAAGGGAGGAAGTATATAAGCAGACATACTGTACGTGCCTTTGTCAGTGTGTGTGTGTGTGTGTGTGTGTGTGTGTGTGTGTGTGTGTGTGTCAGCCATTAATCATTTTCTTCCTGTGTGATCAAACCATGGTGCCTTTTTGCAAACAAGCTCTTTGTAAATCAGCTTTTATACTTGTGCTCCCTGTGTTTTTACCTCTACTATGATTCTTTTTAGTATCCGTTGGACTCTCCGTTTGACGGCAGAGATACCTTTTGTGCTACAAACACTGGGACCTAAAGCACCAGGAAGTCTGGACAGAAGTGTTGATGTTATTTTCCTGTGAGCACTTAAAAGAAAATGGAGATATTTGAGAAGCCAATTGAGTCCTTCCCCAAACTATGTATAGAGTGGTATTATTTCTCCATGTCGTCTTTAATATTTATGAGGGTTTGTGAGCATTTAAAAGACATATAATTGTACTGACATAATTGTATAGATATTAAATATATGTATAATTTTATGAAAAGGCTACCTATGCACACTATAATAGAGGAGGAGCTTAATTTTTCTCACTTAAGTGCCAAAAATCTTGCTATCTGATACTGTAATTGATTTCTGTAAAGAATGTGGCTGTATCTGTATTTTTTCCTGTTCGTCTCTTTTTCTGGTAATTTATTGTGTGTAAATTGCTTCTTGCACTGTCAACATTAATAATATTTTGTTTGATATGTGTTCTCTTGTAATCTCTGTAATCAAAACTGCGATGTGACATAGCATTATTGTGCTGTATATAAAACTATTGTGGCAAACATCTGTTTTGTTTTTTTGTTTTGTTTTTTTGCCTCGCATAAAACACAGCAGCCACGGTTCAACATTTGCACACCACGTAGTGGTTTCGATGATGCAATACTTTTACAGTAATAGTAGGCTGCTGTTAACCACTGACTCATGACAGTTTCAGTTAGCATTTGCAGTGTGTGGTCAGTGTTTCACTCTGGCTTTACAATTCATCGCTTCTCTACTGAGAGGATGAAAAGTTTCAGAATATCCTTGATTAACCTGCTTGGGTTGTACCTAATATTTTCTGAAGATCACAGTGGATGCTGCTTGGACACTGGTGAGTTCAATTCATTTAAATTTTTCAATTGCCACTGTTAAACTCCTCAGATATGTCCTGTAATCACTGTGTTTTTTGTGTGCCAGTTTGGCAGCCACCAAGACCGAACATCAGTCCTCTGCAGGCTATCAGTGACAAGCAAAGCCTCGTGGTGAGCTGGCTGGTAAACCACAGTGGCTTAGCAGGCAACATTTATGAGATCCAGATCAGCCGCACTGAAAACCACATCATTATTTACAGTGTGAGTACTGAAGATCTTATGCCTGTACTTCTTGTTGTTTAAAGGCTCTGTATAGTTGCTTCCCATTCATTTTATGGTATTGATTATGTTACTTTTAACAAGATTACTGTGAATAATGATGTCATGGATAATCACCAACTCAAACCGACTCTGTTGATTTAGGCAAATGTCAGCGTACCCTCTACAGATACACATCAATATACATGGACTTGGACCTCTGACCTGCCTCTGGAGTGCGTGAATCACTCGGTCAGGATACGACATTTCTACAATCAGTCTTTCCTGAGTCCCTGGAGCGAGTGGGCAACTAACAATGGTGAGATGATGCCATTCTCATCCTTAATTGTCAATGCATGTGAGTAAAACCAGACCAAATACATAGAAAACAGGTCTGTTTTTCTTGTGTGCACTGTTTCACTAATAAGATTGTGATATCAGATAGTAGTAGTACTAGTTGCTGTTTTCTCGAGTGAGGCCCCCATCCTTTTTCCTCTTCCCTTTCACCAATCTTTTAATCAGTGTTTCTCAACTGTTGCAGTGTCTGTTGCTGTCATTGCAAATGTATGTTGCAATGCACCACCTACTTAAAGACTGCCCATAGTATACTTGGATGGATAATGTTTTTAAAGTAAAACACTACCAGGTATCATGTCTCTCGTTTATCTGTTATCCTGCACTAAGAGGGTGAGTGGTAGTAAGGGTTCAGGGGTCCTAGAACAATCAAGGGATTATGGGTACCTGTAGTAGCACCACTACTTGTGTGCAAAGCTGACCATATCCTCACCAGACTGCACTATAACTCTTTTCTGTGGCCTACAGGAGCTGAGGCGAAGGATAAGACCAAGCTGTTTCCATTCCAGCAGGTGCTGAGAGAGGGCACCAGTGGCGTGTTCTGCTGTGTTCCCCCAGTAGGAGTCAATATCACCAACATAACCCTCAGTAAAAAAAAATACCCTATTATCAGCATTGGAACCAGAGTCAAGGCCATCGTTGTACCTAATCTGACTATCCCAAAAAATCCCCGAAAAGCTCTGTTACTCACTTGCAGCGACACATCTGGAAAAGGCGACAGTTACATCTGGAACTATGTCAGTTGTGAGTTTGAATTATTCTTATTTTTGTTCACGTTCTTGACATTCTTTTAATAGTAATTGTCCATAAATAATTTTTTTTTTACATACATGTATGTATCTGGGTGCTGTAGTTCCTCCCCAGAAGCCCAGACACCTCAGCTGTGTGACCTCAGACATGACAACTGTCACCTGCACCTGGGATCCAGGCAGAGCTCGTGACCTATATGATCACAACAAGCAAACATGCACTCTTCACATAGAGTAAGAACACACGCTACCAAACATTCAGGATGTATCTGTAGTGTGCAGAATTTCAGGCATACATTGCAGTATATTTGTAAATACTGGTTTAACATAATGCCAAATGATGGTGTGAGGAAGATTTGATGTCTTTAGTATTTTTTCCTTCCAGTTCCCTCTTTGATTAAAAAAAAAATTAGGCTTGATTTGCCATAGTTGAACAAATCTTCCCGAGTGAAGAAGGAGATAGGAGATTAGGAGTTTTCTCTCATATAGTATATTAATATTTGTTTTATTGCAGTAAATAATAAGATTTCAAACATAGACTTTATATTAAGTTCATTTGGAGCTACTGCACTTACATGTTCTTCAAATTAGGCCACAAAAGTATTCCATACTCATACTCACATTTTAAAGACAGCTTGACAACACTCAAAAGCCAGAGAAACTATGGTGTATCCAAACAACCAAATTCCAAGCAGACAGTTCTACTGAATTTCTAGTGAGACTTTTCCCATCTTTGTTGTGGAAAACACAGGAACTCAGACCAGGCACCCGTCACCTGTGGGCCATCATCCTGTACTTTCCAGGCCATCCCAGATTTGGAAGAGTACAACATCAGTGTGGTGGTGAAGGACCAGCTGGGAGAGGAGACAGCAAGCTATAGCTTCAATATCTCTGAAAGAGGTCAGAGGTCACCTGAACATCTAAACAGAATATGGAATATACAGTATATGCTAAAGCCACGGTTGTGGATTTTCTTCTGTCTTCTTCTGTTCTTCAGGAGATAGTTTCAAACATTCTCAGAGAGTACAATGTAAAAATCTGACATGCAAAGAGTCTGCACAACAAAAATCTCTTCTCTGACATGTTCTTTCAACCGTCTCACCCCATGCTTCTCATAAGGGGATGCAATTTTATTGACTGGTCAACAGTTATCCACAAGGCTGTCTAATTGATCTACTGAGTCATGACTGTAGCAGTGCCTAGGATTACACTTACTTGACTGATGTTCCCACCTGCACTCAAAGGGAAACCTTTTCTTAGGCTGTTAATGATCTGCAGGTCAGCGTGATCTTTTCTCTTCTCCGTCACTCTGCACACATTTACTAAATTGTACCATCGGATTTGTGTGTTGCTGTTAGTGTCTCCTGTTACGGAATGGGGAGGAGTGAGCCCTGGGATGACAGACACCACTGTGTCCTGGATCGTACAGGGAAACCTGACTCAGATGAACCTCCTCTGTCAGGTCGCTGTAGACCCAGGCAGCACTACCGAGGTGAGTATAATTGAGTTTAACTAAAATATTCATACTGCAGAAATGGAAGCTTTAGTGCATTTTTTAACCTTCCTTCTGTGTGTTTGTAACAGCTGAATTGCAAGAGCGTGAGTGATCCCTGCAAAGTCAAACTGCAACATCTGCTACCCAGCACCCGCTACTCTACTAGGGTGCGCTGCTCTGTCAATGGCAGGTTCTGGGGAAAATGGACCAAGCCCATACCCTTCACAACCTGTGAGTACAAAAAGTGTGTCTTACTGGGAGCAGACAAGAATCAGCTGAGCCAACAATACAAGTCCTAGACATCACAAATTTGGTTCAAGGCCAGACTTTAAACTACTGGTAGTACTACTGTGCTAGTACATACAACACGTATGCTGGTAGTGGTATTGAAAGATCTGTTGATGCCTGTGACACCTAAACAAATAATCTTCATGTGCTTTCCTCAGATCCATTTGTAACCTTAGACTTATGGAGGAGAATAAAGCAGATGTCTGACCCCTACAGTCGTCAAGTTACACTATTGTGGAAGCTGGTGAGACTTGTCTGTTTTTTGTCTGTGTCTGTTTTCCTACAGATGTGTCATTCTGGCACAAGTATTGGTGTAATGGTGCACAAACTCTGTTTGGTTTAGTTAAGGTAACATATATCACCACAGCTTGAACTTTCATCACTATCTTTGTTCTCAGGATGATCTTGGCTCAGCAACTATCCAAGGTTTCACAGTTCAGGGGTCGCAGGAAGGGCAAAACAGGACTGAGTTGATACCTGCTTTAGACAGTGAACAGACCCAGGCAGAGGTCCCCATTGGTCCGGGGCAGTATGACTTCACTGTTGAGGCTATCCTGCGCAATGGCCCCTCCATCCCTGCTCACATCACCATCCCAAAGTTGGACGATACCAGTGAGTACCACGGAGTCAGCTTAGATTCTCTCAATTTAGCTGGAATTACACATACACGCTTCTCCCATCACGTCATATTGCTAACTTGTTGTCCTTGGCAAGTTTGTATTACAAAAAATGGAGTCGACAGAGGAAAAAACTGATACTGGTGGCGATCAGTAGCTTATATTTCTGCCATTAGATGGTCATTGTACAGTGAGAGGAAAATCATTCTTAGATAAAATGTCTAAAAACTTGTTTGTTGTTAGTGTTGTGTTTTGAATCTACCATCACTACTATTTTTCTGGATTCATCACTTTAGATATTTTGTTTTGAACTAAATGTGTTTTTTTTCTCATCCACAATCTAAGATATTCAGCAGTTTGTACATATCAAGTGGTAAAATTTGTTAAATTTGTTTTTCTGTCCAGAGAACCTGCTAGTAGAGAAGCAGTTGAACAGCAGCTCAGCTGGTGGTTTCAATCTCTCCTGGGCTGAAGAGGACACTGCTACTTGTGGCTTTACAGTGGAGTGGTGCGTCCTGGGAAATGCAGTGCCTTGTACTCTGCAATGGATACATTTGCCAGAGGGAAACAACACATTATTCCTCGCTGCTGGTAAGTGTTTGTTTTATTGTTTTCCTTTAGTGGTCACTCTAAATGCATCCTTTAAGATTTTCCTATTTTGTCATTTATCGTCATACACCTTTATTTTGCAGGAAATTTTGAAGCAGGTACCAGGTATACATTTAATATCTATGGATGCACAGAAAATGGACACAGACTACTGGAGATACAGACTGGATACTCACGAGAGCTTAGTAAGTGTTATACACATCTGTCAACCATATTTGTTCATGAGATTAATTAGGTGTTTCATAAGGTGTGACCTGAGGTTTTGACACAGGATGTCTTCATCCAAGGCTCTAATGAAGACATACCCCAGATCACATCGATGCACAAGACACTGTCTTTCCTGTTTTTCAGATATGCAGAAAGGAGTGAGCATAAAGAAACAGAGACAAGAAGGCAATGCAAATATTTATCTTAACTACTGATGTCTGATATAGAAGCTACTTTCTATCAGATCGAAGATCAACAGATTCTGACTTCTGCACAACAATGCAGGTGTCAGCTAGAAAGTCCCTTTGGGTTGACATCAACTAGGGAAGTTGCATTGCTGTTAGAAGTGTGTTGCTTTCATAGATTCTTAGATTAGATTCTATCTGTCTTCCTTCCTGAAAACCACCTCCCTTTTTCCCAGAAGCTGTTCAGTCCCCTAGTCTAGTTGAACCTGTTCAGATTACTTCCTCAACTGTGACACTGGAATGGCATTACAATGAGGCTGATCCATCTCATCCGGCGTTCATCACTGGTTACTTGGTTATTGTACAGGAATTTGGAGGTCATACTGCAAGTAGGTGCACAGGACAGCTTCCAGTGTCAATAATTCTTGATCTCTTTCTATGCAAAATATAAATGTTATGCAAAATGTAATAACTTATAGTGTAGATGCAAACTATTGTGACAATCATACATTTAAGTTTGAACAAATAACGATACATTTCTTTCGTCAGATAAACACTGATTTTAGTCATGCTTGAGTTATGATGCTGATCAACAACATGAAAGGCAATAATAATCTTGTGTGCATTTAGGAATGTTCAACGTGTCAGACCCTCAGAAGAAGTCTGTGACCATAGAGGGTCTGAAGCAGAGCCATAAGTATGTTTTCTCTGTGAGCGCTCTCACAAAGAAAGGGCCTGGAGAACCAGCCAAAATCAGAATCACAACCAAAGCCAACTGTGAGCTCTACAACATCCAGTGCAATCACAGAGATACAATATACAATATATATATTTTTTATTATTGTTTTTCTCAGATTCTGGTGCACAGCCTTGATTTCTACTGTTTGGTTGTAGAAGCTGCTCAACCTCTGTTTCCTTTGGTAGACACTGCTCACTTAGCCAAGATACTGACTCCCATCTTATTACTGCTGGGCTGTACTGTTCTCCTTTGGCCTAGAAGAAAAACGTGAGTAACTTCATCTTCAAATCTTTAACATTCATTCCTCCAGAAGATACCCGGGGCCTCTCTTTTTATCTTATCTTTTTTGTTTGTTTGTTTGTTTTTTCTTCCAGGCTGAGGAGAGGGCTGAAGAAGGTATTTGCTTATCCTGCTGGTATGGACATCAGAACTTCTGAGTTACACAGCTTCCTGCAAGAGGTATGGATATACCACTCACACAATCAAAATATGCACAGAGAAAACAGCTACAATTTTTTCATTATAAGATGCATTTAGCACATAATACTTTGTAATATTCATTCAAGGAAATATTAAACTATTTCAATAAACTAAAATTGATGCACTTTACAACATAACTAGCGCAATGCCCCCTTTACAGTGGTTTTAAAAATTGAGCTTGTTTATTAGCTTATTATAGATATCATAACCACATTTCTGTATATTCAGGTGACTCATTACTTGCATTCAAATACATCATCAGAAAGCAACTCATCAACCTGCTTTCAAAACATGTAGAATAATTTATCTCTTGGTACAAAGTTGGTTTTAAGAGTATTAAAGGTGCCATTTGTTTAGTTTTTGCTATCGCTACATAGCTAACGTTAATGCTAATGTTAGCATTAGCATTGTGGACAGTAGTCTTGGAGTGGAACAGAGGTTAGAGACAAGGATGGAGCTCTTGCTTACCAAGAAAGGTAAGCAAACAGCTGTTAATGCTGACATTGGCTATTCAGCGATAGCATACATACACTCTAGTCACACACACTATTTTGTGTACTTGAATCCTACAGATATGGACCTGCTCCTATCTAAATTTGTGTAATTATTTGCCTTAAATATACATTATTTTAACCCCCTCTACTTGTTTGTATAGACTGGTGAGAGGGTGCAGCCTCACAAGGTGGAGGAGTGCATCAGCTGTGAAATTGAGATCCTAAATACCCACACTCCTCCAAATGAATCAACCACATGGAGAGATCCTGAATCCCTGAACATGCCACCTTCTCCTTGTTCCAAGTTCTCTGCTCCATCCTTGTCTCTAACCTCTGTTCCACTCCAAGACTACTGTCCACAGTCAGCCACGCTGCTCTTCGAGGGACCGGCCCCTCAGCAAATGACATGCATCACAAACAAGATTTACTTTAACTCCACAGTGGGGTATTTATCTCAGCCACAAGAGGTTGCATTCAGTGAAATCAAACCAAGCTTTGAACCCTCAGATTGTCTGCAGGAATCATGTAGTGTTGTATATGGTTACATCTCCAGTGATACAATGAAGAATGAAGAAGAAGACAAAGCCAAAGACCTCATTTAATGCCTCAATTTTAATTGTTTGAATACTGTACATGAGATGCTTTGTTCATCTGGACATGAAGTGTATCCGCAGCTCTTTATTGTACATAAGATTTTGTATTTCTGCCACACTTTAACATACTACATACATATGTGATATGACTGAAAAATGTAGTTTGCAAACGTATTGTAACATATTGTAAAGAGAGCAGAAAACAAGGAGCAGGTATTCTAAAAAAAAAAAAAAAGCAGCATTTTAAACAACTCTGCTTTCTCTGCTGCAGTCGAGTCTAAAAATGAAACTACAGGAGCTATTGTATGTGACAGTGTATTCAGCAGCTTAAGGGAAACTCACAGCAAAGATTTTGCTGAACTGTGAAGCAATCAGAGATCTTTATCCACAGGATGCAAATGATACCAGTGATAAGGCAGCTGAACATATCAGGCGGAAGGAGAAGACTAGAGTATGACATGAGCTGATTTTTTGTTCTGCAGTCATGATTCCCATGTCCAGCAAATAGCATTTGTCATAACTGATGGATGTAATATGATGCATATAAAGCGTAATATTGCCCTGTTCATTTCCGGGTGCCAAAGAAATCAGATTTTTTAAATACAGATCATTGTTTTAGTAATTTCAAAGGCATTTGAGGAGGTGTGTGTGATTGTTCTTGCATCCAGGTTCAACACGGAACAAGTTTATAGCAGGAAATCTGTCACCTTGGTTTTTACTTTGGTGTTACTGTTTATCAAAAAATAACACAGCTGTGAGTGAGTGTGATCTTGGTATTACTCAAGGCAGAAATCTGGGTTAGAATAAAGACTAATCTTGCTTATTTCGACAGTTTTCATCTAGTTTGCCATCTGTTGGACATGCGGTGTCACAACAAATTTTTGTATTGAACACTCAAGTTTAGAATGCATACACTCACTGAGCACTTTATTAGGAACACCATACTATCACTGGGTAGGGACCTCCGTTGCTCTCAAAACAACCTCAAGTCTTCGTGGCATGAATTGCACAAGATGTTGGAAACATCCCTTAGGGATTTTGGTCCCTCTTGACATGATTGCATTTGTCAGCTGCACGTTCATGCTGCCAATTTCTCATTCTGGCACATCACAAAGGTGTTCTATTGGATTCAGATGATTGATTGACAATAAAGAGCCCTGTGTCCCAAGAAAACACTCTCCACACCATTACACCACCACCACCAGCCTCAACTGTTGACACAAGGCACTTTGGCTCCATGGATTCATGTCGTTAACACCAAAATTCGGACCCTACCATCTTCGTGTCTCACGTTTTTCAAGCCTTTAATTGTCCAGTTTTGTTGAGCCTCTTCCCATGGAACCTGCCGGGGTCTTCTGCTGTTGTAGCCCATCTGCCTTAAGATTCAACATGTCCATTCTGATGCTTTTCTGCTTGCTACAGTTGTAAAAAGTGGTTATCTGAGTTACTGTAGCCTTTTTGTCAACACCAACCAACCTGGCCATTCTATCCTAACCCTGACCTATTCAGTATAATCTGTGGTTCAGTGCAGCTACCATCCAAAATTTCAGTGTTATCAAAACTATTTACATATCTGCCGTTATGTTTTGACAAATGTGGTTGCACGTAGTTTGTCAGTTTTTAGTCAATTGTCAGTTAAGCTATCTCTGCTCTGATGAGTTCTTAATTCCCAGGCAACACTCTCCCCATTTCCACCAAACCACATTCCCTGCTCATTACTATTCTGTTCACGCCTCTCTGAGGTTTAAGTTGTGGAACTGGTTCTGGAAATGTGTGTCAGACCTCCGCTGTGGCTGTGACACAGTCAGTTACTTTAATAACATGTGTAATACTATATTAAGCAGTGTAGCTCAGTGGCCACTGCATGTGTCCATCTGGCCCAGGTGACCACTTACATGTACATGCCATAAAAAGACCAGTCTTGAGTTTTTTTCATGAACTGGTATGAAATGAATCTGACCAGATATTACTGACGCCCATCAGGCACTCACACATGAAAAAAACTGATGACAAATCAGAGATAAGAATTGTTTTCTTTTACACTCATACTGGCACTTAATCTGTTTACTGCCCTGCTTTCAATAAAGTTTCTGCATAAATAAACAGAATTTGACCTGAGGGGAAAAAAATGCCACACCTCCCAACACTTTTCTTCATTCAGTGCTTAGAGTGAGTTAGAAATACACCACAAAGCAAAGGAAAAGCAGGTCATTGAGTCTGATTTGAGGTTTCACCAATTGTGTCTCACTGATCTTGGTAAATATTTATGGTCACATCCACTAACTGTAAAAAACATAAACCACAGTTTATTATAGAGTCAAAAGTCACAGTACTTACAACATCCTGAGTAAATTGAAACTATAAAGACTTCAAAGAAGACAACAAAGAACACTAAATTAATATCAATTCCAGGATTTCTATAGCAAATGCTGTCTAAGGACTCAAGTGGAGGTGATTTGCTGACTGTCCTCAGCACCCTGGCAGCTCCAGGGTGTTTACCAAAAACATGACAGATGACAGATTAAAATGGATGTAAATGAAATCTACTGATGTCATTAAGAAATACTATGCAAGAATGGAGGACATGCTTAACGTGCAACTGCCCATTTGGTGCAGGTAAAAACACATATACTAAATATACCACAAACTCTCTCTCAGACACACACAGCTTATTGGTCACTGGAGCGGGCCGTGGCCTCGTTCCTCAGTAGTGCAGAGTTCACGGGGGAGAAAAAGCCAGAAAAAAGCCAGAAAAAAGAAGCACAATCTGACCTAGCAAAAAAAGTGATTCATGTCATCATGGAGCCACCAGCAGAGAGTAAAACTGGTGACATGTCCACTCAGTTTTGTTTTGGGTTTTTCTGCTGGTTTGATCTTGTTGGATCTATTAGGAGGAGGATCTTCTTCAGCAGCATACTGTCACTCTGGTGCTTTTCTCTGACTGGGAGCAAAGTCTGCTCTCAGATTTTAGTCTGCACCATTACGATCCAAAAAAAACCTGCTGAACAGACGCGACCTGGAAGGCAGTCTTCACACAGAATTCCTCTGTTGCACTCTTACCCTCACCTTGCTGTGCTTTCTGAAAGAGAAAAACAAACGAGTGCTTAAACAACTACAATGAAATAGTAACACAGTTTAATATGAAGTCGGAAAAAGTGGCGATCATGTGAGGTGGGATACAAAGTTCAGACCTGTGACACTAACAGGCAGGTCAACAAATAGCAGTTTGCAAGATCACTGTGTAAACAAAATCAAATTGAAGCTCCAGCGAAATCAAGTTAGGGCCTGTGTCTGGTCTTTACCTTTGAGGTGGTGACACCATGCACTTCCAGAGGACTGCATAGAGAGCAAGTAAAAAGGCAATGAACACTGTAGCTGCAATTGCACCTAAAAGCACAAAATATACATATGTTTATTTTGCATGTGTTAAAAATACAACTTCAAAACATGCATGTGCCCTAATGAGGACCAAGTGTAGTGTAGCATGATTCAGTTTTTAGGTCCTGTGCAGGGAGTACAGCAGAAATAATTTGTTTACCTGCTTTTCATCCTGTTGAGCTGAATGAACCACAGAAAACAAAAGAGCTATGTTTCATGACTGCAAATTCATCCTCATATTTGTGCTCCTGATTTCCCTATCCTTCCTCACTGCACTTCTGTATTCCAAAATTTCTCCCTTCCTGACAGAGGTTATATTTGCAAAAGTCACTTTTCAGAGCTCTGCAGACTATTATCCTGCACTCATAATATCACTGACCATTCCTGAGACCTGAGGAATTTCACTGCCCTTTCCAAATTTCTAGTCTGGGTCTGGGTGAACTGACAAGTATTTCAAACAAAACTTTCATCCACAGAATTTGATCCTGACCAGCAGTGAGCTGTGTTTCAAAACAGAATGGTAGATGGTTAACAGCCACTTGGTGCATGGTTTACTGACACTGTGTTATATGATTTTTTTAAGTAATAATGTCCTTTAAAAATGTTTGAGGTGTATTATTGGGTTGCAGGGAGGCACCACTTTCAGATTGGTCACACATTTGCATGCTCTCACAATTAAACACCATATGTATTATGGGACATGTGGCAGTCTAGAAACTTGAGTGACCTGGGGTCACCAAAGTGCAAAGGTTTTCTAGTAAGAAACCTGCAGTACAGGGTTCAAATGATATGCAGGAAATACACAGTGTAAGTTGCCAACACACTGCATATTCAAATGCACGCAGAGAAAGAAGTGTGTGTTGTGGAAGTTTTATATTTTTGAATGTGTGCGACAAAAAACACCATTCTCAGTATTTTTGGAAAATCTTGGTCTCTGGCTCATCCAATGAAAATAACCCTGAGCAATTTGATCATAATCACAAGACCTCTATTGCTTTGCAGTCGTTCTCCAAAAAGAACTGCCAAATAAAATGTTTTAAAGCCCGGCTGGCTGTCGGTGGTGTAACTCGACTCCCCTTTATTTGTGGGTCTCGACACTCTGCGTGAAATAGGCGGTCTTTGTGAGCTGTTGACTCAAGGTGGTATATCTTACAAACCAGGTGGGTCCTGAATTGTAAGATATACCACCCAGGTCCTGGGTCTGTAAAGACATCAGATTTTGGTCAAAGTGGTGCTCACCAGGGATGATTCCACTGTTCCGGGTTAAAGAGCCCTCTGTGCGGGAGGGACGGGTGGCGGCTGTCGTTGAATCTTCATCGGAAAGAAAAAAGAAATATTTGAAAAACAATGCTGATATAAAAAATTACTGTGTGTGTGATACATTTGCTTAATGATCTAGCATCTGAATTGCTCACTATTAACATGCAGGTGTGTGAACAAAGTAAAACACTTTATCATACATGAACTAAACGATAAATCCTGACATATGTGGATTTGGGCACAGCACCTTTATTCCAAACCAGCTTTAGCGAGCTCATGACGTGCAACGTTTGTTGACAATGTGTCGTTGATTCAAATTTTTTGGTCATTTCTGAATATTACAGTTCTGTACAGTGCAGCCCTCAGGAGCCTGTTTGTTATGTTATTTCCAGTCGTCAGTTAACTTTCCTGATCTCCTTATCGATCAGTAACTCCCCTCTCTGGTAAACCAACTTACTATAATTTATTATATACATTCTCTGTGTAACTAAAACAGTCACATACCCACTTCACAATTATAGTTAGCTGTTTTGTCTGCGAGCATTGACCAGCAATTGTGTTGTCTGATGCTGAATTTGCTAGAATTGTTGTGATCACTGCACTTTCATTTTGTACATGGACTACTCACCTTCTTTGGCACTTTGCTATTTTCCCTGTGATGCTCATGAGCTAAAATAAGTATTAATTGCCAGTCATTTAAAGCTGGCATACTACTAACTGGAATTTATCTGATGTGGATTCCCCTGTTTATCTGGAACTGTAGTGCCATTTAGGTGTTTCAAAGTTAAGGCCCTTTTTGTTTGGATTTCTAAGGCGTGTCTGTACTAAAGCTTTTTACTAGAATTTTTAAAAACACTTACATCTAAAAATTACAGTTATGCTCTTAAAATTAAAACCAGGATTGGCTAAACAGCTTGGCTTAACTACAGCTCAAGAAGACGATAGGGGAGATAAAAATCAAGAAGAGATAAAACCTCACCATTAATCTGCTGAACAGCATGTAACAGCTGCCGTGTAACATCTGGGTCAACCATCTGAAAATGCAGCAAAACATTCATGTTTGAACAAAAAAAAAATGTAGGTGCACCGACGGAACAGGACACACCACCCCAGCTCGGGAAAACAACTCGCCTTGTTCTGCAGGTTAGAAGTTAGCCATTTATTTCAGTTACATGCGCTTGGAAAGGAGAAAAAGAAGGAAAACGAGTCAGCAACAAGTCACGCTGCTTACAGCTGAGGAGGGAAATTTGCTGCAGGAAGTCCAGCAATAAGGAAAATCAGAGGGCTTAGGGCTGCGACGCACGCAAAGATAAGAAAATGTGCAAGATAAGAAACTGTAATTGAGATAAATATTTCCAAAACATTAAAGTCGAGACCACACGTGCTCCTATAGTTTACAGTGTTAAACCGCTGCCAGTCCAGGTACAACCCTTAATCAAATACTACCCATCGCAGGCTTGTAAACCATGTCAGTAAAGCAGGACTATATCCCGATAGTGAGACTAACTCTTGGATCGTGAGGCATCGCTGCTCTTCAGAGTCTCTTTTAGCTTCTCACCTTCGAGCTTTTTCCGCTGTTGATGATAGTTTCGCTCTTGTTTTTCAGCTCCGTCCAACTGTTTGAGGTCGCGCGGTCAGATCTCATCAGTTCATGCTGTTTTCCTCTCACCTCAGCTGTGCGCTGAGACGCGCCTCTCGTGCTGCGTTCAAGCGCTTCCACTGGAACTCGTACTTACATGTAGCATACAGATAAGATCCTCCACACATGCTGAATAACGCAAAATTAAAGGGGAAAAAAGTTCATTTAAGCTGCTGATTTGTTTTTATCCTTGCTAATTACCTCTTGTTTGTGATTATTTGCAAGTTGTATTACCCAGATACACTCTCGCATCTTTCATTTGTGCCATTAAGTTGTACCATTTCCTACAAGAGAAGGGTGCACCAGGTTCTAGCTAAGAGTGAGGCCACACAGCCCTGAGTTTGCTGATTGTTGATATAGATATTAAAGATAGGACTGTTGACTTCCTGTTGCTGGACAGAACAAGTTCACCTTAACAGTGTTTTACAGGATGTCCTGAGACACCTCACTGCCACCTTCGAAAAACACAACCCACGTGGATGCCTGAAACAATGAAGACATAGCACAGAAGAAGCTATTTTTTTGTTTATCTAAGCAAAACAACATGTTCTGTAAACAGTCAGTGTTTCAACAAAACTGTTCCAAAAACAAAATGTTAATACAGACAGAAAAAAATGTTTATTATCTATACGTCTTTTTACATTTGCAGACCACATCTGGACAAAAACGTTTAATGCAGACTGTTAAACACACTGGTCAGTGAGACCTGACCTGCAAATAGCTACAGCATAACTCTATAGATCTGACAGATTCTCAAATTCAGCACATCAATTGGAATTTTTGCAGAGAAGAAATCAGACAAGTATCTCAGAAACAACCCTGGACAAGCGTCACATGGGAGTTAGTCTTACGAATAGCATATACAAAGATTCAATTTACTGTCCTTTATGAGAAATGTTACCATTTATCCTCTCTGCTTTAAAGAGAGACACCAACAGTCTGCAGTGATATTGCACAAATGTTTACACTGTAAAAGCAGAAAGAGCTAATTCAAATCTCTCTCACACACACAAACACACAGGCACAGGCACTCAACATCAATGCAGCCTGCAGATGTTGTTTATCAGTAAATCATACACACGCACATACAGCAGAAAGAGAGCAGAGAAACATATTAAAATACACAACCAAAGGCATCTATTCATCTTAAACTGATCAGCAGTTCACAAAGAAAGAAATTTCCATCCAGTCAGACCTAAACACAGAGCAAACAGTGCTCACAGTTTTAAAAAAAAAAAAAAAAAAAAAAAGTCAACCGTGGAGTGTTTTAAAATAAGAGAGGGATGTGAAATCGTCTGTCTGTTTATGATCACGCAATATGTCTGTTCTACACCCATTTTAGAGGAAACGTGACTAGCACACAATAAGAGGCCAGAGAGTGCAGCAGCACCTGAGGTTCCCCAGAATCACCTCATTCACAAATGATGGTAAAACATCCAGAGATGGTAGGTTTGAGAGGTACAGACAAGCCCTGGACTGCGGAAGTCCCAGCGGGCGTTTGAACTCTAAAAACCTGCTTAAGTGTCATGTGTTGGCTACCAGAGCGAAAAGCTTGGCCATGGTGAGCAGAGTAAAAGAAAATAGTTTACAAGTCCTGTCCTGCTCTCTAGATGACATAATTCTTACACAGGGTGGGTTACATGTTAGCCACACAGCAATAAGGCTGCATCTATGGAGAAAGATCTTTCTACATTTTACATCTGATCTCCAACTTCTCAGATGCATCATCACACAATAACACAATCACCCAAAGTGGGAATGTTTTAAGATTTCACTATTTAACACTATGAGACAGAGAAAAGCAAAGAAATCATGTAACTCAATCCAGAATATAGAGATTTAAAAATCAATGTAAAATTCTTTGAGATATTGATATCATATGCCACTTGCTGTCTTGGCAGACATTAGAGTTTTTAGATTGACCTCAACATTGAGGCTCATTGGAACAAAGTACATAAACAGGGCCACCTAGTGGGCATGAAGGTTACGCCCACTGAGAAAAACAATTTGAGTTTTGAAGAACTGAACTGAAAACAGTGACATGCTGTATGAATTCACAAGATAAGACTGTGAGATTGTCAGAGTTGCCTTGAAGCAGAAGCACAACCGTGGTTAATACTCTTTGAAAAAATTTCAAGATTTGAGATCAAACTATTGAGATTTGATTCAAAATCTGAATAACATTAAATGGTTTGAAGACAACACATCACCAATACACAACGTCACACTATTATGTCCTCAGCTGGTATTGAAACACCGCACAGATTATTATCCTTTGAAAGGTTTAAAAATAATTCAAATGTTACTTCTTCCCCTGACCAAACCCCATCACTCCTTCAGCCCCCATCAGTCACAATCCGGACAGGTCACACTTTAAGACTGGCCACCACCTTCCATCCTTTCTTGCTCTCATCCTGGTGCGCCCCATCCCGGATTAGACAGCGTCAGTTCTGTCCTTTTGTGTTGAGAGCTGGTGGCTGTTGCATGATGGGAGATGTAGGAAAAGCAGAAAGGCAGAGACAGGCGTGTCCGCGAGGACGAGGCAGCGGCATCACATGATTTCACAGCATGAGTTCTGTTTCCGTGCCTGCCAGGGTTAACATGAACACACAAACAGTCAGGCATATAAACAGTGACGGGCCAACAGCCCTCCAGTCCAATGTTAGTGAGATCGTTAGTCATTAGTACTCACAGTCTTGTAGAAGGCTTTGGACTGGTTTCCCAGGTGCTCTGACTTTGCCACAAGATCATCCAGTTTCTCTCCTCTCTCCAACAGACTTTCCATGGTGTTGTGCTACAGAAAACAAAACATTTGTTTATGACATAGTGTGCAGTGTAAAGATTATCATAAGTGCTACATAACATTTCAAGCACGTCACAATTTGGTCAATAAAAATACTGCACTGATAACAGTAAGATAACAGCAGTGCACTTATTAAGATTTATCGTGGTAGTTGTGGAGCCCAGCTCTGATTGCTGAAAAGAAACATTTTCTTGCTCCTCTCAGTTATGTGTAATCTAGTAGTTTGTGCTTTCCATATCATATCTTGTAATGTCTCTATTTCAGTGAGTAATGTGTATATATTTCAGCTTTCTGAACAAAGTACTGGGTCCCAGCTAAGAGAGGTATTTTACCAAAATTATCTTTGTCTCATCCAGTTCTGCCTGCACTTTGGACATTGCATCTGCTTCCCTGGGGTTCTGGGGGAAAAAAACAAAAATAAAACAACAAGCTATCAGGTACACTAATAATAACTGATAATCTTGCAGCATTTTGTGAGCAACTGCTTAGACTGACCACAAGCGAATGAATGAATGACATAAGAAATGTAGATATTCCTCTCAAAGATTACACACTTACCTGGTATTTAGAAAGGTGAATATCTAGGGCTTTGTAGTTGATGGTTTCAGGATTACCAGAGGGCCAGTCTATACTATCCACTTGCCTGGAAAACTCCTCTAATACCTGAAAAACAGACAGCAATCTTAATATTGAACTTGACATGTGTGCAATAATTATGTGTCTTTATTTACATAATTTTGCATCCACCTTGTCCAGCAATGTGAAACAGACTCTCTGTGGGTATTCAGTATCTGCGATGACCACAGCACCCAGGTTGTCATTCCTCACATACACATGGCACAGGTACTCTGAAGAAGAGAAAGAGAAACCATTCAAGAAATGTGATGAAAATGGCATTTCCTGGTTGTGGAAAAAAAAGTTTAAAAAGTTTAGCGATGTTCACCACAAGAATACTGACTGTATTGTGAATACTGTGTCATTTTGATAACTCAGCATGTTTAATGCTGAATATGTAAAGTGGTGTGTTTATATGTTTATATGACCAATGAGAGAAAACGGGAAACATTTGCCTTGGTTCCTAGAAAACGTAATTGACTCCAGTGTTAAATGACAGCGAGTAAAAACACAGTTCCCCTTTCAGACCTTTAAAATACATTGTTAATGTTATTAGTCCATCAGACCAATATATGTGAGCGGACACGTGAGAGCAGCTAACACAGACAGAAGAAAAGGAACTTGCCTTGTTTATATTTCATTACTTCAAGTATGACTAATTCACTTGAATTGCTGACAAATTGCCATCAGCTTTATATGCTAGTCAATCTGTGTAAAAACAGATTAAATTGTAATTTAAGTTTACTAGAATTACTGTTTCTAAATGACTGAACCTGCTTTTTTTTTACCTTGTTCCTTGACAGAGGCACGGCTCCCTTGAGATGTTCGTTCAACAATCAAGGCACTGGTGAAGGTCATGAACTCCTGAACACTAAGGAAATCAAAACAGTAGTGTCACTACGTAGGAAAACACGCTGATCTCCATTTCTAAGGTCTATCATCACATTTAATACAAAGGCGTAACAACAAAGCACGGTAAAGAAAATGTAATGAATATCGTAGATAAAACTTTGTCAGGTGTAGTGATAGTGATCGGTCAGCCGCACCTGGAGCGCTGAAAGAAGCTGAAGGAGGACAGGTCGTAGGCCGCTTTGAGGAGGTTGGCTTTGGTTGCTCCTTTATATAGGATGCTGAGGCTGTAGAGCTTCATGTTGCCGCCGGATCAGTTTGGGTCAGTTAGTCACACACGCAGGCCTGGTTATCTAATTATGAAGATGACACAAGCGAAATCACATGAGAGCATTATCCCTTATATCCAGCTCCGGTAGATAGCTTCCCTGCTAACAACGCAGCTAAAGAAACTTGAGTGACATACAGATGACAAGTGAAAGTAGCCGCCTTGTTTAAAGCTAACAAGCTAACCGGCTATTGTTAGCTCTATTAAGCTTAGGTAAATCTTTTTCTCCCAGCGAAAATCGATTATCCGACAGCGACCAGTACAAATTCACCACAGACTGATTATAATGTAAATGAGGTTTTAAACTTATATCTGAAGTCAAGTCAAGCACACTGCTAACTACAGCTGTTATCCGGTCTTCGTGAGGCCTTAGCTAACTTACCAGACAAATCAGCAGCAAAACAGTTTGAATCCCGTCAAAACAACTGAATAAACTTCTTATTCCACATAAACCAAGACCCCGGAGTATATGCAGGAGACGTCCGGCGACCTAACAACGATGTAGTTTGTGCTAACTTGATAACTTTAAAGAGGCAGTTTAGTGACCAATCACCACGTCACGATCCACAAACGGTCCGACGTGATATTAGCTCCGGTCGAAACTAAGCCGCTGTGTTTCAGAGTTCCCGCTGATAAATTGAAATCCCATGGCTATGACTATGTCGATATGCGCAGCGTCTATATTGACTGAAGCTATGATAAAACATTTTACTGTGTTTATAATTGAACTGTACTTCAATTGTAACAAAACAATTTTGACAATTGACAAAACATTGGTGAGAATGGGAGAGTGGACAAACTGGACATTGCATGTACCTCTCGTTAGAGATTTTGATTAGCTAATTTCCTGTGTTTATCAGTCATTCATAAATAAATAGAGCCATAAGAAATCTTTCAAAGCTTGCTAAGGCACCAAACATTTCGGTAGGAAGAAAGTCTTGTCTTTGCAACCCTCCATGTTCCTTTAACGCACCTCTCCACATGTATTATATATATGTACTTATATACGCTCTTTAAATACAGTTTGTGGCGCCCACCCACTACAAGATCGTGACGTCAGACGTCGAATATTGCGCACCAGGGCGCACTCAACGGATGGTGTTTTTGGTGTCATGGCGGAAATTTAAATCCTCGGGGGCTCAACAACAAAACTACCCTTATCAAAAATGTTGGGGAAAAGTTATAAAATATTGCGACGACCGTGACCGAGCACTGGAGGAGCTTGGCAACTAACCCAGAAAGGTCAGTGATGGCTGTAAGTTAGCTACGAGTTAGCTTGGCGGTAATGTCTTCGCCGTCAGGTGTGTTGATGCATGTTAGGTTTGTAATGTAACGTTTACCTTTAATGCACTGTGGGGGCGCAGACTTTTGCAGCATTTAATGTCATCTTTTCATTAAGTCCCTATATTTAAATGCAGGTTCACCTAATTTAACAAATAAAAAGTCGAAGTGGTGTGTTGTTGCTCTGAGGGACACAGGGCTAAACCACAATGCTGTAAATCCTTGTTAGTCATGATTGGATTAAATTCAGAGGGAGAAAATGCGCCTGGAAAAAGGCTTGTGGCTTCAAGCGTGCCCACCATTTTGGTTCAAATACGTGCAAAAAAGTCTACAGAACACGAATGTAAACCTTTTAAAAAGAGCTCCTTTTAAAAATGTATTTATTTTAGGTTAATGAAAATTGAAAGGGTTTGGTGGATAATAAATTCAGTCACATTATAGAGCTCTAAAATATGATACAGCTGAGGCAATCAAACAAATGGAAAAGGCCGCTCCAGGGTGCACGTGCGCTGCACCTGGCCACAAACAGGTGCAGTGTAATCCAACTGCGCATTTGTCTGTCAAAGTAGTGTATGACAACATTATGGATAGGATTCCTAGAGAGAAAGACCTTTTTATATTAAACACAGGAGAGATATTTTGTCATAGTTCACTAGCTGCCTGTGGCGTGTATGCTGAAAAAACAATCCAGTATTTCTACAGAGCCCTGGCTCAGTAATAGGGCTCTGAGACGGAGTCATTCCAGGCAATCGGCTACAGGTGGCGTTCATGCCCGTGCTGAAGTTTCCAGTCATCATTAGGAAATGGTATGTAGTTGATTATGTGTAATGAGGTCACTTCATGTTCAGCAGTTCTTTGCTAAATAGAGTCCTCTGCTGGTTGAAAGTCAGCAGCTGAAATGAGAGGGATGAATGTGTAAATGGGAAGGTTGATAGTGCACAAAGTAATTGCATTTCACCACAACATTCATTTTGTGTATAAAGTAGCTATTTTGACTTAAGTCATTAAGCATTCTCCTTACTTATCATGTAGGATACATTAAACTGTGCATTCTATGAAAAAGCTGAGATACAGTAGCAGCTTAAATGTTAATAAAGTCCACTAGTTGTACCAGTTGAGAGGATAAGTTATTAAATGTCTTTGTTGTCCAAGATACCTAGATTTAAACCTTGCTAAAATGCCTAAAACAGCCTATAGTTATTGTCCCCAAGGACCCCTAGCGCAAAATGGCCAAAAAGGTTTACAAATAGCTTTAGGTCTAGTTGGTTTGCTAAAACTGACATATTAGTCCTATTGGAGCTAATTGATGGCCAAAGAAGATGAAGCCCTGATTATATGTAGATATTTTCTGTCCTCTGAGTTAAAATTCAACATCATCACATCCAAAGATTAAAAAGACCAGAGCGTTATGGATCATTACCAGATCTGTTGCCTCCACCTGTGACATTGTCTACTAAAAAGTGGCATTATATCATCTATACATAACTACTGAAACAGCCAATCATGTACTTCTGTGTATCTTGAAAAATCAAATCAGTTAAGGTTACAGAAATAACTCTATGAAAGTTTAGACACACAGATTTTTTTAAAGATCATATTAAGATGCTGATTATTATTGTGAGTACCCAGTAATAGTGAGCCTCAAAGACATTTTATTTTTTTGTGTAATTTTTTAACTTCTGTTTGAAAGAAAAATAATGTGACAATCAAATTATTATTGTTATTTTTATTTGTCCAAAAAGTGTTAAGCAGCTTGGTGGCCTTGTGAGTCTCTCAGCTATTTTGTCTACAAAAACATGCCACCCTCAATTGATGTTTTCTTTGGTAATCTTGCTCCATTTAACAATTTCCCCTGGCCACTTAACTCACTGGTAAGTGTTTTCCATGGCAGAAGTGGGTCTGTAATTCATTTCCAAGGCAACACATTGAAATCATTTTGGCATGGAAACGGCTAAGCCCTGTTGATGGCTCAGCTACACCAGGGGAAGAAATGATTTTTCTTTCCTGGAACAGTTTTGGTTGCCTGTAAGATGTTGAAGTAACAACGTCAGTAAGAAGCTCAGCTAAGAACTGGAGGCTGTCTCAATATTTTTTTTCTCTATTTTTGAGGTTCATCACTGGAGCTAATGTTTGGACAGAAGATTCAGTCTGCTTTCTCGTTTAACTGGCTGTTGGACCTGATGGCACATACAGTGCATCGATGGGGATATTGACTGGACCTGTCACTGTAAGAATGAAGACAAATGCACAGGTTTTTAAATAGTATACCTGCAGCAATGACAATGAATCCGTAGTTTTTGTCTTTTAAGAATGAAAATAAAAGCAAAAGCGTTTTTTGTTTCTTGAAATCTGCTTAAGAATGAAGATGAATCCTTAGTTTTTTCTCCTAAAATATCTGCATGACTGAAGACAAATCCATAGGCTGTTTATATTATTTCTTTGCTGCTTCCTTGAAGATTTCATCTCACTGTTTAATACCTAGGCATTGAAAATACAGGCAGATATGTGTCATTTTTGAGATGTGTTTCGGAATTACCACTGAACATTATGTAGATCCAACGTGTTGGGAATATAATAATGGTTGGGCTGTTTGTCATAGAAGGATAACGTTTTCCTTTCACTTCATCCACGGACGTTGAGTTAAAACATCGTTAAAAGCAGAAACTTGGTAAACTCCACAACTCCTGGGAAGAACAAGTGAACTTCCACTGCACAGCACTGATGGTCGTGATAGGATGGATAAGGTAAAGACAAAAACAAAGTTTAGATTTAGTTCGTCAAGGTTGTATGATGACATATGGCTCTTTATATTTTCATTTCACAACCTGCTACACGAGTGTCATGAAAACTAAGCAAAATATGTCTGTCTGTCTGTCTGAATTTTAAAAAGGGCAAAATAAGTGATTCAGTGTAAGTAATTGTGCATGTAAGTAAGCAAATATGTAAGTAGGTTATTGAGGTTGTTAGTAGAGTAAGTCCGTGTCAGTGACCTGCAGAGTGGACCCATGGTTGTATCATCGATCTCAATTCATAGTTCAAGATGTGATGATCCCTGGGCCTCAAAACCAATTTACAACTCAACATGTGACAAGACTGCAAGCTTTCCACTTCAGTGTACAAGTCTTAATGAATCAACTTGTGCAGCAGTGAATGATTTGACACAAATTCCTTGATACCCAGTATGAGGTGATATACCGTAAACAAACAGATATTTACATCTCCTTTTCCTGTAATCGAGTAACATGTTGGCTTAATTGTTTACCTTGTGAGAGACAGCTGGCTGAATGGAAGTCTATTATGTGGGTCTCTGTGCAAACAACCCAGAGGGTTAAATTAACCAGATAATCAGCTATTGACAAGCACTTGGCACACATTCAACTCTTAACCGTAAATGGATGCAATAAGAACTGAGTCAGTCTTGTGTGTGTGTGTGTGTGTGTGATTTGCACCATGTTCTTCATTCTTCATTTCTAGTTAATACAATGTTGTAATTCTGTTTTTCCCACTGCTTTACTCCCCTGTCCGGTAGACCCAGTTAACAACACATGTAAATACACTTTGATAGATCAAAGTTAAAGCAGCCGTAAAAGCTGGTGCAGCTTGCCCAACATAGATGAAATACACTTCTATAATATTTGCAATTTATATGCGAACTTGCCAGTAATTACTTTCTCCTTTTGAGTAAATATTTTTAACTCTACTGATCAACAGCTGGGTACATCATTACAAACACATATTGTTTAAACAGTAATTGTTCAAAGCCTCAGAACTTCCTATCCAAAAAATTTTAAATATACCAAACCTAATGTGTGTCAGGCTAAATTTAGTGGAAATGTTTGTAAAATGATGACCAGCCAAGTAGAGTGTTTATAATCTTTGGTAATTGTGAATTAAAACTAAACATATAATCTTATGTTTCAAATATTTTACTCAGTATAAGTATTATATAGATTCAAAGACATGCGTACAAGATTCTTGATGTTGAAAATTTTAGAGGAATTTTCCAAGGTTAAAGCTACTTAATTGGACGTTTAGGAGGATTAAAAATTGTATTACATTACATATTAGAGGGCTTATATTATCTGTAGTATGTGACTGTATTGCATAAGTGTATGTGTCTTTAGGTCAGTGTCACTATTTGGGTTTACTTTTGAAATCCTACTGTCAGGGCAGTGGGGGAGAGAGTCAGAGTTATCTCACAGCCAGAGGTCAGAGCTAAAAAAAGCTCTGACCTCTGGTCAGGTAAACTGCCAGAGCTGATAAGTGCAAGAGGCCTTCACCTGCAGCATACTATTGTTAGTTTTAGAGGTCATTCATCCCTCACTGTTGCTAGTTTTAGATGTGTTTCTAATTTTACAAACATATGCGTAACTCTCTCCGGCCTCTGATGTTCCTTTATTACGCAACATTTGGCATTGGATCTTGTTCCTCTAAATAAAAAAAAAGATGAGTTACGATCATGAGATTTGTCATGTTGGTGGGCTGTGAAATCTCAGTCAATTGGATTCAAGGTCACAGGTCACACCTCGGCACATGAAGGCAGTGAATAATGTACCAAACCAAATCTTAAGTCTTTTTCTAATAGGCCATCTGAGAAAATTCATATACTATAACAGTAATAAGTATTCAGTTTTATTATTGTGAAATTATGTTTTTTTTGTTTGTCTATGTAACTTTAATAAGGAAGCTCTCAGTGGATTGAAAAGTCTCTTCTCTCAAGTATGTGTTGGCAAAGATAAGCATATATCACAAGATCAGAATTGGAATATTTTGTGATGAATTATGAACATTTGTATAAAACAATTTAAAATGTCAGTTCAAAATGTAGTTTATTGTGATTAAGTAGGGTATGAATTAATCAATTCAGCATGTCATTTAGTTAATAATATTACTATTGTTAATTTGAGATTTTTTGTTTTCCGCAAAGGAATAAAATTATTTTGCCAGATGGGGTGAGGTTAGGGAAGGGGTGGGGATTTGCGGCTCCTGTGTCCAGCCCACTTCACCTGAGCATAAAAACAGCTGAGGTTCTCATTCAGAGACACTCACACTTCACTGACTCTGCACACACACAGGGTGGACACACACTCACCACACACCTAGAAACACACACACAAGCTCATTTAGTTAAACCTGTGAAGATGCCTTGTGTCAGCTCTCATCTTGACCAGATGGTGAAGATGCCTTGTAACTACGGCTCTGTGCTTGATAAAATCCTCATGGTAAGATTTACTTTACTCTATGGATGTCTGATTTTCTCCCATGTGACTGTGAATTAACACCAGTCTTTACACGCAGACTACTCCATGTTGTACGAGAAGAAACTCTTGGTGAGGAGCTGATTGTAGATATTCAGATACTACTTTGTTTTGTACTACTTAAAAATATGGTTGTGTGTGGGAACTTTGTAGCAGAACTTGGTGGTGAACTTGGTGGTTGTCTGTGGTCCGTAGAGAGTCCTCTTTGCTTTTTTCCCATTGTTTTCTGTTGTCAAGTAGTGCAGGAAAATATGTTTTTTGTGCAGCCCCTGACTTGTTTGCCTCTCCTCCTGTTGCAGGTAGAGCAGATCCTGTCAGAGTTCAGACTGAATAAGGAGGACCTAAAAGAAATTATGGAGAGGATGCAGCATGAAATGGACAGAGGACTGCGTATAGAGACACACGAGGAGGCCAGTGTCAAAATGCTTCCGACTTATGTCTGCTCCACCCCTGAGGGATCAGGTAGACATTCATTTTTCAATCATAATATGATCACTTTTTTTTTTAGTAAAATCTAGCAGCTGTCACCAATATGTAACCTAATCCTTATCACCAGGTAGGTCAAGCCAGTATGTATATTCAGATGTGTGTGTGTGTTTTGACAGAGGTGGGCGATTTCCTGGCTCTGGACCTGGGTGGTACAAACTTCCGTGTCATGCTGGTCATAGTGGGTGAAGATGAGGAAAGGAGCTGGAAGGTGGAGACCAAGAACCAAATGTACTCCATTCCTGAAGATGCCATGACAGGGACTGCTGAAATGGTTAGTAATTCTAGTATTCACACACAGAAGCAATTATTTTCTGGTATCAATATGTTGATTTTTCATCACCAGTCGTCTACTTATAGAGGTGATATAGTTCTGTGATGGACTTGAAACCTCTCAGACTGAAATTAGCACTAATTACTGTGCATTTTGCCACATTTCATATCTTCTCTTTTTCTCACTCTTCAGCTGTTTGACTACATAGCAGAGTGTATGTCAGACTTTCTGGACAAACACCATATCAAGCACAAGAAGCTTCCTCTGGGTTTTACCTTCTCCTTTCCAGTACGACATGAGGACATTGACAAGGTAGGAAGTTATTCTGTACATTTTACATACAAATACTATGATGACTAATAATGACTTCCATCACCCTTTCACCTAACACTGAAGACTGTCTTTGATTTACTGTATTTGCCACATTCATAAAAGTCCTGTACTATAAAGTTTCTACATTTGAGGTTTGTCTTTGCCTTTCCACAGGGTATCCTGATTAACTGGACTAAAGGCTTCAAGGCTTCTGGGGCAGAAGGGAACAATATTGTGGGTTTACTCAGAGATGCCATCAAGAGACGAGGGGTGAGTTGCATTATATCAATTATCATTTAAAATAATGAACAGTACAGTATGTTTGTAAACACATCTGTAGATGACTGTAATTGAATTGTGATGTTGATGATATCATTCAGGACTTTGAGATGGATGTGGTTGCCATGGTGAATGACACAGTAGCAACCATGATTTCCTGTTATTACGAGGATCGCAGCTGTGAAGTTGGGATGATTGTTGGTAAGAAGTTGTACACATGCACACATGCTCATACACACTTACAACATTCATAAACATGCTTGCATCTATACACATGTATACTCTGACACCTGCTGGTCTAAGGTCTGTATCTGCTTTTTTTCCCCCTTTTTTTTACCAGGTACTGGTTGTAATGCATGTTACATGGAGGAGATGAGGACTGTGGAGTTGGTAGAAGGGGAGGAGGGCCGGATGTGTGTGAACACTGAGTGGGGGGCGTTTGGAGACAACGGGGAGCTGGAGGAGTTCAGGCTGGAGTACGACAGAGTGGTGGATGAGACCTCAATTAACCCTGGACACCAGCTGTAAGTGAAAGGGTGCACTCAGTTCAAACCAAACACTCCTCCCCTCACTCTCCTACTGTATTTCTGAATTAATCATCCTTCTGTGGCAATAGTCACCTGACTCTCACCTGAGGCCTCTGTGTAGTTGCTAAGCCACCAGCTGTTTTTCAAGAGGATGTCTGTAAATGGCCAGGGCCCTCATACGTCAGTGGCCAGTCAGCACGCACTGGCATCAGATTAATGATCTCTCTCCAGTGCTTGTCATAGTGCCTGTCGGCCTAATGGCTGTTTGCCTTTTGCACTGGCAGCCCCTTCTCACAGACAACTGCTGAGGCCAGTCTCAATCAGCCTCTTGTGTACAAAGTTGTTTGCTCATGTGTTTGACGCACATGTCCTTCCTGTTTCTTCCACCATTACCTCTCTTGAGCTCATTTTTGCCACCTTTTTTATGAATATTACTCTGTTTTTAAAGCAACCTGTCTCTTTTGTCCTTTCCCCCTGTAGATATGAGAAGGTGATCAGTGGGAAGTATATGGGTGAGTTGGTCAGGCTTGTTCTGATGAAGCTGGTGAATGAAGACCTGCTGTTCAATGGTGAGGCCTCAGAGCAGCTGAAGACACGTGGCAGCTTTGAGACGCGGTTCGTCTCACAAGTGGAGAGGTGAGCATCAATAAATTCTTCGTTATTCACCACTAACATTTTTTAGAGTGAATGTTGGCTATAAAAATATTATTACATTCCATGTAATGTGCACCATGCATCTAAAAACTACTGCTCTTTTAATTTTGACTTTTTTTTCCCCAGTGACACTGGTGACAGAAAACAAATCTACAATATCTTGTCCTCACTGGGTGTTCTGCCATCAGAGCTGGACTGTGACATTGTGCGTCTGGTCTGTGAGAGCGTTTCAACTCGCTCTGCTCACATGTGTGGTGCGGGGCTCGCTGGTGTGATCAACCGAATGCGGGAGCGACGCTGCCAGGAAGCCCTTAAGATCACAGTGGGGGTTGACGGATCGGTCTACAAGCTGCACCCATGGTGAGGAATGCCCTGTGTATAGACTTTTGAATATCTATATAGTTTTCTGAATAAAATAACAAAAAGTAGTAGTTAACCAACAAACTATAAAAAATTCAGTTTTCTAATGTATAATTGACAGGAAATGAATAGGATAAGAATCAAGCAGCAGCTGCTGTACTGATATTCAACAGTCATACGCCAAGGGACATCTTATTAGCATCACATGAAACCCCCAAAATCCATTTTATTGGAGCAAATTAGACAATTGGATGACCAAACAGAGAGAGAAAGTGAAAAAGGAGGTTTGACTGATGCTGAATAATTAACACATTGTTTCTCTATCTCAGTTTCCGTGACAAGTTCCACAAAATCGTCAGGGACCTCACGCCTCACTGTGAGATCACCTTCATCCAGTCAGAGGAGGGGAGTGGTCGTGGAGCAGCCCTTATCTCAGCAGTGGCCTGTAAAATGGCTGCCTGCATGCTGACACAATAAAGGGAGTTGTGCTCCGAGCAGTCTCTCTGCAGGACAGTGGTAAAGTAAGCCTGAACTCTGATCTGAGAACGCTGATGACATGTCATCCATAGAAGTGCAGCTCTGGCCTTTGTCTGATTCTGAGGGATGTGTGTCAGTGAACTGGACACTCATGGCTGGAGGATGTACTGTACAGACAAGCAGTTTGTATTATAGACTGTATTTTGTAGTACTTAAGTATTTCTGAACTGTAAGAATTGATTTACTGTTGCACCCAAAACATTAGGTAGCATGAAAGCTCATTTAAAAACATGCTCCTCGTGTATCACTGCCTTTAAATAGTGTTGGATAGTTAGTGGATATTGACTGGTCCATTTCAAAAATGGCTGATGTGTAAATGATGATAGTGTATTATAATACCAGTGCAAACTGGTAGTTGTGCAACACAAGGGTTCTTTTTGTAAATGCTATTGTAAACTATTCAAATTCATTGCTTTGTTGTGTGGTAATTCCTGTTTGTTAACAATGAGATTTTTCTTGTGTCATATATTTAAATTTTCTGTCTTCAGCTCCATGTGTGTTAGCTGGTAGGTTGTAGCTTTTCCATATGTACATGATGAAATGTACTTTATGTGAATATGTTGAATAACTGTAAATAAAATACATTAATTAAACTTAAAAACTGTATTTTAAATGTGGGTTTTTTTGGTCAGTTGCCACATATGATAGAGATTTAGCCAGGAAGCTGTGATTTATTGTCACCTTTACGTCAACTATTGTCATCTCATCACAGAATGCCCATGCAGGGTTGAGAAACAGTATCATTAAAACACACTAAAACAATACTAATGTAATGACACCACAGTAAAACACCATTAACTCAATGGCAAAACTGATGCCAGTGGTGTAATAGTCCTTTTAATGTTACACTAATGAAGTAAAAGGAACCAAATGTGATTTAAACATCAGATTTTGGGCTTTTGTTACAATAACACAATAGGAAATTGGTCCAGAACAACTGTTTCTAAATTAATCTGTTTAAACAAATATGATCATCATCATCATCATTTAGTTTATTAGAATTTGTTACATTTATTTGTAAGGGACCATGTGCAAGCAACATGACTCTCATACAAAGCAAAGTCTTACACTGTACCAGAGTTAGCCACCAGCTCATTTCCATCTGCAATCCCCTGTGACAGACAGTGGATTATTGAGGGAAATGATCTGAAAATAGATCACTGATGAGCACTGAAACTGATTTGCAGTTCAACAATATCAACCATCTTGAAACAAAGGATGCCACTGGGATTTAGGGAACCTGTGTACAGGATGTGATTTTGGTTTATTGTACCATTATCTATAAAAAAAAAAAAAGAATGTGTGCACACACACATTTTCAAAATTCAATTAGTTATCAGTTATCTCTCTCCCTCTCTCTTTTTGGCTCTGGGGGCTTCCCTTAGAAATTAAAAAATTAAATAGGGTTGTCATAATCCTTTGAGGGACAATTTTGATGTAGTTTGCACAGGAAAAGATTTTTGCTGTCAAAAGTAAAGTTTTTAGAAAAGTGTTAGTCCTATTTATTTCACTTTGTCTTACATAATAAACTAATGAACTTATGATATCCCATTTGCTGCAGGGCATTATTATATTTGTTGGTTTAAGGTGTACTTTATTTAGTCGTGTAGCTGTCAAATGTCAGAGGTCACTTTCCCCTGTCTCCTCTCTCCCTTTCTGCTCCTCATATCTCTAGTTTCCAGCCCAGAGGAATCCTGGCTGCTTCAGCTCTTATCAGGTCCTTCTAGTGACACAGAGAGCAGCCGTGGCCATTTAAGGGGTTGTGCTGCCCACCACAGGCTATTATAGGAGGGTAGAAGATAAGATGGGTCGTACATAAAACCCACCCTAGTATCACACCTTGGCTGGGAGTCCACATACAATCATTCAGACATGGTAAGTCAGTTGGCATTTTCAGTTTTCAGTTTTCAGAGAAAACCTATCAGATAAAGTAGGAATCCTATTACTGTGTTGTGTTAGGGTTATTGTGTATTTGAAAATATAATTTTGCAAAGGTAAAAGCAGTTGTTTTATATACTTCTGACTGATCTGTATGTAGACATAAACAAAATAAAATGTAAAAATATCAGTGTTTAAACTGAATGAGTTTGTGTTCATCCTCTCAGGCAAGTAAGAAGGCTTCCAACAAGAGACAGAGGGGAGGACAGAAGTCTTGCTCTAATGTCTTCTCCATGTTCGAGCAGTCCCAGATACAGGAATTCAAGGAGGTACAGTGCACTCTTGTCCTGGCTTGACACAGCTCCCTATAAAACTTTTCTTGGAGGAAATTTGTGTTGCCCTTATAAACAAACTGCCTACATTTAATGTCATATGAGATAGATTTAAAATGTTTGGCCTTGATTCTGTGAAGCAGTTATTCCTCTTTGCATAACCTACATTTTGTTCGTTTCAACCAAAAACAATGAATATATTATAATTTTCAGAAAAAATGTCAGTATTCCACCTAACACAATAACTTGTGTATCTTGCATTAAAGATGCATTAAATGAAATTCTGAAGCACCTAGTAAAGAGCAAGAAAAGCTGACATTATTACAGGTGGTAATGGAAGAAATAATTATTGTGAATTATGCAGGGTAAAATACCTATGTTTCAGTATTTCTCACTGTCATTTAAATTAATGATAATCTGCCCAGCCTGCACTTGTGAAAACGTGTTTGTTCTTTATCCAACAGGCTTTCGGCTGCATTGACCAAGACAGAGACGGTGTTATCAAAAAACAGGACCTGAAGGAGACCTATGCTCAGCTGGGTATTTTGTTTACTTATAAATCTCTATTAAAAATAAAAATGTTCTACTTATGTAACCTGCCTTTTGTACTGCATTTGTTACTGTATATTTGTTTAAACTGGTTGTGTGTGCATTTGCTTGTGTGTGTGTGTGTTTGCGTATCAGGAAAACTTAATGTCAAAGACGAGGAGCTGGATGAGATGTTGAATGAAGGGAAGGGCCCCATCAACTTCACTGTGTTCCTGACTCTTTTTGGGGAGAAACTCAATGGTGAGAGCTTTACACAGATAATCAAACAAATCTTTGGATTTTTTTGATGACAGATTTTCAGATGACGTTGGATGATTTTTGTTTTCCTGCAGGTACTGATCCTGAAGACACCATACTTGCTGCCTTCAAACTTTTTGATCCCAATGGAACAGGCTTTGTTAACAAGGATGAGTAAGATAAATTTCATTAAGCAGCTTTCATGTTTATTTTCTGTATTAGCTGTAACATTACAGTATCATATTTATTTTTCCTTTAACCCTTTTTTGTTTTGTTTATCCAGGTTTAGGCGATTACTGATGAACCAGGCCGATAAATTCACAGCAGATGAGGTTTGTGTTTTCTATTTCTATAGTAAGAGACCTTCAAAATATTCCTTAAGATAATCATTTTCACCAGGCAAATTGTCACTTCAGGTGGATCAGGCATTCGCTCTCGCTCCCATTGACCCAACTGGCAACATCGACTACAAATCACTCTGCTACATCATCACACATGGAGACGAGAAGGAAGAATCCTAACAAGGATCTGTGTAATCAGGTCATACAGGTCACCTAAACACGCTGATGACTGTTTTTATGTTGACTAGTTATCATTCCAAAACATTAATGTTTGATGGAATAATGGTGGAATATCTGATTCATTCAAACTCAACTGTTCAATGGTCAGAAATGCAGCAGAAAAAGTGACTCATTTGTTTGTATGCTATAAGAATAAAGTGCTGGCTCCTCAAAAGCTTCTTTGGTGATTACACCTGCTCCTTCTGTTCAACAACACTGCATATGGAATAAGACTAAAAGCTCTTGATCCTAAAAAAAAATCTGAACATCAAACACTGAAAAATCTAAGCTCTATCTGATATAAAAGAAAAATATTAACTCAACTCAAGAAATACTTTAGGCAGAAGTTAAGTAAAGTCAACAGGTTATCTTTCAACTGAAAACTGTGTTGCATAAATGTTAATTGGTGTTAATTATTTTTCAGTATAACACTGCAAGGTCTAAATACAAAAGTCCATATTTAAATAAATAAAATAAAGTAAACTAAAGTAAAGTAAAGTAAAGTAAAGTAAAGTAAAGTAGTTGTCAGTGGATCCATCACATTCGCTGAGGCCTCACCGTAGTTCTATTCTTTTGGGACACTGTTGCCATGGATACAACAACAAACATTTCCATAAACTCCACAGCCACATCTCCCTGCTCACACAGCAAAAAGCCAGTCAACAACAAGAGGACAAGGAGTGTGTGAAAGGCAAGCTCCTCTTTCCGCACATTTGCAGCAGCGACAGGAGTTGCATCCAAATGACTGTGAGTTTATTTTTGATCTCTCAGATCTGTAGTTCTGCTGGCAGAGATGCCTATTGCATCTGGAGCTGCAGGCAGGGTGGATGTAGGAGTAAATACAACCTCAGTGTGGACACACGATGGACTGAGGGGGAAGCCCAAACCTGCCAACAGGAACCGTGACTCCTATCTGCAGAGGTGGGTTAACATTTTGCATAAGTTGCTATATCCTCCAGTGGGGGCTGATATTATCCTGGAGACATGCTCAGTCCCACATTTTTATCACATAAATGATGAAAACTAACACAGCTAATAAGCTAAATTTAAAATCATAGCCTGTCTTGTTCTGAATGTAGAAACTGCTGTGCTCATTGAGGTAAAATCCACAGAAGATTTGTTACAGAGCAGCTTTACTGGATTTTATTGCTAAGCAATAAAAGCAGCTTTATTCAAACACTGCCTGAGTGAATCAACAGCAACCTTTTTGTCATCTGAACTGCATAGAGGGAGACACAGATGTGAGGCACTAATCTGGCTCATAAATATTTCACCATACCATTTGTTTCTCCTTGCTGGGTTAATAAAAAGAAGAGACAGGAAGTCACATTTAAAGAAAGCTGTGACACACTGGCTGTTGTCCACCACACACTACTGTAAATAAATTAGACTCAGCTGAGCTTCTTGGCAATCACATGTAAATTTCTGTTTGTTTTCAATGATTTTTACAGATATCAGGAGCTCAAACAGTGCAGGAAAAACAAAATGAACGCACTGCAGGTGAGTACTGTCATCGAGTAGAGGCTCATTACTGAATGCAATACTGTGATACACGTGATTAAGGGGTGTTTGTTTTCACACAGGGCACGCAGGACAACACAGATGAGAATGACGGTGAGAATTCAAAAAGAAATACCAGGGTTGTGTCAACATTCGTGTCGTTACAGTGAGTGAGTGAACTGAAAACAAAATTCGTACTCAATTTGTTTTTAAGGAGCCAAAGTGGGGAACCCACCAGTAAACGGAGACAGCGAGGGTCATGCTTCAGGAAAACCAGCCAGTGGAGAGAGATCCAAAAAGTCTCGGCTGTGTGTTCTCCTTTAAGGCTGTTGCGTCTCGTGTGGACATTTAATGAACTCGGCTTTCACACGCAACATTATCATGTATCATTTGAGTGCCAAACCCTTGAGTCTCTTGTGTCCATGTTTTACTTTTGCACGTCTGTGAAAAAAGGGCAAGGGGGTCAAAGGTCACCAAAAACACTGTAAAAAGTATTGATTTTGAAGAACAGAAAACTAAATTGTATGTCTAACAATGTTTAATTCAACAAAGGGACAACTGTCGGAACAGGTTATTTTTTAATTGAGAACTATGTTACATACTGTAGGTGCTTATCAGTGTTAATCATCTTGCGGTATAACACTGCAAGATTTAAATACATAAAAACCATATTTAAAAGCTTGAATCAAAATTATTTCAACATTTTGGCATCTATTATATTTATACACTAAATAATCATATCATTATGTAATCATTATCATTATGTTACAAAACTATAGAGTCTTTTTGTTCATGGGTATTCAATTTGTAAGCTAAAATCTATTTAAAAAACATTAGCAGCCTGTGAGTGAGTGAACTGACTGTGAGAACAAAGATATTCATCAACCCAGTTTGTCTAAGCAGTGGGTTGTCTGCAACCAATTTCACTCAGAGCATTTTCTCAGCATTAATATTCAATCACAACAGTAGATATCATAAGCAGCAATAAAAACTACGAGTTTTCCCTTTTCACAGTCAGTCAGTACCTCATGAAGTTCAATATTGCACTTGTGTTTTCTGTATATTGCTGAGACTCTCCTCCATTTAGCTGTACCAAAGTTTTCACAGTGTTCATTTAAGGCCACTTGGTAGTACTGTATTCCACGTCGGATCCAGCTAATAAGAACACGTTAGAGGAGGGAGGTCTGTTTCTAGTGTAAATCCTCCTAAAAGCAGGGCAGGGATTTGTCCATCGTACTGGTCTGGGAGGGTCTCAGTCACTGTTGCTGCTGCTGTCGTCTCCCACCACCATGCTGCTATACTTCTTCTGCTCCTGCTCTTTAAACGTCTCCTTCACTTTTGCTCTCTTCAGGCCTCCATCCCTGTAGGGGCAGCAAGGGGGAGATGGGACAAACTGAGAGTGGTGCTGATCATTCAAACACATACAACAGAATGTATAATCAATGTCATTACTTTACTTTTATGTAAAAAAGTGACTTTTTTTGGTTATTTTCATGTCAGACATTCAGGCAGTGTACCACTGTGCTTTAAAAATATCACCCTTCTGTCGGAGACTCAAAAGTCGAAGTTTTCTCCCACCAACTGTGGTATAATGTTACAACTGCTTGTGAGTTAAAAGGCAGTGCGTCAGTTTTTCAGTCACAGATTAAACATTGATCATCAACTAAACTGAATTGTGACAGGAAATTAATCATTTTAAAGTCAGTTTCATCTGGAAAGAGTCTTAGTCTATTTCAAAGAAGAAAAATTCACCAGACCCAAAAAAAAAAAAAATAGAAATCACATCTTTGAGAATGATTCAGTCAGCTGAGGTCAAATCTTACCACTGTAGATCCACCAGCCCTCCCTGGTGAGCGATGGCCGACTTCACTCTGTTGGCAAACTGGACAGCATCTTCCCCCTCCTGCCATTTTTTAATAAACAACAAGCTCAAGTCAGACACGTGTCTCTGTGTGTACATATGTGGATGGGGTGGGGGGTGAAGGTAGGGTGGCTCCTGTGGGCCGTACACATGGGTTTATACATGCGGGTGCTCACGTGCCTCAGCACATGTCTTACACACCTGTTGGTGCATTGCTGGAAGGTACCAGACGTTGCAGACGAGGGCCCAGCTGGTCATCATCCTCAGCAGGTAACTGACCATGCTGTACTTGGAACTGTTCCAGAAAGCGTCTCCAAACTTTGGGTCATACTAAGAAAAAATTCAAAAATACATAGAAGAGCTGTGAGAAATAGTATTTTTAAATATATGATTCAGAAATGGCGCTTGACTGACAGACAAGACTGAAGTACCTTAATGGCTACTGGATATATTGTTGCTCCAATTTCAAAACTTCCCTTTTTAAACATCATGACAGATGTGTTGTTGACACAGGTTCCTGTGGAAACCAGACAGGATATTAAAGGAGACAGACTTGTGTGAGCTCAGGCCAAACCCACATGAAATAGCTGCTCATTTGTCACCGCTCAGTGGCCAGACTGCCATCAGGCACTGAGCTAAAATAACAACACTCACTGAGTCTTATCTTTGATGATACAAAGGCAAACATCAGATTGGCGTGGATGAAGTAACTCTGTCTCACTACGTGGTCACACTTACCCTCTGGAAATATCAATATGGGAAGCTTTGTCTTGTCATTCACATGATCCCTCAACCTGGAAGCAGCACAGAGAGGTAATGGAAACCATTTCCAGACTGTATAAATATCTACATATTGCACCTTTGAAGAGTTTTTTTTTTCACATTCAGGACAATGCATCACACATCTGGAACAAGCATCTGGGTGAGGATGAGATATTATGAGATACTGGAATCCAAACTGTGTGAGTCACTGTTCGGTAGCAACTTTCCAAAACATATCTGTTCTTGTTTGGATAATAAGGGATAGAGAAACTCTAGAAGATTTTACTGCCAGGAAAATGCCAACCTCTCTTAATGCCAGAGCAGCCACAGAGAGAAAATACAGGGCATGAAATGACAAGCCTGTAAAGATGTGCTGAAGTTAAGAAGTGTAAAACTGACCTTTTGGTCACTAGGTGGCGATCTTTCATCTCTGCTCTCTCGAACCAGACATGAGGACAGGACCTCACCATGGCTCTCTGAACAACTCCCATCAGGCCTCCATGGACCTGACCCACCTGATGAACACATTCGGACAATTATGGCAGCATGTCAAGATTCAGCATGAAGAATTATCACTAAGTGTGGACATGTTAAGAGTTTAAAAATTGTCTTACGTACCATAGCGTAACACCCATCGTTGCAGAGAATTACAATGTCGATAGGAGTGGTGTGATTGGCAACACAGATCCCTCCTTTTTTGGGTTTATTTTCCCTGTGGTTGTGAGGAGAAGACATGAAGCCAGAGTCAGAAGATAAAGCTAGTCCTGATTGTTGTTAGAAAGGTACTTTGTGAGAGGCCTTACTCACCTGTTGTGATAGAGGATAGTGGCAGAGAGTCCTCGAGCACAGATTCTGTAGCACATGACATGGACCCATTCACTGAGCCAAGATTTAATCCTAAAAATTGAAAGAAGCAAACAAGCACAGTTGAGGACAAGGAGCCATGGTGGAAGTGTTTTTAAAAAAATGTAAGGCATAGAAAATGATTATTTTTGGATTTAGTTATATTCTGTGGTCACCTCGAATTTGGAAGTAATCCAACTGCTGATGTTCCTATCACCAACCAGCTCAAGCCGATGCAGGCCAGTGTTATCCTGGAGAGAGTAATACTTGCAGTTTTCAGTTTTCAAACAGACAAAAATAAAAGCACACACGTAATAAAATAGTGAACAGGTCTGAGGTCTGTGTAAGCTGAAGTTTTGTAAGCTAACTAAAATCTAACTTTAATTCAAGAATGTAGGACAATTATTAGAGGCATGCTTTGAATGTAGCACATAAGACAAACATTATACCCTGAAGTTAATTAAACTCACTTATACATTTTCGTGATATCTTCATAACAGTAATTTCTTCCTCTTCTACACCTTGCATTTTTCAATACCAAGACAAAGAGCACATAAGCCTGGATGGCAGTGCTACTTTTGACTGACAGCTTCATTCTGCAGTGTACCTGAGTGGGGCGAGGATGCAGTATCTCACAAAGATGCCGAGTCCATAAACGAGCGTCAGCTTCAGACTGATGTACTGGAAATCGTTGTTGGTGCGAGTAAGTAAGTTCCAGGAAAACAGCTCCTCTGAAGTGAAACGCTGGGTCACCTAAATTTAGAAGGTTAAACGCTTAAAATCTGGAATGCAAAACAAAATAATTTCTTACCATTAACATAGCAAATAGTGTTGTTGCTGACAGATCAAAAATGTACCTCGTCCTCTACAATGCTCTCAATTCCTTTCCGGGTGAAATAAAAACAGTCACTGAGTGTAAAATCACCACCCACTGGTGGCTTGGGACGACTGCGTCTCAGTTCCTCTAACTCTTTCTCCATGGAGCCATCTTCCCTCTGGATGAGACCTAATACACACCCACACACACACACACACACACACAGAGTCACAGATTTAAACTCAGTCATCTGATAAGAGTCATTATCTTCTAAGCAATCTGGAAGATAAGTAAGCCTTGGCATATCAGAGATGTTAGAAGACTAAATGGTTTGTGTCAACAGAGGAAAAAATCAAAGTTCATTGGAGAAGGCAGCAATGTGTTTCTTGGAAGGACAGAAAGAAGTGCATAAGTGTCATGTAGAATAACAAACAGGAACTGATAAAAGACCAGATGATATTTCATTGATAGTTCTCATCCCTGCAAAAACTTTCCAAGAACCAACAAAATGCATCAACAACTGACCTTTTACCTTTTCACCTGAAACACATAACACAACAACGGAGCCATTCAGAGAACGGTCTGCCTGGGATCTAACACTATACATCTAACAGGTCTCAGAACAGTCAAGAGTCACCCTCAGCTCCGCATTATCTGATAACTCAGTGGGCAAAGTTCAAAACCAGGAGTAACAAGCTCTGCATTCAATACTCAATCAAAACCTCCCGAAGAGTGTCTGCCTCATCTCTGCTCAGAAGCACTTTCGCTCCTTATATTCACCCTGCACATTTAAAAATGTAACACTGACAAACTTTGAATTTTGCAGAGGCCACATTTTGCTGATATGACTAACATTTTTGCGCTACAGCAGGAAATACCACCCTGTGCCAGCTTAGAGACCCATAAAAAAAAAAAAAAGTTGTGTAATCCCATCTTGTGCGATAGGCAGACTCTGCAGAACAACTTCACCTTGTTGCCTGTCATAAAAAAGTTCCCAAGTTAAGTAAGTCACGGTGCCAGACAGAGACTGCTCGGTGCAGTAGAAGAAATCCTTCAGTTAAAAAAGAAAAACAATTTAAAGCTTCTATGTAAAGTCACAGGGTTTCATCCTGTTAACATTTTTCTGTATTGAGAAAAACATTCTTCACTCTATGTATAAATCAATGCCTCTTTTACAACTAGCCAATATTATTGCAACATGCATGCCCAGACTTGTAATAAAGTATCTTATGAAACCCAGTATTGCAGCTCAACACATATCTGTCACTAAACCCCAATCTTTCACAATAAAGGACGTGACAACAACTTCCCTTTCGTAGAGCCTGTCCATCTATCTATCTATCTATCTATCTATCTATCTATCTATCTATCTATCTATCTATCTATCTACTCACCATTAGATGCAGAGGCTTTCAGTGTCCGTTCATCTGCATTTGCCTTCTGTATCTTCAGAGTGGCCCACTGCAGAGGAGGACATTCATGGACATGTCTTATATGGGCTAGCGGATGAGAATCAGAATACTTACATAGCTTAAAGCGTAATGACAGTACCTCTAAGGTTTTGACCAGGATGGTCATGTAGGTCTCAGAAATGCCCAGTGAGAAGCCAAACATGGCTGGGATCATGATGAGGCTGATGATGAGGTACAGCCAAATCCTCAATGCCCAGAGGGCCCCTGTCCAGAAATCCTCCATCTCCATCTTATTCCCTGAGGTATACGAGTGCAGCCCTGTGGCTCTGATGTAGTGCAGTCCTGTATGTGAGGAAAAAAGGTGTCATGTCACCAAAAGTTAATACAAACAAGTGAGATCCCTCCTGTGTAAGATTATTTGTCAGCATGAAGGTCAAAAACAACCACAGTGACAAGTGGAGCAAACTGGTGTAAATAAAACTTTTCAGTTGATTTAATCAGGAGTAAAGTCTGAACAGGTCACAGTACACTTCACACACACTGACACAGAAAGATCTCAGAAACACTGCCGGTCACTCTCACATGCATTCCTTGCCAACGTAAACAAACCCATAAATAACCAAACCATGACAGGGCTACTCTAGACCACAAAGCTGCACGCACGACTGCATTATTACTTTTAGTTTTCTACAATTATCAGCGACATTGTTTTCAAATCACATCGGCTCATCTTACCTGTCAAACCTCAGTCCATCTCCTTACTTCCTGGGGAATAACTCAAATGACTGAGCTCAGTGAGAAAACACGCCCATTTACTACTGGAACAAAGTTCACGTGGGTGCGTCCGACAGCGCCTCCTCTGGACGCAGAGGGAAGCGCAGACACGTGGACTTGGGATGGATTCCAGCGATACTCAATAGTCCCGTTTGGTGGGGCAATTACTTGGTTTATTTTTGCTCAACATTTACTGGAACGGGGAAACCTACATACTTAACTAATGACACGAAGAGCTTGTTCACTTTATAAAATGGCTAACTCTTGATACCTCTCCTATTACTTTACACCACATACCTGTACATACCTGTATTCTGTATATGGGATGAACTACAAATCGCATTGAACCTTGAAAGTCTCACCCCATTAGATGAATTTAAACTTTTAATTTTGGACCTTAGCTATCTCTGTGATTGTTCCTGATGCTGCTTGTGTGTGTTTGTATTTCATTGTATGTATTATCTCTGTTCTTCTACTGTACTCAGGTCTATCTAGCAAAAGAGATCTTAATCTGAATGAGACTACCTGCCATATAAAACTAAAAATAAATAAATAAATAATACCATAAATGAAAATAAAAATTTGAGCTTGTTAATTCATTCCTGACTTGTAATTTAAAAGGGTCCATTTAGTTTCTTATTTGAACAATTGGCTTTGCACTGATGAAGACCACAGGACATGTCTGAAAGCTCCTGAGAAGTGGATATGGAGATAAGATGAAAGGAAAAAAAAAAAAAATCATATCATGATTTTTAGAGTCTCCTGTCATTTGAGAGCAACAATCACTGATCCAGCTGCTAAAATGTTGACCTCAAACTGATGCAGTTTAGGAAACAGTCATACAACTGGAATAAAATACCCCAAACCTCTCAGACATGTTACTCACCAAAACACAAGGAAGCCTTTATGAGGAATGCAGCCACAATCTCTCTGTGTTAAATCCTCTCTCTCCCACCTAAGACTAACAAAAGGTCCTGATTATTTTCCAGGTTGAGACATTTCACAGTCTGTTGCACATTACTGTAACGGGGTACTTCAGGGGGTCAGTTTGGGTAATGTCTCTGGGAATGATAGGAGGGCGATTCATTCTGGGATTGACCCTAATCCAGAGAATTTTCTGGACCATAATCTGGCTCCTTGTCAAAATAAAACCTGCAGCTGCCTGCCACAGTAATATACAGTACAGAAATATATTTGCCATACGATGATGTAATTCATGCCTAAAATCCATCCTCTCATCCAAAAATATGCGATCACTTTGATTTAGTGAAATAGTTGTGAGTAATTAAGTGCTACATCTTCATCCAGTTCTGCATATTTTTTTTTTTACATGAGGCAGACATTCCAGATGTGTAGTAAAACACTTGCCAACAACACACCATTTGTCCTTTAATGTCAAGGTGTGTTAGTTCCAGTAAGGCAGGGCTTGTTAGTTCTCAAATAACAGTTTTTTTTTTTATCTCAAAGCCTCAACACAAAGAGCTTATTGCTGACGGGTTTATTGGGTCCTTTTAGCAGGAACACCCCAGTATGGCCCATTAGGTGAGGGGGAAGTAAAGGTCGACTGAGATCAACTCAAAGCTCAAGTGTCATAATCTGTGTAGAACTGTGTATGTTATTTTTAGGAGGGTCCTGCATTTTCCAAAATTATCTTCACTCTACTCCAAAACAGATTCCTGATACATTGAGAAAATCTAACAAATGTTTCTGTGTTTAAAAGCCACAGCCTCATTATCCAGCAGTCTTACGTGCAGCCAAATCTGCAGGACTTCAAAATGCTTTATTTCAAAAATAGCAAATTAAAATCTGCCTTGACTCACATTTGGGTCTTTGCCGATCTTTGAAAAACACTGCAGAAGATAAGTCTGTGGGAGGTCCGTAACCCCTTAACCACATATGTCTACATTCAGACTAGATAGATAGATAGATAAATACTCATATGCCACAGTTTAATGAGTTCACTACATTGTCTGCCTGTGTGTCTCCCATAGACTGAGACAACACAGGAGAGAATGTGTCATGTCTCAGCATCCATTTAGTCACACACAAATCTGCTCTAGGGATAAACATTAGACAACTGAACTACAGCAATATTCATTGAGGGGGGTTACAGCCTTCAGAGAATACACCCCAGAAAAGCCTTTTACCCTGAGACTCAGTAGGCCATGGTTCACAGGAACTTCAAATGTCCTCTGGAAATTATACATGATGTCCTACAGAAGGCTCTTGTGGATTTTCACTCAATAGAGGCTGAAAGTATGAGCGACTGGAATCTAATTCTTGGCTGACATTACAAACTGATATAAACTCTTTGTATAGAAATCAGTGTTCAAAAGCTGCAGCAGCAATATGGAATGAACAAATATTTGTCCTTTTACCTCAAATAAAATCTAAAGAATGCATATGTTTGCACAAGATTTATATTTTGTTTGACATTTAGACCCGTTCTCTGTTCATGGCATTAAGAGATCTGTATAAATGTCACAAAAATACACGCAAAATTAACTAATTTTAGACAGATTAAGACAAGGACTTTGCTCATTAATGTCTTCTCACATGAATGAATGGGTAGTTTATGTACAATAACGTGACTGAACAGCAGTGTTAGTCATTCTTATGCATTTTCACAATGTACAAAGGTGTGCACTGTGTTTCTGTCTGTAAGTGTTGTAAGTGACAGGTATTGAGTCTTATCATGAAGCTGTTATAGCTGTCATAAGCCATAAGGTCTGAGGAAGTTTATGTATGCGTTTTACATTGTAGTGCTGACTACTATCTGAAAACTCTCAGCACAGGCTGTAATTAAATAATCTCTATTTGCATCCATTAAGTTTCATCCTAAATGTTCCACGTAATTTCTTTGAAAGGCAGTAACATGTCTCGCATTAATGGTCCAGCATTTAATGGCAAGTCTCGACGCAGGTGATTCAAATCAATGAAGCTTCTCCCTCTGCAGCACCGACTCTGCTCTGCTCCCCCATTCGCTCCAGCAAGGAAAAGTAGCCACTGGCCGAGAGAACACTCCTCCCCTCCTTCCTCCTCCGTGGAGCCAGAGCTTTCTCCCTCTTTAAACTACGATCTGGCTCCTAGTCTTCCCTCGGTGCATGCTTCCCTTCGTGAGAGGGAGATTTCTGAGCTTGTTCATGTCATGACACAGTGCAGCGCAGGATCGAAGTGGTCGCCTCTAACGCCACTGGAACTGCCAGAGTGCCCGGGACTCCTTTCCAGTGCTTTGAGTTTGGTTACATGAAATTATGCGATGTTCGCAGGAGTGCCCGGTTCTTTTTCTGCTACTGCACTTTGTTTTCATTTTGGCAGCCGGCCACGAAGAGCTCTCCGACTCCGGCAGACTCCTCTCCCTCTTTCCAGAGCAAGGTCAGTGTGGTGCAACTTTAAATGAAGCTTGCAGTTTCTGTGCACGTCTGAATTGCATGCATGAGTGGAAAAGTTTGTATGATTGAATGCATATCAGCATCAGTGTGCTCTAAAGGTAAAAAAAAAAAATCAGTGTGATCAATCCATCACAACTGTACTTACCCAGTTCTATTGTACTGTATTGTGCTGTATGCAACTGTGTTCTGCAGGTCAGCTGTCCCAGTCAGATCTGTCCATTGTCCACCCAGAGAAGACCAGCGCTGATGGAGAGTTCATCTCCCACTCTCTGTCTCACCACTTCAGGGGTGGGAGAGTCAGGCGTGACCTGCGACCCTTCGCTTCAGAGGGACAGGTTTACTACAAGGTCAACTACAAGGGTCGAGCTTTAAGGTTCAAGTTTGACTGCAAACAATAACCTGGTTTCAAATGAGTACATTCTGGAGAGGAGGAACGGCAGTGCCAACAGGACTGAGCATCGCCTCTCTGAGGGGAATTCCTGCCACCTCCTTGGCACCGTGGAAGTCTCTGATGTGCGAGGGACTGCTGCCATCAGCACCTGTAAAGGACTGGTAAGGAATCACATTGTGCTACATACATAACAGGCTCAATGTTAACCTCAGACTCATTGATCAGATTGAGCCATTTAATCCAGATGAAGCTTCTTTCCCTAAATCTGCATTGATGGTCATATCTCTTTGAGAAATACAGTTGCTTTTGACAGGAAGGTTTTTTTAATAAACAGGAGAGAGGAGGGCATCACTCTGGGAAAGCTGGTATGTGGTTTAGGCAAGCAAACCCTTACATCTGACAGTGCCCTGTCTGTTAGTTTGCCCTTCAAAGACTTCCTGACACTATTTGCAGAACGACTGTGCTGACGGCTGCTGCTTTCCAACCGTGAGACCCTTTTTTGTCTTCTTTGTCTTTCAGATGTTTTCCTCTTTACTCTCACCCTCACTCATTCATTCACATCACTGTCCATTCCTGCAGAAGTTCTTTTCAACCCCCCCCCCCCCCCCTACTCTTGGACGTGCAGTTTTGCTTTGTTCTATGCTAAGAGAGAGCTTCAGTAATTGATTTCGGCACATTTTTATAGACTGGAGCAATAAGGTCTGACAGATGGAGAGACAGGAAATAGAGCCATACTTTTAGTGCTTTGTGCTTTTTAAAAAAAGTTTTGGCTGAAATGTTTCTAATCAGAGAAGCAGTTAAACTACAAAAGAAAAGAAGACAGCTGGACAGCAGAAAGACAAGTGAGGAGCTCAGCATATGAAGAATTTAAATTATGAAAAGAACATATGCACCATATGAAAGTTTCTGCTGCACTCATTGCTGAGTATCTGACCTTTAAAGACCTTTATACACCAGATACACTCACAACATACTCTTTCAGCAATATCTTGAAAGAACCAAGTAGGATGGGAGGATGTGGAGAAGAAGGAACTACTTGTCTCTTAAATGATGGGATGTGTCAGTTTTAGTCATGAAAAATGTTTCGGTGTTCATGTTTGATTGTAGCACAGCAGGAATGCCTCTCCTGCAGGGTCTTGCCTCCTGCCTCCCTGTTATGTTTGTGTGGGTTACATGGCCTCTTCCTGCCAAACCTTGTAAATGTAGTTCATTTGTTATATCTGACTCAGAACACACAAGACTAAAATGACAGCTACCCCTGCAATACCATGATTTATATCTGACCCACTTTACATGCTTTCAAGTAATCCTCAATGGAAAAATGTGTTATGTCATTCAAAAGTCCACTTATCTACAACCTGCTGCATGTAGAGGGTGTTGTTTTTTGTTTTTTTTTTTGTTCAATCCTGAACGCCACAGTTTGCCCCTTTTCTCCAACCCTACTCAGGGAAACCACCACGATCTATTACACTGATTTTCTGTTCCGAGGTTTATAGCAGCTAAAACCCACAGAGAAACCACTAGAGAGCAAGACTCAGCCAGGCAGATGTGGGGAGGGAAACCCTGCCAGCTGCTGTGGAGGTCATTCACCCTTAGGAAACAGAGAAAGATGGACTGAAAACATGATCATCATTTGTTTATGTAGAACAACAGCAGTTACTAGGGGCCAAATAAACAGGAAGTGTAAGGAATACATACAGAATGTCAAGCATTGACTGAGGCTTTATAAAAACTGTGAGGGTGTTTTTTGAAACATACTCCACTAGTGATTCCAGATTTTTTTAATGTAAATTAATGTCATTGATCAAAAAAGATTGTGGAAGTTGTCCAGAACTATGAGTCGACACAGCTGCCACAGTTTAATTGCTTTGCTTTTAAGTGCTGCCTTTGGTGGTAAAAATAATAACTCTGTGATATGTTTGCAACAAAACTCACTGGGAAATAGTTGCATACTTGAGCTATAGTTGTAGACAGCAGGCTATGCTGGCAATAGAGCTGGGGCTGCAGCTAACAATTTTCTCAGCTTATTGATTAATCATTTGTTTTATAAAACATCAGAGAACTGTGAAAAATCCCCATTGCAACTGCAGTAGTCCAAAACCAAGATAATAATTTTACTATAATGTAAGAGAAGGAAAAGCAGCAAACTTGTTTTTGAGAAGCTGGAATGAAAAAACAAAAGTTTTGACGTAAACGATGAACTGATTATCAAATACGTTCCAGTTAATTTTCTGTTGATCACCTAATCAATTAATCATCTAGCTGTTGTAGCTCTGCACAGCACAGAACTGTTAATTGAGCAGGATCGTGCCATTTAAATACTGTAAAAGCCACAGTGTGGTCCCTGCTACCACATTAACACCTCTACATCCTGTCATGTTAACATCCAGACTCTGGTTGCAAAGCAAAAAGTCACATTTGCTCCAACAAGTAGTGAGCTACACTATATTTACCTCGCTAAGTTCAGGTTATCCTTCACCTTTACTATATACTGCACATGTGGAAGTTGCTGTCTCTGTCTTTTTTTCTTTCTGTGGGAAAACCTTTAATTCAAGCAAAGCTAAATCTTTCTCAGTGGAGTCTTTGGTAATCCCTGAGGCACAATGCAAAGCAGGAACATGCAGGTTCAGACCTATTATAATGGTATTTTCCTGACTTAAATGCATGTTTCTTCGCACTATGCAGATGAAAAATGATAATGTCTTTGACCTCGGTGGAAGAAGTTAGCTCACAGGCAGAATTATCTGGTGAAGTTAAAAAAAAAAAAAAAGAAGTTAAGTAAGTGCAGCGAAACCTGTAATTATCAAGAAACCATCTAAGAATAAATGCAAGTTTGTTTGGTAAGAAATTATTGTGATTAATCATATTGCAGTAATGAGCACCATCCGCCCCCACCTCTCCTTCTGTCCCACTAATCACTACTGAGGCCAAAGGCTGTGTAACAGCAGAGACTTTATTCCAGACCCAGTTGGCCAGCACTACAAAACCCACAGAAGCAGGAAACAAAAGTAAAGCAGTTCCACATGGCCAATGTATTTAGAACACAGACCTGTGTTATGGTAACCTCCCCTGGCTCTGGCACCTCACACCCAAACACGCTTCCTCTAGGTCAGAGGCAGGGGGGGTTAATCGAAGAGGAGGAGGAGGAGAAGGGCAGGAGGTGATGAAGGGAGAAGAGGTGGCGAAAGTGCATCATGAACTCCAGTCTGAGGCTGTTTCAGCTGGCAGAGTGTTCAGGATTTAGAGCAAAAAAAAAGTGCCAGGATAATCCCCCATTTTTAATCAAATGGAAAACAAAGTCCTAGTTGGTATTCTTTCAGGTTGTCTTTGTTTGTAGAGCGCAGACATCACACAGGATCTGTCCATGGTAATTTAGGGATCACAAGTAACACCATAACCACACTGTTACAAGCAAAGCCTTGCAGGCTGCGTTGCACAGTAGGACTGCATTTGGTATACAGATCATGCAGAGCAATGGTCTGCATGTTTGGATGGGCCTCTCTGAAGCATTCCTTCCTGGTTGATCTGCACTCCACCACCTGCATTTCTCCTCAGGGACTCACTTGGAAGTTTAATGCTCAGGAAAACATATAGGGGAGAACAGGGAGGCGTGATACGACCAAATACGATAGAATCCGCCCACAACTTTACCCTCATATGTTCTTATGCAGTGTGTGTTTTGTCTTGCAGTGAGATGATGCAAATGCAAAAACAAATCTTGATCTGATAACATTAATCCTGTTAAATAGAGTGTGAGTGTGGATGAGATACAGAGCTAGAGTGAAATCAGCTGAGTGTTTTCGGAGCAGGGCCTGTGGGAAACTTTCCCAGCTGACTATAGACATATCAGCTTGCATGGTTTGTGGATGAGTCCACCACAGCTCTGGGACCTCTGGCTGAAGGCCACACTCTGAGTCAGTGCTGGAGAACTCTCTCTCGATATTTAATTTAATCTGAGTTCAGACAAAAATAACCAAACCTCAAGCATATACAGAGGACTTCTGTTTAGCTTTTGCAATGTTAATGTTGTTCTTCTGATGGTTTTACATGGACAAACAAGCCAGAACAGCTTTGTTGTATCCTACATAGTCTCTGTTCCAGTCTCTGGACACTATCTTATTTTACAAAGTTATTTGTAACAGGTGGAGTAATATAGTCTTTCCAAAGGAACTGCTACATCATATTTTGCACTTTCTGAACTCCCTGAATGAGGAAACGGGATACCCTATCAGAGCTCTGCAGGCTGCTGAATGAATGTGGATGGATGTGGATGTTTTATTTTTTTATGTCGTCCAAGAAACACATGTAAAATTTGTCAGGATGACCCAGAAAGCTGAGCAGCGCGTAACTGCAGTAAACAGCAGGGTAGACCCTTGGAACCACAACTGGCCAAACTGTAAGCACTTCATGGCCTAATTTTTCACATCTGCCATTGGCTCCTCAAATACTGAGAAGGAATCCAAGAATCCGATGCAATACTCATACTTTAAAAATTCTTCGTGTTGGTCTTGTTTGACTCAATACATGTACGTGTTTTTTTTTCCAACTGTGCATTATCTCATTTATCCATGTGCATGAACATTTTAACATCCATCATTCAAATTCTTGCCAAAAGATAATTTTTTTTTAATGTGTGTACTCAGTTGTACTTAACGCAGACCTTCCTCTTTCCATCTGTTTGGCTTGTGAAAGAACTATGTATCCCTCTGTCATTCTCTCTTTTGCGTTGGTTTAGTGAGAGAGGGAGGGGTTCATCCCCAAACAGTCTGGGCATGTTTGGACTCAGTTTGACACAAAACCCACACAGACACACTCGCATACACACACACACCACACACACACACACACACACACACACACACACACAGTCACATTAATGAAGAGAACTTGCAAACAGTGAGCTGGAGGTGGAACATTCATAATGTGTGTGTTTACAAGACAAAGTCAAAGGATTTGACAGAAGCCTCTTTTGCGTATCTACATTGCATGTATGTTTTCATGTAGGTGTATTTGTGTGCAAGGGTGTGTACCTGTGTACTTGTCTTTGTGTGTGTTCACCAGCGAACCTCAGTCAGCAAGTGAATGGCCTGCACCAGTAAGAACATGCATGGCATACTTAGGAAAAAGTCTTTGTATTGCTGCTGCTGCTGCAGCAGACAGAGAATGTGCCTCAGGGAAGGAGAAAGGTTCATATTCAGATCTGTTGAGTAATGATGGTTTTCAGCCTGATGGAAATTACTGAGCAATGACCTTTTCAGCGGGCTTAACGAGGGAACGTCCACCCTCTCATCTTTTAAGTGTGGGAATAATTGAAACACTACAATTTTTGGTGATTTGTTGGTGCGCTCATAAATGTTACATCAGAGAAGCACGCCTGTGTCTAGGCCGTAACTTTTCTGCTTTGGTCACAGTTTGAGAATGTTTATTGTATTTCAAAAGAACTGAATTAGATAAGATTTTGGGATAAGAAATAATCTTTTTAATCTTAATTATAAATCAGAGCTGTGACTGAGTAGGATGTCGTGTCCCTAATAAACGAGACAATGTACATTGCTGTTTTTTAGATTTGGTTATCTGTCTTGAGTGCATGCAAACTTACTCTGAACTGTCTCAATTACCTCTGCCAAGTGCATATTCATCTGTGTAATTTTTGTTTTCCTCAGAGAGGCTTCTTCTCCCTGCCAGAGGGACAGTATTTCATAGAACCTGTCCAGAAATCTCCTGACGATCCTGCAGGGACTCCAGAGCCCCACATAGTCTATCCAAGAGTTACCACAGAGAGTCAAAGAAAAAAACGCAGCCTCCAGTCTAAGGAAACATCCAGTCCCTGCGGAGTTAAAGGTGTGTATCTGAATTAGTGTATACATGTGTATGGTGGAGGTGCCAGCAATTTTTTTCCCTCTGCCTGCACCTGTGTCAAGCAAGGATAAGCCACAAGTGTACACTAAGGCATGTCTCTCATGATCCATGCTCTAGATGCTCCAAGCGACTCGGTCCAGGTGGAGAGGGAGAGGGAGGAATGGGAGAGGGAGCAGCAGCGGGGGGAGGGTCAGGCTCAGTCCCGCTCGCAGCGCTCAGTCAGCAGAGAGCGCTGGGTGGAGACCATGGTGGTTGCCGACTCCAAACTCATTGAATATCACGGCACTGACAATGTGGAGTCTTACATCTTCACCATCATGAACATGGTGAGGGGGTTAGAATGAACATTTGGCTTTACTTTTTTTTTTTTTTTTTTACATTTTCTCTCATTAACTATCAGTTTCCTGCCCTGGTGTTACATTTTCAAAATAGTTAGTTTGTGAATGATCTTTATGTTTACAGGTGGCGGGAATCTTTCATGATGCCAGTATTGGTAATGCCATCCATGTCATCTTGGTGCGCCTCATTTTACTACAGGGAGAAGAGGTAACACTTAACACTTCTTTTTTTATCATCAAACTTTAAATATGAAACAAAAGAAGCACATGCAGGTCTATAAAGCATTACTATAAGGAGCAACAGGTGTACAAGGAAAACTGAGACTCTCCTTAAGATTGGACACAGTTTTAGCTCCTTGCACTGAGCATCCAGCTGAAGCAAGCTCTAACCAATAAACAAAAAAAGACTAAATTCAACAAGAAACCAATGGACTGACTGCAAGAACGATCCAAATCTAATTTGCCCCATAAAATTGTGCAAACCTTATTTGCATGATGTTGCATTATGTGTACTTATTTTTAGATTCATCCTTGGTTTGCATTGTAAGGAATAGATCCTTTTAACATGTCATCATAGGAACAGCACAGATGTGATTGATAATATTAAAAAACGACTGCATTCGATTTAGGTGATCTAATTGTAAGGTCCTGGTATTGTGAATGCTGACACATTGGGACACTTTATTGAACTGAGTCTGAGTCTTTGTTTTTCCTGCTGGGACAGGTTAAAATGTCTGCTGTGAAAAGGGTCTGTTCTGTCACCATGTGTGAAATTAAAACCTGTTTACAAAAGAAAGTGAATAAAAGTGAACCTCTTGGATTGTAAGTCATAGTACGATGGGCCCCTCACACTGAAGATGATGAATCTCTCCTGCTCAGTAACTGACTCTGTTCTAAAATTCCCCTGTGAAATAACGAAAACAAAGACATTTTTCTTCAGGGTCAAAAATAGTCTCACGCTGTTCTAAAATGCCAGAATGTAATAAATCTGAATGATGCCAAGAATGTGATATCTTTAATTATTCTGTTTGTTACAGAAAGGGTTGAAGATTGTTCACCACGCAGACACCACTTTGGCCAGTTTCTGTGCTTGGCAGAAAAACCTCAATCCTCAGAGTGACACACACCCAGCTCACCATGACCTGGCTGTGCTGGTCACCAGGCAAGTCACACACGCATATGTAAATCAGCAGTTTTATTAGATAGCTTAAATGACATGTATGAATGATATGCTCTGATGCCAGCCCCTCCTGAAAATATTGCATGCTCACACTTAATTTGTATTTGTGTTCTCCCCCCAGGAAAGACATCTGTGCTGGGATGAACCAGCCCTGTGAGACCCTGGGTCTGTCTCATCTGTCTGGGATGTGTCAACCACACCGCAGCTGCAACATCAATGAGGACTCGGGACTACCTGTCGCCTTCACCGTTGCTCATGAAATGGGCCACAGGTCTGTGTGTGTTAGTGTGCATTTGCAATTGTTATAAAAACCCTGCATAATGGAACATCAGAACAATGGACTGAGTGACAAAGAAAGCATCTTGTTCCCATGATCAGTTACCATAGAAGAATATACAGTTGCATCATTGAGTCTTCTAGCATTAGAGCATCAGGCCATTAGTGAATTGGCTGTATGCAAATAATTGGCAGTATCTGGTAACAAGACATAAAGAAAGTTTGATACCTGAGAGGAATGATGTAGTGTGGGTGTAGATCATTTGTTAACAGTGAAAGTGAATGGACAGAGCAGTTAGGTTTGTTTTCACCTTTGGATTACTGTGACACACAAAAACATATTTTCTTTGATGGCAATTTTCTACTACAGTGTTTTGTTGAGTTGTAGCTTCAGTGCCAGTTCAACCGTAAGACACCAGTTACTGATTACAGTTATATACGAATATAAAGTCTTGCTGATAAAATGAGAGTTGGTGGATAGGATATAGGGATTCCCCACTTTATGTTACTTATATAATTTTGAAATTACATAGGGCACAAGGGATCACTGAATGATTTGATGAGGATGAAAATGATGTGAATCATATGCTGTGGCCTTCACAGTCACTAGATCTCAACCCAATTGAACACCTATGGGAGATTTTGGACTGACGTGTTAGACAGCGCTCTCCAACACCATCATCAAAACACAAAATGAGGGAACATCTTTTTTAGAAGAATGGTGTTCCATCCCTGGAGTAGGCTTCCAGACATTTGTAGAATCAATGCCAAGGCACATTGAAGCTGTTCTGGTGGCTTGTGGTGGCCCCAACATCCTACTAAAATGCTTAATGTTGGTTTTTCCTTTAATTTGTCACCTGTCTGTACGTCTAAATCTTCACAGTATCCTGTTTGGGCAAGAAATTCATGTACTTTTCTGTTTTGTACTAACAGGAAATGATGTAAGACATGCCTGAACAAAAGTCATCAGATGACTTTGGACCTATTTCAGATTATTACTTGCATGTATCACAGGATTAGGACACACTGATGTTCAATTCTGTCGAGACTAGTGGTAGTTTGTTCGGAGGCACACATGACAGCCAGAACGTAAAGGCGCTGAATTCTTGTAAAATCATTTCTTTGTGTAATGATGATATAATATTTAATTGGTAATGTTGGTTGTGTTTAAATGCAGCTTTGGAATTCATCATGACGGTCAGGGGAACGACTGTGAGCTGGAAGGGAGGCACCCGTTCATTATGTCCAGACAGCTGATGTATGACAGCTCGCCTCTCACTTGGTCTTCCTGCTCCAAAGAATACATCACACGCTTCCTGGAGTAAGGCTGAATTCATACATTATTCTGAAGCCGTTAATGATCAAATAATGATCAAATAATGACATGATTCACTCAGCTTTAACACTGTTTTTCTTTGTGGGAGAACACAAATTGTGTAAGTTACCAGGGTTGTGAAATCATTATGAAAATGGGAGCGAATCCAAGCTACAATGAGAAAGAGGATGTGTTGGTGCAGATTTGAGTGGAGTCAGTGAAAATGATCCAAAAAACACAGTGGGTGTGCCGCGTGTTTGAACAAAACAACATTTTAAAAACACTGATGTGTAGCAAACTGCGGCAAGTTTTTAAAAGAGCGTTGCACAAATATGTTTGCTTTGACTCATTATTTTCTTGTGAAACATCTGTTCAGTGATGAATTCAAGAATTCCTTTCTGACAACAACAATTTCACCTCAAGCTCCTGCCAAGTCAGAGGTCAAAGCTCATATTTGTTGACCTCTGACCCATATTTTCAATCAGCCTGTTTTGCTATTAGAATGGTTGCCCAGCAAGTAGGTTTCTCTGGTGTGATCCTTTCAGTCTATTTGATTAACACTGGGCTAGGAGACTGCAGAGAGCAGTCTAAAAGCAAACAGTGATCATGTTCAGTGGCATGCTTTGGCGTGACAGTAGTTTGTATGGTTGTTTAAAGTTTTGCTGCATGTTGAAAGCATGATGGTAGCCACAAGCAAGGATTTCTCTTAAACAAGACTGTTTACTGATTTTCTCTTTCCTTTCTCTGTCAGGTATCTCTCATTCAAAAAGTCACACCTGTATGTTTGTCTGTTGTAGTCGTGGCTGGGGTTTCTGTCTGGATGACCGTCCTTCTAAGAGGGATCTAACCACCCCGCTGGCTCGCCTTGGTGTCCGCTACACCACGCACCACCAGTGCCAGCTCCAGTATGGCCCAAACGCCACCTTCTGCCCCGAGGTTGATGTGAGTATTGTGGCCTTCCACAAAGCACCAACTGTAAGCTGAATGTCAGACACAGTTTTGTCATTGTTTCTGGTTTTGTGTCTTTCTTTCAGAACGTCTGCCAGATTCTTTGGTGTTCGGTCAACGGCTCCTGTCGCTCCAAACTGGACTCGCCTATAGATGGTACCCGCTGTGGACCAGAGAAGGTGGATGGCGCCAGTTGCCTTTGTCTTGTTAGGGTTTGGGTTTCATTTGCCTGGGGAAGGAAATGGTTAGCACCACAGATATCAGGGCCATGCTGGCGCAGTGTGTTGAGTATTAAATGTGTCATATTACTAGTGTGATTTGAGTGATCTAACCAGCATTTTCTCCCACAGTGGTGTATCTCAGGGGAGTGTGTGATCGTGGGTAAACTGCCAGAGACAGTGAATGGAGCCTGGGGACAGTGGAGTACCTGGTCTCACTGCTCCAGGACGTGTGGAACAGGTGTTCAGTCAGCAGAAAGGGAATGTGACAACCCCAAGTAAGGGCAAACTTCAGACGTGTTTCACACCACAAATCACCATTTGAGGTCTTTTCTCCCACTCTAACTAAACCTTTTTTTACTGTTCACTGTCTTTCACAACTGACACCCTGATACAAAACTCATCACCAACTGAATTTCCTCTGTTTGTACAGGGGATCAGAAAAGGTACATCTTATCTTTTCTTACCTGGTTGATTCAAAGTGTCCCACTGTTTTCTGCAGACCAGAGTTTGGAGGCAAGTACTGCACCGGAGAAAGAAAGCGTTATCGGACCTGTAACACGAAACCCTGCCAGAGGAGCAAACCAACCTTCAGAGAGATGCTGTGCAGTGAGTTTGACACCGTGGCCTACAACAATGATTTCTACCAGTGGATTCCTGTGGCTAACCCATGTAAGTGTTCAAAGTCTCTGATGCAGAGTTAGGTACTGCATTTAGACAGACACACAGATGCTAGTAGCCCTTTTTTTCACTCCCCTTTCCATAAGCTCAGTAGATGCAATTATATGCTTCATCCAACAGGGGGTAGCATTTACACTGGAAAGGTGTCAGTGATGCAACAAGAACTTAGTGAAACGTTTCAGTAGTGCAGTCACTGTCTTGCTGTTTGTTTTTGTTTCATTTCCTATTTTCAAATCAGGTTCATGTGATACTTTCTTTGTGAACTGTAGTTAAAGAAAGAAAGCGAAGCAAAAATGAACTCCAAAAAAGCAATGTCATCATTTTAGGTTTCACTTGACAGAAGTAAACTTTTCTCACACTCACCACACCCAGCAATCTTCTTTTCCCTTCATCTCACAACCATCTTCAGTAAACCCCTGTGAGCTGCACTGTCGACCGGTCAATGAGTATTTCTCGGAGAAGATGCTCGACACTGTGACAGATGGGACGCCGTGTTTCATGAACAACAAGTCCAGAAACATCTGCGTCAATGGAGTGTGCAAGGTAGTGTGGCTGGGTAAGACACTAAAAGAGGCTGGAGAGGTTATAGTGAAGCAGGAGTGCGAGACACGCTGCAGTGTAACTACAGTATAATAGAGGGAGGAGGTTTTCTGTGTAAACCTCCATCTTGTGTTACACTGCAATGTGTCTGTGGTTGTATTTTTATGTGTTTGTGTGTGGTGTGTTTCTGTCTGTAGGAGGTAGGCTGTGACTATGGCATTGACTCAAACGCAGTGGAGGATCGTTGTGGAGTCTGTTTGGGCGACGGCACAAGCTGTGAGACGGTCTATAAGTCATTTGATGAAGCAGAGGGCTTTGGTGAGTCCAACTCAAAGGATATCTGAGCAGCTGGAAGCAAATTAGATTATCCAGACATAAGAAATCATATAATAATGATATTGTATTAATACAAAACAAAACAGACAACCTATTAATGAGAAAAAGCTTTGATGTGCCCACCAGAGTGTGAAAAAGCACAGAATTCGATGCAATTTATGTCTACGGGCAGAAAGTCATTTCAGGACAGTTCATTAGCATTACGCCATTGTGTTTTTTCTTTGTTGTCATGGCAGCCTTCTGTCCACACTGTGCAGCTGCTTGTCCTGCTGTACTTGGCTGGTGTTGTGTGTGTGTGTGTGTGTGTATGTGTGTGTGTGTCAGCAGGCCCATGTTTGCATTTGTCTAAGGATACACATGTCTTTGGCTTATTTTACTATGCTTGGAAAGGAGTAATTCACCCGCAGAATCAACATACCATGAAGACAGATTAATAGAGAGAGAGGCTCTAAAACAATAAAATGTTCCTCGTTTCTCCCCTCTCCTTCTTTCTGTGTGTGTTTGCCCCACACAGCATCCTCTCCAGATAACCAGCCCAGATGTGTAAGACTTCAAAAGGCTTAGACCAAGGGCAAACCTCCCCCCTCCTTTGCACAAACACAGAAACACACACACCTTCCCACAAACATCATTAAACTCCAGAGACCCACTCATAGCTGCTTTCGTCCTCCCCCATCCAGCCATCCAGCCACCCCCCCCCACCACCACCATCCACACACAATAAAAAACAGAGACAGGGCAGTGCCCCCCACGCCGAATACGCACACATACACTCACACACACACACACACACACACACACATGCCAACCACCCCCACAGACTGAACCCACCCTCTATTAAAGATCAGAGAGAAACTGTCTGGTAGTCTGGATGTGAGTGTGGCAGCAGCCATGGTGGCCCATCCATTACCTCGCCGTGACTCTGACTCCCCTCCCGACTTCTCCCAGGGTACACGGACGTGGGTGTGATACCTGAGGGGGCGCGGGACATCCTGGTAACGGAAGTGGAGGAGGCAGGTAACTTCCTGGCTCTGAGGAGTGAGGCGTCGGAGGAGTATTTCCTCAACGGCAACTACATCATCCAGTGGAATGGGGAGTACGAAGCCGGTGGGACCACGTTCTTCTACGAACGCAGCGGAAACATGGAGAACCTCACTGCTCCTGGACCCACCATGCAGCCAGTCGTGCTCCAGGTAGGCCCACATATGTTGAATGCGTTTTAAAGTTAAATGTGTCAGTATTGTGAGATGGGAAGAAGTGATCACCAATTTATATTTTCTTAATATTTTTGCCATAAATTGTTTTTGTTCTAGTGTGTGGTACAAAAAAATATAGTGCAGTAATCACTCTTCTCTGAGTGTAGAGTGATTTCAACCAATCAGGGACAGAACAGAAGGACAGAAGGATAGCCAACCAATCAGCATGTTTTCCAAATAAGCTTGTACATTTCTGAGTGAAGGTTAAGATACTATTAATAAAATGAGTCAAGAAAAAGTGTTTCAAAGACATAAGATACTGGAATCAAGTTAGAAAAGAAGATGGAAAACATGTCTTTATTACATGTCTTTGTATGCTTGTCAAATATGTAATATTGATATCTAGATATATACTCTACATAACATTTCATGTGGTTGTACAGTTGCTGTTTCAGGAGAGGAACCCTGGTCTAAAGTATGAGTACACCATCAAGAAGACCAAAGAGGCAGGAAATGAGATCATCGAACCTATTTACAAGTGGAGACACGGGGCATGGACAGACTGTAGCACCACCTGTGGCTTAGGTTGTTGTTGTATTTATGAACAAAAAAAAGATTTGAAGTATTTGGAAGAGTTCAGCAACATTGTAGCTTTCTGACTTCCTGTGTGTTTTAGGTGAGCAGCACCAGCCTGTTCTTTGTTTTGAGATGGACGTGGGCGTAGTGGACGAGTCTCTGTGTGACCCAGAGAGCCGTCCAGAGGACAGACACCGAAAGTGCAAGACTATGGATTGTCCTGCAAGGTCCTTACTCTCAAATGCCCTTCGACTGTTTTTCTGTCACTAGCATTATGAGCTTGAAACATGTCATTCTGTAGTTTCATTTGTATGGTAAATGAAAAAATAGGTTGGGATACACAGGTTACCTATTGGCAATAATATTAAACATTTTCAAATCTTATCCAGCCCTATTCGCTGTTGGAAAAAGATGACAATGTTATCCACTTACCATGTGCTCTCCACTTATTTTTTGAATGTCATCAAAAGACTCTCTCTATCCCTTCTCCCCCAGGTGGTGGGTTGGGGGTTGGCAGCAGTGTTCAGCCACCTGTGGATCAGACGGCATGAGAAAGCGAACAGTGCTCTGTGTCCGCACGGTTTCAGGGGAGGAGAGGGTGCTCCACCCCGTGGAGTGCAAGCATCTCCTTAAACCCAAACCTGCCGTGCCGTGCAACAGAGATGTACCCTGTGGACAGGACTGGGCGGTTGGGAACTGGGAAGAGGTAAGCCTTTTATTCTGATTTATATTTTATTTTCTTCTCCGTCCCCTTTATCTTCCTGACTTCAATCAGACTTCGGTCTTCCTTGCATTTGTTCCCTTACTTTAATACCGTCCTTTATTTCTGAGTGAGCCCTTTTTTTCCCACTGCAGTGCCCAGTCACATGTGGCGGAGGGGTTCGCTCGAGGACAGTCACGTGTGTGCTAGCGCCCAAAAAGACCTGCGATCTCTCAACCAAACCTCGGTCCAGATCACTGTGTGCCCTGCAGAGCTGCCCTAACTCGAGTCTACGTAGACGACCTGGGCATGCCCCTAAATACCGCCGTGTTTACCCACCCAAGAGCCACCCCACCAAGCATCCCAGCTCACCTACTTTGGCTCCCACGAGCACCACGGCCACAGCTGCACCCACAGCTGCCATCACTGTCAGGAAGAAAACAACCACCAAAGAAATGACAACTGCTTTCATCCCTACCACCACATCCATTTCAACCCCTGAAACCACAATCCCTGAAATCATAGACACAGATGATTATGAGTTCAGTGGTGTTGTGAGGAAAAATGGGGATAAGAGAGGGAAAGTTTTCCCTTCTAAACCCAGTTCTACAGAAAAGGACAGGAAGCCGACTAATGTGGAAAAGGAGAACATGGAAGGAGAGGAGGGAAGTACGCCAAATGTGGTGATGTACACTCCAGGATATGATTATGTTGTTGAGGACAGGACGACAGAAGAGGAGGGGATTATTGACCTGGATGTTTTTACCACAGCTACATCACTCAAAAATCCTCTTAAATCAACCACTTTACAAACAAGTCCACCTAACATACGCACAACCAGAACACCCACCACAACCACTTACTCCACCCCACACACCAGTACTGAAACATGGGAAAAGACCACTCACCACTTATCCAGCCCACACACCAGTCCGTACAGCCACTGGACATACAGGGTTCCCCTCACCACTCCTACGTACAAGAGCCACTCAAACCCTTCAAAAACTGGCTTCCACACAACGCAAGCTCCCTCCACAGCTGCAAGAAAACTGTTCACCACTGCGGCATCGCCCCAGCCCACGGTAAAGATTATTAAACCAAAGAAGCCTGTGACACCCAAGAAAAACAGCCCTGCCTCTCGCACTAAAAAGCCCTCTTCACTGGCCCAAAGGCAGTCGCTCCAAGAGTCCAAACCGGCAACCAGGAAGTCCCATGAGCAGCTCCGCCAGTGACCAAAGCAACCTGATGGCCAGAGAGCCAGTCAGCATGGATATATTCTGGGTTGTAGGAAACTGGAGTAAGGTGGGTGCACACATTTTATGACTGTGTTGTCCTGCTCTCTAAAACACCACGCCAGTAAATTAGCATATTTTAGCATTAATTAATTCTGACCATACTATCCATACTATAGCTTTTTAAGATGGTTTTCCTCCCTTCTGGGCATGCTAGGACTGCAATGAAATTCAAAGCTTTGAAAATTGACCTGCAGAGACTTGAAATTTCTGTCCAGTGAATTTTTCATGCATGGGAGTGAAGTTGCTAGTGGAGACTGAAAATTCTGTTGAGATGCCTCTGCCTAATCTCCAGATTTTGAGCGTCAATTTAGAGTAGCCAAAAGGCATAATGTTCATGATAAACCATAAGTAAACATGGATGTTGGGAAAATAATATTAATTTGATCATTTAATCAGAATGATAGACATCCCTAAATTCATCAAAAGGAAGAGTTTTCAGTACTGTTTGCAGCTGTACAGTGTGGTTTAAAAGCAACAAGTCTTTCAGTGGTAGATTGGTAGACTGCAGATTAATGTTCTAGTCGCGTCTTGGTTAGAAAATGGTTACAAGATTTGCTTTTATCAGGCTAAATCATGGGGGAAAAAAACACCCACACACTCCTTTAAGAATTTCCTAAAACATCTACTTTATAATATTATTGCCTTACATGTGACTTTAATTAGTTTGTCACCCAAGCACACACATGAACCCATTCCGAGTTTTAATCAGAGAACACCTCTTCTTCTCCAGTGTTCAACAACATGTGGGATCGGTGCTATATGGCGAACAGTCACATGCAGCTCCCACAGCGACGAGGACTGTGCCAACATGAAGAGACCTGAGCCTGCACGCACATGTGAGCTGCAGCCCTGTGCTGCCTGGCAAAGTGGCAGCTGGAGCAAGGTGAGTAACGTTAGATTTCCTCCAGTTACTCAATCCGATAATTGCACTTATTACTTGTTAATTACACTTAATACTTAATTATAATTCCACCGTAACTTTTCCAGATAATGAAATGGATTTGTTTCACTTGTGCATGTGTTTCTGAGCCATTTATTGCAATGTGATAATATATCTTCAGTGCCCGGATAACTGTGCGGTTGTGGGAAGGAGGTACCGTGATGTCCAGTGTGTCGATTCTCAGAGCAAACGTCCCCTCAGACCTTTCCACTGCCAGGCTGTGTCCAGCAGACCTGTCAGCACCTTGACTTGCCCCCACAAGCCCTGTATGGCCTGGAGTGTATCACCCTGGGGACCAGTGAGGAGCATTACACACTTTTTGCATATATTTTCACTGCAATAAAGAGTGATGCACGTATATATAAATATACATGTTTATTTTCTATCTTACCTCAAGTGGTATCTGGCCTTGCAGATAATTGTGGTTTTTTTTGCCCATGTGTTTTGAGATAACCATCCTTGAGATTTCTGCCATTAATATTTTTGTAATTTGTTAGGTCTACCCCCTTTAAAATCAAAAATGATCATCACAGTCACCAAACTGCCTATTTTTTGTAACCTTTGAGAACTATTTAGCTAAATATGGGAATGACCAATCTCAGCTAGAAGTAGATACCTCCCTTTAAATCCTTGTTTTCCTCAGTGCTCTGGCAGCTGTGGCGAAGGCATCAGGGAGCGGCTGGTGTACTGTCCCGAGCCTCATCGCTGTAGTACCACACTGAGGCCAAACGGCACGGAGCAGTGCAGCTTAAAGCCCTGCACACACTGGAAGACTGAAGACTGGGAGGAGGTCAGTCGCACGTGATTTCCTTAAGGGTTTGAGGCTTTGATTAAAATAGTCATAGAGGTGGACTAAATTATCACTCTGTTTGTGTCTGTGTGTGTGTGTGTGTGTGTTGGTGTATGACTTTACAGTGCTCTGTGAGTTGTGGTGGGGGTCAGCAGCAGCGTCAAGTCAACTGTGTGAGTGACCAAGATTTGGCTGTTATGCCAAACAGCCTCTGTGAGAAGATTTCAAAACCAGAAACACTCAGGAAGTGCAATATGCAGGAATGCAAGGCGAACACAGGTTTGTATGGAACACTCAATCTGTCTGTTTGTCTGCCTTAGTGGAAGATTTGAAAAACAAATTCACTATTCACACACACACATGCAATTTTTATGACATTGCAGTACATCTTTTGTATTTTTTGTGATGAGCCTCTTGGTTCATATCACATGAATAAATCTGACCTTATATATTATTTGTATTTTAGTGTTTCATGGCATTTGACCCCTGTGTTGTGTTCCTTCTCATGCAGGTCCAGTTTGCAGGAAGAACACCATGTCCTCACGCTTCTGTGACAAGCTGAAGCTATTGGGTCGCTGCTCTCTCAGGTCGGTCCAAAGACAGTGCTGTGTCACCTGTGGGCCATAGCTTACAGGTTACACACGCACAATACTGTATATCACAATGGGCACATCCCAACCACAGTAAGACTTACTGTATCTCCATGCAATACATCCATCCAGCCAAGCCATCCATAGACTGACACGTCCGAACCAAAGTGTTAATGTCCACAACACTACAACAAGCGCATCTTAAACAGCACAAACAAACATGGGTCGAATAAGATTATGTTATTATTATTTTTATGGTTTTTATCTGTTTAGGTAACTTTTTCTAATGAAAGATTTTACTGGGAGGGTTTTTAAAAAGTACGTGAGAGAACAAGCCAAAACAGTGAGGATAAATACACATTTGGTCTGTAACAAATGTTAGAGCATTAGCCATCTTGAGATGAGCAGAAATGCTTATCAGAATTAAAATATTGCTAATTCTTTTTTTTTTTCAAGAAGCACAACTCAAAAGCTCAGGCAAGTACAAGAGCTACTGCTACACAGTTGTGCTAAATAAGATTATAACACAAGGTACAGTACGCACTTTCTTTATTCAGTAAGAAAATTTAGTAATGACCCACAGTACAAATATTTCTGGGCCAAAGGTGCTTTTATAATCAAGGTGCTGATGATCACAGTTCAACAGTCCAGTTACCAGTTATATTTTTATTTCAAACTAAACTGGTAACACAGAATGTAAATAAAGATTTTTGTGACCTCTTTATTAAATTGTTAATAGTAATGATAATCTTTTTTAACTCATATTTTTTGCTTTTTCTTGCTTGAATTCTGGTTTTGTCCTCAGAGCTGGCACTGTGTGTTTATATTATTCTGGGTACAAGTTCCTGCTTTAGTCTTTTTTGTTTCAGTTGTTAACAGAAAAAAAAAAAAATGCTGCAGAACCTGCACAGTTCTCTGGCTGAACCTGTGGTGCTCATCCTCTGGTGTGTGAGATTGACCAATGAGAAAGAGGTGTTGCAGGTCATCCCTCTCAGGTCCCTTCCAAAGATGGCCGCTGTGTTTGTATGATATTGTACAGGCATTACCGTTGTCATGAAACTGGTACATCACCGTCACTGATTCGTCCGTCACATGTCTCCATCAATAAATGTTGTGGTACAAGATGTTTGTGACAAAACTTTGTAACTGAGACATGGAATAAAAATTTCTTTTAATATTTGTACTTGTATGTATGATTTCCATCCTTCCCAACATTATAACAAATTATAACAACCCATTATGCATTGACCCTGTTTGATATTGTAATACTCACAGCTTGAATAGCACAGTAACAGTGTAAATAAGAGTATTAACACCTCATGTTAGCTAGCATATCATGCTCCTCTTTGCATCATGGCCATCTGCTTTATGACCTCTCATGTCAACAAGGTCATTCTCGCCTGTGAATGCCAGATGCTGCTGGATGTGTAACACCAGAGTCAGCGGCACCAGGCTATGTTTCAGGAATCGGGTTCAGCTGGCCCAGATTTCCCAGGCTCCTCTGTGCCAGATAACTTGACACGGATGGACGCTGCCCCCCTGCTCCACACACACCCTGCCACTGTCATTCAAGCCAGACACCAAGAGTTAGTCAGCAGTAATGGAAGGAGTAACACAACACTGGGTCAATGTGGAGCATCGTGTCCTAAAAACCAGCAGGATGTGTGTGTGCGTTATCATGACGAAGCAAACACCATCCACTTGTATTACCTAACCACATCCTCTCATTCTGTTATGTAACTGTGTGTGTTGCTTGATTTGCAGATTTACACAATGGAAAGACACAAATGAGCTCAAAATCAGGAAATGAAAAAATTAGAACATTCAGATTCTGTGTGAACAAAATTTCCTTTATAGCTTATTTATGATTTCAAAATTCTCCACCAGTGTTCTAGACAACTTTATACATTTCCTGTCTGAATCCTGGATAATGTACAGTAGACAAAGGAGAGCAGAGTAACACATAATTGAATCAAAAATCAAGGTATTTTTCACAAAAGAACAGTTCATTCAAATGTGAAACTCAACATCACACAACATTACTTAAGCGGATGTTGGTGTGCAAGCAGTGATCTCCATGGCACAGCTCAATTTCAGCTGTTTTCAAAACAACTTAAGTGGCTGATGACTGGTTCTTCTTTAAAAAGGGCAAACATGGCCATAAAATTACTCTTAACAGCTTGTGCAACACTGTTCAAGTGTTCTAATGCCAAACAATTGTGGTTTTGGATTCAATAGTCGAATGTTTACTTCATTATTTGTAGATGTTCCAGACGTTTGTACTCTGCACAGTGCCAACAGTAGCAAACAGATGTTGCCACCAAAGCTTTAAGACACATCACAATAATGATTAGAGCGTGTCTGATTGATAGTTAAGTGGTAAATGTAAAATGTCAGGATATGACATTCATTTAACCGTGAAGCTTTAAGGTTTGTATTCTGTTGCTGTGCAGCTGAGGTTTGTTTCACTTGCGTTTCAGAAAGTTGCTTTTTTTTAACTGTCTATTTTGTTATTTCTGACTAAAAGTTAACCACATTCTGGAGGATTTCCACTGACAACTTGGACTCTCAAGAAAATCAAACCACCAAAGTTTTGTAGTGCAAGTTGTTCCGTGAGCATCGAAAAAATGTGGGAGTGAGAAGCTTCAGAGCTCAATGCAAAATTCTCATGTGTGTACAAATTAGCTATTCATCATATATTAGCCCATCAGTTTTATCTGATTATTACAATCCATGATACATTTTTAATCATTGCCATGACAAATTCATTCAAATGTGTAATGCTTATAATTAGGACAGGGTGGTGTAGGGGACCATCCTTGATCCCTGTTATATTGTATCACAATAGCAATGTATATCATGAAATAATACATTTTGAGGAAATCAAACAAACACAGAAATTGTGAATATTAAATGTTGAAATAACCAGGTGTCTGCTTTTGACTAGTTTGCCAAATTAAACACATGACAGTATGACATATTTAGTCACATTGATGCAAAAATATAAAAAAATCACCATAAAGCTAATTAAAAGCTTTTCCTGCAGTATCAAACACACCCTGCGATATTAACCCTCGCGTTGTCCTCTGGGTCAAAGTGACCCGGTGGCCAACAACGTGCCTTTGTGTGTGTGTGTGTGTGTAGTAGGATTTGTTGTTGTGCATGACATTTGTGATTCTGAAGCGGTTATCTTTTGTTTTTGAATAATAGTAAGAGGAAAAATGTATACGGAATATGAAGGGAGGGTTAAAGAGACAGCTGCCATGGTATGAACAGCATGGCAAAAGCTGTGATGGTTGACAAATGTACAGCATATTCTCTCACGGTGTATATTTCATTCCTATTGTTTTACTCTTTGTAGTAAAAAGCTTGGTAGTAAAATTTACTGCACCGTCACCATATTGCCCAGAGAAAAACAGAGAAGAGCTCAGTGTGGAACAGTTGATCCAGTGTCTGACCTGTAAGTAAATTCCACTACCCTGCTGAAACTGACACTCAGCAGAGGAGGGTGATGTAAGTGCCCGTCAGGACAGGGAAGATAACATGACAAACATCTATTGATCACCATAGAGCAGGAAACAGCAACCTCATCTTGTAGGTTACCAGACACCGCCCCAACACAACGGCCAAGAACACATTAAATATTTACATTTGATGACCAACAGAAAAAGGAGGCCTCCGGTATGAGCCAAGCATTTGTTTGCAAGTTGTATCTCTTTGGAGCATGAGGTAACACATTTTCCTGTGATCTATGAAAAGCTTTAAAGTACCATTAAAAGAGAATGTTACTTTAATCTGGCTGCTTACCCCTCAGATCCCAGTGTAAACGCAAAGAGAGGCTCAAGGAAGAAGGCAGTGGAACGTAATCGGTGCACCAACTGGCTGTTGGTTTGGAGGAAGAAGTCCAGTCTGGTGGCTCTCATCTGGACCCCATCAGGTTGCATGTCCCCAGGCAGTCAGACTGGCATCCCTGTACCAGGCCTGTTCCTTTATTAAAGCCTCGGCCTCCTCTGACCCAGCACACACAGAGTGGGCCCCAGGGAACGCAGACAGAGACACACACATGGTTCCCATAGGTCAGTTTGGTTGTTTGTGAGTTGTGCGTTTGATTCCCTCATAGACCACATATGGATTTGGGCTTAAGTAACTCGGAGTGAGGTGCTTTTCTTCGTAAAACATCTGCTTAATGATAGTGTACCAAAAGGGAGGGGCCAATGGACTCACAGCGAAGCCAAGCAAAATCAGAGACACATGACATGAATAAGGTGAATTTCCACAGTTCAACTTGCTAATGTGATACAGTATGTTGAGCACACAGAACAACACTGTAGGGTACTTAGCACTGGATCCACCTGCTGCCACAAGGGTCAGGATTAAGCAAACTGAGGTGGAGAGGCCAAAATTTCACTTAAGAATCCAACCAAAACTAATATGGATTCAGTGTGTTACACTTCACCACAAGAGCTTCAGATATGAGAGTCTGCTTTTCCATTCCATTCCACATTTCAATTTAACCAGTTTTGGATTTGATAAATATATTAACTAATTCAACCTAATCTTAGTTAATGAAAGACATGTTACTGTTTGCTACTCTAAACATGTGGAGTCAAGTGGATCTTTCTCAAGAAAATAAAATCATGATACACTGGAAGTGATGCATTTTACGCTGGTAGGCTGCAGCATTTATGCATTACAAGAAACAGACTTACCATACCATCATGGCTAAGCCACCAATATTTTTTGGTGGATGTCTCTCTTGCTCTGTGTGTTTGAATGAATGTGACTCGAATAAAAGTGCAAATATTGAGTTAAGGTTATAGCCAACTAACCTGACCTAACCTAACCTAATACAACAAAAACAGCACCTAATGGTTTTTGCAACCTCTTAAAGACAAATGTGGAAAAACAAGAGTTTTTCTTTTGTGAAACTCACTTGACATTTCACGCTAAAAGGAATAAAAGGGACCTTTCCATGTGTTTTGCCTTGATTCATTTTTCTTTTTGGCAATTGGAACCGTGTGAAATCAAATCTCCGCTGACGCATAGAAATTTCCGGTATTTGACTTTTCGTTGCCTTTATTGTAATTATGTTTTTGTTTTTCAGAAAAGCATAAGAAACCAGCTAGAGCCACAGCCTGTAGGGAGGGATCAGAAGCACATTTGTCTGTTCTATTGCCTATTGTTTTGAACTTTGAAATGCAATTCAGGGAGATAGATCTATAAAGATACACTAAATGCTAAAGCTGTAGAGCAGGGAGGGACATGAGACCATCTCCAGACCTTGCAAATCTCAGTTATATTGCGTTTAGGAGAAAAAACACAGGCAAGGTTGTTTTACAAAGAATTTGCTCCTCGGCCTCTAAAGAAGTCCTACAAATCTTGCAGATCCTGTCAGCATCATTGCAGACTTACATCCCTCTGAGGCACCTACAGAAAGTCTTAGTGGAAAGAACACTATGAGCTGAGGGAGAGTTTTTGCCTCTTTGGTCTGCTCTGAAACGTGAGCTGAGAATTTGACACATGCCTTCAACGTCAAATGCAAACTTGATGCATCAAACTGGTCTTATGTCTATGAGCTCTCAGACTGCTTGTGTAAATCACAGAGCTTCAGCATATATTTATGCTATAGCATATTTTTCTTGAACATATTTCAGATGACACTGCAAATTATTTAATCTAGGTGGGCAATATTTGAATGAGAAATTAAATATTAGGACTCTGAGATTGAATGACGAAAAGGTTTAGTGTTCATTTGAACAGTAACTGCAAAATATTAAAATGAGGAAGTAAAAGAAAGATGTATTGGTCATAGTTAACTACAACACGTTAAAGAGGAAGTTAAATACCTTGAATATAATCTACAAAATGTAGACTGAATACTTTACAGCACACACGTCCAGTGTCATTTAGGTTAGGTGGATGAATTTAGTGAAGCAAATAATCTAGAAAAACTACTTATTCATGCAACAATAATCAGCATGAATGATGGCTGCTCCTCCCAGTCCCTCAACAGTTTCCTCTGCACAGATTCAGGTTATCAGAGTGGGAAGACACCACAAAGGAAGCACTGATAAGATTGCTTTGTTTGTATCCCCAGATAAAGCCATGCCAAGACCAGAGTTAAGACAAGACTGCTGCTGTGGCCATAGATCGTTGACAGACATTAAAGCAGGCACTAAAAACTAGGAATTAAGGGAGGGAAAACAGGGAACAGGGCAGACCCTGACATTAAAGACACATGGATTAGGGGGAATAGATAAGACTGCCAGCAGCACATTCTGTTTATCACACTGGATTGTTGAAAATGTCATTATATGGTCCTTGATCACAGTTATCCTCTCAATAAACCTCAAAAGTTCATACTGATATTGACTTGCAGCCCATAAATACACAATCCATATCTGAATTGTCTCAAAACTTAGAAAAGAGTCTTCTATCTGCTCTGGTCCTCATGCACATCTAATGTTGATTCAATATGAAAAATCAATGAAACCAATAAAAGGTTGTGTTCTATATCTGGAGTGGCCTTATCTGTGTACTTCGTGAGAACACTGACCATCCCTAATATTTTGCACATCCAGTGCACATACTGTACATTGTTGTCTAGTCCTCTATGACATTGTCCATCCTGTGCCTGCCTCATGCCATGAGGAGCAAATGATGCACGGTCCATGAAAGAGAGTCTCATTGGCTGAGGTCCACTCAGACACCTGAGTCACAGAGGAAGGCGGAGGTCTGGTGAGTGAAACTGGAGAGCGTCATTGCATTACAGCACCGCAGGAGAGATAACACACTACGATAAAGTGCCTTGAGGGAAAGAGAGAGGCCTTAGCAAGATGTTCGTGATAAGGGAGCACACTGGCTGGAACCAGCAATAGTAACTTAATCTGATTTTTATCTGAAGAGACAGAAGAGAACGGCCACTTGTCAGGATTATCACACCTTAATGAGTAACAAGTGGGTCTATTTCAATTAGTGATATTTATCCCTTTCATGCTCAGCCGCATACAAGCAGATGTATCTGCTGGATAGGAGAAATTAACACAATATACTGAGAGCAAGCAACTCTACACAGTAAAAACACAACCACTCTTTGATTAGCCAATAAAGCAATCATCAGTGCAATCTGCAGCCACAGGGACTGATCCGATACTACCAGACTGTTTCTTCCTGCCTTGCAGCATCTACTCAGATAAACCCTGCTATCACCTCTCACCCACTCTTATAAGTTAGATTTGTTTGTATGTAGGCATGCACACACAAACACACATACACAGACACACACACACACACACACACACATGCGGAGCAGTACTTGCTCCCATATGTGAGAGGAAGTTGAGTAAAGGAGGGAGGGATCAAATAACTAACAGAGTCACACAGCTACACACAACACACAGTCATTCTCTGTGATCAGCCTTCAGGTGAGGAGATCACTCCAGGAATCCTCATATTAAGGAAAAGGAGGCGAACAACTCTGACTCAAACCCAAGACAGAGAGAGAGACAGAGAGAGAGAGAGAGACCACCCCAAACTGTTACCTCGATGCTGTACGAAGGTGGAGTCATTTGGGGGTAGAGAGAGAGAGAGAGAGAGAGAGAGAGAGAGAGAGAGAAAGAGAGGGAGGTTGGGGAGAGAGAGATGAGGAGAGAGCGAGAGAAGCAGGGCAGAAGAAGAAGACATGGATTATCTGACATGCGCCTGGACTGACCAACGTCCCTTTTTAAGTCTTGAATCCTGTTTTTCCTCCTCAGAGTGAAAATGCTTTCCTGCACATGTGGAGAGTAGCAGCTAACGGACAGGTAGACTGTGTGGTGCATCTATTTTTGATTTCACTGGAGCTAAGGATTTTTACACATTTCAAACTTGGCCTGGATATCTGTGAACTTTTTTGTTTTTTTCTTAAATTGAGCAACTGCCTGGAAATACAAGGGTCATACTGGAGCAGCCAAGAAGAATAGTTAAAATTTCACAAACAATTTAGAAACAATTGGAAAACAGAAGGAAAGAAAGACAAAGAACGGGTTTGTTACTGGAATACACACACACAGTAATTGGTGTATTGTTTTTTGTAACATTTGTTTATTCAGACTGATTTATTTTTGTAGAAAAGACTTGTATTGCAGACTTTCTGATCATCAGAAGAGAACTCTATGGAGTATCAGCTTGAAACACAGTGACCAGTCAAACAGTCATTGCACTGTAAAACATAATTCAGAGGAAGGTAAAGGAATTTCATACAGGTGTTAAATAATTTGGACTCTGCAGGGGGACCTTCTTGCCCAGTCTGGACTGTGGAGGGCTCCCCTCCCTGCCCTCCCAGCCTATCCTTGCCCCCAGCAGCATGTCCCAGGCTCTGAGGCTGCCTCTAGTCCTCCACACAGCACACTACCATGATCAGATGGGCTGCTGGAGGGAGTAAGGCTGCCTCTGCCTCGTCCTGCTCCAGGGCTGGGTTAGGGGCTCGTTCTGGCTCTGGGATCAACTCCAGACTAAGGTCATCAACACTGCTTTCCTCCCTGTATTTGCCTCTTTTGCTGGCCCTGGTAGTTTTCTCCTTCTCCCTGCCCGGGGCAGCCTGCCATCAGCTCCGCAGAGGAAGGCTGAGGCACGCCAACCTGCGAACTCTCAGAGTTCCGCTGAACATTTCGGAGACTGAGCTCGTCTCCAGGCCCAGGGCCACTGGGGGCCCCCTGGGTCGGACTGGGGGACCACAGGGTAGGCATGTGCGCAGCTACAATCATCTCCAAGGGGATATACGGAGAAGGAAGCTGTTCTCTTTCCAGAAGTTCTTCCTGAGGATCGATAAGAATGGAACGGTCAATGGAACCAAGAACAAAGATGACCCCCTGAGTAAGTAACTCAATGAGTAAAAAACAAAAATGAAAACAACAAAATTAAATTGGATCTAAGCCTCTCCCATAGAGGCAAAACTTAAAAGTGACCCAAAACACAAGTTTTAAAGGAGCTTACTTTTCATGTCTCTGGTACAAAGTAAAGGCTTTTAGTCTCTGCAACCAAACCTTCTGACCTTTCACCTGACCTTGTTTGGATTTCGAGACATTCAGATATTATGGATAAGAAAAAAGCACCTGTTGATTGCTTTAAGTCTGGGACATTTCTAGCACCAAGAGCCCCACTTAAATGTTTGCTTATCCCTAATTTAAGAAATCAGGTGTCCATTTCCTTAAGAAAGATGCTCCTTACATGTTACTTACACCAACAAAAATGTATAAATACATGTATTAATATGCAGCTTGGACTAAACACAGAATTTATATTTCAAAAAATCATTTGTCATTCATTTCCAGACACATTCAGGTTGGTAGTTTGGATGAAGCATTCCCCATTAGAGTCGTCTTTTTTGTTTTAAACCAGACATCCAACTGATATCTCTCCTGTCCAAACACTCAGCACAATGATGGTAGCTCTCAGATGGCTTAAAAAGGAGCAGGGCCAGATAACCCAGCCATTATCGGGCAGTCCTCACAGCCCAGGATAAACAGCACTGATAACAACCACAGAGCAGCAGGGCTGGAGCAGGGGGAGGACGTGGATGTCAGTCTCATTGATGCTTTTAGACTCTTTTTGTGTCTCTCTCTCTCACTCTCCCACCCAGCCTGCCAGCCAGTGTACAAGCAAGTCACACACCCTCAGTCAAAGATCAGACATTTGTTTAAAACAGTTTGACAGAGAAACACGTCTTTAAAGTGATTACATGTTGTATGTTTCGGCGTATCAGTCAGTAAAATAGCATCCTCATTAGTGTCCCAGCTTTCCCACCGAGCTTTGTGTGTGTGCCTATATCAGGCCAGCGGGCACTCACATGCTCCAGTGGGTGTGTGATCATATAGCAGCCAACGACGATGCATGTGCTCACTTATTACTGACACACACTCATACATCTCTCTCCTTCTCGCTTGCTTTTTTTCTCCCTCTTTCTCTCTGTCCCCCCAACCCCGTCGTGAGTGTATATAGAACCATTTAATGTTCCTCTTGGGAGAGCTAAACCACACATTCAATCAGAGAGACTTGGGGGAAATGGCACAGGGAGGCAGAATGTCAGGGGAGATGTTTGTTTTGACAAGGTCATGACAGAAGCAACGTTATTTACTGACTGTATTACACTGTGATGCCTTTACTGCCGCCTCTGTTAGTTTCTTTTAAGTTGTAAAACTGAAGTGGCGTGAGGAAGTTCGTCTCAGTTTATCATAATAGTGGTGTGTAAATTCACCCTAAAGTTTATGTATGTTTGTGCGATAATTTAGCCCTCTGTCTTCATTTTTATCAACTCAAAATTCCCGTTTTTAGGAGTGTGTTGCCCTTTTCAAAAATCAGTTTGAGTCAGCATGGGCTGAGCACCAGGGAGGGAGGTGAAAGAGAGACTCTCTAGAGGTACAAGTTCATGAATGACATGGCTGAACATCATTGTGGCCACATCAAAGCCGTGTGTCTTCAGTATCAATGGTGGTGCCATCAAAAAGCTGTGTCCTGAGGGGGTCTGGGGACACTGTGTGTGGATTATACTCTCATATCAGGTTCACATGGTAAAGGATACTACACAACAGCAGCTTCAGTCTTTGCTCTGGCCCCTGGGGCTAGACATGATCCCAGGACTGACGTCCTTTGTAGACCCTTGATGATCCCTTGAAGTGACAAAATGTCTTCTTTTTTTTTTCTTTTTTGTGATAAGTAGTGTAGTGCCTTTTCTTCAGTTGCAAATTGCAAAAGAAAAAGACACACTGAATTGAAATTTCATGATAGATTATTTAAAATACTTATCTCATACTTTGTGTTAGAGGTGTATGAGATGTGGAAGCTTTGGTTTTGGGTGCTGCCTGTGGCCCTGCGAGGACCCAGCTCACTGTCTGTTAAAGAACCGGTATCCAGCCTCCCACAGATTTATGGGGATGCCAGCGCAAAACTGTCCCACATGGCTTTCCAACCCACTGGGAGCCTGTGCTGAGGTTACAGAGAGGGAGAGAGAAAGGGATGGAGATTATGTTAAAGTCAGCTAAGTAGCTATCTGCACGGCCCAAGTGCATAATTAAAACATCTATGATTCACAGCTGAGTTCTCTTGAATTTATGGACAGCTAGCAGCTCTGAGCCACCAGTGAAATATTGCTAAATAAGATTCAGGCAAAGGCTTGGCGGTAAAAGAGTTTGGCTAATTATCCACGGCTGTGTTGGTGTGAGAGGGTGAGCCTGTCAGGATCGTGTGTGTATGTGTGTGTAGTTGTGTCAGGCAACCAGTTGTGTTTCTAGGCTGTAGGGGCCAGGCCATGTGTGCAAGATGCTTCTGGACATGGCTCAAGAAGTGTGTATATATATATATATATAGTATAGAAGTGTGTGTGTGTGTGTGTGTGTGTGTGTGTGTGTGTGTGCATTCATCTCCTTTAATCAAAGCAGTGGCCTTTTACGTGGCAAAAAAAAAAACAGATGGTGCTCTTATGGAGGTTTGAGGAGAGAGATGTATAGCTTTTCTCAGAGGTGGGGAAGAGGCTGGATATCCCCTCTATGTAAATACACTCAGTGTGGTCCTTATCAAGTGTTATTATTATATATCCTGATTTACGCCTCACTCCGCTCCATTTTTCTGCGCGGGAATGGCACCCATTAAAACTTACATTTCAACTTATCTGCCCGAATGTTATTTTGTGCAGACCTGAACATCTGAGAGGCAAAGTAAGAGTGAGAAAGAATAACAGTACAAGCTGCAAAGCACATGCTTTTTGGCATCCCACTGTGGAAAAACCACCTTTAATTCTCACTGGCATTGTGTGCCTCCATTCCACAACCAACGCACCATTTACTGTTGTAACTCCAAACAGAGCATATCAAATAAGCCACACATTAGGAAAAAGCAACCAGCATGCAAAAGAAAATCTGCTGTCTCCCCACGTAAACAGCTGAACCTGGCTGGCTCACTTTAGGCGACGTTTTACATATGTGGTTTATAAAATTTACCCCATACAAAGTAGTGCAGTCACTTTTAAGGCTTAATGCTGTAATCTGGAGGAAGTTAAATGAAGAGCATATTTTCTTTTGTGCCATTTCTCCCGTACTTGCAGCCATGAGCTCATTATTCTAAACTTCTGGGCCAAGCATAGCTTTCATCAGAGAACAGTGAATGGAGATTTGGTCGTTTCACAGCCAGGCTGAATTTGTAAGTTGTGTGCAAGTGCACATTCACCTGCTACAGCATTAACTATGTGTGTGTATGTGAGTGCAGGAGTGTCCGTGCATGTGTGTGTGTATATACAACCTGTCTCGCCCCTGCCTCCGGTGGCTGACTTTGATCAGTGATCATTACAGCCTTTCTAATCCTCACTCCACCCCCAGTCTCACTGTCATGGCTCCTCTGTCCTCCTCTGTTCTCCTTCCTTTCATCCCTCCCATGTTTACAGAGCAGCCAGAGACTGCCATAGATTGTCTTACATCCTCACTCCATACCCGACACCCGATCCCATACAGAAACCAGCTCCTCTCAGATCTTCAATGGCCGTTGTGTCACCGTCCCCACCACCGCCTTGCTGCCTCAGACCTCACTGCCCCGAGGTGCCACTGTTTGAACTAGAAACTGATACAGTCAAGACCTCACGGACGAGGAAAGAAGCTGCTGTATTTTTATAAGAGGGATTGTTCTTTGGGGGCACACCTGCATCCTCCACTGTCCACTCATGTACGGGGCTGGCAGCTTCAGAGGCCCCCCAGCCACCGGAGAGTGGGTCTGACAGCAGAGCGGGCTGTCGCACAAACAGTCATCAGACAGAGGAGGGGCTGCTGATCTGATCAAAGGATGTCGTTGACTCTCTGGAGTTCACACCCCCTCATCGAAGTGTGTGCGTGTACACATATGTGCGCTTATCAGGATAAAATAATGACAGCTCACAGGAAGTGTGGAAAGGAAGTCAGGGAGGGAGGCATGAAATCAAACATGCCATGGGAACCAGGACGGTTCATTCACACACACACACACACACACACACCAGCCTAAGACGAGTGGGCTCTGTGGTCAAAGGACACATTAGGAAGTTATATCTCTCTGACCTTTGATACAGAGACCACACAAATAACCACAGCTGTCTGCAGCAAAAGCATGCCCTTGTTAACTAGGGTATAAATTAGCCTCTCTAATAGCCTATGAGAAATCCAAATTATTTGTATAGGGACTTGGAAACCTAAATACCAAACAGAACATAAACAACCTGAGAATCTCGGCGGCATCCACCTATTAATTTTCAGACTAAATGGCCTTTGCAGCTGCAATCTGTTACACAGGTGTGGGTTGTAAAGTAACTTTATAATATCACTGAAATGATAAATGTGCTCAAACAATAATTGTGCCCTTATGAAGAATTCCCACAGAGTATTCCCACATGTACATGTAAATGTCCCAAAATGAGAAGGCAACATGTTTCTATTCATTGTATTCTCACTGATGTGAAATAAAAATTTATGGATTTATTCTGGTCTGCATCTACACTGAATGATGAGTCAGGAAGAAATTGTATCGCCTTTACTTCCTCTGCTTAAACTGTTAAGAAACATACTTGAAAAATAATTGTATTTGCACAAACGACACTTGGAGCTCTTATGCTCATTCTGAATGTTGACCCAAATTGATATAACCTTCTTTTTGCTGAATCCCAGGTATCCTGGAAATCACATCGGTGGACGTGGGAGTGGTGGCCATCAAAGGGCTGAACAGCAACTACTATCTGGCTATCAGCAGGAAGGGAGACCTGTACGGAGCGGTTAGTATCCGAGTCAGAGGTCAATCTGGATGCTCCAGAGAGAGAGATAGTGTTAGATTCTTCTGTGCTTATCAAAGGAGGCCTTATCTTTATTTCTCTGGCTGCTGCCTCAACTCTGAATCACAACCAGGGCAGCGTGCACACGTAAACCTCTGGGAGAACTGTGCAATTTTCAAAGTGTACTCTGGTTTCTACACAAGCACACAAAGTAAAGCAATCAATGTAGGTTAAGGAGGAGTAAATAAACATGGTACCATGTGCAACCATAATGGATTTGCACAAGAAAATGATTTGTGCTTCACACATTGGGGTTATAACACTGAAACATGATGCACTGCTGTTTTTTTGTTTTTTGTTTTGGTTTTGTTTTTTCAGAAAGAGTTTGGCGTCGACTGCACCCTGAAGGAGCGAATTGAGGAGAACGGCTATAACACATACGCATCAGCCGAGTGGAGGAACAAGAAGCGGCAGATGTTTGTGGGTCTAAACGTCCACGGGAAGCCGCTCAAGGGGAAGAAAACCCGCAGGAAGAACACGGCCACCCACTTCCTTCCAATTATGGTGTAAGCCGGAGAACTCCAACAGAGGGGGGAGAATTTGCAGCACTGGACAGAGAGGTTTTCAATATTGAAAATGTGTAAAATAAAGACATTCACTGGGACATCTCTCATTTGGAAACAAGGCACTAACACTGTTACACAAAAATATGGTCTCTTCTCCTGACTTTGACTGAGATCATGTTCTTTATTTGGTGGCAGAAGGTAATATCTGTGTTTTCTGTGGCACAGGATGCAATATTTATCCTTTTTTTTCTGTGCCAAACAGTTTGCAACTGGAGTATGTGTGTAATGTGGATGACACAGGCGATACTGTCCCAGCTAATGAACTGCAGTAGATGCATAAGTATCTCACAATGTTATTTATAATCCATATTCTCCTGTGAGACATGAAGAGGAGGGATAGAATATGACTACAGTAAGATGAGGGAAATGATCAGTCATTCTATCGTGACAGCATTAAATAATAGAGGATACCACACATTTAAAGCAAATGTTTGATACTTAACCACTGTGTTTTGACTGTATTGTAATGATTTATTTATTTTGTGAAATATTTAACTGGAGGGGAACACTTATCAAGGCAAGCATTCCTTTGCATGCTTTACTTTTTATAGGAACTCTATTATGTGAAAATAAAAATGACCATTTTCTCCTCTGCAAAACCAAGTGGTCTTTCTTCCTCCATTACACCCAAGACTGACTTTACTGGTGGGGAACTGCAGGAAAATGGCAGGTTCTAGCTGAGTGCTGAGAAACCCTGGTGAACGTTCAGGTCATGGTAGGTCTATTCTTATCTGGGTCTCTGAGGTAGGAAAGGACAAAAGGCAACCATTAATGCCTCGCCAGATATTGCATGTGGCAACCATTGGACTAATGATTAGTTCCCAAACAAACGGGAAACATACAAGACCGACCACAACAAAATGGGAGGGAGGTTAACTTCCCTGGTATGGCCTGTAGATGCTGACATCACTTCCTAATATCGCCCCATTATTGCAGAGCAGCAACATTCCCTGATTGCAGGAGGCCATGCATAGTTAAGATGGCTGCTAAAGCACCTGCTGATAATACTAGCAAAATATATAAAAGCAGCTTTGTCGTATTAGTCTGCATTACTACTGCCTGTGGGTTTCTGGAGGGCCCTGGAAGAGGATCTGAATGTGTGTGAGTGAGGGAAGAAACGTGAATGAGGAAGAAAAATATGACCTGTGTCTGACCACCCACTTCCCTCAGTAATCATCTGCAAACACACTAATCAATGACAGCTGCCTTGATGCCAGATCAAAAGACCACAGGGAGAACATTAACACCACAGGCTTCCGGGCCTCATGTTCTCTTATCCCGCCTCTCTGAACATCTATCTCAGGACAGGCATGAAAAATTGGAAGAGCAGAGGAAGACAGGAAGCTGAGAGAAGGACTGCGAGAGGCCACGGCTGCCGCCCTCATCACCAAATTCATCCAAGTTAGCCTGTGACTGTGACTCCAGATTGGAGGGGGAGAAAAACAACAAGCATTATCTGAACTATAGGAATCCAAAGTACAGGAAATAATTTGCTTTAAGCTGTAGTTATTACTCTTTAATAGCTGTTAAAGGAATCACCGCAACAATTGATTAATGCTGAGGAATGCTGCGGTGCATTCCTCCATGACAGTCAGGGCCGACGGCAACATATGGAATACTATTTCGTGACTATGTCTGCACCATACACAGCACTGTCTGTTACATTTTCTCTGCTCTCTCTCTAGTGATTGTGCAATGTAGCATGGCTGTTGCACCTTTAAGGCCACATTCAGTGTTCTTAAGATAAAACTTACCTAAGACAATAGATTGAAAAGTTCAGCTGAAGGTTTTGTGTGCAGTTTAGAGAAATAAATTTAGATGTTTTCTGTTGGGCCATATTTTATGCTGTTGGTATTTTAGGTATGTTTTGTTTTATGTTTTTTTAATGACTATTTTTCTTTATCCTAAATTTACCAAATTGTTTTCTCTGGTGTAAACTATTTCACCTATAGAGGACCCACAAGCTAGATATTAATTAACAAATAATTGCATAATAAAAATAAGCATTAATTTAGTCTATTTATTTATAGATTAATAAATTAGTTTGTAAACAAATTTTTCAATGTCTATTTTTAATGTACAATTAGTTATTAATTAATTAAATGCTTTATTACTATTTTCGTGACACTTGTGGTCTTCCATAATACACATACAGTCCCACTGGTTTGTCTTTGGCTCTTAATGTAATCTAATAAAACAGCCAATAAATCACCAGAGATGTAACATACATCATGTGTACTGGTGAATATTAGCCTCATAGAAACGTGGTCCATAAGCATAAATCTATACTTTTTGCTTTTAAAACCTATAGTGATGACCTGTTGTGACCCCCAACAATCCCAGTCATTTGTCATCCTATGCATTCGAAAGGCTTGTGAATGTTTGAACTCTCTCCAAGGCACTGGTGGGGTGGGGGGTGGGGGCAGCAATAACAGAAAATAGGGGCAGTAATCTTTTATCAAAGTGGGTCTCTGCATTTCTGGCACAGGAATTCTCTGTGGCATAATGTGATCCAGCTTTGGGAAACAAGTGGAAAATGACTGGAGGCTAAAACAACTAATGAATACTTACACTGAGAGGTCTGGTGCAACACATGTTTGTAGTGGGCAGCTACTGAGTGAACTCGGGGAGAGAGGCACGTCTGAGGGGGTTACACATGGTCCAGAATCTTCTCTGAGAGGGATAAGTATGTGTCTGATATATCAGTTGAATGTAATTGTCCAACCCTTGGTGCTTTGGCAAATATCTCAGGTGAATGTGAAGCTATTTAACCCATTCAGCCACACATCTTAAACAGGTCAGTAGGCACAAACAGGGTAGTAGTCAACACTGAAGACACTGAGGTAAGATGTGTCTAAATGTGACTGTGAGTGGAGGCAAAATAAGTTGAACTAAAATAAACTCAAGAGATTTACTATTTCTTCAAAATTCCTAGCAGTGTGCAGATTTTTTGAAATAGCATTTAAACCTTAGGCCATGAGGGAGATAAAGCAACAATATATGTACAGAAACAATTTACTGATTTTTCATAGAGTGGGATTTTGCTGAGGGACTTTCGACTCATGACATCAGTATTTCCAAAATCCCACCCACAGCAGCAACTGACTGAGAGTCAGGAACCAATGTTTGCAAAAATCCTTAAGTATTCCCATCCTCTTTATATTTCAATTCCACTGCATGGAGCAACTATAACAATAAAAATGTTACTTATACATGAAAGCATCAGTAATAATAATACAATAATACAATGCTTTTGTTTTTCATGATGAATGCTTCAACTTTTAACACTTTAATTTTTATACTAATACTTCTATACTTTCTTGGATGGTATGAAAATTACTGGGGTGCTGAGAGGGGTTGAATCTTACATAATTTTGTGAAAATTAAAGAAATTCCCATCTTTATTATTTTCTTTTCCTATCTTTTTATTTTTTCTTTCTATCTATCTATCTTTCATCCTTTCTTATTTGTGTACAGTAAATCTAAATAATAATAATAATAATAATGAATCCGAAAAGGGGAAAAAAAAGTTACAGATCCAGATCCACATTTACTTTAATTAAAAAAAATCTGAATACTCTTATAACTTATGATACCACCGTGCATCATTTATGGCTTCGTAACTTCCACTCCGCGCCACCAGAGGGAGACAGTTGTATTTTGTTATCAAACTCTGTCACGTATAATCACTGACAGCGAGTTTGTTGTTAAAGGAAGTGGCCAAAAAAAGTTGTGTGTATACAGTGATACTAGCCGATCGAGAAAAAGCCATCATGAAAGAGAGATAGGGCGTGTTTTGTAACTGCCGCTACGCAAAAGACAAAAAGCAGTTGTTACGGTGAACAGCATTTCTCCATCTCTTTCCGATGCTGCTTTGGTAGTCGAGGCTGACAAACGAGCAGTCATGAATCAGAATTTCGACCGAGCTCCCGGAGCAGGGAGAGCCCGCAATCTTCCAGTAGAGTCCGGGCTCCCGGGTACCGCCGGGGATGGCGACACTAAAACCACGTTTTTCAACCAAAGGGAGCCGCTGAGACAGCCGCGAACATCCCCGCCGTTTGCCGAGAACAACATTAGCACGGCCAGCGACGTGGTCGGTGGAGGTAGGGAACTGTCAACTAGCTAACGTCAACGATAGCGGAGCTAAGTTAACTAGCTAACGTTATTTTCATATTCATTTATGTATAACTCTCATAAATTTCGTTGTGTGTGCCCTGAATATGAAAGTACCACAATATTTCCTCTGGCTGTCAGTCCCTCTGAGAAGCGGAGAGGGTTACCCATTTAACCTGACCTAAATCTCGACCTGTCATTAGCAAGCTAACTGCTAAAAGCCATTAATGTTAGCTAACCCTAGTATTCTGGCGTTGCGACCTGCACCTGTTGGATTGTTTCTTTCATATGAGGTAATGTAGCATCTAAATAAAGCTCCCACTCAGATGTCACATAGTTAAATAGTTACGGGCTACATTTAAGGTTGTCTTACCCTGCTAAAACCTGAGTTTCGCAATAGCTAACTTTACGTTCCTTAGCATTAGCAACGAGCAGAAAGGGGGAAGAATCAGTTTCTATTCCTAATCTCAGTAAGTAGGAAAGGGGTGGGCGATATCACAACTTGGTTTCGATCCCATACCATGCAATACCATGGCCAGGATTACAGATATCTATACTTGTAATAGTTTAAAGTTGCTAATATACTGATATACTGTCAAATAACCGAGAGGAAATATGTCATAATTTGTTAATTAGTATAGGTTAATATATAAGGTTTATAGGCTGCTATAGAATTTATTTTAGTAACCAACAGTAATTTGCCAAACATGAGGCATTTGTTTTAATACTTTCTCTCACTCACTTAAAATATGTAAATGTTTTAAACACTACACACCTCTCAGTGGTTCATAACAAATGTCCATCATGTGAATTTTCTGAACTAAAGAGATGATTGTTGCACACAATAGCAGCAGAAATGCAAATATTGCAGCACTAAGAAGAGTTTTTATGTGCCCAGGATGTGATTTAACATGTGATGGATCAATTTCTTCTCTACTTACCTAATTTTTCCAGTATCAATACTGATAAGAAGACTTTATAAGGGTAGAATCAGCAATTTGGGGGTTGATCCACCCACCCTTTTAGTGGGATCATAGAGTACCAGTAGTAGTATCATAGTTTGTGCTGTAGATGTATCAGGAAAACCTTATACTTCAGGTAGCAGCTGTTAAAATCAGAATGTGTCCATGTGTGGATGATTTGAAGTCCTGTTGTGATCTTCTTCTAAAGGATTATGTCACTTAATATGCCTGTCAAGGCAGTACAACAATAAAAGTATGGTCATGGTCAAAATTACTCAACTACATAGGCAGGTCTGCAAATCACAACCTGTTTTAAACTGCATGTGTATTGAAAGTTGCATAAAAGCAGTATCAGCCAGTGTGGGGAGAAAATGTAGGATGTAGGTGTTGAGTTGAAAAAAGTAAAGTGAAAAAAAATCACTTCATCACTGCAATTCATAGCCAACATGATCTTGAATGATTAAAGTCTGGCAGTTAGGGGCGCAGCCCTGCTGTGACCAACAGTGTGCAGTGTTTTCCCACAACACCCCCTATTAAGTGAGCGTCAGGTTCCTCCATCAGGCCTATGTCCTCTGGTCCCCCTGCTGTAAAAGTAACAGTCCATCAGTCATCACACTCTGTCACACATATGCAAGAGTTGCAGCTCTGAGGGGCAGGTGCACACACTTTTTTGCATCTTCACACTCTGATTACATAAGTTTCTTGTGTACTACAGGGCAGTACTTTGTAGTATTGTGTACTGTTTACTGTTGATGTCTGCCATATGAAGACTATGTCTGTTGATTTTTTTTCTTTTTTCCTGATAAAGTTAAATCAACATTTCTCTTACTATCATCGAATCCCATGTAAAAGCGAAAAGCAGCAATGAATTGATTATAATAATAAGTATTGTCTGTGTATCCAGAGCCTGGTATAGCTTGTTCCTCTGTGCCACAGACCTCCATTGTTGTCCAAAAACTATTAAAAACACATCAGTGAGCTACAACACTGCACTGGATGATTATTTTGAGTCAGTTCCACATAGGTCATCCTGCTGCCATAAATATTTGCCAGCGCACCAAGTCTTTACTGAGCCTATCTTAGGAAATTTATATGTGTGACCCCTTTTTTAAGATTTGTGTTTTTTTGTGGGAATGGATGGTTATAAATAGCAAAAATACTGACTCTTGCCAGCGTTATCAGTAAAGAAAAAAGAGAATTTACCTACGTGGTATGAGTAATTTCACACATAGCAGAGCCTGACAACATCTTTCTTCTTTCTCTTTCAGATTGTAAAAGACAAAACAAACCCCAACAAAGTGCAAATGCCAACAGTATGCCTGCCTCCAAAGGGAGTAATGATGTGGATTCCTTGGTCAAGTCATCAAAGCTGTCAGCCAGTGCTCCAGAGTTTGTCCCCTCTGGATTTAACCCATGTGATGTAAGAGCAATTTTTATTCATTTATCTTGACACTATGACTTTTTGAAGTATTTTTTAAACCACATTATATGGTAATGGTTCTGGTAATATTTCTGCTGTTAGCTAACAAGTAGGAGTTAGAAGCTGTGTCAGCAGTGCATCTATCATTACTGTTGTAAAGATCAGAATATCATGTAAATTAATATTTTTTTAATGTCAGTGTTACTCACTAATGGTTTCACATAAGGGTGGCAAAGTGCTATGGATTTTTCTATGTTGATTTTACATGCTTTTATTGTGATTCTTTTGTGTAGGACTCTGTTTGTTATGATGAGAACGAACTCTATTATGGTGAACCAACCTTGGCGGATATGGTCACAGACTTTCTTGACCACCTGAGCTCCTCACCAGGGTCCTTTGAGTCAGATGTTGAAGACATAACTGGCATGCTCAATTCCTTTGTTACTACTGAAGAGTTGTTGCAGGAGCTGGTGGAGTTGATCTACACACAGGTTTGTAGATGCACATTTAGTCTTTATGTTGTTCTTTGTATAAATATTAAATAATACAGTTTTAACCAGACCTATCGAAATATACAAAACACTCAGTTGTATAAGGTAACCCTATATTAAGTGATATTAAGTTTTCTTTTCATTGCAGTCCACTTCTATCCCCAACTTCTCTTACACGGGTGCCAGACTCTGTAACTATCTGTCCCAACACCTCACTGTCAGTCCGCCGAGTGGCAACTTTCGTAAGCGGCTCTTGAAAAGGTGACTTTATTTTTGTTTTTACTGAATTTCATGTATGTTTATCATTCATTCAAACTGCCTTTTAAAATGTAAGTGTGTTGCCTGTTGTAGGTGTCAAACTGAGTATGAACAAAGGGATGCAGCTGTTAATGGAGATGCAGAGACTCAGAAGAAATTCCACTCCTTTGTGCTTTTTCTAGGAGAGCTCTACCTGCACCTTGAGGTAAGAGATCAGGCTCAATTGCGTGGTGTGTTGATGTATGTAAGGTTTTCTTTTAAACAGCATTATCATTGAAAAAGTTGCATTTTAAATTTTATCACATTTTCTAGATGATTGTATATATCACCTGAGTCATGCTTGGTTTGGTACACCCTACTTGAATTGCTGCCATAGGTTTAAGATGGTTGTGCACTCTGCCGTGATGTGGTGATTAGTTCAGGAGCTGTCAACCTTTTATACTGTATGATAAAGCTGGCCCCTCTGGAATCAGTAATTTGTTGACATGTATACCAGTTTGATTTGTTTTGATGTTTGTTTAGATAAAGAGTGCAAAAGGACCCCCAAACAGAGCAGAGATCCTCCTCAGTGCTCTGAAAGATCTGATGAACACTCTACTCTCCAGTCCTGTGGATGCAAATCTCATCTGTGCTGTCAAACTGCTAAAGGTTTCAAATCTCAATTAGACACACACAGATTTTTATTGCAAACTTTCCAGGTAGTTTCATTGTCTAGGGGGGTAATGAGAATGCGTTTGAATTTGAAGCTTACAGGCTCTGTTCTGGATGATGCATGGAAAGAGAGTGGAAAACCACACATGGAAGAACTGATCCAAAGAATAGAAAATGTTGTACTGGATGCCACCTGCAGCAGGTGTGTATATCAGTATGGTGTTTTGCAAGCAGCTGCCACTCAAGGTGTATGTTTAAGATAACTTTCGGATTTGTTTTGATTTTTCTCCTCAGGGATGTCAGACAGATGCTTCTGAAACTTGTGGAGCTGAGATCCAGTGATTGGGGCAGAGTCCGTGCTCCTCCAGCTGCTAGCAACGCTACACCAGACAACGACCCCAACTACTTCATGGTGAGTGTCAACTGTACTATACCCTCCATTTTTCTTTTTCTTTTTTTTATAATTCTTCATTTTTATACTCTCTGCATTCCTGTTTTGTCATGGTTTTATATTTTTCCTCTCAGAATGAACCTACATTCTACACAGAAGACGGTACACCTTTTACAGCAGCAGACCCAGGTGAGGCTGTGTAAACATGTCCATTCTCAAGAGAGATAATAATAACATCAAAATAATGTAGAATGGTTTTGTATAATTCATGGACAGAATTAAAAATGGAACCAGTGTTTATAGAAACAGACTTCTCATTTGTTTGTGATGTGATGCTGCAGCTGATTGTAAAAAGATCAAGTCTACAATTTTAAAATGGCAACATGAGTTCATTAGTCATGGACGTTTCTACACTATTTTAGATAACTGTTAGACATTTTGATTGACTCATCCTGGTTTCTCTCTTCAGCCAAGTTGTTGAATAAGTCATTTACATGCTAGAAAAAAGTAGTCCACTCCTGCTGTAAAAGGGAATATATTCAGCAATGTTGCAGTCTTTCTGCTGACTGAATGTCCATCTCTGCCTTTACAGAATATGCAGAGAAATACCAAGAGATCATGGACAAGCAGGACTATTTTCATGATATTTATGGAGAAAATGGAAATGAAGTGTAAGTACACATTATAGAGATAAAATAATATAGATGGGTCGTGCATGCCTTTCTTTAATGTCACATTCACCTACCTTACTTCTTCTATGGATACCATTCAAAGATATAACTGCTCCATCTTAAGCTTCTTAATTATATGATCAAATCTTTGGGATGATTCTTTACATTGGTTGTATAGTGGAGACATTAAGCAGGCAGCTGTAGTGATACTTGACAAACATAAAATTTGTTAATATTAACCAGTTTGGCTTTTTTAATCTTTCTGTGCTTTGTACATTCAGCACCAGTTGATTGTTTTATTTAGACGCAAATCTGTAACAGTTCATCAGTACCACTGTGCTGGCATATCTTCAGTCATGTGACTGCACAGTGGCTTCACACAAGTCATATGACCACCACCGACCCATTGGCCCCTGAGCTTGGCGAATGTATTTGACTGGCCCACAATGCAACAGGGTCGACCATGGCCTCAGATTCAGTTTAGTCAGCAGTTGGGTGTGAAAGAGGGCTTAACTTGCTCCTATCCCCTCTCTCAGAACTGTGTGTGTGTGTGTGTGTGTGTGTGGTGTGTGTGTGTGTGTGGTGTGTGTGTGTGTCTGTGTCTGTGTCTGTGAGCTTGTGTTTTTGTGCATCTGTGTAAATGGCAACTACTTCCACATATTCACATATTGTAGGTTATGTTATATACAAACTATCTATGACATTGAGAAAACACATTTGTCTTTAAGATCTAACAAAGTGCCTCTAAATCACTCGTGTTGTGTTGTATTCACAGATATGACTTTGAAGATGAGATGGAGCCTGAGATAGAAGAAGCATTTGAGAATTTTTGTTTAGAATCTGAGAGGAAACGACAACAATGACGTGAGTGAAAAGCTGTGAGACTCAACAGGCACATACTATAATTTTCCCACTCAACTTGCTGGAATGTTGAAAAGCAAAGGAAACTAGCAGAAGATAGGTTCAACCTTTTTATTTTTACTGCAAGCAAGCATTTTAACAAAAAGAGCTGTTCATAGTTGCACTTCTGACACTTTTCTCTGTCAGTGTTGATTAGAAAATGGGGACAATCAATGGGATAATTTGTTCGAAATGTTAAGGTATGAAAACTTTTTTTTGGACATGGAAGTTCTCTCTTTGTTGTTTTGAAATTCTCTCAGAAATTTCTTTCCTTTACGCCTGCACTAAATGGCAAGAGGGAAATAGTGTGCTGTGGAATTTTTTTTAGAGTTCTGAAAGGCAGATAAGTTTCATCAAATTGTGTGCAAAAGTTGTTAGATTCTAATTTAAATACCCCATGCATTAGGTGCAAGCCAAAAGACTCAAATCATCGATGGAGATGCATTATCTTAATGTAAAATGCACTGTAGATGGGTGTTTGTACTACATACCTACATAAAGTGCATATACAGCCTTGATCTCCACTGTTGTGAAATGTGTCTCTTGTCAGGTTGCCAATATTTAACACTGTTTCAGTCTATTCACCTGTTGATCTGGCTGCAGTTCACTAATGTGGTCAGGAACTCTGTGAAAGGCTGTGACAGAAACAAAAACTTAAATACAGTGACAGGCTGGGACACAAATACAAAACAGCTTTTTTTCAAATTGCTTTTTGGGGGTTGAAGTCAACATTTTAAGAAGTTTTAAGAATTAAATACAAGTACATTCACAATCTTGAGAATGCTGTCTGCAATGCAATGCATCTAAATCCAGTTTATTTGCTGAATGTAGCTTTAAATATCTACACATCTCAAGTGTTTGAGCAACAGTCAGTGTGACATAACTCAATTGCAAAAAGAATTCTTTGTTATCCCTGAAAGACTAAAAGACTGTTTACCAGCAATCCATGGAACACATAAAAAGGAATGTTGTTTTATAGTTTGTAAATATTATTTATAGTATTGTTTGCCTGCAATAAATTCTTTATAATGTGAGATTTTATTTGCTTGATTGGTGTGTGAGCCTTTTTGAGTTACAGTGGATACACAGTGTGCTACATCCCGTATAAGGTGCAGTCATAATAATTTGACGTTAAGTGACAAAAGTCAGCCGTTTATGGTACACCATCACAACTTAATACAAATATAATGCATAATGTCGGAGAGGTAGTGATCTGAAATAAGTCTTTATTTACTACAGTTACTATTACTACATTCAGATGTCTTCATAACATTCTGTCCCTTCATACTCACTGATGTATGCAAACTGGGGTGAGCAATATATTCAGTATAATCAATGCATAAAGCTAAGCTGACACATACTGTATTTCTGAATAAATTAATAAATCACTGGGTGGTATTCCTCACACTCAAGCAAGAAAAAGCAATTTTTTCTTCAGACCAATTTATTCGTTCAACACAAATAATCTGCACCATACTAGAAGCCGCAAGCAGATAATGAGTAAGTATCATCAGATTTTATTTTGAAACCAGGCTGACCCCACTACTTTCTGCTGTGTAATGAAAACTGAGCTACTGTATTTCCTGACTAGAAATGCAAACTCTGCCATCAGCTGGTAACTTTGCGTAACTGTGTGTCTGTGCAGCACTGTCCAGGACAAATTACATCTTTTGTTCGTAGAACTGAATTTGGTCAAATCAGGCCCATACTTTGCAACATCATCTACTGTTATCAGGACAATGATTGATTGCTGATTTAATTCACAGATGTCAGGCAGTTATACTTTCCCATTTGCTGTTATTTTGTACTTGTCTTGACTAGTTTATGTTTTTCACCACAAACAACACACATTTGTATAATGACATTTGTATAATGACAATAACCATTTGGAGTTCGAAACTAATACAGAGCTATTGGCTCTGACCAGGAATATTTGTGTAAGTATACATAAATTATAAAAAACACAATTTCTTAATTAATTACACATTGTCTTTTGCTATTACTCCTGCTTAACTGTTCAACCATAATATGAGCATTATAGTGGATGAAAATGGGTGGTGTCGATTAATTTAATTTAATTTAATTTTAATTGGTTCAAGTCTACTCACTTTACCAACACAGAGCCTAAAATATCATGTAATTAAAAAAAGATATTAAAAAAATATATATAAAAAATAAAAAAATAAAAAAATATATATAAAAAAAAAATTAAGCATCAGATTTAAAGGATGATCAGGTTAAAATCTATGGATTGTATATGAGCCTTTGCCACCACCTGGTGACCAAGTTGAGTAATTTTACGAAACTCAGCAGTTATTCATTGCATTGCATCAATGATTAAACTCAGCACTTTGATATTTTTGTCTTTAGCTTCAGTTACATTACAAGGGCTTTAAATGAAGTATTTTTCCATCATGATAATTATAGAGTAAATGATTAAATTATTTTTTTGCACTGCTGTCTTTAGAGTAATGTGAATGAAGTCTTACAAGCTGCAGTAGAGCAACCCAGTACTTTATACACTCTGTTTCAACTGAGATAAACACATCAAGTAGGTCTATTGATGCAACAATGGATTGATTGAAAACAGGATGTTGAATGGCTCAGTTTTTCTTCTCTTCTGCCTTAGTTTTCCCAGAGTCCAAACATTATAATGACAAACTCAAAGTCTCAAGTATGCCTCTCTTACCACCATATCTTCAAATGAACTGTCACACCATTTATTATTCTTTCAAAATGTATACAACAATGCAAGTGTCTGCCCTTTTCTTGGTTTATACAGGCCCTTTTTCCAAATAAAGGGAATATATAAAGATAAGGAAGTTCTTTGTCATGTCAGAAATTTGTTATGTGTGTTCAGAGTGGCCTTGGAAAATGCTTAGTGGTTTCCTTAGTTGAGAGGAAAATGACAGTCATGCCATGACATTCTTTGAACCTCAATGCCACACCACAGATATTTTTCATGCTACAATGAAACTGTTCTTTTGTGCTCTCAGCACCAGGGATATGTAGACATTGTAAGACACATAAGAATATTGCATTTTGTGCTGTGATACAGTATATATTTCTTTCTGTCAGTCACAGTTTACTGAGGCATTCTGGGTGACCCAGAGATGTGATGCATGTCATTTAACCACAACAATCATAGCTGGAACCCTGTTGGGGACCTCTGGGGACACTCTGTCTGCTGAGTGTCAAAGAATGCACTCCACTTAAAGCAAGGTAACGTACTTTATTGTGGTCCCATTATTTTAACTGTAAGAAGTCATGTATTTAACATACTGTTTCACGGTACTTTTGACTAAAATGTCTTGCCGTGAGTTTTAAGTAAATTGTTAACATCTGCCGGTTGTTACTACTGTAGATAAAAGACCATTTTTCTACCGAAATGGAAATCTCTTCCACAAGTCTGTATCCAATTCATTGCCAACAAGCAGCTGTGGCACTTATTTAGACCAATGAATTCTCATTGCATACTGTTCTGCCATAATTTTTTATATATCTGCTCTTTTTGTTATTTGGGAGAACAGATATAACATTAATTTGCATGTGAGAGCATTTTGATTGTGTGCATGTTTTGTGTGTCATCCATAAGGCTGCTGTGCAGTCATACTGCATGAGGCTGATAATCTGCAAAACACCAGGATGCCAGCTCATGACTGTGCAAAATATAATGCATCATCATGCTCACATTTACAAAGAAACTGTACTGTACACACTTTTTGTTTGTTGTTGTTTGGTTGATCTCAAGTCAGGACATGTACCTGTGCACATCCAATAGAGCCTCTCTACAGGTAAAAAGAACGTCTTTGGTCATGTGACAGGATGGCAACTTCACCCACAAGTCGCATTACCACTGTGTCTGTGTGCAGTCATTGACTCGTGAGCCCCTCTGAGCCTGCTGGATATGACTGTCTGGCTCACAATGCATCATGGCAAACCTAGGGCCTTAGATTCCCATTGGTCAGCAGATGGGTGTGAAAGAGGGATTAGCTCCATGCTACAATCCACTCACCCAGAAGTTTGTGTGTGTGTTTTCTGTATTCATGTCTCCCCATTATACTGTATAATGTGGGTTTTAAAACTTACTCATCAGTAACAAAAACACTAAAAGAGCACTATATATCTTCATGGGAACACGTTTGTCTGAAAGCTGTAGTGACAAAATGTGTGACTCTGAATCACTGAATATTTTTATAATGGCCACAAATTGTACTGTTGGTGCAGTGAAACCTAAGAATGAGAATGTGTTAAAGAACCATTTACTTACATCAGAAAGGCAAAGACAATAACTTTGGTTTGGGAAAATCCAAAAAATTCTGGTTTTGATCTTTTATTTGATATTGTATTAAAATTGCGATTCCTGGTTTTGCATTGGACATTGAATTTGTTGAGTCCATGGTGAATGATGTTTCTGAAATGAGCTCATCTTGGAACAAAGAAAGAGTGGACAGCAGCATGAATATCTGTTTACAAAAACAGTACATTTATAAGGCTTCTTTTTGTCCAATTCATAATTTGTCTGATTCAACTCTGTGATGATTCTTGAGGTCGCATTTTGTGGTGGTGTTGTTTTGCATGAGGGAACAAACTTATAAAATACGCACCACCACAAACTGCTAACGTTTCTGTGGACGTTTTTAATTCACAGTAGAAAGTAGTCCAGCGAAGAGTGACAATAGCATGTCCACACAAGTGGAGACAGGAAAAGACATGCTGATGTTTAATCCTTCAGATATGGTGGTGTTACCTCGGAGTAGTGACAGAGATCTCAGTTTTGAAATCTTTATTTTATCTGAAGATTACATAAAAATGAAAATACCTGCATGTCTGTTTGGCTAGATGAAGTGGGAGAGTCCCTTTTTTGTAGTGTGGGTCAACTGACTGTTTAATATAAATAGTAAGAAGACAAAGGCTTGTCCTGTGAGTATAAATGGTCTCCAAACATCCAGCCCAACTTGAAATGATTCATGTTCCTCCTCAGTGGGGATTTTTAATGACGTTCCCACACTGCTCCATTATGTAGGGGGCTGACAGGAAAATAGACCACAGACTCTGTTGTTTCATGATCCTTCCTTAGATTGTTCAGCATAGTTTCACAGATTACGCTGGCAAAAACTCTCTGCCCTTCCCAGGAGCTTCTCTGCTCTACTAAGACACAAATGCTTAAATTAAAGGTGATATTCTGGCTCACTGGATGACTTATATGTGCATCACCAAGATCAACAAAAAGGGGAGTGGGCGTAGAGATTCAGCTGCTGATTAAGACTGTGAATTGCATCTCACAGGCCACCCAAGAAAGAGTGAATCAACTTACCTGGAACACATAGCTGAGGGTTGTGAGTCTGTGGCCTACGTGCTTCCCCAAGGATGATAATGTATGTTGATTCTGAGGTGTGATAACAAATCACTAACTGCTTCACTGTCCTTCATTTTCTGAGCACATCAGCCAATCACGGTAAATAAGTCAGGTTACATTTCAATCAGGAGTTTTTATAAAAGGGTATTTTTAAGTTATAAACAAGATTTGAATTTGCCTCACAACTCCTCACAGTGCTTGTATTAAATGCAGAAGTTTGCGGGCTGGTCCTGAAGATGAGCAAGAGCCTTTAATGAATTTTTGTGGTCCATAATATGAAAGCCTAAAGTTTGGCAACTTATAGGATACGCCTAAATTCATAACTGTGATTTAAGATTTGATGTGACCTACTTGGAAGGGTGGAGATAGCAAATGATGTTCAACTTGTCTTTTGTTGTTAGACAGTAAGTTCACTGGCCTCAGCTGGCGCGATCCCCGGATGGTTTGCCTGGCCAACAGATCAGACTCAGGATGGGATGATGCCAGGTCTAACTGTGTGAATGTAATCATGGCATTCCTGTTAAAGACAGCTTGTTCTTAGTGAAGTTAACAAAGTTACATTTTTAACACATTCTCAAAATTATAGCAGCAGAGGTTGAGATAAGCTGACTTTTATTCCCCTTCTACGTGTCAAGCTCCAAAAAACACTGGATCCTACATTTCCCATTATTCAACCAAAAGAATTTTTTTCATTTGACCCTCTGTGCCGGATAAATTCCACAACCCGGGTTCACAATGCAGGCTTTCTGTCAAAAATGTGTCGCTGATGTCATCAAGGTTATTTCCTCAGACTTCCTCCCGAGCCACAGAAGACATTATTAACTCCTTTCAGATGTGTAGTATGCTTCCAATGACTACCAATCTGATGTTTATTTGTAAAAATCTGTGAGTTTTCCTATGACGATAACATGTAAATGCTTTCTTACAGTAACTACATCTTGCTTATAAAACAACATTTACATGGGATGAAAAAGGAAGTAATCATCCATCTGGTTACTGAGGAAACAACCACAGGCTTACAGGCTTAGGGTTCAGGGTAATGAGAGATGAGACAAGTCTCAAATTTTTAACTGTTAATTGTTGATGTTTTGTTTGTTGTTGTTTAATTTGACATATGTTGATTTAAGTGTTTGGCTCTGGAAAAAATAAATAAATGAAAATGAAATAAAATTGTAAATGACTTGTTTTGAACAGACTTTTTAAAAAAATATATTTTTATCTCTCATTTTCTTCCATTTGAACTTATATCAGATTTTTAAGATTTCATCTTTTATCTTTAAAGCTATAACAGACATTGAACTTGAGATAACATTCATCTGTCTGAGGCTCTTGCCTGCCAACAACTTCATTTCTAGACAGCCTATTCTATGCGTCCAAACTGCCTCATCCCTGTCAGATTTTATTACAGGCTTTACTTCACACCTTGTGCCAATACTTGGGAAGTATATCGCAGGTAAGGAGAGCGAAGTCCTTATTTAGAAAGCGTCCGGGCGTCACCGCTTACTCTCGAAGCAGCAACCTCAACTTCGACAAGTGCGGTGGCTTCATTTAATCACCTCATACAAATGGAATAAAGACGGCCATGGAGTTCTTCTGGGGAATATCTTCGTTACTATAATAGTCATAAGTAAGTACCGAACTTGTTTTTTGGACTTCGAACTTGTTATTTTAGTTACGCGACGAGTTAAAACTACAAATCACCTCGTTACTAAAAGCGTCTTCTTAATGTAGTTTTTAGAGGACTGCGGTATGTTGGTCATTCGTTAGAGCTTAGAAGGTGATTGTCGAATGTTTTATAGACTTTAAACACATCAGAAGAGTACCGGATGAGTCTAGGCTTAGTATGCATTTTCTGAATGAATCTCCTTGTCAGTGCTTTTGTTTTGAATTTGATTTCACGTCATCCTGCATCCTTTTCCTCATCTGCCATCAAACCTACGATCTACATGAATTAAATAAGATCAGATTTCTTTTTGCTGTACATCCTGTGGCTCATAGTGGAGAAAAGTCACATCATTTGTGTTGCTTGCAAGCTGTCTGCTCTATAACCTGTGGAAGCTTTCAAACAGCAGCCAGACAGAGACTTTTAATCATTCTCCCATATGCACACAGTTCCCATTTCAGAAATGAAAGGAAATATTAATATGTTATGGGGTTTACAGATCCCCAAAGAGGCGGCAAAGTGCTACTTTGTGCTGCAGGTAAACAGGAGGCTGTGCTTAAGAAGGTCTCCTGAGTCCAGTACCCATCCACATTCCTCTGCCTGATGATTGAGGGGAAGGCAGGCTGATAGCTGAGCTCTGCCTGCACAGACTCGTGGACTGATATTGCACAAAGACTTGCTCATAGACAAGCAAATTCCATGTCCCGAGGGGGTTCAGAGGGCTGTGTTTGAAGATGGATTGTGTCTACAGAGAAACACACTATTCCACAATGAGCTATGTCCATTAATGCAATCCTCAATACTCCATGAGTATTGACCTTTATGTGTTGCAAAGCTTTCTTAGTGTGTTGCCATACCTTCATGATTCAGGCTGATGCCATACGACTCACCCACTGAGACAAAACAGGAAGTCAGGGTGGCTGAAACTTCAGCAGAGTGGTGGTGCTAATATTATTTTAACTTTTACATGCAAGTACAAAAATGTAACATAATGATAATTTACAGTAACTGGTAATGTTTACAGTAAGTACAACTGCCTTGACGGTGTCATTCTTGCCAGTAAAGAGAATTATATGCTGCTGTCAGTGTCACTGTCAATCAAACCTAACCAAAGCTTTCTCCCTTACCAGTTGACAGAGTCTGGCAATCACAGTCCTTCAACGTTGGCACTGCAGGTGCCAAGATTTTCAGTGGTCTAGCAGCAGAAGAGTTTGGCTACTCAGTCCTACAAACAACAAACCATGAAGGCAAATGGTATGAATTCAAGTCATCATGTTAGGATTTTGTTCAATGAAAGGATAGTAATTTTAATCACGCAGTTTGTTGCAACAGTTGCAACAGTTTGTTGTAAAGGGTGCTCTGGAATGCACTGTTTATAATGCATATGACAATAGCAATACATTGGACCTTGATCTTGTGGGGAAAGTTGTTTACATGGTGCTGAATACCTAAACATTCCTGCTGAATTTTCCTCTTGCACCACCATGAGGTTGACACTTTGGTGGTTTTTACTGAAATGTGAGCATGTTAGTATACCCATGTTACCATTTAGGGTGTGTCAAAGCATGAATGTGCTTTAGTACAGCCTCACAGAGCATGGATATAGACTCTTAGTCTTGTTCTTGAATAAGTTTCTTTCCAAAGTCCTCCAGTGTCAAACTGTCAAACTGAAACTGCCTGATACTGAGGACAACACTGAAATTTGGGAGTCAAAAATCTTATTTGATTGGTCTCTAGCTCTCTTGCTCTACTGACAAGTTTATGCTGCAGTACATTCTTGTATCTTAAAACACAATCCTAAATTGCAATACTGCAGAAATGGTAGTTTCAAGAACATGCTCATGCTCCATGTTTTAAAACCTCTTACATTTAGCCCCATTTATTTGTAACATTTAGTTAAACAGTAACTGAACTCCTCAGAGATGTCATGACGCCGTACACTCTGAGTCACAGTCTCAAAAGTAACTCACTGTCTGGAGGAGTGTCCTTTGTGTAACTGGAGGAGGTTTGCACCGTGCACTATCTGATAGTGGTCTCTGATATTTGCTATCTACTATGATTTTGCAACCACAATACATCCTGTTTCCCATCTGAATCTGTTTCAACAACAGCAAACGTCATGTGAATGTTGTGATATGGGGTTTGAAGTGGATATTTTCTGTGTGAACTTGTAGAATCTTTTTTGCTGTTTCTTAGAAAGTTAGAGGAATGAACTTGTCTGATTTTGTCTGACATGTTGGGGCATTCTCAGAACAAGATCACACAAACGTGATACAGGAATACAGACTGATAATTATTTATTTTTTGTATCACTTTTGTGTTGTAATCAGCCCATAAGTTACTGCAGTAAAGTTTGGTTCATCAGTGTTACTTTGACATGTACTTAAAGGTGTTATATGTAAGTTCTGCTATCGCTACATTACCAATGTTAGCATCAACAGCTGGACTTGATAGCAACTCACTGTATCATCCAGCCTGCCCTGAAGAAGCAACACCGCTCAGAGGGCATATTCCAACCTCTTGCATTGTAAACACAACAATGGCTGAAGCTCTTGGCAAGTGACTATCACCACCACCTGCTCCTGGCAAGAAACCTCATTCCAGCAGCAGACAAACCTTACAAATAAGTCCTTTATAGTAGTAAAGTGACTTTACATTAATGTCTATAGATAATTCTGTAACCATTTTCCAGTAGGTTGGATGAGTCTCATTCAACTGCTGCATGTAAAAGTGGTTGTGCACTGTACACAAAAACATTCAGACATGCCTCTAATGCTGGGTGTTTATGAGGGCGGTAGAAGAGATGAATATTGTTGTTTTCTGTAGGCTCCTGGTTGGGGCTCCCTGGAGTGGTTTCAGTAAAAACAGGAAGGGGGATGTTTACAAGTGTCCAGTCATGGGGTCCAGAAACAGCTGTGACAAGCTCAACTTACAAGGTAAAGTTTAACTTTTGACTTCTTTACCTCACTAACATTGGCTATGCACTTAAAAAAGCCTACTTAAGCTTACTTTACATGCGGTGTTGTATTTGTCACTTTATTTACAGATTCTGTCAGTATTCCAAATGTTAGAAACATCAACAACAACATGTCCCTGGGTTTGACTCTCACCCGGATGCCTCAAGTCAATGGTTTGATGGTGTGTGTGTGTGTGCATCTGTGTGTGTGTGTGTGTGTGTGAGAGAGAGATAGAAAGGATATCCTGTTATCTTTGTTACCAGGAACAGCACATATTATATGTATATTTATATGTGCTTAGTAATTTATAATGATAATTATTTTGATGGAATATTGGTTCATATTGTGGTCACAAGATGAACATGAAGCACTGTGGCCACAAACTGCTAATCATGACTTCCTTTAAAATTTACATGAAGAGGTTGTTTTTAGGTGGCAGGAACTATGTCAGTGGTTTCAGTACATTTATTGTTGCCGCATGAAGTAGTGGTGCCAGACTTATTTAATTTTTTTATTAATGGCACCCACTGAATGATGTTCACTTTATTATTATTTCTCACCAAACACTTTAGAATGAGTTATGACAAATTTACAGCTATTTAACACAAACATAATTGTTTTCTGTGAGCTTTTAAAGGTATACATCTATTAAGTCTCATCTCTTTTCTTTTCTGGTCCTTTAATGCAGGTGTGTGGCCCTCTCTGGGGACAGCTGTGTGGCACTCAAGACTTCTACCCTGGAATATGTGCAAAAATGAATCCCCTCTTTACCCTTCAACCTGCCTTTTCCCCTGCTGTCCAGAGTAAGACATTAAAGCTTTAAAGACATTTTTAAAGCTTTGCAGAGTGACATATCTTTCTGATTAATTTCAGTTAATCTCAGAATGGAATAAGTCCATCACAGTTACATACAGTCTGCTTAATTTTTTTGTTAAATCATTTTATTGAATATTAATGCAGTTGAAATAAAGAACTGTTTTCAAAACTGTTCCTTCAGGAACATTCAAGTGCTTGTGGGAAAATCTGGGACTTCACTACTCTCAAACTCTGAAAGCTTTCTTGAGCTCACCAGCAAGAAAGTGTCTCTACTTGCAGCTATTTTAGCACATTATACTAATATTCACAAATAAATAAGGGTCACTAATGGTTGACTGTGATATATTACATATCTCAGGCCTGTCTGAAAATTTTATTTTTTCACTCTGTTGGCATGAACTGAATCCAGTGGCTGCAAGGAAGGTAGAGATAAATAACTTAAGAAAATGGTAATGTAAAGTGCAGGGCCTCAGATTTATCACAGCTGCTTAAACATATTGTGTCCCCTCTCATGACATTTCTAGCATGCGGAGGACCTATGGACATTGTGATTGTACTGGATGGCTCCAACAGCATTTATCCCTGGAAACCAATGACTGATTTCCTCCAGAAACTATTACCTACGCTCGACATTGGGCCTGAAAACACACAGGTAACATCACGTTTCATTAGCCATTACAGCAAACTTAAGCAAAGATGAAGCAGAGGATAATGAGTTAATTCAGTTGGTTACCTCATTGTTTTGTGTTCATTACTAGAAGATTTCTGTGCTCTGTCACACCCTTTTTTTTTACTGTGCCAGGTCAGTGTCATTCAGTATGGCGTTGATGCCAAGTTTGAATTCAAACTCAACCAGTATAAAACCAAAGAAGAGGTGATTGCTGCAGCATCCGCAATCACACAGATGTATGGTCAGTCTACCAATACCTTCCATGCGATTCAATATGCCAGGTTGGTGTCGCTGGAATACTGAATTTTATGCATATGTATCTATGCATATATCTATGAATGTGTGTGTGTTGTATGATTGTTTATCAACTTATTATTTGATTATCTGCCTTGTCTGTTTTAGTTTGCATCAGTTCATTATTACCTGACTAGGGCAGGATGATTTTTTTTAAATGTCTTCTTTATTTGTAAACGTATTTGTTTATTTGTTATTTGTTAAAAAGAATATTGTAGAACTTAAAGTGAAAGAAGAAATTTGTGTGCGCTCTCTTCAGTCAGTGGGGTTTCAATCAAAAGTACGGTGGCCGCCCAGGCGCTGCCAAGGTGATGGTGGTGGTCACTGATGGAGAGTCTCATGATGTGGCTTTCAGAGATACAGTCATTGGAGAATGTGAGAAACAAGGCATCACCCGCTTTGGTATCGCTGTAAGTGAGCCATTGTAAGCTGCCATTGTAACACCTCAACATGTCAGATAAACAGTAGTTGCAGTGGTGTTTTAAAAGATGATTGTGTGTTTTGTTTTAGAATAAAATCTACAGCCATTATTAGATAAACATTAGTAAACCAATTAAGAGATTAGAGCCCCACCTCTATTTTCCATCACCACTTTTGAGCAGCAACCCTGATTTTACATGACTTCTCCTTCTTTCTTAGGTCTTGGGTTATTACATTAGAAACAACATCGACACAGAAAACCTAATTAAAGAAATCAAATCCATTGCCAGTGTACCCACAGAGAAATACTTCTTCAATGTGTCTGAAGAGGCAGCTCTCTCCACCATCGCCGGAACACTGGGAGACCGCATCTTCAACATAGAGGGTGCATATTATTTATTTTCCCTTCCTGTTGTTGTACGTGCTATACTTGTAATTTACTCGACACTGCGTGTTCATTCATATACTTTTCAAAGGAACTCATCCCGACATGTCACAACATGCCTGTCACAGTTTAGGATCCCCTAAGAGATGATAAAAAGAAAATGTGTCTTTTACTCTGTTTGATTCTTGATCTGCTCCTCTCTTCCTGACTCTGGTGGTTTTTTTTTGTCCCACAAGGCACTGGAAAAGGAGGTGACAACTTCAAAATGGAGATGTCCCAGGTCGGATTCAGCGCCCACTACTCCGGCCAACAGGTACAGAGTGCTGCCTTCAGCGCCTCTAAAAGTTTTCTACACAGCAGGTTCACATGTTTGGCTGTTCACATTCACATTTACATTCAACTGCAAAAATCTGAGGGCTTGTGCTTTGTTATGCACATGTGTGGAATATGGTAAAGTCACAAATTGTTATCAAATGTCAATGCTGCAAAATAAAGAAGAAGAAAATTAGCAGAATTTCACAAGGTAAAAGCTACAGTTACTACCATACATGTACTCTACAGTGCCTCCTTTGTGCACTTGTGTTGGTGGATGAAAACAGAAGTTGCCATCACTTACATTTTTGGAAGCTGCTTTTTTTTTTTAAACAGCTGACCATGATCTTTAATAATTTCCCTTCCCGTCATTTGTTATATTTTTAGCTGGGAAATTTAGTAGAGCAACTTGAAACCACCAACAAAATAAGTAGGTGCTTTCAATCTGCTCAGTCTGTAACCCAGACCAAAAATATATTGTAAATGTTGTGATCTTACAGTAGTATTTCTGTTTCTCTGTGTTGGCTGGTTGTTGACCTGTGCTGTTTAAGGATGTGATGATGCTGGGAGCAGTGGGAGCCTACGCTTGGAGCGGAACTGTTGTCCATCAAACAGGGTCAAAAGTTGACATCCTCCCTTTCTCAGCCTTTGAGGGGACTCTTCAAGACAGAAACCACAGCTCATTACTGGGTAGGCTGATTCTGTTACTCTAGATCCTGGCATGACACAATTTCACTCAGATCTTTTTGAATGGTCACATATTACTAGCATATTGTGTAGATGTGCAAAGTGACTAGGAATTATACCTTTAAGATAAATAAATGTATTGTAAAGTACAATAATTCCCTCTCAAATTTCGCAAAGTAAAAGTAACATGAAATGGAAATACTCAAGTAAAATAGAAATACCTCAAAATATAAATACAGTACTTTGTAAATATACTTAGTTATAGTCCACTACTGTTTAAGTAAGAAAATGTCCCAAGTTCAGATGTGAGTCAGTAAATGTGTTACATGTCTGCTTTTACAGGATACTCTGTCACCACACTGACCGATGGCTCTACTGTGTACTTTGTGGCTGGTGCACCTCGCTCCAACCACTCCGGACAAGTTATCGTCTACACTTTCGACGCTCAAAAGCAATCTACTATTATAGATTCCGAAAGAGGGAAACAGGTACTGACATTAGAAGAGAAGGTATTCATACTCTCCCCAGGGAACCCACTGCATACATGTAGCCTGACAAACAAATTTTACTCTCTGCCCTAGATTGGGTCATACTTTGGGAGCGTCTTGTGCTCCCTGGACGTGGACAAAGATGGGGTGACAGACCTCCTGCTGGTTGGTGCACCTATGTTCATGAGCGAGCTGAAGAGAGAAGAAGGCAGGGTCTATCTCTTCTCTGTCACCAAGGTAACAGTGAGCAAAACGTCACTTTTTTATGGTTACAGTTTGTGGTCTGGGCTTCCTGAACAGTAGTGAACAAGAGAAATAGTCGCCACTCTTGAGACTCTGGCACAAAGAGTCTTTTAAGTACCTTAAAAAAAGTAGAGATATTCTCAGTTGTAAAATTCAAGCCAGTCTTTAATGCATTATAAATCATTTTTTTAGAAAATTAATTTAAGTGATTTAAATTATTGCTTTCCTAAGTGTGGAGGAACTTTGGTGTGATGTTTATTTCTACCAGCCTCATACTTCCTCATTCTTGTCATTTGAAGGGTATACTGAATGAGCAGGGATTCCTCAATGGTCTACCCGCAACTGAAAATGCACGTTTTGGGATGGCTATCTCTGCCATTCCTGACCTGGACCTCAATGGTTACAATGATGTTGTGGTTGGAGCTCCACTAGAAGATAAACAAAGAGGCGTCATCTACATCTACAATGGAGAGAAGAAGACTTTGAACAAACAGTTCTCACAAGTATGGAGAGAATTCAAATGAATGTTTGTCTTTCATATGACAAATACTGTATATTTCATTTAGTTAATACAATAATATGAGTGATGATCATGTTTTGTCTTTTTCAGAGAATCCTTGGCTCCAAACTGGATTCGCAGTTGCAATATTTTGGAAGATCCCTAGATAGCTACAAAGATCTGAATGATGATACACTCCCAGACATCTCGATTGGTGCCTACGGCAAAGTGGTGCAGCTCTGGTGAGTTAAGCCAGTATACTGTGGAACAATAAATATAGCTACTAATAAACCGTGAACGTTTAAAAGTAGAGTGAATTATGCAATGATTTACAACATTTATTATTGTTTTTATCAATGAACCCATTGTTTCAGAACAAGCAAGGCTGATAAATTACACATGTTTTTCAGGTCTCGAGGTGTGGCATTTGTCACAACTAAGGCTTCCTTCAACCCAGATAAAATCAACATTTTCAACAAACCTTGTAACATAAATGGGCGCAAGCTTTCATGTTTCAACGTCAACCTCTGTTTCAGTGCTGAATTCAGGCCTAAGAATCCTGTTGGACCTGTTGGTAAATGAGATTAACTATTAGGCTTCTCAAATAATATGTAGAGTCCTTTTACTTATAGCAATAGTTCACTATTTTGGAAAACATTTTGTGAATTTGTCACCATTGGACAGAGAAAGGCCAGCTGTTTCTCCTGTTTATAACTAAGCTAGCTGGCTGCTGGCTGTAGCCTTACATTTAGCGTGCAGACATGACAGTGGTATAAAACTTATCACCCAACTCTCAGCAACAACATATATTATTTCCCATAATGGTGAACTATTGCTTAAAAATATTAATATATACTGAACTTTGATGTCAAACAGTGTGTCATACGTTTCTTAATTTCTTTCAGATATATCCTACACTTTGACTCTGGATGCTGATTTACAGGCTTCACGAGTGACGTCAAGAGGAATGTTTACAAAAAACAACGAACGCTTCCTCACAGATAAAGCAAGGATATCACCTACACCCTTGTGTCAAGACTACCAAGTTTACGTTCAGGTAATGGATATATGATTTTTGTATGATTACTTTGTAAATTTATATTGCTTTATATCTGTTTTTCCAAAAAAAAGGCACCATGTATTTTGAAATTTGTCTCCTGATTTGTCCATATATGATTTTTTCAACAGGAAACACCAGACTTTGTCAACTCCCTCAGTCTGAAAGTGGAAATCGAGCAGGAGAATCCAGATGTGAATCCTGTCCTCGATGTGTTTTCTCCACATGCCTCACAGTTCTTTGTAAGTGACTGATACATTACTTGAATCTGTGTTGATGCTTTTTTAGTCTTTGGTCTCCAGTCATCCACAACAAACCTATCCGGTGACAGAAGACTTAAAACTTGCAGAGGTGTTTGTGCAGTCATTTAAAATTATATGGTATACATGTGATAATTATCTGGTTTCATAACAAAAGTGTTTCATTGAGTCACGCAAGTTTTGCAGATTTGCACACTATGTGTTTTCCCATAAACAAAATTAAAGTTCAACCAATGCAGTAAAAATGTAATAGTTTTCCTGTAAGTTGTGTTTTTCCAGTTCTTTAGAGATATAGGAGAAGTAGGCATCATTTGAAAAGTTGCCTTTGAAGAATAAAGCAGCATCCTGTGCTTTCAGATCCCCTTCACAAAAGACTGTGGCTCTGACGAAGTGTGCATCAGTGACTTGGTGCTGAGTGTGAAGAGAGACACAGAAGCGTCCAGGTGAGAATCACTGACCTGTTTCACTGTATAGTAGAAGATGGCATGTGTCACTACATATACAATATGTAGTGTCATATATACATTGTACAGTTTTGAAGTAAAGACACACAGTGTTTATTATGTGAAGGTATCCTCAGGATAAAAAATATTGTTGTTGATTTAGAGTTGAAGTCGAACATAAAAATAACACTGCGTGATAGAACAAGTGTAGGCAAGACTATGTCTGTCTTTGCGATGAATCACTTGTGAGATGAGGATATCCAATTACGTTAAAGGCCCTGAAAACCAATTTTCTCAACCAGCTTCTTCTCATAGGCGACAGGGCGTTACTTTATATAAAAATTCTACCAGTGAGGACAGTTTTTTTGTTTCACAGGAGAGATTTCTTTGTGTTTTTATCTTTGCTCTTTATCTTTGGGCAAGTTGCATGTGTCTGTAAAGCAGTAAGAATTTTATCACATTTGAGTCAGATTTGATGACAATTGTGCAGTTAGATGTGCAATAGATACAAACCAAAAATATAATTTTCTGAACCTTAAATTTGAGTGTTTCTTATTTAGTCACAACTATTTAATGTTAAGAAAAAATATGTTTTTTCTAAGGACTCAATACTTAAATTTGAAGTTGTGAAACTGAGCTGTACTGAACTGATCTACAGTATTTTTCTAGCAGGGCATAAATCATGGCAAGTGTGAAATAGTTAAGATGTCACATAGAGGCAGCATCTAGTAGTGTTCACATTTATATAACAGAGAAGAAAGAGTTGTGTGAAGACTGGACCAGACATGGTAAAATGGCTAATACTCTATTTAATGTTATGCCCTGGTAACGCCTAACAACCATTATCCCATTTTCTATTTTCTCTGTTTTATGAGGCTGTCTGTCTTGAGTCTGCAAAAATTAGTTTTCCAGTTTATGCAGCAACTTCACAGCCCATAAAATGGTGGGGTCAGACGTGTGAGTTTGGAAAAAACTGACACAATGTGGTTGATTCTAGGTGAATTAACTCAGATGAAAGGATACAAACAAGGACTTTACAGGACAGTGCTTTCACACATTCATGCACATGTGATCACACGTGGTTCATCATTTTTGAAGACTTGGCCTCCTTTTGTGCTTCTGAATCTTACGGAAGGCCCTGTTATTAATTTCTATATAAATACTGCATTGACCATTTTAAGTGGTAGATACAGTAATATTCTTTTAGGTAACCTCTGTTTTAGATGTAGATGTTTAGAAAATAAGATAATATGAATAAATTACCCCACAGCTCACAATAGGACCCATCTTTTATTGAAATAGGAGGAAGATAACTTTAAACATCCCTCTGATCAATTAGACAATACTCTTATTGTGATTATGCTCCTTTAATCTTTAACATACACAAATTAAATCATGTGAGAATGCATGTGAGTAGTAGTAGTAGTAGTCATCTGTGCTCTTGTGTTGCAGCTCAGGTCCTTTTCTGGTCAGCTGCTAATAATCGAGAACTGTCATTTCAAGTTGCTGTGAAGAATAAAAAGGAGAACGCTTACAACACTCAGGTCTTGGCCACATTCTCCAGCAACCTCTACTACTCCTCCGTCTTTCCTTCCGTGAGTGAATAAAAGGTTATGTTGACATGATGCTGCTGTGAAACAGTCATATACTGTGCTCTTCCTTCAGCAGACTTTGGCCAATTTTTCTCAGATAACATTTATACTGAATTAATTCAACTAAACATTTCTATTTTATTAATTAAACCTTTTTTCAACATTAATTGAAACATTTAATTAGGAAAAAAAAGATCGTTAAGGAATCCTCTCTGTGAAGGTGAAAGGTTGTTAGAATAACATTAAAAATGTTCATTGTAATGTCAGCGTAAAAAAGCCACACAGCAGTTATTTACTGTTTTAACTTATACATTTACAGACAGATGAAGTCAAATGCTCTTCAACCCAAACACAGACTGTCTCTTGCCAAGTGGGATACCCAGTATTAAAAAAAGACGAAGAGGTAAATGCAAGAAAAAAAAATCTCTATGTGTGAACTGTTTTGATTTGATTTTGGTAATGCTTGTTGATTTGTTTGGCGCAAACCATGATGTTTATTTCATTGCAGGTGAAATTTCAGATCAATTTTGAATACAATTTTGATCAGTTACAAAACCAAGCTGAGGTGAAATTTGAAGCCAAGAGGTACACTGATTTAACTAGAGATTCAATGGAATATTGTGTCTCTTAATTAGAATTATTAACATGTAATAATGTTCTCTACCTTTTTTCTTTAAAGTGATGGTAAAGAGGAAAGACCTGCAGACAACAAAGTGGACATCTCCTTTCCTGTTAAATATGATACAGGGGTTGTTTTATCCAGGTGATTTGACTTTTTGTTTTCTTTGTCTAGTTTTAGTCATGCAGCGTGAGACTGACACTTGATGATGGCAAATGCATTTAAGTGCTACATTTTATTGTCTCTGTGTCCTAGGCGGTCGAACATCAATTTCTACGTGGCAAATGCTACGAGTAAAACAGTAACCACGGTGAAAAGTCTGGATGACATTGGCCCAGAGTTTAACTTTACAGTGAAGGTGCAGTAAATGAATCTGTCTCTTAAAACATCTTCATCTAATTTCTCATACTTAAGTTGAAAAATATTTATTAAAACAAATTGTGTTTAAAGGTTTCAACAGGTAACTTCCCAGTCAGCCTCCTATATCTGACAATTGCTTTGCCAATGATGACTAAAGGTGGAAATCAGCTCCTCTATGTTACTAAAGTGAACACACAAGCTGCAAGTGCTCAGGTACTAAACAGCAGAAACTTTTTAAAGTATTTAAAAACTGTCTTTGGTTTTGTCTAATAAATGTCCTGGTTGATACCAAATCTGCATTGTATACATTTGTATGTCCTAAGTCCAGCTGTATGAAATACCTTTAACTTTTACTGTGTGAGATGACATACAACTTCTCCACCTGCAGGGAGGTTCTGTCAGCTGTGATTCCAGCAGCCTGGTTGATCCTCTGAAGATTGATGCGAAGGGCCACAAGGTGTCTTTCTCTCAGGAGAGCTTCAGAGGCATGGAGAAACTGGTCAGTCTCGCAGGAGACATCTTTTCATGCAGCATTTTTACTTTTATCTCAGAGAACTTAGTGATGCACAAATTAAAATCTGAGTGCACACAAGGTACCTAATGTATATTCAATATGTCATATACTAACATGATGAAATATTTTGCTCATGTAATTTTATCATATTCTTTTGTTGCATAATTCATGTAGTTTTATTGTTTTTTATGAAGCTATATAAATATGACTTTATTTTGATTCATATTGTATTTATGTTGAGGGCACTTCATACCTCTAAGTCTTACCTACAAATTTAACAGCTCAACTCATATAGATTTAACTGATATCTATAGCAGTGTATACATATTTATTTATTTTTACAAATAACCCAGACACAGAAGACATTTAACATAAATTGAAATTGTGGTTACACTTAAAATTTACTGGTATTGTCTATTGATTTCCTTTTGTTAACATTTTTAATTTTTTTAATTGACAGGACTGCAAGTCCACCAAATGCGAGTACATAAAATGCATCCTCAAAGACACTGATCTAAAAACTGACTACTTTGTGGAAGTAAAAACAAGGATCTGGAGTGGCACATTTAATTTGGTAATATATTCAACAATGAATGTTATAATACTGATTGTTTTTTCTGATTAATACATTCCTGCTGATGCTTCTGGTGCTCTGATTTGTATAAATGTTGGTTTTACAGGCCACCTATCAGACCGTCGAGCTTATCTCCAGTGTTGATGTTGAAACCTCCAAACCTGATCTGCTCATTATCAACGTCAAACAGCAACCAGTAAGATCACATTTCAGTGTTTGGATTTGGTGCCTCACATGAAGAATTAAAGAAAAGATTTCTGATTGTGAACTCACACCTCTGACTGAGAGAGCATGTAATGACGTCCCTGTCCTGCTGCTGCTCCAGGTGGAGGTGACCATCAGTAAACCAGGAGAGAAAGGCGAAGTTCCAGTGGGAGTGATAGTTGGCAGCGTCATTGCCGGACTGCTGCTGTTGGCGCTGGCTGTTGGACTGTTGTGGAAGGTAAGTATCTGTCCACACCTTGATGAAAATAATTTCAACATCAGTAAATTATTTATAAAGCTTAGAAATGTCCAATGAGTGTTTGTAAACACAAGCATTTTACCTCTGTCAAGGTGAGAGAAGAGATTGAACCTCATCTGTTTTCATACAAATGTGCAGCTTTAAGAGGAAAACCTGATTTGCTTATCACCAATTAACTGTGCAACAGAATGCAGTATATTTACCAGATATATCATATAATTTTTTTCACAGAATATTGACAAATTTACACTGGAATCTCTTGTAAAATATGTGCACATTAAAAAAAATATTCTGCTCAATTCTTACTGAACTGATATTACAACTGTGTCTGAAATGAATCTGTTTTCTTTCTAGTTTGGGTTTTTCAAAAGAAAGTACCAGCAGCTTCAGATGGAGGCTGATGGAGACGGGCAGAGCCATGCACATGTTGATGAGGTGCTGTGAACCAAAGAGAAACACTGGGAGCCTTCTCTCTCTCTTTCTTCTCTCTCTCTGTCACTGGATTGTTTCCAGTGTGGATACTGGTACTTCTCACTGGTTCTTGTAAAATGCAAATGGACTATAGCTCAATCACTGGAAGTTGGGCATTTTAATGAAACTGAAGCTGTTCAGTTTGTGGATAACTGAGATTAGGTTCTCTGTTGTTTTTTTGCTTTGTGGACTGTACATTTATTTTTATGCACTGACCTTGAGAAAAATGAAAAGCATTTTTTTCCCAACATAACAGAACCAGATGCAATGTATTATTTAAGCCTTAAATCATGTTATCTTTTTAGATGCTAATGTTGCCATCCTGAGCTTGATATTCCAAAGGCATTTTAGAGTCATTTACAGTCATTTATTAAAACATTGACCTTTTTAGCACACACACACACACATACACACACACACACACACACACACACACACACACACTATAAGCAGTCAGTCTGTAGCATAAACTGCCTTGAGATCCACCATCACCTCTGGCACTCAGGACTTTTCTTGCATTAAGACTATTTATATCAGTAGTTTAAATGCAAAAAGGAAACAATAATTATCTTGGACAGAGTGAAATGTGTTGTTACTCTGTTTCATTGTGTTTGTACTGTATATACTGTAAGATAAAATTATGATCTTTCCTATTGGGTTTTATATATGAAAAGATTGGAGGCAGTATGGGTACATGGAATAGCTATGTCTGTTGATGTTGTTGTTGAAGATATTTTTTTGATTTGAAGATGTCTGTTTTTTTTTAGGCACAACTTGTCAGGTATGTATATTTTAGTATAATTTGTTGATTACTTTCTCGATTAATGGTTTTGCCAAGTAAATTTCAGAGGATAGTTTTTAAAAATACCCATCACAGTTTCTCAGGTTCCAACGTGACTATTAAATCAATTATGAAAATAGCTGCAGATTCATTTTCTGCCGATCAACTGCTTGATTAATCGACTGATTGCTTTAGCTTTAACATTGATTTGCTTGTAGAGCAAAAGGACACCAATACCTTACATCAAATTCCCCATATGCAATTAGTTTTAATTACAATGGTGGTGTATCACTGTTTGTTTACTGGTTGCTAAAAGCAGTAATTAAGTCAATTTATTTCTCCTTAAATACTCCCAATCTGTACCTTTATTTATTTACAGTAGGAAGTGTCTGAGATGTTTGATCAAAGATAATGCTGCAGGATCTGATGTGTATTGGCACAGTGCTGCCACAAGATGGCAGCATGGTATAGATGACATGTTGGCACTGTTGATTATTTGCTTACTGTTCTGTTGATGACTTGAACACTCCATACCACTATCAATTAATACATCATAATTTATGAACTATTTTGGAGTGTTTTTCTGTTATCCTCCCTTGTGTTTGTGTCCTCTCCTCTCTTCTCCTTTCCTCTCCTCTCCTCTCCTCTCTCGCTGGAACACCTGTAGAAATTCTGACCCTGCTAGGGACCCTAGTTGGACCATTTCCCTCCAAACATCTGTACAATTGGATTTTTCCCTCAAACTCGATTAATTTCTTCTCACATTTTTGACTGTCGTGTTCTCCCACAGTTAGGTTAGTCTGTCCCCTGACTGTTTTGGAATGCGTTTCTGAATGTTTTCCTTCTGGATGAGCCAACTCCAGCACCCAGCAGAATCTTTAGCATTCATTTCTTTGGATCTGGCAAGGCCGAACGTGCTATTTGTCTCTCTGTAAGTAGCATGTTTATTGGGAGCCTGGGCTTGGGCCCTTCTTCTTGGAGGGAATATATAGAATTTGATAAATGATTGGACTGGTCTGTTCCACAATTACTCATGTACTACAGTGTTGTGAAATAGCCCTTGGATTCTATGTATATGTGTACAGGGAGCAATGTGGAAATAGTTGATGAAATGAGCCTTTGTAAATTCATCCCTCTGGGGTTTCCTGCAGATGATTGGCAGTTGTAGCCAAATAACTGACCCATGCCACAATGGGATGATTACTCACAAATTGCTGCAATGTTCTTGTGACTCAAAAATGATGTCATAACAAGTTATTTAATAACAATTGGCCTTTTTTGCACTTAGTAAACCCTTAAGCTTTACCTAGAACTTAACAGTAATCCTCACTGGTTTCACTGTTACTACTTTTTAGACTTTTTAAAGGACTTTTAAGAGGATTGTCATTAACACATTACTGATGAGCTGGCATGGTAGAAGCCAGCTCCTGAAGTTTTTGTTAGTTTTAACTATAATAAAAGCATCACACACGTTTGCACTAGATTGGCGCAGCTATAGCTACACAGTTTTACTGCCTAAACACCCCACCCCCCGGCATCAGGAGTGTGTGCAACCAATCAGTACCATATCATAATCGATGACTGACTTGACTTATAGATGCAAAAAGTTTCAATCAGTACCAATAATTCGCAACATGGGTCCGTTTGAACCAAATTCAGCGTAGAGCCGGGGAAAGGGAGCACTGGTTGTCCCTCTGCTGATGCCATTAATGGCTTCAGGACAACAGCCAGCACTTTAAAGTTGATACAGCAGGGCAGAAATGTACTCACATGTCGGGAAGTGTTTTGGAAACTTCAACACTTCAAAGACACTGCTCTCACAAATCATGCACACCAGACACTGAATGATTTGTCGAACGTAAGTCAACATCAAGTGAACATTTTCAGATTTGTTGAAAGAAGCAATTGTCGCAAACACGCACTTGCTGCTGTTTCAAGAGTTTTACTATTGTGATGAACACATAAAATAAAGTACATACAACTTACTGTTGGTTCATTTGAAACCAGAGTAGCCTGATTGGGCCATGTTCACTAATTTGACAGATGTTCAATTGTTATGAAATTAGTAAGACTGGGACATGAGATATATGGACAGTTAGTTCCATAATCAAATGGCTTAATAAAAGACTAAACCCTCCTTAAGTGTGACATTTAAATATGAGTCTAGTGTAAATGTGTTGCTCAGACAGATCATTATATTGATTACAGCCACCTTGTTTGGCTTTCACTACATGACAGAACATCTAGAGATATTTCCTTCTTCAAACACAATAGCTGAAATGTTCAGTCTCAATTCAAATCTGGGAATTTTCAGAAATTTGATGATGACATGTTGTTTAATTGACTGATAAAAGTCATCGCAAGTTCTAAATTTATATGATAAGCCTTTTCTGCAGTACAATGATCACTCCACAGATCCCTTTGCAAGTCCAGTGTGTGGTGCCTTCTTGTGATTATTATGAATCTATAGATCAATAGATGGACAAAATATTAATAAATATTAAAATGATAAATATGTGCAACCACAGGATCAGAAATAGGGGTATGTACTGGAGATACTGGTTAAAATATTGGTTTTAATTACATACTCCAGGTATTTTTTTGTTGATTTAATTTGATTGCATCCTTGGTTGTGTGTTTTTCCAACTGATTGCTGTTTCTGATCATAATTCAAAGCAGGTAATATGATGTGTGGTAGCTTGATTAGATTTTGGAAGCAAGTCCTGTAAGTTGAGGCTACAACAGGTTTTCCTTCTCATCTTCTGTTTCATCTTCTCCAGTACAGCTGTTGGATCTGGCTACTGTAGCATGAACTCCATCACTGGATCACAAAAAGGGCACACCATAAATAAGACTGTAAGAGCCTCTCTCTTGCACCAGTATATTAAGTTGAGCACTAAAAACAGTCTCTCTTTATTGTTAGATTAGAGAAAGTACGGTGGTATTAATGAATATTATGGAAATAGAAGAATAAGATTTCAACTTGTAAATTGTGTGTATGTTGTGGAAATGTAATAACTCGTGTTGCTTCTGTCGATGGCTGTTTGCAATAACATTAATAAGAATAGAACACGTTAGGTGGATACAAAAAAGTAGAACTGCTAATATTTTATGATCATATTTGTCGTCCATAAATTGATATAAGGCAAGTGCACATACTGTTTCAGTTCAGCCACACGCACAGCTCTGGATATGTGGGGATATAGAGTTTTTGATCGCATGTATTCACATATTTTGCGGATAAACGATACTTAAGTGGTATCTCAGTGGAATTAAAAGAAGGGATTACAGTGTCTTCTTCCTGGCCGACAGATAATTAACTCCCTAGTGTCTGATTCGCACAGCAGACACTTTGCTCTTTGCTATGGAGAGCTGTAACCAGAGTTTCGCTGAAGAGGTCGCGCAAGGACTTCTGAAGGAGTTCAGTCTGTGCGTCAGTGAGCTCGGTATATGTGTGGGTGTGCGTGCGTGTAGATATGTGTGTGTGTGTGTGTGTGTGTGTGTGTGTGTGTGTTTCATTCAATGAAACGCAACACCCCGCTCCTCCGTCTGAAGCCTCTTCGGAAACAGGTTTGATTATATTTAAAAGCTTGACCCGGGAGAGAAACCCAAACAACTGTCTGTTCTAATATTAGCAGTGCGGCTGCGGACTACTATGAATTCTATTATTGTCTGGGCTGGGATATATTCCAAAGAGGCAACTCTCATCAAAAGATTTACACTTTTGTCTGCAGTTGGTGGAAAAAATATCAGTTACCGCCAAGTAGTACTCTTAATTTGAATGACTGATGGTATGTCCGGATAGGTATGTTGGCCGTGGGCCTGTTTAATCATACAGACATAAGGGTCTTGATATGTGAATAAAAATTACATTTATGATTATTATGATTATTATTATCATTATTATTACTTTAAAGGCGCACCTGAGCCATGCGTAAAAGCGAGCTGTCCGTATCGCACTGATATAATGTGATGAGAAAACTAAAACGAATAAAGTTAAACATAAATATCAGTATCCTCCATCAAAACCAAATTCATATCATGTGGCACATTTTGTCTGACCTGCTGTGTTTCCCTTTGTTTGACTGCAAAGCCTCAAATTTCCAAAGTGTGGTGTTTTGTTCCAAATTCAGACATATTTTCATATTATTTAATTGTTGTGGCTCAAGAGAAAGTTGCTTGTAACGCTGTCACCTGATTGGGATTGAAAGAACTTTGGTAAGAAAAAAAAATCTCCCCACCCCCACAGAAGAGGAGACCGCCCACCAGAGACAGTCAACCCGAGACCCCTTATAGATTTAAAAAGAGAGGCTGCATTCTCAGACTGACACTTATTCAACACTGCCACCTTAAGCAGATTACTTTTGCGCTGCCTGTGTCAAATACGTGGTTCACTTTGCCTCTCCATCATGTTTAGGATGCTGAAACACCACCTCCACCCGGGCATTTTTCTCTTCTTTATATGGCTTTGTCACCTCATGGAACATCAAAAAGTTCAAGGTAAGCTCTCTTCCATCAATTTTCCCTCTATTCTCTCCGTTTTTGAAAAACTTCGACTTGCTGTCAAGCCGCAAAAAAACGCGCACGAGTGTTCGGATACTTGCTGCAACCGACAAACTTTTCAAAGTGAGTCCCCTGCTTATTTTCCTCCCCGCTGATAAAAAAAAAACCCAACTCTCTCCTACATCAGACAGTGCGTGCGTAAAGTGTCCATAAAACAGGTGCCATATGGGACACTTCCAAGTGAGACTATATGGCAAGTTTTGCAGCCCTCGCCAGGTGCACTTACGCCGCCGCCACGCCGCGTTGGTAGCAGCGTCAGCTCTCCACAATATCTGAGCATATTCTGATACTTTTTTGTATGAGCGTTTTAGTGTCTCGCGGTGTTGTCGTCAAACCTGTAACAAACTTCAGAATGTCCACTGTGAGTTTAAGGGCGTGTTATTTATATATTTCCTGCACGCAACCATTCAGCATTGTGTGCAAAATTGCTTCTTCTTTTTTTTTTCTTTTTTTGCAACATTCTTCACGTGTTATGACAAAAAATAATAAAACTTGAGACTTTTGCATCTATCATTCTTTGTTTGGGAGCTTATAGATCAAACAGATACAATGGAAATATGTCTTCAATTTAAGAAGCACACCAGTTCATGAACACTTCATGTCATGTGTGTCTGTGTCGGTTTAGACATCCTGCTGTTGTCTGGATCAAAGGATATTTTTGTGCCATAGATTTAGGATAACGATTCATTTTTTTATTTATATATGTTTAAAATGAACTTTACTCTGGTTTGATAATAATCAATGCATTGTTTGCTGGGTATATGTCTGGGATATTGTTCTGAGGCGTTGGAGACGGTGGTGTGTTGAGCCTTGTTACCTAAAGACCGTGGTTTTCTAAAGGGAGATTGGCTGCTATTTAACACTGTCTAGACGCTCCACTTTCTGTCCAGTGATAACAAGGAGACTCTGGGAATAAAGGACAACCCCCCCTCTAAAGATTCTTATTACTTTTTTTGGTTTGTGGCTGCATTGTAAGGGCTGTCAGTCACAGATGGGATAAGCAAGTGTTAACAGTCTCGCAAAAAAGAAAAAAAAAATATCAGACAAAATACTGCCGGGAGGGCGAAAGGGGAGGGAGGGAGCGTCTCGGATAATACGGGCTGCGTGAGTGTCTAGTGCGTCTGGGTCAGCGGTTTCAAGCGTTCCAACATGCGACATTCGAGGTTTTCTTGTTTTTTCTGTTTACAGCTGGGAACTGCTGGCTGCAGCAGGGAAAGAACGGGAGGTGCCAGGTGCTGTACATGCCCGGAATGAGCAGGGAGGAGTGCTGTCGGAGTGGAAGACTGGGGACGTCCTGGACCGAGGAAGACGTCCCTAACAGCACGCTCTTTAGGTGGATGATCTTCAATGGCGGAGCCCCCAATTGCATACCTTGCAAAGGTGGAGGTGCACTCATTTCCCTTCGTTTTCTCATAATAAACACCCTCAGTCATGTCGTTTAATAAAACCTAGTGATGGTCTGATTTATGCACACAAAAGTGCGTAAATGATCCCTTTAGTGTGCGCTTAATGCGCCAGAGTAATTTTACGCACAGGGCCAAAAGCTTCACCAGCATCACTTAACACAGATCTTTTATTTTAGAAACCTGCGATAACGTTGACTGTGGGCCCGGAAAGAGGTGCAAGATGAACAGAAGAAGTAAGCCGCGCTGCGTCTGCGCACCAGACTGCTCCAACATCACCTGGAAGGGACCAGTCTGTGGCTCAGATGGAAAGACCTACAAAGACGAATGCGCACTGCTGAAGGCTAAATGTAAAGGCCACCCCGATCTGGACGTGCAGTACCAGGGAAAGTGCAAGAGTAAGTCAATATTATCTTTAATTCTGCCCCCCACACACATATATGATTCCACGTTCCTCAAAGCTGCCATGTGCCAAGATATCCAGCGGTTTGTACGTATTTTTCTTGTATTTCGTGTCAGTTTTAACCCCCCCCCCCCCCCCCCCTTCTTTGTCTCGACAGAAACGTGTCGTGACGTCTTGTGCCCCGGCAGCTCCACATGCGTCGTGGACCAGACAAATAACGCATACTGTGTGACGTGTAATCGGATTTGCCCTGAGGTGACGTCGCCTGAGCAGTACCTGTGCGGAAACGACGGGATCATCTACGCCAGCGCGTGTCACCTGAGAAGAGCTACCTGTCTCCTCGGCAGATCCATTGGAGTGGCGTATGAGGGAAAATGCATCAGTAAGTGTGCAACTAGAGACGTGGGAGCGTGAGACATTGCTCCCTGTGAGCGCCTCCAGCCACTGACTCTGAATATTGTTTGAGTGCATTTTCTTCCTGGCCAGCTCTGCAGTTGTTCACTGTTCATTTTTGCCAACTTTCCACTAAGGAGGGGGTCTCAGGGAGAGAGAGAGTGTTTGGTAGTTGCTTGTGTTTGCTCAAGAAATGATAGACATCTTATTATTTCCTGATGTTGGCAGCACTATCCCATATGGGAGAGAGGGAAGGAGAGGGGGAGGGAGAAAGAGAGCAAAACAGGGGAGCGCTGGGGGCCATGAAGACATGCTTCAAGTTAATATTTGAGTCAGATGGATTCTTATTCGGAGAGCAGTCAATCTAAGTTATGTAGACTTAGAAATGCTAATTAAAACATGACTTTTTGTTCCCTGCCACAAGACCAAAGCCTATAAAACAGGATTTAGTTTTTATTCCCAGCTTAGTTCTCCACAAACTCAGCAGTCATCTGATCCTGCTTGAAAAGCGTTCATGATAATCCATCTAATCAAAGATTTCCCCTGTGTTGATTTCTTCCCCTCGCTCTTTGCAGAGGCCAAGTCGTGTGAGGACATTCCAGTGCAGCGTGGGGAAGAAGTGTCTGTGGGATGCCCGGATGAGCCGGGGCCGCTGCTCACTGTGTGATGAGACCTGTCCAGGAGAGCAGGACAGATGAGGCGGTGTGCGCCAGCGACAACACCACATATCCCAGTGAATGTGCCATGAAGCAAGCTGCTTGTTCTATGGGTGTGCTGCTGGAAGTCAAGCACTCGGGATCTTGCAACTGTAAGTAAATAACAAAAAAAAAAAGCTAAATATGAAAGAAAAAAAAATCAAACAAAACACCCTACTCCCCCTCTCCAAGCAAAAGACAATATTCCATGTTGCTTTCCCAACAAAAACCTCCCCTGAAAGTGCCCCCTTCCCCATCCCAACTCTCCCCAAACTCCCACCCCAGCCACACCACCAAGCACAGCTTAAGCAAGCAGAAAGGACTTGGGAATGGAAGAACTTGCATGACATTGTCTTTGTCGCTGGCTTTTGTTCTTGTGTTCTTGTTGGGTTTTTTTAATTTTACTTTTTTTTCAATTCTTCTGCAAAACAAAATAACAGGAAGATGAATGAAAAAAACACAACTCTGTATCAGCAGACTCTATCTAAGAGTCTGGGGAAAAGCTAACGTCATTAAACTAACTCGAATAATAAAGGAGACTAATTTTGTTTGCAGTGGAACAATCCTGATATTTAAAACTAGTTAAGTTTATGGCCATGCTAGTGACCTGCAGGAGCAGGATGCCTTAAATCTCATGCAGTTTTTTAATCAGTAACAGTTTATTTTTATGATAGTGGTCATATCTTTACAGCTTGTAAATTCCATGGTCACATTGCTAATTTCATAGTAATGGTGTATTTGTGTTTTTATATTGTTTTTTTTTTTCTTTTTGTTGCTTTTGGCTGTAATCAATCAATTCAAAATGCACTGCCTCTTGTGACACACACTACACTGCCAACATGTCCATTAGAACAGAATACATTAAAATACACTCATAATGATGTGCATAAGGTGATTGTAACATTGGTGCCACATTAGTGACAATGACGATGGATTTTAACACTGTTATTCATGTAGACTACCTATCTGCGGACCAGAGGGAGCCATTCATGTGCTCGCAAATCTGGGGGTTAACCATCGAATTTGAACAATAGCCTCAAGGAAGTATCAAATTTACATTCCAAGTTGCTATGTAGAAGAATGTCTCCTTGTTAGTTTCTTTCTCCTGACTGAGTACCTTAATGTGATGTGCCTAAGGTATGCAATGGAAGCCAAGGGACCAACTTTATGATCACCTCATGAGCTAAATATTAATGTGATACTTTACAGTGTGCAGGATAAGCATAAGAAGCTTGTAGAACCACACACATTTTACTTCGCATTTCTTCATTAGGAGAAAACTTAACATTTATCTGCTAACTTTTATTGTCTGTGCTGTTTCCAGTGAATGTGCTGTCTACCAGAATATGTATCAGAAATTACAAATCCATTTGGATAGATGAGGGACTGCCTGTTTTTTTTCTTTCTTTTTTTGTATTGTCACTCTTGCTCCTGCTTGTGTGCTTTTTTTTGTCCGATGTAAATCTCTTCTGTAAAAAGAAAAGAAAATACCTCAGAACTGTGTTGATGATCTCTGACCTGCTTGCTAAGTCCAGGCTGTGACATAGAGTCCTCCCTCCCTGTACGTTTGAGCCAGAAACTAAAATAGTAATCGAGGCAAAGAAACGAGCAAATCCAAGAACACAAGAGCACTTTTCTGTGTTATGTGTGTCTGCTTTCAGGAATCTGCCCAAAAGAGACCCCAAGCCACTGGGACCATCATCCCCAGTGCCCCCCATTCCTGCCAGCACCCCCCATACCCACCCCACCCCCCCGCCGTCCCCAACCTCCCATCCACCCCTCTCTTCCACATTTTTTTCTCTTGTTGCAGCCCTGACTTGCTAGATTATGTAAATGGAAGTTGCATAATTGGGGATGCCACAGTAATTGTTGATGCCAAGTCACACAGACCCCTTCCTCACACACACAGATGCGTACACACACACAAATACAGAAACATATATACATATACACACACAAAAAAAGAAACAAAATGGAGGCTGTGTGCCAGTGGCTTTGCTGTGATTTTTTTTTTTTTTAGAACATTCAGTGATATTCTGCGCTGTTGTGGTCCATATTCATACAACAGCTACCATATATTCTCCCATATAGCCATTACAGAAGACCAGGAGGAGGATGAGGAAGATGAGGACTCAGACTACATGGCCTATGTCCATTTATCTTCTATACTGGATGGATAGGCTCCCATCACTAGGGGAACAGTCCTAGGGCAAGGAATCATGTCCATACTGTACATTATGTGTATGCTTATTTATTTTTTAAAGAAAAAGGAAGTATACATATAGTTCAGTCTGCTAGATGTTTATTTATACTTTTTTGTGTTTTATAATTTATACATTTACAATGTCAGGCTTACTATCTACCATGATATATTGTGTTACCACTCATTTCCCCCTTTTTGTTGTTGTCCCTTTTACTTTATTTTTTTTTATCATGAAGAAATATATTTGTCCAAAGAGAAGCAGTGTTATTTATTTGTCATGTTACCGTGTAAGTATAAGTCCTCTACAAGCTGTAAATTGCATTCCCTGAGCTGTAAAAATCTGCTTGTTTCTGTCAAATCTCTATCACAGATGTTTATGTCACACATACGTAAATGCATGTTTAGGCTGTGTGTTTATTTATTGGGAATATATCAATCATTTTATGTACATAAAGTGTTTCTGGTTTGTTTACAACTCATAATAACTGACCAAAGGGATTCTCTCAATGGTTTTGCAAAAGAGCATTGTAAAGGGTGCAACACAGCAGCGATGAAATGGAAGAGAAAAAAAGAGCCATTTGTTTTTCTTTTCTTATTTTTTTTTTATTTTATTTTTTTTGGTTATTCTTCAGTCTCAGCCCTTAAGATTTGTTTCCGCACGGAGACGTCAACTTTAGACATTATTCAATAGCATTAACTTTGTCTCACCACATTAGAGCAGAGGTAAGTTTTGGACGATACTTGATTATTTTGGAAACAATGTGCCATTAACATTTGTGTGCTGTCTCTTTGCCAATGTGCTCCATATTGCTCTTGCAGAGCTAAAATAGGACTAATGTACTGCAGTACTCCACACTATATCAGATTTCATCACTTTGTTTCTTTTTTTTGTTTGTTTTTTTTTTTTTTTTCTCAGAATGCGTTTTTATTTCAAACATCACAAGAGAAATACAAAATTCTGTTATGAATATATAGTTTTGTATTTTTTATGTAAATGTCATATGTACATACAAAGTTTGATGGTATTTGTACAGATATGAAGAGTGAAACAATAAAAGTTTTTTTCCTTATACTTTTTCTGACTTTGCTGTATCATTGATTTGTGATCAGTGTGTATAATGTCAATGCATGTGTTTAATTCTAAGAATAAGTTGGACCTAAATCAAAGTGTTAGCCCAACATACAGTATAAGGTTTGGCAATATGATATCTACAAGATATTTTACAAATCTGTTTATACTGTGGAATCAATCATGGATTTTTACATGAACAGTGTGATAAAATATTCATTTTATTTGGAATAGCCAAAATTAGACATCCCTCTCAACTTAGTGATTTTATCCATGAAGTTTCTGAAGTGACATGCTTGAAATTTGAATATATCGTGTTATTTATCAATATTGCTACACTGTATAGGGACTTTATTTCCCACCTCTAATACAATGTTTCGATGAAACACTGACTGAATACTTCAATAACTTTACAAGTTGTTCTGTAGAATATTTAGTACAGCAGATAATAGTGTTTTAACCCAACAATCACGCCATAAACTGTGCATTTATATTCATATTATAAGCATATGCATATACATGCAATATGCATTTAACATTTCACAAATTAGTTGCCACACTAGCTGGAGAAACTTTTACAGGCAACTGAATTCATCACAACTATTTAGCCGCATGGGAAAGCCTTTTGATGTATGATAAGCAACCACATTTAATAAACTTTTGAGTCAAATTTTAGTTTAGTCAAACCTAAGTTTAAAAGTTATTGTACATATTAATAACTTTATATGGCAAACACAGGGGGAAGACAGAAAGGGAAATATAAACTTTTAGGAGAATGAAGCCATTTCTGGACTCTAAAAGCAATTCCCTCTGGATGGGCTGGGATCCTTTCCGTTAACACCCTCATCATCGTTATTTGTGATTTGAAACAAACATCAGTGACATAAACAGACGCTAGATATGTCTGGACATGTTTCGCTGTATGCGACACATCCCTGTAAAGTAATTTTAGTTGCTGGCATCAGTCCTCCATCCCTCTGCCAGCTGTCTCCGTCAGCCACTCGTACTGTTTGTTCCTTCGCGGGAACCGTACGTCATTGTTGACAACAATCATGGCGTCCTCAATGTCACTTCTCGGCTTGGGACGTTTGACTGTGGTCAATGCCGCTTCTAAAATGTTCCTGAATCCTATCAGGTAATTCCATATTAATTATGTATTAGTTTTATGTATGCGCATGTTGATCTGAGGCATTTTGTGTGAAATATTTAACTCTTGAGTCGACTAAAGACAAAGCAAGGAGGCCGTGTCTCTGGCATGTCACAGGCTAATAAGTGGTCGTAAGCTAACTAGCGTCAAAGCATAAAGCACGTAAATAAAGCATGTTAAAAGCTTCCGATTTGTGTTGTGTACAAGATGTGAGTTCACACACTTAAATGCGTTCATGCTCGTATATTTAATGTGACCAGGTCATTAGCTAATGTCAGTGATATTCTGTGCCCTTACAGCGCTCGGCTAGCCAGCTAATTAGCTAATACCAGGTCTCGCTAGTTTTGAGAGAAATCAGTTTAAGAGTTAACGTAGTTAAACGTTGCTCACTCCACACATGTGCTACATGCCATTACTAATATTATTTGGCCAGACGGGGGGCTTTATTTAATAACAGACCTCACAGGGGGAAAAACTGATGGCTGCAAGGAAGGTAACAACTACCATCAGAGTAACTGAAAACGCCTTGTACGTCTAGCCACAATGCATTTCTTGCAGTAATGTAGTTTCATTTTAGTTTCAGTTCCATGTGTATACAATGTGCACTTGACGTCAGGTTATTCTAAGTCAGTAAACTTATTTTATAAGCTGCACACGCTAAAATACTGTTGCAACAAGTTGAGTTTATGATTAGACCTCCTTTCTCCAGTTTCCTGCTGTCTTTGCTGCATAAATTTGTTGATCTGATGATTTTTTTGGACCTTTTATCCACTGTGAAATCTTCTCAATCTTTTCTTATCTTATAAACATTTGTGGTAGGCAGAGATAGATGTTATTTAATAAAGTGGGCTGGTAACAAGAAAAATCTTTGTTTTTAACATACAAAATAGGAAAGTGACATATACTCTCTGATATTGTGTACCACGATTGAGAGCTGCAGTGACAAGTTGATTACTTAATCAAATGAAAGAAAATGTATTACATTTAACTAATATGTTGATTGACAGTTTTAGTAAACAATTAATCGTTTCATGTATTTCCAATGTTCTCTGGTTCCAGCTCAACACTGTTGAATATTTCCTTTTAAAAAGAGTACATTGTTTTTAGTCAAAATTGGCTTTTTGTCAGGTAAAGAGGTTCCTCAAATAGAGATGATATAAGGGCAGCCAAAAGTTGTTCATACTCAGTTAATTTTAGGTTTTGTTTTGCCTTATATGATGAAGCAATCTGAAAACATTGTCACATTGCACATGATGCTTTCTTTTCAGCTTTTGGCCTCATTATGCACTAGATGAGATCATTAAATAACAGATGACAGGTTTGATTGCATTGCTTCTTAAGAGATATGTGGTGACGTCCAAGTGAAAATTCAGTTGCCATTGGCTAAATGTGAGTTGATAAAGGTATTGATAAGAAATATGTGCCTTTAATTGCTTAGACAGTTTATTGGCCAAGAAAGTTAACTCATGAAACAAAAAATCCTTGTAAGGGAAAAGGCAGATGAATAGCTTAAGAAATAAACTGTTGCACATGGTGCTCATTTGAAGAGTAAAAAATATTACCTAAGGGTTAATGATGATGGCTTGGTTGAGCAGTTCTTTTTTGACCTTAAAGTAAACATTTGCTTTCTCAATGATGTGCTGTATGTGATCAGCAGGCAAACCCTCCAACAGTTTAATGTATAATACCATGAAATGGCAAAACTAGACAACTGCTCTCATTTATGAAGCAGAAATGTACAAATATTTAGATTTTTTTACTTTGAAGTAAAACTTTGCAAATTACTAAATCTAGTAATTGGTTATCAGAATTGGGATCTGCTCATTTTCCATTGACTTGTCTGTTGATGAAGTAGTTGTTTCAGTACAGAACTTTATTGTACAATGTTTTGAGTATGCATCCTTCATCAGATGCAGTTGTATCTATTATACATTTGCCTAAAGTGATTCATTTCAAGCAGTGGCTTAAGGAACAGAATATTGTTTTCAAACTACATTTATGCAGAACATTACGACAGTGCTCTTGATTTTTTGTCTCTATTTTTTAATAGAAATAGAGACAGTAAGTATAATTCTTTGTATAAAAATCATTCATTTGAAATAAATAAAACTGATTATCTGGAATGATCTGGGATGCGATTATCTGGAAAAGCCCTTTCCTGGCTGAGCCATGATGTCACATTACTGTTTTGTGACAGGACACGGCTGCACATTCACAAAGAGCTACACAGTCCTCGCCTGACAGTTGACTACAGCCAACATTAAGCACGTCCTGTCATTAGGATGAGAGTGAGAGTCTGCCAGAGATTCACCAGACAGAACTAATATGTGGCGGGGGGGATTCACTCCTGGTTTCTTCCTTTTCACTGTATCCCCGTCCCCATTGCCTCCTCCAAGATAGTCAGCGTGTGCAGAGTGTAACTTGTTTGTGTGATTTACATCTTTGTTGCTTGTCTGCCTTTGGCGGTTTGTGCTTCGCGTGTAATGTCTATCTAATGGTTTTCAGGTCTACAAGCACATCAACATCGAGGCTGGCAGAGAAACCAGGACAAGACACGCAACTTATTACAGTTGATGAGAAATTGGTAAGAATCCCTGCCTGTTCAACGTGACACACGAATTGGTGTTTGTCTGATCTTCTGTCTTCCAATTACTCTCCTAGAAAATGTGTTTAAAAACTCTCCTAACTTGCTGCCAAGATGAATTTGTAGTAGACAGTAGGCTTTTGTAGCAATATGATGGTGATGGCAAATGTCATCATTGGTAATTCCGTGTGTGCTCACAGCTCCCATTAATCCTCTCTTTTCACTCCTTCCAACTTTTGATGACAAGTTATTAAAGTAAAAGGTACTGCAGCAACTGAATAGTTTACTAGATAAGCCATGCAGCTGAATCAGTACTTCTTTAAAACGTTTTCAACAAAAACTGAACATTTAACATTTTAACCTTTTGTAATGTTCAGCTTTTGGTTCAGTTTTTTCAGTTCTATTGTTATGGAGCAACCATAAAATAAGTTGAGGTTACTTACTAATTTCCAACTCATAGTTTTACTTCTAGTTATATCTTCAAACTATAAAGAGACGGTGACCATTAGCGAAGAATGGAGAGAGAATGTAGATGTGGGTGAGCATGTTGAGGCACCTCAAAATTAGATTTCATTTTGATTTAGGGCGTTGTGAGTCTCCTACAGAATGCATTTCTATGGATTTTGATGTATCTATTAGATCTCTTTATTCTTTTCATAACTCTGTCACATAGCAATGGCATAATTACTGATATCCACCAATACAATAGTAAGAGTGAGGGTATTGCTGATGTGCTAAAGTTTGTCCTTTTTTGTTGTATTGTAGCTCCAATGTGTACAGCACTTGAGCCTAAATCCAGGCTTTCAGTGACTGAATACTAGTAGTCATGATTCACAGTAACACAAGTGATTTATTTCGCTGTTTCTGAAGTGTGGAAGCTCTGACACTTGCCCGAGGGTTTTTTGTTTGGCATCAAACATGTTAGTTACATTGCCTCTATTGACATGACCTAGCTTGCATACTGTACAGATCTTATCCAGCTCTGTTTTGTCCTCTAAATCACATGTCCTAAAGTCCACAATGTGTCCACACTGTAAATTGAAGAGCACAGGTTGGAGTTGGTTATCTGTGCTTTACATTTGTTAGCTTAATCTTACATTTAGTGCACTTATTGTCTAGGTCAGTCACACCCAACAACTTGATTTTGTCCACAACTATGCGTTCTCTTCATCTTAGTATTGTAATCGTTCTTTTGTACTGTACATTCTCCTTAATGATTGAAATAGGATCAAAGGAGTACTGCACTGATTTAGTGTTGTGCTCTTAAAGCATTGTTGAACTCACAATTGAGGGGAAAAAAACAAAAGGTAACACCCCGCCCCCCCAAAAAAAGAAAGAAAAAAAAAACAACAACAAACTGATACAGCAGAACCATAAATGTTATATTTTTTAGTGTACATGTTTTTTTGTAAGTTTTGTTAGTTTCAGTCCTACTGGTTACATGTCTACATAGTCCAGAAATTCTCTTTCTCCTGGAAAAAGTTTCTCCAATCCAATACCCAGATCAAAGAAAATGTTCTTCAGTCTCTTATATTGTCACTGTCGAGTGGAAACCTTGTACATTCAAAAATGTTATTTTTCAGGATAAAAATAAACTCTTTGTTTTTTAAATAATTGAACGCAGTATGATTTAGTCATAAGGTCTTGTTAATTTTCCATCCTTTAAATATTTGTAGAAGCCACAGACAGATGCAAAGGGTTTCCGATACCATTAATTTCAACCGATAGCAATGATATTTTTGAACGTAACCACAGAAACCCAACTCTAACCTGATTAAGCACATGTACATGCACTAAATTATAGAATCCCTATGAAGCTAAAATGCTATATTTTTCTCCTCTTACCTAACATTTGGAGACTATGTTTGTTTCTTTCTTCCATGACTCTATGAACAGTCACTACACTTGTCAGCTGGTGTAGCTTGGGCTCACAGCATAGCCCCAGAAGCCCCCCGAAGAGTAGGTTTCAGTAAAACATATGTAATCAAAGCAAGTTCACAGGTAAATGGTGACTATGAAGTCACTGTTCAGAATGACTTTTTCTATAAATGATCTAGTTCAGCTGTATTTAGCTTTATATTTCATCAGACAGGATCTTTGGTGCCTCTTTTCATTAAGTGCTGAAGCACAGCCTAAACAGTGATAAGTGTGCATTTGAAGTGGCCAAAGTTAGTTACCAACTGTACAAAACAAAGAAGGAACTTTGAAGTGAATGCTTCGTCATTAAAAGACGAAGGAGATAGAAGATAACGGAGAAAGAGGGAGTTTGGGGAGAATGTGGGAGTCTGTCGTGAACTTGTTTTGTGTGTGTGTGTTGGGGGGTTGCTGTGTGTGGGCAGCGTCAGTGCGCTTTTGTCCCAGACCAAAGCTGACCATACTGGCAGACAAACCTTTGGCTGGGCAGAGTGTCTGTCTCTGTCCTCTCAGTAGAGGCCACTGAGAGGAACAGCAGAGGAGAGGAAAAAAAAGGCCTCTAAAAATGGGGAGGGGGTGAAAGAAAAGAAGCTTGCATGGAAAAAAGTTTGTGAGACACCCTGAGACTCACGAAAAAGACAGTGGCCACTTCAGTGTTGTCCGCCACAGAGGTTCCTTTGTGGCGTGCTGTTGCTGGCGGCGGTGGGGAAGTACTCTAATGCTTACCCAGACAGGCAAAATGAGAGGCCTCAGCTGTTTACAGTACAGTGGTCTCTGTCTCACATGGAAGAGGGCAATGAGAGCACTCTCCCTTTTGGGCATTCAGCGTATGTCAGCACGCTAGTCATTCATCAGGCTGTCAATAAGTGTGAATTGCTTTCTGGTTAGACCAATCAAACAAAGGTCTCGATCCACTGAGGGGTTATGCCAGGTTCGCACGCTGTCTCCCTCGAGCAGCCTGAGGAGAAAGTGGTGTGCCACTTGTTGTGTAGTGAACATTTTCTGAATAACCTCATTTAGATGAGGTTGCATTTTGGCCTGGGGAAATGATATTTTGAATTCACTCCAAAAACTCTTGTCTGACAATATTTGTGTGACACTCATTATCTTGTCCTTAGTTCTCGTCTGTCCAAAAAATGCAAACCTTACAGGAACTTGCGTCTCTACATTTTGTTTGGCCAGCTCCATTACAGACAAATTTAGGCTATGAAGGGCAAGAATCTCCTGCAGGTCAAAAATATGAACTAATCCAGTCCAAGAGAGTTTTTAATGGCATTTGTGAACAATTTCACTGCAAGCTGCAGACAGAAACATAAAGGGCAACTGCTTTGATGGTTAATTAGTCATTAAAGTAGCTATAATAAGTTTTTTTATAACAACAATTTGATAGCTGTCGCTTGTAGTGGTTACTGTTTCAGTTCACTGTCACTGCTCTCATCAGTGTTGTTTTTGGCAAAAAATGCTCAAATAACCCTGCTATATGGTTCCTGCAAAACGCCAATCAGTAGACAGACAGTTAGTTACTAGCTTGTAAACATAGTAGAGCATTTATCAGCTAAAGTGACGTGCATTTCCCACAGGAATTGGTGATAGAAACTAAGCTAAAAGGATGTATTCACTGCCCCTAGGTGGGCAGAAAAATCTGTATTTTTTTTCATTTTTTCGAGCAAACATGCCAAACATAAGATAGATAGGATAATCCTTTATTAGTCCCACAATGGGGAAATTTACATTTTCTCTAAAGTTAAGCATTTGCTGCTTTTGTTTGTCACACGTGATTGAAAATTAAGTGTCTTTGGGTTTTCAATTCCTGTTAAAAAAAAAAAAAAACTTTGATGTTGGGCTTTTTTTTTTAAACAAATTTGTGAAATTTTATTGACCAAAAATTTCTTAATAATCAAGACTTTGACATTAAATAATGAAAGCAGCAGTATGTTATCAGCCCTACTGTGGATCTTTTCGTTTCTTTCCTCGTATTTTAAAATCTGACCGAAATGAAAAACATTCATACAGTTTGAGATTGTTATGAGCAAATCTGTGAAGGCATTGTCTGAATTTCAGACAAAGCCAAATAAAAAGACCTGCGTGATGGAGCTCCAGCGCTCAAAGCTGTTCCCTTGAGTGCCCATGCCGACCTGCTTTTGTTTGTAATTACTGTTTGATTAAGCATGCTGGGCAGCTCTCAGGGTCCAGCTGGCTGGCCACTGATACACAGCTTTACACGTAATGTCTGCGACCTCCCTCTATTAGAGTCAGGCCTTTTGCTTTACTCTCTGGCCCCTTGCAAAAACAACTGCAGTTATAACCTTAGCAGCTGCTTCAGTATGCGATAATGCAGTATCCCCCACTTATGCCTGAGTCTCTCAGTGTCTACTCCTGCTTAAGCCATGGCCAAGTGCACTCCCTCTCTCCACATAAAGACAACACCATAATCTTAAAGTGCTTGTGAAGCCTTGTTATAGAGTTCTCTAAAGGCACTAGGGTTTTATGAGACAGAGGAGGACAGTTATTAGAGTGCGGGGAATTGAGGGGGAAGGAGGGAGGAAGACAGGTAGAGGAAGAGAGTATTAAATTGGTAAGCTCATTTGATGCTTGGCATGTTGAGTTTGCTAATCTGAAATCTTTGGTTTCTTGCACATTTAGAGCACAGTGCTTGCTGGGTAAGTAACCTCACATCTGGACAAAAGATGTGGGGTATGATTGTGGTAAGGTAGTTGAAACTTAAGGCAGGTTGTTGGTTGTTTTTAAAGACCAAAATTGAAATCAGATTGAAAGATCCTGGATCTGTCAGTCAAGATTGGTCATGCAAAGATATCAGAAGATTCCCTGATAGAGAAAGCATGCAAAAGAAGCTGCACAAGATCCTCTCTCTGCACCGTTAGGGCTATTCAGTTGGACATGCCAGTTTGCTTAGTGTCACTTGAGAACTCAATTTCCGCAGAATTAAATGTGTTTTGAGAGTTTCTTTGGGCAAAGTGCTCTCAGCTGCTGCAGCCTAAAATAGATATTAGCTTTCACATTTGGAAATTGCAAGAAAATTAGTGTGTATGACAACAACAACACAGAATCACAATAAAAATGCAGCTATCCCAACTATGGAGATAAATTTAGCACAAGCAGTTTAAGTCTGCAGTACAGGGGTGTATATTCTCTAAGCCTGTCTAGCCTCAGACACAGAGTGACCTACAGTGGAGCAGACCACATTCACAACCCCACCCCCCTTCCTCTCCCTCTCATCCTCCTCTCCCACCCTTCCTCCCTCCTTCGCGCATAGACAACTTAAGTGTCTGTTTTGTCTGGTTGCCCTTTCATACGGCGCGCTTATGCAAAAAATCTCTCGGCAAGTAGTGGGTCAGAGGATGTTGGTCTTTGAAGAGTGCCAGACAAGGGGCTTTATTATGTATCATCCACTAAATAGTATTTCATTCATTAACACTCTCTTCCATAGAGACTAAGCCTCTTAAGAGGACTTCTCAGCCCTGTCAGTGCTGAGTAGTTTTAGGAAGTGTCTAGCTGCAAAGTGTTGTGTTTGCAGAGCGGATAAAAAAAGGTTTGCTACTTGTGTTTGCCTACACGTCTACTTATTCACTGGTTGTGAGCTAGCAGCTCTTTTTATGAACTTGTTTTGGTGTCTCACACTATGATATGTCAGGTTTCTAATATTTTTTGTCTCTTCGTTCTGTTTGTTGTATCATAACAACATAATAATTTCTAACATAATTTGTGCTGCATTTTGAGTTTCGCTACAAACCATTAGTTAATAAGTTAGTTGTAATTTAATTGTCAGCAAATGAATCAGGAACTTTGATAATGGTTCATTTTTTTAAGCAAAAATGCCAAATATTCTTTGGTTCAAGCTTCTCAAATGTGAATATTTTTAGTTTTTCTTTGTCGTCTATGATAATATACCAACTGTCTTCTTGGTTCTCAATTGTTGGTCAAACAACGAGACATTTTTTGATGTTACCATGGCCACTGGGAGTTTCTGACTGGCAGGTTTTTTTTAGAACCACTGATTAATTGACCAATAATTGGGAGATTAATGGATAAGGAAAATAATTTCTAGTTACTACCTTAATGTACACATAATACGAGTCTAGATTAGACTATAATGTGCACAATTGCTGCATTGTTTTAAGGCTGCGAGTTATTATTTTAAGGCTGTTACTGATTATTTATTATTTTTCAGCAATTAATCAACCACATTTTGCTCAGCTAATCATCTTGAATTGTAAAATATCCAAAAAATAGCAGCAAACACCCATTGCAAGTTCCCAGAGCTGAAGGAGATGTCTTCATATTGGTCTTGTCCATAAACTCAAAGATTTACAGTAATATAAAACAAAGATAAGCAGCACATTGTTAAATTTGACACACTGAAAACTGAGATTTGTTTGGCATTTCTGCTTCACAAATTAGCATTTTTTGATGTTATTTCTGAAGTGTTTTAGTTCTAAAAAGACATTCGAACAAACAAGTGTGTCCGTAACCGACATATTCATAAATGACCTCCTCCTCTACCCTCTCTTTCCGATCCTCACCGGTATGTGTAATGTGAGATTTGAGATGACCCTCACGCCAGCTGCTTCTCGTTCTCCAGAGTTGAACCACTCCCACACATGAGCAAGCAACATAATATTTGTTTCTATTAGAGACGCCCCCTATGTCCAATCAGTAATTGGCACGCTTTTTCCACTTCAAAGACGTCTGAAGGTGGGAACCGGCGCAGGCTGATGAGTGAGACTCTTGGTCTGGGTGTGGGCTGGACAGTGGGGGGTTAAGGGTGATGTGTTTGGGCTTTCACCACATGCTGACTCAACATGATTCAGCTTGGCTGACCTTATGACCCCTCCTGGCTGCAGTTTTGGCATACGGGTGTTCGTGCTATGATAGGCTGGACCATACTCGTGTCATGGCTGTCATGGTGTCCACCTTTACCCACAACAAGGTGGTGGTGATGCTAGAAGCGTTTTGTCTGAGTCAGTCATGCACAGACATCCTTTGTTTGTTTATTAGTTTGTCTATTTGGTGACTGCACTAACAGGAAAATACACTGTGTACCTCAGTTTAGATTTGTAAACCATAACAAGTCTCAAAAATAGGACAGTACCAATGTGTTTAGACAGTCTGAACCTGTATCTGGACTATATTCTAGGATTAGAGGACACATATATCTACAACAAAGGATCATTTTTATTATTGATATTATGCTTTCAATTTTCTTCAATCAGTTGTGTAGCTTGTCTATAAAATTTCAGAAAATAGGTAAAAATACCATTTAGCCCCTGGTAATGCCTTCAGATGTCTCCCTAGATAACAGCCCTAGAACCCAAAGACATTCAGTTTATAATTATAGGAATTAAAGAAAAGCAGGAATCTTTACCTTGGTGAAGCCAGAACCACTCAATGTTTGGTTTCTGTGATTCATAAACAATTATTACAACTTACAATTAATATTTATAGAGCTCAAACAAGTAGTAATATTTTCAATTAATTAAATACTTCATCAACAGAATAAACATGAACTATATTGATAATTGATTAATTTCATTCACTTTCCAACCAAAAATGCTCTGTAAATGTGATAATTTTTGTCTGTTGATCAAATAATTATTTTAGCACTAATCTGATCATGAATGGGTATTTGTTAATATCCTTTGTGTAAAGTAAAAAATGTTGATTCCACAGTTTCACAAAGTCTTTGCTCTCTACTTCATTGGAGAGTTGATCATTTTTACAACTAATAATTGAGCCAGAATCAGTGTAAGAACAGATGTGAATTCCCTTTTATTGCTTCTTTTAAGTTTAAAATAGCCCTCTTTTTCTAAATGGGCACAAAGGGAGTATCAAGTGATTGTGTGAAAAAGAAAGCGCTATTCAGTTCACTAAGTGAATGAACAGTCATGTGTTCAGAGGACAAGGTCCTTATACTCACTTCTTTTCAAGTCCTTGTCTACGTTTTACCGTACCCCACGATTCTCCTAGTCTCCCAGTATGGAGCATTTTTCAAAGCCTCGCAAATTCATATGATTTTTATTGCTTTACATGGTCATTTTTATCAAAGATGCATCCAAAAGTGAATGTCTGATTTTCATTTTTTAGAGATATTTTCTTGTTGGCAAACCACTTTTTATGGTAAATTACATCAATTTTCTTGGCACAGATGAATATTTTCCTTTATAGAAATGCATGACATGCCACAAAAATCATTAAACTTTTCTTTCATTTGAACCAGATCTGCAAATGATATCAGAAAGAATATGGAGACCATATTTTATATCACTGAGCAGGCAAAAAATGGGATTAATATTCCACTGTACAAACTGGGGGAAATGAACTGCAGGAAATGTGGACGTTCACCTGCAAATCATCTGAAACTGACAAGATGTGCTAAATGATATGGGGACAGTAGTGGCTGGAAGACAGTTTAAGAGTTACTCCAGTATCAAACACTTGGCCTGATTTCCAACTGCTGCCCTCATTTCCTTTTTTTTTAGCTAGGTAGGTTGTTGTGTTCACTGATGGCTGTTTCCAGAGATGCCACCTTCATGTGCCAGATCGATGTATTCCATCAAATACAGTATGTCAGCTGCTGCTTGCTGGTGAGGGCAAAATAATAGCCAGAACAGAAAACACTAATGTTAAGTGCACACTCTGTGATTTTAGCCCTGATTTTCCACTTGTCTACAGTTTTTGGAGAGAAAAGCTCCAGATCAGTGACAAATCAGTGTCAAATTGGCAATCGACTGCTATTTGTGAACTGTTCAAAGACGTGATCTGAGAGATTCGCTGATGCATTGCAGAAGGCCAAACTATGTCTAGCAGTCTACATATCTGGACCTGTGGGGTGAAAGGTTTTGTGACGGAAGGAAGGAATTGTACAACATTAATAACTTTTCTTTTGCTCACTCGTTTTTTCACTGCAGATCAGAGCACAGACAGACACATTCATTTTGGAAGAGCAAAAATCCTGTCCCATGCATGGTATCACATCGTTTCCCGTGTCACTTCTCGCACGTCCTTTTGTGACAAAACGCATTTCGGAGACCAGACCGTATGTGTGAACAGTGCAGCAATCTGACAACTTCAAAGGTCATGTCTAAAAGACAACAGCACTGTGTAAGAAAAATGCAGCCAGCTTATTTGCAAGCAGACATTCCTGGTATATTACTTTGTAACCTGAATACTTTCTGCTGTTTACCCTGCAATTGTTGCAATGAAAGATAGAAGAATTGACAAAGTTATGACTTTGAGTTATAACAGCTGTAAAATAATGTCTACCTTCAAACACATGGATCTGTTACTCAGACTGGACTTCTAGGAGAGTATTTTGTTGTGTTGGTACCTAAAGCAATACGCCCCCACCAACGCAGCCTCATACATTTTTTTTTTAGCACAGGGCTGTTATTGTTCTGAATGCCCACTGACATGAGCCAGTGTTAGACTGAAGAAAGAGGTGAAATGAAATGGCAATCAGGCTTATTGGTTTCCAACTTTTTAAAGTAAATTCTAGAGATTCTTAAGTGGAGAGAAATGAAGACCAGGATGGAAATGACACTTTTCATTCACATTAATCTGAATACAGTCAGTTTTACAATATTCAATTTAAAGGCCTCTCTGCTTCAAGAAAACAATATTTTTAAAAAAATACTTTTCTTTCTTTTTGATAACTTCTCCTATTTCCTACAGTTTTTCCCCACTTAAGCACATTGAGTTTTTTTCTTGTTTACACAGAAATCCTCCATCCCAGGTCTCTGTTGAAGCATTAGGGGTACCAGCTTTAAGCATTCTGGTGGGCCCAGCAGCCCCACAGCGACAAGCCCCTATGCTCTTTATTTGGCACGTAGCCTGGAGGTGTCAGAAATATCGACACGCTTTCACGTGACGGAGACTTTGCCAGCCTTTTCCCCCCCTTTCTTAAGCCCTGCATTCTGTCTGCCCAGCCAGGTATTGTAGGGCCCCGTGAAGGCCCTGTGAATAGTGTCAAACTTGATAGTTCTCATTTTGCTTCCTGTACATGGCAGAAGAAAAAGTGCCCACCGTGTGGGTTTTCCTTTTGTGATGACCCTCTCTAGTCTTCCTGGGAACACACCACATTCCAGCCACAATCATTCCCTTTGTGAATCTGGGTATTGTGGGTGAGTCTGTTATGCCAATAACCCTCCTAGCTTTCAGTGTAATGTGTGCAAGTATCATAGAAGTCTAGACTCGTATTTTTGCAAACAATGCCAGATAATGAGCAGTGTGTTTTCAGTGATTTGGCAGAGCTTTTGTTTTGACACATCCTCCCTCATTCATGAAGGACCTTTTGTGCTCATCCACGCCTAAGATGTGATTTAAGGTCTGCTACATCTGGACAAATTATTGCACCGGTTTATCATACGTGGGCCTCATGTGTCAGTTATGGTTTATGTAACGTACATACGCGGAACCATAGTCTGGCCTGCTAATCCCAAGAGTATAATTTCTAATGCGTCTCGGAGAGGGATTTTCATGCATCCATCCCCCAGAACAGACCAGACCGCAGAACTGCTAAATGTTTCTGACTGCAAATTTGATTTACATCAACTCATAAGGTACTATTTGTACATGATTTTTTCCCCCCTCAATTGACAACTCAAAATGTGTAATGGTTCACTGTGTGCAAAGAATTATAATGGTTCTTGTCTTTTCTCCAAAACTCTCAGGAAGTTTTTCTTACCTCACGCTTTTGGAGCACAGATCTTTTAAAAATGAATCCATTGAAAATAAAAACGTATATCGTGCCGAGAGAAACGTTTTAAAGCATTTTTTATTACCTGCAGCAGACTCCAAGATGAGGAAAAAAAACCTGGCATCTCATTTTGTTGCTCTCTCACACTGTCTTGTGTATTATTGTGTCATGGACTGTCCACCATTACCCCCTTTGGGTGAAGAGAACATGTTTTCCTCCTCTCTCTGACAAGAGGGAATTGTTAAGGTTAAGTAGATAGGGCAGCCGGAAATAATTACCGAGCACTTGTGAAGTGCCCCCCCCCCCCTTTTGTTCGTTTTTTCCCTTTCATTTTAACAATCTTTTCAATGTGCAGATCTTGTTTATGATTAAATTCAGTCTGGTCTTGCCTTTTTGCAATTGAAAAAAATATTTCACTGAAACAAGCGGCAGTTTAGCGATTGGACCTGTAATTTCCGAGGCTTAAATGCCATTGGAAGCTCCTTTGCCCAAGGAAAGGCGGGCTTTTGTGTGGAGTTAATGCAAAACGACCCCCTTTCTACAAATCAACTGGCAGATGACAGACAATGATGAAAATTTGATTCTTTGAAGTTGTAATGGCCATTGAAATGTGTTAAATTCTTGTATTGAAAAGAGAGCACCCTGGAAAGCCCTCAGTCTTGGGTGGCTGCTGTCTGCGAGCTGGGAGGTTCGTCTGTGTTTTGTCGCCGACTTCCCATTGCTTGTTTGCTAATTCCCTGAAGAATTGGACCAGATCCTTGATAGGAGCTTGAAGGGGGCTCCAGTTGCTCAGGAATATGCATTTAGTACGCCCCAAAGGCCCCTCCTCCTCCTCTTGTCGCGCTGGCCTACTTTCTGATGGTCTGGAATCACCCCAAGTATTAGGCATTAATTTCATCCACTTCAATGCAAAAGAGTATGAATAACAGCATAAAGATGCTTATTATATTATTCTTATTCTGTTTTCTTTTATGTCCTTTGAACCCTGTATTGATTTTTTCCACATGTGTAAGCTGTGGTTTCTTGTTTCTTTTTTATAATATGTAACTTTATTCAGTTACACTAAAATTGTGCACAAATTCAAAGTCTGAAAACATGAATGTGAATCATTTAACTGCTCCCCAAAAGAAGCACACAGCCTGTTAAACACTGGGGGACATTTACAAGCAACATATCAAAAGATAAAATTAAAAAATCACAGCAGAATTCTAGAAAGATTCATGTGTAGTTGTAACAGTTGTGCTGGCAAAGACCGAGATGCCCACTGCGTGAACATCAGATCACACAAACAATAAAAATACAATCCAAACTTTTAGTTTATTTTACAGCGCCTATAAAAAGTGTTCACTCCTTGGATTTTTCATATTTTATTGTTTTCTGACACAGAAGATGTATTTTAGACTTTTTTTGACCCTGATATTTTAAGGTGAAAATAAATCTCTACAGATTGATGTGAGGTACAAAAATGTAAAACATGAAGTAGTTGATTACCTAAGTACTTTTTATAGCCACCAAACCTTTTCCCTAACCCAATTTTTCAGGCATTAAGAGTGCACTGTCAGAACTTGAAGTTGTATTTTTTAACACCTGCAAGCTAACTTTCAGATGACCTCTCTCAACACATGCACACGCATATATCTTTGCATGAACCCTTATTCTTTGCAGGAAAAGAAATAGACATCAGTCACCAACTAAGTCAAATGAAAGTCAGAATGGTTGTGGATGACCGCTGGCTGCTCTGCAACCGGAAACATGTCAGTTTGTTATTTTGATTCACATGGTAGCTTTAAAAGGAAGATTTGACTGCATTTTGACTGCTCAGTTGAACCCTCTTCTAAAATGGGGTTATCCTGATTAATTGTTTGTTTACTTAATACATGTTTAAAAAGAATTAATAATTCATTGTGGATTTAAAGATATTTAATGGACAATGTATGAGTTCCTGATGTAGGACTCACATCACATCAGCATTAATGAGTTAGTAATATGAGACTACAGTGGCAATGATTAATGGATTAAATGATTAGTTGATAATTGAAAATTTATTGGCAACTATTTTGACAATTGCGTAATCATTTTAGTCATTTTTAAAGCAGATAAGCAAAATGTTTGCTGGTTCCAGCTTCATAAATTTAAGAATTTGATGCTTGTCTTAAACATGAATGATGGTAAACTGAATTGGTTGTAGGTTGTTGGTCAAATAATTCAAGAATTGTGAAGATATCACTGTGGGCTGTGGAAAATTATTGCTGTTAATCATCTTCTGAGACAAAGTAGACAAAGTAATTAATTGATAAGTTGAGGAGAAGGTGTCTTTTAGTCTGTTAGTCTCAGCCCTGCATGCCTGCATGGGATTTTATTAAGTGCTATGAAATGAGGTCAAACTGGATTATCAGATCTTTCTGTCCTCTAGTCTGACATTATCTCTCTAACTGCTTCATTTCTGTCTGTCCCTAGGACATCACCGCAGTGACAGGGGTCCCAGAGGAGCACATCAAAACACGCAAGGTTCACATTTTTGTTCCCACTAAATCAGCCATGCAGTCGGGAATCAACAGCACCAAAAAGTGGAAGATGGACTTTGACACCAGAGAGCGCTGGGAGAACCCGCTGATGGGCTGGGCCTCAACGTAAGACTCTCCCTCTTGTACTTGCTGATTTCTACAGCACATGAGCTGAAATCAGATTTTTTCTTTCTTTTCTGTGTCCCATTACTTTCAGCAAATGATTTTTGGTATAAGTTCAGTCTAACCAAGTTTATTCATACAGCACAAACAAATTAGCCTCACTGAGTTTTACAGTCGGTACAATGTACAACACTCTCTATCCTTAGACCCTTTGTGTGAAATTTTTATATTCGGGATCATAAAACGTTTCTTTTATTTGTATGTGGCTAACAACTCTTTCTGCCTTTCAGGGCCGATCCCTTATCCAACATGGTGCTCTCTTTCTCCTCCAAGGAAGACGCTATTGCTTTTGCTGAGAAAAATGGTGAGAAATCCAAGAATTTTAGACCAACCTTAACATTTAAAGTAAGAATTTTGCATCAAACAGCATATAACAGTGAATATGGTGCCTCCAATAATCATAGCCAATCAGTTCACTTTTTAAAATGACACAACAGAGTAATGACACACAACTTCTCATGGAGTTTTACCAAAAATTTAATCAGTGGAATGAACAGACTGTTATATGAACACAATTAAAGTACATTTAACAATACTAAATTATTATTAGATGCATTAGTAGTACTATTTGGAGTAGTAGTAAGTTACTGTTGTTAGTGGGAGGATTGTGATGCAGTGGTTGCCAGTTTTGTTGCATTGACTCCATCAGAGAGTGATGTGGTCGGTGCAGGAGTAACTAGATTTACTCTGGATCAATGTGCACAAATCTAAAATAGAGTTAGTTACAGCGTCACATAAGGCAAAGCATCAGTGGGGCACTTGACCATCCTGAATGGTAACTGAAAGCTTTTGTTTTGTTTTTGAACAACAACATAATTAATAATTACTTCAATCAGGTGTTAAAAGCTGGATAATAGGATTTTCTACCCTTAAACCCTCTGAATGTGATGTGTTGCAGTTTATTATCAGGCTCACTAATCAGATTCTTGAGGATAAACTCAACTCTGCCAAAGTCTAGCAGAGACCGTTATAAATGTTGGATATTGACAATATTATTAATTTAATTTGAATGTTCACAGCTTTCAGACCAGGATTGTCATCAGGTGATAGTGATCGTAGTAAAACAGCACCTGTTTAAATAGCTTTATTGCATCTGATGACAATTTGTGGGCCTCATAACAAAACAAGTAATAAAACATTAAGAGAATACTTCTGATGGGCTAACGGGGTCATTCAAAATGGGCCTCTGTTAGTTCAAGTTAAACATGGTTGATGCAGTTTTCTCTCTAGTAACCCTCAACACAAAGTTCACTTTGAGCTCAGAGAACCGAACCATCTGGGAAAGTTTGTTGAAACTAAGCAAAGGGAACTGGCTTACTCTGTTTATTGCACCATGAAAGCGATTAGAGCAGTTCTGACTACACACAGCCTGTTGATGTCTACAAAACACCTCATTGTGGCTGGAACTCATCCAAAGTGAACATACGTGACATTCTTGCCCCCATCACTTACTCTGACGATGTTTTTGCTTCAGGTTGGAGCTACGACATAACAGAGAAGAGGACCTCGAAGCCCCGGGTGAAATCCTACGGCGCAAACTTCTCCTGGGACAAGAGAACCAGGAGGTCCGCTAAGTAAACTGAAGACACACATCTGTTAGTTGGCTTGACCTCAGTTTGTCCCACAGCAGACCTGTATCATTCTTGTCAATAAATGCATAATTATATATATGTAAACCAAACATTTCAGTCATTATCGCTTTTATTCTTCAAACATTCACCTCATTACTGACTACCTAATTTGGTCCACTCGATTAATGACGTGTTTGTTCTCTGACTCAAGTTGTGCAACAGCAAAACAAAGGGGAACACATTATTACAATTAGAATCTGTTTAAACACAGGGATAAATATATCTGTAGGCCAGCAACCAGTGACATTTTTCCCGAGTGAGTGTTTGTTTCCATCCTGTTACCTGAATTGTTTCAGTGTTTGGAGAGCTGCACAACTGGAATTTAAATAGGAACTTGGAACCGCTTTAAGGTTAACAGTTCTTATACTACAGCATCTGTGCAGTGATTTTACTACGTCTTGTGAGTATTATACTAAAATGTAAATCTACATTACCTTTTTCAGTAAGACCTGCAGTGGTTCACATAATTTTGATTTCTTTGGTGGCGTTTATCTTTAAGCACTGGAAGAACAATGATCCTCATAGTAATGAAGCTCCAACTAATTACTCTAACTATTGACCAATCTGTTTGTTTGGAAAAAAAAAATGCCTGCCACTGTTTTTGTCTAACCAACGGTTTAAAAAACAAAAATATTCAGTTTACTTTAATGTAAAACAAAGAAAAGCAGCAAATTCTCAGAAATGAAGAGCTAAGACTGAGGAATGTTTGGAATTTCTGTGAAATAACTTGTGAAGTAACTTCAAATATTTAATTGAATTTCAAAATAGTTGCCAGCTAATTTTCTACCACTCAACCAATGCCAATTCAACTTTTCTCTACATACCATTGTAATTTAAAAAATCGAATTAAATTAAATCTTGCTGTATTGGTCGAGCCAGTTTCAAAAGTCTGACCATCCTTTTTACAAATCCCAGATTTATAACCAAATCCAAATGGTGAAGAAAATAGCAAGCCTTATTACGCAGGAGAATTTGTCTGCTTTTAATGTGGCCATGTTTTATATGAAGCACATACCGATTTCCATTCTTGGTTTATAAAAAAGGCCCCTTTAATCTTTTTTTGTCAAAAACAAAATTTCTCAATATGCCAATAAAATAGTAAACTATGTAAATCTGTTCCTCTCCCTACTGAGATAAAATTCAGATCTTTGGAAAAGCCCTAAATTCTTTGAAATGCTCAGCTATTCACACTTGGCAGTGTACTTGTTGCCAGCGCTTGTTTATGGTCTTTGTGTTCAGTAAACAGTGGTGTTACTCTGCGCTGAGCCCCGAACTGCGTGACTGCACTGATATTCACACACCAATCATGGGCGCCTAATTGGTATAGTCCTTCGTTAATTAACGCACTGCATTGCAAATCTTTCACAGCCTTGCGCTCGCTATTTATTTTGTTTTGTCGCTCGGCACATCAAAAGCGCTGATCTGATATGAGCGTAATGGTCCATCTGAATGGCAGGACATGAATGACAGCATGTGTTGCTTTTCCCCTTTGAAATCCCCTCCGAGAGAAGCAGCGGGGAAAAATGCTCTTGGCACGACTTTGTACCATAAAAGTTGAAAGCATTCCGCCCGTCTTGGCCTATAAGCACAATAATGTATGTGAAATTAGAAAGGCTGCGCAGTGGCATTGTTCAAAATCATTATTACATCGCAAACACCAGCGATAAAACTGTTCTGACCAGTCAGGACATCAAAATCGGCTTAAAATGTTAACACTACAGAAAGTCTTAATAGTTGAATAGCTATAAAAACAATGTATCTAGTGTTGGCAGGGAAAAATATATTTAAAGTATTCTAGACTTTTTGTATAGAGTTTTACATATTTTTCTTTGAGATTTCTGCTGCCACCCCAATACAAGGATGAGTGATGTTTGTGCTGCTAACCACATCGAAAAATTACACTTCAACAGCAGCATCTCTTTACACAATCAGTGTTAATGTTACTTTGGATAATCCACAGACCTTGCTATGAGTGGTTTTGAGTTGTGTACATAAAAAATTAGTACCAATGAAAACTGTTGACAGCCTGTTCTGTGGATTACAGGAAACCAGAGGAACAGAGCTAGAGCTAATATTTTTCACATGGTAGAGCAGCGCATAATCCTACAAAGTAGATCATCAGATGCTACAAACTACTAAAAATAAAAAAATACTAACCTGATATTTTCTGCCGTGGACAGAGGTTGAATAATCTTTTTTCCTTAGGAAGGTTCTTGAACAGAGTGGCAGCCAGTGATAAGAACTGGCTGAATTGCTACAGACCATCTTGCAATGGGATCATCGCTGTCCACATTTTACCCACGATTAAGCAGTGGTCATTACTACATTATTAATGGCCATGACAGTGGGGCTGGTATTGTTATCACCTTGTGAGTCTGTCTCTGTGTGTGTCTGTGTGTGTGTGTGTGTGTTTTTGTGTTTGTGTGATCATGGCAAACTGTAACCCTAGAGGTGCCTCTTGTAGCAGGAACTACTACAGACGTAGTTTTGAGTACTTTGGCAGGTGCTTAAATGTCTGTGGACACATTTTGTCATCACAATAACGTCACAACCATTCAAGATACAGTCATGACACACTTTGCTGTAGTTGAGGTAAGTGGAAGGCTGAGTTCAAAGAAGAGTGTGGTCCGACCCGAGTACTGTGTAACAATTGTAATAACTAACAACTGTGACAACTCTGTAATCACTAATAATAAAGTTGTAGTAATAACTGCTGTAAATATGTAATTACAATGTAATAACATTGCAGTAAAACTATGTAATTAATGTGTAATTACTATGTAATAATATTGCAGCAATAACTTTGTAATAACTGTGTAATAATGTTGTAATAAGAACCCTAACCCTGACATAATCCTCTAATCTAACCTGTGTACTGACTGTAGTAATAACTAGTGTAATAACATTGTAATAAGAACCCTAAACCTAGTATACTGTCTGTGTAATAACACTGTAATAACAGTGTAATAACATTGTAATAAGAACCCTAACCCTGACCATAATCTTCTAACCCTAACCCTGTGTATTGACTGTATAGTAATAACTATGTAATAACTGTGTAATAACATTGTAGTAAGCGCCCTAACCCTATGCAATATCTGTGTGGTAATAACTGTGTAGTAGTTAGAATTATGTAATAATATTGCGATAACCACTGAATACTCATGGGTCAGCCTGTCAGCATCAGCCCAATATGCATCGTGGCTGGAGTGATCCCATCGCAAGATGGACTCTAGTCCCAGTACTCAAAGTTGGACCACACCCAGTTCAATTTGATGTTAACTACACATGGATCAACAACAATCTCATGACTGGATTTTGCATGGTTGTGATGCTATCATGGTGACAACAAACCTACCTCTGTGGTGAGACGATGGTCATGGTCACACACACAAACACACACAGACACACAAGTTGAGAACAATACCAGCCTTGTCAGTTTATAACCATACATCACACAGTATGCAAGAGAAAAAAAGAACCGAACCAGAACCTGGGACAACGGAGCAGGAGGGGAGGATCTTCAGTGCTTCCTTTCTCATCTCCTCTATAGGGTACTGGACCATCCTTTACAAAAGGAAAGGAGATAATGCTGTCATACAATTTCTTGTGGCAAGAACATTTAAAACAACCCACATCATCACATAATTACACAGACTTCATCATCTCATGATGTTTTCTATCAAGGTCAAGGAAAAGTGGTTAGGAAATTTTTTTTTTTTTTTTAAAGCTATTTGACCGCAGCCCTAGTACAATCAGATTACAGAGATACATCCCTATATTCTCTGCTTTTTTAAATGAAATTATTCATCACTAAGCACATCACAAACTGAATTCCATTTACCTCCACTGTATTAAAGTGGCGATTTATTTTCCCTGTCATTTTGCTGGCTGTTTGTTTTTTTTTTTTAGCTGCAAACAAAATTAGCCAGCTGCCGTATTCAGCACACACATTTTTTATATATTTAAACATAGCACAAAGATTGCATATGCGCTGAATAGATTTGGAGACCAGACAGGATTTGCCACAACTGATATGTGCAGCATACAGTGTAGCACCTGCTCATTATTAGTGTTTTATAATGTTTTCAGTCACTAACACTGTCATAATCTTTTATTATTTTATGGGTTAAGTAATACTTGGCCTCACCAGCTGCGAGATACAATAAAAAACTCAGCAGTGGGTGATGCTGAAACATACCAATCTGTGTAACACTTATTCAATCATGCATTTAAATTTTCAGTGCTGATAGGGAAATGTGGCTCCCAGACCCAGAATGTCTTTGCAGAAATTCTCTTTAAAAAAATAATGCAACATAGTGTCCAGATAGTAAGTTAAAGAATTTGTGTAGGAGTACTGTGTCTTCAAATGGTGTTTTCCATTGGTGAAGACATGTTAATCCATCATGAATTGTTTTTATTTTCTGATTTTCTGTTATAAAAAGAGTTCAGTCTCCTGCAAAAAAAAAAAGAAGAAAAAAAAAAGCTCCTACACTCTGTTGGAAAGCTTACAGGTCATTATCAAGCCCTGCATCCTGCTTCGAATCAGCAGCTGGACAGAAGACCTGATGTGAAAGTTTTAGTTTGAACGTGTGCCAAGACATTATTTGTTAATGGCGCTTCTCTAAATAACACACACACCTTCACTCACGCAAACCGCTTTCTGGCCCACGATGACCTAATGATCACTGCTGTCTGTGGTCACTCACTACTGTGAACTCCCCAACCCAGGCGATGAGGCACGCAACCCTGCTCGTCTGCAGCCAAAGACCTGTTTCCCTATGTGTGTGTGTGTGTGTGTGTTTGTGGGTTTTCAGCACACTGTGTGGACTGGAGCTTGTTTGGAAAGGCACAGATCACAGATTGATGATGACTTCTGGTTATCCAAACAAAAGCTCCACAGCAACACTAAAAAGAACCTGTTTACCTAAAGTGTAAAATTCTTTTATCGACTGACATTTTTCCAAGATTAATCACAATAATCTTTCAGAGTCCGTTAAAGGGTCAGTTCACCATAATGACTAAAATGATATGCAATCTGATGATTTTTTACTAATTTTTAAATATATTTACTTTAAGTTTTTTGATACTGTAGTACCTTTTACTTTAATAATTCTGGCCATATTAGGTTTTTGTGGGCAACAATACAAGTCAACATGCAGGGCTTTTTGGATTTTTATATGATTTTCACACCCATGTTAAGGTGTTTTGATCTTGAGGTATTTAATTAATTTAAATTGGATGAAAACAGACATTTCTAAACAGATTCTAAATAGAAACTTTTCAGTGCTATTAGATACATTGAAATAAAATAACAAACCATGATAGTGGCTTTTATCCATATCTATCGTGGTTTTATTTGCTACAGTTTTCTGAATTTCTTTGTTTGATTTCTGCCGCCACCTCAATACAATGGAAGTGAATGGAGTTTCGGTTTTTGTGGTGCTCAAAACATAAAAAAACCCAAAACATTATTTTTAAAAAATCAGCAGCAAGATGTTTTCCCAGAAATAATGACCCAGTTACAGTGGACAAGGTGTCTCAAATCCTGGACAAATAAAACCAAATCAGCATGGCTCAATATGACAAGAGGTAAGTCAAAAGAACATTTTCTCTTAAAGGATAAGGCTGGTGATAATTCAATATTTTTCTTACTGTCAGCAAATCCATTGGAAAGAACAAAACCAGCAATGTGTTAGTCTGTCTCTTAATGCTTCTTTGTTAGTGGTTTCTACTGAAGACATACATCTTTAAGAAAGGGTCACTCAACTTTAATAATAAAGGAAAAAGCTAAATAATTTCATAAAACGACAAGGTACTGGATTTAAGCAAACATTATTCAACAGGGGCAATAGTGCATTAGTTGGGGACTATTTTCAGGTGTGGATTAATACAGACTTGGTGTTTTACTGAGTATTTACAGCAGCAGGTTGGAGTATGAGGGATCGTATCAAAATAAACTAATAAAGTCCTATGATATGTCCTAATAGATTAGGTTTCCAGCCATGTGCAAAGAATCTCACCGAAAACTTGCTGAAAGTATTTGAGGCATGCTGCTTGATTTCGGCGTCGCTCTCTTCAAAGGAAGCCTGTTAGATGGCGCGACGTCCCCCTTTGCTTCTCAGGTCTCGGGCAGAAGAAAGGTTGGGGTTAGGAAGGCCCTCTCCTGGGAATGAAGGCATCCACAGCATAACACACTCATGTTCCGCTATTTATCAATTGCTGTATTCATCTTTTCTGTTTTCCCATTCACACCACTATCAGGTTGGACGTGACACCACCCCCTGAGAAGGTCAGGATAAACCCCCCACCCCACCCCACACAGACACACACACACACACACACACAGCATAGAGTTATCCTCCTGAAAGAGATCAAAGATGCTATTGGTCAGCAAAGAAGACAAAAGGGTTAGCTGAGGTGGTTTAAGTAGCTCAGTTAGCGTCCTGATCACTCAATGTCTATTTTAACAGCCCTCTGACATTTAAGACAAATTCCGCTGCTGAATGTTAACATCTTATTAATGGGTAGAACAGGCCATAGAAATGTCTCGACAGACCTCAACTGACAAGTTAAATGTAGTTTTCTCAGGCATAAATCACTTTAAAGCATAATTTTGAGTGTAATTTCTGCCTCACATGTCTTTGTAATGGCAATTTAGGTCGATTATAAATTGAGCAAACGTCAATGCTAATCTCCTCATTGCCAAATTAAAGGCAAGTTTTAAAAATGTCTGGAAAAGTAATTCATTTTGCCAGTGTTTGAAGTTGTCTGGCACATGGCGGGTGACGATGAATTGTCCCCCAAAGAGTTAATTGATGGAGAGGAGAAAACCTTCAGGGAGGGAAAAGTTCAGTTTTCTACCTCCCTGTCCTGTTTGAAGGAGATGTGAGTTGGCAGTGCAGGAGAGGCTTGAAGATTAATGTTGCAAAAGGGGGCTCTGACAGCTTTTCCGCTGGTTGCGGTTCTCTTGGGTGGCCCGATTGGTCTTGGATGTCACTTTTGCTACTTAATCTTGTGTATGTGAACCAGGCTGATTCAGAGGGGCTGGGTGGGGGTGGCTGGGGTGGTGGAGGCAGCGGTGGTGGTAGTGGTGGTGGGGGGTGTATCTGCTGGGCAGCAACAGGAGAGACAGACTGAAGAGAATGTGAGAATGTCACTCCTTCAACTTTCAGCAGCTTGTTTCTTTTTATCTTCGTCCAGGTAAAAAAATTTTAAAAAAAGAAGCCACGAACGTATTCAATTCAATTTCATTTTGATTCCTTGTACAGCTTTGTAGTGCTGTTTAAAGCTTTTATAATTGTAGTTTAGATCAAAAATATTCAGTATTGTTGTAGACATGGCCAGCAGGTCATTGATGAACATTTAAAGCATGAATCTATTAAAATTATAAAAACAACCTGCAAGAATGTTTGGAAAAATTATGGCAAACATCCATCACTGGTTTATAGTGACTAAAGTATAATGTACTTGTATAATTGTTTATTTTGTTTATTTTCACATGTGCAATATCTTGTGTAATATTCTGTATATTCTGTATATTTTGTATGGCTCTTGTTTTTCTTTCTTCTTGATTTCACTTGTCCCTTTTTATTTTAATTTATATTTGGTGCTGGATGGTGTGCCGCTGCTATAACAAAGCAATTTCCTGTCAAGGATCAATAAAGTACTATTCTTCTTCTTACACTGCACTGCATCCTTTTCACTGCATGTCAGTGGTAGAAGAAATGTGCAGATTTTCTAAATATAAGTAAAGGTAGCAGGGACAGAGTCTTGAATGTAAAATATCACTTGAGAAAAAATACATGAGTATTGTCAAAGAGAAAGTACTCATAAACCTGTATTGTATTATTGGATTATTATTACTGATGTCTTAATGTGAAAGTAACATTTTACTGTTGGATCTGGACAAGGCGGAGCTAATTTTGACTACTTTATATAACAATGAATCATATTTTATTGGCTTAATATTAATGTACAAAGTAACGACAGCTCAGCTTTGTTAGTTAAGAGTGTAAGTGTTAAATCTACATATGCAACTGAAGATTATCATTCAGTTACAATCAGGCATTGTAATTTGTCCAAAAAGTATTCTTTAAAAATAAAAATTACCTTATTTTGAAAATATTTCTACTCCTGATTTGAAATTTTGGGCAAAAGCAATATTTTGGGAGGAAGCTAATTAAGTTAATGGTGTGAATTTGTTATGACTCCACAGTTGTTGGTGGGTGAGTCACCCTCTGGCAGGTAAAGTGAGAGGACATATTTTCTTCTCGTGGGTTTCTCCTACTGGCTAATCCTGTTAGAGGATGTTTAGGCTCAGTCCTCAGAAAGACAGTAAACACAGAGGACGCACTGCCATGTGATCCTAAAACACTGGGCTAGAAACATATGGTCATTCTCTGAATTATGGAAAAATATTCTAAAAACTGACTTCATATGAAGACTGATTCTTTTATTGACATGTAAACTTGTACTTCATCAATGTTGTAGGTGTTGAAATGACTAATGACAGGGACTTTTTTCAACATTGAGTTAAAATAATTGTCTCTTTTACAAAAACTATATTGTGGTTTATTAGGAAATAACATCACTCAAATAAGGGTTAGGTTTGTCCACACTAAATGCTGTATACTGTACGCCACTGATTACTGTAAAAGTATAGAAAGACTCAGAACTTGACCAATTGTTCAGCGAGCTTCTTCCAGCTAACCTCTCTAAGCCAATCTAAACTGGTCTCTTGCTTGACCTCTCTGACATTTAACCCTAATCCTCAACACTCAAACACTATTTCTGGCTGCAGCTTATTCCTGCTATCTAACCCGTGTTTGTGTCTGCAGCCTGCTACTCCAGCAGAGCTGAATCATCTCAGCACCACGCTGTTCACCTTCTCCTGTTTTTCATTTCTTCTCTCACATCTTATTTGTTGACCGACTTTGCAGTTTCCTGCGTGAGTCAGGGGTGCGTTTCGTCATCACTGTGAGGGCAACATTAAATTTGCACTCGAACCAAATATGGCCTCCGGTAGTGATTAAACTGCTTAGTGCCAAAACTTTGGTAAAAACACAGGTGTCCTCTCTCTGCGCAGTGACCGTGTTTACTAGATTGTCCCTGTGAAAGACTCACTTTTTCTCCCTTTTTTCGCTTTCACATGGAACGTTTGTATTTTGAGAGCTGCAAGCTGCCCACATAGTGTCGTCACTGGAGCTGCTTTCCCCGTAAACTGTTTGGATTCAATGAGCTAATCCACCTACAGTGTTTGGCTCAGTGCCACACAGCACACCAAACAGACCATAATGTATAAAAAGCAAAATTTATAGGCAACAATTAAACATTTACTACATATTGGTGACTGATTAATCACCTGTGGCTTCTAACGGAAAATTCACTGCGTTGACTTATTACAGGAGTTATCAGAGGCCAAGGTTCATAAAAACTACAAAGGCAGCGAATGAAGTAAATCTCACTTGTGTTGGTGTGAAAACTATCACTTGGGGCAAGAATTTTAAATTTCATTTTAGTTTGTCTCATAGAAAACATTCCCATCAACTTATTTTCACCCAGATCTGTCCTTCCTGATGCTTGTACTTGTTGATATTAATTTAAAACTGGCGTCTGCCCCGCATGAAAGCCTGGCCACCTTCTGAAGAGTGCAGCCAAACCACAGCTGTACTCTGCACATGTTCATCCGACTCTCCTGCAGAGAGAGTGGGAGAGAGGCAGTGCATGCTCCCCCCATCCTTTTTCTTGATGCCCTGTTTTTCAGAGCCTGTGACAGTAAATTCTACAAAGTCCACAAACAGGATGGTCAAAGCGTCATGTCTGTCCGTCTTCAAAGACTTATGACAAGAGAGAGTCACTAGTAAAAAGTGAAAAGTCTGATAGCCATCAGTGGGATGGGGACTCTAGTAAACGGAGCACTGAGTCTAGACCGCTTGAGACGGGCATGTTAAGGTCAAGCTCATAAAAGTCCCCTAGACACAGTGCTCCTTATAGGCCCTGGAGGGGAAGGGCCAGAGCGAGGAATCACCTGCACAGATGGGTCAGGAGCTGCTGCACTTGCGAGCCGCTACTCGGCCCTCATCACACGGCCTGAGAGAGGCAATGGGTTTCATATGCGGTGCATCGTGAATCAGGCCGAGCGTCAAATAACTCGCAGCAGACTAAACTGGCCTGTGGGTGGTGGGTAGGTACAGAGGGCAAGGCAGTTATCCTCAAAACATGGACTGCAACGTGACAGAGGTGTCATCACATAGAAGGATTTCAAGTAGAGAAGAAAAATTACCCAAAGTGGTTTTGTTTTGAGCCAAGGAGATAAATCTGTAACTGGATTGGACAATCTTGAAAAGAACATTTTTCAGTGGTCCCCTGTATTTTGACTTAAACATGCAACAGATCCTTCAGTGGCCACCACTAATTGACCTTTTAAAGGAATGCAACGCCTTCTCCTTGACTGACATTTGCTTTTAGCGGCTCCTGTGGGATGGGGCGGAGGGCTGGTGGAAGGCGATAGCGGGGGGAGATCCTCTGGAGATAAACCGCCATGCCCCCTGTCCCTCAGACAACAAAGAAAGTGAGTGATGTTTGTCTGAAAACCAAGAGCCACGATCCCTCTTGTTTTGATGTGTGGGCCACCTGGGATGCGGGTCTCCATCAGCACTCAGGCCGCCGAAAGAGGAAGAGAAACAGGACTCACACAGACCTCGTCCCCAGGACAAACAATCTGAGTGACAAGCCTGCTGGAATCCCACGGAAGTCACCCAACAGACGAGGCATTCAAACACACAGAAAAAACAAGAGGCGTTTAGGTGGCCACAAAGGGCCAGAGTAGAATTGCACGGCATGGTTTCTTCAATTTTTTTTGAGGACAAAGGTTTGAGTGCTTTAAGTCCTTTAATATCTGAGCACACGCAGGAGGCCTACAGGAGTCATATTAATGTCATCCTTGTCTCAAACTCACAAATAATTAAAAGACGTTTAAGCACTAAAACTGACAGGTAACACTATCCTCTGATGAAAATTCACGTCAGAAGGTCAGTAAAGGCAGTTTTGAGGTACTTTATTTGAGGATGCCCATTTTATAGTCATTTATACCACAACAATTCAGAGGCAAACTTTGTATTTGCTTGTCCACAACATTTAATTAAGCGCTACAGTTACTTTAAAGATTAAGGTTTTTTATACAGAATATGTATTTTTCTGCTTATACTTCTGTACTTCTACTATAGTAAGATTTTGAATGCAGGACTTTTACTTTTAGGTATTGCTGCTTTTACATAAGTGAAGGATCTGAATATTTCTTCCACCATTGTTTAAAGGGAGATTTCTTATCAGTTTCCAGCAGCGATCACCTGCATGTGGCAAATGACACAATATAATTTGATTAGTTTTCATTATTCTAATATAGGACCACGAAAAGAGAGATGCAGAGGGTCTACAGTGCACAAAAACACAGAACATCTACAACTCACTTCAGTGTCATCTGTGAAACTTCACTAAGATTTACCTGCTGTGGATCAGTTGCAAGGGGAGTTTTTCAGACTTGAATCTGTGAAGATCCCGGATCATAAATCTGAGGCAGTGGATGAAGTTTGGAAAGAGGCAGAGCTCACAAGTTTCAGCAGGCCAAATCTGTTCCAGGAATAAACACATTTGTGAGGGTTTCTGCATTCTTACTGAAAAAATAAAAAATAAAAAATACAGGATTGATTAGGATTGATTGGAAAGAAATGACAGCTGGTATGGTATCCAATATCCTCAATTTCCACCTCTGATTAAATTACTTAAAAATACTCAGATTAATTCAGTATACTCAAATGTGCATGTGTATCACGATCGTTATACAAGGTATAATGAAACTGAAAAAGCATGTGTGGACAAATAAGGTTATGTCAGAATTAACCTGAAGTGAACCTAAATTTAATTAAGGGTTAAACTCATGTTCTAAAGAAAAGAAAAGAGAAGAAAAAAAACTTTAGTGTTAATTAGTGGTAATAATGATTGTGGCATGTTGCTGCAAAGTGTGCTCACTCACTGCTTGGCAGGGGTGCAACTTATTAAGATTCTGTCAGGTTTGAGCCATTCATTAGTTTTACAACACTGAATCACATGCACGACAGCAGGGATTCCTCTGCCTTTACATTCAGCATGAGGGACGTCAGCTCTGTGGAATCTCAGGCAGCACATCTGAAAACACAAAGCAGATAAAAAACACCTGTAAGGTACTGGTAAATTATTGCATATCTCCGATAACAAGCCCAAGCTCATCATTTGGGCTTAAGTGGAAAGTTCTGAGCACGTGCTGCTCTGTAAGGTGTATTACCATTACTGTCTGTCCACTAAAAAAGTCTATTAATCCATTGAAATAAAATTGACATGAGGTTGACACCAAGTGGCCAACTTGGTTCTCAGACCCCCAGGATAAACAAACTAACAGATGCAGGATAATTTAAATAAATCCAAATATATAGAGTGACACCAGTCAGTGTCAAAGTGCTGAACATTTTGTGACTTTGGAACATTGATCTCACATAATCTGGAACTGATTATTTGGTCCAGGGAACATTTCCTCACTAGCTTACATCATATTGATGCATTTCCGTCATTTGTGTTTGTTTTTCAAAGGGGTGTGTGTGTGTGTGAGAGAGAGTCATGAAGACAGGAGAGTGTTGAAACAAAGAGGAAACACCTCGAATGAACTCACAGATCCTGTCCGATAAGAGACTGGTATCTCCCTCTGTCACACATACTCACATGTAACATGAGTGAAAGCAGCATCAAGCTCAAAGGTCCTGAAGAGGGTCCTTTTTTTGTGGGAGCAGCCCCTCGCTGTGAAGAGCTGGGAATGTGGGGTGTCCTGCGTGGAGCACCGGCTGTGGGAAGAGCAGGGGTACAAGGCCCAGATGGATATCAAGGCAACATCTGTTCCACCTCCTAGCGGGGTCTTATCAGCTGAAACGCTGCCACACACACTGGACGGGAGAAGGCAGAAGACAGAGAGAAATGGGCATTCTTTGCAGAGTTTAAGAAAACATGCCTGCTTTTGTTTGCCTTGTAAACGAAAGTTAGGTTCCCCATCAGGTCACGCATTTGCATTTCACAAAGCACATAGGGGTCATTTTGTCATGTGTGATCACATTTGTTTGTACTTTGTTTGTACTTCTGGTGGGTCTTTATACTGTATGTGGCACACTTGATGTGAAAAATCAGATGAAGTGCCTTTATGTCCGTGCTTCTCAAACAAAGGGGCCTAGCAAAAAAATTCCCATATATTTGTTTTATAGAATATAGTTTCACTAAATTTTTAGTTATGGGAAAAGATTCAACCTTTAAACAACAAACAAAAAATAAAATCATTTTTATATAATAAAAAATAATTTTTGCACATGCAGATTTACTCAATTTTAGTCTGCACAGGTAAAACTGCAGCTGTTTGGATGCACTACTGTTTACTTTAACTTGATGCTGCCAATATGTTTCCTCTTTTTATGTAACATTTATTTGACAGAGATACTGTACATTTATCAAACAGCTACTACTTCCGTGCAACTTGCTGAGGTTATGCTGAAAAAGGTAAAATGGGGCATAAGTGTGAGGATAATATTATTTTTTAAACCCACACAGTTTCTTTCCCTCTGCACCCAGTCTGCTTCCTCCACTGTTTATGTGTAAGATTGTTGGTTTTCAGTCCTTAAGTGTTACAGTGAACACAGTCCATGTTTAAATCCAATTCACATTTGATGGAAGATTTCCTGTGCTCTCATTGACTGTTACGTGTGTGTACTACACACACCACAGCCAAGTTGTTAAAGCAGAGACAACTGATAGTGACGTGAATGCGGTGCTTTTGATGTCTATGATGGTGGCTGTAGCTGTGCACATTATATAATTGTTTGTGGTTGGTGGATTTGCACTCTACTGACTACTGTAAGTTCAATTTGCCTATGTGCGGCATCTTGCTTAGTCATTCTCTAATTTGCATTTTTCCATATTTTGCTCTTTTAGTACAAATCACACCTGCACCTTATATCGCTGCCAACAATTCAGCTTTAAGGAATTCTGCTTTTTTTTTTTTTAGATTTCTCCAAGTGTTTTTCCTCCCTTCCAGGCAGCCATTAATTATCATTCATTTTAGTGAATTATAAAAATCAACTTGCACAGACTTGAAGGTTTCTTGAGATACTGTATCCATCACAATAAACATCACGTCTCCATTATTGTTTCTTGGTAATGCAACTGTGAGCGCAGGCTCATTAGAGAAGTCTGGACTATATTACCACATAATATCAATAATATAACTTTGCAGCTTCTTGTCTGTGAGCTGCACTGAGGCTCTGCCGCCACAGGACAAGAAAAAAAAAAACCTCAGTGAACACCACAGCCAGACACCAGCAATTATACAGGTAGAGCAGGTAAAGGTTCAGTGTGGGAGGAGAGGACTCGCTGCATCTTTTTCAGTGGAATAAAATCAACTGTACAGACAGAAAGAGAGAGTGAGGAGGAGTGAAAGAGAGAGAGAGAGGTCCCCCTGTCTCTCCCTTTTTTTCTCCCGGGAGGGCTGCTTCGCTGAGGTCCTGGCCTCTTCCCTTCCCCTGGGCACCCTGGATGCCCAACACTGAGGGGAGGGGCTGTTTTGGCGTGACCAAAGGGAAGCAGAGCGAGCAAGAGAGAGAGAGACAGAGAAATGGAGAGAACCCAGAGAGGAAAAAAACAGTACGGAGTGAGAGAGAGAGAAAGTGAGAGCGACAGGAAGAAAAAAAAGGGGTGGGGGGGTTATGGGGGTGAGACAAGCACAGCAGCCCATGGTTTGTCTCAGGGCTGCAGCAGCTTCCAGAGCTGGTGTGCAGCAGACTGAAGAGAAGCACGTCTGCCCCAGAGGCAGAGACTGGAAAACAGGATCAAAGAGTCGCCAGGGCAACCTGCATGACACACATTGTATTAAAGCCACACGGTTAATTTGAAAGAGAGGGAAGAAGGGCAAAAGGAGAAGAAAAGGGGAGGCAGAGGTAGCACGGAGTAGAGTATATTTATCAGGAACTCCTGTCTCACTCGGTTAACTTTCCACTCAAAACTTTCTTCAGCTGCACCACTTTGACTTTTTTGACTTGCTTTTTTTAAAAAAAAACTTTGGCTCGACCTCCACCGGTTCATCTGCGTCTCCGCGATTATCCTCGGATTTTCACGGATCACCTTAAATCACAAATCAGAGACATTGTGAAGAAAATGTTTCCAGAAACGTAGGCAAACATTCAACTCATCACACATTTCATACAGATGCATAAGTACAAATATTTACTTAAAACAGACCTACAACTCTAGCCTCTAAATTCATACCTGGTCTGAATGAATCAAATAAATGAAACGTGAGCTACGCTGTAGTTATTCAGAATACAGACAATATTTATGCTGTTCCACAGACCTAGAATCTATCATCCATATTCCCATTATTAGGTTACATATTGAAAAGAAAGACATCATGGAATGACTCTCAGGTGACATACTAAACATTTTACTGTAACATTTTAACAAACAAAAGTAATCAAAATGTAAATAACAACTAAGACAATATTTGGATTTTTAAAACTTTAATTGCCATTTTAGACAAAACGCATGATTGAAAAAAGAAAAAAAAAAGAAAAAAAAAACTGTAGCGAATGTTTCAAAACCTATGTGTCAGCAGATGATATGCAAAGTCCGACATTGTTAGAACCTCTTCTAGTCAACAGATTTATTTTGCATTCAAGCGACAGAATGCATCGATCCCTCAGATTGTAAAAAAAAAAACAACAAAAACCTGGCAGATCTAATGTCAGGTATAAAACATGACTGAATCTCTAAAAACCTGACAAAATACTGAGCGAAACAACAACAACGAAAATACAAAGCACGCGAGGAGAAGGTGTGAACGTCATCCATTGTTAAAGCACATCCCGGGAACAACCACACACCTGTGGCACAATGAATACGATTTTTGGAAGTGTGGAGTCCACACGAGGGCAGCCGGGCTGAAAGATGGCATTTGGGATAAAAAATTTTAAAAAAACCCCGCAGAGATATAATAGGGACAGGGAGTGGAGCTGGAGTGGAGGGCAGTGTTGGTTGGAACGGGCGGTGGGTGGGTGGGGGTGTGGTGGGGCTACACGATAAACAGCAGACAGGGAGGGGTCTTCACAGACAGTTGGAAGGCATTAGGGTGTTGGACAGGGACTTGTCAGATGCAGCTGTTGCTGTGGCTGATTGATAGAGTTTGTATTCCACCCTGATGGGAGACTGGAGTCGCTGTTAGCCAGTGTTGAGAGGGATTATGTCAAATTCAAAAGAGGGGGAAGAAAAATACAGTAAAAATGTGGGAAAAAAACAAAACAAAAACAAACATGGCATTTGCTAAACACTGAAATGAAACTAAATCCATCACATTTCTCTACCTTGTCGCTACACCCATCCCAGTCAATCATCACTGTTTTCTTTTTTTTTTCTATTTTGGTCTTTGATTTGAAAGAATTCATAAGTGTGGTATGATATATAAAAAATCGGAACGTAGCTCTACAAGGTTAACATACAGAGCTATAAAATATATCCTAAGTTGCACATTTATAAAAAGCATTCAGACTTGTTCTCACTTTCCCCAAATGGACTCACATCTCCATAAAGTCATCTAGCACTTAGTCACATGATAAGTAGTACTTGTGTATGGCGGCACAGGAGGGTACACAGCAATATGCTCGTTTGCATGTACATAATACTCCATGAGATACTCAGACTACAATATTCAGATTAGATATTCAGACACGGTGTGACACACCGATATGTAACTACCGTACATAACACAAGGTTTTGGACTATGCACTCCGATCACACAACGACATCCGTTGTTACTGAGTCAAAAGGAGAAGTACACTTGACAGCCATACAGTACTTCTCAGTGGAAAGAATATCAACCGTGCCCACCCAAACATCCTGTAAAGTAATTAGTGGAGATGTTAAACATATCTACACACAACCTGGGCTCCTCTTTGTGTGTGACAGTGTGTGTGTGTGTGTGTGTGTGTGTGTGTGTGTAGGAGTGAGAATGTGTGTGTTGTCCAATGATGACTAAAGGAATGCCATACGTCCCAAATGCCACTGGTTTAATCACAATGGCACAGACAGTAGTAAACAAGATTTCCATTTCCAAAGTTCAATGATTTTTCTTGACAAACTGCTTTACATTGGGTGGGTTTAATGGCAGCTCTCCTCTGTCAGGTTGTAGTGGCTGACAGCTGCTTGTGCACGCTCTTCCAAATTTGAAAAATGAGACCGCAGTGAAGGGAGGATAACATACAATACACATCTCGAAGAGAGAGAACGACATCTGCTGTGTTTTCTTTGTGTGTACATGTTTGTGTCTGTGCATGAGTGTGTGATCATGGGCACCAGCAGGATGTGGTGTTTCTTTGTCGTCGTCGGCTAATGTCTCTGCATTAGCAGCATTAGCATCATATCCTTGCAGGCTCTGTATCTTTGTCCTCCAACAGGCTAATGAACTGACCAAAGCTCTCCTTCACTGCCTCCATGTTGTCAGTGGTGCTGCCATCCAAGATCCAGCGCTTCCCTCGGGCCAGCGGCTCCAGCTCAAAGTACTTCTTGATCTGCCAGCAAAAACAGAGTGTGGTCAGTTAAAATGTTCAGTGTCACTCCAGACATTAAGAGATGATTGTATTTAGTAGTTAAGCAGGAATTATGGCTCATGTCTTCAGTACATTTACACATCTAAAATAATTTACGTATCAGCAACTGTATTTTTTAACACCTTCATTCATTCAAGTAGTGATTTTTTACAAATGAAAACCAGCAACACCAGTCTCAAACCATGTGCTATTTATAGCAAACAGTCTGCACATTAATCTCAAACAAACATCAGCTGAGTTCAGTGGCCACCTATTACCTTGTTTTTTAGTAAAGAGTAGGGTTAGAAAACCTGGTTAAGATTTTCTATGTTCTTAGACCAGTGTCATTTCATGATTCAGCCAATATGAAGTGAAATCGAGATCTGTCATCTTGCAATTCTTTCTTAAGCCCTGGTTTTACTGTTGCGTTACAGTTTTCAGAGACCACACTCTTCGTCCTCTGATGCCAAGAACGTTAAAAAGGAAAAAAAGGAAGATCCTTGTGTATCATCCCTGTCCACACTTCAAGTAATTTTCCATGCACAATGTGTTTTCTTCACATAATCACTCACAAATACATGAAGGCGCAGCCATGAAACTACCCACACACAGATTCACACCAGAATGCAGCCATGTAACATACTTAAGTAAAATAGAATACAACTAAATGAAATAAAGCAGTCTTCTTATGTGAGAAATATGTGGCTTGTTGGCTTGGCACTGTTCTTTGTAACAGTTGATTATAAAGTTCATATGTTGGCTTTTGGCAGCTCATGACAGTGGGGGTGCAGTGAGGTTGGGGGGTGGGGTGGGGAGGGGAGAACCAGAACCAGCTGTTACGTAAAAACAAATCTCAACAGAGAGAAACAATGTCTTAGACCTCCACTGAAGGTACTGCAGGTTGTTAGGGTTTCTGACATTTTCAAGCTGAGAGTAATGGAAGCAATTTTGTGAACGAAGTTCAGTCATCTCCTCCTGTTTGTCTGATCTGGAGTGAAGAATGTACAGAGACAAATGTGTTCTGTCAACGACTCTGAGAAAAGAAAACATTAAAATGCTACTAATGTCACTGATGCAATAAAACTATTCCCCACCATGTACACTTATTCAGCCAGTTTCACAATCAGACAGAGTTTGTAAAGGAATGTGTCCATCACACTGATCAAACTACAAATACTGGAGTCATCAGTATATAGATGAAGTAGTTGTTCATTAAAATCTAAAGGCTATTTCCTCAGTTATCTCTTTGTTAAATTATAAAATCTTGAGGATACATTTCCTTGTTTTTTTGATTGTTGTAATCTGAATTCCACATTTGAGTGTTTGAGGACACATTCTGTAAAGGGGAAATTACTACTGAAATACCAATGCTGTGAAGACATTTAAACATTACACGACTTTAGCAATTTAGATTTTAATCGCAATCTGTTTAGAATTCACATAGTGTTTCTTCATATTTCTGCAAATATAAAAAAAGACAGATGATTGGAAAAAATTTTCTTAAAATCAAAACAGCAGATGACCTCAGTGTTTTGAAAGCAATACGAGAAGACAAATAGGTTCGTGTGCCCTGTAAACACCACCACCGAATCCACACAGGTGCCCGTCACACAGTCAAATGACTTTTCAACTTCAAGTGAAATTGCTTTTGTCTAGACCGTGCTGGGCTGTCTAGCTGTGCCATGGTGTGTGGCATGAAGAGAATGGGAAGGAGGAGGGGTGGGGGGTGGGGGGTATTCTTTGTGTCTGCTCAAATCCAGCCAGCCATGCCAGTGAGTGGGAGAGTGAGCACTGTCTCTGCCCCCCTGAGCCGAGTCTCTGTCCGGGTGTAATGTGAGTTTAATGACAGATTAAGTCACCTCAGCCGCGTTTGGCTCAAAGGCCTGGCTAGAAAGCCGAGCGGACCCAAACAGTGTTAACAAATCTGTCTGGGTAACTTGAGCTGCCCTAGTCCAGGCTCTAGCCCCAGACCTAGACTGCAGACGATGCGGCTGGCTGCCTGTCTGGCTGGCTGGCTCACTTGTCTGCCTGTAGCCAAGGCCCTCTTCTGGAAGACTCTGGCCCCTGCACTGGCAGACAGTCAAAAGGCCAGCAGTGACCTCTGTGCAAGTGCAGACAGGCTCAAGCTTCTCTCACTTCCCCTCCTTGCCTCACAGGCCAACAGAACACACCCAGGGGCATCTCACAGTGCAGCAAATGCCTTCTTTAGTACTATGCAACAGACAACTGATCTTACCATCGACACCAGATGACTTATTAAGTTTTCAGTGCAGCTTTACAGTTGTGCACTCAAGATAACACGAGTAGTCTGAGATACCGAAGAATCTCCCATATACTTAATACCTAGTTGGTATGAACACCTTCATACGGGCCACATTTCACTGACAGGGCACATCCAGTCCAGAGATTTTAATCACACAACAGGCGGACGGGATACGTTGCCAAAAACACTGTCTCAGTGTTACATGACTGAAGGAACCCCATGACCTAACAGTTGGGTGCATCCACATTGCCAGTCAACAGTGCAGCCCAAACCAGTTACTCTGAGATTAAGTCCTCCTAAGCGCACTTATGCTTGCTTAAGGAATTGCGTGAGGCAGTGGGAAGGGTAAGCCACACAAGACGCGGGTTGCCAGATGGCTCCTAGGATGACCACTGGGTCATCCAGTCTAGCTTCTTCTAGGTCATACAGACCAGGGGCCTCGCCTTGTGCATGGGAGAAAGCGGCTTATACATGCATAAGGGTGTCAAAAAATCTTTAATCACCTGCGTCTGTGTCAACTGTATTCCCCGCTGCTGGAATCCAGCCATGTTAGCCACTGGGGTATACTGTTCTGGGGAGAGCCATAAAACTCAGGAAAGCAGAACTCTTTGGCAACAGGCCTGAATAGTTACAGTGACTTCTGAGTCTGACTAGTTGTGCAGAATGGACAGTGCAATGACGGAGAACTTGCACGGGCTGGATTTTTATAAATTCTCTGGATTATATTCAGCATTACTGTATTACTCTACTCTAAGAAAGCATGACATTTGTCACTAATTTTTGTAAGGTGGAGGAGTGGTCAGTGTCTCCTATGAAGCAGATCATATGTTTTAAGCCTTAAAAAAGCCAAAGCATTGTAATATGCTGATACCTAATAGTCAACTTTTAGGGAACATCTCTCCAAAACAGTTTAATTCAAATGCATGGTTTATATATATATATATATATATATATATATATATATATATATATATATATATATATATGCGCCAACCCCAAGAGTTAACAGAGTTACGCAATCTGTTTTAACAAGTGAGGTTTAATTTAAGATCTGTCATACTTTACAGTGACGCCTGTTTTCATCTTCTAAATATGAGAAGATGAGATCTGTTTTACAAGCAGGAGGTTTTTAAGCAGTAATGCTAACACTGCTAAAAGTAGTATGCAGGAGGCTTGTTCATTGAGAACAAGACTACAGTACTGTGCTACAGGACATTGTACCAAAGCAGTTTTACTGTGTGAACTCAGGTGTCAGCAGTGAGAAGTTCTAGACAAATGCCTTTTCAGTTCATTTTGGATGCTAAAGTCTGTAATGTGAGAAACATGGAGGTTGATGCATTCATTTCTTATTTCAAGATCTTCAGATGGATGGATTGAACTACTTACCAGAACACCAAAAAGCCACATCTCTGCATTAGGTGGCTAATTTATCCTCATGTGATAAATGGTCAAATTATATAAATTTTAAAAAGTCAAATATGAAATATACCTGACATGTTCTTGCCCAAAGAAGGTAAATGTTTTAGTGGAATAAGGGAATGCAAACTGGTCAGGGCGTGCTACGAAAAGAACCAATATTTTCCCAGCTTTCACATGTTGATTAAAAAAGACAATTCACCTGTTACTTTTTGGAAAATGAGTGTGGAGAAATGTCTTTTCATTTAAGATATATCATTAGGTTTGGCAATTCGTGACCCAGTGTCTGCAGGTAGCGGCTGCACAGCTAGTCGGCTAAGCTTAAGCCAGGGCTGGCACCACTTCAGGCTCCTTAAGACACCGGACGGGCATGCATGGCACGTGCACCCAGCTGCTTCCTGACCTATGCCAGATTACTACATGTGATGGTCCCTGTTGGCATCCTGTCAAGTCAAGAGGATATCCTGGTAGAATAAAAACAGCTTTGGCGGCTGTCTTCTGCCACCAGTAGCCCTGATCTGGCCTCCTGACCAACTAAACACACCAGGGAGGCAGACAGAGGCAAAAAGTAGAGAGAGAGAGAGAGAGAGAGAGAGAGAGAGGAGAGAGAGAGAGGAGAGAGAGAGAGAGAGAGAGAGAGAGAGAGGCTGAATGTGAGAGAAGAGAAAGATGCCTGAGGCCAAGTTCTAGTCATGGAGGTGCATGATGTTGGCTGCTGAGAATATATGTGGGAACACCCCCTGACCAAAGGAGGATTCAAATAGAAAGCAGGTGGTATTGTGCTTAAATGTCTATAAGCTGTACTGAAAAAAAGCATGCACTGCACAACAGGTTTCCTGTCTTACACGGGAAGGGACAGCACACAGATGAAATCAAACTCACTCAATGCTAACATTCACACCTATAGGCAGTTCAATCCAGACTGACTCCGGGCTTCTCTGTCAAGATGCCCAGCAGTCCAGCTATTTGATATATACAGTGCAGGACTTACAATTTAACATGTTGACTGTTGTACCACCAGCAAGATGGAAACAAAACACAAGAAAAAAGAAACAGCTCTAAAGATGACAGACGGCTTATTTAACATTTATTTAAATTATTTGCTCTCTACCTGCTTTTGCTGAGCCTGCATATTGTTTACTGTCTAATTTGAGTTTTATTAATATGTCTGTCAATCTTTGTTATTTTGTTAGCTGTTCATAGGGCGTTGCTGTAAAAGAGCATGCACGCTCTGCCAACCTACTCCTGCACAAAGGTTGAAAAATAAGTAAAGTGGCATGCAGCCTAATACAATCCACCTTTTCTGCATTGTTCGCAATGGTGATTTATTAACTTTAAAAGTGAAATCATTTTTCATGGGGCATTCTCATTATTTTATATATACTCTGTATGTTTCTTTTTGCAGTTGCATTTGCGCTGAGTCATTCAGGTTACGTGCCATTCTTAAGAGTGTAATGGCAGGGGTTCAAGTCAACAGAGTACACTCAGTTAATATGGCATGTTCAGGATCTTTCTGATAAAAAGGCTTGCTGTGGTTCAATGGTCTTGCACTATGTACATGTATTTGGGAAATCTAAAGTCAGTTTTAGCGTTCTCGCAGAAGTTAACAGCAAAGCCAGATGGAACAGACGCAGGTTTCCTGGATACACTCCTATAGCAGATCAGTATCGTAAAAGAAAGTTAAATGACCTGCGCTGTCAACTCTCAATTTCTCATCTAGGGCAAGGGTTTTTTTTGTCAAGTCTGGCTCTTGCAGTTGCCTCAGGTTCCAAAGGTCTGAGAAAAATATTGAAACTAAATTCAATGATATCAAATAATACTAATAATCTCTTCCTGTTGAAGTAATAAGATCATAAAAGGAAGAACAGGAAATGTTCACTTGAGAGGATTTTGCCTTTTAGCTATGTTTAAAAAAGCCAAAAAAAAAAGAAAGGGGGAAAAAAAAAAGACGCAGATAAAAACAATGGCTCTGTCAAAAGTTATCTGTCAAACACTGCTTCCGCAAGCAACTATCAAAACTTCTCCATGGAGTAAGGAGAGCTTTACTCAATAAACTCATTGGAAAACTAATGATTTCAGCCTTGAAGTTTTCATTTGGATTAAAAACATGTGTGCAAAAAGTGACCTTTATGCACACATGCAGGGAGGAAAAAGTGTCCATTTATATATATATATATATATATATATATATATATATAGATATATAGATATATAGTATGCATTAAGTATTTTAGAGGGGAATTTTATAAATATTGTTTTAGTTTTAAAATAACTGTGCCCCATAAAATGAAAGCTATGGCCTCCAGTGGCCTTGTTCCAATATGCACCATGACCACATGTCTATCACGCTTCACTGTCATGTGTCAAAACCTCACCACACGAGTAAGCCATATAACTGGAGAAGGAAGCATTAGGGGGTCTCTGAACTAGGGAAAGTGGCATACTCAAATATCCAAGACAATCAATTACACCATCCCTTGACATGTTGGCCCCTGTGAAGATATCAGTCACTTGAAAAGTGGCCCACACTGGTGACTGCATTGAAATGGGAGGGTAATGTGAGATCCACTTACCATATAATAGATATGCCTCTGTTTGCTTTTCCGGCTTACCTAAAGAGCCTTACAGACATGAGAAAGCCCGGAGGTCCCCACGAGGGGAACACTTGGGAAGCCTGTGAAAAAACAAACATTGCACCACAAACTGTGGGAGGTGTCAAATGAAACAGCCCGCTGGCCAGTAAGTAAAACCAAAAGCCTATTTAAAGAAGGCTGTAACACCTTGGGCAATGGACCCATGGTTTGGCATCTGAGGGATTATTGTCCCCAAGCCTTACCCAAGGTAGATAACAGCCTGATCACCTGTTAAGTGAAAGTATTAGCTGTAGGTGAGGCACATTACACTACCGCCATTGTTTCTAAATTGCATGAGGTGAGGACTTAAGGAACCCTGCTGAATTTTGTTGAGATAGCTAGCAGGTAGCACAGCACAGGGAGGGGAGTATAAAGGGCTCAGCATGGTCCCAGTGCCAAATGCTGCCCTATCTCGTGTCTGCAAATACTCATGTATGTACTTGCACTCTTGTCCTTGTTGGAGTTGTCATTGTTCTCCAACATTATAATGGGTGCTGCGGACAAATCTACAGCAAGCACACAGGAGAGTTGCTCTTGAAGTAAACAAAAACGGGAAAAGCTGAATGTGCTAGTAGCTGCATGTTGCCATTATACAGCATGTGTTATTAATGTTGTTCAAAATAGTTTGGTTATCTGGCAGCCGGTGCATTTTTGAGGGAAGCAGGAGAGGCAACAATCGGCTCAAGGGTACCAAAGCCCAACAAGCCAGTCATTAGTCAGGAGCGGTGTATAGCTGGCACATTTGAAGACCTCAGTGTTTCAAATTTTGCAACTGCAGCACTAGCCACAATTACATAATTGTGGTGGTTTGTGGGTGCATGCAAGAGTGCAAAGACCCATGCAGAACCATGCAGCAGGGATCAGAAGAAAAATGCATAAATTTACAAGAACCCATGGTGACAAGAAAGTAAGACAAGGACCATAAACCTAAAGTCCAAGCATGGAGAGAGGGAGTGGGAGCAAGACAGAAAGATATGGACTTTCAGTTTAGTCCTTTCATTTGTTGTGGAAATGTTCCAGGTCTAGCAAGCACGTAAAAGCATTGAGGCCACCCTGGAACCAAGCCATGGCTGTAGAACTGTTGGACCAGGGGATTCGGCAGGCAACAAATTAAGACTTAAGTCCCCGTGTCACAGTGCAAAAAGCGAGCTGCTTTTAGATTTACTGTCCTGTTCCACTCATGTGGGACCATGGCTCTCCCCAAGGCTCAGCTCAGTGCAGGTTCAAAGTGATTCACTTGCGGTACAATTCTCTTCAAAGCCAACTGACCACTGCCAGATCAGAGTCATCCTCAGAGGCGCTGTAAATCTAAGCAAACCTGCACAGGGGACATTCTTGCAGACCCTTTCAGTGTGCTCCTTGGAACAATGCTATTGCACTTAAGAGCCTACACTGTGATAATGTCCTTTCCATATAGGCAGCAATTCTGAAAATATGTCTAAAAGATGTGCCTGACAAGATTCCCATTTGGACAATGAGCAGGTTGATCTCTTTCTGCTTTGTTTTTACAAGCAGAGGCATTTATTTTTATTTTTCTTGCAGCAGATCAAATGACTTCCAAAAACACTGGCTGCTGTTACCTACCTGGCTGCTGGGTAAATGACCCATGCCTCAAGTCTGGTAGTGACAACAGCAGATGCAGTCTGTATTTGTAAAACACACATCCAAAACACTGGGGGATTAGGGCTGGGTGATAATTCAATAATGTCCATCCAATTTCAGCAGAATCATATTGTGATGATATGATCTTATTATGTTATTATCATACAATTCATTCTTTTTTTAAATATTCAAATGAATAAAGTTTATTGGTTATTTTATTTGATTCTGACAAACATCCTTATCAGTATTGTGATAAGGATTTCAACCATATCGTCCAACTCTACTGGGGACTGTATAAGTTATTGGAACAGATAAGAAACTGCAAAAAAACAAGCAATGGACATATTTGCCCAGAGATGGTGATTAGACTCAATGCAGTTGGTTTCTGTTGTACCATAACATTTTGAAGGACATTTCTCTACAGTCAGGTCCCTGAAAAGGACTGAAGGTCAGAAATCTGGTGAAGTTACAGTCTAGAAGCATGAATGACATTTTCTATACTTAGAGTGCGGGTTGGGGGTAAAGGGGAAGGAAAACATCCGTCCTCTAATGTAGGTTGGAAAATAACTGGCGGGTTCAGTAGCTGGGACATGGCCCTTTCACCAGGGATTGAACTGTAGGACACTAAGAAAAGTCTGTGAGGGCAGAATATCTGGGATATTGAGTGAATGTTTTGGGGGGAGGGGGGTACCCATGTTTGCATTGCCTTATTACAGATTTACAGTAACTCAATTTATTAAAGGCCAAGAGCTCCCTGACAAGGAACATCTGGTCTGTGGGACTTGAACGGGTGACTTGGCATATTGCCCATGCTCCCTGCTGCAGGGGCCAATGTGCCAGCACCTTCCCCTTGAGCCCGCCCTCCCTCTCGTCTTCTTGTGAAGAGGGCCGCTTTGCTGTAGCAGCCCACACAGAGGGCCCTCGAAGCCCAGGAGGTCCATCACAAGCCACCCCTCCTCCTCCTCCAAGACCCCCCTAGTGGGACCCTCCACCCCTTTCACTCTGAGGCCCCCCTTTCACGCTCCAGTCCTGACAGTTGACCAGCTTGAAGGCTGCAACAGGCCCCCGCTTCAGCACACAGCACGCGGCATTACAATCAAAGTGCTCCCCCTCTGCAAAAGATTTAAACCATGCATCAAGTTGGAGTCTGCACACACACTCGCACACATTCAGCCTCTCTCACACTGACATAGACACACAAACACACACACTCTCATGTGCCATGTCACATTTGAAGGTTTCTGGGTTTTCTTATCTTTTCTGCCTTGCATAGCTTCTCCTACTCGTATTAGGACCACATCTTCATATTGTTTCTTTGAGTGTCTGTACATGTACACATATCTGTGTGTGTGTTCTGCAAATGAATCACAGGTTTCTTACAGTCAATGGCAACAGAGCAGACAAATGAGACAAAAGACTAATCAGAAAACAAGGAAAGCAATCAGAAAACAAAGGATATTATGAAACCACAGCTTGTTTAGTCAGGGCATAAAACACACATTACATGCACCTTTTCCATCTGTTTCAAGTCTGCCTCTAACTTCTACCAAATCACTCTACGAAAGTGAAATTTGTTAAATCCACACATCAGTGGTTTCTTTGTGTACAGTATAGGCATAGTTATAGTGCTCTCTGGGCCCAGCATCAAAAAATGAGATTTGATGTACTTTAGGAAATGTGTTTATTTTTATGCACTATTAATCCCCTCTGTTGCAAAAACTGCTTCTGACTGGTTTTAATCATTACCAGGAAATCAGGAGTGTACAGCCAATGCTGCAGCCCAGCCCAAGCAACAGCCGCCCCAGCCACAGCACTGACAAATATTTTCATACCGCAACTGTCAAGGATGAAAGCTGTCCCATGTGCTCCTTCTTTTTCAGTTAATTATGCATAAACTCAATAATCAACAGTGAGGTATTTAAGAAGGGAGGAATAAAGGAGACTGAAACAGAAGTTCTCCCTAGTTGCTTCTGCAGAGCCTGCATGAAACTTTGGTAGAGGTTTCCTTGATGGCATGGCATCAAAAAAAGAAAAAAAGAAAAAAAAAACATTAGTCATTTTGAGTTTCGTCAAAAGGGTAAGTTTCCATGGATGAAAAAGTCCATGGAAGAGAACCCAAAAGATTCCCAGCGTTTGATCCCTGTGAGTCAGCAATGGAACCTGGGGGTCAAATCACATGCTGAATAGGCTTTTCGGAAGTCTTGTCCTGGCTAGTGGCGGCCGGTCGTCCGACCCCTCTTGACCAGCAGACAAAGGGAGGGCACTGACTACAATTGGAATGGGGGGGATTCTTTTCTCCTCCAATGGAAAGTCCGGTCCTGAATAGGGTCTGGCTGGCTGAATTGTGTTCCACACCGATTTGAGAGTGAGGACCCACCGGGGTCAGGGTTCAGCATAATTTGACGCGGGCTGTGGGAAAAAGGCAAGCACGGTGCCCGCACAACCTGCCGACTGCCCTCTCACCCACAGTGCCCCTTAACCTCCCAAAGGGACGGACCACCAGCCCAGGGATGACAAGATGAGAAAGGCTGTATGGGTGGGAAAAGGAAAGAAAGCAGGAGATGAAGGTGGGCGGGAGGGCAGCGCTAGCAGGATAGACAAAGATGTGAGAGAGATAAACCATCAAAGAAACAAGAAGTTTCTAAGTAGCTTCACATATTGCGCTTCGAAGGTCTAGCACACATTCTCTAGAGGGTAATCAATATGTGCAGCTTGACTGGTTTTCCAACCCTCATCTCCCAAGGTGGGATGGATGGAGCACTGGGTACACGTCTGAGATTTCTCCTGGCGCTGAGGGTCTGCAGTCTTTTTTTTTTGTATGTAATCACTCATACTCACACACCACACATGCAAACAGAGGTTAATAGGTGCTCGGAAATCTGTGCTACAATACATCTAAAAGTGGCCGCTATTTATGAAAGAGTAACATTTACTAGCTAAAACATCTGGACTCAAAACAACCTCCTGAGGAGTTCAGTTTGACATCAAGGCCACCTAGAAAGTCAGCATGGAAATCTGTTTATACATGTCCTCATTCGAACACGTTGCCCTGCACTCTGACTTACTCTAAAATTTGATTATTGGTGACTGATGGTTGCAAACACTTTCTGGTCACCGTCAGCAGGAGTAATGACCATCCCGTCCTTCTGCGAAATTGTAAGAGGATACGATGACCAGACAGGAGTCGGGCATTTTGTTCCACATGCAAAATGCAAAGGTGTTGCTCACTCCCCAGCCACCACCAAGGCAATTTTCTGTTGTCCTGCTTGTTTAGAAACAGAGAGCGTTGCACAGAGACCACAGACTTTGTGGGATAAGAGACTAACTATGTGAGCTTTGTTTCAACAATCCCTTTTCATCAATGTCACACTTACAAGAAATACTGATGATACCTGTGGCATCGCTTGCATCGCCCTGAGGTTATGGAAGCAATCAAGAACTGCAAACCTGACAGGATTTGTTGAGCTTAAACGTCTTTTCAAACATCTCCGCATCAAGTTACTTTATTAAATGTTAAATTGCACAGTGATGGGCAATGACAGATAAAGTGTAACACAAGATTGAAAGGCAGACTCTGGCATTTAAAGATAGCTTAATTGTGGCAGGTAATGTTGGAAAATCAAGCCGTCAAAGCTGTGAGAGTCATCTAACTGCACATGGCGTGGCCAGTGGCTGGCTGGAGACACCTCTTAAAAAATCACGTGCTGCTTTACATGGAATGTTACACTTTGGGGAGCCATACAGTGCACCTCATCAACTGACAGGAAGGAACAGAAAACACACACACACAAGCTATACTGGATCTTCAGATAAAATCCTTCACTTAGTGTATGTTGGAGAGAGATATATGGTTTCATCTTCACTATTAACAGTTGAACAAAAGATGGTTTTCCCAGTGCTAATAAAACCCGAGAGCTGTGCAATGCCATAAACTGTACTAAATTGTACTAGACTGTAGTAGATTTCTGTCAGCTGATCATACTCTAGGTTCCTAACCAAATGATTTGTTTGTACTATGTAAAATAAACCACAACTACAACAAGAACAGTTAAAGTAAATCAGTTGGTTGCTACTGGCCTCCAAAACAGGAAGTCAAAAATTACTCATAAACCTGGACATCAAAAGAGTAACAGCTCACTCAGAAGCCTGCTCAGGCACTGCCACTTGCATTTTATTTATCTGGGCAGGATGCGCCCTCATTTAGCACCTTGTAAAGAAAAAGAGGCACTGGACAGATTTATCTTGACTATATGCAAACATGTAAACAATATCAGGCATTTTGTATTGATGTGCTGAAAATTATGACTTTCATGTATTCTTAGAAAGAATTAACCAGGAAAAGAAATAGTATTATGCATCAGATTATTATTAAAGTGATTAATGCTCACTACGTCAGTGAATATTTCCTCGATTGTTCCAGCGAGAGAACGCCTATTTTATGCTGTCGATGTGTCCAGGGCCAAACTGAACTTGGCTTTCAGTACATTGTTATATTGTGGTCAATATGTTTATATAATGTGGCCATAGAGCCGTTTTACACTTGGCTAGAAATGAGGGACAGAGCGCCTAGCAAGGTCACCTGCTCCTCATCCGTTTTTCCACTGTAGCCAGCAACTCACAAGTCGGGGGTTGGGGAGGGGAGTCGGGGGTGGGGAGGGCTGGTTGCTGACCGGCTTCAGTCTAGACGGCTCAATACGCAGTTGACTTTTTAAACCCGCTTGTCTGGAAAAAGAGCAGACGTGAGGTAAGAGGGGGGTGAGCTGCAGCAGAGAGGTGGTGGTGCATTTTGGCTGCCACAGCCAGCGGGCTATACTCTCGCTACGAGCAGGCGGCAAGAGAAAGGACGATAGAGAACAGGAAAGAGAAGAAATGAGAGGAAGAGAGACAGTGAGAAAGACAAACAGACAGCGAGGTAGGGAGAGATAGAGAAACAGAGAGAGAGAGTTAGAGACGCTATCGGAGAGAGCCATCCGAGTCGTGGCTGTGGCTCCATTGTCAAGGTCAGCAAGCCGCGGAGTAAAAAGTCACGCCACCTGACCCCCCTCCCACTCCGCCTGTCTGCTTTCCTGCTGTTCATCCCCTGTCCTCCCCCTCAGTACCTCCATTAGTCTCGTCTGCTCACTCAGCATACACGGTGAGGGAATGTTATCTCGGTGATTGCATAAATATTCTCATCACCATCATGGTGTTTTACAATTTCTCTCTTTAATTTGACAGGTAGATTACAACATAAGCAAAAATAGTTAAAAGAGCCACCCAGCTCTGTATGATGTTGCTTAACATCTGAATGCTTCCCTTCCTCTAATTAAACAGACAGATTCCCCAAATCTACAAAAACACTGTGGTGGTCTCTGCTGATGCTGTGCCTAAACTCTGCACCAGGGGTATTTATGCAGGAGCTGGACCTTTAAAGTTTAGAGCACATTCATCTTCATTTGGCAACTTGTATAAAGGTTTTAATGGGAAATTAGCCGAATTCAAAAAGAATGTCTGTTTGAAATGCTGACTGCACTCGATTTGCAGTTTTCATTAGTCCCAATCTTTGGCAGTCCAGCTGACAAATATTATTTGACATTGGACAATGATCTCATCTTTACAAGACTGGCAATGAGCCCTTTTGGAAGTTCTCTTAATTATTATTCTGCAGAGAGAAGAAGAAGGATGAATTTGGCGCACTTCTAATTTTGCAACATTACTTAACTCTCTTAAGGCAAACGCAACCCACTGAAGGATACTGACATCTGCTGAATCATTTGACAGGGCTGCAGCAATCCGTTACTGACTGTCTGCTGGGTCTGAATGCTTACTACTTATGATTAAATCTAGATGAAAAGACTAAGAGAGGTTATAGCTCACAGACTGCCCTCATGATGATTAAGCACTGACCAGAGCTCATTCCAGCGATGAGGTATGTGAAAAAAAAAAACACAAAGGGCAAGCCAACGCAACGTTCCAACGCATCACTTTTGTCGTGAGCATGGGTGTTTACGGACTAGCTGAGGTGAGCAAACATGCCCCCCTCCAAGCCTTTTAATATCACCAGCCCTTCCTTTTCTAAAAAAAAAAAAAAAAAAAAAAAAGAAAAAAAAGAAACATATCCATCAGGACCCATCGTGACTTGCGTAATAAAGACATTCAATGAACAGACATCTGGCATTGTATCATACACAATGGAACCACACACTAGATCAAAATTTTTCTTTTCAAAGGGTCGTGTTGGCAGCTGTCAGAGATGTGTGAAAACAACAGTTCTAGTGAGAGACTGACGTTAATCTTTTTTATGAGATGTCTTCCTGTCTCATTATCTTATTTTGTTTGACCCAGTCCCCTTTTAGAAAGCAATGAGCTGCAAAGACCTCAAATTAATTATGATCCTTCGCTTCAAATATTGCACATTTTAACTGAACGTGACTGTATTCTGCAGTCGAGCCCACAGTAACATGAGCATTTCATCTCAGACCTTTGTAAAGATACGTTCTGATGCTGTTTGTGTGTGTGACTAGATGTGTTCTGTTGTGTGTCTTATCTTGCTTCTCATTTCCTCTGCTGTTCTCAGGTCTCTCCAGTGAAAGAGATAATGATATCAATTAGATTACCTAATTAAATGAAGGCTGTAATAAGAAAAACCTCCTCCTTTTTGTTTTTGCCAGAACAAGGATATTTTTCTGATACCGTTAGGAACTAAAGCTTTAAAAAGAAAATTAAAACGTCAAAGGAAGCTGCCTCCTTATGAACTCCTGTTAAAAAGTATTTAGTAAAGATTTGCAAAAATACTTCAAAAAGTCAAAAACTAAATATCACTCAACATTCTTATCAGTGACTAACGTAAAACTTTCATCCTGTTTATTATTCTAAATGAGCTGGCAATAATTAGACATTTCCACTCAGTAATGACGCAAGTGTAAGGTATTGTAAGGGTGATCTTAACAAGTTACTTAGAGCCATTTGGTAACAGAGTTGCTCACACTGTTGTTTCCTTCTTAAGGTTCATTGATTGGCCCTTACCTGCGCCTCATCTTTCCCCACAACCAATCAGCAGCCACTGGGGAATTTAGAGACACCAGCGTCACAGGCCATAATGACACACACACCATGTGCCAGACGTTTGACGAAAGTTTCAGACACTGGGCACCACATGAGTCATTGAGCACAGCCACCACCCAATGTGTGCCAAGACCTGCAAGTTCACCATGTGCAAAATGTGACAGAGGACAGTGGTTGACTAGCCACTTCCGTCTTGGACTATTCCCAACACAGTTTGATCAAAAGTTATCATTGCACAGTGTCAGTGACTGAAATGGACATGAAAAATAAAATTACTGTCCCAGCTACACAAGGTATCCAGAACCTATGGGATTTCTTATGGCTGGGTGGGGTCTTAAGCACATTGCTATTCTGAGCACAAGAGACACATCTTGACAGACTAAACCAACCCCACTCCACATTTTTCCCCCCCATATTTTTAGAGAGTAGACAATTTGTTCAAATTAATTACTCTGGGCCCCAGGCTCTGACATTAAAAAAAGCTGTGATATTAACTATTTATGGATAAATGAACTTCTAAATCAAAATTTCTGAAATGTTAGTATTTACAGCTATTTAAACAGCAGAGAGTCCTGGCAGATTAAAGCAGAATCCTGGTGGTTTTGAATTAAGTGAGCAGTTCTGATGAATTTCATAAGAGTTATGAGAAGCATTAAGAATTCCTACAATTCCACAGTTACCAGAACATATATATGCTGTCTGTCACTGTGTGAGACTCAATTGTGAATCATCTAGAAAGACTTAATTTCAACAAATTACCTGTTTTGATCATAAGTGCCAGATCATGTGTAATTAGGAAGCTACTCATGTATGGATCATATTAATACTTTATATATTGAGGAGAAATATGGCAGGCAAGATTCAGCCTGTGCTGAGCTCCATAAGTTGTGCAGGGTAGGACATGCTGCGACACAGTACTTACTTGGCAGTGCAACTACCTACATGATACATGCTGACAACTTCTGAACTAATTCATGGCTAAGAGCAAGTGGTCTATGGGATGTAACATTCAAATAGCCATCTGGGTGTCTACCACCTGTCGAGGGTGAGTAAGAGCACTGTTTGGCTAGGAAGGAGATGCGTCATATTTCAAACAAAAGTTAATTTTACTAACTTTGTCCATTACTACAATAGTTAAGCTTTTCTGATCAACCAACCACCATCAATTCACCTTCAAAGCTCTCAATTTATCTATCATTTATCTATGAATCCATTCACTCAACTATCATCTACCATATTGGTCCGTCCAGGCCTTTAGACATGATCTCCATTCATGCACAGAATGAGATACATCTCTCACTCTGTTGCATCTAGACACATGTTTAAACAACTCAATGATGTACTGTAATTCCTAACAGGATGTGATATGTTACATTTTGTGACAATGTGATGCAAAATGTGACTGGAGTTCTAATAACACTGTGGTTTTATAACTGCTTGTGAAAGGAAATCCCAAAAAAGCTCCACTGTGCAACAGTGCATTTCCACAGACAGAACAACAAAAGAAAAACACAATATTTATCTTTAAATTTTTTGTGATCCTGCTGTTCCTAATCCATATAGAAATTCAAATGGCTATGCAGAGAAATTTTATCAGAACAGCAACATGATCATGCAACTTAGGATATGTTTCTTCCAAAAGTCAAATATAAATTTAATATAATATTAATTTGACTTATTTCCAGTGCCGTAACATATAAACCAAACCACATGGAACATTTTAGTATCTAGTTACTTTTTTTTCCAGGTAAAACCTCATCATGTTTGAGACAGAGCACAGCACACTATGTGTTTAGAATATCTTTTACAATGCTCAGACTCTTAAAGCTGGCACATAAGCAGCGAGTGCACAGAGCCAAGTCTGTGTTTTCTTTGAGTGAGGGTGAAGGGGGACATGAGACATGTGTGAGAGCTGTCACACTGGCAGACAGGCAGAGAGAGACAAACACAGTCCGCTCAGGGAGATAATTTTGAATAAAACGTGGGAGAATCACCATGAAAGCAGGAACAACAGCGATTATTATTGGATGTTAGAATCTCTGGTTAATAACACCGAAAACCAAAACACAAGCTGCTGGAACTGATGGAGCCCAGTGCAGTACTTCAGATCTATGAATCACCACACCACTAACGTTCAGTATACACAGCTCTGTTTTTCTTGGTCTCAATTTCTAAGAAACTGTGGGGTTTCCCTGACCTACTGCTAGAACACAGATCTGAAACATAAACTAAACTGAATAAATAAAACATAATACAATTAAGACGTGTCTTGACAACATGGGTTTGTGTATTTTTAGGTTTAATTTATTTTCTGGACTGCACAGTATCTTGTATTTTTGTGCCTGGCAGTAGTTTGTGGTTGTCCAGGAGTGCTATAACCACACCTGATTCTAAGACCTTTCATTAACGTGCTTGGCTGAGTTTGGTTTGCGTTTCTTGCAAAATAAGAAACAAATGTGGTGTAAAGAACAGAGCTGAGATTCTGTCCAGAACTCGTTGACTGGACTGGAACTACAGACTGATTTTTGTGTGTTTTTCTACGTAGTTTGGGAGTTTGGATATCGCTAAAACGCTGAAATGTGTTTGTTAAATTATCATAAATGTGTGAAAAGCTGTGGGTGGCAAAATTTGCATAGAGCTTCACCATGGCAAGAGCAAACATGAACCAGGTGTGAGTATTACAATAATCCAGATTCCTGTGCGATATTTGTGTGTCAACCTTTTCCCCACTGCGGTAACATCAAACAATTCGGTAGCAATCTCTCAAGAATTCCTGCATGATGGTGGAACTAATTTTAAGAAGGGTATTACCTACATTTTTTAAAAATGTCATGCTGATTTTGCATTGTGAAATGCATATGATGAGGGCCAGACGTTGAGCACACGATGACAGCGAGCAATGTCTCCAGTGTTGTATTCTTCTCTTGATGAATAGAGAGTCAAACACATGTCTAAACTATTAGAGATCATTGTACTATCACTTCATTGAGATTTCCGTTAGAAACACAAGCTGTCACTGACTGTCAGTGCGATGCTGGGAAGCTCAAAATCATTACCACCAATCCCAAGGATCTCAGAAACTTGTTTAAACAAACGTCCTGGATGTGTATTAAACAGAAGAAAACAGGGAAGCTGTCTTTGACATACTAAAATAAGACTGCACCATTTGTTTTCTTGTGCTTGCAAAAGCCCTTAATGATACAGTGGGATGGTTTCGGTGGCACTGAAGAAAGTAAACCACATTTTCTATTTCTGCCCGTGCTGTTCACACCTGTGGACGATTCATTAAAAGTACAACACTTCTATCGAATGACTCTCATCAGATTAAGAAGGCATTCATGACGGTAATGAGATGCCTCTGAGAGCAGAGGTTATCACTTGGAGGTAATTGTATATATTCTTGTGTAACATTTACAGTATTTAATACCTAATGAGTAGCACAGGTGAGACCCTTGAGAGAGAGAGCTCTTCTCTGGTGTTACTGATTAAGTACTTTCAAGTGATTAAGTGAAGCCATCACCGTAGGGAGTAAATTAGTACATTTTGGAAGAGTCAAATGAAGATAAATTATCAAATCAAAGTCATATCAAATCAAAGCAGATAAAGCATAGTTTGCTGAGTGAGCATTGTTGTGGTAGTTGGACCTGTTCCAAAACTTGGCAGTGGCTTGTTTAGTTGCGCAAAGGGCTGTTTGTGTTCATTGTCTGGCTGCCTTTCCTATGCTTTCATATTACTTTATTGAGACACGTTGAATCTGCACAGAAGGGGTATCACCTGCATCATTTTAAACAGTTATAAACACAGCTGAAAATGTATACAGCTCAATAAGATGCTTTGTGGTGAAGTGACTCCACTGGAGGTGTGAACATAATTGTTTGGTGTGCATGTCAAGTAAACAAAAACGGCCCTCAACACTCATGCATTACTTCAAAAGGCCTCAATTACAAGAGATTATTACACATAAACGTTTCCGTTAAACATGCCATTGTCCGGATGTATTCAGTTTTGAGCAGTAATTGTGAGAGTTGGAATGCCATTCTCTCCATTGTCAGTGACTGGCAGTTCATTCCCACAGGTGACAAACAGATTCTATCTTTCCACAGGCTAGGATTACCAAAAGAAAAGAGGAAACAATATCTTAAATTTTGTATGGCAGAAAGCCCCTTCTGCGTAACAGACACTAAAGGAGTAATTTAAATAGAGCAGGAAGGAGGAAAAAAGATTTTAATGTCTGGTTGTATATTTTGGAAAATAAAAGATTTCAGGCTTTTCCCCCGAATAAAAGCAACAGACACATATCCTGTTTGTGCGTCTGCATCCACATCCTTAGAAAGCAGAGCTACCGCAGCCTTCATCTGGAGGCTGTGACGCAGCTGCTTCTCAAACACCCAAAATCATTTGATTCACTTCCACACCGTAAGTGCCCAAAACTAATCAGCAGAAACACAGTGTTCTGAGAGGGTGTCAGCACTGAGGACTGGCCATGCCGCAGGGTTCAGGCATTAGGCAGGCTCCCTGCGAGCTAACCCACGTAGGGTCATTCTGGTCATATCACATCAGGGACCTTTAACATTTCACCATTAGCCCCCATTAGGTCTTAGCGGGCTTAGTCATTGGTCTAGACATTTCGTTCATTCCCTCACAATCACTGGTTAAACCTGAGGGACAGTGACTAGACATAAAGAGTGACATAACGCGCCACATGCAAGGAGAATGCGTGCAGGGATACAGATTCACTGATCTAATGCAAACTGCTTTTGCAAAGTGGGAATTAACTTTTTTTAATTCAGATATAATAAAGTTAACACTTTTATGTGCCTGCCAACCAACACCAAAAACAAGCCATACTACCAGCCCACAATTCCTTCATGGTATAATACAACATGGCACACCGGGGGAAAAGCTTTAAATCGGTGCTCACATATCCACAACGATAAAAAAGGATGAAAAGGTGGTTTTGCAAATCTGGTACATGCCGGTGGTACAGAGACAATTATGTGCTATGCCCACAGTTTAAGAGGCAAAATTGACGACAATTACTACCACCCACTTAGGGACTGGAAAGAATAATGTTCTGTGTGGGAAATGAGACAGATTTTCTTTTACATTTGCACTTAGCAGCAGGACAAATAGCATATTGGGCATGACACAACATGCGCTACCAAAAACAAACACATCATTAGGATTTTGACTCTGATGTACATTACAGTTGCTCAGCAATTCTTTGACCACATTTTGGTTGAGGAGGTGATATTAAAAAAATAGATAAATAAATAAATAAATAAATAAATACATAAATAAATAAAACCTCACCTCAAAATGACACTTAATATTTAAAACACCCATGCAGATGCAACACTGGTGAGAATTGCACGTCCTCAGCAAGTTCACTACGAACTGAAGTTCCATGCAAGACTAACAACTGAAATGACTGAGGAGTGACCTAATGACAAAAAAATGAAAATGAAAATCACAGCAGAATTACTTTGAATGGGTCTAATCAACATAAGTTTTTATGCAGCCTTGGGACAATGCACTTAGCTTCAGATCACTTGGAATGGACTGGATAAGCTATTTTACTTAAAATACTTCAGTCATTTAGCAACACCATTCACCATTTAACTACCTGCAAACAATACTTCCTGTACATAGAGACAAGATTTTGGTTTCTGGATGAATTAGTCTTTCAAGTCATAATTTTGCTCCTTTAATTAAAAAACAACAACCAGATAAACTGGGTGGATCATAGTTTTTGCTGTGTATGGGTAAGCAAATGGATCAAACACACCATTACAATAGACTTTGCTGCAGCCTTTCTTGTTTGACTTGGAAGATGTTTGCATATAAGAGGAGGACACAGGTTCAGGTGTAGGCCCCCAGGCTCGGCTAATCCTACTTGAAGTGCCCGTCCCATTAGACCATGTAATCAGGAATGTGCTGCAAAGCAGGTGTGTTAATAATGCTTATTAAACAAACGCCCGTTTACTGCTGTCTGCTTTGGATACCTGATGTTGGTGATGTCATGACAGACATGAGATGGGAGGGAGAGAGGAGGAGGTAAGGTTAGTGAGGAGTATTTTCACAGACTGGCGAGTCCAGACAGAGAGGCAGAGCGAAAATAGCTCAAGGGGCAAACAAGGTAACCTTTTTCAAAAGACGCTTCAGGGGGTGTCTGCCAAGTCCCACACAATACTGTCTGCAGTCAGTGTCTGTGTTGCAGTTGTATTGCACTGCAGAACAAAATACCTTAAAAAGTCTGGGTGCGTCTTCTTGAGGCAGATCAAATCTACTGAAAGAGTCCAAAGCTGCTTATCTAAATGCCAAAAACGCATCACCGCCTGATGTGTAACTTAATATCTTCCTTGCAAAAATACTAATTTTGCCCAGAGACTGTGACGTTGTTGAGACCCTTACATCTGAAATTACCTGTGAATCCAGACTGGCCTGAAAATGAACCCTACCTGAGTTTTCTCTTCTGCCACCCGCCACCCCCCACCCCCCACCCCCACTCACTGTAACTAACCTCTTTTCTACCGTCTACATAAAAAAAATTTAATTTAAATACCAGATAAAAGAATCTCCCAGCAACAAAAGGTCAGTAGAACATCTCCTTATCATTACAGAAAACAGTGACTGATGATAGCTGTGCATACAAACACATTACCAGACAGAAAAAGTACAGTATTTTATACAAATACAGTATAAAGCATTGCTTTGCTACCTTAATATCACATTATTATAGTAATTACACTCACACATGTGGAATACACTAATGTGCAGAACCAAACCTACTTTTGACTATGAAATACCATACCATTATCAATCATTTACTTGAAATGTGGCATCACATGCACTCATTAGTCTGCAAAGGGAAAGATATCAAAGTAGTTCATGGATTCTTTTCAAACTGGGTCATTATAGCTGATCGTTTCCCCACTAGCATTATTCCATTTTGGTGCTTTTTAACATCTCTACTGTCTGTCTCTTTTTTTCTGATGTACAGTATTTTGGGCCATTTTTATCACCTGTAATGATACACTCAGGGGAGAGATCAAGGAAACTTGAATCAATGTCAATATAGTCATGTGATGAGATCATAATGCATATATGGAGGAATGCAGACCCTACCCTCCCTTCCTGTTGCCCTGGATTAAGCTGGGGCACATAAACATGTTGCACTGAGGTCATGAACATCTCTTGTGTTCCTGACATCATAACCACAGAATAAGCCACGAACACTTAGTACGGGGCTATAATCAGATCTCCTACATGGTAACTGTTGTCAAGAATAAAGCCCAGAGAATAACACTGCCCAATTTACTTGAAAGATGAGCATATCCCTTGTAAGATGTCTCCATGATTCACAGTGAGGGGCCCCTGTTGTTGCGGGGTAGGGGGAAGGATGGGATGGGTGGTTGGGGGGGTTGGCCGTACGACAAGTCTGGACACATCCATGCCAGTCAGGACATCCCCATTAAGGGGCCACTTGGTTCTAAAAGTGGAGAGAGATGGGGCACGGAGATCAAATGGCCAGTTGTTTACAAGGTGTTTGCCCACTAACATAGATAAGAACCTTACAGACAGGAAAGCAGGTGCTTGGTCTTGCTCTGACACTGAGGGGAGGGGAAAAAAAAGACAAGATGACAAAAAAGGAGAGGTGAAAAAAAAACCCCAGAGAACATGGCTCATTTTTAAAACTACATTCCCCTGTAAGTTAGTTTATTTAATTTCTGGGCTGATTAAAAAGTATGAGCCTGGACGTGAAGACTGGTGACTGTAGGTTTTTCTAAGATTCCTGAGATGTGACGTTAAACAAAATTAGGGCGTTGCTGAAGTCACAGTATCACAGTATAAATGAATCATAGATGTGTCTTTGATTGTTGAAGCATATCCTCAGCCAATCTTTATTTAAGTTCAGAAGTACTAATAGTGAAAAGTGTCACAAACTTGTTAAGGGGGAAAAACAAAACAAAAAAAAGCACAGAAATGACTGAGGTGAATGATGTGTGGAAGCAGGAGTGGTGGATTTAAGTGCTACAAAGTGACTGGCCATGCCCTCTCTTTGTGTCCTAAGGCCAGAGTGCATCTTCTACGAGTCCCCTGACGTGCTCAGGCCTCATTCATGGGTAATGTACCAGACAGAGCAGATTACTCCCCTTTCCTCATTCTCTCCGCTCAGCCGAGGAAGCCCTCCCTACCCATGCCTTTTTGCCCACTTTCTCTGTTGTCCTGTTTGTCTGAGTTGACAGAGATGCCACTAGAGTGCCTGAATTTGGAAAGTTAAAATCTGACCACTGAGCACATTTAGAGAAGATTTTTCAGCACCACTGTGGTGTTTAGCCACAAAACAGCTAATGAATATGAAGAGCATCTGTTCCTTAACCTTTTAACCATGGGGATCAAATATAGTTTGCAATGCAATTCAATTCAACACAAATGGTAATAATAACCCTTGCTCAACAGCAAAGAACTGATTTTCCATGAGTACAATCTGTTCCGTTTATTCTTTTTTCCTAACTTTTGCCCACTGTTCCTCTGAGTGAATAATCTGACATCAGGCTGTCTTTGAAGTAATGGTTACAACCAGTTCTCTGAGACTGAGTGATTGCCATCAGCGACCTGTGTTTTCTTAAGTCCTTCAAGAGCAATCTGAAGAGTTCCACATTGGTTCTGCACTGAGATCAGTGCTGGGAGCCTATGCAGTGTTTACATACACTCACTCATCCATCTTGCACAAAGGGGTGATGGAGGAGTGTTGGGCAATGAGGCATTCACGTCTAGTCCATGGCCTATTTGTCTCCAATGAGCAGTGGCTGCTCAAATGCAAATAGCTGAAAAAATATATTCATTACTTGTTCCTGGACTCGCTTGAGTAAGAAATACCACTGCTGTAAAAATTGAAAAAATAAGATGAATGTGTTTTGACAGAGATAACTTCATTGAAAATGTTACGATATTTATGAGGTGAATGTAATGATAAAGGACACCTCACTCTTTTTTTTTTCTCACTGAAAAATATATTGGAACTTATGTAAGTAAAGTATGTGTACATTTTGAATATATAAAGTCTAAAGACCTAGTGAAAACTGAATTATAATGTCATATGCATTTTCTCTTCAGGTGGTCAGTGGAGGTATTTTAAATGCACACGCCACAAGAGGAAAGGAGCTGAACAATGTTTTCTTGAATTGGAAAATGTTTAAATGATAAAATGATAAACCACACATACATTATACACAAGTCATATTTGTGTAACTCAACTAACCTCATTCTCACCAGAGCAAATGTAAAATGTTAATGTGCAAATTCAAAATATAAGGACATAAAACCTTAGCACCTGTGGTATTAGTACTGGGGTATTTAATTACACTATGTTATGAAGTCCTGACTGAATGTGCCTGTTGGAAGCCTCAACACCTCAATGTGATGACAAAAACTTGCAAAAGAATTATATAAAAGTGTGATGAAATTGTAAAAGCAACAAGTGCAAAAGGAAAAGTCTGCCTTAGCAACAAATACTGTTGGAAGTAAAAAAAGAAGCATGAGAAACTTAGATCCAGACAGCAACAAAGTGCACTTCTCCTTTATTTGACAGAGACAGTAGAGAGTGACAGGAAAGGCAGGGGAGAGAGAGAGATGCAGCAAAAGGACCAGGCTGGGGCCACTGCTGTAAGGACTCAGGCTTGTTGGTGGTACCCGCTCTGCTACGTGAGCTACCATGGTACCTGGAAGCGAAGGTAAAGTTTATGGTGCTAGATGACAACACAACCATAATGGTATCTAGGTCTAATGAGAAACAACATCATTGTATCTCTAATCTACAAGTTAAATCTGTTAGTCAATCTGATCGTTCATTCACTGCATTGGAATGCACTCATACGCAATCTATATCTTTTACAACAACTTTGTAATAGCTTCATGATCACGTAGCCACACAGATGGTGCCTTCTCAGGACCCCTCACCACTGACTTAGACATTGGCACCGTTGCAAACTCAGGCAGACAGAGTGAAAGAAAGCAAAAGAAAGAGAAGAGCTGGCATATGAGTAAGGTCCACAGGTTTGGCATCCAGTGGGGCTGGCAGAAACACAGCTAAAGATGGCTGAGTGCATTCCCAGCCCTGGCAGAACAAATGGAACTGTTGTTTGGGTTCAGAGGAGCTGGCCCTCAGAAAGGACACCGCGGGAGGGAGGTGGAGGGGTGGGCAGGCCAGACAGGGACAGACGAGGACACTGGAGCAGGGTGGCAGGGTTGCATGGCTCACACCACCCACATCAGCTCCAACAAACAGCATCGAACTGTTCCCAGAGGGGAACGTTTGTGGAGAAAAAAAGGCGGGGGGGCACACTTGGTGGAAGTCACAACTTAAATGCAAAAGATATTGTTCTGTACATGAGGCAAATAATTTGCACAAACTCATGGAATGTTTAACTGAGAGGTTAGTGGAACAAATATGACAAAAAGACACGTCACTACGTGTTGCATTTAAACTGCATAGCTGCTGTAACATCAAAGGGTTTTTTGTTGATATTTTCTGAATGAAAGTGACTGTGAAGCTCTGTTTGGGGAATCAATTGAGTTAAAGATGTGGTGAAGTTAAGACATTATTCAACCTTAAATTATCTGTTAGGATAATACTGCCATAGTATTTTCTTGTCTTCCTTTGACTATCTTCTCAAGCACTTTGGGAGTGTAATCCAGATCACAAGAGCCCAAGAAGCGTCTCATGTGGCTCAGACAGCCCAGGGGACTCGTCTGTCATCCAGCGGGATTAAGATGCAAATCGCAGTGGAACAGTGAAACTGCCCAATGCAGCATGCACTACAAACTGTGATGGTTAGGCCTTTAAATGTGTGCGGGAGTGACTTCGGAGAAAAAGATTGATGCTGGCTGACTTTAAGTAGCAGTTTAAGAGGGAAGAGGACTACTGAGGTTGGAGGTCACCTTCCCTTGTCAGCAGCCCAGATCCTCTCTATTGGGGACCTTCTGGTCAAAATAGTTCAAGAGACTGAACTCAGTAATTAAGTCAGAAATTAAAAGTTTCTTTAGTGCTCGCAACTTATTAACTGTAAGTATCAGATAAAGCAGACAAACACTGAATTCAAATACATCTGTTGTATTTGTTGTTGTGTTATTGCTGCAAAATTTACACATCACAGCCCACAGTCTTTTTTTGTCTTTGCTTTTTTTGCTGGATCTTTTTCTGCTGTAGTCATGATCATTTTTTGATACAATTATCAAATCATATCAGTGTCATTTTCTGGTTGGTACAGTCTCCAAAACTGTGCAATCTTCATTCCTGCTCTGACTCCAAGAAGCATTGCTCACATACCCTGTCTGCCGCCAGTCATCACTACTTTTCCTCACTATACTAAGGGCGCCACAACAGGTGTAAGCATTGTTGTGGAAAAAAAAAAAGAATTCTGTTTCCTTCTGTGAGAATCAAATGACAAAAATCCTCCTTCTCTATTCTTGTTCATGACACCTCCTCCCTGCACGTTTTTCCAGCGGTCTCCGTGAAAACTGAGACACGATCACAATGCGAACCGAATCCAGACAACACAACACAAATAACGCATGTAAACACACGTGGTGTGGTTGGATTAATGATATTACAAATAGCATATGCAGACACAGATCACATTTTAGTCTCAAGGGTGTGTGGGCTCCATGTGTACTAGCCAGATGAAAACAAAAAACACATGCAAGTAGGCCACACTGAAATTCTTTCTAAATATAGGAATGTTTCCAATTATTTGTAATCAGAACCTCAGTGATGCAACACTAGCCAACCTATTCACCAACCGGAAATGATGTGAGAACTGGTTAATGGCATACACACTCACTAAGCAGAAAGCAGTAGTCAGTATGGGTCAGTAACTCCTTTAGCAAGATATGTTATCTCACTTGAAGAATGTTTGAGATAATGCTGCTGTGGCTTTAATTGTACCCAGGCAGGCCCGTGGTGCTAAAGACACCTGGCGTCCAAATCCTGTCAGTCACATCTCCATTTTTGGTAGACATTTTTCAGAGCCATTATATGTGCCTTGCACAGAGGCCATACACTGTTTACCAGCTCTGGCTGGTGCATGAGACTGAAGGAATGTTTTGCCAGGCAAAAGACTGAAATTCATTGGAAATGCCAGTGATACTTGGTGAAGAAGCGCAAACGTTAACCTCTGCACCAAAGCCATCTTTTCTTTTTCCTACTGTATTAGTGAAGTATTACAGCAGTTCAATATTGCATCTGCATTTAAAGTCCAGTTGTATAAATGATGACCATTTATGAAGTCAAAAAACACAAGGATGCGGATGGGTCATTATTTGCAAACTTCACAGAAACAACATCAAGCAGTGATTTAGGTGTTTTAGGAGCTGTCAGTAATACTCAACCTGCATATATTTTACATACTGGAGTCAGTCAATATTATTTATAGCTACTTGATAAAGCTGTTCCTTTGACCGGGTGGAAAAGCCCTCAAGGAACAGAAACATGCATTCTGAACCCATAGTCTCTCGGACTGAAAAAGGCAGGTCCTGAATTGTACCAGACAGAGTTAGCAATCAGACTGACTTTTAAGCCTTTATGAATAACAGATTTTGTTTCTGTCATTAACGGATCTCCAGCCAACACTGTTATCAAAAATTATCTAGCAAACTTGTTCAAATGCAGACTTCCAATTTCAGGTTACATCATGTACCACTGCAGAGATGGCCTTATCTGTAGAGGGGCCTCAAGCTCTAAAGTTAGACATGTTAGCAGTGTAACAAGGTGTCAGTGTAATACTCTGTATTTCAGACTGTTCTCCGGTCCACTTATTATTAATAACAAACACATGATGCAGTGTACTGGGGCTCAGGTGCATAATCAGCTTAGACAAAGAGCTGTTTTCTTTGCTTTATTTTCTAATCACCTTTTCTTATTATGGAAAAAGTATTGGCACCATTTTGAGTTACAATAGTTTTAGAACTCATTTAATCATACGCCGCTGAGTTGAACTGCTGAGTGATTAGAGGTTGAAGTTAGAGGTTGTGTAGCTTTAATTAATACAAAAATACAAAACCCCACAATTAGTGGGCCTATGGGGAATTTAAAAAGTCTTCAGAATACATTTGTTTGTGAAAAAAGCTTTACTCTGATCATACAAATAGCTCCTTTTTTCACTGACAAGCACAACAAAACAAATTAAGTCTCACTAACACGTGTCCCTGCTGTGCGGTACGATTACTATACTGACACACAACTGCACCCAAAAATGTACAGGTGTGCAAACCTCACACACATGCACACAAGCCCCGACATCTGCTCGCCTCCACACCCAACATCACAAACCACCTCTTGTCCCTTTGACAGCTACAACAGGTAAAGCCATACACTGTTTACATGAAAGACGATGCTTGCCGATGCAGATGAGCACCTCCCACGCAACTACCTCACTCCCAACCTCCCTCTTGGCAGAGCATACCAATTTCCACCTGGATGGTCTTCAACTATGTGCCAAGAGGATATCACGGCAGCTCCATATCCTCTGTGTGACAGTGTAATTCCCTCTGCCCTGCAGCAATGTCTGCAAAACTCAGACAGTTTACATGTTCATGTAGCTACATTGCACTGGGAAAGAGTGACTTGCCAAGTATTCTGTGCATTCATTTAATTTCTGGCACACACAGTTTAACCCCTCCAACATAAGGTGTGTTTGTTTCTTTCAATTCAGCACATGGCAACCAAAACCCAAAGCTCTTGACTGATTGTTGTATCTTCTGCTTTGTTACATTTTAATATATATTCAGTGCCATTCAAGATGAGTGAAAATACTTCACTTTAGAGATGAGAAGCAATGACCGTATTTAATGGATATAGGGTACAGGCGTGTATCAAGTTCCAGACATTATTCAACCCAGGTATGCAGAAAAAAATCTGCTATAATTAGGCAATATTATATTTCACACTTGATAACAGTACAAAGGAAACTAGTAAAATACATTTCAATCACTTAAATTCTACTTTTAATTAAATCTTCTAAAACGCAAGCCAAAAACTTCAGATCACTGACAGATGATGTTTTTTTAAATCTGTGATGAAATGTAACATGTTTTCAATCAAATACAGTAAATTCCAGTAAAGCCACAACATTATTATTTATGATTGCAAAACCTTCTGGCTGAGTGCCAGGATATTACAGTGACTTGGAGTACAATACCACCTACATTGCAAAAGCTGTTAAATGATCGCATGAGACAACCTAAAAACACACTAAAGCTAAACTGTTCATTGACTGTTTATTACAGAGTTCATTTACAATTCAACAACACAGTGACGCCCAAGCGAAGCGCTCCATGATTTCCAGTGAATCATCCCAACTCAGTGGAGTAACCTATTGCCCCCTATTGGAAATGTCAAGGCTAACGTCCCTGTCCCTGAATATCTGCAGGGCTGAGGAGAACTGATGAGACGAACAGAAAGTGAAGTGGTGTTGGACACGCATGTGTGTGTTTGTGTGCTGGCTTTGCTAGATAACGTGTTTGAGTGCCGATCAGGTTGCCAAACAAGACTCAAATAAAGTCCCAGCTCACTTGATGTCAAGCCTGACTTAGCAACAAGCTTTGGATCATGAAACCACTGGCGCAGAGATAGATTTCAGACATAAATAATATTTTACATAAATTACACTTGACTAAAGCTCCGTAGTCTAATTTATGTGACAGGGTAAAATTTAAAAATGCAGGCTTCTTATCTTTTAAACATCTACATGGCTGTCAGACTTTGCCTGTCTCTCACGGTGTCAGTTTGTCAGACAGCATTTCCCTATCATGTCTACATTTTCTACAGTCAACTGAATGTCTTTGGTCAGACTTGTTTTATAAAGACAGACAATCCTGCAAAAGGCTTTCTAAGAGCTATGTGAAAACCTTAAACAAGTTCCCAGACAGTATGAAAATTGAATAAAGGATTTTTGGAAACAGGATGTTACACCCGTCAGAGTGAGTTTGACACAACTAACAAACAGCTGAAGGAACAAACAGAGGCATATGTTCATCGTTTTTTTAAACCGATTCTCCATCGTAGGCAGCCAACAACAAACAGCCCCCACCCTCCACCCTTCACCCCAAGTTAAGGCTATCAGACAACTAAAGCTGCAAAAGTAAAATGACCTGGTGACTGTTAAAGCCCTTGGGAGAGTTTCTGTCTGGTTTCTAGGCTCATCTATCAATCCTGAGACTGGATTATCGCATATACTTCACTTTTTCCACAGACCAAGGCATGGAACTGACTTCAGATGCACACAAGTGGCCAGGTCAGGTTTTATTGATGTTTTTGGGGATATATTTCTGAGTTAATATTTCCAAAAACAACAAATAAAAATCATTAATAACTAACAAAAGGAGAAATTATGTTCACAAAAACTAATGTGGAACCTACAAAAACTGATCCATTAAAATATTTCTATATTTCATGTATGAAGTTTTACATATAGAGATTCACAGGGAAATTATTAGTTCCAGCCTCAAGCTGTAATAATGTGAATGTGGAATGTCTTGAAAAACCCACAGGGTGGATCCTCCAGTTCTAGTCCCCATTCCTCTTCCCTCTCCGCAACACAGACTAGATACAGCGCTGTGGTCCTGCCCTCCTGGCCTACAGGTCAGCGGACGCGGCGATTACCCGCAAGTCCTTGACACAAGACAAATCTGAGTGCTTTCATCTGTGTCGGTGGGTCGCCCCTCAAAGCCTCGTTACAGGATTGGCGCTCGCCAATTAGCACAATTAGCTTTTGGCAAGCCGCCGGGGGCGTCACATGGCACCAGCTTTGCACTGATGGCACCTGACAAGCCCCCAGATCAGTCATGTCTACCATCACGGGGGGTAAAGTTGGTATCAGGATGGACAGGAAAACAAAGATATAGCTTTTGAAGAAAACAAAGGCATGTGCATGTACCTACTCAGATCACTGACACAGAAAGCAATGCAAAGCATAAGCAGATGGTCTAATAAGATCAGTGGAAGACATTGCAGTCCTTACAGTACAGGTAACAGAGTCTTGCGGATGTGTCGGTCATGCGATGGACCTGTTAAGTTTTTCTCGTTTTTTATACTACTCCACAGTCATATATCCTGTTGTCATTTGTCTTTTTAAGTCAGGGAGAGAGTTTGTTTGTGAGGCCCGGATGCCTTAATGTTTTATCCAGAATGCTCTGTTGAGGGGCTCCCATGTCAAAGTCTTTTGAAGAGATGAAAAACATTTGCAAATAAAGCGGCTTTATGGGGGGAAATCCAACCCAAGCATGGGTTCCCTGCCTTTTCAGAAAAAAAAAAAAAAATTGTACATGGGTATAGTTTAGGAGGATAACATCTGGAGGTGGTTGTGCCATGAAGGAATGCAGACGCTAAAACACAGAGGCTTTAGACAGAGTGCAGAGCATCATTATATCAATGCAAGTGTGTCTACTGTATGTGTGTATGGGAAATCAGTTTGAAAAAAGAATACACCAACAGCAGGATACTGCAGGAGGCCAACACATACAGCCTCACTGCCTGCATTATGCAGTAACAACCCTGACAGACAAGTCTGTTCCTCTTAAGATGAGCTAATACACTTAAAATGTATTAAATGGGGCTAGAGCTGTCCATCAGTTCTTCATCACTGATGCAACAGCATGGTGAGACTGTGTTCTAGCACACCTAGCGAGCAGAGCTACATATAAAAACACAGGCAATGCCCGTGGCCTGAATACAATTGGTGTGCTGATAAAAGAACTCCAGACGATGGGCAGAGAGATAAGCAGAAGGGGAGGTCTGGGGCACTGACGTTCTGCCACAGTATCGTTCTCATTTGCAGCTTTGTGTTTCCTGGGCCCTCTCGCTTTTCCTCAGCCTCGCCAGTGTAATCTCTCTGCCTGGCTACACTGAGTATCTTAGGTAACACTGCTTGAGATCAGTATCTCCCCTCAAAACAAGAAGCCAGGAAGTGTTCCGTCTGTCATTATCACAATTCACCCAGCACTGTGGTTTTCCTCTTCACATCAAATCCATTCTTTATGGTTTCCTTCCCAGGGATCTTGTGTAAGTTCGTTTTTTAAACCTTTCCAGCTGAGGACAGTAAAGGAGCGAGAGACCACAGCATGTATGTGCGTCTATCTGTGTGTGGTGAAGTCGGACTGCAGCTACATTCTTGAGGGTGAGCAGTGAATTGACCACATAACACTGTGGTGTGTGTGTGTGTGTCTGTGTGTGTTTGGGGGGGGTTGACACAATGAGGAAGGGAGATTACGGAAGAAAGGTTTGTTGATGTAAAACAACTGTTTGATTTCTACGGGAGTGCGCATGCATGCATAAATGAGTACATCCGCACAGCTGCTCATCGATGGGCGTGTTGGAGCGACACACCTCGTCTGACAACACTTGGGCGCATCTGGAGGTCTCGAAGAGAGAGACAAGTTAAAAGAGCAACTTAATTATCTGGCCTGAATACCAACGACAGTCAAATGAAAACATTCCCATGTCTTCTATGCCTCGCTCTTCCTGTCGTGGCGTTTCTTCTTCTCACAAAACATGTGATCCACATGAAAGCACCGCACACCTTATCATCAGCTGCTAATTGCACTGAGAAGGAGCAGTTATAAATACAGGAAAACACAGTGACCTCAAGTAAACTGTGTTGCAAAACTGTTATTTATGTCAGTGAAACAAAAAAATCAAAGAAAGGAGGCTGCAAATTCCATCTTTTCTCAGCAGTCATTACACACAAATCTGGCTTCAAAACAACTTTGTGTGCGCTATTACCTGTAATCAAATCAAATGGACCACCTGAATCAGTCAGTTGCTCCAACCCTTGGGTGTTTTGGATGTTAATCTGCTGAAATGATTTTAAACTAAGGAGACTGCTTGCGAAATAAGTCACAAACAGTGACCTCATTTAGTGATTGGTAGAGGAAAGATGAAAGATTAAAATGCACTGTTGATCCCCAGTACCTGACTGTTCTTTTCTCAACACTGTAATTGACTTACTGTTTTCAGCTGTTTTTGCACTCTGCTATCCAACAGTAATTCAACATAATGAGAAAATCTTATGGCTTAATAGGGTCAGGTCCATGATATATAGTTACATGTACAAGCAAAGTACAACATTAAAGGCTGTGTCACACGCACTTTCCTCTGTCACACTTTTTTTTCTTGACCTAACTTTGATAAACATATTGATATTGGGTGGCTGTTTGGTTAAGTTTGGGCTTAAATATATTTCAGTTGACAATACAATGTACCTTGAAATCAATCATCTAAATTTCATCTGGAATGTATCCAGACACAAGCTCATTGACAAACAATTGCAATGGTCAAGAAAATATCTTGAGTGAATATCCATTGTTTATCCATATGGATCTATTGGTCAAACTGTGATTTGAGGGGTTTTAGATCATTGACAAGAAGAGATTAAATCACTGTTAATCCTTATAAAAGAATAAATTTTATAAATTAAATAAACTCTTAAGGACATAAAATGATTATGGCAATATTCCACACAGTCCTGTCAATTAGCACCACCATTAGCACCACAACAATAACAGTTTAGTGTATGGAGTTATTCATTTATGGTGCAGATGTATGTGAAAGGGTGCAGTCTGGTTGTCTTGTCACAACATTCAGTTTGAGCCCTGAAGACAGAGACAGCGTTATCCTCTTATTGTCATGGAGAGTTGTGCCTTGGAGACTTGAGGCACAAAGGCTGGAGGAAAGTTAGCCTTAAATCTTCTTTGGGGATAGAGTTAGACATTTGCATGATGGAAGAACATCCTCAGAGGAAGGCTTCATGTTCAGCCAGTGGAGTTAGGATAGAAAATCACCTTTATGCCAGCTGGATATCAATGACTTCAAGGGTACATATTTTTGTGCGTTTTTGTTTCATTAGTTGTAATGATACTCCAACTACTACTACTACTAATAATAATAATAATACTTTTACAGATCAAACAGCTTTGAAAGGAAGGAATGAAAAAGGGGAAAAATAGAGGAGGAAGCATATTTGTATAAACAATGTGATGCCGAGCAGACTACACCAGGAATTGCACAACAAAAACTCAGAACAGAAAGTACAGAAAAGCATGCTGCTGCTAGACAACAAAACCCTATCTGCATTTTGTTCAGCATGAGCTAGTCTTATGTAAATTTTGATGGTGAAACTTACTGGGGTGAGGGGTACCAACTGGTGGGTAAGATTTGTATACACTTGTATATGTGCACACGAGTGTATCCACACACCTTCCAGGCTCATTAAACCCCTATATCTCCACTCAAGTGGAAAAACACCCCCATCACTTTCCTCATAGCGTCCTCACTCTCTTGATTGTTCCCAGTCAACATCCACCCCTGTCACCCTTCCTCAAAAAAAAAAAAAAACCTTGAGGAGGTCAACTGAGAGATTAAGACCCTTCAAATGGGGTCATGGAGATCAATGATCAAACAGAGAACCAGGCCCAGCCCCCATGCCCCCGCTTCACCCACTTTATTTCAGGAAGCATGATAATAGAGACAAAAAGGCTGGCTAACAATTACTTCCCTACACCATGACCCAACCACCCTCTTAGTCTCTGATGGTGGCCTCACCTATAGCTGTCACTGACCATTCCACCAATCAGTGATCAGAACATCTCCATTAATTGGGTGTGAATCTCAGAAATAAGTAAGCACATACAAGCTTACTCTGGTCAGCCTGTCTTCATCAAATTATGCGTGACACTGATGAAAGGATACAGCCCGACTACATAGTTAAAATATGTCAGCAAAATGTGATACTATATTTTATGATATGTATTCATAATGTTGGTCAAAACATTTTGAATTTGCTAGAGATGTCAAATTGTTAAACAAGTGTACATACAAAAACAAAATAAAAGATGACATTTTTCACCCATCACAATGAGCCTCTAAATGATAAGATTTGGCAAAATCATACAATCACACCTGTCATACAGTGATTGATTTCATCTCTCCTGCTACGCAAGTGGTCTCTGATTTCTATTGTGTAAATCCAGAGGGGATACGCAGGCATTGGTCAAATGAGACTTCTTACATGGGAAGAACAATTTGTTGGTCGTGGGTTTTCCATCACTGTGTGAGCTACATTCCTGTGGACCACAGGAGAACAGAAACTGGCTGCGGAGCTGTGGGGTTGGTGAGATTGTTCCCTCCAGAAAACACGCCAGTGAGTTATAGGTTTTCATATGCTGGAGTAGGTTCAACATTTTTAGAGGTAAGAGCTTGCATGCTTTTATTGGGAGTTTAAAAGTGAGGAAAGAGAAAGGAGGATGTGGAAATGGATCAAAGAGTAAATGACACATGGTTTGCCAGACCATAAAAGAATTACCCAGTGGGTGCATATATTACATAGCTGTGTATACAGTACTTTGTGAAAACAAGGCAAAGAGTTGTACCATTTGTCACTAGGATTGTACATTTCTGACAGAAAGTTTTCAGAGTCAAGCAACTGTCACAGTTTATAACCAGTATTTCACCACAATGTTCTGAAAAGAGTTGTGTGTCAAGTTTGGGGCAAGCATGGCCGGGCAGATGAATGAATGCTACAAGAGAGCAAGAAAAGGGAGTGGTGAAAGTGAAAGACGCCAGGGATTTGAAACTTCCTGTTTCTAGTTCTTTATCAATGGAACTGATAGTATTCTGACACTGTAGTTGTGGGAAAAGAGGACAGAAAGTAAACATTTATCGAGAAATCGGAATGCACTTCTTTCCACAATTACAATTTTAAGGAGTAAAAACGCAATGACACAACTTTATATTGTGACCTTTTATTTACGTTTTTTCCCTCCTTTAAAAGCTGGAATCCCTCTATAGGGAAAAATGCTACAAAATGTTAAGAAGAATTAAAGTGCAGACTAAAGATGCAGAGAAGAAAATAAAGAATGTACACACAGTGCTGGATGAGTATAAATTAAAAAATACCATCCAGTATAAAATGTATGTGAACATGTAAACAAAGGGTTAAATCCAAGGTGACTGGCTGACAGTGACTTCATCTATGCAGTGCAGATGCAAAGTCTCACTTCACCACTCATCAGATGGCATTTCAGGATATGTGTAATGCTTTCTTTCACTGTCTATCACCCCCTCTCAGTGTGTGTAAAAGTGTGTCTCTGACACATTCATACATACATGGTATGGACAGACAGGTGACAAATTAAAGGAAAAATCTGAATAAATTAGTGGAGTAAAATAATAAATGCAGAGCACTGTGTGGTACAATTAAGAAATTAACATGCTGTGTGTGGCATGTTTAAAATTGCTGAGCAGGCCTAGTTGATTCTGATTTTGTACCAAGATAGCAGTAAGAGGAATAGCTTTAAGTGACTTTGAAAGAGATTTCATTGTTGGGACATGAACAGCAGGAGCTTCAGTCACAAAAACTGCTAGAGTGGCTAGTGTTTCATTAGGAACATTATTGAAACTAAAATCTGCATTTAGATCTATTGGAAAGATATCAGTAAATAGGGTTGGAAATTGTGGTCAACAGCACACGTTTGATGACCATCGATGCTCGTGCAATTTGTGTAACATGTAAGTAAGATATGGTCAGATGAATTATCCTTTACCATATTCTTGACTCATGGGCAGGTGCGCCCTTAAAGGGCAGGGTCACTGCAAATCAATGCAAAGTTGTTTTGAGTGATCACCTTCATCCTATGATTAAACATATCGATCCTGATGGGGGTGGTCTCTTCCAGGATGACAATGCTCCCATCCATGGGACACGAGGGGTTACTGATTGGTTTAATGAGGTGAATCATATGCTATGGCCTCCACTTTCACCAGATCTCAACCTAATTAAACACGTTTGGAAGATTCTGAACTGACGTGTTAAACAGCGTTCTCCACCACTGTCAACAAAACACTAAATGAGGGAATATCTTTCGGTATAATGGTGTTTATCCCTCCACCTTTTGAAGACACTTTATGTTGGTTTTTCCCTCAACTTATCATCCATCTGTAACTGTTACAACGCAGATACAGACATGTTTAAGTGAATGTAAAAAGCCACAGCACATGGTGACAGCAGTAGTCAGAGTGGGATTTCCACTCAATGCCCTATTATCATAATCCAAAATTCATATCATTCACCAACTCTACTTCAATGATTACATCAACTTAAAACTGAGGTAAAGAAATCTAAGCACAGAGTGCATGTATTTCTATTTCACAAGAAAAAACAAAAATTGAATGCATATTGATAATTTACAGTTTATCACTTCCACAGTCTGTGGTTTACAGGAGAACTCAACATCTGAGAGGCTTTTCCCTTGACCCACTGTAGAAAAAAACACTTTATACAGGCCTTGACAACAAATGAGGAGATGTTCTCAGCTTGGCTTGTGATTGTGTCAACAGCAGTCAGCAGCAGCCAAGAGAAAATATTGTTTTTGTAAGGAAAATTATTCTATCTAGGATCAGCTGAAGGCAGAAAACATGGCATATATGAAACAAACGAAGTCTGTGTCAATGTGCCCGCGTGTGCCTGAGTGTATGTGTGTGTCTGTTTCTGTCAAAACATGGCAAATTGATGTTTGCATGCTGGTTGGTGAGGAGGTGAAGATTTGTCACTGTCTCCATTCTGCTCCGGAGTACAGTCGCCTTGATTTTCCGGAAACTGAGGCGAAGAGAGCTGGGAAAAATGTTTAGAAACACAATTTAACAATTAACACCAACCTTCTGTATTTCACTTCATTGTTTTCGTTAGTGTGACACACAGAATGTCCTGTGATGACGCATTTGAGCGGCTGCTGTGTCTGTGCGGTGTAACTTTGTCACAATGCATAAGCCACATCAGATTTAGCTTTGGTACACTGAAAACAGATGTGCTCCAATTCATACCAGGCATTGTTTTCCTCGCAGTGGACTAAAGCATAAAAGGGACTGTTCGAGCTGACTTGACTTTGCAAGTGAGTGAGTGAGTGAGTGAGTGAGGGACTGAGAGTGTGAAGGAGACGAGAAAGAAACAGAAAGAGAGTGTGTGGGGGGTGCTTTTCCCGTTCAGTCATCTGGGGACTTTGACCACAATGTTTTAGTGCTTCTGTCTTCAATTTTGGAAGGGAACCTCATCATGGTTCTCAAGGTTAGATATTGCAGCCTCCCCCTTTTTCCTGTTCCCAGTATTTCTTCGTTATCTCTGTCTTTTCTGTATTCCTTCCCCGTTTCCACATAAGCCTGCTCTACCCCATTTTCTTTCTCCCCCTCTCTGTGACCCACTCCATTGTTTTTCCACTCTTCATGCAGTGTATCATCAGTTTCTTTCTGTCTTCTATCTCTTCCTCTGATAACACAAGGACCAACAGAACCAAAGAGACCTCTACCTCCACAACACTGACAGTATTTTCTAAAACAAGAGCCCCTCGCGGACGCAGTCCATTAGGCCCAGCCATCCAAACAGACCTGCTTTGTTGAGGTGTTATATCAACAGGGTGACCTCCCCTCCACTCCTCCCCAGCTTCCTTGGGCCCCCCAACGGCAGGAGATTGATGTCAACAAGGAATTTTGTCCCACGTTTCCTTCTACCTCCTCCAGACCCACCCTGATCCTGAAAAACACTTGCAGCAGCACAGAGGGCCCCAGTGAAGCCTTAACAGGCCTGCTGAGCTGTATTACCCCACCGCCACCCTCTCTCACCCCTCACGTTAGCAGTGCCAGAAACACCTTTAGTCACTAATGTGACACCGTAAACAAGGACTGCCCCAGAAAACAGCACTAGCAATTGCAAGTATGTGTGTGTGTTAAGGAAATGAGCCACCTTGTTCTGTCAACAGAGCGGTTGCTGTGAGAAGAAAGCCAACATGGAGACGTCATTTGTGTGCAGTGTCATCGCCAGAAGAGCTGCCAATAGCATTCAGACCAACTAAATTTGGGCTTGTTTCATGGGTGGTGCTTGTCAAACATTCACAAGAAGCAAAGAACCTGCAATGCAGCTGCTGTCTTTGGAGGTTTGCAGAGTTTAAATGGAAAACCGTTGCAGGAGTCAGGGGCCTGACACGGGACATTTGCAAAATCCAATACATGTTCCAATAAAACTCTGCATCAACACATAATTTCATTCATCTGTGGGTCTAATCTAATTTTGCAATCTAAATCATGTACAGACCTTCAGAGACAGACACTACATGGCTTCATCTACAGGCCTCCATCCATGGTTGTAACATTATATACATGTAATGATTGCTGAAGGGAATGTGCACTTTAATATTTACATGCATGATCCATTTAAATTTCACATAGGACATTTGACAAAATTTGCAGTATAGAACCTCAAAGTATGTCATTGTCAACTGAGGCTTAAGACTTCTGTGATGACAAAAATATCAAAACAAATTTTTGCAAACAAAGAGTTAAAATGAATATGATGTGCCACAGAATATTCCTGCTTAGAAAAAAATGAACAATTTTTACTATGAATTCAATAGCCAGTTTGTTTTTCTTTAACATCATTATTCCATTTTGAGGATCTTCTGTTTCAATTGCAGATGAAAATCTCAATCAGAGAGCTATCACAGTATCTGTACATCACTGTTATTTTTGTGTATAACCTTTTTTGTTTTTGTTTCAGCAATTTAATCTTTTTTGCTTGGGATTTGCAATGCAATGAAATGGCTACAGTATATCATCTACAAGGAATCTTAAACATAATGGATTTTTTTAAACTTATTAAAATGGTCACATTACAAACATTTAATTCCAGGACTCCTGAACAAATCAAATTTTGCCCAGATTTGCTTCTGGAAAACAAAGAGAACGAAGACCGTTCCCAGTGTCAAAGAGCCTCCACGAAATGCCAACTGTTGCAAGACCAGCAGCATTATAGCCATACATCACATATGGTATATACAAAACCTTATGTATGACTTCTTGTTTTAATTTAGAATGACCTGTCGACTAAACATTTAGACATGCTTAAACCGTTTAAACATTTCAAAGGGATTACTGAGGATGTTACCAGACTGAGTTTTCCAGAGCAAATTGTTATGGTGGATCAAAGGTTACGACTCTTTTGAAAAGGTTATTTTAAACGTGTTATAGATTACAGCAATCTTTAACATTATTACAACCTTTACTCAGGAAAACAAATGTGATTATTTTTTTTACCTGCATATCTTGCTAGTGGTTAGCTATTTTAATCATGGTCTTTCAGATGAACTGACCTTAATATCTACGCAATATAAAGGCCACAATATTAACCATTAATAGCAGTTTAAACTTAGTTAAGGAAAAAAAAATCATCTACGTACTCCATTCCTCTTCTAACCTGGCGATGACCTGATAAACGTCGCAAAGCTCCTTTGAAGCAAAAGTTCCAGTGAAGTAGCTCCACTCGCCCAAAACATCTCCAAGTGATGTGCACTGACCCTTAGTATGACTTCTTTACTCAGGAAAAAAAGCTAATGGAAATTCTGATAAATAATGAAAACACACGTAGCATACTGGGTATATATGGTGTCATATACGAGACCCTTAAAGGAGACATGCACATGTGAGATAAATTGGGCTTTGTGAAAAAAGACGAGGCTGTACGACTGATGTAGCCACTTTTTCTGCACTGATGTGGTAGCTAGGAAAGACTCCTTGGAGGACAGATGCTTTAAGGTTTTCTCAAGCTGAAAATGACTGTTTAGTGAAAAAGACAACATTAACTCTGTTAACCTACTTTCCTTGGATTTAAAAAGCAGGTTTCTTGGAATAGAAAAAAACATTACTTATGCTTCATTGCATGTGTTAAATTTTTTAACAGTGTGACGTATAGCCTATATGGAAACACTGAAAACTCCACAACAACTTAAGTACAAAATATCTTGTATACATCTCATATAATGTACCCTAAGCCTAACCCTTCAGCTAAAGCAGCTATGCAACTAATTTAATCAGAGAGGTAATTCACAGTGCACACATATTCCACATAAAATAAATGAATGAATGATACAGTTTGTGTTAAGTGTTTTCAAAAGTTCAGCGAGACACACTGACTGACACGTTCTAGTGTTCACTCTGTGGCCTTACAGGAATGCTTCCAACAAGCCTGCTGCTGGCGATGATAAGGTTTTAGAAACAGGAAGTGGCATATGTTTAATTGTGCTTTTATCCTCATCTGAGGAAACACACTGCACTTATACTGGACCTGCCAGGCTGGTGGAAAGAGTGGTTTGCCACATGTTTCTGACATTTAGTACTTTTAGTGTAACTTTTCAATATTAAGCAACTCAGCTCTACAGTGGCGCATGTTGACAACCTTTATCAATAAGTAATATGGAGACATAAATATTCCCAAACTGCTGGAGACAAACCATCCTAAAGTTATGGGCCCAATGTGTAGTAGAGTAACAAAAAGCTTAGACTTAGTCTTAAAAGCCTTTTGAAAGGCTAGTTGTTTGACCTTCGGAAGTCTGTACCTGTTTTACATTTTCATCAGTATGGTGAATAAATAATGTTTTATCACAGGACATATATTGTTGCTTACTTTATTCTTAATATATGTTTCCGAGATGCAAAGTCCCACAACTGAGGTGAAATCTCCCCTAAAGTAAGCTAATAGCAATAGCATGGGAACTTGGGGAGAACTGAAAATAAACTCCAGGAAGAGACCCCTACGGATGTTGAGCAAATGTTTGGTTAACATACAGAGGGTTTGTCCTCTTGCACCTCTCCAGTGGTTGAGTGGGCTTACTATTTCCACTTTTTTTCTATTTTATTTGAACAGTGTGACATGATATGATTTTACCTGAAGCTAGAACTGTCATTAAGGAGGACAAGGAAGGGTTATTACTCTCTTCATGAACTTGACGTGCAGTATAGAGGCAAAGAAACAAAGTGTTAAAAGAGGAGGTGGAGTCAATGATCTCTTTCATAGCTGGTCTTAAAATTTTTTGTTTCATCCTAGCAAAGATTACTCGTGAGTCACTGAACACTAAGCTCCTTCAGTGACACAGCCATGAGTCAGATGATAATATGCACACACGGGCAACACTCATAATGACCGTGTAATTTCAAACACACAACTGTATTACAAAGAATATACACACACTTTGAAAACCATGCCAAATAAGAATAAGAGAAGTATCTCTTTTGTACCCACAACTGAGTTCAGTGCTATGAGCACGACACCCTAGAGACCCTGTAAGTGTCTTATTTAAACTGTCTGTCAGTGGAATTAAATTTATCAATTTAATATGTTTTCTCCCCTGACAGGTTTCAAAGCCTTATGTTAAGACTTAAGAAATCACCAGCTTGTCATAAATAGACTAAACAGGATGAAACTGATATAGGCTCTATTACCAATGGAAATAAGAAATTACTGCTTCATGCATGTCTGGATTTCTGTGTATGTAAGTGCGTATATGACTGAGACAGAAAGAGCATGACTTTAAAAAAAACCAAAATGAACAGCACTGCTAAAAATTTCCATCAGCTCAATTATGTTTAGCTAATAGAAGCAGACACAGTATGAAAACAACTGCATCAGTAATAGCATCAGCTTCCTCAACCACCCCGATCAACTCACTTTATGTAAGTCATTCATTATGAACTGAAGTGGCCCTCCCAGCACGGTGCAAAAAAGGCCTTTAGGCAACATCCATCTCATCCCTACATTCCCATAAGCCAATCTCACGTGTCATCAGTGTTTGCAAACAGTTCAGAAAAGTCAATACTTCCAGAGACTGATGCAATGACAGGTCAAATATGGCAGAGGACACATCACGCTAAGACCAGTAGGAAAGTGTGGGCAGTTCACAGACTGAATTAATTGGCTACGTTATGAGGGCCAACAACGAGACCAGTGTTGTCGGGCTTAAAACAAGAAGCTGCCATTTAAAATATCAATAAGATTAGTGGGTTTCTGCGACTATAGCGCCTTGTGCTCCAGCAAAACCAATCCATACTAATTAGCTAAACTAAGTTAGACTGATTCAGGGGGGAGTCATAGGTTTGCCTCAAGTGCGTTCAGTTTGATTCACAACAGAATCTGGTATAGAACTTGTCTCTCCATCATCTTCCACTGCAGAATTCACATCAGTGAAGAGCAGCAACGCCGGTGGTCTATGCTAGGAAATGCAGATGGTTCGCCAGGCATCCATCTTAGTTATCCTTCAGAAACATTAAATAAGTCTCTGCAGATGATGCATGTGCGTGTATACATTTGTGTGTGTGATTTTGTGAGCACGCAGGAAAAGTGAGGTTCCAGGTTTTTGAAACATGAGTGAGTAGTGCATAGGGAATGCTAGCCATAACATCCTATTCCAAGAGTCTCCTTCTGTGAGGGACCTTGTAGTGGTAGAGCATGGTTGGCAAGGAGGAGAGAGAAACACAGAGAAAGAGTGGTGGAGCAGACAGACTACCCTAGTTGTGCTGTATTTTATTCCTGCCTCCACAAACAGTGATTAACTCTGTCCTGAGGGGAGGTGATGACATGACCTACTACTCCATGACTACTACATGACATTTCTACTATCTTCTAACTATTACAGCCTGTCAGTTGGTGGAGTGGCAAACTGTTGTCCAAGACAAAAGAAAAAAACACTAGAACAAAATATTTGTACTCATGGGGCTCTGTATTGGCCAGTGCTGGTAAGAGGCTCAGTCAGAAGTACATTACCCTCCTACTCGGTCAATATAGAGGATTAGAAGAGCAAAACCTGTTCCATACAGTATGGAGTCTGCCGCCTGAAAGACAACTCAGTGGCCTCTGCAATTACCTGTAGCTATAGAAATTACTTGGCACTCAAATAGGGATGAAATATGAATAATAAGTCATATTTTCAGTTTTGAATATTAAATGCCAAACACTGACCTGCCAAATAGCAAACAATAGAAATCTATGCCTTCAATAAGAGGGGAAATCTTAAAGGCAAATTTTAAAAAAAACTGGGGGAATCTGTGTTCCAGAGCTCAAAAAGCAGTTTCATGGACCATTTACCGACAAGAATAAAAAGCATGCATCTTGCAAGCACATGCTCTGACCCTGTGAAACAGATGAATGTATTACAAAAATGAGCTGATTCTGGAAAATCCTGCTACATATTACAAACTTATCATGGCCAACTGTTATGTCAGATATTTATATTAATAATTTATGTTTTTACGGCTAATTAGAGGTGTTCTAGAACACCTCCCCAAAGAGGTGTCTGCCAGGCATCCTATTAAGATCCCCAAACCAACTTAATTGGTAAAGTGGTTCCTCCAAGCACCTTCCCAAGCACCTTCCAGATGTTCAACCTGCTTAATCCTGTCCTGGAAGGTGAGCCAAAACACCCTGCAAGAGAAATGTATTTCTGCCACCTTTCTATAATTAAGTATAAAAACTGGTCCATTGTTCCTCAATCAGGGTGGAATTTGCATTAATGCATTTTGTTCAACAACTGGTTGAGGCCTCCTTTCCAGCGCCTTGGCTGAAGATTTCCACAGGAGGATAAGCAGTTTAATATCCGAACTGCAGAGCACCATGTCGCAACACTGAAGAGACGAGTCAAGCAAGACAGCACAACATTTAGAGCTTTTTGTCTTAAAACTTTGCATACTCCACAGAGGGCATGTCTGTCGAGTTTCATGAGTTTCTCAATGTCTTCCTCCCACACTGCTCCGTAATATCCCCAGTCGAGGTAAGCAGTCAACCTCCCCTACTGAGAAGCCCCTATTCTTTCTTGAGTCCAAAAATAGTTTGCCAGAACCTTACACAGGCCAACCCAAAAGTCTGTCTTCATGAACTCCCCAAACTCCTTCCAAATTCTTGTTTTTCCTTCTGCAACAACATAAGCTGTGGTCCTACTGAACTCCAGATTCTTGTCCACTGATTCAGATTTCCCATAGGCAAACTGAGCCAGAAAAACATACTTCTTCAGCTTTACAGTGTCCTTCAATGATGGTGTCCCCTAGCAGGTAATCAGACCACTGCCATGACAGGCACCGAAAAACTCTCCAGTCACAACTCCTGGAGGACACATCGGCAATGGAGGCTTTGACCATGGCACAATTTGATATCATGTCCCCAACCTCCACTGAGATGTCAGAATAATTTTACCAGAGGTAAGAGTCAGAGACTCCTGTGCAAAGGGGCTTCAGTCAGACATTGCTTGTTCACTCTCACTGTTCATTTGGGTTTAGTACCGTTTTGTGATGGCTTTTAACACCACTTGATTCAAGTCATCACTTAGCACCGTATGCTCAGACATGGTGTTCATTATGGACAGCCTATCACTAGCACAGAAGTATAATAACAAAATGCAACTCAGGCTCACATTAGGCAGAGTATTCTGCTCAGTCAGCCACTCAGGGCTTCTCCATTATTACCTACTCCCCCAAGTCCCCATGAGAAACTATGGAGTCCCCAGGCAGTGGCCTCACTTGAACCCACCTAGAGTCTGAGCCTTTCCTTCAGCAACATATTGGGAAGTTATAACCAGCATTACCATACCCATTTGGTGCCCTGGGAAATTCTGTACCAGGAGAGTCAAGTCCAGCAGTTCAATTCCAAAGCCACTGCTGCACATAGAGATGACTCGAATAACATTTAGTCGGTATGCCTTCAAGTTCCCATAGCTTTGGGTCAGCATACCATGCCCCTGTCTTGGCCCATCACCTAGTTGGCAGCGTACTAGACTCCTGCATCTGACCTTAGAGGGTGCTGACCCACATGACATTAGCCCCATGTTATCTGTTTGGGCAGAGCCTTGCTACGTCCAGTTGGGACTTGCGTGCAAGCTCTTGTTCAAGGCCTGGCTGCAGGGGAGGTCCTAGTTTCCGTATTTCAGATGAGGTTTCTCTTTTTCCAAAACACCAATTTATCAAGATCTTTTGATCACTGTTAGTTTGGCCTCTTACCAGGGATCAGTTAGCTCTGGGAGATCCGACATGAGGTGCTGCTTCCAATAACACTGCTCCCTGGTTCATAGGGGCACAGACACCACCACCATGATAAAGCTGTGAATTTCTAGGTCTGCTGAGGTCTGTTATTAAATTAAGAGACTGACAAAATTATAAGTCATTCTGATACACAGTAGTTACAGCTCAGCTCTGAAACCACCACTTAGACTATCTTACAATCAGAACAGGTCCCATTACAGATCAATCCATGTGTATGTGTATACTTACTATTTACTAGTGGGTATAGGTGTCGGCACAATTAATACATTGAAAAACTGCTTTTTCTGATCAAGAAAGACATGTCATGTTTTATGAATCTGTGGAAGATGCATGTTTGTGAAAAACAACCTGAGGTTAACTAAAGTTGCATGGCAGCAATGCATGGGATGGAGTAAATAAACTGTAAACCGCGCTAGGCTACCTGGTTTGGCGTCCTTGCAGCAGGCTTGTCCTGGTGGTTGGCAAGGATAAGGAAAGGCAGCGTGCAGAGCTGTGGGTGCTGCAGGGCTGAGTGGAGCTCGTTCCGTGCTGCCTCGAGGTCCTCATCTGATGACGCGCTGTCCAATACAAAGACTACACCCTGTGACCCTTGGTAGTAACGACTCCAATATTTCTTGATGTTGTCAGCACCTGTAGACAGATGTGATAGGTGTCAACCTCTAGGAGGAGTAATTTGATTTAGGGAGAAGCATTTTTCCTCTTTGTACCTTGATTCATTTACATACTGAAATTCATGTATCACAGCCTCTTGAATCTGATTTGCAGTAACCAACCTTAAGATATTTTCAAGGCAAACCGATGTCAAAAAAATTCTAAGGTAATACTGTTGTAATGTTTGATAATGTTACATCCAATTTTAAAAGTCAAACATCCACAGTATTTCCTCTTTGTCTGGTGTAAAAGCAAAACCACCAAGTGAAGTTGTGGTTTGAAGTTCAAACTGCCCCTTTTCATGCAAAATTTCTTGGCAGCTCCTCAAGTCATTCTTAAGACACAGGAGTGATCTCCTCAAAGAAGATACACATACTCACTGGATTATTCAAATGGAGTCTGGGCTTATTTTCAAGGCTATTCTGACACTGAGTTCACTGTGAACAACATATGGTTCCTTTTTTGTGTGTTAATTTGGCGCAAGAACGTCCGCTCACAATGGTTTAGTTCACAGCAACTTTATTTGTTTGTGCAAGTAATTTGAGGAAGAGACCTACATGTTCATGAAATGAGTCAGTTGTGTCCCTTTTACCACCACCTCCCTCTGCTGCCACTACCAGCCAATCCTTTCCCTTTATGAGAGTGTAGGTGATGCTTTTGAAGAGGGAAAAAAATATATAGAGAAATGTTTAACTTTTTTTTCTATTATTCTCATGAAAAGTTCTCCTTCAATGTAAGGGCACCTACTTTGTGGAATTGGTAGGCACTGACCCAGCCCCAACCACAGCCATAACACTAGTCATTTTTAGCTGAAGCAAAACATTACCATGTGATTACTTGAGCTTAATGGGGCTAGTTCACTGACTGGGACTTTTCCTGACCAGCTACAGGACAATAATTTCCCTTTACAATTTTCAGAAACTGCAACCCTGTAAAAAAAAAATTCTTTGAATCTGAACACCATTTTCCAATCTGAAAAACATAAAGAAGAATCAGTCTTATGTACCAGAGCTGCAACATAAACTCTGGTTTAATGTCTTGTCTGCAAATAGTACTCAGACTGTGGAAATGCTCACCATATCTACAACCTTTCTTCTTTTCCTCCAGAAAGCAACTATGGCAAATTTTCAGTACACCGCTTTTCAGTCCTGGAACATTTTTTTTTTTTTTTAAATAAAAACAAAAAATAAAAAAACACAGTGTGCCTCCTTAAGGTCAGGAATGACTGCCCGATGACAGCTGCTGTCTCTCTTCATTGATGCTGACATACTCACTCAACACCACAAACCATGACATGCTAGTCATATCCTCCATGTTACTCATGCTCCTTTAGCATTGGGACAACTTGCGACAGTTGAAATCCATCCATTATATCTGACTGAGCACAACTTGACCACAACCGCTCATCTCTCTCAATGCAGAAACCACAAACTCCAACAGGAAGTGAGTTTGGAAACTGCAAAGCCAAATTTCAGGTGGGATGTCACTTTCAGTACAGAGGTAGTAACACAATTTATCTTTTGTTCAGAAAAAAAACTATATCTTAAAAAAAAACTCTGCAGAAGTTAAATTAATCATGATTAAGATGATCAAGTAAGGCTGGATGGAGTTAGAGGAAGTTTACAGTTGCTTATTCAGTTGCTTGTTACAATTCTTGCAATATGAATCTGTATTTTGCTATCTCAAATAAACCACAGTATGGGCTATTGTAATTTTGGATAAACTCATTATTCAGCTGCCTGCTGTCTTTTTCACAACATGTTTTCCATTAAATTGTGCTAAATGTTTGTTCTAGATGATCACCAAACCTGTCAACACTGTATACACAGCTACAAAGGGTCCTATCACACTGCATACGCAAGTACATGCACTATGCTTTTAGAGCACGTACTTTCTCCGGTTAAAATTATCCTCCTCCGTCTGGTGAGGTTACTTCCTTTGCAATCTTGTGAACTGTTGTTTTGTTATTGTTGCTCATAGTAAGGTAATTGCCAAGAAGTGACGAACTGTGAGGCTGGCAAATGTTTAAACATCACGAAGTGCTCTCAGTGACATTTACCTCCCCTCCCTCATGCTCTCCCTCCCTTCCTTCTTTCCTCCCCCACTCTTTCTACTCACACCTCTCACTGGAGTGGAAAGCTATCAGACAAAGTGGCACTTGAGAGATTGACTAGGAAGTTTCTCTCATCTTTGCCTGGAAATGGTGGAATGTCCGTCACGTCTCATTGGACTCATTGGCAACTTCTGCCATCTATTGGTCTAACAGGAGGATTTCAAAACATGACGTCATGATTCTTGGGAGATGCTGGCAGCCCTACTACATACCATTTATCAAATAAGTGCACCATGAGGAAGACCATTCCTTTGCTTGTTTTTCTCTCTTCCTTCCTACTTTCTACTTTTCTGCCCTTAACACGTGTATAAATCCTATTTGTATAGCTTGTAAATATAAAAAGCATGTTTCATACTCATTATAGATTCCACTCAGATGTGATAAGCCCAAATTCTACAGCACAGCACACAAGGCAAAAATAGCATGTCAGTGAAAGTCATGTCTCTTATTGACCCTGCTGAGTACTGACTCATCAGTTGGAAGACTGATTGCCTCATTCATCCACTGTACTATATGAATGAGTTAATGAAGAGCCAAGCCATAAAGAGTTACCTAACTGCACTGTTTGGGGAATTACATAAACAAACAGAGAAATATGAATTTACTCCTTGTACTCATTAAACGTATCACACAGCACAGTTTGTGTCTTCTGGTTGAATGCATCCTGAAGGAAGAAAACTAGATTGTTTGAAGTTTTGCAATCACATATTTTATTGTACCTATGTTCCCTAAACTTCTTGTGTCTACTTCTAACTTAAGTTACGACTTGCACTTCCCAGAATGGCTTTCAACATCCTCTTCACTTGCCTGGACTTGATACATTTAGCTTCTGGTTTAATGTGTAGGTACAGAGAGCAACAAAGCAAGCTATCGTGTTAGTAATGGCAAGAGAGCAACAATTTACAGTCTGGATGAAATATCACTAAACATATCTTGTAGCTGTATTACATAATCGTCTAGTGGGGATAGCCCTGGCCAAAGGAATTGGTATCGCTTGCTTTTCCAAGACTGATTTAATCCCTATGTGAGTTATTAAACATCAACGCAAAATGGTGCGTAAGCTACGGGGTATTTTCTCTTTAGTTCTGAGGGAAAGAAAAAATGTATACCATTGTAAGTGTCCGAAGTGTGACTGGAATGCTGCAGAACACATGAATCCATGCCACGTTTCAACATTTCTCACAATATTACACTGTGAAAAACAAGTCTATGATGTCAAAATAATGCTCTGATAGAAATCTGATCTGAGGAAATCACCTTTCCCAGCCCACGATTCCCTCCATCTCTCACTTAACCAAGCAAAACTTTTTCAACCCTCTGCAGCAGATGAGGCTGAAACAATGTGTGTAATTACTTATTCAATGTACTGCATACAACACATGAATGTATAACATTTATGCATGCTTTGAGGTATGGGAGACATGAATCTTAATGATTGCATTGTATGTAAAGTAAGTGCTACGCTTCATAGACATTTGATGATTCATTGCATATGCATGGCCAACTGCTACAGGCCACTGTTATGTTAAATGCTTACCACAATACCAGTCATTACTGATGCAGCCAAGTCTCCCTGTCCATAAAACATTTCTTATGATTCTTCTTCCTTTGATGTAGCAAGCAAAGTGAATTACTGACGGTGAACTTTAAAATACTTTGTACTTTTGAATTCTTGTTATACCAAGTTGGAAGTTGTCCATTTTAGTGCTGAAACAGTTAGTCAAGTAGTTAGAGCAACAGAAAATGTTTGATAATTTATTAATTTTCAAAGTTTTCAAAACTAACAAACATTACTTAGGTTTGCTGCTTCTCTTTGCCTTTGACATCATTAGAGTAGTCCCAGTAGTTTTATTTGTGCTAAAATTCTGAACTACTACAATTCAGAAGCAGGCACAGTAGTAGATATTGAACCTTATTTACCTCATAATAAGAAAACCACAGTATGATGTTTCAACTTACTTACTTAAGACTTTCTTTTTGTGGTGTATTTGATCACATCTATTTAGACAAAGTTAGATTTTGTTGAGGGATTGGGTGTGGGTTCAGGGACACTATTTGAGACAAAGGATAAAGCTGATAACGTGAAAATACGGACAACAGCGTATTTAAAGGTTCTGTGCAAGTCATGACGGCAGTAGTGCAGGTAGAGAAGAGAATGGGAAAAGCAGACATCTGCTGGTTACACAAACACAAGTGGCAACAACGTTCCAGTGATCAGGTTACTTCTTTGTTTTCACCAAAGTGTGACTATGAGTTAATAAACCAAACGCAGAGGCAAATGCCAGTAAAACATAAGTAAACAATTACATGGCAAAAATTGAAAGCAGAGAGTCTTGTGTTTTAATTTAGATTCACTTTCAGTTGTGTTTGATGGCTGGTGTTTCTGAGTTCATCTGCAAATTCAAACATGTGTGATGGTCCACATTTAAAAAATGAGTCAACATAGTTGAAACCTATTATCCTATATTTCCATTTGGTCTAAATTAGGCTACTGTTGAGACTTGTTCTGTTTGTTGTTGGGTATTGATGCAGGTATGGTTACAGATTCACAGTCAGCTGGAACAACACTTTTATATACATTTCTGTCCTAATGTTGACACTTTTGCCAACTTTTACCTTGGACAAAATGCAAACATGTTGCTAATAAGGTCTATTTTCACTCTTGAAAGTTGAAACACTAAATGCAAACCTCTTTGAAGTCTCCCTAACGAAAAGCAGACAGTGTTTTTTCCCCTGAACAAAACAGCTACAATACAGTAATGGGAGGGAGTGCTGGGACCAGTAAGGGAGGCCTCTAGTAATAAAGTTTGCTTACTTCATTGAGGAATGAGCTGGGGCTGGAGCTGGAGTGAGGTGGAAAACACTTCAGCTGTTGATACATCAACCTGCAGTCTCAGCAGTGTCTGTTTTTAAGTAAACAGTTCCTGTGTGAGGCCTAGCCTGAAACACACATCAGTCCCTCTCATTTATGCACATAATTGACAAAGCTGGTTTGCAAAAATGCAGCACCTCTGAATATTTGAGATAAGAAGTTGTGTTATTGTGTGTAAATAATTTGGCTGCATACTGTATTCATTCCTTGCCACTCCTGATCCCTCCTGCCCACTGGGTGAGCAATTCTCATCATGTGCCACTGTGGCTGGCACAGCTGTCTATAACAGCTGTTATAGTAATGTGTAATGTGTCTGGCTCAATGTGTAATAATGAATCACCATACCCTTGTTATTTAAATTACACTTTACCCAACCCTCTTCAACATATAGCCCACTGTATTGGCCTATATGAACAAAAATGTTGAGTGCACACATATATATCCCACTTGCTCTTGCACAAGCACACTGTAGCTGCAACATCAAATTTTAAATTCAAGAGCTGGTTTGGCACATTCAAACTATTAATGCGCTGTCCCCTCATGGTGTCTGTGATGTACCATTCAACAAGTATCAACAAAAACCCAACATCAAATAGGGTAATATCCTTGAATGAGGCCTCAAATAGAGATCAGTTACACTGCTGCCCTCAGAAGTCCAAATCAGAACAGTCTGCAACTGCCAGCATCTGCTTTAAACCCAAATGACAATTTACAAATTATTTCACTTTTGGTCAGGTCCTTTCCTGTGCAAAGGAGAAGAGTCCCTGCTGGGCAAAGTAACACACACTGTGGTCCTGTTTGATAGAAATAAGAACCACATTGGGTCTGCGATGACTACAATGTAGTGGTTTTGTTCTGAGACGTGATCGCATACTTCCTTTGCCTGTTGGTGGTCATAGACGGCTAGTAAACGCCCTGTGATATTCTTGCATCCCTGCTCGCCCTCCCTCATGTTCTCTGTATGTGTCCATGATAAAATGAACTCTGTACATGTTCCAAGAACAGCAGTGTGCAAGTTCAATTTTAGATGTAACTCTATCACATTCGCTGCATGTACCACGTATATATGTTCATATACTCATCTACAAATAGAAGCATATAAGCCTTTAAATTGAAGCAAACATCTTTCACTATAAACTGTCCATATTTGTGGACAGTGACAAGAACACTGCATGTGCACACTGCATGCAAATATCTACCACTCTACTTAAGATCAAAAGCCTAAACTCTTAACCACAGCCACAACACTAAAGAACAACAGCTACGAGTGGTGATTATTGGGACCACGTCTTCGTCAGCTGTCATTGAGTGGCATGAATGCACACTGAAATGAACCGTCTAGACTTGACGTCATGTCACTGTCCAGACATACGCGCACACATTCACACACACTCATACACACTTAATAGATTCCTCCCTGCGTCCCCAGAGGTGCCCTTCCCACCTAATCCCCATACCTGGCGCCAGCTGGGTAGCGAGTGCTCGCTGGACAAAAGCTCACCAGATGCAAAATTCTCAATGTCAGACAAATGAAAAGCCTTTATTACGCTTTATTCCAATGAGTATAAAGAGCCTTGCATTCAACAGTGTTACAGTTTAGCTGCAGTGACACTGCCGACTGATTAAATTAAACGTATCCACCTCTTCATGCTGGACATCTTAGAATGAAAATGCCCTGATGGAGCACAAGATGATTCCCTCTACTCTTCAACAGTCTCTTCTATTAAACAGTACCCTTTAACTTACCTCTAAATTCTCAAGGCTGACATTTTTTACGTGCATTAGTCTTATGTGACTGTGCAGCCTGATGAGGTTTTTTTTTCCTCTGAAAGAAGACAAGCTCTGTAGTGAGACCACACAGTTTGTCTTTTAGCGTGCACATGTGTAGTCTGCTGTTCAGCTGTGGAAACCAACTTATTTAGACTTATTTATTTCAGTTTAAGCTTCAGTCAGACTTTGGATTTAATTATGTCACAGCTGTTGCAGCCATACTCTCCGTGTTTGAAATTTCTGTCCTGCACATGCACATGTGTAAAAACCCAGTTGGAAAACCTGTTATCCATACACATGACCAAGAATGTGGTTTTCTCTAGGAAAAATCCAGCTGCAATAACCAGGTTTTTCTTAATCCTTTACTCCAATTAATGGAACATTTTTTGGTTTTATTTTGCTTCTAATAACAAGATTATTTACATGCATGTAAACACACTGTATTACAAGACAGGCAAGTCCTGTCAGACAGCGACTGTGAAGCAGCGCACCTTTATCAAGGCCAGACAATGTGTACAAATCAATAAGCAAAGAAAGCTTGACAGAGGGAGAGAAGACTGAAAGAGAGGCTAAAGAGAGACAAAGATAGTATATCAAATAGTAAAGAGAAGAAGGGATGGGAAGCAGAAAGGAAAGGAAGGAAAAAAGAAACAGAAACCAGAGCTGAAGATGAGAAAGAAAACAAATGAAAACAAGATGGCAGGGACCTCAATGACAAATGCATGAGTGAGACAAACGTATAGCCCAGTCTGAATCATTATAGGCATCATACATCAGTGTTTCCTGCACATAAGCTGCTTTGTGCCGCTGGTTTAAAGGGCAGCTTGCGCTTACGACAATCTGGCCCAGTGCACTCAAGGCAGGGAGAGTTAAAAATGCATTACCCCGCTTAGCAACAACACGAGTTACAGTTGTGAGTCAACTACACTTACATGGATACATAGCCTGCAACATTTTAATGACAAAGGGAACTGGCTCCGAGTGCCATGTATGGGTTCATTCCCAGCTCTTTGCTGCATGCAAAATTTTGCAGCATGCCAAATGTGTTGACCTTAGCACTTGCTTATTTCCCATGTGCCCTCTTTCCTGTTCAACTTAAATCACTTTTGTCTCTCAGATGAAATGGGTTGAGCAATAATCAGTCTTGCCCAGCCAAACAAATAACAAGGATAGAATAACTGCATATAAAAAGTGTGAAGGCTTGGGCTTTTGTGAAGAAAGATTTTGTGTATTTTTTGTCTTCTCTACTTGCTTCATGAAAAGAAGCAAATACCTAACTTACACTTCTTACCACATCTGCATTGGTACCATAAATGTTCTTTCCAACCACCAGTACTTAAGGTCATGTACATATGCAAGACCTGCTTTAGATTTCATACTGTATAGGGAGAAAACCTCATTGACATTCAATGGGTTTCCGGTGGGAGAGGACCGAAATGCATGGGAAGTGCTTCACTTCTTCAAGCTCCTCAACAAGCTTCTTCCCTTGCCTTAGTCAAGGCTGAGTGAAGAGAACAAGCCACAAAGGTATTGTGTAAAACAAGTTTTTTGGGGTCCGGAATACTGATGTCTGTGCGTCACATCTTGTATCATTTTTCTGCATCATTGATGCAGTGCAAAATAACATGAAACTAAGGCATGTTTGCTTGTTTTAAAGCCACAGGGAAAGGGGGGAAAAAAGGATAGTGACAGAGATGGGCTACTTTAATCAGAAAACTCTCATTATGAAAACTGACCGGTGGAACATTATGCAAGCGCACCAACTCTCCTGACGCCACATTTACGTCATTTACATTTGGAACAAGACGCATACGCCTTCACTCAGCCAAACAACAAGGGCTGCATGTCAACAATTCACCTCAGACAGAAACCTACATTCGATACTGCGCTCCACATAAAATGTAGTCACTACAGGCGTCAAAACATCATGTGCTTGTTTTCACCCTCTCAGACCCATCCATAACGGATGGCACCATAAATCGCTCAAATTCTTGTGCTCTGTGTATTTACAAGAAAAGGAGCAGGGTAGTAATGGGCCAGGCAGGGGGGCAGAGAGAAAAAGAGAACAGATTTCATCATCCTTTGCTGTGGTGGCAGCCTATACTAACTTCTCTAAATCAAACGTGTCATCCGTGGGACCAGTGTTTTTCCAACCACAATAATGTCCCATCAGACTGGCTTTGACCCAATCCAGAAAAACCTCTTTTGAAAACCCCCTAATGCGCTCTGTCCAAATTTGGTAGCACCCTCGTTGGTGGTCCCACGGAGCCTCTTTGTGTGTGTGTAAGAGCGTGTGTGTGTGTATGTGTGTGTGTGTATGTTTTCCATCTTTTCAGGAGGCTAGGTTGGGTGAGCCAAAATATGCACTGCACCTGTCATGTGCCCATAGTGAACAGAAAACAACATAAATTATTTTAACTCTCAACAAAACAATAAATTTTCTTGTGTCATAAAGTTCCTTGTAAGAGAAGAGACAGCACTGATTTATCCCTCTGTTCAGACTCCCTTTAAAAACTGGAGGCCTCCCATTGCATTTGGTCTGTTTACGTTATCTCTACCTCAAGATCCCTCATCTGTGCTTATTAAACAGCTTCCTCGAGTGCTCTGCATTTCCAGGAATAACAGGGTGCAGATTGGACAGCCACTTCAAAATAAAAAAACTAACAGGTCTGACGTCCATACACAAATGTCCGTCTGTGAACGAAAGGTGTGATGGCTACTGGAGGTAAAAACAAACACGCTTTTTGCATCCTTAGTGTACACAGTCATTTGTATAAGCTGTTAATGTTGAGAGATGAGATGATATGAGAACAAGTCTTACGTATGTATCCTAATATGTTAAGCTGAAAAGATACAGCTTTCTCTAAGTGCAGTTGCTCTAAAATAAATTTGATGCATTTTTACAATCCAAACCCACATCCAGATATACACTGAAGTTAGTGTGGGGCTGCAGCAAATGAACCTGTTAACATCTGGGCTGGCACACATAGAGTGTCATTGCTGGGCCACTGTACTGCACCTGTGACAGATTCACTGAATCAAACACTATAGTTGCACGTGGTAAAAGAGGAAATAATCAAATTAAATGAAAGCTGTAATGAAGCTGAACATGTATTTCTTACCTCCAAGTTCTTTTACATTCAAGATGGCATTTGGAAATGGCACTGCTTTGATGCTGAAACCTAAGAGGAGAAAAAATAAAAATCCATCACTGTAATGACATAAAGAAATTGAGTGTGTGTGTGTGTGTGTGTGTGTGTGTGGACGGCACATATTAGGAGAGGGAGTAAACTTTTAGGAATGTTAGCTGAATTGCTTTTTAATAGTGAGAAAATGACAAAAAAAAAAAAAAAAAACTGACCAAAAAAAAAAACCAAACAAACAAACTCCACTTTAACATTCAGTCTCCCCAGGATATTTAGTGTACCTTTTCCAAACCACCAGCTGGTGGACACAAAGATGACTGTCAACATATTTGTCTAGTAAAAAACGAAAAGAAAATAACACTTTGTGTGGTCCGGGTTAGCAAAACAGAAAAACAAGAAAAGTTAAACAGAAAAGTTTTTGTTCTACATTGGAGTTAGGGGAAGATGGAACTAATGTCTAAAGTGCTACCATGTATTATGTGGTTTGTTTCTGCGGTTGCACACAGTGGAAAATAGTAAAGAAACCCACTCAAGTGAGAGATTTAATGTTGCTCATATTATGCGAAATTGTCTTGATGGGAATTCCTTTCCTGGTAACATTCAAAAACAGGAGGAGGGATGGGGGACACAACTGATTATGATTCAACATCTGAATTAACTGTTAAATGTGGGTTTTAAGCACATTACAACAGTGCAAAATCATGAAGTAAGAAGGGGGGTAGGGGATGGAGGGAGTGGACCACAGGAGACTTCCCCCTCATTGTTCTTCATGATCTTCCCTCTGTAAATGTTGGCAGATGCAGACAGTGCTGACAGCTAAATCTTCTTTCAGAGAAGTTCACTAAAATAATTTTCTGCCAAGGTAAGTAATCGACATATTTTATCTATTATGGCCTACTCAGCAGCAGGCGCAGACAGGTGTTCACTCCCTTGAACCACTGTCTGCCACAGAGACAAACACACTTATGGTTGTGGGCAGCATTTTTGGGAATTATTTTATATTTAGCTTCTACTGGTGAAAATGCATAATGACTAAACCTAAAATGGGATTTCTCCAAGCTGACTCCTGACGAAGCCAGGGGAGGAAAGGGGAATGTCAGCGTCCTTGAGGGATTGCATTGCGTATATGGAAAACGCAGCGTTGACTACCAGGAGAGTGATGTACTAACCCTAAAGCCTCCTCTTCTGGACATACTTAACACCAGCCTCCCACTTGACTAGAAGAAAGAAGCTGAGTATTGTCTAGTGAGATACAGCAGAGTGTTTCTGGCATGAGCGCTGGGACTTTGAGAGACATACTGAAGGCATGCTTCCCCCTATTGGCGAGCAGTAATACCTGGATAGTATTATCTATCTGTGATTCTAATCCGGAGGACAACTTGTTCTTGAAACATGAAAGCATTTCAGAAGCTTGGAAGGCTTGCAAGAACAGATGTGAGGGAAGAAAGATGTGGTTATCTTTGGAGGGTATGCGCTTCTATTTAAGGACACATACTCTTGCTCTGAAAAAAAAGCCCTCTTTCCCACTGATCCATGTGTTAACATGCACGTACCTGTTGTGGGAACGATGCCGTCGCTGCCCTCACTACAGAGGCGTGAGAGCAGGCTGGTCTTTCCAGCACCTGTCAGGCCAATGCACACCACATCGTACTCCGGTCTTGGTGGCGGGGGTCCTTTACAGCACAGTGCCCGGAAACACTAAAACAAAACAAACACAATAGTGAATTGCAAAAGCAAATCAAATGCACCTGGGGAGAATGGGGTAGAGATTCAGAAACTGCATTTGGAAACCACAACAAGCTCCGCTACCCTTAAAATGAGTACTCTTAGAATAAATGCTCTGCAGGAAGAGCCTCATAGGCATTACAGCTGTCTTCATGCGATGAAGCATTAAACCCCACTACATGTCAAAAACGAGTCTGGTCGATGATACACTTCCAGACTGTCAGTTGATGTAAGATGAATAAAATGTTTAACCACAATCCACCAGAAAGTAAGGGGGAAAAAAAGGAACTAGCAGTGACAAAGAATAAAACCACAAGATGTTTGCATTGTATGATTTAATGTAATCATGTCAAAAAGAGTAAACATCTACATGGAAAAAGATGTGAAAGGAAGCAGGAGTGTTAGATGCATGCATCTAAGCACTGGCGCAACATGTTTTTGTCTGCAGTGTCTGTGTGTGTGTGTGTGTGTGTGTGTGTGCGTGGACCCTGTCTGATTGGGCCCTTATGGCGGCCAGAGGCAGACCTGTCACTCCATGAATCACGGCCTGGGACTGAGGGCCTGCTGTGAGACATTAAGGGGCAAATGCAGTGTGAACCGTGAATGAGATCTTTAAACTTGTGTGGAGAGATCAGTATCCAAAACTAAAAAGAGATCTCTTTTATTAGCAAGACAGGAACCAGTCTGGACATGGCAGAGCAGACACACTCTCTCTCTCTCTCGCTCTCTCTCTCTCTCTCTCATCCACTATATCACATTTCAGGTGGAAGAACATCAACACAAGCTTGCTTACTGCTCATGTCAGGGGATGACCCTGTTCAACACAGTGCTACTCTGTTCAATCAAAGACCCTGACAGGAAAGAAAACACACGCACAAGTGTACATGAACTGCTGAACATCTGTGCGCACATTCTCCAGGTGTGCTTGGGCATGCCATTAAAAAGTATACCTCAGCAGGGAGAAGTAGATATCAACAAACGAGAGGATAAACAAACATTCTGCTGAATATTTGGCAAATGTTCAAGATTTAGGTCTAGTTCCAGGCTACAAGAATTCCTATTTTTGCAGCAAAAATGTTGTCTATAAGATTAATGGCGCAAAAACAAGCATGTTCCTCAGACTGGCAATGATTGCTATGAGACACAACCGCCACCTCTTTCAAATTGGAGGTGAACAAGAGAGTGTTTCGGCTTCAATCCTTCCGCAGAGACCCCCAGACATAAGTGACCACCAGGGTCAGTTTTCAGAGCCGTGCCAAAACAGAGCTGCTGTTTGATGGAGATGTGGGGAATCTGCTTCAACAGAACCAGACGTCGGCTGAGCAACCCGACCCCCCCGACTCTTTGGTGAACCCGCCAGTCTGCTCAAACAGGAAACATTCTCCTCTTCCAGAAAAACGGTAAGATCAGAAACACACGCGTGTCAGATGGGGGAACACATGTAAAAACTTGGTTTGATGAGGTCATTCTATTCTCTTTCTTGCTCTTGTCGCCCCTTGCTGCCTCTACCCCCCACCTACCTTCCCTGAAATGTAAAGGTTTCCCCTACATGTAAAGGTTTTTGTGGAAGGTGAAATCTGCTCCTCAGCTGTCAGTCCTCCAAGCTGTCAGTTGATCTTTCAGAGGAAGCAAGGGGCTAAGATGAGGAGAGATGGGAGAGCTAAAGTAGCTATGAAGTTGCTGTGAGTTGGATGACTGTTATTTATTTGCCCCCTTGTAAAATCATTTCTAGACCAGGTGTATATGACTAAGAAGGCAACAACGATGGCTGCTGTCTCATTGGTGATGTGGGAGCAGATGGACACACCAACTCTCACCACCTCTCCCCTACAGGTACAGTGCAGATTTCACAACACTTACCAAAGGAGCATCCAGGGCATGACCCTGGGGTCTGCATGTACACAGTGGCCCCTGTGAGAGTGAAAGATGGGAGCTCCCACCTCTGGCCCTCTTTGACAGCAGAAGATTGACGAGGAGAGTTTGGTCAAAAGGCTCACAGGAGAAAAATAAATATGTCCAAAGGCCTTTGCTTACCTCGAGACATGCCCCGCCCCTGTCAACCACACACTCAATGATCTGAGAGTCAGTGTGCTGTGTCACTGAGACTCAGAGCTCAAATGAGACCATCCTAATGATGACTACCTCCATAAATCTCCAAAACATCCAGACGAACAGCTGAGATTAAAACTGGAAATTGAATTGAGCGTACACAGTCAACAGTTCCCCAAGTGTTGTTTGAGTGATTTACAGTACATTCACACAGCGTGGAAGTGACTGAGTTATAAAAGTATTCTCACATGTGCGGGCACACAGAGAAACATGTGCTTATGGAGGCTTATCAGCTTTACTTCCTCGTTTATTAGGGCTACCATTAAACCACTACTATGAAGCCACGTGTGTCTTAAAAAAAGGGGGCAATCTTTAAGAAAAACAAATAAAACCTCACTGCTCCTTGCCAAAACACTCTCCATAAAAAGTCTGCCATTCCTAGACTTTATCGATTGGTTGCCTCTTATAGGATTGGACATGTTTTAATTGTGCTTCACCGAGAGACCTGCCGAGACATTACCTCACTGTTGTTGTGAAAGCTGATTAGCTAGGCTTTATGTAAATGAGGAACACTGTCGAATATAAATATCACTAAAGACATAGCCAGGCTGCATTTTTTTAGATTAAATGGCTCCTTAAAAGATGCATGACAGAAAGATGGAAAAAACAGCCCCCACCCCAGCTTCCAATTTGAAAAAGATGTCAAGACATTTAATGGGTGACATAACAGGGCCTCTTGGCAGCAGACCAGAGCTCAAGCTCCAAGAACAGAGGCTGAAGACACTACTGCTGGTCTACAACGGTTGTGTAAGGATGGGTCAGGGCAGCCCTATTACTCTACAGAAACTGAACTTAATTGCATTTAGCCTCGTGTAAATGATGGAGGAGCCGATATTCAGAGATAACAATGGTATAAAAAATAATAATTACAGCTGTTCCTTTTTCTCCACTGTTCTTTCAAACAGTTCTTATAGTCATGCCATATGCTATTGCACGCAGCCTAACCAACACCACCATGGAGCCTGCTGACCTCAAGTGACTGTTGGTGGATTTGCATACTTTTAACATCACATATCCACAGATATTTGGACAGTACATATAGGGGAAAGCACAGGGTTCAGCCACTACAAACCAAGGGGTTCAGTTGGAGTTGAAACATTCAGCGGAAAACTGTTTTGTCAGTGAGTCATAACCCATGGTGTTACAAATTCACCTGACGTAGTTGGACAGAACAGGAGCCAGGCTCTTTTTAGAAAACCACTTTGTATTTTTAGAGGTAATAAATGTGGGTTAGAGGGAGCCGCTACCACTGCAGCAAACTAGTTCGTGTTTCACTCTCGTACTCTCTGGCTACCATCAAGACACCACAGGACAGGAAAATGAGCAGTGGCATGACAGCATGTTCCAGAATGAGGCACCCCAACAAGCTTCCACTTTCTCTGGACTGGTTTTCTCCTTGCTTCAGTTGTGAAATAGTGACTTAACATTGGGGTCGTCAAGGGATACATGAAACATTTGGCCAACAAATGCTCCTGCTGGGTATTTTGATATTCTCTGTATAAGCTGCAAGAATAATATGCTGCGTGTAGGTGCAGTTTGATTTTCTGCTTAGGAACACAGTTAAATGCCAATAGTAACAGAACACCAGTACTGTTTCTTCACAGTGCTAAAACATCTAAACAGGTGTGCAGCATTAACTAATGCTGTTGCCGGAATACTCAACCACATAATTAATCCATTGCCTCACCCAGAAAAGTTTTGGGTGGGTCTTTGCTTGTTAAGTTTAAATCCAACATTTTTCAGAAATACAGAAACAAGAAGGAGCCAATATTTAACTGAATGAACAGCAGGTGAGTTATTACAAATCTGTTCCAAAAACACAGAATACATCAGGCTGAATCATAAATGTATTAACAAAGGTGAACAAGACATATGAATTTTCCATTTGCCATTGGCCATGTAAAGCTATTATATTAAATAGTGTGAAGTGCTGGAGGAAGCAGACTGAATACAGAGTGCACGGTATTACAAATAGTATGGGAAAAATGTTGACCTGCAAATGTACTGTGAAGAAAAAAAATCATTGAAATACTGAGAACATGGTTTATCAGTGATAGTCCATGATTGACCTTTCTCATCAGCATCAGTATTTGTCAATGGAAAACTCCAACAGGCAGGCACATAAGGCATACAGGTGTTCCATGGGTGGAAATCATGCATCAGATCATCATCCTGTTGAAAACAATCCACTCTGGGAGTTCACCAAAAATTCCTTGCAAGACTGCATGAAAAAAAAATTATAGTGCTCTGGTTTATAGGGAGTAAGTGCCTGATAACTGAGTCACCCGAACTGGGCTCACATCTTTCCCATTAATCTGGAAACTATGACTATGGATGGTCAGGAAGTAGATGTAGATATGCTGGCTACTCACACCCAGCCTGATTCATAAATATATTTTGTTTAGCATAAGCCTCACGCACACAGACCATGTGCACTTGTATAATAAAAACCAACGCAGTGGGTCATGTCCTTGCTTAACACGCCTGTGGTGAAGCACACTTCCTCTTGAAAGGTAGGTTACACATCAACTGATATGTTTGAACTGTTTGCACTCGGTCCAGCGATGGTGCTAATGAGTGTAATAATGCCTATTAAAAACTGCAGTATCACATTTATCTCCAGGCATTTCCAATAGATGGGCGCACCAAAAAGCAAGCCATGACTTCCTCCCTGGCTGCCAATTTACACAAGCTGGGTATCTTGATTTCCCGACAACAGCGGAGCTAGCAAAGGAAAGAAGAGAGGAGGGAGGAGAAAAGGGAAAGGACATCCGAGACACCGGTCTCTAAGAGTCACAGCCACCGTAGACGGACACAGGACACGGACGGGCAAGCAAGCCGTTTTTATTTTTCCAGACCAAGTGTCGGGACAACACTTGTGTGCAGGGCTCACGCCTGACCTTTGGAAATGACAGTCCTTTATATGGGCGTCCCGACGGAGGAGCGGCGCTAACAGATATGTGTGTAATACACACCGGCCACAGTCATAACACAGGCCTGCAAAATCAGGGGTAAACGGAGGGCGGGAGCAGAGAAGGGCATGCAGGAAGGCAGTCAGTCAGGGATAGAAGGGAGGATAGAGGGGAGTGGGGGGGGCAAAGGGGGGGAATGGAAGGGGCACATTCATTCATCCTCATTCATCTTCTCCCCCCTTCAGTTGTTGTTGTTATTTGCCGCTTTGAAGCTGGATGGGGGTGCACGGTGGGACACAGTGTGGCTCAGTACAGTGAGGGAAAGGGTTGTGTGGGGCGCACTGCATGCCATTCTCGTTAAGGGGTGAGAGAGACATGCTAGACACACACAAGGCTGCTCACTGGATCCTTCCCATGCTTAGCTGTTACCGCACCAACCACAGACAGCTTAAGGCCCCCCGCCACACCTCACCAAACCACCCACCACCACCGCCCCCTTTATTCTGCCTCATAACATAACACATATTTCAGACCGAGACACGTTTTGGTTACTCAAGTCATCCTGATGTTTTGAGAACGCCTCCTCCACCAGCCCTCCAACCACAACTGCTGCCACTGCTCGCCTCTCGTGGCAGCACATTTACTTCCCCGAGGGCGCAGGCGAGATGATACCGGAGGCACGATGCTTGTCACTACAGGTATGATTGACTGGTTTCTTAAAACCTTAATTGCGAGATAAAACAAACAAAATGCGGATTTGGCAGTGAGCACTGTGACATGCTTTCAACTGTAGCCGTGGGTGATGAAATATAAGATTTACTGCACTTCAAAAATGATGGCCAACTAAGGACACTAAACAGGTGCCATTCATTACCCCCGCATCAGAAATAGATCCCTTGTACAAACACAGACACCTACACAGACACACACACACACACACACACACAGAGACAAACACAGACACACATACACCGAACAGTATGCTGGAACATTTGGGGGATACGCGTCACTCCCATTCCATGTCTCGACAATGCACATCCAGTGGCGTGGAATGTTTTTGATGCAGTGAATGATGAATATGTCGACTGTTGACTTCAACGGTTTAAGACACAATATCACAGAGACCTACTGGACTGAAATGACAGACATACAGCAATAATAAGATGACCCTGTCTGCACCAGCTCAACATCCCGTCTGGTGAAGTAGACCGTGTCTTACTTAAGTCGACAAAACAACCCACAACCCATTATGTGTCCGTGTGTGTGTGTGTGTGTGTAGGGGAGGCCCTGTTTTAAAGCTGATTTGCTTGTCACTGTTTTGCAGGCACATCATCCCCTTATTCTGAAGCAACATCCACTCTCTCTCTCTCCCTCTCTCTCTCCTATCACCCCCGCTACCCAATTCATTCATCCCACTTCTGTCTGTCTGGCCCTCGTTTCAGAGCTTGAACACTATTGCCCTGACGCTAAGGTGTCTGGACAAGGAGACATGCTGGAACACACACACACATGCACACACACAGAAATCCACAGGGTGAAGTTAGAGCGCCCCCCAGCTTTCTGCTGGAACACACTGCATCTATTGCACTGCAAGGGGAGAAGAAATGCACTACTGTAACTCGTTACTGTAACTGAATTTCCATTTTCTAATCTTCTAGTCACAAAAAAACAGTTAAATAGTAACATGTTACATTTATAGTAGGTCACGTCTATGTTTTTCTTGAGTGATAATTAACATATGATACACAGGACTGCGGAAGGACGACATCTAGCCTGCCTACAATACCAGAACACTCCCACAAGAATCAGTTTCATCACAGTGAACACTGTGTTCCAAAAACAAACAGGAAAACAGACAAGAACTGCATGTTATTTAGGAGCAGAGGTGCAAAGTGGAGTTTCATGTGACTGAATGAGGTGATGGGACTGACCGTCTGGAGCGTAAAGTCCACTTTTAAAGACAACCAAGACAGGTTTAGAGTACTAGATTTCAGAGCAACAGGCTAGAGCGACCCCCTCTGCTTCCCCCTCTCTTCCCCTTTGCAGTAAGCAGCTCCAGTGCTGGCCTTCTCCTATCTGGCCTGACATGGTAGCTTGTGACCCTGCATGGTTGAGGAGGAGGCCAGATCAAAGGCAGAGGAGCAGCCTTGGAAAAACATTTGGGCTGGGAATGGACGGGATATCTGTCAGGAAGCCTTTCCCACTGGGCTCACTAGTGCTAGGGCCCAGGGATCGGGTTACCACCCAACAACGCCGACATGAAAGCGGGGGCGACGCTAATCCGCATACATGGGGCTCTCTGTCTGTCCTCCACTCGCACTCCACCACCACTACCAATAATGTATCCCTTCTTCCCCTCTGCTCCTCACCCTTCAAACTCCCGAGCACTTAGTATTTCTCTCTGTCACCCCCAAAACTACACCCCCAAAGCTTCTATGCACCAGCACTTCACCCTCCTCCCCAACCCTTCACCCCAAAAACACTCAAGCTTCATCACAGAGGATTAACAGGAAACCCTGACACAACCCATTGTTAAGGAGGCAGAGGGGGCTTGGGTGGTTTTGCTACTGGGGTTGAGATGCTTTTAGAGAAGGAGGCTGGGGGACTTGATGGCCTCAGCCTTCGTACAAACCACCCTGACGTACACACACAAGCACTTCCACAACTTCTCCTCCCTGTCGAATAGACAAGGCCTGGTGGCAGGCAAGAGTTGTTCAGTGGCAATGAGCAGGGTCTAAGAAAAGAAGGATGGAGGGAGAAAGAGGCTAGAGCAGGGGAGGGTGCATTTGAGTGGGATAAAGGGAGAGCTCAGGATGAGGATGGCATATATGTGTATGTGTGTGGCAGGAGGGGAGGGGGGGCGGGGGTGGTGGTGTGTGGGTGTCAGTGCTGTAAATCTTGATGTCACTGACAGGAAGACTGTTGCGGACCATTACCATAAATCTGACAAACGCTAATTTGATGGGAGGCTGTATCTGTCTGGTCAGGGACCAGTCTAGACGGTCCTATTGAGGGGTCCTACAGCGTAGCCCTGTTTGTTTCCAGCACCATCTGGATGTGGCAGTAAGTGCCCGCTGCTATGGTTCACATACACACACACACACACACACATACAGACACACAAACACAGAGTATACAAAGTGCACCATTCCCAAAGCCATCACAAAGGCTCTGACCTTTATATTGCCTGAACAATGACATGAATTTATTTTTTAATGGAGTGACAGTATATTCTTCTATCCCTTCAGGCAAATCCTAGAACAACAGGTTACAAATATCTCAAGGTGATTTGGTCAGCATTCCTATACAATGGAGGCCTTTAGTCAAGGTTCTGTCAATAAGTAAATACAGTAGGTTATATTTAAAAAGCACAACAGAGTGCAAAGTAAAATCTGGGGGTCAAACATAACAATAGTTTGTGAAATTATTAGACTACAGATTGAGGATACTAGATAAGTACTTAATGGCCTCCTAATGCCATTATCGAATCGGTGAACATAAAGGCAATATATGTCAAATTTAAACTATACAATGACTTGTATCTCTTATTTCTGTAACTGGCCCCAGTAAATGAAAACGTTACTGGCACCAGAGCCACCGATGCAAAGTACTAATCTGAAACCCCAAGAGTCACAGTCACACAAGTGGTCTAAACACACAAACTGCTAAAATCTCGTGGCTTAAACAGATGAATAAAGACTTTCATTTCCACAGTTTAAGGATTTTAATATTTCGTAGTTTAATCAGCTTTATTTTATTGTAGGCATGTACTGATTCATACTGGTTACCTCAGGGACAGATTAATGAGTAAGAGACCAGGCTCTCACTAGGAGCAACTATATCCCCAAACAAATGTGCAACACCTGAACTTGCCCTTTTGAATGTTCCAAGAATTATCAGTAAGTCTCTCTCTCTCTCAAGCTTGCATTAAGAATTATGTTTGATCAAATCCAAAATCAAAGTTTCCCTTAATTTTTTACGCTCATTGTCCACGAGTGATGTTTAAAAAATAGTTAAGATACATATGCCTCATGTTTAGTAGAACAAAAATAGATTTTCTTCTGAGTTATTGCCCTTTTATTGGAAAGAACATGTTCTCCCTCATGACAAGCAGGACAAGAGTTCACCTGAGGAGAACCTGGGATAGATCCAAGAGCTCTGGCGGGTTCAGCCAGCACTTCACGGGCTCCATGTTTGTCCCATTCAGAGGGGCCAGGAGTGGGTCACAGTGCAGACTGGGGTTGAACAGTGTTTCCCTATAGCTCATCACATACATTTTGTTTCTTTCAAATGTACAAATGTCCCCTCGTTAACAAAGTTCATAACCTCTGCGGTCCCTCCACCACCCCACCCCACATGTACACAATATTTAAATGTAAAATTTAGAAAAGGAGAAGAAAAGGAAGCAAAAGAAGGAGGGATAAATGTGTTTACAAAGTATGATATTAGTCACGCTGAGGGAGTCCGCCAATATGATGAGTAGAGGATGAAATAGGTTTGATGGGTAGGATATTGATAGGAGAAATATAATCCAAGCGGCAGATCCACTAGACATGCTGAGGGGCCTTAGGGACGGCAGCTTTTTCCCCAACACATTTATCTGTCTGGAGCCTACGTTGGGGCTACTGTGTGTTTCACGACATTTACTGGAAAAGTACATTACGTAGAGAATGAGAGGGACGGCATTAAGGGGCCCACCCATGGGACTGTTTTCATGTTACCCTCTTTTTGTAAAAGAAAGCAAGAGGCTGAGGTGGTGGCAGGGCAGCTGCATTCACAGACAGAAGACACCTTTGCTCCATGGGACATCCGGAGGGTAGATAAGGGGGCCACAGAGCTGAGAGGGTTGAAGGGATACCACTGGGTGCCATTACGGTATATAAATCTTGTAATTGGGAAGGGTGATTAGCTTGGCTGCATTAGCATACGGCGGCAGCAAAAACTTTGGTTTCCTGGGCACAGTGTAGGGCAAAAAGATGTTTTTCCGCACCCATATAGAGGATCAAAGCTTGAGGGGCCCCCTTTTGAAGGCCCTGAAACCAGTGTGCAAGAACCAAGGGGGGTGGGGGGCGCCCCATCTCATAGACATAAAAAGGGTGGGTGGATGGGGAGGGTACTTGTCCCACTTACATCAGTTATAGCACATATTCATAAAGCATCTATCTATCTATCGACGACAATCTCAATTTTTGATAAAAACAAATCTTAGGGCCCCCATTCTTCCTGAAACAAGTGTGGGAAAGTTTCAGGCTTAAGGACGTTGTCATTAAACGTGAAAGACCCCTTCCCATCAACTATTTCTAGGCCCCTTTGAGACAAAAAAAAAAAAAAAAACCTGATGGGGACCACCCGAACAATAAATCTGTTTTTATACATTGTGCAGTAGCCGAGAATTAGGTTGATGAGTGGGAGGGGGGAACTGGAAAAGCCTTTTCAATACAAACAGATTCTCACAGGATATGGGAAATCTGATTCTTTAACAGAGTGGATTATTCCTCACATCACATACAAACAAGGCTGGGCCACAGTGGTCATTCATAACATCCCCAATGACCTTGTTGAACATGTCAAAGTGCGCGGAATAGGAGGGAGGAGACGAGAAAAGCTTTCTTTGGCGGTCTATGACAAACTATACACATGGAGAGAGAATCCCTCTGTTCTACAAAGCCTGAACAGGGATGGTAGATAGGCCTCTGGAGGCTTTTAAGGCCAACAAAATGGAAAAGCCATTAATAGGAGTGAACTACTAACAGTGACGCCAATAGGAGAACAGAGGGACATTTTCAGGAAGTGTCACGACCCTTGAGTATTGACAGACATTAAGGGAGCACCAAGTGGTTTCAGCAGCATAAGAGGAAATTAGTCATAACACATTAAAGACGGCTGGATTCTGGAGAAGTGACAATTACAGTGCTGTGATGTTTGACAACTTCTTATAACAGATGGCTTTTGTCTCCTTACTGCAACCCAGAGCCTGCTGGTGTCTTTAAAATCTTCCCTCAACTAACTTTGACAACATATTGGCTGCTCCTTTTTTTTTTTTTTTTTTTTTTTAAATCATGCATATCCTTTCCATAATATTTCACAGGTGATTCAGGGACCTTCAGGACCACATTTAGGTGAAACGTCACATGTGTGCAACTGCTACACTGTGTCCTTCCAGGTCAGGAAGATGTTTGCAGTGTCTTGTATCCAGATGGACTGTGTCTGAGCTCAGTTGAGACAGATTCCACTTCACACCTGGTGCTAGAATGCGTCTAAAATGCATGCATGAGTGACCACTTGTGAGCATATTTCCTATTTATTTATGGGAGACCGTTACTAAACAGCAAAACACATTTTTGCATATGGAAGTACGAGTGAGGGGCACTGGAATGGTTTTTGGTACCATGCCTTGACTTAAGACTTCAGCCAGCACATTTCCTTTGATTCTGACTGGGTTTGGGAGGTTTTAAAGAGCTATATTCCCAAATATTTGACTAGGCAGTTCACCAGTGTAGTGAGAAAGTCTTTATGTATTCGCACAGTGTAATGCAATTACGTGTTTCCCCGACCACTCAGAAGGTCTGTGTCTAAGGTGTGCTTTGGTGTGAACAGGTGGGTGAGGTCTGCATCATTACATCGGCAAATTTTAGCATGAGTGCAGGATCTTGTATTATTCAGTATTTGTTATTAAATGGAGATACAGTTACATTATATTTACAGAAATTATTTTTTACCTCTATAACAGCATTCACTAAAGTTGCTTATTTCATTTATTTATGATTAAAGGTTTATTTTAATTTACAAAATAGATTAATTTTAGCTCAAAAACAAAAAATTATTAATATTATAAATTCTGGAAGTATATTGTAAAAGCAGTTTAACTACAGATTTTACTACTTAACAGAAATACTAAGCAGCAAAAGAACCTATTTACAAGCCTGTATAAAGAGATCACAGATATGCTAAGTGGTCTGTCAGTGTGTGAGTGCATTTTCCACAACAGAAGCAGCAGCCACACACCTCCAGTTTACACAATGTTGTCCTCCTCTAATAATAGACTTTATACATGTAACCCCTATACAACTTGTTCCCCACGACAAGAATCTACAAGATATAAACTGATGCGTAAACCCAGTGGCCCACATAGGCCTATATGAATAATATGGTCGAGGGAATTTGTATGTATGTATTTCATAAATACTCACAATGGATTATGACATTGGCATTGTTGTTAAATTGTGCTTAAAAACATAACTTACATTACAGTACTTCGAATCCCATGTTGTATGCCTTTACACACACACTAGAGAAACAAGACTACAATAGTAGGAAGTAAAAACATCTTAACTGAAACCTTCCCTCTTATTCTATGAGTAGTATTTTTCAGGAAACAGATTAGAGCCTGTGATAGAGATCACCATTGCTAAGAACCTTTTCAGTAACCACATCCATAAAATTGAAAACAACATGTGCAAGGTTCTTTGGAACAGAGCACTGATCCAAATGTACAACAACTCTGATATCAACTTTGCTTGCATATCACAGAAAGAAAACTGAGTGACTGGGCAAATTCTGTAGAACAGAAACTAATAATGAGGGATGAGACACCGAAGCCAAACATCTGGTGGTATTTCAGCTCTGGGAAATCGCAGGTCGTTCTGTGCCATAACCTCTTCCATTGAGCATGAATCTTTGAGACTTTGGGGCGTTTCGGCGCGTTTGTCGGAAGTTAACCAGACACATTGTTTTAACCTTTGCCGGAGGAGCCTCTGTCTCATTCCCAGGGGCTGGCTGTGTAAAAGGGTCAATGACTTCAATAGGCCTTCATTAAGCACAGTTAGTGTCAACAGTTAATTATGCAAATTAGGAGACCCCTCATGTGGTTTGTGGGTCCCTGGCCTCCCCCTTTCATTGCAGGCCTCACACACACACAAAAAAGTACCACCCTACGGACACACACACACACACACACACTCCATATAGCACGTACATTCACTTACACAGACTGTATGCCTTCCATACATTACTTTTCCTCCTCACTCATTTCTTGTCAGGAATCAAAAATGGAGTGTTACGGTGCCGATACATAAATGGAGGCCGATGAGGCCCCTGAGGTCTCCAGTGGCTTTTCTTGCCATCAAAGAACCTCCGGAAGGTTCTTGCTGGGTGAAGCTGAAAGCCCACCAAGTTCTCCTCATCAAGACCGGGGAGTGGGGGGCATCGGTGCCCCCTCAAAAACAAAATGGAGAAAAAAAAACCTGCATCAAAACAGTCAATTAGGCAAAAATGCATGACAGCCAAATTCGAGCATTGTTTCTGTGATGGTAATGACAGGCCTTTCGCTCCTCTGCCTCTGCCACACATCTGATGTCTGCGGCCCCCTGATTTTCAAAGGCTGGGAAGCCATCGGTAATTAATAATCACACGCTTTGGGCCCCTCAGTTTTGACTGGCGGATTCTTTGTAGGGCCAGCCTCAAAAACCTCAAATCCACTTTCACCTACCCTTTCTCACCCAATCGCTAGTTTGTGTCCCATCTCCTTCAGCAAATGCCTCTATCACTGCCGGCTGTTTGGCTCAGGTACACTATTTATCCACCATTTAAGGGGGACCTCTCCACTGTAGGGAGTCTGCTATGGAAGCCAGTATTAACCAGCTCCCACTCAACCCTCCACCTAAACCCATTCACCTCCCGCTAATTGTGGAGAGACGGGGTTGTTATGGGGTTTGAGGGGTGCCTGGATAAAATGGCCACCGTTGTGAGTGAAAACCAATCAAACGCCAACCTGAGAACTGTTTACACACCATTTGCTTTTGAGCTGCTCTCTTGTTTGTTATTTTATTTTCCTTAGCTTTTTTCCCCCCCACAAAGCAAACTTCTCAAAAACAACAGTCTCAAAGTGCTTATGTAATAGTAAATCAGAACCAGATTGTGGCCTCCACGGGTCTAAATCCACCCAAGTGAAGCTCAGGAACCAGGGTTCTATTGCTTCACCATGTGACACAGGTGTCATATTTTCTTTTGATACAGGCAAGACCCTCTTGCAGTGACCCCATATCCCAGCAGTAGTCTATTCCTGAATCATGGTATGGCAGATGCTCTAATGTTAAACTGAGTGATGATGCCTGCACTTTCATTTGGAACATCCAGTGACATGCTTACACAGCCAACTCCAAAATAAATGCTAAATATGTGCTTGGTCTAACATCCAGGTGTTATATACAGCATATCTATATGCAACTAGCATGCAGTGAGGACTGAGCTTTGGCCAGGAGACAGAAAGGGTCAGTGCAGTTCAGTTGTACCTCACTGACCTGTATGTGCGTGTGTGGTGCAGCCAGGACAATGGCATGTTTGTCATCATTTTTGGCTGAGTATTCCAGCACATGGGATTTAAAATAAAACAGCGACTATGAAGTTACCGTGCTGAGTAGTTTAATGTGAAAATTTGCAGCCATTTATACACAGACCACCAAATTTAGGACAGTGTGTCAGGACACTGATCCTAAACTTGATCCAAAGTGACCAGAGAGGGTGTTTTTTGTATTTAAACAGCCAAGCTGGAGCACTCTTGATTGGCTGAGCCAATTGCCTGTCCTCAATCCAGCTGATGATCTTTTTCACTTGCCAACTTGGTGAAGAAACTCATCATATGGTAAAAAGCTCAAGACCAAAGTGAAGAGGGCTGCAGAACAGTCTGGGCAGATCATCACCATGGAAGATAACAAGTGCCTGCAAACGATCTGTAACCAAGTATCCCATATGATGATTTTATGTTTAATTTGTCTGATTATTTTGCGTCGCCTGGATTTATTATTAGAGGGGTATATATGAAAGGGGCTATGATTCATACACTGGTGTGCCTGTAAACACCCACAAATTACAGCTGAAAGACAGCACTTCAACCTCATACTCATTTTTTTTTTTTCAAACCCAATGCACTTGAGTACAAAGCCAACACCAAAAAACATGTGTCACTGTCCTAATACTTTCCAACTGCAGTGTACATGTGTGTGAAAGATGGTGAAAATAGAAAAGGCTATGGAGTGAATCAGGACGACGTGTGTGTGTGTAGGCTACCACTATGCAAACTGTATGAGTAAATCCCACACAGAGTGTTTGACTAAAGCCAATGGACTCCACATGTCTGTTGTACTTCAAAAGGGACAAAAACATATCATATCACAAAACCCATCCTCCTTTACAGGGCCAGGCACAGAACTCAATGTATGATGCTAATATAACTCCGCTAACTATTTAACTGCCTTACACAACAGCTGACAGTCTTTGTTGTCAACAGTAAAATACAGAAATATACCAGGAGTGTAAACTGTAAGGTAACAAAAAAGGTAAAATCAATATCATTCAGGCTCCACTGTATGTAATCATTTCTTCACTGAGTCCATCTTCAGTGTATGTTTGCTTTGCATTATCCTGACACCTACTGGATGGACAAATATTCTCAGCCTTTTATTAGTGTTATCGTAACACCACACTGCAGAGTATCAACCACAGTTATTTTGCTGATCTGCTGACCACACTGACCTAAATTGTGATTATAGAAACAAACAGTACACGTGATAGCAAATAAACAATATGCAAGCGCTGCCATAGTTGATTGATGTGAATGCTGCCCATTATATCATCATTATGCAAACAACCATTGCTTGAACTGCTTCTTGTAAATGACAAAATAAGTAATTACACATAAGACAGAGGGGATTAGCACCATGTGAGACTATGCAACAGGCTGCTATGATCCCAAAAGAACCAGAACGACTCAAGGAGTCCATGTTACTGACAAAATCTGACTTTTACCGGAAGAAGAGTGGACACCAGACAAACAAGGAAAGGCACATGCACACACGCACACATACAAAGAGCGAGAGCCAAGGCTGATGGACAGATGTTGTGCGTATGGCAGTGTTGCGCAAAAGAGCTTTCATGAACGACTGAGCCCAGAGGGAAACGTTTACTTAGTCAAAGACAGGAAAGAACAGACAGAGGCCAACTGTGCCATGATCCATCACAGGCCTACCTATGACATTGTACAGCAGCAACCTGATTCAGAGTTAGCCTAAGCCCTTCCTGAGGCCTGCCTCCCCAGAGGGGAAGCATCTAGCCTACCTACTGAGGATGAATGTGTATGATAGGTGACTGGGAAACTAGAGAAACTAACTTGAATGAAAGCACCTGATGTTAACCTGAGGAGACTCAAGGTGTTTCTAATTTTGATCAAATGTTGGAACTGATTTCAGACTTTTGAAGAAAAAAAAGTTATTATCAAGGCCTGGTCATGTCTCCCTTGAGGTATTCTACTTTGTGAAATCCCCATGTAAAGCTAATCTGACTAAGGAAATTGATTTTATGAGGGGTTATCAAGAACAGGAAAAGAAAGAGCACAATAAAAATACCCGAAGGTTACTGGTTGAAATAGAGTTGGGGCAAATATTTATACTTGATGACAGGGGGTTTTGAAACTTCCCTTTACTTTAGCTTTAAAAGAGTGAAAAACAATAAACACGCTATAACAAAAGAGTGATCTTTCATCAGACAAAACTCTTGAAATAGAGCATTTCTTTGATGGGGCTTTTGCATGCTATTACATTTCGACCCAACCACCACAAAAAAACTTGACACTTTAAGTTTCATTTTAAATACCCAGAAGTTTTCCATACATCCTCTTAAAATCACGATTGCTAATGCTCTTAAAACAAACCACAGTTGAGCATGTGATGTAAAATATCTATCAGAACACTAAAGGAATTTCCTTCACTAGATTAAGTAACCTCAACTGACCCCTTGAACACAATAGCATATGACTTTCTTTGCATGTTACATCTCAACAGCCTATGTTTATCTCACACCAATGAGACATTCATGAGTCCACTCTGACAAAGCTAAAATCCTCACTGTGTATACTGTTAGTTACAAAGGTAGAATGCAGTGTATTAATGTCATGTGTATGACACAATGCTCACAAAAAAAAATGTTTGTCTCAGGGGAAATTTTTATAACAAACTTCTGTACTAAATTTGCAGTTGAGCCGATGAGCCGATCAGTGACTACATGGCTCCACCCAGAGGACGCATGAGTGAATTTAATGGACTGAAACTTGTGTCACAGAGAAGCTACTCAATGAATTTAGTTTTTTTATTATCTGTATTACTTTTAATGAAAGTTATACTTGCTTGAAAATCCAGAGCTTCAGTATCTAGATTTTATATATCTGAAAAACTGTTAGCAAACTGTTGGAAGTTTTAAACTACATAAGCCATGATTTCAGATTTAATTGTTTTCAGGTAGTATTACACATGTTGAATCCAGCTTCTCACATGTGAGCATTTCCTGTTTTCCTTAGAAGTGTGGAGACACCACTTTAGCTCTGATAATTTGAGATGGACATTTGTGTGTGTTTGTTTTGTTATTTCAGACTAAACCATGAATCAAAAACTCAGTGATGAAAACAACAATGAGTTGCACCTGTGATGGTAATAGTTGACTCACTGGTAACAGGAGATCAAACACCAAAGGTAAAAAAGGTAAAAGGTAGTCAGTAAAAGGATTACAGGCTGGACAATGAATTGGAGTCCTCACTTCAGTCTGCACTGGAATGCTGTCATTCATGTTCTAAGCTGTCTGTTGGGATATTAGACTATTCTTCAAGAAGGAAAAATCTCAAGCTTTTTGACAGATGAGGGGAATTTAGAAAGCAAATGTACAATCCATGCTAAACTAAATCCCATAAGAGCTCTGTGAACAGTAGATAGAGTCATTTTGGAAGGCAAGCAAGACAAACTTTTGTCTCATAAAAAAAAACACTCCTGAATTTCTATAGTTACATTTAAGGGGAAACTGTCATTCTGGAAAACAGGAATGTCATGAGGATAACAAGTATTTGAACAGACGAGAACAGAGAGTCCTCACAATGGTCTCAGATGTCTTTTTCACAACATAATTACACAGAGCAATCATGGAGTCAAATAACGCCAACTCAAAAAATGGCTGCCAATGCAAGATATTACAGGTATCATGGAATTAAAGCATCTTTTAGCTTTCTCCAAATAATGATCTCTTTGTAGAAAGGTGGAAAATGACTCGTCAATTTTCCATGTAACCTTTAAAGGTGCAGGTTTTGTGCTTTCACATCAGCATATGCTTGTATGTATTAGCTGTATTAGTGTATTAATTGAGTTGATCAATGTGAACACAGGAGGTTCTCAACTGTCCTTTTCAGTGTGTATCTGAATAAGTCTTGAATTCCAGTGAGGTGAGCTGAAACCACTCTTTCTCTGTGGAAATGCAGCTTTGCTTTGTGCTTTTCTAACAGAAACCAGAATAGTGTCCCTTCTAATCACTTCAAGATACATTTTTATAGACTTGTTTTTAAAAAACTTTTTCTGATGTTTTAATGCTGTGCTGTTGCAGTTAGTCTTCATTAGTTTGTTTTGTGCCTTGTTTTAACATCTCACTGTAAAACACTGTGTTTAAACTTTGGGATAAGGAGCAATTTTGGTCCTTTTGTCCTCAAAAACTGCAGTCATTTGGTCATAGATCATTTTCCCTTAAAACTCTTAAAAGCAATGACTGTCAGATGTTTTAACAACAACAAAATGCTCTAAGGTATCATTAATTATGACTTGTTTGTGTTTCTGCTTTGTTACAGCGGACTAGTAACAACAAAGATTTGTCATGTGGTGCCAATATTTACCAGTGTCCTGTATTTCCCTGCATTACAAAACCACCACTTAATTCCTGTGTTGAGTTGTGTTGACAGGCAGCTGGAGTTAGAGTTTTAGTTGAAAGACTCCTGGCAATGCAGTGTATTTTAAACAACAGGCATCTGAAGTAAAAGATGCATCACACAGATGAGTAAAACCTCAGGGAGTTCAGCGGATTCTCTGTCTGCCACGACAGTGCTCGTTCAATAACAACAGAGGGCGCCATCGCCCTTTCTTTAAATCTGCAGCTCACTCAGACATTCCGAACATGATCAGACACAGCCCATTCCTCACCTCCATAACACTGCTGTGAAGCTCATCTAAAGTATGTTAGGACATCAGTGCTGATCTCGGATGGAACGTGGACAATAGGATATCCAATGCAGGATATCCATGAAGACTCAGTGAAAATATCAAGGGTTTATTTTTAACTCTGAGTTATACATTAAGAAGGAAGCTTACAGTTTACACATGATTAACTGTGGATGTATGCATCTGGGTATGTCCATATATCTACTACAGCACAGCTGCCCACATCACTTTTTGTCACACCTCCTCCACATGAGGACAAAAATATCTGCACTCATTGAAAAATTTGGAAGAGGAAACCCCTTTACATGGGGTCTCTCTCATATCAAAGAAGATTACATCTGGGGGTGGAACAGGCCTCAGTGGGCACAGCATTTGTGTGGTAACATAGCATTGTCTATAATTTTCATCTTACTGGACAGACAGTTCACAGATTCAGAAGCTCAACAGTTATGGGATTCACAGACCTACAAAGAGCATTGTATGAAAAGTTTGCATAGCCTGATTTTGTTCTTGTGGCATTGCAGTGACTTATTGAATTACTTGCATTGAACAAAGAGGGCTGCCTATTATATTCTCCTGTAAAATAGAGCTGTCAGAAATAGTAATTGGAGCATGATTTGCACCAGCTCCCCTGTTATAATTAGGAGTCCCTCAGAGATTGCACTGACTTTGCTGCTGGTACGTGCTGTGAAACATCAGGTGGAGAATTGTGTCTGGCAATATTCACCTGAAGTCTCTATCAGAAAGACTTGACAGCTACTGAGGAAAACAATGTTAGCATTTGGAGATATAATTTTGCAAACAAACAACTTAATACAGCTTGACTCCTCAACTCCTCCAGTGTGAGATCTGAGATTAATCAGAGTTTTCTAAACCAACTTAAGTACATGTGTACCTTATGTATTCATTGCATTTTTGCAGTCATCACAGGGGAATTTCGATTTATTCTAGGTGTTGCACTGAGCAGGGAGGGTTGCCCTATCCTGAAGACAAACATCCACAGAGATTTTGGTTTTTAACTGACTATCGCAGTGCCCGTTCAAAATGTGCCTGTCAGGGGGCTGACTGCTTGGCCTGCGTTAATCCAGCTTTCGGCTTGTTACTGCTGGAGTTGGCTGCTCTGCTCCACTACAACAGTGTCTGGGTGCTGGCATGAAAAGGACTGTCGCAGTTCAGTTCCACCTTTCTTAAAACCCTGGTGTGTGCACTGTGTAAACTGCCCAGGTGTTACACTGCCCTTGTAGTGTAGTTCCACATTTTTCTTCACATCAAGTAACATGTAGAAAAGGGATGTTTGAGAACCGCTCATCCAAAAAACCTCACAGTCGACACTGCGCTTCCTCGGGTCTTCAGCAATACACCCGTGAAGTCTGAGGTCGATTGTATTGAGTGGTTGAGCTTTGTCAGATATCAGGTTTTGTCAATCTGAGATTTATGGTTTCATTCCAATAGACAAGTAAGATTTTGCCTACCCCAGGGATCAGCCCTGCCAATGGACCAGTACACCCTAAAACCTCCAAAATGAAAGACACATGGAGCGTCTTCAAAAGAGATCTGTGACTTAACTCGATTGGGTGAACATGTGCAGAGGTTTACAGATATATAAGTAATCAGAGAGAACATATACTGTACATGACATTTTTTAATCCTTTGACTGGTTCAAACAAAGGAATGGAATTTCTGTCTGAATGAACAATTTAATCAAGTTCTTTACATGATTTTATTCTGGACGGACCATCTGTGGATTGGGACCTGGCTGGATCACAAATCAGGTCATCATGGACAGAAAGTGAACAGAATGGAAAGAACACAGTAAATGCAAGACCTTCGACAGACTATAGTGAGAAACTGTCACACTTCGGTCTCATGTAGCCATGGTGGCATAACATAATGCACTGAAAGTCTAATCCAAGGACTAAAGTTAGTCTTAAAGACTGGAGCTTTCAAACTACATTTACTTGACCCAATAAAACGGTTGAGGTTTTATCTGAATAAAATATAGATCCAGAGACACCAAACATATACGATTTAGCATACCATCTAGAAAAAATGCCATCTAAAAGCATTACTCAAGAAAATAATGCCACACAAACATCTGTAGATCTTAAAGAGTTAGACAACTGAGCTTTGATTTTTTTTAAAAAGTCTGACAGAAACTTTTAAATCCAAGCTCACAACATGTTAGTGGAAACAAGACAGAAGAAACAATGTTTTATAAATTACATAAATTTTCTATCAACTGCTCTTGATGTCATAAAAAATGCTAACTGCGGCTACTAACACAAATGTCAAATACTCATTATGTGGTAATCGTCCCTGGAAACTGACCCCAAGCACTGGAAAAAAAGCCTCATTTTGAATCAATATCTGTTTCTGTGGAACAGTTCCAAGATAAAAATGTGCAGTAAATCAAATATCCCTTTTGAAAACAGCTATGACAAAAATAAAATGACAACCAGCCACAAAGAGACAAAAGACGTCTTTTCCAGCATTTAATCATCTTCCACTGAAACCCGCTGCTACCTTTTAGACTGATAAACACAAACATGGATGGCAGTTATCAAGAGAGAAAGATGATTCTTTCTACTGTTCCTTTCTGGGAGTTATGAGTTGTCAAGTCTTTCAAAAAGGATAATGATTTCCATGGCTGAGAAACATTAACAGAAATTTGGCAGGTTCATAGCAGGGATAATCACCCACTGTGTTTTTTAAAGCTAATTATTTCAAATGGCAGGTCATGCTGTTTTCAGAGGGATAAGAAAAAAGAATTAAGAAGTGTGATTTGTTGCAAACAAAAAACTGACACTGACAAAATTACGCTCACAGATATGCAAGTAGAACAATCTGATGTAACACCAAGATACTGTATGATAATCAAACAAAATGCATTAACATTAAATTGCTGTTGAACTCTAACTTGATCAAGATCTTTACAAAAAAAAGAGAGAGGGGAAGAGTGGAAAGAGAAAGTCAGACATAATGTGACGGTTGTGTAATGATTGTGAAGGTTGGAGCCGTCAATCAGATTCCTCTCTAAACCTTATTTACTTTATGTCTTTGCAAAGTATTTGGCAACGCACCAAATATAATATGATGAGTGGAACAACAAGTATTTTTACCTCCATGAGTTATCAAGTTACAGCCAAGAAATACAGGGATGACTGTGTTTTCAGGAGATATTCATAAACAAACAGGTTCTGAAAATAAAAATCAATGGTAATGTGGATATGATAAGAAAACAGTATTCACTATGATTTTCTTCCAGATGCAACTGCCAAATAAGCTCAAATATTTGTGTCTATTATCCATTCAAGACCATTGCAAACACATTTATTCTCATAGACTACATAATCTGATTTTTCTTGATTATTTTCATTATTTATCCAATGCCTCCACACTCCAACACCCAGATAGTTTGTTTTATCCAACTAACAATCAAAAGACACAAAGAATACCAGCAAATTCACACAACTGAAGCAAAATAACTGCCAATTCAGCTTCCATACCAGACCGTAGTATCATGCATCACAATATCAAAATGATGTTAATAATGATACTGTATGATGGTGAAATCAACCAACACTATTGTACAGTGCAGCATATCACTGATATCAGCACACAGACTAGATCATAACCTCTGGGCAAGCCTAATTCTTCTATGAAATTTGGAAAAACTTGAGTAGAAAATTGACTATGAAAAGAATTTCTGAGAGGAACATGATGCAGTTCCTGTTGCTTGTATTGATGTAGTCACAGTCTGCATTTAGAAAAATCTGTATTCCCTTGGTTTGGGGACTAACAATGACTGGTGGCCAAAAAGACACATAGTAAAAAGAAAGAGGCCCTCCGGCTTGGATTACTAAAGGAATTTGCAGCCCACTCATGTATTACAATGTCTTGTGGATAAGCATATTACAATATGTGCTTCAGGCCTAAGCTTAGTGTGAAGATGGGTCCTTCCCATGTCATGGGGACAAAAACTATTGTATAACAGAGAGACGCTTTCAGGCATCTCACAGCAAAAGCCTGCAGGAGGAGGTTTCACATTCAAGGGCAGTGTAAGGGAAGTGTCTGAAAATATAGGCCAACAAAACAGATTTCTGTAAGTATAAACAGATAAATGATTATGTGCCATAAAGGTGTAACAAATACAAATTTTGTATTTAAACTGCATTTAAATTGTAACTCTACCTATTTGTTGAAACACAGTGTGAATTCAAAAATGTGTTGGTGGTTTATTCACTTGGATGTTTGACCTTCACTGTGCAGAAGGATTTATGTGTTTGACAGTCGAAGGTTGTTTTCTGATTTTGTGACATCACAAGTCTGAAAACTTGTGGTCCAATAGGCAGCTTATACAAGTATGATGTGGAAACTAAGAACCTCTAGTGCATATTCCCTTAGAATCAACTTTTCAGTGAAGTAGAAGCTTGTGAAATGAAGAATATTTGCATATTTTATAGATTCTCGATTTATTAGTGGGGGAAGAGGAGTAGATGCATTTTTAGAACATTTAATCAAGTCATTGATTAAAAACATATCACATATCAGACACAAATAATTATTCAAAGCAGAGCATTTTTAGATGTCGTAACAGATGTCTAAAGCATCTTTATGCTACAGCCAATGTGCTTCTCTGAGGCAGTGATTCAAATGAAATAAATTTTTCTTCTTCTTTATTTTTCTTTCTGTCTGGTATAATAGGCCAAAACTAAATGTTTCACTGGCATAAAATCATCAATTATTTCTAGATATTCAAGATATTATGTTGATCCCAAGGGGTATTGTCTTTTCAACTCATCACATTGTTGCAGCAGCTGTGCTCCTAGTTTCAGGACTTCAAACAAAAGTATGAAAAATGTACATGCATTGTTAATGTTTTGTTCATTTTCAATGACCTATTACTAACACATCACAACTCACTAAAAAGTAAACTAGACTTTTAAGTCATTTATGCTTGAGATTTAGCAAGATTAGATTTTGGCTGCCATTGAGCCTGGGTGCATCTGAACAAATCCAATTTCAAATCTGATCTTTGCCACTCTGACCCAATAAACCACATCCTACAGCCACATGCTGTGTAGTGTTGTGTGTCATTTCCTGTGGTTGATTATATTAAGTTTTCACTCCTACCTAACTGCTTCTTAGCGTCCGTCGCTAAAGCACTTGCTTGGTATACACCCAAGTTTACATTCCATCCTTCATATGTGCCCAAACAGACAGAACTAACAACGAGGCTCCTAAATATATACTTTGACATTACACACACACTTGTTTTGGACACACCTTAATTGTCCTCCATATTTCTATCCTGCTTCCATGACTATAACGCAATTTTAATTGCTCAGTTTAACCTTCAAACATTTGCTTAAGCCTGAACCTGCACTGCTACTTACTGTCTCACTGCTTTGTCATGTTCCTATAGAGAATCAACTTATATTGTGACTGCTAAAATGTGGCTGCAGCTTCTCTGAGTAGGACTACTTCTCTGAAAACAATCATTCATTAAGTCTACAAAATGAACTAGAACTTGATGGGCATGACTACTGCATAATACAGGCAACTAGAGAGGATATGGTCCTGAAAAAAAAATCTGCTCCAAGTTCCTGGTATACATGGTACACAAAGGCCAAGTGTGGCGTCGCCCTGCTCTGTCAGCCAATATATCTCCAACGGGAAGTTATTCTTTGTCGTTTCCCAAACAACCAGAGCCAAAATCCTTCCCAAAATGTCCTTGACGCAACAAAACGAACCGGTAAGGACTGGCAGCCAGGTTTTTGGGAAACAGTACTTGCCGGTGGGTGGGTGACCCTCAGTGATCTCTCAATCATCATCCCACCAGGTCCTGTGGTTATTTTGAAGTGCGGGATATTCACGGCCCAGGATGGGGCAATGGCTGCTCCCATCCTGCCTTTCAAAAGGACGGAAGCAGGTTAGAAATGTATTCTGCTTATATGCTGTTAGAAAAATGATCTATTTACTGCGCAAAAACCTTTCTATGACATAACAAGCATGACAAAAACAATAACTCTCTGAGAGTTATGAGTCCCAAGAGCTTAAAAAATAACTTAATCCCATTATTGCATTGAATTCTGAAGGGCTGTCTGAGCTCAAAGAAGCTTTAGGACACAATTTGAAAGAAATATAAATAAAATATTCTAACAAAAAAAACATTATATGGAACATTTACAGTTCCAGGTTTTCTAGGTTGACGTTATGTTATGATCAGTGAGATAAAGTGTTAACAAGATGAGTGGATTACACCCAACGCCTGAGGTATCTCAAGATAAGAGAGCTTAAAATACCTCTTCCTGAAAACAGGATGTAAACAGGATTTTCTGTCTCACAACAAACATCGTTTCAGACGTAGGTGTTGGGATTTCCTCTAAAAAACGCTACCGGAATTTCTTCTTAAATGTGATCTGAAGGATTCTTTTTTCAAGCGACCTGTGAAAATGACAAGCTGTGTATTCAGAGACTCTACAGTTTAATGACAAATTTGCTTTACCAACTAAAAAATATCAAATGTATTCAGAAAGCAGCACACAAATGTGTCTCTACTTTAAATCATATACAAAGTAAGAGTTTGTTCTTATTGTTCCAACAAATCAGACAATTGACTTTTTACTTTCTTCTCTACAGACTGGATGAAACTCAGGTTAATCACACAGCAAAGTCCTCGCTGGTACATTGTGTCTTGCTCATTGACACAACATGTCTTAGTGACAGGGGTGTCAATGGAGATCCCGCAGATGAGGTGCTATCTTCCAAATCAATATGCCAACCTGCAATCCTGCCTTATCTCTAAGAAGTGATAATGAAATAGTTGTCAGACCATGGAGAAACTTGTCAAGCTATAACAAACATGTCCTCCAACAAAATAGATAGCCAAAGTGACAATATATGATAATGTATATGTATGACACTATAGCAGTGCAGAAACTGATTATTAGATCATAAAAAGAACAGCTCTATTATGTCTGTATTTAACTTATGTAATTAAGATGACTGGATCACATTTATGCAGTATAGTGCTTTTCCACCTTAACAGACAAATTTGCCTCTCATTCACACATTTACTCATTCATTGTCTTGCTTGAGGGCACTTCAACATGTAGACATATTAACTGGCCATTAAGCGTGTGTTACATTATCTGACAATTTATCAGCCCTTTTGCTACATGATTTAAATTACACTTAGATAGGCTTTACAGTTTACAGAGGTTATTACATAACTAGCCTAGGTGACACACACCTATTCAAAGTGAATTAATACACTGGAGTGCACAACACAGTGGAATGCTATGCAAATACTCTTTTGCCATTTAAATAGAAAGTGAAGAGTGCCCTTGTTTTTGACAGTCTGCATGCATACTATATTGCAAATGAATGTGTTCACATCAGAAATTTAACGTCACAGCTCAGAAAGCACAATGGTCAATCATTTGTGTTTTCCCACTTTGTACACTCACCAAGGGGTCTTTTTGAACTTTGAAGCCATTTGGCAACATCTAGCAGTTATCTATTTGAAACCACGCAGACGTAAAAACACCGCTAAAAAGAGCTATCCTGTTATTAAGTTGTAAACTGGATTGAACTTGTGCAATTCTCTTATAACTCTGAACAAAGATGAAAATCCTTAGTCAGGTTCCAGGTCAAATAGATCAGTGTGATTTAAAAACAAATGTGCTACAGAAAAGATAAGTGTAACAGCTGGTCAATCTAATGTAAACAAATAACAAAACCTTGCTGTCCTGCATGAATCACTGACAGACGTTAATTTTAACAGAGGGAATGAAATACAAGCAATGGCAATAAACTATTACTATTATGCTGCAGCTCCATTAGGCAAATACTAATAAGAACCACAAATGATATTGACTGACTGCCTGAGAACAGTAAAAGGAACACACTAGGCTTGTCTTGATCCTAAAGGCCATCTTAGAAGAGGAAGAGGGAATGGTAATGGTAACAATCACAACTCTCAGTGAATGTCATGAGTGAAAAAGTAACAGGAGGAGGTGTCTACTCATAGTTGATGAATGAAGATAAACATGGACTGTGTAGTGACACAGCACTGAAACTTAGGAGGTAAAGGGTCCAAATGGAGGAACGAAACACACTCACAAGTCTCTGTCTGTCTACTCAGGTATCACACACAGCCTTCAGCAAGAGAATGATAAATGGATCAAGTAAAATGATACAGAGACAAAGGTACTCTGTGCACTATTTCTGAAAGCCAAATGTTTGTAGCAGATTCTTCTGTTTTGGACAGTCATGTTTAAATGCACAGCAGCACAATGAGCAGTTATTTTCTTACAGCTTGGCTGATGTAATTACTTGCCCAAATTGTTAGTTAATACACTGTACTCCTGTAATGTCATTAAAAATATGACTGAATCACTCATAAACTCTGAAGCTGACACAAGAAATCTTTGTACAATACTCATTCATTTCATCTTAATATGGTAAACAGGAAGCAGGTGTTACCACTGTTGTGGCAGCAGGTGCACAAAATACAAAACCGTTTTCAGTTTTTATAACCTAAAAAACCCATGACCATGTTAATAAGAGTAAACAAGAGGAAATGAGTTATTAAAATAAAACAATGTGAATATAATCAGTACAGAGTATATAATGTCTATAAAACCTAATTTGTTTTTCAGTTTGTTTTGATTATAGCTAAAATGTTGATGTGTTTCTGTTGTGCAGCCTACCCTCATGGACATCTAAATGGAGTGGACAAAATAATGGATACATCTCTCAATACATCAAGTGTGCCTGATAAACTGTCAACAGGTGTATGTTGCTTAATCAGGTTGTGTGTTTGGACCCAAAATGATTAAACTGATTTAAAGCTTCTTAGAAAGATAACATCACTGTCAGCTCAATCCAATAAAAATAATTTCTCTAAAGCTGACAAGTCAATCTAGTTCCTATTTATTGAACCAGTCCTGCATGGAGGTGCTGCTGCAGCATCCATGTTGATTCAGTTACGTAGGGCTCCAGTGTGTACATTTTAACCTCAATTAGGTCACTCTCACCATGCACACTCTGCTGGGTTTCTTTCCAAATTAAGCATGAACCAGCCTTGAGACTCTTGTTCTGAATGATGTGGCCTGGGCCTGGGGGTCAGAGCCAGCAAATCAGTGGCACAGCCATTTTCCACTCCATTAATAACATAATGAGGTGACCACCAAGTGCCTAATAGGATCGCTTAGACCCTTAATGGTTAAGGCATCGTGCAAAGACAGGGTCCAAAGAGCAGTAGCTATGGTACCCACAGCACACAGTCAATTATGCTAATGTCCCATGGCACCTGCTGCTACAAAGAACTTAAACAAAACTAAGTTCTGTCTTGAAATGAAAAATTATTTGGTCTGATTAATGCTGCTTTTTGTGTTAGAAACTAATATATAAGGTGATTCTCTAAATAATATTTATTTAATGTAAGTATGTTATATCAACATTTGCAGCACTACATCTGGGCAGGGCTGAGGACTGATTGGACTGTTTAGCTGGATTTATACTTAATGCAAAGAGTGAACGGGAGCCCCACCATAAACACCTACACTGTGGGTTTATGAGCTTATGTGCTGCTCTGATTAGTTACTGTGAAGTCAATGTATCATCTGATCTATCAATCACCTGTTGTGTCAGACAGATCCAGACGCATCTCATTTCATTAACAACATGGTTAATAAATGACATTTTAAACAAACTGCCTCACTCATCATATATGTGGCCTTTATCAAGTGATGTAGCACAGCGTTTTTCTTGAAGTAATGAGCCTGATACTTTATTTCATAAAAACTGAAAAATTTCTCTTGAAATCAGAGGACAAGCTTTTTATTTCAGGCGAGGTGGGGCGTCTCTGCTATAAAACCATGCAAGAAACCCTGCTATGCCAACAATGATAACAGTAGCACAGAGGTTGGGCTGGTTTATTGGAATATTGGAACCATAGCAACAGTGTAATTTTCATTAAAATCACATAACTTCTGTTTCTGAAGATAGAAAGTTGGTTGTGATCAAAAAAAATGCTACTGCTGTAATTTGGCAGCATCTTGGGGTTGTAGTAAATGATAAAAGAGAAATGGCAAACCTCCAATAAAGCAGTAAGTAATGAATGTTGTGAATGAAACTGTAAGAGCCAATAAATTAAGACTTTTAGGCTAGTGTGTAGGGCATAGTATTGGATGGGACAAGCATTGACTATAGTTTACAACAAATTATCTAGGTTCTCAGCACCCACAGTGCTGCCCAGTGCTCTGTACAGTTTGATAGGAATTACTGATACTGCAATTATACAGACTGATAAGAAGTAGTGTATAATATTGGCAAAAGTTTAACGTGCTGTCTGCTCTGCTATTTTTGGTGTGCACAGTGTGAGTGGGTGACTTTACAGAGAACAATCAGCAGGAACTTGGGAGAGTCCAATGTGTTAAAAACAGAGAGTTACAGTATATCCAGTCATAACAAGAATTATTTGCTGTTAATACAGTTCCAGCACAGAGCTAGAGACAATAACCAAAGCATAATGTAAAGCTGGTTACATTTATTAGGCCAGCGTAAAAGAAACAAGAAAAACATCTCTAGATTTTCCCAGTGGTTTAGCACTTTCAGCATCAGACCAAATGTTTTGGACTCAGAAGTTACTTTTTTTTTTTTTTTTTAAATCACAACAAAGTTTTAAATTTGTATTGGATACATGTAGTGGCACTGGGACTCACAGTATTCCCCTCTCACAGCATCACACATGTTGAGGTTTGATTTTGCTCATTGCTGTATAGGATACTGTGGTGAGTCAGCAGGGGCTTCAATCTCAATGCCCATAAGCCAATAAATCAGTCCTTTAACTTCTCCATAGTAGCCGTTATATTGATCCCCATTTTAAGCACTCAGTAATCCCTCAGTATATCTTAATGACGGGCTGAAAACTAACTAAAAAGGTCCAATGAGGGGTTTCATCTTCTTATCATACAAAAGCAATGTATTGATTTCAAAGTTTCAAATGAGTTTAAAGATGGTCTTTTTTAATTTTTTCAGGATTTCATGTTAATTCATTGTTATTTCATGGTGGACAGTTAGTTAACTATGTTCAGTTTCACACCACATGGATATCCATGGTCCCCAGGAGATGAAGCCTGCTGGCTGATAAGCCTGCAATGATGATGTAATGATACCCGAGTGCAGAAGAAAACTTCATTTGTGTGAGACAGTCCACAGTAACATGTCCAGTGGATGCTATAGGTTGGAGTCCTACCAGTAGAGAATAATTTGTCAGACCTCCACTAGAAATAATTATTATCAGCCTTAAAACTTTTAAATTATTTAATTTAAGAATTGTCTTTCTGCAATGACTTAAACTATCTTTTGCTTTTTCAACATATTCAGGGCATGTCCTGAACAGTACTGCTCTACTCTCACCATATACTGTAGCTGCGCACATATGCTCATGAGAATTGTTGAATACATCTGCCTACATGATCCACAAAAAGACCGCAGACGACTTCAATAGAGGAACCAGCCTCTGTTACCTACAATTCCAATAAAGCAAATACCCATCTGCTGTATCCCCACACATCTGATACATGTGTGACTGTAAAGATGAGTCATGGATGAGATACAGTATGTAGTGTGCATCATGTTTATCGAGCAAAAGCTCAATGTTAAATGCTGCTATTTTAAAATAACCTTTTCAAAATAACCTTCTCTGTTGATGTTCATTGAAAATAAAAATCACCAGCTAGTGAGGGAATAACAGAGCACCTGACAATATGCAACATGAGTCATCAGCCATGGTTAAAATCCAACTAAAGCTAAAAAAAAATTAACAAAGCAGCTGATGACAACAATTTGCCTTAAAGTTACATTTTTCCCTACTCAAAATGATCACAGCACCCAAAATGCATGCTTATCAATGAGAGGGTACATCTCATTTAATTACATGCAGGTAAATACCACAGTGTTAATTCACATGTTGTCGTTAAACCACTCGCTCAAATAATAACAAGACTTAAACAATATTTCTTTCCATAGCCTCTGTAGCATAAAATTCATGGATCCATTCAGAAGTGCACTGTGCTTAAGACTGCCTGAACTACAACTACTGACCAAGCCAGTTGTATGGAGCTGCAGGGGGAAAAAGCACCATAATATATCTTTGTTTCTATTCTCAGAGAACCAGCCTTTGCTCAAAGGCAGCTTGTTCTCTTTAGGCTTGATTTTCATCACAGTACTGACATCCCCCCGGTCCACCTTAATATTATGTTGACACCCACTCGAATGAAACGGAGCGCACTCTCCATTCAGCGACCAAGCAACAGTGGCTGCTGCTTCACTGTTGCTTGGTCTGTATCTGTTTCAAAACACAACAAGGGAAAATTATGTAGTGAAACTAACATCATTCAATCCAGCACACACACACACACAGAACACCACATCCATGCCAATCTCTAACAGAGAGTAGCATGTATGTTCTTACCGTGTAAAGCCCAATCCTGCACAAGGCAAGGGAGAGCTGAATGCGCTCCGACATTGTGCTCAGCAACAAGCGTAACCCCCGGCAACAAGCAAGCCAAGCCTCTGGAGTAAGTGAATGGATGAAGGAGGATCAGGAGTAGCTGAGCACAACAGTGTCGGGTCAACAACACGAGTCCAGCCCTTCACTGCCTCACTGTCAGTAGCCCATGTCCACAAGCCATTTTGTTTCAAGCCTGAGCTCAACACAGGGGGGTTTGTAAGGCTGTAGATGACCAGGACTGAAGGTTGTCTTGTGTTTACGCCGTGTATTCATTCACAGAAAGATAAAACTACTGCCACAAAGATCAGTGGACAGACACAAGCTTGAGATTAGCTTGTGAGAATCTCTCTCTCCACAGAGATTAAGGGCTCAGTGACATCTAGGGATACAGAATAAGACTGCAAATTGGATTAGTCACCATTACACACCCACACACTATTCCCATACTGTACGCAAAGCTTTATGAAGTATGAAAACCTCTGCTTTCTATGCATGGAGGAGGATGAAGGGATCGACCACCTGAGCTTACAGCGGTTGTGGGGATTTCAATAACTGTTGCGGGAGGCTTTGTCGAATGTCTGCCTGTTCAAGGAGAACCGTGAGTCATGTTTAAATAGCTTGTTTTGGTCAGCTCAGCCATTTAGTAATAGTTGCTGCCTCCACCTGCTGACAAACTGTAGTTATAATATACAGTTGAGTACTATAATATCAATTGTAATGCAATATGGTTACGTGACAACTAATTACGCCAGCAGCAGGTAGCCTTTCAAACTGCTAAAATGTTTGAATGCAAACATCAGAACTACTGCGTGCAACACATTATATTTTACATATTATTTTAACTGACAGCAAACTGATTCATGCTCAGATTCCACTGAGTGTGCTACTGTAGTACTCCAAAGTTTGAAAATAAAGAATAAGAAAAGCATGGGTTATAGCAGTGGTACATTATTGTTCAAGGACCATGTCACTGTCCTTAATGCACACAGCTCTGATAAGCTTTTTACAACTCAACGACTGAGAGAAAACATTGGCACAAACTGAAATTTGACCTGGTTTTAGAAGTAGGTGAAGAATAGGTTCTAGCATGATTATACTGCAGATCAATAAATTAATAAATCATTACTGTAAAACCAGTAGTTTATTACACCAGTATTCACACTGATTTACACTTTCAGTTTCCATTAAATAATGAGAAATCTTTCCTTTCACATACTGCTGCATGACATCTGTGTAAGAATAAAACATTAGTATTTGAAAGACTATGTAGCTTAAAGCTACTGTTCAGTAAACCCAAAACAAAATATATTCTTTATTGTCATTTGGTTTAAAACCAGAGCACTAGGACAACATGTGTCTCATTTGCTTGAGACCCCTATCACACAACTGTGACTTCCGGGGTTTAAATTGAGCACAGAACTTTTGTTGCAAATCGCCCCTTTCTTTTCTCTAAAAAAAAAAAAAAAAAAAAAGTATAGTAGATATCTTCTTCTTTGCGATACCTTATGTAAAAAGGAAGCATATAATAGTCCTATAGTAGCTCAACAAATCCCCCCACCTATCCATGACCTTTATGTTTGTTTATCTTGTGTGGAAAAGCTCTGTGGGGCCCAAGACAATGAGAGTGGTTATGACCCGAGAGAAAGTAAAGGAAATGAAATGCAATAAAAATACGAAAACTGTACACTGATGCCTCTTTAGAGCAATGGTCCATCAACGTATGTGGATGTCAATATAAAGGAAACTTAAAGTGCCTGTGCCTGATCATGATCAGAGCATTATGAAGCTCCATAAATATTCCCGTATCTACAACAGCAACACTGATGTTACTCCAGCCCAAGATGCTGACTCACTAGCACTCTCCACAGACACAAGGGAATCACTGCAATGAGCTAAGTAGCAGACACAAAATTGTGGCTGACATGCTGCTGGCAGGTTAAAATCAGGGAGTTCAGGAATGCTGTTGAGCTCAGAAAGGTATTTCACATTTTAGCTGGGGGCTCTGCACTTTAAATAAAACATTAAGTTTAAGGAACTGTGGCCAACTTGACTGACCAAACTTTAATATCAATTCACATCCATTCAAAGTGGAACCAGTAAATGATTAGCCTAATATTTGCAGAAATTTTTTGTGAGATTGTGGTCATGCTGGTGCTCTTATCTTAATACAGTAGGTCATTTTTTTGTTTTGCCTCTGAAGAGAGTTTGGCGGAGACCTAGCTGCCTGCACCAGCAAGGTGTGTAACACAGTCAGACAGGGGACAAAACTGAGAGGAAAAGTAACACCAGCCTTGTATCCCATAGGCTACCGAGCCGTACTCATATGCTGCCAAGAACTTCCCATCAGCTCTATTTCCTGTGTTACAGCAGTGAGATGCTAATCTGCTATAGCCTGCTATGTGTCCTTGGGCAGGAGATCTGCTCTGAAATACAGCTGATCTGCCAAACACATGCAGGACTGAACAGAGGCAATTTATTTTCATAAAAGTGCGATCCTGGTGCTGACTGGATAAACAACAGCATGACCATTTTAAATACTGCATGCCAAAATGTTGCATGCTGTATGTTGTGTGGAACAAAACAAATATCCTCTAAGCTATTAACTCCTGTACACTAGCAGCATCAAGTACTACAATGCTTTCAGCATAATGATAGCAATCATCAGAGAGGAGCTCACATTTCAAATCATTTCTTCAAGGAAACTCATCATTTTTAGCTTATTTACTTGAACTAAGAATGTGCCTTCTTTACAAACTGCAGATTATGGCTTTCAGGCTTTGCCGCATGCTATGAACCAATTTATACTGGATTTTTAAAAAAGGATGAAGAGTACTTAATGTAATTTAAAATTTTTAACACTGTCCAACACTGGTATTTTGTGTGAATGTAGCAGACTTTCAAGGACACCTTCACATGTTCATCCATTAAAAAATCCTGCCTACATAAGAGCTTGTAAAGAGAGGAGACAAATAATTATTTTTAATTAATAGATTCAAGATTCAAGAAGCTTTATTTATCCTGAGGGAAATTGCTGAAATATACCAATATAATTTTGGGTAAATGATACTTAATAGACCGTGTTGTTTGTTTTTCATGTAATGGAGATTTGTAAATGACACCTGTTAAGCATCATTAACTGCTTAGATTTTATTCAAAACAGAGCTTCACAGTATAAAAATCAAACACTTTCAAACATCTCATCAAGCTACTTTAACTTTCATATGCTGTCCCAATCTACACACAACTACACAATACAGGAAATGAGGGACAAAATAAACAGTTGCCAGACAGCATTGGTGCTCATTTAAAACTAACTGAAAACAGGTGTTTGGCTTGACAAAACTATTAATAGTAATGACAGCTGCCTTCTCAGCTGATGCTTACTGTACCTGTTGTCTGAAATGTTCTCTCTTCTCAGAAATACAGATCATATTTGGTTCACCATCTCTCCAACAAACATGTAATTATTAGCCTGCTAGTGATGTGCACAGCAAATCTGCTTTTTCCAAAGCACAATTAAAAGTTGTAGTCTAAGCATTATGTAGCTAAGGGTTTACCTATCAGGCAGCATTTCCCCTGTCACTAGTAGGAGTTAAAATGTTATTCATTCACAACAGCAGATGGGTTAGTGTTTTAGGTATCTCTCTAAGTCAAATGCAGAATGTATGAAATATAGTATAGACAATTACATAATAAGATAAATAATCAGCCTTTCTTACACAGCATCTTCTTGCTAAAGCCTGAAAAATTACAATTTCATTCCTTTTCCCTAACAAAAAAATACCAAAATTGTACTTCCTGTTTATTCTTCCTGAACATGAGCCAGATTAGCAGAGGTGTGGGCCAGCCTATTAGTAGATGAGGCTCTGTTTTGTTATCTCTCACACCCATGTTTACCATATGGTTTGAGGTCAGTTCCTGGTGGTTGTTGTGACTGAATATTTGGCACAATTTAAATTCCACAAAAACCGCACCAGACAAAATGAATGTTTTTTTTTTTTTTTTTAAAAAAAAACAGCATAATTTTTCTGTCTTCTTCAACTGCTGAGCAACAAGAACAACCTGAATGTCAGTCCATATGAGGGTTTAGTCATACATGTGTAGCAGAAATGAATAACTGGATATCAAAGGCAAATGTCGTGTAAGACAAGATAGCCTACAGTCTGTGAATTTGCCTACAGCCATAACTCAGCACAAATAACACAGTGAAGTGAGTATACATAAGGTCATGCACTCATAATAGTGTGATAGGCAATAATAGGCAAAGTTATTATTAACAAAAGCAGTGTCTGCTACAGTAAAGCCACTGAATAATTCTGCATGCTCTTGTACAAGTTATAAATAAATAACCAACAAAGCCATAGTTTGGTTCTCTCTACTTGATGTCACTCCCAACACGTTCAGTGTGTCCTGTCCAGTGGAGCATGCAACAAGTTAAGGTCCTTGAGTCGACCACACGGTGCACTTGTAATTTGGTAAGGCTGTGTCATGGAAACAGCTAGCACCAAATTCCTCTGTGTCAGTGCTGCTGTTCAGTGTGGTCATTTTTAACACTATGCTGACCAGGCAGGGGTACACTCCTTCAACATGCTCAGGCTCCCAGCTGAAACAGAATCCAACATGGGCCAGACAGTCATAACTCAAACCACAGTTATTACCCAGCAATGTGCAATAATTATGTGCTTCCATTCCTGTTCATCCCAGCTCCCTTTGTTGGCCAAATCCTTTCTAACCTAAAAGCATGAGCAGGACACAGGACTAGCATCATTCCTCAGAGGTTTAGTGACAAGTTCTTATTGATTTATAGGAAAAAGAAAGCGACATAGTTTTGGCCTGAGTTTTGTGCCAGGTCTCCAGTGTTGCACAGCAGGAAAGGAGGCCCTGCGCCTATTGAGTGCCTGACCTCTGAGGACAGCCAAGCACTCTGCTCAAACAGTCCACAGAGTTACAGCTGTGCTTTTCACAGAAAACTGTTTATCACAGAAAATTTTAAATCCTTCAAGCATGTAAGCTGGAATTTCTTTTTTCTCCCTCTCAATATGTGTGCATAGCTTAAACATGCTTTAGGTACAAATTCCAAATTTGACCATTGCACTTTGCCACAATTGGTCTCGAATTATGTGAAGTGACTGTAAGTGAATAGAGGCTGTCCTGTTCTTGCAGAAGATTAAGCAGAAAAAGAGCTCCGTGTGAAATTGATTTCATTCATTTCATGTCACGAGGGTGCCCTTTTTTGACGACAATAGCCCTTGTGTTTACCTTTGGTACCAACAACTTTCCACTGATATCTAACAGAGTTTACAGAATAACTCATGTAAACTGTGAACATGCCACTATGGTCTCCTTTTGTTCCCCACAAGATGTGTCACACCAAGGCCAGAAGCCACCGACAAGCTGGACATTAATCAGTTTGTATCGACTGTAGCACAATTGTTCTGGTGCCAGTTGCCGGATAGGACTTCATAATCTATACTCAAGAAAATGTCTCAGTGAAGCAGAAGTTCAAAGTTCGTTTTAGGTCCCGCATCTTGGAAGGCCCATTATAAACAAGCTGATAACACTGGGTGGGCAAGTTCCTCTGCATTCACACTGTCCCCCCCTCCCCTTGTGAAATGACAGCACAATGTCTGTGTACTCGTTTTTTTCCTCTGGCTTTATAAATTCCCAGGGAAAGACTTCAGTTACAGCTTCCTCTCTATTGTTGCACTGTTCCAGCAGCACCCATCCCATCCCCACAATGTGGGCAAAGGCCCAAAAACCATAATCTCCCAGGGCAAAGCTGGTGCAGTGGTCTGAACTGTAATCATTCTTTTGGTCACAGTTATTAAAAATATGCAAGGGACTAACATCTCAAACCAGTGCTGCTATACACTGTCACATGTCCAATGACATCTTGACGCCCAAGTAGCCTCATCCAACACACATTGCAGCTTTTTCCCCAGCAGCAACAGTGTGTTTCGTGGCAAAACAACAACCTCATGCAACATGACATAGCTGACAGTAGTTAAAAGGGTGTAGCTAGTTGGCTAGTTATCGTGTTTCACATATAAACATATCGGGGTCTGGGTCAACCAGTTAGACCTAGCTCACCTGATAGGCAAAAGCTACAGGCTGCAGCTGGCCAATTAGCATAAAACAACAACCGGTACTACACTTGAGTGGCATCACTATCTGATCAGAAGCCCAACTGGCAAGAAACCAAACGTTAGAGCCAGTCCTTGATGGGAATAAGCAACACCACTGCATTTCGATTCATTGACTTACCAGATAATCCATGTACTATCGCTGACCAGTCACAGCAGCACGAACTGGCTTTGAAGTAATCCCGTTTCTGCCTCAAGGAGTCCAAAATTTAATGGATTTCACCACACGTCGCTTTGTATTCCCCGCCTTTCGACAGCCAGAGCGAAATAAAAACCAGCCTTTGGTGGGTTTACAAAGCAGCAATTTTCACCGTCCTCTTCGCCAGTGAGACAAGTTTCAGCGCAGCAGCGACCGAGTTTGTTTAAAACGAAGTGGGCCGCTCGGGTCGCGTGTTTTTGTGAATAAAGAGCCCCTCGTCCACCGGCTGACTTCCAGTTTTTATCACACAATATCAGTTGAGTGTTTGGTTGAGGAAACTAGCGAAGCCTACAACGCTACGTCACGCACGTCGTTTTGCGCACGTAGCGTGGTCACGTGACCAAACACATGGAGGCTATTTTCATTCTGGGGAGGAATCGATGATAAAACGGTCGTCTATTGAAATCGACTTTTCTCCATTATAAATCGGTGTTCAGGAACAGAGATCATTTGTGGGTCTGATGTTCTCACTGTGATCACGCTTATTATTATTGTTTATATAGCAAAAATACATAGTCTTTCTCACATTGCCCTGTAAAGGAGAGGACGATGTCACGTTCCTAATCCAGTAATGTACAGATCTACAGGGTTAAATCGTAAAATACTGGAGAGATCATGGCTCAGCTGTAGCAGGGTGATTTATATATTTTAAGAACATATAGGTTTAGTTCTATAAATAACTTAAGCGCCGCGAGTATGTAGTGTGTATAATATATGACATAGATCGACTTACAGCATCTTTCATACGGACAGTAACTGCTTTACATCAAAAGGTATAAAACATTTAGTGAGACAAATAGATAGGTGGCAAGCACAAACATTAAAATGCAATAAGATAAGAATTCAAAATAAAATCAACTCTCAAAATAGAACTTAGTCAGATTAAATAAATAATACAACTACTATAAAGCAAGATTTTTAAAAAGATAATCACAAGTTGTATGTCCAATATCACAAAAATAACAACATCATATTAGCAAAAAATTATTATATTTCCAAATTAGGTTGAATGTAATTCTAAAGTGTATTGTACCACTAGGTGGCTCTGTACAGAATCACAACTGCTTTTATTTTCCACTTCAAGCAACCAACATCAAACTAAAGAATCCAGCCTTGTGCCTGTACATTCATACAGTTGCAGTTTTCCACAGTGTAATCAAGCTTAAAGAAGCGCAAAATGCAGCTGCCTCTGACATAATACATTACACAATACATAATGAATGAAAGAGGATGACACAGTAAGTGCAAGCAAGCAAGTACAAGTTCAAAGTCAAAGACTGGTTCCTCTGAAGCATGTAGGCCTCACCACAGATGTTACAGAGGGTGGATAAAGGAAAGGAAGCGCAATTGTCAGATGAATACAAAACCTTGTGATGTGTTAATCTGTGTCAAGTGTCAGAACAGCATTTGTGTCATCCTAGATTTGTTTACTCTGTGCTTCCAGTACATGTTGTACAGTCCGTTATCCCTCTTAGGAATCTATAGTAAATTCATAACAGATTCCACCAAGCAAAGGAAATCTAACTTAAGTCAAAGAAGTATGGAAGCATTACTACAATATGACACACTTCAGGGCAATGCTATTCAGACTTTCATTCCTCAGTTAACGTCAAAAAACCTAGGAAAAACACACTTCAACAAACAAATAAATACAGGAAAACAACAATAATTTAATGACAAATTGGTCAAAAAACATAATAAAACTATCACTTCACCTCCAACCTATAACCAGGCTTACGCTCTCCCCTTATCTACACCATTTCCACCCTGAGCCCCACCTTGGACCTTAGCTAAGATTTGGTTCCTTCTGCAAGGTGAGAGACTAAGGGTTACCAAATCAGATTCTCTCAAGGTGAAGTGTTTGACTCTTTTTCCAAAATAATTTGCTTGTGCAGTAACCCCCAAATCCCCAGAATTATTAAGATTGAGTTTGGGTCTATCATGGAAAGCCATTATACCAGATAGGACCAAATTAACATTGGACAAAAATGAGCAAGAATTATCTAGTAGAGAGCAAATACAGAGCCCAGACAAAGCAATTATGTGATATCATCCTCATTAGAGGAACAGTATAAATCACTAGTCTGCTAATGTGATGCAAGCTGCATTCTGAAGTAATTCCTGCTCCCTAGAGACCACACTCTTCCTCAATATTTCATGTGCTGTGCTATAAAGAAAATCTCCCTCAACAGAGTAAAGTGGAAGGTGAACTGGATGTCCTCTGCACAAGGTCTCACAGGTATGTGTTTAGAAGATACAAAAAGACATAATTGCATTTGATTTAATATGCTGAATATTTTAAGCCTGTGTAAATTGAATGTCCTTGTCAGAATATGTAACCCAGTCAAACATGAGAGGAGAGACCTCTGGTGGCCTGTAAGAATATGGTGGCTGAGTTGCCATTGTATACATTACTGTATATTCATTTGGTAAAAGCTTTTTGTCCAAAGTGCCTTATGTTTTTCTCCCCACACACACAACACATCATCAGGTTCAGTGTTCACTGCTCAAGGACATGTTAACATATGGGCAAGGGTAGCCTGGGTCCACCAACCCTACGCTTGATGCCTGCCCTGCTCTACCACCTGAGTTTCAACCTCCTCCATGATTTGCATAATTATAAGGCCATACACTAGCATACTAGAGATCACATTTCATATTGAGTGCAAAGCTATTGTTTAATTTGGGTTTTAAAAAATTGCAGCAAAATGATACAAAACAAGTATCAGATGCATGCTTTAAACATCTTTTAGAAACGTTAGATACACATTTTCGCTAATGGTCTGAACCAAACTCTGCCTTTATTCTGATTTTTATTGTTTTCATAATTTTTCAAATTTTTTATAATTATCTTCATGCAATTTAAATAATTCATAGGCCTCTATTCTGAAAAAGTCCAAAAACAGCCACAAGGGGGCAGTATCTACCAGCATAAAGGGGACATCATGATTGCAGACCTTGTTGTGATGTCCAGTGGTCATCTTCACCAAAGGAAATGGTTCGCTTATGTAATGAAATGTCAACAAGGCACATAGTGAGTGGTTTAGGTTGCTCGTATTTATCTCTGTGTAGATTTTAAAATGATTACTTCACATTTAAATATATACGTGCACAAACTCAGTCAGTCTGTATCAAAAGAATAAAACATCCTGTTTAGCATTTTGCATCATTCTTGCGGTCTTCAACTACAACCAGTATCTGTAAACCAGCAGTTTATTTAGATAATCTATATATTTAGATACATTAAATAAAGGATCCAAAAGATGAGAAGATCTTTAGCGCTTCCTCAGGGAAAGTTTAAGGAAGCAAGGTGTAAAAGCCCATGAAACAGCATATAGACTGTGGGACACTAAAACTATTCATTTGAGGCAACGGTTATGAGTCAGTTAGCGGCTCCATAAGGTAGTTTCATTGCAGTTTTTATAGACTGCAAGCCGTGGAAAAGCTGAAGTAGCTGTTTCCTTACTGCACAATTAGACCATTAAAATCAATGTTTAAACCATTCCACATAAATGATAAAATAAAACTTTATCAATGCAAAAATATACTTTTTTATCCCCTTTAAGAGGATCCTGGGCAAAGTAAGAGTCACCTTATCACTAGCTCATGTTCTTTGAAGCTGCACATTTGAATAGCACCACAGATAAGCTGATGGGTCAGATCTATGTAATTTGAAGGTATTGGCTACAGAGCTAATACAACTTTAACTACAGGACTTAAGACAATTCATGTCAAAAGTGTCTGCAGTTTCTTGTTAATTACAGGCAACCATTAAAAGATCTGATTAACTAAGGCCACATTGTAAACTTCAGGGCATCTCTTCAATAAACCATTCCACCTAAAACAAACCTTCCCCACCAGAAATAGTTTTAAAATATTTAGTTGATCGGGGGGATTTTCCTGCTTTATTGTGTTTTTTTTTTTTTTTTTATTGTGTTCATGTTCTATGTTTACCTACTGCCTCACTGCAACAAGAATTTCCTCTCGTGGGACAATGAAGTCTGAACTGAACTGAACTGAACTGAACTGCATTCATGTGATTATAAATTCACACACACAGTTGAGGATTGTTGTAGATGATTACTCAATAACTCAATTTGTTGATCAACAGAAAATTGATCGACAACACATTCAGATTACCAGTGTGCTTACACATTCAATCAATGTATCCATCTATTTTTAGGTCAGTGATTTATACATAATTTACTAAATGACACCAGATTTAAAAATAGACATACAGTAAGTGATTCTGCCCCTGAACTATTAATGACGTGAGTGTTGAATATGTAGACCAGTCAGAGTGATGTCAGCATTTTTTAGACGACATTCCTTTCAGATGATGGAAGATGAAAATGTTGGCAATGGCCCAGTTTAACCTGACATCCAGTCCACATCAGTAACATTCCTATCTTAGACTGACATCATAAAATTCCACAGATCTTTAACATTGTCACATTTTTTTAATTGTTTGAAAGGAGTTGTGAAAGAATGAAGTGAATTTATGATTATGATTAGTTTTGGGTTAATACAGTATAATACCCAGTTACATAAGAAAATCAAACCCTAAAGAGTTCATTATTTTGCCCTCAGGGGTTTGCTTCTCATGTTGTGGAGAGGGCTTTGAAATTGCATTTACTGTGTGGAAATAAATGTTAGACATCATTTCCAGGAAACCAGTTTCAATAAGATGTGAAAAATCCATTCAGGGGACTATGACCTCAATATTTCTCAAATCCTAGCCTTGTGTTACCACATTGGTCTTGATGAGTTATATTCAGGGTTGTGGCTGCCATTGAGGACACAGCAGTTATATTGTCAGGACACTGAGGAAATTAGAGGATTTTAGGCTCTTGGCAATTGTGTTAGTGAAAATCAGGTGTAGAAATCGAAATAGATCACAGACCATGTCATGACACATTATGAAATTTAGGCCCAGCTGCATGATGTCATATCCTGTAGTTTACAACAGAGGGACCCAGGGCAAGATGACAGACTTTTTTTGATGTAGATGAAAAGAATCAAAGATGCCTTGAATGACTGATAAAATAAAACAGATGGTGTATGATATAAAGCTGAAACAGTTGGTGGATTCATTGATTTATTGATCGACAGAAAATTAAGCAGCAACTGCTTGATAGCATTGATAGGGGTTGTTTAAGTCATTTTAAAGCAGAAAAAAAGTAATGATTTGCTTCTTAAATATGAGATTTTACTGTTTCTATCTAATGATTTCTATCTGGATTTTGGACTGTTGTTTGGACATAATAAGGGATTTCAAGATGTTACCTTGAATTTTGGGAAATTAGGATAGGCATTTTCCCACCATTTTCTGATGTTTAATTGACCAAAGGATTAACTGAGATCATTGCTTCAATGCATATATTTTTGAAACTTTACATAAAGATAACACTAATTTTGACATTTACATGAGCATCCCAAAGTGACTACAGGCTTTACCCTCCTCACTGTTATCTCATCAATACCCCCTCCACATGTTGGGAAGCTGGTCTGGGGTATGTTTTTGGGATGAAGCGCTCAACAAGTCTGGGAAAGCCTTATAGTAGCACTCACAGGCGGTTGATTTGTGTTGTCTGGGTGGATTGCAGCATCTTGTAGCTCCGCCCTCGATTATCCAGCCTGGTCGACGTGCGGTTGCTGCGCAGCGCGTGAAGGCAGAAGCATCAAGCTCGGATCGGAGCGAGGCTGGAGGAGCACGGATTAGTGTTGTTGAAGCGGAAAATACCTTCGCTTCAGTTTCTCACACACCGCAACCTCTGCACCGCAGTTTCCTCTCAGGTTTTATCGAGAGGAAAGACCGCGTAGAACGGGATATATATACAAACAGGGGTTTCTCAGTCTGTGAGAAGTTTGTACGCGGAGTTTCGGGAGTAGTTTCGGCTGGGCAGACTGAGCTAGCCTGGCTGCCCGCTGCGCTTCCCTCCTGCCCCCGGCCAGCCAGCCGTAAGTTAGCCCGCTGTCCTGCTCCTCTTCCAGCTGTGCTCGAATCATGGCGCTCAGAGCCAGGGCGCTGTACGACTTCAACTCCGAAAACCCCGGGGAGGTGTCGGTGAAGGAGAACGAAATCCTAACTTTATACAGCGAACAGGACATTGAGGGTTGGCTCGAAGGGGTGAACAGCAAAGGAGAGAGGGGACTGTTCCCCGCTTCTTACGTGGAGATCCTGAGGAACGACGCCACCTCCACGTTCAACAACAACAGCTGCACCACATCTGGGGACACTTACCCGGACTCCAGATACGCCAATATCCCATCCGGAGGTTTCGACAGGCTCTTATAAGCCTCAGCAGAATAAAATCGAGAACTTTTCTAAACCGTCTCCTCCAGGTTTTAACGCTTTCCCACCCCCTGCGCTACAACGACAGCCTCCGCAGCAGCAGCAGCAGCAGCAGCATACTTATCAGTCGCCCGGCCAAGTGAGCGATGATGACTGGGATGATGACTGGGATGACAGCTCTACTGTTGCAGATGAGCCAGGGACTGTGGGAGGACGGTACCACGACTATGAAGGCAATGGGCCGTCCACTTACAGAGTGTCAACATCCTCGATGTCAAGAGGTAATGCACAGCAAGCAAAGAGCTCTGCCACAGTCAGTAGAAACCTGAACAGGTTTTCGACCTTTGTGAAGTCAGGAGGAGAGGCATTTGTGCTGGGGGAGGCATCAGGGTTTGTGAAGGATGGGGATAAGATCTGTGTGGTGATGGGTCAGTATGGTCCTGAGTGGCAGGAGAACCCGTACCCATTCACCTGTGCAATCGATGACCCCACCAAACAGACCAAGTTCAAGGGCATGAAGAGCTACATCTCCTACAAGCTGACACCCACCCACACGCAAAACCAGGTGAACAGGAGGTACAAGCACTTTGACTGGCTGTACGCCCGGCTGGTGGAGAAATTTCCCGTCATCTCGGTGCCACACATCCCTGAGAAGCAGGCCACGGGTCGCTTTGAGGAGGATTTCATCTCCAAGAGGAGGAAAGGCCTCATATGGTGGATGAACCACATGACCAGCCACCCCGTCCTGGCCAGGTGTGATGTTTTCCAGCATTTCCTCACCTGTAACAGTGCAGACGAGAAGGCCTGGAAGCAGGGGAAGAGGAAGGCTGAGAAGGACGAGATGGTTGGGGCCAACTTCTTCCTCACCATCAGCACCCCAGCGTCTCCGCTCGACTTCCAGGAGGTCGAGAGCAAAATAGACGGGTTCAAGACTTTCACCAAAAGGATGGACGACAGCACCTTGCAGCTCAACGCCACTGTCAACGAGTTTGCCCGCAAGCAGATCAGTGGCTTTAAGAAGGAGTATCAGAAAGTGGGGATGTCATTCAAGGTCCTCAGCCAAGCTTTTGAAATGGACCAGCAGGTGTACTCTACTGGACTCAACCAGGCTATCTCCTTCACTGGGGACGCGTATGAAGCAATTGGAGAGTATTTTGCTGAGCAGCCCAGCAAGGATCTTGACCCGATCATGGATTTGTTAGCTCTTTACCAAGGACACTTGGCAAACTACCCAGACATCATCCATGTCCAGAAAGGTAAAATAACAACACTGTCACACACACACACACACACACACACACACACACTCTTAATACATCTGTCACTGACTGATTTATCATTCGGTTTTATTATTTCGGTTTATTTTTTTATGTCTTTTGATTCATGGCATCTGGACACAGATTGCCCACTTAACTTAACTCTGGACTATTAAAAACTGCCATTATTGAAAAACGGAAGTATAACTAAAGACAGTTATAAATTAAAGGTACACAGTCATAAACCCATCACTTACCTGAACAGCTAAGGTAAAATGATACACACAGTTTAAGTCTCACTAAAAATCTGTGTACTGAAATATTTCATAACCCCACTGTTCCAGTCAATTTAAAATTCACCACATATACACATATAAAATAAATCAGTATTTTACCAGTGGGATCATAAATCCAGTTTCCTAACCTCACTTTCTACCACAAGTCTGTGTGTGTGCTGGCCATAAGAAGATAAACAGTGTAATTTGTTTCATACAGTCAGCCCTGACAGCAGCAGGCAGTGGTCAGGTTACAATCATAGTTTATGTCACCTTTGCAAAACAAATAAGTAGTGTTTGCATTGGAGAACTACAAGCTGCTGCCCCTGTTTAGTGAAATGGGCAGCACCCAATTAGCTGTGTTTGATTTTCCATTACTGGTGGGCAACTACATATTAGTGCTCTGGAGGTAGAGAATTTCCAACTTCTGTCTGTCAATCACACTACTGATGTAAAACAAAATTCAGTCATCAATGACTGTCCACATGTTTTGTAGTCTTTGTACAGTAAGTCAATGTTAGACTAATCACGATCATCCTCCTACATGACCCGAACCCAATGATTGTTCTCATTGTGTGGCAAAATGTCACACTCATGAGAGGCAACGCTGTTATGCAAGAGGCAAGGCATTGTAGCCCTTGTGTATAGAGAGAAGCTCTTGCTGCTGTTTACCATATGAGAGAATGTGGCACACTTGCTCCCTTCTGATGAGGAAGAGACATGGGGCTGATAATCTATAGGAAACAACTCAAATCTGATCAACTGCTTTCTGAACATGTGTGTACATGCAGATACATGTGTTTTTACTCTTTCATTTACAGATTTAGGTCTCTTTTTAAATCACATAAAAAGTAAATATTTGCAGTCACCAACAAGTGGAAATTTGAGAATCCTACCTGATACGGTGCCATGTAGGACAACATATAGGACATGGGCGTATATACACTTGCAACATTAGAGGATGATGTTAGCTAATCCTTCATTCCATGCATTAGGTTCAATCCCAGTGCTCTACCTTGCTAAAATCACATGGCTCTCAGATCAGAGGGAGAAATTAATCTTTTCATCCACCAGTCAGAGTCCCAGCTGGTGCCCTGTATTTCATTTCCCAGGTATATGGATCCCAAAAATGAGCCACAACTGAAGTTTAGCATTTTGCTTATGACTTGTGTTAACTCCACACCTTGCTTGTGGACATCTCAGTTGTATCATTTGGGTCCCCTTCAAACACTGGGCCTATTCAGTCCACAATAGACGATGCTGGTGGAAACAGGACAGACTGTGTTTAGGCTGCAGTGGAACACAACCTTCCCAGTCATCTCAAATCAAAGTTTGCCACGCAGGCCACACACACACAGACCCTAAATAAGGTGACACAGCCATCCAGACAGTCTGGTGTGATAAGCCCAGCCTAATTCCAAAGATAAGAAACTCTGATTTGATACCACATATGGGAGACCTTGCTGCAGGCACAGTTTTGAGAAAAAGATGACAAGAGCGCAGTGTAACAGGGCTTCGACGCACTGGGAGACGGGAAACAAAGCTGATGGGAAAGCCAGGGCATGCAGCAGATAAAAGGAGAGCCACGTGTGGCATATTGAATCCAAAATTACTTTGATCTTGTTTCTAATGGGCTGAGGCTGTTTAGTTCCTGTAGTTATACTAAGTCCGGTTGAGCCAGTTTTTTGATACACACATTCCTTTTTGCCTTAATCATTAAGCAAGTGAAGAAACCATTACTGATGTATTTCTATTTATACGTCAACTACAAGATAAAAACGCAAATGTATCCAAGTTTATCCTCTGTTTAATACTCAGTATGTAAAAGCAGAATTTTTACTACTAGGCCTGTTGCATCTATATTGTGCCAGTAACTGCAATAGGCTATAAACATTTATTACAGCGTGCTGCATGCTAGCGATGGAACAGTTCATACGTTTCCCATTACATTACATATCTTATACGTTTCCTTGTTCATGACAACTGAATGGCTACTTGTTACTCCTATTGGCTACATGTTCCCAGGGGGTGTTAAATGCAAATACCCACTGCAATAATACTTGACATTCACACTCTAAAGTCTACTTATGTTGTCTACTCACCACAAGGTTATTAGGGAGAGAGGTACCTGAAAGAATAGGCGGTTTTTAATGAAGCCATGAACACTAATAGCTTAGATTTCAATGGCTTATCATTGTGCGAAGACAATACTGTGCAACTGGGAGCTCAAACATACACAGGCCATTGTTCATTTTGTCTGGCCTTTCCCGCAGACTCTCATTTACAGTAATAAAACATTTCCTCTTCCATCCCTGGCTGCGTCTATTCTGACTGTTGCTTGGTTTTTTAATAAGCCTTTCCTGATAAACGTCTGAGTGGGAAATCGCCACAAGTGCTGTTCTTCTATTATGAAGTGAGTTATATTATTGTCTTCACCTTGTTAAGACACCTGAAGTGAGGCAAGGCCACATCCTTTGTTGTCATAAACCAAAGTACCTCTTTTCAAAAATGGTCACACAGAAACTCACTGGGCCAAGTAAGTCGACTGGGACTGAAACAGTCTTGTGTCAGTGCACTGGTGAAGCAATAATCAATATTTTAAACCAACCAGAGAGAGAAACGGTAGACTTGACAGCTTTAAAAGTACAGGTTGAGGATAACCAGCTTGGTCATTACCCTTATTTAAGAGGTTATCTCTGGTGGTGGTCTTGCAGTCATATCACTGTTGCTCTCTGAAGGAGAAACACGTCAGAGCATTGCTTATCACTCTTATCAACAGCTGAATTCCATTTTTAGCACCTTGTATCTGTCTCATTAGGACCTCAGATTCCACACAGCTTTTTATTTGTCCCCTTGGAAGTGACCAGGGAAATGTGAGCTTTCACACAGAGGAGCATTGAACATTGCTGTATTGATCTCCACTTCTGCAGGGACCCCATTAGCCATTACTGTGCAGCTTGGCAGGGATAATGCCAGCTCATGATACTGACATTATATCTGCCTTTGCTTTTAAAAACTTATTGAACTTCACATCCTTTATTTTTGTACCTTTTTTTTGTCCTAATCAATATCAATATTGTGGCCTCGACAACATTAGGTTTTGTTGTTTCTTCTTATTTCAAGCTCTTGAGAAAGAGGAAGGGAGGAGGAGGGTTTCATGAATGCACACCGTTTTCAAACCAAAGATGGGGCTGAAGATAAAAAAAAACTTATTATTAATGCTCAAGAGAGAGACGAGGTAGTTGAGTAAAAAAAAAAAAAAACAAACTTTACGCTAGATACATTGCGGACTATAAATGATCTAGCCACCAATGCAGAACTGAAAACACGTCTCTTTTTTTAACACAGCCCACATAGTCTTTATTTGTCAAGGGAATATGGAAATGCAACCAGTTACATTGGTTAAAGTCCTTGTTTAAACACTTACTCAGAATGATAATATTGTTCTTGCCTGCAGCACCTTTTGAAGGAAAAACTTGTTTGAGTAGGGCATTTACGGCAGTCGCTTTAAAATAGAGCACCACCCACCTCTCTGATAAGTCTGCAAATGGCGTTTTGTTCAGTGAATTAAAAGTCTCAGACAACTTAATGCAAGGAGGAATATCCTCACAATTACATACTTAACAGTTGTCTGTTTCTGTAGTTTAATCAACTTGCTTCAACACACGGACTGACTGCATACACAACACCGTTACAGCAAAAGTACAAATCTAGATGTAATCTAAATGTATCAGTGATAAATTGAGGTTAAGTTAATAAGTAATTAAATTAGATGATATGCTTTTTAGCTTAACCAATTTTATCCCTATTTCAACTTTGTTTATGCGTGTCTTTACTTGTATTTTGTCTGATCTCATCACAGTCTTATCATCACATGGCGATAAAACAATGGCAGGCGAGGTAAAAGAAAATACTGATTTGCAAGGATGTCAGGCCTTCCTGCTGATTCAGCCTTTCAGCCGACACTCCTGCGCAAACACTGCTGATATATTGTTTCAGACTGTTTAAATGTCCCCTAATGCACAAATGGATGACAGAGGTTGTGGAGTGATGAGATGGGGATTGCCGCTTGCTGCTCAGGTCACAGGCTCGCAGTAGCTTGGTGTTGTGTAACCAGAGATTACGTAAGAGCTGAAGTAGCTGCCTCCAATGAGCCCAGGAGGGCTCGCTGCCACCTCTGTACACCCAGGGAGGACTTCTTCAGAGGCATGAATCAAGGCTTTTTCTTATATATGGTGTGACACTGCTGTATGCTACAAATGTCACTGATCATTCTTGGTCAGTCAGTAGCTCTATGTCCTGAGTGTCCATAAGTTTATATTAACACAGTAGCATTATCCATCTCCAACAGTGTCCTGTATTTTTCTGTCAGTCACTCAGTAGCAAAGATGGCAGAAGCAAGGCTTTGTACAACAACACATTAGATGCAATACAGCATCATTTAATAATGTATAAGGCATCTATTGTGATGAAATCTAGTCTTCATATTTTGTATTATTATTGATTTGGAGTCAACACTTACAATGAAGTTCCTGCGATCTAGAACATTTGACAGACAGGAGTGTTCGATCATAAACTGTTTCAGACCTATAAATATATATATATTGCCAGCACCCATACCATATACATTGTATATGTAATATGGTGCAAGTGAGCAACAGCGAGCATGATTTTTTAATTTTTTGTTCTATTATTAATTTGTTTGTACTTTTAAACAAGGAGCTATTTTTGGGAAAAAAAATGTCCAAGATGTTATATTAACTGGTTCAAGCTTCTAAAATGTTTGGATTTGTTTCTTTCTTTGTCATATATGATGGTAAATATGGAGATTAATTCATAATGAAAACAACTGTAGCTCTACTTGACAGCTTACTTGCTGCAGCTGTGAAAATGATGTGGCTCTGTATATTATAGTTTGCCGACACCATCTTCTATGACTGAACCTCTGCCTTTCTCATAAAGTCTCCATGGTAACAATTATTCCTCCTTAGTCCATTAGTGAGCTTTTAAAACTCAGGAAGTCAGAGACCTTTAAGATACAGTAAACACCTTTGGGATTGGCATTTAAGTCTTTGGACAGCTGTGTTTGTTCCCGTCTCTTTTCCCACCCCCTCTGTTTTCCACTGTTATCTTTGCCTCTCTTTTCTGTCATGTTCAGTCTTTTGTGCATTAGAGGAATTTCAAAGATCTGGGTTAAACTGCAGCTGAGGGAGCCACAGCCAGAAGGCAAACTAGGCAGATTTTGGGAGGAAGGGTGAAGGGATGTCTTTTTGTGTGTATGTGTGTGTGTTTGGGGGGGGATTTGTCAGCATAATTCTTTGTTCTGTGTGGTGTAATTTACAGCCTTACATGTTGAATGGTGCGATTTGCAACAACAAGGCAGTCATGAAGCATTTTTGCGAACTCTAAGGGTAGACAGAAGCAATAAGACAGCGTGGTTACATCGGTAAAGTCTTATGTGGTCTCACATTTCAGGAAACAAGCTGGCTGAATCAGACTTTCAAAAGAACACTGGTGACTAAGCTCACATAATGACAAGAAAATCCCATGACAGACCAATACAGGAAGTTTGGTTGCGTGCCTTTAGGGCGCAAAACACACCTCTACACCGTATGCTTAAGCCTGAGGATTACGTTGTCTGTCCGCTGCACAGAGTTACACTCGGCTTACCACATATCGTTAGTGTCGTTTTGAACTATTGCAACATTGTCAACATCATAACATCACAGCTCATGTACAGTGCGTCAGTAGTGGTCTCTGTGTTGTGCTGACCAACATCTCTGCCGCACAAGGATGACAGATCAAATAGATCTACAGCAGCATTTCAGGGTTGCAACTGTAATTATTTTCACGTGGTCTATCCAATATCAGAAAATGTTGAAAAATGTTCATCACAGTTTTCTAAACCATAAGGTGAAGTCCTCAAATGTCTTGTTCTCTCTAGCCATCAGTGCAAAAGTCTAGAATAAGGTACCTGAAACATAGAAAAGCAACAAGGTCTCACAATTGAGAAGCTGAAGCTGGCTTTACCACCTGCATGTGCTTAGACGATCACAGCGTCTGCAAAATTAATTAAAAAAAGAGGAAACAGTTTGAAGTTCCCCTCTTTGCCCTACAAATTAACCATTTTTGATAAGAACCTTGAGAAAAACTGAGAAATTACTAAAGCAGACATACATTAGCTCCTTGAAGCAGAGGTTGAACATCATTTCTGCATCAAAATGGCAGGCTGCAGAAAATGATGAGCCTTGATTTCAGGTTGCGTTTCCAACCCAATGCACAGGGTCATTATTTTTAACCCAGTGTTAGGTCAAACCAACCCAACCTTTGACCCAGCACCCTGGAACCTAGCATTTGGGCTATTAAAACAACCCAACATTTTTAGGTGTGCACCTGTAAGTGCACAGCATCTACAAAGTTAATTTAAAAAAAGAGGAAATGGTTTGAAGTTCCCCTCTCTGCTCTACAAATTAATATTTTTTGATAAGAACCTTGAGAAACGTGGAGAAATTGCTAAAGCTGACATACTATAGCATTCATGTCACCACCCTAGCCAATGTGCCTGTCTGTGAGTGTCCTCTTTGCTTGTAGCTATCACATGCAAACATTTTTAAGTAGTAAGTTCAAACAGAAGGTCATGTCCTGTCAGTTTTTTTTGGATTTCAACTTAGTACTTACTGCTCATGACATTTCCCTCTTTTACTCAGTCAGAAAATGTCAGCAGTTTGACAAGTCATCTGTCATGAGCTCCTGGTGTTATGACCCTGCCTTCTGCTCCCATCGAACCATCTGTCTGAAAAGTTGTAGGCTAATTTCTTGTTTTGGCACCAGAATGGCTGAAGGCTTGCTCTGCAGTGAGCAGTGCTGTAAGCGGCAGCAGTGACAGTTGACGTGTGAAAATGGGACGTTGTAAACCATCTTGCCTGTCGTCCTATGCCACAAGAGTCCACCACAATGACGACAGAAGGCAGCTCTTCCTGTCGGTGTAGAAACCAAGAGGTGACTCTGAGCTTTGAAAATGAAGTGACTCTCAGTATGAGTGTGGTATGCTTAATTGCTTTTTTGAAAGGCAGAGTTTCTTAGTTCTAGCTAATTTCACTAAATTCAGCTCCATTGATGAGTTGACTTTTTAATGCTTCCAGCAGAGTCATTTTAAACTGAGAATCTTGTAAAAGAAGGCTTAATACGCTCATGATGGCTACATACATGATATCATGCTTTGATTGAGGTAAAAGCTTAATGTCCCAGGTAAACATCCTCACTAATGATCCATGTAGAAGGCATGGAAATAAAGAAATTGCATTGTTCTTGTGTTGCAGTTCATAGTTAGTCCTAGTATTATAAGATATGTATGTGTTGTATGATAAGGAAAAATGTGACATTGGGCTGTTATTTTGTTCTAACATAACCCTGTTTAGCTGCTCAGCTTATACACTTGGATAAGCACGACAGGTTGGATTCATGCTTCATTGTATGTTACAAGAGTAAAGGCTGTTAGTATGAGGACTAAGTGTTAGTATGAGGTGTTTGCAAATTTAACGCTATATTGGATAACAAGTATGGCAGCTGTTACTGGAGTGTAAATTTGCCTAGATTCAATAAAGAGCAGGCTAATACCCTTCACTCTGATACAGTGGCATTCAGGACTGGCTGCCACACAGTAAGGGAACACACAGCCTTTTTTTTCCTCATAACTTTTAACAGAATGTGGTTAACCAGTGAAGTGCTCCTTGGCCTTCGAAATAACCCTCAGGTTATTGCAGTAAGCCAGTTAAGTGATCATGCTAACATTTGCAGGTTACATTAAAAGAGATAAACACACTGTTTAATCCATTACTTGCACATTTTCTCTGATTAAAAAGGACTTTACTACAACTGTATCCACACAACTTTACCATGAGAAGAAATACAAAGCTCGACACCTACTGAGTCTCCTAACGGATGCTAAACCGTGATTGGATAATTGCTTCACCATGACATCAGCATTCAAGAATAGCTCAGTCTTACAAAACAGACCTGTTCATATTTAGTAGGCAGTTGCCCATGTTAATTGCCAACAACTATAGTAGATGGTATCAAACTGCCAGTAAAATCCCCTTAAATGGTTGTTTTATAAAAGGCTTTGAAGTGACACAATGTAATAGATATTTTTAGAGTCGGGCCCGCTCACATTTTCTAACTTTAGACACTGATGCGGCTCTGGTTCTCAGGGAGTTTGGAACAAACTGTTCATGCCAAAAGTCTAAACTATTTTTGGTAATTTTCCTGGAGTTATAGATTCACTGTCAAGTTAAGTGCTCTTGACTCTTATGAGACAATAATATTCAGATTATTGATTAACTTTCCAGTTAAAGGGTCTGAAAATTAGACATCTGTTGGTTGACAAGTTAGAGGTTAAGCTTAAGGAAGTAAGATGTCATGTCTTAAGGAAGGAACATTATTTTAAAAGGGGCATGATTGTGGGTTGTTTTTCCATTTTGGTTAAAACAACATGTGGGTGATTTCCTCTTTGGTTGAACATTGATTAATAAAATTGTGTGGGTGTTTTTTTTTTATTTGTAGAACATTCACTCCCACAGAGCAGACAAACATAACATTGCAATAGTGATAGGCAAGCAAAAAAAAATATGGACTGAATTCCTGTTCTGTTTCATCTCCAAACAGGAGCCCTGACAAAGGTGAAAGAGAGCCAGAAGCATGTGGAGGAGGGCAAGATGGACCGGGCACAGGCGGAAGGCATCAACGAGCGCTGCAACATCATTTCCTGCGCCACGCTGGCTGAGATCCAGCACTTCCACCAGATCCGTGTGCGTGACTTCAAGGCACAGATGCAGCACTACCTACAGCAGCAGATTTCCTTCTTTCAAAAAATCACAGGCAAGCTAGAGGAGGCCCTGCAGAAATACGACAACGCGTAACGGATCACTTGTGTCAGCCAGTCGGGTTTAGACCTTGGTGATCAATGGCCATACACCTCTCTCTAAGTCAGCCAAGTGGAGCTTTGGCAAATAACAGCCAGCACCACATACAGCTGAATGCTGTTCATTCAGCAGGGGAGGGACATTCAAGGAGATTACGCTCCAGTAATAATGAAATTTCAACCAAATCCAGGTTTCTGTGTGTGTTGGCCACATTGTTTGGGGACTAGGTGTCCTTCTTAAAGAGAGAACATGTAATTTAATGAAGTTAGCCCAACTTGTAATAAAAAACAAAGGTCCTATGCCTTTAGATTTCATGAGAATCAGTGATAATGATGGTGCACCACTTGGTCCGGTGCAGTGGGTGAATTAAATCTAATCAGTGCTATGACTTGTAGAGAGAGAGAGAGAGAGCCTTGTATCCGCTGCTGCTGCTAACATGATGGAGGATTTCATATATCAAGTGTTTTTAGCCTTACAACACTGTTTTTAACTGACTGTTTCCAAGTGACTGCCACTCCAGGAGCAGCAACGCTTCAGTGGCTTACACACTGCCTTCTGAAAACACTCAAGCCCTTCCTGGTACCTCTCTCCTTGGACAAACAAGACGAAATGTTTACAGTCTCCTCGCTGAGCAGCCACTGTCACCACTGTCTCGCTGTGCCTTCTGATTATGTCTCTCTGGTCATTTTTGTTCCTAGTTACTAAAAGAGCTTTATATACTGTATATGTCGAAATATATTCTATTTGTTTTTACAAAGCTACACATTTTGCAGTCTTTGGAAAAAAAAAAAAAGATTACCGTGCTTTGAATGAGGGCGGTGTCTTTTTGTGGGACATAATGTTCATTTGTGCCGTTCTTTTTGCCTCAGTGGCTCCAGGATTGATTTTCAACACCCACAGTGTGACAAAATCAGGAGCAAGAGAGGATTACCTGCTTTGACAATAGGAACCAATGCCTTACACATGGCACAGCCAGCACTGGTGCTGATTTACATGGCGCTGATGGACACTTAAGATGCCCGATACCTGAATTTGTGTTGACGAAACGTGGGGTTTTCAGGTTTAGTTTTTGGGATAGTGTTCAGAGGCAGGCTGTTAGATGTTAGAGGGTTCCTCACCTGTTTTAAATAATGCTGTCATTTTAATAGCACACTTCTAGGCGGTTTACCTGTACTGCTGTTTTTAACCTTTATGATGTTGGTTGCATCATGAAGAGATTAATGTAGAGACAGACATGCAAAATAAATTCCTCCTTCACAGAAAGCTGTTTGTCGGCCCCCGTGTGTTTTGTCAAGAACAGCTGAGGAAAAGCCAATAGAAACTGTGTATGTGCTGACAGGTTAATTAGCCTTTTAACAGTCCAAAGTGCCACAGACACTGATATGATAGAATTTAAGTGACTCGTGTAATGTAGCCAACTTACCATGTGATGTTGGCAGAAAGACAAAGAGCACAAACTGTATGTATCTGCAGGTTTCCTTGGCTGCATCCCTGGAGGACTGGTGTGCCGTGTCAGTGTTTCATGCTAAGCTCATGCTCGGCTTGCAGATCTGCTGACAGCGCAGTGGCCCGCCAGCCATCTGGGACATCTGGCCACTGTTAAAAGTGGCGGAACGGATGACAGGGAACACCTAGTGAACAGGAAAAGGTCAAAAACGACTGGGAGAGGTTTTCATTTGCTGTCATCACCACCTCCCACCCTTGTAAAAGAGATCACCAAGATACAGAACAGTTCATTTCAGAGATAACATTTTCTTTGTGCACAGATGGTCTGATTCATTAGAAAAAAAATCTCCCTGCACACGTCAACAGATTTGTTTAATGCTGGTCCTTTGTTTACTATCTGGAGGTGGATATACTGTGAAGCAGAGCAGTTTCTTTTTTGCCTGATGGGAATGCAGTTTGACAGACATGAGGATGAACAGAAGATAAGAGATAGCAGCTAGTTTCAAACACCCAGCTCTATAAATGTGTTTATATATTAATTTATTCCCATCAGATTATCCATAGAGACCTCCTGTGCTCTTTTGCTTGAAACCAAAATACAGACATTTACAGAAATACTGACAGAAAAGGTGCATGATATTCTTTCTCTACTGAAAGCAGTTTTCAAACCAGGTAATTAAATGTACTGTGATAGTTCTCAGTACTGTGATAAAATGCAACAAGACTTTCTCACAAACATTAGAACATCTTGATGTGTAGTTAATGAATCCATTTCCTGAGGGATGAGCAGATGCCTTTTAATTCCACCAGCATTAAGAGTCTACAGCCATGCTAGCGGCTCTGTGAAGCTGTAGGAGGAACAGCAGTGCTCCAGGCTGAATGTTAACTTTGAGCTAAATATGAACATGCTAACATTTGCCAAGTAACACTAAATGCACAGTAGCTGAAGTTAATGGGGACGATGTCATTTTGCAGATATTTGGTCATGAAGTAATATTGCACATTGTTTACCTCATGATGGTGCAAGATGGAAAACTTGGGTGTTACAACTTATGGTGACAGGGACATGAATGTACCAAATTCCATTGCATCCATTCAATCACTCAAAACAACAAATGTTAACCCTCATGGTGCCACTACAGGGAAAGTCAGAGAACCAACAAAGTCAATAGGATACATCATCTGGGAACCATGAACCATAACTTCACAAAATATTGTGCCAATTCCCCAGGTGCTGATGGTGTTGCAGGATGAAGAAGAAGAAGACAGGGGATCAACAAAATCAGTAGTTTTACTCTTTGGGGATCATGAACGTCTGTACATAATTTCATGGCAATCCATCCAATAGTTGTCAAGATACTTCAGTCTGGATTAAGGTCGTGGTCCAACCGACAGGCCGACATTGCCATCTGTAGAGCTACACTGTTAGCGATGGCTAATAATATCCTGTCATGTGGGAGCTAGGTCCACTTGGAAAGTGCAAACTCTCACCATCTCGTTTCCCTTTCCTGCCCTCTATTATTCTATTGTATTCTGTGGTTTTCAACATAAACTCGACAAGATGCACACAGCCTTTAGCAATCTCATCCCTCAGGCCCTTCGCCAACACTGCCAATGCCAGAAGAAATGGGTGCTCCTGTTTTTACATCCTTGCTCTTCCCAGCCTTAAAGCTTTGGTTCTTCTGATAAATGTTAAGTACATATAGCTCAGAAAAAGTGCTTGACTGAGAGAGTTTACACACAGCTGCTCTTGCCACATATGATTGTTGTGAAAGTTTGGAATAACACAATAATTCATCCACACATGATACGAACAAAACCATCAAAAGCATGAAAAGTGCAACTGTATTGAGTCAGTTCATCAATGTCAGTGCAACACAGTTATTCTTACTCACCACAGTCTAGCATGCAGGAAACAACAGCTCTCAATTCAGACTTGGATTTTTTTTGAGACAAACCAGTGTCAGCAGCAGACCACATTCCATAGAAACAAAAGCCAAGTGTGCGTAACCTACAGCCACAAGAGCAGCACCCAGAAATCCCCTTCCAGATGCTGCAGGGTACATCATAACAGAGCATGACATAAGTGCAATCGCCGAATGAGTGAAAACACAGAGGATACAAAAGATTTGAGTGTGATTTTCTGGAAGATTTGATCTGACAGCTTGTAATCGAGGCAGTCGCAGCATTTCAGTTCTTAAGAGAATCATCACATGTTCATAATAAGTTGTCATCGATGTTCCTAAGATACTTGGCTCTTTTCCTTTTGGAATTGCAATCCCTCTCTGGAATTCACTGAATGTAACCCAGAAACATTCTGTACCTCTGTTGTCAGTGTGGTGATGACCCAAAAATGAGAAAATCTGGCTGAAGGTCTTCCCAGCTGCTCCGTTACTGCTCTCACACAAGGATCTTAGTTTGCTCCTTGTTTTTTTTCCTAGCTTTTGTATTTTTCTGTTTTCAGGAGACTTGTTTACACATTCTCCAATCAAGAAATGGGTTTGTTTTCCACCAGTTTCAATAGCTGGCACTGAGAAGCAGAGCAGTAGCTGAGTGAACAGGGTTTCCCCCCTCTAATGAACTGCCACTGACGCCACATTTGACCACATTGCTTTCATAAGGACTGAATCAGTGTCTCGAGATCCTTGTGGAGATTAAACTCAATTCCTGTTGCACCCTCCATGTGCAACACTCAGGTCTGATTCCTCAGTGTAACCAAGAAACACAGGAACAAAAACCTGTAAATCTGGACTGGGTTCGGGCTCATGTCTGTTTGTAAACGTTAATGTGCTTGTCAAACACAAACAAATCACTCATCTCTGCTTAGATCCTATGACACCTGTGCAATCGTTCCCTATCTATCCCACACACCCTCATCTCATCACCTGACTCTTTGGAACACTTAACACTCCCATGACCTCATTTCACATCATATGCCACTGTGAGTTTGACCTTGACTTCCTCCCATTGCTTCAGCCGATTAAGGCCTTAAAAATGTTACATTAGAATGCCAGGAAATGCCCTGAGGAAAACCGCAAAGATTTCAACTCTCATATTTCTTCTTGTAATATTACTATATTGAAAAGGGAAGTGAAAAACCACACACAGGATTTCTGTTAAAAGGAAATGGTTCATTTTGGATGGCAGTACAATACTTCAAGTCAAGGTGTGACTATGAAAAAAGGATGCATGTTGTTATGGCATTGCTTTTTGCTCCCATTGCACCAGTAGCAATGTCCTACTTTGTAGTTGTGCAGGTCAAATGCATATTTTCATCTTTTCTAGCTTGTTTAAACTGTACACTGAGAATGTGGGAACTTTAGTTCAGTTCTTTAAGTAACATATAACTTCATGACTTCAGTTTGCCAATCTGGGACAGCCTAAAGGCTCAGTCATCAAATTAAATGTCAAGTTTTTCAAATTGTTAATCACCTGCACTGCACAGTTATATTTATTTATTTTCTATTCAGATGCTCTGAAATGCATTTTATGACTAAACCATTCACTTCTTTCTAAAGGAGTCTTCAGGAAATTTCCTGACCCCTGAATAGAGCTAAGCTAAGCTATGTTTAGCTAAGCTAACTGTGTCCTGGCTTTAGCTGCATCTTTACTGTACAAACATGAGAGTGGCATCAATCTTTTCACCTGCAGGAAAAGTGCATTTTTCACTACATTTAAGTAATCCTTTAAATCATAACACAAGTTTTTGACATTCAGTCTGCTGAGCTGGGATTGCCAAATTGCTCAACTGTCATATTAAAATGACAAATAGTCATTTTGCTGAAATTGCCAATCAACTGCATTGTTATTAATGCAGTTATTTTAATTCCTTTCATATTTTTATTTTACATTCTACATTTTGTCACTAAGCCATTTAGTTTTTCAACTGAAAGGGAAATCAGGTTTGTTTATAAAGCACCACTCAGACAAGGAAACTCAAAGTGCTTTACAGAGGCATAGAAATACATTAAAAACAGGACATTATACATCAAAAATAAGACACAAAATAATTAAAGGAATAATTCAACATTTTTGCAAATATACTTACTTGCTTTCTTGCCGAGAGTTAAATGAGAAAATCAATGGCACTTTGGTATCTGTAGGGTGCATAAGAGGATACAGCCAGGAAATGTTGGTTAGTCAGTTTAGCTCAGCATAAACACTGGAAGCAGAGATAAACAGCTAGATTAGCTCTGTTCAAAGTTCAAAAATAGGCCTAGATCCAGTCCTCACTAGTTACCACTTAGTAACTTGTTAGTTTAATCAGAAACTCAAATGTAAAAATGACAAACAAAAAACATTAGCTGGGCTCAATAACTTCACGTCACCACTGGGATACCAGACAACCATGATGGAATAAGCTCTCATACTCAAACCTTCAATAATTTACTATCAGCCTGCTTTGTGTTTGTCTGTTCTGGGCAGCCAATGTGACAGTAGAGAGAAACCCAAAACAGTGAGCTGAAATGCTGCTAAAATGCTCTGTAGAGCTGAGGGGAGCTGCAGAGTTGAATGATAATTCTCTGTGGTTTTGTCACCACAAGTGACCCCTTTCACACACAAACAGTAAAGTAAAAATGTCTGAACAGAGTAAATAGAAATAAGGTGGTATCAATTTGTCAAACTGTTTCTGTAATAGCTTGCAGACTAATAAAATCATGGAACTGTTGGGGGTGTTCAATATATATGCAGTGTTTTGGTTAATGAGTAAGAATACTCATGTCATAACCTGCAAATGAATATGTGATTATTTAAATATTCATAACTTGCAGCTTGCATCTTGAAAAAAGCACCTGCACATTTAAGTAGCACTTAACAGTGTGCTGCTTCAGGTTTAATTCTAGCTCTTGGGCATCTTGCACTTAATATTAAATCATGAGGGCTTCATTTCAAGTATTTTAGTTCTTTATAATTTATTTTTAAATTATTATTATTTTTACAGTGCTGCAGCTAAATAATAATGGTTGATTGTATGCAGCTGCTGAGAAAGATGCAACCATGTATTGCAGGTCTACAGCTTTCTAGCACAAAGCAAGGCCCACTCCCTGCATATGTAAGGCAGAGACAAACTTCAAGTGCTGTTTCTGTTCATCTCTCTCTCCCTCTCTCTCTTTTATTTTTTTGCACAGTTCATGCTTTTGGAATGTGAGGCGTTTGCCTGTACTCAGCATATTCCTGCTGGAGGGGGCTGGGGGTGGTGGGGTGGGGGGATTCTGGCTGGATCTGTTTTCAATTACAGCTGGGTCTGTGCTGGCCTTTGATCAGAGTCTGGGCCGACCAAGGCAGAGGGGAGACCCTGTCCTGACACAGCTGACAGACTCAGGAGTGGAGGGGATGCTGAGCTCTGAGGCTCTGAGCCGAACAGATTCTCACTCTCTGGGGAAAGAATCACAGGACAACTCCCTCGAACACCAGCCTCACATTACAGTCCCAGTGGTATAATCCCTTTATATAAAACAGTGTGTGTATGTGTGTGTGTGTGTGTGTTTGTGTGTGAGGAAGCATGTGTTAGTTCTCCTAGCTACCTCCTTAGACTTGTTTTAAGTCGGTCCCCTGTGAATTTTTCATTATACTTTCACTTTTTGTTAATCCGCTTAATATTACTGCAGTGGTTGAACCCAGACTGGAAACTCCTTCAAACTGCTGATAATCTTTGGCATGGGTGATACTTTATCAAAAATTACATATAAGACAAACAATTCACAACCACCATTTTGGTTCATACACTGGGTCTCTTACAGGTGTGGAAAAATACAGCTTTGTTCTTTTCTTGTCATATGAGACCTGTGATCATGTGACTGTGCAACTGGAAAGTTTGGTCAGTGTGGTTATCTGCTGTTGCTTGATGGTAGCCAGCACTTTGAGGTTTTGTCACATATAGATTACATCAGTGATCTATTGTTTGCTTAACAGGAGACATGCCTGAAATATTTACAGTCTGACATGTTTCTCAAAAGAAAGTGAAAGCACCTGCCTGTTATAAAAAGCACTTTGGGATGTACAGTATGTGCTAATGGGTGCATCATTTTGAAATTTAATTAATCTCACCAGCATGTGTGTCACTCCCAAGAGATCAGATTGCTTGGCCAGAGGTGCAGTGCCACTACCACGTGACTACACGTCAACTCAGTGAACATCAGGGAGTGCAAGCTAATTTATTGTTGTTGAACCTCCTCTTGTGAAGCTACAAGCAGAACTATGTGTGTATTTACGACAGACCTGAATCGTTTTCCTCTTTTCTCTGTTTAAATATTATTTTGCCTCTCATGCAATGGCGTTACAAGCACTTTTTGGTTTTGCAGGAAGCGTGATTAGACAAACATGTGGGCCTGGTCAGCAGGTCCCATGAGATCATCCACTGACCTCAGAGCAGCAGAACCCTGCCCACTCCCGGGGGCGAGGCCCCTAGTACTGGAAAAGGCTCAGACATGCTACACCCTGCTTATAAAACATTATTTTAGGATAAAATCACATTTGCTGTGTCTAAAATTTTGTACTGGGCTTAATCTAATTTAGAATTAATGCAGTACATGGCAGTTTTTGTAGGTGGGTATGGTTTGAAATAGCAGACAAAACACTGCAAAAGATGTTGTCTTTGGGCTTGTATGACACTGGCATGATGAAATCGACATCCTGCCACGACCACACCCATACCAGTGTTACTGGAAAGGGCAGAATAAAAGTACAGATGTCGACTAATCTCTCTCTCTGTCTTTTGCCTGCTAAAAATTGTTTTCATTAGGACTTAAGACTCAAGGCTATACCAGCTTGTCTCAATCATTTACTCCATTACTGAATTACTTTCTCATCAAAGCAGCTACTACCACTGTTTCTTTTCCTCAATAACAGACAAAAACAAATTTCTATAAAATTTTGTGTTTGTATCCGTAGTCTCCAGAGAGTGAATCGTAATGTTTCTGGTTACTTTCCGGGCTTTTAACTTACTTCCATCAGTCCAAAATTTCCTCTCACATAGGATAAATATCCAGATCTGATGGGCAGATTGCAGTGGCATTTTGTGAGCATGTTCATGCTCCCCAAAGGATGAACCTTTTCCATTTTGGACAATCCATGAGCTTTCCTCTTGCACCAACCTTTGGGGTAAATGAGAACTTTACACCCAAGAGACATGACTCATTTAATGGACAGACATTTGCTAGGTTCATTCATGGTCTCCAGGGGATACAGTTTTGAACCTGTGCAATCCAGGAAAAACTGTAAATATACAAAAATCTATTTATTGTCTGTGCACTGTGGGATGTAATCAACATGACCATTTTAACTCTGCAGGTGGTCCCTGCAGGGTTAAAAAATCTTTACAAGATGACCTTTAGAGAAGTATGTTTGTATGTTCTCTTGCTTTCAATTAATGCCTCAAGGCATCATGGGAATTGTTGTATTTTTCTATTTATTCAAGGAAGAGCAAAGGACACCCTGTGAGTCCTGTACCTGGCAGAATGTTCAGGAATGTGGGAGCACTCTGCATGCTTTAGCCCCGGTTTTGTTTTTATAGCCCTCACACAGGAAGCTCACTCTGGTGGGGCCTCATTCATGTTGTCTGAAAAACGCTGACTGCCCTCCCACCCCCACCTCTCTGGCTGCTCTCCAAGAAACACACACACACAACATGCATTTTTTTTTGTCTTTGTGGGCCAATGTGCATTCTCTCCTCCCCCATCCTCATCAGAGAGTTTCATTTATAGCTCTAATTACAATAAACAAGCAAGAACAACCAGGGAAGAGGCCACTTCCCCCTCTCACATTTCCCACTCAGGGATAGAACCACTTCTATGTCTGTCAATCATACACTCAGTAATGTGTTTTCATGGGCATTTCCTTGTTTGTGAAATAATCTATATGGTGGCAGTTTGGCTGTGAAGAGCAGTTTACTTATCAGTCCTGAAAGCAGACGTAATGTGATGATTCCCACAGGAAAGCCATATTATATAAGCCATGCTAAAGGGAAATCAGACTTGTGAGATATTGCATGATAATTAAAAGTTACAATGACTGGTTGAATCAGCAGGAAAATTTCCACACGATCATGCAAAGACCAGAACAAACAAACAAACAGGAATTTTTGTGTTTCCTTTTCTGGGACTGGCATTGGAGAGACTAACCTGCAAAATGTTTGTTTTGTTTCTGAGCTGAATTTTCAAAAGTAACTCAAGTACAGGCCTTTTACAAACTGTCACAGTTTCACTCACAAGTGCAGGTACAGGATTTCAGTGGGTTTTCACATTTACCCCTTCAAAGTAGCCTCTTAAAGAAGTTGAGACCAACAAGATTTCTGAAAATTTCAAAGGATCCTCCTCACTTTCTCTCATCTCATACAATATGGAGTCAAGCACAATCTCACTCTTTCTCTTCAACACATACACTGTGCTGACCGGCTAACTGCCCTCTTTGTCCACCGCCACTCACAGAGCACAGTCATCAACCAACCAGCTGACATGGACTGCTGGTGGTCTGACCTCTCTGTAACACACACACACACACACACACACACACACACACACACACACACACATCTCCTGCTATACAGGTTCACTGTTCACCAACTAACCCATCACTGATTCACAGATTATAAAGATCAGTGTCTAAACTGGTGTGTTGATGGAGGGATGAGGGAAATCTGTGGATCAGTACAGTTCCACGTGCTAGTGACACAAAGGGTTTGATTTTGGCCCATGATCCTTTACACGTGTCAATAACCCTCTGTCATCACACCTCTCCTCTTACATCCCACTCTATACCGCACAGTAATGACTGAACGATGAGAGCATGCTTCATGTGTGCCTCCATTCAGGGCTTCGGGGAGAGCACAACATCAGGCTTAACATCTGGTGCATGACATCTGTTTATGATCCCACTGCGAACAAGTCTATCGACAGAGACTTACCAAATCAATAGACAGCGGGACATGTGGGAGTGGACCACATGTGTGTTTGTGTAAGTGTGTTGGCACTGTGTGTGTCAGCTGCTGATATAATTGGGAGGTTGTCTATATTAGATTATACAGGAACACCAAATGGGTCAAAACCTGACGTACCCTGGTGATCCTGGTGTCATGTATAAAATAAAGAGTTAAAGGCTTCAAAAGGTAAGATGCTGTAACCAATAAGACCAAATGATTAAAATGTTGCCTTCAATTTGCAGCAGAAAAAAAAGTATTGGAAAATAAATGTACTGCAACAAAACAGCTTAATCAAGAACAATTCCAACACTGTTATAGTTTAAATTTAATAAAAGAGCAAAAATAGGGCTTGTATTCAATTTAGCAAAGAATGCAGTCTTACAAAGACAGGTCAAAAGAAGAAAACAGAAAAAATGGAAGTACAGATCCATATTGTATGTTGTAAATTGCTGTCATGTACCGTTAATGAAAAATTGTCCCAAAGGAAACAGACAAGGGATGAATCTATCCAATAGAAATCCCTCAAACTAAATGAGAATTATTATCAGTTGTTTACACCTGCAACACTATCCTAAGAGACATTTAAATCTGCAGATTTCATATATCATAAGATATCATAATTGTATGGCCATATACTACTATGTGTACATCTTTCTTTTTGGTGTCATTTCACATCACATCAGCCATGAGCAGAGCAGAGAGGAAGCTCTGCTGCTCCCTGCCAAAAACCAGAGAAAAGCCTGTCAATGAATCAAGCTGCTAATCCTTCCCCCGGCAGACGAGAAAATGCATAAGACCCACTTTAACTTCAGATAAAATAGCATCTGATACTGATGCCACTCGGGTACGGAGCTCTGGGAAGAAAGTAAAAATAAGCTAGATTGCAGTGTGGCTTTTTGTTTTACTTCATCATTTGAGCAACAGTGCTTTCTCCTAAAAGGCAACCAGCGTGGCTCTCAACACCAACATGTTAGATTCTGAAACCCTTTGCAGTATTTTACGCACCTTGATTAGCTTTTATGAATAAACTAAATGACACTTTGTGGATGATATGTTAGTAGTTTCTGCAGCGTACACACTGTTATTATTACAACAATTTGAAAATGAAATGTGAATGAGAGGAATGGGAGTCTTTGCAGAACTGAAACATCTTTGTCTGTAAAATACAACTGGAGGTAGAAGTGATTCAATTAGCCATCTGGGTTTGTCTGTGTGGAACCTTATTAAAGCAAATGAGCCAAGACTGCTTTGTCTTTCTTAGCCTTGTCTTGCAGGGTGCTATTGTTCTTTAACCCTCTGCCCCACAATTACCAACCTTTAAATTACAATGATCAATCTGAGATCTAATATCTGAGGGCAAGAACTCATCTTGACTAATTATCTCTCACTGTTTCTCTCTCTCTCTCTCTCTCTCTCTCTCTCTCTCTCTCTCTCTCTCTCTCTGTTTCATCTCACATACAACGGGACAATATATTATCTGTATTATGATCAGCATTAGCTTTCTTTTAAATCTCAAGTGTTGTAATATAAAGGGTGGACTGCAAACTTGACTGTTTAACACTGCTGACAGCTGAGGTAATGGTAATTTAAACCCCCGACTGCTGTGAGTGTCCAACATGTGACTGTTTCCTGCCAGACATCCACATTTTGTAACTCCGCATACCATGATGTCAGCGTTTTCTCTACATTTGTTTCCTCTTTTTTGAGACTATAATTCGACTTTGGCTCATGCAAGATTAGCCCTGGTACAATATCATTTTACAATAAGATATAATAAGATATAATAGATATAATGGTTAATCAGTAGTGACAAGGAATATGTTTTCCTGTAAGGTTTTTAGTCACACAAGCATCATGGTGTTAGGGATGTCGATGTTTGATCAGTCCACCACTTTGAGCTGGACTGAAACATCCTGACTACTGGATACATTGCCATAGGATTTGGTGCAAAGATTCATGGTGTCCAGAGGATGAATTTTGGTAAACCTTTGTTATTTAGATCTGCCACCAACAGCTCAGAATTTGGACTTATTCTGTAAAATACAAGATGGACTGGCACAAAATTTTGTACAGATATTCATGATTCCCAGAGGATGAATCCTAATGACTTGACTGATTGGATACCTGTAAATCTAATGACATTCCCATGTGTCTAAGCTGTACTTTCTGTTCAGTGTTAAATGGAAGATGTTAGCATGGTAATATGCTGAAGTAAAATGGTGAACATGGTAAACATTATACCTGCTAAACATAAAGATACTAGCATTGACATTGTGAGTGTGCTGGCATTTGACTGAAAGCCCCACTGAGCCAATGTACAGCCTAACAGAGCCACTAGCATGACTGTAGGCTCTTAGTCTTGTTCTCTAAATAAATGGATCAGGAAATTAAAGAAAATCTGTGCATGGAGATCCTCTTATTGCTTTCATATGTAACTTTACTTTAAATTGAGACATTTTGTTAAGAAAGACCAATTTGACATGAAAGCCCTATAATTCATCTCAATAGCAGCTCTAGTGCAGGACCCTGAAATCACCATGTAATGTTACAGCATAAGTGTGTCCATTAAATGTTGAATTTGTATCTAATGCACTGTGCTTTGGGTCTCAGTATCCGCCCTTTTTTTAATAGCTTCTTGTGTTCCTCCAGACAACAGACAGTAAATCTGACATGACATCCAAAACAAACCATGCATCTCCGCAAATGATTTCAGGCAGTAAATAGAGAGTGAGCTGGCTTGTTGTAGTGTCTGGATAATCTTAGTTCAGTCTTTCAGATCATCAACATTCCTAAACACAAACAGGCAATCTCACAACGTATAAGTTGTGGGTGGTCTCACCAAGAATGTGTGTGTGTGTGTGTGTGTGTGTGCATGTGTAACCAACATAGACATGTGTGCATGATTTCATTTCTACTCTTGACAGTACTGAAGTGAAGTTGTTTTTGATTGCTAAAAACAATGTTGGTTTGACAGTTTGGGGCTGAGATCAGAATCAGTTTGGATGTAAACCGGGATAGTACAAGAAAGGACAAAGACAAGTCTGTCTGTATGTGATTGTTTATGTTGGGGTGTGTGTGTGTGTGTGTGTGTGTGTGTGTGTGTGTGCACATGTGTGTGCCAGCGTGTTTGTATGTGAAGGAGGGACCTAAATCTCCTAAATCCTGAGAAAATACTTCTCTTGTGTCTATTGAAAAGCTACAACACTCAAACCTCCTTGACACCTCCTTCACATACTCTAGTTTTAGCTTGTGGTAAATGATCATGACAGTTTTTTTTTACTCTCAGATGCTCTGAGAATTGAAGACTATGACAAAACACTAATCTGGCAAACAGATGTCATTGAGCACAACAGCGGACCTGTTTAAATCACTGAAAAAAAACAGTGAAAGAAAAGAATGTGGGCAGATTCAGGTCTGAAACTAGACTAGCAAGATACCACACCAGCACTGCCTTCACTGTGATAATTTAGCTTTGCCATCTCTACCGTCTATTTCTACCACCAGCTGTTAGTTTCAGTTGAACATACGGTTACTTGAAGTAACCACTACTGCTGCAGGTCTATAGCAATTTAACTGACAGTGTTACATTCACCACTTTGTCCGATCTGAGACTAATCTTTTATCAATGTCCTTTACTTGGAGAATTATCTGTAGGCTCTCCTTTACTAAGTTGCGCCATTCATTTTTCCTCTGCTTACACTTGGAGTACTTCTACAAGTTTGGCATATCTATCTACGTCTTTTCTTAAGGGTAAATTGCTACCCTGATTGCACAGTAGTTTTATTTTTTTCTTATGACTTGAGTCAATAAAAAAAATGTCATTTAGTTAATCACTTTGACTTCTGACACTCTCAAAAGACAATGAGCAACGTGGATGGAAACAAAAAAATTGAGGGGAATTCAAGAGGCTGCATCAGCTCAAATTGCATCTCTGGCCACAGATGCAGCTTAATGTTGATGTTTGCTTATCTTTATTTAACTTTGTTGTCTTTGTTTAACTGTGTGTTTATATTTGTATCTTCCTATTTGTTCTTGGTGCTGTGGGGCTAACAACCATAATCAAATTATTCGTATGTGTCAACATGCTTGTCCATTTAAGTTGATTTTAATTTTGTATTGACAAACTGGGACTAAACCTTTAGGTGGCTGGTGGAGATGGGAATGGTGAAAAGGTTGAACCATTGCATGCTCATGTTTAGAGGGACATTTTCTATTTTGCAGTATTTTCTGTGTCAGTTCATCTTTTCCTGAGCTGTGGGTCAGAATGCTGACTCTGCACATTCCTGTGTTAATGATATACTGGACAACTTGATGCAGTTCATCTCAAATTCTGTCACTTTTCCTTTAAATAAATGACAACATTGTGGTTTACAACAGGGTCCCAATGAAGTTCCTGTTGATAGAGTCTGTGGCTTAACATCATTGTGCTAAGTTTGCAGCTCACATGTGATGCCCTTGCTCATCACCCCTATTAGCTCATTTACTGTCAACAGGACCATTCAGCACACTGCACTGACACAGATAGCATACACAACTCCTGACCTGGATGCATTTTTGGAGGAAACAAATGCATTCTTTGTGAGCTCCCCTGAGCTCACTGTAATCTTTAATTAACACCTGTCTTTAATGTCCCCAACATTTTGGGGACTTTGGAATTTGTTTGGCATCAGAAAAACAAATAATTGCTTTCTTCACATGAAATCATCAGTCATGTGGACTGACTCACAGCAGTGAAGTTTCAGCTGCAGAAAAAGATCCTTGTGCTTTTCCAAAATCACATTACATGTTTACCTTCTGGGTACCCACTGAGATTTTGAGAGGACATTTGCTTTGGCAACAAAACATTTCCTATTGAGATGGAAAACGAACAACACCTTGGCACAGATCATGTGACAAAGTCTTGGAAATTGTATTGTTCTGGGATGTGAGAAAACCACAATTAAAGTAATTGCAGGAAACTGGGAGAAGTGATAATGATAATTAATCATTTTCTAACTGGTCCTGTGGTGCAATGTATCTTTTGCTGCAATGAGTAAAGTACCATTAAGAGGAGGGCAATGGGCTGCAAGTACAGTTTAAATTATAGCATTAGAGAAAACTGCCAAAAATTCATTTAAATTAAAGAAATAAGGGCTAATTTGGATGGTAATAAATCTTGTTAGAGGAGAAATTGGCAGACACGAAGTCTAAAAGACAGCATAGGTTATACAGGCACATACAGTATGATTTTCCTACTGCGAGAGTAATTCCTTGGCAAACATTTTAAAGTGGTTTATTAAAAATATGGTATAAATAAATATGACACTTTGTTACATAGAAGGTTACATCATTCATATGAGACTGGGATACACTGGATGGACACTTCTCTTCAGTACAAAATGATTCCATAACATATACAGTAAGTTTATAGTGGTTACAGTTTTCTGTGACAGCAATTTCTTCTCCCATAGCCTGCCAGAACATGTCAGAGTAGTACCTTTCATTTACAGTAGATGCGTCTTTACAGTGTTAAACAACCAAGTCCTACAGTAGATAATGTCAAGAGTCCAAGGACACAACTTAATCAGGCCTCAGTATTAAATAATCAATATAAATACCAGCACTCATTTCAGTCAAAGAAATTCTCAGTCTTTTGTAATTTGTCTAGGAAAGATTTGTCAGCATTTTTAAAGATGGACTCCTTGTGTTAGAAATTACAACTGACAACTTGTTCTGTTGATAGATATCTAATGTCTTCTCTCAGAAAAAAATCAGACTGAGACTAATGAGATTGTTTTAGGGTTAGCAGCTCAATCTCCCTAAAAGTAGGTGAACCTACTACCTATTAAAATGTTAATATATTACAGAATGAACCCACTGTTTGAATTTTAATCACTGAGGTGAATGTGCGTAGAATACAGTGTAGATCTTCAGTCAGTGCCTTGATTTCTCATTCATGCATATTGAGAATATAAAAATACTGTGCATAGTAAAATAAAAAAACAACATATGATAAACAATTTAACCCAGTGTGATTTGACCAGGGCTAGAACAAAAAGAAACACTGTTATAGTGGTACAAAACCATTTCAATGTCCCATTTAAATATACAACCATGTTGGGAACTCTTTGTGACAATATTGTCAGTTTTATAATATTCAATCCTGTAATCTTAAACAAAGACCTGTTATAGACAATACATGCAACCCTCATTAAAGGTAACATGAAGTAAATGATGGTTAACAAAATACCTGAGTTTACAAAAAGTTGCTATACTATAATACATAACAACAATATAAAATCAGCACAATCAATTGAAATGCTTAGACAATATATATTTGTACCAATGTCAGTCTTAGTAATTCACAGTTTCAAGCTGTTTGCATCAACTCCCACTCTGATGACCATGACCACATAATGGGAGAGATGTCAACGTGCATGAGGACCAGATAACAATGTGAGTGATTAAATTAGGCACCTAACATGGATTATAATTTACCAAAATGATGACTGTTTTGTTAATGCTCAAATGACAAACACTTGGCCTTATAAAGTTGTTGCTTAACTTATTAGCAAACAATTGCCTAATTACAAATCCTGCAGATATGGAGCAACATTATTACCCCATTGGAGCTTTTTTCCTGGCCATATGGTGACCTTCTAGTCCTGGTTTAGCAACCACCAACTCTTGACAAAACCTTGGTCTTTAGCTTGCTAAATGTTTAACTTACTTTCTGGCTAATTGGTAACTTTGTTGACCTTTGAGTTGGCTGATTTGAATTTGTCACTTTGAGTGAAACTTTACACATGGACACTGTAATTTGATTCAGTACTAATGCAAAAATATTGATTTATGCAGCTTTAAGCTAATAACCTGCAACAGGTAATATTTCATTAGCCTCATTTAAGTACATAACCACATTTAACCTGTTATCAAAACCTGTAACAGTATTCACAAACACATACAGCTACAAGTTGGTTTGTTGAAGTTTACACCCAGTACTGATTCTTCTGAAGAGTGGGAGTGGTGGTTCTAATAATTTGGGAAGATGTTGCAGGTGAACCACTGCTCCAAGAACTTACAAGCATGTTTGAATCGATAGTGTTATAATTCGAGCCATGATTTGACACCAATAATCGATCAAAAACAGGGCTGCCTGGGCAGTTGGGGTTTAATGGAGTGATAGTCACTGTGGGAACTGTTGTACTCCTCTGTGTTTGACCGTGGTAGGACTCGCTGCTTGGAAGACCAGTGGATGGTGGGTCATTTGGTGCAGCAGTGCTCTGCTTCCTTTGCCTGTGATGTCGTAGGAAAACAACCAGAACTACAAAGATGATTACAAGAAGCAGCAGGGCCAGCAGTGGTAAGATCACCAGCAGTGGATTGGAGGTTTTTTGAGGGTAGGATTCTACACGAACTGGTGTGTTCCTGAAGGGAAAATCCTCTGTTCCATGTGTTGGTTTGCCAAGAGTTGTGCTGAAAATGCTAGTTCTGTTGGAATTTCCCCAGCGGTTGCGACCCTTGAACTTTTGTTGATTTTTGCTTGGTTGCTGCGTGGAGAAGAAACCTGTTGACAGGACAGGTGAAGCAGTTCCATTTCTGGAGGTCTGCATTGGTGTCTGAGGAGCAGATGATGTGGTTGGGACAGGACTCTTTGTAGTTGGAAAATGTGATGGATCATATGGCACAACTGTAAAGTGGAACTCCCCTTTTGCAGGTTGGATATTATCAGCTTTCAACAGAAACACGAGCGAGTCATTTAGCTCTTGAACTCCAGTCATATTGGCACTCAGCTCCAAGGCAACCTTGTTCTGGATCACCTCTTGAAAGGTGAAGGACTCAGCTTGTACAGCTTTCCTGGACATTTTCGGTTTTGTCAGAACCACCCTCCCAAACTTGGGATGGGATATCACTTCAAAGACAGGGTCACTATTACTGATATTAGCCAGTTCTGAGGCATTAAGAAAACTAGGGCTGAGTTTGACAGCAATCCCATTGGGAATCCTCAAACCTTTGCCAACCTGGATCAAAGGTCTGACAGTTATGTTAAGCACTCGGCCAGTCAGATTTGCTTCTGAAGTGAAGGCAGTGAACTCAAAGCTGTCTTCTGCAGAGGAAAGGGAAATCATGTGGTAGGACAGCTTTCCAGCCTGTATATCATCCTGTTCAAACTGTGTAACTTCTTGGTTGTCCTTTAGAAGTTTGCCAAAGTTTGGAGGCCTTGTAATCTGATAGTGAATGGTGATGTTTTTCCCATTGGTAACAGCGGCAAGGTTGTCTTGGGTCAGTGACACTGAAGTCTTGCCTTGCTCCAGTGTCAATCCAGTGTAGTTGACCAGAGAAATGGTAATTTCTGTCACCTCTAGGTTAAAGAGTTTATATATGGGTTTATGATGACCATCTGTGACACTGAAGTAGAAAACCCCCGAGGCAGAGCTTCCATCATGAATGAAATAGACACTTCCGTTATTAATCTGGGCCTGGGTGAAGGACTCTATCCGCTCATTCAAACTTCCCTCAAGAGCTAGATAACCATTGTTTGGCTTACTAATCACAGAAAACTTAATATCATCTGGAGGATTGTCTAAGTCCTCAACTTTGAGATTCTCAGGCCCGAGGGCTACTGTATCTCCTTGTACCACCTTCAGACTTGGAGCTTTGGTCTTTAGCAAAGGTGGCTGATCATTCACAGGTGTGATTGTAATGTTAAAACGCTCCTCAACAACATCACTGTCATCTTCAGGGCGTTGCGCTGTTTTTCCCTTAAGATTTAGCCATGCACTGAAGACAAAAGAGTCATGAGTTGTCTCTGAGTTGTCATGCTTGTAGGTGATACCGTACTTGTTGACAATGAACTGGGAGAAGTTAGGTTTCTCCTTTGTGAGGTTTCTTTCACCCACCACGATGACACCGTGCTGAGGCAGAGATGTTACCTGAAACCAGACCTCATGGGAGCTTCTCTGAGGCGTCGGCAGCTTGGACATCAGGTTAGTGGCATCAAGCTTGGACTCATCGATGATGACGCTCCCCCCCTCTGTTACCTCAGCACCTATCCACAAGCAAACATCAAGTAAATTACCATGAATAATATTGTGAAATATTTTTTAGCAATAACATGAACAAGAGCACAGTATATTGTTTTTATCCATGCTAGTGGTGTGGCTCTGGGGATGGCAAGGAAAGTAATTTAAAAAATGTTAGCATGCTGATGCACCACAATGTCTACGTACAACCCTGCATAACTGCTAGCATGTGCTGTAGACTCTTGTTCATACCTGTGTTTGCAAGCAGGACTGTGTTGTGTTCAGGACCAGTATTCTCATAGGAAATGTCTATTTTGTAGGTCTGGCTGTCCAGAGAAGCAGGCGGTGATGCCACAGAGAAGGTCATGGAGTCCATGGCTTCCCAGCCCACTGACTCAATGGGGGTTTGAATGTACACAACCTCTTTCCTGTCCACCTAAGGCACAGAAAGACCACAAATCCTCAGGAGAACCATGACTTGAAATTAATTCATGTCAACAAATTTGCACAACAGCAGGAGATTAGCCATTCTGAAAGTGAACTGATGGTTTAATCAACTGTATAAACTGTTCAGTGGCCTCAATGTTTTCTCATTCTGAAAGACATTACTACAGTATGTATAATATTTCATCATTAATTTAAACCTACTTTGCTCAGCAGTAAGTATAGTACATGTAGCATCACAGCTTTAACCATGTCAGATAACAATCCATCAGAAATAAGTGATTACATAAAAGCCTTAAATGTTCTACCCAGCTCAAGAAGCACAAAGTAAATTTCCTCAATAAGGATGCAGAATATCTATTATTCATAACATGGAAATCTGGCAACTTTCCACATGAGTGGAGGAACCCTTATGTCTGATTTTACACTGGTTCACATCCCTTCCCAAATACAGTATACTGAGAGAAAGTGTTGATACCTCCAACTCTTCACTCACCATATCTTGTGTAAAAGTGGAGATGTCTACTGTAGAATTATCAGGCTGCCTTGTCACCAGTCGTCCCAGTTTAGGATGCCGGATCACACTATACGTAATGATGCGAATGGAGGTGTTGCTGATGTCATTGGTCACTGCTTGTAAATCTTCATTTGTGATTAGCGCAGAGGAGCCTGCAGGAAAGATGTGACACTGAATTAAGAAAATTACTGATGAAGTGCCTCGGAATATTGATCATGAAACTGAATCTGTCAAGAAAAACTTTGTCTTGTCTGGAATTCAGTTTAGCTATGACCACCACAGTCTTAAAACTCTTGTGGGGTTGAATCAAATGTAACAAGTTTTTCCCACTGGAGGCATTTCACGTCTTTTTGACTCCAAATTATGCAAAGCAAGGTCTGGAATAAACCGATGAGAGTCCTTTGATGTGTCAAATTAAAGCTGCACGGCATACATCACAGACTTTTTACAGCACTGTCCAACTGCAGTGTGGGGTGTTACATAAAATCCACACAAGGAATTAAAAGTGGATCAGCTCCTCGCAGACGCAGAAATCTTCCACTTGGGAAAAACCTAGAGAGAAACATCTTCCGTGCATGATGACAGGGCCTCACTGCTGAGATCTTTTTTTATTTTGTGAGATGAATTACATAGATTTCCATAGCCCTGCTGCCACTGTGAAGATTGTGAGAATACTAAAAAAAGACTGCTGATAAATGATGGAAGGCAACGATAGAGGGAAAGAAGGGTCATTCATTCATCACTTTTTGTGAGCACTCCCACGAAAGAGACTTGTCAGTCTCTCATGGGAAATTTCCCTCCTAGAGGAAGAGGGAGAAACAGGCTTTCTTGTCTTTTTACAATGAGAATCTATCATGCGCTAAATCTGTAGGAGATGGGTTTTTGCTATATTGTGCAGCTGTTCTTGATGGCAGGATATAGACATGTAGATTGCTCAGAGATATATATTCAAAACACACAACACAACCAAGATACTTTTCCATAACTTCTGTGTTGTTTAATCTGTGCCTGAAAGATGAGAATGAGATGAGTGCAACTCTGTGCAGTGCTGTTTACTTTAAGACAAACAGCACTGCACAAACAAAACATTATTAATATTCATACCTGAAGTTCATGTTTTTAAGGCCTCTGGGATAAAGGTGATGATAGTGATGGAAAAGATTTATAGCAACACGGAACTGAATATCATCTCTAGATATATATGCCACCATACTACAAAAGAAGTACTACTGGATTGGTCAAAAAGATGGCTGGGTTTGAACTTCTCTCTCTAACTCTCTTTTTTCATGTTATACAGCTATTTCTGTCCCTTTTCTGTGCTAACAGAGTGTAACATTATGAAGCAAAACTGTCTGCAAAAATTAGCACCGTTACACCCTCAAATGGCTGTCGGGTCTTCCCCTTTCTAATACCACCTTTGCAGTACTTGCAGGCAACACCACAATGACTTACTGTCAGAATGTTTTCAGGTAAATGCTGGTTTTCTTAATGAGGCATATGCAACCATTTAGTGAGGAGTCTTTGCACAGTTTTACAGAAAGCACCCAGACATTTGAGGCTTTTGTAAGGAAGAGGAAAAACATTAATCTCCCCTCCACAGTGTGAATGTGTCTCACCCCTCACCCCATCAAAACCCTTCATTGTCAGTTAAAGCTCCCATCCCGCCCCCTCTCCCTGCCCCGCCTGGCACAAAGCACAAACAGGGCTGCCTCTCAGACAGACAGTGGCACAGCCTTTCAAGTACACACTCACCCTGTGGCTGGGAAGCTCAGCAGAGCGTGCCAGTTGGCAGTTTGCTGCCCTCACAATATCCTTTCCTCCTAACTCACAAACCCGACCATTGGAAAGCTCAGAAATGAGTTCACATGCGTTTGCAGACACAGACGACAGTTTGCCTATTTTTAGCTCGTGAGTATCAAAAGAAGCATACTGTATATCAAAACATCACCAGTCTGGTATTTGGGTAATGTAATGACTTGACTGCTGGAAAAGTGCTGAATTATTTAACCAAAGGAATTTTAGGCAGAAACTGCAGTATGTAGGAACATACAAGCAGGTTAAATCCTACAAAATACAGTAAATAAGAGGGGAGAATGTCACAAACATATACACACACCCCCCAATAAATTCAACTGAGCACTTATAAAAAAAACAAAAAAAGAGGAAATCCATACAAATAAGTTATGGTACTGTGCTTATAGTTAATAATAGTACCTTACAACTAAAAGGCGTCTGAGTAGATGACAGAGAGAGACAAAAATATGTTGTTTCACTTCCATCAAGGAAGCAGCTGTGTAGTTTCATCATGACACAAAGGCCTATAGAAAATAAATCAAACATCAAAAATTCTTGTGATCTCATATGAGAAGAGATATAAACACAGCTAAAAAAAGATAATGCTAAGCACAAGTAGAAGTTGCAGTTTGTTATCAGATTTGGTTCATACATATAAGAAAATCTAAATCTGGTGACATTTTTCATTTTTCTTATTGTCAACACATTCCATGAGAAGTAGTATTGTCGGTGCAATCAAAGACTGACATAGCTTATTCCTCTGTACCATGCCCGTCAATCAATCAAATCAACTAAAAACACATAAATGAGCCACACTGTTGCATGCTCCTCTGTCATGGTGAACATAGGCACTGTGGTTTATTTTGATTTGACCCCACATACACCATCCTGCTGCTATAAATAAAATACTCATTACAGAACCAAAACTGTGTTGATCTGTGACTGAAAATAGTCCCCAACAAACACACTACTTACTGCAGTTTGGGTTATGTTTGACAAAAAACTACAGTGCTCAGATGTTTTAGGAAATGACTTAAACCTTTTGAGAAATGACACAACATATTTGTTTGTGGCCACATTTTTAAAGTTTTGTGTCTCAGAGCTGAGCGCTACACACAAAGTAGAGAAGACTAAAAATACTGAGGGACAGAGTAGCACATTGTTGGTTTTGTTCTTTTCATTAGAGCTGCTGACAATAATAACTCAGAGGGTAGGATTTACCTGGAAACACCTTGAGTGGACGATTTTTCTCTAAACTGAGAACTAATGCTCTGGCAGTGATGCTGAAGATCTGCCTGGGGGTGAAGTTCACACCATCATTGACTTGGAAGTTGAATCCCCCAGACATGGCACCTGGAAATGACATGAAACAGAAAAAAAAAGAAGAAAAAAAAAATTAAACTGACCAGAAGTCTTTGTGGGAAAGTTGTTACTTTCTTTCTGCTGCATTGTATAAAGAACAATAGTGTCTTAGTTTTGTGAGTACATGTTTTCACTTTTGTTCTTGGCTGGAGCAAATTTACAAATAAGCTGTGTCTGGTTTCTGCAAAATATACGGGGAAAAAAAGCAACTGATCAGCAGTCCCGATACTGGTCTCAAGAAAAACTGCAATGCAAGCTAAAAATCATAATCAATGAGGGACTACTCAGTCAAAATTGATTGTTTATACCAGTGTAGATGTGTATATGTGTATGTGTAAAACTGAAAAGAGACATTCTTAAACACATAGGGTGGGTGAGTGCCTTGCACACTGTTATTACAACCCTTCCTGGTGGTACAAGTACAGGCAAAGAAAAAAGTAGATATGAATCAGAGGAGTCAACAGAAATCTGATCTGAGACTCACACTGTCAAATGTTGACTGATCTTATCCCGCATTCTACAACAGACTTTCCAGAATGTAAAGTATTATCACCTCCAACCTGACATTCACTCCAGTCTGTCTCAACTGTATCAGTAATGCAAGTAATTCAACAGCTAATGAATCAGACAGTGGCGATTGTCAACAGCAACTTCTAGTGGATGCAAAAGGAACAACAATAAGAAGTTATCTTGAATGGAAAAAACACAGCTGAATTGTATTTGGCACAACTGTAGTAAATCTAAATCATGCAGGAGAATAAACGGTGATCACATCTGGAGCAATTCATTAGAACAGTAAAAAGAACCTTTTTCTAATATATAATACAGCTGTTGCTTAATAATCAAAAATATTGATATTATTCTTTTTTTGTGTGTCTGTTTACACAAACACTTACACTAACTAACACCAATTATTTTAGAAATAGTTCTTTATAGTTTTTTTAGTTTGAGATTTAGGGGGAAGTCCACTGTACAAGTCTATGGCCTCTTTATCTCTCTTGTGCCCCTGTTTCACTTCTGTTGTCTATCATCATGCTGTCTGTATATGTGCAATATAAGAATTAACTCAAATCAAATTAAACTGTTAGATTATCTCCTGTCTTGTCCAATGTTGTGCAGTGTGCTAGTTGACAGGAGACACACTTTACCTTTGTGCACAAACAACAGCTGTCCTTGGTCTATGTGTGCCTGGGTGAAGTTGAGCACCACCTTCATGGGGGCGCTCTTCAGGGCCAGGTGTCCGTTGCTTGGTGGGGTCACCATGAAGTGGAGCTCCTCCGGGGGCGTGTCTCGGTCCTGTGCCCTCAGGTCCTCTGGCCTGATCTCTGTCACTGAGGACACCCAAACCTGGACACAGGATGGACAAGGGCAACATGTGTCATCTGTAATCTACATGAAAATACAGACCTCCAGGGACATGGGAACAGAGATGTTTTGTTTGATGTGTCTCATGGTGAAGGTGCTAACAATACTTGACAGGCAAATGTGAGTCTGACATTTATTTTGATGGATGGCATGATGAAATACTGTCATCTTTTGTTACATTAAAGCTTGTTTCCACTTGTGGATGCCAGTCTTTATGTCCTCATAATTCAAGTGTTCTGGGGAAAAAATCATATAAAATTGTCTGCAGGATAGAACAGTACTTTTTTTCATGAATTAAATGCACTTGTAGAGCAGCTATGTAACACCTATTCCCTGGATATATACAATGCAATTGAAAAGGAAGCAAGACACATAAAAGACCAACGGAAACAGCTGATGTGTCCTTGACATTCATAACCACATACAGTGAATCCAGGATGTTGTGAGTCCAGCTGCAAGGCTGTTTCACATGTTTGTCTCTCACTTCTTCTCTCAGGTCATTTACCTCTGTTCACCATCCACTGAAGCAGAACTGCTATAAAAAATCATCTATAACTGAGGCACCTAAATATGGTGAGACAATAACAACCTTTGTCACTCTGAGCATCACTCAAGTCATGTTCAACAACATAATAAACAAATGGCGGAGTGAAATGACAGACTAAATATAGCCATGCAGGCTGTAAACACAGATGGATGTAGTACATAGCACTGGCACGACACAGTTAAGCTCCTGCTTCCATGTAAATTTAAAAGCCTCCAGCTTGCATGAAGGAATAGATGAACTCATTGACACACAGGACACAAAACTACTAACCCAATATGACACTGGAAAAAAAGAGCTCAGGAAATTGTAATGTTAGATACAGGTAGGTCCTGGTGTTCCCCTTTGACTAGTCCTTCTGAATGTTCAGGTCTATTCAAGACCACATCTTTTTCATTTTACAGTCTTTAAAATGGTCTTCAGAATAATGAGTCAAATTACAGAGGAGCCCCTAACCCCCACCTGTGATTTTAAATCAGTCTGAATGGAGCTTTAGTCACACAAAAACCTACCATGAAACAATGAAATGTGCTATATTTTTCTACCTTTTGGAAAAATCCTCATATTTGTGGTTAAATCTGAATGTATTTATTTTTCTCTTTAGCAATGAAATGCTACGCTATGTTGAACAGCTAATCACTAACTTACTGACTGCGCTGGTGAAAAGTGAGGTTTTAGAGCTTTTTCACTTATTACAGCTACCCACTGCAGAAACAAGACTGAGCCAAAAGTAAAATCATGGGTTGGAAAACAAACACAATCAGCTGTTAGACACTGAGACACTCTATAGAACTGAAGGGACTGCAGAGTAGTAATGTTACCTGCAGGTTTGAAACTGTTCAAGATAACTTTCCCATTAGATGTATCAATTGACCCATTTTTGACATAAATTTTTGATTATAATATGTTTAAGGTCACAATGAATGTTATTGTTAGGAAGGTCTGATTGGAGCTCATGGTCAGGAGTATTTTCTAATGTACCATACAAATTACAGACAGGCCTTTTCATATAAATGACTATAAATTTCCTGTTAACAGTTTGTTGTGGGACATACTGAAGTGCAATGCAACCACAAGATATGTAGCATTTTAAAGAACTGGTGTGATCACAGTATCATCTTGGTGTTCACACACTAGTTGACTAGAATGTATTTTTATTGGCAACTACTCACTGCTGCTCTTTCAGATCACAGTCTGCAAGGCTGCACTTTGCAGGGAGAAGGGAAGTGGGTTCAACAAGAAAGCAAAAGACACTTAAACTAACAAACATCATACCTTGTAAGAGTAGGAGGGTGTTTTACTTTTTAAAACTACTAAATACTGGGTGGCACTGGAGTCTAAATGCCCCTAAAATTTAACTAAAATGACAAAATTACTAACTGGTAGTGAGCTGGTTTCTCAGTGTAATTTACTGGAACAGAAGCATGTGGTACTTTTTCAATTAGCACCTGTAAACTGCCTCACATGGGTCCCACAGCATCTCTCCCCATACGAGAACACTTGCCACACATATGAGTGTGTGTTCCTCGGGCTGGGAAATGACTACACGTCTAACAATCCCCCCTCCATTTAACAGGAAGTCACAGCAGGATGAGTCTGACAAACAGCATCAGGGTGACTCTCCAGATTCAAAGAAAAGACACATGAGATCAATTTGCACAAACGGCCCCTTGGAGTGAAAATCAATCCCTCAAACGCGACAGGGCGCTCATCAGACCACAGCTTCGGCGATGAAGACGACAGTCAAGTCTGAACAAAGCAAACTGCACCACAGTTGTATCTTGATCCACTTTTTTTGAATTCCTGAGCGTCTTGCCTGCCAAACCTCAACTGCTCTGTTGTTTATTTGTTGAGGTGTGGTTTTTATTTCACCTACACAAAATAAAACTAAAAAAATCTCTCATGTTGCTTCAGTTTAAGCCTCTCTCCTGTTGTCAGAAGGTCATGAAAGATAAATACTCATGACAAACGACTGAGAATTTGGCTTCAGGAGGCTCTGCTCACAGCTCTATGTGACAGCTCAATGAATTTTAGTCCCATTTTAAAATCCTGACACTTTAACAACCACCACTGCTGACATGTGTCACTGTGATGGCATCATTTCTAAATGTCTGGTGCAGACTTTATAAAAAAGAACAGGTCAAATGTATGTCAGTCAGTATTACCACACCAACAAACGCAAGACATTTAGATATAATTGGATTGTATTTCTTCTGTCTGTGTTATTTCATTGTTAAAATGAATTATTTGTATATCTGAGACATCCCCCTGCTCTGATATTTAGTGCAGGGTTGTCTTTGGGTTTATTCAGCATTTGCCAAGCTTATATAACATGAAACAATAATCCTTTTGGCACACTGATGAATAAAAATTTAATGAGCCTTCTTAAAATATTGATTCAGAAAACATCAAAGGTGTTTCAAAACTAACCTTCTAATAAACTGTATGAGGAAATACATAACTACATAACAAAAACCTGCGAATCTCTAAAAAATCTTTCACAGTTCGAGACCCAACACGATGTGCAGTGACAGAGAGCCACCTTGTGGTCGATGAGTATCCAGCTACCTATTTTTTTTTAAAAGTCTGACCTTCCAACTAATCATCTAGTAAAACATGACATAACAACTAATGACCACATTTGCTTTAAACAGTTCATCACTATTTACAGAACAGTTTGTCAGTGAAAAATCAAAAACATATACTTTTCAAAACATTCTCTGTGTTTCTGATTGAAATTAATTTAATTCAACTAGCTTCCAGATGTTCTGAAGTGCAGTAAATTTTAGTAGTCACTCTTCTCTGAGTCTGCAGGATTCCAGAGGAATTTGAGGCATTTGGGGCAAAGCCACACACACAATAGAGGCCTATACTTCAGCCTGTCTTTATAACTGGACCACTCCCAACTCTGGGCACTAAAACTGATAGAGTACAGACACATGGGACAACTTTTCTCTTATTTACAAGTAACATATTTAAAATCTCATTAAGTAGAAGTGCTTTTCATTAACAGGTACATGAATTTATTTGGATAAAAAGATAATGAAGAGAATTGTGAAGCAGTGGAAACATGACTGAACTGAAAGAGCAAACTATGTTTTGCTATTTTCAGGCCATGCCATCATGCCACTCAACACTATGATGGCTCTGGAATGGATTCAATTCAAGCAACGTATTCCCAGCAGTAAAACCTTATGTCTGTGTAATGCCTGAGCTTATTTTCCATTTGATTTAAACTCTTTTGTATTCATAAGAAGCCTCCAGTCAACCCAGAATATGCTAAGTAGCAGTTTCAATTTCAATTCACCAAAGGAGTACTGCCTGCAACTGACCCACCAAAAAACAGTACTACATTTTAATACTGGGAGAATCTGTTTGAAATATAACACCTAAACACCATACAAGTTCCAGGCACCTCCAAAATATATGTCAATGCATGATCTGTGCTGCCAGCCCCCCTGCACCCCCTCCTCCACATAGCAAACATAGTTTCCTTCGTCCAGCCAGCCAGCCATGGCAACTTGCACTGCCCACATGAAAACTGGCTGACAGTAAGCTATGGTGCCAGACCTGCTAGTAAAAAAAAAAAAGAGTCTAGAGTTTAAATATAGAGCAGTGCAGACTCACCCTGAGGACCCTGTTGGCTGTAATAACAGGAGGCTCATCGTTGACAGCTGTAACCTGGATGTACACCGTCTGGGCTGCACTTTGCTTCCTCAGGCTTGAGTCATTGGCCACCACAGTGAAGTTGTCGGCTAAGGTTTCGCTGCTGTCATGGACGTAGTAAATGAATTCATGCTCCACCTGGGTAGAGATCACAGAAATTGTTAGGGACAACCTGAAACTAAAACTGCAAAGATATATTCAAAATACAGCAGTGCACACACTGTAATATTATGTGACACTTAGGTCACTACACTTTAAGTCTATGAAACAAAATGCACAAAGGGACAAAAACAAAACACATTCTTGCTTTTGTTGCTTTTAGAAATTAATTAGGGGTATAACCACGAGTTACAAAATAGCAAGGTCAAGAGATTCTGGCTGGGGTAGGGTGAGATGAAAGAGGTGATGGGGGTCAGGCAGGGGTAATACTCTTATATAATGACTTGACTTAATGTTATAATTTAATTAAATGATGATTTTTAGGTTACAAATGCCACAAACATGCATGTAGACTTGGATGAAATGTGAAAAAAAATCTACATGTAAAATAGCAATGGACATGACAAAAAATACAGGGAACATGAGCTCTGTGTTAGTTATAGGTAATGGAAATATTACTGGCACACTAAGTCTAATTATTTATCTATCAATCAAACTGCTATTTTTCCAAAGCAAGAATCTGCGAGAGTCTGTGAGAATATCTCACCTGTCTCCTGGTGAAAGAGGTTATGGACACACCAGGATGTCGAGAATGCTCAATGTGACCGTGCTGCGGGGGCTCAGTCAAACTATACAGGAAGTTGATTCCAGAAAAGTGTCGGTTGGTGACTTTAAGCACATCCTGGGTCAGTGCCTTGGAGGCTCCCTCGTTCAGCGTGAAATTTGAGACCTGAAGTGGGATGAGGCGTGGAATGATGTCAACAGACATCCTAATGCCACTGACGTCAGTGACCCCGTTGGTGGCGTCGAGGATGAAGGTGTCATTGACTTTGTTGGGCTCCACCTGCATGTACTGGATGTTCCCACTGTTAATGTCCTCTTGGTTAAACATCCTGACAGGGGATTGTTTGGTTCCGATGTAGCGCTCCTCAGCTTCCACAAAACACCGGAGAAAGCCATGAGAGGGAGCTACCTTGACTGTGAATACAATCTCAGATGGCAGGTTGTCCTCATGAGTGACCTGCAACAATCACAAAACATAGTCAGTGGTTAAATTTGAAATGTTCCACGTGTCACCAAAGTTTAGCCTTCATTTTACTCTAAATGTGACATGGCATCATTGTAAAATGAAAAAACAAATACTGGTCAGCATTCAGCTTTTACCTTTTCAGCAGCCTTAAAAACCAGGATGGTAAAGATAATCTTTTATGGTGATAATTGTTCTTTTATAATTTACTGTCTGCCAATTATTTTTCCTTCAATCATAACTATAAAAGTATGCATTACTACATGTTTGCTCATCTCGTGCTGGTGCTGAGAATCCACAAGTATGCATATTATCATTATTATTCTAATTATCATTATATGCATCCAATAATTAGAATTCTTCTTATTAACATCATTTTATGTGTTTGAAAGGAGAGGATTAGGGTACCCTGACTAAAAAGACCTATAAAACTGAATATGAACATTATTTCCTTGGATTTTATTGACAGAAAAATTGGAACACTGTAATGCCACTGTTAATATACACAAAGCTGACTGGGTTCAAATGAACTGGATCTTGCATATCAATAGAAAACATATTATTATTTTAACCAACTTAAAACCAAAATAAAATGTGCATTAAAATAGCTGATGGGGAATTCTCAATTTCTCACCTCCAGTTTAGTTTCCTCAATTTTCACTGGTTTTCCCTCTTCCACCAGTAAGGTGTTCTGGTGCAGCACAATGGGTGGCCTCTGATGACTTTCCAGATAAACCTTCACATTGATCCTCACTGCAAGTTGAAGACCTTTGGCTTTCACTGTTAAGTTGAAATAGTCTGCCAGATGTCTGCTATCATTGTGCCAATAGGAGATCAGCCCATCCTTTAAGTCAGACTGCGTGAACAACTCCACCTTTGTTCCATTGCGATAAAGTCTTCCATACTTGGGAGCCTCATCCATCTTGAAAATTACCTCTTGGTCATCTCTGATATCCAGATTTGATATAACACTAAAATTACTGGTGGAAAAGGTTACTGATTGGCCCTTCTGAACCAGTAAGCCAGTGTTGTTGCCAACCTTCAAGAAAGGGTCATGTGCACTGATGTCTAAAAGGCTTGATACAAAATGTTTTCCGTCTGAGACAAAGAGCACAAACCTTCCAGCACTCACACCTTTGTGAATGAACAACACTCGCTTTTCTTCCAAATCCCTCTGTCGAAACTGGAACAGCCGATGAGTAGTGTCATTAACCAGAACTAGGTCTCCCATTGGAATTCCACGTCTTGTGTAAGTCAACTGACCATCATCATAATCAGAGTCTGCATCATGATAACGCAAATCCTCTGAAGTGAGTAACCTCTGTCCATCTCTTACTACATGGAAAACTTTATCAATAACACGTACTGGCTTTTGGTCATTGACTAGCTGAATGGATATGTTGAATGTTCCCTCTTTAGAGCCAATTTCATCCTTTGTGATGGAGGATTTGAACCCCTGGCTGGTGGAGGCTATGAAAGTGAACTCGTCTTGAGTTGTTTCACTGTCATCATGAATGTACATTATCCGTTCCCCTAATATATCCTGATTACTAAAGGTTAAGATGTTGTCATAGCTAGCATTGGAATTTGACTGACTAATACGGGCTAGTTTTCCATGTTTGGGGCTGCTTATGACTGTGTAGTACATCTCCTTTGTACTCAAAGTCTCTGCAAACAGTTCATCTTTTGTGATAAGTTTACTTTCTCCCTCTAGAAGCGAGAGTCCATCATTTCTCATAAACACGCTGTTGACATCAGCTCTAATGGAAAACTGGAAATCATAGTTTTGAGACTGAGCATGTTTGGAAACCAGCTGAAATTTGAACCTGTCACTTGTATCTTCATAAGGCCTGTCGACTAACTCATAATGTACTTTTAGGTCTGTTACATCTCTTTGGCTAAAGGTTGAGTTCTTCCTTAAGACTGTTGTATCGAGCAAGAGTTTCCCTTTCTTTGGTGTGGTGAGAACCCGAAAATAAAGGTCATCCTCTGAAAGGGCCACACCTTCAGCTATGGCAAAAAGATGCTCGGAATCCAAAGTCACTTTTCTAACTTTATCCAAGTCTATCATAGTATTCCTCACCAGGTGGTATCTAACCCACTTCACAGTTATTGGGAAGAGTATTTCTGTGGTAGCCCTTGCAGCCACATTAACTTTGCACTTAAAGTAATCAGTAGCATTGGATGTCTGCATGTCTTGAAAAGTGCTAACATACCTCAAGCGCTCTTTTTCTAGAAGCCTTTGGGAAAATGAGTCAGTATGTCTCCATTCACCACTTGAGTGAAGCCTCTGGAGTTCTCCATACTGAGGGGGTTCAATGACATCATACCGGACATCTATAACTTGCTTTACAGCATTGGTTTGAACAGCCAGCTGCTTTGAACCAATTACAGCTGTCTCCCCTTGAATGATCTCAAGGCCTGTGCTGTTGGCAATCTTGTACTCCAGCGCTACAGCCATTACCCTTAGAACCACAGTGTTGCTGACCTTTTCCCCATCACTAACTCTAAGGACGATCCTTGAGTTCCTAACCCCTGTGTGAACATAGTACACCCTAAGTTCCTCCAAGTCTAAATATGAGAATGAGGTGACTGCCTTTCCAGGGTTGTTTTCAATTTCCAAATATCCTGCATCAGCGTTCAGGTTCCCAAGCACAGAGAAGACAAGGTTGGTGTAGTTACTATCAATATCTGTGGCCTTCAGAACATCCGTGGTGAGGCGTTTCTTTGAGTTTTCCAACAGGACAAAGAGATTTCCTTCAGGGAGACTCAATTCAGGTGCATCGTTGGTGGGTGTCACAGTAATATTGTACCGGTACAATTTGTTGTCCTTCAGATAATCAGGAACTTGCTTTCTACTGCTAGAATAAATTGAAAACATGAAGAAATCATCTGGTTCCTCAGAGCCTCCATGGATATACATCACTCGTCCATGCCAAAGGTCCAACATGCTGAAGGTGTTCTCCTCTTGGTCTTGATCGACATCAAGCCTTATCTGACCCTGAATTGGTTGTTCTTGAATTCTGAACATAATTTGAGACTGTCGAATGCCAAGCTTCTTGAAGTCCAAGAGAACCTTGATGTGCTTGGCCTCAAGAGATGCTCTACTACCTTCCTGTACCACAAGGTTTTTAAGTTGCACAAAATTTGCACCATACCTTCTATCTAAGCCTCTTGCAAGAGTGGACATGTGAAATGATGGTGTTGGTGTCACCAAGTGAAAAAGAGATCCCAGAGCACTTGTTGGACTCACAGTGGTTAATGGTTCTGGTTCTTTCTCTGGCTCACAACCAACTGAGATATCCTTAGTGACTACAGCACTAGAGAGACCAATCTTCACTCTGTTGACTTCAATATTCTTCAAACATCCTTTGAAGGAACCTCCTCTGACACGCTTTCCAGACACAGAAACAAGCCCCACCTTTCTGGCTTCTGATCTGGTGCTGTCATCAATACCTCCAACAAAAAGATAACCTTTAAGCTGAAGCCCCTTTGAACGAAGGCTGATGCTGCTTTTCACCATCTCTCCATCAACTGTTAGCTCAAGGCTTTTGGAACTGAAATGCAACTTGATAGAATGCCATTTCCTGTCATTGATGAACGTGAGGGAACGAAGCTCAGTTTTGGCTCCAGCTTTCCCAACAATGGCCACTGGCAAACCTTCCTGAATTTCCACAGCCACAAAGTCCCCTTCTCTTGCTGAACTATACAATATAATTCCTTCTTTGGCTGAAGTGTGCACAACACACTTGAATACTGCCTCCTGTTGGGAGTTCCAGGTTGGAAGAGAAACGTATGCCCTGGAGCTGAAGAAGCTGATAGGGTCCTCCTCAGTGGCAAAGAATTGGGGACTGCAGCCTAAAGACACTTCATGGACATTCTTAAATCCAGTATATGGCCTAAGTGATGACAGCAAGTCATGTTCATTGAAGACCACATCATCCATACAGCCTCGGAAGCCAATCAGGTCTCTGGAGAGATAAAGTCTGTCCAGGCCCCCCGAGCCTCCAACATAAAGACCATCCAAGATGTTGAGATCATGATAGGAGCCTGGCATCTTTACACTGGTGTGAGAGTTCTTGTCTACAGTCAGAGTGATGTTGCGCTGCACATGGTGGACCTCCACAGAGTGCCAGGCCAGGTCATTGAGCTGGGTGCCTTGCTCTGACTGTAACACTTGCTCCCCAGATCCGAGGTCCAGTTTCAACTAAAAGAAGAAACAAAAAAACTCAATTATAAAATATGCAATATTTAAAAAAAATATGCACCATTATTAGCCCATACTAAACTAGAATGTTAAAATTATACCTACTAACCATTAGCATGTTTGCATTGTTATTGTAGACATGTAAGCATGCTGACATTAGCATTTAGCTTTTAATCACTGCTGTGCCAAGATACAGCTTCACAGAGCCCCTATCATGGCTGTCAACTGTTGTTTAAATGTGCAAATGCAGGCTGTAACTGTTTAGTATCATAAAGACAACATTGTTAAAAAATAATTTTTTTAACAAAATATAAAAATATTTATAACATTTTAACATTATGAATGCAACAATAATTTGCAGATATTTTGACTGTATCAGATGAAATAATTATCTATATTTAATCTTTGACATTATGACTTATATGAATTAAATGATTAATTGTAATACTGTTGACATCATGACACCTGGAAAGGGAAATGCAGGATTTAGTCTGCTTATATTCCATGATGTCACCTGTTGTTGTAACAGTGAGCTCTGTCTGTGATTTAGAGCAGGAAGAGGACTATTATCTCTTTGCCTTCAGCTAAGTCCTGAGAGCATCATGTCACCATCTCAAACTAATGCTGCATTTAGATGACATGCTTGTCAAGGCTTGCTGCTGAGTCCCTGCTATTCATGCACGGCTTTCCAGGGAGCGACGCTCATGTCTGACTCACATGGAATGAGACCCCAAGCCTGAGGAAAACTTGTGCGGTGCACAAAAAAATTATTTGGTGACCTGTGACAGTTTAAGGAACAGGGATGAGCGTTTCACTCCTCGTGCTCACTGAAGTATGACAATGCAGCAAAGTCGTCAGTATGATTCATTCCCGGCAGCACAAGTCTAACACGAATAGAAGCTTAGTCACAAGGATTTCTCAAGTCTGATGGACAAAAGCTATAATGCACATCTCAGGACTTCCTGTGTTTCTAAGGAATGTGTCTGCATATTAAAAAAGGGCTTCCTACAGTACATCTGTCCATTCTGCATGCTGATTAAGTTTGGCAGAGCTGCTTACAAGATGCTTTAGAAGCAGTCTTGAAGAGACAAATGTATTTCTCTTAAATCCTCCCAGCAAGGCCTGTGTTGTGGGCTAAAAATAATGCCTCCTGTCCTCCTGTGGGACACAACCTGGTCATAAATTTCTGTAGTGTTCCCAAAATAAAAATATTTTGTCATTAAATTAGAAGTAAATCTCCAGAGGTGTGTATTGCATGTAATGTTTATTTCTATTATATTTACAACCATAAATACTGTGGCAGATTGAACACTAGCTGAAAGCCTTCCTTTTGATTTTTACACTTCAGTCAGTTTCCATTCTACTATGGAATTCAGTGAAACAGGGAAACTGTGAGCTGCTCAATTATTAAGTACTACTGGTCACATCAATTACTGATAATAACAGAATAACAAGAAAACTGATTGCTACTTGCTATGTTTAGTAAGTTTTTATATAACTAGAAAATTGATCTCAACTGGAACTTCTAAAATAATTTATGTTTTGCTTTTAATCTGACAAAGCTTTAAAGGTTGGACTGTTCATCACTGAAGTGAGCAATCAGTCAACCAAAAATTATGTCACTCTAAAATGAATGATGTGGACTATTAGTTGAGCAAAATAAGAAAATCACCCTGATGAAAGCCAAAACATGTTGGTGAACTTTTTTAAAGAAAAGTATTCTTCCAGTTAGTCATCAAGTTGTCATCTAGGCTGGTGAAGTGACAACAGCACAATCTTCTTACTAGTTGGACATAACAAGCAATTAAATGACATCATTTTGGGTACTGAGAAATTGTTAAGATTTCATAAACAAATTAATTAATTCTAATGTTGCATCCCTATATTTCATATACCATAGAGTAATTACAGTACTAGCAGGCACATGCATATAAGCAGAACGCATTAGTTTCATAATGTTTGATAATTCAAGACATTTGTTGGACAGAGGTAGTGGGAGGCAGATTTTCTTGCACCCTGATATCTCATTTATTCAGATACATTAAAAATACCAGATCTGGCTGCTTTCATTATCTCCTTGTTTCTGCTGTGACAAGAAGTGACTGGTATGGAGTTAACACTCAGCTCACACCACGCAGGCTTGTCTGCTTGTGTTACTGTGTTAAGAGACTGACACTGTCAACTGAGATGGAACCATAGCTTAAGGTGGTCAGTGTGTGCATGCCATTTGTGAGCGTGTATGTGGTCGAGCGCGTACATCTGCATGTATTGTATGCACATGCTTATATGTGCATGTGTGCGCTCATGTATGCATGAACACATATGCTCATGTGCTGGGGCCATGGATGTACCCACCTGCAGGCAACCGGCATGGAGCTCTAGTAGGAAGAAGTCTGTCTGGCCAGCGGCGAGAAACAGCAGGCCGTTGGTGCTGGAGGTTCGGAAGCGAATGCGGAGCGTGTTATGGTCGGACGACTCCGCTGCCTTGAGCTGCACAAAGCCGTCACCATAGAAGGAAGCTGAGAGGAGAGAGACATTAGAGAGAGACAGATTTTTTTAAGAAAAAGAGAACAATAGGGAGAATGTACATGGTCGAATGTGGTGCTCACTGTCTTTTGCAGCCTGTTAAATCAGTGCATCACAATGATCAAAACTGAGCAGAGTATGAGGGATAAGTGGAACAGTACAGTAGCAGTGACTACAGAAAACACAGAGCAAGTCAAGTCAAGCATTGTGGTCTTAATATAGCCAACATGTGACATTTAGATATAAAAGCCAGGCTAATTATCATCCTGGTTGTTCTTTACAAGTGGAGCAGAGTCTGTGAAGAGGGAAGCACATACACACAAATACACACAGAGCTTTATAACACACACTGTGCACAAATTATACCTCACCTGATTTAAAGAATGCTTGTAAGATTCTTTAGATCTGCTTAGTGTAACCTTCCTGGTAGGCCAGTTGTGTTTATACTTAACATGCTCAACCATAATAATTTACATGCATTCAAGTGCGACAAGTGTACAATTATGAGTTTTAAAGCTTTACCTATAGAATAATAACCACCTTAAGGATGAAATTAAACTCCAGCCTGTACATTGCAACAGAATTACAGGTTTACACCTCTGCTCGTTTGTAGCTTTAGGAGAAAGCTGTTCATGAACTGTCCAAAACTATAGTAATGACATATCTGAATTTTAAAGGTATTTGACTTTAATGCCACAACAACCATATCCAAACTGAGGCAGTGGATGTGGAGGTGGCTTGGAGGGAGTCAGACATGTATGGGCCTGCCCTGCCCCGACAGGAACCTTCAACCTGAACATGAAAGGCTCTGACGTCCCCACATTGTCTGTGGCCCCATGTTCCAGAAACAGCGTGGCGGACAGACCCAGCTGTTTCTTCTACCTCACCTCCCTGCCATTTCACATCACCCTGTAATCTGGGCTAACGTGCTCTGAAGCTTTCTCATCTAAGCGTCCATGCCCTGGCACCACCAGTTCAGTTTTTAATGAGCTCCACAGTCCCACGCATATTCAAAGGTTAACAAACATCTTCGCCTCCGTGAAGAAACATGTCCATTCAATGTTTGATTTATTTGGAGTCCACAGCCCAGGGGCAAGAGCAGCTTGCTGCTAATGGAGCAGAGTGACTCACTGGTGAAGCCAGATAAAGTTAATTTGAGTTAATGCATTGTTTTCACTCTTAAAAGGGTTAATGCACTAATGGGGCATTTGCTTGATCAATTCCAATCTATTCGGACTGTAAAGTACAAATCAAATTACAATTAAACCGGTAAAGCATGTAAATGAGCAATTATCAACCACATCAATATACAGTCATCAGTCAACAGGAGGTGAATGCAGAGACAACAAACAATAAAAAACAACTTTAATGTATCAGAAATACCATGCATCTCCTGCTAACACATACACAAAACCAAAAGAAACACATAAGTTACAACACTATATGTAATTATACTTTCAAATACAACAGTACAAAGAAAGAAAAGAAATGCTACAAGTCTGATTTTTTTCCATCATCTTCTAGGTTTTCTCTAAGTGACTGGCTGATTTCACTAATTTTTTTTCTGTTTTTAAATCACTAAACAAAGTACTACAGGGATCCCAGTAAAAAGGAAACAAAATGAAATGAATTCTGTATCACTGAGATAACACTCAAAAACAAATCTGTGTTTCCTCTTCTAAACTGAAATACTGCGTTTCAGCTTTGAGTGATAAAATTCAGCTGGTCACATAAAGAGCTTTGCTTCATACATCATATGCAACACAATTCTTAAAACAAAAGTCATTGTTTTCTTATTCTAACCGTTTAAGTGTGGTTCATGTGTCTGTAGCCCACAGTCCTTTTCTCTCAGCAACATAGTTTCTCCTCAACAATTGTTGATTTTTTTACAGGGCTGCAACTAACAGTTACTTTCATCATCAAGTAGTATTTTCTTGATTCTCTCCATAAAATACCAGTAAACTGTGAAAAAAAATTGAGATTTCTCACAATCACAATTTCTTTAATCCCAATGTGACATCTTCAAATGTCTTTGTTTTGTCTGACTAACAGTCAAAAATCCACAGATATTCATTTTGCGATCAAATAAGACAAAGAAATACAGCAGATTTTAATAATTAAGAATCTGCAACTAGTTCATTTTTGGCTTTTGTTTTTTCTTGAAATATGACTTCAATGAATAAACTGATTAGAAATCAAATTCTCTATCCTCATCTAATCTTATCAACACCTGTACATGTCTTTTGACCAAGATCAATTTATTAAATTATTAAAAATAAGCATGTTTTTATTGAGTCAGCTTTCTTCCCTATCGAGTAGTTACACATTTTCCACTGAAACTCTCCCCCCAACAATAACCTACTTTGTACACATTTGTGTACATCTAACAGCCTTGTTTTGAACTAATTCACTCAGAAATATTTCTGTCCCTGACACCCAGCTGAATAATGAAGTACAGGGCACACATGAGCCTTGAAAAAGTCCAAATATCTTCCAGGTGTTTACTCTTACCAAAGATTCCTCCTAAAGATCAACCTTGTTAAATATTTTTTGTGTCCCAACGAAGGCAGTACTTTTCATTTTGAAGTACTTTTCTTTATTTCTATTGCAAGATTAACTTAAATGAGTCGTCATTAACTGTCTATCATAAGTTATAACTCTCTGTCGGATGTAATGTGCCTGCAGCATGCCTGTTAAATTGTTAAATGCAGCCGGAAATAATAAAAATAATTGGCACGCAGCATCCAGCATCACTCAGCTTATTCTGACCCTGACTCAGATGGACTGAATTTATTGTCCTTTCCCATTTAAACACGTCATGTTCGTTCATCTGACTGGCTCTGTGCACACAACAGGAAGGAAGCATTTCGGAAAAACCAGCCAAGAGGAAAAGCAGTGACATTTTTTCCTTACATTCACAAGGATGGACATGCACGCTCAATACGTTCAAGTCATGTGACTGAAGGTCGTGTTTAGTTGAAACAAAAGAGTATTCCATGTAACTTGCCTATAGGATTCTTAGACAGCTGTACGAAAGGCAGCAAATATGTGGGGTCATGGTGGGAAGAAAATGTTGGTTGTTTCAGCAGCAGAAACACAGAAATTTTGGGGGTATGTAAATGAGAGAGCACAGTAGGCTGCCAGAAAGCAATACCCACACATAAACATACCTATGTACACCTGACTGTGAAGCAGAAACAGGAGGTGTTTGAAGGTTGTTCTGTAATTTACGTGTCTGTGGGGGCACTTTCTGTGCAACAGAGATCTTTTTTTTTGTTAGATTTCACAAACTGCTCCTTCAACATCAAACGCCGGTGACCTTTTGGTTGAACACCAGCTTACAGTTAATTTGAGGGGCAAGACCAGCGCTTGTCACTGCCTGTGTGCTCAGTTTATACAACAAATCAGAGATGCAACTTGACTGAGGTGTCTCTTTGGGTTTTTTTTTTTTTTTTTTTTTGCTGACTGTCGTGCCACTCTGTCGCTGATGCATTATTATCAAAGCCTGTGACGAGGATGTTTCAGCAAAGGCTTGTTTCATAATGCGAGGATACAGAGGGGTGCACACATTCAGGAACGCACTGACGCAAAGCAAATATCTATACATATATGTAGTTACATTCAGTGAAGGATAGGGTGAGTGTGAGTCAGTGTGAAATAATTTCTGATTATCCTCAGGGGTTGAGCCTGGATGAATGCTGTATATACAGATGACACATGCTCAGAATCAAGTCACCCAGACAGGCTAATGAATGCCCACACAAGGATGTAAAATAATGCACATCTGAAGCTGTAAATGACTTTAAAAAAACAAAACATATTTTCCCCTTAGGTCCCTCAACGCAGCAGTGACTGTCCATTTCCTTGCATTCATTTGAGTGTGCCATCGTCACAGTCAGATAGTTCTTCCAGTGCAGTGGGCATCACAGTCCCATTTCTACTGCTGCCTCTGATAAGGTGCTTACAGTACACTGCATATCTTCTGTGTGTGCACCATGCAGTCACAGATTATTAAGACAAATGCAAATCATTTCTGTGAGATTAATACTGGGATTATTAGCCTCATTAAAAAAAATCATGCATTTTAAAGGGCTAGAAATGAGTTTCTGTTGCTGGAGTGAATCGTGACACTGAGGCTTAAACATCCACCGGCCTGTCCACATTCAGATTTAATGTAACCCTGTTGGGTGTTACACTGAGGTTAACACCTTAAGACCTGTGAACCACCACTAGCAACTCAACAAGCACGTACAGTAAACATTTAACAATCCTCTGTAAAGTGATACTAAGCCTGTTTTTGGAGCCACACTCATGATGATACAGAAATAGAGTTGTAGCCCTGATATGAAGGAAGTAACAGCCAGTAAAACTGTAAATCATCACGTTTGAGTTGTTCTATTTCAGCTGCCATAACCTGGAAATCTCTACAAAGTATTTTCCCAGTAAACTACAAACACACGAAGAAACTCGTCAAAGCCAACCAGTATAGGCTCATGGTTACAGCGTTAACAAAGAGTCACTGAAAGCACCATCAAATAAGTTTCTATCTCGTTTGTTTTCACTGAAATAAAAAGTCGAAGAGCTGCATTGTTACCTCCCGACGCCAGCTCGACCAGGAGCGACCACCAGAGCAGACCGCTGAGCCACAACTTCTCGGTGTTTTTCGCAACAGAGTCCATCTTCCGTCTCCCGGTGAAAACACTACTGTTGGTGGACTCAAACAGTTACATATTTACGGAGCTGTTTTCACTTCTTCACGCTTCAGTACCGTCAAACACAATGGGGAGAGTTTAGTTAATCTCTCCCCCTCCCCAACAAACGGTGAGAATGAGTGAGTCTGCAGCAAATCCTGAACTGAAGCACCGATGCAGATCCGATTCTGACTCGTTTAACTCCGCCTCGTGTATGTGTATGTGTATGTGTGTGTGTGTGTGTGTGCCCTCAAAGAAAAAAGCATGTTAATCCCAGTTTCCAAAATAAAAGCTGGAATAAAGAGAAAGGGAAAAATGCTGCAGGCCTTTTCGTCCAAACAACACCATGTAAATGTGTGAACAGAAATTTAAAGCACTGTTAATGAACCTGACTTATTTTAACTTTTTTGCAGAAAATAAAGAGGTTGAAAACGCCTTTTTTTTAAAATCACAAATTATTTACCAATCATTTCGTGAATATTTGCTAATATTGTCGGAAAAGTGCATAGCATAAAACCAATAATGTATTACACTCTAAAACTTAGTGAAATACATTTAGCACCTATTATTACTAAAACGAATAAATAAAAAGTAACTTTTTAATTTTTGTATTAAACAAGTTTTACCCTGTACTATGTATATTAATAGACAGATATAGAACGAGCTGTGTACATAAATAGTGTAAGATAAATGGCAGTTTGTGTCAAAAAATATGTGTCAGATACAAAATAGTACAGTATGTGGTATGACATGAACACTGTGTCTTCACATATTGAGTATGAGGTGCATTATACAGCAATAACTAATAATAATTAACTAACTAATAATAATTTTTTTGTTTTTATATTAGTATCCGCTTGTTGCTATTTGGCATAGTATTTGATGCTGCGTGTGATGTGTGTGTCTGAGAGATAAGGAAACAAAAGAGTTTCTGAGTTCCTTCAAGCTGGTTTAATATGTCTGCACATGGAATCAATAAATAGGTTTTTAAAATAAGATGTTACAATATATAAGGAAAATGTTTCATTTGGAAAAAACAAACAAATTAATTTGTGACTTCACTAAAACATTCCATTTCAGTACTGTTGTATTGTGCTTTACTGTGTTTTTCATAATACTGTTATTGCTTCATGATTCATTTCACTTCAAGTTTACTTACTTCAGTGTACTGCAATCTGGATAAAACCTCTCCGAGCCATTATTAGAATGATGTTTCCAATCACTTCAGTTACAGTGAGAGAACAGTTAAATCATTTTTATGGAATCACAATGTCAAAGAATCAAGTTAAAATCAAGGCTAAAAGATTCATTTTGAGGTATTAGAGTAGTTACTGTAAACAAAGTGAGTGTGTGGCACAGTCAGTAAATATCAGTGATGAGTGAGAGATGTTTTCCTGATGATCTGATGGGACATCAGCAGGCTCCCAGAAGCTTTCTGTACTCCTGTTTGATACAGCTGTAGATGGGATGGTAGAAGCGCCTGTCTGACGCCATGAGGTCAGTAACCATCTCAGTGTGGTCCACTCTCGGCAGCAGGTAGAGCGACACCTTCACTGACACTGAGGTGAGAAGTTCAGAGAACTTCGTGGAAGATTCAACAGGGACAATAATGTCACTGGTCCCGTGGAGCAAAGCGAAGGGAGGCACTCTGTCAGGAAATAAAAGAGAGGACTGTCAATCAAGAAGGCTCATAATTGTGTTTCAAATAAATAACAGATGCAACAGATTTAAATATCGCTGTTGTTAAAGCCAGTATTTTCTTTTTGTCTCACCTCTGTAGTTTGTCCTGGCTGAGCTTCTTCAGTAAGTGTGTTGGCGAGTAGTACGGAAAGTTTTCCACTCCATTCATGGCTTTGTGCATGGTAGACACATATTCCACTGCTCGCTTCTGTTCATGCTCATAATGGTCCATGATGTTGTACACACCACTTAAACCTGTTCAGCATACATGAGAAACAACTCATTCAAACAAAAATCTGGTGATCAAATGTATGAAAGTATGAAGGAGGCAGATGTTTAAAGTTCTATTCTTTGTTTAAAAAAAAATGTATTTGAAGAACTTCACTCGCCTCAGTTGACAGGAAAGGCAATAAAAACACTCAGAGGCCACAAAATTATCTTTGTGATGCACATAAACTTATTTAAGCTGAGTTTTCTTTATCATTAAACATGACTGCAACAAAGATTGAAACTTGGTGATGCACTGCATAGTAATCCTTACCAATAACTCCTCTTATCGCCTGTGTAATGTCCCGCTGCTTACTGGCCTCTATGAAAAGCTCCTCTCTTGTGTCAATGAGAAACAGTGTGGTCAAAGCACACAAGTGTGCGCCTGCTGAATGGCCAATTAACACAATGTTGTCCTATAAAAGACAGACACACAAAATAACAACATATGAATATTTTAAAGCAAGAATAAACAATTATCAGTATTTTAATTAAATATGAACAAATTAGACTGTTAAGATAAGAGCTACTCAAACTGAAAAAAAATGTTTGTTCATGATCTGAGTTTGCACTGTGCTTAAAGGTCCAATGAAATCATATTTTTCCTCCACGCTTGGACAATTTTCTGCATGAAAAAAGGGAACTGGAATGGATTCAGGAAACTTTAAGTTACCTGCAAGTTTTATATAATTTCATGAAACCTTTAAAAGTTTTCCTTCCTTTGGGGGTTTCTAATAAACCATCAATTGTGCCATTATCATCTGATAGTTTTCCTCAATTTCCAAAGAATATTTAAAGATATTTCTTACTTTGTCAAAGTTGAACTTCTGTCCACTCTCTTGGGCCCAAACCAAACAGTCAGCGATATCTTGGACCATCCCTAAGACGTTCCCCTGGCAATCAGATTAATCCCACAGTCAGTTCAGATACCACAGTGACATTTATAATTAAATTTCTTATCTACCAGTTGAGTTACTGCAGTATAATTCTGAGAAGTACTATTCATATTCCAGGACATTCATACTCTACATATTTGCTATAAATGTTGAATTTAAATGTCATTAGGACTACTGTGTGTTTTTCTGACCTTTGGATAGGTGCAGTAATCAGGACAAATGACAGTTGCGCTCAGTTCTTCAGCCATTTTCCTGGCGAGCAGACAGTAAATGGATCTGTCTCCAGAGCCCCAGGCACCTCCATAGATGAAAACCACCAGCGGTGCAGGCACATCTTCAGGCTTGCCCACACTTGGAGGGTGGTACAACGTCCAGCTTGTTGCCCCGTCGGCCAAATACGATGGCCTATGGAGCGTCCAGACAGACAAAATGTAGACACGATTTTTGGTATTGCAGAGCAAATTCAAGTCAAGTGGTGAAAACTGAGACACATATAACAGTGTTATTATTTTATCTGAGGTATTTACTGAAATGTCTGGTCCCTGCCATGCAAAGACACATATACACATAGACTAAAACAAATACATTATACTTTCTAACTTCTCCTTAACTCACCTTCTCATAATGCTTACGGTTCTCTTCATTCTTGTACCATGACTTCCACTGAAAGTAAAGTCTCCCATACTGCAGATATTTGAGAGTTTCCAGCACAGCTCTGGTCAAACAGTAGATTCGCCTGATAGAGAGGCCAGAAATGACAAAGGGGATTAATAACGAATAATGAATATAATGAATAATGAATATAATGAATAATGAAACTGAGCCAAACTATATTTTCTGGGAAGAAGATCTACAGCATTGAAAAGTTACCTTGGTTTTAGGGCTTCTATGTACTTCTTATATCCTGGCTTGTTGGGCCATCCATAAATCCACTGGGCAGCTAGAGAGATGGAGTATGGGAGGCCCACCAACAAGGCACCCACTGCCACAGGGAGTGACATGTGATGTTTTAACCCTGACCTTCAAAAGCAAAAAGAATTTACATATTAAGATATTTCTCTCTCAAAAGTAATGTCACTCTACACTCTTCAAAATGTTGTATTTGAGAGGCTCTTACATTTTGTGGTTCAGTCTGTCTGTCTCTGTAACAGGAAAAACACATCATTTGTTATACTGCTCTCAGACACACAACAGGCTGTTTAAAATGGTAATGAATCTCAACCAAGGACCATTTGACCTTTGGACCTTTAGAAAAATGCTGCAGAGCATCTGGACCAAAATCTTAATAATTACTGTCATAATAATAATAATGATGATAAGGTAGTGGTGTTTACAATTACAGGCTTGATGGATTGATATAAATATAAATATTATTATTAACATTTGTAACTGAGTGATTGATGGCACTTGATACTCTTAGGTAATAACTTGACTGTTATTGATGCATTATCCAGATAGATTTCTCATAACCTGGAAACTCTAACATTATTCTAATTAATGGCTTATACTCTTATGACTACACAGTACTAAGAGATGGTTTAAAAATCACCAAGGTACCCAGTTTTCTTTACATGCATACCAGGGTGCCCTCTAGTGACGCATTTACACAATACCACTTTTTACAATAAGAGTAAAAGCTTCATCAGTGCACACTTACAGTATATCCCTTCACAAATGGCCTCTACAATTACACAAAATTATACTGCAGTGTTCACCAAATTAAATGAAAATATTTCTTAATATCATACAGGAACCAGTGGGGAAAACCAGTAGGGACCGTAAAGCCTACAATTATTTATAAGCTGTATGAATTTGCTGACATTTACATCACATTTTTGTCAGTATTTCTCAACTGTAATTGATAGCAAGGCCCAGTAATATAATCAATAAATTAACATGATCTCGACTGAACAGGCCAATGGGGCACAGGGGGCCAGAGTCTGTTAATATTTACGTTCTAACTGTTAATATTGACTGTTTATGTTTCTTGTTTATGTTTTCTGTATGTCACAGAGACACCAAACAACTACCTAACAAAAACATATGAAACGACTATAAAGAGATGCAAAACAAACACAAGAAGAAGCACGTTGACCACAAAGAGATACAACACAACCATAGAGAACCATAAATGAGGAAGTTGTGTCCTATATATGAGGGAGGGCTCTTATTTATCTATGCCCACAGGCCCTTTGTCTCATGATCCGTCCATGTTTGGATCCAGATAAGACACAGAAATTGGTGGACGGGTTAACCAGTTTACAAATACATATTTATGTTTGATAATGTATTTCTTTCTTCATTTAACTTCTTGAGACCTACAGATACCCTGGTTATATCATAAAATTATATTAGTTAGCTCTGAGCTACAGTAAGGCTACAATTATATCAAAGCAAAAAATATGTTGTGGTACTAGCTTTTCACAGTTTCGGTGATAAGTTAATAAAACCACTCCCTCAATCTCTCAAAACTGTTGAAATTAAGTTAGCAGCTCTGTACTGTTTTGCTAACGTTGATAAATGTTTTGTAGATTAGCTTATTTGTTTCGGAAAACAACGGAAGGGTCATGAAGACACCGGAAGACAATGTAAACATACCAAGATGTAATCATGTATGGCTCTTTATGTCAAAGTCCATGTCCCGGGTTGCTATACTTTGTTATTAAATTCGTTATATCGGAGAAATAGTCTAATAGATGCTGTGGTTAACCTCAGTGGCGAATCATCTGACCGTCCTCCAGAAAGCCGGTGTAGGATTGGCATCTACAAAGATGAATACGGCTCAGCGAGAGAGAAATCTTCCTCAACTTCCCTCAACTTCCGTTTTGGCAAAAGAAATCTACCGAAAAAGCGACTTGAGTTGATGGTGCTTTAACAAGTAAAAGAGAAGAATACAGTCAGTACCATAATACCTTCTTTTCCCATATATTCATATATTGATGTGCGAGACATGTTAACCACAGATGGTCTTTCTTGGATAAAAAAGTAAACATACACTAGTATTATGCTGTATATAAACTACACCAACAACAGGTCAAAAAGTGGCCCAAATGTTACAGAGTAAATCTCTGCAGGTGAGTAGCCGTAATGCTGATAACATACAGATAAAATATAAATATTACTTTGTTCGTTTAGTTATTTATTTGGGTACACATGAAAGTGCCCACTGAAATCAGCTGAGGTTTTGATGCAGTGGGAGTTGCGGCAGGAAAAGACGGATTATTATCTTGTAATAATCAACATCTCTGCTCTGACGCTCCGGAAATACATACTAAAGAGGGAGTCCACTCTGGTTGTTTGCAGTGTAGGTTATTACTACTCATGTAATGGTGTCTGTGCAGCATTTATTGTGTAATACGTTTATGAAAAATATTGATATGTAAAATAACTAGAAACCAAAGCTGTCAAATAAATTTAGTGCAGGAAAAAGTGTAATATTACCATCTAAAGCAAAGCTAGTGAGTGGAGTTTGAGGCATTGTTCATTTATTCATAATTAATAAGAATGAGAATACAGATGAAACTATGCCATTCTTCAAGACCTTGGAGTCGACAGGTATGTTCTATTAGGTAAACTAACCAATTAAAAATATCTAACATAATATTGATTGATCAACATCACAAATGTATTAAAAGGACACAGTCTGATAACTACATGTCATCACACAGCAGCAACTTGACAACTTTATCCATCCAATGCTGAAACTTAGTCTCTGGGCTTTTTCCACACACAACCGTGGTCAATTATTTACTCCTCCAACCTGCTTTTGTTTTATCAGTGACTGAAACACTAAATTATCATGGGACTTTCCACTTCTGCTGGTCAGGTCACAGTTTGATAATTACCCTTTTGTCATTTACAAAAAGCATTTCATTTTACAGACTGGCGAATTACTCTGTGTAGTATTCTCATAACGATAAAGACAGATGTTATATGTACATCCCTGCAAATATGTGCAAATCAGTACCCATAATCCCTGAGTAATCAAATATAATTGGTGTTTGAATAATCCAATTGATTATTTGTTTCATTACAATAGAAAGAGGTCATCGTAACAGGTTAGAGAATTAGTGACAAGTGCTCCTGTCTAAGTTGAATGCATTAGTTCAGTAAGTGGCACAGCCTGCGCATGTCCAGCAGAGGGAGGAAGATCTCTGTTATTTGCTCCTGAATTGTAGTTTGACTGATCTGTGAACATCTTGCCTTCATATCTACTCTATTAAAAGAGACTTAACATAGGACAAACAGTGATTTAAAATATGAGATGAGTATAACACAGTTAATATTTGCTTACCAAACACACAATTGATGGCACCTCAGTGTGTGTGTGTCCTTAAAGTAGAAACTGTTTTGAGGACCTTACCAGTGGTTCTGCAAGTTTGAGCCCCTGAACTACTCTACACCACAGGTATATCATATTACTGGGCTATTATATAAATCAAGTCATGCAAGGTCATTCTCATACTGTATACACTTAAATATAAAGCAGTGACTGCTAGAAAATTGGCTAAAATATGAAAAACCATGCATATGTTGTTCTATTAACAATGTAATTCAATAGAGATATTGTTCTGTGTGGTTGTCCCACATCTCTGTGCTCTATTAAAGCCTACCTCACACTAAATCCTTCTCTGTAAATTCATAGAGGGTAGTGCAGTTCTGGACAGGGGTTTTATTGGCCATGACCATGGAAAACCTTGGACTCAACACTGCAAATTCATGGAAAGCAGAGCAGCGTACGAGTGCTGACCAGCCTGAGGGTTATTGTTATGTTTGGCCCCACGGAGCAGAGCCCCCAAGCCCCCGAGTGGGTGTGTGGTTGTTCCTCCATCTGCCACGATGTGGGGAGCTCCCAGGTGCTTTTTCTGAAGCCACAGTGGAAACAGAGCCGTTCAACGAGTGCAAACTCAGGCATTCAACTGGCAGTACGAGCAGAGTCAGCCTGTTTCTCAACACTGTGGTGTAAATTCACAGCATTTTCCTGTGTCTGTTTAAGAATGATATTATCCTTAAGGGAATTATTGTATGCATAGTGGTATTAAGATAATAATAACTGACGTACACAAAACCTGTACTCTGTGTGGGCATAAGGAGGAGGAGGAGTCTTAGGGACCATTTGAAACATCATAAAAAACTGCACTCTTATTTTTTTAAGTATAAGTTATTTCATTTTCTGGTCAAGTGTGAACACATAGATAGTAAAACAGCTATGCTCAGCTTATGCCTTAGGCCTGTATTAAAGGAGAGTGTACAAATGTTTGCTCTCTGAGTCTTTCAGATCAAATCAGAACTCAACAATTCCTTGAATGCTGCATTAAGCACAGTGAACCATCACCCCTGCATGTCCTTCAACAGGAAAGCCCAGCCTCAGGCCATCATAGCAGCTAACAACTGTCTCACTGACCAGCTGTGGGGCAAGATACTGAATCGCTATCAGCTGCAGTGATGCTGCTCACTGTAGAGAATACCAAGCCTGTTCCAGTAGGACTTAATATGAAAAGATATCTTTGACAAAAACCTGAGTCAGTCTGTCTCGGAACATATCCAATTTAAATACAGTACCAAACAATTTTACCTCTAAATCCTCAGCAACAATGGCTGGATCAAAACCCAGCAGGAAACAGGGACAAGTCTTGTCATGACGCAGTTCTCCCAGATGACAACAAATGCTGATTGCACTTGAGATACAGAATCAGTGCAGGGAGCCAAAGTCATGACGTGATAAAACAAACAGATTTCCTAAAAGTTTTTACCTGTGCGTCCATTATCAGTGCAGATATCAGTGGCCTGAGGCTTGACAGGTAGAGTTTTTAAATACCCCTCTTCAGTTTGTGAAACATAACACTATTTAGTCTGGTATTTTGGGAGAACTTTTAAATATTTGAAGTACATTCTTCAGCTAATATTTAAACACTTGCCTCAAGGTAAAGTCTGAGTTAGCAGCTCATTACTGGAACAGGTGGAGAACCACTACTCCGTCAACTGGAAAGGCTGGTGATACTGCTTGTCGCTTTGAAATCTGTTCATTGATTCTCTTTGGCACATTCAGCCTTGGGACAATTGTGCTTTTGTAGTCTGCTGCTATTCAAAACTTGGGATTAAAAATCAGAAAGACTCAAGTTCAACCAACATATCCTTTTCCCACTGAGCAGAGACACTGCTTCAATTTGATGTCTGATTAACAGTAATTTCCTGGTATCATGTTTTGTAAATGAGTTTAAAAAAAACAAAAAAAACAACCTTATTTCAATGAAACACAGTAATACACCACAGCAGTGATTTTGGATTTGTTTATATCTCAGGCATGGGGTGGTTTATCTGGTTTCATTTGAACCATTCTTCTCATTTTTCTGAATTCCCCTCCTGATGTTGTCTCGCTCTCTCCTTTCCGGTGAGTCATAGTGAATGTTTTACATTAAACAGAAGCTTCCTACTTCGTGTGTACATAGTCCTTAACCTGTAGGGGAGAAAAAAGAAAACAGAGGGAGTGTCAGTGGGATTACCAAGAGCTGAGTCATATGTAAACTACACTGTAAAAAATAGACTTTTTAAATCTTTTGTGAGTGCAGTTGATGACATTTTAGGGCGTTTGATTGTTCAACTTTGTGAAAATTGGTGCTTATTAAGATTGTCAGATTATAAATGGGAACAAAATATTGAATGCATGTATTATGTCAGGTGTTAGCGCTTGTACAGATGTCTACTTGAGTCTGTTTCTGTATCTTGTATCTTCGCAGCTGAATGTGTGTTTGCTGGTGTAAATGTGTATACACCGGCCTGTTTACTTCCCCCCTGTGAGACCCTCACTGTGACCCAGTCCCCAGAGCTTCTAACCGAGGCATGGCGCTGAGCCAGGACCCAAACATGCTGCTTCTGTGTGTGTGTGTGTCCCCCTGCCAAAAAAATTTCCCCTTCCATCCGCTGTGCTGCACAACCCCAACTCAGCCGGAGTCGCAGAGGAATTCTGTTCTCGGTGGACTCGGGACCTCAGGACACAGAGCCATCTTTTCACAGGGCCTTCACAAACACACCAGGCCCAGAAAGAACCCTCCCTTTGACAGTGGGGAACCATGGAAACTGGCAACGACCGCAGGACCCAGTTTCTAGGTATCCCAGTGCCCGGAATCACGCCCGGAGTTCCGCAGTCGCCAGAAGAGCAGCAAAGACAGAGGTGTTGGCGTTCAGAGGGGAGATGCGGTTTTTCAGGGGGGCCCTCTGATTGATTGGAGAGAAACAGTGCGGCCTTTCTTGTCAGATGCACCAAATGAATGCTAACAAGCCACTGAGGATGCTCCAAAGTGCATTCTTTAGATTAAAAAAACACAGATGAGAGGTTTGGCAAGATAAGGTGGTTGATGGAGAAACTGACTAAGCAAATATATAAGTTGGTGTGTATGCGCGTGCACAGGTTTAGGGGGTTCAGTGGTCCCTCACTGCAACAGTTCCGTCTTTATATAGTCCAAGCCAGAGAGTGAGGAGTCACGTTTCAAGTGCGTCATGTCTCTTTCCAGCACTGACTGAGTCAACAGAAGGTAAGAGCTTCCCTCCATCGTGGACCTCTGGAATATTCAGAATCTGACATGACTGATCACCTTATAGAGCAGTGAGAGTTAAAAAAAACAACAACACACACACGCATGCATGGATGTGTTACTCAACAGCCACACACCACACTGAAGCTGTGTGCAATGCTACATGTCGTTATCACACGGGAGACATCCCTCTTTGGAAATACCACAGTGCACGTCGACGTTGAATTATATCTTGATTAGAAAAAGAGCCAGCCCACACCCAACATTGATAAGCATTATCAGGGTGTAATGTGATGGTACCATGACATTTTCTTTGACTTTAGTCATTCTGAATTCTTACAGCCATCACAGACAGGCTTGAACTGCTTTAAATCAAAGGTGAACCTACTGTAACAGCACATAAATAGAGTGACAGTTCAGCTGTGTGTTACGTGGCTGAGAACACGGCTGTGCGCTTTACTCAAACTGCAACATGTCTCGCGGCTGCATTACATTGTGTTCTTTTTAGTGTTCTGCACATGCAAAAACTGGTGTTTCTTTCTGATGTTCACTGTTAAACATTTCCTGATTACTTACCTCTTTGATAATTGGAGCTGCAGTGGAAATATCTTGCTGTGTTGTTTACAAGAATTATGTAAAATATGTCAGTGCAGCTTCTTTTTGGTTGTCACCTCACAGCCGAAGCCCCTGTCAGCCAGGTAGGTGTCAAATGGCTTTTTGATGTGTGCAGTGGGAAGAAAGAGGGGTCAGCAGGGACCCAGAAGGTCACTTTTCCCCAAGTTAATCCAGTCATACTCACAGTAAGAAGGCCCTGGGTTTGAGTTTCCTCCCACAGTCCAAGTTAGTTGAGACTCTCTAAATTGGACAGTCTAACTTCCCCAGCGTAAATGCAAGTGACACTGTTCGTCTGTCTGCATGTTTTAGAGCTATGAAAGATTAGTAACACACTATCACCAATGTTTCAGTGGGTTTTTTTTTTGCTTAAAAAGGCACAACCGCACACACCAGCTTTAACAGTAATATGAGATAGCCATAGCCTGGTGTGTTCTAATTCAGCACCTTCTGTTTGCTTTCCAGCTCTTTGGGTGCATTGTCCATAGCTATAAGGTTTAAGACATTCTTTCCACAGCCTGCACTAGTATCAAATACTTTGGAACTGGCATACATAAACATTCTTTTTCAAATCGAAGTAAGCCAATGTATTTTATAGATTTCTTTTTAAACAAAAATGTAAGTGTATAATTCCAGTATAAATACTGGTGTTACTTTCACCAAACTATTCTGGCTTGGCCTTCAAACTGCTTCGTACAGAATTATTTCTAACTGGACGTGGCTCCCCTTCTGCCCAGCAACTAGATTCTTTACAAAACTCCATGGGAAAAAAAAAACCTGAGTGAGGAGTACAATGGGGAGCGAGTTAATGACTCAGACTGTACTCTTTGATCTACATCGCCATGGAGCACACGCTGTAAAGGCTAACAATGAGAGACAGCAGCGACACAGCCAGACTGACCTCTGCTCCGGGCATGCTGACATTTGGGTGCATGAAGTTCCTTCAGTGAGAGAGAGGAGGCTGATGTTGTCTCAGGATACAAGTAGCAAATGTGTCACACTGATGAAAAAAAAAAAGATGATCAAAGAGTATTGATCTCCAAATAAAAGTTAAGTCAGCTCAACTAAATGACTGGCAAGTTGCTTTGAATTATGCTGAGTCTTGTTGTTATACATATGTTCAATTGCTTACTAAAATGGGGAAGACATTTGAATACCTCCTCCAGCTTTCCTAAACAAAACAACTACTATACAACTAAACTAAACTAAACATGTTAAGACGCTCACAGTTTAACGAGTACAGTGTTTACAACCTCTGTGTGTCTCTGTTGAGATATTCTGGACCAGGCAGTCTGGACCAAAATGGTTGGCACTGTCGTCCATAGAGCCATGCCACCAGAGTAACTGATAACATCATGAAACACGTCCATTTTCCAGGTATGGTTAAAACATGGTTTACTTAGTTATTATTCAGAAAACAGGTCAGCTACAAGTGGTCATTCAGGGAGGGCAAAAAGAGAAGGCAAACAGACACACCCCTAAAACAGGCAGAGATCATGAACAAACAGGCAAACAATGGGAGAATGAACATGGTAGCACAACAAACAATTTGGCCACAAACTAGTGTTTGTTGGCAGGTATATATAAACTCAGTGGGGTGGATGAGAGACAGGTGTGGCTTAATCTGGGAATGAAGAGCAGGTTTTTAAATGGGTGTGGCAATCAGGTGACTGGCAGAGGTTTGGATAGTAGGAGGGACAGAAAGACAAAAGTATGCCTTTATTGTTATACTATTCTACACGCATGAAATTATATAAGCATTAGCTGGCCAAATACTGAGATCAATTAAGCTCTGTAAAGTTTTCCAGCTGGTACGCTGCCTCTAAGCAACAATAACACCTTCATTATCTTAATCTTATCTCATAATAAAAGATGACATTTTATAATGATTAGACTGATTATGTGTATGAGTCCCTTAATTAAAATTTAAAAAGTTCAAGATTATGTGAGCAGTGACTGAGCCAGGGCTGACTCAGTCCCTTAATATCATCCAACAGGACAGAGATTGTGTCCAGAATTATCCGGATTTTGAGTTGGGGATAGAGATTAACACCCAACCCATTCTTGCATAAGAACATTGCAAAACTTTAAAACTCAGGTAACTATTTAATCTGGTGAGTAAACTCACTGTGACACATTTTCTAGAGGTTTCCTGTGGCTTTAGAGTTTTATCCAGGGAAAGAAACACATTTACACAAGGCCACACACTGAGTATCCTTGTACATTTTCATAATCTTCATTCACGTCACACCTGACACTGTACACAGTGTCCTTCCTCAAGAACTCTGAATATTTGAGGGTATTTTGCATGGTGATTCTTTAAAGCTGTTATGAACAGCTTTGCAGCTGACTCACTGTACTTTTCAGGGAGTTGTGAGAATGTTGTGAGCATGTACTGATATATTCTACATTTTACTTGCAGTACAAGCAGTGAGTAAGTGGGAGTACCACAGTTAATCAAGACCATGTTGGATGTAATACAGACAGAAGCTTCCAGTAAGTCAGTGTTCTGCATAATTGCACCTCTGAGGAACTCATTCTACTTTTCCCACTGTTAGTTGCTTCAACACCAGAAACATATTTCCATTACCTAAGTAAGCGTATCAAGGTCACTGATATGAAACATCTGCTACACATAATCTCTGTTAATATAACGGCTTATTGTATCTATCAGAGATACAGTGGTCACTACCACCATAGTGTTAAGTGGGGAGACTTAGAAGCCAGTGGGAGTGGTGGCCTCCCCTCATCTATCGAGAATTTTAATTGTGTTCTTGTTCTCTGGAATAAACTTCCCAGTGACCTGGGAACTGAAACTTCTTTATATTCTCAGGCTTATGAATAGTTGGTTTGTGCCTGCGCTATGCACAGAAAACACACTGAGTTTACTTGTAATGAAATATGCTGTATTATAATTACCTTGCCTCGCCTTTCTCTGTGTTTCTCGACAACTGGCCTAAACTTGCCATTGTGTTCAAAATTATATGAAAACATGCCTGTTAAAATGACTGCTGTAGGCTTAATAGCATCCTATTATTAGCATTTAGCTAAAAGCACCAGGCTGATAAAGTAATGCTTAGATTAATGGTTCCCAGACATTTTGGCTTGTGACCCCTTAAAACAAGGTTACGTTGTAAAGCTGTCTTCTTCTTTTCTTTTTTTTGTTTTTTTTTGTTCCTGGTGTGTAATGAACATCACAGCTTCGTTGAGCTGTCAACATGGGCACAGACCTTTTTCTTGTTATCTTATCTTTGCACTTGCTAGTTCCTCTTGACATGATGTGACCCTGCACACATACTGTATTATACACTGTCTGTCTCCCCATGAGCCACATATTATTATCAAACATTACACGGTAAAATCTCCAGGAATAATTCCCAGGGTCAGTCAGCTCATTTTTGTTATTTTAGTTTAGTGTTTAAAGAGATCTACATCTTGTTTTTCACGCACACATCACGTCACATTTTTTGCCCCTGATGTGCCCCTGAAGTGCCCACACTGACCCCCTCTCATTTTAAGTTGCTCTGGATGTGTGTCAGCTTAAGGCCTAAAAAGTAAATGTAAAATGAGATGTACTGTAAGACTCCATTAATAGCATCTTGATTCTCCCAGAAGTATCAACCTGTGATGTGTTAAAACTGTGGTGATGTCCTAATGCATGCTGATGTGGTGGTGTTCACATACTGTTCACATAAATCAGCAAAACTGTTCCTCCTGAACTAATATGTTAAAGAGTAAATTGTGCTTTTTCACCCTTTAGAAACACTGTGAATGCATATTTTAAGATCATGGAAACTGAGAGCAGACACACTGCGGCGTGTCATGGTGTTAAATGTCAGTACAGTCAAGAAAAAAAGCATATCAAGTGTCAAGAAAGTTCTCATAGGGTGGTAAAGCCACAAATAGGAAAACTGTGGCTTATTCTGATGCCTCAGAAAAGTAAGAAACCAATGAAAGTTTCAATTTCTTTTCAAAAGGTCATTAGAAGAAGAAACTATACAGTGAGATTTCACATCCCTTTAGTAAAGTGCCACAGTTTTACATATGACAGGAGGAAATTGCCAGCGAACATGGTACAGAGCAACAGATGTGGGCAGGGCTTGACAGGAAACAACATATATCTAAAGATAGCTATGGTACAACATAGAACATAATAGAAAAAAAGCTGTGTCTTTTTATTATGATACTTGCCCTGTCTCCCCCTTATGTTCAGCACTAGACCCAAGCCCTCTCCCTCTAAAGGCCTGGTCACACCCGGATTCCACCACAATCAGAGGATCAAGTTTAGAGAATTGGGCAAATTTTACTGTTGTCCAATACCAATCTTCCTTGATAGTGTTGACTTTTGAGGGAACAGAGAGCCAGAGAGTCCAAAATGGAAGAAGCTAATGAAGCTTATTAGCAGCGTGTAGTTGGACTTCCTCTTTTGTCAGAGTATAAACTGTTCCATAAAAATTGTTTATACACAGTTTGGCGATAGGAGTCAATGGTACAAATCTATCTTAACGAGCTTGCTAACAGTTAAGTTTGTTTGTTTGTTTGTTTGTTTGTTTGTTTGTTTTATTTTCTCTCCTAAACAACTTTTTATTGAACAAAACGGTGCAAAGAAAGAAATCTCAGGGGACAGTAATATGAACAGAAGAGAGAAAATATTGTATCCTGCGTTGTAACCTTGGAGCCTATGCAGACGTATTTCAGTTTAAGCTTTGTATTTATTATGAACTTTCCAGACCACAGCTGTGTCCTAAGTCTCAACTGTTGTCCCACAGTACACTGCAGAGTGGGGGAGCTTAGCTAAAAAATGGTCCTGCACACATGCTAAACCTACACAGGTGATTATAATAATTCTGTCTGACTATACCTCTTTTTCAGAGCACATACCAACAGGAGTCAAATCAGCCAGAACTGAAAACTGTGGAAAATAAACAAACAAAACCAAAATGTTAAATCTTTGGGAAAACATTTTTACTTCCTCTTGGCAGTGTCAGTTCAAAGCCACACTCTGACTGATGTGATGTGATCAGTACATGCAGGTATTGCATCATTTTTTGTTAATACAAACAGTTAAGCACACATCACCAGTCTGGAAGTGTCCTCAGTGTGTTCCCGCCTACGCCCATCACCTGATCTTGTACCTCTCTGCACACCTGGCTCTCCTTCTCGCACTGAGCCACACCTGTCACTAAAGTGTATGAGCCATTTTCTTGTTCCCATTTACTAAATTACTTAGCTATCATCATGTTTCAGCCATTTCTACCCAAATGATACATCCTGTGACCTGTATTCTATTTTTAGATTTAAACCTGTCCAGTATTTTCTATCTGTGTTCAAGACCTGCAGACCTGCAGACCTGCTACGTTACTCAAATGGGACACTGTGTCAGTATCTATTTACATAATACATTTTATTTTTATTTTTTTTAAAGAACATCAATCTCATATACTAACTGCTGTTTAAACATTAGTACAATATTAATATATACAGCAAAATATGTAAACAGCAAAAACGTGGCTTTTGGCCGTGGCCATGTGACTTTCAATACGCTAAATCAATAAATGACAGTGTGTTAAATCACTCGCTTTAACCCAACATATCTCAAACCTTTAATCATATGGTGCCTCAGCCTACACTTACAAATGTATGTTTATTATATGTTGACTGCACTGGAAATGACTTCCCATAGACCCTGAGTCAGTCTGTAATGTTTATTGCTTCCCAACAGCTGTTTTATGACATAGACCTGCCATTTACTGTGTGTGTATCAACTTTCTCTCAATCCCCCTTTTACTGCAGTCACTTCCTTTAAAAGATTTACTCCCCAAAAAACTCCTAGATAATGGTTTATTGTTTTCAAGTGAAGTAGGGGGTATGGCTGAATGAAATCTACTGAATGTGTTCATGATTACATATGAATAATTTACTCAAAACACAAAACTGTTGTGGTCAGTATAGTTGGATTTTTTTCTATGGGACTGTTAAACATTAGTGAAAAATAGTGAGTCTGCCAGTTTTCAACAGGAATGACAAAGATTCCAGGCAACAAAACGTGACTAGATTTTCATAAACCCATATTAGGTTTAAGTGTTTTTAACTGTGTTAAAAAGTTGTAGGAATTTTCTCTGCAGTCTCCACTCAGGCAGTCAGCATTGTCTGCGGCCACTTTATGACCATGGTGACATTGTTTTTCTGTGAATGTGTTGACAGGCTCAGTTTTAAAGTTGAAGACCTGGGATAAACAACAAAACAGTGATTTTCATAGCAGCAAGTTTAACAACAAGGTTGACACATAAATTGTCTTTCCTTAACCAAATAAAAGCTATTTAAAATAAAGAGAAGCTAGACAAAGCACATGGAAAATATCAAATATTTTAGCCTCTGTAAGTCGACTAACATGTTTGCATCCACAGAACTAAACAAAATCTTTAATCCTACATATACATAACAGCTCAAGAATGGAGAGCTCAGGGGGACAAATGACTAAGACGTTTAAACCTGCAATTCCTGCAACATACACACTGGTGTAGTAATTCTAGACTCCCAAAGGGCATGTTGGGATGAAAAAAGACACCAGATGTTCAAAGGGGACAGAGTACAATGCAACTTCTGAAGAAAGAGTGTGGGCAAAGATGAAAAGGTGTGTTACTAACAAAACTAACACTATAATAAATAGAGGAAAGAAATGATGCAATGAAAATCCAACAAAACTGCCTCCACAGTTTCAATCATGAATTTTAATTATGATTCTAAACGTGTTGAATTTATTTTCAGACCCTGTGAATATAGTAAAACAGCTCGCTCTCTCACACACACAGGCACATACACACACACATACGCACAGGCACACAAAACACCTGTTACTGGAGACTCTCTGACACCCAATTGGTGAGAGGTGGTGTGATATGTATGAGGTGACTCCGATGTGACGGTGTGTGTGTGTGTGCGTGCACGCGTGGTTTTGAGCTGGTGGGTGGTGTCAGAGGGGCTTCACGTGGCAAATTACACGACAGACCGAAAGAGTGGTGTGATATCAAGTCTATCTTTCAGATGGCTGAACACACTCACACAGACACTCACTGTGATAACCTCAGTCTGCTGGGAACGCTCATCCGCAGCCAAAGTCTTTGCCACGGAGAACAAAGGTGTTAAGCACGCCAAATTTTCTCAGGACAGTCTGATCTGATGAGCACATTCCTTTCCGCTCAAATATTCATTATATAATCAAGGACAAAATGTCATATATTTAATAATTGAGGTTGTATGCCTTGGTGTTGTTGGGAGTGTGGCACAGTCTTAACCTGTGGCGCTTCTTTTGGTAAGAGGCCTTACTTTTGAGTCCAGTGTAGAAAGATGATAGAAAATGAGGAGACAACAAATTTGCAACAACAAAAAAAATACATTCTGAAGGAAATGTAATGGTGACTGGATTATGTTTTCTATCAACATAATGAGGAAATGTTAATATTGAAGGTATCAGTAAAATGTTCACTGACAATGAATTTCTTCTTCTGCCAAAACATCTGATCTTCCAGTACAATATTCACTCAGAGTGACAGCATTATTAAGGTTTTTATGGTTGTGTTTAGGCTTTCACAGCACTTGGTTCAATGTGCTGTATGTATTTGCTATCGCTACATAGCTAGTGTTAGCATTAAAAGCTGTTTACATACCAAGAGCTTCAGCCATCACTGTGTTTACAAGAAGTTAGAATATACCCTCTGGGCACTGCTACTTTTTTATCCTCTCACGTTGGACTCAGAGCAGACTGGACACTACAGTTATTCACAGTTGTATTACAAGACGGGACAGGCAAGATAACAAGTGTTAACAGTGCCGTTGCATTCCACTGCTAAAGACAGCTCTCTGAGGTTAGGGACGGTAACTTCAAACGTCTTTATTTACTTTTAACCAATACCATCATCTTTGCCACCTTGGTCAGACTTTTTTTATTTTTACCACCCTATCATCACTATTCATTCTGTCCCTGATCACCCCATACAATGAATTCCCATTTTAGATATATATGATGCGCTTCCAACAGAACTTTCTCCAGGACTTTAAGCTGGTAGTCTTATCCTGGCTTTCCCGTCACTTCTGGCTCCCTCTTATGTATTGTTTGCTCTATGTCTCCCTGGGAACAGATGAGGAAGTTGTGAAGGACATCTGAGCAGCTGTGCTTTTACAACCCAGGACGTGGATGGACAGATGGACTAAAACTAAAGGAACTTCCCTGCATCCTTTCGGGCCAACCCAACAGCATTTAAAATGTCAAGTCATTCCTTTAGGCAGACACAGACAGGTTGTGTTTACCATGTAATTATTGTGAAATGCCTCTCCTGCTCATTATAGCCCTGAAGTAAACCCCAGTCGCTCAAAGTGCAAGTATGTGTGTGAATTAGGTCTGTTCTTTGTATGTTTGCATTGCACCATTGATCTGATTGCACATAATAGCGCATGAAGCAACAAGCAGGAATTCCACACCAGATATAGCACCTATATAACCTCTAATTACTTTAAATGAACCCTTTAGTGGCACCCAAATTTCTATTTGACCTCTCTTAGTGCGAGCAGGTATGAATGTTTTGAAAGGTTTATTTGCAGATTGTCACAGTAAACATGTGTCACAATTATTAGATTTGGAAAAGTAAGAAGAAAGACAAAGTTACCAGACGTGTAAATCCAGAACTACACACTCTGCAACCGCCTGCAGAGTCCCTTTTGTTGTAGCTAAGCCTCAGGACATTGTCATCATCTTTATGTCCTCCTGTCATTAACTTTATATCTTACAAAAAGTTAAGGTGTCGAGTGTGTTCATACTCTCTACTCAAATGACCTCTATTGCTTTCATTATGTGTAGCATTTATGCACTGACGTAGAGCTACAAACTGAATCATTTGCAGCTATATGTCACCAGCTTTTACAGTTCTTAAATGTCATGTAGGAGCTTCAAAGTTGCCTAAACAGTCATTGACTATACAAGTAACCCCTAGGTTATTTCACTAGACATAGTTAGACTAGACATAGTAGCTCCACAGCATCCTTTGAAAAGTGTTCTTTTCATTTGAACTAAAACAAAGAACAGATGAAGAGTATTTTGACTTATTTAGACTTTTGTTTCAGTACATAGTATAGTATGTCTCATGCTCCTGTAATATGCAACACGAGTTTTATATTGAAAATAAAGGATACGTAATGACAATAGATGACTAAACTTACAAGAAGGTGTACCAGGGTCAACGCCCTCCTGCAGCGCACAATACCAAGATCTGCTCCAGAGTTGGGTCACAAGGGCTGTGGAGACTCAATATACTGAATTTGTTTTTAACTTTAAGTTCTTTTTCCTGTTCACTTATTTCTTATTCACTGTAGAATTGAAACTCCTGTACTAGCAACAACAGATGAAAACAACTGATGAAATATTTTGCTGTATTTTAGTTAAACAATCCAGTCAAGTGTTTGTGAATGTGTCTGAGATCCTGAGTCTGTTATTAATAGACAATCTCTATCTGGATATCCTGTCTGGAGAAGGAAAAACACATCAATGCCAGGTGTTACTGCATGTAGAACGCAGACACACGTTTGGACATGGTCTGGCTTGCATCACGATCAGATATAAGTATAAATGCAGTTGATGCAGCTGTGACCATATTCTTAAAAAATGACTCAAGCAAGCCGAGCAAGCCCGGCAAAAAAATTATAGCAAGTCTTGGCCACGTTTGTTGACACGTCATACTGACATCTGATCACTATGTGGGAACAATTGAGACAATTAGAAGGGATTTTAAAATTAGATGTAAATGCAGAGACTTGTGGATTAGATGTAATTGCACAGATTAAACACCAGACACCAATCACCTGAAGGCAGACAGCTATTGTTGGCTGAGAGAAATATCCTTCAACTTTAGATGAAAAAACTGTAAAACTTAGACAGAGCTTGCACTGACACAAAGTTACAAGGACCTGCTGACCTACTGAAAAATGTTTTTCAGTTTGGTATCAGGTTTTACTCACTAGTCAGATTTGCCAAAAGCTGACTTGAAGAAGAGACTGTACAGTCCAACATGAGTTACACTAAGATACAGTACATACATAATACAGACAAAGAAACAAACATGCTGGTTGTTTACTTCATTTCACCAACAAGCTCCAGCAAAATGGTCATGTTTTGAAGATCCATGGTTTTGATGTTAACCTCACAAACTGGTGTCTGGCTACTGGCTACAGTACAGTACAGACAGTCCATATTCTGTGCATATAGACTTTGCAAGTCATGGTCATGGCTCGTAAGACTCGTGGGATGAGCGATTAAAGACACAAATAGTTAATACTTTGTTATATTTGTTTTAGCACCATCCCTTGAAACTGAGAATGGAATGAAGTGTGTGTGTGTGTGTGGTGTGGGTGGGTGTGTGTCGTAGCATGAGTGTGTCATTCATATACAGAGGTGGACAGCTACGGTCTTATGTGTTCTCTAGCTGTCTTGTCACAGCCCTGCAGTTCAGACTGTACTTCCGTTAACTGACATCAAATACTCCTCACCCTACTCTCATCTTCACTCACGGGTGTGTTTGATGACTGAGTCACTAGGTATGCATTCATGTTCCTCTGCAGGACCGTGTCGACCTGCCTGCATGTTTCATCGTCCTGTGAAGTACACTTACACTCAGGGGACTACCCTAGAATTATTTCAGACAAATAAAACATCATTTCCAGATGTAGGAAAATAATAGCTGACAAATACTTTGGTAAGTGAAGGGAAATTACAGAACAGACCAAACAAAAATTAAGTTGCCTGCTACAAACACAAAGAGGCCACATCACCTGTTTTTTCCAAAGCTTAGGCTTCACGTTAATACCCCAAAGTTGTGGATTAAGCCTCCAATGATGTAGTTATGATTGTGAGACAAGAAGATAGAAACTCTTCTCAGGAAAATTTAGGACCACCCACCCATCAGCGGTGGCTGAGATCATGACTTCAGGCCAGTAGATTAATTTAATCTCTGTCATTGTTTGCAACATCCAATCTGTACGGAGACCTCCAAGAGAAGCGAGTCATTTCAGACTAAGTTTACAAGCATCCTGGTCTCCTGTAGTGAGGAGCCACAGGGGATTTTGGAGGTGATCTGCAGTAACTGGCTTTGAAGGCGTAATCTACTTCAAAGCTCTGGAAAATAAAAAGGGACTTTTGCAGAGGCAGCATTCTTGCCGGTTTTACTGAATTTCTATTTCACTTTTATATTCATAGGTGTTATTTAGTGCTGATATCTCAATACTGAAAATTGTCATGTGTTTCACATCGTGTTATTTAATGTTTAAAAAACATAATATAAATATGCTGTATGTTGAATGAATGATCTATGTAAACTGATTTGAAAACTAAAAATATATAAGTCATACATATATAAGGTTATCCAATAAAATGGCATATTTAAAGATAACCAGTGGTTATCCACTAACCACACTGAACTACTACAACAGCCAACATGACAAGTCTCATATTTTGCCTGTATTTTAATGCCTTTTGTCATCATCTGTGATGTGGAGACATCACATTTTCACAGTGTCAAAAAAAGTAGTGTGGCTGCTGCTCACAGTTCAGGAGCGACTCTCTCTGTGCTGCTGCTAACAGTGCTGTCAGCCAAAGTCACACTGGATGGCAGCAGAGGAAGTGATGTCAGCTGGTTAAAAAGCAGCTTCTTGGACTTTGTTAACATTCAGCACCAGAGAGCGTCAGAGCAGGGAACTGAGGGAAATGAGATGTGCTGCTTTGCTTCGCACTGCCTTCCCTTTACATCAGCCTTCTCCAGTTCAAATACAGTTGGTTTATAAATGTTTATAGCCTGCCTATAGCCAAAGGAACTTATGATAATTCAAATCATCAATGTACAGGGAGACTTTCATTTGTACCATAACTTAGTATATATATGTATGAGAATTTCTGTGTTTTCACAAGAAAGCAAGTCGTGTTACGAATTTTCCATCAAAAAATACCGAGCAGGTCAGAAATTTGAGATCAAAAGTAGGTTCAGTGGGCAAATAACTAGTCATAGCCTCTTTCCCACCAAGCGCTCGAGTCGGATTTGACACAAAGTCCCTTTGTTTGGCCAAGTGCCGCACATTCAATGGCTAACATTCAAAGAGAGCACAGGGTTACGGTCCAGGGATTAGGGTCAGTTTAAAGGTTTGGTGGAGGAGAGCGAGGAAAGGGTCAGGGTTAAGGTTAGAATTGGCATGGGTGGGTGTGGGGGGTTGGCTCCACTACACAGAGTGCGAATGCGAACATGCCTACAAATGAATTTAGTTCAAATTCTGATTTTACGGTCCTTAGCGATGTTTTTCCAAGCAATTACTTTCCTTGCCATTGCTGATTATGCTGACACACTGCCTGTCACATCTGAATGCCTGAATGGTGCGACTGAGGAGGAAGTTATTTGTTGACCCTGGCTAATGTGATGTATTTAGGTCTTTGAGCTTCAATGTAAAAATATCTGTGGACTAACTGGGTTTTCTGTCACAAATTGTGAATGTATTCCTGTTTGATCAGCGTCTTTCCTACATTTTGTGACAATGAATGAAACAAAAATGTTATTGTTTATTATGGATTTATAATAATCAGGAATGCAGACATCCATGCCTGCACATGCTGCTGATTTGAAAAGTGTGTGCGGGTGGGGAATGTCAGTTTTCAGCCACACCAACACATACACACACACACGTATGGAAATCTCAATGTCATTGAACTGGAGTAACCCTCTTTTAAGGTGAGGCCATACCTCTCAGCCAATCACAATGGGCCTAGGATCAGGCACCCTGCCCTGAGCCAATCAACACGTTTGTGCTTTTTTCTCCCCCCCTTCAGTTTCCGTGGCTCCTTTTCATTCTTTCAGAAATACTATTTCATGACTAACAACCAACCGCCAGAGGAAGATGTGGTTACCATTTGTTGGTGTGTGCTAGTCGGTCAGGTTTTTTTCTCCTAAAGCTCTTGTCCTTGTATCTCTTGAGCTTGTCTGTCATGCCATTGTGCGCCACTCATTCATTCACAAAATACACAGTCCCGGGGGAAATCCCTCAACCCCTGAGTCTATTCTGCTCATGACTATGTCTGTGTTTGCAGTGAACAGGAGTGTTTCCTCCTTTTTTGGGTAACTTTAATCCTTTCCTCTTTGGAAAGGTTGCAGTCGGGTTCGGAGCTGTGTGTCAGCATGAGTGTGCTTAGGTATGTGCGCAGATGTCCTGCACATGTAATTTGAGGTGGGAACGCTGTCATCTGCTTTCAGGAGTTGCATAATTTGTATCAAGCCAAGACATGGCTGTTTCTGTTTCTTGCTCAAGATTCCCACAGAATACTATAACATATAATGAAACTCATGTGGTCAGTTCCCATACATCAGGACGATGGGAAGGTTAAGATATGAGCTCTTCTTGATAACAAGTAATTGCTTTACTTGGATGGGATCTTTGCGGGAATGTGACACCAACCTGCTTTTGGAGGATATGTATTAATCTGATATGGAGGCAAAATAAAAATGACTGAAAGAAATGGCAAATGACTACTATCCAAATCAAGTCTGTACCACAAATTCACCTCAAAGGGTCTGCGATAGATGTTACATACACAGAGTAGATAGAGATAAATGAAGTAAAATTACAATTTGGAGAAACAGAATGACAATATAACATAAAAACAAAATCTAGGAGCCAGAACAAGTTCACCATATCTGTAACAAAACTTATCAGCTTTTTCTGAGCTTTACTACCTCTATCTGATTAACTTTAGTTTCATATAACACAATTCCCTGCTGAAATACAACTCCATCTTTGCATTGGCGCAACATTCAACATCCAACATCCAACATTTTCTTATGACACTGGTAAGTTCTGTAAAAATTTGATGAAATTATGAAATGATTTCCCTTTAATGTAAAACAAGGACGTGTCATACACAGATGGTTATTGGCACTGTGGATGCAGTACGGGGACTGGAAACCATTCACTGATTAAACAGTTCAGCAAAACATCTGTTTATTTATACATCTGGCAGACACAGAGTAACATTTGTGTTAACTTACAGCCATGTTTCTGGCCACCTGACAAGTGTAAGTTCCTCCTTTAGCTCTGTTTTTGGTCTCCACTAACTCCTGAGCAAACCATCTGGCTTTATAGCTGGTAAATGCTCCATATATTCAGGAGTCACCTGCTAACTTTCTCTGTTAGCCGTTTGTGGTGTGCTGTCTGGGCAATGAAAACAAACAATATTGATAAGAGCAGTGACATTGAACCAAAAATAGTAAATCTGTTTGCCATCAAACAAAAAAAGAAGCTTAAAGATGCTAAACTCTCCATAGCACTGACAACTTTCACATTACACATAGTCAGCTGGAGCATTATTAATACAAAAATATTGATTAGTTCAACACTCATCACTTATTCAGTGGTATAAAGCTCACTGACACTAAAACAAGCTACTGGATCTGTCAAAACAGCAGCTCCAAAAAAATGTTGCTGTTTCATATACTGAGTTCTCACGCTTAGTTTGCCAGGAGCTATAACCTGGTGTGTCTCCCCTTCCAGGAGGGTGTGCCTCAAGCATACACTGATGATTCATTCCTCACATAAGTAAATATGGCAACAACATAGGGTGGAACTTCTTTGCATAGACAACAGATAAACAATCGTAAAAAAAAAAAAAAAAAAAAAAAAACACTGGTTCAGTGCAATAAGCATATGTTTGCAATAGATCCCAGAAGCTGCAGCACATAGCTCATCCCAATAAAATTCTTTCATCCCCTCCTGTTTCTAATCAAAGCAAACAGGGCGACCAGTTCCCAATATACAGAAACACTCTGCTTCTATCCTCATTGTCTTTTCATTGTTAGACACTTTTATCTTGAAAATTTAAAGCAGATGTACTTTTGGACCAAAGACAATCAAAACTTGAATCTTTGAAGCCAGCATTCTTTTATTTGGGCTGCGACTGCTTGTTTGTCATTGATCATGAAAATTACTTTAAAAAGAAACAGTCATTCCTGCCTGGAACACATGGGATGCTTCTTGTGCACCAGAGGATGTCTGGAGAGTTGGTTAGTTAGCTGGGCTGGTTTAGAACAGAAAATATTTCATGAAGTGTTACTGGGTGTAATAACAGTAATGCTTTTATTTTATGGGTAATTTTCTCATAATTTTGTATAAAATTTCCTTCTATTTAAATAAATCAACTCGAAATAAATCTAAACAAATATCCATTCATTATTTGTTGATTGTTGCTAATTTTATTTTCTATATATTGTATTGGATGCTTGCCTGTATTATATTGTTGACAAATGTAAAATTTGTCACTAACTTAGGGCAGTTTCACTCTCAAACAACTGAGTACCCGTAGGCAGAGGCAGGGCTAGAAAACTACTAAAATTTTCTGTCATCGCTCAGAAGTTTGAACAAGGAAATGTTTTATGAGTATGCATAGACAGGAGACTGCAGAGCCAGAGGCAAATTATGTTTTATGATTACATTTGGGTTTGTTTTGATCTGGTTTTTATTGCATTCTCACTTCATCTGAACTACCCCATGGTCCACATCTGCCTAATCAAACTCACCAGGATTGGTTTGCATCAGTTTGTATGACAAGTCCCAAGTTCATAACCACTGGCTAGTTTCACACTAGAAATGTAGATCTTTGACACCATCCAATCAAAAGTAACTGCATACTTACAATATAATGTAATGTAAAGCTTTATATCTGCATACATGGAATAATATGTTTACTTCATGTTGTTTGGAATGAGTCTAAAATATCCAATTAACCTGACCAATATAATTAACAAGCTAACTCAGTTTTTTCAGCTGATTCAATTAGTGAGTCACTACATCCAGTCTGCCCTCAGATCAACATGAGAGGATGAAGAAGTAGTGCTGCCTAGAGGGTGTATTCTAACCTCTGATCTGGTGCATGCAACAATAGTGTAGGTTTAAGTCATCTCACACTGATCTGATGTTTGTATAATGTTATATGTAAATAATGTAAATAATCAAAGCTGGCACATTTAAAGTATTTAAACATGTGATGAGTATATGCCCTCTGTGCACTTACAACTGCCCCTCCCCATGGTCTGCCCCAAGGAAAAATGTGTCTTAGAAACATGCTGTTGGTATTAAAAGATTAACAGTAAATCCTCATTCCACACCAGTGTGGCTCTGATGAAAAGTGAAGTTCCCTTTGAGGTGGGATCTGTCTTTTGCCACACTGAGTTGGGCCATAGATGCTCCGCTGTGTTTGATCTACTGTAACAGTTGCAATCATCAGATCATATGAATCAAACCATGTGACTTCAAAGACAATTACTTTTCTATGCATTTTGTGGACTTGGCTTGGCAGCAGCATAATGCATCTCTGACCTGAATCTATGCCATAAAAGGCAGATGTCTAGCTAGCTATAGTCCCACATTTCTTTAGTAAGTGTGTTATGTAAACATAAACATGTTGACAAAACCAGCCATGAACCACGTGCAGATTAGACTGAATTAGAAACAATAGTAAGTGTTTTGGTGTATGCTTTCATCATAAAGCTGATTACTGTGTTATGCATGCAGGCAAAATAGGTGTTGTAATAATGCAAGCAGTAAACTGGTCAGGTACAAACCAGGTGATTAAAGAAGTGACTGGCTTTAAATCACCCATGGTATGTATGCAGCTAACTCATGGTATCAGTAGTATTGTGATTTGAGTGTGTTAGAGGGCTGATAGTGCTGATACATACATCCACACCCGCAGAATAAAGCCAAGTCAAAGGCAGATCAGTTCTACATGGAGTCTCGCCCAGTCCAAATGACTGTCACTGGAAATTTAGACCTAAAATTCCTCTTAAAATATGGATTTCCATTGATAAGCACATTGCAAAAGCAGAAAAAAATCAATTAGAAACACACAAAAAATGATTAAAATCATGTCAAAATATTATAAAATAAGCTCCACAGCACACTTGTAAGATCAAAAATACATCAGTTTGCCATGTGACTCTGCCATAAATTCAGCAGCACCCTGACCTGCTTTCTCATGCCCAGACTGTATTTGACTGAAAATGCATAAGCTGATTTCAAGTAGCATAATTTGAGAAATTAAGCCAAGTGAACGTGTCTGGCCTAAAACTTCAACGGAGACCCGAGTGTATCCTTTTGTAACATGTGAGAATTACATAAATCCTAATCTCAGCAGATTATAGTTTTTTTCACTTTCTTTCAGCTAGAGGGGCATTTCTGTGCATTCCTTATTCTTGTCTGGCTCGTTCCCATGAGAAAGTCTCGGCCTACGCTTTGACGCATGAAACAGACACAGAAGAAATGACAATGCACTGACCGGCATCACAGGCTGCTTGTGTGTGTGTGTGTGTGTTGGGGAAGACTGATTCATAGTGTTCAATCTAATATTTGTCTGATTAACAGTGATCCTCTCTGTGACTCTGTGGGAGAGCTTCAGTTTTTGTGTTCCTGTACTTGTGTGAGGACCAATGAAAAACATTTGAGTGAAAACAAAATGAGAACATATTGACTTTCCCTCGCATCTTCAAAGGGCTGTTTGAGGGTTAGATTTTATGGTACTGTGCTCGGCTGTTTTCCTGAAAAATTATGGAAGTAGTGAAACCTACAAAAAAGTCATTGAAAGAGTTTGGGAGTAAAGTGAGAGAAGTTCAAATCCAGGCCATTTTCTCACCTATGAACATCCAGCCAGGTGCTGTGTTCACAAGAAGCAAAGTGTAAAGTGTAAAGTGATGTATAAACATTCAGTGAAAATAACCTAATTGTTAAGTCTTAAATCCAAAAATTTTAACAAATTGTCACAGTAATTTTGCAGTTAAATGATTAATTCACAAAATTTTTATAAACTTATAAAGACTCATAAAAGTAAAATAAAATGCACTCCATTGCTGTGATTATTTCATATAATAACTGTAGGGGTCATTAATTCAGGTAGACATTCAATGTACTACTTGTGAACACAGTAAAAGGTACTGGCACACAGAGAAAATATTGTGCCTGCAAAGAGTGACGTCACAGGACATGTTGCCATGACTCATATTTACCTTCTTATCTTGGACTGAACACCACTGTGACTCAATTTGATGCCGTATGGACGTTTGTTTAAAGAGCAGTTTACTGAGAAAGCTAAATACAAGAGGTAACTCTCTTACACCTGCTCATCTTTGGCCTCTAACCTCTTATGGGAGGTCTGGCTGCAGTGCAACGGATTGCAAAACCTGTCAAAGTTGGAGATCGATTTCTTTAACTCCAGTGACCTTTTATTCACAATGACTATTCAAACTATTTTATGCCCATTTCTGTAACTGTGATTGAATTGTCACACACATCTCTTGAAACTGTCATGAAAAAGGGGTCAGGGTTAGCTTTACTGAACAATTTCAAGGAACAGTTCAATGTTATCGGAAATCTCACAACTGAGCATTAGGCAGAAGTTGAGATATGGCTAGATTAGCTTAGCTTGGGGGGCTAGTCTGTTTCTCTTCAAAGTTCAGAAGTTTAGTAATTAACATTTTGTAAAAAACTATTTTTCTAAAAAACAGAAATGTAATGTCATCTACATTTGTGGCTTTACCAAGAGTTTGGTGAAGGGGAACAGCTGGGCCCTTGTGTGCTGGGCAAATGAATTGAGTGTGGTTCACACTTACAGCATGTAACTCCCCATGTGCAAATTAAACAAATAAGATACAACATGTTGATTAGTGATCTTTAGAAATGCTAGTAGGCATATTTTTGAACTTTGGAGATAGCCAGGCTGCATTCTTCCCCTTGCTTTTTTGCAAGAAAGTAATCTTCCTTCAACAACACTATTCACATGAACATTTGTAGAACATCAAAAAAAAAAAAAAAAAAAAAAAAAGCAAGATCTCATGGACTTAGATGAGATCTGCATCTGCAGAAGTGATGCACAAAACCCAACCTAATTCATTAAAATCAGTGAAATTAGTTAGTTGTTAGTTTCAGAAGAGCTTTGCATGTAAACACCATCAGGTTTTGGATTTCCCCTACAAATGGAAACTGAAATTGCTAAATTTTCTGCTTCTGTGACAAATCAGTGTTTTTCCAACAGTGTATCACTATATAAAGTGTTAGCATTGTCTGACTTCCTGTTTGTACGATAATTCTGTAATTGCCATGTGACATTTCTGGGCAAAAGTCATGGCAAATATGTGACATTCAGTCCCAGCCAGTAATTCTCCTCTTGCTAGGGGAAATTCCATGGAAGAAAGTGATGAGAACTGATACTTATTCAGGCTCACAGCTGACTGGGTCATTTGGGTTTACTATGGCCAGCTCTTTGGCTCTTTGGCCATTGGACCATTGATCTCTCCAGTTGTGCATCTGTTGGCACTCTGTTGTAGGGGTGTGGCCATAGTTTAGTATGGTGTGATACAGTAACTTCCAGTCGAGGGGGGGATGAAGGGAGACTGAGGACAGTAAGGAGTGGGCAGCTCAGAGCCAGGCAGAGGTCCAGCTGGGTAGGAGCTGGGTGACGGGACATTGGCCCCCTGGCCTGACCTGAACTTTGCACATTTTGTTTGAGAAATGAGGTCTGAGTTTGGGAGATAAACCTTTCTAATGGAACCATGATAATGGAGCCATTGCCTTGTAGCGATAACCTTGCCTTGTTTCCTGAAATTCACTCCCAACAGCACCAAATAAATGAGTCAGCTATGTATGATATGAAGAAACAAGATTTGAAGTTGAACCGACAGCTCTTATCACTCCACATTCATTTATTATGTCAAGTTATTTTTTAGGAACTTATCAGTCCTTCCATGGAAGCTTTGAATGTTTTAAGGAGTTTCATGCTCATTTTGGTTCATTGTTACTGTTGTCCTACATATAACTTTGTCTGTTTACTGCACAATTAACAGTTTCTTTTTCTTCTATGACTTTCACTGTACCATAGGGTAAAGGATGTGTCACCTTGAATGTCTGTTTATGAACTTGACCGCAGGACTTCTTCCTTGGAAGTTGTAAAAAAAAACATGACTTGATACCTCTAACAACAGCTGAGAGCCTGACGCACCTCTCAGCCAGTTACAACATTGTACAACACAGCACTGGCCCCCACACATACTCTGGACAGTTCAGGTAACAAGGAAACAAATGTGACACCATAACAGTGGTGTCGAGTTTTGCTGTGCGCACCAATGGGAGCTGAGGGGACCTATGGAAAATTGCCCACCCTCACTGCACCCAAGAAACACTCAGATATGTTTACAGGGACCAGGTGACAGTGTAATTATAGGCGCCTGTAAACAAACATAGCCTGTACTGTCAACATAAACACAGACCTCAGAGCACACAATGTCTGATTGGATAGGGCTGATTTATGATTCAGGATACTTACCTTCCCACCTAGAAACTGAAGTGTTCTTGCATGCGAGCTCTGTTCCCCTACTTTCCCTTTGACGTCATGATATCCCCCAGATATGTAACAAAGAGCAGTGTGCAAGGGCATGACAATAAATAAGTCAGGTAGACATTTGGAAACTATGCAGAACAAGTAGCTTTGAATTTAAAGCTTCCTGTAGTGTGAGAGTGTTGATCTAATTGTAGATGTAGTTGTTTTAAATGAAAATGCAGATGATGTAGATTCTGGGATGGCAATGTCTGAAGGTCATGTTGTCCAACACTTCAGTGCAGACTGAAATATCTAAACAAATACAAGGTGTATTGAAATTTTAAATTGAAACATGAACATGAAATTTGATACAGACATTCATTGTCTCCAGAAGATGAATCCTGCTGACTTTGGTAACTCTTTTGTTTAAAGCAGACCAGTGAGATGTGAAACACAAAGTAAAAAGTGCAGAAAGGACTCTCTTGAAAATGATCATGGTAATGATCATTTTATTTTTCATAATGATGCCTGTGAAGTAAACAGTAAAAACACTGTGTCCATGATACAATGCAATCTACCAGGAGCCTGCAATCGCACGTGGCTGCAGACTGGGACACTATTGATCTGAACATTGCCTTGGTCCTGTTTTGCCAACAGTGGTGGGAATAGCCAGGTGAAAAAAGAAAATTTGCTTTTCATCTCCCGACAATTTCCCTCACAGGATCAATAAAGTATACCTGTCTATCTATCTTCCTTATTAATCAGCACCTCTGTCTGCCAATTTATCTCAAAACAAAGTCATGTGACTGACATCAAAGACAGACTGATAGAAAGCCAAATAGATGACTCAGTTTGGCTTCTTTACTGCTAAAGGGGAAAGTAAACATCAAGCTTCTCATGGTAAACCAAAGAAAGGTTTATGGTGTGAGTTATCCAGGGAATCCCACCACTGCTCCAGGCTTTCATTATCACAATATCAACAAAAACATAATTCTCAGATCAAATGTCAAGTGGGTTATTTGTTCAAATAATCATATGAAATAATATATTCCTTAAAAACAAAAGTCAGGTCCACCTTTCGTCCTTCTCACGATTTACATTCCTAGAAAATTTGCAGGATGTCTTACTTGGAAACACAGAGAGGCCATATGACCTCAGCGCTTTCAGCTTTAGCCAGACCCCGACTGGCATGCCACAACCACTCAACTGGCATCACACTGAGTACAGTACATGCAGTGGGCATGGGGAGGTCAACAGCCAGCTCTGCTCAGTTTTTCCACTGTGATGTCGTGATGTCATGAAATGTTTCAGAGGCATCTTTCAAGTGGCTCCTCGCTCTGACTTACATCAGTGCGTGCAGGGGCCTGCCGGGATCATGTGAGGTGACCACCTCCCGCCTCTCCGCCCCCACTCTCTGTTGCTGATCCGCAGAGCAAGCGACTGGTGCGTTGCTTGAGCCAACATCCCAACATGTGGCAATGTGTGCACCAACACTCTTTAATCTGCCAGGCACGTGGCACAGGGGATAACCAGCAACACAGACCCGCACATCTCATGCTGTGCCAAGTGATCTGGAAGCAATGATAGAGACACAACATGGAGGACCTTGAAACACAGACACTGAAATTAGCAAAGTTGTTCAAGTTAATTTTCCTCCCTCGCAGGGGGTGCACAGAAGAATTTACAGTTGGATTGCAAATGTAGGTTTGACTTAAATCTCTTTCATCATGTGACTGTGCTTCAGAAACTTTGTCATAACAATCTGGAACCAGAGCTTCTTCCTAGCAGTGCTGCATTAGGTCTCAAAAATTATATAAAAGTCTCACTGTCTGCAACCAATGTTCTGTGGGTTCCTTTTTAAATGGAAAGATGAGCCTGTAGTTACTGTTGCTGGCAAACAAAACACTGTTTTTGTGCTGCCAGGTTTCAGTTTTCACTTTTTGTAAAGTGGAGTTCCCCTGAATTTTGGCAGTGGTTTGAGAGGAGTATGTAGCAAAAATGTTACAGTTGGGATGACTTATAGATGTTGCACACTGCAGATTCATCCTATCAATAAAAATGAGAAGAGTTATAGTGGTAAATGCTGAAAAGCAGTTTTTTTTAAGAAGGTTTATATCATATGTTCAAGATACATTCATAGACATACAGTAATCAGTGTGTTTACATGTAAAATCAGCATATTTGAAATAACTGAAATAAAGGCCTGACAGTCTATGTACTAAAATACCTGTCAATCAGACTGGGAGCAATAGCACTCTCCAGTCCTCTTCCAGGATTGTGCCTTTATACATCACATCCACTAGGGCCTAGTTCCAGGAAGCAGAATCAGTGAATTATCTGGATAACTGTCAGTTTAAACCCAGGACCCCCCTGAAATCTGGAAAATAGTTTGATGTACAAAGACCTGTGGTGGGTTTGACACAGCCAAGTTTTCCAGAAACTGTGAAAGTAATCCCACCACTTGGAACAGGCTTTTGTTCTTCAATTGGTTTTGGTTCACGTCATATTGATGTTTAAAGGAAATTGTAGTTTTTACACCGTAGTTTTTGCACAAATTAAACAACCGAGATATTATGTGTTAAGTAGTTAGCTTTAGAGGTGGTGCTACAGAGACAAGCTAGCCATTTCCCACTATTTTCAGGTTTCGAGCTGAGCTAAGTTAGCTGGTTCTACCAATCTAACTCTCAGCAAGAAAGCAAACAAGTGTTTTTACCTAAAAATGTTGGACTTTTCCTTTAACAACCACCTAAAGAACAATGCACCAGTCACATGACAAGAGTCCCGGACAAGAGACCATATGACCACCTGAGAGAGACCACCTGAGAGAGACCACATCAGCTGTCTGTGAACATCCAATGCTAAACACCACAACTGCAGAGAGACACAGGATTTCATCACCTCCCATAGATAACCTGTTATCATTTGACCAAATCCCCACATTAAAGTCACTTGATGAGCAAAGCTAAAGCTCTGCTAGCATTCATTCTCTTGGGTTAAATCAGCAATGTGTGCTTCTCACAGTATCTCTGGTTGTTGCAAGACACAGATGTTCCAATTATAGACTTAAAAGAAACTTAATTAGATGACCAGACAGTGACTAAAGAGGTCTTGGTTTATACAGTAGGCATAGTATCAAGGGGGTTTTGATACTCCATGGCTATGAAACTGCAGTGAGTCACCAAATTAACATTGGGCAGTATGTTGGTTAGTGTGGGGACACAACAGCTCCATGTTCTCAGTAAGAGACAGACTTGTGAGGTTACTGGAGGTCGTCTGACTTGAGGAAAATGGGTCACAGCTGCAAGGAGATTCACACAAGAGTAAAACCAAGTGTTGGGGATAAGTAGAACCAGAGAATTTCCATAGGAAATATACAAGACGGACAAAAAGTTTATAGAGAAAAAAAGCAAAAGGACTGAATCATCTTAGCAGACAGAGGATGACTCAATTACACAAGTAAGAAGTGACATTCAGACAACTACTGGATGTTAAGTGCAGCACTGAGAGGGTTTTGTTCTCTTACTAACACTGCAGGAATTTCAATGAAAATGAAGAAGATGGTGTGACATGAACTACTTGAGTTTCCATGATCCAGTTTTTCTGGCCTGAAGTTCAAGAGGAACATGGGCTCAGCTGGATGTTGCCACCTCATGCACCAACACGTGCTGTTGTGTTATTATACGGCTTAGGAATGTTAGTGGCATTCTTTATTTATTACTACTCACAATCCAAACAGTGTACTACAGGGAGGTTTTACTTTATGCTGAAAGATAGGATCACTATTGAACATATGTAAGCAAGTGCAGTGACAAATTATGTACAAATCAAAAGAAAAAGATGGTTTTCAAAAATGTAATGTGTAATATAATGTAATAACTTTTACACGTTTTGTGTTTTCCATTTCAAACCCTCATCAAACAGGAGCTGGATCCGCCAGTAAGCCTGTCTGATGCTCAGGCATCAGTCTCATAAAGGTGATTCACGAGCACCACTTACAAAGATTGTAAATGGTGATAGTGGCATATTTCACAAATGACTGGTGGTATTGCAGGGAAATTGGAGACCTGTGGGGGCTTTTCATGCTCATGCATGGCTAGCAAGTAGTCAAGTTGTTTGGGTTTGTTAAACATAAAAATTATCAGGAACTGAAGTGGTCTCATGTTACAAATTGTAGTTTGGATATTGCCAAAGACACTATGAAGTCTCAAGAGAGATGTGAGGGTTAAAAAAGGCAAAGGCAAGAGTTTCTACAAATAACAGGTGAATTTATTTCTCCAAAAGAAAAAAAACAAAACAACAGATATTTACAATATATACATAAACACACCCCCAAAATAAGCCACATACAGTAACAGGAACACTATGCACAAAGCCTTGGGAAAGATTGTGTGCAATGAGATCAGGTATCTCCTTCAGTTATACAGTGTATCAGTAATCTCTCTCAGCAGAAAGGCACATTTCATGGGGACAACACAGACAATCACCCACACATTAACACACACACACACACACACACACACACAAATACTGCATCTAGGAGAAATGCATTCAACATATGCTTCATTATGGGATGTGCTCCGATAAATAACGTTGGTCTTGCAGTGCTTCCATTTTTTTCATAAATAAAAAAAAATATATTTAAAATGTACAGTACAGTGACTATAATTGCTGGTGTATGTCCACTGGCACAGATCTGTATTCTACTTCACTAGTCCACACAAAAGGAACGTTCTGCAACTCCTCAGGCAATCTTAACACATGTAGGACTGCCTCAGCTTCCAACCTGCGAATGAGCTGGTTTCCGGCTGTCTCATACGCCGGACAGACCCTGGAGTCCTCGTTTCCAGAAATCACTGGAAAACCTTCCAGAATCTCAAAACGCGAGGCTCCTCCCCACCGTGCGCTGATCAATCCTCCTCCTACGAAAAGTGCTCAAAGAAAGAGAAGGCATGCTTCTCACTGATCCATGTTGGGTCCCCCATGGTGACTGTGCATTGGTTGTTGGAAGTGCTAAGTTGTTACATGGGCACCCTGCTGATCAAAAACAGGATAGTCACACACACCATACAACAGATACTACAGGGTCCAGATATTTAATGCATAATTATTGATAAGATTTCCAACATTTTATCATATTTTGTACCGTTTTCTTGGTTTCACTTCCCAGCCATCACGACATTTTACAAAAGTTACGGATTCTCCTGGTGAAATTTCAGTTTTTGAGAGTTCTTGAGCACAGAAGGTAAACCTGTAACATGAAAAAAAGAGCAGCTTTAATAAATGTCCGACTAATGTATTAAAACCAAATTCTGCACAGTGACACATATGGTGGTGACTACTCAGCTTCTCCCTCCAACTTACTTCTTCTGTGTTTCTCCAGCTTTCACACGAATCCGTCTGACTTGCAGCACAGGTTTGGGTGGCTTGGCGTTCCAGGCCCAGAACGTCTTCTTGATGTTCTTCCAGACGGAGCCCCAGGATTCAGCTTCTCCTTCCCAGCTAAGACGGATCTTCAGAAGGTCACCAATATCCTCCTCAGTAAACACCAAGAAGGTGTTGGTCAGGTTCAGACCAATAATGCCATCATGGCTGGATAAAGACAGGAGAAAGCAGATTAGGTCAGGTGTGTGTTCAAGTCAACCATTTTAATTCTGCATTGATTAAACAACTTATTTAAACATACACAATATACAGAGTAAATGATTGAAGCAGACATCACATACTTAACAACCTGAGCTGCTGAGATGCCTGTCTGATTGCTGACGTATTGCCATGTCATGCTTTTACAGTCTAAGGTTGTGGACTTTAAATTAGCGCTAGCATCTATGGAAACTTGAACTGAAAGCTACTGAAGTTCCCTCTCCAGTCTGAGCTTTTCATACATCACAAATCTGTGTGGCAGGCGCTTTGAAGAAGTAAGTACAAACTAGGTTCAAGTTCAAATTCTAAATTTATGTCACAGCAGCCTGTGTACTTGTCAGTACCACAGGTGGCATAGCTACGAGGCTATACATACTGGCACACACTGGATTTATGCAACATCATGTTGAGGTGTTATGAGAAAAGACTGGTTTTACAGGATTAGATTGTACTTACACATCGACAAATATGTCTGTTGTATCATTGTGGGCGCCATACAACTTGACATAGAAGGTGGGATCTGCATTGTCTGACTGTTTCCTGTTGAACACATGCATCTTCATCTGGTAGTGGTAGCCTTAAAAGAAAACATAAAACCGGTTAATGTTTGATCCACCATGTAACTATGTACAGTTGTAGTTTACAATGTAACTGCAGAATCATAAAACACATTAGATATGGACTTTAAAAGGGAAGCGATTCTACCATATCTTAGTCTAGTTGCTTATCAGTTTAGGAAGTCAACATAGTAGTAAAAGATATTTCCAGGTCATATCTACATTGTAACTCACCTCCAAAGGGAGTGTCAGCACGCGTCTTCAGGTACATTTTGCTGTTGCGCCTCTTACGCATCTTCCTGGCGTTGTAGCCGATGTTGTTGCATCGATTTTTGCGGCAGCTGAGGCAGATACCCTTCTTGAAGCGGTCTGGGCCTGTGCACTGAAAGGCAAAGCTCATGTGCTCCTTGTTCATCAGGGAGTCCACAAATAAGTGCACGGCGCGCTCATGCTCGCACTTCATCACCTCCATGAAATCTGCAGAAAAAGAGACATGGATTTTAGCCGGGCCACAGTTTCAAAATCTTGAAGATATCACAACTAGAAATGTAGACTTAGATACAGCTTCATTCATAATGTATCATTCATACAGGCAGCCATTTCTTAGGGCACTTACTTCCAGCCACTGCCAGCACATCACCCAACGCACAGCCAGGCTGCACTTCACCACCATTGGGGTAGATATCAATGTCCCCAATAGGCTGCTGGATCCCAATGCTCACTCCCAAAGCCTCTCTGGTGTATGTGTGCAGAACATCCACAAAGTCAGCATCATCTGGGGAAAGGCGCTTCTGTTCCTCTACACCCTCAAACATCGGTCCTGCTGGGTCTAGACCTGTTAGAAATAAAAGGAGACAGAGGATCAGGAAAATGAGGCAGCACCATCCCTTAAAAGGTGTGTTTATTGCAGATTAATGTTGCACTTAACTTACCAGTAATTCTGCCAATGGTCCCTCGTACATACGTTCCTGCGTAACCGGCTACGTGAGCGCCTAAACTGTAGCCAATCAGGTGCACATTCTCTAGGGACAGCTGCTGCTCATCCTGTTGGAGAGAAAAGTTTCAACACTCACATCAGCAGCTGCCACCATGAACACTAACCCACACTGAACAACTCCTGGATTTCAGCCAGCGATGATCAGTCGTGCCTGCAGCTGAGCCAAGCTCAGTTAACCCGGACCGAATCTACTGACAGTCCCCTCCATGCAACAGCGCCTCCACCATCTGTCTCAGTTTGTCTCCATGAAATACTCTTTGTCTGTGTTTACAACTACGTGGCAGGATGCCGGAATCCTTCCTCACTTGCCATTTGTGCACCGGTCCAATTTTGTGACAATCCTGCTGAATGGGAATTGTTGTCTTTGCCTCAGAAGTGCTAAACAGACTGTGATCCTTATTAGATTCTCTGACGAGGACTGATCTAATATCCCTTAAAGAAGCAAAATATAAAGTATGCCAAGTATACTGCCCTAGGATAAACTTGGAAGTTCAATAAACATCAAACATTACAACAAAATTGGTATTTGGAAAACCATTTCACCTCTTCAGACATGTTTTGACAGTTCTCTTAAAATCACTCTAATGGAGAGACAGGAGGGCGACAGGTTTTATGGATTTGCAGTTAATCAGCTGCTCTTCTGTCACTCAGCATTACTGACCCAACTGCCAAGACAGCTCAGATCACACACTACACTAGAAGTCATTTGTGTAACACATCCCAAAACGCATGAGAACTTTGGAGATCCATTTACATATATGCCCTACATACTACAGACACCTTGCTTTTATAAGATCACTCTACGTCAAAGGTGAGTGGGTATCGCACGCATGACTGTATTGTTCAGTGGAGTGTTACAGTTAACTGGTACAGTGCCATCTTTTTTCAAAAACCTGCATGGAAATTTGCATGATCTGATTAGTTTCAGCAGAACACTCACTGATGATTCATGAGAGGAAACCAAGTTACACAACCATATCAAGAGTTAAAATAACTACACACCAGAAGCCAGTTTAGCATAGCTGCAATGTTGAGGCCCACATCGTGGGTGTGGTTGACCGCATCAGGGTACAGCTGCTGAGCCATTGAGATCCAATCAACAACCACAACGTTGGCCTCACTTTCACGCTGCATCACTGCTGAGACCAGCTTGTGCATCCAGCTTTCGAACATCCCGCTCATCTGAGAAGAAAAAAAAAAAAAAAAACAGAAGGACAATGGGAATCAGTCATTCAATCAGGCAAACTGCTTTAACCTGGTGTCCTCTCTGACACACTTGCACTCAGTTTTCTCCACAATCACATGATAAATTCCAACAATCAAAGCAGTCTGGCTGGTGGAAACACCAGATTCAATACTCCAAGCTTCCTTTACCCTGTGAGGTGAGGTTTCAGTTTTTTCCATGACTGACCCAGACAGAGAAGGAAATGGACTGCAACTAGATAGAGAAGTTTAAAGGAATAAGTTTAACTCATATGTACCGTCCAGCCATGGATGATGAAGATGGTCTTGGCTGTAGCATTGAAGCCACACTCCTCTAGACACTCCTTCTTGCCAGTCATCAGGTAGCAGCCCTCCTGGTCCAGATCTAAAGTCTTTCTCATGTTGTACTTGATGACGCCATCGAGTACCTTGCTGTCTGTTGACAATTCATCAAATCCACTGTCTTCACCTGAGGAAAAATTACCAGAGATGTTAAAAAAAAGAATAGAGGAAATCCACAAATTAAAATTGTCTTCAACTTCTCACGCCTTTCTGATTACAAATCTATTAAAACAAGAAAAAAGAAAAAAAAAGAAACAATGATCTCTCAAAACGATTACATTTCAAACAATTGAGAAACCGTTCAGCCAATCACACCTAACACTTGTAGGGAGCGACCGAGGCAGCCAATCAACTCGCTTTTGCGGCCAACATCTGCTACAATGATGCCGGTTAGGTGCAAGTTGAACTGGAGACGCAGGCGCAGAGCCAAAAATGTCAACGCCACTCTCCTCTCCTTTTATTTCATCCTCTTTCACACAGCTGCACCCAAAGCTCATATAATTATATCTCAGTTAAATACACGGAGTTTCGGGCCTAAGGCTAAAAACGGAACATGAAAGCTTTTCGGACTGATGCGAGAATTCGCCTTCGGAAGCGCTCAGAGGATGCTGACAGTTGATCCACAGATTTTATGGGGAAAGAAAATCCTAAGTGTGGAAATAAATAGTTATTCTAAGACTGCGCCTCCCGTATTCATTTTCTTAAACATTTGCTCTCACTGTGTTTGATTCTGTATGCGAGGGGTGAGTGAATTAAAACCGAGCCGATTTAACCCAGCAGCGCGGAGCCGAAACGTCAGATCTGGATTTAAATGATGAACTCAACCACCCTTTGGTAATGGGCCACACAGACCAAAATGACTTCAGCTGGGTAGTAAAAAAAAAAAAAAACCCGCTGGTGAGCGGTACGCGGTAAAACGCGGATTCAGCAGAACATCTTTCCAAATAGTTCACACAGACGTGACGTTGTCTGTCCACATGGAAGCTTTATTGCTCCAAGACTCCTGCCGCTCTCCCAAAGGACACGTCGCAGTCTGGTCTTTGAAATCCATCCCCGTTTTTCTGAGTCACTCTGCCCGCCACACTTGCTCGTATTTGTAATGTTGCCTACAGCCTAAAATACAGATTAATTGAGACGGGATATAAGGGAAATTTAAGTTTAAGCCATTTCTAAGGTTTTTTCATTCATAGATTTTTCTCAAAGCGCATTTGACCCGTACTTTGCATATGCGATGTTAGATTCTGACACTTCCCTTTAAGGCTGGGGAGAGAAACAAATGATGGTAATTAATGAACAATGGTACAAAGCCATTTCTTACCTTTCAGAACAGCGTTTTCCCCAAGAGCAGAGGAGAAGAGCGCAGCGGCACACTGTAGGAAAATCCACAGTAAAGGGCTTTTCTGATTCATCTCTCAGTCACAGGCGAGTGTGGAGGAATTAAAGCTCTCTGAGAATATCAAATGTCTTTGTGTAGCCTGTCGCTGGTGGTAGGGCGGTAAGATAGGTAATTGAGTGAGTTTTAGAATTCAGTGGTGACAAAGAGAGACGCGGAGCCGGTGGTGCGTTTTTGGTGCGCGCCTATGAAAGCACCGCTCAAGAGATGAATAAACTTGCATGAGTGGTGTCATTAGAGTTTTAAATAGTTTCTCCTTTTCAGTCATCTGATCATCGGCTGATCTATCGTGGATCTTATTGGTCAAGCCCCCATTTGTTTACGTTGAAAGGCGTGGCAAAGCTGAATGAAGTCGTAGTAGGCTTCTGACGTTGCGCGTTTTAACCCTTGTGGGGAGTGTAGACTGACGCAAGCAGGCTCAAAACGTATCCAGTGGCTCAGTATTGGTATGAAGGTCATGCAGGCCTACTTTTGTTGCCTTAACCGGTTTAAAACAACGTGTAAAAAAGTCAGTCAATGTGCCTCAAGGACGCCCGTGTTATGACTTTTTATAACCTAACAGAAATAGGAACAATAACATATCAAGCCTATCTGTGCTCATTATCATACGTGGGAATCCCACCCCCCCCCCCCCCTTTTACGCGTCTATGGAAATATTTAAAAGGCTCCGATCCGTGTTGTGGTGGTGCTGGAGGGGTTGGATGGCGAGGCTCCCTCCCCCCGTGAAAGCATCGTGCCCTCCGCCTGGCGCGCTGCCAAGCCATCAGTTCAGCTCACCGACCGGTTTCAATTGATGAGGGGAAGAATGGGCGCACTCACGCAAGGGTCTCTGACCACAATAACACTACTGTTATGTGTACATACATCAGCGCCCACCCGTAGGAAGTGTCACCTGCCACCCCGGCAGAACCTGGTACCCCCAACAATCTACACAGCCTTTAAGGAGTCTTGGAAAACAAAGTCATGCTGGTGAGAACAATGTGCACAAGGTCAGTGGGTTTACCAGGTCACTGAAAGACAAACTATACAAGCCATAAAGACATGTAACTTTCCACTGATTGTATGTTCCCTCGTGCTCTTTATTCTGGTATCTATCTAACCTCCCTACCCAGTGTGTGTGTAGGCACAACAGTGTCACACCACTTCCGAGATGTCACATTGTGCACAAACAGGATGCCAATGATGGTATATATGCTATCTCATTTATTGTCTTCTTGATAATGTCAAAACTCCCCTGGACAGAAGAAATGAGTCAATCGTGTGTTGTGTTACTACAATATTAATAATCTTTGCCAGGTGCAAACAAATTCAGTCTCTCATAACCTGAACATGACTAGAAATAAAGTGTCTTATTATTTATCTGTAATGTAAAAACATTCATTAATATTAAAAATATCTTTTTCAAAGGAGGAGAGAGATGCTGTTCGTGATAGAGGAGCATCTAAAATACTTTGTCCTATTTTTAGCACAGGGCTGAGCAGCTATGTATAAATAGCCATACGCTTGTGAGAACATAGCAGAAGGTGCATGATACTGCCTATCGAGAGAGCACTAGGGTTCATATGATGGGATGATGCAGTGCAGCGTAAAATCCCATGCTGCTCACTCACTCTTATGGAAATGATTTCTACATGGACATCGGTGATGTCTGGAGGGCAGCTGTTGTTGCTGCATCTCAGGATATGTTGTGTCAGAATTATGAAATGCTGGGAGAACTTTGAGGAGGTGATGACATTCTGCTGTACCAGTCCTTGAGCGGACAGTCAGTTGTAAATCATGTGGGACTCAACAAAATATTAATGAACTTATAATTCCAAATAACATTAAGTCCTGCCTGCCTCTGATTTTTTTTAACCTACAGTCACAAAATATTATGTTTTGGAGGGATTCAGTCTGGCTTGTGACAAAACTACTTGCACATTAACATCACAGCTTATTGGCACAGCTTGGGGGGGTGACGTGATTCAAGCATTCTGAGTGTTGTGAAAGTTGCAGAGATCTGAACAACAGGATGGAAATGAGCCACATGTCCACCAATACATTAATTACATAATTTATTTGGAAGATATTGACAGTCTGATTGGTTATTCATTTCCTTTACATGGAAATACTTTGGTTCCCCACAACCCTGTAGATGATTTCTCTGGGGGGAAAGAGAGGAAAAGTCATGTGTTGGTTCATCACATCTGTTTGATATCTGTGCCAATTTGGAGACTTTCATCTTGACTTGCATGTTGTTGAACTATTGGCAGAAAAAAGAGCAAAGGGCAGACATTGTACAAAAGTAATCACGAGACAGACTATGCCAGACAGCATTGCTGGACTATAATGGTCATGATTGCAAGGTTTCTTACACACAGAAATGTTATTAATTATAAAAATGGGTCAAGTCAGACAGATCCCTAATCAGTTTTATTACTGCTAAAAGCTGAACCTTTACAGAGAGTGCAGCTGTCAGTATGTGATGGAAATTATTTACATGGTTATTTTACTAATCTAATTACAGCTCCCTTTAAAAGAAATAATTTGATGTTAATCATGAAGCAATAATAATTACAACTTTCCAGTCTGGGGTAATCACTTTGTTCAGGCAACGGCCTTCAATAGACCTAGATTCTGTTTTGAGATCAACATATTTTTCGCCTGATAGACTTCTTAGTGCAATTTGAATTTATGTCAACCCCTCCTTTTGTTCATGTTCTTTATCTGAACATCACAGTCACGCAAAATCTGTGGTTTTCTAATGAAGTTCAAGGACTTCCTAGAATCCGTCTGTTGGACTGACCTGATGTCAGACATTGGATGTTATATTTAATTCAAAGTAAAAGTTGCTTCTAATGCAGGGGGATTGTTATTCTTTCCATCCACAATTCTCAGCCAGCTGCCCAGTCTGACAGCCAGGTTGATTCTCCATTGTGCTGACCTGTCCTGAGTTTGCCCTACAAGGTCTGCCCAGCGAGACCCAACAATGAGGTACTGTGAAATATTAAAACAATCAAGTCGACCTGCGTGGGCTGCTCGGTGGGGAGAGCAGAAGGTGTGTAATTTAAATATTTCTATCAAGAGTGACCTTGTTCTTACTCATTCTTGAAGTTATTTGCAAAAACAGGTCAGGAATGAGCCATGAAGTCAAACCACAGGGTTTCATATGTGCTGGTGGGAACTGTTACTCACACACAACTTATAAATGCCCTGAAATTCTAAGGTTGTGCTTCATGTAAATCTGCTAAATCTTATCATCTGACATTTGACGCAACCAGACCTTACTTTTTTTGTAAGGGGTCACAAGCCAAAAAGGTTGGGAAACACTGGTATATTGTATACTAAAGTCAGGTTCCTCAAAATACAACAGTCTTACAATAAATTCTCCTTCAATAAGGTTTCAATGTCCAGTTTTTGTTGAATCTGTATTAATGAGGTGTTGTATGATCATTTTGCAGGATGTAGTCGGTGGTGTTGATATGATCGATACAGTTGAAACAACACCGCTTTAACACTGTTTCAACACAAACAGCATCTTCATGACTTTCATAAAAGTAGGATTTATTGCAGGACTGTTATAGTGGACTTATATTGCACTAGTTTTAGCTGAATATACCTGATAAACTGACAACTGAATGTATATTTACAGTCATGGAGCCCCATCAGGTGACAGGGAGCCATAACTACAAGGAGATTTTATTAATTTCTGTCCATAAATATGGAGAAGGAACAAAATCTGGTAAGTAGAAAAGATTTTTCTAAATTATTGATCAGGAAATTTTAGAAAATCTTCCGTTTATGGGGGGACTTTCAATACCTTGCATCCAGCCACCCATCAACATAGGCAACCTTCAAACCATAAATGAATCAGCAGCGCCACCGCGTGGACAGAGAAGCAGCACACCGGACAGTGACACAGCAGGAGGCGGAGGGGGGCAGCGAGCCAGACCGGATCCTTCATGAGGGAAGAGGCCAGGGACAGCCAGCCATCCCCGGCTTCTCTTCTCTTCACTAATATTATTCTGTATTGCAAGCCCCGGAGCCCGAGCAGGGGGCTGCGTTAGTGTTCGTAGGATGTCCCGTCATGAAGGTAAGACTACACCTGAACACAGAGGTGTGATCAAGTCAGTATTTGTGATAAAAAACGTTGACAGAGCACCGCCAGCTAACGTTAGCTAGCCGAGAATTTCTTGTTTTGCAGCTCATCCTTGCTAACGTTGGCTAGTGTTAGCAGCAAGGTTGCAGTGTAAGTTATTTTCGTGTTACGCATTACGGCGGCCACAAAATGTGTATCTGATACAACAGAACAACTTAGACCTTGCAGTTGGCGTGTACGTGTCAGAAAATGCACAACAGTCAGTGTTAGTTGACCAAAACAACGCTGACATATGAGCGGAAGAAGCTAGTCAACGGTAGCTGAGTGTGCCAGCTAGCCTGCCAGCTAACTGGTGATAGGTTATGTAGGCTTAACGTTAACCAGCTGGGGAGCAGGGGGAGTGCCGAGGACGAGAAACACAAGAGAGCAGCGGATCCCAGATGGCGTTGTGGGGGTCGAAGCATGTCATATTGTTAATGTTAACGTTAGCTAATATTAGCTCCCTTCCTGGTAGAAGTTGGCCTATGGATTCCACTTTCGCAAGCTAACATTTAGCAAACCAACATTCATCTCGTCCTTGTGGCCAACCTTGTTGGGCTTGAAGTTCGCTGTTAGTGTCAAGTAGACGCCGGTTTACATTGTCAACAGATGTTCCAGCTCACCAACCGGTGGAAAGTTGAGTTAGCTAAAGTCTACCACAGCTGACTAGCTTGTCAGCTAACAGTTAAGCTAACGGTAGCTGGTTTATTTGATAAATGGTTAGCCAACAGCGAAGGTTAGTCAGGCCTGAGCGGCCTTTATTTTCCATGCCTGTGTTGTGGTCAACTTTGCTGTCGGTAGTGATCAAGTTATTTATCTCTGAGATGTTAGATGACGTGGTTACCGTTGCCACTGTCATTAACGTTAATGTTAACAGTTAGTTGCCAGCCGCTGCACAGCAGGATCCGGTTGACTCTGAGCTTTTACAGCTTGCTAGCTGTGAGTGCAGATAAGAAGGAGTTTAGACAGCCTGGTGTCATACAACACACCGAGGCTGCACGACTGTCCTAGTCAATCAAGGCATGCCTGAACTGGAAAACAGGGGGTCCCTTTACCCCATGTAACACATTAGGTGAAACCTTTTATACATAGTTTTGGAATGAATTTAGTGAACAGGATGGCTTCATGAAAGAGCTGGGTGTTGTGAGTGTAGCTTTATTCAGAGGCAAATAAAGCCTAAAAGTCTGCTGGTCACCCCTGAGTTAGAGGACTGCTACACAGTGACAGACCTATAATACATGATGAGTGTTGTATTCCTGTAATAATTAATACACAGATTCATGCTTTATATGTGTCTTTTTTATTCTGCTAACTGTGAAGGCATTTCATTTGATAGCAATTTTCTTATTGCATTACAGTCAAACAGCAAAAAATGATACAGCAACACAAACCTCTGATGCACATTGTCAATGTCCTAACAAATTCACAAGATAAAAAATACAACCAAACTAACACACTCAAACTACAACAGAGTTAAACACTTGAGAATATATTTCAGTCCAGTACACTCCTACACCACCAACAGTTTAATTACCTTCTGTCACAGCATCAGTTACAGCTTAACATTACTGCACACAGATGTCCTATTTATTGCAGTACAGTAGTATCTTATTAGATTGTGTTATATTTTGCAGAGTTTCATGCACATGGTGCGCATAACCATGCTTAACCATGCGCACCATGTGCATAGCATATCTTTGAGAAACTTTCATCCAGTAGCGATCTGGGATGTTCCAACACAAAAATGTGGAGCATCCAGCTCAAAATAGAAAAATGCGAGGCAGCTGCATCATTTGTTCTGCCTTTAGCAGGAAATCCAGCTAGACTCTATATTCTTTTCTTCACCATTTGTCTTTTTGATTTCATCGTATTTGTATTTATGTAGGAACACTCTGTTAAAATTATCCTGTATTACTGTGTAATTCTTGAACAGGTTGAAGTTGAAGCTTTGTGTATCAAGTAAAACACATGGATCAATTAATTTATTGAATGTGAGAATATATTTTTCATTTACTGTTGAATTGGTTAGGACAACCCGAGTTGAAACATCTAATGTAATGCTTAATAAGAATACAGAAGACATAAACTGTCAGTTATTTGTTAATATGATTAATATTTTGGATAAAATACTCCTCAAAAATCTGAAATTATGAAACACTGTATTCTGAAATTAATTGCGCATAACCTGTTAAATATGTTATGTTGATCTACCCAAATTAAGTCAACATAAATATTCAACATCTAACTGCTCTGTTCTCCTTTCTCTTTTCACGCCTTATCTTCCTTCAGGCGTGAGCTGTGATGCATGTTTAAAAGGCAACTTCAGAGGTCGACGATACAAATGTTTAATTTGCTACGACTATGATCTGTGTGCATCCTGCTACGAGAGTGGCGCAACCACAACCAGACACACCACAGAGCATCCCATGCAGTGTATATTAACCCGGGTCGACTTTGGTAAGTACAGCTGATATTCACATCAGGCTAATTATAAGCAGAGGTGCCTATCTAGGTTGTGAAGATAAGGAGATAAGGCTGTTTGTTATTCAGTATTGATTCAGTATGATATTTGTTGTTGTGATTTAATAATGTTTTGTAACACTTTATCAGGATAGGCATATGTTGACAAAAAACTGACAACCTGGAGGGATAATGCAGAAGTTGAGCACAATGTATTAACATTTGCTGCATCTCTACAGTTCTATGATTAAACAAAAACCAAACACACAGAATCTATAAACTCATTCTCGTAGTGGTTTAGCACCTGACTGTCACTTGGAAGTCAGACATAGTCAACAGTGAACTATCAAAGAAAACAGTACGACTTTATCTTCATCTAAAGAGGGAGGAAGTGTGTGTACGTAAGTGATGTTGTGGGCAATAGACTGGTTGCAAGACTGTCGTGGCAGACTGACAAAAACAAAGGAGGAATGACTTTATAGAGAAATAATCTGGAATTTTTAGACTACATTTTCAAACTTTATAATGTAAAATGTAAACATGCAGGTCTCAGATGCCAGTAATGGCAATTCTTGTCATGTTGTTATTAGGATAAGCCCCTGATACTTACAGCCTCTGAAACCTCCCTTCAGTGGATTTAATAAGCCTGCAAGTAAAATGGTTACAGTTTAGGTTATCTTCTGCTGGCACTGGCTTTTGCTGTCTGGCAGAAGGGCTGCTCCCAACTGGCTTAGCAGTGATTGACTTGACCCAGACAGTCTGAGGAGTTTTTGTGAGTGTGTTATTAGGCTTTTGGGTTTGTTTTATCTCTGCATAGAAAAAATGTTGTGGCAGTGATGAGAATAAAAATATTCCAATCCTAGTTAGGCCATGTTTACTGTAAATTCAGTTTGGCAGTTAGGTGTGTTGTTGTCTCAAATGTAGAACAATATTTGTAAATTAAAAAAAAAATATTTTGCTTTTGAATGACCACTTCTAGTATTTTTTTTAATGCACTGATACTGTGAAATATGTTAGCATTCAACCTTTCACACATTGGAAATGCTGTTACAGTCTGTTGGAAATAAATACCAACTGTTGCTGAAAACACAGCAGAAGGTGCAAGCTCACATAGAAGAGCTTGATGGTTGTGGTTTTGTGTATTTTCAGTTGGCCTGTTCCACTAAATGAACCAACTGTTTTATGGTGGAGAATTACAAACACCTCAGTTTAATGGTAGAACAGAAAAACGTGGTATGCTCTTGCTTTAGATGGGCGTCTTGGTGATTTTAGGTGGTAGGTGATTTTATATGCAGGAGAGTAGGTAAAGTGTAATTACAAATTGACATCTTTAAATATCTTCACATTAACAATGACTGTGAAATGTGAAAAGGCTCATTCATATTGCACAGAACCAGACTCTGTAGATCCAATCAGCTCTATTGAGTATCTTTCAAGTTACTCTCTCAGTTGTATGCCCTGTGCCTCACCACTGTCATTAACCTTATCCCAACCCTATTAAAACAGAGCTATTAAGAAAGTGAAAATTGGATGTAGACTCGTCAGATGGACACATTATGATCTCTGTCAGCTGGATGTGCAGATGGGCAAATGTTTGCTAACACACTTGGTGTTATGGTGAATTTGTTGCTTGTTCCGACTGCCCCCAGGCGGTAAACAAATCACTTAATGCAGGTTTAAGTAAAGCTATCATCAGAGCCAAATGCTACACTGTCATTAATGGACTGTTGAAATGTTAGCTCTGTAGACAGCCCAGTCACAGGTGGTTTTCTGTGAGCAGGCTAGGAAATGTCTTGTAAACCATGTAATGTGGCAAAGCTAAAAAAATCTGTGGTTAACTAGGAGGTGTCTCTCACTGACTAAACCTGCCTGAACTGAACTGGTTTAATAATTAATCTTGTCCAAAAGGGGCTCCAACCTCCATCCTGGTAAAATATGCCTTTTGAAGCTTAAACTTTCTGTTACTATCAAGCTCCTTTCATCAGTATCACTGGCTCTTTGAGATTTTTGACATGGTTTTCATCATGTATGATTATGTGGCAGCTTTGTATGTATGTTGGACCTGGGTACGGGAAACACTGCAATCCCAGCAATATATTGAGACTGAATGCCTCTCGATTCTCCTCCAGACTTGTACTACGGTGGAGAAGCATTCTCGGTGGAGCAGCCCCAGGCCTTCACATGTCCCTACTGTGGTAGGATGGGCTACACAGAGATCTCCCTGCAGGAGCATGTGGCTGCAGAGCACACAGAGACCTCCACAGAAGTGGTAAGTTGATGCTGCAGCCTCAAACACAACCACCTATGACACCTTGACCAGATGTTTTCACAGATCTTAGCGCAGAAACACTGTGTTGACTTTCCTTGCATGCCTCAGAATTTTTTTCTCAAATACATACATCAGTGTCTGAGAATGTTCATCATGTAAAAGGAGGTTTTGAAAGTATGCTGCCGTATATTTACATCTTCTTCATTGTCTTGCTTGACAATGTCACAGTCAAAGCCTAGTTCTGATGTCAGTGTCTGACAGAGAGAGAAACTGAACTGCAAGTGATGTCAGGTAGACTCTATTTATAGATCACTGCTTTTCTCCTGACAGCAAGAAAACACTGGTTTGAACAGCTGAGAAATACTTTCTAGAACCTTAGACCATGTCCAGTTCACTTTCACAGCTGACCTTTTTTCCAGTGCATTTATTCTAGATTTTTTTTGTGTGTGATCCTTCCTCCCAGCCAATGTCTGATTGCCTTTCCTTTTAGAACCACACACTGATAACTTGCATGTTCTTCCAACTTGCTTGACAGTTGTTCAGACCATTAAAATGACAGATTGGAGACATAATGTCCCTATTCTGAAACTGTTTTTGGTTAGTCAAAGCATATCAATTTACCACAGCGTGACTAATAGTTCTGTCAAAGTTATTTAGTCAGTTTAGTTAAGTTACTTTGAAAGCATGACAGAATAAAATGTTGATGCTCAAACACCCAAACACACTTTTTGCTAACATATGGTACTATTAGCGAAATGTTTTTCTTTCCTACCTCAGTGGCTCTGAGTCATTGTCAGTTACAACTCACATTAGCTGACCTGAAGCTTTGTAGGAAAGGTGTTTTCAGTGAGCAACTAATCATGAGTGTCAGGGTAGCCAATTAATGCCCAAAATTGTACAATTTAGTTAAAAATTTAACTCCCACTGCAGTAGACAGGCAGCAAGTGCCTTATGAAAATCATAATGTAGTTCATGATCACAGATATTGTTTTGGTGTGTCACATTATGTTAGTCCACGGGGTATTATAGTAAATAATTGTTCTTTGAATGAAAAAATGGATGTTTAGCAAATGTGTGATCTCTCCCTATTTTGACAAAGGCCCTGGCATCAACGTGTATCTCCATGTGTCTTGAGTGACCACTTGTGATCGAATGTCAATTTTATTTGCTCTTTATGCAAATAAACACATATATAATTTCTGCTTGCAAAGACCAAATGTGTCATTGTTTTTCTACTAGCAGGAGGCAGCAATGCACTTCCCATGCCTAGTCTGCCAGAAATTAAAATAATACAGACGGGCTCTGTTCCTTAGTGTGCTCCAAGTGCTCAAGATGTTTGATGCACTCATAATATATCTCTATGGGATTTTTAAAAGCCAGCTTATGTGATTTTCAAATAACTATGCATTTCCACTTATGCAGAGGATGCCAGCTGAGTAGGTGGAGGTAAGTCCTTCACTGTGGCCCAGGGCTCATATGTGTACACACTGCTTAAAGAAGGTGGCCATATGCAGCCCAGACCACCTCCATATTTGGTCTGAGTGATTGGATCTCAATAGCATCCTCAATTTGTCTGAGGTGCATTCACATCTATACCTCAAGCTGTCCACTTGTGATCACCCAAGATGCATGTAAATGCCATGTATGAACAGGGCCTCAGTCAATACTGGTGATTAGTTGATTTTGACATTTGAAATGACACATTCATTTCAGCCTTTTAAGTACGAGAATGTAACAAAGGCACATGATGCTTTTCACAGTGTCCATGCTCCAACAGTACAGCTCATATGTCCTTCTGTTTGGCAGCTGACGATCAAGTCTTTGATGGGAGCTTTGGAGTGTCCTCCAACAAATTAACTTCTCAAAATGTCAAACATCTCACATCAATCCGTGCCTTCAACTTCACTTCCTATCATTTGGAGTTTTGACACACTCATCACAGAGCCAGAGCTTTCCTGAGATTGCATCTCTCTATGTTTAAACACAATATTTGTTCAGCAGATATTTACCAATCTCAGTGTTTGATAAGAGAGAGAGAACCAAGCACCAACTGGCAAATGTTGAATGTGCAGTGTTGATAATGACATGTACGCTCTCTCTTCCTGTCATCTAGATATGCCCAATATGTGCAGCACTGCCAGGTGGCGACCCAAATCATGTGACAGATGACTTCGCTGCTCATCTCACACTTGAACACAGAGCACCCAGAGACTTGATATCCTTTTCGAGTAGGAGTCCCACCTCCACAGACATGACCATAACCTGAGCTGAACCTGGCTGAATTTGTGTTTCAGTCTGTTGTGTAAAGACAAGCAGATATTTCAAGGCTTGTGTGTGGAAACTATTCAGATATTTATGCTTGAGCTACATGAGAGAGGTGATGCAGTTTGGGTCATCCAGAATGCTTTGTAGGTTTTATGATTGGCGCATCACGGGGGCATCTGTTCACTTGTTGACATTTTGCTAATGACATTAAAGCCTCCTGTGATAGTTTTCCAAATTGCCATGGTGGCTGAACATAAATGATGTAAAATATCAGAATATGTGCAGTAACCATTTCATAGCTGGTTTAAACTAAATTATGTGTCTTGTGCTATTGTAACACAATCAAGCAAGAGGGCTTTAGTCAGATTGATCAGTTGGTTACATGCTTTTTGCCACTCATTTGATGCATCCAAAGGTAATATGGAGGACAAGTGAATTCCACGTCACATGTTCCTTCAAACTTGCTTGTGTGGCCTTGTCCTTATTCTCCTCCTTTGAATGTGGCTCTTCAAAAAAGAGAGCCATGAGAGGTAGGGGTAAATTGTTGAGCATCACTAAACAGCAGATCAAATACAGTTTGGTGCTACTTTTCATGTTTTTGGCCTACTCCCAAGGTCATAAAGGTACCAATTGGATGTTTTGACCCCAAGTGCTACAACAATCAATGTCCCCCTGTTACCTTACATTAAAATGTTTCAGAACGTTTTGAGGTTCACAGATTTTAGATTTAGCAACAAGGGAACACTGGTATTGGATTGGTACTTAGTTTTAACAGATAGCCTGAGTTGAAGTATTCAAATCATTATCTAAATAATCTTTAATCTAATCTTTAATGGTTTACATTGTTTTTATTGTCTGCCAACTGGCATGCCACAAGCACTGCAGTGAGGTGACGCACATTTCTCCCAAATGCAGACGGCAGTAACAGTAGGGGGCACAAAAAGTAGTAATGTGCCAATTAAAGTGAAGACTGCAAACAATGTAAATAATGTAGGTGATAAAAACATGTGATATAGTTTGAATCAAGATAGTTGACAAAATTGAGAATATCTCAAGACGTTGTAAGGCAGTGAGCATTGGATTATGTTATTTATCAAACTGTGAAATGACATTATATGCTTTTGCCTGTCAAGAACAAGTTAGAATACTCTGTGTGAGTTGCACTCTGGGATAGACTCACAGGACTGATGACAGTAGTCTGGCAGACTATTTATAGAGTATTTGAATATGTGCTAGAGAGAAAACAAAAGATGCAAAAACATAGCTAAATGAAACACAGACAGAATGGGTGCATCTTAAGCTCCATGAGATAGGGCCATAGCTTTTGTTTGTGGTAGCACCCGGTGTGGTGCCTCATGTGTGTTCACAATGACCCGAGAGCACCATGCAAGTATGTTAGCAGCTGGTTCAAAGGGCCTGAGTGAAGTGAGCATTTAGGGGAGTGACAGTGACAGTTTATGTGCTGAAACTACAAGGGGATTAATACATTTTTTGATCAACAGAAAGTTAACTGTCAACAATTTTGATCACTTCATGATAATTTTACAAGCAAAAATTCCAAATGTTTGCTGGTTCCAGTTTCTTAAATGTGATATAAGATATACTGTATATCTATGGGATTTGGATTGTTTCTTGACATTACATTCATAAAAAGTGTAAGCAAAGAAGATAATGTCATTGCAGCACTATCATGCTCTTGATATGTTCCTTGACGGCAAGCTTCACGACGAGTCCAGCGGGGTGCGGCATGTGAGGAGGATGTTTCACCCTGGGCGCGGGCTGGGGGGTCCGCGAGCCCGCAGGTCTAACATGCACTTCACCAGCAGCACCACAGGGGGGCTCTCCACCAGTCAGAGCTCCTCACAGAGCTCCAGCTACAGCAGAGAGGCCATGGACCCCATAGCAGGTCAGTCACACAATGTTCACACAGGCACAGAGGAAAAGTCATGGTTACATGGTGAACCCGTGCTGACATATGAAACTGACACTACAGGGACATAGTTGCAGAACAAGAAGCTTTGGAGCCTTATGTAGGTCAGGCAAAAGAAAAACTATACTTGTTATTATTACTGCTAGGCAGAAAACAATTATTTTCTTGTTATTGTTAAATTCAGTATCACCCAGCTGCAGCTGCAGGAGGCCTGGCACACAAAACACTTCAAAAAAATCAGGCGTGTGGCACTCATATTTTTACACATTTGTAAGAAGTGAACAAGTTGTTTTAATATAAGTTTCTAACTCATACAGATAAATTACCTGCAGTAGCACTTATATTATATAGTACATGCCTGTAATGTGTGGCCAAAGTTGTTGCTGTAGCAATATCTTGTTTATTCTGTTCCCAATTTTAATCCGGTTCAGTGCTTGGCATTCGCCATGTCAGCTCCAGCTGTGACATAATGAGGGTCCCTGTTCAGTCTGCCTCACAAACAGAGCACCGGCCTCGTCTTAAATAACCTACGATACCTGCTGGTTGATTTTTAGCTTTCAAACCTCACTGCTGAGGGTCTTACCATACTGAGCATGTGTATCTTGTGTTGAAATACTGTATGCTTGATTGTAGATCAGAGGTTGTACAGCAGTCCTACTAGTCTATTCCTCAGGTTTTAGCAATCTGATAGCGTAGCTCATAATTGTTAGTTTTAGTGAAAAACAATGCAGATAATTTTACGTATTTACTTTTTACATTAAATTGACAAACTAATTTATTAAAACAGTTAGAATATTAGCATGCATGATCTGCTTAAAATTCATGCTCTCTTCTCCATCCTGTTCCTCCAGAGCTTCTTTCCCAGTTGTCGGGGGTGCGGCGTTCGGCGGGTGGCCAGCTCAGCTCGGGCCCCTCAGCCTCTCAGCTCCAGCAGCTTCAAATGCAACTCCAGTTGGAGCGCCAGCAGGCCCAGGCCGCGCGTCAGCAGCTGGAGACGGCCAGAAACGCCACCCGGGGCGGAGGTCGAGCCAATGCAATCCTCAATACCAATTCAGCCACCGCGAACCCCAACCCCAGCGCCAACCACAATACCAACCCCAGTCCCAACCCGGGCCCACCTGAGTCTAACACACAGCATACTGCACATAGCTCCCAGTTTCTACTCAGCAGGTGGGACTTGCATCTACTTTAAATGTTTTTACTTCTCCCTCCACTCAAACTAATGAAATTTTTCTAAGAAGAATTTCTATGTCCCTAAAAGATGTCTGAAGGGAAACTTTAAGCTGTTCTTTTTTTAATTCTCCACTTAATAATTCTCTCAGTTTTAATTTGCTTCTCTAATCTTTGTCTCACTTTTTTTCAATCACTCTCTGCAGGCTGAGCGAACCGCGGCTGTCGGAGGCAGAGCGGCAGGCGTGCGAGGCCCAGTGGGCCGACAGGAGCCTGTTTGTGACGGAGCTGCTGCTGTCCACACTGCTGCCTGACGAGGACGCCTCGGCCTCCTCCTCTGAGGACGAGGACGACTGTCACGGCTCGTTGCGGAATTTCGCTGACTTCGAGGCCATGGGCTGTGTTGAGGTCATGACCTTGGACGTGGCATTGGAGAACCTCAACCTCAAGGAGACGACCCCGGCCACCAAGACAACGAAAACAACGCCTAAAACGGCACCAACGAAGAAAGAGCCTCCCGCGCCGCCCCTTTGATGTCATGGCCACTCCCTCCCCTCAAACCACCATTGTAACTGGCTGACTGCTGAGTCAGTCCAACTGCCAATGGATGACGAAAAAGACTGCAGTTCTTTTTGGCTTTGTTTTATTTTTATTTTTTTCTCAGTGATTGTCATTTCAGCTCTGTCGCTCCCTACTCAACCCCATGTTTATTAAGTTGTGTACATTGAATAAAAGTAGTGAGACGAGAGAATGTGAAAGCAAGCAAGCGTGGTGGGTGCGTGAGAGAAAGAAAAATAACTATATAAATATATTATAGAAAAATCTATATGAAAGTTGATAATCAATTCCACATAACCCGTGTTTCCTCTAGCAGATGAGCAAAGCATAGTTAGCTGTTTTAAGAGACAAACACGTCACACACTCACCCTGGGAGAGGAGGCAGACAGAAACCTCTCCAGTAAAAACGCTGCTGTGTATTTATAGTTATTAATTAAAGAAGTGCTTGGATGGTTTACCACAACTTAAGCATGAGCTTAAAATCACCATGTGCCCATTTTTAACTGCACAGTCACCAGACGGGGAGGTCTTTCTCTTTTGTTCAGACACCTGAGTACCTGTAAATTAATGGTGCTGAGTGCCACATCACTGGCATTTCTGCACCACACACACACACACACACACACACACACAAACACAAACAGACTGAGGACCGTGTTTGGTTACAAGTTTCATGTCCAGTCTCAACCCCCTCCCCCTTATGTGACATCACCTGTTTTTGGGTCATGTGACCTTGCTTTATATTGACTGTGGGCACTTTGGTTTTGAATTGCATATCCAGTGTCCATTTGTGTACACTACAGATGCTCTACGTAAAGGCGATACACAACTTGGAGGCAAACAGAGATGAAACGATCTCTTCAATGTGACCATTTTCAGGCCTTTTCTAACATGGAAGAAACACAACAACCCTGGTCTTCATACGGTTGTTTCTCACCCCCCCCCCCCCCTTTCTCCTTTATGGAAGACCAGATGCTACTTTCTCAAGCTTCCCGTGATCTGAAATTAATCTTCTCTCCATTACTCATGAATGCAAAGATTACTCATCATGTGACTTGAAGGAGAGAATCCTGTATTGCTCTTTCCATTAGTTTCTCTCAGTCAAAAAAAAGATCTTTGTATGCCTCCACTGCTACCTGAAGAAATGCAATGTATGTTTTTGGCTCAGTGAACAAGCCAAATCACAGGGTAACCCTTTCAGTTTGGAGGACAATAAAAATGTTTTGGATGGAAATTAACTAACCCAATTCTGCTCTCTGGTTTGTGTTTTTACTTTCTTTTTTTTCTCTCATTTGCTAACTTCCTGGCAAGCATGTACAGCATATGGTAAAAAATAAACACCTATCTTACAGGTCAAGTTCAATCTCAGGTAGTCTTGTCATCTCCTGATGCATGTCCTCATTCACAGCAGCAGTGCAAGGTGACATTAACATGCTAAACTAAAGTAAATAAAGGTGATATTTAAGTGGGCTGAAATAGAGGATAACAGGAGACTTCGGACCAAAACAAACATGCAGTATCTCACTTAAGCTTTTTAAAAAAGCTTATTTCAGCAATTTCAGCATCACACCCTTATAACATTACTGGACTCATAATGGACAGTTAAATCACGTGTCAAAATCCAAGGATGAGATTTTAGTCTGCAATCACCTTTAACAAGTAGCAGCCAGCGGTACAGCAAATACATATTGGATATTTTTTGCCCTGGGTTTTGCCTCTTTTTTTGACAGGGAATGGAGGAGGAAGTATTCAGTTTATCCTCAACAAATATGCCACTAATTATGTCTGTCATTGAATATATTACATCAGTAAGAGTATCTAAGTATAATAAAGAAAATAAACCCAGCTGTGTTATTCCTTATAAGATACACGATGACTCACGCTGAAAAATCAAAAGCGGTATATTTGGTATGTCTCACTGGGGACATTTAGTTATTTATGCAAATCAGATCAGTCAGTCAGTCACATCTTGCACACTACATAAAAAGGCATAAACGGTGCAAAAATAGCTATATCTTTGCCATCCAAACAGTGAATGCAGTCTGCCATAGCTGGATCATGGAAACAAACCATGTAGGGCCAAAGAATCTCAGATATTAGGGGGGAAAGTCCACAACATGCCTAGAATAATAATACTTCTTTTAGGTTTTGGGCATGCATGTACATTCTTGACCTTTTAACAAAGGAACAGAAGAAAAAGAGGGCCACTTACTTGCTTTGTGGACCTTAAAACCTCAGACTCATCTTTTTCCTCGGGTCTCTGGCACAGATCTTCTAAAATGGATCTGCAGGCATTCTTATGTGTCTGTCAGTATCACGCACACTGGCACAGGTGACCCTATGCGGGAAGCAAAGTGTTTTTAAGAAGCATGTAGTCCACATATAATAACATTAAGTCTGGATTTTGCACAGCACTCAGATGATTTTTGTAGCATGCCAAGAATGCAGTGCATAAGCTGCTAAATTTAGGTTTATTCAAACATCAGGAAAAGTAATTCAGAAATATTTTTTGATGGTAATGTGGGTATGATAGGCTATAATTCTCATGTGAATGGACTTAAAGGAGAGGCCACAGTTTGGACATGTTTTAACTAGAGAAACCTGTTTAGCAACATGCATGCTTGCTAAATGAAGTGGTTCAGATTTTCACTGCATGAGAAAATCAGTTTTAAATGGTTGCGACTGTCACTCAAACAGAAAGCATGATTTCCTACACAGATTTTTACTAATTTATATTGTGAAGTGAGGCTGTTTTTAAAAGTCACTGTTAAGTGGATATCCAGCCTAATCCCTGATGAGCCTTGTAATAGCGATCAGGAGCCACACTTTATCACAGCTAAAGGGTTTTCTGTTGTCGATTAAGATGAACACAAGAGCCACAAATAAAGACATAAAGATGAACAGATGCCTTTCACAAAGCAATGTCAATGTCAACAAAGTTTCTGTCAGTGAAACACTGCAAGCCCCTGACTGCAGGGAGATAATGGCTTCCATTTCTTCTTGTTTACTGATTTAACCAACATAAAATGGAAACCATTTATCCCACTGAATGTAAATGTGGTGACACTCGCTGTGCGCCAGCATCAGACCAACATTTTTCAGGGTTACTGTAGAGACCTCTTAAATTAAACCCAGCACAGACAGCCACAGTGCTGGGAACTTTAAATGCAATCTGTGCCAACTCACTGAATTATTATCTGAGCTCAGAACCCTAAATAACAGTGGCCTGAAAGGATCTGGCAGATTCTTTTCAGTCTTAAAGAGGTCGGTTGCTGTAGGAAACCAAATGAATGCAAAGTGGGTGGAAATGAGCAGACACACAACCACAACACTAAATGTTTTAGGGCACAAACTATTGCGGATATAGAGTTACAAAACCAAGTTAATATCAGATGTCATTAAAGTGTGGTGACCCTTTTTCAAAAAACACAATATTTCAGAAAACACAAAAAACATTACAACAATTCAGAAAGCATAACATTTCAAATACAACACTTTTTTAGTGATATTGAATAGCTGCTCCGGAAGTGATTCGGTAAATGGGAAGAGATTTCACAAGGCACACTTATGAGAAGCTTTCATTAAGTGTCAGCAAGGCATTTATTGAAAAACGCTGGCAAATGGTGGTGCTAATTAATTAGCTAGCTAGCTAACATGAACTCCGGATGTCCAATGTGTTGTCACTGTGCTAGCAAGAAGTGTGTGGTGCAAGCTGACCTGAAAAAAAAAACGTTTCTTTTCAGGTGTCCATAAAAGCCTTCGCAAACGTTGTAAGGACAAATATCACAACTGAGCGAACAACGACGGCTGTGTTACGTTAGCTGCAGCAAAGCTAACACGCAGAGTAGACAAAATGGTTTCTCGGAGCTAGCACAGTAGCGACAGACAGCAATATTCAGAGCCTCTCCTAGTCTACTTAACATTATGCTAAGAACAATAAAACAATACTGATGCACTGGCTCTGTGAAACACAGCAAAACTTATGTTACCCACCTATCAAGGAGAAACAGAGCAACCTCCTGCATGTGTTTTCAGGCCTCTCAGCTCCCGCAGGTCTCTCCACCACTGGAAAGCCACACCAGTGTTGACGCAGGTGTTCCCCCTAGCCTGATGGTAGCCTTTCTTTTTAAACGTATATTCCTCTGTCCGTTTCCTCTTAGGCTATTTGTCTGCTGTCACCCCGTCTCCGCTCTGTAGCATTGACGTGCACTAGAGTTTCCATGTTTTGCGCTCCCATTGCCCTCTTTATAGCCTCCCACCTCCTGTGCACGAGCACGAACGCCATGATTGGCTGGAATGGACCTCACCGATCCACTTCATTTCTACCCCAATTCAAGAGCCAGGTCAGTAGAAATACTGACTAGCTGACTATGGTGAGACATTCCCTTAATTTGAATAAAAGTGCATTAGATTATTTTTGGTAACCACACCTTTATGCACAGAATGCATGAATTTACTGGTAAAGGAACCTATAGATAGTAATTATAATACTATACTATATAGTATAAGCTGATTTTATGTTTATTTGAATTCTAATAGTTTAAACTGAATTATTTGGAATCATTTTACTATTTTGGGTTACTGTGATTTTGATATAATACTGTGGTTGTTGCCTTATATATTGTGCCTTGTCCTAAGCCAGATGACTTGGTAGTTACACCTAGTATTAGCACAGCCACTGAAAACCAGATGTTTCTTTATTCTTACGGATGAAAACCATCTGCTCTTTCTTAGAAACTGAAGGAGAGAGGACGAAGTCCAGAGATGATTGACAAAGATACACATATGGTGCAGAGGCCTTGTGGGAGCTCCATGAGTCAGCCAAGAACCCAGAGCCAGAGGACATCACTGAGATGTTAGATGATTGATAAGGTAAATGAATTGTATTAGTGTAGAGTAGTGTGTTTAGATCATAGTTGGATAAGGCAGGTGTAAGTCTGACAATAGATAATGTTAATTCTAAAGCAGTGGTGGAGGAAGTATTCAGGTCACTTAAGGAAAAGTGCCAATACTGCCATGTAAAAATACTCCATTACAACTAAACACTGGACTTAAAAAATCTGAGGCATTCTCAGATGAATTAATGGGAGAGGAAAGAAGATAAAACAAAGTTCTGATTCACAAATCTGTTGTCAGTTTTTAGATTTTTTCTCTAGTCTTTGATATTTGGTGAGACATTGCATCATTTATTGAAATGAATTGTGTGTGAAGTTTTGAGAGAAAATCACTATTGGTGAAGCTCTCAGACATCTGAAATATGACCTTGACTACAGACTGCAATTTGTACAACAGCAGAAGCCACAAAGGTTGGAAACCACTGGACTAACCTTTAACAATGTGTTGTATTTAAAAGCTTGTTATGCAAGGATTTCCAGCTGAAAGAGGTTAGCTTTTATATGTGGATTTATCATCTTGCTGAACCTGTACTGAAAGAAAAGGATAGAAAAACAGTTTCAGCTGGATGTAACATCCAGTACATTCTGTACACCTTTCTAAAAAGGTCAGACACAAATCAAACACAAATCAGTGGAGTTTAGGTATTCTTTGTAATTTTAATTCCCATAATTTAGTTTAAATGCAGACATTTTTCACTAAAATCTTAAATAAAACATTACAGTACGATATATGCAAATCAGAAGAGCTTTAAGATTTGTAGAAGCAGGCTACAGTTTCTTTAGATTTTTTATTCATTTATTATTATTTTTCTTTTTCTTTTGCAGGACTGGACAGTTAAATAGCAGTAAACAGTAAAAAGACAACACAGAGCTGTAAAGCCTGCAGGCCAGCCAAGGAGCACATTCTATTACAAAACAGACCAGAAAACTAGAGACAGCACGCCACATCCAGATGAAGGTCTGAACTGATGCCCCTCCACCTCTGTGAGGTGGTGCTAGTTCCACACAAACAGGAGAGGGCGCTATTACACCAGGGCAGGTGGAGCTACACGACCACAGAGTGACAGCAATGTAGTTGCACCTTCACAAGAAACAGCTTGTATTGCACATTCAGGGAGAAAGAAATGGCACATTCTGTTTCTCTAGTTTTTTTTCTCTACGAAAAGGTTACAAAACAGTTATAATGCAGAAGCAGCACAGTAACTCCCTCAATGGCAATCACACCACTTATTGATTTCTACTGATCAGTTGATATGGACTGGTCTAAAATGCTGTCCCTCTCTATGGGGAGGGAAAGTGGCAGACTACACCATCTAGTGGCTGCATTCATACCTGAACTTTTTTTTTTTTTTTTTTTTAAAGACCTCTAATCCAGATCTGCAGATTTACAATAACTATTAACTTTTGGGATAAAATATGAACTAAATGTGTATCAAGAGAAATTTTAATTCTATAATTGATAACATAATTAGACTCTGTAAGGTCTGACTCACTTAAAGGTCCTGAAAACACAATTTTCTGCTTAAAATAAAACACTTGTTATTTCAATCAAGATTTCTATATTTGTGTTTCTTTCTGCTCTTGAAGTGGGCATCAATAAGATGGAAAAAGGAGATGTTGGGACATCTGAATCACAACAGTTGTGGGATTGTTTGCTTATGTACAATCAAATGGAACCCACAGCCTTAATATCTCCCCTGCAGTCCTAGTTTAAATACAATTTTGAGCCAAATTTTGAGTTTGAAACGCTTTAACACTGCCACCAGAGGGTGATTTTCAGTTTCCCTCCCCATCTTGAGCAGTGCATCCCTTTTGGCCTATCAGGACTGAGAATGCATGGAAAAACAAAAAAAATGACAGTGTGATTTACAAAGGGGGCCTGCAGAGCATGGTGATGATGCACAAACCAGATATCTGAAGCGTGCTGGCTGAACCTCAGTCCATTTACAAATAAACCTCATAATCCCACATGAGAAAAGTGGATTCAGCCTCACTTTTATTGTTTATTTAAACTCACACAAGAGCAACAAACTTCCACCAGCCTCAGCCAAACAATGAATCTGGCCATACCAAGTTTATTTTATCAGTTTTCTAAAAAGGTGAAACATAATTACTGAGGTTTTGTGTCCATATTCTGAGAATGAAGTTTCCACTTGTTTTAGACATTAACAAGTGAACACTTTGTTATTTTTATCATGGATGGAGATTACTACATTAGTTTGAACAGCTGCTACCATGAGGTTTTAACTGTACTTTTGAGAAAAGAAAGTAAAATTTTCCTTTTACAGATTAAAAGTTCAGTTCCCAAGCAATAAAACACTCCTGCTCAATTCAGTCCACTCAGGTTTTGCTGCTACAGCCTTACTTGGTCTGGTTTAACTAGTAGCAAGTGGTGGCTAATAATAGCTAATGTTAGCAAACTTCAGACTGATTATACTTGTGCTTCTGTTACAGTGTGCTTTAGCACATTTACTGTCATCTCATAGCTGCCACATGAGGCCACAGTGGCTGCAGTTCTGCAGTTAAGGTTGGCCTGCACCAGACACCCTTACTGTACAAAGAGAATTTGAACACACCTGCTCCGTGCAGCCCCCTGTGTAACACACGGCCTGGAAGAGTAAAAGGTTATGAGCTTCAAGAGTGGTCATCTGCCAAAACAAGGAAACTAATGTCCTCACAGTCCAGTTTTCCGTTACTAAGTTTAAGATTTACGTTTCTCAGCTACACAGATTTTGCTTCTAGATTTTGCCTTCAGTGGGCAGTTGTCCTGGTTTTAGCAAGATGCTGTCCTGCTCTCACAGCTCATGATCAAAGCAGTAGGGAAACAAAATTACAAAGTGTTTTCATCTAAAATTCAAAAATAAAAATGGTAATTTAAAAATCTGATCTATTGGCAACCGACACATCAATCTACATGTTAGAAGAACACACTGGGCTCGGAGGGAGTGTGGCACATGGCACCAGCAAGATGAGACACCCTGCAATAAGACCATTTCTCATTATCGCTGTGATCTCATAACTAGTCCTTGTTTACCAATTTCCCACCAACCCCACAGTGTGTCCCTCAAAGTGTCTGGAAGCTCACCCAGGTTAAAACTCAGATATGGTAGAAAAATATATAGTCTTGATGAAATTTCTCTAGTTATTCTCTTCATCACTGAATTGCACCCATACATGTAGTGTTAACGCATTGTAGTAGCAGTGTAAAGTGACAGGGATCATGATTAGCACTACTACTACAACAAAAAATGAAAAACAGGTCATCGCGCACACACTTGCTCTCTCTCTCTTTCTCTCTAGACACTTCTGGTTATTTTATTATTTTTTTTACTTGCACTTAAAAATTCATGGTTAATAGTTTGTCTTTCATTGGCATCATTAGGCAACAGTTTTTTTTTCAGATACTCTACAATATGGTTACGATGTAAACACCACAGTAGTTAATTATTTTACTGTATCTGCACAAAGTAAAACACAATGTTACAAGGCAAGTGGCTACTTAAGCATAGATTTGTTCATGAGAAAAAAAAAAGAAATTAGGAAACACACCACAAGAACAAAAAGAATTTGCAACACCTGGCATCGAGTTTGTTCAAATAAAAAAAGCTTTAGACTTTGTTCATCTACAGGTCAGGTGACCCTGTTAAAAAGCTGGTGATGATCAGTACTATCCCCCCGATACCATCTCATTCAAACATAATGATCCTAAGACAAAAGTCTTGTGATATTTTTGTGACATGAGCGGCCTTAAAACCCCCCATCTGAGCTTCGATTCAGCCCTCAACTTGACCCTATGTTGTCTACCTAACCTTTATCACTTAGATTGAAACACAGGTGATCAATAGACTAAATGCTTCTACACTTCAAACACCACCAGCCCATTATGAGGAGCTACACGTTTGGCTGGGGTTGAATCCCCTTTCCTTCCACCTCTTGATAACTGGTTATAATACAACAGTTCGACTTATTAGTGTTTGATATGACACATAATCGCTGTCTGACACAACAAGGCTTTCACTTTGGGAGGCATCTTGGGAGACACACCTCAGATTTGTCACACGATGGGTATGAGACTGAGGTCCAGGGCTACTGAAACAGATCAGACCATGTAATCTGACCGGCAAACAGGGTGGGAGATCTGAAATGACCTGAATGTGGACAGTGTAGAGGTCCATCATTGGCAGGGAGCATTCGATATGAGGAACTGACTCCAGTAACTGAGCTAAATGTAAAGGCATACAGATGAAGATATGTGAACAATTAATGGGACCTTATTAGTGTGTATTTGTCTCAGTTTTAGTGTTTTGGCTTTTGCTGCACCTAAACCTCATTCCTCTACTTTAAATTGGCATGCTGACATGGCGACAACACAGCTTACTTTGGCATGGCGCTGCTCATAAAAGAACGACCTCCTTCGAATATCGCCATTGGAAACCCAGCTCAACATTTTCAAGAACTTACTGTCAATACTGTTGAATTTAGTGATGTGACAAATCAAGGGGAATATTAGAATATTTCCAGTTTTTTCGATTCGATTCGATTCATTACTTAAAATTTAAATACTGTTTTCCAATCAATACTTCTGCCAACTGCCACAAAACAGCAGCCCGTCAAGTGTGTGTTCATTAGTGTGTGTGTACTCTACTGTGAGACTCTGGGATGAAACTATACTGTATGATATGACATCATGAAGGGTGAAGAGCTCCCTCCCCCTCCCCTTATAACATTAAATACAAACCATGACACCCACACCACCCACCTACCCCCCATCCCACCCCCAAAACTCTTAAGGACAGTATTTACAGTACAAATTACAGTATAATACATCATTAAAAAATATGAGATCCATCTCTAAAAACATACAGGAGCTTTTGACAAAAATCAACTCTTTAGCAAATCAGGTTTCTATGGTATCATGTGGAAAATGAAAAAAGCAGAGTGACAGTCCCACCATCCCTCTTCTCTGAGGCGTCCTTTCCATTTGGCCCCAGTTGTACCTGGCTGGCATGTTAACAGTGAGATGATGGATGGGTTGGTTGACCACACGCACATCTTTTCTTTTCTTTTTTTTTTTAACTTTAAAGCGAGCTGCAATACAACAAATCACATTCAATCCAATACAACAATATGTACAGGTTTTTTTCTGGCGTTTTGGAATAATAATAATAATAATAATAAGCACTTGACCAACTACGCTACCTGGGTTTGCAGGCAGAGGGATATAGTTTTACTGCAGGCATGTTTGTTGGTTTAGGTGTGCAAAATTAAACGTTTTTTGGATCATTTTTAGTCATGTGCTGTCTGTATTTTTTAAAGTTGTGATTTTTTTTTTCATGAAGAGACAGAGGGTGACTGCCACTGTTTCTCCAACAACCATTATTCATGTTAAAAGTTACTGGAAAACTCCCTATTATTGTCATATGTACAGCAGATCGAATGGTAAGGTTAACACCTTGGTTACACACTTTCTTATGCACCCAAAAAAAGAGAATAAATTAAAAAAAAAAAAAAAAAAAACGATCAGAAACTCAATTGAGTCAAAAAGATCTCTGGACTATGGAGCCAGGCAGCATGTGAACCAACCCTCCTCACATCCACAGTACAACCAAGTCCATCTGTAAACCTCTGCAGCTCCCCCAGCTCTCCTCCTTCTCTTCCCCGTCACCCTTGCCCTCTCCCTCTCTTCATTTCCTTCTCTTTGATCTACACCCCTGACACTCGAGCTATGATTTTTACCCAAGTTTCCTCTCCTTCTTTATTTCTTTCTCTCTCTCTCTCTCTCTCTCTCTCTGACTCTTCTCTTTCCTCCTCTGTTCTCCCTCCCAGCTGCATGCCCTCAGACGAAGGGCAGGATGCCATAGACGAACAGTGCCATGACGGCAGCGCTGAACAAGCCAGCCACGGGCACTGTGACGAACCAGGCCAGGAAGATGTTCCTGAAGAGGCGCCAGTCCACTGCTTTCTGGGAGCGGATCCAACCCACAGCTACGACAGAGCCCACCTGGAGGCCATGGCCAGACAGGGAGAAAGAAAAACAATCAGAAGCAGGAATGTTTAAAGTGATAGAACCAAAGACACTGAAGAGCTGCAGGTTGTTCAGGCTTTCCTTATGATGGAGTATTCTCAGGAGCAACTGATCATTCTGTGTTCTGATAATGCCTGATCTATTTATCAGGCATCTCCCTCTCAGCCCACTTAGTATACTATGTTACATTCAGCCAGTATTTGTCTATCTAGCGCTAATGGATTTAAAAGCTGAAAACATCAGCTGATGAATTAAACTGCCACTGGCAACTGGTAGAAATGATACAGTATGTTTGTAGCCAGATTCTTTACTTTTACTAAGTAAAAGTAGCAATATCACAGTATAAAAATACTATATTTATAATATATACTTTAATATTATATTGTAAGTACAAGTAACACGTACATAACAAGCAACATTAGTGTCTGAACAGAAAAGCTTGTACACAGCCCTCAGCTCTTCAGGACCAGCTCAGTCAAAAATGTCTGTGTTAGTTAGAGCAAGCTGATTATAATAGTTATCACTACCTGAATTGAATTTGTATGTGTGGAAGTCTGAAATTGGCAGGTCTAGTGTATTAAAATCCTCTTCATTAGGCTGCAAGTCTTAAAAAAAGAACTAATTTTGAGATTTTTAAACATTTTCTTAGATAATACAAATATATCTACCAATGTCAGACTTCCACTAATGCATTCCTCACTCACCTTTATGAAAGAAATAAAATCAAAATACCACTGAACGAGAATTTAATTTGGAGAAGACACATAGACACATTTCAGACACTTCAGCGTGTTGGAGCAGCATGTGTAGTGACTGGTTTCAGCTCTGTTGACGCTGCGGGTGGGCGGGAGTTAAACTGTACTTGCCTGCTCTTATACGGCCAGAGAAACATGATACACCTTCTGTCACAGTCACAACTAAATGTGGAAGGTCAGGTCAATAGAGACCAGTCATGTTTGTAGTTGATAGGTTGGTCTTACTAAAGCTTAAACTAATGGATAGGCTAGATCTAGATCTTCCTGTGAGGAGATTTTAGTCAAATAATTTACTTAGTAGTCTAAAATGTCTCAGATTCTCCTTCATTTCGATAATTAGCATTATTTTAAAAGCAGTCTTTGAAAAGCTGAGCCTGATTTGTGGCGATGATGTTTGTTGATGACCATTCGTAGTAGCATGTGGTAAGAAAAGCCTGAACTCAGTGTGACCTCAGTGTTTATGCTGCCGACTGCCCGCAGACCTTTTGAAACGACGAGTCACTGCACATAATCACACCATAGCGCCCCACACATCAGGCGACAGGGCTGGGCATCAATTCAGCTTAACCTCCACAGGAGTAAGAAAAGAGCCAAATGCATAGAGAAAATGGTCACATTGCACTGACTCAACTGAGACAAAACCAAATGGATGCCCATTGCTTCTCATTCACACACACATACACACACTCTCACAGCCACATGGGAGATGTTGACAGATGCTGTTGGCTACTAAAAACTTCTGTGTCACTTAACAATCCTTAAATTGAATTAAAAAATACTGTATTACAAGATCAATAATATCTTTAAAATGCTGATTTTGTCCAACAATGTCTGTCAATCCCCCAAGACACAATCACTAAATCAATCAAATCACCGCCATGATTATACACCTCTAACCATCAGTAGATTTAGCATTTTGGCATAGCAGGTGATTATCAGAGGTTTTAGGGAAGAAACAAGAGTGTTTGGAGGTGAGAAATAAAGGAAGGTATGGATGGTGATGTTGATGTTCATCAGTAATTAAACACCAGTTTTGAGTCTTGTGCAGTTTCCCTTCAGCAGTCTTGACATTTTTTGAAGTCTTTTATCTCAACTAAATGTTAAATGTTATATTGCTGCTATGTTTTCGCTGATGCAGCATTATCCACAAAAAACATATCCCCTGTTTATACTTCATGTATTCCCCCACCCTCCCCAAATCAGGCTACAGGCAACATCTGAGGATGAACAATTAAAGGTATACTTCAATATTTTCCTAAATTGTCAAAATATTCTCTTTAAATATCTTTGCTAATGTTGCAGGGACACAAATTCAAGTTTGACCTTTCCATACTCAAACTTCTGTTCTGATGAAAATAAGAGAATGTGAACAAGTAGTTCAATATCTGGCGACAAGAAAAAAAAAAAGATAAAATATTACAGAATGATAAATTCTCAAGAGTCTCTCTGCATTTTCAAAAAGTATAAAATTCATAGCTATACACTTGTGATATACTGCTCTATAACTAATGAGCTTACATTAAATTTCCTCAAATTTTGGGCAACCACAGGAGATTTTGCTGCCAGAGGAAAACTGCACGAGAGGCCAAAACTTCAACTGCAGGAGTTGTGATTGGTTTTTGCGATTGACAGCTATAGGTGAAGCGATGAAGAGGAGCTCTGGAAGGGCTCTGTAGCAACAGCTTCACTACCAATGACTCCAATACCTTGCAGTGGGTGGAGCTTATTGGGATGCCCACATTTGATGCAACAAGCACTGTTAGCGCACTCATTACTTCAATGCAAAATCCGCTGTGAAGAAAGATGAGTGGAGAGACACAGAGAAAGATGGAGAGGGAGAGGTAAAAAAAAAGTGGAAAACAAGTGACAGGTGGGGTTGGGTGGGAGGAGGAGGAGGCTGGTGGTGGTTTGGAGGCGGAGGGGGTAGGGAGTCTGCTTGCAGCCAAGCACAGGAGGGTGGAGGACCCACATACCAAACCATGCCAGTGCTGACAGGGCAAAATGGAAGAGGGTTGGTGTAAATGAAACAGAGGATGAGACACCATGTTGATGCGGAGATTGGGGGGGGGGGTATCCGGTACGTCTTCAAGCCTGGATTCCGATGTTCCTGAAAAGAGCAGGGGAGAAGGGCTGCACACTGCCTGCCTGGGAATGTCTGCAGCGGGCTGGACACAGCTTGAATTGTTTGTCTTTTAATGCAGAGGAAAGACTGGTAGTGATTGTCAGATGTAGGGAATCAAAGGATAATTTGTGGGTCTTATTCTCATAGTTTTAGCAATTATTAATAACAATGCCTGCAGATCTTCCTCTTGGATTGTATACAGCCCCAACAATCACCAGCACTATGGCAAAAATGTGTCTGTGATTGCCAGCCCAGTGCCCTGGAAAGCAGTGTGAGCTCCCTGTCCCCTAGAGATGCCTGTAAGGGGGAGGAGTTTGAGAGACCAGCTGGAGGTCCACTCAGTCATACCTTGCAGTGTGTGGTACTGACAGGGATTCCGATATTGGAAGCCAACACGACTGTGAGTGCAGAAGCCAGTTCAATAGTGAATCCACTGTGGAGGAGGGAGGGGAGAGGAGGGACAGGGGTGGGGGGGCAAAGAGACATCCTTCATTGTAATGTCAGGGACGTGCTGCTGAGGGCATGGTCTTACCATATTCCAGCATCCACATTAACCACAGTGCAGCTCTTTAAAATATGTTTAACACACATACACACAAAGGAAGAAAGTATGGTAATCACACTCAATCTCTCTCTGAAACACATACAAAAACACACACACACACACACACACACACACACACACACACACACACACACACACAATAAAAACAGCATCAATATCAGTCCTAAATGTTGGTGGGTAATTCATAAAGAAAGTAGAGTGTGTTTGCATGTAGTACACAGACAGGTTGTTGTGTGAGTGGTGTTTGTGTATTCCCTTGTGCTGACTAGGAGACACTCTGTCTGAAGCCAAGTCCCATTTCCAGAACTTTATTCACACTTTGACACCAGACAGTGGGCGCACTGAAGAGAAAGTCATTCCCAAAACAAATGTCTCCAGGAGACGGAAAAATGAAGGGAAACCGAGTGAATGAGAGAGCAACTTGAAACCGAATCACTGGCTTGTACTTTCATTGCAGTTACACACTCAATAAAAAAAATAGCAGCCAAAAGGAAAAAATTCTTGGAAACACTCAGGTAAAGTCCTGGGAACAGACAGTGCTGATATTTGATTGGCCAAAGTGACACAATCAGCGACATGTCACTCCAGTCGCCGCTGTGGCGCTCATGAACAGCAAGAGCCAATCTCTTTCACAGCAGTGTTCTAATGCTTTGAATTGCCCATAATTTGAACCCATCTGTCAATGGGCATCTCCTTAGGTATGTGTGTCAGAAATGTTTTCAAACGGCCCTAGGTGTGGGATTGTCCTGGTGGCCAAGGGATTTAGGCTGACCATGGATTTGCAGTGTATCTGGTTCAAGCCTGGTCAGGGGACATTTATTGCAGGGAAAAAAAGCCCAAAAAATGTCTAAAAAAAGAAAAAAGAGAAGGTTTTTTTCACATCAGACATTTTGACTTGTCATAGTAGGAAAAGCACAAATCACAAAGAGACAGGACTGTTTGTGTTTCTCAGTATCCCACTGGCAAAGCTTGGCAAAGCCAGTTTGATCTGCAGCAATCCATCCCTGCGCTTCGTTAAACAGGAGAGCTGTCCAGAATGATGAAAATGCGTATTTCAAGTTTAAAAAACATTTTTACTGCTGTGATACACTACGCTGTTCGAGTGTTCGCTGTCCCTAGTACACTACACCCACACACACTTTCCTGTCCTCGCCCCAAACAAACTTCTTTGTCAGATTGATGCATGGAAACAGACACTAGAGGAAAGAGAGCCTTTAGAACAGCAAAGCAGAGCAAATTTGTCTTTGAGTCCTGGCAAAAAAAACCCACTCTAAACTGGTGATGGAAAGAGAGAGAGAGAGAGATTAAGAGAGAAAGAAGGCATACAGGGAGAGAGGGGCCCAAAAAAGAGGAGAAATGAGGAAAGAGGGGAAAAATAATTAGATGGCGTGAGCGTGAGACTGATTGCAGGAGAAAGATTTAGAGGTGAGATGCCTATAAAAAAGACAAATAGATTCAGTGAGGAGAAGAAAATGGGAAGGAATGAAGAAAAAGGAGGAGTGAGGGTAAGAGGAGGGTTAACCGCAAAAACAGAGATTTACAGGAGAGAGTAGGAAGGAATATGAAGAGGGGGAGGAGGAGGAGGACAGATGGGGGGGTTCAAGAGGAGTCGGGCTGGTGTCCCTCCCTGTGGTTGGAGAAAAGAGGCCAGGGTTCCCACTGTGGCTTTGCCCCTCCCTCACCCCTCCTGCTCTACTCTTTTCATGCAGAATGCCAAACAACTTTCTGTAACCCTGTGTGATGTTCCTGCCAGGCAGCAGAGCGCACACACACACACACACACACACACACACACACACAGAAAAATTGCTGGAGCAATTAGACTCTAACATGCATGCATGCTCACACACATATAGTACACATTCACCACACAACGACCTGCAGGCACAGAGCCTGGTTTCCTTGAGTTGACACGATATGCACAAACATCCTTGAGGTATGCACATACACACACGCTCTTCAGCTACTGCGTGGGAAGACGAGAGGACAGCAAGAGAAAGACAGGGGGAGAGAGAGAGAGAAATATTGATTTCAAGGACAGAGGAGCAGCATTAAGTGGTTAAGGATGCGTGATGTCCACTGCTTAGGTTGCGGGACGAAGTGAGTCCTGGGGCCTTGAATGTTGTGGTCCAAAAAGCTATTTATTTATTCATAATTATTATATAATAAGTCAAAGGGCAGAGGAAAAAATAGAGAGAGCGTACCATTCCTATTTCATTGCCTATGCAAAGAGGCACTACAGAGGCAATTATTACAGTAGATTTCGGAGTGTGTTCCAGGGCAGTAAAGAATTATTTCCAGCAAAGTTCAAGTTCATGTAAGAGTGCATGAGGATTGCCAAACTTTGTTCAGTATTGAGATCGTGATTATTTATCATCAAAATGTTTCTACATCTCTGAGAGGGAAAAAAAGGATTGTGTTGGTTTGTTTCAAAAGGACAGAAACTTTTTTCATTCCTTGTATTGTCCTTCAAAACTCAAATAAAATTAATTCAAATATACAAATCTTTTCATTCAAGTACTGCAACCACATTCATATACAATAGAATGCAAGTATGACATTGTACTTGGGGGTTGCTTGTGTAGTAAAAATGCATTTTGCCTGCAGCAGCAGCAGCAGCAGCAGCAGCTCTGTTTGGGAAGTAGAGGGTGGTTAATCAGAGCATGCTCAAGACCTCGTCCTGTCCTTGATTAGTCAGAAAAGGTTACTGTACCTGTGAATGCAGAGCACTTTACAGCAGGAGCTCTAAATGTGATTGTGTTGCCTTAAGTTTTTGCAATTTACAGTGGGAATTTCTGAATGTGAGTTGAATGGTGATAACCTGTTCAATAACGTTTAACAGCCTTATTAAATACATTGTGTGTGTGCATTCTAATACGGCGGGGCGCATGTAAGTACTTACCAAGGAAGCTGTAACCCTGGATGGACTTGTGTGTGTCAGCATGTCAAGACTCTTTGGAGGGAGTGAAACCGAGCATGCCACAAATACTCCTCTTACTCAAACACACATCCCACGTCCACACACACATATACTCTTCCACTCACTCTCCCACGAGGTGGCTTTCTCACCTTGAGGGCGTGATGGGAGTCAGGTCCTTCCCCATGGTCTGAATGACGCGGCGGCCCCACACCCACAGGCCGGCGCAGATGCCTATGCCACCATAAAACAGCAGCCAGATGGGAGTGGCGGCGTCCTGCATCACACCGCCCTGGTCATAGATCATCCACAGCGCCACCAGAGGGCCGATGGCGTTACTGCAAGGGTGAGAAAATGGATCATAAACTCATTCAGTTCCTCTAGGTATCACTGTAAAGCTGATCCCTCTCTTTGTAGGTACTGAAAAATTACTTTCATGAAATTTCATGTGAAAAAAGGTTCAGGAATAACAAAATATATTCTGAAAAATCATGTAAATCTGTCATGTAAGCAGCAAGAGGCAGCACCTGACATCGTTGCCTCCGTGGGCAAACGACCCAAAGCAGGCAGTGAGGATCTGCAGGAAGTGGAAAAGCTGGAACACCTCGGGCTTGTCCTTCTCCTCATGATCCTCCTCGGCCAAGTCGTCCAGAGGCACCGGAGCCGGAGCACCTTCCTCCTCCACCCCCTCCAGCTCTGTGGCCAGCTTCATCTCCACCCCGCCTTCCTCTGCCTCAATCTCGGCCTCGGCCACAGCGTTACAGTACGATGAGTAGCTGTCGTAGCGTACCCTCTTCTTGGAGTAGGACACGCTGTTGCTCCTGCCGCCCCCCTCACCCACCAGCTTTTCGCTGTCCTCACGTGACTCCGTGCGCAGGAGCGGCTGCACAGGCATACCGCAAATCGCCGCTGTGTAGCAGGTGTAGCTGTTGTTGCGGCGCAGCAGGCGGTAATTGTTGTCAGGGGGGCCGGCGTTAGAGCCTGAGCGCTCGCTGTCATCCATGCGGCCCAGGTGGATTTTGTGGAGGAGGTCTTTATAAAGACCCGAGTCCTTATGTACCGTGTGGTACACCTGGCCATCGCTGCGCATGTGGCCATCAAAGCTGAAGCTGCCATTAGAGATGGGTGACTTGAGGCAACCATTGGTCATTGAGTGGGTCCGACCTGAGGGAGACAAGATGGAAGAGAGGGTGTGGATGCATAAGATTTATGCATCAGTTGCGAAGTAATATCCAATAGCGGCACATTCCCAATCTCTTCCTCTGAATATACATAAACTGAAAAGGTATCTTATGGATCCTATCTGAGGCATATAAAAGAAACCAGAAAGAGTTCTTTTTAATGAAGTTACAACAGCAACAACTCATAAATTTAAGTGCCATTTTAATCATCATTAATGTTTAAGTTTTGTTAAACCCTTGTTTTTGTTTCTTCTCAATATCCTGACTTCTCAAAAGTCAGACTAATGCAGCAACAGAGCTGCATGTACACTCCTCATTGACAAAGATTGCACAATGAACACAGTTTCACAGTCACTGTTTTTATCCCTCAGGAAAAGATAAGAGTGATCTATTGGAATACATAAAATCAGGTGTGTCAGTTTTACCATACACCCTGCCATTTGGCAGGACAGTGCCTCCATTGGCCAGATTGGTGAGCTCTCCACTGGAGTCGCGGGTGCTCCGATCACTGCTGCCCCCGGTGAGCGGCAACACAGCCTCATCTGTTCCCTTGGCCCCTGGAAGCTCCTTAAAGACTGGACTCTCCTCCTCCTCTTCAGGTATCTTGTCCAGGCTCTCATCAGAGATCCTGGAAAGAGCCTGCTCCTTCTTTAGGCGACCTGGTGGAAATCAAGCGATGGAAGGTTTAGCGGAGACAAAATATCACCACCAGATGAAAATGCGAATCCTCTTAATAGGGCTAGCAGTGTTTACAGAGCCTTATATACTAATTATGAGGAAAATCTCACAACTACATGTACACCTGGCTTATATTCTAATATGTCTGAGTGATCACTCATTTACAGTATGACAGTACTCTGCACTAATACCAATAATTTCAGGTCAGAAAAAGAGAAAACTATACAGCAGCATTCCATGAAAACAAGAATGGCCATCAGCTGATCCAAACTAATCCCAGTGCTGATCGACTTGATGCCCCCCACCCCCCAGTACAAACACATAAACAAACTCAGTCACTGCCTGTTTCATTTTGACGGATGCAGTAATATCCAGATTAGGACTGATAATATCACCCATAATCCTCACAGGCATGCAGCGGTCACGACATGTTAAGCAACAGGTCAAGTTGGCCTCACTTGTGTGCAGGGTTGAAGGAAAGTTCGAGAAAAGAATTGTTCTTTTTTAAGCCTCAACATGGATATGATCGCTTCAATAACAGCACTTCTTTATTTTGTTTAAGGTCTACAAATCTTTTTCACAAATGGTTTAAATGTAACTTTTTATTTTCATGAGTGCAAAGCATCTCAGGCATCTGAGACTTATGGCTTAACAGCTTGTAGCTTTGTCTTTGAATTCTTGCAGTAAACAGACATTCTTATTTATATTAAGTTGAAGTCAACAGACTGTGTCTTGCTTATGTCCACAATTCTTTCAGATATTCCACTTACTGCTCTTTCCACTGTTTTATTTAATGTGTGGTGTTTTATAGTGATGTCTGCTTTGCTGCAGGCCGATTTTCCCATTAGGGAAACAATTCCTAACCTTGATCTGAAAGCTTTTGATGCTGCAGGCTATGATCTTAAGAAGCTATACGCCCAAAAATCTGAGTGTCTCAGCAAAGCAACTGGAGTGCTACACAGAGTTCACAGGGTTTTTTTGGTGGCTTTAGTGGTTTTGGCAGAGGCTGACGAGAAAACACATCCGCTGGCATCCAATGTTTGGTGTCAGAGCACAGAGTGTGAAAGCAGAGGCCGAAGCTCTGTTGTTAGGCCCGGGTCATAGAGCCGGGCTTTCAGATGGCGTGAGAAAGACTGGACACACACAGACACACACACGCAGATACCTACTTGCTATTTTCCTCCTCATCCAAGGACACACAAATATCCAGACCAGAGCGGCACAGATCAGCGACCCGGCTAAAGTTATGAGAAAGATGGCCCACACCGGCAGCATCTCTAACCCGAGCACTGCAATTAATAAACACACACACACACACACACACACACACAAACAGGTATAAGAAATAACATATTGCAAGTGGTTTAGAAGTGTTATAATCAACTTATACTCTTGTCACACCTTCAGATGGAATTTTGAGCAAGCAAACGATATTGGCACCATCACTGAGACTGGGACGATAATTTGATCATACACTGGTGTCAGACTAAATAAACACAGACAATGTCTCTGTTAGGAAAATAAATACTGCCCAGCACTTACGTGGGGCTCCAGTGTACATAATGGAAAATGTGTTGATCCCGATGGTGGAAGCATAGAAGAGGGGCAGCGCTCGCAGGCCATTAGGGACAGAGTCATCCTAAGGAGAAAACACACAGGTGGATTTTTAGTACAGTTTCTGCTGCTATGATGATGAAAGAGGAGGAGTTATTTTTTAGGTTTATATGTATGAAAAGTTTGGTCTGATGTAATGCACAACAGGGGACAAACAATGGTCAATATTTTATATGTGGTTTATCATATAAAGCATTGGTTAAGCATCATTATCAGCAGCTCTCCTGCAATATAAGATGCACAATAAGTCTAGATGAACATACTGATCGCAGAGTAGCTGTTGTGATTCCTTTATTGTGATTTTCAGTTAAAGTTAAACATTATTTAACATGCTGCATGAGCTGACGACGAACAAAAACACTATTTGATATTGAGGTCAGAAGTTTAGTTCAGGTCAGTTCCAAAGTGATGAAATGGTGACCACAAAACTAGATATGCAACAATTCATTCTTACACAATGTGTCGTTTGCTATTACAAGGAGCTTGATATGCAGTACATGGCCAACATACCAAGGTAAAAATCTCATATCTAAAAATTTAACTGTAAACTGTGGATGTTACAAAAGCAATAAAACTCAACACAGCACAGATATAAGAGGAAAATCAAGTATTCTGACTTGGCTGATACAAACAGCCTGCAGAGTCAAAGATGAACTCATCCTGAATTTGACCCAGCTATACACTAACTCCCGTCCAAATGACAAATCGTTCTATGACTCATTCATACATAATCCTGCAGTCGTGACCTTAGGATGATCTAGGACGCTTTTCTCTTCCTAGTCTGTCAGGGATTACATAACAACAGATATGCGGGTGTTGCCATATCCAAGGGATTTTATCTGTGCAGAAGTTCTTTAGACAAGTTTGTGTCTACACGTGTGTGTCTGCATTTAAACTCATGGATGAACAACTCAGGCTATATGCAGAGAATTGGTATTCTAATACCCAGAGTTTACGACTTTTCTAAAAGTAAAAGGTTAAAATATTACAAACCAGAGACACATGAAATACAATTAGGACACTATGAATTCCATGAGGAGTTACTGTGCTTGTCTCACAGTATGTGTAAGTAAGTGCAACTACACAGTGATGTGAGCCCACCTTGTTGAGGATGAAGTGTCTGATGAGCAAGAAGAGGAGTCCAGACATTAGTCCAGAGAGCAAAGGGGAGATGAACCATGATGACACTGGAGGGGGAGGGAGAAAAAGTAATCAGGACAGAACATTAAAAATCACTCACTGATACAGTATCATTAGCTGTTATGATTTAATAATATGATAATATGATTACTTCAAACATCACAGTTAGTTTCCTTCACTTCACATAATGACTTTCAAACTTTCAAATCAAGATTGAGGTTTATATAAGCAGTTGCAATTATATAAGTTGCTTTCTCTATTCTCTAGCTGAGAAGTGATAGCTCACTCTTTTACTTAACAGGTACTTTAAAATGTGTTTTGTGGCTGCATTGCATGCTGGTCCACTAAGGCTCCTAATGGGGGAGAAATTAGTATCTCTGCCTCTTCTAAAATAGATTGCTTGTTGTGTAAAATGGCCAAGGGAGTCGTCCTCACCGACAACAAAATCTGATGATTACTGTTTATGTTTCACAGAGCTAAAAACCTTTCTGAAGTCAAACTCCACTGTAGCTGGATAAAAGCTCAGTGTGGTTTTATTACAGTTATGGGAGTAGGAATAAAAAACAAAGTCTATTGTATGTGTATGCCTATGGATGGGCATTAGCAGACATGAGGATGTAACCATTGCGAATACACGGAAACTGGTCTCAAACAACCCTCAGGCATTACCGATCTTGACGAGCTGCATCCACTGTACGCCCTTGGTGCCAATGGCCACCATGGAGAAACCGATGGTGGCCCCAACAATGCAGTGAGTCCCAGAGATGGGCAGTTTGAGGAAGGAGGCGATTAGCTGCCAGACTGCTGAGCCTGAAATCAGAGACACGAATCTCAGAGATTTTTTCATATTTAATTGGCCACAGTTTTCCATCAGTGTAGTTCTGGAACAAATGCAAGCTGGAGCTGTAAAGTTGAGGAAACAACACCACATGCATTATTTTGTCTTTTCTGTGCTCAATTATGTAAAATGGTGAGATAGTGTGACTGTTTGTGGTTCAGTCCCTGAACTGAAGACATTTTAAGTGAGAGTCTGAGAGCGGTTTTAAAACTATTACTTCAAGTTTGCACTGTTTGTAAAACTTGGCACAAATGAGCCTGTATTTGTAAGCTTTATTGTCGTCTGAAAACTGCAGACACATTATCCTCCATCAACACAGACTAGTTTTTAAAATGTTTATGTAAACATCCCCATGAGGAACCTGGGATCTACAATTGCTGAACAAGATATAATAACTGCAGAGCTCTTAAAATGTGGGATTAAGCACCTCTGACAATGGTTTATTTTGAGATATGCTCAAGGTCTGCTGCAAAAACGAATGTGAGGACAGGTGCTAATAATAACAACATCATTTACTGCTCAAGACAGAAGTCTCATCAGGTCTGTTAACACAATCTTTTCCTGACTGCTAAATGTATTTTTGTTTATTATTCTTTGGGAACATTGTCCACTCTATGAATAATAAGTCCTCAGTGTCCCATTGTCAATTTTTTTCAAAGCCCTAAATTGGACACTGGCAAATATATACTGTATTGCATTGTGTTGTTTCTGCAAACTGCTGCGACACATCAAAACCTGCGGGACACAATACAAGTATTTTCCTGCTGTTATCAAATGAAATCAAGAAGTTAAAAATTCTCCCAAATTCTGTATGAACAATATGGCAGTGAAAAAAGTTTCCTGTTTGAGATTAGGAAAAGCCTGTTCAGTGTTTCCCCAACATTCACTTGTGTCGGTCTGCCACTCCTCAATTTTCAGCGACACGGGAATCCCCTGTGCATAATATCGCCTTATTTATCGCCATTTCCCAGCACATTGTCTCAACAGGAGACCCATTGTTTTTTTGTTCCGTGCTATTCATTTACTGAGGTAATCTAAAGCTGATGTGTAAAGTTACTGGTGATACTCAACAATTGAGCTGCTTGTCCTTCACTGTAAATATGTTTTAATGTGAAGGCACTGGAAAGTCTATTCAGTGAAGCGACTCGTGAAATAGTGCTGGGTTTAGCTGTTACCAGAGCTTGTCTTATCTCTGCAAATAAATTTACACATTTTTTTTGTTTCTTGGGGAGTTGCTTTGAAACTTTGAAAAACAAACTTTATAAGTCATAAACTCAGTGAAGAAAAGTGGTTTGGAAAACAACAGCAGATGTTCTTCAAAAGAACTATTCTGAACTTTCACCAACTGGAGAACAAAAAGAGCTCTGCTAGAGTTATGTAATTTAGTCGTTTAGTTTTGGTTTATGAGCAAAAAAATAAAAACATTTGCTCTGAGCTGTACACAGGTTAGATGAAGGGGTACAGAAGCTTTTTACAGATTGGGAAAAGTTCAAAGTTCAAACGATGTACATATTACAATGAAGTGAGTGATGTCTCTTTTCTGTCCACTGGACCTATGGACATAGGGAGGGCTGTGTGATAGCAGCACGGACTCTGATCACAGACTGTACCTAGAGTAACACACTTTTTTTTAACTTTCAAATGTGTGTGGCAGAGGGAATAGTAGAGCCTGCTTCATAATGAATTCTAAATGAAATACTCTAAAATATATAGAGTAATATGTATTAGAGATTTTTGAAGCAGTTTATCAAGCAAAATGGTGTACTCACTGGTACCAGTCTCTCAGATGTAAAGATTTTATAGGTTAGGGTTTGATTAAAGTTCACTCTTCAACACAAGAACTCATGTAATTTATTTCCCCAACAGCATCAGAGGATTACCCTTGAGGAAAATGTCACCTTGCAAACACCTGGTAATCATATGTTTCTTTTCTTATGTTTTTAGGGACTGCAACTGACAATTATTTTTATGAGGAGATTAATCTGTCAATTATTCTTGCAATTAATTGATTGTTTTACTACCAACTGACTGATCCACTTATCAACTATTTGTTTCAGATCTAATGTATCTATCCAGTCTAGTTTTCTAAATAAGATGGCCAAGAAGCCATAATAAGTCTGCTGTGCTGCCATCAAAAAGTAAAGCCCACTTCTGACACGAACTATTCTGGTATAATCAATCTGTTAAATGCATCTCTGAAAGGAGCTTAACCCGGTCAGTATAATAGCTGGTCCAACTTACCAACCATGGCGCTGACCTCCCCTGCCATGAGCACGGGCACCGTGTCATTGTACAGGCTGACGTCTATGATGCCCTTCCGGATCGTCTCACCCACTTTGGCCCCGAGCAGCATCGAGCCCAGTGTCTCAAAGATGGACGCCAGGATACAGGCCTGCTTCAGTGTGACCACACCGGACCCCACTGCTGTGCCGAATGAGTTGGCCACATCATTGGCGCCCACTGAAAAGGCCAGGATGAAGGCGATGATGAAGCCAATAACCACCATCCACAGATACGGTTCCAAATCCATCTTGATATGATTTCACCAGAACAAAAATCCAAGTGAAGAAAAAAAAACAAATAAAAAAGTAGCTTAAATATTCTTTCTTTTTTTTAAAAAAAAAAAAAAAAAGAGAGAGAAAAAAGAGAAGTGCTCTGTGCGTTTTTAGCGGAGGACTTGGTAAGCCCACTCCTTTTCTTCGTCCCCTGGTTGTAAAGAGTTCGAGGGGAGAAGCACAGCCGCTAACTAAGCGTTTGGAGCTCAGTCCAAAGATTGGAGACTAGTGATGGTGGGTGCAGGGAGCATTCCATAGCTTAGTGTGAGACAGCCTGTCTGCACGTTCTGTCACCTGCGGGAGCAATGGGAGAGAGGAGACACAGAAACAGATTAGTGTCATAAGCCATGATTACTCTTTTTCAACAGCAGCTAGCATCTGACAACACCTCCCTGTGACTTCCCCAGAAAACCTAAAACAAAAGGAGGGAGGGACTAAGAGAGAGAGAGAGAGGGGAGGAGGAGGAGAGGATATGAGAGTGGAAGACAAAAGACAGAAAAGCTTAAGGAGTCAGGATGGATGATGACGACGCAGAACTGGCTTTGATGAAAACAGGGAGAGCACTCCAGTGCGCTCCAGTAGTGGTGGTGGGGGAAGCTGAGGACATCTCATATAGCCGCAATAGGAAATCACAGTCTGCACTTCAAAGAAATCAAATCAGACCGTTCAGAAGGCTTGCTGTCAGCGCTGAGACTAAAAAAAGACCACAGTATCCAGAGTGAGATGTGAGCAATGCTCCCAACAACATTAGAGTAGACTGTTAACACCTTATCCCCACACAACAGGGCAGCTGACCTTTCTGCCAAACCTGCTTTTATTTCACAGCTTTTACCTTTGCCACACATCCGCACAGCCTCAGCCTCTAGCCTCTGGAACTTTCAATATTGGACTACTAAACTATCTCAGCCACTATCACTTTCATGTCAAAACACTGTGATCCTAAAAGCGATAATAAACAGAATTAAAACCAAGGATATTAATACTGTAGCACTTCCTGAAATGTCTGGAACAATTTGATGAAGCTGATCCTATTAAAACACCAATGTTAACCAAGAGATAGTTGAACTGACAGCCTGGTGGATGTTTGTATGGTAGACTACAAGTGCAGTTACTCTTCTAATCTTTGCTCTTTCAGGCTCATGACATGACTGTTATGGTGGTCACTGAGTGACAGTCAAGTTCACATGAGTTTTGCAACAAGCTTTTGAGTACAAGTTCAAACAAAATCGAAGGCTTTGCTGCAGTACAAAATAAAAAAAGCTCAGTGCATGGATTTAAGTTAAGACTGCAATGCAGTAAGAACATCAGCAGTTACTGCTGCTCGAGGTGGGAACAGTTCACAAAACTGCTCTTCTGGAGGTCAAGGTAAGTACACTGATGAGATGAGAGATGAGAAAATGTAATATTGCTCTGGATTCTCCTAAATCTTTGTAAAAAATTAAATCATTTTTGCCTACTTTCAGCATTTTCAGTGACAATGACTGTGGATGTAATGCTTTGGGGAGTGTCATTCTCAGTTTTAAAAACTCGTAAATTCAACATGGATGTTCAAGTTCACAGTGATAAAAAGAATATTCAAATCATAAAGTAACTTACTGACAAATTTTAGTTGCTCCATTTTTTGCAACATTTGACTTAACTTTTGACAAACATCTGAAAATGACAACAACTAGTTTTAAGGCTTAATCACTCAGATTTCTGTAGATCTTGAGGGGACGTTTCTATGTAAATCGGCAAACCAGCTGCTTGTGTACACGCACGTAAACTGCTGTGACATGAACTAAAAAAGAGGTAACCAAAAAAATAAATATACAGATGGCAAGAAAATCATTTTAGATGTAAATAACAACTAGTAAGTCCACTCTGATGCATGTTTCTCCTGTGAATGGGAAATGGGAAAGTGATGTTGACATCCACACACTGTGCAAACTCTGCCAAACTGCCTTTACATCTCATCTTCATAATAAAACATCAAAAACAGGTAACATGTTATGCTGGTGTCTTCAAGTTGCAACAGGCAATCTGCAAATCTGTAACTACTCAGATGATTTGAGAATCCTAAAATACAAAGGTGAAATAACAATTTCCATCCATGTTGCTAATCAAATAATTGTTGAAGTAATTTAAGCAGAAATACCAAACTCTGTAGTATCTACAATGAGATCTGTTGCTTTTCTCTGTTTTATATCATTTTAAATTGAACATCTTTCAGTTTTGGATGTGTTAAGATAAGACATTGGCAGACATCACCTTTGGCTATAGAAGCTTGTAACAGGCATAGTTTTAAACTTCTTTCCACAACGTTTTATAGATGAAATGTTTAATTTAAAAAAAATCAACAGATTAATCTATAATGAAAACAATCATTAGTTGTAGCCACACTAAAATGATGTCTTTAGAGCTGTGGTTGTTCTGTGATCCATTGACTCTGCTGTAACACCACTGTCAGGCTCTAGTGATGCACTTGTTGAGTCCATCTATTAGAAAGTTGAACACATCAGATCCACTAGAACAACAGGCAAAGAGCTCCCCTTGTCCCTGTAAAGTTCCACATGACTTATTTACATCGCAACAATGACAACATACTTTAGAAACGGATGATGAGGCCACCAACACTGAAGCCTCTGGTGGTCCTGGAGAAACCTCTACACCACAAATGACTTGGTCTGGGTTCTTTCTCCTCTTTTTTCTTTTGGCTATGCCACATAATCAAAGTCATTTCATAGGGGTTAATGGCAGCACATTTCCTTCTATGGTTAAGCCAATTGTTAATGGGGAGCATTAAATGTAAACAGCTTGAAGGCCAGACTGGTACATTCTCTCAGCATGAACTGACTGTGTGCTCGTCGTCATGTGGGAGCAGGCAGCTCCTTTCTAAATAGCCTGCGGCCAGTTATGGCTCCCTCCTCCCGACCAAGCGCTCCATCTGGAACAGTTGAGGTCACGTTCTGCTATCCCTTTATCCTTTGTTGAACCACAACACACACATAAAAAGATGACAATAATTTGTCTCTTGATCAGGTCCGTACAAGACCTCCCTGAATTGAGATCTAGTCCCTCAAGTGACACTGAAAATTATGACATTGTTAATAGTTAAAAATCTAGAAGTTTGACATGTTTGATTTCCTCATGTTAGTTCGAAAGATTGCAGGCTAGTTCTTTTTTATACAGAGGATGAAAGAACTCCGAGGTTGCCAAATCTCAAAAAGAGTAAAAAGTATTTGATACTTTGCTGATCCCTGAGGGGGAAATTCTCTTTTCACCTGCTTCCCCCCGGGGAAAGATCAGAGCACAGGATCAGGGCCCTCGAACTTACAGATTCAGACACAGAGGTCGAGACTCTTTTGATGAAAAGTCGATAAACTGAAATGAAACTTGTGTCCTTCGAGTTAACTGCCAGAAAAAGGTTAACTGAGTTCAGACTTAATACAAGAACACAATCCATGATAGGATGTTCTGTCCCTATCTGAAGCTTTCTAAGGTGCTTCATGTCACGTATAGTTGCTCCTTACAAGTATACTGGTGCACCAGAAACGTTGAAGTTCTATTTTATTAAGTCTGCACCAAAATGTAAGGCTTTAATGGCTTTTAAGACACTTGAGTTACCCTAAATTGCTGTTTTACTACTTCAATCCTCATTGAATAGGTGGAGAATTTCATTTAACATTATGTGTTTGACAGCCTCTTAAACACTTCTGAGAAGTGCTGGATAAATAATAGTTTTTACAGTCAGTGTACTGCCAGTAGCTGAGTTTGAAGGACTAACAAGATGCTGTGTAAATGTTTAATCTGTGGAACACCACCACCACAAGAGGACCACACAGTCAAACATGGCCCTCCACCAACAAGAACCGGTGACTCCACAGAGGAAGCTGGTCTGTGCAATGGTCAAACACGTCACTGGAGAAAGCAGACAGTACATCCCCTCAGCTGTGTGGGAGGGAGGAGAGGAAAGATGAGCATGAGTGACTTGAGTGTGGGCGTGCACACAAGTACCAGGCCTTTTTAATCAGGTCCACAATTTTCTAAAGAGGGAAACTCACGTGACAGCTGCAGCTGACACATGGTTAATTTTGAAGACCTCATCCTACTGTAACATACAAACACAGGTTCACATACTGCCACTCCCAGTTGGGCACATAAAAACTATTTTCTCCAGGGCTAAAACTTGTATGGCAGAGAAGTCTACTGGTAACCCGTGAAGGCCTCTTACTGACTGCAGTGCTACAGACTCAAACAGTTCCTCAGTCCAATAAAAAGAGTGAACTACTCTGAGGGGAATGTTAAAGGAACAATGTCCTACAGCTTCAATACAGCTGTCAGGGTTACAGGATGTAGCGGCTCTTGAAGCCCATTGTATTTAACAGATCTTCTGTATACAGCACAGACACATACTGTTAATATTCACATAAAACAAATTAAACATAAAAAACAACTCCCGTGTCGACTCCTGCTATGTCATGATACACAGCTCCACCTCAGGGTGTAAGTAGCAGCACCTCCTCCAAATGTGGTGCCTCCAGAGACAGAGCAAGTGCTTTAGCTTTTTCTTGGACATCCTTGTCATCTGCAGACCAACAACCTATGGACATTACCCAGACTGCCAAAGATAAACACAAGCAGGCTGCATTAATATACAAGCTGTGAGACATTGTCAGTGGAGAGGCTGGTACTTAGTAACCTTGGTGAGAAATGCCTCTTACATCTGCTGCTCCAATGCTGTCAACATCTGGATTGAAAATGCAGCAGAATGTCTATTGCTCAGTTTGATCACCACAAAAACAGCCTGGGAATATTTCTACATTCTTGCAGATGAAGAGGTATATGACCTTATGTCCTTGACTAATAAGTCAACAAACCTGCCATGCCCTTTTTTACACACTGATTTGTACATACAGCCAGCATTCAGAATGCATTACTGGCCAGAGATTCAGTTACAGACTCATGTGTATAATGGAGACTAAAAAGAGCTCATATGAAATGGCTTTCTTGCTAACAGTAATATGACCTTCAGTATGTTAGACGAACCCTCGCCATCTCAGGCTACATGGTCAAACTGAGTGACTTGTGACTGTTACACTGCTACACTGCTGATTTATTGGGACCTTGAAACTGTAAAGAGCGTAGTCCACAGAACTAGAACATTAATTAATAGTCTAAAATAATGTTACGCAACGTGTCTGAAGACGACCCTTTCATTTTTCCTTCTTTATTTTTCCACATCAAGAAGACTCTAATTAACAAAAGTACTCCACAAGAAGCAAAGATGTTTAACACGTTAGGAGTTAACTATCCACCAGTTATAATTTACCTTGTAATTTGCCTTTATGGAATATTACACCCAAAAATATCATTTGGTAACAAATACTAAGCATTAGAAACACAGAATAGAGTAAAGGCTGCCAATAAGAAAACAAACACAGGCAGCAGTACCATAATGCAGATTCATCAGCAGTGATAATAGTTGCTCTGCGCTACCTGGGTAAGAATGCACTGCATGATTATGTTGCTGTTTTGCTGGTCACTGGTACGCGGAAATATAAACAGGAGATGAAACAGCAGAATGCTGAATTTAATTTGAAAACTGACAGAAATGGTTATTTTGATGATTAGAGATGTTTGAGAAGCAATGCTAGCACTAACAGGGACTGAAACAGGGCATAATAAGGAAGTTGATATATAGGTGTCATTCAGACCTGCACATACTGCATGCCAGCTACCTTCACAAGCCAACATAAGCAATTTCACGGTTTATTATCATTTCTAGCACAGAACAAAATAATGTTGGTTTTAAAGACCAGGGTAGAATTAAAATACTGCTAATAGGTTCTTTTCAAGTTGTTTGAGGGCCCAGACGATGGACCTACTTCTTGTTCCTTTTCCAAGGGACAGGGGCTCATTTTAATGTGGCTTTATCTGTCTGGAGGTTTCTAGGTCACAACAAGGCTATTGCGAATTAATAAGCTAACCACACTGACATAATGTTAAGCTATGATAAAAGTTAATCACACTCTATAGACTGTTGATAGATCAGACAGATTACAACCTGCTTCCCTTTTCACCTCAGGTGCATCGTTTATAACGTTCTGCACAAAGTGTGACACAGCCGCTGTCCAAGGTGCTGAACCTGGGACAACCAGGCGGGAGGCGGGAGCTTTCTGAGGTGATTGCTGTTGATCACGCTTTTGATGTAGTTTACACCAGGAGATATCCAGAGGGACTTTAATTAAGAAGTATATCTAGCTATGTCTTTGCTATGAGTCATGAGCTTGGGACATACTGAACATACTGTTAATTTGGATTACACCGCCTGATTGATTTCAGAAGTTTTATTGGGATACTGTCTTGCAGTGAAAATCTAATTTACTACAATCAGAAATAATGTAGCTAAGATGCTTTGGAAAATCCATCCTCTATGGAGATAGACCAATAAATATTTTGGTACTCCAGGACATGGGAGATAGGTTACTGATAGAGAAATGCATCTGGTTAAAGTTTTCCTTGATAGAAAAACAGAAGTGTTTGCTTTGGCATTTAGAAAATACATACTTCACTTGCTGGGGGCGGCTGTGGCTCAGTGGAGGCAACGGTCGAGTAGAGTGGGTTGTCCACTAATCATTGGCCATTCAATCCCTGGCTCTAACAGTCCACATGTAAGTGTCCTTGAGCAAGACACTGACCCTCAAATTGTTCCCAATTGGCGAGCCAGCACCTTTACGTGGCATCAGCGTGTGTGTGAGAGCCAAATTGTGGAGCATTTTGTCTGCTTAAGTAGAAAAGCACTATTTAAGTGCAGGCCATTTGCCTTATCATAGTCAACTAAAAATAAACTGCTGTCCCTGTCTAAAAAAGCTACCCTGAAACAGTCTGAGAGGCAACATGCACTTGAGGATTATTACTGGCAGACACATTTTCTTCCTGTGGGTGCCAGGTGGCAAATGGTACACATAATGAGGGCAGACACAAAAAAATAAAACAAAACACGGGACTAAATTAGGTCTGCTGTTGTCTATGCTGGAATGTTTAATACTGACATCTAGAGGACAAATTTAAGGTTTGAAAAAGGAAAATTTAAACTATCCAGCTGCATCACAAGCTGAGCAGAGCATTTAACCTGTTACAGCGTCCACATCTGGAGGTATGTGCTGTGTGCCGTGACTGTAAAGAGAAATGTGTCCAAACAACTCACTGTGATCACTTCTCTAACTGTTTTGCTGTACAATGCTCATTAATCTGCCTGAGATGCCACTGCACCACAGCTGGTGCAAAACACTGTGTCACGAGCTACAGTCTGCATTGACACGCGGCTGCACTATCCACACGCTGATTCAAACCCACCACCCCCTCCTCTGATCAGCTAACCCTTCCTCTCCAGGGACACGCTGAAAGGAGCCGAACTAGAACATACATGCAGCGTCAGAGAATGACTCACAGCAGCATCCTACCAGTGCTGGCTAATTGTTACACCTGAAGCATACGCAACTGCAGTCCCTGCCTCCAAGGACACAGGACGCTCACATCTACCAGATGGCTTACTTACTTAAGTTAAAAGAGAGAGAGACGTGATTAGAAAAAAAAGATTTAGACAAACAGGCAGGTAGGTAGAGGAGCCTTAAAGCTTGCAAATCAACTCCACTCACCTTCATGTCTCCTCACTTCAGTAGAAGGTGGGAAAGTGGTGGAGATGAATGAATGTCAAAGGAAAAATGACAGTATTGGGGATAAACACAGACAGAGAGAAATGGTAGGTTGAAAAGGGGGGGGGCGTTGACAGAGAATAAAATGGGGGTGAGCATGTGATTGACAGGAAATGAAATTATGAAGAGTGAGTGGAAGAGAACAGCTGATGACAGAAGGAGAGGAGGAGTGAAAGGAACGAGGGAAGGAGCAGGAGAGGCTTAGTGAGAAATCCGCAGGTTGTGGTGGTGTTGCAGGAGGGAGAAGGAGCGAACGAGAGAGAGAGCAACAGAGAGAGAGAGAGACAGAGAAAGAGAGGAGGAGAGAGAGCGCAGCCGGCTGAGTCTAGACTGCCTCTTAAAGGCAAGTATCCGCATTCACAGCACACGCCAACCAATGACAAATGTCGAAGAGGCCGAGGTCTACCTTTGACTGGCTGGCTGTCTGCGAAGGGGATGGACAGATGGAAGGAAGGCAGCCAATGACTGAGGAGGAGGATAACCAAAGGAGGGGGGGGAGAAGGAAAGGAGGTGAACCTGCGTGTAGATGTGTTTTACAGCCAGAGAAAAGCATGCAGGCTGATCAAGGGCATCCAGAGCACTAGCCTTCACTCTGTTACTCCGGTCACAACAGAATGCAAGTTGTAGACAGATCAATATATTATGCACATTTTGACACCTAAATACTAAAACACGTGTGACAAGCTGAGGTTACACAATCATCTGTGATACTTGATACTGCATACCATTTTCTTGGTAACATGGGGGAACATCACAGAAAAGACATGCTATCTCGACACTGTTAACTGGCCATGAGCCACCCATCACTTTCTCTGCCTTTCGCTCTCTCTGCCATTGTCTCTTTCAAAGACATGCTGAACAATATGCCTCTATGTGACTCAGTTTCAGGAGGCAGAGACAGAGGCTCTTGATGACACGATGAAGAGTGCGGACCAGAGCCACTGCAGGCTCATCGCTGGCAAAATACAAAACAGACTCCAGAGTCCACGTCTCTTCAGCAGCTCCCCAACAGTCACCGATAATGCTACAAGAAGCGTGGAAGGGGAAAAAGGTGCTGTCATACACGTAGACCACCGCAGGAGAACTAGTTAACGAAGGTTAAGGCAAGAAAAGCAAATGAGTTGGAGCTTTCTGGAAGGTTTTTGTTCTAAAAATTTTAAATGGTTGTGGCATCTTACATGTTTTTCAAACTTTGGAAACATTTACCAGAAATCTGGCTCGACCACAAACTATCCGCCTCACATAAAGTTTGCCTGGCACTTTCTTGCCTCACTTCCACACAATCTTTGCACAGTTTAAACTATATACTTAAAAAAACTCATTACTCACGTACACCATTGATGCTAAAAGGCAATGTCTGGTGCAGTTCACGTCCTGTTCCCTTTGTTCTCACATACTGTGTAAGGACTAGAATAGGGGCAATAAATTCATTTGTCCGGTACCGTTCAGAGGTCTGATCTTGTGTTTGTTTGAGTTCCTGTGGCTTTTCCCTCTATCGTCTCTCACTCATTCTCTCCCTTTCTGTACCCCAACTGGCCCTGCCTGCTAAAAAGCCTATCTGCGTCAGCTGCACCTGCTGCCTCTGACTCTGTGCTTCACAGCAGGGAGGCGCTGTCTCCTAGAACCCAAACACACACACACACACACTCCGTACAGTGTTAAGATCAGTCAGACTCCATAGGCTGGAGGGGGGTCGCTTAAGAATGACAACAACAGCGCGTATGACTGCAAAGAGCATGTCGCTCTCAACACCATCTTCAAAGGCTCCTCACACACACACACACACACACACATTTCCATAAATCCTTTCACTCATTCTATTTTCTCTCCACTGCTGTGGGTCTGCATTGCAGCACTAAGTCAGGTTGTCAAGAAGCAAGTAACTTGGGTAATCCGTCAGATTGCTTCTGACGGCCATTACAAGTACACAGGCAGTCTGTCAAGAATTCATGTGGGCCTGCAGCTAAATCAGTAGTTTTCAGTACACTTTTTTTGGCTGATTCACCCTGGTAGAGTTGAGTGATTATCATCATCATCCTACTGTGTCCTCGCGATCACTGAAGTCCCGAGGCAGCACTGAAAAACAAAACTGCCTCATTACTACATGCTTGATAAATATTCATTTTCCCTTCATAGTTTATCCAGAGCTATTTATTGTTTATTTAAATATACAGGACAGTGCACACCAATCAACATTAGCAACATTTAGCAACATTGATGGAAATGTGCCGGGATTAGTTTAGATTAGTTTCAAATGTAATTTTGAGTGTCAAAGTTGTACTTACATACATTATGTTTAGAAACACAAAATACTACAAGTATAAGGGGTGCAAATGGTGCAGTTCAGACCTCTGTTTTTTTTTTGTTATGTTTTTGTGAGTGTTTGATCACTTGATCATGATAGGATCATTGATTGAATAATCATGTGACACACACAGTTAGAAGACAATGAAATAGGTGTAATGTGAATTATTTACAAAATATACAGCTTTAATAATAAAAGAGTAATTTGCTACATTAGTTACATAACAGGAGTTGGGTTGTAGTGGGTTGGGGGTGGGATCAGACGGTTATTGGCAGGGCAAGCTACATCCAACGTTTCTTAACGCCACCTATGTGGTAGTACTCCCTGAGACTTGTATACAGAAATCAGAGCACTTCCCTTTTAAGTAACAAATGGCCTTTTAACTTCATAATTTACTGCCCACTGAACATATACAGTATCTTTATGCTCGTTTCTAATGAGACCTCTGTCATATTAGTCTTCACTGTCTATGCTATGACTGACTTTGCCACTTGGTCGCCTTTGCTCAGTCTGTGGATTCATACAGCGAGCTATCGCCTCAAACCCAGTTTCAAAGGATGACAAAATCAGAGAAATGTCAGTCTCGCACTCCATAGCCTGAGTGTCACTAAAGTACCCGAGCCTTTAGTGACACTAAAGCTGACCATGTTACAACAGCAAACAATCGAGCGCCCCTCTGGCTTTCAGTGTTGAGTAAGCCTTATGTTTAAATACTCTTTTAAGGTCAGCTCTCTCTGGTTTCAGCGGAGACTGTGCAAGGGTTTGACTCCCTCACCCTGAAATGGCAAAGTGACTGAGGCAACTCCTCCCTATCTGAGTGTACAACTGTTTTAAGTTACTGACGCAGACGCACTGTACTGTCCGTACACTGTTTGTGGCGCTTTCTAAAGGGTCCAAAAAAGAAACGCTTGTTCAGAGTGATACAGTGAGCGAAATAAACATACAAGCATACACAGATATAACTGAAAGAACATTTAAAAGTAGTCTGTTTTTCTCGTAGGTTAATAAATATGGGATTTGGAATTATTCTCTAGAAATGGCCAGCTGATCACATACACACACACACACACACATACTCAGATAGACAATGTGAAAAAACCACTAAGGCCAAAATAGCAGCAACACAAAGGATGCAGTGCTCAAAATAATGCTTTTAGACTGGCAGAAACTATTAGTCACCTCTGAGAATAAACCATGCTCACAATAGGGATCCTAATTGACCAATCAAAATGTGCCTCAAAGACAAATATAGAGCCAACTACTTTATTACCAACAGTAAGGGGGCCGGCTTTGTTGGCCAGGCTTCACATCATATGACTACTGACACAATTAGGCCTGGTACCTACCAAGACTTGTGGCTTTTTAAGGTTGCACTCCGGCTTTCTTCTCTTTCGGCCATCTGTCTCCATGTTCCTGAGAGTAGGAGTCATCTTAACCTTGACCCTTTCTCTGTTTTCCTCTCTTCTCCTCTCACCCCCTCCCACACTCAGCTTCGGCTGGACAGATCCAGTTCTCTTCCACGAATCGGCATAGGTACCCAATAGCCAAACGAATCTCTTTCACCCCTGTCCTTCCTCTTCTTTACTCCCCTGTCTACCCCCTCCCAATCTCTCCTTCTCTTAGGTGTGGAAACAGAAATGTTGATCTGGCTCTGCGCTCACAAAGTGCTGCCAGGACCTCCAACCTAACTACCTCTTTCTCGACTGCTGAGACTGGTAATCTACTGTTGGCATGCTCTGTGGTATTAAATTGTGTTACTGGGGCAAAGTGGGTGCCGGTATTAGCGAGCGCTGAAAATGCAGCGCAAAAAGGCTGAGAGACTCAGTGAGAAAGGAGAAGTACCAACATGATTAATGATGTTTTAGGCTGGTGCCACACTAATGGGGATAAATACACGTTGTGGTCTCCGTTTTTGTCTTCCATCCACACTTAACTACTGACCGACCACTGATATCTTAATCAAAGTGGAAATCTAAAAATGCTGTCCTTTTGCAAATGCTGACATGTGACTGTCATGTGATTTCATGCACCTGAGTGCCACATGATCCATTTGAGAAACTGGACTAGCCTTTTAAAAAAATGGTAGAAACACTGTTTTGTTTCAGTGTGTAACTGTGAACTGTCAGTTAACATTATTAACATTTAAACAGCCCTTTACACAACTACACCCTGGAGACACCATATTTTACGGTTTCAGTTATGCCGTGCTGTTGTTATAAAAATCATTCATCCCCTTGTAAATGGACAATAAAGCCTTACTACTGAATAAAAGTAGATTTATGCTGCTTTTTTGACACTGATTAACAGAAAGAGGCCCATTGCTGTCAAAATAAAAACAGATCTAAACAAAGTGACCCAAAAAACATTACATCTGCAGGTACTCTGCTCAGTATTGTACATGGCTCATTTTGATGACAGGCCTCTCTCTTTGAAAATGACCACAATGACTGAAAAGACGTGCTAGCTGTTTGGGAAAGATCTACATAGCACTAGCATCCTGCCAGTGGAACAGCATGTGGTAAAAGGTTAAGGAAGGACACAGTTAGACACGTGAACAGAGTAACTAGGAACTAATTCATTAGTAGCGGATACGCCGACTGTGGGTATTTAACGACTATAGTGTAGTATGAAAGTGAGTTTGCCTCTATTCACTCTGTGTTTACCCACAGTGTAATGAACATTTGTGACCTTGGAGGTCTGTGTCCCCAAATGTGAGGTTAAATGATGAGAGAGAAAGAGAGGCAGACAGAGCAACAGAGGGAGGGAGAGAGGGAGAGAGAACGCTCCCTCCTAAGCTGGATCTAGTGGCCTGTGCCCTCCTGCTCTTAATCCTGGCTTCCAGCACATGACCCAGCTAACAGTATTATGGAGTGCTTTGATTAGACCTGCTGCTGTGCGCACGTAGCGGTAGACGTGGTGGCCGTGGGGGAACGTGGGGTCCTGTGCTTTGCCATCTCTTTACAGGAATGCCAGGCCTCTGTATAGACACATGTGAACGCATGCACACATAAGACACACACTGAATTAACCAACGTTTAACCTCAGCGTACACAGCCTACACACAGTGGAAGAAAAAGACACGAGGCTGGACGGATTAGGCCTGCAAGTCAGTGAGTCAGTGGATTACCCAAGCACTGTTATTCTAGGTGAAAAACTAAGAGTAATGCTAAAAAAACGTGCTGCTAGCATTAGCTGTGGATGATAGGCCACAGAATGAATAGCAAGAATGGCACTTAGAGAGGGGAATTTCACATGACAGCTTCAGCAGTAGGCCTTAATCGCATCAAGGGGTCTCGCAGTGGAATCATTTATTTTTAAGTTCAAGCAATTGATAGAAAAAAACAACCTTAAAATTAGGGCTTGGTATTGAAGGTGAATACTGAATTGTATCTATATCAGCAAATATCAAAAACTGTCCAATAAAAAAAGTTGGCACCGAGTTTGTGGCCACATATCATATATCAACACAAAGTTTATCGTCACTGAGTAAAGGTAGTGTTTTAGTAACTTATAATATCATGAAAAAAGGAGGGAACTGAAGCTGGTCAGATCCAAAAATAATACTTTAGGGGGTAAACTGTTGGGGAATTCAGGAGCACACACCTTCACTATGGGAGATGAACTGTATGTTGCATAACCAAAACCAATGTAGATAAACCACCAAATACATCAACACAAGCATGACAAACTAGTGACTGTCTTCCAAGTTCAAATTCCCTCTGGTCAATTAAGAGAATTTACCAGAAAACATCATGTTAACTTTTTAGGCCACTGAGGATACTGTATTGTGCAACAGCCACATCAGATGTCTGAACTACAAAAACTCCCAAAACACTGATGAAGATAGACACTCAACAGTCCACAGGCAGTTTCCAGACAACAACAACAACCTGTGAGCAACTTTGTGCACCAACAAAAATCAGTCTTGAATACTAGGCTAAATTCTGCATGGCAGGAGACGTAGCTCTGTGCTGTTACAAGTGCTACTACATCTACTGAGGCATGAATGAGTTAATCTTCAAATTACAGAGTACACTCTGTGTGACCAGTGTTATCTATCACATGTTTGCAGGTTGTGTTGCACACTAGCAGACTGCACTTTTCAACTTTAAGGAATGGCGCTCATTTTTGCATTTGTGGGGCCGAGTTTGCAAATCAGTTTAAATGTAGACACACACATACACACAATAACTGCACCGTGAAACTAAATCCAGCAACAGATCCAGTGCTTGTAATGTCAGCAAAGTTAATAAACAGAAGAACTTTGAAATTAATTCTTCACAGGCAACATGTCTATATTACTACTTTAGCTCTGAGCCTCAACTGAAATGCTTGCCTATAAAACACCATCATTTCAGATTATTAGACTAAATCTTTTAATGCAGCTGCTGTACAGAGCCCAGAGAGAGATATTTCGGGGACAGCATCGTTCGAGGCTGTGTGTGTGACATGTGCTACTTTCTTTGTGTCTGAGTGCTGTCGCAGCATGCTCAACCCTGAAGGAAACTCACTGTGACAAGTGGTCTGCTGGTGTTCCGGTGATGGAGGGTAGATGTGGAGGAGGGTGGGTTTGCCTGGGTCACCTCTAATCTTGCTGGGATAAATCATTTCCTTGAGACTTTTCCACCCATCGCCTCAAATCAGAACATCATCTTGCCCCGCCAGGAGGAGGCACAATGAAGCTCAAATCCCCCCGTTTTTACTCCACTAGAATTTTACGTGCATGCAGTAAAGTATTTCCATCATTTAAAGTCTGAACACATCATGTACTGCATTTGCACACAGCAGGAAATTTCTGCTGTCTCTTAGTTTGTTACTGCACCTCCTGCATTACCACAAACTTGCCGTGTTTCTATATTATTGGATAAAATGATGCAGCTGTTTGTTACCGAGGACCTCCCACGGCTTGGTCAGTTAGACAAAAGTCATGTTGCCTAGCTTTCTCTACAACGACCTATTGAGTGTGTTTATAGAAATAGTACATTAGTGGCATACTTGACAATCAATAATATTCAAATAAAATCAAAATTGTCTTTATATTGGTTGATAAAAGTTGCATATTTGGCCACTTACACTAGTGATGACAAACTGCTGGCAAGTCACCCACTGTTGACAGCTCTGCACTTAAGCTGCTCAAGCTAACATTGATGTTAACTTCACAGGCTGACCGAACACACTGCCTCACAGCCCAGAACCCTGGAGGATCTCAAGTCAGAGCTTTTAAGGTGCTGAGCCTGAAACAATGACATATGACTGGGAGCCTCAGACATATCTGTCCATCAGCTGTCTGTCACTACAAATGCCCAGCATCACTCTGCTGGTCTTTTAAGAACAGCAAGAATACACTCTTTGGCATTAAACTTTTTTAACCCCCTTAAAACTTTCACTCAACAGCTTATTGAGACACTGAAGCTCATGGTTTGAAAACTGCACTCCCATAAGAGCGATTAATGGTTATTATACATTTTGCAAGTTACAAACAGAAGTGTTTATGTGTAAAGAGTATGCTGACAGGTTTGTAGATTACAGTTCATCGTGAGGCTGGGTAAGCCTTCTCAGCATAACTGGGGTACTGGGAGGTCACTTACTGTAAAGCCATAGCGTGGCTGGAATGTGTGAAACATTACAAAGATGTCATCACCTGTTCAGTACAGGGAACCCTGGAGATTTTCATGATATTTAATCCTACTCTCTCATAGTTTACTGGCCTGACATTACCCTAGAAAAGCATCTTTGCTCAAGGATAGGACCTGTTTATTCTGCAGACACTCCACTTTCAGTGTTTTCCCCGGGGGGTCTGGTAGTACAGGAGTATTTTTGGTGGCAGTGCATTTTCCACTCTCTGTTCCAAAATGGCTCTATGTAACTGTCATAGAGCTAAAGAGGACCAATTATACAATTTACCAATTATACAATCCTCCAACTCAGTTTGAACACTCTGATTAATTCTTCTAATACTGTGTAAAGCAGTCCCTGCTTGTTAGAGCTTAAGGGAATGATTCAGTGTAATCATATCTGTTCACAATAGTATCTCCTCAACACTATACAATTATATGTCAAGCAGGTTAAATGAAGGAAATAATTCATCTTTAAGTCCTGCAGCATATTGCTTTTTTAGTTTTCACACTGTTGGACAAATCACTGAGTAAGGCAACCATGGTGAACAAAAAATAGTGTTAACATTATAAATGTAAACAATATATATATATATATATATATATATATATGAATGTTCAATGCCATTTACTGCCACTGCTTCACAATTTTTTCTACTCTACATGGGAAATCTTTGTTTACTCTGTATCTACTTCTATCACATATTACTCTAGAGTTTTGTTTTGTTTTGTTTGTTTTTTTTTTTTAAATGTTGATACAGAGATGCCACAATGGTGACATATCACCCCAGAAACCCTGCACCATGACAGGGTGAGACTGTGTTGACAGGTTACCGCTACCCTTTAAGCCAAATTAGGTAATGTTGCTGATCAGCACACCAAGAAAAACTTGGGTTATCCATCCCTGATGTAGAAATTGCAAACATGCCAATATTCTCCAATTACAGTACGGGCACACAGCTGAGCTGAGAGGGCTTTTATTCCTGATCACTTTTATTTGGGAAGCCAACTGGACCATCAAATGACATGTCACAGTGACTATGCTAACCCATTAAAGCGCCATCTGAAATGAGAAAAATGACAGCAAACTACTGAGAAAATTGGATTTTTAAATGGTTTGTTATGTAAGCAGCCAAGCCAGAACTCAGGGAAAACTGTATTGCATCAATATCATCTGATCTCTTGACATCCTGTCAGCAGCCATGATGGATGCATGTCAGCCAACACTGCATGAGTTTATTTTGAGTACGTCCACAAAAAAATGTGAAAATATTATTTGACAAATGACAGATTTGTGGCAACAATCTGAAAGTCAAATTCCTCACAGCACATATCTTCATTTCACTCTTATCTTGAAGATAATCATTTCCATTCAGTTACCCAGCATGCCATTGTTCTACCTGGCTTATCCCCACCCTGCAAAGTGGCCTCTGAACAGATACCACCAGATTCTGTCTGACAAACTGCCCCCACCTTCCAGGCTCGCTGCTTTCTGAGGTGTCACATATCCACCACTCGCTCTTGTTGCTAAAGGCAGTAGGGAGGAGGAATGATTTGGCTAGAAATAGCAGTGTCACATGAGTGTGTGCAGTGACCAGTCAGCCAGCTGCTCATCCTTACATGGAGCCCTGCCCCATCCGTACAATCAAAAGCAAATAGGCGGTAACATTATCAACACAACAGCACAAACCAGCACAGACAGGTCTATCATTCATCTTTGAGGCTTGTCACACCCTTCACTACTACTCTGGTGTAGAACTGTAAGAGCCGCGTTAAAATGGACACGTGAGCTCACACCTGTTCAAACATCAAGATTTCTAGAAACTCAGAGGAACTTTCACATGTACAAAAGAAAATCCCTGAGCCCATTTTCCCATGAGAGGAAATGAAAAACATGTCATGTCTGTATAATTAAATGAGAAAATATTTACACATAAGAAGTTTGTGTTTACACTGAGATCACAAAATTGTGTCTCAAACAATCTCAACGAAAGTGCACACTTTCCAGATCACATCCTTCACAGAGGCTTTTTGCATCATGCTGAATTTGATAGACAAAACAATCATAATAAACAATAAATTATGTCTTATTTTCACCAAACATCCCTCTCAAAATTTTGTCAATATTGCACAGTCCACCCACAGTGTGTGAGAGTAGGCCTTTGGAAATTAGGAGGAGATTTGGAGTTATCAGGGCCATAGATTTATATCCACCAGGCACAAAAATGCCTAAAGATATCATCATGACATGATATCATCCCAAATGCCAAGAATAACTTTTTCCATGGTTCTTTCAGTATTTCCTCTTTGCCATCAAACATTTTCCACAACCTCAAACTGACCCCAGGCCTTAGTGGCAAAATTATGACTCATTAAACTCGAGCAGTCCCTAGGTGCTCCTGGACAAACGTACTTGAACGAGGAAAACAGGAAAAATAATGTCCATTCTACCCTCCATAAATAAAACCACAATGCCTCACAGTTCAGCAGTAAGCCTGTCATTAGCATAGTTAACACCAGGCCAGCACCCAAACAAGAGACGCTCTGTGTGACAGCGCTTTGATACAGACCCTGCCGCTTACAGAAGGCCACCAGAAACACTACAAAACGGCTCTCGTTGCCCGAGTAGAGAGTGCAAACGGGGCCAAAAACACACAACAGGTCAGAGAAAGCGATGCAACGTGCACACGCAGTCACACACTAACTAGGGTAATAAACGACTAATTGTTTACATCTAAATGGTTTCCTTTTTTCATGGGAATCTAGAATCCAGAGGTTTTGTCTTTAAGGAGGTCATAATTTAAAGAACAGAGGTTTTTCTTGTATGCGTCACCATCTCCAATTTAAGTGAGGGTCTCTTGCTTCAAAGCAACCGAGACAGGAAAACTAACAGGAAGCCTATAGCCGCCAGCATGATTAAACAACTGAGTCAGTGCTAACTGTAAATGCTGATATTTGTCAAGAAGACAGAAGAGACCGTAAAAAACACCACAATCATTCTGTGAAGACATGTTGGTTAAAAAATCTGAGTATCATGAGCTATTAAGGCTCACTTTCGGGTCAGAGAAGAATGCAGGCCTACGTGACATCGGTAACAGGAGGACAGACAAGCATTATGGGATGGCAGCATTTTTATCGGCTGTAAGCCTGCCACTAGGCAGGAGTTCCCTGAAACCAGCTGCATACATATACATGTGTTTACACCACAAATATTTAAGTGTATAAATGCAGCCTCAAGTATTTTTTTTTGTGTCCAGACAACTTAGATCTGGTTAAATGCTGAGGCAAAAAAATGAACCAATGGTTGTAAAGTAGTCTAATTAAGAGCTGAAATGGGTTTGATTATTTTCCCAAGCTTTAATGGTGCCCTGACCCTGAAGCAATACTGAAATTAAATCATCAAGAGACTCACGGAACTGTGATCTCTTAAAAAATGTCTATTCTGGAGTTTATTAGGGCCCGAGCAACGAGTTGCGTGGGCCCAACGGGGCCATGCAACGAGTTGCAAGGACCCTCTTGTTTTCGGTCTGTTTATTATTATTATTATTATTATTATTATTATTATTATTTTTTTTCTTCTTTTTCCGCCTCTTAGATCGGCTTTTTGAGGGCCTTAACATGCGTGAAAACTTACCAAAATTTGCAGACGCGTCAGGCACGGCGAAAAATTTAATAATTTAGGGGTCTTGAGCATGGGCGTGGTAAAATGCCCTCGGTAGCGCCACCTACATTTTTAAACGGAACAGCCCCTCAAGCCCGTTGCGCCTAAAAATCTGAAAATCTGCACACATATGTAACATCCCATGACGCACCAAAAAGTCTCTTGGAGCCATATTCTAAACCCAACAGAAAGTATTTTTATTTTGACCGGAAGGTGAAAAAATTGTGTGTTTTTGGCCATTTCCAGGGGTCGCTTGAACGCGAACTAGTCCTAGACGCATTATCCCATTGACTTCAAAACTTAATAGTATGTTCTTAAGACATAGACGATGTTAAATTGCGGCAGATTTTGAGTTTTTGTTGAAGGGCGTGGAAGTTATGGCCCCTCAAAGTTCGATTACTCGCCACGAAACAGGAAGTTGCTTTATTTTTGCTATATTTCGGCCATACTTTGTCCAAACTGCATCAAACTTTACAGGATTGTTAATGGTACCTATCTGCACACATCCATATGTCAATATTCATACAATTGTTGTAGCGCCACCTATTTATAGCAGGAAATGACATATTTTATAGTGTGATGTCCAGTTTCTAGACGGGTGACCAGATTCACTTCAAATGTTGTCAGCCCCTCCTTGACAATTTTTGGAAGACTGGCTCCGAAAATTGTGAGTTTGGGTCGAAGCGTGTGCCGGTTCTGGCCCGTCAAAGTTCGGAAACCCAACTTCCTGTTTGAAACCTCAGATTTTGGGGTAACTTCCTGTTGCGACTCTCTACTTTATCCTACAGATGGAGCCATTGTATTACTCTTTGATGGGTTTTTGGAAGGGGGTCTCTGTGTGTGTGTGTCTGTGTGTGTGTGTTTGAGGGGGGAGGGGAAGAGGAGTTGATTGAGTCTGTGAGAAGCTGCCACAGGGAGGTTACAGTCAGGAGAGCCATGAGCTGTCACAGATGATGAGTTCTGAAAAATATTATCACAGAAAATAATTAGCATAAAAGCTTTTATTTTAAATTTGTTGCAACAAATTCAGGTTTCTTACAGCATTTTCCTTATTGAAAACTAAATTCTACCTGAAATGTATCAATAAAAATCTTCTTTTGCAGTTAATGTCACCAGTTTATAGTTTAGTTTTAATAGCATTCCCTGTCACTGATGTGCCTTTAATTATCGGTTCTATCAGGGATCATTTATGTGTTTATCTTACGGGGGTGAGCCACCTCACAGGTTGGTTATATTACCTGTTGACCTCAGCTCAGTGAGCTAAGACAATGTTTAATGCAGTGTTTTTTCTGATATGAAAATGGATATTATTCAGCACATCTAACCTCAGCAGGCCCCTCTTCAGAAACTCATATCTGCAGATGTCAAAGCTGGCTCAAAAAATTAAACTGGCTTCAAATTAATTTTAAGGAATTGTAGGTTATTTTGAATTCATGTAATCTTTCTCCATCACCCTTTCTGTTTCTTTCCATCTCTCTACTCATCTTCTCCCATATGTCTCCCCTTGACCAAAGCTGAGCGTGGATTGATGCTGTCTTTACAGTTTGGTTTTGATCAGTTAGGAAATTTCACACGGGGTCAGCTGATTTTTTCGTGTTACTCAGTGTACGGCGACAGGAAAAGTGCACTAGGTCCACGGGCGTCGAGGTGAACCAGCTGAATATAAGCCACTCAAGTTGACGACAAGTGCATTGAAAAGTAAAAGCTGCTGGCCTTTACCTTTTCTTTGTCAAAGCGCCTGTTCGGCAAGTAGTTAGTAAAGTAATATTTTCAGCCTTGTCCACAGTCTCATAACATGTTTAACAGGAAGCACAGCACGCTGGTTAAGCTCATGGCAAACTGTTACTAACAGCTAAAATGAAAGCTTGTCTGTATATAGTCTAACTGGTTAGTTTGTCACTAATCTCCAAATTTTGCAAATTGCTATAAACTTCACTCTCTTAAACCAGTAACAGTCTGAGCTGGACTGATAGGGGTCTGTATGGATAAAGATAAAATCCTAATGATACCCATCCCTACAGCTGGTTAGTGGCTTCGCCCTGACTTTAGGCAGATGAGATATTCACTGTTCAAATAACTTCATTATAAGCCTTGTTTAAGCATAAATGATTTATATATGCACCCAATAACAGAACTTAAAAAAATGCTTTTGCTCAAAGCTCAAAGCTTTTAAACTCAAGTTAAAACTGAGTTTTATCTCCTTTTGGGAGGGGGTATCTGTGTGTGTGTGTGTGTGTGTGTGTGTGTGTGTGTGTGTGTTTGTGTTTGTGTTTGAGGGGGGAGGGGAAGAGGAGTTGATTGAGTCTGTGAGAAGCTGCCACAGGGAGGTTACAGTCAAGAGAGCCAAGAGCTGTCACAGATGATGAGCTCTGAAAAATATTATCACAGAAAATAATTAGCGTAAAAGCTTTTATTTAAAATTTTTACATCTCGGAAGTGTGAACTGTTACGCCAGCGTGTGCCCTGCGACCTGCGTTGACCCCGCGGTTGCCGGGGTCCCGCGGTCGCCGCTCCCCCGACGGGCGCCGGGTGCGAGGGCCCGTTCAACGCTGCTCGCAGCTTTAATTCCAATTGTTTTCAGCCTCTCTCTCCATCACTGATAGATAGCAGCTTGCTTAATGTGCACTCTTCTCAGTTTCCTTTAACAACAACAACACGCCGACCTTTTCCTGCTATTTTCTGTCCACAGTGCTCGCTTTGACCTTTGTTAATAAAAAATGAAAAGACGTGGTATCAGCTCCACTTGATCAATGACATGCTTCACCGGGTTTTCAGCAATAACATGGATTAAGCAATGCCTGTACAAGTGTACATGCAGCGAGCACACACATACACACACACACACACACAGCATGAAGATTCCCACTCTTTCAGTGCTATCATGTGATGTTGCCATGGCGAAGGAGGGCTCAGACATAACAGTGCGATTGTGCTCCGAGGGCGAGGTGGGCCGATCAGAGAGACAGACTGTTCTCCGACTGTGACACTGCCAGCCCCGGTGCCAACTGCCCTTCCGCCCACAGAGATACAGACACACCCACTGGCAAAAGGGCCAGCCTGCACAGGGCCCTACCATCATGGAAACCAGAACAGACGCCAGTGCCTTTTCCATACGTCGTCCTCTAATGGCAATCCACAAGACCAAGGGACTTTATTCTTTCAGAATTCACTTCCAAATTATTTGAAATTCTGAATGCTCTCTGTCCTTAAAACTACAGTATGTAACTTTTGTCTAACATGTTTTTAGTTCAAATAACTTCAAAAGGTAGAGATGCTGTCAAAGCCTTTTGTAACCCAGACTCATTGAATACCCTGACAGCTGTGTAGAGATATTCCCTTCTGAAGTTTTTGAGGGAGCCAAGCCCTTCTGACCAATCAGAGAGGGCCAAAGTCAGGGGTAGGAGCTCACAACTGTCAGTCAAAATATGAACATGCTTCTGGTTTGCTACCCCTCTCACACTGAAGCTTCGAGCTAGTATTAGCTGCAGGAAGGTGTCCCTATAGCCGATTCATAGGCTAGCAAGCTCCAGATTCCTGTATCTGCTGAATATGGCGTATATGACAAGGAGATAGCTGGAGGGCTGGGTGGAGCATAATGGAGCAGGGAGAGGGAGGGGTGTGAAGAGCAGAGTGGTTTGAGTTTAAATGCCGTGTTTGTGCCAACTCAATGGCCAGATATTTCTATTGTGTAGCTTTGATTGCCTACTATGATGAAAAGTTCCATTTCTGACCTCTTACTTTAAGACAAAACCTCAGAGCAGGGTAAAAATTCAGCCAATATTTAAGTAACTTATCATGCAAACATTCCAAACACAAGCATCTCAGATCAGATAAGTTGCTGCTGTTCTTTATATACTGAATATCTTTTCCTGAATTTTGGAATGCTCAATTTGACAAAACAAGCAATCTGAATATGTCATTGAGAGCTCTGGGTGCTACAATGCCTAAATTAGTAGTGAAACCGTGACTACATCACGTAGTTTGTCCACCAAAGAGCTCTGACAAGTTTGTTTTTCAACTGTAAAATGGTCCATTTAGTAGATGCTTGGAAATAATTTATTGTCATCATTTTAAGACTCATGCATATTAATGTTAATATCTGCCTCAAAAATCCAGTATTAATGGAGATATATCTAAAAATATTCAGTTTGATGATGAAATTACACACAGGAAAACAGCTGTATTAGCCAGTTTTGCTTGATTCAATTATTTAATAACTAATTTCTTGGCCATTTAGGGACAGCAGAAACAAGTTGTGAACAAACCACTGACACCTCATCATTCTTTGAGTTAATATGGCACACTTGTTAGCACACCATTGCTTATTTCCACACCTAGCAGTCACACTATTCATCTGGAGTCATGTCTCTGGCCACATGATAAATGGAAGTCCAATACTCACACTCTTGAAGCTCTGTACTTGGTCTCTACCAACTCCTGAGGGAAATATCAGGCTCTTTAGTTGCTTAGTGCATTTAATGTAAAACACTTAATGCACAGCACTATGTTCACCAGCTAGTCTCTAACTGTGCCTGCCTGCTAAGGCTGACAGCAAGGCTATAAGAGTATAAGAACAGTGAAAGTAAACCAAAACAATAAAGGTGTGGTGCACTAAAAAAAGATGAACCTGAGCTGAACCTGACTATAAAGCACTGAGAAGCAGAATTTAAAATTCAAATTGTTGTTGTTTTAAATCAAATCAATTAATCCAATTGTGTCAGCAATGTTACCCCAGATTTTTCAAATCTGGCTTTGGAATACTGCAACCATGTATCACATGTATGTTAATCCTGCCCCACTGTGTGTCAAACAGAAAACACAGCAGAGTCTGAGAAAAAAGTACAGCCTGCATAGAAGGACACTGTGAAGTCATGTGGTGTGACATGCCTGCTCATGGAGGACCTTCTTGTCACAGAGTGAGAGGCCTAAGGTCAATTTAACATTGACCTGGACTAACTACATACACACTAAAAAGGTGGAATCATGGATGACAGAGAGTTCTTAGAAACTGCACCCGGCACGTGTAGTGAGAAAGCACACCTCGCCGAAAACTGGTCTGACACAGCTCTCTCAGCATCTTGTTGAACATGAAAACATTACACAATGTACACATACCTCTTCCACCCATACAAACACCTCGCACTTACCCCTCCTCCACCGACAACAAGCTTCAACACAGAACTTCCAAAACACAAGCTTAAGCTGTCTGACTTGACTGCTGTTTAAATATGCACTGCTCTGTGTCTGTTATGAACCATTCGGATTTAAGGGTTAGCATAAAATAGAGACTCTATTGACAGTGTGGTCTAAGCTGTGGCTGAACCCAGTCGCCACAGAACTGCCAATTTAGTGTGAATCACTCTGCCTCGATTGTTTTTTTCCCCCCTTTTTTTCCAAAAGGATTATACTGACAAAGGGCAGGTCAAAGTACAGTCAAATTATAAATTGTATCTGTCCTCAGTGTTCCTGTGAACTCACCTTAATTCCAAGAGATAGTGACAGAAAAATTTAATCAAGGCTCAGTCAAAAGGAGGGCAACAACAGTAAGCTTTTCTGTCTGATGAGACAGCTTCACTCCCAAGAGACTCACTGGGGTTCAAGGCAGAACTTTGTCCTACAATGTTTCTTGGAAAGTAGGTTCCCCTAGCAAGTCCGACAGCTTCAAATGCAAAATGGGATTAAACTGTGTGGGTGCAAGAACTTAAAATTTTTATAAATCCCTGCATGACCGTGTTAAAACCAGCGGAGTGAGCTTAGAGGCCATTTCTAAGCTGGCTGGCTACTCTTCAAGAGTTGCTACAAATAGTGTATCTAAGGTATGAACGGGTGAAGGGTGTGAGGGGCTGCAAATAACTTCCAGCACCATTTCATTATTACTTAAACAAAGGAGGGATGAGAGAGGGTGGAGACATTATCCTTATCACTAAAGGAAAAACAGAAGCCCCAGACTGTGCCCTCGTGTTCACATGAAGAATAAAGGTGTGTAAAAAAAAGGGAAGTCATTAATCCACCTATCTTATCACAATATGCTTTCATATCAGTCTTACAGCCGTCATGGCTAGACAAGATACAACAGTTGCATTTATCTGTGTCAGTCAATGAGCCACTGCTGTGTAAAAGCAATGATGTTACTTTTTTTCAGCAAAGCTTTTATGGTAGAACAACTAAAGGAAAACATGTGTTTGTGACAGACCCCAGCATTCTTCTTCTTTCTCGCTCTTTCTTATCACAGTATGGAGATCAATCATTAACTCACAAACCCCATTCTGGCCACTTGAATGCTATGTTCTTCCACCGCCTATGTAGGCTATAGGATAAGATATCTTTACTGTGGGGTATATAAAATAGAGGTAATATAATATAAAGATTGGATTTTCTAGTTGAAACAACAGGGAGTGGAAAAAAATAACAGGAACACACGATGATATAAAAAAAAATCCATACAATAAATATGTGTAAGGCTAATCTTGCATGTTGTTGTTTTCAGACTTACATATTTTGACTTCAGTAACTCTTTCAGGACTGGACTATAACTTTTAATGAAGAACTTCATTATGCACTTTATTTCTACTTTTTTTCTTAGGTACTTCTTCCACCGCTGCAGAATTATTTTGCAGGATGTTCCTGTTTCTCTTTCCACCCACCTGTATGTTCACTGTGCATATGTTCCACTGTTTGTGATTTTTCTTGACAAAAAATATTTATCTGTCATGGTGACAAAAGGAAGAGACTCGCCCTGAAAAAAGCTGCTGGGGCCTTAGTAACAGGAACACAGTGAATGTCACAATAATTGTCTGGCAGATACATATCTGTTGGTGAACAGGTTTATTTCCCTATGTCACAGAGAGAATAAAATCACAGATTGTTATCAGAGTAGACACACCAGTGTGGTGACAATACAAGTTTGTACCCCTCAGCTCTTGTTGGAGACCAGGGAGGTGACCTGAGGCACTTCTCAGATGCCTGAGACAGTGAGTGTACCCTTACTTCTTATTGTTATTGAGCAACGGGGCGGCAGTGGTTGCGTACAACGCGCATGCCCAGTTGTCGACCCGCCTTGTCGTCAAACAGTGTCTGCTCTGCGCACGAAAAGCTCAACAGAGTGAAATGAACTCGCGTGATTAACAGTCAAATGATTAGTAGACGCTCGTTAAGAGCGGCGCTCTGGGCCAAGCCCTCGCCCTTTTTGCTTTGCCTTTTTCCAGTTTCCCACACTGGTTCAAACCGGTGAACGAGCCGCCAGACACTGGTTCTGAATCGGCGCTATTGTGATACTCATATCGGATGTGGAGTCACACACGTGTAGCAGCTCCATTCACTCATTTAGTTGCGTGCGACCAGTGGCAACAACATAACGAGCAGGCTAACACAAAAATGTAGCCGTTCGAGGTGAAATGCAACATTCACGGTGATGTCTGTCAAACACTACGCGGTTATGAACTGCCACAGCTGATTGAAATACACGGACATTTCTACTTCACGCCGTATTCACACTTACCAGGCCCGTTCATCCTTAAACGAAGCCCAGCGAAGACGCTCGCCACAAAGAAACGCGCAAGGAAAGTGGCTAAACAAGATACAAACCCCCGTCGACGGGTAAAACACACAGGGGCAGCGGGTTTTTTGTTTTTTTGCCAGACAAAATGTACTTACCAACGAAATAGGACACCGCAAAGGGGGGAAATGTGCTGTTCCTCCTCGCCTCCACGCCTCTATCTCTGCCTGTATTTTCCCAGAACCGTTCTCCGTGGGTTGCGTCGAAAATGTCACAGATTCCAGCAGTGGCCGTCGTCCCCCTTCGGAGTGGTTGCCCTCCACTCGGCTCGACTTATACGACCATGTTGCCCTGAATGTCGCCTGCTGCTCTCATCCGGGCGTTTAGGGATTGAGCCGTCGTCTCAAACACTGCTCAGGATGACAGCTTTGGGATGAAGGAGGAGGTGGAGGAGGGGGGCAATAGCGTGAGACAGGGAAGGAGAGAGAGAGGGAGAGAGAGAGAGGAGCAGTGGTCAATCTGTTGAGGGCATAGTGACACCATATAGGGGGGAGAGGAAAGAAATATACATTAATGTGTTTTGGAATATATCTAAATAAACAAAATTAAAATACATAAGTGCATGTACATTATGTTCTTAACATGATTTCTTAATTCAGAATATGTTCGAATGCATCTTGCAGACAATGTTGACAGTTGGTTATAGCATGAATATTTATACTTGCTTAATATTATTTTCTTTAAATCATTGCTCACGTGCGCAGCTGTCTGCTCTAAGAGAAATGTGAATCGTTATTTTCCGCGAGGCCTCTGGGAATAAGAGACTAGACGATGTGTTTTTTACGAGCGAAGATGAAAACACAAAGCACAGTAACGGAGTGTACAATCAGATCTAGTTATAAGCAAACACGCAGTCCTGTTCCCCTCCCCACACCCTGCTTTCATTGCGGATTTTTTTTTATGGTTGAGACGGAAAAGACCCGTGCCGAGCAGAGGAATCTCGTCTTTACGAGTCATGTCATTTTTTATTTATTTATTTTTAGGTGGAAAAAAAATCCGTAATTTAAGCAGAATTTCTCTTGACCTCGCCGTCTCTGGTGAGCCTCAAAGGTGAAACGTGGGTTGCGTGTGTGCGTTGTGATCACTGGGTCGATGGTAATGTTTAATCCGTCTAAATATTGCCTTCTATTATGGCTGTGGCCACGTGCGCAAGGCATAAATGTGTTACGTAACCGGCCGAGCCAGTCAACAACAGCAGTGGGTGGGAGAGAGGGAGGAGGGGTCGTTTGGAGGGTAATTAAACCAACCTCAACTCTATCATTTAAATTTACAGAAGAGAGCCAACTGAAGAGAGCAAATGCAGAGATTTGTTACGCTCATAAAATGTTGAATAATTAAAAAAAAAAAAAAACACACACACACACATACACACAGAAAGAATCTCTTGTGACATTTCCAGTTTCACTTTGGTTTTTCCCTAGAGTGGCTTCAAAGTTAGTTTGAAACACGCCATGTAGAATTTAATGATAATATAAGTGCACTGGTGTGTGTGATGTGAGAAATAATTTCCCTTGCCAGTTGTATAAATACTGGATCTTGTTGAGACATGACTTCTACTCCATTCAGCCAATGGTGGGGTGGAACAACTGACTCTTACTGACTCTCTATACAGAGTTTCTCCCACGCCTAGCTGGGCCTACCTTATTATTCCACACCGGACTTAACATTTGTATAAATTTTCTCAACCTACACAAGACCACAGCCGTAACATATTACCAGACAGACCCAAACTGTATTTAGCCTGGTGGCCAGCTCTCTCCACTCACATACATTTACATACTCCTTCACAACAAATCCAATGGGCCTTTTGCTTTTATAATAATCCTGTGAAATCAAGGGTCTGAGAGCAGATTCACAATAGTCATAGAACTTTTTTTATTACTCATCCTGGACAGTATAAAAATAGCAATTTATATACTGTTATTATGGGGTTTTCAACATTTACATATGATTTCAAAGCCCCATCTGGCATCCTACCCACCCCATCCCCTGAAGGACTGGCCAACACACAAACAAAGGACCTCTGCAATGATTGTACAAAGCTGTGGTTATCAATTACTAGCGTAACTGGTATCAGTTAACATGGTAACTGATAACCACGCTAGATTTATTGTAGACATTTTCATACAAGAGAAGGGACGGTTGCCAAACTTTGTGGAATTTATTAATCAAGCCCCAAACAATGTAGTTAAGCATCAGCTTCAGGCCTTATCTACCCAAGGGCTACTGTATGTACAAAGGGAGGGCTAAATTTGCAATTGTATAAGAATGAGATGTTTTACCCAAAGCAACAAGAAGGCCACAGCATCAGCTTGGGCTCAAACAAGATTCAAATCTCTACGTGCCGCACCAAAAATTGCCTACCTTGGTTCTGTGACAGGAAAGGGTTCAGATAGGTAAGTTCTGAACTGGTTCAAAGACAGACAAAAATGAATGAATAAAGATTTCTGTAGCTTGGTTAGATCAGTGACAGGTTGGATCAAATTCTGGGTAAAGAAGATTCCAGAAAAGATGAGAAAAGACAGAGTTTGTAACATATTTTGGATTGGATTAAACTGTGTAACACAAATGGAGATTGTATCGGCTCATCTAAATGGATGATTTGCAGGTCTCACCCATTTTTAAGATGCTCCAAGGATGGTGATACAACAGATTCCAAGACAACAACAATCTGAGATCTACCGTTAACTTGTGCTTAGTAGGATCAATGTGAATACTGTCATCCATCCATGTTTGAGAAACAAAAAGTTTGAGAATGACATTTTTAATTTTAAGACTGAGGAATGTCAAACTCAAAAACTACCTGAACAAAAGACATAAAAGTTTTATGTAGAGAGTCATATCAATGCAATTTATTTCCTTTACTCAAGTTGAGTACTTCTTTTTTTTTTTACTTGTCAACCAAACATTAAAGGGTCAGCATCTTGTGCCTCAGATGTACTGTCTGCTCTCTAACAGTCACACAACAAATACCACAGCTTCATCACAGTTCCAGGAAATTGATCCTCTTTGTTCTTGCTTTCCTGGAGTCTGTTCATACCATGTTGAGTTCCCCACAGTCAGTGGTGTTGTAATAAACATGTCTGAAAAATGCTTTAAAAAATACAGTTGTTTTGCAGCATGCATCTTACTATCTTCTCGGTGACAATCAAATGTACACTGTGTGTGTGTTTTTCATCAACTGAAATGCACCAGCACCATCATTATGTTTCTAAAGAAAAACAAGAAAAAGGAACGTTTTTGTAGTTACACAACTAACCTATGGGTTGGCAAACAGACCACGTATGTAAAAGCCATTAATTAAGTAAACTGCAGCTGAGCTTTTGTCACACAGGATAATGCACACATTCTCTGTTGGTCTCGTGTCTTGGCAAGTCTGGTTGGGTGTGGTGTTTACCAGATTTTCTGAATACACTCCCACCACTCAAACAAACCTTTACTCTGAATGTGTCATATGCACTATAATCTTTACAGCTTCTGAAAATCAACACATTGTAGTGATATGAACAGCTAAAATCAAACAATGTCATCAGAATTATATGAATTTTGTGCATGTCTTTACAGATGTTTTTGTTCTGAGCTTCATAAATGAATATTTATTGGATATTTATTTTGGTTTTTAAGTTGTTTATGATGCATTAACATTTTCTTTCCTTCAATCTGTTAATTTAATGCCTTTCTTTACAAATGCCCATAACTTTTTAACACAGACATGCTGGAATCCACTTACATAACCAGCGCTACTGTGAGATAGATTGTTAAGTTCTTACTTGAACAGTTACCATGGTGTTACCTGCTGTATATATTCTGACTGTAAAGATAGCTGTCTCATATTATCATGTTGGATTTTCAGACATCATGTGAAGTGATATTTACTGTATGTCTGTTTTTTTTGCAAAACTATTCTGTAATTTAAGGTGCTGTAAAGCTGCTCTGTAACTGTTTGTTATTGCTTTGTTGAACCGTAACTTACTCTGTTTTACTTTGCCTCTGTGTTTGTGTTCTGATCAGGGCTGTCTGTGTTCTATTTTTAATGTAAATTAAATGCTTGACATTATGGTTATTGTTTTAAACTTGTATCTTGATTTTAGGCTGCAAGTGATTATGGATCAAAACTAGCATTCTGGCACTGTCCCAGAGAAATAAACAAAAAACAAAGTAAACTCACCTGTAAAGTAAATCTGGTTTAAAGGTCACTTGACTGAAAGGTAGTGATTTTATGTATTTACCATAAGTGTTGACAGTGGGCAGGAGTCTATTTCTTTTTTGTTTAGCATGATTGCTTTTTCTCCTACACCCACTGGTTTTTATGTTTACATTTAGAGAGCCAACAGGGAAACAATTGTAGTAATAATTAATATTAAAATTAGTGAGGATAAGAATTCTAGTTCCATGTGTTACAGTCATGTGCTTTGTGCATCCAGTGAGCACCTCTCTCTTAGCTACATGCAACTGGCTTGCTTCCCATGTCCTCATATTGTTTACCCTGCTCCTATTTTCTTGATTGGTCTGGTTAAACCAGTAAGGTTTTTGTCCATAATCCTGGTTCTTTGTCTTTGTCTCTCCAGGGAACTACTGGATATGGGTAACAGGCCACTGTGTAGCTCCCTTCTGGGCCTTTAGGGACTGTAGGTGTATATCATCAGCTCTAGATGACCATGCCACTGTAAACCTACCTTATTCTTACAAAGCCAATGTGGACTAAAAGATCAACGTTGGTCAGATATTTTACATACATACAACTTGTAAATTATGTTCTGAATGGACACCTGATGCTCATTTTCCTCTTTCTAAAATTTCAAGCATTTTAAATGGACCTCACACAATTCAGTTAATGCAACAAATATTTGCTGCCATCTTGTGGCAAAACAGGAAACAGCTGTGACACTGCTTTTTCCCCACTCAATAAGGCTAAACTTTGATTTGCTCTGAAATATGTGGATATCCAACAAGAAACCAAATAATAAATAATTAATGGTCTAAATGTTACTGTATTCCATATTAAACTATGCTAATCAGCTGCTGGCAGTAGTGTCCTATTTACCATGCGAACAGGTAATCTCTCAGCAAAAATGTCAAAATATTCCTTTTAACTTTTGTGTAGTGACACTGTGACAATCTAACCTGTGTCCTTTCAGAGATATCATTCCTCGTTTGGATACTCGATACAGAAAATCCTCTTCCACTGCATCATCTCCCCTTCAGTCCCACACAAAATGATACAGTCACATGGATTCAACAGGCCACATCACCTAAAAAGATGGACATAGCATTAACCAAGCAGTTCTAACTTTACTTTTCATGTTGTAGTTGACTTGACTGGAGTTAAGAGATTAAATGTGGTCTATGGTTACTGTAAAAGCTGTGTTCTTACTGGCATGGCCAGAGTAACCTTGACCAGACCCAAATTATGTTCATTTAATCTGGGGCTTTCATTTAATGTACATAATGAAATAATTAATAATAAAGAATCCACTACAAACAAGTTGATAAGATACAGTATGTTCAGTGTGTGCAGTGTGTACAGTATAGCTTATCATTCATCAGATGTTTTGTGTACATGCTGCTCCCCCCTCCCCTCCTTTCTCACTGCACACACACATGCACGACGTGCACACGCTCTACGACACACGCACACAAACATGGCGGCCTCTGTTTCACCGCTACGCTCCTCCTTCAGGATTTGTAGCCCGTTAACGTTACACCATCACTGCTGCCGGGCCAAACTGCGGATGCACAGAAAATGCGAGAGTCAAAGGAGACATCTACATCAGTCGGCGACGAGGTAAACGACACCGCGTTTAAAAAAACCGCTGTTTTTCCCCTGTTAATGTACGGTATTACTTTGCGGAGGGATGGATGAGCGACGCTTCAGCCTCACCGGTGAGGGCGTGTGTACCGTCACGTGTCAGAAAACGGTGATTGACAGTAGGTTTCACCGTTCACGGTGGAGAGGGCAGGTTTAACGGACATACCTCTCGCTGGGAGGTCAATTACTTGTCTGAATAAACCGAAAATGCTGTCAACAGACCGGTCGCAAGTACGTAGAACGGCGCAGTTTCGCCGGTTGTAGCTTAATGCTTCATTCGTTTAATATTGGCTGCTGCTGCTAGAGGACGGTTAGCTACACTTGAGCTATAAATTACCGGGGCTAATAATTACCGTTTATCGTTGGTTTTTTAAGACATAGGTGTCTCGTTTACCAACACCATTTCAAAAAACAAAATCGTAAATCATTATTCCACTCGGAAGACAAGAGCAGAGTAACAATTATTCGTTAAAAATTTGCTTTCGTTCCAGTCGTTTCTGTTACCATGGCCGGACTAACCTCCCAGAAGGCTCTGGGGCAAAAATTGTTCTTGGGTCCCATTTCACCCCCAGGTGCAGTTTATTTATTTTTCAAGATACCAGATGCAAGTGTGCGTCTTTGTCCATGCACATTATAATCTATGTATTGTCACAAAATATATTTACACTTAATTAAGTATGGTATGTCAAATTATTATACTTTGAGAATTGTGACAGATTTTATTAGGTGTTTGTTGCTGTTTGTAATTATGTGCTAGATATTTTTTGTATTTTGTCTGTTGTTCAACCTGTGATGTGTTATGAGCTGCTGATCGACCTCCCTAGGCATGCTGCTGTGGTGATTTCGGGGACAGAGTTGGCTCGTCAGCTCCACAGAGAAATCCAGCGTGATGTGGAAGAGCTTGTAGCTCAGGGCAACATGAGACCCCACCTAGGAGTGGTCTTAGTGGGGGACGACCCAGCCAGCCGTACATATGTTAGGAACAAGACCCGGGCAGCCAGCATCCTCGGTCAGATATGAGCACTGCACACATTCCTGAATGTGACAGATCAACAAACGCAGCACAGATCAACATAATGCATATCACTTTTTTACACATGCATTGACATAGATGCACATGGATGAACAGGTTTTTCATAAGCAAATCTAATTTAACGTGGTACTTTCACACAACTGCAAACTAACATGCACATGGCGACATTTTGAACATGGAGCATGTGTGTGATGTATATGTGCTCTGCAGGTATTTCCAGTGACACAGTAGTGCGGCCTAGCTCGGTCTCCCAGGAAGAATTGCTGGAGCTGATTGACAAGATGAACCGCGACTGGAGGGTCAGCGGCCTGTTGGTGCAGCTGCCACTTCCCGGTAAACACGGGACACAGCTGCAGAGTTTTTCTCACTGACATTAAAGTTATCCAGTGTTAGCTAGTCTGTGCCATTCAATTTGTGGTGATGCTGTATAGTAGAAGTTTGGCCTCTTTAATAGCAGGTCTCAAGTGTACTGCCTTTGAATGACCTGACTTCACCCTTATTGACTATACACAAAGGTCACATCTAAATTTACCTGAGGAACATGAGCCTGTTGTAGCACATGTCACTGTATAACAGAATATTACAAGCTACTAGACCTGAACTGTCTACTAACAAATATTAACACACATAATTAAGCTAGTTTTGTTGACTATATCTTCATTAAGTTAAGAAGTGGAAAGTTCAAATAAAAGGATTATCATAAATCATTTACTTTCTTTTTATTCATTCATTGGTATTTACTGCTATTTGTTGCTCTGTTTGTAACCCGGGCTACATCAGCCTATCAAGATTTTCTCTACATATCATTTGTGTTTGTTTAGCATTGTATATTTTCAGGAGAAATGGCTAGGCTGGGGTAACTGTAGGAATCAGAGCAAGGAAAGAATATTTATAGAGAGACTGTACTAGGCTAATTGATGGAGATATTGGAAAACGTAACCATATTGTATGTTTAGAACAGTATGTAGTGGAAGTGTATAGTTGAGTAATCAACAATTAATCTATATGTTGTACACTTCATTGTATGCATTATCACTGAGTTTCTGTCCAACTCCTTCCCTTCTTTAGAGCACATCAACGAGCGAGCAGTGTGTAATGCCATCGCTCCAGAGAAGGATGTGGATGGTTTCCATATTGTGAATATCGGGAAGCTGTGTTTAGACCAGAGGTCCATGGTGCCTGCTACACCTGCAGCTGTCTGGGAGATCATCAAAAGAGCAGGTAAACCGCTATTACCACTGCAGCTCTGTTACCACTGACCAATTTTTTAAACTCATTAAAGACCAAATAAACTGAACTAAATAAACTGAACTGAATGAAGCTGATGATCAATATTTATCAGGGACCTGTTTATTGCAATCTGTTACTTTTGACTTTGCTGTTACTTTATGGCATTATTGATATTCTTTATAAGTCTTAATATTATTTCATATAAGCAAATTTAAATAATTTTTCAAAATGTGAGCTCAGCTACAGTTGTAAAAGTGCTATCTGTCTTGTACCTCAGATTTAACTATGTTCTGTTAGGCATAATATAAAGTCATCAAACCTCAACAAATGTTTGATATTAAGAACTTTATTTAAAACTTTAAAGTTGTTTGTCTCTGGAGACAAAGGGAGGAGCAGGCACAGATATTGTGTTCCTGTCTTACCATGCAGGGCCCACTAGATGGTGCGTAACAATGATTTTCCAACCTAAAATCTGTCTAGTGTGCTAATATGCTGGACCAGTCAGTCATCCTGTTGACCAGGTAAAGGATGTAAATATTCAGTTCTCAAATAGTCATTTAAGAACTAGGGCTGAATGAGCTGTACCATTTGAGTAGGTAAATGAAGTTTTCTCACAAAATGCCATTAAACTATGATATTAGAAAACTGTCATGGGAGGTAACCTTTTGGCTGCCTTACTGATCAAAGCCAGAAGAGGGTGCTGTTCATGTACAGGCAGAGGTAAAGTCTTGGTCCACGGCTCGGCTGGTCTGGTTAGTTCAGTTCAGGTAACCACTGTTACTGAGAAATCTGACTGCTGGTACCCACTGCCAGAAAGCAGGGCTCTTAAAACCATGCAAGGGCAGGGAGGGTTTTTGATGATACTGGAGGCTTTTTTGAATGCAGTGTCGATAACGATGGTGTTAATGATAAGCACCCTCTGTGAAGAAGTGTGTGACCCTGATGGCTGTTTTCACCATCAGCTATCAGAGAATTCCCATACCAGACAGTGTTGAAGCAGCTTAGGATATTTTCTACAATGCTTTGTAGAATGTGATGAGGATGAAGATTCTTCTCTTCTCTGGCTCAGCACACTACTCAGCAAAATGATTTGTCTGCTGTCCATCTGTATGTTCAGGATGTTTTAAAGGCTCAGAAGTTGGTCAGGTGCCTAAGGTGAGATATCATATCAAAACTGAAAAAAAGGCTTAGATAGAGAATCAGAAAGTATATAATAAAGGCCTTGATTAATTATTATTTTTAACTACCTAAGATTGCTGGAAAAAAGTTTTGAAAGAATGCCAGCTTTCTCATCTTGAAGAGCATTTAAGGATGTGTTCAGACTGACTTTATCCTTGTATGAAACAGTGCAGCCCCTTCATTCATTTGAAGGCCAAAAAAACTGGGCAAAAAACTACTCTTGCCAGACACATCTAGCAGAGCGCTGCCTTGGCCGGTCAGATCGGTAAAAGCACACTTTTGTGGTAGCTTACTTTATTACAGCTTACAGTTGACAGCATGCCTGGTCAACATGCATATCTGTAACACAAATCAGCAATTTTGTCAGCAAACTGAGATATCTGTCCAATACAATATACCTATCCTCCCACTATTAATAACTTTAATGACTTTTGTCATCAAATTATGGAGCCAGGCTGTTGTGGAGCCAGCAGAACAACCTCCATCCCACATGCCTGTATGATCAGTCAATGGTTAAATACTGCCCTAGGCTTTGTGTCACATTTTTGTCTCTGAATTTTATGTTCATTAAATGATTTTGCTCATTGCACATTCTAGTTTCAAGTTGTCTTTATCTGAGCTGAGCAGGACAATTTATTAAAAATAGTTGACCCTGACATTGCATTTGTGCAGGTATTGAGACAGTGGGAAAGAATGTGCTGGTTGCTGGACGCTCCAAAAATGTTGGAATGCCTATTGCAATGTTGCTGCACACTGATCGCAACCATGAACGCCCTGGGGGTAAGTGTGTGTGTGTGTGTGTGCGTATTTGTAAGTACATAAATGAGCCATTGTAATATGATTGGAGAGCTGCCCTTTGTATGCAAATGATGTTGCACCATCTTGGCTTTCCCTGAAGGATCTTTGATGCTTTGTCAGGATGTGATCAATAAAGACTCCTCACCTTTTTAATCAAACAATAAATGCTGATGCACGTCCTGCTGGAGGAGTTCATAAAGGAAAAAACCCAGGGAGTGTGAAGGAAAAGCACAGGGCGAGACTTTTGGCATTGTACACCACTGGAGAACGGATCAACTTTCCTTATAAGGGTGTAGGAAGAAGGAGGGGGGGTTGGGAAAGGTATTGCGTGAAATTTACTGCTTAGATGAAGCAACAAGATATGTTTGACCTGTCAAAGTATAGCAGTGCTACATTTACATCAGAAGCTGCATGTAAACAAAAGTTATCTCAAGTCACAATTCTATGTAATATCTGTCCCCATATTCTGTGCATACCTCAAAAGTGATAGATACGCATGAGGCAGAGACATAAACAAATCAACCAGTCTCTCATACTCTCATGCTAAACAGGTCATATATTAGCAGGCTAACATTAGTTCTTAGTGGTCCAGTTAGCTAGTTAGCTACACACCAGTTACACTTGGCAGTTATTGGCTTATTGGGTGTAAATATTTAATAAAAACAAAACTAAGAACTAGTTTGTGTGTTGCAACCTGCCACCAATTTTGTGATATCTTAAACTCTTAATAAATTTACTAAACTTGCAAAACTTACTAAAAATTTACAGCAAAACTAGGCAAAGTTTGAACCTAACTCTCTAATTGCTCTCGGCCTTCTCAATCTTTACACCTGAATCAAATGTAATACACGCCCGTAACACACACCAGATGTGTCATACACAGAAAGAAAAAGTCAGGGTGTGGATGACATGATGTTCCTATCCTGTAAATGTGATAAAATTGCTGCTTGATCTGTAAACAGGGAAAAGAGCAGTGGAGTATCCTGATGTGCTGACTGGTGTCACAGTGGGATTATGCTCCCGATGTGGGTTTACCAGCGTAACAGTTGGTGTGGGTAGTTTGATACACATGATATACTGTGAATGTGAGTTTCCCTTTAGAGTATATGAGACGAACTGCAGAGTCACACAAATCAACCAGGGTAGCTTAAATCAACAACCAAAAAAATCTGCTGTTGAGGACATGTCTTATATTTTTTTATAAGGCATGTATTTCCATGATCTTGATGTGGCATTTGCCCTTAGTAAAATTCTTGATCATAGGGAGGGACAGAAAACATGGAATGTGAAAGCAGGGATGAGACCCTGGTATGAATGAGTCATGGCTAGAACCAAAGCGGAGTCATGGTATGTATAAGATATCATAGACAGGTGGGCTGACAGGATAATTTATTTTTTAAGGATTCAAAGGAAGTCATCTGACATTAAAATAAAACATGCTAAAAACTGTTCCAGTGAGTGTTTTCAAACCTTTAATTTACTTTTACTTTTACTCTTTAAGCTTATAAACTTGTACACGCTGAGTATCCAGGGCTCCTCTGAAGCTAACGCATACCTTCAGAATATTTTGTGATGCATTTGCAAAGCCAGTTGTCAATACTCCAAGTTTACTTAGTGTACCACCAGTCATGTTATTACTCAGAACTGAAAACCTAACAAGTGAAAGCACATCAAAATATGACTCCAGATACACATACATCATGAAGATGTTGAACTTCAGTATCAGTGAAGCTGAATTTTTGCATTCTTGAAACTTGGCCTGTTACACTCCACTGTATAAACAATGCCAAGGATACAAAGCTGGTGGAGCTAAAAACAAGCACTTCGTATAATTGTGGTTGACACACAAAACAAAATTTTGACTCTGCCAAACTTAAAAATATTGAAAAAAGATTTTTGTATTCAATTTAATGAAGGTTCAGTGAGTTAATTTTCATTTTGAGGTCAGTTCTCTTCTTTTTTTGTTTTTTCTCTCTCTCTCTCTCTCTCTCTCTCTCTCTCTCTCTCACACACACACACACACACACACACACACACACACAAAACACATCCCACTAGGTATGTGATCTACAGGTTTGATGTGCTGTGACTTGTCCTTTCCTTCCCTCTCATTCTTATCTTCTTAGAAGCCCTCCTTGTGTGATCCTTTTTCTCACAACACACCTGTATTCCTGGTCACAGTTCAGTTGTAACTATACAGAATGTCCTAACACATCCTAGATAAAGAGGGCAACTGTCGTCATGTTGCATATCCTCCTTGTGCAATTGCTGAGTAAATCAAATGTCCCTACCCCACCACCATTTGCCACTTGCACTAAAGAATGCATCAAGTCTTTTGATATGGAGTTGCAAAGTCAACATAGCATGGCAGACCAAAAGACACCCTACCAGCATTGATATACTTAAACAGTCAGTCACTCAAATCACATTCATTTTTTCTCACATACTTCTAGTGTTGTTGAGTCATGTAAAAAATGTAGGTTTCACATGTTTAGAGTTTGAAATATCATCCTTGAAAACATGTCCAGCCCACGCAATACTACAGAGGTAAATGGAAATGAATACTCTGACTGTTTGCTGCAAAATTTAAAGTGGGATTGAGCGATTAGTCACTATTCCCTCCTGATGAACCTTTATGAAAACTGATAGCACAAGTAACATACTTATTACTAAACTAATTGAAGTAAAGCACCAAGATGCATAAATCATAAAAATACACAAAGTATGTTTGAATGTTATTTAATCTTGATTGAATTTTTGTATTTTAGTTGAAATAAAAGACTGTTTTTTTCTTCTGGTATTTTAAAACATGTTTTGATGGTAGTAAATGACAGTTAATAGCAAATGAACTAAACAAAATAGCAGCTAAAAATTTAAAAAAAAATATATCAGCAATTTTATAAACTGGAGCATGTTAAGTTTAGAAATGATGATACTCTTGATTGACAGTCCTCATTAAATAAACTGCCTTTTTGTGTGATATAGTGCCTCTTTTCCCACAGAGATCACTGTTATATTTCAAGCGCAAAAACGATTTTCTGAAGTCAGCAGGACCAGTTTTGGTTTTACATGAGTCATACCTCAGAAAACCCTGAAAGACATGTCACTGTTAGTCAGGATAACTGTCACTGACAGTTGTTTTCAAAGGGACTGTTGCTTCATTAATTATTATCCTGAATAACAATATTTCAGTTGAGTTTGTGAGTTTCACTGCTTTAAGCACCAGATATGGAATTTAATTCACCTACAGTGTTTCACCCATATATCTCAGAACAGTGGCACATAAAAGAAGAGTTAGAAATAATGTTTTTTCATCTCAGGTGATGCCACAGTGACCATCGCCCACAGATGTACACCGAGGGAACAGCTGAAGGAGCTAACCAGCCTGGCAGACATCATTATTGCAGCTGCAGGTAATTACAACGTCAGTTGCCTGTTAATCATAAAAGATTACTCACCCCATGAATTACTGTATTTGGCAATACTTTCTTCTAATGATGTCCATTCTCAGTATATTGCACCGTATTACAAGGTAAATCAGTAATGTGTTTTATCTAGATGGGTGTTCATTGTATATTTAAGCTATTTCTCTTAAAATGTGACAATTACAAGCCAATTTAAATGTAGCCAGTTAAGTAAATGTAAATGATTTTTGAATCAGGTTTTCCTTTTGATTTTGCACTCGTTTCTCTCCTTTTCACATGGGGTTGCAGTTTGGTTTACAGTTTACAGTCCATTGTACTGTAAGCACAATTATAGTGAACACAGGAGGTCAAAGATGGACCATGTGGCCACTCGGCAAAATGTAATGGACATTTACTACACACAGTCTGAGAGATTGTATTGTTCATCTTTGTTTTCACTTTCAAATAACTGGATTAGCTCAAGTGGAGAGTTTAAAATGTGTGTAACCACTCCTTGTTTTCCTTTTAAAACATTTTAATCCATCATTTCATTAAACTACACATTTTCATTACAAATGAACAAAATCAGCTTTAAGGGAAGTGATTCTACTTTTTATGGTGTTACTGAAGCAGCTTCAGTCTCAAGTGTACACTCCTTAAACCACTGTCAGATGCCTTTGCATTATGTTGGAACTACCATACAGGGGATTATGTGGCCTGGTAATGCAAGAAGGAGGGAAGATTGTGAAAGTGCTAACCAGCCCTTACTTGAAGTGATCTTGTTGGAACTGCAAATAATCAACACTGAAGTTTCAATATATTTACCTGTAACTCTGCCCCATCTGTGGTTATGGAATTGCAGCTTTCTTGTTGAACAATAGTGATTTGTGGCAGCCGGAATGTAGGACCATCAATCAATACCAGGCAGCAGAATCTTTAGTAACATAATACCTTAAGGGGTGCCATTGTTGTATGTCATTCCTAATAAATGGGCTTTTTCCTGATGACTAAAAGCAGCTCTCCTGGAAGAGCACTTCAGTTTCTTTTCATCCAATTGTTAGGTTTCAGTTTCAGGAGTAAGAAATTGCATTTACACTGTACTATATAATTAAGTGAACCCCAGCCACTGAGCTGTTTTTATGTCACTTGGGAATTAGCACACATTGAAAATCAAGTGTACATTGAGGATTAAATTGTTGTGGAACCTGCAGTAATTCCAGTTAGTAGGCAGTTAGACTCAGGGTGTAGTTTGGGGTTAGCGTGTCACTCCTCCAGTGTCTGTGCTACATATGAACAGTGGTATTTTCTACTGTTAAATCTGGTACTTAATTGTTATTTGGCTCAGACTCAGTCCCATTGTTCAGCAGCTATAATTGCAGTTTGAGGAGTTCAAATTGACAATTTTCCAGCAGCCAACTTCAGAGTGGAGTGGTTGTTAAAATAAACATACAATGATTAATTAATTATTGATATATGAGTAATTATTTCCTTCCTCATAGACAGTCAGCTGTGGTATCATCGTATTCTGCTCCACTGCCTTTTAAGTTCAAGGTGCAGAGGTAATTGTCACAGTGTTCCATGAGAACCAGTGATTAAAAGGAGATGACAAGCATCACTGCAGAAAGGAAAAAACTGCTTGCTGCTCAGAGACTTTGATATGATAACTTAATGAAGCCTGCAGCACTTTTATTTTGTTCTGGATATGGGTCATTTACTTTGGTATGGTGGTTGGAATGGGAATGTCTTGGAGGCTGCAGATGGTTTTTAACCACAACTATTAACAGTTCTGAAACTGTTTTTGCGGTTTTAAACCTTAATGTCAGGTTGTCTGAGTCATATCAGCATGTTCAGCTTGAGCAGCAGCAAGAAACAGTCCTCCAACAAATGGCACAGATTTAAGTGTTCCACAGCCTCCACAAGGCTCTACTGTAGTCCTTTTAGTCCAAGGAGTATGGGTCTTTGCTGTGATGAATGGACAGCAAAGCCACAACACTCAACTGTGTCTTACAGCAGTACAGTTTTTAGCCCTTTTGCACTCTTTGGTGTCTTCAGTCTGGTTTTCTCAGGGCACTGCAGAATTCAGTGGGACCATTTGCTTCCGATATTAACACCATGCCTAGGCGGAGTGGAGTGTTTTGTGTTTTTTGAGTGTGTTAGTGCAATGTTTTCTGGGAACTGGAGCTGCCTTCTTAGGCTGATTTGGAACTGCCAGTCCACTGCGGTTGTCAAGAAGCACTACCAAGGAGCTAGGCGGATGTTGTGTGTTCTCCCCAGATCTAATGAAGTTGATGGACTGTTTGGGGGCGTGCTGATTCTTGCTGTTTTGAATCACTGTGCTGACTCTGTCTGCCAGAGTAAACATCTATCCTGCTAAAAAATCAAACATCCATTAAACATCCTTGAGCACATGCACCAAGGCTGGGTTACCCACCGGACGAAGCAGCCAACTGCCTCAGGGCCCCAGACCTGCAGATGCCTCCAAAATCTCATGGATCACTCATCTGGCAGTGTTTGGCACTTTTATGAAACATGTAACTTTGGGAATACAACACTAAAGCACAATGTCAACATACACGCTAAGGGTACTTAGGGTGTGTCCTGCTTTATTGCCTGATCTTGAGACATTGTCTTGAAGACAGGCCTTGTGTTAAGATCCACTTTTAATAATTTTTTCAGCTGGGCCATGTAATTCTCTTGGAATAATGTTCACATGTTCCTGGAACAATGTAAAACCCTCTCTTGTCTCTGTGCATAGGTGTTCCCAAGCTGATCACAGCAGATATGATTAAAGAGGGCGCGGCAGTCATCGACGTGGGCATAAATCGTATCCTGGACCCGAACACAGGGAAACTCCGGCTCATTGGTGATGTGGACTTTGAAGGTAAATAATCAAAAAGTTCATCAGAATAAAAGCTGAACCTTTTATATCATTTCTAAAACAGCAGTAATGTGCATGAGCCTTGTTTAATAAAATAGGGGGAACAGCAAGAACTAATTGTTCAACAGCACAGATGTTAAAATTTTGCATTTCATTTTACGAAACTGGTGTATTAATTGTAATTGGTGTATGTAATATATTACATTTCCAAACTGCTTATCATTTGTTTTACCTTTTTTCCCCCTGAAAATATCCACTCAGTGAAAATATATTACTTTGACTGACATACACTTAGGTTTCTGAATGCTGACAGATAACTATAGGATTCCTAAGATCCAGACTCCATTTATCATATGTAACGTCGTTCCACAGACATAAAAGGTTAAACAGAGGTATACTTACTTAACTCTAAGTCAACTGTTTGACTTGTTTTAGGAGTGAAGGAGAAGGCAGGTGTCATCACTCCAGTACCCGGAGGCGTGGGTCCAATGACAGTTGCCATGCTGATGAAGAACACTGTGACTGCTGCCAGAAACGCACTGATGCATTAAACACAGTCACAGCAGAAAACCATTCATTTTAATGAATGCTATATGGTACAAACAGTATATGCATACATGTACACATACAAAGATACATCAGTTTACTTAGGTATACACACACGCACACACACACACACACACACACACACACACACACACACACACACACCACAACAGACTTTGACAAACATCTAACACACTTTTATTTAAAACTCCATGAACTCAAGACTCCATACCTGCTGGGAAATTTACTTGATATGTATTTTGTTTATATTGTGAATTTGGTCATTTATTTATTTAAGTTATTTATTTCAGAGTTCACTTTTTGAGAATTTAGATTCATATTTTTTCTACTGAAATCGTTTGGGTTCATTTTTGAACATTCCAGATTCACTGGAAGAGGAATATTAAATAAAAAACAATGACATGCCAATATTACAATCTCACTTTATTTGTTTCACATGTTTAAACAGTAGGTTCACATGTTTTCTTTAGTCTGTCTCTCTATTCTTTGTTCATTGTATTGTCAAGCTGAAGCTAATATGTCACTTCACCAGTCTGTGATAGACAAAATCAAATGTGTGTCTTCCAAACGTACATAGTCGTGGGCCCCAGAGGATGAATCCTAATCACAATAATTTGGTTTGTCACCGAATACATTCAAAAGTCCAGACATTCCCATCAGCCTCAGTTGTACTCTCTCTTTTGTGGTGATTAGCAAATGTTAGCTAACACGGTCAAATAAGCACACAACATTAGCATGTTGTAGACTGACGACCTGTCCAGGGTGTACCCTGCCACTCGTCCAGTGTCAGTTTGGATTGGCTCCAGCTCCCTGGAGACCCTCAGAGGACAAGTGGTATAGCTAATGGATGGATGAATTAGCATGTCAGAACTGTCATCATTAGCATTTAACTCAAAGCACCGCTTTTTGCCATGGGAAGAAGAAGGGAAGGGAAGGAACAACTTGCAAGCGTTCACATTATCTGACAACTCAAGAAGTTGTGTGATCAAAGACCTGGCTTTGCGAGGATTAAAAATACTGTGCAGTGACAGAGTGACAAAATATCCACAAAATGTAGATTTCATTACATTTAACAGTGGACGTCAACTCACATTAGCCATCCACATTTGCTTGATTTTCAGGCATCTCTGTATTGGTAAGTGCCAGGTCGAATATACAGTATCAGAGAAAGGTCTGACTTCCACAGTCGCAATTACAGCTTAGTGTGAATTCTGTTTATGAGTTGGAAATTATTCACTATTCACCTGAGACTGAGGAACAACATTAGAGCAGTACGATATGTATGAGGGGGGTCCCCCACCACGACCGGATCCCACCTCCCAGATCCTCAGGCACCTTGACCACTGTGAAGAAGTGACTGGTGCATTCTTTTCAGATTATTGTGTAACTAGTGAGGAAAACCTGATCACTGTTGGCCAGGGAGACACCTGTTGGTGAATCTTTCTCTTCCTTAGATACCCAATCTTTGGCTGACAGCGAATAAAGAACGCTGCATCTAATGTTTATCTGTCATCTGCGTTCCCATATTTCTTCTCTATACATCCTCTCATCACCTGTCAACAATAAAAAAAAAATAGTCAAAGAATTCTTTATGAAATAACGCCTCTGAGGAAATTGAGGCTTTCACAACACCTGTAACTATGAATGAAGCAACCTCCCAAAACTGCAAAGGAGGCATTTGAGTGAAACTATCAGTCTGCCGAGGGCATGCGTGGGCTCAGAGACTTCCAAAGAAGAAACCACATTTAAAGAGCCTCTTGGTAATCACGTGACCCTACCACCATCATCAGCCTTTTAGACTTTGTCTCTGCATGCAAAGAATCACTGCAAATGAAGGAAATGATGCCAATGGCTTTTTGGAAGGAAATGCTTCTCATTTTTTACAAAATCTCTGGTTCATTGATTGGCTGTTGAATCTTGTCAGTGGTTGGGAGTAGAGTATATAAGCTCAGCAAAAACCTGTTGTTGATCACACTGCTCAGTCAGAAGGAGTTGGTAACATAGGAGCTGGTAACATCAGACACTGCAACACCAGAGGACAAGATGTTTACACAAAGACAGACATACCTGCACAACGGTAAGTGTATAATTTAGGTGCAGATTAAGGTGGCAGATTTTAAATGAATAAAATGAGGGGAGAAACTAGCTTTTATATAGTGTGTCTGTATAACTAACTCTTGTGCTTATTTATAGCAAAGCAACTGATGTTTTGTTATTTTTTCCATAAAAGTAGAGAAAACTGAAGTTATATTAAGCTGCTGACAGGTTTTCCGTAGAAGAATCTTGACTAGAAAGCAATAAGTTTTGCAGCACTAGAGAGCAAAATAAACAATTTCCACAATAATTTAAAATTAATATTTTCTGTCATTTCCCTCTTTGTTCTTCAGCCCTCTTCCCAGCAGTGGCAGTTCTGCTTCTCCTGGCCACAGTAGGACAATCTGCTGTTCTCACCAACAACCTCCTGACTACAGCAGCTCCTCTGTCAGTTTCTGCTCTGACCACACAGCCCGACAACAGTAAGTGTTTTCAAGCCATACAGCGTCACACTGAGCTGTGGAAAGATGTTTAATCACTGACGTAACTGAATTCTACCTACTTTGTTTTGGGTTTTTTGTGCATACAAGATAAAAAAGATTTCCATCCTCTGTAAATAAACAAGATAAAAGGACTGACATCATCATGTTGCTATGGGGGGCAGACTGTGACTGTGAATTATCAGTTGATTTATTCAACCGTTATAGATTCCACCTCCTACCACAAGGGAAAATCAAAAGCAAAAGACAAATTTGAAAATATGTTCACATTCACTTTTAAAAACATACATTTTCATTTTTATTACATTTGTCAAGAAATTTATTCATTTTATTTTTCATAAATTTTTTTCATTTTAAAATTCTTTTTCACAGTTTTATCATTTATCAATTAATTTTGCACTCGTGCTAATTTATTCATTAATTGATTAGCACTTCATTTATTAGTGGATTAATTGCTGGCACAAATGGGCCCCCATAATTTTATATTAAAATGTGACGCTACTCTCTCTCTCTCTCTGCAGGCAGTATGGAGGAACCTCGGGTTCAGCACGTACACAGATCATGTGGAAGCGAACATGAGAACTACTGTGAAAACGGTGGCGAGTGCATGTACCCACAGGACAGTGACAAACCATCCTGCATGTAAGAAATAAAGTCTTATTACACACACATGCACACTTACATTTATGTCCTCTGTGTATCCTGAATATGTTTAAGCCTTGATCAGTAAAAACTTTGCTTCATATCCAAAAGCACATGTTGGTTCGTGTTCACCTCTGGAATCCACCCACATATTTCTCTCTTTGCAGCTGCAAGTCCTCATACAGTGGGCCTCGCTGCCTGTTCTATGACCCAAGCAAACCCACTCGCTCTCTGCCTGAGGTAGAGCAACTGATTGGCATCATTTTTGGTGTAGTCATGGTTGTCCTTATTCTGGCCATCATAATTTACTGCATTGTCTATAGGAGGTGAGTATCTACTGTACACTGTACTCTCTCTCTCTCTTTGATGTCTTTCTTGCACTTACTGAGTCAGTTAGTAAAAGTTTTCTGTGAATTACTCATCAACTCTGTCCGGATTTGTTTTTACATGACGGATTTCTAGCGTTTCCAGACTTGTGCTTCACAATTGTGACAGCTTAGACTCAAATTACATTATTACGTTGTTTACATTTACAGTTGTTATAAGTTCACATGCATTTCACTCAAAAACATCTTTCAGTCCTAAAACAGATGTTTGCCTTTTTTCCCCCAGGTGTGTAAAATCAGCACCACTCATAAAATCTGCACCGTCTGAGACCTCAGTGTGACTCCTGCAGCTCACTGTTCCTCTCTTTCATCGTTATCATCATCATTGTCAGTGCTGACACACAAAGCAATTATGAGACTCTAGACTTTTTTTTGGTTGTACTTTATTGGACTTTTCATTTGATGTGTTTAAAGAAGGCCATGACTCAGTCTGACATCATCATTTAAACAAGCAGATGTGAAGGACTAAACTGTGTCAGACCTGGTTGGGCCTTTTATATTGAACAGGGTCAGATATTAATCATTTCATTGTCCTTTAAAGACTGAGGGTGAGATCATTTCCCTATTTATTGTAATATACAAATTAACTTATTGAGAGTGATGTTTATTTAAATGTTTAAATAATAAATAAAGTTATGAAAATGAATACTTACACGTTGCTTGAATTTCTGTGGGTAAAACCTGAATAAACACACACACAAATACATCTTATTGGTAACTTATTACTGAAGGAGGAGGAGTTTTTCTATTGTAAGAGAGAAGGTCACAGAAGGGGAATGAAACAATAATCTACTTTTCATCCTCTAACAGAAGGACAATTGAGTGAACAAGCAAAGAAACAACTAGCACAGGGGGGTTTTTGTTATAAATTAAGTATAAATACTCAAAAATCAAACACCAGTCTAAATATTAAGCCTGTAGAGCGATGTATACTCAGTAAGGAAAGATTTTTAAACTAAAAAAATAGTTATTTAAATACTTTAACATTCTTAGACATTATAGAAAATCTTGGTAATAAAACAATGGTACAGGTAGACTAAGTTAGATCAGGATTTCCCAAGTTACTTTATACAAAATACCTCTCCACTTCAGATGGGAATATTGTACATTTTACTGTGCAGGTATTTTTCTGTTATTTTTTAATACTTTTTTTTTTAAACAAAACACAATAACTTAAATTATAAAGCATAGTTACAAGTTAGCAAAAACTGTTGCTTACATGTTTTAAATCAGTAATATTGAACTTTTATCTTAATATTTAATAGTGTATTTCTGACATTCTGCCATTTTGCTGTATTAGGACTACTTTTACTTTTGATACTTTAAGTATATTTTTGCTTATGCACTTTTATGATTTTGAATGAATGACTTGTAGTGGATAGAAACTATTCTTTCACTGTTTATCTGTCATAAAACGAAATATGAGTACAGGCTGGAAGCAGCTCTTCCCTGAGTTTGCCTGCAGGGTCTGTGTTTAGACCTTCCAAAGTGGGAAATTGTCAAAATTAGAGGAGTCAGTCACCACACCCTGACCGCAGGAAGCCCATTGGTTTCCAGTCTGTATCAGTCAGGAGACGCATCGCCTGCCCCTTTACCTAATAGTGATTTTACCAAGTCGGAAGCGTCTGTAATCCAGACTGGCTCACACTGTACCTGCTCGCCCACCGAGCTTCGATCCTGTCAGCGACCTGTCGGCTCTGAAATGGGGAACAGCAAAACTTCAGCGCTTCTCTCGCTTGTCGGTAAGTTGTGTGTGTGTGTGTGTGTGTGTGTGTGTGTTTTAAATATATATTTAACAGGATGAAGTCACTGTTGTCTATGTGGTTTGACACTGTTGTGATCTGACGTGTCGATTAAAAGAACATTAAAGCCTTGAGGTTTTGAGACACTGGTACTTTACTCGAGTATCTATTTAGTTACTCGTTACTTTTCTGGTAAAGATTTTAAGATCATCTTATGAAAAACACTGAATTGCTGCAAACTAAACAACCATATATAAAGTGGATGAAATTAGCTCCATATTGAAGTGGAATGAACCTTAAAATGCTATGTAACACTCACAGGGTCGTTTCAGCTAATGTCTGAAAATATCTATGAAATGTTATAATTCCTTAACCCATACATCTAATCATCAACGACCTACCGTGTATTTAGGAGATAAATCTCCAGCAGCAACTGGATCAGCTATAATGCCACCTAACTCTTGATTCTCAATTACATTTTGCTGCTGGTACTTTGATACTTTGACTAAAGTATTTTACATAGGATTTTACCCAGTAAAGTTTCTGATTCTGTCCTCGTCCACCCCTTGTTATCTCTGAAGTTTGTTTCCTCAGTAACAAGTAATATCAGAGATCAACCTAAGTGGAGATTTTTGGAGTCAGATGAAGGACCTTTGCACATACCTGTGTTAATGAGCTGACGCCCATGCTGAGCCCAGAGCCTGAGGGATGCTGAGGGATGTTGGCAATTAAAGCATGAATGGAGGATTTATCATTTGAAAGCGCATGCGGTCTGATTAAATCTGTCATTAACTTGTTCGTATCGTCAAAGACTCACATAACAATTTTAAGAGGGGAACAATATATTCAAGCTATTGTAAACTGTTGAGTGCCCAGTAGAAGAAGTACTCAGTAGGAAAAGTCCTACTTAAGTACTAATGGAAGTGTTATCAACACACTGAAAGTATGAAAAGTGGCTCATGTGACAGATACAGAATCATTATATCTGACATGATTAGATTGTTCATAATCTCGTAGCTAGCAGACGTGGAGCTAGTGTTTAATGACTTAAGTCAAGTGGTTCCCAAATTAAGGGTCGGACCCCCTCCAAAGGGTCATGAGATGAAGCCGTGGGATCATGTGAAATAACAAAGTTCTGCAACATCAGTTTTTATTGTGTTGTATTTTCCTCCCTCTAATCTTTGCTTTCACTCTAGTGAAGTCACAGATAATGGAAATATTCAAGTGCAAGTACCTCAAACACTGCAAGTCTTGATAAAAATGTTATTTTTTTGTCTTCTTCTGCTTTTTACAATTAATCCCAATCACAAAAAACTTTTATCTCCTTATAACTGTTATTCCTCTCACTGTTTATTTTGACTGAGTTTTTGTGATTAATAGGTAATCCATCATGATAACAGTTTACCACTGATAACGTTTCCTCTTTTTCCTGCTCTCGATCATGTGGGTCAACAGTAAGTCATGGTTCTACTCACCTTTACCCTTTAAATACACAGACTTGAATGTTTTTTTTTTTAATTTGCATGTATGTATTAACTGATACTGATTTAATTCTAATCTCAGTTTATGTGATGATAGTATCTATTTCGAATGAGTCAGTGGCTAATGATGTAAAAGGGTTAATTGAGTAGTGATTAATTAGCAATACAGAAAGTTGCTTTGTCACCACTTTCAGCTCAAAGTGTACTGTGCACTTTACACCAACCAGCCACGTCGGGAACACCCAACAACCGCCGTGCATACTCTCACTGAAAACAGAGAGGAAAAATATCTCTGCAGCCATAACAACAGACAGGAACAGAAACCCAGAGGCCAGGGTTTTACAGCGAGTATAACCAGATTCATAACTAGATACATCTTGCATCTAGATTCATGTGTTTTTCTGTCCTGCCTACAGGAATGTGGGCGTCTGCAAATTCAGCGTATTATAAAGTTGTGCAGGCTGGTACAGGCATGTGGGCCAGGCAACACGAGCCACACCACATCATGTCCTAGTTGGAATAGTTTACACAAAAAAGAACCAATAAAATAAAAATAAAAAACTGGCAGGAAATCTAATGTTTCTCACCAAAAATGGATTTTTCCACGCAGTTTTTTTTTCTACACAAAACTATGGTTATTTTTCTGGCTTTTAGAGTACTAACACATCAATCCAACACCTGCCATGTGTGTTCAATTGAGTTCTGAGATCTGGTGATTGTGAAGGCCACAGCATATGAACCCCCCCTGTGCCCTATGAATAGGGGCATTACCATCATGATTCTCCACTAATTTTTCACTTTTTTCCTTAATTCGTCACCTGTTTGTATATCGAACCTGTGACAAGTGGGGTCACACGTAGACTTGGCTTCATTTTAAGGGGACACAAGCCAAAAAGGGCTGGGAACCAGCACTTTATGGGACTGCTGAAGTGCAGTGATAAAAACTATGTTTGGAACCTACACAGGGCTGGTGAAACTCATCGTTCATACAAAATGTGAATAATGAGACAAATATTCTCTGTTCAACAGGTGTCATGCTACTCTGGCCGTATGCACTTACCAAGAGTGTCCCATCCAGACTGCAAACTGCAGACAGCGTCTCTCTAACCGCAGGTATTCAACTGTGACGAAATTTTACTAGCAGTTTTCTACAATAACATATCACCGTATTTGTAAAGTATAATATGTGCAAACACATAATTCCAAATATTGCAAAACATATGCTCTTGATAACTGCGGATGATGCCATATGCACTCAGTATCATGTATTTTGTTGTTAGTGTAGCATGACAAAGAGGTGTGTGTTGTAACAGTGATAAATCCTGCAGTACTTGAAAATAAATGAGGCGTTGAAGGAGCTTTTTTTAAACTCAGCATGAAGCCTGAACCTTTAAATTATAGTGCAGTTCATAAGTCTGCGGTCACTGTTTTATTAACTAACACACTGAATTTGAAATGAAAAATGTCAATTAGCATCAAGTGCTATAGACCTGAAACAATCAATTCTTCAATCAATCAAATCAACAGAAAATTAGGCAACAATTTTGATAACTGGTTGTTGTCACTTTTCAAGTTCAAACATTTGCTGGTACCACCTTCTCCAACTGTCAAAATAACAATTGATTTTGTTTCATTTACCTGTTTAACTGATTAATTGTTGCAACTCTATAAATAAATTTAACATGTCAGAAAATCTTGTCAGCCTCAGATCCTAATGAGACCATTTTTCTTACTGCAAAGTTCAATGGAAATAATGCAAAGCTGCCAATCAGAAGGTTTCTTAGCAGCTGTCCTGTTGTTGGTGTTTCAGGGCAGGGAGAGGAGCGCCCTCATGTGGTGAAGCGGTCGATACAGCGCTGCAACAGTACGTTTGACAACTTCTGCCTGAACCATGGCCAGTGCATACTGCTGGTGGACATCAATGAGCACCACTGCAAGTATGATCCTGTGTGTGTGTTCGTGTGTGTGTGTGTGAGATGGAGAATTTGCGTCTGTTACTTTTAATCATTGTGTGTGATTACTTATGACTCTCCTCTGTGTTGCAGGTGTGAGAGGGGCTACAATGGCCCCAGGTGCGCCAACCTGGAGCTCGTCATCCAGCCGATGCAAGAGGAGCAGATAATTGCCACTGTTTTCTGTGTGAGTCTGCTGATTATAGGTCTGACCGGAGCTCTGTACTTCTGCTACAAATGGTAAGGCTTCAGTCCATGGCTGAATGTGTGTGTGATTGATATGTGAAGAGAAATAACCACTTCTACTGTTAGCACTGATAACGATGTGGCTTGCTGTTATCAGTGCCTGTATTTGAGGGATGTAGCTAGGAAACTTTTAACAAGAACTCAATTTTTGACACAACATCATTAGCTTTGTTGCCACCTTCTCCTCCTGTATGCTACCTGCTCAGCAATCAACAGTTAGCAACAATCTTGTGAACATAGTGGAGCATTTAGTGGCTAAAGTGTCTAATATTTCCATCATTAGCTGGTAGAGACCAAAAACTGAGCTTAAAGGAGAGCATTTCTTCACATCTAAGAAGTTACTGAAATAAGTTAATTTACTGTCAGAAACAGGTTGATCTAACTAGACTAGTCTATCTCTTATAATAAATATTACAAAACAAAATGTATTATAAATATTATATAGAAGTAGTAAAAGTTTTCTACATTCATTTGCACCAAAACTCTTTTTCCTTTTTGCTGATGTAGTTTGTTCTTGGTGGCATGCAAATTCAGCTGAGTCAAGTGTGATCACAGATTTTTAAGGTGACTCAGACTCAGACCTTTCATCATGTGAAACCTGTGGGACTGCCTTGTGTTTCAAATCAAGCCCCTCATGACGTCAAGTCTGGCCCCGACATCCTGTTTCATGCAGAGACATGTCAAAAACACAAAGGATGATTATGATCTCAAGGCCATTTCTTTGGACACCGAAACTCTGTCAACCTACAGTTTTGATTTTATTAAAGGGCTTTCAAAGGCTTTTTAAAGGATGGTAGAAAACAATGCCTTTTGAACTAGAATAAATGACATGCTGTGTTATTTCTACAGGTATAAGAAAAACAAATTCCCACGTCACCAGAAGCGGCAGGGTTACAAAGGAGTCCAGACTATCTAGAGTGTCGCACACACACCCACTTCATCCACGGACAAGGAAAGACCAGGATTTTCTCCAGTTTTCTAACTGAATATTTCAACAAATGGCGATGTTACCTGATATGCTACCTTTGACTACACTCAGTGGCTGGTTTACTGGATTGTGCCCACTCGCAGTACTGTATGTCACATGGCTTTGGCTCGCTTTATCAAGCAGGCTGATCGGCACAAAGAGATTAAAACATTCAAAAAGAAGCAGCTTTGTGTGCGGTGCGATTGTTGTTTCCAGATGCACTGGTTCTAATGTTTCAGCACCCACATGTACAAAAAGATGAATAGTGAGACTCACAAAGAAAGTTTCCAGCCATGAAGGTGATGGTGGGTCATGGATAATGAACTGAAAATGAACAATTTAGAGTGTGGACCAGTGCAACATTTCTGATCCCATGCTTTCAGAAATTTTAGACAAAATATTGATAATATTTTATATCACAATCCTGTTATCATGCTTTAGTTTCTTCACATTAGACTCCCTTTGTTGGCAGTTAACGTAAGACCTGATTTCAAGATTCCAAAGAGCTCATTTAGACGTTCAGCCAGGTTGCAGATGGTGTAACATCTTTTATATTTGCCTCAGAGACGCAAGCATGAAACTGACTGAAAATAAAATTGATCGCTAGTCGTCACCATCTAGCTGCTTTCTCTCTTCTGACTTACTTGCTTGAGTACAAATTTACACTGTAATTTAACTCTAATTTATATTTCTGCCTGGTCTAGCTTTTATTTATTGTTGCTTTTGTTTTGCCCTTTTGAGTTATTATGAATGCCATTAAACTGGCCACTGAGTGTAACAGTAATGAGTTTTATTATTTGAATCTTTGTTTATATGGAAAGTATTCCCATTTTGATAATTTATTATAAAGTATTGATGTATACACTGGAATATTGTCTGTTTTGGAGGCTCTGTTACTGCTACAAAATGAATACAACTTCTTTTTTAAACTTCTGTATGAATTTCTTTTAATGTGTCGATGCCTTCAGTCATACTTGTCTGTTACTGCTGTCTGCTGGGTAACAGCTTTCACATTCTCCTCAAGTCTTAAACCAGCTTTCACATTTTTCTCCCGTGTGTTCAATAGTAAGAAAATATTTTTCTTTACCAGCACCTGAATAATGAAAACCCTCACAGATGATCACCAAACGCTGCACACTGACTGTAACTTTTTTACATTACATTTTTACAATAGCAGTATTAGCTGTACATGCAGTACATGTACCAGGAAAACATGTTTAATAAAACATAAATTAATAATACATTTCAAATTTGCAGCTTGGACTATTTTCATTTAAATGCTGACTTTCAACTCTAAATCCTTTCTTGACTTCATATTTAGGACACAAGTATGAATATTATTTTGAAACTGCACTGGTACCAAACACATATTCATGGGTCTTTTGCTATACTTTCAAAATGTTGGTCTACTTTATAGAGTCAATAAAAGTGAATGTGAATGTTTATGAATGTAGGTTACTAGAGACTCATGGTGTAGCCTAACATATTCTACAGTCCTCTATATGTCTGTTTCACAGCTGACGTCATTAATGAAATTAGCAACAGCTGCATTTGATTCACTGTTACAGGGACCTGGTGTTGTGCATGCTGGCTCACTGTCACTTAATGCAACTGAGCCATCATCAGCATTGTTAGTAATGTTAGTTAGACCTGTGCTTTTTCTGCTACAACACATCAAAATGTCTACAAGGAAGACAACTATAAAAAGTTCCAAGCATGTAGGCCCAACACTTAATAAAAATAAAGGACAGACACATGGTGGTAGTGTAGCACCTATTATACTTCACTTTGCAAAGTCACATTCCCTGGGAGGTTGGTGCATTTGGCAAAACATCATTAACTCTTGTTGTTTGGCTCCAGATGTTTTGTTAGTATCAGGTTTCGAGGAGCTGTAAGCAAACCATTTTAAATTCAAATTGGAGTATGAAATGACAGTCTTTAAGCAACTTTGAAAACTTAAACAACGGTAAGTTTTGCGAAAATTAGGACTCTTCAGTGGGTACTTAGTCACCTTTACTGACCCTTAACTACAATTACATTATGAGGATCAGTGATTCATGGTGGTACTTTCTGTTTGTCTTGTTTCGCACGAGAGTGGTGTACAAATACTACATGCAAAACAAAAAGCGTGGCAGATACCTTGATCCCACTGATTAAACACTAATGACACTGGGATTTTAAAATGAAAACTATGCTGCTTAATGACTCTTTATTTTTGTTTTTTTTTCTTTTACAACCCAGTTGGCATTGGACTTTTCCCAGAGTTCCTCTGTACTTTGGATAACACTTTACTTTGAGTGCTGCTATTTAGCATTATTACACAGTAAACAAACTTTTAATAAAAGGTGTATAAACATTTTGTTGAGGTACAGTATTTGTCAACAATTATAACTTATAAGAAATATTTTATATTATTACCTCTGTCAAGGAGGTTATGTTTGCACCCATGTCTGCTTGCTTGTTTGTTTATGAGTCAGCAAAATTACGCAAAAATTACAAAACCGATTTGCACCAAACATAGTGAAGGGAGGGGGCATGGGCCAAAGAAGACCCCATTAAATTTTGGTGCAGACCTGATTAAAGGGGCAAAAATGACAAAAAAACAAAAATCATTTAGGTTGTCAAACTATTTCCTTTTTCCTTTCATTCTTCTGCTACAACGGCTGGACAGACGTGTAGGATTGTTTGGCCTTGGCGTAGGTATGTGTCATTCTAGTTACAACTGTGTTTTACTATATTGTCATTACTATCTGTTTATACACCAGACTCCACTTATGAGCGCCAACAGGAGGAGTTATAGCTGTTGATAATACATGAATAAACACTTTTATCTGCTTTCAACTAAGCTACAGTGTGGGATAAACCATTTATCAAATCTTAATGAGCTGCTTTTAAATGCAAAATAGAGGTACCCAAAGTGAAGTGTTGCCATTTAATGATTCTCAGGTAAAACATGACTAATTAAAAGAAATTAAGTTGCATAGTTATTCTAAGCTTATATAATGAAAAGAAATAATGTATGTTTTTTTGTGTGGCAGTTATCATCTGGAGCAGTGTCCGGTGTCAGGTTAATCAATAACACCATTTTAGTCTCTGCACCCTCATTAGAACTCCAACCAGAGTCAATGATCCATCTCTAACACCTAACTGAAGCATCGTTATACGTTCTCTATGCTAATGACCAGCAGTGATCACACATAAACATTAACTCACCTGCAGACACAGCTCTGTTTAAGGCATATGTAAAAACACATAAGCATGCACTTACACACACAAAGAGCCCACAAACACACCCACACAGTGGTGTCCATTTTGTTCTAAATATAAAACTTGTGGATAAACAGTGTGCTCATTATAGGTAACTGTTATTACCTAATTATTGCATAAGTAATAGTAGGTTGCTCATTCAGTGAGTAATGTGGCTGGTGGAAGCCCGACTAAGCTGCATCCGTGCATGTCCCTTAAGAAAACAAAATGTCCACGTGTACCACGTACGCATTTGTTTTGCTGCTCAAGGCTGGTTCATCCTCAGCGTTAGCCTATTTTTGTTTGCAATGTTAGAAGCATGGCTGTAGGGATGGCATTGTCAGTCTGTTGTCTGGCCCACCACTTTGATCCAAACTAAAATATCACAATAACTATGGTTTACCATGAGATGCATGTTGCCCAGAGGATGAATCCTTCTGACTTTGGTGAATCCCCAGCTTTTCCTCTGGTGCTTCCTGCAGGTCACAGTTTCACAGAGGTCACAGAAGAGGAATCTTAATCTTAATCTTTTCATAATGAGCTTGATATTTGTGATTTGAAGAGAATTGTCTCGATAATGGTTGGATAGTTTTCCGTGAAATTCGGAATTGACACTCAAGGAAAAATTGTAATAACTTTGGTGATTCACTGAATTTTCCTTTAGCAGCATTTTCATGTCAAAATTTCAACATGTCTAATACTTTTTCATTCCCATTAACCTCAGCTGTTCTTTGTGTTTAAATACTAATCAACAAATGTTAGCATGCTTACAAAACTAAGATGATGAACCTGCTAAAACGTAAGCGTTGATGTTAGCATTTCGCTCAAAAAAAAAAAAAAAAAAAAAAAAAAAAAACAAAAACAAGAAAGCTTCACATGCATAACACGTAGCATCACTGCATCTAAGCACAGCCTCTGGTATGTCTGTAGATTCTTGTTTTCAGTCATTCCATGTTTGCAAGTTTGTACATCTTAGGTTGTGTTTCATGTGGGCAATAATCCCTTTTCCTCCTCCCAGAGAGATTGTGGAGGTGGTTTAATCAGCTTGTGTAAAAATGCATGATTCAAAGTTTTATCCAAATAGATACGGCTGTATTTGTGTGTCAGAAAGTTTTCACCCTTCATTAGCTACACAGCAGTATGTTTACAGTGGGCGGCTGTTATGAGGTGCTTCTCTCCGGGCTTGTGTCAGACTTTCCACACATTCATATCACATATCCTCAATGCCATTACACATAATCCAAACAATTTAATTCCACGGCCATTATAAACAGAATGTGTCAGGAGCTTCTGGTCGTTGTTGAGGCCGAGGAATGAGATGGAGAAGTTCCCAGCATTCCTAGCGGGCTTCTATTGGATTCCGCCAGAGCACGAATGATGGGACAACCTCTGTCTGCAGACACAACAACATAACCAACACACCCTTCCCTGCAGCATCCCCACCCAAGTTGTAAGGACTCCTCTTGGTTACAGTGTACTAAAACAGTAACACTTGCCATCATTTAATCAACACACACAATAATTCAGACACAGACACCATTGAACAACACAAAACTTACAGTCACATAACAGATTTGGTGCATTTGAACCAGTGACTGAATAAAAATAGATATAAAACGTTCACCATTACACACACAAGTAAAAGATAATTTCTTTTGTAAGACTTGACTTATCTGGTCGATTTGTTCATGATGTCACATTACCATTTTTAGACCTTCATCTTGCCCGTTGCCCTTATCTATACATGATACCAATTATCAATAATACAATCATAGAAACTTATTTTATGTTTATTACCATCATTGTCATATAATGCCTTTCTACCAATCATCTTTGTACCTTGAGTAAAGTGCAATGATTCCTGGATATAGTTATTATAAAATGTGCGTCACTGAAATAAACAGTGGACAAATTTTTATGAAAAGTTTCTGGACAGTAGAGACTTTTGAGATACAAGATTTTCACCTGGTAAAAGTACTATGAATGTATATGTGTGTGTGTGTGTGTGTGTGTTTGTGACTAATGGATTGAAGCTGTAATTATGGCCTTATTTGTGACCATAGAGGGAGAAGCCAGGAAGCAATAACAATTAGAGAAGCAGGAACAAATGTTTCTGTGTGTTTTAATGGTGACGAGAAACAAGTCAGAATACATCAAACTGTTTTGTGTCTCAATCTCTCGCTCAGACTAATTATTCTCCAACAGAAGCCTTGTCATGTGGGAGAACATGAAGTGCAAAATGTGTTGCCCGAGGCAGTAGACACACACACACACACACACACACACACACACACACACACACCTTTATTACACGAACCTCTCTTGCTTATTCTGAGAGGCACACGCACGCACACACACACACGCTGTCTGTTGCTCCCTCTCACACACACACCCTTCTTTCTCCTCAGAGTTGAGAGGCAGGCGTTGGTCTATAAAAGCTGCACCCAGCAGAGGTAGAGAGCAAAGCACAATCTCTATCAGCAGGGGACAAACAGACACACTCACACTCCTACACACACATACAGGCACTGATTTTGCACAGGACCGTCATACACAAAACACTCTCTTCCTGGGATATGAACACTCTCGTCCTCACCTGTCTCCTGTGCTTCGGTAAGTCTGGACTTGTACTTTTATTTTGTGTGCGTTTGTGTGTGTGTGTGTGCAGAGCCTGTAAATCAATGAAACGGGAAGAACAAAAATGTAAAATGGTATGAAGACAGGAGGGGGCGGGGGTCTCTGCGAGTGAGAACTTGTCAGGCAGGATAGAGATATTCAGATTTTAAAGAAAAGAATTTGTTTCAGAAGTGCAGTGCCTCAGGTTCTCAGGCTGTATCTGAATCAGTACCAGGCCAAATCCAAAGGTCAACATATTTCAAATACTTCATTAGTCTTTGAGTGTTATTCATCATTGTTCTTGTCTTGTGTGAATGATGCGTTCAGGTACAGTGTTGCTCTAGATGTGGACTGGTTGTACTGGTTTTAGCGTTAATATAGCATGTATCTAATTGGCAAGCTCAGATTGCCTTCAATATTTTAAGATGAATGGATGACTCAGATGTAAGCGGGCCAAGATTTTTGAATACAATGCCAATAGAAAGTGACTAAGCAACCTCAGGTTCATGGTGATGATGAAGAAGAATAAAAGAACTGACTGTCATTTCATTAGTTTTAAAATGTATTTTCTTTCCCTGGTTACTTTTTATGCAGAAAAGTAAACTTCTCAGATAACTGATTCTAGTCTGAGTTTGGTCTTTAAATTTGAAAGAACATTTTTTATCTTCCCAAATACTGATATATACGTAACACTGAGGTCACCACATTATACTGCACCACGTGATGTAAACTTTGACCCTAATTGCTCCTTGCTGTTTATCATTTTCATATTTCTTCGTTTATTTCATTCTTTTTCTCCTGTTGCTTTTACAGTCGTCTGCAGTGCTCTAGGTGCTCAGGGATCTGAGGCCACCCACTCCAGTGAACTCGTTGTAGTGACCGGGGATCCGGCCTCCGGAGAGGGCCTCCAGGGTTCGCTGAGCGACGATGACGAGCTGGAAACAGATGAAGAAGTTTCAGGAGGGGACAACGAAAATTTCAGCCTTCATGGTAAGACATTTTTTTTTTATTCAAGTGCTAGGTCATCTGGGTGGAGGTATTTTTTAAATTTTTCTGAATACAGTGGAGAAGTAAAGGGTGTCTTAAAAATTTGCCATGTAAACCATTTGAACGTGCGATATACAAACTCCTCTACTCCTTCATGATATCATTTAACGTAAAATGATACCATAAACCTTTGTTACAGTTTCACTTGCAATTTCTCCCTACTACAGGGCTACATCCCAGTAAAGATGAGAGGAGGAAAAGGAAAGGCAAGGGCAAGAGGAGGAGCAGGCACAAGAGCAAAAGCACGACTCCTTTCAACCCCGAGCACACAGTCTTCACCAGCGGCTACACGTCAACTCTAACCACCGCAGAGGATCCCTGCACCACCACCCACCTGGGCTACTGTATTCATGGTTACTGCAAGCACATAGAGGGCCTGCATGAGCCAGTGTGCATGTGAGTGAATCATCAGTTTGTGGGAAATATTATGTGGGGGAATATTACTTGACTACATGCTGAAACTAAAATACTTTGCTGATGAATTTGTTTTGTCATCTCTCACCCTGTAGATGTATGAAGGGTTATGACGGGGAGCGCTGTGGGATCCAAACTCTGGGGACGATTAAAACCCAGCCCAATCCCAGCAGCAATACTGAGTTGGTGCAGACGGTCTTGGTGATCATCGCTGTGGTCCTGTCAGTCATCAGCTGCACTGCCATTCTGCTCATGACCTGTGCTCAGTGAGTATGCATGCATCACACAGAGGCACACATTTCGACTTTGGCTTTGGCTAAATTAACACAGAAGAAAGACACCCTGCAGTGACCTGGCCTCGATCCCCAGCTGCAGTGCTCTCAGAGGGAGCAGTAGTGTTAGTGGGTGGGAAGACCAGTGAAGGATCCTGAGTTAAAGCTGATAAAAACCTCAATTACAGGTGAAAAGATGCTGGTAATGACTTCATGTGTATCTCAAGACAGTCTAAACCCTGCTCAAGCTAACAGAGCTGGCAGTGATAATCTCTGTTTTACACATGAGGACTTTGCCCATACCAAAAATTTCATTTACTAGCTGATTTTATTTTCCAACTACTGCTTTTTTCCTATTTTTGGAATCTCTGCACCCATTTAATAATTTATCTATGTCTCAGTTCTCAAAGCAACATTTCCCATCCTTGCACATGTATGTATTATTTTACATAAGGATGAAAATCTTCCAAATTTAGTAATCCAAATCATGGAGAAAGATAGAACAGGAAAGACTTTCAAGATTTATCCTGTTTTCCAAAATGATATAACTTAATTGGGAAGAAAAATGTCCATACAATTTAGAGACTGTGTCCTTACAAAAAGAGAGTGACTCTGACAAATCTGCAAATAAGCAGCATAAACTGTTTTGGCTGTCTCATCCCTTTTGTATGAAGCATCATGAACATGAGCAGTCTGGGTAGTGAATGTAAAAATGTTTAAACTTTTAACTTGTGCTGCTGTAAAAGACAACTCTGTTTTCAATGGATAAAGTTCAGAATCAAAACTCATAACACATATATACATTGGTATACAGTCTGGCTTCTCTCCTCTGCTTTGGTATCACGTCACAATGGCTGGAACTATAATAAGACAAGACCTGATGCCAATGGTTTGTAACTAAAGTCCTCTTATTCTTTATCCTTTAAAACTGTTATAGGGCAGATTAATGAAGCTTTAGGTGAATGAGGGCTACCATCCACACCCCGGCTAATCCCAACACACATTACAATCCGCATATCCTGCCCAGAAACACTTCTTGGCATCCAGACACTCTGACACATCAAAAGGCACATAACACACCCAAACACACCCACACTGTACAGGTATTGCTCACCACCTTCATAAGATGGACTCAATATCCTCTATAACCTTCATGTGTCATTACTACTTTTATTACTTACTTACAACTAGTAGAGAAATCCCCATAAATTGTGCCACATCAATGAATGCATATATTAGTCACACTTTATTTTAAACTACCCTACTTACTGTAATAGTGTGACAACTCACTTGCTGTGTAATCTCAAGTTCCTTATCAATATGTAACCAAATACACACACAGCTATTGTTTGACTGTGGGACAAAGTCAACAGTCCAAGAGAGTGCAAATACAACCAGTAGCAGTGCAATTAAAGCTTTACAGCTGGTGTGAGCTAGAAACACTGAAGTGGCCAGTGGTGAAGAGAAAGTAGAACTTACTACTATGAGAGTGAAACTACCTCCAGTTATGTTCTGATCAGAACAACCAGAAAATCAGTAACAATATTTAAATGGGTTATTTTCAATAATCTATGCGCTTTATGGGCCGTGATCCCAGCAATTACTGCCAAAACACAACAAAAACACGCCTTGAATTTCATTTGTCTAGACAGGATCAATGTGAGTAAGTCAATGTAATCTATGTCACTGATTCTGCAGTCCTACCTTTCAAAATAACTTTATTGCAAGCATCTGATAATCACGAGAGCTATACTCAGCTTTTATTCTCATGTGGAATATCTTTTGTAGTTACAGGTCACATAAAAACTACCTGGCATCCTACCTGGGAACTGGGACGGAGCAGGAGAAGTTACAGAATAAACCTGTTGGTGACGTCGTGGTGTGAGGGCGTTGAGTTATGATGAGGTAGGTGTCATGTAACTGACCTTTTGACCGACTTGAGTGGAAAACTTGCACACAAACACACACGCACTGTACTTCCTCACAACAATTATTCTGAGTGTATACTGCGTCGAATTAAATTCCAGCACCACGTCATTCATAAACCCAATACTACCAAACCTGTAGACTTCAGTTCTTCAATCTTCAAAACAAAACACACAATTATAAACAAAAAAAAACCAGCAAAGATGTAACGATTAAACCATGTGTTCATCTGCTCTGACATTAGCTTCAAATGTTAGCATGTCTGGCTAACTAGCTTACCTACAGTGGTAGACAAGTGATACTTTCAGGGTCAGGGACATTTCATACTACATTATTTTGTGCAGTTACAGGTTACATAACTCTGCTCATAACTAGCACACCCATTGTGTCTAATAAGTGTGGGAGCCTGTCCTGGACACCACTATGTTAGAGTGCAGGCTAACATTAGCAGGTTTACGTCATATCATTTGTGTCTACATGATGTTAGCAGTCATAACTGATTTGCAGGACATTTACACCACTTAACGTATCAGTTAAGTATCAGTTATGACAGGAATTTCATCCTTCACCTTGTGGCCCACTCTTTTGTCTACCTTTGTTTAAATCTTGTAACATTTGTTGTAACAACTACTGCAGATTTCGGACATTAAACTGTCCCTTGCTAAACTGTAAGTGGAGTTCTAGAATGGAATGCTCAGCAGGCGTAGCAACAATAACTAAAGAGGGCAGGGCTTAGCTAGCACTCAGTTCCTTGAACTCAAAATGGATTTCTGGTGGTGTATATTTTGGTAATGTATTTCTTCTAAAAATCTTGCTCAAGTCCTCGGAGGGTGGTGTCTGGCCTCTGCTCGTGTGAATTAAGCCAAACAGGAAAGAGTGGGCCTACAGAGTGACAGAAGAGCCTGTACGTTTGTTGTTGTTGTTGTTATTGAATACAGCAAGTTGCATCATGCAAAGAGGAATCCCCACTAGAAGAATTAGTCAGGATTAGCCAGGGGTGTCTCGGCCTGTCCAATCTCTGCGCTGCATACCAGCGTAAAGAAAAACCACAAGGTCGGTCGTACACATTCACCTGTGTGTCCAAACAATAACAGTACTGACACACTGACTGTACACGTGATGACCCTGTTGTAAGAGCTTAACTACTCCATTTACATGTGGTCAGATCTCACTGAACAAGACACGCACACACACACATGCAGACTTCACGTGTTTAGACACATACAAATTTTAGCCTCGAGACAAACAATGCGGCCGTGCAGCATTCTCCTCATAGCCCATCACTCACCGTCCACCCTGAGAAAAGCATGCCTGTCTCATACACAGACAACAGTCGGGACTTAAAAGGTAGCAGTAGAAGTCATAGTCACATTATGCTTATTAGTTTGCAGGCTTTAAATTGTTTTGTTCATTTATTTGAAAGATTTTTTTTATGACTTATTTTCATAGCTTTCATGATAAAAATGTATTTACTACAGCAATTGCTGAGATATGGGATATGATATAGGTGTTACTAGACAATTAGACAGATTGTAATCATGCTAACATTTTAGAGAGATTATTTAAATTACTTTATTTGGCGTCAAATCTAAAATGGAGCACGCCCAAAATGTTGCTAATAATCAAACCATTGCATGTAGAGTATGTCAAAGCTGAACAGGGACGTCAGTCTGTAATAAATGTTTACCGTGAACAATCAGAGTAATAATTTTACTGTTTTCTTCCAAATACATTTAGCTTTATTTAAAACGTTTGTGATTATCTGACCATCCATTTTTGTTTTCTTTTTAGAGATGTTGCTGTGTTCCCAGATATTAACTTAACATGTATGATGTTATTACTATCAATAGGAATAACTTCCAAAACAAAAATGAACTCTAAAAGTGTGATTTCAAATACATGCTACAAACTTTACATTTAATTGTTACATTCACTTAAAAATCTACACTTTAATAACTTTATTTGCAGTAATAATTGTACTCTGTGCAGACAATCCTTGCAAAAAGCTGTACTTGTAATGCCTAAACATGATATCTGTACAGTGATTTTATGCTGTTCCTTTTATGCTATTCCTTCACTTTTAAAATGCTTGTCATCTCCATGTTTACATATTTGTTTACCTTTGGTATCTCTCCATCTTTCCTCAGCCAGCGGCACAATACAAGACGAAGCAGACAAGAGGACTCTGAGGACCTGACAAAGAAGAATTGATAGACTGCTTCTTAGATACTGTGTAAAAAACACTGTCCAGGACTTGTTAGAATGTAATTTATTTAGTGTGATTATTTATTGCTAACGACTGTATGAGTGTTTGTATGTTGGACTATTGTTATGATATCTTTTATGTGAGAATGCTGAGCATTCAGTCCTTTAATGATCTGTAGGTTCGGTTTTATTTATTGCACTGCTGTTGTTATAGGTCAGAAAAACGCTCTTCATCTCAGTCTGGAAAAGGGATGGAATTTGATCCCCAATAAAATGTCTCAGTGTTAATGTGACAGTGTTATTTATTCATGCATCACCGCCTGACTTTTGTGTTTACATTCCCATTTCTGGATGCATCCCATACCTCAGCAGCCTGCTCATACAAACACCTCAGGCCTTTTAGCCAAACACAGATTCAGCCGACAAGAATAACCTTGAGACAGGCTCTCAGAAAGTCTGCTGACATCACAGAGGAATTCAGAGAATCATGAGGACAATGTACAAACATGAGGGGCTGGAAAGTCTTATAAGGTGTCCGTGTGACAAGCTGTACTATCGGATGAATTTGTGCCACTTCCATTCTTGAGTGGTGGAAGATAGACCAAATTATTTTGAGGGAAAACACACAGATATATGTTGTATGGTGGCATTAAACCCTGCTCACAAACACACTAACCATTGTGTTGCTATGGCACTGCAGTGTTTTCAGCAGGAGAGTGACATCCAAGGTTGTTGAATGGGTAGACGACGCACTGCTGCATAGGTAGACTGGGAAAAGAAGCAGGGGCGTGTCTGGTCTGAGCTATTTTGGGAATGTCCAGGTAAGTTGTCAAACACAAATGCAAACAAAGACTTGTACATAATTAGATGGTTTGGGACAAAGGAGCCTTGAATAGACTTTGCACAAAGAAGGCAACAGTTTCACAGGCTCAGGTTTGATAGAATAGTGCAGCACTGAAATCAGGACATACACAAAATACACAATACACAAAATAAGTTTTTGCCCTTGTTCTGGAAAAGACGGTCCTACTAAGCTGTTCACATGGCTAATGAAAAGGAATAGTCCACTGATATTCCCATTTACATGCAGCTGTCTATACTGCCATTAATGTAAACGCTTCAAAGATGTACATCCTACAGCTACACCATTTCTAGCTTTGCCCTACAGAGGAATTTACAAAAACCCGTCTTTCACACTGTTCAACAGTAGGTGTGTTTCTCTTTCTGTCCACAAATGTGGGCTTTTCTTTTGGGCATGCATCTCTGCTCCACCCTTGCAGGCTGCTGTCCTGTTGCTGTTGGTTTTTGTACAACACTCAGAGTTCACTATAAACAGACAAGAGTGTGTGTGTCGCAAACTGTTGAATACATGCTCCTAAAACCCAAATAATATTGCTATATCTCACACATCTTAATTGGAAAATTCTAAATTCAGAATAAGGCCAAATTTGGAATATGCCGACAGAATACCATGTTTTACATGACCTGTTTTCATGTTCTGAATACTGTCATATTCTGAATAAAGTAAATGTAGTGACTGATTTTAAAAAAGGAAGAAAGGGAAATATAACTACATCCTGGCAAGAAGAGGATAATGAGGTGTCAAGCTTCATGTTGAGCTTTACCAAAGAGTGTAAACAGTCAAAACAAACTTCTGGCTTCCTTGTGTAATGGCACTGTGTGATGGTATGATGCTAATCTCACTTGACTCTATTCTCAGAATTGTGTGGGAGTGATTGGCAATAAATATTCATCTCCAAAGACAGCTGATGGATGTCACTAAACTGATTTACGAAGTCCAAATTCTGTTCACATTTTTACACTTATTGCAATTGTGGATGTATATGTATAATGCGTATATTGGAAAAAGCATTAAACAGTTGTAGATTGTTTAATGCTTTTTTTATGCTCAGTGTCATGATCTGCCCCTGTGAGACTCCCTGAACTGTGTGCTACTCTTTGTTTTATCTTTTAATTACTTTACTTGTTGTGTCTGCTATGGTTTTGCTTCCTGTCCTGTTCCTGTGTGTTTTTCCCCTCACCTGTTCCCACTTCCTCAATCAGCCCTACATTCACCTTGTCTCTCCCCACCTGCACTTCATTCTATAATCAACCTGGACTTTATATACAGCTGCCCCTCTTTTGTTCCTTGGTCAGTTTGTCTGTTCTGTTTTCTTGTGCTTCTGCATTTGGGGTTTTCCAATAACTTTTTCTGATGTGGCAAAAATGCATCTAGAGGTTCAGCTTAAACTCATGTGAGGCTTTAGCAGATTGAGTAGGAATATCGCTGGTGTTTTGGTGTAACAAAAAACATTCATGCTTCTACAAAGCCTCTCTGCCACAGCTCAGGAGACAGAGAGAGGGAAGTCCATACCAAATAGACCAAATTGGGTGGGCCAAATTGACTGGGTTGTAATGTAAAATAGATTTAGGATTTTTTTGACGCACTTGCTTTGCTGTCTTATTGTCCGCTAAACGAGAAGATCAATAGCACTCTTACCTCTGTTGTTTTATGTGGGGTTTTGAGTTGGACTATGTTTTGGCTAATAAGGTGTAAATTAATGCGCTTTATAGATGTGGGTTACCTTTAGGGCTAGGCTGGCTGTTTCCCCATTTCCAGTCGATGTGCTACCTAGTGTAGTGTCTTTCCCATAACAATTTCTTTAAAAGTCTGAACCTTTTGTTCTAGTCTTTACAAATATTACAAAATAGACAGTTGTCTTATAATCATTTGGGATAATGTCATACAAGACATGTATTTGCACTTTAATTGGCATATTAAGACTGTGACTCACCTGCCAGCATACAACAGTTTCCAGTTACCCTCATAAAACAAGGTTTCACTCAGTGTTTGTGTGTGTGTGTAGTGTTGCGTCACTAGTGAGGGAAAGGTGAGGCAAGGTGGGCAGCTCATCCAACACACACAGGTGATGCAAGTACAGGTAAACATTTACTCTCGCGTGTGTGTGCGTATGTGAGAGACACGGTGATCACCATAGGCAGAAATTGCTATTTAAACATGCTGAAAACATTCATAAACACTTGTGCATTCATCCATTTGACAAAATCACTTAATATGGGTGTGGTGAGCTTTGATAGTTTCGGTGGCACTGAGGTGGGCCTGTGAGCTTTTGTGGGTGACCATGGGAACATAGCAAACACAGGCAGATGGTTGGTCAGTGATCATTCACTTCGAGCTCAAATAAAGGACATGCTGGAATTTCCTGGGTGTGGTACCGTTGGTTTTTTTTTTCTCCTTCACCTTTACAAGGGAGCAGGTCAGTTGCTAAGGAAAGTTGGTTCTTTTTTTAAATTTTCTTCAGTTTTCAATTAAGATTTCTTACACCAGACTTCTATTTCAGCAAAATGACATAGGTTTTTAAGCAGATAGTGTTTAATACATTCCAGTGGTGTGGCTCTATGGATGGCAGTGTCAGTCAGCCCACCACTTTGGTTCAAACTGAAATATCTCAGCAACTACTGGATGGATTGCTGTGTAACTTTCTACACATACTCATGGTCCCCAGATGATGAATCGTACAGACTTTGGTGATCTCTTGATTTTCCTCCAGTGGCACCATGAGATTGACATTTGTACTTTATCTCAACAACTATATCAGTTGTCATGAAATTTGGAATAGATGGTCATGTTCCCCTGAGGATGAATTATAAGAACTTTTGTGATCCCTTAACATTATCTCTGGTGCTGTAATCATGTCAGACTTTTAATCTGTCCAATTCTTTGGTTTATGACCAAATACCTGCAAAACTAATGATATTCCTATCAGCAGCTCTCAGTATAGCCGTGGTCACACCCAGAGGTATATATGTAATTTTCTTCATTTCTGATGAAAATATCAGGGCAGATATTAGAGAATAATACAATATGTTTACACAAAAAATAAATATTGTGAAGATGTGATATTCAGCTTAGGAAAGAACCAGAAACATATTTCAGCTAAACAAAATTCTTTCTATTTTTTCAGACTCTTTTCTTACATTGTTGTTGTTTTCTTGTAAATTACTTGATATTTTGACCTCTTCAGGCCTCTAACAATTATTCAAATAAAACCAAGAAAAAGCAGCCACTCCTATAATAAATGCAACTGGTGATATGATGAGGGGGTTTGCAAGTAAACATTCTTTTGTCTTGGTTTGGTCCAAATTTAGTCTGCAGTTTTCTCTTTCTCATTATTTGAATAAAACAATCAGGTCACAACAAATGTAACCCTGAAATATTCCTTTGCTTTGGGTCACCACTGATCTAGTTTTTGTATTAGATGTGCCTTTAACTTGTGCTTTTTTTTTTATCTCAGTTGGTTTAATAAGTGTTGTCAAGTCTTGCTGTAAGTTAGATGCTAGATGTTTTGTGTATTGTAAAATGTAGACCCCAGGAAGAGTAGGTATACATGCTGTTACAGTAAGCACTGAGGGTCAACAATCTTGGCAACCAGCTGAGTGAAATCTCCTTTCTGTAAATTACTGCACAGGTAACTACAGCAGAGGGCACCATCTAGTGACGTAGCATGAAAACTGAGTGTCAGTGTCATGTTACAGTTAAGTGCCAGGACATAAAGACCAGGTGTATAGATATAAGTAGTGGGTCTCTGTGCGACGTGACAAAACCACAAGAATTTAAAGTGGGAAGCAAATATTACATAGAGACTAATGGGCTATTGTCATTTTGCAAGAATGAAAGAACAATATTAAAGATAAGGGAAACAAAGAAACTGATGAATAATCCCTCTAGAAATGTTCCTGATCCAGCTCTGATGACAATGGCAAACATTACCTTTCATTGGAAGTGGATGTGTTTGATATGTAGTTACTGTTAACATCTCCTTCACTATTTGCATAAAGGCGCTTTTGCAACATTGCGACCTTTTGCACATTTCCTGTATGGGGTCTTAATATGCTGAGTGTTGTGGTTCAGACCCTCATGTTCTCTGTGATGACATTACTGAAAATAGTCTGGTGCAGGAAACAGATCTAGCATGCTCCATAGATGACCTAAAGAAGAAGAAGAAAGAAGAGGCGACATAGAAAATGTTTTTAATTTTAACACTGATCTCACACAACCTGAAACCAGAGAACTGAAACACAAACCTATGATGCCAGAAAGAAGTGAAATCAGGAGCTACTGTAATGACAGTGGTATAATTATCAGAGGAAAGCTAAGAAAGAGAGAAAGGAAACACAAGGTGCCTTTTAAATTTCTGTCTCTGCCTTTATGACAGTAGAAAATATCAGTGGTGTGGTGTCAAGCAGTAAGAACACAGTGATGAGGAGATAATAAGGCTTTCTAATAAGGCATAAGACCTGAGCTGAGGCCTCTCGCAGGAAGTGGCGACTCTCTCTGGTTGACAGATTGAATAATGTCACTTTGGTGTTTTGCTTTCTTGCTCAAGAGATGGCTCATCGGTGTAGATTAAAAAAAAGATTTCCTTTTGTATGGTCTTATTTCAGCAGTAGCAGACATGTACACCCCATCCCCCTACCCCCATATCAATGTTTATTCATGAATTATGATAAAAAGATAAAAATTAATTTAATTATTATTTTATTATTCAAAAGGAGTAAAAAGGGGTATAATGCCACAGCTGACAACAAGGAATATAATGTCTTTTCAGGTTGCGTTATGTTGTGTATATAATGTTATAAGAATAATTAATAATTAATTATAAGTTTGAATTGGAATTCTGTCATCATCTTTGAACAAATACAATAGATACAGTAGCAGGTTACTGTTCCAGTATTGCATCACGTCCACATATGTGGACGGTTGATTTTTGAAGTATAAGAACATTTTACATTTTACTCAAAATGTATTAGATTCATTACAGTGCATACTCACATATATTCCTTTGATTTAATATATAAAATATGTAATATATATATTTGCCTGAAGCATTGTGTGCATGGCTACCACCACAAGGTGGTTGCAGATACAAAATCATTAACAGTGGGAGATAATTAAAATTCAGACTTCTTCATTGTCTTTTTGATCCAGTTGAGTTGTTTCTCTGAGAGAAAAGAGTACACTCCAGGTTTTTTAATTAGGCCACACTTGTGTCCGAAAGAAGTGACTCCAACTAGCACTCCATTGCACAACAGTGGGCCTCCCGAATCACCCTACAGAGGGAATAAATACATGATAATTCAGGCACTGATATAAAGGGTGGCAGTCTGTTTACTTCCTGCACAAAAACTCAAATTTAAAGTGTACGCACCTGACAGGAATCAACACTCTTTTTACCATCTGAACCGGCACATATCATGCCGCCGGTGATAACAGGTTTGAAGTTGTAATATTCAGGTGAGTTGCACTTCACTCTGTCGATCACAGTCACGTTGACAGCCATCAGGACGTCTGACATTTGGTTGGAACGGTTGTTTGTTTTCCCCCATCCTGCCACCAGACAGGTGGTGCCAGCTTGTGGTTCTTTGATGGTGTTACCCAATTTGAGACAAGTCACTGTTTTGGTTTGCTTCACCAGTTTGTCGAGCTGAAAGTTTAAAAAAAAAGAAAAAGAAAGAAAGAACAGTACTTATTGGAACTGAATATCTTTATGTTGCTTTATACAAAAATGGATGACTCAATGGATTGATGGATGGCCATATGAAATGTTTTCTTATCTAGCATCCGTCTTGGATTTACCAGATCATGAGGTAAGAAGAAAGACTTGAGTTTGGATATCACATTCGTAGGAAAATGAAGATAAGCAGTTAAGATAAGCAACTGCCTGACTTTTCATTAGCAATTATTTGATTTGGAACAAATCTGGTTTGCACACCAAAAAAACAAACAAAGCAAATTGCTCCAAATATGTTTCTCAATCATCTTAAACCAGTTTCCTACAGTATACAGATTGATGTGCTTCATCTAGGTGATAATATACTGGTTACCGTAATGTTACCTTACCTTGAGTAACATGAGGTCATTGACCTTTTCTTTTTCATCATAGAAGGGGTGAGGAACATGCTTCTTAACCTTCCTGACCTGCCTGGAATCTGTTTCTTTTGCTTTGATGGAGTGCACCCCCAGCAACACCTTCTTGATGCTGCAAGAGCAAAAATACAGTATTGTATTAGATTGCAGTTCACATAACTCAAGGTCAACACACGTAAGAGAACATAAAATAATGACAGCTGCCTTATTATATGTGCATCATTACTGGGGTATACAAGAAAGTCAAGATATTGAGCCTTAGAGGAACATGTAGGCCCACAGCATTGTTTTCCCAGTGTGTGTACTTGTTGAGACTTCAGTGGTAGTTGATAAGCAATGAATGAAGAGTTTGCCTCCTATACAGCGCTGATACAGAGCAGTTGTTCAAAGTGTGAAACTGACTCACATGGGTGTGGACTGTAATGTTTATCTTCACTCTCAGTTACATTTTGTCATGCAGATTTTTTGCATTTATAGATCTGCTAATTCAAAATTGAGGGTTAAAAAGTCACATACAGTTTACCAGTGTATCTTTTCCTTGTTTTACAATGAATGGTATTGGGGAAACTAGTGACAAAATGTATTAATATTACGTAGATTATGAATTGCAAGTTAAAGTTCACTCAAAGAAGTACAAATGTCATAAGGCTCAAGAGCATATCCTGTCTCAAGCTCTGTGTGTTTTGTGGTTTCTTTAAGTGAGTCATATTTGTGTCTAATGACTGTCACCTGTCAGAATTATGTCTGTTTTGTACTTTACATGTCATTTTTTTTGTTGTTGTCTTTTTAATCTCAGCAGCATCAGAGTATTCCTGTTTGGTTTTTGTTCAGATTCTCTGCAGTCATAGACATAGACTGACCTCAGAACAAATAAATCAGTGAAAAACATCAGTGTGCAAAGCAGTCTCCTAGTGACGGTCTCCTAGAGATTATGTTTATATCCAGCTAAACTGCACCAACAAACATGTTTTGAAGGACACATGGTGCTGAATGGATATGTTCTATTACCATGTCTGGAAAGTTGCAAAAAGGTTGATACTAAATGTATGAGTGAACATACGAGTGAAATCACTGACACAATGTGTGTCATTTGTTTTGTTTTTTCATTTTGTTGTTTTACAGAAATATCAAATTTTGCAATATCTGCTTGCAGTGACTCAGTTCAATGTAACAGTGTGTGGACATGTTATCTGAATTTTTTCATTAAAACTATTGACAATAAATATTAGTTTTAGTGCATATTCTGAGTTTATTTTAGGAACATAATGTATGAGTATTGTTCTTACTCTTTACAGTGGGCAGCACTCAGGACCCATGATGGATTGATCAGTATCCCTCCACAGTCTGGAGTGTTGCTCTCCAACAGAGCCATGAAAGGCAGCGAGTGGGGCTTCACTTCTTCCCCACCAATAATCTCAGAGCCATGACCTAAGACAGAAAAAAATCTGTTTAAATGACCCTGCACCAGCTGTACTTTGATATTAAAAGGCACCAGTAACATTACTTTGCATTCTGCATGTTTACACGAATGAGCAAGATCTCACACCGGTAAGTAAAAATATTACTCACTTGACAGGACAATGAGGAGGAACATGTAAGAGAGAAAAGCAGTGAAACTCTTCAGGCAGAACATTTCTTCTAATCTCTCTCTTTGATGTGATGGTGAAATGCTCTGAAACCCACCTCGATGCACATGCTTGTTTTTATGTGTTAGGTTCAAAGGATGTGGTCTGACCATGGAAAGGCATGAGTCAGCATAATGGCAAGCATGACATGAGAAGTGATGCAGGCTATCTTCATGTAGAAGTCTGTGGTAACTGTTTCTGTCATTTACCGGTCATCATCATTATTCACATGCTGTGTGGTGGAGGCTTTTAATTTTTTAGACAATGCAGCTCACATCATCAGGGTGCATGTCTTGGGTGGGCCTGGTGGGAAGCAGTTAGAAGTGGAGGCTGATCTTAACGTTTTTAGTCACACTTGTGAGTGTTTTTGATAACGTCATGTTATGATTCAGAGAAAAGAGACTGCTGAAGAAAAGTGAAACATCTGATGTGAAACCAAGAAGGTTTCAAGAAATGCAAAAAACAAAACTCAGAGCAAATGTTTTAATGTTTGAAGAATTGGATGCTACATTTTATGTTATCTTAAATAAATAATTTAATATTTTGGGGAAAAAATTATATTAGGCAGAGTAAGATGAGAACATCCATACCACTCTCAAGTCTATGGGCTAAATATGAAGTTTCGGCCAATGGCTGGTTATCTGTGGTCAGTGGTTAAAAAATCCACCAATCAGCACCCCAGCTCATTAATCAATGTGACTGACTTTAAGAACGTGACCACTTGTTTCCAGCCTAACTGCTAAGATAACTTACTGCTTTCTGCTATCAACTAACACCCTGCCAAAAGCAAATAAGCATGTTTCCCAAAATGTGGATCTTTAGCTCTAATTTTTTTCAAATGAGAAAAAAAATAATAATAAAAATAAAAAATAGTCATCATGCCAATTCTCATACTGTATTCATTTATTACATTTCTCTTATTACATGAGCAGCCAACGAAGACAGCAACAAGTTGCTTACAGTGTGGTTATGTGCAGGTCTTAGAAAGCATTGAACTTAAAAAAACAAAAAAAACAAAAAACAAAGCATGTAAAAGAATGTGCTATCCTTTGATATTCACTGTCACTACTGTGAGCTACAGTGGCAAGGAAGCTCATTAAGGGAAAGTATCAATTTTAGAAAACGGAATTGTAAAAAACTTGAATTAGCCTTAATGAATCATTTTAACTCTGTTAATCTATCCTCCCCTTATAATGCTTATCCTGATCCGGCTGGCAATAACTAAATAAATTATATTATTAGAAATCACAGTTATACACTTGCTGGTTTTCCATCATACTTTCATGACAAGTATAACTTGGAAATAGTTAACAAACAGCATTATAATGAATGTCGCATTACAAAGGCAGAATAAGGTGACATTCAACACCCTGAACAGGATGTCATACAATCTCCTGAGTGCACCACAGATTTAAAAAAAAAAGTAATCTAAAAGCCACATGAGAGGCACATGAGAATGGCAAGATTTGTGGTCAGAATACTTTATGTGTTTATTGCCTACTGTGATGTAGGCGTAGGTTATTTTTCAAAACTGTATTTCATTTCAAAAAAGAGTAAATGTTGTTTTACTGCTTCGAAATGTAAATTTTTTTTGCTTTGGGTCCAAAACATCCAAATAAATCTAACACCCCCAAAGGACTGACTACATTTGACACATTAGGTATGACCTGTTGACACTGTCTCCTAAAAATGACATTTTAAAAAATGTATAGAATTTTATCTGATTTAGTCAGCATGCATTAATAGAAAACAACAAAACAAACAAAAAAACTAACAAACAAAACATAAAAGTGCAAAATAAAAATAATGCCTAATACTTTTGGATAAAGTGATATCTTCATGATATGACTAATACTTTCAGAATGTGCCGTCAAGTTCACATTAAGGTTTCCTTTTAAGTCTTGATTTGAAATAAAATAAAATAAATAAAAAATAAAAAATAGTTAAGGCTTTAGATCAATTTTTAGGGTCCATTATAACATCTGGCCAGAGACACCAGATAAAGGTTAACTTTCTTAATTAACACTGGACCATTTCACATTTAATAACGACCTTTGGCCTTTTGAAATAAGATAACTAACTAACTAACTGGATAATCCCTGCGTGAGGTTTCATTTATCATTTTATGTGTCAAAATTTTCATTTTCAGAGGTTGCAGAAAGGCTAGTTCAAACTTATGCAACCTACAGTTTAATAATGAAACCACATCAAGAGAAGATTTAACTATGTACGTTTAATTTACAGTACTAATCTAAAACTTAACTTAATCTGGAAAGAAAGAGGGCCTCATGAAAACAGATTACACTGTGTTTCCTAGCTTTAAGGGAACTGTCTTTGTCGACACTACAGTCATCCATGTGTCCACTGTATATCAGTTGTGCTAACATGTTATGATGAAGCTATAAAAGTGATGGTATGATCCATTATCTCAAAAATGACTAAACAATAAAGTGATGCAGGTAGGCTGTCAGTTTTAGTGGACGAGATGATAAGATTATGGTAAATATGACACAAAAATACCTCAGAAATTGAGGGACTACTCTTCCTTTTAACAGGAAATACACACCATCATAGGCCATGTACTGTGTGTACAGCTACACTTCACTGCTCAGTGGAGTAGTGTATCGTTATTTTGGATATTGTGGGTCACCTGATATGACTACTCACTTGCCATATCTTCTGGTCTAGCTATCTGTCTGTCTGGTACACTTCACTTTAAGTGTGAAAACAACAGTACTAAAACAGAGAAGCGTACTACTGTTTAGAATGTGTAATTCAGTGTACTCTTTTTCTTTGTGTTTATTTGTGGATTGTAAACCAACTAGGTACATACCACCTACTTAATCTGGGTGTGTAGATAAACAATTGTCCTCAGGAACAGATCAACAATATTAGTGTGAAAGCGGACTCAGACAAGGTAGTCAGCTCAGCAGAAATGGGTGCGATTACAGCACCTGTACCATGTCAGTGGAAATGCTGTGATACTTTATGCTAATATGGAGGAGAACAAAGCAGTGAAGTAAATGATCTACAGGGACACATGGATCATTTTCATGTCTGTGTTCTCGTCACTAACCAGGTAAGGTGACCACCTGATCAGTTTCTCAAAGGCTTGTTTTCCTCAAACCGACCAGTTGTGTTCACTTCTGTAATTTTTCATTAGCCCTGTTTTCCTGGTTACAAAACTTACCTTTTTCTATCAGTTATATATTCACCTTGTTGAGAATATTTCATGTTTACATTTGTAAACAAATCATGCCATCATGAACAAGGTTACTAAAGTGTGTAGAGGTATAGAATACATTTCCCCCCTTTCTTTAGCCAATCCCTCTGGTTTTCACAGGGATCACATCAATAATTGTCTCCTCAGTTGAGATCTCCACTGATCGGACATCATGATCTGACTCAAAATCATCATCATCATCATCATCATCATCTGGAGAAGAAAAAAGAATGACACATGAAGTATGCATATTTGTCATAAGGGGTATTTTAGTTTATTAATTTTCATGCACAAGTGAGGAGACATACTTTTTTTCAGGATATAATACAGAATCCCCAGAGGAGGAGCCAGACACATGAGCTTGAGCAACGTTTTGACAGTGACCACTTTGTCCTGCTCATGAGAATCCGCTATGGAGGAGAAAAGATGAATATGAGTTACACAAAGTTAAGAGAATTTACGACCAGCAATTTTAAAAGGAGGACCAGTCATTGTGGTGTATAATTCTGGAAGAAATGGGAATTTACTACTACTTACTAAAAACCAAGTTAAATTGCTGAAGATCAAATACATCATAATGGAGGAAGCCTGGAGCAACACAACAGAGTCCATCCTACCTGTTCTGACTAGTAAAGCTGTAGGGTCACTTTGAAGGATCGTTTCTCCACCAGTGACACTGTCAGGCCGAACAACAACAGCAGCAACGCTGATGAAGTACTCAGTGGCTGAATTTAGGCTAGGAGATGTTGACGTTCATGAGGGCAGAGCCATTAGTGTAGGAGTGAAGCAAATGTGTCACATGTGCTGGTGCATATCGTCACATTGTAACTGTGTGGTGTCATCTGCATAAAGGCAGAGACGTTCCAGCTAAGATTCAACTGATCAGTGCCCACCAAGTCGATCGTCACTGGTTGTGGGGAAAGTGGACCTGTGAATGAGAATAAACAAGTCAGTCAAGTCACTTTCAAACCTGCAGTTCACATGAGCCAGCCTTGTGTGGGTGTCGTTTCCCCTTTAAATAATGTTTCTTGTTGGGTTTCCTCTCAGGCTCCAGGCAGGTAGGGGGAAACACAAATATATGGCATCAGCAATGGCTCTGTTCTACTCACATATCATTGTAAGCCAAGTCATATTTCCATAAATAGCAATTAATAGGTAAACTCAGATAGGACAGCATTTTTTTTCATTACACATTACAGTTTTATGTTGTCGTTAAAACACTACAAATTAAAACATTCAAGTCCTAAATAAAATAGCTTGTTCAGTCTACAGTATACATGTATGTATGATGCACAGTATTCAGGAGAATTAATGTATATTTGAATATGTGTACATATGACACTGGTATGATAATGGAACTTGGAAGTTACCATATTTACTAGGTTCTAACTTGTAAATAACAATGAAGCATTACTGACCCTGACAGACAAACATGTGCGGCTCATCACAGTAGCGAGCCAACAGCTTCTTGTCCTTCTCCAGCATGGCCTCCAAACTTGCACATTGACCTTCATAATTTCTCCTGTACCACTGTTTGTAGCTCAGCTCTTCGCCGTTCACCCAGGTCCAGCCACTGAAGATGCTCTGCCACTGCAGACCGAGCCAAAAGCTGGCTTTTTTTGCAAGAGTGGCATTGAGGAGAGTAAAGTATTGGTCTTCCATGTTTAGGACAGCGAGGTCCACATAGTGCCTCTGACAGAACTCCCGGGCTTTGGACCAGGACATGGGTCTCTGGATCAGGAAGTAATGTGAGGTGATCTGACCCACTGCTAGGCCATGGCACACCACTGAATCAGGGGATATAACAGAGAGGAAGATGGATGAGTTATTAACAGCTGCATCTCTGACCTGATTCCCTGGCTCTGCATCTACGAATGGATTACTGAATGGGCTGGCCTCCAATGTTTGTTTTTGTTGATTTTGTCTTTCAGAGTACAATCTAATCTAATATACTATAATAACAATCTAATATTTTGCATAATGTGCTGACATATTTAGTTTAATAGCTGTACAGAATACAGTTTTTCAACCAGCAGCTTCTGCTTCACCTACAAACTGTAACTAAAGAGACACAAAACAGTTGCAGATGCAAAAATGGCCACAAAGATTTAAAAAAAAAAAAAAAAAACAACCACAAAGAGGTGCAGAATGACTACAAAAGAGACACAAAATAGACCTGAAAGAGATGCAAAACAAATATAAAGAGTTGCAAAATGCCATAAAACAAAACATTTTGTGTCTCTTTCAGACTGGGGGACTCATATGTAAGACAGACAAGGGCCTGATGACATGTATGTGCACAGGGGCCTATTGTCTCATAGTCCCATGAGTGCACTTCATTCTGTCTTTAAGTTGCTGTCAGATCACACTCAGTCTGCTGCTGGTTAAATTTTCTTCAGAGCCATTCCAGACAATTCATGCTTGGACTACTGTATAAAGATTCTAGAGACACACTGCAGGTGGTTATTGTGTTTTTCTTCATGTTAAAGTTCCTGTAAATATGCCAGATTATCACAAAACAGCAATAGTTTGTCAGGTGTGCTCTGATATATCATATAGTTCTGACTTCAAAGTAACATATAACTGACATGACATTACAGCACCTGTCAGCTGTTGCACTTGGCATTACATTGTGCAGGATTTCTCTAAATGATGAAATATACTAACAAGTCACAATAACTGCACTGTCAATGTTTGTCCTAAGTTAAAGAATATTTGGAAACAGTTACCCAGAACAGCCAGTTGCTGTAGAATCTCACAGGTGAACATACAGTAGAATCTGTGTTTTTTCTGGAAGGTGAGATTTAGTTTTTCATTCCTTTTCCATCCAGCAGCACGTACTATCCAGTATTACCCAGCTCTTTTTGATTTATACAGATTCTCCACAATGTGCAGCCCATCATCCTCTCCCCCTAGTCTGCCGACAACTCCCTCTGCTCAGGAAGTTTATCAAATCGGCAGTCACCATGGAGTAATATATGAGGCGGAAAAAGTGGGAGTGACCATGTTGATCAGGACGTTTTCTCAAACAGAAGACATCACGTACAAAATATGTGTCAAGTCATCTACTTAACTTACTACTCCTTACTCAAGTTCCTTCTCATTACCTCACCAGACTTTTGCACTATGTTTGAAAAAAACATCATCTTTACTTTCTGATTATAGTAGTGAAATGAAACTACTATAAAGTATAGTTTTGTAAACCAAGTGTCTGAACAGGCTAAACAATGCAACTCTCTGAACACCCGGAGAAAGGTGTTGAGCTTTTATAGGAGGTGCTAAAAATACTGTCATATAGCTCCACCCTGCAGCCTAGTCCTGAGCATACTTTGTTACCTTGAAATTCAAATCTGACAATCAGTTCCTAGAGCAATCCACAGCTTTTAGAAATGCTTGCTATGTCAATAAAGAAGAGGAGTGGGTGACTTAACACTCTGCTCTGTGCTCACTCAAATGATATGAAAGTGAAGTGTTTACAGGAAGAACAAATATTTCATCAGGAGCTATGATTTATGCTCCTCTCATTACAGGTATATATGTAGGCTGCAAACAAAACCTTTAAGTGAAATCTATACTGTAATCAGCAGCAGTCAGGACACACCCTCTTTCAGGAGTTCTTGCTTAGCCAGTCTGTACCTGACCTGATACACAGAGTTTCTGGCACTGATGATGAATTATTCTCTCTGTGCTGCTGGTAGGGAAGCTTATAAACTGCATGCTTAGATGATGACAAGGGTAGAGACAGTTCAGGAGTTTGATTTTGGGCTGCAGCTGATCATACAATAGAAACATGACAGCTGCAGCAGGCCTCTCAAAGGGTTTTCATGGTTTTCTTTTCTGTCATGGTTTCAGTTTTGCTCATATGATATGTCTGCACACATTTAAATTAATGTATTTACTAACGCTGCATCTTCTCTCTCCATTAATTTTGCTCTCTCTCATCTCTCACATCTATACTCCTGTCACTTTCTGCAGGTATTACTGTCTCCAGAGCTGTATGGATCTGGATCTGTGACAAGCCACTTACCACCCTCCATGATCCTACTCAACACCCACTGTTAAAATTATTATTATAGTTTTATAATCAGTCCTATAGTAATAATTACTATTATTATTATTACTACCACACATCTCTCTGTAGAACTTCCAACATGGCTACTGCACTCAGTCTGTATCTGTATGTGAGAAGTGTTGTGGTTTATACTCTGAGAAAACAGATGTCTGAGGTAACATAGCTTCACCTCAGTGTCAGTGAACATGTTACCCATAAGACATGGGGGTCTTACTTTTTTTTTCCAAAGGAAGTCTTCACCACAGACACTTTTGCACAGAGTGTTCTCTCAGGTCTTATCTGATCATGTGAATACCCCTAACAAATGCACTCGTTGTCTGCTAGATAAAACCAAGATAAACCAAGCAGCAGCAGTTCGGACACACTTGGCTGTGTGTCACTTTAACCATGGAAACTGTCATATGTACAATGTACATTCAAGCCTGATACATTAGGAGCCGCAACACAATCAACCTTGAGCTGTGACAGAATAAAGGCCCCAAACTTAAGTCAAACATAGAACAATGTTTATTGGGTTAAACATCTCAGGACATTACTTTAAGGTACAAAACAAAACATTAACATCATTTTACAAATTACATGAATCATTCTTAGAGTAAATAAATGGTAATTGGTCTCATGTCTGAAATATTTGATTTCAGTGTGAGGTTCCTTGCAAAAAGACAACTTCAACAATGACACACACCAAGTCTGGCTGCTTTGTGCTGATTACTAATTTCTTTTACAGTCTGTTTTTAACTACTCATTATACTGTTTACTAAGTTTTACAGGACCAGGTGCCAGAGCACCAGAATTTTTTTACTGCTTACCATCCATAGGCTGCTGCTGGCACCGGTTAATTCCTCCAGTTAACATTTGATCTGCTGTCACTGTCTTGGCTTTTAAATCATGCCTTAAAGCACATCTTTATAGACTTCCCTCTTATCTGACCACTAGATATATTTGTTGGCATTACACAACTGTTACCACCAGATTATCTGTTATTATAATCTGTTATTATCTGTTTTTGTATGTATTTTTACATTATATTTGGTTTTATATGTACTCGACTGTCTATTTATGCTGTTTTTAGGTGTGATTGTTTTTATGCTCTCTCAGCACTGGAATGTAAATGCTATATAAGTAAATAATTATTATATTTACCCTGAAGGAGCCACAGAAACCTTTAGATTGTGGTGTGTGAACTGAGTTTTAGTGCAACAGTAGGTTTGACCTGGTGGTAAATTGGCTTGGTGATGTGGTTAGTTCAGAGTAGAGGAGAGGAAATGTTCTGGCAGAGCCATTACCAAGAAAGTGAGCAACATGCATGTGAACATAAGTCTAAGACAGGTCTGACCAGATGTCAACAACATTCACCATCCATGTCAAGTGATGCTGATGATTAAAGGTCCCAGATATGAAAGCGCTGGTCGGCTCCAGCAGAGAAAATCTGAGTGCCGTCAGGGTTTAAGGCCAAGTGCAGGACTCGATGAGAATGACCTGAAAAAACAACAGCAGCATGACTGAACTTTGACTTTAAATTGTTTCCCACATAAGCGAAAAGTGTCTTAATGTTTGTTTTCTCCACTATTGCAGAGCACAGTGACTAGAAATAATAACTTTCAAACTGGCATACTTTTTCACATGATGGCAAAATAACCCCCCTGTCCCACACAGGAAAGAGCCAAGATGAACACAGTGTCACACTGAATGATGCAGTGATACAAAACGGCTAAAAATTACTACCAGAGTAAGTGCAGTTTGTGTGGAAATTAATAACACAGTTGCAGGACATTTGGAACATTAGGTCTTTTTTCTCACCAACAACTCACAATACCTCTGGAAACTGTGACTAATCATATCAAATGTAGTGATTTCTGCCATGTTTCATTCATAGTTTCACATTCAGTGGAAACCCAGGACATGAGTGAGTCAGAACAAAATGGCTATTAAATATCTCAGGGACAGATGATGGAGCTGCAGCAGTGATAAAAACTGTCACACTTCATTTTACTCATGCATGTATAATGATGCAATGCATTTATTCCTATGGGGCTGGTGAGAAATGGTTAAATCATTAATGGTATTTGACGCTCTCTAACCTGTGAGCTTGTGCACTGGGTTGAGGGAGGGAAACTCCCAGGTTGAGACTTGGTGATGAGGAAGGCCGTGACCTGTGACCAGATATCTCTTCCTCTCAGCCCATCGTAGAGAGCAGATCTGCAATTGGAGTCATTAGTAGTCTATCTGATGTATATACACAGTAAAAATAGCTCAATTATAATTTGAGGCGTGAACACCTGTGAGTTTGTGTTGGCAGAGGTTACACAAGTCCCTGATTGTGTGTCCCAGATTCTCATCTCTCTGTCCTTCCATCCCCCTCCTGTAGTGATCATCTTTCCCTGCCACGGACACCACCCCATGGCCTAAATACACCGACACAATGAACACATAATACACACATACACATACACACAATGGTCCCTAGATTGTAGTAGTATAGTAGTATAGTATAGTATATAGTAGTATTTCACCAAACATTATTATGCTACTCAAGTTTGCATGATTTAAAAATAGTTATCACTAGTCATGCTTGCAATAAATGAATATAGTTGTGTCAGTCCTGAAAACCACATGTTTGCTCCCTGTGAATGAGGTTGAGTGAGTGAGACAAATCAGTAACGAGATGCACCATCAGGTCACATTTTTAGTGGTGGGGCTGTACATACCAAGTGCATATAAATAGCTTGCCACTTTCAGGCCATATCACGTTACATTTAATGCCATTTTGGTTGGCAAGTAGAGAAATTAATGAGTGTGTGATGACAATAAATGTGTTGTGATAACATGCAAAATGACTTGAGGAAATGTGTGTGTCATTCAAATATCATTTGATGATACACATGCAACGACGACAATACATTCACACTCACACCTATACCTCATTACCTGTGCAATACATTCATTCACACTATACCTCATTGTATATAGAGTTGCACTGTTTTGTATATATATATATATATATATATATATATATAATATATATATATATATATGTATATTTCTATGTTTGCACTGTAAAGGAGAAGCTCTCCAATCTTGTTGTACTTTTAGTATAATGACAATAAAGGGCATTCTATTCCATTCTATTCTATTCACACACAAGCAGCGACCTTAACCGACCTTAACAGCACTGGGCTGTTTCATCGTAGTGATAGGCTGTTTTGACCTTGTGACCCCTGCAACGTCACTGTCCCATATATGCAGGAGGCCGTCTGCGGAGCCGCTGGCCAGCCGGTCATCTCCCGGTGACCACTGAAGGCTGCAGATAGCCTCCTTCTGGATGGCTGCACCCACCAGAGGTGCGGGAGCCCGAGGGTCGAGGTGATGGATGCGTCCGAGAACAGAGCCACTGTTAGATTGTAGACACTGTTATTTCCCAGCATGAATACTGTATTTCATAGACACTTTATACTGATATTATACTTAGGGCTAATTCAACTACAATCCTTTTGCTAAACCATTATAGATTTGGGTATTATAAAACAGCTGAGGTCTTTTTGTGTAACTCCCCCTTTCCTTAGTGAAGATCTGATAAAGTCCTGTCTTTTCTGTGTAATTTGGTGGACTGACACGACTTACACACCAGTACCTGCTGAGTAGCTGCTGTTTCCAGGAAAGCGCTCTGACCACAGATAGGTGTGATGGTAGACACCTCATATTCTGCTTTTTTTCAACATCCCACAACTAAAGAGTCAGAGAGACAGAAGACACCACAAACCGTCATCCTGCTGATTCAACTAGCTCTTAAACCACCCCCCACCCCCCCCGCAGGCCCCCCTCACAGCTGGTATGACTCAGTTTCCACCGTTTATGCGCTCATTTACTTGAAGCGTTCACCTGTATCTCTCCTCGCCTGGTGCCTATGCAGAGAGCTCTGCCATCTCTGCTCCAGCGCAGAGACGAGACAGACTGACGGTGTGGTTGTCCCGTCTGCTGGTTCGGGTCCAGACGTCCCGCCAGAGCACGAGTCTCTGAATTCCAGAGGTAAACAGAAGAGCCCAGTGCTAATGCAATCACACCATTACAACTGCAGTCAAGAACATTAGTGTCTAAAAGGGGAGAGATGGAGAAGAGAGCAGGACTTTATACTGTGCCTAATGAGTTAAGTAACTTAACTGAATGTTTTATTGACAGAATGACATTGGTGTAATTTTATTTTCTGTTAAAACTACTAATGTTTACTACCACTGATGTACTAATGTTTGTGAATCCAAACAGCAGCATGGTGGTAAACAGTGATGTCACGGCAAACTTGGCAGGAGCTTTTGACTCATTCTTTAGAAATACCAATTCCTGCCACTCTTCATCCACCCACCAGATGTCCCTGGACTTTCTTCCTGTCTCCATGTCCGCCTACTCACCTGTTTTTCCAGTTTCAGTACACCTGAGCATCCCCCCCTCACACACCTGTTCTCAGTTTTCCTCATCACAACAGCCCCTTCTCCTTCTCATCTGCTTATGTTTCTATGTGCTTACCTATGTGCCTGCTGCTGCACTGTTGCATTGAATCATTTTTTCCCTCGTGTATGTGTAAGTATACTGCATGCTTTGTATCTTCTCTTACAGTAGTCGTTGAGCAGTGACGGTGCTGCCAGCTTCATCACTGTCTTCCCCTGCAGACTCACAGCAGCTTTGTCCAAGATGGCAAATGGCTGCAAATCATGTCTTCCCTCATCAGAACCTGCATTGTTGAAGTATTATAAACAGAAAACCACAGTTAAGCAAAACACACACACAACGTTTCATATCAATAGTACATCTTTGGTTTACTGCTAATGATGTCAAATGCATTCATTTTCTCTCACTGATTTAGAATTGCAGCAAACATCCACACTAAACTAAATTAAACACGTTACAGTGAATTACTGGTTATTGGTTATTTACTCTCTCTGCTGCACTGAGGCTCAGAGATGCACACACTTTAAAGTACGCATGTAAAGTCTGGATAAAACTCACATTTAAAAAAGCTGAAAACCCAGCCCCATGTGTGATCAATGATTTCATTACAAAGACTTAAACAATGATCTCAATCAGCCTTTCTTATCTTATGCTGTTCAAATGTCACGTCATGTTTTTATGCTTAACTTCTCCACACCTCCATAAGCTAATAACAATAATAATGTGTAATTATCCCACCAAAGATAACAATGATACAATCATATCAGCAAACTTAAACATAAACATAGACCTCCCACACTGCTCCAGCATTTCTGCTGATTTAAAAAAAAAAAAAAAAAAAGTTGTTTCCTGGTTTCCTGGTTCACATCATGACATCATGCAGTATCGCTTGTCATTTCTGACAAGAGTGAAAACGGTAATGTTGTACCAGTCTGTTGTTCACTGCTGTGTTCTTGCTCTGCAGCTCTCCACACCAATCCCTGCAAAACATTGAAGTATTGTGATTAGATTTGGTCTCTTACATGATATTTATGTATTTTTTCAAACATATTTTTCAAACATCTAATAATGAGATTTTGTCTAAAGTTAGCATTAGCAGTGATTGTGCACAGAATTAGACCATGTTTTATGTATTCTGTGACATAATGACACTATACCTCTTTGGTGTTATCCCTATTTTAGCTGAATTGTATGTGAGTAGAATTTGGTTATGTTGTTAACCTTAAATGATCTTCCAGCTTCATTCAAACCTCAGAAGAAACTTGAGAAACCTGATCCTCTGTTGTATTTCTGGTTTTCTGTCTTGTCACATAGTTTTCAACATTATTATTGATCCAATCAGGTAAGACATATCAAACTGCTGTGGCATATGTACAAGTTCCTTAAACAAACCTGTTCTGGAGGATTTTCCACAGGTCGTCTCCTGGCAGAGATGGTGGGCGGTGTGCTCTGTGTTTTGACAGCCCCACAGTGGGACATGCCTTCTTCCAGCGCTGTCTCTGATAAGAACAGATGATTTCACAAAAAACATACAATAACATCCATCACAAAACAGTTATGGAATAAATTTACTGTGTATTTTTGGTGAGACATCTAAACGTACTGGTAAGGAGAACAAAGAATTGGATGCATGAGGGTCTGTGGCTGTGGGCCTATGGGGAAATGTTACCCACAGATCTTTAGCAATCAGTACATATAATAATTCTGTGTACTGTGTACAGAACAAAAAAACAGGAGCATTGCTGATACCAATATAAGAGATTAAACTAACTCTGTACTCTGTATATATATATATACATATACACACACACACATACAGAGTACAGTATATATGTAGTGTGTTTATTTTTATTTGAACATATATATTGAATTTCCCATCTATCTAATCTAATCTAATCTATCTTTAGTAATCAGTCCTCAAATGTGGTCATGTAAAATTTATGACCCAGATACATACTGTACTTGTTAAACCATACATGTGTTACTCTGCAACAATGCCTGCTCAGCTGTCATATGCAACACTGACAAATAGGTGTTGTCTACAGCAGCATCAAGTGCGGTTGACATTTTAAGCAACCTGCAAGGCAAACAATGCATTGGCACACAGCTTACCGAAACATTTACCAACATTAACACAAGCATTTTCGAACATTACAGCATTTTTTTCACATCTGCCAAGAAATTACCATGCAGTAAAAGATGTATTGTGTGATAAGCTGCGGCGTCTAACATATACAGTAGGTGGAACTTAAAATATGTATTTCTCTGTGTTACATAAATAACAATGTAGTGAAATTAAAGATGCCCAAATATTTCTGGGGACTATGAAAAGCTGCAAAACCAGTGGCAGGCAATCACTGTCTTTAAACAGTAGTTACAACTATGGCAAAGAACAAAAGGTTATTCAAATTAATTGTTTAAAATAGGTTTTAAAATGGAGTTTGCATACAAGCAACCCACCCATCCCTCTCAAAAATACCAAAGTCATTCAAAGTGACTAGTTTGGGTAATTCTTTGATTTACTGATCACAAGTTTGATGAGAGAGGGCAGTATCACAGACAGGTAAGTCTTCTACAGTCCTCTGTGATGTGGTGTGTTAAAATTCTACCTGGGGGATTTCCCTGGAGGACTGTCTGGACCGGTTCACGGTGTCTCGGTGGTGAATCCAGCTCCAGTCTCTGACAGACTGTATCAAACTCAAAACTTAGCTCACACTGCCACTCAGTGGCCAGAGGTGTGCTCACAGCAGGTCCCTCTCTGCTGCTCCTCTGGATGATCCGCCTCCTGAAACGCTTATATGACATGTGATGAGCGTCGCTTACTCCCTGAGAACAAACACAAAAAAATACAGTTAGTGAATAAACAAAAAAAATACGGCTAGCCTCAGTAGTCTCAGCCTACTGAAAACTGACCCAAACTTCATGCCTCTGCAAAAAACACATAACTTCATCAGGGTCAAGCCAGCAAAATATAGAGTAAAACTTCCGGTTAAAACTTTCAAAACAAAAGTACTAACATTAAGTTCTGACCCTTCTATTTCCCCCCGTCTAAAGATATCATCTTATACTGTACTAAAGCCGCAACTAACGATTATTTTCTTAATTAATTGATTAATCATTTTCTCTGTAAAATATCAGGAGAATGTGATAAAATATGTTAATTATTTCCCATAGTCCAAGGTAGTGTATAAGTATCTTAGAAATATCTTCAAATATTTTGTGTCATACACAACAGAGAGAAGTATCAAATTATGTTTTTGCTTAAAATGGCTGAAGTGTTCATTCAGTTATCATAATTGTTACCAATTAATTTCCCGTTGATTGACAAATTGATTAATAAATGTTACAGTTCTATATTGTACTGCTTCTGTATCCAACAACAAGGGAAATTTATTTTTTGAAGATGATATGAATGCAGTTTCTCAGTTAGCAAAAATCACTACATTAATGGTGATAACTTACTAAGTGGATAGCTACATTTTCAAAGCAGTGGATAGGATGTTGTTGTAGTAACTAAAATGTTGCTAGCAAGGTCATAGGTCATTTGCTCAGGTGTTTTACAGTGTTTAGGGCTGTTGCTAAGGCGTTGCTAGTGTTGTTACAGTGTTGTTAACTGGTTCGGATATCTAACTGTTCCTCTAGTATATCTAATATGACTTTTACTGGCTGTGTGCAAACCTAAAGATGAACGTTTCAACACTGGTTTTATTTTTTTGAAAGAATCTGCGCTCAATTTCCGGGTTTACTTGAGCAGCTTTGACGCTGCTCCCTCCTCCGGTCCGCCCCAAGACTTTAGACAGGAGCCCCTCTCACCAACTTCGGTTTGTTCTTCCCCCTCCAAGATGGAGGCCTTAGGGGGCTACCCTGCCAAGTCCTCTAACCCAAAAGCTAAAAAGTTAAGGGTGTTATTTAGCATGACAGTCGGTGTGGGCTGTTTATTCCTCCTGCAGACCCAGCTGGTGAAGCCGAGAAAACCGAAGGATTTTTATTCTTTCGAGGTCAAAGACGCGAAGGGGAGGTCGGTTTCCCTGGAGAAGTACCGAGGAAAAGTAAGTCCACATCATCACCAGTTATTTCACTTTGAGAAGAAATCTGTGCAGACTTTGTCCAAGTTAACCACCGTGAGTTAAGTTTGGGTTTCAGTGCATAATACACATTTCTTATGGCATTTAAAAAAAATAACGTACACCCTTTCCCTCCCTGTTCAGGCGTCTCTGGTTGTAAACGTGGCGAGTCACAGCGAACAGACGGAGGCGAACTACAGGTCACTGCAGGAGCTCCACCGGGAGCTGGGCACATCTCACTTTAACGTCCTGGCCTTCCCCTGCGGCCAGTTCGGGGACACCGAGACCGGGAACAGCCGGGACATCGAGGCTTTCGCCAAGTCCACCTACGGTGTTACTTTCCCCTTCTTCAGTAAAATCAAAATAATGGGCTCAGAGGCGGACCCTGCCTTCAAATTCCTCACAGGTTGGCAGAAAGACATGTCACCTACATCTGTCTGTTCTACACCATGTTTTACAAAACAACATGATACACCACCACTAGGTTTCAAGTCTATGTTTACAAATTAAAAATGATGACTACTGTATATGGCTACACTTAGGTAGCTGTCTGCCAGGAAGTAGTCTGGACCTAACATTTACTGCACCACACCTTCCCCTATGGTTGCAACCAAATGTTATTTTTATGATCAAATAATCTGTAAGGTTAGAGATGAATTATTATTAGTTATTGTGTTCAGCAGTATTCAGTTTATAATGAAAAGTTATTTGCATAAAGAAGCTGTACCCAGAAAACATTTGATATTTTACTTAAAAAAAACAACAGAAAAAAACACCTGCTCTCCTTCCTGTCTGCCAAAATACATACTTATGCTTTTTCAGTGGGGAAAAAACTGTACAAAGAGGTCCAAAAGTCTGAGACCACCTTCCCTAAGTGCTCTCAGACTTTTGAACCCCACTGTACTAATGTAGATACGTAGAATGGGGTTCATCGGAGAGGACACATGAACTAGTCTATGAACTGCTGAGCTTATTGGAATATATAATGTAGGGCTTATTTATACACACTTAATGGTTTTTGCATCAATATGATTAGATATACACTCAGTTGTCAGTTTATTAGGAACATCTAGCTAAATCTAATGCAGTTTAATTCAATACCTGCAAGTCCTTCACATGAAGATTATTGATGTTAAGTTGTGTTGAAGAGGTGCTGATTCAACTGTGTTTGGAGGCTGCAGTTTGTGGTGCTGTTGAGCTGTATTGCATTATATACAAAGAGGTATATCTATTGTTAAACCTGTCCTTATGGGGCTAAATAATAGGAACACCTGTCAACATAATGCAGTGCAGTTCACCAGCACCACAAGCTGCAGCCTCAAGAATGATCATACAGTTGAATCAATGCGTCTTTAACACAGTTTTAGCACAAACTGAACGTTAAAACCTTTATGAAAGAGGATTTATAACTGGACTGTTGTATTGGCCTTTTAGGTAGGTGTTCCTGATAAAATGACAACTGAGTGTATATAATATTAACAAGTTGATTTATGATCACAGCATCATAAGAGTTTATGGCTAAATTTACATTGTAAGATGCACAAATGACCCAGGGCTGTATGTCTTATTTTTCAGATTCTGTTAAGAAAATTCCCAAGTGGAACTTCTGGAAGTTTTTGGTGGACCCAGAGGGAAAGGTGGTTCGGTTCTGGCGAACCGACGAGCCCATGGAAAGTGTTCGTCAAGAGGCCACAGCGCTGGTGCGAGAAATCATCCTAAAGAAACGGGTGGAGCTATGATGGAGCTTATTGATAGATACTGGACACACCGCTGGGTTGTGTCTGGGTTTCCTGCACTTTGACAGTCAGGAATAACAAGTGGTTGACTGTGAACTGTTTCAGTGAGCGTGGTTGGGTGATGTCACTGCTCTAGACACGTGCAAGATGAAAAGATCAAGTAGTTTCAGCCACAAAGGCAGCGAAAGTCATGCAAGGCTAGTCAGAATGTGTGTGTATTTGTCAGAGTTTGAGTTTGTCTGTGTGTAATCGGGACCATCCTGTGGTGAATAATGACAGGGATGATGAACATTCCTTATAATGACCACTGCTGCAGCTGAAGGATTGTTTAGTCTTTGAAGTGTTGGATTTTTACACCTTTAATTTTGCTTAGTCTGTCTGTACTTTCTAATGTTTACATTAAATTCCATTTTCTTAAGGTGAAGCATACCATTTTAGACCATTTTGACTGATTTGAGCCCAGCAAATTGTGAAACATCCATCCAACAATAAAATTATCTCGTCATTATCTGATTGTAGCTAATGAGCCCAGGATCCTTTTATGTTTTAAAAGCAAGAAAAAGCTACTTCATATACTTCATATATGCTACATCATATACTGATACTGATAAAATTAATCTACATTTTTAATTCCGGCTCAGAACATTGATACCAGTGCAACACAAACACATTGGTGCTAATATTCTGTATATTATCAGTGATTTTTCTATCTGACATATTCTAAAACAGTTATTTCCGTGTCTTTGGAAAATGTCACCTCTCAGTCTGACTATTTCAAAAACTGATGAATGGTCTCCAAAAAAAAATCTCTTTTATCAGATGTACAACAGGAGCTCTGAATCACAACCCACTGTTTTTAATTGATAGAGGGGAACATTAATTGCAGAAGACCCCCAGGGTTGCAGGCATGGTGGATTTAAATGGACAGTTGGAGGGCAGCAGCAGGTAAGCTGGCATACACACAATCAACCAGCTAACAAGACACTGCCTTCCAGCCACCCACAACAATAGAGCGGAAAAACAGTGAAGTCTTTGTAATATCAGTTAGATATCATCTTTCTAAATTGTTCTGATTTAGCTCTTTGTGGGAGCGGAAAGCTCAACCATTGAAAATAAGCGCCTAATTGGACAGACTTTACATTAAAATCAACCTCATTCTCTCCTGTTTCCAGCTCTCCATCCTTCAACATTTTCTTACAGTGTGTGAGTCTGAGCATGCTGGGAGTGAGTATAACACGAGTATAGTGAAATGTAACTGTCAAGGCAGCAGAGCAGTGTGAGCTGGCCAAAGAAACATCAGCTAACATTACACTGCCTCCCAGCCAGTCACAACCCAAGGGCCTGCTGTGTATGCAAATGCATGGATTTGACTATGTTGAACTGATGCTGAGCTGAATGTTTATCATCGTGTTAAATGTAAAGTTTGAAGTTTTCTCATTCATGCCTCTGCCAGCTTTGTTGGCTTTTTTGTTTTGCAGGTGACAGAGTGGAGTACGTGGCAGCATCGGCAGCGATTCTCTGAGGTTAGTAGGTAGCAGCAGTGAGGAGTGCAGCTGGCAGCTGTCAGTCAGATAGTAACACAGCCAGCAGCAGTACACTGCCATACTGCCACCACCAGCTCAGGAACTCCCAGAGGCAGGGATGCAGCCTGAACAGTTAACATTAAGGACAACTCTGTGATGCTTTTTTCCCCCTCCTTCCTAATATTTTGATATTTCCCCTCTTACCTTGAAGGGACACTGCCTCTGCTTTCCTACAAAATCTCTGAACATTTCCCTCATATTGTCCTGGTCACGAAAACAATAACAAAAAAAAGATTCAGTCATGATGCTCATCATCAACAGAAACAACTCTCACATACTAAACTACAGCATAAACAAAAACAGAAATTCTACTTTCAAATAATGATTCAGGAAGTTGAGTTATTCATATATTTTGCCACGTTTAACTGGATGTTATAGCAAAGAGAAGCAGTCATGTGTTTGGAGTTTGAAGTGGTTGCCTGGTAGCAGCAGCAACAGCAACAGGCCATAAGTGAAAACAGGGACATACAATATCTACCAGACTGTTTTTATATTATTGTGAAAACAAGAAGCTCACCCATTCACTCGGACCTCCAGCTGTGACTTTCACCTGCATCTTCAGTTACAGTTCATCTGTTTTCCTACATCTCAGCCTGTGTGAGGAGACTGACCCGGTCATGCCTGGTGCACCTGTTGTCTCCTCTCCTGGACGGGCTGCGCTCCTAAATACTCTCCCCGGGGCGGACGGAGGAGCGGGAAGCAACGTCCTCTGCTCTACTATTGGTGCGTAGATCGCGCTTTTTTTTTTTTTTTTTTTTTTTAAAATATATAAATACTCCTGTTCAGGGATTCCCTCCGCGTCCTGGTTTCTCCTGGAAACAAATTGACACAGTAAAATAAATAAATAAATAAAAGGGCAACGCGGTAATGTTTTAAAGGTGGAGGCGGCAGCGTGTTATCAGTTAATAACACAGACAAGGACAGACGTTTGTTTCAGTTTGTTAGACTTAGCCCATGTCGTTTGGCTGAAGAAATTATTATTCAAAAATATTAATGATGATGATGATCTAGTGTTATTATCTGGAAAGAGAAGGGGTAGGTTTATGTTGCACCTTCCACACACAGACAAATTAAAACAAGAAATCATGTGTTAAAACATTTAAAAGGAAAAACGTAAAAACACTTATTTGGAGCGTAATAACAATGTTAATAGGCAGAAAGATGAATAATAACAATAATGATGGTGATAATAGTGATTTTTAAAAAGTTTTGCCTTTAAACCATGTAAATATTATTAGATTATTTTATTTTCCCTGACAACTAAAATAAACTAGGGTTTATGCAAAATATTTTATCTTATGTAGTTGTTAAGTGAAATATTCTACTTAACAACTAAAATGAAGTAGAACAACAGCAACACCATCACAATGAAATACTTTTAATCGAATGAATATTATAGATAAACTCTGGTATTTTGTAACTGCTGTCAGGTCATAAATATACACCTGTGGGCTGATAGCTCTTGTTTTCTAACAGGCCGTGGACCCGTTGGCCACGCCGTTTAATGACGAGCTGCACTGGCGCTAAGTGGGCTGAACGGCGCGAGCGGGCGCACGTTCTCGCCACCTGCCACTTCCATATGCGCTCACACCACGAGCTCGAGCCTGACACAGTGCGACAGGTGCGTGCTCTCAATGACTCGGAACAGCGCAGCTCAATCAGTGTGCCCCAGCAGGCGGCCATTTACCCCACAGTCATGAAATAAGGGGGCGAACTCCAACCTTAATTTTATCCATTATCAACATAAACCGACAGGCTGTACCTCTGACAGCTGTATTTTACTTATATCGGTATATTTATCTTGTGATAGGCTAATTAGTTATCATTTCATAATTATAATTAAACCACATTTTTGTGGATATGTTGATAAATATTTAGCCAAATGTTAATGCAATTTGATGTGGGCCTTTGTAATTTTGTCTCAACTGTAACTATGTTTCTTGTTTCCCTTGTTGTTTCACTTCAAAGTATTGTGTGCTGTAAAATGTATAGCATGCTTTGATAACGGCTAACCTGCATAACAATGGTTTAAGTAAAAAAGGTTTAAGGTTTAAGTGTAGGTTATAGGTCATTTGCCCAGAGGCCCCACACCACTGTAATTCTGCCCTCAGCATCCCTCCACAGGAAACCTGAATGACCCCCCCACCAACCCCCACCCTCTTTCCCGCGGGACTCCGTCTGGTTTGTAGCCTCCGTCCAGGTTTTGGCTTCAGTCACCTTAGAGACTCATTGTGTCTGTATTTTCCTTTCCCCTCCCGCATTTGTCCCCCGCAGTTTGGCGGTAGCTTAACCGGTCAAATGTGTCACAGCCAGCTTAAACAAAGCTTCGCCCCCACCTTGTGCCTGCTCTCACCGCCGCTGCTGGTCAATGACAAACGGATTTGTTTGCAGTAAAAGTGGCTCAAGGCGAGCCCGGGTGTCGAACTAAGCTGACGTGAAGGTTTGTGCGGTTAGTGTATGAAGGGGCTGAGGTTTGACAACAAGCGTCCTGTTTGCTTTACGTTGGCAGCAGGAATTTAAAGTGTTAACGGTGAACGAGTCTTTGGTCAACCAGTGGCATCAGGATAATTCAGATATGGTACCTAGATGTAGGGTAAATTCTGCAGCTTTGCAAATATTTTGCATTTTGTTTGTCTTACGTTTAAAAATTCAAATGGGCCTAAAGGATTATTTTATATAATTAATAGTTTTATCAGCACTGATAGATATAACACAACAGGAAGCTGGGCACAGACATGTCAGGGCACAGTTGTTCTCTTCATGGGTATTGTTGCCTTCTTTGAACTTCAAATGAATGCTTACTTAAACTTAATTCAGGAACATATGAGTAAATGAACGATGTGCTTTTGTATGTAAAACTTAATTTATTGTGTTGTTATTTATTTGGCGAATGAATGACATCAAGGACACAATGTTACAGATCACTGGGGTGTCAGAGTACTATAAATATTTACTGCACGTTGTGGGCCCCTGCATATATGACAGTTGCACCCCTGCCTTGTAGTTATTTTGTGTCAAGTCATGCTTTTGTGTCTTTGTGTCTCTTTGTAGTTGTTTTGCATCTCATTCTAGTCACTTAGCTCATTTTATGTCTCTGTGTTAATTTTATTTTCTTTCCCAGTGGAAATGTTGTCCCTTCATGGCTCATGGCACATTATCAGTTTATCATTTTGTTTAATGGGTGCATGTTGGGATTCTTGTCCTCACAGTACTGACAAATTATTGCCACACCAGTTTCCTTGTAAAAGCATATGAGTCATCATCACCAAAAATAAATATACATATAACTAGTATTGTAAAGATGAACTTTTTTCCAGTGATACACTAATATGAATCCAGCTGTGGGGTCTTAAAGTCACAGTCCAGTTTATTAGTTAACACAAATCCTAACATCCCTCTGCAATTTTAAAATGTCAGCAGACTCCCTTCTCACTTTTAGTTTTTTAAGGGTTTTTCTTATCTTAATTTGTGTTGCTAAACACAGTGATCGTGACAACTGCACTGTAACTTGTCCCTGGCCTAGGAGCTGCAGTGTTGCCTTCACTGCTCTTAAGTAAAGAGCCTCAGGTTGGGGGAGTTTAAACAGGTGTCTGAAGTGAGGTGCAACATTGTCCTCTGGACCACTCTGCCCCACACAAACCCTATGCTTTACAGCTAAAGCCCTCAACAGTGAGGTTGCGGCAAGATAGTATCACAGATACCCAAAGGTCAAGAGGGCACATCCTCTTAAGATAAGTTAATCTCCTCTTGTTGTTTTGATTTCTTCAGTTTTTTTTTTTTTTTTTTTTTTTGTTATCCGAGTTTAAGGTTTGTTTATATGGCTAAAAATAATCTATTTCAGTTTCCAAAAAGAAGGATATAAACAAGGATGTTGGTGGCAATACATCATGACTCAGGGCCCTCTTTCAGACCACACAGTCACTCAGACAGAGACAAAAGGGAAGGAAGTCCCTGTTTCTTAATCAGGGTCATGGGGTCACATTTGTTTCACTGCTCAAACAAGGAAAACAGTTTCTTTCCATTTGTTTCAGTATCAAGTGTTCGCTCCATAATCAAAACCTCTCCAAGTCAGCTTTATAAAACATAACTTTTATTCCAAACTTGTAAAATCATTTGTATTTTCCAAGACAAAAACATGCTGTGAGGTGCAAAACTAAACATGACATTGAAGCATGTAAACAGAAACACAATGTAAACAACAGCTCAGGCAGTGTTATTTCCTTTGTTAAGACTGATTAGCTTAGCAGCTACCTGAGGAAGACATAATTTAATCATTTACAGATATCACTATAGATTATTAGTTAAGCATTAACAGTCGCTGCCCACCCACACTTCCTTTCAGTCTTTAATAGACTTCAGGCATCTTCAAATCACTAATTAAAAGCACCTGAGGGATGCAGTTGTTAACCCTGGTTTTAGCTGTGGTTTGGAACCCAGCGAAAGCGGTATCCACCTTCCTGAGTCCTCGATGTAAAGGCATGTCCATGTGGAAACACCTGAGTCCTTATGGTGCAGTGTTCTCTAACAGAGGTTCTGAAAGATGAGATGCTCCCTTCAGCCTCTGCTCCGTCAGTCCTCACGCTGCAGTCTTTGAAAAAAGAAGTCTGAAGGCCTGAGAATGCACCGAACATGCGTACAGTTTCTGATTCCTGTTGTTTTCTTGTTCCAGTGGCAGTGCTGTGCAGGATAGCATTGCAGCGAGTGCTGACGTCCCTCAGTACGTCCTCCACTGAGCCTGAGGATTCTGTTTCGTATCCTTCATCCAGTCGCTGCCGCTTACAGGGACTCAGTGAATCCCCACAAGGTAGCACTGGTTCTCTTGTATTTGAATCTCTGAATCTAGTTAGTTTCTGAAGGAAAATAGCACAAGACAAACAGAAGTAAAGATTAGAAGATTAGATAAATTATAAAAATATCACTATAAGAGGCTATATGATATCCAGGATGAACCTGTGTGTACGTGTGTACTGTGCATTGTCTGATTCATGCACTCACTTCGAGCACTGAGGCCAGGTGCTTTGCTCGACTGGCCAGCTGTCTGAGGTGGAGGTTTCTCTCCTGCAGGGAGTTGATCTCCTCCTGTCGTCTATGAAGAGTCTCATGGAGCTGCAGAGACAAAAAGCAAAATCTGTTCAGCCATGATTCTCAGGTTTGAAACTTCTTCCTTTAGACCTTTCTATTTATGTAACTCTTTGGATTTAGGTACTGTATGAATATGCATAGTTATTTCAAATGTAAACTGGCTTAAATAAAAAAAAAAAAAAAATCTAAAAGCATCATTTTGAGATTTAAGTCTTGGCAGTATAGAAATACTACAACTGAGTTAGTTTGTGACCAAAAGTGTCAATTCATTTGGCAACAGTCTTTAGCAGGGCTTTGAGATTTCTTGTATAACTCTGACATTAAAAATATTAGCAATGTATTATTAAAATAATTTAAAAAAAAAAACATCACAAGACCCGATTTCCACACTGTACACAGTAAAGATTTACCTCATTGTTGACTTCCATAGAATGTTCCAGTGCCCTGCCATGACACTGGGCAATGCCCTTCCAGATAGCTCCATCCTGGGCAGGGGGGATTCCTGCTTCTGTGAATGAGTTAATAAGACTCTCCACTGGGGAGAAGTCTCGCTGAGGGGTTAGGGGGGGTATGACACATCCCTGAAATGGTACCAGTTCAGCTGGAGACAGGCTGCTCTCCAATGTGCCAGGAGAATCTGACAGAGAAGACAAGCATCCACAGATTCAGCCAACATAACTTCAGAGGATCTCCTTAGTTGATGATGATAATTATAGTAGGAGAAGTAACAGTGGCATTCACAGCACACAGCAGCAACAGTTGCACGTTTTGTTTTTCTCACCTGCCATGAAATCCAGAGCATAATCCCCAAAGTCCTGGTCATCTGCATCAGATTCATTCACCTGTGGATGAATAAGACTTGACGGTTAACACAGTATGTGTATATATATATATATATATATAATATATATAAATAATATAATATATATATATATATATATTATATATATATATATATACTCCATGTAGAAATCACAGCAGTTCTACCTGAAAGTCCCACCAAACAGCGTGATGTGGATTTATAGCAGAGCATGTCCTGGTGGTCATTTCAGTGAGTGTGCAGAAGCGTAATGCGTTATGTGCTCACGGTGATCTGTGCCAAAGAGGCAGTTAACGGACAAAACTTGTGAGGTCCAGCCAATTAGCAGTAGCCTGCGTGTCATGAGGAAACTGCAATGCCATTCGTTGCAGGATTCCAGCACACCGTGTCAAACATTAACAGCCTAGGAGTGATGCAGAACTGCAGACCTGCCACCAGATTTTTTTCCTCACCTGAGAACCGAGGGAATCGCTCTCCCGTCTCACTGCGGAGTCCTCCAAATCATCCCATGCAATTGTTGAAAAAGCTGTAACATACACACATTTCATTGATTCAACCCCCAGAACGCATTTGTTTACATGTGCTTTCTTTTTTACGCACCGAGATGTCAGAGATGCGCATACCTTGATCAATGATGCAGGGTAGCTCCACGTACACAGTGACTGGGCTGCTGCTTCGTGGCACCAGCGCTTTATCCTGCAGGTAGAGAGCATTTTTACAGTCTTTTCAGCTGCTCAGAGCTGTGTTATGTGCACCATTTCAAAGCGAAGGACTTCATACCTTTTTGTTTACTGCAGCTCTCCTCCCCTGTTGGCTCATTTGGTTGTAGCAGACAGCACCAAACACTCTTTTTCTATCTCCTGTCATCTCCATCACTACACCTCTGACTGAAAAACTGAACTGAGGAGACATGATTTAGCTGATATATAGTCCAGCATTCTCCCGGTTTGTATTTCTCCAGTGCCGCGGTTTCGTATCATTGGCCCAATCACGGGCACTTATTCAGTCTCCAGGGAGTGACAGCGTCCTCGGAGATTAAATTGGTGCATGACTAACGACTTTCCGTTGAAGGGTAAAGGGGTACCAGTAGCGCGCATAACGGCGCCCTTACAGCAGGTTTTCTCTGCAATTCTGCCCTCCCTCCGCCTGCGGCCAAATATTCCCAGCTCCCTGCCAGAGGTGCACGTAGAGCCTGCCAGGGCCTCGTCCAACCATATCTATAAAAAACACTAAGTTTTATTGCCATGGTACATAAACATTTAGACAAACCGATACTGTTTGTGGAGGCTGATCGACAACATATAAGCACCAATTACTGTATTGCGCTTAGAAGGACTCAAGGCATTTCATGTATTCGTTATATTTATATTTTGTTATCAATACTACATCGTGTCTTTATTTTTTTTACAACGCGGTGCATGGTCATAGCATTCAGTGCGTAATTTCTATCCAGCTGTGCGTAAAATACCCCAAATTAGGTCAATGCCTGTTGTCACAGTTAAAGCGAAGTGGAAAAAGGAAAAGGGCAATTACAGCAGACAGCTCAGTAAACACTCGTGACAAATGCCTCCATTAATAAACAAACAAGAGTGAGTCTAGCTCGGCCCTTAACGCTGAATGCACCTGTGTGGTCGACAATGTGTCAGCAGGTCGAGATGCCACGCGTAATGGATTATCAGATAAAGCCCCTCAGTTGACCAGGCTGTGTTGGCACAGTTTAGTTTCAAATAACAGTCAGTGATGCAACGCTAAATAAAAACGTGGGTAAACTGACCTCCAGGCAAACAGCCTACACAGCCAATGAGCCACAAGAATCAGTTACACTTTGAGAGAAGAATTTATTTCTTCTATTACCCCCTCAAGAGGCCAGGCCATGAGCTCACATTTACAGCACTTTGAGACCACTTAATGTGGAGTGCATGTTTTATTAGATTTATGTCACTCTTAATGGATAGACTATCTGCTTAAATGTTTTAGTTTACTTCTTTAGAAATCTAATAAAGCAGTCATTTATGTCAAAGTGAGCACTGCACACTGCAGTGCAGAGAAAAGTTAGATTGAGACAAGATACTTCTGCTTTGTATATCAAATTTCAGTAGAGCTGGCCAACATTCAAAAATTCAAAAATGTTATGATTTCTTACTGATGCCATCAAGACTTCCTGACCTGACACACTCATTTCAAAGGTCATGTGATCATTAAACATCACCATTTTAAAAAAAAAACAAAAAAAAAACGATGCAGAGACCAACACAATTCATTTACTGATCATTTATTTCATAACATCAATCCATACATCATAGCACATTTTCTCAGGTCCTTCATTGAGAGGTTGCAACAGTAACATAACTTATAAACCCGCAACAAGTCAGTGCATACATAATAAATAAAATAATGATTTTGATTTAGAATTTTTAAAATAAAAAGAATATATTAACGTACTTCATTGATTTATGATAATATAAAACCATAATGCTACGTTGTAAAACATTCACCAGCTGGTATCAAGTATGACTGATTGTCTGTGAGATATATGAGGTTTCAAAATATACCCTAGAATGTAACCCCAAAACGTAGAGGGGAATTTGGCATTTTGCTAACATCTGTGTGTGGCACACTGCAGTCACATGGTGGACATTGCTTCCAATGTCTCTTGGTTTAATGACACCAGCAGCTTCAGGTTGTCTTTGCATTCCTGGGCCAGGTTGTGGTTGTAGCTCTCCTGACCTACAGGCAGGACATGGTCTTTCACTATCAGAGAGTGACCTTCAGAAACCTCAGGGCTCTCACATGGTTGAGCACATAATTCATCCCCAAAACTGTCCCACTGGTCTCCCTGTAGCTGGATGGTTGCACTCTCAACACGCCCTTGTTCAGTTTTCAGCAACTCGCTGGCTAGCCTCAGTGCACAGCTAGCAGTCAGAGATGGTGGGTATTTGTTAAAAGCATAGTCTGCTAGACTCAACTCACACACCTTTCGTGCGAGGTTGCTGCACTGCCTGAGTCTTTTTGTGTCTGGAGTCAGTTTTGCAAACCTGTCACCACATCTGTTCTCAGACACAAGCTCGGCAGCCTCACTGCAGTTGGTGTAATAGTCCAGGAAAAAGGCCAGAGTGGGTGCAGCAAGGTGGAAATTGAGACGGAGGAGGATGAGACACTCCAGGTTGCACAGCTGCTCCTTGGTGAAGGCATCGCAGCACAGTGACAGGAGATGGCTGATCCGTGGTGAGCAGATCTCCACCTAGGTGACACAGAGCAAAGGGGTTACACTAAATGAAATCCAAAGACACAAACTACCTGTTCCTCAAGCATTTGCCACACTCAAAGACCAACCTGTTTACTGGCTAGAAGGAGTGCTGTGACACCAAGCAGCTGGAAGCAGTCAGCAGCCACTGCCGTGGATGCCAGAAATCTGTCCATGACGTTCACTGCCAGGCAGCAGCACTCAAAGGACAGACGGAAATGTTTGTGTACAGGGATGAGCCAGCTGACGAGTTTACACCGTGCCTCTGCATTCAGCTGCAAGTAACCAGAGTCCATTAGAATAAGCAGCAGCATGGAGGTATTTAATAAATTTTTGTGACATTTAAGTGCCTGGAAATACATATAACATTTTCTGCAGCCTGCTATAGCATTTTTACAGCATCATGTCATGTTATTGATCCCAGGTATTGATGCACTCACTATGTAAATGCTATTTTTGTGCCAGTTTTCAGTAGATTATTGAATTGTATTGACAACATTTGCAGAGACTGGTATTACTAATGAAATTAGAGGTACAAAATAATCTATTGCAGATGCTGATCTCTTAATTATTGAGAAATGTGAAAAGTAGGTTACATTTTTGGGTAGACAGCAAGTTTTAAAATGCAGGCAACTAGCTCAGTTCACAGATATTTTCAAATCTCTATGCAATTTCCATCAGTAGCTGGCTACATGTCTGTGTAATCTACCTGACCCACTGTATAAAGAGTATTTATACCCTACCTGTGGCTGGCGTGCCAGGCTTTTGCAGGGATAAAACTGCGCCTCCCTCTCCCTCTGGATGTTGTAACCGATGTCTCCGTACTGGAGGTACCAGCTGGACAGCTGTTCTGCAGGAGGAGGCTCTGGACCATCTAAACGGAGCGGGGACACGTTTGTCCGAACCGGTGATGAAACCGGGGAGGATCCCAAGTCTTCCTCGAAACCCGAGTCACTGAGTTTGGACATGAGTTTCTGTTTCCTGTGCCTGGCCGTCTGCCGCTGTTGAGCAGGTGTGAGCATCTCAGTCAGAGGAGATGCCCCGTTCATCCGTCTCCGTTTGTAAACAGTCTCGGAACCGCTGCCACCGTTCACAGATAACACCATCTCCGCTGTCTCTCGCCGTAACCTGTTTACACATCGGCTGCCAGCCCACTGGCTGTGTGTTACTGAAGCCAGGACACACAGCAGCACTGATGTCGGTTGTGAGATGGTGAGGGGAGTTCCGTCTGATGACGTCAACTTTCCCGGGGTCTTCCCCGCTCCTGCAGCTCGTCTTTCTCCCGTTGCCCCAGGCAACCGAGGCTAAACAATCATTTGCCCATGTAGGAAATAATTATCCTAAACACTGAACCATATGTTACATCTTTTACTGTCTGTGTGCCTATTTCATGAAACAAAATAGACGAATAAATAAATGTATCTTTGCAGAAAGAATGAAAGTCAATGTTTCCACATCTGAAATGGAAACATACATTTCTCATGTAGGCTACCAGGCTGCATTTCGCATGTAAAATGTCCGGATATATGAACTCATCAAAAGTAAATTGCTATTATTTGTGATACCCTATTGTATGTGAAGTTGCTATTTGTCTTCACATATGATGTTCACATATGAAATGGAAACAAATAATGTTTAATATACTGTTTGCAAGGGTATGTATTCTTACGCTATATACTTGTTTTTATACTAAAATATATAATTATAACAACAACCACAATAACAACAACAACAACAACAACAACAACAACAACAATAATAATAATAATTGTTATTATTATTGTGGTTGTTGTTATAATTATAGCTAATTAATTATTTAATTAATAATTAATTTAACAATTATTATTATTATTATTATTATTATTATTATTATTATTATTGTGCTAGTGGTAGTAGTAGTAGTAGTAGCTAGCTATTATCATTCAAAATTAAGGAACGTCTTAAAATAGTAACAGCAGTAGAGCTGGATGGAGACTGAGATTATGTCACTGTTTATTCAGGATAGCTCCAATTTTAATTTCAAAAGTTCTCTTAGCTAACTTTGTTCATCGCCGCCCTCAAGCTATATTTCATAATAACAGGGTGTAATAATATTTGTACCATTAGAATAATTTTGTCTAATGTTAAAAGGGACCTGTTCAGATTTTACGGTGGGCGGAACTTTAACGCTGACGGCTACAAAACAGACAGTCCGGACTTCACCTTTCAAACTCCAGTGCAAGACAAACGATCATGCCTAGTCAGAACTAAACAAGGCTTGCAGTATGACCTCTCTACGCGTACAAAAGGTATTTTAATGATTCTTTTTTATGGATAATTATCGCTGACTTGTCACTACTGGCTGCCTTTACCACGGCTGCAGGCTGAACAGCTTGAAAACTGTAATATTAACAGTAACGTTAGCTGTTGCTAACTGGGGAGCTGTTGCTAACTGGGTTGTTAGGTGTCGTAACGTTAGCTAGCAAGCTAAATAGGGACGCTGGCTAGGCTATATGTGGCAAGTAAGCTAACACGACATTTAGTGACAGTTTGTTGACTGAGGGTTAGCTACATGCGTGGCAAAGTTATATGCCTTTAACTCGAGTAAAAGGAAGGAGTATCGCTAGAGGCAAATCACACTGCAGAAGCTAGTGAGCTAGCTTATGCTAACACCATGCCATAACAAAGTCAGCTAACGTTAGGTTAGGTGGCTAACGTTGCAGTTAGCCAGGTAACTTGAATTGTCGGTTTTAACATGTCATTTGTACGTACTCAGTTACCGCAAGTAACGTAACGGTTGTGTCATACTAGTTATCGTTGTGGTACCAAAAGAAGCATCGTTTTTATTTTTTTTCCCCCCACGGATGTCAACTTGCAATTTAAATCTATCAGCGTTCATTGGTCATAAAGGTCGGTATCAGTTAACCCGAGTTTACAGCTGTCAGACAGCCAAGTGATAGACGAAGCCAAAATGACCCGTTACGGACCGCTATCTGTTGGCTCTGAGGCGCTGAGGTAAAATAGTGGCTGTCATTTGTTAAACTGCAAAGTTTTGCGTCAGACTGGATTGAATTAAATGAAAAGTTGTGAAAGCTGTGAGCAGTCGCAGGTTTCTGTACAATGGATTATGCAAGCAACTTAAATACCATGCTGCTGCTCCAAAGAGGACATCACCCTTGATACAAACTACACTTTGTATCAAGGGTGTGTTGATTACATAAGAGCCATATCCATATTAACTGAATATGCTGCCCTGCAGTTTTAGCAGAAGTGAACCATGGACAACTCGGGCAGGCCTTACCGGGCAAGGCAAGGCGGTTGGGAGAGGGGAGCAGCATCGGACAAAGCAGAAAGCTGGAGGATCCAGGACCAGGGCAGAGGACAGAACTTCAGGCCAGAGGGTGGTCAACAGGGCAAGAAGAATCAGGGTGGGCCCTACTGGGCCAGTCCCAAGAAGGGAGCACTGGGACCCCTGAGCTACTCCCCTGGTGGATTCAGAGGTGGTCACAGCCCTTCGCAGAAGGATGATGTTCGTTGGTTCTCAGGTCCAGAGAACACTGGTGGGAGTCGAGATGATAAGTGGAGAGAGCGTTCTCAACAACAACAGCAGCAGCAGCAGCAGCAGCAGCAGCACTGGAGGAAGAGTAACCAGGGAGAGGGTCCAAAGGAGGACAGGGAGCAGGGGAGGAGAGAGGCCCCCGATGGCGGTGCTCACAAATCAGGTGAGGATTTGGAAATCAGATTTTTGGTGAGTGGAATGGATGTAGGTTTATTCCCACCTCAAAAAGTTACTCTAATTCTTTAAGTCCCTACTGCTTGGATCCTAATCATGCTTGAGTCTGAGTGTAAGAACTGGCTGTACTTTAATGTCTATGACATATATATATAGCTGTTAAACATCTCCACAAAAACATAGTCATCATATCTTTACCCCATGTATTTTATTCATTCAAAGGGAGAAGACGGAGAAATAGAAACAAGAAGAGAGCTTTTGCTGAGGAGAACAGGGGCCTTGTGAATGAAGACCTCACACTATCAGCCAAAGAGCTGCGCAGCCTAAGGCAAGCGGAGAGGCGACTTAACAAAGATGAGATCTACTGCCTGAAGAAGGTACACATTTAATTGTTTTAGACCAAATATACAGCCCCATGTATATTTCCTTTGACAAGTCTATCTTAGTTGTAGACTTGATAAGAACATCCATGAAAGTATAATTTTTTGCAGCTGTTGTCTGATGTCTGTACTTTCCTCATTATCGTTTCAGAAGTCCCACAGTAACCCCAGTGCACTTTACACCTGTGTTCTCTGTGATGTTCTCTTGGAATCTGTGTCTGATGCTCAAAGGCACTTCAGAGACAAAAGGCACAAGAAAAGGGCAAGGGTGAGAAATGGCTTTATTATGCAATCACCATTCACACACTGTCATTGTGCAGTAATAATATTAATGCATTAACAAACTCCTGTTTGCATGTATTTGTTTGTGTTTTGTAGGAGAGGCAAGAGCAGGTGATGCTGACTGAGATTCTGCCCCCAGGCCCGGAGCAGATCAGTGCAGTGAGTGCTGCGCTAGAGGCTGTTGTCCGGGAACATGGGATGAATGACCAGGATGTTGAGAGGAGGCAGTGTGTTGTCTCTGTCATGCAAGACCTCCTTCTGTCCGTCCTGCCTGGTAAGTCACTTGAGGACAAAATATCTGATGGGTGATGGAGACAATATTACCATCAGCCTTACAGTGATATTGCTTTGTAGCAAACAGGCCCTTGGCTCTTACACTTTACATTATTTCATTATTCTGTGAGTTATGTTTTAATGTTAATAACATTATTTCCTCTTTATTTTGCTCATTTTTAGAGATCAAGCTCAGGCTATATGGATCATCTTGCACTAAGTTTGGATTTAAGGATTCTGATGTCAACATTGACATTCAGTATCCACCTCATGTGAGTAGCCCAGTGTGAGTTTGATAGTGTGAGACAAGGTTTTTTTTATAGATTCTATAAATTATGATGAAATTAAGAAAAATCCCTTACCTCCCAGCAAAATGGGTGCAACAAACCCAGCTTTTATTAAGCAATATTTTTTCAAGTTGTCACAAGGTGCTTCACATTTTAGATTTCAAAAGTGACTAATTTGTGAATGTTGTTTGTAATAAATGCCGCATTCATATGTCCTTTTTATATTGTATTTATGTTGTATAAAGGCTTTGAAATGGAATGTATTCACAGATGCATCAGCCAGACGTCTTGTTGTTGGTCAAGGAGAGCCTCTCTGTGAGCCGTGAGTCACCTCTCATTCATTTAACTGCAAGATATTTTTCCTTACGAAGACATTCCACCATAGGAACGTCAGTCATGTGCTAGGCTGTCATGGAAGTTTTAAATTTAACAAGTCTTGTTTTGTCCTCAGCTCTCTTTGTTGACCTGGAAGCTGATTTTCATGCCAGGGTGCCTGTTGTCATCTGCAAAGAGAAAAGGAGGTGGGTATCGCTGACAGTCGTTCAGTTACTAGATTATTTGCAAGTCAAATTGATGAATTAAATTATCAGACTTCATGAGATTCAGGTTGACCATAACTGAAGACATTATAATGCTGCCAAAATGGAATGTGTTTTCTTACATGCAGAGAGTGTTTAAAAAAACAGGGTTATATAACCACATGAACAATAACAGTAAACCACTAATAAAAACTGAAACTTGTATTTCTCAACAGTGGCCTGATCTGCAAAGTGAGTGCAGGGAATGAAAATGCATTCCAAACCACCTCCTATCTTTCTGCTTTAGCAAATCAGGAGCATCTCCTCCACCCACTGGTTTTGTGCCTCAGACGCTGGGCCCAGGTATGTTTCCGACTGAGACCCTGACCTGTTGCTGTCATTAGCCAGGCAGCTAGTAAAAGGAGCTCAGTATGCCTGTTTTTTTTCTGTTAAACATCACATTTGGTTTTTAATGTATTGTTCTTGCTTCTGGTCTTAGATCTGTGAGATCGACCGTGCAGAGGAAGGAGGGCTGCCACCGTATGTCTTCGCCCTCATGGTCATCTACTTTTTACAGCAGCGCAAAGAGTCTCTCTTGCCTACCTATCTAAACCAAGATGTGTGTGTTTCTTTTCATCTTGACCCTGAAATAACAAAATTCTGTGTTAATTGGTCCTTGCTTATTCTTTTCAGTGGAAACTAACCTAATTATCTTTATTTTTAGATTAAGGTGTTTACACTCAGTAGGCTGTCAGACTTCAATCTCACACATACAGAGGATGGATATTTACACTGGGCTTATACCCCTTCCTCTAAAGAATCATCACAGCCAGCAGAGGGCTCCTGTATAAAGGGAAAGGTAATCATGAAGAACCTTTTTTTTTTTTTTTTTTTTGGTCTGAGAAGAGTGTGTTAGTGGTTTATTTTGGCAATTTGATGTATTGATTTTATGTTTTTTATAATCAAAGTGCCTTTTCTCAATCAGATGCATTTTCTTTCACCACAGTAAAACAAACAAACAAACAAAAACATTGTAGAGGCTCACCAACGGTGATCCATCATAGTGAACATCCTAGGTTTATTTTTGTCAGAGTAAATGGATTTGTCATGTTCCATCTGTCAGAATGCATCAGAAGGCACCCAAAACACAGAAAATTGTTCCTGAAGAAAAGAGTTATTGTTGATGTCCAAATGTCTTAGAGGAACAATGTGTTTGGTAAATTAAAGTATGGCAAATAGTCTGGTATGTTTTCGGAAACTGGTAGTGATGTATATGTATGTGGGCTGGTAGACAAGCTGAGGCATGGATAATATGCCTTTAACTCACTATTCCAACTACATGAAAATACAGTCCAGACTGTGCTATGTGGGTGGTATGTGTTAAAAGGGCTGTATCCTCCACACAGTTATTTCAGTTATTGATATAAACTTAAATTAAAGCTGAGACTTGACACTCTAATGGAGTATATATTATTTTTTTATAAATTGAGTGAACTGAGGGGCAGAGTCTGAAGAGGAAAAAAAAAGTGCGACTGTCAAAATATTTACGATCTGGACATTAAATGCTGTCTGTGTCTGCTGTTCTGTGCAGGTTCCGTTGGTGTTTCAGAGTCCTCACCTGCCTGTGGAAGTTGGGCTTCTCTGGGTTGAAATGCTTCGCTTCTACTCACTGGAGTTCAACATGGCTGACAACGTCATAAGCGTGCGGACCAGTACTGTCCTCTCCAGAGAGATTAAAGACTGGCCAAAGAAACGCATTGCAGTGGAGGGTCAGAGGCTTTCTTGTATTGTATGCATTTTGAAAGTTTTGTTAGTATAAGTTTATTAGTATTTTTTAGGATGAACATAATCTACATTTCTGTAGTTATGATTACGCTTACCTATTCATGGTTTATCTTTAACTGATGTCTCTGTTTCTGTGTTTAGACCCATTTGCTGTGAAGAGAAATGTGGCCCGCACAGTCAACAGCCAGCAAATGTATGAATACATCCTCCACTGCCTCAAAACCACGTACAAGTACTTTGCGCTGCCACTCAACACGCCAGCTGCAAATCATAAAACAGGAGCACAGCGTGGACCCATTCAAGGGGCAAATGCTAAGGATTTGAATGAAGAGATCGTACGCCTACTGGATTTCAGTCAGCTCACTGTTCAGTCCCAACATGAAAGTCTACCTAAAGCTGTAGAAAATGGTCCTGAAGACTCTGATTGCATTATTGAGGAGGAGGAGGAAGTCGAAGAATACAGTGACTCAGATGAAGAGAGAGAGAAGGAAAAGGTGGACCTGGGCAAAAGCAGTCTCTCGGAGGATGAGGAGGAGCAGGAGCAGGACGAAGATGTAGATATTGATGTGGATGCGCACACCAGACTCCATTTGGACAGCTTCACCACAGAGGATGAGGAGATTTTCCCAGTGGATGAGATTTCAGGGGAGGAGCTTTTGTCTGATGAAGAGGGTCCAGATTTAGACACACCTGGTTCAGTGGATGAGGAAGAGGAGGAAGAGTTGGAGTTGGCACCTGTTGGTCTATCACCTCCACCTTTAGAGGATACAGTTAAAGACGAGAGCCCTGAAAATAAAAACCAAAAACAGACCAGACAGTCTTACGAGTTCACCAGGCAAGCTTTCACCAGAGGAAAAGTAAGTTTAGCTTCATGTTTGTTCTCAGTTTAAACACAATATTTAAGAATGCTTCTCTGCAAAGCAAGGCTCCATTTCACATTTCAAACTAAAGTGAACAGTTTAAAGCTACATACTAGACAAGTTTAACTTCCAGGCAAATAAGCTTGTATGCATCATCTCAGTTAAACTCCTTTCAATGTCTCATAGTCACACATGGTCGTGTGCAGCTTATGCAAGCGTGATGGACATCTGAAAAAAGACTGCCCCGAAGATTTCAAGAAAGTGCAGCTGGATCCTTTGCCCCCTATAACACCAGAGTTTGTTGATGTCCTTAACAAAGTCTGCGAGCAGTGCTACAGTGAGTGTTGTGTGATTTCATAAGTATTTTTGGACAGAGATGATTATTCTTTCTAATATCACATTTCTAAAAGGCAGTGTTGAAGTGACTTGCCATTATGCCAATAAAAGAACATTGTACTTTTTGCATACAGAATATGTGATAATTTGAATTCATATTTAGATACTATTTAGATACTAAATATGTAATACTAATTACATATTTAGATATACAATTTTAAAAAGTCCACCTGTAAATTATTTATTTATTTATTTATTTATTAACTGTTTGGTGAAATCATTAAAATGAAGAGTAAGACCTTTGCCAGGTCTGAATGTATATCAATTTCCTTTTTAGCTGACTTTGCCCCAGATGAACTGGAAGTGGGCGTAAGAGAGCACATCCTTCAAGACCTTGAGACCTTTGTCAGACGACAGTTTACTGGTAACATAAACCACCATATTCACTGTTAAGTATCTTCAGTTTTTAAACTTTTTTTTAACTACAAGGTGTGTAACAAATGGCATGTGTGTTTCTTGATGTGCAGGAGCTCAGCTGCAACTATTTGGATCATCCAAAAATGGCTTTGGCTTCAGACAGAGTGACCTAGACATCTGTATGGTGTTGGAGGGGCAGGAGACCATAGATGTAAGTTATCTTTTTTACTTGCACACACTCACATATGCAACTAAGCCAAATTTAAAAGGCTTAGTTGTGTAAACCTTTTAAATTTGGTTCCATTACTAAGTTTCCCAATTTAAAACTTCTCCATTAGAGGAAAACTCAAAGGATCAGTGTGTAGATGTTCACTGTCTCCTGTACAACCACTGGGGATTAAATCAAATATTTGTACATCTATAAGAATTAATATAGTGACTTCCTTTTGTGATCTTCTCTTCTTTTTTCCCACAGGATGTTGACTGCATCAACATTATTGAGAGCCTGGCAAGACTGCTTAAGAAACACCCAGGTAAGGTATAGCAGACCTACTGGCACTTGTGCACTTTTAGATTTCATGTCCCCTCCCCACTGGTTTTTCATAAAATTTTCAGCTTGCAGCCAATGTTGGTTTTAATTTGGAGGGTCACATAAAGTGCAATAGTGCCCTGTAATTCCTGGAAAAATGAAGTGAGAAATGGAGCTTTAAACAGAAACGGACGATGTTAGCATATCTCTTTAACGTGTCTCCTTATCTGCACCCTGTCACCAGGTCTGAAGAACATCCTACCCATCACTACAGCAAAAGTACCCATCGTGAAGTTCTACCATGTTCGCACTGGCTTGGAGGGAGACATCAGCCTCTACAACACACTGGTAGGACTCTTTCTTCCTAATTGTTTTGTTTTGTGCATTGTCTTCCCATTAAAATAAAACTGATAAAGGCTGGATGAGTTTTTGATTTACTTTTAAGTGGCATTTTCTTTTTTTTAGGCACTGCACAACACACACCTACTGGCTTCATATGCTGCCATTGACAGGAGAGTGAAGATCCTCTGTTACGTCATGAAGGTTTTTGCCAAGGTGAATATGCTTTTAACACTTGAAGCCAGGGCATCTTTGTAATATGTGAAGTGTTAATGGTTCTTTAATGTTACACTGTACTGCAGCACTGTACAATCACCATATTTATTTTTGTCCCATTACAGATGTGTGACATCGGTGATGCCTCTCGTGGCAGCCTTTCGTCCTATGCGTACACACTCATGGTGCTATTCTTCCTCCAGCAGAGAAATCCACCGGTTATCCCTGTGCTTCAAGAGGTACAAATAAAAGATAAAAGATTAAAACTGGCTTTTAAGTTCTCTTTTTTTCAAATTGGGGTTTTCCACATCTTAGTTTTTGAATGTTACTAGATACCAGAGTAGTGTTGTCTTTGAATAATTTAATGATTTAGTATCCCAGAAACTTTATTTTATCTTTCCTGTCTAAACACACTTAAGTCTTTACACATGTAAAAGCAAACTAACATTGACCTTACAAAATGAATCTCTCAGTGTTTACCCAAATTCTTTTCTCATGATTTTGACTGACTGCAGACTTTTCCAGCTATAAAGATTCTTTTATTAGTCAAACAGACTTATCTCTTTTGCATTTTATTTGATTTGGGATGTTCAGACCAGTTGTCTATCAAGCTTACAAATGCAGTAGGTAATGTATCTCAATTGTGGATGCTAATAATTACAAAATATTCTGACTCCACTGTTTGCTTGGTGCAGATCTATGATGGAAAGAAGAAGCCTGAAGTGCTAGTTGACGGCTGGAACGTGTACTTCTTTGATGATTTAAAAGCATTAGTGAGTATTTTGTATTGTTATACATCCATTTTCATGTATAACCATGTCACACCGTGTCGTCATAACATGTTAATTTTGCCCTCTTTTACCTGCAGCCCAGTCGCTGGCCGCAGTACAGGAAGAACACTGAGACGGTGGGGGAGCTGTGGCTCGGCCTGCTCCGCTTTTACACGGAGGACTTCGACTTCAGAGAGCACGTCGTCTGTATTCGTCAGCACGGCCGTCTCACTACCTTCAACAAGCAGTGGACGTCCAAATACATTGTCATCGAAGGTCAGCACATATGACAATCTCTGACTTCTACAATAAGAAGACTAAGAGAAAATATAAACAATAGCATTTTAAGTATTATTGCATTGGATTTAAGCTAATCATCTATTCAGCAACATGCCGCTGTTCATTCAGCTTATTAAATACATATCTGTATAAATAATAAGAATTGTTACATTGTTTGCTGAATTGAAATGACTGCATATGGCTGTTTGGAAATACTTGTCAATTTTAAACTCTGTTGTTCTCTCTTCTGTGTTCATATCACAGATCCATTTGACCTGAATCATAATCTTGGTGCTGGTCTGTCCAGGAAAAGTATGATTATTTCTCTTTTCTGTTTTTATCCGTCTTCTGTTGTCTCATTCCCTGTTGCCTTTTTTTTAAATCTTCAAATGTATTTTCTTGTCTTTTCCCATCAAAAGTGACAAACTTCATCATGAAGGCTTTCATCAATGGCAGAACAGTGTTTGGCACACCCATCAAAGCCTTTCCTCCCATGTACCCCAGTCAGATGGTTAGTATTTGCTGTTTAAACACCATATGTGTATATTGCGGTGGCATTATTGAAGCACTGACATTATGATTTGTCCTCATCTGTCCCAGGAGTATTTCTTTGACCCTGAAGTTCTCACTGAGGGAGAAGTGGCTCCCAATGACCGCTGCTGCCGCATCTGTGGCAAGATTGGCCACTTCATGAAAGACTGCCCCATGCGTAAGAAGTAGGTATAAGTACATTTCTGAATTTGTGTTAACTTACAGATAAATGTCTGTTTGTAATTGTATTGTGGATCATTTTTTCCCAGGTCCAAACACAGAAGGGACTCTGAGAAAAGGCCAGAGCACCTGAGAGACAGAATGGATACAGCAGAGGACCCCAGGGATCAGGTCAGACACAAGAATGAAAACTGGAGGAAAAGAGATGCACTGGAAATGCGCTGCTGCTACCTGTGTGGATCAAGTGCCCACATCAAGAAGGATTGTCAGCTGTACAGAAGCCCTGCAGGTTCACACAAATTTTTTAACTTTTTATTTTTTTATTTTCATTTGCATTGTCAATCTCTTGCAAAAGATGTGTTTCAACTCTATGGTAGAACTGGCAGATTTGTTTGTTAGTTCCCTTTTCTTTCTATTGCATTGCAAGAATAAAGAACAAGAAGCATGCATTGATATTATTCAGAAAATGGAGGGAGAAGTCAGTTGCTTTCTTTTAATCTTTCATTCATGTTTTGACAGGTAATGTGAAGATGGAAGGCTTTCCCTCCCCCTCTTCTGCCCACTTGAGGAATTTGAGAGAAAAGGAGAAACAGGTATGATCTCAGTCTTGTGACTGTCAATGAAAAATATCCTTTTATATTGGTAGGCAGTTGTGTACACTGCTACACCTGTGTCCATGTTTACCTTTCATTTTTCAGGGTTCACCTATACAAGAAGAGAAGAAGAAGAGGAAGCAACAAAATGTGATATTAAGTCCACAAGCAGGTATGTAAAGGTACTATGCCCTTTACTTCAGCTGAAATTCCTTAGGTACTGAAGGTTTTATTTGTTTTTAAAAGTGATTTGTAAAATATAAGGAGAAATCTAAAATACCCTCCCTCACCTTTAATAAAACACACTTAAGCTTTCTCTTGCATACATTGTCAGTACATGTATGAATAGTTTTTTTTGCATATGCCACACAGGAAAAACTAGTTTGAACCAAAAATATGTTTATGATTTATGGAGACAAGGTTCAGTGTATAGTCTCTATAGAAGAGTTGGTCTCAACTGTCTTGTTTTAGGGCTGGTGAGGAGAGAGACAGCAAGACATTTTTGCAGCAGGCTCAGGACGACAGGTGTATTTCTGACAGAAGTGGCTGGTGCAGGAATTAATTTTTACAATTGCTTTCTGGTTTGTTTCAGGTAGTTTAGCCTGCCGAAATATGGGTCGCTCTGGTCACAGGAAGAGCCCAGTGGAATGAGCAGCAGCTGTGGCTACACAAACCACAAGGTTCTACTCTTGTCCAGGCAGACAGAAAGTCCAGAAACCCTCAAATCTGTATGGGACTGTTGGGCCAATTGGAGCCCATTAAAAGCCAAAGCCAGGACGCCTTGACTTGAAGCCAAATAGGGCCTTTTTATGTGTGTTGTTTTTTTTCCCCCCTAAAGTGCTCCTCCTCAGAGGAGCTTTTTAAAGCTTTCATTTTAACAAGACAAGCCATTATGCATGCACCTCATGTCTTTGTTTACTCTACACTGCCAGTCAAGTTTTTTTTTAATACTCATTACATTTTGAGCAATGCAGATTCAGTGTGAAACCACTTAAATTAGACAATATAAGTAATTGAAAAGTGTCTGCCATATGATTAATAGAAAATTGCTTTGCTCTTTATCACCACAATAAGTTATTTTTTGCAGACAACACACTATATAGTTGTCTTGTAATTGATGCTAACACTTGACACTTTTTAGGCTCAACTGTCCTCACAGATAAGACCTAGTGTTTGTAAACACTGCCTCAGCTGTAAGACAAATGGACATGGCGATGGTATGGTACATTGGCTTTAACTTAAAAGTGATTTGAGGTCGCCATTTCAAATTAAATCAGAAATTCACTCATCAGTTCAGTTACATCTTATGTTTTAATTGCAAGGTTTTTAGGATGAATTGTCCAGTTATCATTCTTGAGAACAAAAAAAAATTCTAATATAAGTTCAAAAAGTTTTGAATGGCAGTGTAACTTACCTGATGGCTAGGATCTTTTTTTTTCTTTTAAATGGGAATTTCTTTTAAATCCTGTTTAATTTATCCTCTGCACTGACGTCCATCAGTCTGTCTCTTGTTCAGCCTTGAAAGCAGCTCTTCCTGCAGTGTGTCTCTGTGCGTTTGTGTGTCTCTGTGTTAGAGAAAAATGCCCTGTAGATATTTTTTCAGGATCATAGTTTTATTTTTTGAGACTGCTGATCCACCCCCATTTCATAGATACACACTGCCCCTGAACTGCCTGTAAGTGTGAGTGGAAGGTAAAGTTCTAGTAGATCTCTACATTTTCTGCTAGCACTGGCCAGTATGTGTCTTTACACATGCTAGGAAGTGGTGTAACTATAGAACAAGCAAGAACATATAGCTGAGAAAGTTTCCTGCTTACACTCAGTGGTTATGATTATTTAAAAAAAAAAAACCCTATCAACTGGTCCAGTTGATGGCATACACTGCTGCAAACGCTGTGTTCACTTACTCCTTAACTAGAGGTAATCTCAGTTAGTTCAGTGGAAAGATAAATGTATTTATTTGCCACAAAGGCTTCATTTAATTTTGTAGTAATGGTGCCACAAATTGGTAGCTGCACTGTGAGGGTCCACGCCCTTGTATTATGTTGCTGCTAGAACTAAGACCTGCTTATCATTCGACTTCGAATATGGACTGTCTGGCTTTGTTGTTGTCCTAATATGGCAAAATTTTATTAAAAAATGAAGTGTTATTGATGGTATTGTAATGAAATTTCTCATTTTAAAGTAGCTTTGTTTTAATGCCAGCCTTATTGCATTTCTTTTGTTGTATTCAAATGGGAGGTTTAGTTTGTTATGAAGGAACCCCAATCCTGCCAGAAAAGGTTGGCTTGCAATCCATTTTGTGTCTCCAAATTCATTAAACTGAAATCAAATCCCAGTGTTGAATATATCCATGAAAAAGTTTTGTTTGTTTTGTTTTTTCGAAATAGTGTACAGGTATCAAACTGTTTGTGCATTTAGGGACCACAAAAGTCTGCAGTATTTCTAGAGCCTCACCATTGTACAGCATATAGTGGGAAAACCCACAGGTGTGATTAAAAATTGTTGGCAATGTAAGATGCATTAATGAGGTGTGAGTCCTATAACAAAACTGATCATGCTTAAATTTACATTTAAAACATTTTCCTTTCTTTCCTTTGCTTTAATATGTTTGTTAGTAGCCAATAAACAATACCTGAGGTATCAATATAGTATTATATAAGAAAGTGAAATTGATGGATGGATTACAGAGTTAGGCCACCCTGGTTACTGGATGGTGTGTCTCTCTCTCTCTCTGTGTGTGTGTGTGTGTGTGTGTGTTTTTGTGACTTGTATGCCACAATAAACATTACACATGAGAGCGAGAAAGTTCAGTATTGACCATGGGGACAGTAGCATGACCAACAAATCACTATGTAATCTGCTAAAACTGAGATGTGGTTGAAAGTTCTGGAACAAACCAGTAAGAGGTTCTTAAGATAAAATTTCTTTTGTCAGAAAAGCCCCGTGGTAATAAATTGAATGCAATACTCACACGAGCGGTTCCAGAAAAGCACTATTTATTTAAAAGTTAAAACAAAAACAATGCTTTCATAAGTTTACAGGGAAGTTACATAACAGTAACTGATATACTCTTAGGCAAGTTTTATCCGTAAGCCCATTGGCTGTCGTGCCCGACCGTCATTGTATTAGCCAATCATTGAACGGACAGCTTGCTTGGGGCGGTTGCCGATTTTTTACCCAGCTTGCGCTATTCAATGTTGTGATTTTAGCTGTAGCAACATGTCTGCCTCCATGGTGCGAGCGACCGTCCGAGCGGTCAGCAAAAGAAAGATACTGCCTACAAGAGCCGCACTGACACTGGTAAGTTAAAACCGTGATGCTAAACTCACGTAGAACACTTTTCTGCCCGGTCACCGTGTTAATTCAGGACTTGTGACCTTAATTCTAGCGACCGTTGGCTAACGTTACGTGATCTGAAGTTAGCTAAGCTAGCTAACCATCAGTGACATTAACGCTATACGCAGAACACTTTTCTGAAATATCACTCTTCTCATCGTATTGATGAGCTTGCATTCGCTGATGCACATACTAGGGTGGCTATGCAAGTATGACATTAAATCGAAAAATCATAATTTCTAAGGACTTGGAAAAAATACTAACAGCCCTCTCAGGCAAGGCAACGTTAGGAAGTTAAGCTAAGCTAAGATGTTGCTTGCTAATGTTCCACCGACTTTTCTATTTGTTAATAGCGACTCGTAACTGCGTGATAGCAATTCAACACAATACAGAAAGCAGTCTCAAGCCATACAACGCCGATTGAATCTTCTCATACAAAACTCAGGACAAAACCCATATTAACCAAGTGTTGATTTACGAGGTTAACACCGTAAACCCGCAGATGACTGTACAGGTGTACTCTAGAGAGGACAGTAGAGGGGCTTAAAAGGTACAGGTTACAATGATGAGTCAGATGGCGAAATAATCAGTAGTTAGTGGAAAACTACTCAATATGATATGGTATATAAGATACAAATATGTATATTAGATATGGGAATAAAACAGACTCTTTGAGTGTAGCAGCCTTACAGTGCAGAGTCATGGTTTGTTGTTATGGGTGGGATGATGGTGAATATCAGCCTGACGAGCTCTGCAAACAGTGCTGTGTCAAGATAACGTGTGTGCATGGTGGTCAGTGCTGATAATGGTTGTGCACTGAAGTAATTGTAAAATAGTTGCACGTCCCTTAACACTGAGGCAACGGCTGATGATGTGACATCAGAGTTATACTGTAGTTCTTTATACGTTTAAGAATTAGGCCCAGTAATAAATATAAATGTTACCAAATGATGCATTACACGTGATTTAACTTAAAATCCTAATGTAACAATAATAATACCTCAGTGTTATATTGTTGATAGTAACTGGAAACTCTACAAAGAGCTACATTTTAAGTTTTGGATATTACTATCAAACTTGATTGACAGTATGATTATGAAACAGCTCTGGGCTGTGACACAGTTTGGATGTACTGTACATTTGGCAATGCAGTTGCACACTTACAGATGAACACACCGGCTTTATGGGATTAGCACCATATGGTTAGCGTAGTTCACGTCAGTCTCCACAAGAGAGCCCAGCTACTGTGATCCTTCTTTTCTGCACCTATGTGCTCTCCCTTACATCAGGAGCTACAGGGGTGCTGGTTATTTCATTATCCTGCAGGTACTTGCTAATTTCAGGCAAGACGAAGTCTTCGCCCCAACAAAAGAAGTTTTTCACAGTGGGGAATACAGTGTCAAAATAGCCACAGAAACTTAAACCAGCACCATAGTCTGTTTCTCTAGTATCATTTTTCTACTCCGCATGTTTGAAATACAGTTTTTCCAAAATACACTGCTTTCGTCTCATTCTCATGTACACTGATGTGAGTTGTAACCTTTTATCATCTGTTGTTTCTTCTCTAGACTCCAGCAGCTGTGAACAAGATCAGGGTTTTGTTGCAAGACAAGCCGGAATATGTGAGTAATTGATAACTGATACAACCAACATTCCCAGAATCATCATATCATGCAGCACACAGTGCTTCACCACATGTTATGTAAACTCAAGGCTCTGTATTGTTTTGAGTCTTCATTTTTCACTAAGTTGTTTTTGTCCAAAGAATCCATCCTGTACTACTAACTTCTACTAACCGTTTTCTCTTTAGACAAATGAAACTAGGGCACAGCACACAGTAACTGGGACTTCACACAAAGCCTTGCCAGTTCTGTCTGTTTAGAAAAGCTGAAATCTCAGTACCTAGTGTTGGAGCAGAGGCATGACTGGCATTGACAGCAAAACAAGATTCCCTTTGTTGAAACAGTAACGCTGATATTTCTGACTGCACCTTTTTGTGTGACACAAAGTGTTTGTAGGAATATGATGATATTCCCACAGAAACATTATAGGATTATTATGATTTGTTTGATTTGAGTTGTGCTTTCAAGGTTGTTACGAGGCTTTCCTGTGTGCTGTGGTCTAGTTAACTCAGGGAGGTGAGCAGCTCAGGCAGCTCTATACTTTCAGAGCTGCTTCTTGGATGATCAAACAGTTTCAGAAACCCCCTCCCACCACACATTTGTTACATCCAAATTTTAGGGGGCTACGTCTGACCACTTCTGTAACTTTAAAAAATCTACAAATTCTAGATCGGTTTGAAGGTTGGAGTGAGAACACGTGGCTGTAATGGACTGACCTACACACTGGACTACACCAAGGAGAAAGACAAATCTGATGAGGAAGTGCTGCAGGATGGTAAATTACATCTTATTGTTGTGTTTTCCTTTATAGTGGAAGACTTTGAATTATTTTAGTCATGCTGTCCAGTCCAGTTGATGATTATTTACAGCATGTATTGTAAATACTACCACTAGAGGGTGCTAAAGGTTGACATTTCCAAATTCTACACACCGCTTTTTTGGGGGTGAAGGATATTACTTTGCTGTTCCATTAATTGATTCACTCTACTTGACTCCGTTGCAGGTGTGAGGGTGTTCATAGAGAAGAAGGCTCAGCTGACCCTGTTGGGAACTGAGATGGACTTCGTTGAGTCAAAGCTTTCCAGCGAATTTGTCTTCAACAATCCCAACATCAAGGGCACGTGTGGCTGTGGAGAGAGCTTCAACATCTGAGCATTATGGAGACTGTCCTCCCACACCCTCCCTGCTCCAAACCTTGTCCCATCTATAAAGACTGAGAGACTGAAGGTTGACGAGGAAGCCGGACATGTGGAAATCTTTGAGATGTGGATGTGCCTCCTTTCCTACCACTGCTCTTCCTGCAGACCACTTGCATACACGCACTCTTGAAGCCCATGCTTAGAGGAAGGTTTCAACACAGTCTGTTGTCAAAACTATCTCAGCATCATTGTTTTTAGGTTCACATACCTCTGATGTTGACAACTGCTTTTTAAATTCTGGTTCTGCATTTACGAAATCTTTAGATCAAAGGCAAAGTGTTTTTTGTTTTTTTTTATTTAGTGACTGTCTGCCATTTTTCACATATACGCACATTATTTTAATGAATTCAGTCAAATCCCACCATGACTTGTATACAGGAGGAAATGGTACAACGAACCCCAAGTGCATGGTCACTAAAGCAGAGAGTTGATCAGGTCAAACTTGGTAAAGCTAAGAGGATGAAGAAGGATGATACTAATAAGTATTTTGTCTCAAGTCGGAATCTTTCCACCAAAATCCACAGATGCTAAGTAAACCCACTGTAAGACAGTGTACCATCATCCAGTGTCGTGTACCAGCAGTATGCAAAAGTGGAGGAGTCTTGGAGTGTCTTGAAACTGCTTTAACAGTTTGTATAGTTTTTGAAAAGTTGAAGTATGTATTTATCTCTGTGTAAATATAAAGAATGTAAATGTCCCTTGAACCACACAAACGCACAAAACAAAAACAACGCACAAAACATGTATCCCTCACAAGAGTACATCAGGTTTATGTTGGTTTCATTTTGCTTGATTAAAAACCAGGAACTTGTATAGACTGTGTGCTCTTAAGATTTGTAACCTGTGCAATATGTCTGTGTACATATAAAATGATAATAAATAGCTAAACCCAGTAATATGAAATTGTGTGGTTGCTGTTTTATGTTCAGCAGTTAAAATGTAGGATTTGTGGCAAGGTGATAATTACAACATAATTGTTACAACAAACCTAGAATGGCTGTCATGGAGATGGTGTGGTTGTAGTTAGAATCTTCATGAAGGTCGCCATGGTGATGGCTCACCCAGAACTGTTAGATCATGCTGTCCAGGGTTCTGCAGTGAACTGATGAGCTATCATCACTCTTGTTCTGCTAGTCTGTTTGTGTTCTTGTAGAAGGAGAGGGAGGTACAATCACTTCTCAAGATTTAAGACAAATATTCCTATTTTAGGTTTTTAACATTACTGTATTGACAAGTGGGCATTATGCTTGTTTTTAAGGTGTTTTGGGGTGATGAGTGATGTAAACAAGGATGGAGATTCTGATAGCAGAGAGTCTTATGGGATTAAGGTAGGGAAAAATGTCACAGTGCGTACAGTATTTATTGTTAGATTTACTCATAGTGTTTACAGGACAGACTGGCCTGCTGTTACATTTTCCCTGAAAAATTCACTCTGAAATAACTGGTTGTTTTTCAATACCGAAAACTAAAACTGAGGAAAAAGACAATAAAATACTCAGTATAACTGAGGGCAGCTGCAGAGTTAGGTGACAGTTCTCTGTGGGTCCAGCACTAATATAAAAATGTTAGATACTGCAGCTTTAAATGTATGGTCTTTGAGAGAGTTACAGGTTTTAACCAAACATGATGACTCAAAGCAATGTTGCTGTAGGCTATTTCCTTCTGGTTTTATTTTAACTATTTGTGTTATGAAGTAAAGTATATTTACGTAGAATATAAAGCAAAGGAAAGCTTAAGGAAATGCACACTGGATTCATATTGTGATGTTTGTGATCTACAGTAGCAAATGTCAGTCACATATTTGATCTCTGTGTCAGCGTCTGAGAAACTCCCCTATTGCCATTTTTCTCAGATTTCAGACCTACTGAAGGCTTTGGCGAGAAGGAAATCACTTCCTTGTGACACCACAGCGCATTGACCCTCGAAACATCAGCACCACCCTCTCCATCCTCAAGAACACAGAGACTGGGACTTTCAGATCCAGAGCCTGTCCTGCCTGAAAACATGAGCCAGTTGTCCAAGTGTGAATTTAAAAGGCAGGATCACCTGAGTGAAAGCTTACCTGCCTCAGTCCCTGCTCCTCAAACTGCAGTGACCTCATCCCAGGAGGGACAACTGCAACCCAGCTTACCATCCTCAAATAATGTCATCCTTGCACACCTGGTGGCAAAATCTAACATGATGCCGTCTGACTCGGTGATCTCTATCAGAGAACAGCTTAAACAGCAAGAGATACATCCATACATCTTGGGTGTGCAGGCTTGGACCAAACAGCCGTCCTGTGAGCCACAGTGGCAGCAACACAAAGTCTCTCAACCTGATCCTAATCCAGGGCCAACTAACGAATGGTTCCTTGAGAACTTGACAGACCTACAAAGGAAGCTGTTTGTGGGTGCCTCAAAGAAATATGGAGTTCCCAAAAGCTCTCTGATGCCCGGGAAAAGTGGTCGTTGCAACTCGTCTGAATCCATCTCTTTACCGCCCAGTTAAAGAAAGCCAAAGACACAGAAAAGATAAAATCAAACTGAAACCAGCAAAGACATTTGCCTTTTTTTCTGTGACAGTGATCATTGTTGCAATACTTACAAAGACACAAGCAAACAAGAAACTCAGTAGACACAATAATCTATATTTATTTAAGTAATCACATTTTCAAAAATGACAAAAAATAATGTCCACAGTAAGAACACCTTCAGCAAACCAATGATGCATTTAGAAAAGGTCAAAAATATGAAACATCCAACAACGCTCACTGGTTACACACACAAGTGTGTTTTTCAGTCATTTCATCTCAAGCAATAAAACTCATTTGTCCGGGATAATATTTCAAACAACAGCTGCAAAATCAACAACCATCATCTTTGTACCCAAACACTTTCTCTCCACATGTGAAATTGGCATGGTTTGCCACTTGCTACTTTGTAGCCAAGGTCATGACGGATGTAATGACGACTTTAAAAACTGTTTGTTATGCTGGAAGTGGCAGGAGGACCAAGGTGTACTGTCACCATGACCACCAGCTGCCTCCGTGATTCATTCGTTCTCATTTTAGTTTGTGGGTTATGTACCACTCAGTATGATTTCCCTCTTTTATAAAAACATGGAGGAATAACTTTGATTGTGATTGAGTTTGGAGGAAACTGATGGTTTACCAAGGTTCAACTGCTGCTGTCCACTGTATTAGTTTATTTTCGTTTATTTCACCAGGATAGTATTAATACTGCTTTTGAGAAGTAAAACTTTATTTGGATCAGTCTGCAGTCATTTCACAGGGCACCCAGTCCTGGATAATTACAGGTGATGATAGAGATTTTGTTTAAAAGCTCCCATGACCTCAGCCTCCCGCCCTTTCACTCACATAAATGCTCACAAACCAAAATGACTCCAGTCTCCTCCAAACACCCCCTCCCCTCCCCAGTCATGGTGGTCTATAACAAAGCTTTCATCTCAGACCTGCAGAGAACAGAACAGCAGCCCCTCACAGACCAGCACAGGACTATACCTGGCTTTACAGAGGAGAGAGGGGAACAAACACACAAACGCACAACTCAGGTAAGTGAAGCTTATTATAAATTAAAAAAGCTTATTTAAAATGCTTAAATGTTGAATTTATCTTTGTCTTATGACTCATAAATCCAAATTAGCAGCTTTAAGAAAATGTGCCACTTTTTAATTTAACTTTTAATTCCTATTTTTAAAACACTTTTTTGTACCTCGGTGTCTGTGTGACATATTTGCATGCTAGCAGACAGTGCGAGCTCAGCTATGTTCTGCATGTACCACAGAAATATTCCTGGATTTGATTTGAGAACAAGATGATAGTGGAATCAACAGCCAATCACGGCCCAGACTGCGGGTCCATATGCAATGAGTCTGCAGCTTCAGGGGGACGGGGGCCACCTGTGTTGGTCGACGCCTGGCTGGTCCCCACTTTCTTCGGCCTCATCATGCTGGTTGGCCTGGTCGGGAACTCGCTGGTCATCCACGTGGTCACCAAACACCAGCAGATGAAGACCATCACCAACTTTTACATTGGTAAAACTTCTGAAGTTAAATAAGTAGTAACAGGGAACAAAAAGGAAAGGATATGTGACTTTCCAAAAATGTTTTAAAAACCTTAAAATTACAGTGGAAGAGTGGTCCAAAAGTGAGAACACAGGTTAGTTGGTGAATTTTGAAAGGCAGAAAACTCAGCACTTGCTGGTGTTATTGGTACTGATACACTTATTTATGATATTCATGCCCTGGTGACTGCATCTCACATTGACACATCTTGAATTACAGCTCTCTCTTTGAGAATCACTGTTGGTGTCTCTCTTTTAGTCAACCTGGCCACGACTGATATCTTGTTTCTGGTCTGCTGCGTGCCCTTCACTGCCACACTGTACCCACTGCCCAGCTGGATCTTTGGAGAGTTTATGTGCCGACTGGTGAACTACCTTCAGCAGGTGAGATACACACATGTAAACGAGCGAATATAGAGGCATAGGATTGCTGGAAGAATTACAACTGTAATACTAATAACACTTATTTAACAATATACAAAATGCAACCTTTCAATCAATGTAATAATCAGCACAAAATGTAGAAACTTATTTCATTTCACACATGTTATTCTTATTACTTATTCTACATGCTGTTGCTACAAAACATAAAACCAACTTGAAATGTGTGTCAACCAGAAACAAATCTACTGTGTGTGTGTGGTGTGTGTGTGTGTGTGTGTGTGTGTGTTTCAGGTGACTGCTCAGGCAACATGTATCACTCTGTCAGCGATGAGTGTGGACCGCTGCTACGTGACTGTGTATCCCCTGCAGTCGCTGCGACACCGCACCCCCCGCATGGCTCTGACCATCTCTGTGTCCATCTGGATAGGTACTACGAAAAATACACCATGCACACATTCACAACCTTACACTGGCAGTAGTAACAACTTTCTCCTTTTGCCGATTTTTTATTTGGCTTTTTTTGCCTTAGGATTATGTAGGAATTGTGGGTAAAAATGAACTAGTTTCTCAAAGACTATTTTGAAGCATTGAATGTGAAATCACTACTGTTTAAACTGTTGTGGAAAAAAGGTGCTGGCTTTGTAATTCTAGAGAGCAGCTGGGGATTTTTCAGTTGCTATCTATGTAGTCTGTTTTTTGGTCTGGAGTCAGCATCTAGTGGCAGTAAGTGAAATTTACTATAAAGAGCATCTTCTGAGTGACACAGTCATGTCCCACTTGTCCTCTCCAGGCTCCTTGCTGCTGTCGACCCCTGTAGCCGTGTACCAGCGTCTGGAGGCAGGATACTGGTTTGGTCCTCAGACGTACTGCAGCGAGGTCTTCCCCTCTGCCCGCCTCCAGAAAGCCTTCATCATCTACAGCTTCTTGGCCGTTTACCTGCTGCCCCTGCTCACCATCACCGCCTGCTACGCCTTCATGCTCAAGCGCATGGGCCAACCCAGCTGTGAACCCCATCGACAGCAGCTACCACGTAAGAGAACGATACAGAGTCATATTCACTTGCAAAATGTTTTTTCCACTTATTAAGTCCAAGACATCTCAAAGCCTCCTTAACTCCAGCTTCAGGCTCAAGCTGAGCGAGCAGCAGCGATGCGGGCGCGAGTCTCCCGGATGGTGGTGGTGATGGTGGCCCTGTTCCTCATCTGCTGGGGCCCCATCCAGGTCTGCATCCTCCTGCAAGCTTTCGGCCTCCGCAGTTATGTTCTATACAAGGTGACTTACTCTCCATGATTAAATGATCTTCACTGTGCTGTAGGTATGCTGGTTTGTTTAATTCTTCTCTGGCCATGGGTATGGAAGCCCTTTACGCCACTAAGAAAAAAACCTACTTATTTTAAGTACTGTGATTGTCAATCACAGAACTAAAACTAATGCAGTCATTAAAATGACAAAATTGATCAATAACAACAATGCAGTGTAACAAATCAAAAAAAAAAACAAAACAAAAAAACATTGAAATAATCAGAACAGGTGAGCATAACATAAACCTGTAGATGTTTGTCTCAATTTTGCATCCACAGCTGAAGATCTGGGGTCACTGCATGTCGTACTCCAACTCCTCTGTAAACCCCCTGGTTTACGCCTTCATGGGCAACAACTTCAGAAAGGCCTTCAAACACGCCTTCCCTGCCATATTTCTGTGGCGCACCAGGGGGAGAGTCAGGGTGGGAAACATGGACCCAGAGGAAGGGGGAGAAATTGATCACCAGGCACCCAAAGGAGAAGCAGAGATGCACTTTCTTTCATCTGGGTCCTAAAGGGCACGTTGGGCATTTGGACACTGTGCACTCATTGTTTATTTATAGTTTGTTCTGGAGATAAGAGCAGTCTGCCCACCTTGATACATATGTGTGTGCATGGACGTACACACACACACACACACACACACACACACACATGCACACAAAATCATCATACACAGAAAAAGGAAAATTTTGGATAAAAATGGTCTGATGTTCCACCTTAACCATTCTGGCACAATGTGGGGTTAATATAGGGAGTACTAAGAACATCAGTAAGTGACAGGTTTAAACACACACACACACACACAACACACACACACAAGCAATTCCTGCCATGTGATCTCTTAAAAAGGACAAATCAGTCAGATGCGTCTTGTGACCTTCACGAGCTGCTGAAATACAATTATCTTTGTCACTTGATTTTCTTTTTAGCTTAGCTGGACTGATGCAGTCAATGACTGTGAGGTTCTTGTCTTATCTTACAACAATTTCTCAAGGAGGTGAAGAAAACTGTATAGGACAACAATAGCCACTGTTAGTGACTGCAGTTTTTTTATGGACAATAGCTTTGTTGAATATAATTATGTGTTATAATAAGATTCTGTGTCAAACACTCCTTTTGACTGTTTCGTTGGTGTCTCAAAGGTTCACTGTTATCTCCCTTTTCTTTTATTTGGTTCTTTTAACAGTGTGTTCTGTTATTTGTTTGTCGAGTATTGGCAGGTTGTGTTATGCCTGTTTTGGACTAGTGTCTGTCTTCTTGTGCATGTTGGGGAAAACATGCACAACAGTGGGATGCAGCAAGATAATTTGTATTTATGTAGATGTCAGCCAGACTTGTACATAATGTTAATGTGTGCAATAGGAAGCAGTGTTGCATTCACACACTAGAATATACATGAGATGAAAATGTTCATAGAAATAAATGATACTAAAAGTGTGTATTTCTCCACTTTTGTGTCTGCCCCTCTCAGACCCCCTGTGCTTACCCAGAAATAATTTCTCTCCTGCTTAGATCACCTAAGGACATAACTATATCATATAGTAACTTTACCTATTTGCTGACCTACATTTGCTTTGAAATGTCCACATTGGTGCAAGGCCTATTGATTTACTGGTGATTGAATACATGTGATAGAGCGGCCAAAGGTTACTGTCACTGTGTCTCCCTAACTTTTCATTTTACTCAATGAGAGACAAACTCGGCCACCTAATATTTCCAGATTTTCCTTGGCTCGCATGATTTATTTGGCTGTAGTCTTATTTTAATACAATGTCAGAGAGGTTCCTGTTCGTCAAACAGTCTCTATGTGCTACATAGTTAATTAATAATAATATCAACAGTTGAATTAAAGGCTGTTTTGCACCTGTTTAGCACCTCACTTGAACGTCTCCTGTGCGCACTCACATTTTAGTGGCGTGACAATGGAGCCAATCAGTTCACATCTAAATCGATATTCACCAATGACAATTGTTTACCAAACAAGACATGTGACTTCAGCCAATGGGATGGCTGGTTGAGCTTTCGGGCTCCTTGTGGTGCTTTCATGTGACTCGGAAAATATAAGTAAATCCACAGCGCGAGACATAAGGACACTAGAAGTCTCAATAAACTATATCTGGCAATTGCATTTTTATGTAAGGGTTGTAATTTCAGCACAGATTTCCAGCAAATGCTCACATTTGAGAGGCTGGAACCAGCAAATGTTTTGCAATTTTGCCTGAAAAATAACTGAGACTTTAAACATATCATCAAAATAGCTCAAAATAGCAGTAGACTGATCGATAGACCAGTCGATAAATCAACAAATAGGTGCAGCACATATACGTACACCATGCAAAATCTACCAAATTTCGTTAGTGGAGGGCACGCGTTTACGATCAGCGCCTGAACGCAACATTTCGTACGTCTAAATAATCATTGGCGTCCTCGTCGAGCAGTGTATCAAGAGAGCAGCAGGAGTGCATCCGAGGCTGAGGAGGAAACCAGTCACACCGCTGAATCAAACATTAAACATCCACCAGCTGAACACAGGAAATCATTTACAACATGGAGCAGAAACAAACCATCAACTTCGGCGCTGGACCCGCAAAACTGCCCCAATCTGTAAGTTTAGTTTAGATGCTCATTTCGCTTGTGCGGCGGTGAAAATACGGGAAAGAAGCTGTAAAATACGAGCTGAGATTGGATGACCGCAAGAGACATCACACTTTTATGTGGCTAGAGATTTAGATTTACTGTGATAGAGGGTGTTTTTGCAGATGCTTCGCTTCAGATTCTCATGTCGAGTCTCGGTGTCTAACATGGTTGATTAAAGCAACATTCAAAACTCTGCGTTTGCATTGTCACTGTGAATCTGCTGATCTGTTTTTTCTTTCATTATCTGAGACTTGCATATGAATATGTAGCTGTGTGAGAAAGCTACGGCTGTTTTCAGTGCTGCTGTCGCTTGGCATCTGATCAACAGCTCAAACAGACTGAAAACAGTGCGTTGAGTTGCATCAGCCTTATTCATTCATTCATGTGGAAACCTGCTTCTTTGTGCCTCACAGGCAGAGGCAGATACGACCCCTAGATGGCAGGAAAACACAGAAAAAAATCACAAGCACTCGCTCACTAAACTTTACATTCGACTCAACTGTGTTTTATTGGACTGGCGATCCGTACAGGGTGTACCCTGCCTCTCGCCCAATGACAGCTGGGATAGGCTCCAGCCCAATTAAAAAAGTTTGAAAACTGAAGAGCAGCAATCCCACTGATTTACTGTGCAGAGTCCACAGTTGCTGTACATAGTTTTTGACTAATTACATTAGTAGATCAACAGAAAATTAACATTCTGACAACTGGGTACATGGAAAAAATGAACAAAATAAATAAATAAAATAATCAGTTTCAGCTTCTCAAATGTTAATTTTATGTTGGTGTAAACTGAAAATCTTTGTGTTTTGTATTGTTGGTGGACAAGACAAGACCTCAAATTGGATTAAAAAATGTTTTTTTTAATGTTTTATAGACCAAATGATTAATTGTGAAAATAATCTGACTGCTACATAAATATGAATCAATAATGAAAATAATTGTAGCTGCAGCCTTACAAATAACATTAAAAGGTGGACAATAATCTATCTAGATAAGACAGACTCCACATAAGGAGCACTATGGAAATGTCCTTGTTAAACTGACTGTATCATTACATCACACCTTGATTACTGATAAAGACCAAACACAGAGCTCCTCTAGTTTGCCTCTGAGTTTTGGACTTACCTGACTCACATGCGACTTCTTGTTGCTGCTTAAACTTTACTTTTAAGCCTCTTTAAAGAAAAAAACAAACAAACCATAAAGCCATCCTCATTCCTGATTGTAGAAATACCTAATATGTGACCTTTTGCAGGTGCTGCTACAAGCTCAGAAGGAGCTCCTCAATTACAGCGGCATTGGCATTAGTGTTCTCGGTGAGTAGAACTACAGATGGGTTGTATTTATGTTTTTATGAGACAAAACTATTGTGGACTAAAACTGTTTTAGAGAGGCATCAATTGAACTGTGGAGGATGTCGTTTGAGGTGGTGTTGAGCTCTATTTCATTACACAAAGACATGTTCATTGATATAATTGTGGTGGACAAAATTACAGAAAGACTCACTCACTGGAATCTGTGCTGTAGCTATGTGCCAGAGTTAAATAACCAAAATATAATCAATTGCCATTAATGACAGTGAAATTAAATTCAAATGTTTGTCTCTCTGTTCTAACCAGAGATGAGTCACCGATCATCAGACTTCAACAAAATCCTCAACAAAACAGAGAGTCTCCTGCGAGAGCTGCTGTAAGTGACATTTGCTGCTTCATGCTTCTTTATTATCCGCCTCTTTAACTCCTCTCCTCATGTTTTACTGCAGCACCATCATAACGCTTCCAAACTAGGGTGTTCATTCATACTCTCTTGCACCTTCAGCTTACAATATAAACAGTATGTTGGTGATATATTTTTGACAGTTCTGGGGTGGCTTCTTCTTATTACATGTTTAGTTTTGCCTTGAAGGCCAAAAAGGCTTAGGGTTAGGCTGTGCTAGGTCAACTAGGTGTGTTTCACAATGTAATTAACAGAAGATTTATCCAGAAGAGCTGAACTTTGCTGTACTCTCTGTACAGTCTTTCTAAGAAGTTTGTGATTTTACAAACTATATGTTGATGTTTCATTTTTTGTGAGTTTGTGTGCTTTTAATTAAAATGTATAGTGTATATTTAGATTTGATGCCTGTAGTAGTTAGGTGGAAAAGATGACTAAGAGGACTTTACATTACAGCTAATGTTGTTAGCAACTTGCTGTGGTAAGCTCATAGTGCAGGACAGACAGGACAACATTTAAAATAGCATACTAATAAAACACCATATATACCTTTTTTTAAAGTTTACAGGTCAAAAGTCAAAACAACTAAAACACATTTAGATATGAAAAATGCAACAAATAATTACAAAGAAATCAAAGTTAAAAACAAAATGTATGTACTTATATTATTATAATATATTAAGTTAATCTGATATTCAAATGTTTGTGCTTTTGGTTGTTACATTCACATTTTTAGGGATTTAAGTGTTAAATTGATTTATTTCATCTGAAAATTTAATTAATACAAAGTTATCTCAGAATTGAGTGTAATGATAGGGAAACTGCTGATGGTTTTCTGCATGGTAATTATAATGACATGTAAACTGGTAGAACCAGATGCTTGTTTGTTTTTTCAGTTATTCATAACATTTACTTCACCAGAGTTTAACTATGCAGAAACAAGACAGTTCAGTATGAATCACTTGAAGAATCTGCGAGTTTACTGCTGCACAATGTGATGTCTCCTCTGTACACGGTGCTTAACACAGTGACCTTTGTCTTCACAGAAATATCCCAGACAACTACAAGGTGATGTTTCTGCAGGGTGGCGGGTCTGGACAGTTCAGCGGTGTTCCTCTCAACCTGATTGGCCTTAAAAAGGACAGGTGCGCTGATTACCTGGTGACCGGCACGTGGTCAGCGAAAGCGGCGAAAGAAGCAGAGAAATACGGCAAAGTCAACATTGTCCATCCAAAGTTGGACAGTTACACCAGTAAGTCTGTGTGCGGGGAGAAATGTGTGAATATAGAGGCAGACTGATAACGGTCTTTTTCACTTATTCTAATGAAAATCACAAACAAAAAATCATCAATAATTGCCAACACCATCATTTTTCTGATCAGGACCATGTATTATTACCATTGTTTGGTTTCAGAATGGAGGTTTTGTAACTCAGGTCATGTCTTGGATGATAAGAAGAATTTCTAATTCATTTATTTTTTCTTTGTTTTAATATTCAACTTAATTGCCATCACCACATCAAACAGTAGTTTCACATCTTATGAATTGGTCATTGTCATTCATGCTGCATTAGGGCAGTCCCTCTGGCTGTGTGTCCAGGCTGTTATGTAACGAACAAATAGAGCCGACTACCAGGGAAAGACTCTGGTATGCGGGCAGCTTTTTCCACATGGTTGTGTCTGATTGGGGTTTTCAGTCATCTTTTTCTTTATCTTTACGTTTGGAGGCAGTTTTATTTAATTGAAAATGTCAAACTTTTTTCATTGAATGCACAGTAATTAATAGATATGCAACACAAAATCAGAATCCAAATATGAAGTGTTGATGGGTTTTATTAAAAGACTTTCTTCACAGTTTGCTGTCACCAGAAAGAGGACTCTTTCATTTTCAACCATTTTTTCTGACCACCTGGCCCTGTAGACAAAGAGTCAACTGGTACATCTGCTTTTTGCTGTGTTGTGCCAAATGGCCTGTTTGCACACTAAATTGCGAGGTGTGGAGGTAAAGCTAACCGGAGAAACTGGTCTGATTGAGGGTTGTGAGGTGCAACAGGATGACAGAGATAATACTGTCACAGTAATGTAAGTTTTTAACAGTGTGGCCCTGGTGATGGCAGTGTCAGTCCACCCCTTCGGTCCAGATTGAAATATCTATCTTTCTATCTATGTAAGTGTTGGACGAATTGCCATGATATTTTGTTAAGACATTCTCGTTTCACACGGGATGAATTCCTTTGATTTTGGTGTTCCTCTGACTTGTCCTCTGACACCACCTGCAGGTTGACATTTGTGATTGTTAGTGAAATGTCTCAACAACTATTTGATGGATTATAATTGGGTACAGATATCTATGGTGCCAAGAGAAGGAATCCAGTCTCAGCTGTACTTTGTGTTAATTGCTAAAGACAATGTTAACAACCTACACTTATATGGTGAACACAATGAGCATTATATCTGTTAGACATGTCATTGTGACGCCTGTGAGTATATGGGCAGTTAAGTCTCACAGAGATGCTAGCATGGCTGTAGACTCTTTACTCTGGTTTAACTACGTTAAGTCTTGTTTTACAGTGTTCTGTTGTTGCTCTCTCCAGAAATTCCCGACCCCAGCAGCTGGACCCTGAACCCCTCAGCCTCCTATGTGTACTACTGCTGTAACGAGACAGTCCATGGCGTGGAATACAACTTTATACCTGAAACAAACGGGGTAGTCCTAGTCAGCGACATGTCCTCCAACTTCCTGTCTCGACCTGTGGATGTGTCGAAGGTGAGAACACTGAAGAATGATCCTGAATAAAAGATTAAACTCTTTAGCTTCTGGGTCCCTTGTCCCCATATTTCCATGCATTTTTTTTTTAAACTCATAATAAGAAGAAGCGCGGTTACCTATTAGAAAGGTGAAGTAATAAGAAAAAAATGTGTAAAAATAAAGGAATAAGACAAATGAAAGACCTATCAGTAGAATTCTTAGCATGCTAAGACGCTAGCATGCCAAACTTGCCAGCTTAACCTCAAATAGCTGTTTCTATGTTAACATGATAATGGTGGCATAGAAACATGTGAAGATTATCATTTGACTTTAAGCAACAGTTAAGTCTAGGTACAGCTCGACTCACAAAGTGACTACAGCTTAGACTTGGCCCAGCTGTACAGAAGATAAGCCCTTCAGACTGAGGTGAAAATACAGCATTTCCTCTTATGATCCCCTCAAGCCAAACTGAGCCGTTTTCTCCCGACGAGTCGATGGCGAAGTTATAGACAAAGTCGTATTGGTCATATAACGTGTCCTCTTGCATTGTGTAGTTTGGGCTGATTTTCGCCGGAGCTCAGAAGAATGTGGGCTGCGCAGGAGTAACTGTGGTCATTGTGCGAGAGGAGTTGTTAGGCCATGCTCTGAAAGAGTGTCCCATTGTCCTGGACTACAAGGTGCAAGCTGAAATGAACTCCCTCTACAACACACCGCCATGTTTCAGGTACAGACCCACTTGGTTTTCAATACTAGAATCTTCTCTGTTTCCTACAGATAGAGCATCATGAATATATTACTGTCAGCTAGGTAAAACACTGGTATTTGTTAAATGTTCATTACTGTGTAAAAGATTTAGGTACTGTTGTGTGACTGAAACCTTTGCACAGTACTGTACATGTTTCACAGCTGAACTTTTTACTGATTTGATGCATGCATTTTTGTCAGATGTGTTACAAAGGAATACTAAAGCATTTTTTTGGGAATACACTTACTCACTTTCTTGCAGATAGTTAAGAAGACTGATACCACTCTTATGTCTGTCTGTTAAATGTGAACATACAGTATTCAGCTGGTTAACTTAGCTTAGCATCAAGACTGAAAACAGCGAGAAACAGTTAGCCCGGCTTTGTCTATGGGTTAAAAACTAATCATCAGCACCCCTAAAGGTACAAACAGTACAAAAACTTGAGTGTAAAATGATGACATTTTTCTGGACTGTATCTTGGCTTGGACCGGTTACTTCCTGGACCCTGTAAAGCCACAGTCTGTTATTTTTACACTTTGTTTTTTGGATGGGTGAAACAAACAAGGTATAATGTATCAAATAATGACATCTGTTGAGCTTATGGTAAGCTAAGTTAACCAGCTGCTGGCTACAGCCTTATACAGTATGTACAAGGTTAACGCTCAGGAAGTAAATGAATAAGCAGATTTCCCAAAATACTGAGCTATTCCTTGAAGAATATATTTAAAAATATTTTACAATCCCAATGTGAAATTTTAAGATTTAATATTTATATGAGAAATTAAGGAAAAACACACATAGCAGTAACACTAACTTTTATCACTTTGGTTGTGTGTGACTGTCTGTCGTCTTTTTGTCGGTTCAGTATCTACATCATGGGTCTGGTGCTGGAGTGGATTAAGAACAATGGCGGCAGCGCTGCCATGGAAACGCTCAACAAGCAGAAGTCGTCCATGATATATGACATCATCAACGCTTCTGACGGTTTCTATGTGTGAGTATCATAAAACTAGGAAATTCAGTGAAGGTCAATGTTACACAACACCAATATTTTCCAGTTGTTATACACAACAGTGAAGAAACGGATTTAAGCAATTGAGTGAAAAATTAAAATTAGAACTACTTAACTGTCCAGGTGTCCTGTAGATGTGGCTTGTCGAAGCCACATGAATGTACCATTTCGTGTGGGGAAGAAAGAGGGAGATGAGTCCTTGGAAAAGGAGTTTCTGGAAGGAGCATCCAAACGTGGAATGATATCACTGAAAGGACACAGGTTAGTTTGTCAAACACATGCTTCCTCTTGTTGTTCCATTGATGATTTACTCGCAAGTTTTCTTGTCATGGCTCTGTTACAGATCTGCTTTTACGTTTGAAAACCTCAAACATGACAATTTGTCTCCCCCTGCAGGTCAGTTGGAGGAATCCGTGCATCTCTGTACAATGCTGTAACACTGGAGGATACTGAAGCCCTGGCTGCCTATATGAAGGAGTTCCTCAAAGAGCACCAGTAAAACAGGCCTAATGTCGCACAGTGACATTTTCATTACTTCAGTACAGTTAAAAGAATTTACCTCTAGTTTAGATCCATGTTGGATCTGAAAGGTGCACAGTTAGATGCCTGTTTTGTAACACCTGGTCATTGTTCCTATTAAGCTTTAACCACTGTTGTTACCAGTAATGTCTTAATTACATCTATGTTTCATAGATTTACTGTTTTACTGCATTTCTTGACTAACAGTGCTTTGATGTACATACTGTAGGTAATTCTTGGTACTTGTTCAAAAATGTCTTTACATTACAGTAAATCTAACTTGGCAGTACTTACATTTTGTCGTATAATTTCTTGTATTGAGTGCTGTTTTCCAGCTGACCACAGAATTTAAAATGATCAGATAATATCAAAGTGCTTACTCCTCGTTAATAAGAAGAGAAAAGCAGTGCTAGACAACGAAACTGAGTGATTACCCTGTTTTTTTTGTTTGTTTTTTTAACCCAAAGGTGCTATATGCACATTTTTGTTAACACTACATAGTCAATGTTAGCATCAACAGCTCTTTACTTACCAGTCTAAAAGAGTTGAGCATCAAACTTACTCTTCAAGAGCTGTCTCCAACAGTGGAAATCCATGCCAGTGTTAACTGTTTCTTTCAAGTCTTCTACTTAATTTACCATGCTAACCAGCTTGCTCTGTGCAATCTCGTCATACTACTTTATGCTTTACACTTTACACAATACACTCATAAAAAGTTTTTGGCTATCACAGGTTCCACAAACAGATATTCACTTAACAATGGTGTAAAATCTCAACACAAGATCCAGCTTACTTGTTATTTCAGCAGTTGAGTTGTATTACTACATAAGTGAAACATTAAGTATCATGAATAAGAAACTGGATAAACCAATAAATCATATATGACTGTTATTGTGTGATGGAAATTCCATACTTAAGATACCTGATAACAACTCAACTGTCTCCATGACACATGTGCTTGAAAGCTTCAGGAATGTAAGTGAGGTGGACCTTGGTTGAGATTTTCTTTATCAACCTGCTGTTTACAAGGTCAAGAATGCAAGAGACTTGAAACTTTCAGCCAGAGACAGCAGCGAAAATTAGCTTTACTCTTAAATAATATTATGCAGCACAGCTGCTTTACAAGCACAGTTAGTCTTTTGCCTGAGAGGTTAAACAATAACCTCCCACTATTTCACTGCCTGCTGAGAGCAAAAACAGCTCTGTATGTAGGAGTGAGCAGGTCTGCATGCATCAGCAGGGTGGCAGGACAGCTCCGTGGTGAGAGAGAGACGGTCCTCCATCTGGATGTCCAGAGGCCACTTCCCTGCTGCATGAGCCCTGCTGAGGCTGTTCTTCAGCATGACACCTGCAGCTGCACCAGTTCCAGGAGCACTGAGTGTATCTGACGCTAACCTCTGACTTCCCCGGAGAGGAAGCAACAGAAGGAAGAGGAAGGTATGGTTCACAAAGACTGAAACGTGTTTGTGTGAGCTGTGCTACGTGTGTTTGCTTGGTTGTGTGGTTGTGAGTCTTTCCTACTTTGTGAATGTCACTATCAAACCCAAACCTACTAACAGCTCCTTTCCAGTTCCCCACTGACTGATTCATCACTAAACATCCCTTTATTTTTAAAAAACTACAATTTTAGGCCTCTGTAGCTCATGAAACCCATTTAAAGCCCACCAGATTAAAAAATCAAAACCCACTGGATGTTAGTTAAAAGTACAACTAAAAACTAGCTTAATTCGAACATGCTGAAAGACATGACAAGCACTGCCTTGTGTTCTCCATTTCCAAGCTTCTGTGGTGGTAGAGGACACGAAAGTCACAAGGGGGAGCCAGATATCACATTATAGTTCAATTCTATCCTTCACAAATGCAGTTTTTTTTTCAGACCTGAATTGTCTGTCAGAAGGCTTATACATTGTTCAAGTTAGAATGTTGTCCTTTGTTTCCACTGGTGTTGCATTTTCCTGCTGTATTTACACAGAAGAAGATGAAGGATATAGACTAAGATGTCCCAGTATTTAAAGTCTCAGCCATGTGTTTTTGCCGCAGATGACCTCTAGGTGGAAGTGTTCATCAAGAAACATATGTTTGCAAAGACATACAGTAGAGGCAATCAAATGGGCGTCTTAACTCCTTCTACAAAGATGTCTGGTATTGCCCACCCCATTCAGTGAGGCTTTATTGGCCTGATATTTTGCTTAAAGCATACATAAATTAATAAATAAATAGATTTGAAACATGGTAAATAACATATCATAATAAAATAACAGTGTCCAATATTGTAATTAATACACAAAAACAATAAGGACAACATGGATTGAAACAATTAATTACTGATAACTACTCCCTTGAGAGAAAGAAGGAAAATTAATTATATTGTACTCTCATGATTGCACCACTAACACACACACACACTATAAACACACACTCATTTGTGTGGTTTCCTCTGATAAGGTCAACTCACCACCACAGGCAAAGGGCCCTCAACTGAAGAATTAAATCGGTATCTTCTCTGAAAATATAAATCACTGCTTCAATGTTGAATGTTCACAAAAAACCACAAAATAACATTGCATTTTACTTTCTATAAATCCTTGACATTTATATGATTTAAAATAAATTTCAACTGAATGAAAAATGCACTGAAAACATATATATTAGACAAAGAGAAGCATGTTGCTTACAGTTATGGCAGTAGGCACATAATATCAAGGATTTGGACATTTTAGGCAATTAACTCCTCTCAGGTGACTGTCATCCTGACGTAGATTTGTGTAAAAAGGCTATTAGTGTGCAGTGGGCATGATGTCAATAGAGCATGAGATGCACCTTTTTGTCAGTGCTTTTACCTTTCATGCTTTACAACTCTATCAGTGCATGAATGGTTGTATGGATGGAATAAGTGGGAGTTGAACTATTAACCTGGTAGACTCTCAGCATGTTAGTATCTGTATTATGTTGATGTCCACTTTTGTAGAAGCGGGCTATTTCCCATTAAGTTCCTTTTTTTCCTCATATAATACACCTTTTTAAAACTAACTAGATGATAGGTGATCATGAAGTGTAACTTCTGAAATGGACTCTGTTTGAGTCCGCATCGGCGTCTTGCTGGTGACCATAGAAAAAAGTGTCTTGCTATTTTCTTACTTTCATTTTGAAATGTAATGAAACACAAGGTAAAGTTGATCCTGGAGTTATTATTTTATATAACATCCCAGATGATTCTTTCCAAAAAGTAATTTTGGCTGTTAGCAAATATCAATACCAAGAGCAGGGGAGAAACTCTGAATGCTGGTGTTGACTGTGGATCCCCAGAGCGGGAGATGTTGGACCTGCTGCAAAGGTTTGTGTGCTGAAAGACAAAAATGTTCTGCCAGAGTGAGGTATTGCTTTAAGCTATGAGTTTTCTGTTGGAATGATAAGACTGCCCCATCATTTTCTTTACATTTATACCTGCAGCTTTCTAAAGCTCAAGTCTTTCAGTAACTGCTTGTCTCAGTTCACAGTCATCTTTAACTGTGGTCTTTAAGGCTTTCATCCTCCTATCGAGCTACAGGAACTCTGGCGTCAGGTTCATTTTAGTCCACTCATCAATGAATATTTCTTTGCAAGTTTCTATGAGAAATACTGGGGCATATGCACATATCTGAGCTCCTGTTCTTCCATCTTTACTGTAGCTTGAATTGGAAGCTCATCTACAGTGTGCCGAGACTGGCTGTAAATTCAGCAATTGCATATCTGCAGATGGCTGTGCTATTTTAGCTTATTTCTTGTGTATTTTGGGCTGTGCTTCTAGTTTTACTTACATTGTCTGACACAATTCACAGCCACTGTGCTTGGAAACACAGGAAGAGGACGCATGCTCTCACAATGTCAACTTGAAAACTTGTGATTTTGTGTTTGGATCACAGTGCAACTTTGGATATTGAGACAAGATCAAAAGTCTTTTAGCAGGAGGAATCTCCAATGAGTCTGTCTTCCAAAGTGGATGTCCTCAAGAAATGACTGACCCAGATTGTTTGTGTACTGAATGACCACCAAATTTCAATCAAATTTTCCTCTATTTCTCGGAACCAAGCACTACAGAACTTTTCTTGTAGCCATGCTGGTGGTTCATGTTGTCCAAATTCCTCCCTCCCGGTTTCCACCTACCCCCAATGTTCTGTGCTCTCACTTGTTGCCAGTCACAACCGAGTCACAGCACTTTTCACACTACAGGATTTACATCCCGGACAGGTCCAGATTTTAAGCCCTGCTTTGTGTCTTTTGTCCGACTCTGATGCATCAGCGCATCTCTCAGATCGTGTCTTTGAGCGCTCCACAAAGAGTGGGCTGATGCTGATGTGCCTCTGATCTGGGGCTTTAATCTGCCATTTCCAAAAACTGTCAGCAAGGGGAAATCAGGGCTAAAATCATGGCGTGTGAATTTAGCATAAGTTGCAAGTATATCAAGCTAATAGTGGGCAGGTTAAAAGAAATATGAGACATTGTTGCTGATCTGGCTTTGGAAAGGAATTCTGGGGATACGGCTATGCAAGCCTCTGGTGATAAATTTGAGAGTCCTTCAGTTAAGGCTGAAATACAGTTATATAAAAAATGACACACAAGTATTACTGTGAGATATTTCTTCTCAGTATCTCTGTCTCTACAACATGAGATACGCTTAAGGAATGAAAAACTGAACAGAATGTCTTTACAAATCCAAGAAGCCTAAAAAAGCCTATGGATCTAAATCCAGAGAAATAGATGGGAACAAATCAGGAAATGTACATGCGAGAAGCACCGATTTAAGATTGTTCATTAGAAATATTGATGATTAAGTTGCAGAACATGTACTGTCCATTAAAAAAAAACCTGCCGCTGTGAGTTACAATAGCCACTGGAGGGTGCAAGAATCAATAGCGGTCATGCATTAATTGGAACAAGCCTGTCAACAATTTGTGCATGTTTGCCATGCACGTCTGTGTTTAACAAATCTTGCTGCTTCTGGCTAAAAAATGTCAAACTGTTTGAGTAGCAGTGTGAGTTTTGACAGCCAAGAAATAACAATCAGAGGCGTGAAACAAACTTTATAAATAAGGATCATGTTTTGAGAAAAATCCCTGTTAGGTGAGCTTAAGACAGTCGTTGAATTAAGTTAATTTCAAGAATTTGAGCAGAAGGGTATTTGTGAAGGAGATATGGGAAAATAGCATATAGCTTTATGCACTGTGTTTTCAGTGTTTCCAGGGAAGATTTTGGTCTTTTGTCTCTGTCAGGTGTGCAATGACAAGTTCTTTATACTCCACTCTCTGGCTAAATGCAATTATATTCTGACAAAATGCCTAACCTCTCAGTAATTTTTCTTAAAGTATTGTCCATGACCCTGCCACAGATCCACCTCAAAGCAGAAAAAAAGCAAGTGAAAGATAAGAAGAGGCAGAGGGGCTTTGAAATGCGAGTGGGGTTACAGCAGAGATGGGAGGTTGTGACAGGATTGTGTGGTGATTCTCGTCCTGTCAAGCCCACTAATGTCGAGGTAATGCCACCGGCAGGCTGCGGTAAGGCGGTGATAATGAAAAACACCGGGGAAGACAATATCAAATGGCTCCTCTACATCCTACAGTGGAGATTAGTCGACACAAAAAGTAGGGTGGCAGAGGCAGAGGAGGCAGAGGCAGGCTTTAGTGCTGCTGATTGAGTCTCTTGTCAAGAGCTCCATGCTTGCAGCATGAAAAGTTACTGTGACTGACATCCTTTACACAGTCTATTTCAGGCAGGCAGGCAGACACACACACACACACACACACACACACACACACACACACACACACACATACACACACACACACACAGTTTACATGGCCTCAGAGTCTGTTTTCTATAGATACTGTATGCTCTGTGCTTTAAGAGGAACATCTCTGTATTCGGAATTTATCCTTGAACTATTTTTTTCCTGGAACAGCTCAGTGTGCATTACAGAACATTTAGTACACTTCTCAACAAAAAAGAAAAAGAAATTATTGTATTTCTCCCCTAAATCCCCTAAATCAGCTTCATAGGAAAATGCAGAGCTTTAAGTGGAAAATGGTGACTTCATGTGGATTAAGTGTACCCTGTTTCACATGATAGTGTCAAGCATGCAAAATGTCTGGTTGCCTCCTCACACATCTAGGACACAAAGTCACATAGGAATAAGTTCAGTATTCACCCTCCACCTAGCTCCGATTTGGTCTCCACCAACTCTTGAGGGAAATACGTGGCTCTGCTAAATGCTCCAGTATGTTCACCAGCTGGTCGCTCTGATTTTGTCTATCTGCTGTTTGGTGTTGGGGAGGTAGCATATGGTGGGTTTATCAGAGCTTTATGGCTGATAACAGCTGTCTGCCGCTGCTGAGAACAATGCCAATGAGAGCAGTGAAAGTGAATCAAAACAGTGAAGTCGCAGGCCAGAAAATCAAAACCATAAGCTGCAAGACTGCATACTTGAAATAAGTTAGTTTGTACCTCGGAATGGATTTTAATGAGCTCCTAAACATTTCATCCATCAGGTTGAAATTTTAACTTGTCCAGCACTTTGGTTTACAACAAAATACCTGCAAAGACAAGGACATTCCCATCAATCTTAAGTATACATTGAATTTATCTTCATGTGAATTTGCAAATATTAGCATGTTAACATGCTAAACAAAGATGGTAAAAGTAGTAAACATTTTACCTGTTAAACATTTTAGCATTGCTACTAGGAATATGTTAGCATGCTCACATTAGTATATAGCTCACAGCACCAGTATTAGCTGTAAGACCCAGTTAAACAGCCGAACATCAACAGTTGTATCCTGCTCCAAATCACTCATGCCCCCTTATTTAACTTATCCCATTACTTGATTTAGAAATAAAGGAATCCCTTGATGCTTGGCCAGTCTGCTTTTTATAGTAAACTGCAGCCATGTGACTCATGCAAGGGTGATCTAATTCCATGTACTGATTGTTGTACCTACATGTTACAAACTGATTGTAAACATAAGCTACATACTGCAATTCTTTACATCCTGAATTTATTTATTACCTCTATAATCTCTCTCATACAGGCTCAAATATTGTTGCTAATTAAACGCTGTCATGATCAGCGGTACAAAGTCTCTTCCCTGCCTCTGTTATTATTCACTGAGCTCATGAAACTGATTGTCCTTTATGCAACAGCTCATTTAAAGGCCACTCTGGTGATTCATGCGAGAAAAGGTTCTGTTTGAATAGGAAGCACACAATTCCTGTCCCTTTCTTTCTCCTTCTCTGTGCCTTCACCGTCCTTGTCTTACTCATTTAACTTCATTTGCCTTTTCCTTACTACTATTTTCTCGCCTCCTCTCCTCCTCTTGACTCATTTTAGTCTCATCTCTGTTCACTCTTTTCAATTACTTATATCCACACTATCTCTCTCCTTCTCTCCAACACCTTCTAATATCTTTCTCTCTCAAATGAATCTCTTTCCCAGCTTTTCCTTTCCCTTTCTGCTTGTGTGTGTGCCTGTGTGTGTGTGTGTGTGTGTGTGTGTCTCATAAACTCATTGCTCTATGAGGCTAATCTTGTTAGCACCAAATGCACCATGTTCCGCTAGCTCCTCTTAATTGCTGTTGTGTTATTAATGAGTGGGGAGCAGGGAAATCACTCTTAATTAGCTTGTCTCATTCGGCAGGCATCTCGAGTGAAGCAGTGGCGGCGGCGCTCAGTCACAAACACACTGGGGATAATTAAAGCACTTCACTTGTCGGAGTATTTATCTAAACCAAAGAGCAACAAGCCGTTCCCACAATTAGCCTTGTCATTCATTAGCAGCAGAGTGCCATTGCTTTGAGTGTTACGTTGTCATTTTGCCACTCATTCACTCAACGCCACTGTGGGTACAAGTGTGCTTAACTTGCTCATGTGGCAAAGTCATGGCATGGAATCACTGCACATTTGTTTTTATGCTTTTGCTGAGTCACTGACTACATTTACAAACCAGATCAGGTTATAGTGATGCAAGAAATCAGGTAATGCATTCATGTTTTGCATTTTTTTCATTCTGGTTACTCTTAAACCCAACTTTTTCCTTGCTATTACAGAAAAACATTTCTTGTCCTGGGCTTTGAGTTTCTGTATCAACACTCTACCTGTGGGGTAACCTGGTCCCTTTAAATCCTTGACCTCTATCCTTAACTCAAATAGACTAGACCTCATAACAATTATGCCCCTTAATGATGGGGTCTAATCATGTAACACAACAGCATCAGCGTCTGTCCTGTAATTCTGGCTTTCCCTTTTATACAGCTGTCAAAAAGTGGTGCAGGGACAACGTATTTTTGTGGGCCAACCCATGAGTTAACAGTCATCATTCTCACCTGGTTCCCTCTACAAAAAGCCAATGGGATTTTTTCGATTGGATTTTGGATTATGTGTCCTGTGTCCAACCAAAGTTTATTATATTTAAATGTTTTTTTCAGCAAGATAATCTTCACAAATGAACACCACAGTTATTTTGTAAGCATAAAATCGCCTGAAGTAAAAGGCTGTAAATGAACTACACCACAGTTGCTTGACATCAACGTCAGCACCACTATCCTTCCGACTTCTACAAAAGCCTTTCTTCTCAGAAAGTTAGTGATAGTTTGCAAGAGCATCAAGAGTATTAGCTTGTTAGCAACCGCCTTTTTTAAGACATGTAAAAGCTTAAAAAAAATCACAAGTGGGGTATTTGCCAATGTATTTTATGTCATAGGATAGAACGTGAAAATGTCTTTAGCTTGTGCTAAAACCACAGACCTAATTTCAGACATTTAACCAAAAGACTCACTGACTTTTGGACAAGGGAACTGGTACTGCTAAAAATGCTAACTTACTTTCATGTTTTAGGACTCATACCTGCACCACTCTGTTGAGCTCTGTGACTACTTCCACTGCCGGCTCAAAGGTGGAACAACCTTTTCATGCTTGTACTTTCAGCCCCTTTTACTCCGCCTTTTCAAAGCAGGAATATTATGCCATTATTCTTCGTTCTGTATAAAAGTTGCAGAGGTGCAATAGGGGGGTCTGTATTGCCCCACATATAAGCCAGCATGGGAGGTAGTCACAAAGGCAGATGCTGTATAAAACCATACACCGGGAAGGTTTTAAGCTGCCTTCGTGTGTTTCTGTGTTAACAAGCAAAGGCGGCATATTCAAGGAAATTCTTAACACCGGTATTGCCTGATATCTGTCTTCTCTTAGTTAGTCTATTAAGGTGAGCAAAATACTACACATAGCTGCACATAGCATGCAGATTTTTCCTGTCCCACCTCCAATTTAGTAAGCCGACAGAGGGTGTTCCGATTGTTAACTTCAACCAATCAGATTTTCTGCCTCTGTAGAAAAGCTTTTCCTGGTAGTGTTTGACTGATGTAGGTTCACACACAAAATACTTTAATTCCTCATTATCAGTGGAATGAGAAAATTGCTTATGTCTTTGGGATCAGTTCAACTCAGCTTAAGTACTTAATTTACAGGTATGTCATTTCAGCATAATCTTTCAAATTAAATTTCATTTAATTTGTTCCCTCAGTCTTTAAATTTAATGCTAACAGCATAAGAGACGAGGCTGAAAAATAAATGAGATGATGAAATGTGAGTAACCTTTAATGCAATTGTATCTGTCTAACATACTGTATTAATGGACCCACTTGCCATTTCACAAATCTACAGTACCACCTTAAAAAATAATTTCAGGCAAAAGAATCTAATTCACCTTGGGTAAGTGAAGAGGAGATGAGAGAAGGTATGCTTCTGCTTTCACTGCTATTTTTTATAAATTTTATGAGCTGCTTTTATCTTGAAGAGACATTTACATTGCGGTACTTGAAGAAAAAAAAATCCCATTCGTTTAACTGTCAACAGATTTTCTATATACATGTTTTAAAACTATCTGACAACAAGCAAATTATAGCTTTACTATAAGCTCAGCTGTCTGATGAATCTGACACTGTTTTCAGCTCTCGACACACAGAGACCGAATTAAAACTCTGCAGCACTCGTCTTGAGATTCTATCTCTCACAGCAGGAAACAAAAACTGCTCTGTAATTATGTGTTTTCAGTGTGTGCAATGTGCATGTGAGTGTGAGTGAGCGCACCTGTCTTTGCCTCAGTGTGACCCTGACATGTTCTTGTATGATGAGAGACCAGTGACAGTGCATTAAGACAAATTTAATTTGCACCTACAGCTAAGTGAGATGAGGGAGGGAACTCTTTTGGGGCAAGACTAATTGCTGCCTGGGGATCTGTGTTCGTGTATGTGTGTGTGTGTGTGTGTGTGTGTGTGCGTGCACTGTATGCTTCACTGACTGCCTCTCTGCCAACATAAACACTTTAGTGAATATTTAATGCACGTGTTTATCTGTGTGTGTCTGTCAGTGTGTGATAACAGAATGTCAGCAAAGACAGAAGAGTTAATGAGGTCTTTTTTGCAACCAGGTGTGGATTGAGCAGGGTGCAACCAGCTCTGTCGGCACTATGTCTGTCTATAATCATGACTGTCTTGTGTGTAATCTGTGCAGCCACAGTGCACAGTATCAGAACGGGTTCTCAGATTCACTGTCAGTACAGTAAACTGTGAATCCACTTGCCAAACATTGATTTTGGATGATTTTGCAATCCCCAAACACAAGTTCATTAGAAAACCCAAGAATGGTCTCACCCTCCTCTTATCATGATGAAGCAATCATCATCATCATCATCTTTATTTCTTAGGTGTGTAGGGGAGGATAATCGAAAGTAGTCATCAGCTTTTTTGAGTAAAGAGGTTTGTTTGCTTGTTGTAATTGTACTCAACTTGCTGAACATATAACCAAACAGCCTTACCGTGCACCTTGGGCACCACTGACCATAAAATTTCAAACATAGGCATAAGGCTTGTTTTGGTACTTCAGAGAGTGATCACCTCCTACCTAACAAATATGGAGTTCCCCATGATTCAGTACTGGATCCTCTTCCGTTTGCATTTAGGTTTATATTTCCATCTAGACTTGTGTGGCTTACATTAAAACATAATTGTCTGTACACTCTCTCTGAATGGGGACAAATATTAGTTATATTTGGGCTAATCAAAGAATAATGTACTCAACAACACACACTACATACTATCTCAAAGTAGCATGACCCTAATTCAAGTTCTTGGAATCATGTATCTCAGATAGTTCAAACCTTTTTTTCACTATCTGAGAATTTTATCAAAAAAAGAGTTTCTTAATCAACATTTTCAATTTTATAGAAGGTAACATGTGTTACATTATTATTTCTTCACATATTGCTTTCTATAGTTTCTTGTATTCATGCCTAACTTGCTATATCGCTCACATCTTCATGTTGCAGTGAGACTTTTAATAAGAAGTGGGTGTATTCTTTACTTAAGCATCCATGCTATTTGAACGCTTATGTCCTTACACACCGGCCTTCAATCTCAATTTTTGTTGTCACTTTGTTGAACGAGAATGAAAACAAAACATCACCTTGAATGTGCTTTCTCTTAATTGCTGGCAATGTAGTTTCACAACCTGTTTTGTATTTTATAATTCATGGCAATTCATCTTTAAACCTCCCTCTCTTAAATTGTGTAGTTTATTTATAAAACCTGTTTAACATACAAAATATCATCATCACTGGATGAAAATCACTGAAATGCAAATCATGCTGACTTTTATACGCTCCTGTTCTTTCATATTATTGTTCTACTATTAGAAAAACTACTACTAAAATGCTTGGAGCTTGACTTTGACTGTTTTCACAAATGTATGATGACAGGGGCGTATTTTGGTTAGTGAGTTGCTACAATTCCTTCACTTCTTGTAAGAACAATCTAACACTGTGTCTTGTGTTTGCATTTCTGAATAAGGCGAGCAAAAAGGTACTGTCAGGGGTAAAACTTTTTGTTCTGTGTAATGTCATCTGATGTAGTGCTGCGGTGTTTCCTCTGTCTCTGCATGCTCATGTCCTCAGCAGGCAGGCTCATAAATTGGACAGCTAAGCCTTTCATAAAGTTTAATAAAGCGCTGTTTCGTGGCTCAGGGGAGCTGGTATTAGTGACGAGAGCCACTGCTGCCATTCCAGCAAATCACATCATCATAATGAGGCTGTACTATGGGAGTAAGACACCTCCCTTACCACCCACACATCCACCACCTCCCCTCCACCCCCCTTTGTTTTCTTTATCATTCCTCTGACACAATACGTTGTCTTCACTTCACAGCATTTTTCCAATGGGAATATGGGGATGGCGTTGTTTAAACGTGGCAGCCAGCTTGGACAGGCTAGGGTTATTTCTCATTTAGTAAAGATCACAGGCGCTGTAAATGCTCCGGCGGCATGCCGTGAATGCCAACACTGGTGTGATTGGCAGCTTGACGGCAGCGGCAGCATTTGCATGGCATTTAGCTGGGCGGGCAATGGCCACCCCTAACACCAAGGTGGGTAAATAAGATGACTTCTCTGTTCACACAATGTACACACGCACAAACACACACATGGTTATGCACTCACACATGCAATCTCACTCCTCAACAACCCCCAACCATCTTGGCCTGCCAAACCTGGAGCCACTCATAATTGTGTGGCATTTAGGCAGAGGAGAGGGGACATCTAGTTGTGTGGGCGAGTGGGCCACTGAAAAGTCTGAGCTGCCCAGCTCTTCATGTTAGGCTGCTATTTGACAATAATTAAGCACAGTTGCAATTTTCCTCCTGAGCTCAAAAAAGTGGACTATAAATTGTCTACTTTGAGGTTAATACAGCACCTTTTTGTTGGAATGTTTAGAAAATGGAAATTCTGTACTTGATTAAAGTGTCTCTGTAATTGGAAGTAATCCTGAAATCTGTTACAGTAAGTGGCCACAGAACCCCTGTTCTTATAATGCAGATTTTTAACTGAAGGTGCATGAAATCTAAAACTTTGGACACATTCACATTTTTTCCAGTCATACAAAACCATGAAAACAACTCACTTATGTTGCTTGTAATGTTCACAACTTCACAAGGTGCTAATATCTAAATGATGTTTTCAGCTTGTTCTGCTTCCCCCAAGTGCCCACCAAGAAAAAATAAATGAATGTAGTTTTCATTTTTCATCTTTCACAAACAATTTAAAAGCTATTGAAAATTTCCATTGTTAAAAACTAGCCTCCAGCCCTCTGTGACCCTGAACACAATACGTTTTCTAGAAGGTGAATGGACTTGGGAAGAAAACACACTTGTCCTCCAAAAGACATCTAACTTTTTAGAGAGATTGAAGATTGGCATTGATACATTTAACCATTGAAAGATGTGTATTACAATTTGTTCAGCCCCCTATAAATTGCAAAGTAACTTAACAACGTGATCAATTGCAATTGATTTTTGCCACATTTGGTGGGTTTGCAAACTTTGAGCGTCAAGACCCTGAACTACCACAAAACAGATAGAGCTTTATTATCAGTGTGTTCAAGATCACAAAATTACAGGACCCTCCTAGTAACAAAATAGAAGTAATAAAAAGGACAGATAAACATTGATTTAAAAAACAGTTCCGTAAAAATACATAAAGTGCAAAAGTACAAGGCTTGTGCCCCAGTTATTTAACACTTTAGTACATGTAGTGCATTAAAAGTGTATAAAAGTATTGAGCTTGCTCCAGTTATTGCACATTGGGGTGGGGGGTGGGGGTGCAAAAGTCACATTGTTTAACAGTGACACCACCCTGGGAAATATTTGTTCAGCACCATCTAATTTAATTCACAATGTGATTTACTGCAATAGATTTTTACTACATTTTTTGCTTGAGTGTTAAGACCCTGGACTACCATAAGTTCACTCCATCTCACAATTGCCATAGTTGCCTGTACTTGTTTTAAAAAATGTATGATTTCAGTCCACAAGAAGCCACAGGTAACACACCCTATAAGCCAGGTTGACGTCCTTTATTCAGACAGTTAAATCTGACAAAGATGTCGGGGGATACTGTGGCCACTGCAGAGACTGTTCTTCCTTTAACCTTAAACGTAGCACAAAGAGCAGTCCTACCTCTAGTGGAATCAGTCAAATCTATTTGGGCTTTTAACCTTTTTTGTGTTATCAGGCTCAGATAACAGCCTCTACGATCCAATGATACAAACACTGTTTAGACAGTTGCTTTCCCTGGACAGGATGAACAAAGCAGGCAAACAGCTGGTTGCATAAGCACAAAGCTGGCTGGGGGCAGAGTGCACGGAGCCTCCTTTATTCAGGGGAGGCAAAAGTATGGAGGGAAAAGAGCTTCTCTGTAAAAACACAGGTACCAAAGGAAGGTATTCTACAATGCGAAGTGACCTCAAACTGTGAAACCCTGCAGTGTAGAATGAGAAGGATGAAATGGTTATTTTTCTGGCTGATAAGAGTGTTTTATTTTGCATTTACTATACGGAAAGCATTATACAGTATGTAAACTAACAGCAACATTTATGCAAATACCAGATTTTAGACATTACTCAGTATGTTTATTTAATTTGTTGTAATTTAGACTTCAAAATTCTTATTAAAGGTCTGGCTGGATAGTACAGATTACAAAACAGAATGGTACAGTTGAAGAAACCAATTGTTTTTTAGTTTAATGTCTCTGAAATGGGATGCAGTTTTGTGTAGTTTAGTGGCTTTTTCCTTTTTCTCTCTTTGCCCAGTGAGCAATGACTCTGGCATTTAAAGTTAAATGAATTCAGAGTCAAACAAACATAACTCTTGAATATCAGGATAATTTCTGTTTAGATAAAGATCCTTTTGGATTTACAAAATAAACATAATGAGGTTTAAAATTATATATAACAATTTGCATTTGTTGTTGTTATACAGCATAATCTAATGACATTTCCTATTATTCATTTACTAGCATCCCATCACACAAAGCTTTTTGTAACCTTCAAAACTGCATCATCTGATTTTTTTTTTTTTTTACCACTTGGAGGCAGCAGAAACAAACTGTCATTGACGCTGACAAATGTCGATCTTGTATGCAAACAGTTGCCTATGCATCCATCCAGCAGATATGGAGCAACATTTATATTAATTTGGAGTTGTGTCTCTGGTGTCCAGTATTCACGCTTCTTTTGGCTCTGTTTTGGTTTCCATCAACTCCTGTGGAAATTATCCGGTACTTTGGCTACTGAATGCTGCACCGTGTTGACCAGGTAGTCGCGATCTTTGTCTGTGTGCTGTTTGGTGGTGTGCAGGTAGTATGCAGTGTTGTAGAACTTTTTTCAGTCAAAATACATGCCCACTGTGGCTAAAATGACCTGAAGCGTGAAAGGGAACCAAAACTGTAAATTCACAGACTGTAAAACCACAATAGTTAGCTAAAGAATGCTGAATCACTCTGTATAGCTCAGGGGAACTTAAGAGTTGGGTCTCATGACAATGAATCTCTGTGGATTCATTATCATAACCAACCCTTTTCATATTACATGTCATTTGATCCATTGTCAATATAAACAATATTGATTATAGCAGCTTTAAGAAAAGTTACTGTATATTTGTCTTGCATTTACATATATCAATATCTAAGCTATCTAAGATCACTAAAATGCCAACACTACAGTAGCAGCATTAATTTTATTGATTTAATTTATGGTTAGTACATTTTAAAAATGTTTTACAGTTCACTTATAAGCTTTTATGATATGTGCATGAGGAGAACCTTTGGGTATGAAAGGCCAGTGAGCTGACATTTAAGTAAACAATCACTTTGGTCTGTGTCTATCTCCTGCCAATGTCGCTTGCTTTGGTTTGGTAACCTTCTGAGGTTTTAATTAATGAGGAAGGACACCCGCACAGACTGTTTGACCACCTACTGAAGAGCATCTGGGCTAAAAACTGTTTCACTCAGTAACAATTATACTTTCAGTATAACCGGAAAGAAGTGTAGGCTACTAATTTAGTTTCTCACTTTCAGCTCTCATGTGACGGATGAGACAATTTATTTCTTTATACAAGTAGTTTTATGGTATGATTTGTTGTCCTCCATACTTGTGTTGTGTCTGTTGGTGTTGGTAGTAATAGCAGCAGTGGCAGAACTGGTGATGGTGGTTTTACTGATGAAATAATGGGGGTAAAACTAACTAATTAGGACCTGTCATTTTAACTTTCATTTTTCACTCCTTTCCTTCCATTCAGATTTATAATACTTACATATATTACCATACAGTTTCCTATTCCCAGAGCAGGAGTTATGTTTATGTGTCAGAAGTCATTTTAACCTCTCCAAGTCATCTTACTTTCTAATATTTTATCCAGCTGCAGAGCAATCATGGGCTCACATTTACACATCGTCCCTCAACTTTTATTCACCTGAAATGATTCCGAAATGACATTACCAGTGACAGCCAGGCAATAACAAAAGTACCAAAGCTTCCTTGAAAAACAATAAATCAATAAGCCTCGCCAACATATCCTGTTACATTCCCGACTCCTTGACACCTGAAGCTCATTAAACACAGCCTAACGTCAACTTAGAAGAAGGAGAGTACACAGAGGCTCGCCTTTTCACAGCCTATCACAATAACAGCTACTGAGCAACCTTGATATATTGTATATACTAGAAATAAATATGATTGTCCTTTAATCTGATTTTATTATACTGGGGACTCCCGCTGGCAAATCTACTGAGGGCTGATAGCCTGTAATCTTATTGCAGGGAGCGCTGTGTGTTTCATATCCCCTTCCTGATGGTGTTTTATCATGTCAGGACTATTATTGTTCCTATTGGTATATGTGTTTCTGCATTTATATGTGCTGGTGTATATAACCTAATAAATCGAGTTATTGCACATTCTTGAGCATCTGTCTCTGTTTGCATATGAATGTGTGCATGTTTGCGTGCACCCACAAGTCCCTCCAGCTCGGATGTGGGTGCTAATTTTGCCCCGCAGCAGCGTGCTGGGCTGCTCTGAGGGTTCTGCTCTGTTTATGAACCAGGCATATTGACCCAATTTGTGGCCTTGGCTCTCTCTCTCTCTCTCTCTCTCTCTCTCTCTCTATCTCTCTCTCTCTCTGTCTCTGTCTCTTCCTCTGTTTCTCCCTCTGTCTCTCTCTCTCTCTCTCTCTCTTTGTCCACCTGCCGGGGCATATTGTGAGCCTGCATGGCTGGAGAAAACGGGCGCACTCAGACTGAACTAAACGCCATACGCATCATTGAGCAGCATTACCAACCTCTCCCCACTCATCACTCTCAATGGATGCTGCAGGTGTGTGTGTGTGTGTGTGTGTGTGTGTGTGTGTGTGTGTGTGTATGCTATGCTTCTGTGTGGAGGGCTCTGTTAACTAGAAGGTCCAATAAATCAACCTGTCTGTCTACAACCTCCTCCTTTCTTTTGCCCATACCTATTCCCCCATTACCCCTCCCTCCTCTTGCCTCCCCACTCATCTTTTTTCTCCCTCTTCCTCTCTTTCTTCTCCATCACTCTCTCCATCTCTCTCTCTCTCTCCTTTATGTCCTGTAATTCTTCTTTTAAAGCTCAGGGGGTGGTGTTGGAGGCATTACGTGCCTCCTGATAAATCACTGTCTGGGAGCAGAGCAGAGTAACATGGCCATCTGCAGATCAACTTACTGTCGTGTGTGTGTGTGTGTATGTGTGTGTGTGTGTGAGAGAGAGAGTATATTCTAGCTATGCATAGTGTTGTCCCAGAGATTGTACATATCTATAACAGTGTGTATTTTTGTGCATGCATGTGTACATGTGTCTCAGGTATTCTTGATTGTATATTATGTGCAGTGTATGTGTGTGTGTGTCTGTGCATGACTGCACTAGAAAAAGTGAATGCAGTTTCTGGCCAGTACTGATCTCTCTGTCCTGCTGAATGGTGGCTGATTGAGACACATGGACTGCCTTTGTGCCCTGATCTAGTTGCCATTGATTACCTATCAGGGTTTTTGATTGCATCCTGGAAGTAATTCTTTTAAATAGGCCCTAATGGCCTCCAATCTGGGCTGATGACGACCTCAGAGAGTCCAATCGCAGATCCATTTAGGCCCTTTCAGACCCCTCCATGTACACTCTGAAACTCTCACTCATTGCTCATATGCTCCCCCCCGCCACTGCTGCCACTGCCTCTTTGCTTTGTGTCATGTCAGCACCACATCTGCACTGCTCCGTTGCTCGCATGCAAAAGCACAGTGACAATGAAAATCTGCCTCAGAAACTTAGAAATTGACATCTTACACATCCTTTACAGTACAGACCAGGCCTTGCTGAAGGTTAGAGAAACTGATGATGGCAGGAGGTGAGCAAATTAATTGAGAATGACAGTGAGAAAAACAGAGTAAAGAGAGGTACCAATAAGAGAGTAATCAGGCTTTTAACTGAAAAAAACAAACTAAAGTCCGGGTTTCACATCTGCAAAAAGAAGCAGGAAACAAAGCCGGTGAGAAAGAAGAGATATGACAGATCAGTTAGGGATAAGGGCGAGAGAGGTTGGGTGGGGGTGGGGGGTTGCTGGTCCTCAGTATGTCAGTCTGTGTTATTATAGTCTGAGGGTTGGATGGAGGCATGAGAAGCAGGGGAAGGAGGAGGTGGAAGAGGAGGAGGGGGGATTGCAGCAGACAGGAAGAGGGCTCGCCGTCTAATCCTCCAATTTTCTTACATTACTGCTCCCCCTCCTTCTCTCCACCTCCGTCCTTCTTCCCACCCCACCCCCCCGTTCCCTCCCTCCCTGCTGTCAGGGCCTGTCGACATAGCGGCAGCTTCACAGAGATTGACTTGAAGGAGTAAAACACACAGAAAAGAGAAAGTGAGACAGAGACCTCCTGCACCCCCCTAACAACATAAATGTACCTAGAAACCCCGCGTGGCTTGGTCATCTATTGTTCTGTGCTGGACGAAAACACAACACTGTCTAAGTTCCTACACGTGCTATATGCTTTCTGTAAACTTTCCTCCACTTCAGTCACATAATAAATTACGGGCAGTAAGCGTTACGAGCAGGAAAATGTAAATGCACCTACTGATTTGAATGACACACAGAGAAAAAGCAGCCATCTTGCTGTGATCAATAACTTCCTGCTGATGAGGAGAAAAAACCTGATGACAGAATATTAAATTAAAGAGATTGTTTTACGCCGGGAAAGTATTAACGGCTCACTTAGCAGAATTACGAAGCAATGATGACAAACAAGGTTCCTTTGCCAGGCAATGCTGCTTGTTAATATGCTGAACCTTGTTTATTTATTGATAGTCCCCCCCCTGGATTTTATTTAATTCAAAGATATACTGTACCTGGTCAGCTTGGCACTGATTTGATGTATAGCTGCTGTTGATTAAATCTGGGCTTTGGTATTGAGAATGAAGCTGAGCTTTTAGGGGAATTAAACTCACAAATTTGGAGTAATGTTCCTACAATTTACAGGCGATTTCCTCAGACTAATAACAGTCACATGCAACACTACAATCTCTGCCCTTGAGTACATGTTTTTTTGTTCAGAAAAAGGCAAATGATAGTGGCCAAAAATGCTCTTAAGAATTCTCTTCTCCTAGAAACAAACCCTCCCCAGATTGGCTCAATCTTGACCTTCCCTACTTTTTTCTCTAATTTCCAGCAAACAAACTTGAGTTTTTTTTAAAAATCCTCCAAAATATACAATATTCTCATCCTTCCCTCTTCATCACAATTTAGTGATTTCCATTTCCCCGCCCTTTTGATTGATTTGCATTCCAATCATTTCTCATTGGGCGAGGCAGAACCCTGACTGAGTGGGACTAATTTGCCATGCTAATGAGATGGCTCCGACAAACAGAGCCAGCTGGAGACCAGAGTAAATGATCCTGTCATCAGTCAAGAACACAAACATGGCTAACAGCTAATTAGCTCGCGGCAGTTTGTAGAGGTGACATTCTATCTGATCTGTGCCATGGTGGAAAAGGAAAGGAGAAAAAAGAGGGGGGAACAATAAAGGAGAAAGGAGAGGGGAGGAGGGAGGTTTGGCTCAGTGATGAATTTGGCGTTTTGTTTTCCCAAACACACTCGCATGGCATGCAATGTAAAACACACATACACTTGTGGACACACACGACATCCCCCTGTTTCCTTTGCGTTGCACCGTGCAATGAGTATAAGAGCGAGTATGTGCCATCAGAATGAGGGGAGAAAATATGCTAAGCAGACAATCAGAGGTGTACCCCCTGGTGCTAAACAGCCAATCATGGCTGTCCCAGTGTGTGTCACCAGCCAGCAGGAGGCAGAATTAGTCCTGGTTAGCAGCCAGAGCCCTGCAGAGTGGCTGATTAGTCTTTTATACTGAAGAGGAGACAGAATGTTAAAAGTCCAACTGCCTATCTGAGAGTCTTCTGCACAGCAGACAAAGGCAATGACTTTTTATATGAAAAAGAAAAGTTAGCAGCCTCATTCCTGCCTTGCGAATGTGATACACTAAACCGAACAATAATTACATTTATCAGTGTTACACACAAGGTCTTTAGCATGGATTTAGGGAATTGATTTGTTACAGTGAGGCAAACATGGGTGAATTGAGGAGGACTATTTTAGTCCCGATATAAGATGCATAAAAAAGTTAATTAAATTTAACTACTGTACCGCCTCCCATAAATGGAGATGGGTCCATAAACACATAATTTATGACAATATAGTAAAGTACAGTTCTAGTACTTCAAATAGTGCACCTAGATAATATCTCCTCATATATGCTCATAATTGCATTATAGTCTGTTGTAAACTGATCTACAAGTATGTATATACTGCTTATAAATATTAAATAAAGGGACTTAAAGTAGACCGTTACCCATGATGCTTTCTTCTACAATACCTGCCACAAACTAGTGTCATGTATGTTTTGGAATGTTGTGGCTCTGATTAGCTGCACTGCATTATTTGGACCCTCAGGATTTCTTTTTTCATCTGTTCTCGATGTCACCACTTCCCCGGTAATTAATTGTTCTTCATCTCAGTCTGTCTCCCTTTCTCTGCTTTCAGCGTCTCGGTCTGTTTGTTATCTGGACGCTCCATGCTATGTCGGTTTTTATCAGTACAAACACTTGCATTCATCCATTTGTAATCTAATAAAGAAATGGCAGCAATCTGTACGTTCCTTTCGGGGGACTGGATGACTTTGAGCACCAGATGCTGATGTTCCCCCAGAGTCGTTACTGTGATGGAGCCGATCCTTAACTGTCTCCAATAAAGACACATACTTCCTCACACACACACACACACACACACACTCCCCTCGCTCACTCAGTGTGGAGCCAGGATTAACCTGCTGGTAGCAGAGTAAATCCAGCACTGTGCTGCCTCCGCCTCTCTGTCTCTGTGTCTGAGGAGGCCTGGTTATCCCTTCACACAAGCTCCCTGTTCAAAGGGGTGGCCGCCGGGTATTAATGACGTGTTAAAGGGGTGACCATGGGGGATTTAGACGCAGCTTGCTGTAAGGACAGGAGATTTAAGAACACGGACCAGTGGTTAGTGCTCACTGAAGTATGATTAGTAAGACTCCAAACCCCCAACACACACACACACACACATGCAGACAATGACAGACAGGTGCTATATTATTATTATTCTCTATACCCAGAGGATGGCGGGGTGGTGAAAGGACAATACCACTGTGTCTTATAGCAAATATACCTCTGTAACCTTGCTGACCTAGAGGACAACAGCTGAAGGATCATTGTCACAGCAGGAGGAGTATTAGTAGACATAATATAATGTACATCTTGAGGTCAGTTGTAAATGTGTGTAATTTATTACAAAAATATATTGATAAAAACAATAATTTTACCACAGCTTGTTTGTGTTTTTGTGTGGTATGTTTATGTAAAGGTTCTGAATATTTCTTTCACCACTGAAAGTCACACAGTAACACAAACAAGCTAACCAAGAGAGTCAGTGGTATTCCAGCAGCTCTTACAAAATTCCTGTTTTTGTCAGTGGAGTCTGGTAGCTTTGAAAATGGCGATAAAAGGCTGTTTCTGGTTAAACCTTACTTAAATCTTACTCTTTAATAAAAAGGTCTGTCTCTATAGAGGTACTATCCATAACATTGTCAGACACTTATAATAACATACTGAGCCTGTCAGTGGCAAAAACAAGCACTTTAGTAGACGTACTGTGACATGGGCAATTGCACATAATCTTTGTATATGTAAAACACTTTGAATTTCCTTTATGCATACAATGAGCTATATAAATGAACTTGCCTGGTCTCGTCCTGATGTGTGTCTAAGAATTCTGTTCCTTGGATATTGAAAGTGTTTCAAAGTTTAATGGCATGTTATGATTTAAGTGACATTTAAAACTTGTGAGACAGAGTTGCATTTGGTCAGCCTTCAGTCTGTGATTACAACAATCAACCCAGGTGGTAGAATAAGTGCAAAGAGTAGGCTATTTATATTTGTAAATGGGACTGTGTATGTACCTTCTTCTTTAAGGCTTTATACAGCTTGTGTGTGTACATATACAACAGATGAAACTGCTATGAAATACCACTTTGTAGTTATGTAGCATGATGGATAAGATGTTGTGTGTGGCTTCATGATGAGATAGTGTTGGTGATTGATATTTCTATTGTAGTTCAAACCCTAACTCCATCCATAGAAATGTTAACCTGCTGTAACACTGTGGTTATTATTCAAACAAATGTCACTATACTGGAGTGAGATACTTGTTTCAACTTGTTTATTGTCATAGGTACAAGAAGCTTCTGTAGTCCTACTTTATGTGTGTTTTGGTCCATAGCAGACTCAATCTTCACACCACTTTGACAAATTATACATTGTTTGAAAGCTCTTAAGTCCTCTGATTCTGTCTGTTGTAATACTCCTGTTATGCATTTTCACCTAAGATGCACCCTCTACAACATTTGAATTGGATGTGGCTCTCTGGATAAATCAATGTATTCTGGTGCTGTTCCAACAAAAGATAAATACTATCATCAGTGGACTGTGTGTGTGAGAATGCATGGATGTTGAAGTAAGTGATAGTGTGGGAGTAATATTAAAAATAAGCAGATACCGTGGAAAGTGATGTGTGTGTATTTGTGTGTGTGAGACAGACAGTAAAGGAGGGAGGGATAGAAAGAGGGAGCTGTGGTAAGATTAAGAGACATATGTACAGGTGCTGATAGCTCGACGGGATCAGTGCACTGAGCAAGATGTTAAGGCCGGGTTTCCTTGCCACCCACTCCCCACCACAACCCAAGACAAGCCTACCTCCTTCCCCCTTAATCCCCCCTCCCTCGATAAGCCACTCTGCCCCCCACACACACATACGCACATCCAGCCTGCTACCCATCTACCCTCAAAATCCGCTCCTGTGCAATCTCCTGTGCATCAGCTGCCAAATGAAGTTCCTCTTTAGAAAAAAAAAAACTTGGCTGTCGAATCGTCTGAGGCATCGTGGCTGGCGGCAAAGGCAGCCCTTGTGCTGAAGCCAATAATCCGGCGTCAGGGCTTCAGGTGCGCAGAGGGTCGTGATTGACAGGACTCGATATGAGGCCCTCGCCTCACTTGACATTTGGGTTTCATAAGGTCTGGAACAAAAGGCAGGGGCAAAATAATCAGAGAGGGGCGCAGGCAAATAAATCTGTTTATTCCTCCTCACCTGCCCCCCTCCCTCACCTCTGCACCCCCCCACTCGCCCACATCACAGCTCAACCCTTGGAGGGGAAAGAGGGAGGGCACGATATTACCTTTTCGGAGCCTTAGTGGATTCACGCACCACGACAGCAGGTCACTTTAGGCCCTGTGCTTACCTGAGATATTAGTTTGTATGTGTGGTAGATAGAGATGTGTATTTGAATGGCTGAGGCGGTGTGTATGTGTGCACAATCCCGTGTATGTATGAGCGAAAGAGGCAGAGACAACAGGAAAGACAGAGAGACAGAGGCAGACAAAATGACGAGGGGAGAGGATTGATGTGGTGTCACACTGTGGATAACCATTTGTATGCCTTTGTGTTTGTGTGTGTTGAGCAAGAAAAAAAAAAGCCAACATGTAACGATGATAGATGTCCTGCTTTATCATGTCAAAGCAGCAGACACAGCAGATACAATCAGGCACACACATTATAACACATTATAACACATTATAACACATCTAATCCTAAATGTAGCTAAAAGAGGTGATAACACTGAAAGAAAGAGAAAAGAAATATGAAGTGTAATGCAGCATGTGATGATTAAGATCCTCGACAGTTACTTTGTCAGTTATTGCAACTAAATGACCGAACACAGTGGTTAGACAAGCTGCTGACCCAGCAACAGTGTGTTTCATCTACCCACACTGAACATCTACTCATAGTGGTAAATGTAAGATGACAAACTGTATACACTCATTCCCTCACACTGAATGGGTGTGTGCACACAAGCAATGGATCAAACAGTGAGTTCCAGTCATGATATATTTCAATTAAGTGAGCGATAGGTATCCTAATCGGACATGTTGGCTTCAAATACTCTGGTTGATCACACCTCAGATGTAAATAAGGTGCAGAAATGTTGGGAATAACGTAATGTCAACAAATTCTGTGTACTAATAGAGCTAGAGAGTGGGACAAGCTTTTTCTGGTGCCCGTGGCTCCAGAAGTAAAAGTCCTATTCATTTTCCCCATAGTCGATATTACGCAATTCCCATTGGAGCACCTCCATGGCTTGGATCAGCATGAAACTCTTCAATCATCAGTCCAAATGATTAATAACCATTTTACAAATGAGCTAATTCCTTGATTAACAAAGGTTTACAGTACAAGCCAGTGGACATAAAAATTTGACTGAGAATTTAGATATGATCGATCCATTTTGACAAGTCACATGAGGAGCTAATGGCCGGTGAAAGCTAAAGATGACAGTGCTGAGAAAACTGAAAACATAATTTGCAGCTTAGCTAGTAAGCAGTTCAATTTTAAACAGCCAGTGTGTAGGATTTAGGGGGATCTACTGGCAGAATATAATAGAATATGATATTCTTAACTATGTTCTATTTCGTGTATTATCACGAAAGCCACTGTACTTTCTTCTACACACTTGAAAAAGGAGGGGTGAGGGGAGGGGTATTCAGTTGATTGCAATCTACAACCTCACCACTAGATGCCACTAAATCCTGTACGCCGTGCCTTTAAATTCTGGATCAGTTTTGATAAAATCAGCAGCTACGGCACTGTGTTTTGTTAAATGTAGAAATGAAGCATGTCAGAGTCCTTACTGTTCTGATTTGAGTTTCTGACTGGCTTCTTTTCCCTAGAAATAGCACCCAAGGCTCATGGGTATTGTACTGTGTAGACCTGTCCGTCATGTCAAAATGACAGACATTTGTCATAACAGAAACTGAAATAATTAAAAAAAGGTAGTCCATAACATCAACCCAATGGGTTGTTACATTATTAGGGAGAGGGGCAAATCTGAGTAAAAAATGGGGAAAAAACATTTCTGCAACCACTGATTCTTCCCCCTTTGCAAATATAGGAACCATACAGTATTGTACTGAAAGAGATGTGAAACAATGAATAATAAATTGAGTGCAGTTTGTACAGGCACACAAAACCAAAGGTCTAATCAAACAACATAAGTGAAAACACCTGCTCACCTTCCCACAACAGAATTTTAATCAACTTCATTGATACATACTGTATAAATAACACAGACGGAAACTGACTCTCAATACTGTGTCAAAAGCAAACATACAGGAAGACACATAAACAAAGCTAAACAACACCGCTGTTGTGTACAGAGAAGTGGATATGTATTATATACAAACAAAATACAACTATTCAGTAACAAGTGAAATTTTTAGTTTATACTGTATCGGGAGTTGTGGTCTGGTTGGTACTATGCATAGCAGACATCTTGACTTCTCATAGGAGGAAAAGCATGGTTGTTATTAATAACATAAAATATGGCTCCATTTTGTTCAAGTGTCCCAGTAAGATATGACCCTGAAACTGAAGCAATTAAATCAAATTTAGCCATTGTTAAACTTATTATGTTGTAACATTAATGAGAGCTCTTCAAATTAACACTAATATGTGTTTTCTAAACCACAGGAGGAATTCCAAAGTGAGCAATTTTGTGCCCAAGCTGCAGGCGCATCAATCAGAAAAGAGAGTGTTTATATCAAGGGAAGCTGTCTAGAAAGCCATACACATCAGTGACACAAAATAAAGGAGACTGACAAAAAGCTAAATGACATCCAACCTAATATAACCCACCATTGTAGTAACAATTGTTTACATTGAATTTAATTAAGTGTCTACATTATTTTGTCAGCCCCCTATATGATTTATATCCTATACAAGCAGGCTGAGGTACACATGAGAGAGCTGAATTAGAATTTAATTGCAGGGTTGTAAGTGCAATCTGTGGACATAATAGCAGAATGTTTTAATAGGAGATTCAATTAAAAAAAACAGGAAAAACATGAGACACTAAGGGGCCATATGTTCGCTTCTGCCTGGAAGTCTCTATTAAAAAACACATAAGTCAACAGATAGTTTCCAGATTAATCCCTCTGACATCTTTTAGTACCATACCCGAGCCCCCACGTGGGGAGTCTGCATAAATCGCATCCTGTTGGAGGTGATTGGACAGCATATTGATGATTGGCAGCAGGGTGGAGCGCAGTATGTACACTTTTATGTCGCCATTGGTTGTCTTTAATGGCCGCTCCTCCTTTAGACCACACACCATTGGCTTTGGGGGGCTTCGCAGAGCAGCCGGGAAGTTGTAGTTCTTTACAGCAGACGCACATCTGTAGTGCTTATTATCGACTAATATGAATTAAACTACACGTCCCGACGTCATGGTACGGGCTCTTATAATTGTTGTGAATATGTAATTGCGCTCGTACGGTTGGTTGCTTCTAAATTTGGCTTCGCAGGGGCAGGCTGCTACAGTCGGTGAGGTGGTCGCTCCTCCGGTGCTGTGAGAGGATGTCAGCATTAACGGCGGCTGTAGGAAATTAACCGACAAATGCGTGACGACGAGACGCCGTGGAGAAGCTCAGGCGCGGACAAGCGGGGTCATGATGTACCAGAAGTCGATGTTTTGTAGGGAAAATTAGAGAAAATAGAAGATTCGCTGTTAGTTGAGAAGGAGAATTTAAAGCTTTGTGTGCATAGAATAACGCGCTGGAGATTTTGGAGAAGACTGAGGCAACTCCTGCTTTGATTATCACGCTGAATGGACTTTAAAACACTGTCTTACTGTTTTTGACCGACCAAAGGTCCGAGGATGTTTTCGCTCTTCACGGAACCTGCACACAGCCCGCAAACCGGCCACTAACCGACCTTTTACGCACGGGGAAAGAGCCGTGCTCACACATTTTGTTTTCGTGCTTATGTGGATGAACTTTGCAATACATTTTTAATGATTCGAGATCTGAGCAAGATGTACCCCCCGGCACGGCATCCGGTAAGTAGAGAGCAGTAGCAGCCAAGGCAGTATGTCAAAACAGCGCAGATTAACAGCCGCGCGCCTGATGCGTAATCAGTTTAGATCAAGTTTCCGTGCCACTGCGCGCCCGCACGGACAATTGCGCTCATTGTCAAACTACTGCAGCTGTATGTGTGTATGAGTGAGTGTGTGTGTGTGTGTGTGTGTGTGTGTCTGAGTGTGCGTGGGTGAACGTGTAAAAGAGACTGAGTGAGACCAAAAGGCCATCCGTATCACAGAGGACTATTGTCATCTACAGTCTTGCCTCTGTCTGTGTGTCATGACACTGAACTTTGATGGCTCAGTTCTTCCTCTCTTCCCTCACATGCTGTTTTGGTTTGGGTTGAGGTCCCTCACCAGCCGGGACAGCCGTTCAAGTTCACTGTCACCGAGTCCTGCGACCGGATCAAAGGAGGAGTTCCAGTTCCTGCAAGCCCAGTATCACAGGTGAGAGTTCGAAAACATCCTCTCATCGACCATATATTTACAAAATATAATGAGACTTCCTGCATTGGGTGGAAGAGTGATTATATGTTTGATTTGTGTGTTATTCTGGGTCCATAGAGCTGCAGAATAATCGGTTAATCGATTATGTAATCTACAGACATTTATCAGGAGCAATTTAGATCAATTAATTCAAAGAAAATGGTTCCAGACGGTATTTCCTGGTTTTCTTACTCGTTGGTGGTAAAAACTGTTGGTCAGACAAAACAAGACATTTTTAAAAAAAAGTCACAATGGGCTCTGAGAATGTGTAATTTGCTGACATTAAACAGGCCAAATGATAAATCAAGGAAAAAATCAGGAGAATAATCAATAGTCAAAATAATCATTTGATGGCTTTAACCCATATTGTAAACTGAAGCCCCCAGATCAGAGTAGGAATAGCTTCATTTCTATGCTTTTGACCTGCCCTTCACCAGTTACGTGTCAGACCTACAGTCTGACTGAAATATTGGGAAACGCATGATGCAGTGCCATGAAATACAAAACTGGATTTGGTTGAGACATAAAACATGCTCGATGTGAGGTAAATACCCATTCGGACAGCCCATGAAATGATTCTCTTCAGATCCTACGGACAGGGCTGACACAGACTCCATGTTTGTCTCAGGTCACCATCTCTCACTGGTGACTAACCACAGGTAAACTCCCATCGACCTTGGTATGCACGTCTCACTCTGCGAGCGCAAGTGGCGTGAAATACTGTTTTTTACCCGACATGATGAAGTGTGAAATACATTGCTCGGGGAAGAACCGTGAGCACGATGCCAATGCATAATAATGGCTCACCTCTGGCCACCTTGTAATTATTGGCAGATCACCTGGTGAGATGAACCAGGGGTCCGGTCCAATCCTGGGGCTGAATGAGCTGAACCAAGGATAGTGTGTCTGCTGCATGTGTGTGATCAAACAGCTGCATACCAGTGAAATCCTAAACAGCAGATAGAAATTGATGTGGTGAAAAAAACGGAGTAAGGGTGGGATATACACACTGAATATACATCAGCGATTTCTTTAGAGATTTTTTGTTTTTATAGTTGTCAGGCTTTATTTAGAAAAACATAATATTACATGCCTGTGAGCCGATTAAACCAACTGGACACTGGGAAAAATCCATCGACATCCACCTTAAATTAAATCTCATATTTTTGAAAAGGATGACTTAATTAAGAGATTTAAAATCAGTCCTAACATTTAAATGTCTCCATTCATCTGTACTTGGCCTGTCAGTATCCTACTTTTACTTGCACCAGTTTGATAACATTACACACCTGATGATTTCCTCATAGTAAGTTGAACAAAAGCTTCCTGTGGTGATGTGATGCAGCTTTCCAGTAACAAACAACATCTGAAAGAGTTAAGCTTTTGTGTAACCACAGTTGTAAAATGGATCCTCATTATAGGGTTGCTTTTTTGTTGATGGTGCAGTTTGGGCTTCCACTCACACCGTAAGAATATATGATGAGGTTTGTGTGGTTGTCTATTGATCCATTAATTACTGCACTGTACCTGCTGAGTAAGTGTCTGCGTCTGCAGAGCAAACTGGTGTGATTCAAGGAGCACTTTTCTTCTTTTTTCTCTTTCTTTCCATTGTTGCACTCAAATTTAGAAATGCAAATTTAAAGGAACAGGATGTAGTCACTTAGATGCTCAGTATTCTACGAGTGGCCTTCTGCAGTTAAATGTTTTCAGTCAAATTTTGCTAATTTGTTTCATGTGATAAAAACATTAAAATGTGTTTGGTATCTTGTAGATTTAATAAGTTTATTTGGTGATTAATGTTTTCAGGTTTCTTTTTTTTCTTTCTTTTTTTCTTTTAACTTTTGAATGTGTGTAAGGATTGCAGTGGGTTTGATCATGCTTTTCCTTCTGCCTCACAGTCTGAAATTGGAGTGTGAGAAACTGGCCAGTGAGAAAACTGAGATGCAGAGACACTATGTCATGGTGAGTTTCATTGACTATCTCTGCATGTGTGTGTGTGTGCATGTGTGCATGAAGGTCTGTATAGTATATTTGGTGTGTGCAAAAAGAGGAACCGAGAGGACACGTTTGCCTGACCTTACTTTGATCTGTGTTTTTTTTTAAGTACTATGAAATGTCATACGGACTCAACATCGAGATGCACAAACAGGTAGGAAACAATTTGCTTTTTTTGGTTTTGTTTTTTTTTACTTTGAGTGTCAAAAGGAAGTAAAACTGATCCCACACTGCAGTAGGTGTCAAAGGGAAGCAGATGGTAAATAACCTCAAGATGAGTTTTTCGTTTTGAATTTTGATTTTAAAATCTGCACTTGCTGCAGGCCTAAACTGCTCCACCATGTTTTCCCAGGTCCCTCTGGTCTTGACAGTTTTGCTGAATTCTGCAGTAATACACATGTTTTAATCATGTTTACCTCCTTATAATGATCCCATTGCCTTTTTGTGGTCAACATATTCCTTGTCAGTGATATTCTAGCTAAGCATGTGATTTTCCTAAAAATGTCTACCCAGTGATCTTTGAAAAACCCAAAAGGTCATTTAACAACACTTACACCTCTTTCCTGAAGGTATTTCCAGAATCCTCAAAGACCAAAAACTTGTTCTGTTTACTGCATGTTAAAATATCATGCAGCAAACTACTTGGTTTCGTAATCCAAACAAGATGGTAGCCGCAAAATACACTCCTCCCTCCTCAATTTGTAAAATGTTAACCAAAATTACAAATTGTATCCTCAGTATTAGATATATTGTAGTTTCTTTATGATGATGTTTTACAAAATTAGTCATTTCTGGCTACCTGTATCAAGAAATATAGTTGCAGCTTGAGACGTGTATTAAAAGTGCAACAAACAGAATATTTGAATATTTTCATTCAAATAGTTAGAGGAGTCTCTGGAGATTCTGAGAGTATCATCAGACCAGTGGTAAGTTTTGTTAAACAATCTTCTGGGTTTTGTAAAGATAATTATTTTTAGGAAAATCTGATACTAAGCTGTGACTTGAATGTAGTGATACAACGCAGGAGGCACAAACTGAGGTTGGTGTTGAGGGAAAATCAGCCCAGAATTTATGTTAAAGACGACATATTTCATAATGGAGATCTGATTTATTTACAGGGTAAAAAAAAGAGCAGTGGTGAAGAATTTCTCCCATCTCTCATTGGTTCTATTTCAGCGTATTTTGTTGCCTCGTGAGGTTGAGTAGTAATTTCACATGTGAATAATAATTTCATCAGTTTAATTGAAAGAGAAAACGGGCTGAAAAATGACTTGAGCGAACGAGGATTTGGCCTTTAACGAGCCTTTACATTACTGCTGCCTTTTTTAAACACGGAGGGTCATTAGCATAAATGTCTGTGTTAACCACACATCAGCTGCCAGGCTAAATGGGCCACAGCTAACCAGCTTCACATTCATTTCCAGAGAAATGGTGTGTGCAGTGTGTAGTGTGTAGTGTAGTGTGAGTGTGTGTGCGTGCTTGTAAGTATGAGAGGATGTGATAAATGCTTGGTCTTTGTCTTGCAGTGTGTATGATTTTGTGTTTGTGTGTATCTATGATGCCTGTTTTCTTTGCTGTGTGTGTGTTGTGGTGTGTCTGTTCAACAGCCTGTATGTATACTGTACATGTGTTCTTGGTGTGTGTGTGTTTGTCTGTATGTACACTATTGTTGTTTATTTAGTTTTGTGTGCACTATTTGTGTATTTGTGTGTGTTGTGTGTGTGTATGTGCTCATATATTTTAGGTGTTTACTAGGGAGTGTGTGTTGGTGTTTGTATTTGTTTCTCTCTCTCTCTCTCTCTCTCTCTCTCTCTCTCTGTGTGTGTGTGTGTCTGTGTTTGTCTCTGTGCGTGAATGTTGCACACACACACAACTTTTTACTGGCACACTAATCAGACTTGTCTGATGAAATATGGGGTGTCTACCATAAATCCTGCTGTCTGCTGCTGTTTGTGTGTGTGTATCTGTATATGTGTGCTTGTGTGTGTGTGTGTTCGTGTTTATTGGGAGAAAGACAGAAAAAAATAAAAAGAGATAAAATGTGGACGGTGGCTCTGTGTGGTGCCCAGTGATTTCTGTCAGGAAACAGTTTTGGAGAGTGAATCCTTAATTTCTGCCAGCAGCCTGTGCGTGCCTGTTTCCACTGTGTGTGTGTGTGTGCTTGTGTGTGTTTGTGTGTGTGAGTTGTGGAAGCAAATGACTTTGATGTGCAGACTGTGTTTGTGTGCACTCTTACATCAGCATGCACGGGCATTAATGTGTGTTTCTATCCACGGCATTCGATATGATGATACGACGTGTGTGGGTCATTGAGTGGATGCTGAGATTGAACAGTAGGGGGTGGGGAGGTGGTGGCGTTGGTGATGTTGTTGGGGGAAATGGGTGGTGGGGTGGGGGTGGGTGGTTGTCGAGCTATAGTCCCATTAAGGTAGTCGGCCTCCGCTACCAAGCGAATTGCTAATATTGCTTGTTTAGCATTTTCTGAGGGTAATAGGCCCATTGATTTTTGGCTCTGCTCTCTGTTTTATTTACACAGAAGGGCTCTGGTGCCCGGGGAGTGAAATGTACCAACGCTCGTTAAAGAGAAATTGACTCGTAGACAGAGCAGAGGACGGGTGGGGGAGGCAGGGGAGGGATGGGGTGGGGGTGGGGGGATAAAGAGGGAGGAGGGCACGAGGGGTGTAGAGCATGGGACTGAGCGGCGAGAGGACAGCTAATCAATTGCAAATTAGCGAGACTGAAAGAGGAATGAGGCAAGCGAGGGATGGCGAGAAGAGGGGAAGGAGGAGGGAGGAGAAAGTGGTGAAAGAAGGAAGTAATAAGACGTTTTGATACTGGAGAATGGCAGTGTTTTCAATGAGATCTGACAACTCATTTTACTGCAGCGGATCAGGGGGCCATTTATTTCGTTTGGTGGATTTTTCTGCACACGTAATGTTGCACTTAGAAGAAGATTAAAAGCACATTGGAATCTTTAAATTGTAGTAAAAGAGATTTTAAATGACATCCTTGTAATTATCTCTTCATATATTATGTTTGCCTTATAAACCATAAACATTTTAACAATGTTCAGATTCAGGTTTTACTTCACTTCTATAGCCCACCAATTACCCTAGCATTTTGGATCTTGTTCTGTCAAGCCATTAAACCAAACTATGTAGTTGGGGTTTTACAGAGGGTTATGTGCCAGACTAGTTTTTGGCAGGGTGCAGTGACTTCCTGCAGTGACTGTTAATATTAAAAATCTTGGCTTTTTATCAAAAATTATTGAGTAATTATACAGTCATTTCTAACTAATTTCAAAAAAATTGTGGCCGTAAAAATCTCCCTTTTTGTTCCACAAATGCAGTTAGCAAATTTTGCAAAGAGTTGCATCATATTAACCAGAAACAAAATCTTAACATTAAGCACTCATTTTGCAGTTTGAGCAGCTTGTAGCCTGTCTTTAAAATGCCCTTTGTTTTTCCTCCCTGTCTCTCTCTACCTATCTCGCTGTGTCTTTCACACACCCACACACACATACTGTCACAAGGGAAAACAGCCTTTATATGGTGGGGTCCATTAGGTGTATTAGCTGGTGGTGAAAAGTGGTGCTGATGTGGTGCTTACAAAGCTCCACAGGGGAGATGGACATTTGATCTTCTATCTGACCCAATCTGACTCCAGGGCTCCTGCCTGATCTAATTTCTTTGTTGTTAGGAGTTGAAGTGGAGAGTATTTGAGCTGTTTTTTTTTTTTTTCATTCTTTTGGGCAACATCTATGGTGATAAGTGGTTATTGCTGGGGTGTTTTTGTGCCACACAAGCTCACCATGCTGTTATCTCACAGGGATCACTGTAATGCAATGAGCTGAAAGATTACAAGTAGGTTATCTCAGGTAAATAATGAAAGCATATTCAGTGGTAGATTCTGAGTTAGCCTCGTCTTGGTCTGTTCGCAGGCTATTCACACCATTTATTGCATGTTGTTGATCTGATCACAAGGGGCAAACCATAAAATAAGACATTTGATATTCTACATCCCCTCTCTGAGCTGCTGCTCACTGATTTTTCTCTTTTTTAACAGGAGGAACATTTCTCCAGTGACTCACATACAAGGTCAAAGATAAATTCAGCGCACATGATCTTACCTCAGAGGTTGCTGGGCTTTATGTGACCACAGAGTCCTTTAATCTAGCAATAAACTCCATGGATCGACCTGGTTTGAGTCCTAACCTTAGAGGACTCTCTGGCCAGTCGTTTCTTATTATTTATTCACTGTTAAGACAGTGACAGGTCCAGGTCAAAGTTAAGGCCTGTTCTCTGCAGAATCAAATTCTCCAGGTTTGCACAAACCACAGGACACTTTTCAGACAAAAAAGAGCCCTGCTTTTTTTGCTTTGGTGTCTGCAGTGTGAACAGACGTGTTTGCCAAACAGGCTGACATCCCTGCACTCTGGCCGACAGTCACGATTGTTTGCCACTGATGTAAAATGTCACCTGAAATTGTTTGTGTTGCCTCGTAGAAAAGCTTCTCCATTTCCTTTTCTGCTCCAGCGCTTGTGTTTCCATTTCTGTGCCAACATCTCAGGGTCAGCTCTTCAAAATGAATTGATTGGAGGTTCAGATTGTAGAGTTGTTAGTGGCTGATCTAGTAGCTTTAGAATCAACATTTTTACACTGATGTGTGTGTTTGACAACCTTTCAAAATAAAACCACTGCAGTTTTAAAGGTGGCATCAGAAATTTTGCGAGTTGTAGCCTGTTAGCTACAAAATAAGTTATTTCTCAAAATGCTGTTAAAGCAACACTGTGGAACAGGAATTGAGGAGTTTGATAGGTGATGTTGTTCCAGTTGTGGTGGAGTCCTCCTATGTTCAGATGGATGTGGCAACAACTTATGTAGCACAATCCTCCTCCACAGTCCCCACTCCTGTAGTAGTCTGCCACCCCTTCACAGCCTCGTTGAACATCTGTTTCTTTTTTCACTTCTTCAGCTGCAGGATTGGTGTGCCTTATGGAGGTTTGACAAATGAATCCTCAGCTGTAAAATTCTAAGCACCTAACACTGCTGTTGAGCAAGGCACTTAAACCCCAACCAAGTGCTTCAGTGGAGTTTCTCAAAGGCTAATATGTACTGGGCAGCTCCCCGGTGTGCATGAATGTGAAGCAGAACCAAACTGAAAAAGGGCATGTGTGCACAGCAAGTCTTCCATGGATAAACGTTAAATATAAAATGAAAATGTCAGTGTTTTAGGTTGTGTGTGCAGCTGTAGCTCTGTTTTAATCACAGGTAATCTGAGCTGCAACCCTCCCTCGAGTTTCCCCATCTGTCTGACACTAAATGGCTAACTCTACTGATAGTTGGCATTCTGTGTCTGATTCTTTACATTCATGGCCTCTGAAGTCGTGTACTTAAAAGCTCCTTACAACACTTACTACTATTCAAGACAAAAACATCACCAGAAAGACTGAGAGCCCTTGAATGTTGAAGACCTCATCGTAGTTTGTGTCGCATTAAATGAAAGATGTCAATGCTTGATGAATCAATGCACTCAGTGGAACCATTTTGAGTGCATTACCCTTCAAATTGGAGGCTGACTGAAAATATCTGAAGAGTTAATAAGACTATGTTTGTAGTGGTGATTCTGCCATTTTGTTTGGTTTTTCAGTTTGTCTACTGTCTGGCTGACTGCATTTTTGGAAAACATGGCTGCCTTTTCTTCTTACACATCTTTTCTGCAGCATCTACCCTAAACTGGCAAAACCTTGCAGCTTCTTTGGCCTCAGTAAAGATTAAGTCATGCATGTAAAAGTCAGCTTTTAGCGCCTGAACTGCTGGCCTGTAACACTGAACTCATCCAAAGTATTAGACATAATAGTTAAGAATAAACTTAATTTATCTAGCACTGCTGTATTTAAAATGAAGCATAAAGTACTTTTTAAAAGTAATGCTTGCTTTGCTTTCCGTGTAATGTCAGTAAGCATATTATTGCTTTCTGATCTAAAATCGGGTGTCTTGTGTCTTCAGCTGAAGTGACTAGTCGATTAATGTTATTCACAGTCACAAACAGATGAAAAGACTCTCTGTTATGTACTTATGTATGTATTTAGTCTTACAAATAGCGATGGTGGTGTTCATCCCCATGTGCCCATTAGTATGTGTTTCTGTGTGAGTCTGTGTCTTTTGTCTGTGTTTGTGTTTGGATTTGAGTTGCACTGCTAGCACTCCCTCTGGGACAGTGGATCAGACAATTTCCTGTTTTAAAAAAAATTCCTACCTGATGTGTGGAGAGAGAGTGCTGTATAATCTTTAAAAGCCAACCCTTGGGTTCAGTAAAAACATCTGATGAATACAGAGAAGGCTGTGGAGGTATGTGTCTGTGTGCACATGGTTGTGTTTATGTGCACATCATCCTGCTGCAGTGTTGCTTGTGCTTCTGTCTGAAGGGTTTGTATCAGTGGGTTTGCTCTCATGGCCTCTGGGGCCTTCTGTTACCACTGATACCAGAGCAAAGTTCACCTCTGTCAAGGTTATATAAATGAAACAACTGCCTGTCGAGGTTAGAGATGTAGCTTCTTCTGCATTTGTATTGGACTTGGAGGAATTACCTCAGTTCTCATTCTTGTTTTTTTTTAAATGTTGGCTCTTAATGTAGCTGATTAAGTCGACAGAAATCTCGTGGCACGTGGCACGTGGCTCGTGGCTCGTGTTTTCCTTGAGCTGTCTGCTCAAGTGGACTACTCTCCATGTGCTCCTCCAAATTCTCAAGTGGGCCAAATCCTGGGTTTATATTCACAAATCATCCATTACGCTGATGGTGATTGATGTTCAGGGAGTGCATCAGTAGAGTAACCTTCCAGAGATACTGAAGGATAAGTGATGTAGCCTGATTGATGCTGCATTTTTGAGGGTGATTGTGATTTCAATATTTTGGAGATTCAAAAACATTTTTTTTTAAGATAAGCATATAACATAAACAAAAAATCTTGATACAGATTTCTTAGATTTTTTTTGTAAGAAATGTAACCAAGATGCATAAGGAATGTGACATTTTACTGTGGTCTCAGATGGACATACTTATTGACAACAAATACACCAGTACCAATATGCCTGCAGAAACTGGAAGTGGGGTATGGACGTTTGACTGTCTAACTGAAGTTAGTGCCAAATCTTGCTGACAAAATTGTCTCTCAGATAATTTTAAAAAGTCACAAATCTTGTCATTGCGGTGGTTCTGATAAATTGCCTCAATTGATGTCATTTGTGTCGGCATTGCTTTGGGCTGAAGATTGAAAATGAAAAAAATCTTGGGGTGTGGATTTAGACAGAGGTGAGTTTAACAGACCTCTGTAGCCCACTCCTCATCACTGTTTTAAGCAAGAGACATGAGGCTACATCAGCTGCTACCAGTATAACACACCTAAATCTTTAATTGGTGCACTCAGTCATCGAGTTGCATTGTGGGTAATGACCGCAACAGTTTGAAAGAAGAGAAATGTATGGAATAAAAAGACAATATCTCTGGTTCTGTCTTTGCTTAAAATAATGTCTTTGTTCCGTGTCTCTGGCTTTCACTGGACAGACACATTTACTTTTATTCCATTATTCTGTCATGAATGGTTTAGATGGAGGGGTACACAGTAAGCCTTTGGCATCTCCTGTCTGTCCTGAGTCTCAATATCTCCAGTGTGTGTGCATATGTTTCTAGCAAATTTGCAAAATTGCTATTTGCTTGCTTTTTATGAGGCAGCTAAAAAATGTAAAGATTTATCTTAAGAAACAGTTGGATGAACAACTCAAGATTATTTTTTTAAAAAAGGTGCTATCTTTTGAAAATTTTAACATTGGTATCAACTGATGTGTGTGTTGGGTTGAGTTGTTGGTGTACATTTATATACAGAGATTATCAGCATTGCTAGTAACTATCTGCAAGATCACAAGGCCAGAGATGCAATGTTCTGCATCAAGAATGATTATCATGTAGCTTCAGTGAGAGCTACTTGAAAATGAAATATTTAACTGTAATAAGTAGTATAGAGGAGCACAAAAAACCTTGTCTTTCCATGTGTGAGTGTGGGTGTGTTTGTGTATACAGTATCTCTGTTTGTATTTCTATGAGTGGTTCAGGTACAGATTCCTGTCCTGAAGCCTTTTACAGCTCCACATACAACATAATGACTAGCAATAATTGTAGTGACAACAGCAATAACAGAGTGTGCAGGCTGGCTGTAGCCTACTCTGCTGCAAAGCGAATGTGTGTTATTGTCATGGGAAATGTGAAAAGGTTTATGTGTGTTTGTCTGTGGAGGTGTAGCCACTAAAAATGTGTGGTTTGGACGACTGGATTGGAGGGAACCTGAAAACTTGAAATCTTAGTCACTAAAATGTAACCTGTTATCATTTTTATCCAGGCGTGTGTGTGATTTCTATGAAGCTTTTTTGTGCACAGCAGATTAGCAGAAATTAACACCACTAAATCCCTCCCTGACTGACAAGTAAACATTGATGTTTTTGTCTAAGTGTGGATAGTTCATGAGAAAAAATAAGAGCATGATTCAGACTTGGCTGATACTACCTGCTTTATAGTAATCGCTCAATGATAAAGTTGTGCGAGGTTTGTTTTGGTGACATTGATGCTCATTACTGTGGTGTTTCTGCACTGCAATTCCCAGAGATCACCCTCAAATCAAACAGTGTGGGTGGCACTTAGATATCTTTTTCCCCCCTGCATTTTCCTACAGATGAAGTTTGAGTTTCTGTTTGTTTTGCTCTTTTCATGGTATTTGCTGCTCATGCTGTCCTCCCAGCTCTTCTCTTGTTAATTACAATACTTAGCTAAACTTCCTGAAATTTAAAATGCAACAACCTCCTGAGAACCAAAAGATATGTCTTGGGAAAAACCCATCAGACCTTAGGTGTTTCTAAGAGCAAATCCAAAGCCTTTCAACAACAGAGTATACATCAAATTACTGTTGTTTCATATCAGCTGGCCTAGATACTGATATAGATACTTATGTTGAAAAAATGTAGGTTATTACTTTAGTTTAACACACATTAAAGTGCGCTGACGTGAGCAGTTGTGGGTTGTGTGCAGAGGACGACTGTCTTCTTCTCTGTTGGTGAATTTGAAGATGAATGTGTTTTCAGCGCCCACCTCTCTGTCTTGCAGGCGGAGATCGTCAAACGGCTGAACGCAATCTGCGCCCAAGTCATCCCCTTCCTCTCTCAAGAGGTAAGACTCAAAAATGCCTGTCACTGTGAGTTAAGACGGAGGTGGGTGAGAGAGTGAGAAAGACAGAGAGAGAGAGAGAGAGGGAGAGAGAGAAAGGAAAGAAGATAGGAACCATAGAAGGAGGAGAAGAAGTGTGTGGTGGATTGTGAGGCAAAACAGACAGATATGGATACACATGCATGCACACTAGCATATACACACACACACACACCACACACGCACACACACAGATTATCCTGGGCTAATCCTCCCTGCTCGGGATAGGCAGATATGCTCTGAACTTATTAAATGTCTCCCACTAACATATGCAGGAGCCAGTGGCTGAGTGTGTGTGTGTGTGTGTGTGTGAGAAAATTCTTTTGTGTTTGAGTTTATTTTGTGTATGTGTGTATATTTGTCCATCTGAATGCACATTAGAATGTGTTAAAATACACTGTAAACATGTGCACGTACAGTAGTGGGTGTGAGAAGACTGTTTTGTACAGTGTGTTTATTATGAAATCTTTAGGTGAGAGTGTGTGTGTGTGTGTGTGTTTGACTGTGTGTCTGTGTATGTGTGTTTAGCTGATAAATCCTTCCTCTGGAGGAGTTGAAAGTGTGTATGTGTGCATGTGTGTTTGTGTGTGTGTGCGTGTGTGTGTGTGTGTGTGTGTGTGTGTCTGTGTGTTGAGGGGTGGGAACAGCAGGAAGGAGTGAGTGTGGACGCCAAAGCTCTCCTCCAGATTAGCCATGGATTAGGAGGGTTTAGGGTGGATTAGGAATAATGGCATTAGACTGTGGTGCTGCTACACAGCCCTGAGGCCCGCAGAGAGGGGAGGCAGGGAGAGGAAGCAGCTTTCACTGCTTTGTTTTGATGCACAGCCTCGTTTACTGGGTGTGCATATGAATGTAACACAATCATATTATTATTGTGCAGCAAATCACGTCAACTGTGTTTGCATGTGTTTGTGAGAGTTCTTTGTTTTATTTTTATTTCTGTCATTTTCTGACGTTGTTCCTTCCTGCGGTTTGTTAATTGTTTTGACAGTAGCATTGTTTTCACCAGTAGGATGATGCGTCAGTCAACCTCCTGTATCCAGGAATAATTGCTCAGAAATATTTTACCCATATAAGAACCAATATTACCATAGAATCATGCATAATACACATAATTGAGATTGGGCATCAATAGATGGGGTTAGATCTTACATCTTATTTACTAGTAGTATCAAAAACTGACAGGTAACTAAAGTTGGTACTGAATCCTGGGTGATAGTCTTGTTATTCTCATTCTTTGATGAGTTATCTCTTAACTTAAATCATGATTTTGCCAAATCTGTAGACCTGCATTTGTATTCAGCAAGTAATGAAACAGAATAAAGTACTTTAGTAAAAAGTAAAGTTTTGATATCTATACCAAAACTAAATTACAGTTTAATTTAGCTAGACTGTCGTTTTTAAATTAATCAAATTCATATCTTCAGTCATGTGAATTTTTTTGACAGTGTTATGACTAAAGTAATCGTTGAAGTTGGTCTCCGTCAGTGATCAGTTGCTGTGAAACTGCATTTTACTAACAGCAGTGTTTTAGATGTTTGTTTCATGTGTCATGTTACAGTGTAAACTGTAAACAGGTAAACTCTGATGGCAGTGTAATGAAATGAAAAGCATCTGTATTTGCTGAAATGACAATTTGTGCAAAAAAAAAAGGTATTGTCCATCCCACACCTATAATTATTAGAATAACTGGTAATAATGGTATGAAAGCTGTTTGCCAATATTCGTCAGAGCGATGGATCTTTTTTTGTGTGTGTGTCACGTTCAGGCAGGTTAGACTCAGTCTGCAGAGGTGTAGCTGAACTCGATGGTCAGGTTCATTTCCACACCTGATAAGCTCTTTCATCTCTGGCCTACTTTGATGTTTTTCTCTTCTGGATGAATCTTGCTGCTCTCTCTCTCTCACTGCCTGGATCTGTCTTTCTCTCTCCCTCTGTACCCTCTGGATTACTTTGCCCTGTTAGCTGTCTGTCTCTCTGGGTATCTGTCTCTTCCTCTTCCTCCCTCTAAACATGCCTGTTTTTTTATCTTGAAGTTTTTAGCAGCTACACCAGACTGGGTAGAAAACAGACAACAGCACTGCGTAGTATGCATAGTTTCTGGTTATAGTTGTTGTTCCATGCAGTGATTTACTCACACACCGGGCTTTTCCATCAGACATTGTCGGTGTTAATATCAGGATGTTTGGCCACTCGTCCCACAGTATATCTTGGATCCATTAGCAAACATGAACTGCTCCACTGGACCTCCCTCTGTTTGGTTTTTAAATTCTGCTCCCCAAAGAAGAAATTAACTGGCCTGTGCAAGTTACACTTGACCAGCTAATAACACCCTAATTAGCTGCTCATTTTCTCTGTCCGGTGAGTTTTAATGAACGCTCTGGTGAGTATCAGATTGTGAGGAGGAGCACTTGTTTCACCAAATAATGAGCAAACTGCAGTGATGACTCAGAGGTGTCTTGGGTTCTTGTCTGATGGCATTTAAACTAGTTCTGGTGAGAGCTTTGGATTTTAACAGCATGGTGGATGCCTTTGTCCAGAAAATATCTGGTTCAAAGTACAGTAAGGTACTGTAGCTCACTCTGTTACTGCACATTCATGGCTGGTGTAATGAGATGAACAGCAGTTTGTCAGGTTACATGATGCTCTGCTGTTTGATGAGTGTATATCAGGCTGTGTAAAGTTTTGGTGATAGCTACTTGGTGAAAACTGCCAGTTAGCTGTGATTCATGTTTGATAGAAAGGAGTTAGGCCGATGGATTGTAAATTTTTCAGGAGAAAAAAAGTGAGTTGGTAGGCGACTCACAGGTGTGCAGCAGCTTTTTTGATAAACAGTATTACCATCTTATGTTGCAGCTCTTTCTGTTTGTGCACAGATGACATGATCTTCATCACCCCTCTTAAAAGTCCAGATGTCTGAATTCAGCAAATGTTTCTTTTCTCTGTCTTGGTTGTTGTTTCAGTGTCTCTCTCTCTCTGATTTTCGTTGTCTGTGTGTGTGTCTCTCTCAGCACCAGCAGCAGGTGGTGCAGGCAGTGGAGAGGGCCAAGCAGGTCACCATGGCTGAACTCAACGCCATCATAGGAGTGGGTGTATTGCACGCATACACACACACACACACACACACACACACACAAATATATACAGAAACAGAAGATGCTGTGAGACGGATATAGCAGAGATAAATGTTGAAAAAGTGGTACAGGGAGAATAATATGAAGAAGAAAGTGTGGAACTAATGCTGAAGGACATGCAGTTTATTGCATCCTCTTAAAGAGACACATGAATAGATCAAATGCATCTCCAACAACAAAGATAAGCAAGTTTTAAATCTGTTTACTTATGTATCACAAAGTCAATAGATTGGCGACACAAGTCAGTTTATCTATAAAGATAACAATGTAATACAGTAGAATACATTTTAATGAATGGTTTAGTCATTCACAAAGCACTTCTGCAGAGATTAAGCATTGATTGAATTGCATGGTAGATATCATCAGCCAAACTTAGCTAATCGAGACATTATCAGAATGCCATTAATGGTTATTATTAAAACAATACTTGCTGATGGTATTGTTCTTAGATTTTTTAAAACTTTAATTGAAATTACTAAATTATTACATACTCCCCCACACAGTCTAGTTCAATGTTGGTATATTTATTTATAATGTTCTTAGTCTGCTCAGACCTTCAGCACACTGACATGTTGTAAATGAACAAATAAACCAACAGTAAACGAGACAGTGTGGAATATTTTTTTCATATTTATTCAAGTTGTGCTTTCCTCCAACACAGCTGTCACATATTCAAATGTCCAGACCCCTGGTATACACAGACGTCTTTTTTGAGGAGACTTAGATTTCTTAAATGTGTTTCAGGTACCATATGGTGCTGCTAGTTAGCCTTCGCTTTTATTTTGTCTTTCTCTCTTCGGTTCTTCATCCTGTCTGCCTCTTCATCCCAGCTACTTGTTTGTACTTAAGTCATGCAGAGTGCTTCAAGTCAAACTGTAGCATTAATCAGTGTTTCTGTGTGTGCTTCAGCAGCAGCAGCTCCAGGCTCAGCACCTCTCCCATGGCCACGCCATCCCTGTCCCACTCACACCGCACCCCGCTGGCCTCCAGCCCCCCCTACCCCCCGGGGCCAGTACTGCAAGCCTGCTGGCGCTCTCCTCTGCCCTGAGTCACCAGCTGCCACTCAAAGACGAGAGGAAACACCACGATAACAACAATGAACACCCGAGAGGTAAGGCCTGCTCTGTATGTCTTGTACAGTTAGGTGTTGATATGTTTCTATATGCCTGATTCTGTACAAGTGTGTGTGCCTTCATGTCTTAAGTCTTAACATTAACATTAATAAGTCTTAACATGCATCACTGCCTCTTGATGTGTTAAACAGTCACAGTGTGAAGTTTTGTTTTCGTTTGGTTACTTCCTCCTCCATTTTGATTTAATAAAAATACTAATTTAAATTCTAGGAATAATGCAAACACATAAGAGGGTGATATATGAGTTTTAACTAAATTGTTGCATCATGCTTAGTTTTATCTGTGAATCCTGGAATCATATTAAATTACAGCTTTATGAAGTTGCTCTTTCTTTCCTCCCTACATCCACTGACAGGTTATTCATCTAGATAAAGGCAAAGATATACATTTTTTATGCAAGATATTTTAAAACACAATAACACAAAATTACAAGGTGTTTTGGTTCATTCATAAGCAGAAGATAAATAATGTTTAATAGACATAAATACTGACACTGTTGTTGTTTTGTTCAATTAATGATCTCAAACAAATGTTAAGTGTCTAGAATATTCAAAGTTAGCATTAGCATTATGTCACCACTTATACTGGCTGATGCTTAATTGTTGGTACTCTGAATGGACAGCAGTTAAAGCTATTGAAAACTGATTTGTCATTATGCCATTTTAATTGGCCAACCACCACAATGCCTCTTTTCTCGTGTACTCACAGAACGCCTCTAATTCTTCTCTGTGCTGACTTTGAGCTCAAGCATTTAATTACTGTACACAGAGACTGTGTGTGTGTGTGTGTGTGTGTGTGTGTGATAGAAACAGTCTGTGCCAGGTCTTGATTACTCTGTTGCAGCGTGGTTGTGAGGGTTTTTACAGTGCAGCAGAGTAGTTAACCTTGCCCTGTAGCCACAGTAAAGCTAACAGCTGCTAACTCGGGTAATACTCACCCTGATTAGGAGCACAATCAATAACAATGCAATTCCATCTCCAGCTGAGTTCCTGAGAATGAGTGTGCATGTAGGGAAGAAGAGGCTTCGTTATTTGTCTCTTTAGATGAATGCATTTCTTTGCTGTAATTTATACTGTTGCAAATTTGGTAACTTTGATGCCAACTTTAGTGTCATTTTGACACTTGGGCTCCTTAATTTACAAGCCAGAAACATTTTATGGACAGTATCCCCATTATCAGTATTCATGAGATGACAACCTTTTTGAACTTTTCTACAATAGCAGCTGCTACAGTCCTTCATGTGTCTTTGTGCTAAGAGAGTGTTGTGCTAAGAGACTCTGATTGTGATGGCAAATATAATTGTGTCTTTCTGCTTTGTTGCCCTTCATTGTATCCTGTTAACATGCTGTAGGTGAGCTTTCAAATAACAATTAGTAGTGATTAGAAATAAAAAAAGAAAATACAAAATTTAGTTTTAGTCTTACCTGGCTTTAAAAGAGTTTTTCCACCATTTCGCATTGTGCTTCTTTAATATTGTTAGGCTCACAATGGACAGCTTACATTACCCACAATGCAACATGACCATCAGAAGTTCACTTGGTAGTGCTAGTAGCAGCTAATGTAGCCTCGAGCTGCCCCTAACATCTGTGAAAAGACTTTGATGTGTAAAATCACCGGAGCTCCCAGGTAATGTCCCCAAGCAGCAGAAGAATTAGCTGTGTTGTCCTTTGTATGTATGAGTTTATTAATCAGTGTGTCTTTGCTCATATGTTCTTGTGCTTGTTCTTCAGACATTAAATACTTTAATCAGTATTTTTTTTTTGTCTCTCCCCCATTGCCTCTTCAGACAGAGACTCAGTCAAGGTAAGTTCTTCTTTTATTTCTGACCTTTGCATAAAGACATGTTTGGAGGATTGTGTCATTTCTACTCTCTCAATTTAAGATCTTGTGTTTTTTGTGACACCCTGCAATGTAAATAAAAACACAGACATGTATTGTAAAGTAATTTGAATTAAAGTAAATTGATTGAAATTTAGTTTCCACACATGAGGCAGTAATTGCTTTTCCTGCCATCAACATTCCCCACCAGATTCTTTTATTCATTTTTGTTCTTAATACACCTGCTAGTGGCTGAAATCTAATATTAGGTATGTTAGGCAATGAACATGAAGTGAATTAAGTGAGACTGATATATGACACCTGCTTTTTTACTTTAAAACTGTGTCAACAATGAAGGAAAAATTAAACACATTTTGTGGCTGATGTCAGATTTTTGTGAAGCAGGAACTTTTTGTTTTTAGCTACAAAGTCACAGTGTGTTGTGTGTTGTTACCAGTAATGTTTCTACATGAGTCTCTGCGTAAACAGACACACTTAAGAGAAAGGAAACTGTTTTAGATTTTAAATAACATTTTTACATTAAATATTAAAAAAACTGATGCACATACTCATATGTCCACAATTAACCATTCAAAAAAATCTAATCTAAAAAATCTCGGCTGCAATTATAATAACTAATATTATTAAGTAATGAAAAGACATGCATCTATTATAAATCCCCATAAGAACTTTAGTACCTTCTGATCCACTTGTCATTCATGTATTCCACGCTTGAGCTGTGCAGAAAAATCGAGTATTTAAAATATCTGATATGTGAAAATGGTGCCAAAATTGGAAGAAAAACTGGATGAAAGAGAAACCCCAAGATAGCTGAGAAAAAAGCACAAGCCTGGTTAGTGAAGGAAGGAGGGAGCGGAAAGAGGCAGCGCAACAGATCAACCTAACAACCAGCGCTTGTAGTAATTAGTCCCTTAAGCGGAGCTTTTTTTCCCAAGGCAAACATTTGGTTTGTTGAATACTCAATGAGCAGATTAGCATTTCTTTATTCCAGCAGCCTGAGCTCACACACTCTCTCTCTTGCTCTCTCTCTCTCTCTCACACACACACACACACACACACACACACACATGAATTTTGGCGGGATATGTGTGTTCTCTGGTGTTTTGGAGTAGGTGGAGACAGGAGAAATGTTTTAATATGTTATCTCCTGCCCCCCATGTAGTTTATCCTCCTCCACACACACACACACACACACACACACACACACACACACACACAAAGAGCTGTAGGCACCATAATGGGAGCGATTAACAGTGTGCGTGTGTGTGTGTGCTGCATGTGGTTGTGTGTGAGGTTGTCAGAAATCAGTGGTAAAGAGATAGAGAGACCAGAATGATGAATGCCCTTCATTAGCACCCTGTGCACCATACGCACACACACACACACGCGTGCGTGCACAGAACTGCTCTTTGACATGGCGGCCAACAGTCACTTCATGAAACCAATAAGCCCCTTGTCAGTGGTCTACAGTTGCCTTGGCAACAGTCCACAGGGTACAGTGCATGTGAATTGCATGAACATCTGTGCCTTAATGTCCTTGGCGTTAGCACCTCACACACTGACAAAGGTGTGTGGGTGTAGACGCATATGTGTGTCTGCATTTATTGTTGCCAGTACAAGCAGTCACTTATGTAGTCATGGTGTGTTCAAGGACTACACCTCCTCGGGCATGTTGTTCTTGGTGGTGGTAGCACTGAGCGCACTTATCAAATTAAGCTAATTGTTAGTTCAGTTACTGCATCAATGCCATTGATTTTTGCATCTGGGGTGTTTTTGTATATTCGTGATGTTCCCTTTCAGTCCACCATGTGATGAATTCCCTTCATCTGAAATGAGATGCGTCACTAATAAATTCTTCTCTTTTTAAATGATCTCAAATATAATCACTCAAGCAAAATCACCCCTTAACAAAATCTCCATCTTTGATTATGTATTTTATATTTAGAAAAAGGGGAGAAATTAATTTCTAATGAGGCCGCTTTCAAGTTTAGGCCGACCTTTACAATGAATCACCTGTTGAAGTAAACACACTGCAGCTTGTTGTCAGCGTCATCACTGCAGTGGCCCTCAGACGTCTTTTTTGTACTTTTTGTTCTGGGTTTTTTCACCAGTAAGAGAGGTTTACAGTTGCAGTCTGCTCTTTGTTAATGATAGAGAGTTCTTATAAAAAGCCCTGTATACAGTGTACAGTCTGGCCTTCCATGCTGTGTCGCCTGCAGAAAAAGAAACTGAAACTGAATAGAACAGATGGATCAGAGGTGGTGGGTTAGACCAAGGTCCAGGTTTTTTGGTGTGAACTGAGCCATCATTTTTGTGGGTTCAGAAACCCCACAAGCTGAGAAGAAAGAGAATAAAATGCTGGATTTCCAGCGAGTAGACACTTTTAGATAAGGAGCAAACTGACGCCTTGGTGAAGGGAAGGAAAGAGAGAATCGGGGTGAAGAAAGAAGAAAGAGGAGAAACATAGTAAACATTTGATATACAGTAACGGCTCTGTTCACACTGCACCCAGTATACATGTATAAATGAATGAATTTGCTGTGAGTGCACACAAATTGTGTTGTTCTCAATACAAAGTCCATTTGAGAGCCATTTGGGACTTTTTCATTAATGTTATTTGTCTTGCCCAGATTACACGGAAATGTAGATGTTAACATTTACATCTTTTTTTGGAGAAATATTAAGTACCTCTTGTCCAACAGCTGAGGTTAATTCCTGTCCTTGGATAGAGCAGTGGATAAAACAATCAAACGCCCATCAAGGTCCTTTCAAAAGCTGTTCTGAAGCTTTCAGTCATACTCCATGATATCATATTACATACCATGTTTTTACAGTGTTTTCTTTTATTCTTTTCTTTTAAGTATTGTGATGCATTATTATAGGTAATCAAACAAGTATGCTTAAAACTGTAATCTTTATCATTAATTTATTTAAAGGTAAAATTATACTTGAGGATTTTTTTATTTTATTTATTTTTTATGGGAGGAAATTGTTCAGAAAAGTCGGGGTCAGTCATGGCCTACAAAGTAAAAAAGTGAGCATGTGATTGGTAAAGTTGCTGGTTCATTCCCTGGATCAGCAGGATTAATATGGGTGAGGAAATTTAAGAGCAGCAGGAGGCTGTCCTTTTATCAGCATTATTCAGCAGGTGATAAAGCCCTCTAGTGGCCATAGCAATTATGATGGGAGCAAAGGAAGTCAGGTGACCTTTTTATGGTGTGACTGCGTAGAAGAAGAAAAAATCAAAGCACGATCTGTGCCTAAACCAAATCTTAACCACTGCGTTGTCCCATCATAAAACGCGATTGTTGTTTTTATTTTGAATTTTATTTAGTTTTATTTTACTGTGATTTGTAACGCTTTCTAGACAGAACAGACAAATGATTTCCTGTACATCAGGGCGCCACATCAGAAAACACCTCTGTGTGTGTATTCTGCAGAGCATGGACAAATAACATATTTTGTTGTTAAATTTGGAGGACCTTTTCCCGCTGAGGTGACCTTGAGCAAGGCCCTTAAACCCCAACCACTCATCAGATCATACTGTGGTTCTATTGGACAGCTTCCAGGTATGAATGTGTTTAACTGTGTGAGTGTGATCAGAGCGATCCTGAAAAAGGGCATTGGTTTCTGCAATACTTGCATGGATACATTATTATTATTTCTATTAATAAATGACAAATTATTAACTTATATATAAGTGCTTATAAACAACACAAAACTCCACAGTAAATGTACATAATGGTGATGATAGTGTGTGATGTTTCGACTGAGCTGGTTGCTTTACTGAATGTATACCCCTCTAATTTGTTTTTGACTCTATAAAGCTCTATAATGCTAAATATCCACCTTGAGATTTGCTAGTCTTGACTTCATGATACCCAACAACATTATTATTTATGAGTGTAGTTTGGTCATCAAGCAAGTCAGACTGTTTGTAAAACTAAAAGAAAGTGCAACAGTGGAGGTAAAGGTATCATTATCAGCACTTGCAGAATCAATTTGAAATGGGAGGCAAATATAATTATGATGTGCTTGTAAATTAATACTTTCACCCAGCAACACTGCACGGTTCTTCACACTCACAATGCTTGTACTGCTGATGGAGCCTTCATTTGTCTCTTCAGCAAAATTAATTTGCCTTGATGTTTTTGAAAGAGCTAATTTGCAGGCTAATTAATCTAATCAGTCTGGAAAGATACAGAGAGCGAGAGAGAGAGAGAGGGAGAGAGAGAGAGAGAGAGAGAGAGAGAGAGAGAGAGAGAGAGAGAGAGGGCCACAACCTGCTCTGTCTCACTCATAAAGAGACTCACACCTGTGCACACACTGACATCTCAACATTGTTTGCACATACGGAGTACTAGAATGTAAACAGGTACAAGTGTTGCCCGACCACACACACACACACACACACACACACACACACACACACACACACACACACACAGACATGCACACACACACACACGCGTGCCGCGTACCTCACTCCTCCCCCACCGAATCTTTGTCATCAACACTTGCAGCACGGCAAAGGGCAGTGGAAAGGTTACAAGCGTGAGTTAGTGGAAAGGTCGAGTTAAAGGTCCTGCTTTATTTTTTCTTCCCTCTGTCCGTTGTCTGCCGGGTAAGGAGCGCCTCCCAATGAGAGAGAGAGATCAGCAGGGACAGGCAGAGCAAGAGGGGAAATGTTTATTTGACCTTATTTTGATCTTTGCTTCTCAAAGAGGATTAATCCTTCAGTAATGGTATTTAAAGGATGCCATATTTGATTAAGAAAAGAGAGATATCAGTGGACAGACTCCCCCTCGCCCAGTTTCAAAATAGTGTTGCTGAGTTCAAGCCATGATGGTGTAGTCAAACCGCCAGGGATGCAGCACTGCTTTTTGTACTGTAAGATACAGTAAACATGAAATGGTTTTGACAGGCAGAGGAGTTTTTAGAGTCATGTGGATATCCAGCCGTGGAGTGGATCACAGTAATTCTGCGTCTTCATCGTTCATCTTTGTCTTTCTGTTCGCGCTGCTGACTGGCTGCATGCTTAGTGCCAGATTAGTTCTTTTTTAGTAGGACTGGAGACGTCTTCAAAAGATTTGTAGAACATAAGTTGTAGCTTACAGTTTGCTTTTCACAGATAAGTAACTGTCCTCAAACTATCAAGCAGTACAAGCAGCTAATTTTTCCTGTCTCCGCCATGTGCTCTCATGTGCTCTTATTCGACTTTGTTTTCTGTTCTTAGACTTTGTCATTTACAATTAAGACTTATGTCCTTAGAGTGTTTATAGCACGTCTACTAAGCACTTATTTGTTTTTACTATCTCAGTGTAACCTCTGTTGCTATAGTTTTGTTTAACTTAGAATTCTGCTTTCAACCAAATATAATAGAGGTGAATGGGATTTTGTATTTGGGGTTCACAGCATCAAAAATTCAATAGAAGATTTCCTGAAAGAATGTGCCCATTACTTTGGATAATCCACAAAACATGTCAGTTCTATATATTACATTCTATTTCTTTGGTATAAAGAATTTCCCAAATCCCAGTTCCTCACAAAACTGCTTTATGGCATTCTGTTATACTGTAGGGATAGAAACAGGTATGATGGATATACAGCGTTTAAATGGACATCACATACAGTACAATGTGTGTTTTCCCACTATTATATGATGAGTTTTGTCCAGTGCATAGCTGTTGTGTTTTAGAACAAATAAGTGTGTTTTTCTTCATCTTTTGTTCAGTATACATTTCATGTTTCCTCCAGAGTTCATCTGTGTCTCCCTCGGCCAGTTTCCGGACTGTAGAGAAACACCGGAGTTCAAGCGATTACTCCTCCGACAGCAAGAAACAGAAGACAGATGATAAGGAGTTGGCCTCCACACGCTACGTGAGTGAAGATATTAAAGTTAGTTGAAGAGAAGATTTCTTATTTAAACATAATTTTTTGAAGGGAAAGGGAGAAATGTATTATTTGGCTCTTGTGTGATCACATGACCCCTGTACTGCTAAAACTACCACTACCATACCAAATACCATTACATTAACTTTTTTTAAACTAAAATATTCACTATTTAAGAGATACAGAGAGGATCTTGGACTTTGTAAAGCCCACTACATAACAAAGGCATTCTGACAGACAGTACTGTTTATGAAATTACTGAACATAAGCCACATTCAATCCCATACTCTTTGATGTTTTGGCCAGTTGGCAATAGAGACTTGAATTTTAAGATGGTGCATTGTAGTTTATGGCTTGTACCACAGCCAAATGTGCCATCTGGATGCTCCACAATGGAGCCATTTTGACAATTTTATCTAATAATTGTAACAAAATATTTTAAAAGATACCACATGAAAATTGACAAAGGAATGATTAAAATGACTTTATGGTTCTCTCTTATAGCTTTAATTAAATGCTTGATTTTATGATAACCCTATTTCTTTACCAAGTGCATAATTTCATTTAACATCAAATTAATGGGGTGCTGTACACTGAGTATCTGTGTTTTTATAGACAGTTAATGTAGGCTGATGTTTTTTTTTCTCACCAAGTAGCACAGTAAGACAAAGTAAAAGTCAAGTATGCTTCTTCTGTATGTCCATGCCAGGAAAGTGATGGAGAGAAGAGCGATGACAACTTGGTAGTAGATGTCTCCAATGAGGTACAAAACGTTTTAACATTGCACCTTCTATGTTACCTGATCAGAAAAAAAAATCCATCTTATTTTCTCATCTTTGGCTCTTCCATCACAGGATCCAGTGTCTCCTCGAGGAAGTCCTGCCCACTCTCCTCGGGAGAACGGATTGGACAAAAGTCGCCTGCTGAAGAAGGATGCTCCCCTGAGTCCTTCCTCCATTGCCTCCTCCAGCAGCACACCTTCATCAAAGTCCAAAGAGATTAATTTGGTGAGTAATTATAGCCTTCTGATCTTCTTTTTCATCAATTCCTAGGGTAGATTTCTATTTTTAGACACTTCCAGTGATAATTTTAAAAGTAATCACTGGAAGTACGGTATGGAACAGAATGAAGGTTTGGTGTTTAAGATGTAAAACTCATGTCATTTGTGTTATAGAATGAGAAGTCCACAACACCTGTGTCCAAGTCCAGCACCCCCACATCCCGCTCTGATGCCCCAACACCCAGCAGCACCTCCACCCCGGGCCTGAGAACTGCACCTGGTAAACCGACAGGTGTTGAGACGCTGGGTGAGTGAGGAGTAAAAACATCTCTGTATGCATCAATATGATCTGGGATCTCTGAGTTAAAGACTTTTTAAGACCTGGTAACTTTTTAAGTACTGCCATGTGATGTTCATAGATTTTAGCTATTTGTATAGCTTCTTATACACACACAGTATAATGTATCTAAAAGTAGACAATGTAGTAGATTTAGTTTGGCCTAAGCTGAATCAGAAATAGGCCTGCAACTTGTTACCCTTAACTTGAGGGTACAGAGAAGAATAGTGCGAGTAAAAACTAAATGTGAATGTTGCAACTTGTATCAGACAGTGTTTTGTCTCGTAGCTCCTGGTCTTCGTACGCCACTGGCAGTGCCCTGCTCGTACCCCGGGCCGTTTGGTATGGTTCCTCACCCGGGTATGAACGGAGAGCTGAGTGGAGCAGGGGCAGCCTACACCGGCCTGCATAACATCTCCCCCCAGATGAGCGCAGTGGCTGCTGCTGCAGTGGCAGCTTATGGACGCACACAAGTGGTACCCAAACACACACAAACGCACACATTCTGTATATGTGAACATTAATAACTACATACCTATTTAACTTTAAGAACTGGTTTTAAAAAAAAGGTTAACTTTTAAACTTTGTCACTCTATCATGTTCTGTAGGTGGGATTTGATCCTCACCACCACATACGCGTCCCTGGCCTTCCTCCCAACCTGTCAGGCATTCCTGGCGGAAAGCCGTACGTTTCCTTTCTTCATTCTCAAATTACACTGAGGAAGTTCACCCTCTTGTTTGCCCCTACCTTTCCCCACATCTCACCCTCTCTTTACTCGTCATCCTTTATCCCCTCCGTGTGTTCCTTTTGTCTCCTCCAGAGCCTACTCCTTTCATGTGAGCGCTGACGGACAGATGCAGCCTGTGCCTTTTCCTCCAGATGCACTGATCGGCCCTGGCATCCCGCGCCACGCACGACAGATCAATACTCTCAGCCACGGGGAGGTGGTGTGTGCTGTCACCATCAGTAACCCGACGCGTCATGTCTACACCGGCGGCAAGGGCTGCGTCAAGGTGTGGGACATCAGTCACCCGGGTAACAAGACCCCTGTATCCCAGCTGGACTGCCTCGTGAGTTTGCTACGATGACCCTTACACACATGACAGCAAAAAACACAGCACATTTTTCATTGTCTTACCTAAAGTCAATGCCTACATGACAGTAAAAAAGTACTTGTGTGTGTCTGTCACATCAGAACAGAGATAACTACATCCGTTCCTGTCGACTCCTTCCCGACGGGCGGACTCTCATTGTCGGGGGTGAGGCGAGTACTTTGTCAATCTGGGATTTGGCCACACCAACTCCGCGGATAAAAGCAGAACTAACTTCGTCAGCACCCGCGTGTTATGCTCTGGCCATCAGCCCTGACTCAAAGGTCTGCTTCTCCTGCTGCTCCGACGGAAACATAGCTGTCTGGGATCTTCACAACCAAACTCTGGTTAGGTATGGAGCTAGGAGTGTGGTGTTTGAGGGTGGGGATCATAGATATAGTTGATTCTACGCTTGAAACAACAAAATTATTTTTCAGAAAGCAGCTATCAAATCAATCAAATATTCAGTTGACTGAGTTTACTTTTACAAAACTGAGATGAAACATTGTGTTCTGTCTAAGTAACAAAGAGCCTCGAGTCTTAGCTGTAAACCAAAAAAGGTTTAAAGCCACAAATCAAAATTCAGATCAAATAGGTTTTTGTTGTTTAGCCCTTAAAAATGAAGAATATTTTTTGTAACATTTTTTGTGCTGTTAGTCTCCATGCTATTTTATTGCTCTTTGTCCACATTGTGTGGAACAGCAGGAAATCTGCTACAAAACAGTTTTAAATGAGTCAAGCTGGTAGTCTCTCTCATTGCTGTGCTTTACTGCTAAAACATAAATGAAAATGAAATGGGGAAAAACACATTTCAGAGTTAAGATTTGTGTTACAAAAGTCACCTCTTAGCTGACTCTGTACCTGTTTTGGATCTGTAATCTGTAATTTCACCATCAGAGATGATAACAGGGGCTCGTTCTTGAATCTTGATCTTGATCTTTGAGGTTAACAAGGTTCTGCAAACTTTACCAATGTGACCATCTTTTACAGTTACATTACAGTCTATGATATTTTGAGTACCAAGGTGATTCATGATGTAATTAGTTGTAATTAATCACTACAGTATCAGCATGAGCCACTGTCAAAAAAATTCTGCTATGCCACTGCATTAGTCTTAGACTAATGTTTCTTACCTATGTGTGATGTATGCCAGAGAGTTTATTGGGTTTAAATTCAGCCTGCCACTTTAACATCTCATAGTATCACTGATAAGTTCTCCTGTCATTCTCTTGTCGGGTATGGGTTTGTCTGACTTTTGTTTCCCTGCAGGCAGTTCCAGGGCCACACTGATGGTGCCAGTTGTATTGACATCTCTAATGATGGGACCAAGCTGTGGACCGGAGGCCTGGATAACACTGTCCGGTCCTGGGACCTGAGAGAGGGACGGCAGCTGCAGCAGCACGACTTCACCTCCCAGGTACACAGAACACTCCACACACACAAACACACACCTCTGTTAGTGCTATAAAATGAACATTTATGATGTAAGTTATCTCTGTGACTTAAACTAGCTTCTTTCAACCTGATGTTGTCATGATTGTAGTTTGTGTAGCAGTAGTGTGGGATTTGTTCAGTCCCACCAGGTGTAAGTTATGTGATCAGAGGGTTTGGTTTTATATGCTATTTATTTCGTTTTTATTATTATTTTGTGATTAAACTAAAACGCACAGATTGACGGAAATTGTGCATCACCGGACAAAGTCGCAGCTTTGTGCAGTTTGGGCAATTACACTTTCAGGCTTTGATTTATTGCAGCAATTTACAAGCTGAGTTCAGAACATTTAACCCAGCTAAAGGCCACACTGAGCTCTGCTTTTCTGGCCGGTCCTCAAATACCTTTAACACTAATAATAATGGCAGTTAGAATTTAGTTTTTTTTTCAGGCGAGGAGAAGAGCAGCAATAATAGACCATTACTGCAATTTTCCTGAAAAGACCCATTTCACAATCTCAGTGTGCACAGGAGGAGGTGAGTGTGCATTAAAGAGAGCCCAGGGAGGGCAGGGCAGACAGGGAGAGACATAGCTTTATCAAACCATCATGTTCATGCCCTGTGTGTTTTTTGGTCTTAATCATCTGAAAAGAGATTTGTTTAACAAATGAGAATTGACTAAAAGAGAATTCACCCACCTCATTACTTTGCTTTTTCCAACAGGCCTGCTGGCAGGATGGTTGCATACTCATTGCCATTTTAGAAACTGAAACAGCCACCTGCTTTGACAGATTACTACGTCAGTGCCTGAAATGTTTATGATAGTGTAGAAAAGCATACATTCGACATTTGCCAACATTCGTAGATATGTTAATATGAGCGTCCACCCCCACAGACTGAGTACAATCTTCATGCACTCAAACATTCTTAGAGCAGACTAATATAAGAGACACAACTACCATAACTGTTGGTTTTGGTTGCAGATCTTCTCACTAGGATACTGTCCAACGGGCGAGTGGCTGGCAGTGGGGATGGAGAACAGTAATGTGGAGGTCTTACATGTCACCAAACCTGACAAGTACCAGCTCCACCTTCATGAGAGCTGTGTGCTCTCACTCAGATTCGCTCACTGTGGTAAGAACGAACAAATCAAAGATAACCAGTATTTTGAAAAAGTTACGAAGTTATGAAAAAGTTAAGTTGTAGCAGGTTTATAGTGCTAGATGGTAACTAAGGGATAGGGGAATGTGGGAATGTTTTTGTTTTGTTTTTGACTGGTAAAATAAACACAAATACAATTAGAAGATTTACAGTGTAAATTAAGGTGTATAGCCAGAAATCAAGGTGAACCAATCAACAAGACTCTATACAAGTAGAGGAGATTCAGACTTGATTCAACCAACATAGTTTTAGATAAAGTGTTAGCATTCGGGTATGAATAATCTTCAAGAATAAATAGACGATTTTAGTGTTTATATTGTCATCACTTGAGTAAAATGGCCAACATCTAGCTAGTTGTTTTATTTTAAAGTCACCAGTTTTTCAGTGTTGAAGAAAAATCTGAAAAAGTTATAATATAAAGCAGTCCACACTGTTAGTGTTTGATCATGACATACCTGTATCGTATTCATCCTGCTCAGTCTGGATCAATTCGCCCTCTAGTGATTAAAATGAGGAGCTGGTTCATCATTGTTTGAGGATTTTATCATGTTGTTTGCTAATCATTTTATACCACACTGTAAAGGTAGATTTAAACACAGGCACCTGCAGTTTTATATTTTCAACAGTAGCAATATTTTTACTCAGTTACACTTTCACTTTTCACTGAATATCTCAGTGTGACTGAAAGTTAACTTAGTTTCTTAAATTCCACCCCAAGCAACGGATGTACCCTAGATAGACATGTTTTTAAACAGTGAGTCATTATTGCTCTTTATGATTTGGCTCTTCAAATAAGTGGAGTTACCACCTGCGCTAAATATACATGATCTTTTTGCCATAAATAAGGTACTGAAGTGTAGATAATGCAAGACTTAGGTGTTTAATGCCTATTTTTGTTGAGAGGGAACTAGAGACAAATCAGGCCAAGCTTTGTTTGAGCCAGTTGAGCCAATTGATTAACTGTCATTTGAATGAGCAGTCCATCCCTCGGACCAGATAATGATTCTGCTTTAATATGTCAGTGTCCATTAGCATCAGTGTTCACTGGCATCACTCATGTTTTGGCAAAAGCTTTTATTAAAGAAAAATACATGTTTGGGTAAAATGTTGGGCTACTGTTTTTTCTTAATGTGGCCTAACGTGGTTTGTCGTCCTCTGCAGGGAAGTGGTTTGTGAGCACAGGAAAAGACAATCTGCTCAATGCATGGAGAACCCCATATGGAGCCAGCATATTCCAGGTAAGTGTGGAGGAACATACAACATTAATATAAACATGTAGTACAGGCAGCTGAGGGGCCACAGGCTGATACAGTGTAATAGCCAGGAGGTTACAGATTTTCTGGAAATATCTTTAAGCAACACTACTCTGCTCATTGACTAAGCTCTTGTAAGCTTTTGTGAAAGAAGTACGGGTGTACACACAAATGGAAGTACTGAATACAGAAAAATCAGAAGTCTTAGAAAATAAAAGTGTAGCCTCACACTGAAACAAGAAGCTTTCATTACAGTCTTGAAAAAACAAGATAATTTTTTTCAGATATTGTCAACATAGACAGCTTTTTCTCAGTATCAATTGCACTCTTTACATTTTCACACATCTTTTCTTCCCCTTGCAGTCAAAGGAGTCGTCCTCAGTGCTGAGCTGCGACATCTCGATAGATGATAAGTACATTGTGACAGGCTCAGGAGATAAAAAAGCAACAGTCTACGAGGTCATCTACTAGGAGGCCCTTGTCATTAAAAGACAAGGCCACCCTTACATCCAGACACTCTGCGATATCCCCATCACCTATGTACAATTATTGATTTGTATAAAATGGATTTTGATGACTGAACACTTTAAGTCTTTCTTGGACCATGATCTTTTGACTTCCTGGCTGATTATGGATGAAAATGAACAAGCAGAACCAAGCACAGAGATGTTGTTTTGAGTGGCTTTTTGTTGTGAGGATGAGTGAATGTCTGTGTGCACTACATCTGGAGTGGATGCTGTTGTTACAGAGTTGGCCAGATGACATTCCTTTATGTAACCCTTTTATGTGAGTGTCTGACATATTTGCTTCATTGTTCACATGCCGCACTTTGCCTATGTGCTTTGTGTCTAAACTAGGTGGCAGTTTAGGGCCAAACCATTCCTGGCAGACTGCAGAATACCTTTCTAGAGAACTTTTGATTTTTGCATAGCACATTCATGTCTAAAAACAAGGGAATCACTATAGTTAAGATCATGGCACAAGTGTCTTCTCAAAATTTTATGGCATCGTTGTCGTCTGTTCAGAGTCTGCTGTTGACCGTAATTGACATCCTGAGTGCCCCATTCTTGTTTTGGAGTTTAATCACATCTTGCATCTATTTTTTCTTTGCCATAAAACATGGTAAGTGAAAATTGTAGACATGAAATCCAACATATTACTCTTAACTACAGTACTAGCAGTGTAGTTAGGTACCAACCTATCTAGAAAAGGTTGCTTAATAGCTCATGTCACCTTGACAAGACCTAGCTCCCACAAGGACTGACAAACAGCACCTACATGAATAGTTACAGGAATAGTTTGGTATAATTAATAATAAAATATGTTTGGGAAAACTGATGATTAGTTTTCATGCAGAAATTTAGTTTAGACTCCTACCACTCATCTTTGTACTTTAAATACAAAGTTATAGCTAGCTTTGCTTTTTTCAAATCTGCCTATTAGCAGCTTGTCGTCCTGTCATCCCTGTGACGTTGCAGGGCCACCACTAGTAACTCTAGTAGTTATTGCCCCTGGCCAAGAAATAGTCTGGCACATAATATATCTCTCTGTAAAACCATAACTTGTCATTTTTAGTCTGGTTTCTTTTTTGATTAAACAAGCAAGATATACCGTGTTAATTAGTGAGCTTCAGAGATGCTGATGGGTAGACATGTTTTTACCTTTAGACAGAGTCAGGCTAACTGTTTCCCTTTGAATCCAGTCTTTATGTTAAACTAAGATAACCGATAAACACAAGAGTGGTATTGAGCCTGTCATCTAAATCTAGATGAGAAAGCTAAAAGGTGTACCTCCAAAAATTTTGAACTATTCTTTTGGATGAAGTTTATGTCTCTTTAGATTATGCCTCTGACATTTATTTTCTGCCCGTATTCCTTTCAGTGTTTTTATTTATTTTTTACATATTCTCATAATTAAGCCTCTGAGTGAGTGTGTGAGCACAGCCTATCTTTGTGTACTGTATATATGTGTGTGTGTGCGCGTGTTTTGACCCTGTGGGCATTGAACAAGCAAACTAACAAGATTGCCCTCAGTAGCCTCACTACAGACTGACCTTTGTCCTTGGTTCTGCCCGTTAAGTTCAGACTGCTGTGGATGTCCACTCGATTCTGTCTGACGGATTTCAGTAAAACTGTTCGGTGTTGGGAGGTCAACCGGCCCTACATCCCCTGCCCGGATTTTCTGCTAAGACTCATTTTATTTGAAAAACAAGTGGTCAGCGATATGGTCGTGGTTCCTCTTGGATTTACTTCTGTTGGCTTGTAGAAATAACACAGTGCCTTTATACTGCTACGCTTCTGACTCCATTTCATCCTGCTGAGTGTTCAACTACATGAAGAGCTGAAAAGTTATGGACTCTGTCGGAGTGGTTTTTAACAATTGCTGTTTTTGAGTGTACATCTTGCAACATTTAAGAATCAGTTATCAGCAAAGTAACATAAATGGTACCCCAGATTATCCAGACCAGTTTTTATTAGTTGTCCTCTCTGAAATAATTAGGACCAAACTTCTCTTTGTTTCGCCTGCTTTGCTTAACACATGCACGTGAAATACACTATTCATGACTACTGCTGTTTCAGTCTTATTGTTTGAAGCATGGTTGTTCTGTTTAACCAGAATTATTTAGAGCTATGTTGTTGTTTGCTCTACTTTTCTTTTCTGCTTTCAGATACTGTTCTTGTCGCTGCTGCAGTTCTCTTGCACAGCTACAATGCTACACCCATTTGACTCTCATCTGCAGGTAGAGAAATACATCCAGAAACAGTAGCTATTTGCAGAGATTTATGTCTCTTCTAGATTCTAATCCTATCCATAACCTCCCAAGCCTTAATGTCAACTTTCCTTGATCTTAACTTAAAGGACCAGTGTATAGGACATAGCAGCATCTAGTGGTGAGGTTGCAGATTGCATCCAATGGACATGAATGGCCCTCTCTAGAGCCAGTGTTTGGTTTGTCCATTCTGGGCTACTGTAGAAACATGGCAGCATTGTATGGCTGCGGAAGAGGACCTGCTCCCCAAACAAACAAAAACACGATTAATTGTTGTTACAGGTGATTGTACACTAATGTAAACATAATTATGAATACTATATTCCGCTTTTGCCAGTGAATTTTTCTATATTCTACACACTGGTCCTTTAAACAGCTATTTTAAACTATCTAACTAAACATAACTATCTGGAGGCTCAATTTTAAACATTACACACATAAAACACATTTAAAAATATTAGTGTAAACCTAACCTTGTGGTTTAGCCCATAACCCTTTTGTGAGTTTTGTGTGTGTGTGTGTGTGTGTGTGTGTGTGTGTGCGTGCGTGCGTGCGTGTGTGTGTGTGTGTGTGTGTGTGTGTGTGTGTGTTTGAGACTAGCTGAGTGATATAGAATATTCAAGCAGACCAAGACTGATATCACATATCGTGTGTATTACCATTTTAATTCCGCAACTTTCAATTCCGGGCTCATTGGGTACAAAAAGTGGACCCAGTGTCTATAGGAATAAAATTGGAAACATTACAGCTCATCTCATATGTATTAGAACATGTTATTGTCATGTTACTCAGAGCTGTCCTGTAACATTGATATTGACATTTGAAGCAGATGTGGTATAGCCTATAACTTATTCAATTGACTCTGATATTTCATTTCTGCCTTAGAAAAGATAGAAGTAATGACAACCATGACCAGGAAATGTTTAATGGTGCATCTCTCTGGTTTTCTTTCCAAACTGATGGAAAGAGTAGGCTTCATGCTCAGTACTAATCAGCATGAAACCTATCTATCTGGCTTATTTTACTGGAATATACATATTAAGACCTGAAAAATATCAGTTTGTGTTAACCTTGGACACTGTCATGCAAGTATGAAATCACTGTCATGCAAGTATGAAATCACTGTCATGCAAGTATGAATTCCTCTCTACAAGGCTCTAAGTGTGTCTTAAAGCTCCTCACAGAAAATCAGTGTACATCAGATAAGTGAGCGTTCGAGAGGATGGTCGGCTCTTTGTTAAAAATTCTTTACAATATTGTTTACTACAGCTGCGACACATATCTGTACTGAAATTTCATATTGTAAGTTGGAGATGTCTTTGTACATTTACTCAGTTTTATGGTACATGATACACACATACAAACATGTACAGTGTCTGACACAGTTGAAGAAACTGCTAATAATAACTGTGCAGGTGTGAATACAAAGGGACATTTTGTAGTGTCACCACTTACAAGAAAAAGTCTTATGGATTCGATACAGGAGGGACCATGACATTATAGTGATTTTTCTGACAGCCACACACAGAGACACTGTACATTCAAAAGACTGGTCATGATAGTTTGCTTTTCAGTGTTTGCCTTATGTTGTGCTTTTTTCCTAAATCTGAAACATTTCTGCAGTCAGCTACGCTTTCAAATTACAATGACAATACATTCACTTTGCTGTCATCCACTGCTCTGCTGTGCTTTCTGCTTTTGAATGAATCATAAAATCTGGTGGCACCTTCTTGTACTGTATCTAATACTCTGAAACTTCTGTCCCCATTAATAGTGGAAAAAAAATATAAAACGCATTTTGGTTGTATACACGCTCATGTCAAGAGTCAAACCTGAATGTTACTTGTGTCGTCATCTGATTGCAACAAGTTAGCCGGCTAACACGACCTGTTTCAGAAATAATGTTATGTACAATAATGATGTGTTGAGCATTTAGCTTGACTGGACTCATGAAGGTATTACAAATTTACTGTAAACATGTAATAATTCAAGCTTACAGTGAAACTTCCTGTTGCTAGTTGAGCTTTTTTTTTCTTCAATACAAAATGCCTTTGCTCTCTTTTTTCTAGTCTGTGGTTGATTTTATTAAATTATTGTGTGGAGTATTTTGTCTGAGCCTTATTCACTGTTCAAACTAACAATATATAATCCTTTGCTGGATTTTCCTCATTTAGTATTTATCTTATTGACAAATAATCTGATGTCATTAAAATTCTCACATAAATCAAACTGTACTTGCATTACCACGCCATCAGAGAAAGTGACAGAAGAGAGAGGAGACAGGAAACTTGAAAAACTGAAAAACATTTTTTTGAAAGTATCTGTGACTGTTCTCTACTTGCACAGCTGAGTAACAAAGACATATTTTCTATATCTTTGAGGAGTATTCATGACATATGATCTTATGTAGCAGAAATGAAAATGGAGTGTGGTTATACGCAGGTTAAACTCCAATCAGTGACAGCGGATTCATTCCCTCCAGCAAAAAGATATTAAATGTTCATAACATGGCACCTGACTTGTTCACTGGTCTTCACATATTTCTTTCCTCAGTTCACACATTTGTGTATGGCAACCTATTAAGGGACTCTTTATCAACCTGCCTCTTTTCTGTGCATGCCCAGGGCACTCATATACTAACATTTTCCTTGACAGTGTCATATTGCTGCTATACCAGTACCTGATCTGCTACATGCAGACATTAATTCTGCATTAAGGGTTATTCCAGCTTGGGTTTTTATAACAGTTTTTGTCCATTCAAAATGTTCTGCCCTTGAAGGAAACTAAGAGTACAGCACTGTGTTATGGCAAACAACCAGAACAACATCTTTCTTTCTTTCTTTCTTTCTTTCTTTCTTTCTGTCTTCTGTCTGTCTTCTTTTTGTCCTGTCTCTCTGTCTGTCCACATTGTATCTTCTAAGGCTGGTAGCATTCATGTTACCACTTTGTCTACATTCACTGTCCCAACTCTGGTAAACACCAAGACCTTTATATTGAACAGCAATTAAATACAGTAAGTAGTACCAGTGGTGGATGATATGGACATTTGACAACCCTAATATCTTAGTAATTATCACAATAAATCATCTGTGTTCACTTTGAAGTATAGTGTGACAAACTTTTTTTTTTTTTTTTTTTCCAAAAAAGCTTTAGATTTTGACTCACAGTGGCAGGCATACTCCACATCCATATTAAATGAGCTGTGAGAAACAAGGGTTTCAAGTGTTTTAGTGTGGCATTTTAGTGCAAGCGGACAGGTCAGCGCTAGTCTGTGTCTAACCTCCCATTGTGAACGTGCTGTGTTCACGCAGAGCACAGCGCTGGACTGTTGAAGTGGATTAAGTGATCTAAGTGAGGGCTGTGGAGGAGGACGCTCCACCATTACAGTGAATGATACTCCTGTTACAGCTCTCCAACCAGCACTTCAAACAGCCAAAAGTGGGAGAGAAGGAGGAAAGGTGGGGATGCAATGTGGGAATGAGCCACCCTACTTCAACATTTTATATTAAGAGCACTTGCAGCTTGCAAATTGCCCACTTTCATGACAGACATAGAAGTTGGATTAAACAAACAGGCCACACAATAGCAAGATGGCGTTGGCTTGTGTGTGTTGAATCACGTTGCTGGTAGATTAGGCTCACAAAGCTGAAGATAGCATTAATTTTCTTCATAACAAGACTGCTCATCTGGTTGTTCGTGACCACTACTGTCACATTTATTGTCCTTTCAAAACATCTTCATGACCGTGTTAGTGACCTCACAGTCTACTGGCATAATGTTTGCCAAGTGCCACTTTAGAGAACCAGTACAATGCTCCACTAACTTCAGAGCGCTGTCAGACTCGCTCTTAATTAATTCACTGGTTTAGAGCAGTGACAGCACACTCTGGAAGAGGATTATAAATGCAGTGAATATTTACTGCAGTTCAAAACAATGTGTGTGAAGCCCTCCTTTAGAACACTACAAAAAGCTCTGAATAAGAGTTTACAGTCACGCCAGAAGTTCTGTGATGTACTTATGCACAGCAGAGCCAAATGCTAACATCAACATGCTAATATGGATGTTTAGCGGGTTTACCATCACCATCTTAGTTTAGCATGTTAGCATGCCAAATTTACAAATTAGCTAAAAACACACAGTTGTGATGAGGGTGATGGGAATGTTACTAGTTTTTCATGGTGGAATCTGTTGGGTCTCTCTCTGTAAATTTTATAAGATAAAGAATATGGTCTAGACATGCTCTATATGTACAGTGCCTCAAGATAACTTTAAAATTGACTTGACTTGACTATTTCAGGTATTTTTGTCATAAGCCAAAGTATTGGTCAGAAGCTATCACCAGATTTATCACAGTTCATCATGAGGGAAACATGAATATCTGAACCAAATTGAATGGCAATCCATTCAATAGCTGATGAAACATTTCATTCAAAACCATAAAAGTCAACCTCATGGTAGCACTAAAGGAAAGGTCAGGGGATCACTAAAGTCAGTATTCTTCCTTTGCCAGGAATCATGAACATCTGTAGAGCATTTTATGGCAATACACCAGGTGTTGAGATTTTTCAGTCTGGACCAAAGTGATGGACTGACCATAAGTGCCACACAGATGTTGCCATAGAGCCAGAGCTAGCATGGCTAAAAAAATACAAAGAAAATGAGACGCTCCTTCATAACTCACTGCAAAACGTAATTTAAAAATGTGGCAATACACCACAATGTCAGTGAAACCAAAGAGCCTGCAAACTGTCATCCAAATATGAAATACATTACTACCTGACTCCAGTGAGAGCTGATCAGTAAAATAAGCCACAATTTATATTAGCAACTGTATTAGATTCTATATTATCACCTGTGAATGTTCAGTCAAATTTATTTTTGCTCCAATCACTAAATCAGAGGGGCTTTCTTGCCCTCTAAAGACAGATTAAACCGCTCTATAAAAAATGCTCTTTCTTCTGGCACAGCACCAGTCGTGGTTGCTAGGAGATTTTTTTTTTTTTTTTTTTTTTTTTAACAAAACCTCAAAACCTGATGAAAGGAGGAGTGGGAAGGTTAGTGAACAACACCATTCCTTTCCAGTGGCTGTATTGTGCTTTGATCATGAAACCTCAGCTCAACTTAAAATCACTGGTCATTCTTTTGATGGGATACACAGAATCCTGGGAGACAGCGGTGGATATGCCGCTGTGTATCTGTGGTCTTTTATTCCTTTACAAGACACATTCTGCACCAAAAGGGACAATTACCCCTGGAAATGTTAGGATTTATTCACTTAAGTAATGAAGTAAGTCTCAGATGAACTCCTATAACATCTGATCACCAGTGATCTAAGGCTTTCATACCCCTTAGTAATCTTAGCTATTAGCTATGAGCGATGCAATTTAAGCATCCCTGTCAGACACAACATATTACTTTGAAAACAAGGATAAGAGAAACTCTGTTCTCAGATGGTAGTAAAGAAACGGTAACCTGAGCCTAATATGAGAGAACAGGCTTTTTCTTAATTTTTTCCAGACTTACAGCAAATAAACAAACAACTAACAAGCAAGACAATAACTCAGTGTGGCATTTTATATAGTGAGGTATTATCAGTGTGCCAGCATTTCTGCCCACCTATTCACATTAATGAAACTCAAGGATGAAAGTTTAAAATTTTATGGTAGTGCCTGTACCAAATATATAAAAGAAATAAAAATGATTCTTTCAGTGCAGCAAAGAATGTGTATTACTATGCCAGGAATGTGAGGCTCATGAAAGAAAATTCATGTGAATAGTTTTTGTTCTTTTGGTATGTGCAGGGACAGGTTATGCTATGTATTATGTTCTTCAGTTTATTTCTAATTAGATTATATCACAGCTTTAAGGTTCATAGTATTCTCTTCTATGGCCTTGTATTGCATTTGAACTCATTCAGATCCATCCTTGTCATATCTGACTTACTAATTTTCATCTCCTCTCATTTTTCACCTTGCCAGTCCCATCACATTTGTGAAAGAGATTGGATGAGGCTACAGTGGGGAGCATGTCCATCAGCTTATCTAGTGAAGTAAATTTGACAGTGATCCTGTAATGAGATGAAAGATTTGTAAGGGGCTTTATACTTTTGAGCGATTCAAAGGGACATTTCTTGCAACAACTGATGCTGCTAACAATTTTCCTGCCCTGTTACAGGAAGGACTGATGATTAATTCATGTCTCCGCCGTCTTAACGAGGTTGTGCCCGTTAGTGGGCGGGAGGGAGGGGGCGCACTCTGCAGCGCTTTGATATCCTACATTCAAGGCTGTGTCACACATTAATGACTTCTTTGAGCTGTGAAACGAGCATCATTATCTCTTTCCAAAAAGGGAAGGATGAGAGATTTCAGCTCAGCTTGTATAAAGACAGGGGAGGAATCAGTCAGTGTGTGTGTGTGTGTGTGTGTGTGTGTGTGTGAGAATGAGTGACACTTGAGCATTGCCCTGCACTGCAACTTGCATCTGAGGTGAAAGGATGGAAAAAGCAGCTTTTCTGTTATCTACAGTTCTTCTCAAAATCAGCAATTAATGCAGTTAAAACACCTTTCAATAAATACAATTGAATAGGTATCACAATAAAGCCTGAAAGTATTGCCTCTTGATTTATTTTGTCACAATGGGTGACAATGGGAACTGCGTGTATTTCATATTGCACTCCCATAAAGTTGATGAGCTTGCAAGAGACATCTAAAAACTGTATGGTCAAAATCGATCTACGAGAGGCTGAGATATCCTGACTCTTAATCTGCAGCATGGGTCAAGCAAAAATTGTATCCTACATTTCCCATGAGGCAAGAGGGTAGTGTCTTCCATTAAATCCTTCCTGCTGAGTAAATATTTCAGACTGCGCAGTTTGTAGCTCATGCTTTACATTAAAAATTTGTATTCCCCAAACCCAAGCTGAGATGATCTGCATGATATCATCAGGGTTATTTTTCATTAGCACTCTCCATTGGCATTTGAATAGGCTGACCATTAGGTATACAATAGATGCCCCTTTAACTTGAATTTATTTTAAGATTATGGCTGAGTATTGTTTGAAATGTTTTGATACCAGTTCAGATACAGTAAAACCTGATCTTCTGTGATATTCCAGGAGACCATTTGGTTTTACATAAATTTCATGATTGAAGTATACCTTGTTCTGTCTTTCTTTTTCATCCGACCCATGTGTGTTATTCAACCACTTTCCTACACTCATCTCCCAGTCATCAAAATGTTTTATTTATTTTTTTTACTTTTAAGAGGCTTTTCATGCCTCTACATCTATTCTGTCACTTCACTGCTGCAGCAGTGAGAAGGGTTCAAGGGTCACGGCAAAGTAGAGAGTTGGATGAATGAGAGGGTTCAAGTTCACACAGAGAGTGGAGGACTGTATATTTCCTAAGAAAACAGGAGCAGCCATTTGAGTGGAGGTCACGGACATTTCTATGCATGCTGATAGAATAGGTGGAAGCGTTGGAGGAGAAAGGCCTCTTAAAACTAAATGAACTAAAAGCTCTTGGTTTGAATGCTCTTCAGCCTATACTCTGCCAAATGTACTCTACCTCGAATAAAGCACTCAGGTCAGAAGGGATGTTTTTTGAAGCTTTTAGGCTAACTCTGATTCCCACTTAAAACCAACTTTAGTTCCCATTTCTAAGCGAGACAAGGCCTTCTCTCTGCATCAGTTTCAGTGTTACTCTAGCATGTTTTGTGAAACGTTTATGATTAAATGTATTTGTCTGAGGGTCACTTTGTCATCAGCTGGAAATGCTCACACCCAATTGAAAATGGCAGTATTCGTAGAGTAAACATGAGAGAGTAGTGATGCTTAAGCTTTTACCCAGTATGCATCAACATAAAGGTCTCAGTACAGTACCTTCAATGTGGATTGCTCAAAATGTTTGACCAGTGAGAATGAGCCCGGGATGAACTGTATGGAGAATCACACATACACGCACATGCATACACACACACACACACACACACACACACACACACACACACATGCTGATGTCAATGCAGTGCTTTTAAAATCCACATGGTGGCAGCTTGGATGTGTATATTGGCATCTTTGCTCTCTGTCAGTGTGGGAGTACATGAGAGAGACAGAAGACACTGTCACAGTCTAAATCCACAGAACTGTAACAAATTCTCTATGACCCTAGGGAAATCCTACCTTGACAAACTATGTGTGTACTGGGGAGACTTGGTGCTGTTTTAAAGGTAAAGCTGGTCACACCAAATTCTGATTCATGTTTTTTTTTTCTTTTATTTGTTTTTTGTTTGCTGCACTTCATACAAAAATAGTTAGATCAATAAAGACAATTTGTGGCATTGTTTTCAAATACATTTTGAATGCATAAAATGTATGTTGTCAAAGATTTTTTTAAATTTCTTAATTTTGTCCAATCACAAAAAACAAATATTCATTGAAATACTGGATCTTTTTAAGCCCTGAATGAAAACTTGTCTGTAACACTCCCCTGGAAGGATTTAACTGCCGTTTCTTATAGTTTCCATGAATCTGAATCTGAATTGTTTTGTGCATGTAAGTGGTTTATATAAACAGCAGGCGGCGATATCGAGCTTCCCTCCTACTAATATTAACCATAGAAGAAGATCATTGCTAGGTTAGCTAGCAAGCTAGCAGTTGCAAATATCACGTTTAGTTAGACGTGAGCATCAAAATGCTCCTGCGGACGGTAAGGCCGTGGTTGCTTCGTTGCCGGAGTTTACCTCGGGCTTGCACAAGACCTTACTACGCTGATAAAGTCGCTCGGCTCGGTTCTCAGCCGGACAAACAGTCGTCTGAATATCAGGTAGGTTAGCCTGCTGCTAACGTTAGCTAGCCAAACTCGGTGCTAATGTCAACGTTAACAGTTCGACTAGGTGAGGTGGCTCGCACCTGACAGGTAAGTGAAATCACGTTTAGGCCAGCTAACATTCACAAGCATTGGGACTATGATTAATTTGTCCCTTAACCACACAGAAGCTAATTCTAGCCAGTTTACTGCCTGCAAGAGGTCAAATTCTTGAGCTTTGACTGTGCTTAGCCAAGGTCTTCACATTATCACACTGCTCATAGAGCTTTTACCATACGGTTTACCATTCCTCCTGCTAATAAGTTTCAGTATTTAGACATAGCCTTTGCTACACATGTCACAGCTTAATAATTCTGCTGCCTATTTACTCCACCAACTCAATAAATGATATATTAATTTAACAATTAAGGGTGTTACTTGATGTTAAAATGATAAGAGATAATATTTCTGATAAAAACAAGATAATTGTTAGAGGGGTTTTCTGTTGGAATGCACTCGTATCCATTTGCCTCAAGTGGTCATCATTTATACAGATGAGATGTTTATAACTGGGACCACATTAGAGAAAACATAACCTTTAAAATGAGGCACTTCAGTTTTACCCAATAAACTTCTGTTGTCTCCCGAGGATATCGACTGTACTTTCTCGTAATGTTCAAAAGCTAAACAACACTTGAACCTTGCAGCATTAATAATCCCAACAGGGTGAAACCACTCAACCTCCCCAGTTTAGACTGCAGTTGAATTACTTTTGTGTGTATATAGAGAAAAGTACCTTATGTATTTCAAGTGTAAATTCATTCATGAAGGTAGAGTGGGGTATCCACATTTATATAGTAGAGAAGATGTATGTGTATATAGTTGTATGCAAAAATTTGTGCATCCCTAGGAAAACTGCATATTTGTAGTAACAGGTTTTTAGTAGGTTTAAACTTTTGGACATGCCACAATTACTGTTTGATTTCAAGAAAGAAAAAAAAGTATGTTAAAAAGTATATTTTTAACATTCTAACATCTCTGTGTAGTATGTAGTATTAAAAGTGTACATATAATTGTGAACCACATATAGGGCAAAAATCTACCATAAACAGCACCTGTTGTTCAGATGTTGTAACTGATGTAACACCAAAAAACGTCACTGGATGGCACCATGCACACATTTTTAAATATTTCCACTTTGAATAAGGACCTGCTTACAATTTACCAGCATAAACACAGATATTAAGTAAATGTATCCCACATGAAATAAGTATTATTGCACTTACTTTATTTTCCTTGTCCTTTTTCATTTCCTCTTAATAAATAAAGTTAGATGACATGTGTGTTGAGAGGGTAGTAAACTTCTCTGTTGCAAATTATATAATAGCTGACCATAACAATTTAATTATCTCCATAATCATAACATTTATTTTATTTACTATTGAGGAAAAAATCTGAGATGGTGATTGGGCAAACTAACAGAGGTGTTTTTCTCTTATATCATTTGCTTTATAATACTTGAGGTAGGTGAGTTGTTGAGTGAAGTGGTGAGTTAGGTGGTCACCTTACTTTTGGTGGAACTGATTATGTGGTAGATGGGCTGAGGTCTGTTTTGATTAAACTGTTAATTAAGTATGCGTTTCTGTTATTAATAGTTAATGGTTAACACATAGATGTTTGGGAAATCTCCCTCTGCTTTGCATAACACTCTCTGTTTTGTTGACCGAAGCCTTGAAGGCCTTGCCAACTTTTACTCTGCAGTTTCTAAATGTGATGATGTGTCTGCCACAATCTGTCATAGGTAGAAATCATATAAAGCAACAAACAAACTACCGTAATTTCCGGACTATAAGCCGCTACTTTTTTCACACGCTTTGAACCTTACGGCTTAAACAATGATTCAATTCAATTCAATTCAATTTTATTTATATAGCGCCATATCACAACAACAGTCATCTCAAGGCACTTTTCATATAGAGCAGGTCTAGACCGTACTCTTTAAAATAGGTATTTACAATGATGAGGCTAATTTATAGATTTTTACGGGCTGACGAACTTTATGCCGGCAAAACATTTAGCCTCGTTACATCAGACCAATGAAATTACCGAAAAGGTCACAGTGGACCAATGAAACTGTTCGGATTAGATCAAACGCACTCATACTAAATTCTTCATAACAGTCATTTTTCACTTAATGCACACACCGTCATGAAACACACTAAGAAATGCATATGATGCAGCTTTTAAGTTAAAGGCAATCGATCTGGCTGTCGAAAAAGGAAATAGAGCTGCTGCACGTAAGCTTGGCATCAATGAATCGATGGTGAGACGTTGGAGACGGCAGCGTGAATGTGTAAATATCTCATGTTACAACGTAGACACCTGCGGCTTATAGACAAGTGCCTATATATATATATATATATATATATATATATATATGTACATTTTTTTTCTTTTTAAATTTAGTGTGGGTGCGGCTTATATTCATGTGCGCTCAATAGTCCGGAAATTACGGTAAATAACGATGTAGTACTCTTGTTTTTCAGGAGAATTATGACCGAATGAAAGTTCTCATTGATGAACTGAAAAGCCGGACAGAGAAGATTAAATTGGGTAGGTGTACGCACATGATACAGTAGACACTACACCAAAGTTAAATTTATCACTTGTTTTAATTCCAACTGCGAAAATTAGTGTCATAGTTCAGGCAGTCTGGGTAATGAAATTGTTGACAAAACACTTTTACTTACCCCATATTTGTTTTGGTAAAACTGAAGGGTAAAAACTCTAAGCTCTTATACTGTGTGCGCACAGTGCTGATAAGGCATCTAACTACAGGTAGATTACAGCATAGTGAATTTCTTGACAGACCATACTATTCAAAGTGATCTCAAATTGTTTGCTAACAAGCTATTTATTTTTATTAATCCAGGGGGTGGAGAAAAAGCCAGAAGACTTCACACTTCTCGTGGGAAGCTGCTTCCTAGAGAGCGTATAGACAGACTGCTGGATCCAGGGTAGTACATGTACTTCTTTCTTTAGTTTTGATAGATTAAAAATTCATGGCTGAGGCATACTGAGGAAACCAGATACATAAAGTTTGTAGTGCTCTGGTTTGATGTGATTATACAAACTGTAGTGCAAGTAGTTTAAATGTCTGATGCTATACACACACTTCCCTGTGGGCTGAGAACAGTAGAAGGAGGATAGCATTGCTGCTCATCTTACTGTTTCCTCTAGCACCCTTAAATAATCTATCATCCCTGCAAAAATCGTGCTTTCATGCTAAAAACTATGAACATCCCAAGTGTAAAGGTGTTATTTTAAATTGCAAGCCTGTACATTTCTCCTCCTACATTTTCAAATGCACTGTTTTACATAGTTTTTTTCCATTTGGTTTTCTGACAGGACCCCTTTCTTAGAGTTCTCTCAGTTTGCAGCATATGAGCTGTATGGAAAAGAGGAAGTACCAGCAGGTGGTATAATTACAGGGATTGGGCGGGTTTCAGGGTAAGCACTATGAACATCCTCCTGTGTTTACCTGCTAAGCTGTAGAGATGTAATTATATGCACATTATCTATATATGCAAGGCAGTTGAAAAAGCAGCATCAATGGAAAAAAGTAACACCTGCACACTGACTGACTTACTTTTTTCATTAATACCTCTTAATCTGTCACAGTATGAGATCTTAAATACTCAAAAACCTACATGTTGGTCGCAGCAGATATTTCTGCTAAAACAGACTACAGAATAAAATTGAATTTTAAGTCACTGGTTCTGCCTCTAAATGCAGAAAAATGATCCTAAACTGGCTGCAAAATATTCAAATGTATGAGTTTATGATAATTACATGGAGTGTTAATTTAATCTTTGTGACTTGTAATTAGATTTTTGTTTAATTTCCTGTGAATTTTCACCTGAGTGCTCCAGCATCAGACAAATTTGAGTGTTTTTTTTTCATAGGGTGGAATGTGTTATTGTTGCAAATGATGCCACAGTCAAAGGGGGAACATACTACCCAATTACAGTGAAGAAGCACCTTCGTGCACAAGAGATAGCCCAGCAGAATCATTTACCATGCATTTACTTAGGTGAGTATATATAGATTTATAAGGGTTTTGTAAAACAAAGTATGTTTATCTACAAAAGGGGAAAATATTAAAAGAGTTTTTCACTTTCAAAACCACAATTAAATATATAAATATGAAAGTCATGCTGAAAATAGAGAGAAACATTGTATATCAGTAGCTCTATTGAGCTTACTAGAAGTTTTATCTATCAATTATTTAATTCTGTAACTTGGTCAACCAGGTCTCCTCTGCAGTTGTTCCAAAGTCAAAGAACCCTTTGGGGAGAATCTTCATAGTTGTTTTTTAGTGTAGACATGTGACATCCCAGAAGGCCATGGTTGTGAGCTGCAGGCTGCAGTTCATATAAGGGAAGATAAAGTGTCTGTAATCTAGCCAGAGGCCAGATTTTTATAATAATCCATGAGTTCTCAAAATATCTCAACATTCTTGTCTCCTTCAGTGGATTCTGGAGGAGCCAATCTGCCCAGACAGGCAGATGTCTTTCCAGACAGAGATCATTTTGGACGCATCTTCTACAACCAGGCCAGGCTGTCCTCAGAGGGAATAGCACAGGTGATATTTAGGTTCTCATTGTAGTTCAGGTGTTGATCACATAATGCACTTAACAGCAGCATGATGGGGCTTCATAATTCACTAGTCTCTTATTGGTCACTGTCTTGTACTATGACCTGTTGTTGTTATCTTGGATGGTATACTTGTTCTGTTTTAAAAAATTGTGCCTTGATTCTCGCCAAAAACGCCTTGATCTATAGATTAGATCTTAAAAGCTGAAAGGGTTGTCTGAAAAATTATATCAGAGAGCAGAGATGGTAAATTTAAATGAACTGCACTGCTGTGGGTTATACATCTTTTCATTGTCTGCAGGCAACTAAAATCCATCTTGCTATTGACTATTTAAAAGAGACATTTTTGTGTTTAAAAACAAAACAAAAACAAGACTGTCTGGATGAGAGCTGATAAGTGCAGTGGGTGCTGGTGAGAAGCCAGGTCTTGCTCATGTCTCACATCTCTCTGGTAAACCCAGGAGTGATAAACACAGCAGAATATATTCATACTTCACTTCACCAAACAGAATGCCCATTAATTCATGCTAATACCGTCTCTGCAGGTGATTAACATTGCATGTTATTGCTGGATTTTCATTCCGTTGCATCTGTTCTTTTTTCTCTCTGCTGTAGTATTTAGTATACCACCAGATTTGCCACTAGGTTGCTGTATTAGAATTTAAAATTTCAGTTGCTAGTATCCATAACATTCTTGGTAATCGCACTCACCATTTAAATCTTAACTGAAAGGGCCATGATCGGGTGTAGAATCAAATCTGAGTCTGAGTTCTTATTGGTTCAGTCAAATGTGACACTACTCTTAAAGCTAAGTTGTCCTCAGAGTAAATAGTTGTTATTCCACTGTTATATCACGTGAATTTGATGTCAGAGCTTTCATGTCTTTCTGGTGTGGTACATGTTTTGAAAACCACTTCATTCTTTTTCTTTGCTGTTTCAGGTAGCTGTTGTGATGGGCTCCTGCACTGCTGGAGGAGCATATGTGCCAGCCATGGCAGATGAAAGCATCATTGTGCGGAAGCAAGGAACCATTTTCCTTGGAGGACCTCCACTGGTTTGTTAAGTTTTCCATCAGAAATTCAGATACCAATTAGATGTCATGAAAAACACAGCAGAAATACTTTGTTTGTTATTTCAGTTTTGTTGAGAATCTCTGTGTGTTGGTTTTTTGACAGGTCAAAGCTGCCACTGGAGAAGAAGTTTCTGCAGAGGACCTTGGTGGTGCTGATCTTCACTGCAAGTATGAAATTGACAGCACTTTACATGACATTAGGCATTACATCAGGATTTGTTTTTCACTTAGATCTCAGTTATTTATAAATTATTTTACAACACAACAAAACAGTCAATTCACATTTACAAATTAAAATAATCTAGTTTTGGAAAAAATGTATTCATATCTCTTGGTTCAGAGTGGATTGGAATTTGTGCATCACCATTTAATTTCTTTTGTATTGATGAAGCACATGCTTCTGTCAGTGTTATTATTTTAGGTAATGATGTATGTGCTGTAATAATTTCACGGTGATTGATTTGTTGCTTATTTTACAGAAAATCTGGTGTGACCGATCACTACGCTTTAGACGATAATCATGCGCTTCATTTGGCAAGAAAGACAGTGCGGAGCCTCAACTACAGGAAAAATATTGAGGTCAGTCCAGTAATTACAATCATTAACAGTCACATTTTATCATTCATCAAGTTGTCATGTCTGTATTTTCTGTTGACACTGAGCCCGTTTTGTATTTTTCAGGTCACCACAGAACCCACTGAAGCCCCTCTCTACCCTGCTGATGAACTCTATGGCATAGTTGGAGATAACCTGAAACGCAACTTTGATGTCAGAGAGGTATATGTCGAGTTTGCTGTAACTTTTCTTCAGAAGGAGAGAGATTGTAGGCTATATTTTTCAGCTGTCACTTTTTAAACTGTAATATACTTGATAAGGTACTACATGGGATTAAATAACAGTCAATTTAAAGTCATTACTTCTCCACTCAGACCCTTACAAAGATATTATACAATACCCTTTGTGTAATATGTGTTTTGCAGAGCATTACCATTAATTAATAGACTTGCTGAGTATTACCATTAGAAAACAAGATTTACAGAACATAGACACTGTGTTTTATACTTGGATTTAATGAATAATACAAACAAACCTGTACTACAGAAAGCACTTTAAACAATATTTAGCTGTCAGGTCTCTCTGTCGGGAGCTGAGTCGATAATGTATGACTGGCATCAATCACTTGTTTTTGCTCTCTCTGGCAGTGCTTGCCAGATGTTCTCATTTGGTTTAAACAGTGTGCCTTTGATTCTTGATGTAGACCCAGGAGCAAGAATTACTGCTAACTCTACAGAGGTCAAAGTGTTTGTAGTGCAGAGTAGTGTAGAGTGGTATTGGCAGTTCATTTAGGATGCAAGATCAACCGACTGCTCCCTCTTTACAGGAGTTTTTCCACTGTAATAGCCTTTTCAACACTGCTTGACTTTAAATCACTGCAGTTAAATCACTTGAGCAAAAACAGTTTAAGCTGTCAGTCTGGCGATATTATATATTTTTCTTATTTTTAAGATTTCCTATTAAAAGACCAAAACCAGTAATGAATTTATACCTTATTCCTCTGTGCTACTGATCTCTGCTGTTGTCCAAAAGCTATTAAAACACATCAATGAGCCACACTGTTGCACTTCATGACATGTTCATTCATAACCATGAGCATTGGCATTTTAGTTTATTTTGACTAGATTGAACATGCAGGGTCCTTTTGCTATAACTACTTACTACCACCAAATTGGTGGCTGGAAGTAGTTTCCAAGAAATGCACTGTTTACTCCTGTTCAGATAAAAACTAAACTTTTTTTTTTTTTTTTTTTTTAAAGAAACTTTATATGTGTGACTCATTAGAAAAAATTAAATCTTCAGTAGAAATGAATGGGCCTTTGAACTTTGAACAAAATACTGAATATTGCTAGCCTTTTAACACACACAGATGTCAGATACACATACTTTGAAACAGACAAAAAAACATGTTTTATTTTAGTTACACAAGTCTGTTCTGTTTTCTGTTACTAGCCCTCTTGTTTTTTGTGGCTTTGCTGATCTTTCTAACTTTAGTGTATTTATGTGATTGCAGGTCATTGCCAGAATTGTAGATGGCAGCAAATTTGATGAGTTCAAGGCTTTCTATGGAGACACACTTGTTACAGGTAAGTGAAATTTTTGAATTTTGAAACTTTTTTATTTTCAATTTCTTCAACACCGAGGAATATGTTTTCTTTTTGGCCTCTGGAATCCACCAGCCTTACTATTTTACATCCAATCTCTGCTTCTCCAGGATTTTCAAGAATTTTTGGTTATCCTGTTGGAATCATTGGAAACAACGGAGTCTTGTTTTCAGAGTCTGCAAAAAAGGTAAATATCCTTTGTACCCAAAGATGACTGAAACACTTAAAATGAGTGTTCCCTAAAGAATGAACATGGATTCCTGCTCACAGTATCTCCACCTAAAACCTAAAATCTACATCGTACAAATAACAAAAGGTTCAGATTGTACATCAGTGGTTGTGTGATTTCATGAACACATATAAGGTATGCAAGTGTAACAATGCTCGTGATCATTTTGAGTTTTCAAAAGAGTAATCATTGTACTGGTTATCTGCCTCTCAAACTCTCAGTATTGAAGCGGTTTAGATAGTGTTCTCCACAGAGATTTGCTGCTTACAATACTGAATACCAGTATTTCTCTCTTGAGGGAGCTTTAGTGTTCATAGACGGTTTGTGCTGACCCTTCACAGTCAAGACGCCCAGTTTCTCTCTTACAATAAGCTCTCAAATTGCACTTGTCTGGGCCATCTCATGAGTGTGCTGATGAATGGCATTGTAATAACATAGCATTTAGAGACCATGCACAAGGGACAATCATAATTTTCATTTAATATAATTCACTTAATTTGCAAGCCAATCTGCCGTGAACAGAGCTGAACTTTACGCCGTCTTCGGAAAGATGAGGGGCTGAATTTGTGATTATAGACTAATAAGTTTTTCAAACACATCTTGAATTAGATTACAAGCTTGACCGGAGAAAAAAAAAAAGGTTTCTTTGATTCGTTTTCTCTTTGAAGTCTCAATATGACAGTATGAACATTGGTTATCTCACCAGTGTAATTACTGGTGAAAGGGACTGACACAGTGCTTCAGACAGACACAGATGTGGAACAGACATGCTCAGAAAGCATATCCAAGAAAAATCAATACAGCACCTGCATTTTGAGATGCATTTTTGAGACACGCTGTCATCACTTAAGACATGCCCGGGCTTCTATTATGCTAACTGTTAAATTGTTAAAAGCTTTTCCCAGGTATTCATGTTTGTGTAAAGGAGAGGTAACAGAGAAAAGATTAGATTTCTTTTGTTGTGCACACATTTGGGAGCAAACTGACGGATCATTTCTCACCAAGTGACAGTTTCTAATAGACAGTCGTCTTTCACATTGTCTCCAACTCCTGTTTACACTTTGCAGTGCGAGGCAGGCTGCATCACTGAAAGAAAGCCTGTAGAGGAAACTGCCAAAATAAAGAAAACACCTGAGTAATTCAGCAATACAAAGTATATGGAAATGAGGCGTCTCCTCACAGTGCACAGTCTTTTGTGCTTGTTTGCCTGTGCAATAGCTGCTGGCAGCTTTTGCTGTGAATTTTCCTGGCAAGACAGAAGGCCATTCAGCTCTTTCATTTCAAAGTAAAATCTGGCAAATATAAAGCCAGTGTGAAGCCAGATGACCTCCCTCACAAGCTGATAAGTTTCTGTCCTGACTGGTCTCGTCTCAGATGAAGATGATGATTAAGGTGAGGCCAACTGATCGCAGGACACACACTTGAAGAATGGTTTATGAGCACAAAAAAATTGTCAATTTTTAAGCCAGGCTTTGTTTTGGTCACCAGATATCAAACAGATTGATCACCTGGGGAGTTTAAGAGCAACATTTTGGGAAGCATTTTGCAAGTTCTCAGCTATTTGTGAAAGGCACAATCTCAACAAGAAATCCAGACAGTCTAGTTTCTGTGTGCAATTGCTCGTACACCTCTAGTAACTCAAGCAGTTCACTGTTTACACTTGTGTGCTTTGAATATTCTATATTAGATAGTTACACTGCTGTTTCTTTTGTCAGTTCATTTAAAGTTTATATTCTGGTTTATTTCTTGAGATACAAAGTAAAATAAATCTTTACTATCCTTATTTTTAATATTTTTCTTTTCTTTTCAGGGGACACATTTCATCGAGTTGTGTTGCCAGCGAAACATTCCACTTATTTTTCTACAAAACATAACAGGTCAGTGGGAATTCATAATGGCTGGGGTTTGGGGCTTATCTGAGATTCTGTCCTGTAGTGGTTTTGTTTTCAGATAAATTTGTGTTTGTTTACACATTTATTTCACTTATTTTGTATTTATTTTATTCTTTTATTTAACTAATGAGGGGTTATCTCATTTTATACTTCCATCACCCCCATCAATCCAGAATGAAAAATAATAAAAGGATATCAATTATTATCTAAGGAGTAGAATAAGTGTGAAAAAGATTGCATCAGTGTTGTGGCTTTAATGGAGGAGCCTGGTGAACCTTTTATTTAATTCAAGCATGTACTTCCATAATTTACAATTTACATCATCATCAGATCATATGACATAATGCACAAATCTTTCTCCAGCAATCTCTCTGTCTTACTTGTTACTCACTAATGATTTATTTTTAACACACTTAGACTTTTCCCCTTGAGATAACAAAACACACTCTCACTCAACCCAATTTTTATTTGCAATCTCTCTCCATTTCCATCTCAGGCTTCATGGTTGGTAGAGAGTATGAAGCGGGAGGAATCGCCAAGGATGGAGCCAAGATGGTAACTGCAGTTGCCTGCGCCAATGTACCCAAGATTACCGTTATCATTGGAGGGTCCTATGGTGCTGGAAACTATGGCATGTGCGGCAGAGCCTACAGGTATGAAAAGGTTCAGGAGTGGTCTGTGGCAGCACTGGTAACATCGCCAAAGACCAATATATGCACTATATATAAATATGCTTTTGAGTTTGTGTAGCAATATGCATCAGGTGCCCTTGGATTTTTACATCTAGGTGGAAGTGACCCTTTTTAACAGCAGGAAAAGAGGCTTTTAGATTTGAATCTTGTAACTGAAAAAACATGTTAAAACATCCATTTGAATCAGAATCTTCCAGCACTGTCTACCACACCTTGCGTTAGATATTGTCTCTCAACAGTATTGGTTCTACAGCTTTTATCACTAATTTAGTAGTGTTTAGTAGTGATTATAGTATAATGAATTCTCCCCAAGATCCCGACAGAATTTGATATGTAAAATCAGTACCTTTCATTGGAAAGTACATGGTAATAAAAGTCACATGTATTTTGCTCTTGCTCCCTTTTGTTTTCCATCATTTTAAATACATTTAGAAAACTTGTGGTAAGCAATCTCCTGTGAAATTTTTAAATAAGCACACTAGAAAATTTATGCTTGTACTCTCCTTTAGTTTGACTTTTTGAATTATTGAGGATTACCTAAGTGGTACTTTTCCCAGCCAAAGTACTCATAAGTCATGTTTTGCCGTAGTTGTCGTCATTTGGTATTAGATCTTCATTACTGCAGATTCATTTTTTGTGGTCTCATTAGTTGTGCATCTGTAGTGTAGCTGACTAATGCGGTTTAGAAAACACAAGAAAATTTACACTCTCTGTTCCTCTTCTTGCAGCCCCCGATTCCTGTACATGTGGCCAAATTCCCGAATATCTGTTATGGGTGGTGAGCAGGCAGCGACTGTCCTGGCCACCATCACTAAGGATCAGAGGGCACGCGAGGGAAAGGAGGTAATGATTCACATTCATCATCCCATCTGTACTTCACTGGAAAGGTTTAAATTAGCTTTGGTGGATTTGCTGCCAAAAGCATAAACATTATGAAAAACACTTTTCTTTCAGTAATGGTTTGACATGGCACTTAATACAAGGATAAAATTATATCAGTGTGAAGTGTTACAGTGATGACTTATCCTGAATAGTGCAGTCATCAAATGGATGTAATTAAACTGTGTCAGGTGTGCTGTTATGGGTGTATTAAGAGTGCATTAATAGCTTCAGAATGACACCTCATATACCTCAACCTGATGGCAGGCATTTCAGTCAGTGATGTTTAAGATGGTTCAACAATTTAAAGCATGATAACGACTGAAAACAGAGCACAAACTAATTGTGGGTTAAGTTGTTTTTTTTACTGTTTTTGTTCCACTTGTCTTCCCAGTTGAGAACACTGATGAAGACTTGAGAGCTTTTTTCAGATGTAGTCAGCAATACCAATCAAAACAAATTTCATGAAGTATACAAGACAAGTCCCATCATTCATTTCATTCTGCCAGTATATCAGCTGGACTGTGGCAGTTAGAGCATCTTTATATTCTGTAATGTGTTGTGTTTGGGAGAGAAACAGGGCAGAGTCGTGAGAGGGATTTAAATGTAATCCTTCTCATTTGATTGGATCGCTCAAAAGTGGGAGTTTCTTAGTGATTGCAGCAACAAAGATATGGAGATTTAGAGGACTGTTGGCCTCCACCCACACCTCCTTCACCCACAGTGTTACATCAGGAGGTGGTGGACGAGGGAGAAATGAATAAAATAGACAACCTTGCTCTTTTGAAAATGTAATACCAATGTGTGCCAAACACACACCTCTGACCCATGTCATCACTCTGCTAGCTGCTGCAACCCACAATCTAATGCTTTAGTGTCTGTAAATGATGGGTAGGGTTAGTTTGTCACACCAAATCACATTTGTTTGCATAAATTAAATGTAACCTCCCCCGAGTTGAAGATTAGTCATTTAAGAACACTAACATTTTTCACAGGAAGAAAAATGAGAGGGATTTTGATTTAAAGATCCTCAAAAATATTCATTTTTTGGCATATATTTACAATATACCAAAAATAATTCACACAAAGACACAGGATTAGAAGTTGGAAAATGTTTTCTCTGTATTTAACCAGCAAACAGTGTACACTCAGCTGCCAGTTAATTTGGTCGTCATAGGGACCAAACTAATGCAGCCTGACACCGCAGCCTTGCAATAAATCATATTTTCTTGACTGTTATAATAATCAGTTTAATGCTGCAGCAATTATTTGGCCAGTTGATCGATTGTTAGTTGATTAGTCCATTGACAAAAACATTAACTGGCAATCGTTTCAGTCATTTTTCAAGCAAAAATACCACGTTTGCTGGTTCTAACTTCTCAGTTGTCATTTTGGACCGCCCGTTGAACAACACAATCAATCAAAATAGATTGCTACCAGATGTGGGAAATTTTAATGTCTTTTTTGTTTACAGAATGATTAATTGATAAATAATGGGCAGATCAATTACTAATGAAAATATTCAGTAATTGCAGACCAAAATCAGTTTTTCTTTAAACAGTTTCAGAAGTATAGTTTCAACTGAAGCTTTATTTTGGAAGATGTAGTTTGTGCTACTATTGAATTGTACTGCTTTACATTGAGAGGTTTCTAATATTCTATTCACCCCATTTATATCAATAAGGGTAGACTGGAAGTACTGAAAAAAAATACAGTATTGACTCAACATTTTCATCATACTCAGTATTTTCACAAGGATTGACTCATTATTTTTAAGCCAAGGACGCCAGCTTCCATGACAAATGAAATTGCTTTGTACACTTGAGACAACCTTTTAAAATCCCATTGGCGCTGGTCCTTACTGCACTGTGTTTAAATGGATATGACTGTAAACTTTTTTACCTTTGTTCAGTTAGCTTTAGCAAACCTATCACTTCTGTTGTTTGATTTATTCACAGTTCACAGCAGAGCAAGAGGCTGCCATGAAAGAGCCAATAGTGCGGCGGTTTGAAGAGGAAGGCAGCCCATACTACTCTAGTGCCAGGTAAGTCATGATACATCATACCTCAGGTCTCAGACAGTGTGGTGTGGTAAAATGAGGCACTGCAAAGCTGTAACTGTGAAGTTTGTGTCAGTAAGTCATCCCAGTTTTACATACTGGTATCTAGAGAAGATGTTCTGTCCTCTGTCGAATGACAATATTGGGTAAAGGTGGAGAACAAACAAGCCACCAACATTTGTGTCTAATTTATTTCATTTATTTTAAAATTGTTTCAATACATCATGTGATCCTGTTTTTCCAAGAGCTGGAAAAACCACAACAAAACTCTTCATGCATGAGAAGTGATGCTGTTATGTGTTTTCAAGTGTATTTCTTCTCCATTAGATGTCCTGTCGTTTTGCTAATATGAGCCATCTTTGGTTTTCATTAAGTCCTGTGGGCTATTTTCATGCTGTATGTGAGCAGAGCACATGTCACATGATGGAGTTCTTACAAGCAGTCATATGGTGGAAAATTGTGCGTGTATGTTTTGATGCTGGGAGACAATTCAAGCGCTAAAATTAGGCAGGGAAAGGGCCTCACTGAGTTTTGAGAATCTCTTTTACAGGAGTGTCCTGGCCAACATAAAGAGCATAAAACATAGAGGTTTCAAAATATATAACACAGACTGGCAATGAATTAGATAAAATATCGAGAGAACAATCAAAATTCACAAGAGATCACATAAGATCAAAATTATTTTAAACAGACAAAAAGCTGTTAGATGTCTAACAAGAAACATCTTGCCTTCACCAGCCATGATCCTGTGGATAACTCTATAAATAGAGGATATTATCACATCTGTTGTAGGGATAATACCAACAGGAAATGGAGAAACTGATGTGTTCTGCTAAAGGGAAGGATGAAAATAATTGTTGTTTCTACCAGTAATGACCTGTAATCACGGCCCCATTAAAGACACTGACTAATAATAATAATGACAAGGTACCCTGTTAGCATTTAACCATTGTGTGTAAATCAATAATACATGAACCCATTTATATCAAAATTGCTGCCATTAGATCAATTAGTTGATCAGTCATTTTAACAAGCAAAAATCCCAAACATTTGCTGTATCAAGCTTCTCTTCTCAAATATGAGGATTTTCTGCTTTTCTTTGTCTGTTATGATAATCGGTTAAATATATTTGCGTTATGGAGTATTGGCTGGTCAAAACAAGCATTTTGAAGATGTCACTTTGGGCTGTTGGAAATTACAATGACATATTTTGCTGTCTTTGACATTTTACAGGCTAAATGATAATTTGCTAATCAAGAAAATAATCAGATTAATTGATCAAATAATCATTGGTTGCAACCCCACTGGCCATCTATCTATAGACTGAAATGGATGTGGAGAAATTGAGAATAAAAATAAACAAAATAAATAATTAAGTGTAAGATTTTCATAGAATTAGAATCAACATTATAGCCATTAGTATGGTACACAAGGCTCAAAATCATTGTGACTGATAATAGAAAACATTGCTTTGATCTTGGCTGATGGTGGAAAATAGGATTGGGCTCAGAAAAAAAGCTGATCTGAAAAGAGGTAGGAAAAAACCTCTATAAGGGTATTAAAACTGCAAGATGAATGAGCAAATTATACAGGGAGAGGAACACAAAATCCTGCCACTCTATTAAAGTAAGTGATAATAGACCTGCACAGGTGCTACAAGAAGCATCAGATGAGTGAGGTGTAATGTGCCGTCTAATAAAGTGTTGCACTTTTATTGCTTTTTGCAGACTGTGGGATGACGGGATTATTGATCCTGCAGATACTCGTCTGGTTTTGGGACTGAGTCTCAGTGCAGCTCTGAATGCACCAACGAAGAAGACACATTTTGGAGTGTTCAGGATGTAATATTAATTTAGCCTGTACAGGTGTAGACCTCAGACCTAACCAGAGTTGTACCTATACTAGTCTTTGTAGTTTTATTTCTGATGTGTCACCAGATTAACAAAAAGTAACAAACACAGAAAAAAACACTACCCACAGGTGTGGAATCGCACAGTCTTAGATACTTGGGGGTGTGATTGTGGGACATTTCTACTGTGAGGTTGTGCCTTAAATGTTACTGTTCCAGTGTAAATGAAACTGTAGTTAAACAACTGTTTCCTTTGATGAATTGGATTTTTTAAAAATCAAATACTGTAAATGTTAAATTAAAAAATGTGAAAATATGAATGCTGAACTGTATAATGGTCTGTCTTTTTGTTCAAGAGTGTTAACAGTGTCTGATTGAGAAATATCAGAGAAAAAAATGATCATAAGGGGGCACTGTTTAGCCATAAATATCTCACTGAAGTCTGGAGGAATGGTACATGCACACTTGACATTTTTCAAACTAAGTGCTTTTTAGATAACATATACTGCTGTTCTGATATTGACAGGAGCTGTTTTGAGGAAAGTAATACCAAAATAAAGGTTTTTGAAGATGTCCAAGTTCAATGCAGTTAACTGTAATGCACACCTATCGCTTGTCTGGAGACACTAGTGGGTGTATTACGCCTTCTATGTTAGACGTCTGTTTCCTTCTCATTTTTATTGTTGTGCAAATGTTGTGTTATGGTGAGGGGGAATAGGATGTGATCTTACAGAGCATGACTGTGTACCAAAGCTGAGCTCCAGAGGGAGGGTGTTTAACTTTACCAGCTGGCCACCCCTCTCTTTCCCTCCCTTTTTCCTTTCCCTTTTGTCAATTTATCTTTAACTGAACATGTTGCACACAGTTGGTATGCTCACATATTAGTATAAGACATCTGAGTTCACTTTGGCAACAAGTGATGCTTTTTTTCCTTCTTTTTTTTTTACTCCACTTTTCTGAGGCCATGGATTAGGTGCAGCAGTGGATTTGAATGTTTGAATGTCTCCCTACGAAGCCAGCTGGTTAAAATGCTCAACTGGAAGCCCTTCATGCTTCTCTGTGTATGACTGTATGGCTGGTACACTGAGACTGTGGAGAGCCTCACCTTAGGAGAGAGCAGAAATAACTCGGGCCATGATGTGTGTGTGTGTGTGTGTGTGTGTGTGTGTGTGTGTGTGCGCAAGTGTGTCACCCACCCACCCACACACACACATCCTCCACCACCTCCTACCACCAATTTTTGAAAACTGGTTCACTGGTTATGCCTTCATCTTCTTCCACTGTGGGAGGCATTACCAAACAGCATGAACCAGTTTTTAAAAGTTTTCTTGAAATAAGCCAAACTTGCCAGAGATACAGAGACCTAATGATTCATAAAAGTCTTCATGGGTTTTTCTCAAGGTGTATAAAAGAAAAAAGGAAAACACCAGTGAAATGTAATCCGAGTCGGGGATAACCGTGATGATTTATGGTCATACTCTTCTGTTGTCAAATTGATCTAGCTTTTCCCACTGACCGCGACTGCTCTTAATTACAGTGATAATTACCCACTGGGTGGCTTCCAGGGCTGCTCTTACAGAAGGGTGAGGTTGTCCTTTTGTCCGGACAGAATATCTGGCAAGCTTTCCATCTGGTTGTTGAGTATTTTGGCTTTAACATTGTACAGCACTTCACAACCCAGAGGATGACAGCTTTTCCCAGCATACGCTGTATTAAAAGGGTATCGGGACAGGTTGCCAGGCGCACAGACAGATAGTCTCATTAAGAGCTATGTGCAGGCAGTGTTTCTTAACTCGGAAGAGGCTCACAAAACTACCAAAAACATAAATTCCACAACAAAAAGGGTCAAGTGTCAAACATGGCACTGACCTTTGGGAGAATTGCTGTGCATCTTTCAAGTGTCTCTGTATTATAGGGATAAATTGTGTCTACAGCTGGTGAAGGATAGTACAGGCTGTTTTCAGTCAGACTCAGTGAAGCTGCATTGTAGCTGAGCTGATTATTGCAGCATTTAATGGCAACTCCAGCCAGACATGATGGGTTGCTATGCGTGGGTCGTGGTATCCAGGGGATCGGGCAATCTTTACAACTTTGAAGAAAACTTCAAGAGTCAACTTTGACTGCTGACAACAGCATGGCAGTTATCATCACGGTGTTACATAGTCACAACAAAGAATAGCATTTTCTCTGGGTTTTCTTGCTGCATTTTTTTCATATCCACATCATAGTGACAGGAGCATCATAGTCCACCCATCTTACTCTGGATCTTCTTTCATAATTCCACTTCATTTTTATTTTCTTGGTCGCGCAAATGTACTTAATGTAATGCAATGTTTTGAGTTTTAGTAACACTCTGACCTCCTTAGAAAGAGAGGGCATGTGAAGAGCAAAGAATACTTTGATAAGGCTCATTGTGACTCTTTACTGCTTATGAATTCATTGAAATACAGAGATTATGTTAATTCAGCCTAAAAGAAAATAAACTCCAGGCAGGTTATGTGAAGTGATTCCCCCCCCCCCCCCAAAAAAAACCCCAAAAAACTAAAGTGTGTTGTGTGTTTTGTGCTCGGTTCGTTTAAGGTCAGCAACAAATTGTTACAATGTGATATTCGGTCTAGTTATCATGTTAACCTCTGAGACATTTGTTCGCAGTTCAGTGCGAATTGTTCAGTTTAATGATTCATTTATGTCAAATAAATTATACCCAATCTGATTCAGGGGCTCATTCACTCTGACAGATCTGCTTGGACAGTTATGACTCACGTTGAAGTCACCCCACAGCCTAAAAAAATCATGACTGAAAATTTGAGTCACTCTTAATGTCTAGTTCCTGGAGGAAAATGGATTATTGTCTGAGGCAGACATTAGTGGGGAAAAAAATTACACCCCCCCCCCCACCACCACCAAACTATAAGTCAGACACCTCCTGCTGAACATGAGCAAGATGCTTCAAATTTCAAAGTCATTTGGGGGTAACTTTTCATGTAGCACTGTAGGAGGGAAAAGTATGTCTTACTATTTGAATAAAATGGAAGAACAAAAATGGAACAGTTTTGATACCCTTTTATTTTCAGCTCAATTTAACCGTTTTTCTTTTCTTCTGACCTTTTAAAAACCCAAACTAACACATCCCTTTGCCACAAACTGGGCTTGAACATTTGAAGAAGGTGACAAAATAAGGAAATTACCTTAAAGCAATTAAAGAAATGTTTAAAATTTTATGTGTTATATGGGGTTTACATAAACAAATGTATATTCCTATTGTTTTGCCAAAACATCATTCACAGAGAAATGAGTGTATACTACGTTATCCTACATCATATAATCTATATATGTTGACTTTTCTTATGTTTGGGGTCAATTAGAACCAGAACTGTTATAAAATGAACAGAAATCCTAATACACCTACAGTATGTATGATTTTGAGGACTGTATAATGCATTGTCAGAACTAAACAGAGCATATAAAAATCTCTTGTGTTTCAACATGTTTTACAGCTGGGGTCTCTAAGAATTTAAACAGAAGCAATGCATCATTTCCTGTGCCAGACTTCTGAAACATGCAGCTTCACATAATACACCTAAAATTAGGAAAAGTAATGCTCTGTAACAACTCGATAACAGCTCAAAAACATAGTATATTTTTGAGGGGTTTAACATTATGACAACACAAAGAAAAAGCTGAATGATTCAACCTATAGACAGAAATCTTGTGTATGTTTTGATGTAACTGGAATACACTGCACTGCAGAAAAAGCTGCATATTTAACAAGACAGATTGTCCTGTTTCTAAGGAAACACTTGCATCTGAATGTACAGGATCAGATCAGGTCAGATGCTGTTTCCCTTCAACTTTCCGTCCCGGGTCCTGGGAGGAGAGGAGGCTGCAGCCTCCGGGGGCAGCTGCAGCCTCGGTATACTCCTCACTTTGGCCCTGTGTGTGTGTGTGTGTGTGTGTGTGGGTCCGGACGCCGAAGTGACGAGCTCTGTGGTGCAATCGACGTCTGCACCGTCCCCGGACTGACAGGGCCGAAGGTCCAATGAAATAAGTCGACATATTGAGGTTGTCAAATCAAAGCCAAAGAGGAGGCGCTGTCCCGTCGTCGTCTGAATTACGTCATGCACAAACAGCTGGTCGTTGGCAAAAAACCTGAAAAAATGTAGACCAGCACAGCGACTGAGAACTGCACCCGGGCTGTAGCCCCTCACTAAATATTTGGCTTTTAACGATGTGGCAGCTGGAGCGTCTGAGCTCAGGATGTAGCCCTCCGAGGCTCCTCTTCCTTGTTTACACCTATCTCTGCGCTCTTGGAGGTGAGTGGCTTCCATTCAGTGTGTGTGTGTGCGCGCGTGTGTGTTGCTTTGATTCACGGGGAGCTGTTCCTTTTGTATGGGGTGCTGAAATCCCCTCAGCAGAGCAGCGGCAGCGGCTTCAGTCGCATCCCGTCTCTGGTTTGGATTCAGTTCCCCTAAAAGCATCCACAGCTGCTGCTTTTAGTCTCGGCCACCGACAAAACGGTTTTCATGAACACATACTGGCTTCAGTTACGTGACGCATGGAGAAGGTTGCTGCTAATTATGGCACGCAACACATTGACTGGTGCTCCTATAGGTTGTAGGCTACGATCCCGAGGGCTGAATGTGGCCACAGGAAAACACACCAGGCTGGACGCTTTCATTGTTGTTGCCTTTGGTTGTTTCTGCGTTTGTTTGTCGTTGTTTTGCTTTGTTAAAGAAAGCAAAGACAAGTTAAGACATGCTGGCATAGTGCAAATTATGACCAGATTCATCGGACAAATTTCAAGTCAAACCACATTATTTCCTGTTTCAAATGTATCCTAAGTGAATACTGAATTGAAAATGAACGGATTTGATTGGATAATGTGGTAACGTTGATTTTAAACCTCTTAAATCCCTTTAATTCATCCTCCTTTGATCATAAAATTTGAACAAAAAGTACAAGAATCTGTTAGTCTTTCTGTATATTTATTTCCTTTTTTTAAAAAAAAAAAAAAAAAAAAAAACACCTCACGTAGACAGACACGAGGAGTGTTTTTCTTCTGTTTTCCATCAAGATTTCTTTGCTGCTTCAAATCAGAGCCGTGAAACAAAAAAAAGCCTCAGTGCTCAATTGTGTGACAACAATGAATCCATACCTACAGCACACACTGTACTCACTGTGGCCACCGAAGACCTTAAAGGGCTGTCTGAGGATGTTGCAGTCCCCTGACGGACTTGTTGCTGTTTTGCTCCATCAGTTTTGGTTAATCTTTTCGACTTGGTTGAAGGCAGAATACTCAGATCACCACTTCACCCCCCCATGCTATCTTGAGATATATTGTGGTATTTAATTGTGACGGGGATGCATTGTACTTGGAAGAAAATTTAGAGCTGAGTGTTTTTCTCATAAAATAATAGATGTTTATTTGACTGTGTTGTTATCCCGAGGATCAGCTGGAGGTCAGTTTATCCACTCTAGACAAATCAATAAAATCTGAATGTTTAGGGTTGTATGAATTGTGAATGTTTTCATGTGTGACAGCTCTGGTGTCGACGTCTGCGAGGTTGGTGGAGGGTGGAAGGTCCGCTAATCTTTGTTCTTGTCGGTGGGTGTGAGCAGGATGGAGCAGAGGATGTAGCGTGCTTGAATGGGCATTGATTGCCAATTCTGTTTCTTTTCCTGATTGTTGTTACAGATGGTTCCTCTTTAACAACAGTTTTTTTTAAAAAAGATTTTAAAATCCTACAAGATGATGAAGAATTTCAAAGACCAGCCTTTACCCACGCTGCTCCAAAAAATAAAGTTTAAAGATGATCCAGCTAAGCATTCAAGGATAAATCTCTATTTGAGATGTCAAAAGGCAGGATTATGTCTATATTAAGCCTCTAACAGAGTAAAACAGTGGTTGGGAGGCGCTCATTGAAGAGATTACGGAATTCAGAACTGTGCTGTAAGAAAGCCTGTAAGCACTCTGCTGCCTTTATCCTCAAGTGAAATGTCTTTATTTAGCTGGCAAACAAGCAAGCATATTTAGATATCTCTGCACATGTACACCCGTCACATTGAGTACAGTTATAGTGTGTGGCTGCTGGATTGCCGCTGAGACTCATGCTGTTTTTTTGGGTACACTTCCCTTGCAGAATCTTGTTTTCACATACAGGTTTGAAAATCGATATTCAGCCTTATTGTTTTGATTTTCTAATAATAACTTGACATGTTGGTTTCAGTCATATATTAAATTTGTCACAACAACCTAAGGTGCTGGGATGTTTGAAATGTCGCCTGTCTTGTCAGTTGAGTGTAACTGTATCCACCCATATATAATCTTAAACATTACAAGACATTGAGAATTATAATTGTGACATGTGAGATCTGGCAGGTTGTGACAGTTCCCAATAAAATACACTCTATTTCAGAATATTGGCCATTTACAATTCAATGACAGAAATAAGTTAAAAAATATTTTTTTCCACACCTGCATACCAACAGGAGAAAAAGGACTAAAAATAACAAATCTAATGTACTGCACACTGTCAACACTTAGGCAACTTTATTGAATAGAGACATTAAGGTGTGTAGTCTCTGTCAGGCATTCTGACATACCAAAATGCAGCTATTTAGATCATTGGTTCTATTTGTGACCCCTTAATACAAAGCCACGTCTACTTGCAAATCCCACAGGGTCTGTGAGTTGTGAAGAGATGAATAATTTGAATACTATTTGAATAATTTTTGTACATAGAAGAGATAAAACTTCCAAAAAAAAAAAAAAGGCACAAAGATTGGAGAAAAGTATGACAGATAAACATAATTCTATGTAGCAGGAATTAGATTTTCTTAGTTCCTATCTCCAGTTAGTAATCAGTGACTTCCTTGAACAACTTATAACAATTTAAAGACTTCTTTGAATTGGATATCCATCATGCATAACCGGCATTAATATTCAGATGTGCAAAATCCCTGGCTTTTCCTTTAAAACATTTGTCTGACCAGGAAGTAATCAACTATTTACAATATGTCATTAAGTTTTACAGGTCTTAGCTGTGATCTGTAGCTGGAAGACGCAGCAGTACATGTAGCAGGCTTGCAGCAGGCTCCAGATGTGTTTGTGCCACACTCCATCTACTAAGTTGTAGCACTTCAATCTGTGACATGTGACCACTTTTTTCATAGCCTCAGTCATAGGTATCTATGTAATAAAAGGGCAAAGGAGAAGTTTAATGTAAAGAAGGCTCATATACAGTATAATGCAGATAGCAGACCGGAGGAAGGCTGGGAGCTTTGTATGGGTTTAGGCTTTAGCTCTTGACAGTAAGACTGCTTCATTCTTCTGAGTTTCTGCCTTCTTATTCTGTGCCTTTAGTATTCAAGATTGCCTCCATAGGTGAGAGCCGGAGCGAGCTTTGAGGACTGGTAATAGTGTGGGGGAGAGGAGCTGAGCAGAGCCATTTTTCTCTTTTTACCAACACACATTAGAACACACTGCACATTCAAGAAAACCTTTTCCTTCATGCACCCACGCCTCAGCGCCTTGTCACTGTAGAGGGTCACTTGGCTTTCTTTACTTGTGCCATCATCAAGGCAAAAAGCAGAAGCAATAGCAAAACATGCAGCTGCAAATGACAGCATTGGTACAGTGAGCTTGCTTACTGGCTCGCTGCAGCTCAAATGAATTGGGCTCATGCTGTTTTAGAGGAGAGGCTTTTCATGTACTCAAAACTGTATTGTGCAATTTTGTACTACGTTTGTACAAATTGCAGAAGCAAATTATACCCCAAAAGAACGAAAACAGTGAAAGACATCATCATAGGTGTTCCAAGTACAGATGGTAGAAATGGTTGACATGGACAAACACAAAGGCAGCATGCTTCAAAATGAAAATAGTTTCCTCCTGTGAAACATTGAGGTGTCTGCACATTATTCCCAAACTATACATCTGCCTTCTTTGTTATCTACTTATATCTATATTTATGATAACACCTTTGAAAGAGATGCTATATGTATTGCTGCAGCAGTTAATTGACTCACACACAATTTCCACTAGACTTTGCCCACGCGCTGGCTGTGCTCACTGCCAGCCCAGCTCATGTAGGTAATATGGCAGATTACACCTGTCACTTGTTCTGCTGCTTTTATATGCATAGCCCTCAGTGGATGTAATCCAAGGATTTGACATTATGTAGGACGCTAGTGAGTCTGCATACATACATCTCCCTCAAATGCGTTAAAAAGTTAAAGCCTGTGATTACATATTTAGATGATGTAGCTCTCTACACACAGTTTTCTGGTTTCAAGGAGAAGATTGTGATTATGGACTTAAAACAGAGATACTGCTTATGCCTCTGATCTATTTACAAGAGCGCTGCAAAATTGGAGTGCAAACGTGGCTGTGGATGGCAGTGTGTCTACTGGTCGATCAGCCTAGCACTTGGGTTTACACTGAAGTCTCACAATAGCTACTGGATCAGTTTTGTACAGATATCATGGTCCTCAGGGAATGAATTCTAAATACTTTAGTGATGCCATGATTTTTTCATCTAGCGCCATCAGCCGGTCAAAGTTCTTTGTTATCTTTTGAAATATCTGATGAAATCAAATTACTTTGACGATTCCTTGACTTTTCATCCAGTGCCACCAAATTTCAAGGTGTCCAGTACTTTGGTTTATAACTAAACCTAATGACATTTCCAACAACTCCAGCTATACTTTTTGTGTAGTGCAAATTAACAATTGTTAGCATACTAACACACTAAAAAAAGATGGCAATCAAATTAAATGTTATATGTTCTTAACAAGCAGCATGTTAGCAATGTCATTGTGACTATTTCTGCGTGCTAATATGCTAAAACCAAGTTGGTAAACCGTAAGCATTATACTGTATCTGCTTAGCTATAGCATGTTAGCATTGTTATTGTGAACATTCTAGCATGTTAACACAATAAACTGAGATAGTAAACATGGTAAACATTAGACTACACCATTTAACAGCATGTTACTGTGACATTAAGTCCAAGCAGTGCTGTGCCAAAATACTGCCGTATAGCTGCTAATATGGCCGTAGACTCTTGTTTTGTTGATCAAATGAAGGTTACCCTTTAATTTTTTTAATGAGGATATTCTGTGTGTTCCTTATATTCAACACCACAAATATTCAGGGCCACTTTCTTCTGGTTTTGCTCTCTACAGATTGCCTTTTTGTGACTGAATACTTCACCCGCACGCCTCGTAAACTGATGGCTTTCAACTCCTTCGCCAGTGTGGAACTGTTCCACTTCAATGTGCCTGACGACACCATGATGGCCGTATGGAACCTCATCACTTTCAAGGAGCAAGGGGGCACGTTTGGAGACAGCTGCCCAAACCGCAATGTGACTGTGTAAGACAATGAGTTTTTTTCACAACAGCTTTTTCTGAAGTTGTTTGAGTTGAGCTTAAAGTCTGCCTTTTGCTGAAGTTACACTTAGAAGCTGAAGTCATTTCCTTCTGTGGAGTATGAATAGTTAATGAAAAGCATTTTGTATATTATTACCTTTGGGGAAAAGGTAGCTGGTTTAACCCCTGAGCAGTGTCAGCTATTACTGGCAGCCTCAACATATGGAGGAACTGCTGTTAAAGCATTAGCTGCATTAAGCTTTTAATTTTGCCTGTCTATTTTTATCATATTGGTAATCAGTGTTTGTCATGAGAGCTAGTATCGCTGGTAAGACAGTATGATTGACGTGGTTAACGCATTCATGTAGGGCTGGATATGATTATTAATGTTTTGGATTTTAATTTTTAGAATTTTAAATAGAAGATGCCATCTGTGCTCATTCTGTCAGTTGTTCCTATGGATGAATTTCATATTTGGCACATGCATCTGTTGTTCGTGAAAATATTAGGCCCTGACAGGGATTGGATTTTTGGCTTTGTGATTAATAGGTACTTCAGGTCTGGGGCTCCGCCAGTAATCAACCCCCTGTACACTCGCTTCCCTCGGGACACAGTGGTCCCAGGGTCCTTTGCTGTGACTCTGACCTGGACTCTTCCAAACCGTACAACAGGGGCATTCAACGTGACCAGCCCTCTCCCCGGAGACTGGTTCCTAGCAGCACATTTACCCAAGGATGAAGGCAAGATCTCAGTCAAGGTGAGCCTGGCCATTTATCACAAATCGACATCATAGTTTCACATTAAAAGGATCTGAGGGTTGTTATCTTTGCAGCATAGCTGGTGCTAACATTGTTCACTGTGTTGTTTTTGCATTACACTGGACCTTTTTCGCAGGCAGACAGATAACGATGGCTCAGCTCCATCAAGTGTCCCAATAAGCCAGCATGCACAAAACCAGGACACACATATTAACTACACTTAAATATTTTTAATATGATCAATAACATCTGTGATTTTCCTGCTATGATGTAGCAAAATGCCTTTGGTGAAAAAACCCTCTTCCCAGGAGTCCACTTATAAAAACAGCTGTCTTTCTCTAGGTGGCAGTTTATTGTGTGTTCAGCCATAGTTGCTTTCACTGCTTAAGATAACCACCAGATTCATCCTTTAACAAGACTAAGTGTCCACAGATGTGCAAGTGGCTCTGTGAGGTTGTACACTTAGGCACAGTGGTGCTTTGAGTAAAATGCTAACATAAAGTTTTTTAGCAGGTGTAACATTTGCCATCTTGGTTTAGGGTGTTAGCATGCTAACATTTGTCAAATAACTCAAAACACAATGTACAGCTAGAGCTGATGGGAATGTTGCTGTGCAGGTACTTAATTATAATCCAGAGTAGCGGACAAATAAAATTCTTAAAATTTTGACTTAGTGTTAGTGCTAAATGAAAAGTGAAGGGATCACCAAAGTTATTACAAAAATGTCTAATCCAAATGTCATGGCTTTCAATCTTCTTCTAATATCCAGCTAATAGCATATATGTTACACTAACTGTCTCTTTGTGGCACTGATTATCTGTATGATTCCTGTTAAATAAACAAATAAATAGATAAATAAAATGAATAAAAATCCAATAGTTATCAGGACATTTCATTCAAAGCTGCAAATGTCAACCTCGCAGTAGCACCAGTGTTAAAGTCAGCAGATCACCAAAGTTATTAGGGTTCGGATCAGAATCAGGAATGTTTGTACAGAATTTCATAACAGTCTGTCCTGTAGTTGTTGAGATATTCAGGACCAAAGTGGTGGACTGAATGACCAACACAGGAACATTTCCATCCTCAGGTGAGGATGAGTAAATCTCATTCAGCATCTGCTGGTTAGAGCAGCAAATGAAAAGCTTGGAATCACTGTTGTATTATATATTACTCACTAATGGAGACTAGTAAAACAGAAGCTTATTTATGCTAATGTGTTATGTAATACAATTTCAGCAAGATCTACATCTAAAATATTCTCCTCATGGTTGCTTAACTCCATATCATGATAGAAAAAAAATCAAATGAAAATGATGTAAGTATTCGTTGGGATTAGTATTCCAGTTCGCGCTGCAGAGCTTAAAGAGGCAGAACAGTGTCAGAGAGTTTCTCTTCATCTCATCATGTTCTCCTATTTGGCTGCATAAACACCTGCTGATTTCCATTTCAGGCAATTTATTTGTTGCTGGCATGGTGCTCAGTTGTGCTTCCTCTGTGGTTTCCACTGGCTGGCAAAAGTGCACCTGGAATACACAACAATCAAAAATATCATCAAAAGTTGCCATCAACATTGCTTGCACAAAAGAATTGGTTTGCTCTGGGGGCACTGGGAATTGAAGCCGCTGTGGCTAAAATGTGATCAGCTTCCAATGACACACTGTATAGATGGAAATAACATACCTTTTCCAAATTCTGCTTTCTGAAGCAATTTTCTAGCAACCAGGATGTTTACTGTTCAGAAAGGACAGATTGGTGGAGGCATTGCAAGCAGAATGGAGGGAATGCATGCTGCATTTATATCAATCTCACTTAAATACTGAATTTGACTCACATTATGTAAGGGTTTAGCAATAAAAAACAAAGGAGCAATGATCAACTGTATTTTCAGTCAAACCCTTTATCTCCTAATAATGCACCTTATTGCAGTTGGGATATGCTACATGTTTTGTCTTTTCACAACAAAACTGCAGAGTCTCTCTATTCTATGTATGTAATCCTACGTATTTCATTCAGGTTTAGATTTTTTTGAATTATTTAACCTGTTTACCTCTTTAGAATAACTAATTGATATAGGTTTCTCATTATATCTTTAATTAGACACCTGTCCAGGTACTCTCTTTCCATTGCTTGCCAGACCAGGATCTGGTGTGTCATATCCTAATTTGAAGTAATTTCACGTCATACAAAGTTCAGTGTAAATGAGGAAACTGATAAGAAATGATAATAGTAGTAAAGGATATTAAATGTTTACCTATCCATTTAACCATATCTGTGCTTCTGGACATTTGTTGGTTCAACTTCCTCAAGGTGTGGGGCAACCTATTTATCTTGTATCTCAGTAACAGTGATTCTAGTTAGTTTTAGGCTGTAATAACACAGTTCATGTCATCACAGACTGAAATCTTAATATAATGAGTACCAATTCTAGAGGGCTAACTAATTTAATTTACAACTTATTTAATTTACAAAAGAAAAGTGTTCTTCATTCACTTTTCTCTCACTTATCCATTATTTAAAAAGATGTTACTGTTTTATGATGATCATTAAACTCAGGGTGTGACATAATGGTTTGCCAGTATATATTAGCCTTTTATTAAATGCTGGATATTGGCCAGTCAGCATTGTCTAGTGTCAGTACAATGGAGCTCAGTCTGCAGTGTTCAGTCTGTAAAAGCTGCTGATATTTTTTACCAATTCAGTTGTTTGTATGTTTCTTTATTTTGTAAATTTGAATAATTGATCATCCTAAGCCCAAACAACAAAGTATTTCTGCAATAAATTCTTTCTTTGTGAACAATAAAATTATATTGAGAGGTATTTCTTTCTTTGTGTCAATGAGGGTAGTATAAGTAGTATAATGTATAAGAAGCTCTCTCAATGCAATGCAGTTTGATATAACACCGCCGCTAACTACAGGCTCAGAAATCACCATAGAGTTCAGTGCTGAACATAATCTCTCACAGGCTGAATTTATTGCAGCACTATTGCAGTGGATTGCACTAGATTGTTCAGGTGTATCTAATAAACTGGAAAGTCAGTGTATACCCCAGTGTTTTTCCTAAAATTGCATAGTCTCAATGGGTCATTCTGACTGAAGGAGGTAAAATAATGCAATTAGTCAGTGTTTCAGTGGGGAGGGGGTTTAGTGCTCAATGGCCTAAATGGAGTTTTAGAGGCTTTAGCATCCTGCCAAGACTGAAATTCTGGGGAAAATAAATTAATGCTTATGTCTTTTTTGGCATGAAAATGGTCAAATTTAAAGGTATTGAACACCATCAAAAGCTGTCTGCACTTATAGTGTAAAAACATTGGCCTTCAAAAACCCATATTGGTTGAGCCTTAATTAAAACAAAACTTGCTCTACAAGACACATGTACAGGTCCACCTGACAGGCTGTAATAAATCAAAGGGTCACCTCAGCCGCTCCCGGACTAATGACATGCCACAGTAATTGTGGCTCGAGCAGGAGGGGTTACTGATCAGTTGACAGGAATGAAGGACCTCATTTGGCATTCACACCTGTCTTTTTGAATCAGGTGTAAAGGGGCCCTTGTTCCTTTTTAAAACAAATTTTACAGCAGATCATGTGTAGGAAACAATGCACGGCCTGCTGGCTCTAAGTCATTCTGTCTGCTCCGCTCATCTCACAGAGTAATGCACATCAAGCATTAATGGTTCAGAACAACACAAGTGAAATAGTGGGTGCATGTTACACAGTGTGGCAGGCAGAGGGAGGACAGAGTGATATTAATCCAGGAGGCTGACAGGCTTTATGCACACAGTCCATTAGGAATTTTCAACCAATCTCAATGATATCCAATCTCTTCTTTACCAACCTTTAAGAAATATTGGTGAGTTAACCACTAAAATACCATCTAAGCCACTGCTGTGTTATCTTTGTAGGGTCTGTCTGAAGAATGCCAGTATCTGTTCCAACCTCAGCTTATTGTCCAGAGGCTCATTGGGATTTCAGTGCTCTATCCTGGATACTTCATCGACCAGATGATCCCCGTCCATAACAGATCTGCACTTTATAAGTAAGTCTTTTAACTTAGTATCCAAATACCGAAACCACTAAGTATTTCTTTTGCTTTTTCTTTTCTTTTCTTTTTTTTACACAATCTATCTCCTCAGTCCACCTACTCCTCTGCCTCTTCAGTTATAATTTTACTGGGGTTTTCTCTACAAGGTTATCTTGCATTTTCATTTTAAAAAGATGCAATTTCCAAGTGTGTTCTCATGGTCTGAACAACTTTATTATTTATTATTTTTTATTATTATTTATTACTATTCCTCTCCTCGAAAAGTCGCCTCAGTCTTGTGAGCAGGCAAATGTGAATTTTTTTTCTCCAGGTTTACATTCATTTAAAAGATATATTTTTAGGGTGAGTGCTGCATAAAAGGATGTGATGTGAAGGATATTGAAATGTTAATTGCATATATATGTATTTACCTCTAAAGTGAGTTGTCGGGGGTGTTTGTATATGTGGAAATTATATATATATATATATATATATATATATATACACACATACATAGATAAATATATACCAGTTTCATATTACCTGTATGGTTATTAACAAACCTACTCATAACACTATTCATTCTGATGATAGATAATACTGCACAGGTATGGGTTTACCTGCTACCATAAAAGTAATTTATATAATTTAAACTATAGCACCAAATGCATAGTGTACCTTTCTGAGAGTAATTATTTGGGCTTAAACATTTTTTGTTACATAAATATAACAAACATCAATTATAATTTCAATGCATTTCATGTACAATACTGTTCTATTGCATACTGGATAGTGTATAGTCTATAGTACATTGGTATTATTCTTGCCTAAGACATGTGCTTATCTGTGTGTGCGTCTGTGTGTGTGTGTGTGTGTGTGTGTGTGTGTCTGTGCTTGTGCAGAGTGTTCATCCCCAATTATATATCAAAGGTCAAGGTTCAGCTGGTAAACTGCAGCACTAAGAACAAGAGTAGCGACAGTTGTCCCGTGGTGCTGAAGATAAGAGCACGGGCGCCACCAGTGCATAACTCAAGTGCCCTCGACTGCAGGGAGTGGAACCCTTGTGAATTAGACACCCTTGTTCCTGCCTGGGAACAATGGTACTACATCCTGGTGGAGAGATATCTAAGTAACTCTGACGTCTACTTCCGAATTGGGGTGCAAGTCACAGGTGAGAGTATTAATGTACTTTTTTTTATCTTCTTAGAATAAAGCAGCAATATTCATTTTTTATTTGTATTAGAAAAACAATCTATAATCAAATTAAAAACATGAATCAAATGATACTTAGACATTATCAGTTTGACCATGGAAGTAGAGGGTTTAACAGCAGCCTTTCTTGCCAAAAATAGCTGGATATTACATATATTACAAGAAAAGAACAGTCATAAAGTCAGCAAACTGACTCAGCAATGTCAGTTACACAGCTCACAATATCTACTTTGCAAGTTTGCAAATATTAACTAACCCACACTATTAGCTAGCGGTCCTACCATACCAAGTCAGGCTATGATGGCAAAACCATTCATTAAATTGAATTAAATTGAGACAGGATGTGTTTTATTTATTATGACATTACCTTTTCATTTTGAGTGTGCTCCTTCCTCTTCTTAAAAATTGCATAATCTCGCTTCAAGTGTTACTCATACTTTAAAAATATGAGAAGAAGTTGTTTTTTTTTTGTTTTTTTTTTTGTTTTTTTTTTTACCATGTTATGGAGTAAAATCATATCAGTATTGTAATGGTGCATTGCCAGTGTTATTGTCATCCTGTCCAATCTAAGTAGAGGAGAGCAGGCAAAGCAATTTGTGGCAGGAAAACAAATAGATTTCATTTTATTTTGGTATATTGAACTAAAAACTGTGAGGTACTGAGAAGAAAAGAACACTTACCTGTTTATGTAGTCTCATGAAGTCACAGAAAGAATTACTGTATTGACACTTAACAAGATTTTGGTCCTCGTGCTTTTACTCCAACCAAGGTACTAAATTAAGTCATTTAATTATTTATTAGAGGTGTTGTGTTGACTTTTCTCTTGTCTTTCATTGTTTTCACATAAATTGTGACAATGTTTATCACCACAATCTTTTAGCTGTTTGATTCCAGGGTTGTTCATTATTTTTCCTCCTGCTGCTTTTGAAGTGTAATTTAAGGCACCACTGGGGTGATTTTGATAAACCTGAAAAGTCATAAATTAGGCCAAACAAAAGCTCAAAGTCGATTTCTGCAGCGTATCATATCCAATATCCAAAATTATACAGTCAAAGTGTAAAAGATTGTGGCTTTCAATTTACACAGGCAGTCTTGAAAAAAATGACTGATTCTTTGGTGTAATTTTGTCCTTGTATCAAAGCAGAAATCTCTAGGTGGCTTTCAAATTGTGTTCAAGATGCTCATGCTTCTTACAAATACATTGGGCAAGAGATGAATTTTGGACTTGTGTTTTGATGAGAAAAGGGAGGACAGACACAGCTGGACTGTTAAGCTTGTTCGAGGGAAGACCAGAGCCCAAACTGAGGCGATTCATATGGGATTGCTAAGAGGCCAGTGATACACACGCTTAAGTGCTACATGCTGTTTTTGGGTTGTGGAGAGCTGAGATATTCTTTATGCTCACTCCACAGGGATGGCTCACAAATCTGTGGGAAGTCCACTCCCATGTAGTGATCCCCTCCCTCTGTTCGACACTGTACAGTGCACTTTGTCACCATGGCAACACAGACTAATTATTCACACTCTGTCTCTCCCCCTGCCTGCCAGGCAGATCTTACTTGACCTTTTGTGAATTTAAATTGAAGAACACCTCAGGTTCAGGGAAAAGACCATCTGGAGTCTTCACCTGCTCATGCTTTCTCGCTTTTATTGGTTATTGTTGTTATGAATTGCCTCAGAAATATGTGCCCTTATTTGAATTCAGTCCAATTTACAAGTATGACGGTGGGTGGTTAGACAGTGGGAAAACTAGGTTGCACTTCACTATTTATTATTGTTGTTTATACTGTATTTTCATTCAGGTGTCTTGTTGTCAGTATATATAATGATTGGAAATTGCAGAGTGTCTATGTATTATATTGTGTAAGAAAAGCATAAAGAATCCAATTCTTTAGATTATGAATGTTATAAAACAGCGTGTTAACACAGTTCTTCCTCTCCCAGCCACCCACACATATACAGTACATACATAAACACGTGCTATATTTAGGTCTATTTTGGTATTTTTAGGAGTGCTTCAGCTGCCTGAACGGCCATCAAAATACTTCAAACCCTTTCAAAGACAACACTATGCAAACGAGGCTGAGCCAGAAAAGCCTTTGAAATCCTTTCCCCTTGGGGATCACCGATATTTGATGGTACTTTGCCAGTTGCCATCAATGACCATTTTGTAGTGAGTTGCTTTGTGTTGAGTGAAAGCATACTGTTTACAATTACTGTGAATCTTTGTCTCATTAAAAAGCAGTGTACAGTGCTGAACCTTGCTGTTTACATTATGGAAGCCAGCCGAAGGGGATCATTTCAAACATTTGCAAAAGACTTGGTTACTCAGCATGCATAATAGCGCAAGTGAAATAACTGACTTGGTTATTGCCTGTTTGTTTGAGATTTGCAGGGGATTGGTCGTCTGATTTAATGATAGGGATTATTACATTGTGCAGGTTGTCGCAAGATGCATTTTTAAAACCCTCTGCAACAAGCCAATGAAAACCCACCACTGTTTAGCTCATACAGTCATCAGCTTAATTGATTTCCTTTTCTGAACAGATTGCTCCAAGCCCAGTTTGTCCAAGGACCAATCACAGCCCAGCTCCTCCATGAACATGCCTCAGTCTTTTGGAACAGCGATGGGTTTCTCCCTGTCTGACACGCTCTCAGTGGCAGCCCTGCCCAGCCTGTCACAGAACGTCAGTCACCTGCACACCTCAGAGGACAGCATCATTTACCTCACCCCCACCACTGACACCAACAAATGCTGGCCCATTCGTCCAACTCTGCGCAATGAGCTGGACACCTTCTCAGTGCACTTCTACGTCTTCTTTGGCCCGAATATATCAATTCCACCGGACAGGGCTGCTGTGTTCGCTATCAATCTGATGCCAGTTTTAGACAGTGGAGGAGTCCTCAACATGGAGCTCAAGCTCAACATGGTGAGTTGCTCAAAACATTAAGTATTTCTGAAACTGTTAATAGTTTATTTTCTTAAGTTTTTACAGTAAGTCTTCAATTAGACACAAGAGTGTAAATTTAGTTTCAGTTTGTATCTCAAAAAATGAAGGACGTGGGAAAAAAGCTTTGATTTAATGTTAGAAAATTTTAGAGGCATTTCTATAATATTAAATTGCTATTGATTCAGTGTGAAAATGCTGCCACCCTCACCGTTCACCCGCTGTATGCTTTACTATTGCAAAGGATCAGATCGTAGTCAAGAAAGTAAATGTGCACAAGTTAGTGAAGGAAAAACCCCCAGCTAGCAAGGGTGAATAAATGGGCTCAGAGAGTGTCTGGCTGAGCCTGCCTGCTAAATATGGATGCTCGTATGGTTGCAGACTTTGCTGTGGGAGCTGGAAAAGTTCACAGTGAAACAGACGCCAATGTTTGGGCTTGTGACATATGTCTCTAATTGAGAGTGAACAAAATGGAAAAATCAGCCAAGCAGGATTTGATATGTCTTTGTTAAGCTGTCCTTCAGATAGTAATGGCATTAGGAATGCACCTGCAGTGGCTCTGGAGGTCTACAGGGAGCCAGAAACTGGAGAGCTACAGGCTGGCAGATGGACTTTTAAACATTTTACTCCTAATAGAAAGCATGCCAGGCAGCGTTGAAATAACTAAAGGATGAAGCATAAAACCCTAACAGATATCTTTGATTATCCAGTTCAAAGGAATATCTTGACATTTTGGGAAATATGCTTTTTTCACTGTCTTCCGGGGAGTGAGATTGATATCAGTTTCATCTCTCTGCATTCAGAAAAGATATTGATCAAGGGAGTCTTTTGCTTACAGTACCTGTAGCTTAGTGCAAAAGACGGAAACAGGAGGAAACAGCTGGCCTTCAAAAACAAGTAAAAATACCCCTCCAACAGCAGATGGAGTTGCTCAGTGGTCATGGAACCACAGATATTAAAATTCATATTATTCAGGCCACTGTAGGTTCTTCTCATCCATTTTTGCTTAAAAGTTGAGTTTGAAAGTTCTTTATTGACCTTAGAAAAAGTAGTATGATATGATTGAAAGCTCCAAAACAGCTGCTGAACAGACCTTGAGTTCAGATTGTTCTGTCAACTACTGTTCCTGATTTTTAATATTAACTTCGTACATGTTATACTTTAATTGCCAGCAAACTAGCTGCCAGTAAATCCAAGAATCACCTGGGTTTTGTTTAGAGGTAGGAAGAGGTGTGCAGCCAGTGTAAAGGAACTGCATGTTGTGAGCCCATGGAGACAGCTTTTCAATTCCAAATCTAATTGGTCTAAAGCTGTATTCACATGGGAATAAAGCTGAAAGTACTACAACAAAAAAATAATCAGCAACTAATTTTTATTATTGTTTGTTGTAGTCCTACATGTCAATATGACAGGTCTGAAGTTGTTTAAATGGTTTGCATGCTGATTCCCTCTGCTTCCAGGTTTTATGATAATCTAGGCTAAACACATCTTTTATCTTTACTGAGCACACAGAGATGAAATTGATAATCGATCTTCTCATCTAACCCCCAGTGAGAAAGCAAACAACCATATTTCCCAAAATGACAGAGAATAACACAAATTGTTGACTTTTAAGGAAATTATAATTATTGACTGGGTAATTAATTTTATGTTTTATTGACTGATTGCTCAGTGGATGTGGCGACATGGTGGGTTTGCCTCACAAAAAGATCATCCTGGAGTTAAATGGTTCTTTTTCTGCAGAATTTTCATGTATTCCTCATGTTTACATGCACTGCATCCTATAGTACAATCAAGAGAACCTCTGTTTTTACGTCTCTGTGTTAACCCTGCATTGGCGACTTGGTCCTGAGGGTTTTTCTGCCCCATGCATTCCTGGGATACACCCTAACTCCTCCCACCCTCCATTCCACTCCCCAGTATAGTCACAAGAGTGTATAGTTGGTTGATTTTAAGTTGATGGATTCTGCAGATGTCACAGAGACATTATGCTGTAGTGAAAACCTGGTTGCTGTGATTGTTGTATGAGCCACAAGATGTATTCTTCAGAGAGACTGTCAGGCTATATTATTCTATGGACAGATTTCTCTCCCTTCGGCGATGATCTGTCACTTGCTTGTCACAGGCGCAGAATCCAGTCAGCCATTGCCAGTGGGGGACTCTGGCAGATTTGCAGGGCTTAAGGAGACAATAGCTGGAGCTGCTTGTCTGCCTTGCATCACTCTCAGTGAAAGAGTGTGAATGGAATGCATATGGCTTTCATTTCCACTGATATCTCAACTGGCAGTGGATCAGTTTAATCACTGTAGATCCATTTTTCAAAGTTTTCTTTAGGTAGGGCTTATACAGAGAAAGAAATTGTAAGCACCGTAATGAGCATTAGTCCTTGAGACACTATCAGTGTATGTCTTTTTACAGTAATACACTATTCTCTGTGTATGGGGGCCCAAAAGTGACTAATAAATTATTAAACTAATTAATAAATGGTGGGATACATTAAAAATAAATGAGTTGATAGAAATTTTCCTGAAAAACATATCTAAATATATGGGCAATGACAATAAATAAATAAAACATATGATATTTTCTGTCAGTATTTTTATTTCTATATTTATTATTCACTTATTACACACATTTGCATATATATTAGGATAAAATGGAAATAAATGTATTAATAAATACAGAACAATATTCTTAATTTATTTATTGATCAGTAATCTATTCCTTTTTTGAAGGAGGGGAATGACGATTTATTTATTTTCTTTTTAATTAATCATGCTCAATTATTAATTCATTTGTTTATTTGTCTTCAGTGTCACTTTTGGGCTCCTATATCTGAGAACTTTTTGTAAAAGGATGTTTAACCCCTTAACGCCGATTGTTGCAAATTCGCATCATACCGTTTGCATTCGGACTGCAGCCGAAATAGCATATGCATTCCCCCAATGCCGGTTTGTGCATTCTAAATACGTGCCTAGGAACCTTTTGCAAGCACTGCTTTACCGTAGGACCGTTTGGAGTGTGACCTACATTCCGGTAGTTATACATCCATAGTTGTAGTTACGTAGTTATAGTGTAAATAATTGTAAACTATTTTTCAATAAAAAATTTACCATCGGTTACCATTAATGCCTATTGTTGCTAATTTGCATCATACCTAAATGTATATTTCTATTTTATGTGCTATAGACAAATTAACAATCTCTACTTAATTTAGCATCAGCTTGAAAGCAAAAACACAAATAATTAATTTTTTTATACAATTGTAAATTAAATTCAGGCATCAAGGGGTTAATTTAATTGGAAATACTGAACTGAAACCCAAATAAAAAAGTCATAAAAGTTCATGTTTGTTGTTGCCAAGCAGCATTGGTATGAGCCTGCAAAACCTTTTTTAATCATAATGTCCAATATGAGTCAAAACGTGAGACATTTTAATATGTTACTAAGGGAAATTAAAACTCATCATTGAGTTTATTTTAATTAGTTTGGGCACTGGGATGTGCAGTATATAGCACTGCACTATGCCAGCTTCATCCATGTTCTTGCATCAGTTGGCATTGTGTCCTGCTTGGCAAATGTCATCAGCATACCTCCTGGGAAATTCAGCAAATCAAAAGCCACATGAGTACAGAACAGAGATAAACTGGCATTCATCCGAAGTTGTCTGTATACGCAGCATTTTTGTGATCATGGTAGAAATATCTATGCTGTTGTAGTAATGCTTTTGAAGAGCTGTTTGCTCAGAAGTTTTCCTACAGTACTTTTTCTTCAGTCACCTTGAGCACTGCATTGTTTAGAGATAGTGCTCCTGATTGAATTATGCCTCTGCCACTCACATTCCACAATCATAACTAACAGCTGCATAATAGATCAGGCATATAAATCACAATATTAAACGTGATTAATGTAGCAATGTTCACAACAATGTTACAAAGTGCTTTACAAGTAACAGCAATAAATAAAAGCCCAAACAAAATTAACATTGAAATCCTCGACATGAATTTTAAATGTGGCACAAAAAAAAGAAAAAACAGGCAATGAGAACTGAACATAAATTAACAACAATACCCCGACAACAGAGAGGTATTTTTAGAAAAGACTGAAATTCTTTTTCGAGGCCCTGGTTACTGGACAGCAACAATGCAGGGTGCTGAGGAGCGGCCAGCCTCTAGCTTGAGGGGAGATGATATGAGATGGAGCTGGAAGACAGATTGAGCCTAGAAAGTTATCAGCAAAATCTTAACTTCAGCTCCACACCGACAGGCAGAGGGGAGTCGTACACAAAAGGAATTTCCTGGTTTCTGTGCCACGCAAATGGTTCAGATGACAGATTTGAAAAGGATCACAAAATAATCATCTGCATCTTGAGAGCATCTTTCTTCCTTAATTTCATGTGTTTCCTGGTGAACCAGGATGTTTGTGGGCACACAGCGTGGAAGGATCATTTGTCAGGCGGTTAACAAATATTAGGGGTGTAACAGTGCATCGACTCTGAAAAATGCACTGATTCCGAAGGCTGCTTTTTTTCTACCTTTGAAAATGAACACAGTGCAAGGTGCAGACCAGTGTGAGCTTCAGTATAAATCCATAAGGATTATGGTTTGCAAAAACACGCCATGCTTTATTGGTTGTTACACATTCTATATTGCCTCCATCAGGGGGGTCACTACCTGTAAAGTACCAGAAGTAAGCTGTGTAATGTTAATCTGATGGACTTGCAATAACCTGAACTGTACATTAAATTAAATGAAACTTGGGTAAGGGGAAATTAACTCTAACATTTTATTGGCTATGTAGTTTACCTTTGTTGATTTGTTCAGTACGGTGTAAATAGGCAGTACACAGAAACACAGGAGAGTCTCATTTAAGCCAAATCATGAATGGCACTGTTAACCCCATAATAAGCCCAGTAACAGCTTTAATTACAGGCTGGGGCGGGGTGAGGACATCACTAAACCTGGGGTTTACCTCCCAGAAGAGAGTGAGATTATGACTGTAATCAAAAGGGTTAAAGACATAAGAATTTTATTTTAGAATGTCATTTTCCAGCTTGTGCAAAAATAGGGTTGTTTGTTAATCTCATTTTGGGGATTTCTCTGTGGATTGAAATAGAAATGTTTTTGGGATATATTGATCCTATTGATTTCACGAGTGGAGTGACATACCATCATATTTTTAACCATAGTGTGACATACCATCATATTTTTAACATTTAAAAAATCCACTGGAATTTTATTTACAACACATGTCAGTTAAAGTGAGAATTTTATTTATTCCTGTTTCTTCACCTTAATCGCTGAAAGCAGAGGAAAACAAATGTCTAAAGCCCTATGATGGTGTTCTTTAACTGTAGAACAAGTAATGAGATTTTCAACCACAACACAAGAAAATGCTTTTCCTTTTTTTCTTTATTTTGGCTCAGTTTTCAAATAGGTGTCAGGTAGGCCAATTACACTGAGAAAAAACACAATGAAGCCCTAAAAGGGTTGCTGAGTCATGTCAGACCTCTGTGGAGCTTTTTCTAGGCCACGAGGAGGGGCAACAATTTTGATTGAACTTATTTCCTCCTGTCTCATCACACACTGTATCCTCTCAGACATACAGGCTTTAATAATAAACATCCATAACAATACTGTTGTTGTGACTCTCTGGGCTTGATTGTTTGTATGGACAGATTATGGGATGATGGGCCCCTCGGCACAGATATGTACACACATCTCCTTATATAAAGCAGAAGCGTTTGTGTCTCTTGAGTAACATTTTGCTGGTTAACCATAACTCTGCTGTAACCATACAGTAAGTGCTGTTAAAAACGACGCCTGAGCTTCAGCTTAATGTGTGGGCTTTGCACTGTGTAGCTATTTTATGTAGAAACAAATAAACAAAGTTATCATAAGAATAATAAATAACTATTAGGTTCATTATGGGCAGATATATATTAAGGGACTCCTATTGGGATCAAGAGCAAAACAAGAATGAGCGAGTATACCTCCATGCTAGCGGCTCTGTGACGCTGTTTAACAGATATAATGTTTACCAAGTTCATTGCAAAGATTTGCTAGTTAGCATAAGTATTTGGACATAATGGCCTTTTAATTTGTGTCCCAAATTTCACAGCAATCCACTCTACACTTTTCAAAATATTTTAGTAAAGAACTGAAATGTCAACCTCATGGTGGCACTAGAGGAAAAATCTCAGTATCACCAACGTCATTAGGATACATCATCCACAGACTTTAAATGTCTGTTTAAATTTCCTGGCAATCAAAGTCGATATTTCACTCTGAACCACAAACATCAACCTCATGGTCGTACTAGAGGAAAAGTCATACTAGAGGATCACTAAAGTCAGAAATTATTCTCTATGGACCTTGAATATCTGTTGTAAATTTCATAGCAATCCATCAAATAGTTTTTGAGATATTTCAGACTGGTCCAAAGTGGTGGACTGACAGACCGACCTTGCCGACATCTCTGCTTTTACTGAGCTCTTTGACTTACCAACCAGAAATGTTGATAACAGCCACTTCATATAGAGAGTTTGGCTTTGGGGGCTTCCTGACCTCTTTGTGTCCCCTGTGTTCGTGTCTTGGGGGGGTCCATTCAGCATTCTGTCCATGAGCGTTTCCTGTTTAATCCTTCATCTTCAAACTGTGGGGAGAGAGTTGGGACAAAAAGAGAGGGAGGGACTATCTTGAAATGCCAGTGGGCATGATTGAGTCTTACTACCAAGAGAGTACAGGCCAGATGGTGAATTTAGGAAGCTTGAAATCTCAGCACCTGGCAAAGTGTTTGTTGAGTTATTGCATTAATCAACAACTTTGCCAACTCCCTGCATATACATTATGCTCATTTTGTGCTACGGGGGCGATAGAAATCTTATTTATTCAAGAAATAATTGCCTTAAGTTATCCAAAGTACCAGGCCTGTTTCCCTGTGGACACAAAGCAAATGTATGTAATGTGCTGAATCTTGTTCTGTAAAGTTTTTTTGTCTGAGATAGAAGCTGCAGTTTCAGGTGAAGTAACTTAGTTGGACACTTTCCACTATGGTTGTAAAACACCTGGATGCTCTGCTGCACCTACTCCTCATTCCCAAAGACAGAAACACTGAGGAATTTCAAAACTTTCTGAAGTGTCAGATTTAGTGCTTGAGTGGACACTGATGCTTTATTAACACATTCAGTATTTCTTGCTGTTATTTATTCTCCCATTGTTCTTTTACTGATACCAAATTGGACTGTAGTGGCCTCCGTTCACCTCTCTGCAGAATGAGCCAGTTTGTATTAAGCATATGCAGTTCCCAACGCTTGAATAATTCTCCAGGATTTTTTCTTTAATGCATGAGCATGTTAATGTATAATTGATGCTCTAAGGAGATAAACTGCCAACATCTTCATTTAGGTGCCTGAGGCTGACAGAGGGAGAGCAGTTTCTCTTGATTTGTTGGTTTTAAGGTTTACTATCTCGCAGCTGAGGGGAAATGAGACCTGAGGTAATAATGAACAGTGTTAGCTCACGAGCATGATGGCAGCAGATGGTTGATAGCTGGACGGATGAATGACGTTTGCTTGTGTTCCCTCCTGCAGTCTGTGCTGAAAGGAGCTAATGTCACAGTCTTTGGCTGCCTGAATCACGGGATGCCTCTCTTCTTGCGGGAAAACTCATCGCTGAAATGTGAATCAGGTATGTCAAATTTAACTGAAACAGCTGCATGTTTTGTACACCAACCCCCCCTTCCCCTCACCCCCCAAATTAATAAACTGTCCTATAAGAATATTAAAAATAATCCATGCTTTTTTCTATGAGTGTGAAAGTCTCTCAGGTCCTCACTGTAACAGCAAAAACACTCCTACATATCCACGTTACCCAGATCAATAATCTGTTAACACACATTAACCCTCCTATTGTGTTCAGGTCAAATTTGATCCATTTTGGGGAAACATCTTTTTCAGATTCCCATTATATTGCAGCTATATAGAATTTGGGAGCATATGACCTGGGGAACATAGGAATGACTCCTTTCTAGCTCCCAAAACTTTGACTGTTCATACACAATTTACAACTGTTTTGCTTTAACTACATCGTCTTTCAGTCCAATCACTTGAACTGGTGCTAATTTCTTTCAGGACGTCCATGTCAACTCACTCTCAAAGCTCAATTTATCACCTACACGCAGCTGACATTTTAATTACTTTAAGTGATTGAACCTCAACTGAGTCTTCAACTCCTTTCAGCATGATCATTTCAACCGATACCTCAGCTTCACCTAAGTGCTTACACTTAAATTGACTCTTCAGCTTCTTTCAGTTTGTGTATTTTGAATGCAGCTTGAACTATTTCAGTATTTCAACAATTTCAAATGTTTCAGTGCAGAATTTAAGTGGCGATTAAATGACATTTTTTCTCAGAAACTGTTGCTTTTACTTAGAATTTTGATCTAAGTGTAAAGCTCTTCCAGTGTCACCCTCTATGTTTCACTTCATTTTCCTCTGTTGCAGAATCAGTGGCCGGGTTTTTCCTTTCTGTGAACGCCTCTGCAAATATCACCAAACTGAGGATTCCTTACCCGCAAACAGGCACATGGTACCTCAGTCTGCGCTCTCTATGTGCCACTGAACATGGGTAAGACAGGGAAAACTGCAAATGTATTTTGACATTCACGTGTTTATTCTATGTGCTTTACACCCTGCTTTTATCAGCTACATTTAGAATTATTAATGCTGGCAAAAAATTGTCATTTTTGTCTTTAAAGAAAATGTTTGACAATTTGGGGAATACACTTATTCCCTCTTTTAGATGATCAACACTACTATCATGACTATACACTAACTATGAAGCTACAGTGTGCAGCTGGCTAATTTAACTTAAAGATTGGAAAGGGGGGGGGCAAGCCTAGCTTTGTCCAAATGTAAGAAACCACCTAACAGCACCTCTAGAGCTCACTGATCAACAGGTTACACCTCATTTGTTTATTAATCTGTACAAAGGCAGGAGAGTGAAAGAGCGTGTTTCCCAAAATGTCGAACTATTCCTTTAAAATGGGAACAATTGTATGTGCTGCAGTAGTGAACCCAGAAAGTCTCCTAAACATCATTTACAAGCAGAAAATTCACTGAAACTAGCTGAATGATTGTTGCTCATAAATATTTGACAGTCTCATTATCAGTTCTTTGGCTCGGTCCCAGTGCCCCACAGCAACCTCTGTGAGACAATATTTGCTGTCAATTACAGGAAGACAATTGCAAAATAGGACATTCAGTATTTCTTAAAACCTCATCTTCACTTAACAATCACTAGTTTGTTTACAAAAATTAATAATTCAGTGCTTTAATGAAGACACCATGCTCACTGTTTAAACTGTGCAGCCTCCCTCAGTCAGCCACATCCCCTCCCATCTGTCACCCAGCAGATTAATTTGGGATTGGCTTCATGAATGTGCTTCTGGTGCACACCTAGCATATGCCATGGAAGAGGGTTTTCATATTTTACCACATTTGTGTATTAGAAAATGTTTTGTTATTAAAAATTATTCAAATATGTCCTTTCTGTAATGGGACACAGACCTGCATTTAAAAATATATATATTATGAAAGTCTGATTTTGGTGTTAGTCTTTTACACTGAAAGAGCAAGTGCTTATTATCTTCATCATCATAGAAATGTACTGTAAAAGAGGGAGAGACACTAGTTTTTCCACTGAGTAAATTAAGCAGACCATAATGCATTATACTGACAAAACATGTTTTTGTTTTTGGTTTGTTTTTTTTTAAGAGCACAGCTCTTATCTTTTCTTAGCTAGAAATTATCTTGTAATCTCAATTGTTCTCTCCACCTTCATGTGCAGTTTAATCCACAGATGAAGGCAGTAAGTACACACTCTCTCTGAGTGCTGTAGCTGTAAAGTCAGTGTGAAAAATGTTGGAGAGAGAAGGTGGAGAAAGTGCTTCCATTAACTTGTCCAACGCAATGTTCTTCTTCATGAGTTCTTAAGTATTAGCTATTCACCAGATTGAGCTGTTTTGCAGAACCCTTAATGGCACGAAAATGTGAACAGAATGAAATTAAGCTGATTTTTTTTCCCAGGCCACTTGGGAGTTCCAATTGAATTTGAATAACACATAATAACAGATGGTGTGGGACATGGTCTCATCCTCACATGAGAGCATTGCTGAGATATGAAAATGTGGAAAACATTGACATAGCTACTGTATGCATTAGATTTCTACACATTTATACGCGCTTAAGTCAAGTCTTGTTAGAGAGAGAGAGAATGACAGGTAGTCTTTAAGACAACAATTAAGTTGATTGATATAACTTAAAAATAAAGAAGCGAGCAGCTGCGTCAATTAAAAAATGGCTTCCGGGAAAAGAGAAAAAAACATGTTTGATACCTCCCATAGTTTCATTCTCTGTGATTGATTGTAGAAGCTAGTAATTAGATAAGCTACAATGCAAACACAGACATACAAGGTTTTTCTTTTACCCCATGTAGTGTCAGAGAAAAACAAAGTTTGTGGGCGACAGTTAGCTGCAAAACAACAACCTCTTTCAGGTCACAAATTCTCCCCAAAAAAGCCACGTTCTGGTTGAAATAATACAAAATAGGAGATGCTGACATGAGAAGTCTAAAATGGAGTTGACAGTTCTTTCTAAATATAGGAAGTTTATGTAGAAAAATTCCAGATGGAGGACCTAATTGAGATACCTAATGAAGGTTAAACAATCGCAGTAGAACTTTAGATCCCTTGTTGGTCTATAAAACACAGACATCATTTGTGGAAAATTACTTTTGAAATTGCTTTATGAAGCTGGAGATTTCTCAGAGTAACATTGTCTGGCATCTGACAACCCTAAAACAACCATTTGATTTTCAAAGTGCTGAAGTGAAGTCTTCAGCCATGTAGACTTCACTACCTCTGTGAAGCTGTATTTAGACACAGGGGTGCTTTGAGCTAAATGGTAAGGTCAGTATGCTAACACACACTCAGTGACAATATTAACATGCTGATATTCGACAGATATAATGTTTACCATGTTGACTGTCTTGGTTTAGTGTGTTAGCAACATTTGCTAATTAGTGCTAAACACAAAGAACAGCTGAGGCTGATGGGAATGTCATTAGATTTTGCAGGTATTTGGTCATAAAACAAAATATTGGATAAATGAAAAGTTAAGAGATCATCGAAAGTATTACAAATAGCCTGAAGGGAACATAAATGTTGGTACAAAATGTCATGGCAATACATCCATTAGGTGTTGAGACATTTCACTAAGAACCACAAATGTCAACCTTATAATGGCAGGACTGGGAAAAGTCCAGGGATCACCAAAGTCTGTAGGTTTCATTGTCTGGGGATCACGAATGTCTGCACATAACTTCATGGCAATCCATCAAGTAGTTGTTGAGACATTTCAGTCTGGACCAAAGCTGTGAACCAAACTGCACACTGACATTAACATCTCAAGAGTCATGCCTCCAGCGCAGCTAAAAACAGTTACCCACAAATAAAAAGCTTGAGTGCAGAGTATGTCAGTTGGGATCCATTTAAGAGTGAAACAGTGGCAAATTTCAGCCTTCAGTCTGGTACAAAAGTGCCTAGATTCACCAGCGGTTATGTTCCTCATTCAATGTTCTGCCTGTCTGTGACTTTTTCAGATTTGAGGCGTGCACCAACATCACAGCCGAGGTGTATATGCGCTCATACCTGACTCCATGCATCAATGACTGTGGGACATATGGACAGTGCAAGCTTCTCCGCACCAACAACTACCTTTACGCTGCATGTGAATGCAAAGCAGGTAATAATTTACTTGAAAAATTAATTGCAAATCATTGCATTATGAGTGCACCCTCATATGGATAGCCATTTTTTTGGTTTGTTGATTCAAATTCCTGTAAATTCAGATTAGGTGGTCTATTTATGTCCTCTTTTGATTCTATTTTAATGTCCACTTTATTTTCAAATTGCATTCGCATTCACTAATCTGTGGAAGCCAATTACTAACAAAACAAAGCAAGTTGCTCGATAGAAGTGGAGAAATAATTGTATAAATATGCTGTATACTCAACAGTGGCTTCAATTATTAATGAGTAATTAATAATTAGCAAAGAGTGTGACCATGAATTAATAATTGGAAGTGATTTTTAGCAGTCAAGAGCTTTTTTTGCATACAAGATAAGATAAAAAACTTTTTGTGAGGAAATTGGGTCATCACTGCTGCAAAGAATGTCTAATTTGTTGGAAAATACATCATGCAAACTGACAAGGAAATGGGACAGAGTAATGCTGGGTGTCACAGGTCATTTTCCAGAACTGAACTGACAATACAGCAATTAAATTGTAGGTGCCGCTGTCCAACGAGTCATACAGCGACTTGGTATTAATCTTCTAATATAAGCCGTTTTGATAAGACAATAAACCACGCTCTTAATTACGAACAGCTTTTTAATAAAAGATGAGCTTATGAAACTAAACAAAGCATGTCCTCTGAGGCTTTTTTAAATCCTGCCTTTGATCTTCTTTTATCAGAGCTGGTTTCTCCAAAGTTAAATTCATTGTCATACTTCATATGTGTGACTGCTTGCCTGGCAGGCCCTTTGCATTCAGCACTCGTCCTTGGTCCGTCTCACACTGGAAAGCCTCCGTTCAACAGTGCTCACGAATATTTAATTCGCACTGTCTTATCCAATCCGCCACTTGATAAAGATCCAATTCAAGTGGCAAAGCAGCGGTGTTTTAACATAGGAGGGAGTTCACACCAGAAGGCTCTATTGTGCAGGATAAACAACTTCACACATATCTGTTTAGAACAAAGGGCTGATGAAGCATTCAAATTGTCGAGAGATAAACACTTTATGATTTTAAGAGATACTGTAATTTCTAAAGGGATGAGCTTTTGAAACAAACTGATTCATCTACAGGCAAGTTCCTTCTCATCCCTTCAGCCAAAAGACTTAGGAAGACTTTCCTAAAGTTTATATAGAGTTTAAGGAAGTGGGAAACTGCTTTAACGCTGTTTTTTTTCCCAACCTGCAAACACAAAAGCTTTCTATTCTCTTAGATCTTTACTTTCTTAGATCAACATGCAGTATTGACTGTGTGTATATGTGTGCATGTGTGTGTGTGTGTGTGTGTTAGGCTGGAATGGCTGGGGATGCACAGACAACTCAGAGGCTTACTCCTACAGTTTCCAGCTCCTCTCCACCCTGCTGCTTTGTCTCAGCAATCTAATGTTCGTCCCGCCAGTGGCCATCGCCATCCGAAGCCACTACCTGCTGGAGGCATCAGTCTACATCTTCACCATGTTCTTCTCCACTGTGAGTCACTGCCACATGGTCAAAATGGTGCATGTTTTGCCATCTGCATACACACACACACACACACACAAAGAAAAAAAACAAAAACAAAACAAAACCTAGAGTTGACCTATAAAATATTTTTGGGTGTGACAGCAGCACAAACAACTGCTTCATCTGCAGCTGCTGTTGTTTTTGCACACATAAGAGAAACAAATTAAATTACTGTGACAGATATATGCCAATCATGATCATCTCAAAATGTTATGAAGTCAGACAGTGTAAAATTGGTTCAACTTCTGCTACAACCCAACATCAGCCAGCAGAGCACTGCATTAGCCAATCAAATACATACAAGTGCATGTACATGGTAGATTACTTTGAGCCATGAACGAGTATATCTGACTGTTTACTGCACAATCTTCGGGATGAAAGATAAAATAGTTGCAGTGGTTGTTAAATCCCATCTGTGAGTATTATAAACTGTTGTGGTGTCTTTTAAGCCTTTAAATGCATTAATCTGTTACACCAACTGGACTTCCTTGATCTTATCTCATGTCTCAGCAGAACCTTTAATAACACATCGCCTCAAACACCCCCTGAGTATTATAAACCACAGTGCTGTGTTTTGGTGTCTGCTAAACCTTTAAACACATTAATCTGTTAGTCCAACTGGACTTCCTTGATCATAGTTCATGTCACACTGGTACCTTAAACAACACACCCCTTAAGCCACTACCTCTAATGTGGGGCTATTTTTGGTCTGAATCCACACTTAGACCTCAAGGATACACATACTGGATTTTGCTGAGAAACATTGATGAAAACATTGTCCTTGTTTAGTTACAGATAGTTCATTTGATTAGTTTGATTAGAGGAAACAAAAGTTGTATCACTGCCAAAGCATTTTGATTCAGTAGGGATTCCCTAATATGAGGGACATTTGTTCTAATCAGAAAAAATGTGCTTGAAAAGACTGAGGTGTTATCTAAGCATGAACAAACACAAAATGAAATGTTTTTAGAAGGTAAACAGGATATTGGAACTGGGCTGGCAAGATATGAACTAAAATAGATTATTAATTTTGGTCTAAATTTAGACCAAACTAGAAAGACTTCAATTAGTCTGAAAATATCTGGGCTGTGCCAAGAACCAGAGCATAACGGACAGACCACATTCAGGTAGTCAAACAATAGTGTGGATATTAGCTGTTGTCAGGTATTTAAAAAAAACACAATGCACTCATCTAATAGGAGTTCAATTTTACTGTGAAAAAATGTACTTTAATTTCATATTATTTAAAATGGCACCTATGCAGTATGTTTAATCTGTACCATCTGTCTAAACATTGTCCTTCCTCCTGACAGTTCTATCATGCATGTGACCAGCCAGGTATCGTGGTGTTTTGCATCATGGAGTATGATGTCCTGCAATTCTGTGACTTCCTCGGCTCGCTCATGTCAGTGTGGGTCACTGTCATTGCTATGGCGAGGCTAAAGTCCATCATAAAACAGGTGAGTTCCTGCTGTAATTCTACCTAGTTATCCTTAAATGAAATGAATAAATGCAAAGCTTTTCTATGGAACTGTAGTTTGTCAAAGAGCAGTGGGTGTAGAAAAAGTTTGACCTGATATTCAAAGTGAATGCTGCTTTTGTTTGCATTTAAATAAAACTTTAATTCAAGTGGTTTAAATCATGACAAAGTGTAAGTGTTGGGAGCTATCAGATCATTTCTACCTCTCAAAATTGTGAATGTGTCGGATAGGTAAAATCACCACTTCTTAATACATTTTCATACATGATACATCATACATGACACAACATGAATGTACCATCTGACACAGCTAACTAACAGACTCAAATAACAGACAAGACAAGACAATACATGTGTACAAACAGCATCATTAATAATAGAGACTAATGAACCCATATTTTTGTTATGGCTACATCCAAAGGGGGAAGGTACTCTACCCTCGGATGTTTTATTATGAGCTGATAGTGATTCAGTCTCAACCCTGCCAGCTCATATGTCACTTTCCCTCCATTTAAGAGGTTTTCCCCGCCCGTTGCCACTGCATAACAAGACGATGTCACCACCTTTAGCTCCCAACCCAAGGCTCTGACTGCCTGGTTGTGTTCGATTTTCTTGACAAAATGTTAGACGTAGGCAGTGATTGGAACCAGACATCTCCTGACCATAACGCACGTCCACTGTCATGTGTTGCAGTCTGGCAGCACTTCAGCTGAGAGCTCCAAGTTAGTGGTGGACAACTCGACATAAGCCCTGAGGTAAAGAGGGATTAGAGGACTGAGAAGGAGAGCAGTAGAGCTACGCAAGAGAGCTATAAATGAGTACCGCATATGCCTAAATTTTGAGTAATAAATTAAAAGATCAATGTGTTAGAATCAACGGTGCGTGGTGCTAAATTCTCTGGTTGTTGACATATTGCGGTGGAAAACACTAACAGGTGCACCTTCTCCCTGGGTCACTCCCTGGCTGCGCACCAAGATGGAGCAGTCTCAGGGAAAGTGTATGTGTGTGTGTGTGTGTGCGTGTGTCCACGTCTAAATGAGACAGAGAGGGGGGGGGGGGAAGAGGGGGTGGAGTAGTGGGAGGGAGGGTGAGTATACGAACATCTGCTGTCCTCTAGAGTTTTCATTTTTGCTGAGCGCTGCAGTACGCAGTCACTAATCAAATCGCACATGTCAGGACTGGCAAGTGGAAAAGTGTGTGTGTGTGTGTGTGTGTGTTTTTACTTAAGAGAGACAGTGTGTGTTTGTTTGCTTGTGTATGTGTGTTTGTTTGTTTATGTCCATGACCACAGCAGCAGCAGAGGGTGAAGGACCCAGGAGCACCTGATACTGTGGTGTGTGTGTCCGTGACATTTGGACCTTCAGAGGTTTAAATGTCCTCACAAGCATGTCAGCAGGATATCTTAGAAGGACCTCTTTTCTGGTTTACATAAAGAGCTTCGAGAGATTTGTGAATCTCAACTCATATCAGAATCATATGAATTAATTTAAAGGATAATTATGTTGCTGATGAAGTACAACTTAACAACCATTGTTCTCACCAAAGTAATTGTTGAGATCTGGGTTAAGAAACAGGGTATGAATCAGGAGCATTCAGATCATCAGAAAATCTCAAAAGAAAAACTCTTCATTAAGAGTTCAAACTGAAAGCAAGAACACCCGAAGTGTCAGTTGCTCAGAAAACCTGTGTGTGTGCACAACCACAGCAGGTACAGTCAGTCAAAGTTGAGTAATAATTTTATTGCTCACCTTTGTTTTCCATTTTAAAACAAGTATGATTCCTCTGGATGATTTTAAAACCCGTCATCTGGCTGCTTGTGTTTCTTGCCCTGTCAAACTTCTTTTTAGTGATGTTGCCCCAGATTTTAGCGTTGAACCTGGTGTGTACAATATTGCAATTAGTGACAAGAATGATGACAACGCCCTAGGTTGCAACAACAAGCTGGATTTATTTGTTTGAGTCCAACATTGTTATTCAAATTAGGCATAATGTAACACGGTTATGTGGGTTAAATGGGTTTTAAAAAAATCATCATAATCAACAATCAAACAATCAATGCAGTGCAGTTCGAAATTTATACCTTAAAACAACCTCAGAGGCAACCAATCACAGGAGTGGAGACCTATATAATCAGAGCAAGGAGATGCGAAAGCACGGACGATAATGCAGAAACATAAAATTCTCATAAGATTCAACAAATAAGCATGAGATTTGTTTGCAAGCTCTTAAAGCTAGTAAGTAGATCTTCGTGCTCAGATGATCTTCACCATGTACTGTTCCCAAACGTCAAGAATGAACATCCATCCAGATTATTTTTATGCTTTAGTGACATGTTTGTTCAGTTTGGGCCTTGTAAGCCATCTTATTGTGTCACTGGTGTTGGGTACGTTGTAATCCCCACATGCACAAATACAGTATAAGTGTAAGCATGAAAATATATTGGATGTGGCAGATAAAAATAGACCTTCTACCAGTATTCCAACAAGCTCGTCCGTCACGATGACAGATAATGATTCATTATAGCGAAGGCCCCGCCCGCAAGCGTCCATGCATTCATGCTTGCATACAATACATGTATACATGCATGCTTGGGTGCTGCTGTATGATTCTGCGGTGCGCCATGACTGATGACGGTTGCTGCACAGAGTCCTCAGGCTGCACCACGCTGCTCCTCTCCTCCTTGGTGTGTGCCAATTAGTCCTGTTCCTCTGCAGGCGGGTCATCCCTCCCCTGCTCGAAAATCCCCAATTTCTCCTCACGTTCCCTACCAGACAGAAGAATGCAGACCCCAGGCATCCTGGCCAGGCTTAAGTTCTCCCAAAGCATGTGTAGCACAGCTTATTGATTTTTCCCCTCTCACTTTATCTCTTTTATATCCCATGGCTTTTTTGTCAAATTGTGAGCTTGGCAAAAAAAAAAAAAAAAAAAAAAAAGGGACAATGAAAAAAGAAAAAGTTAAAATGGTATTATTTATAGAATGGGTCTCTCTATTGTTAGCATTTTGTTTCCATTGTTATATTGTGGCTCTCACATATAGAAAGATCTGTATATTTTACAGAGAAAGCACTTTGAAATGCCAGTTTTGATTTCAGCTGAACTGAAGCTGACAGTTATTTTCTGTAGTGACCACTTCCCCACTGATATATTAAACTGATGGCATGATTATATAATGACAGGCTTTTACCCTCTGTAACACAGATCTTCATTCTATTTGTCGAGAGCCAAGTCTTGTAGTAACCTTACAGAATGAGGCTGCATTATTTAATATTTTTCTTATTGTCAACAAATCCCATGAAAAGACCAAACATATTAAATGTATTAAACCATTTCTTAGTACTCACTTACTTTACTGCCCCCTGGTACTCTGCCCCAAGACCATTCATTCCTACAAAGATGCAAATCTAAATCAATATTGTTTCATTAAAAAAAAGGTATAATCTCTAAGATAACTAGGCATTGTAGCTTTGTTTTACTAAAGCAGGAGTAAATAATGTATTTCCTGGGATGTTTCAGCTGTGGAATAATACACATATGATAGTCAAGGATAATATGTGTGGGACTGAGTCAAAATAAACAATATAATATAGTATATCATGATAACAATATCATCCAATACAACAGTGTGGCTCACTGAGGTGTTTTTGGACAACAATGAAGCTCTAAGGCAGAGAGGAATAAGCTACAGTATATCAGGTTTTGGATACACAACTTGTTAGCAGGATCGATCCATTGTTGGTGTCATGGATGGATTATGAGACAATGGGCCACAGATGTGTAAAAGCCCCCCTTCCCATAGAAGCAAGACCCCCAGACTGAAAGATACACAGAACATTGTTTGTAGTCAGTTCATTTTGTGTTTCTTTGTGATTGTTTTTCATCTCCTTTGACTACAAGCGTCTCTCTGTAGTTGTTTTATGTCTCTTCCAAGTCATTTTGTCTCTCTTCGTAGTAATCTTTGTGGTCATTTTGTGTCTCCTTGTGGTTTTTTTGTGTCTCCTTGTGGTTATTTTGTGTCTCCTTGTGGTCTTTTGTGTCTCCTTGTGGTTTTTTTGTGTCTCCTTGTGGTTATTTTGTGTCTCCTTGCAGTTGTTTTGTATCTCTTTATAGTCATTTTGCATGTCTTTGTTGTTGTCTGTATGGCCCCTCGGGCCCATGGGCTTTTGCCCAGTAGGCCTGTTCAGGAATTAATCCATGGCTGGTGTTGGTCTTTTTCTGGGATTTGTTTACAATAAGAAAAATATAAAATATCTCCAGCCCTAACCTGTAAGTATTTATAAATATGGTTTATATGTGGTTTTCCAAATAGGTTTGCTGTTTAGGTGACATAACAAAAAACAATGACAAACTGTTATAGTGCTTTACCAGAGTGACTAACTGAACTGAACTGAACTGAACTGACTTGGACCCGCAGCACAACACTTTTCTTCAGCAAGGCATATATTTCTTTTTCCTGCCTGTTTGTAGTACATTCAGTCTTTTTTGCAGCAACACAGTTCTCCACTAGACCTCCAATGGCACGATGTCACCAGCTGTGTTCGGAAAAGTAGAACTCTCACAGCCACAAAAAAACAGGACACAGGTGCAAAACAGGAAAGAACGCATACAGGAACTACAAATCATCTCCTGCTGCTTTTGTAACCGCCAATCACTACCAAAAATTTGTGATATAACTTTGAAGCCTTTTGTTGCCATTTTTCTACTATGTGTGGGTAGAAGATTGTAATTTACCGCACACATCCTCTTATTCACTGGGGATGTAGCAGTGTTGACAGTGTTTGTTAAGGGCTCTTATTGATCCATGTGGTTTTTGTCAAGGTGCTGTATCTGCTGGGGGCGATGTCTCTGTCCATGGCTTTGCAGCTGGACCGTCATGGTCTGTGGAACCTGCTGGGACCCAGCCTGTTTGCTCTGGGCATCATGGCAGTGGCGTGGGTAAGAGAAATTCATATCTTTGCTGCACAATAGAACAGCAGACTACAGCTAAAAATAGGTTTATTTCATTATGAGTTTACTTTCATTTGAAAAAGAATTGGTAAGAGTTTATTGATCTTAGGGGGGAAACTCAAATGTGGCAATAGCAAAGGGATAGGCTAAGAGTTTAGGAAAACAGATAAAGAATTATGTGAATGAAATAAATGCAAATAAAATAACAAACTGGGGAAATAAAAGGATGACATCACAAAGCTACTAAATTATTTGTACAAAAGAAATCCAGAGAGCCACAACACATGAAAAAACAAATTAAAACCGTTTATGGTAATTTTGAGAATTGGTAACATACAGTTTCTCTGGTAAGACAGAATATTCTTCTGATCTCTGAATTTCAGATCCAAAGACAGCTCTATTCTCCACAAAATATTTCTACATGTTCACACAGTAAAAATCTACAGCTGCTCTTCAAGGGATATTTTTTACACCAGATAAAATATAATTGTTTTAATACATAGAGTAGTATGTGTTTGACATTCATGGCCAAGCTTGTTTAAACATGCAGATGACACATGTCAGCATCATTCCTCCATTGTTTCCTCATGCCAGCAAGTGTAAAACGACTTAATCCGTCACTTAAGCTAACACAGGGCTGGAACATGTGCATGGCTATAAACAGTGGGCTTCTGACCAATGAAGCTATTTTACATTAACATCGAAGGAGCTTTAAAAGTTTTGCAGCCTGTGGGTATTAGTCATGGGTTGTAGTTCCATTATAAGTCAGCTTGTACTTTCACTGACTCTTCTTCGAGTCATAATGTGCTCCCTGAACTGAGAAGATAAAAAATAATAGTCTTTCAGGCAAGGTTCTTCAGAAAAAAAAAGCCTTTAACACCAAACCTCTGACATGAGTTTGAAAACAAGGTTTGTGGCTTCCTTGGAGAAAGCTTTGCATTGAATAAAGTGTGGGAGTCATAGCTCTGAGAGTTATCTTTCTGCGAGCTGGAGGATCCTACAGAAACAGTGGAAGATGAAGCACTGTTTAATTCCACCATGTAAACCCTCCAGCTTTAGCACCAAAGGTAGGAGACAGTATAGACAAGATCCTATATATTTTTTTTCTTTTCTGAAATTAACAATAGAGCTTCAGGATTCGTGCACAGCACTATTCTATCATTCAAATGTGAGGGTATTCTGAGATTTACATAAGGCCATTGGCTTCCACTATTTGGCTGGTTTTCTTTAGGCTTTGGCACATTTGTAATTCAATTATGGACATATTGACATATGTTATTTGACAAATATAAAATGCATGGTCTGGTACAATATCTATAGAATGGAAGGATACACAGATTTTTTGCAGTGTCAAAATTGTCTGTCTGAAACAAAGACAATGTCTGATCTTCCCATGGCGATGAACCACATAGTGCCAGGTCGCAACAGTAAACTCCACACAGCAGTTTTCCCATAAAAGTCCCTTGGATCTCATGCTAATGCTGCAGTTTTTCAAGATAAACCTGGGCTCATGCTTTGATTACTTGACACTTCATAATTTATCAGCTGTTCAATAGCGTATGTCTGCATTTCAGCATTCTTTCCTCAGTGCCTGCACCTCTGAGTTTGAGTGCCGCTCATTTTCTACAAGAGCCCTTTCATTTCAGCTTGTCATGTTTCTGCAAAGCCTGGCATTCTGAATGTTCCCAGACACAACCGAATTAGATCAGTCAAGCAGAGGCCACGGAGCGTGTGCTGCTTTGCAGGGGTGTCATGAGCAGTAAGAAGAAGGGGAGAAGCTCAAATTTGTCAGTGCCAAATATCCCTAATTCTCCAAAGTAAATGAGGTCCCTGACTTATGCTTGAAAAGACTATCCTGGGCTGAAAGTGTTTGTCTTAACTAAAAAAAAAAGAGGAAAAGGAGGAAAAGGAAAAACACATTTTGTGTTTTTCCTCACTTCACTTCACTTCGATTATTAACCTTAATTTAACCTTAATGCATACAGCATAATAATTCAATCAGCCATTTTGCTGGTACAATACATGTAATTAGTTTTGTCATTCATGAACAGATTAAATTTCCCTTGACAATGTAAGGAGTTTTGATTGTAATGTTTGGGTAGAAAATATAATGCAAGCAATCAGCATTTATGAAGCGATGACAATAGAGACTGAATACAATAATGAAGCACTCTCTGAACGCTGTTTAGAAAGAAATGAAATGTCCAAGTCTCTCTGAGCCACACTTCCGGCAGTTGTGGCCACTTACAGAGAGAATGAGCGTATTTACTGGATTAAACAAATGAAGACATCAAGTCCAGTTAGTGCCAAACAGAACATGAGCATAAATAACAAAATAGCTGAAGTGGTGACTGGCCAGTTACTGATGACCGACATCTATCAGCTGATTGTGGCCATTGTTATGGGTTTTTATGCTGCAAAAGTAGGCATGAATACAAATTCCAGACATTAAAAACAATTGAGATTTATGAAGAGCCCTGTCCCTCTGTTCCTCCAGTCTGAGTGAACTGCCTGCTGCTCCCTCACTGAAATCCCACTGGTCTCAGTTTTTTGAATGATTGCTACCCGTGTGATCTCCCATTCTAATATCTTGTTGCTACATAAAAGAAAATAAACCGTAAAATGCTTTATTTTATGGGTCACTTAGTTTCCTGATAATTTCCTGCAAAGAAAATTGATATCTGACTATTATTTTTTGTAAGTTTCTTGGAAAGGGCGCTTTAATTTGAGACTAATTACGAGAAAAATTGAAATGATATTAAAATCGCACAATTGGCACATTTTATTTTCAAATTCTAGCATAGCCAAGTGAGTGCTTCAAGCTGGAATTATAATTATACTTCTGCAGAGATATGGGCAGAGGCTCATAGAGAAGCCAGTGTGCTTTCCTCCCACATCTCAACAACACATAGTGCTGACCTGCACTTCAAGACAGTTCAACATCCTGTCAAGAGCCCTTCTGTATTTTTTCTTGCGGAGTATAGCTGTACATTTCGGCATAGTTCTGCCACAAGTGATCTACTAGCAGAGCAGAGGATAACGGAATTCTTCAAGGCACTTTATATTGTTGCCCATCTTGTTATTGTCTCAGCCATTTATGCTGATGAAGCCAAAGTAAACAGAAATTAATAGCTTCCCATAAACGTCATTCACTCATATATTGGTATTATTGTCATTTCTTAGCTCAACTACATTAGAGGGTATTGATCAAGCATTCTCATTTAACATGTTATCTTATCTATAACCTTATAATTACACAGGCTTGTCTAGGAAACCTCATAAAAATGAATAGTTACACATCCATTCCATTTAAGGAATATACTAAAAAAAGCGTTCAATACATTCCTTAAAAGTTTTGTGACATCAACTATGAAATACATCTTAAACAACAGTTTGCTATATTAAACCTGGGGGCGATGAGGTTGAAAAACATTGTGTTATGTGTCTGTCTGCCTGTCAGACGGTGCGCACCATCCGTCGGCGGCGTTGCTACCCACCCACCTGGAAGCGCTGGGTGTTTTTCCTCTTCCCCGGCACCATGATCGCCACGTCAGCCGTGGCCCTCTATGCCTTCGTGGAGACGGAGGAGAACTACTTCTACATCCACAGCATCTGGCATATGCTGATTGCAGGGAGTGTGGGCTTCCTCCTGCCGCCTCGCGCCAAGCCCGACGCCAAGGTCACCCCACTGAAGCGTAGGCGGGGCTGCGGCTATCAGCTGTGCGTTAACGAGCACGAGGAGCTGGGCCTGGTGGACCCTGCCATCATCTCCATCAACAGCATCTGTACCAGCTGATAAACTCCCAGCCTTTTACCTTAAAGACACTTCATTGCCTTCTTTTACTTGGGAAATTCACACACGGGAAATTAAGCCACAGAACTTGAAAAAGCAATGTAAATACTTTAATGCAGATATGACACATTGGAGTTCTTTTTTCTGTTGTTATTGTCATGGTGATTACTATCAATACAACTGTAATTATTATTATCTATAGTTAAAGTTGTTCAGATGAATTGTGGGTGTACAGTGACACACTGTTGTTTGTGAATATGTATTTAAAGTCAAAGCTGAAACACTGCTGCTATCTGACGGTGACTGTAAAACTGCTTCTGTTGGTTATTTATTGGTGGTCTTGTAAACAGGCCAGTTATTTTACTGTTGGGGCACAGGTCAGGGGGCGACACGAGGGGACGTTTATCAAGGGCACGGCTTTTCTGAAATTCTTTTGGAATATATCTTTTGCACTGAGACACAAAAATGTTATTCTGTAAATTTTTATAACAACATGAACTACAGTGGACATCACAAATGTAAAACCTAGTTGTCATGTGGAATGTTAGAATGTCTTTTGCAATTGCAATGTATCGCTTTTACACGAATGTGCTGATTGTTCTTGATGGGAACTATTCCAAAGTCCAGCTGCCTGTTGAGAAGAGAAGAGGGGGGGCAGGATTACTTCAGAGACCTCAAACCAAGACGTCACCTCCCTGTTCTTTTCTGACAGGACCTGTGTGACACCACATTCATAAACAATAAATGTTTTCTTTCTTTGCCTCAGTATTACTTCTGCTTTCGAAGCTTTTAAATATAGTGCAACTGGTGAACTTCCCACAAAGACATCATATTGCAATCCCGGCCCTAATGGAAGCCACTGGTACTCAGGCAGTGAGATGAGACACTGTCAACAGCATCCTCCCAGGAATAGAGCAAGAGATAAATAATTCTTCTACAGAGAAGCAGCATGAAGGCAGCGTCAAAGCATACTGTCGATATCTAGCCTCTCTCTCTTCTTATGTAGGAAAAGGCAGAGCTGCGGGAGCTTTATGACTCTTTGCTTTATTCTTTATTAGGTGTGATCCATCACATCATCCTCTCAGCAGATACTTATCATTCTGCGCACACACCAGGTCTTTTTATCAGATTATTTCAGAGAAGATGAAAGAATTCATTCTTCTAGCAAATGTACATACTGTACCATGAGCTAAGATTGGAAGCCTTGACATCACACAAATTAAAAAAAACGCAGCCCTTAAAGGAGCGGCTTGACATTTGGAAAATATGATAATTCAGTTTGCTGGGGTAACAGCTAGCCCCTCATAAAACCACAGCATAGTCTCAACACTGTGCTTACTGCGCAGAAACAAACAAGCTACTATGTGTTAATTAGTGAGCTTTAGAGGTGCTGGTAGGTGGTTTTTGTTACCTCTGGACAGATGAGCTGTTTCCCACTCTTTCCCGTATTTATGCTACAGATGGGTGTAGCTTCATGTTTACCGAAAAGACACTAGAGTGGTATTGATCTTCTCATCTAACACTCAGCAAGAAACAAATAAGTGTGTTTCACAAAATACTGAAGAGGCTTTAATCCATATGTTTATAATAATGTTTCAATTGACAGCGTGAAAACAGTATGTAAGTGAAGAGAATTATCAACTGAATCTACAGCTCCCCTCTGCTTTACTGAGCTTGTGGTGATTTTCAGCTCAGTGTTTAGCTTTCCAGCGTGACACTCTCATTCTCACTGTTATCATAGTGTCATTTTTGGCCACAGCAGGCAGCAGTTTTAGTGAAAGAGCTCTGAAAAACCTGTTCAGCACCAAACAGCAGACAGACACCATTAGAGAGTAGTTGGTGAACATAGTGGAGAATTTAGCAGCTAAAGTCAGTCATGTCAAGTCAGGCCAAGGTACTTGTCAAGACTTGACTTGACTTGAGCAGCTAAAGAACCAGATATTTCCCTCAGGAGCTGATGGAGACCAAAAACAGAGCTAAAAGAGAGTGAATTTAAAATAAATTGCACAATAACTACTAAATGTTTGTCAGAGGGTTTGCCATGTCAATTCCCAAGATGCTAAAAACTCAGTCATTGTAGGTTTAAGAATATTCAAATAAACATAGACTAAAAGCAGATGTTAGCAGTGATATTTATGTACATTCACCGAATGATTAAGCTGAGAATCTTACAATAAACCAGAGACCAGCTAGTTTCTGGTGATACACAAGGAACACACAAACACACCCTGACTCTAATGACCCATTCATCATTTTTGTATCCAAGCTTTTTATTCAGAGTGAGATAGAGGAGAAAGAAAGAAAAAACAAATTCCTCTTTTTTTCTTTTCTTTTCTTTTCTTTTTTTTCCTTTTTTTACCAGAACTGCCGCTGCTGCAGTTAATTATGTATCAATTCTCTTCTTGAAGTGTTTCTGTTGAGTATTGAAAATGTGATGGAATGAGGTCACCGGAGGGTATTTAAAGTCCTTACATTAACCTTTCTACTCTACACCCTCTGTCCAAAAGGGAAAAAGACAAAATGTGTATAGAGTTTTCAAGTCTTACTGAATAAGGGACAGGAGGAATATGACTAATACACAATGGAAGGGCTTCATTCTTTTGTCAAAATTTTGTTGAATCAGACTCATCTTTATATCCTTTTATTATTTATATCCTTTTATTATGTTAAGGATTATATACTGAACAACAAACAGCCCAGTCTTTGTTGCAGTCGTCATTTCATTAAAAAGAAATAAAAATTGGCCCTCTTCCCCTTTTTTAGCCTAAGCAGATAATTTGAGAAACACTGTTCTAAAAGGATCCCAGTGATTTTGAAAAGAAAAATAAAGAGCTATTGAAATGCAAAAGGGAGCACTGGTTACATCAACACAAAACTTTGCAAAGCTATATATCACTCCCCTGTCACTTCAATGAAAAATGAAATTCATGCAATAAAAGACTCAGTATTCCAAGTGCAGAGTGCACCCCTTGGCGGGAATAAAAGGCCTGTGACTGCACTTAATGAGACAAATTAGACCAAAAATGACAAGGTCTTAGATATTGAAATTTCAAACACATGATATTCCTGTACTTCCACCACACATGAAATCAAAGCAAGTACCCTCTTTGTATTCATGGATTCTTGGCTAACATATCTAACAGGATTATTACTTTGACACACCATAACCTACAGCACTAGAGCAATTTCAGCTCAGCTTATTTGCATGGGTGTTTTTCTTTGGGTAAATCCTGCAGGCTGAGTACAGAGCTACTGTACTGGACTGAAAAGTTATGAGCTGCACTGTGCCAAAACACGACTTTGCTACTTTTTATTTTATTTCACACTTTCTACATTACATTCTACCGTCCACATGTTGCTGGTCCATCTTGTTCTAACTAAAAGTTTACAGTCATGTAAGTTATCCTGTGAGGCAGTTCTTATGCTCATGTCACTATGGTAATAATGCTAATAATGCTAACACACTGCGTCTCAGCAGATTTTTAGCATGCTAACATTGGCTAAACAGCGCTAAATGCAAAGTACAGTGCGGCTGAAGCTTGTGGAAATGTCATTAGTTTTGGATATATTTCATCTCATCTTCATTTTAAGCTCTGAGCATTTTTTTAATTTTGATGTGATGATGGTGCTGTGGGGTTAAATCCTGGGGATCACCAAAGATACTTCCTCAGGAGATCATCCTAAGAGAGGCGTGAGTGTGTGTACCAAATTTAACGGCAATCTATCCAATAGTTTGTTTTAGATATTTCAGTCAAAAATACAAATGTCAACCGGCTCTTTTTCCTTGTGATCGATCCAAATTTGTTGAGAATTTTCAGACAGTTTAAATCATTAAAAAAAAGCTCATCTATGACTTTTATTCAACACAGATGACAGTGATAGCGTATGTGCTGATTGGGCACACATATTAACCAACTTCTTTAATGGGATGTGAACATATTTCAGTGTTCATGTAAGGTGAACCCTGTGCGTAAAAAGAAAACATAGTGTATAATGTTATATTTTTATTGTTAAAAAAAGTTTATTTAAAAGCACCAGAAATAGACTCAGAGGCTTCACAGCAAACACTTGTGATGTTCTAAACTACAGCAAGTAAAAAAAAAAAAATGCTGTGTGAATACCATGTGAAAAAGGGACTCTGAATTTAAATGAACCAAAGCACAATTACAAAGCAGCCGCACAGACAAGTCATATTCATTTGAATGCTAATTAGCAGAACGTGTTGCATTACTAGAGTTCAGAGAATGACAATTTAAAAATCAACATAAGATAGCAAACAGACTTACAAAGAGGAACAATGGATGCAACTGAAGTTGCAGGTACATCTGTCAGAAAAACTGAGAACTATCAGATGCTGCAGAAGGAACACTCCTGAAAATACAACTGCTTATTCCAAACACAGGTTTGGTGAGGCAGTTTGTCTCAGTGAGCCAGATTAGCTTTCAGATTTACTCAGTTTAGAATTGAATTTCCACCTCACCAACAACAAATGCTGCACATCATACACTTCCCAAAGCTGAGGGTTATGACAGAAATGCAATTTGAGCACCATTTGTATCCAAGGTCAGCACAAAAAGATGCATGTTGTGATCTAAGGGGCAGAGACTCTGGAGGGCTGATTGATGGAGAGCTAATTATGAGTCATCTTTCAGCCTCTTTTCATCCAGCAGGGTTTAAATTCAAAGAAAGCCAAAGGATGCATTTAAGCTACAATGTCTGTTGCCCGCCATTAAACATGTTGGTCGATCTGTAATGGTTTGGGCATCCATCTGGTGAGAGTCCAATGTTTGTTCTGCATGATTGCATAGCAACCAGGAAATATGAGGCCATTTTATAGGACCAGATGCACTCTAGGGTGCAAATGCTGTCTCATAATGATGCCAGGTTGGTTTAGATTAAGTTAATAAAGGATCAGTTACATCTTGGATGGACCATTTTTACAGGAAATAACAAAGGCTTGCTTGTTTCTAAATTCTCTCCTTTTTTTCCTCTGTTTTTTCAATGAAGTTTTCACAGAGAGGTCAAAGAGTGTCCAACTGTGTTCCATCAGGAGGCAAAACATTAGCTTTTCCTGCTTCTACATCACATTATCGCTCATTTAAATTGAGCTTGAAACAGCAACAAGCCTCATTTGCCTCATAAGCCAGACATTCTGCATAAAGTTGTGATTCAAATATAAATGAGAGATTAGTTAATGTCCATGAGGGAGATTAAAAGTTAGGAACGAGAGCAAAAGCATTGATGAAGTTGTAATAGCTGCTATAGTTCTATCGGTTAGAGGAGGCAGAGAAGCTCTTCTTTAAGCGCAGCAGCAAATAGCACAGAGACTGAAGGGAAAGCAGAGACTCTCGAGTTTTATCTCAGCTACTGAACTCAGGGCTGCAGGTTAAATACTGTTCTGGGGAACAAGCCCAACAGTGAACATAACAATGAACAGCAGAAGGAAGAACTCTGCTGAGTTTCAAACCTCAAATATAATTTTGTCTGTAGGTTGATACACATTAGTACCAACTGTGATTTGGGGGCTATGGAGGGAATGTTGGTGTAATGTGAATGTACAGTTACATGCTACATCTCAACAGAGCATTGTATAAGTAAACACTGTCCTGTCTAGTTATCCCGAATGGCAGTCTGTTCCCAGTGTGCAGCCACTACCCGCAGGTCTGAACACACAGTGGCTCTCGGTGTGCAGCTGGTCGATATCATGTATAGAGATCCCCAGGCCAAATCCTATTGTTCCTCTTGTCTCTCAGGACTCCTTGTTGCCTCTGTATTCAGTTTTATTCACTGCTACAGTGACCATATTTGAACTTGTGAGTTATTTGCTCATTGCCTTTCCTTATGTAATCTGTTTTAGTGACGTTAATGGGGAATCAGTCTGTCCATCTGCTGGTCCAGAATGAAATATCTCAACAAAAACAGGATAGATTGTCATGAAATGTAATACAGACATGCATGGTGCCTAGAGGTTGAATCCTACTGACTTAGGTGATCCCTGACTTTTCCTCAAGCTCCATGTGAGATCAACATTTGTGGTTTTGAAAGAAGTATTCCAACAGTTATTAGATGGATTGCTGTGAAATTTGATACAGTCATCCTCTGACTTTTCATCTTGTGTCATCATCAGGTCAAAATTTGAATTCATAAACTAGTACTATAGTCAATAGATAGTGAACATGGCAAACATAGCCTGCCTAATTTACATCAGCATGTTAGCACGTTAACAACAGCATTTAGCTCAAAGCACCACTGAGCCTATAAGTACAGGCTGCTAGCGTGGCTGGATACTATCTGTGTGAATCTTAGACTATCTGTGTAGAAAAAAATATTCCATTCTTATTCAGCTGATATTAATAATTCAGATGTTTTGAAAGTTTTGCACCAAAGTACAGAGGACAAATGCTTTTTAAGACCTTTATTTCCAACATAATCCACGATTAGGTTGGTACAAGGGATTTGAAAATAGCCTGCAAGCTATCAGCCTCAAGTTCTAAAAGCTGAAATTAAATAAATTGAACTCACATCAGAGTCTGTGTGTTCAGCCATTACATTCACACATAAAAAGGAAGCAGGGGTCTAATTACATCTTTTTTGACATGTGTGCATGCTGAATGCTGATTATCTAACTTCTGTGTCCCATGAGCACTTGGTCCTGTTACCCTGAGATAAGAATTAAAGTGTTATTTCAAAATTATTGCTGGCAACTCATAGATTATCATATTTGAATAAGTATCATGAGCTCTTTATAACACAGTATTTAGGTTCTGACTAGTCTGAATCTTTTATATACTGATCATTCAATGTCACATGAAATTTAAGTTAAGGAGGGTTTTTAAAGTGAATACTAAATAGAGAGGTATAGAAGGGGGAGAAAACTGTCAAAACAGGGCAGATCTAAATAAGTAGCTTCACATCTCTGATTTGGCGGCATTCTACTCCTCCTCCGGATTCCTGTCAGCACATACTGGACCCAAACACATCAAGCAGACAGGCTGGCAGTCTGATGGGACCAGAAAGGTCATGCTACATTTCAGATGCTGTGTAGAGAGGGATCAGCTGAATGTTGTTGGAGCTGAGAGATTTAATAAAGTCTGTCATGGGTATATACAGTGTGTAGCCTTACACAGACATCTGTCATACAGGACCAATTGATGACTGGCTTTTGAAACAGTGAGAAGCCCTCGGGTTTGTAGAGTGCTAATGATGCTTGCGGTTTAAGATGCAATAATGCTGCGACTTCAAAATTAAGGACCCTTGTCCTTGTAGTTTAGTCTCAGATTTGACTGCTGGTCAGAAGGACTGGGGCTTTAATTATCACGCCTCAATGTCAACACTATTGTGAGTGTTAGGATGCCAGATCTCTCAGTGTGCTTTAAAGTTTGCCACAGTTTCATACAAGTTAACGACTAAAAATGCAGTAAGGGCCTTCATAAAATCAGATTTTCACAGGATTTTTTTAAACAGCAATTATGTTTACATTGCATCCTTTGTCTTGTGAAACTGATGCAAGCTGGGACAATTTGCAGTGGTGGAAAAAGTACTGAGATCTAGCACAGTGTAAATACTACCAGTTAAAGCCTGGTATTTATAATTTTACAGAAGCTGATATACAGAAGTAGTTTCAAAACAACTCATAAGGTGTCAGAATGACCCCTGTCATGTTATATGATAACAGCTAGTCAAGGTGGATCTAATTGTACCTGAATTATGTACCATTGGCTAGTCTAATTTATAACATTGTATAATAATTTAAACACAGAAATGTGTTTGTTTTGGATAAAGTTTCAGTCTGAAATGTATCTTGTAAATAAAGCTGTCAGATAAATACAGTACAGTACTGGCACAATGCTCAGGTATAGTACTGTATCTCAAAATCACACCAGCAAATGTATCCCAAGTCGTTTATTTGACTTTTTCTTAGCCTGGGACATGCTGCGACAAAATCTTCCATTTTAAAATAAAATCTAAAATATAAGTAAATGGATATAGTTGCTGAAAGTGCAGTGTATATTTTTCTTCATTTGTTGATATGTACAAAGACCATGAGATGTGGTTGAGAGCTGCAAAACTACTTAATGGACCTCTGAGCTTTGATTGCTGAGTTACACATGTTTCCAAGAAACATCTTCCCTTGCCCAAATGTACAAACCAGCTACAGTTTCCCCAGTGCTTTCATTTTATTGATCTGAAAGCAAGTTGCTGGACAAAAGTGGTACAGCAACATGCCAGGCCAGACTGTATCTTCCCAAAAATTTCTCCAACTTTGTAATTGCAGGGGAGCCAAAAAGCATTTTCCCCTAGTCTGTGGTAGTTATTTCATATCATGAGACACATCTGGCCTCCCTGTTGCCTCCAGGGGTGTCATGCATTATGCTAAATACTCAAATCTATCAGCACCACATGTAGGCTTGTGCCAGCTGCTGAGTGTTATGAAATTATGAAAATCACTTTAAATTATATGATTAAATAAAGTTAATTACTTTAAACAAACTTTGCACCTGCTAAGGTTGTCCTTCATTAGTGATCACTGTGTACCTCACATAGTTTCAAAAGTTTGTAGATATCATCAACCCCTTCATGTAAAAGTGTGCTTTATTCATTTTATGAAGCATTTATTTTTCCCATCTGCCAATCATTTCTTCTATAAAAGACACTATATTCAAATCATGTGAGATTATTGTGTAGCCACCATTGTTTTTATTATTTTTCCTGGGGAATGCATTGCCTGTTATTGGCATCATAAAAACAGGCACCCCTGAAAATTAAAGTTGATATGACAGACAGATTTTTTCCAGCTCTCATCCTTCACTGCCTTCTTTTGGACAGCGAGGTTTGATGTGACCTGCGCTGTGATCTTTTTACAGGGTGTCTGTCATTCATGTCAAGCTCATATCTCAAGCTTGCGGACACTGAGGCTGCACTCATGCCACAGGCCCCCAGACTGCTGCATGTTTGAATTTCATTTCATTATTTTTCTTCTTTGGATGAATTTCAGTGAGGATTTTTTAAATGCAATTTGCAATTTTTAGCACCATGAAATTTTGGACACACATTCATGTTTCCCAGAGGATGAATCCTATCAACTTTGTTGATCATCTGACTTTTCATTTAGTGCCAACAGCAGGCCAAAGTATTCACTCATCCAGTGAAATACCCTCAACGACCATGATGAAACTAAGCATGAAATTTTATACAGACACTCCCATAGGTGTAATTAAATGAATTTGGTGAATAATTTTCCACAAGCAATACCGTGAGGTTGACATTTGTGTCAGATGTTTAATTCTAACAATAAAATGATGTTTTATTCACTTAAGTGATTCCCTGACTTTTAATTTCTGTCATCAACAGGTCAAAATTGTAATTTATCTGATACTTTGGATTATGAAATACCTTCAAAACTAAAAACATCCCCATGGCCACAGACTCAGTGTTGTTTGTGTAGTTTAGAGTGCACTGTAAGCCATATCCATTACCAACATAAAGTGATGGTGGTGGTGAAACAATAACAAGAGTATCCGATGGAACAATTTAATTAATTGTGCCATTAGATGCCAGCTGTCTTACTTTCTTTTCTTCACTGTGTCTCATTCCCCTTCAGTCAGCCCGATATGTTGGCTTGACTTGGCCAAATTCCATTAATTTGAAAGGTCTGGCAGGTAATATGATTAACTACAAAATGTTTGACTATGATGTTATGTACTTTCCTCAAATGTACCACATAAATTTTCTACTCTGTGCTTTCTAGACAGTTGGTGATTTGAGTAACTTGACTGTATGTCGTGCGTGCATGTGTGTGTGTGTGTGTGTGTGTGTGCATGCATGTGTGTGTGCTGCAGCTCCCATGATGCTACAAGTAACTATGCCTTAACAAGCTCCACAGCCTAGCGTGCAGTTCCACTCCTGTGGAGAGGAGGACATCCTGATTGGCTCATTCTTTGCTATACCCCTGCAGTCCTCCCAATTAGGGTCTCCGAATATTGCTCTGGGAGGTGAGGGATGGGGAGCCCAGAAAGTTGGGTCAATCACTGTCTCGAGCCTGGTCAGCTCCGAACAGCTTGTTGCTGTTCCTGTGGGTTCTTCGATGGAGAAGATGGTGTGTTGTTGGTACACGGGAAATGTAAAGTGTTTTGTAAAGCAAATTTGTTGTTATTCTTTGACAGTTAAGAATATGCTGCTATCCTAGAAATGATACTCAAATAGTTGCCAGTTGGAAAAAAAAATGTTTTTTTATAAGTGGAAATGTGCCAATGCTGAGGCAGTAGCAACATTTGCTTAAGCTGCAATATGGAGCTTTTTGGCATTAAAATGGCAATACTTAAAAAATTGGGTCTGTTCCACATTATCAGCCCATGCAGGCCTTGATCTCCTTGTTCACCTGTTACTGGCTCTCAGTGATATTCAGGATGTTTTTGTGGCAAAGACATTTGCTGAGGGTGTGACATCTGGTTAGGATGAGCAGGTGGAAATGTTGTCGGAGAGCAGCCAGGAACACAAAAAAAGGGGAGTTAAGTGGATGGCAAAGATAAAAATGAAGACAACACATGTTCATTAACAGCACATCGAAATGATGATGCAGCCACTTACTGTGAGGCAATTTTTACAGGTTTTTTTTTTTTTAGACAACATGCACATTCTGTTCCTTTTATTTGTTACAAACCTGTCACTCTGCCCTGTGTGAACACTTCAAACTCCTTTCTTTTCGAGTCAACCTACTGTAAACCAGTGGTTCCAAACCTTTTTGTTTTGTGATCCTCTAAAACAGGGATATGCACATGCTTGTGAGTTGTGAGCAGTTCAAGAGTAATCTTCACGTCTTGCAGGGTCTTATTTGAATACATTTTAGAGTTTTGAAGCTGTAAAGCATTTTCTGATCTGACACTCCTGTCAACAGGACAACATCATTTGTCTGTAACTTAAAAAAATGATTAAACAATATTGTTGAAAAATAACAAAACATAATTTTGTGCAGCAGGAAAGTCTAAGAGGGGTTTAAGCAAGAGTAACTGGACATGGTTGTAGATTCCTGAAGCCATTTCAACTCTCATCCAAGAGGCTTCTTCAGTCCTGGGTTCAGCAAGATGCCTGTGAAGATTCTCGGTCACCCAGGTCATGGTTGTCCAATCAGTTCTCCACTTCCTGGATAACTATGACCTGGATGACTCAGAATCTTCATCGCTGTTATCCCAATGAGTCTTGTACCAATGTACCAATATTGTTATTGCCCTTCACAAAGACAACTATTCTCAAACACTCAGTGACGTTTACACCAGACTGCACTGAAATCTTAACAGAATATTGAGGTCAAGTTATTACCAACAACTGAATACTTTTGTCTCTGGAACATGACAGTATGGATATTTCCTGCAGTGAGTGAGGACAAAGAGACAGTTTAAATTAATATGTAGAATAGGGAGACATTAAATATGTATTTTTTGATGACAAGGCAGCTGCAGCACTCTACACTGTGTCCAGTCGTGGAAGACAGAAAGACAGAGCATTGGAATAATAGGGCGGATATGATATAAAAGTGTGAGTAATTATTGGCATTATCAAAAATGCAGACTAATCTCATCTTTGTCCTGTTTTCAAGCTGATAAAAGTCATGATTGATCCTGTTTTTTTTTTTTTTTTTTTTTTTTGGACAGCTCTGCAGTACATTCTGGCATAGCAATGAAAAGAGATGCTATGCTGATAAATAAATTTTAGTCAGGGGTTTAAAAACGAGATCTTCTAAAATGTGGATGTGTTAGAAAAATGTGTTTTCCAGTGTGGAGTGCTTAGACCAAAAATATATACTGTCTAGATGAATAGAGGTAGACAGGGGAGAAAATATTTTCACTGTTTGATTTACTTTGTGCAGATCAGCATTTAGTTAAAACTGTCTTCTTCAGAGTACCATCCTCCCAATCACAAAGTGAGTCTATATAAAAGGTCACACATACACAACACAGATTCTTCTAATTAACCGCTATCATCAATCAGTGTGTACTTTAAAAACCAACCGGTACATCACAGCATGCAGACACTTTTGTTAGCCTGGATTTCAGCCTCTTTTTTTCTAACTTGGAGAGAACAAGCGGTGAGAATAGATAATTTCACTTCATCTGTGGTCGTAATGAACACAGGTGCACCCCAGAGGTGCATCCTTAGTTCACTTCTATATTCACATTTCACCCATGACTGCATTGCAAAATATGATAGGGACCGCATCATTAAATTTGTGAGCAGCAAAACTGATAGAGGGAATTCAGAATAATGATGAGTCCTTTTCACAGAGAGGAGTTTGTGTGACTCACTGAGTGGTGAAGTGAAAATAAAGTTGATTTAAATGCCACCAAGATGAAGGAAATCATTCCTGACTTAAAGACAAACAGCAGAGAGCACACTCCTATTATTGTTGATGATGCTGGTGTAAAGAAAGTAGGGATTTTTTTACACATTGTTAGGGGTTCAAATATCCACTGTCCTCACTGTGCAGCCGCTGGCAAACAGGCTTGGCAACAATTGCAGCTGGTCTAACAGTCAAGATTTCCATATTATAGAAAACGGTACTGATGCAGACTGGAGGCTTATAGACAAGGACATAAAAACAGCACATTAAACAGTACGGGAACACAGTTGCCATCTGTGGGTGTCATTTAGGTGCAGTGATAGGGAGATAGTCACAGATGCAAAACCAACAGGGCGACAGACTGATCACTCCAATCTCATCAAGTAAAAGCTATCACTGGAAGTGCTACTCTGTGAGCAATGCAAAGTATTTTGTATCCAAAATATTTAAAAACAGCTTTTATTCTCACACGGTCTAGATTTTTGAATTTTTTTGCACCAGTTCATTTAACAAGCAATTGAACATCATTGACAGTTCAAGCAGTTTTTGTATTTGCTTCATCAAGGGCTTTTAATCCCGTTACGTGTTTTTGTCCTTTTTCATGTATCCTTTTCTTTTATGTATCCTGTCTCATGTTGTATTTCCTTCTTGTCATGTCTTAATAGTTAGACACCATCTTGGGCTTTTAAGGCTTGTGTTGGGCATTTTTCACTTTTTTGACGTTATGTAGACCTGACCAAACGATTAAAGGTGCTATATGTAAGTTTTGCTAATGCTACATAGCCAATGTTAGCATTAACAACTTTTTACTTATCAGTCCTGAAGAAATGTTGCAGGTCCAGCATTTCTTTACTCAGCAAGAGCTGTCTCCAGCAGTGGGAAGTTATGCTAATGTTAACTGTTTTATTTCTATCTCTATTACCTTTTTTCTTTTTCTGAAGTTAGCAGGATAACAAGCAAGCCACGGCCCATACCGTCTCATAATACCATCTTGCAATAGTGAGTCACTGTAGCATCCAGCCTGCCGTCAGTCCAACATGTGAGGATGAAGAAACAGCACTGCCCATAGTGTGTATTCCAACCATCTTGCAAACACAACAATGACTGAAGCTCTTGGTAAGTAAACAATTGTTAATGCTAACGTTGGCTATATAGTGATAGCAAAAACTTTCATATAGCATGTTTGATCAATTAATCTAAAAAATAATTGACAGAATATTCAATAAATAAAATTAGCTGCAGTCTTATTTATCCTGTTTTTATGCAAATGAAAAATAACCAAAGTTATATAATGTATAAATACATCATGTAATCGTATGTCACTACATTATTTATATAACTGATACATTGTCCATAATATACACTAAGACATATAAAATGATGTGATATAGACAAGAATTAGTATAAGCTGTCACTAATATGATATGTCATTGTATGTAAGATATATATCATAAGTAATGTAAATTTGTAACTTGCAGATTAACTTTGTAAAATGACAGTATAATGGAAAGTAAACATTGAACTATGTTCACATAAAAGGGGGTGAAAGTCATCATTCAGCTCATTAGGGATCACTTTTGCTGAGTGAATGGATCCACTACGCTGTTTGAGCAGATTTTTAATGTGTTTCTCGCCTAAGGTACCAAGTTGATTGTAAAACCTCAGCCATGGTCAGGTTCTTTCATGCAATACTCCATATTGTCAGCTCTTATGCTCAGATAGACTCCACTGCCCCTGCAACCCTGCACAGAATAAGAAGAGACAGATAATGGACAAATCCCAAAATGAGAACCAGTTCACAGCACTAGATATCTACAATTAGAAAACATGATCAATAATGCTGAAAGCCTGTGCTTGTGCCAAGAGGCATTACAGTGATGTGACCACTCACAAAATAGCAGTCTTAGTGTGTAATTTATGCAGCATTTTTAAAAAAATCTCTTATTCGTTAGATAACCACATCAAGCCCACATTTCTCTCTGAGTCACAGTGGATTTCACTTTAAAGGCAAACATATATTGCTGTTATGAAAAGAAAAACAATGCAAGCTGCACTGGGAACTGCATTACATAAGGGTGATTGAGTCAAATCAAGCTATTGTGGTTCCACAGCCTGTCATAAACAAATTGGTAAAAGCCAGTCATCTTCTTCACAGGAACTGGCCTTTTAAATTGCTGCTCCACAACACACCGGCTGAACCAGTATTTTTCATATGCATAACAACTTAAAGCTTGACAAGTTAAAAGGCAGACTGGAAAAGCATATGCACTTTTTCATAATGACAAATCAACATTGCAGATTATCTGATCTTAGAGAGTACTGTCCATTTGAAGCATAGAAATACATATTTTGTGTGATATTTGACTGGTCAAATAGAGTCTGAAGTAAAATATATGCTGCAAATATTTATATTTATATTTACAAGACTACTACCATGTCCACACAGAGGATGTAGTATGAGCAGCACATTAGCAGAGCAGCAGCAATGGCTTTGTGTCTACACAGGAAGTGTTCAGGCACAGTATTAAGTCACCCACGTTTTGCAGATGCTTAGAACCAAATGCACAGTCACTGTAGTTACACATGTAAAATACAGGAAAGAGACTTCAAATGTGAAAATATGTTTTGGGTCTCATTCATTTGTGGTGTTAGTTCTTAACAGCCCCATCAAATAGTGATTTTCCTCTCTAAACTTCTTGTACTGTGAGAGCATAAAAGTAGATACATGTAGTTAAATGAAACTGTAAAGAGTCAGATTACTTGTGGGCAGTGTAAGACCTGCTGCCTCAGAGCGTAACTGACTTTTTAAACCATCTTGAGGGGAAGTGTGTGGATGAGTGGGAGTGACGGGACTTTCTAGGTCAAGGAAAGTGAATCCCAGAAAAGCTTTTACTTAGAGCAACACGATTTTCTTATCTTGACTTGCCAAAGCCATAATCACATTGTCACTCTGCAAGGCTGCACTATTTATAGGCTTTTCTATTCCTATAAACAGCAAATTACCACGAAAAGTAATCATCCTCCAAAGTCATAAAGCAAGCCAGGCCATTAACCTTGTTGCTGTCCTTCTTTGGAGACAGCTTACATTTTTGGGGGGATTTTAACATAATTTTAACTGCTGGTTGTGTTGTTAATTTTTTTTTAAATCACACTTTCCCTCTCAAAATTTTGAGTGGCTGCTTATGGAAATAAGTGACATGGTGGCTCAGTAGTTAGCACATTTCCATATTTTTACCACATTTGTGTGGATATCTTTTGGATGTTGTCCAAACATATGCAGGTCATTTGGATGGGAAACATATTTTGTCCATAAATGAGAGTGTGAGTGACTGTCAATGTGTTTCAGCCTTGTTATTAACTGGAGCTCTACCCAGTGCATGTTGGAATATACTTCAGGCCCCTGCAATCCAACAAGACAATGAATAATTTACCGTATGGAAAGGTTTACCACAGTCATGCCACCGGTATTAGCTAAATACCATCACAGCCATTCTTCATTTTCACTGTCTGATTCACTTGTCATCTTGTATTGTTATGAAATGCCAAAATGTCTGCAGGATTTTTGCATTTATTTATTCACTCATTCCCTCAGTCTTAAAATTCTGATGAATCCCATACCGCCTCCTACGCCCTCTTTTATGGGTAGACAGCATGCACATATTCCACTTCACTGTGTTTTGTTTTGAGACCAGCCAACTCCTGGTCAAGTAGCCAGAGGCAAACAATTGCAGTTGCATCACAGCATCTATTTGCTTTCAGAGTATATTCAATTGCACAGCTCAATAGTATACTATTGATACCATGATATGAGTCATACGTTGCATATGTGCATATGTTGATAAGAGTGTTAGAGGAAAATTACAGTATTTTTCAATGTGTCTGTCATTCTCATAATTGGCTGCAACTTTGGACTCACCACCTCTTTGTAGAGATTTGGAAAAGACGACTCCAACAGAACAACTAATATTGGGGCAAGCAGGGTGAGTTTCCTAAAGCTTTGTAAATAACCTTAAATTTTACATAATCCTTGTCTCTGAGTCCACACAAAATTTAACACAGAAATTATTATGGATAGGGCATAGGCACCTCTGGGGTAATCTGCCAGCTAACCAAACAGCTGCCTGTTCATATGTTCATGCTGGTTTGTTTACACATGTGAGGCTGTGGGTGGCTGTTGATTCAGTATGTGATCATGCTAGAGAAGCGGTAGTAAATGAGAGAAGATTTGTGTTATTGTCTCCTAAGGAATTTCTGAAAATGTGATGGCTGGGTATCCAGTGGACTATTATGATGGTAATAGACATTCAATCATTTAACTTTGATGGCCAACCTTATTTATTTGAACTATAAAACATAGACCAGGACCTAAATCATGTGGAAGAGAAAGGAATGAAAGAATGAAGGCAGAAAGACAGCAGGGGGATTGTCCCGCAAGAAAATGTACTTCACAAAACTGATGGTGTTTCTGTGGTCACTGCTCTCCAAAGCTGACTGAAAAAGAAAACCTTGCTGCAAAGCTAAGCTTGTCCATGGATGAGAGTGATCCCAGCTGTGTAGCTACAATTAATTATTTTTCCAGCTCTGATCACCAATTGCTGTGCTAGAGACTTTGTTTCAGCCTCACAAAATTTAAACTAGATGAAAAGACAAACCAAACAGTCAGTGCTCAAGATGCTAAGCAAATGCAATCACATCCCCTACACTGCAATCAAGGCCTTTCAGGAGATTTTGTTTGTTTAGCCAACTGGTTGAACTAATTACATCCCTGTGTAGTTAGTTTCTCTCTATGCAAAGTGCAAAGTTATGGTGACCCACGAAACAAGAAAAAATGTTGTAATTTTCCTTTAAGCTAGCCAGCTGTTTCAGAGGTTCATGCCTCCTTTACAATGTGCTGATGTGGGACAGTGTTTATCAGAAACTTATAAATTTAGTAAGTGAGATATTTGTCATAAATCTGTTGTGTCTTTGCTTAGCACATAGTTTATCTAACCAACCTGATTACTTTAAAAAAAAAAAAAAAGTATCACAAATGGGCTTGTTTTTGAGCTTACAGCTTCAAAGCTCTTTTACAATAAATCAAACTGCTGTTTTCCCATTTTGGGTTGTCAGATCAGTTTGAGTTTTCTTGAGTCCCAACAAGGTAACCCACAGCACTTAGCAAGTGTTCTTCGAGTGCTCTGTTGTAGACTTAAATGGACAGCCTATAACCTTCTGCTTTATTGGATGCTGTGAGTACCTGTGCCAGGCATTAGGGTAAATGACTTCTATTTCCCCCAAAAAAACCCAGTAATAGTGCTTAAGGACCTCTGTCCGCCAAAGGTCAGTGTCTGTCAAAGACACTGGCAGTTAAATTAGAAACACGCCACTCCTACTCTCGCTTGACCGCTTGTGGTAGCAGTCCCATCAGGTGTATTAGCTAAAGCGCAGGGACAGAGCTTGTTCCTCAAAAGCAGTTGAGTTTGTAATGCATTTTCTTTTAATACATCAGGGGCCTCTTTGTGGACAAAGACTCTGACTTTGACTCATGTCCATGGAAACTTGACATTTAAAGAGAATTTATGGCTAGAAAGGTTTTGCATTGTCTCCATCAGGAAATGTAATTTTTCATATTTTGTGTCTGATATTGAAGGGTCCCTAGAGAAGGGCACACCACTAGTCCTACAAAGAAAAAAAACAACTCAAAATGAGAAATGGAGGCCAAAATTTTCTATCTAGGCAAGTAATGATGATGTGTTACTGGCTTCAGGAGAAGGCCAAAGTAGAAGGTAGAAGAAAAGGTGAGACTCAAGGGCGGATTGGAGGCAGGGGGCTTTAGGGTGCAGTGTCTACATGCAATTTTCCAGCAGCTGATTTGAACACTGAGTGAATAAAAGGGATTTCTAGTACAGTTTCTGAAACACAAATGGCAGTGAGGACTTGCAAAGTAGATGAAAGGCATCAGACAGTGAGCATCCTACACGTTTTGTTTATGTTACAATAAGTAGTAGCTAAAATCCAGTCCCAACTTTTTAAATCACATCAAATGCATTGTACAAATCAAGAAACAGGGGGTAATGTATTTATTGTTCCTCACTGTTGGGTTGGCTGTATCTCAGGTGTAAGAGTAGGTTGTCCATTAATTGTAGGGTTGGTGGTTTGATCCCAGCTTCTCCTGTCCATTTGTGAAGGTATCCCTGAGCAAAACTCAGAACTGGCTCAAGACCCATTTTCCTGAAAATATACATTTAAAAATCACTAATTTGTTGTTTTAGAGGAAACATACCATCTATCTGGATTATATTTGAGGCAAAGTTTTTTGAGGTAAGTTCCAAGCTCTTGTACCCATGCAAGTCATAGGAATCTGTGCAGGTTGGACAGTGAGAGAGGGAAACCCAGGACTGTGGCACCGAAGACTGGGGTTTGCAGTCTGAGTCCTGAGTGTAGTGATAGGATTTGGCAACACAAGGAATAATCATAATAACAAATTAAGTCATCTTGACTTTTCTATTATTTAACCACATCCATTATCTTTCGCTTACCTTTACCACTTGCTTTGAGTGCCTAAGCATAACCATGAATGAATAATCAGACTTTAGTTGCTTCAAGTATATACTCCTTTACTGAATACTGTAGGTGACAATATAAGAGATGACAGAGAATAAAGGAAAAAGAGAGCAGCAAAGGTCCTCACCGAGTTTCATGGTCAACACCTTAACCAAGAGGCTAGCAAGGTACCCCATAAATATAATTTGTAGGAGATAGGGATGGTATGTGTGGGAAAAATGTCATCGGCTTTGGACAAAATAAATGCCACATACATTACTTTCCATTTTACAGCACACAGTACACCTGAAAACTCTCGTCAAGATTCACTGTACTACAGACCTTGTAATACCACCCAGCCATAAACTGCAAGACTTGCAGACTAAAACTGAACTTGTGAAGCTATGTTGCATAAAGGTGTTCTTTGATCTGGAGCGGCTGTCTAACTCCTTATCAGACAATGGTGTGACAAGAGTGGAAAGCTCTGAGGTAATCTTTGTTATTCTGCTAGAAGTAGTGTTGCCCACAGGGAGAGGATTCCCAGACTGTTTAATCAGCCATATTAATCATACATTATTTATTACAATTACAAGAGCTGTTCTGTGTGCAGCAGTAGCCTCAGCCCTCGAAGGCAACAGCATGAGAAAGAGTGTGTGAATAGATTAAACTGAGCCTTTGGCACTTTTCAAAGAACAAAATGTATCGTTCAGGACCCAGTGAAAAGACATATTTCTATCAGCTCTACATGATGTCAGTCCAGAGGCAAAAAGGAATGACACACACGTTACTGCTGTGTGGTATATCACCCAAAATGTCAGAAATGCCCTGAGAGCCTGCACTTCTCAGCTGTGTCCGTACTTCAAGGCACCAGGTTTAAGCATTAAAGTTGATTATCTCCCCCTAGATACAAATGGCACAGTGGGGTAATGCAATAATTAACTGGGTGAAAATGATGAAAAATGTGTAAAAGTACATGCCTCAGTCATCTTTATCAGTTGCTTGGTTCACTACCATACTTTTTGAGAGCAAGCACCTGCTTTGCCAAACACAAAGCATACCGGAGAGCTTGCCATTACAGGTATTTCTCTAGGCCATCCATCATCATGGCACGGCAGCACTGAGGTATGCTTAGGTGAGCCTGATTAAAGCCAAGGATGCCTCCCGACCCGCTCCGAAGGAAACGAGAGGGGAGGGGGACCGGCACCCCTGCTCCATCCATCTCCCTACTGCTTTATTCATGTGCTATCTGGTTCACTGGCTTTTGCTTCGTGTTCCCTCTCCATTACTTGAATTCTACAGCAGGTGCTGGTGAATTGTGCATGTCTCATTATATGTTTCACAATACCTTCCTCTCACTGCTCTTTTATGTGTAAATGATTGTACCCTGGAAAGATTACCACCAACCATCTATTCACAAAATCCACCTTTTCAGATAATAAGAATAAAATTAACCATTGAATGTATGTTATCTTTTTTAACAGTTCACGAAATATTTTTAATAAAGAGGAGACTACTCAGTCAGTTAGACGGTATCATGATGATGAAAGGTAAAAAGAGATTTTAAACATACAATAATAAATCTTGTTATTTAGAAGTGTAGTTGCATGTTGTCGCAGGGTGGCGCAATACACTGTCCGCACACTTCATATTAGGAGCACTACGTGTTGCCTTTCCAGCACTTCCTCTTGAAAAGGCCCCGTGAACGCGCGGCAAACGTGGCTACACTATTCACGGTATGTAACTCCACAGAACAGTCTTAAAACTTGATGTTTTTTTATGAGTCAACGCTAATAAGCTGTTATTTTACTCAGAATCTCGAATGTGGACGTGAGGGAAACAGCCACTGTCGTGAGTTGAAAAACGCATTCTTTGCTAGCCTGTTGCTAGGTGCTGTGAGGAGAGAGTACGCCACACTTGCTGTCCAGTTAAAACATGTCATAAAACCCAATTGGTACGGTGGCCGACAAGGGTAAACGTACTGCACAACTAAGAAAACACACGGAAAAAGACAAAACCATGGGCAAGTTAAGAAAACATCTTTATCGGTCCTGCTACCGTAAATCGGGGTGATGAGAGTCCTCTGATTTTCCACTGTAGTTGGGTACACATTGTATCATTGCTGTGCTAATCACGTTAGTTATGTATTACGGTATTAATGTAACCCAGTCGTTTGTTTTTGTTAGTGGAACAGCAGCTGCGGGGCAAAGTATTAAAGATGCATTGCATCATTCTGTTGACATTAAAATCATTTGGATTTAGTGGAGTTAATTCACTTTAATGTTTTATAGTACAACTACAGCGTAAGTGAACTGCTTTTGATTGTTTGATAAAAATGTGCATGTTAATTTAGTTAGTGGTGATAATCAAGTTTGTATTCATGCTAAGTGGAGCATATTTAAGTTAAAAGGAGATATGTTACAGGTAAAAAGTGGTTTAAACTGATAACTAATTGATGTGAATATTAAAATACCAACTAATGTCATGATGTGTGGTGATCCAATAAAAATATTCATTAGTTTATACTAAAATACCAATTCATCTTATTGTAATCGAAGTGTATCTGAAGCAGATGATCAGCTCAATTCATTAATTTGGACACCACATAAGAATACATGCACACGATTACCTCTACCAGGGTAGTAGTAGCAGTAGCAGAGCATTCAACTCTCACATTCACAACAAAAAAGGAACTAAACTTCTGAATCTGATCCTGTAATTTAAAGGAGCACTGGAGTTGAGGGTTTCATCTCTAAGTGGAGTCATTTTTGTTTTTCTGCTTTTTAAAATTATATTTGAAAAAGATAAAGTCTTAGCACACAAACATACAAAATGTGGCACATGTGGCAGGAGCTAAGGACAAATGGAGGATTCAAATAGTGGCTTACATAGTTTGAATGTTTACTGTGTGCCCCAGGACTTGATTTAACCGTGCTTAAAAAGTAATCAGTAAAAATCAATTCTAAACAGTTAATCCGGGAGGAGATGCCTGAATTGGAATGGTGTGATTTTGTCTCCTTTTACCAATAAGGATCTGAGGAGCTGCATTCTGAGTAAAGTGGAAATATTAGAGATATGTGACTTGATGCCAAAACAGAGCATTACAGTAGTGTAGCCCAGGTTTTAAGAAATCAGGAAAGCAGCAATTGCATTTTCCAAATTAAAAATTTTAATAACTTAGAATAACTAGAAATTGGTTTTAAAAGGAAGAATGCAGAACTACACTCCGTAATCTTAATAGTGGTCTTTGTTTGCCATTACATAGTTAAAATTAGTTTTTCTCTTAAGTTAAACCATCCTGTTATATCTAGTGATTTGCATCTGTGAAGAATTCCTTGAGACTGTGTTTAACATGCAAGATTTAAAATGCCTACATAAAAATTATTCAAACAAATAAATAAAATGAAATACAATATTAATCGTTATGTATTTTCTTTATGTATTTACTGTTTCATAATTGAATGGAAATTAAAATTATTAAAATGAAACCACAACATAGAAAACAAAGTGAAGAGCAGTATTGCATTTCAGTGTTTTAGTCGAGCAGAGGCCAGCATAGGCCTGCCAAAACTAAATGCAAAGCATTGCCATTAGTTTATCATTGCTGATATGAGCTGTTGGCCACCGTGAGAGACTGCCTTTCACATTATAACAGATTCTAAGATATTAAAACATATAGGTCCTAAGACTGAACCTTGAGGAACTCCACAAGGTAATGCGTGCTGAAAAAGGATTTCAGTGAGCGGTAAAGTTGTAGTGGTATGAGCTGAGGCAGTTTAATGTTTTGCCTTTGATGTGAACCCTCAAATTTAAGGCAGCCCATTAAATCCTGTGTTGTCAAATGGTGCATTAAGATCTAATAGGATTCAAATTGAACTTTTAACCCCAATCTGCTGCAAAAATAAAATCACTGGGTGTAACTAGTGTAAAAATGACTGTGTACTGTATGCTGCTCTAAAATCCAGATGGAGTCATTGTTGTTTTGGGCTCATACCTTACACAAAACTGAGGCCATGGGGGTGCCCCAATAGCCAAGTGGTTTGGTGGTATATGACATTGACAACATCAGCACAAATGCTCTCAATAGAGAGTCCTCAGTTTGTTTCCCTGGTGGCCAGACCATTCCCCCACTTTTTTCCCCCACATTTCCTCTCCACTATTAAATAAAGGCATAAAATACCTTATCTTTCAAAAAACAAAAGCTGAGACCATGGACAAAGCCTAGGATTTGTAGGCAGTATTGTACTGTTAAATGTTAGAAAAGGCAAGGGAAATTAGGCATGGTAAAATAAGCATTGCTAGGAGATTATAAGGGAACAAGTGATTGACACCATACACAATTTAAATTCTATCAGACAGGAGAGAGAAACTCCCCAAAAAGTTCCATATGTTTGTTTGGCTGTTCTTGTAAGGCAGAAAATCAAATATTCTGTTTAACACTCCCCATAAGAATGTATGAGCTTTCCGGATCTTGCTGGACACTTTTCAATTTGTAAAATGAAATGAGAACCTGTGAGATTAATACAGCTTACCTGTGTGGATCACTGAGGCTTTCTTATACAGTACTCACCAAAGATGTGGGAGTGACTCAGAGAGAAAGTCGTGCTGAAGCCTAGGTCGATTAAGTTTTTTTTTTCCTTGTTTTTATGCTTCTAATGAGCTATTTCATCTCAGAGGGCTTATCCCTCTATTGAAGTGAATAAACTCAGTATAATGCATGTTTGGAGTTCAAAATGAGTTTAACTTCCTTTCACTATTGTGTAATGTAGTACCTTTTGTTAGGGGATCTATTTTGGTGTGAATTATACAAGCCAATAGGAGTGAAGTAAGTGACCCTTATTCAGATAGCTCTCACATTAACAGCGGCTACTTACAATACAGGCCATCACGGGCTTTGATGGTTGTATAAATGGACAGATCAATGAATCTGATTCATGACTGCGTAGTCATGATGCAAATCAGTGAATAGCAGAATAAGTAGCACCCTGGGAGAATTTCCGGAGGTACGATTATGCTTTCAGTTTGAAAACTACAGCACTGTAATAAATTAAATTTAAAAACAAAACCACTGTCCTTCTAAAAGCTCAAGATTCTTGGCTTCCAGTTTCAGGGGAGATATACTCATATTAACAAGTGTTAAAAGTGATTTTTGTTTTGGGTAGGGTTGTTCCTTTAAGTACATCAGGATTCCTTTGGCATTGCAGAGGACATAAAGTGTAATCCTCTAATGACAGTCAGGCCCGGCTTGGCTCACATATTACTGTGAAGAGGTAGTAGCTACGGCAGATCCTGTTAGTTTCAATTTGCTTACTGCTGCTGAGCCAGCAGACTGAACTGAATGATAAGGGACCAGATTCAAGCCTAATCCTTCTATCTCCCTCCTCCTCTGTCTCTCTCCCTCAAACTAACCACAACCAGTTGATCTGCCATCACCCCTGGCTGTGGGAAGAAGCCAATAAATGTTCTTCTGGATGTGATGTGATGTGATGTAGATTTTATTGTCTTCCACATAGACTAATGCTCATTTCTTACTAAGATGCAAGCAGAGAGGAAAAAGAAGCTCAGCGCCTTGATATTTTTTTTTCAATTCTGCTTCTGCTTTTTACTTTCTCCCCTGGCAGTACAGAGGGTTTGGAAAAGGCAGACTTACTAAAGCCTTCCCTTGGTGTATTTGACATTATGTGGCAATGCAGAGAAGGCAGTCTAAGCAGTATAATCTGGACCCCCTACCATCTGCCTGGAATTTGACCCATGCTCATGCTTTGAAGAAATAGTGCCCACAGAAATGTGCCTGCAATTTTAATGATATAGTGTATGATTTGTTTTTGCCATATGCAGACTGGCACACCAGATTTCTCATTTTCTAGTGTATCTACATTTAAATAGATGGCACTGGAATGGGTAAGCTCAATATAGCAGAATACTTGCTTCATGCCATTTTACTGTTAAGTAGGGGAACATTTCATTTGAGTGATTCACCTTGAGTAAAAACAAAAAAAAACCAAGTCGAACTCAGTGCTAAAACACTTTTGAGAACATATTTTTCTCCCCTGTTTATTGTGCTTCATTTGACTGCTGTCAGAGCTGTTTCATGTGCATGAGTATTTGAATTTCGACTCAAAGGGAGCACCTCTGTCTGAACCAGAAACACTGCAGGAAGCTCAGCAGAGGAAGGCGAACGACCTACAAAACAGAATCTATGTGCCAGTGTCTGCATGTGTGCGTGTGTTGTGGAGAGGAGTGGGTAACAGTGGGATGATGCAGATCAGAAAACCCATCCAAGTGTTGTTATTTGTATTCATACAATGTGAAGAGCTTTGAGTATAGGATTATTCATAAAGAAAGATGAATAATCACAGATTTATATTGTTTGTTGAAAGTGATACACCATCATTTGGATATTGATAGATGAAAGTAAATGTTCTATAACTATCTATTAAAAACCAAAATAAAAGAAATGAATTGGATTGTTGTAAAATAAGAACATTTAACAGTTGGCTGCTGATCACCATCAGTTGTGATATATGGAGTATTCAAATTCACATAATTCACTCTTGTGTGCTAATTTTGTGTATTTGGAAAATGTAGCGTAACAGCCAACTCTTACATCTCAGATCCCTGAGCTAAGAACACAAGAACAGACTTTCAACTAAGGCCAACTTTCTATTCTTATGTGGTGATAGATTACCATAACCATATGCAAGTTTTAACTAAACTCAAATAAACTGAACCTGGTAGAATTGGTACCTAAAATCACAGAAAAAGCACATTTACTAACATATTATACACTGTTTGGTTTGGGAACAGTTCAGCAGTAATGTAGAAAATGTGTCTTTTGTTCTGCACTCCAGCTTTGTTTTTTCCTCATTAGTTTTTGAATGTAAATAATACTGAACATGTTCTGGAAAACTCTATAGAACGTATTTTTTGTGCCTTGCTAAATACCATATTCAGATTTTTGTTGCTTTTACAAACAGAAACACAATGTCTTTAAGCACACAGTAGTCTACCTTGGTGGTGTTTCTGTGATGACATAATTAGCACATAGTTGAATGAGACAAAGGAAATAAATAAATAAAAAATCTTTGAATCTGCAGCCAAAGGACTCATAATTGGAAAGGTTTAAATTTACATTGTGATAATACATGCATTACGAGAAAATGCTTTGGGCAATTATAATGACAGTACAGAAATACTAGCAGGTTTCACACAGACAAACTGATTTGCGATGAGAGATGAAATGAAATTGTGTACACGTGTGTGTATTGAGGATGAGTGTTAGACTGCTGGTGGGAGTAGTGTGACTCCTCTCAGGAAGAGCTTGGGGAGGGTTGCACCATCTCATAAAGGATTTTGCAGCAGATGGTTGTCTGCCTGGTCGGGTCGAACGGTGATCCTCCCTGCCCTTGTCTCTGACCCGGTGTCATCCTTTTCCAGTATGGAGGGCAGCTGAAGGCCAGTGATTTTTCATACTCGTGCCTGCCCTTGGACCAGGAACACATCCGGCTTATTTGGACCAGGTTGTAAAATTGCTTTTACTTACAGACCTATATTATTAAATTGGGATTGCTTGTGAGGTGTTGATGACCCTCATGAGGTGCTCTTAAGAGGCCTGAACTTGAAAAAACATCTTCCTGCTCCCATAGCTAGTCTCATCATCTATCTCCATTCATTCTTTAAAACTCCAGATTTTGCGTCTGTGTTGCATCACAGATTTAAGGCTTAGCTTAGCTTTGTGGATGTTGGATTTGGGTGGGGTTGTTTTAATTGGGCCTCCCCAGCCAGTAACGTTTATAAATTCTTTAATCAAGAGGTATTCCCCAGTAAATTGAGAAATGTTTCATGTGTGACAGATAGTATCAGCAGATGTTGATCTCATAGACTCTGTATTGGAAAAAAATAATTTACCATGGAGGAATAAAATATTTATGATGCATTTGGAACAAATCCCATCATGTATTCGCCTCTGCAATTTCCTTTGAATGTGGAGCAGAGTGAACGAGGCAGGAGCTCTGTGCTGCTCTCTCCAGAGATGCCTGTAGACAAATGCTGGCTATATCAAAACTTCAGTGAGGGAGGTGACAATGTCAGCTGCTGAACTGTGGGGGAGTGCAAACTGTAGGCAGAAAGCAGAGTGTTTGAGACTGGCTGCTATTGGATCCAGACTTAGGTTTGTCTTTTGCAAGGTTTCTCTACTGACACCTAATGGCTAGTGTTATAAAATATTCAGAATATCTCCAAATAATTAGAGAATGACTGTAGATATGGCACATAAATCTTATCCCTACAACAGCAGGGGCTCCCTGAATAAATCCAGTTTTACAGAGTTTTTGCCTCTGCAACATTCTTTTTTAACTTGCTCACTATAAATAATAATGCATCCCCCTTTTCACTTTTTATCTCACACCTTTTTCTGCTTTTATGCTCTTCTTTATTTACGGAAAAAGAGAGTGGTAGTATTTTACGAATTACTAGTTCTCATCATGAATTATTAAGTCAGTAACTTATTGAAGTGTTTGTTTTACAGAGTTAAATCTCAGCCTGCTATTACTACTTTTAGAATAAGAACATTACATTCAGTAATGTGATTATTATTTATTATTGTCCTACATAAGAAATGGATGCTTATTGTCAAACATTCAAAATACATGTTTAAACATTTTGCTGTAGTTCTGTTGCTTTTGGTTTAACCTTATACATCAACCACACTGTGAATCTGAAGAAGAACAGTGTTCAGGGCCTAATACAGAGCCAAGAAATAGAACATAGTGCTTCACTTTTCAAGTGCTTGAAGGTTAATTATTCAAGACTTCCCTCTCTTCACAACAAGCCGAGAACAGCAGGATAGCACGGTGAGCTGCAGCTTCTTCTTTATTCCCTTGGAGAGTGTCAGAAGTTTAAAACCACTGTTCAACTATAATTGAAATGCACACGTTGTCTGAAGTCTGGCTCCTTTAGCCAAGGCAGGAAGAAAATAAAGGACAAACATAACCTCAGATACTCTCTCAGTAAGCAGAGCAATCAGCGATATGATTCTAATCAGCAACAAGGCTAATGTGTTCTTTGTTATTTTGATTATGCATGCATTGTGAGTGTAAATTATGTGTGTAGATAAGGTGGTTCGTCTGATTAAAGATTTTCTTTTAAAACCTACCAGTACTTTATTGTGAATATGTTGGACATGTAAGCAACAACACACCAAGAATATGGGTTTTATAATTAGGTTTCTATCATTTAAAAAAAAATCAATTAAAAGCAATTAAACTCAGCACATAAGGAGATGAAATGTTTTTAAGAAATGCATAACAGAAAATGTATGATATTAAAAAGGCAAACCTGATGCAGACAGAGCTGGAGATAAAAGAATGCCTTCACTTGGTTCACATATTGAAAACAACTCCACAAAATTTCTGTCTTGTTTGTGTATAAAGGCCTCTTTGATCCTGCCTTCATGAGTTTTACAAACCCAGTCTTTTCTCATCATTAGGAGTCCAAATTAGATACAGAAAATTTATTTTAACGAGTGAAAGCAAAACTGTACCCTAGACCCAGACCAAATGACCCCAGCTTTAGACTCTCTGCACTACTGAACAACAGCATTCAGTGACATCTACAGCTTCAGCAAAAGGCCCCAAACTGCACTAATTTATATTTCAGAATCATCTTAAACAACCAATAACCACAGCCTGGGGATTTTCACATCAACTGCATAGTTTTTATTTACCTCATATCATACCCTGCCTCATATCCTTTATGAACCAACAGGAGTTTACACACAATGAAGTCCATGTACTCTAGGGTCCAAGAACACACACAGATTTCATCTGAGCATTCAACACCATCTTTCCTGAGTGCCTGAGGAAATTTTCATATGTGGCCTCACTGTTCAGGTAGTTGCACAGCTACAGTGTGCAGCGAGCTCAACACTTCCAGTAAAGGTTGAACTAGAAAACTGGATTCACAAAAGTATAACCTGTATAATGAATTGACCGTCATGCTGGGAAGAAATTTTGATTATTTTGATGTAATAATGTAACTAAGTTGGTGCATTTATGGTCATTCTGCCAACAGTTTGTAGTTCTTTTCACCAAGAGGGACCTACCATCAGTATTAGATATCATAAAACTATAACTGACATGGAACTGTGGCAGTAGTGGTTGCTACTAGCAACAGAATGTTCAACTGAAACCAGCTGCTGGTGGCAAAACAGTGGGTATCAAGACCCCCATTTGCTCCTGGATTTTAGACTACAGAGATGATCCCTACTTTCTTCTCTTACCACTTCACAAATGGTTTTATTGTCAAAAGTAGCTCTGTCAGAATGGAACTGTAAAACTTGCTGACAACACTAGCTACGAGCCTCAAGGGCAGGTGGGTGGTGCATGGAAAATCACCTGATGCTTAACAGAGGGAAATCATACTTCAGACCAATATGTCAGCAATAATTTCATTTAGAAAACTCCAGTGATTTCACACAGGAACATGAGATGACTTACTTTCTTATTATTATTATTCTTTTATCTAAATTGCTGTATGTGCCGCTGAGCACTGTGTGTATCCAGGTTTTACTCACAGCAGCAGGTGATTTCCCTGATTTAAACCACATCTCTGGTTGTTAAACAGTGAAATAAGGTGCTCAGCTTGCATACATATGGTTCTACGAAATTAAAGTATAAGCCTGCCCTGCTGTCAGTATTCATAATATTATAATATATAATATAATATCATATTATAATATATAATAAAATAATACATATAATATTCAATAATAACAGCTCATCATCTTCAGGTTTTCAAGTGTTAACTCGGGCTCCAGGAAATAATTCTGAGCATTTTTCCCTACTCTCACATTTCATACACTAAACAATCAATACATTATTGAAGAGAGTAACTGTCAGATATATTGATAATAAAAAATAACTGTTGATTGTTGCCTCACAGTACATCTATGATGGAATGACACCACTTTGCCCGAGGCTCTGTGTGTTTATTACCTGATACACACAAAAAAAGAGAAGCAATTTGATAAAAAACAAACAAATGACCACATGACAAAACTGCAACAATTATGTCTTAAAACTAGATTTTTCTCTCCCTGCAAGATGGAGGATGAAGGACCACAACATAGTTGATATTCTACAGTGGTGCAAATACCTGACAAATTTCATTATGTAAATCTGAATTATATGGAGTAAAGCTGGGGCCCCTGGGTAGTTGCTGTTGATAATCCAGCCTGGGTGACTACTTGAAAAAGAAGAAAACTTTTAATTCATTTCAGTTTTCAAGAATTAGAAAAGAAAAGTTGCACAAACCACTGTAGCCATAAATAAGTTTCTAAATAATGCTCGAGTTATCGAGCATTATTTAGAAACAAATGATTATTAGGCCTTATTACAGTGTATTAATTTACATATTTTAGGCTTGGTAGCATATATCTGTATAAGAAACTTTGCCTAGCCTATATGAATGATGGGCTTCTGGTGTAAATGCACAATCTTTCACAGGGTTCAAATACAAAAGAAAACAGCTTTATAATATTGACTCAATAAATGTTTGGTTTAACAATATCACTTATTGCATGAACGGATCTGGTTAACAACTGGAGTTATCCTCTGTCAGATATAGCACCGCCCACCTCCGCAACGTTGCATCAGAATCGCAATATCCGGGAAACGTAAGCCTTCAACACCTTACCCGGCACCCTCACTGCATACGGTACACATTTCTCTTCGCATAAGTTATCTCTAAACGTGAGGTAGCTTTGCACTTGTTATGGCTGAACAGACGGTCGTGGAGAAAATGAGCGAACTGAAAGTGGACGAGGGTAAAAAGGTGATACTTCACTTTCCTTACCGGCTCAATTTAAGCCAAATTAGCGAACTGGCTAGCAGCTAGCCTAGCCACCAGTCAGATTCATGCTGCCATGTAGCTACCAGCAATGTGGTGCTAACGTTAAGGCTAGCTAGCTTTTACCGGTAACGTTATGTTTGCTTTACCGAAAATGCCTCTTTCAAGGTAACACAAGCACTGATTTATTTATTTTGTCTTTTAATCTGTTTAGGTGGCAACTTGTGCCACGTTGCAATTAAGCAAGCGCAGCCGGCTAGTTGGTTTAGCAAACATACCTTGTAGGAGAGAGCCTCTCTCCAAACTAAACTCAAAATTCTGGAAATTAAATGTTTCTCTGCTTATCATAGGCCCGCACACACGTTAAGGCAGTATTTAAAAAACTTGTACGAGTCACCTATGTTCTCTATTTACATCGGCACACGCTAAGTGGACCAAGCGGGTTTGTACTCGACATATTTCTAACAATTACTCAAGTGGTTTTAACTGGGAGGACGCTGTCAGATGGCGTGAGCCATTTATAAATTGTTACTGGATCACTTACTGGATTTACCTCAGAGTCACACTCTTTTATGGACTATAGGCTACATATACCCAGGCCTCTTTGAATTAAGAGATTTTGCGTAGTGTTAGTGTTTCCCAGTGTCTAGCATTAGCAGTGTATGTTACCATTGTTATATCAAGTATCGAGCAAGTGTGCGAGTTTGCCATCTTAATATAAGTAGTGTGTAGTTTGTATTTGTGTCTGAACCAGCTTCATACTAAACTTGACTGTCATGCACTTTGTTGATGAAACTAAGTTGTGAACCTCATGATGTGATTTTTGAAAAGGGTGGAACTGAAAGCAGTAAAGATGGAGGAAAGAAGAAAGCTAAGGCCGCTGGAGTCTCTCCAGGGAGGGTGGAGGTGAGTTGCTAAATCGTATGTATGTACTATTAGACATTACTTTGACTGCTTGTTTTAGAAGAACATAAATCATTCTGTATGTCCAGTGTTTGTGTACATCTGTCATTGTATGCTCATGCATCTAATAGTGGTTATTAGACTTAGACAGACTTTGTCATTCAAATTTACACCATACAGTGCACATCAGTATGAAATTCCATTGCCTTGGCTTGAATAGTGCAGAAATAGAACAGCAGCAGTGTTGTACATGAAAATAGAATGTTGCTAAAAATGAATAGGTATACAAGGAAGAACAGCTATATATAAAATACTATAAAAATCTAAATATTAAATATATTGCACTTTGTGTTGTGGTATTGCACAGCAATAGTATTGAACTCCTGAGTAGGGAGCAGTCCTGTGTGGGAGTGTGTAGGTGTGAGGGAGGGTGGGGGGAGTTAATTTTTTTTATGCAGCAGGTCCATGATTATCTGTGTTTGTCTGTGTGACTGTTGTGACATCTAGCCACATATTAATCTGGGAAACACTAGGTTGCTACAATTAATTTTCAAAGCAATAAATATTTAAGCAGGCTTCATCATGTACTGTAAATATCAAGTTTAGAGATTAGCTCCCACTGTCAGTGTAGTGACTGCATTTTGTGCTGTAACTGCTTTGTACTGATTTTTGTTATATATAAACAAAACATTTCTGTGTTCTGTGTAGCTGTCACAGTTTGATGTCTAACCACATCAGACTATCAACAACAATGAAGAGAGGCATTAGCAATTTGCACAGATTAACATCAGATGAAATTTATCCACAGTGACAGCATTACTGACTACCCCCCCCCCCCCCCCCATTTACTCACACCTCTCTTGTTTTTGTCCAGCTGTCACCACCACCTCAGTACATCGAAGAGCGCCTTACTTTGTACACAAAGCTGAAAGCCGAGCATGACACTCTGATGGCAGAGAGGGCTGCAAACAATAGCCGAGCCATCAAGGTGACCCTGCCCGATGGAAAGGTGGTGGAGGCTGAGTCTTGGAAGACCACACCATACCAGGTGGCCTGTGGAATCAGGTCAGTGTGATGATAGGAACGATGTCTGTCTGTCTAGATGCAAGTTTGTATTGTTTGTAGATGTGGCACTTCACTTTCATGTAGCTTAAAAAAAGAAAGGAAAACCTCAAGGGTATTTCAAGAATTTCCAAAGATTAACTGTCAAGTTTATTAGTACAGCTTGTAATTATTCCTAACAGTGTAAAAAGACTTAACAACACCCACATTATGAAAACAGTAATTCAAAATGACACCCGCCAACCTAAGACTGTCCACTGAAGACAAGAAAATGCTTAGACAATAACACCTCATTAGTATTAAAAGTAGAGGAAACTCTGCTGTGGTAAAGATGGGAAATTAGCTCCCTACCAACATAGCCCAATATACAATAAGTGATAATAGTATGTTAACAGAGATTAAAAGTTGATAACCACGGGGCACATGAACAGACTGCACAGTAAACACAGAAGAAAACTTGAGGAAATGTCAGGAGCTCTACCACCACGTTGTAAGAGTGGAAGCCAGTGTTGCTCCACACACTTGTAATTTGTTCATGGGTGTATATGGCTGGTGTCTTTAAACATTAAAAGCCCGTAAGTCTGTTCTTATTTTCTAAAATTGTCAATTTGATGTAGAATATTTGATGTTTTCTGTCCAGTCAAGGCCTTGCTGACAACACAGTGATTGCCAAAGTGAACAATATTGTGTGGGACCTAGACAGACCTCTGGAGGATGACTGCAGCCTTCAGTTGCTCAAGTTTGATGATGAGGAAGCTCAAGCTGTAAGTACACCTCAGCCCTGTTCTAACACAATGTGTATAAGTGCATGTATAGGTAAATGTAGATTCAGATATTTTCCCCCTATGGATTAATAGAGGGGAATTGTAGTATAGTAAATTCTTCTTGATGCACAGTTGGCTCCTTTTGAGCACCAAAAATTATACTCAATACATTTGTTGTACTTAGTAACTAATTTGGAGTATATTTTATATAGAACATACATAGAGAACTAATTACAACAGTTCTTTAGATTTTCCCAAAATTAAACAGTTGAGAACTCAGAATAATAAATATTTTTATATGCTACAAATTGTATCCCACACGCACTATTTTGTCACAAGCTATGATGTTAATTTACTTTTTTGGATTTTCTCAGTGTCCAATGATTTTAACAAAACCAATGGTTACTTAAGAGTATGCAACATCTTGAAGGGTTTGTTCAGTCTTATTGATATGCAGTTAGGTCAAGGTGCCTGGGCATGTAAGGTTAAAGTGATGACTGAGAGGTTTACAATCAATAATAAACCTCAAAGCTCTGTGATCCACCAAGTGTCTTTGCCACAAAGACATTAAGAGGAGATGTGAGAATATAAAAAATAGCTGCAATCATGCACTGCCATAAAAGTGACAGCAACTGGTCTCTCTAAGAGAATAATGAGGCTTGTTCCTTTAAAAAAAAATCCAGTTTGAGTGTCATTGTCCTGGACAGTCCTGAGCCATTTCTCAGCTAAGATTGTTAAGTACTTACACTAATGGAATGTGAAATGTTAATCAATTTACTTTCCAGTGTACCTTTTGTCAGCATATGGTGCATTTAGCATACTTTTAACATCTTTTATATTGTCAGAATTCAGGAGAAGTGAGATACCATGTTTAAGTTGTTTGTATGTTCTTGAAGGCTTTAACAAATTTTGCTGCTCAGAGAATGACTAATATTTGCACAGACATTAAGGACAACAGTCTTTATTTTCCATCATATTTCTCATTCTTAATAAACACAAAGTAATGGACTGGACTCTGATTGGACAATATTTTTTGTATATTGTTTAGGTTTACTGGCACTCTAGTGCTCATATCATGGGTGAAGCAATGGAGAGGGTGTATGGAGGCTGCCTCTGCTACGGTCCCCCCATTGAGAGCGGCTTCTACTACGACATGTTCCTGGAGAACAATGAGTGAGTCGCACAGGCTTTGGGTTCAGATTTGTCTGTATAATTAGTTGTTAGTCAGCTCTCGGTGTTATTTTGGTGTGTACCTCAAGGCTTAGCAGCTGTCAGTCGGGTTCAGTGTCTGAGGCAGGTAGCAAACACAAAACGTGTGGATTGTTATGACACTAATGCCGTCTAGCTGGATTTTCTTGGGTGTGGATTTAAAATGACATCTTTCAATATCTATGAGATTGGAAGCCTAAAAGCATACCTATTCAAAACACAGAAGTAGAGATTACTGCAGTGGAGCTTTGAAAGTGTTGAGACACCCTTAGAAATTTGAACACCTCCTCCTCGTAAACAACTTTTTCACTTGACCTTTCCCTGAAACAGATGCATTTCTCCCTGCTTCAGGCTACAGGAGAGCGTGAGGAGTGCTGTCTAATTAATTCTACAACCTCTATAATGAAGTCATTTTATGCTAATGGGATTCTTGAAGACTGTTTTTTGCAAGAATATTTTGACATTGCTCAAACCCTAAAGCCAAGGACTTAAAAGTATTTGCCCATGCTTGGCAGAGGTTATCAGTTCCTGGAAGTCAAAGAACTGGTGTAAAAAAAGGTCTGGTCACATCCATGATGCCCTCTAGTAACTGTGTCAGACTAAATTTAGCAATTGGAAGCAGTTTGCATATTAATGCGGGCTTCTAAGTAAGAAAGTCATTGTTGAATGTACTGTTCCTGTTTTGCTTATCTATTGATGTTTTGGACAGGGGTGTATCGAGCAATGACTTCCCATGTCTGGAAAACTTGTGCAAGAAAATAATCAAGGAGAAGCAGCCATTTGAGAGGCTAGAGATAAAGAAGGAGACTTTGCTGGAAATGTTCAAGGTATCTTAAAGAACTAACACACAGACAATATATACAAAAAAGAAAAAAAAGCTGTAAGGAGCATTGCTTTGGTACCAGAACTTATTAAACCACCTTGGGTTCTTTACAGTACAACAAGTTTAAGTGCCGCATTCTGAATGAGAAAGTCACCACTCCCACTACCACAGTATACAGGTGAGCCCACTTTCTGTGCTTGTACACGTTTTCATTTTTGAAAAATAATTCTGATTATTCTGGTTTTCTTATTGTCAGCAAATCCAATGAAAAGACCAAAATTGATCAGACTAATAAATATTATGTGCATTCAAAGCCTAATACAGCTCATTACCCTGTGCCACAGAGCTCCATTGTTGTGTCCAGAAACTATTGAGACATATAAATGAGCCTCACCATTGCACTTGGTGACATGATCCTTCATTACAATGAACATGGGCCCTGTAGTTTATTTTGAGTCACTCATAGACCATCCTGCTGAGGGAAATCTTCATTATCTAACCAAATAAATAAATAGTGCCCACTAAACTTAACATCTGTGTTTGTTGAAAACTACAGTGCCCAGTTGTTTAAGGAAATAGTTTTTCCTTTCAGAATGGAGGAATGTATGTGTAACCTTTTTTTTTTTTTTTTTTTTAAATATGTATATATGTATTTTTACATATGTATGTCTTCAGTAGTAACCAATGGGCTTGGGGCTGTCAGATGGGGTGGGGAAAAGTTGAAAGATGGGCTAATGTGTCTTTCCTTTTGGCCTTCTTATGGGATTTGTTGACAGTGACAGTCTAGAGTACTGCTAGCCTTATCCTAAACATGACTGGTTATTGTGAGGCATTTTAAAATAATATTTATTGCACACTTCAGGTGTGGTCCTTTAATTGACTTGTGCCGGGGGCCTCATGTGAGACACACCGGGAAAATCAAGGCACTTAAGATCCACAAGGTAAGCCTGTTTGTTTTCAGTTGTGCATTATGTATAGCAAAGTGGTTATAGTATATGTTGGTTTATTGTTGATTAAACCAGATAAGATTTCAAGTACCCTAGTCTGTGCCCTAAATGTCTGGCAGTAAGCACATTTGTCCCCATTTCCAGAGCCAAGGTACCTTATGTTTTACTCTCCAGGGAATTGATGCACCCAAAAGAGTGATGATAGCTAACATACTCCTTTTGTGGTGTGCTAGAATTCGTCTACGTACTGGGAGGGAAAGGCGGACATGGAAACCCTCCAGAGGATCTACGGGATCTCCTTCCCTGACCCCAAAATGCTCAAAGAGTGGGAGAAGTTTCAGGAGGATGCCAAGAACAGAGATCACCGCAAACTGGGCCGGGTATGTACTGAAATGTGAAGAGGCTGTCGGTTAGCAGATGAGTTGATGTCCATAATCCATACTTTTAAAGCCATCTCAAAAAGATTTTATTCTCAGAAAAAGTAGGCAAAATTAACCCATAGCATAAAGCAGCATTCAGTTAGTTTGCTACTAATCTAAGAAAGCACCTATTAAGCTGTAATGGTATCTTTAGTGACATATATCTATAATCAACTGACAGTTAAGGGTGTGTTTGTTGATGCCATTCATTCAGTATAATAACAGATGTGGAAAAGTGAGCTAAGCAGGAGACCAAGTACGTTGTCAGACAAACCTTGTTACATTAACTATGTGATGAGCCAGTTTGGCCCGAGTGGTGGCTCTTTCACGTCACACTAACAAAAGGTTTTTCTTTTTTTTTTTAATTCAGGAGCAGGACCTGTTCTTCTTCCATGACCTGAGTCCAGGGAGCTGCTTCTTCCTGCCAAAGGGAGCCTTCATCTACAACTCCCTGATTGAGTTCATCAGAGTAAGTCAGAGCTGTCAGACCTACAGTGGATATTTTCTGTCATCTCACTCTAAACTTTAATACAGAAGAGAAGACTGAGGTTATGAGGCAGGAGGTTTAATTTGCAGGAAGACCATGGAAGAAGGGAAGAGTAGATTTGTACTTTAGGTGGCCTATATGATAATAATGGTTTTATATATTCACATTACTAAAAACTAAGGACTAATGAATCAAGTCTCAGAAACCAGGTGCTAAGCATATAAAATGTTTCCACAGCCAAAATAAATTAATTATTGGACGGAAACTTGTGCATGCACATACAAGAAAAGGATAATTAATATCCCTACCTTCTCTCCCCTCAGAAATTATGCTGGACATAGATGTTGACACTTCTAATGTTAATGCTTATTCAATACGACATATCTCATTTTTGGCCAGGTAATAGAAAAACTTTACACAGTAAGAAGTTAACCTTTGAACACAAACTTATTATTCATAGCTGTTTATTTGGAATAAATCGAAACATGTAAAAAAGACTTGATTGACAGCATTGAAGAAAAGCTCTTAAGCTTGCACCTGCTCTGATATAATGGGCCACACACATCAATATGATTCATTCACTTTCTTGTTTTTCAGTCAAAGCAGGCACAATGCAGTGCACATTGGAAGTAATTTCACTTTAATGTGGTAAAATAGATTTCTGACTGAGGAGACTGTGAGTAATGAGATCTGTTTAAAAACAGCTCTGGATGTACAAGCGACAGAACACCTCAAACATCCAAATATTTGTAGCGTCTGTAACTGTCGGGATTTTAAATAAATAATCTTATTTTATTATTGCTATCGGCTGTCTGTTTTGAATTCTAAAACTAATGGCAAAGAAAACATGCCTTCACAAAGAGCAATAAAGCACCTTTTAGTTTTCCCCAGATCCCTTTCACAATGTGTAAACAAACTGGAATATGAATGTGCAGCAGTATAAACATTCTTAGAGATATTTTGCTTTTTCAAAACCTTAGTCTTTGCTTGTAGAGTAATGTATGTTTTAGAGGATATGCACCATTTCAGTGAGTCCTCTGGTATTGACAGAAACAGTCTCAACCATTTGTTTGTAGTTGTGATGTGCACGCAGAATTATGAAGCTGAGTTTCTTTATGTAACTCAAAACAGTCTTAAAAGTGAAATCCTCAGTGTGAGAAAACATTGCTCCGTCTTTGGCAGAGTGAGTACAGGAAGAGGGGTTTCCAGGAAGTGGTGACACCCAACATCTTCAACAGCAAACTGTGGCAGACGTCTGGCCACTGGCAGCACTACAGTGAGAATATGTTTTCCTTCGAGGTCGAGAAGGAGACCTTCGCTCTCAAACCCATGAACTGCCCTGGACACTGGTGAGGACTCCTTTTCCTCTCATTCAGAGATGTTTGAAAGTATAATTTTGATTTTAGCAAGCAACTCGCACATGAAGTGTAAAGAAAAACAAACCCACTTCTGTTAGACATTGTGTATCAAGTCTTGCTCTAGTGTGAAATAGATATTTTAAGTTGGTTTCTATCTGTAATCAGAGAAACAACTGTTTGTTGGAAGCATTAGGCAACGGGTACTGTTGTCACAATAGAAAATGATTTTAACCTTGGTAAAATATATAAAACTAAAAACAACAGTATCGTGGCAAACGGGGACAACCATTAAGTAATGTTTTACCACACCTGAATAGCTTTATAAGAGGTTGCTTGAGGGTTTTGTTATCAGTAGTAGACTCAGTCTTTGTGAAATAGCTTCATATTTCACTGCTACGGTAGTTTGTTATCCAGTTCGGCTCAGCTTGTAATGGACTGATGCTCTTGCCATGTTTTCAGTTGTTGAATGACCCAGTTCATTTTACTGCTGAATGCTGCATTGCAGTGTTAAGAGCCAGACTGCAGCTCTTTGTATTCAAATCTTTTATCTCCTTTTTACTGTTCCAATCTTTGTGCTATCCACATGGGCAGCCCCTCTGGTGATCACACTGAAATGGAAACTGAGCTTGCAAACACATTTTGTCAAAGTGTTGGATGTCAGTTAAATCAAGTATTTAATTCAGTCTTTTTCAGTGGCATTGAAGTAGTGGAGCAATTTTCAGTTATTGTGATAATTCTGGGTTGAAGTTAGCACTTTTTTTTACACTTTGCCTGTGTGTGTTTGGTATCAGTCTGATGTTTGATCACCGGCCACGCTCCTGGAGAGAGTTGCCCCTTCGCATGGCCGACTTTGGCGTCCTACACAGGAATGAGCTGTCGGGAGCCCTCACTGGCCTCACACGTGTCCGCCGCTTCCAGCAGGACGATGCTCACATCTTCTGCTCCATGGACCAGGTGAGGCCTGCACTGACTCTAGTTCACACAACAGATGTATTGTAAGTCTGATGGGAACATGAAATTTGAGCTTACCAGACCTAAGGGACATGCTCCTCACTGCTAATTGAGGCTAGTGACCAGAGGCTACATCAGCTTCTCACTGAACTGTCAGTGGTTGTGTTGCATTGTTGGTAATGTAGGTGCCAGGTTTTGACAGAAAAGATGAATGTATGGAATAAATAAGACCGTGTGTGTGATTGTGCTGCATTGATTTTCATCCCATATTTGACAGGATTTTATTCATTCCATTGTCGCATACTTCTGCCAGTACCTCTGACATATGTTTCCACTTGCTATTTAGATCAATAAAAATGCAGTGGATTCAAAACACTTGAAAGCAAGTTAAACAACATTAAGACAAAAAACAAGCACACAGTGGTAAGCTATCACAGAGTTTACAGGGAAGTAGCTTTCTGTCGAGAATCATTTATACCTGTTTGAAAGTAGCCCAGTTTTGAAGGCTCTGTGTACATCAGTGTCCTGCTGGGACAGTTTATTAAATAAATTCAGGTAATGTTGTTGGTGAACAGTCTGTCACACTCTCAGATAAAGTGAGAGAACTCAACGAGCCGCTGCCTGCAGCCTGATGTAGCAACTTGCATGTTAAATCCTCTCACCAGAGAGGAGCACTGCCAATACTGATGTACACAAACAGGATTTTGGAAGACTGAAGAGATTTCTTAATTAGTTTGTTCAAATGTAGTGACACAGCAACTTGCAGCCAGGATCCCACTGATTTTGTTTTCTCTTTATCAGTAATGGCTTTGGATTGAATGGTTAATTATTTGATTGCACTTTGTACACAAAGTATTTTGATTTTAATTTTTCACTTTCATTGCAGCAGCTGGAAAGCATATCTTGTACTCTTCGTTTTTTAAATTACAAAATCAAACAAACGTGGAGCAGACTGCAGAGGATATGTTTTTACCCTATAGCCACTATTAAGTCTATAATCAGTAACTCCAGATGGTGTCCCACGTTTAAGAAGTTAAAAAAAAACTTGCTCTGCAGAGACTTACCTTTCTTTTCAGTTCTTCTTGTCTTTGTGGTATATATCCCTTTTCACATCCAAGTTGTTAGCTCTAAACTTGTGATTGATCACATATGATGAAAGTCCATGATTGCCTCACAGGGACTCAGTGGCAACATATAACACAATTATATTATGATTAAATGTTGCCAGTGGCTCTGTTATCTAAAAGAAAAATGAGCAGTTTATCATCAAATAAATATTGGATCACTGTTTGATTGCATCATATAATTTCCTTCTTAAGTAATACCGGAACAAACAAAGATGAAATCAGTCCAGAAATTAAACTTGCAGACATATCCAGATGGATGATACAGATTCTGTTACATTTTGTTTTTTTGACCCCAGATTGAGGAGGAGATCAAGGGCTGCCTGGACTTCCTGCGGACTGTGTATGACGTATTTGGCTTCACTTTCAAACTCAACCTCTCCACACGACCAGAGAAGTTCCTTGGGGACCCAGACGTGTGGGACCAAGCAGAGAAGGTAATCAGAATGCCTCTTGTTTCTCTCATATAGTTGGAAATGTGAACAACCCTCAGACAAAGCCTCACTGGAGAATTAAGATGATGTTGGTGATATTATCAAGATGGAAATTACAGAGACACTCCACAGACAGAAAATGGAAGAGTGAGATTCTCTGAGACCCAGAGAACATTTATATTTTAATGGGTTTTATTCTGTAGAACTGCCTTCAGTTCTGAAGCAGAAAAAAATGTCTTCTCCAGAGAATCCACATCAGTGCAATCACTGTCAAATCAAGCTCACCAGTTACATTTTGCAGTTTTGGTTCAGATGTAATTTGCCCAGGGAAAGAGCAGGTAATATATTAAAATTAACTTTAACAAAGTAATGAGAGTGAGTGAGTTAAACTGAGTGATACTGACTTTTTATTGGTTGGTGCTTTCAGCATTAGATGAAACACAGTGAGGATCACTCTTAAGGTGTAGCAAGAATCAGCTCAGTATTAAATGACAGTTGTTCGATAAAAGTGCCCCAAGTAAACTGCATTGTTTTATCAGTAGCACAGGTGTATGAAGCACATGCAATTTGTTTATTAGTCTGGCAAGCCTTTACTCGCAATAGATGAAAAGGTCATGCAGCATGTGTTGAATTTCACAGTAGGGTGAGATTTTCTTTCCCTTGATTTTCTCTCTTCATTTGATTGTAAGAGGTATGTTTTATTTCACCAGTGAAATATATTTGCAGTGCATATTGACACACACTCTCACTCTGGAAACTGTTGTCTCACAGAATAAGATGATGGTTTTTTTTTGTTTTTTTAAACACCTTACTGTCCCCAGCCATGTGTCTTTTCCCCCTTCATCATTTGTTATGTTTTCATGTTTGGTTTGTCATCTCAATCAACTACGAGCTGCTGGGTGTCAAAATGTTCTAGAGTTTCAAAATGCATTGTCTGTTTTGTCAACACAAAATGCTCAACTCCTCTCACCCATGCTGATTCACTAGACAGATGTTATTTTGAAGTGCTTACTCTTTATTACTGGCTCCATTTCTTTCTTTCTTTCAATTCATTTGTAGTTTTAAGGGTATCTTTTGCCAATTGGAAAAAGTTACTTTTAATGTGTTATGTCATTAGTGTCAGTGAAGTTGTTACAGTAACTATTTAAATATTAAAGAGTTTGTTGCTGATGAACAGAAGAGGCCAGAGGATTTTAACACTGCAGTATAGAGATTGTACTAGATCTTACTGGCTGCATGTGCTAATGATGGTGCACCTTGCTGTAATTAACTTACTTGCAGTTCTCAGAACAGGGATAGTAGTTGTTTAAGGAAAACAAAAAGAAGAAAATTCTAATAGCTTGTAAGTTGTGCAGCTGATTTGCTTGACCTATCTGGATAGTTTTCTCTGAGGAAAACATTCTCTAAATTCAGCCCTGACTTTTTCTGAATAATATTTGTTCATACAAAGGTGGAAAATTGTACACAAAAAGTGACTTGTAAAGTTGGCCTAGTCACTGGAACAGATCTTGCTGCATGTTTCACTTACCTCATTAACTCCCACAAGCAACCATAAAATATTATTGAGACGTTAACATTTCTCAGTTCAGTGATTAGTTCCAGATGAAGAAAATGTCAGGTCTAAATATACAGCTTTGCTTAACACCACTGTTTACTTGTTGGTTGGCCACTGATATTGTAACAAAGCATTAATTGTTTGTTTTTACAGCAACTGGAGAACAGCTTGAATGACTTTGGGGAGAAATGGGTTCTTAACCCAGGGGACGGAGCTTTCTACGGACCAAAGGTGGGCTCTGCACTGCACTAATGATGTAATTAGACTGTGAAACAGCAGGATGGCAGTTGCTGACCGTGTGCCCTTTGATTGCAGATCGACATTCAGATCAAGGATGCCATTGGTCGGTACCACCAGTGTGCCACAATTCAGCTTGATTTCCAGCTCCCGATCCGCTTTAATCTCAGCTTCGTCAGGTAAGAGTGAAATGACGAATAGAATATTGTTTTTGTGTTTTATTGTTTTTTCAGTCAGTTTCTCATTTTCCCTGCTTGTCTGTGTCTCTTTTTCCCTTTTCTGCCTCCACCCCCACCCCCCAATGATTTTGTAGTCATGATGGTGATGACAAGAAGAGACCAGTGATCATCCACAGAGCCATCCTGGGATCAGTAGAGAGGATGATCGCTATTCTGACAGAAAACTACGGAGGCAAATGGTAGGTGAACAATCAATTTTAAAAGGTTGACTTGTCAAGTAAGACTGGACTCCAGACATTAATATTTTGTTTTATTGCAGATGTTACAGGGCACTGATGATGATTTTGAGATTTATGGGATACAAATAGATGCACCTCAACTCTGTTGGGCTGTAAATATTTGCACAGATTGTGTCTGGGCTGCTTTCTACCAACCAACTGCAAATATGTCCTGTCCTTTTTCAGGCCTCTGTGGCTCTCTCCTCGTCAAGTGATGGTTGTACCTGTGGGACCAACTTGTGAGGAGTACGCTCAGAAGGTAAGCACTGATCTCAGCCTCTTAAGTACATATTCACACTTCAGACACAGAGACAGCACAAATGGTACCCTGAGGCTATCGGGCACTTAAATTCAACACCAAGCTGATTTTGAATTTGTTATAGCTGTGCTGAACTTGTGTTTTCTCTCTCGGCCTATCTGTCTCTTTGTCCCTCTATGTCTGTTTCTCGTTTTCCCGCTCGCTGTCTCTTCCTCTCGCTCTGCTTCTCTCTTTTTCCTTCTGTCTCTCTTTCCTCTTCTGCCTCTGTCTCTCTCCCTGTCCTTCCTTCTGTCTCTCCTCCATTTCTCATCCTGTCTCTTTCTGCTTCTCCCTTTCTCCTCTGTCTGTTTCTCTCCTCCCTCTGTCACTTTGTCCTTTTCAGTCAGTTTCACATTTTCCCTTTTCTGCCTCCATCTCTTCTTGTCTCTTTGTCCCTTCCTTCTGTCTCTCCCTCTTTTGCCCCTTTTTGCCTCTATCTCTTTCTGTCTCTTTGTCCTTTTCAGTCTGTTTCTCATTTTCCCTCTTTGTCTTTTTCCCCTTTCTGCCTCCATCTCTTCCTGTCTCTTTCCCTGTCTCTCCCTCCCTCTGTCTGTCCATTTCAGTCAGTTTCTCATTTTCCCTGTTTGTCTGTGTCTCTTTGTCCCTTTCAGTCCATCTCTCATCTTGTCTCCTTCTGCTTCTCTCCCTGTCTGTCTGTCGTTTTCCTTCCCTCTCTGTGGCTGTCTCTCTCTCCCTTTCAGTCTGTTTCTCATCGTCCCTCACTGTCCCTCTTGCTGTCTGTGTCTTTTTCCCTTCTGTCTGTTTCTCCCTTTTCTGCCTCTATCTCTTCCTGTCTCTTTCCCTGTCCCTCTTGTTGTCTGTCCCTTCCTTCTGTCTCTCCCTCCATTTCTCATCCTGTCTCTTTCTGCTTCTCCCTTTCCCTTTTCTGCCTCCATCTCTTGCTGTCTGTCTCTTCCTCTCTCTGTGTCCCTTTCAGTCTGTTTCTCATTTTCCCTCTTTGTCTTTTTCCCCTTTCTGCCTCCATCTCTTCCTGTCTCTTTCCCTGTCTCTCCCTCCCTCTGTCTGTCCATTTCAGTCAGTTTCTCATTTTCCTTGTTTGTCTGTGTCTCTTTGTCCCTTTCAGTCCATCTCTCATCTTGTCTCCTTCTGCTTCTCTCCCTGTCTGTCTGTCGTTTTCCTTCCCTCTCTGTGGCTGTCTCTCTCTCCCTTTCAGTCTGTTTCTCATCGTCTCTGTTTGTCTGTCTCTTTTTCCCTTTTCTGCCTCCATCTATTTCTCTCTGGCTGTCTCTCTCTGCGGCTTTTTTTCTCTCCCTGTCTGTCTGTTGTTTTCCTTCCCTCTCTGTGGCTGTCTCTCTTCCCCTTTCAGTCTGTTTCTCATTGTCCCTCACTGTCCGTATCTTTTTCCCCTCTGTCTGTCTCTCCTTTTCTGCCTCCATCTCTTCCTGTCCCTCTCGCTGTCTGTCCCTTCCTTCTGTCTCTCCCTCCTTTGCCCTTTTCTGTCTGTCTTTTTTTCCCCTCCATCTCTTTCTGTCTCTCATTTTCCCTCTTCTGCCTCCATCTCTCTCTGGCTGTCTCTCTCCCTGTCCCTTTCTGCTTCTCTCTTCCTCTCTCTCTCTGGCTGTCTCTCTTTCCCCGTCTCTTTGTCCCTTTCAGTCTATTTCTTTTTCCTTCTGTCTCTCCCTCCTTTGCCCTTGTCTACCGTTTTCCTTCCCTCTCTGTGGCTGACTCTCTTCCCCTCTGTCTGTCTCTTTCAGCCTGTCTCTCTTTTTCCCTCTCCTGCCTCCATCTCTTTCTCTCTTGCTGTCTCTCTCCCTGTCCGTCTCTTCTATCTCTTTCTCTCTGTCCCTTTCTCTAATCTGGCATTTATCAGCATAGAGTAGAATTAGTAGAAATCTGTTAAAACGATTAAAGGAAATTAATGTACTTGCCTGTTTTTGATGGTTGGTTGTTTCTATGGTTAATATGGCAGGTCAAACAGGAATTCCACAGCAGCGGCTTCATGACTGATGTGGATCTCGACCCAGGCTGCACTCTGAACAAGAAGATCAGAAATGCACAGTTGGCACAGTATAACTTCATCCTGGGTCAGTAGCAACACACTTTTCTGTCTGTCTCTTCCTCCCTTTATCTGTTCCTCACTGTCCATCTAGATATTGATTTCTTTTGTCCTCTTTGCATGTTTGCCTTCTTGGGAAAGTGGTGGGAGAAAAGGAGAAGACGAGTAACACTGTGAATGTGCGCACTCGGGATAACAAAGTCCACGGCGAGCGCACTGTGGAGGAGTGCATCGAGCGCCTGAAACAGCTCAAGTCTTCCAGGAGTCGCAATGCTGAAGAGGAATTCTGAGCTCTCTTAAACTAGCTGCTATCAGCCTGACCTTCTCTCTGCAAGTGCTCAAATCCGGAAGGAAGTTTTTGATGAGGGATAATACTTACTTTACAAAATTGTCTAGTCTTTGTCCCCAAGAAATCACATTTTTCTGATTTGACAGTGTCTTCTGTTGCATTTTTACTGTATCACTCTGTTTTCAGTGATTAAGTCTCATGGTTGCTGTACTCTATAGACTGAAGTATAATTGTCAATATCCTCTCTGCTTATTGTTTCCTGAACAAAAGTAAGCTGAAAATCTCTGGATTTTGGGCTGTTGGTCACACAAAACAAGACATTTGAAGATATTACCATGGTCTGTTTGAAACAATTTGCACTATTTAAGTCAAAACACAACTGATAATGAAAATCATTAGTTGCAGCCATAGTTATGTTGAACATATTGTTACTTACACAATAAACAACTGACCCATCTCTCACAGTTGGACTGGCTAAAAACAATGTATTTGGTCTATGCAAATAACAATGATATGTGCTTTTATTTGCAATGAGAGTGGGGAAATGAGATCTGATCACTTGAGCAGTCATTTGAGACGTATGTGGCGATCACCCCAGACACATGTTAATGCCAGGTCTAAACAGGGTCTGTGTTTTCAGTTATCAAGTCTCATGGTCACTTTACTCCAGAGAATTAAGTATAATTGTCAATATCTCCAGTGGGATTTGGTCTGAAGAGCTTTACAGAACACATCTGTGCCATTAAATCTATTGTACCATAAAACTTGTCTTGAAAAACCTTATGTAATGAACTGAGGGGAAATGGTTTGTACCACTGTCTTAACCGGTTTGTATAAGTCACTCATTATTTCTTCAGGGAACTGTACATGAATTTTGAAAATAAACGATCTATTCTTGATGTGTATGTGCTGCTTTTTCTAAGATACTAAAAGATATGACTCACCTGTCCTTCAGCACCAAATTCTTGTTTCTTCAGAGTTGCGTCTTCTTAATTATGCTGTTGGAAACAAGGCGGTCTGTTGGTCACCTGTGTCAGGAAAAAGACTTTCAGTTACATGAACATTAAAATGTTTATAAAGCAATCATAGCAATAAAGTACAATTTTGGCAGCAGACAAAATCAACATGTATTTAAATTGTACTATGAAGAGGTGTGAGGACAGAAAAGTAGAGGTTTCTTTAATAGATGGCCCTTGGTGCTACTGACACACTTATCAAATGTGTTTTTATAGTCATAACTCACTTCACAAGTTTTTAGGCCAAAGTTGAAATTATTAGATAGTGCAAAACTTAAAACGTCCAATTTTCCACAAGGGTGAGGTGGAATTGGAGAGATGAGTACCAGTGTGGTAAAGTGGATCCTTATCACCCTCCTCCACTGGTGCGTCATCACTTAGGAAATCATAGAAATCACTGATGTGCTGGAGGGTAAACACCTGATGTTTCTCATTATTACATGCTTACTGAACTTGGAGAGACATTTACTTGTGCCGTCTGCTCCATGAGTGAAATATTTTTCATTCTGATACTGTTTCGACTTTGCTTTATACTGTTAAAAGATGCCATTATTCCTTTTCTCGTAAGAGGAAAATGTTTCCAATTACATGTAGCTACCTGGATGAAACATGCAGGATACATCACGTTCAAGTTACTACCATCTGTGTTCCAGTTATTCACTCCCAGTGCATTTATTGTCCATCTGCTCTCCTTATTTCTGCTCGACTCATGCAAAACTATACTTTAAAATGTGATACAGTTACAGTTTTTGATGATGTATACAATCTGCACATGTTGCACCCAGCTCTTGCTTTAAGTCTCATATTATTATTCCAACCACAAGTGGGTGCTATATCTGTATGCTCCACTCACAAAGCTGGAACAGACAAATAGTGAGAGCAGTGTGTTTCAGCAGTTATATAGCTGGGAAAAGTGGCCCTGCACCAATTATTGCCAAGGAACTTTTTGTGGAGAAAAACTCACCACAAAGTTGGTGAAGGAAACTAAAATGCTTTTGCTGTGGCTTTAACTGTTGCACTTATTTAGACACTCTGCTCACACAGGTTCAATATTCATGAAGTACTTAACAGGTTTAACTCTGGTGATGCTTCTGGCTATAGGATATGGCAGTAACTTGTTCCCTGTTTTATTTGGAAATGAGCTATTTAAATCACGCAAACTTCTCCCATAGATTTAGGTAGGAACATTAGCACTAAAGTTAAAGTTGAGCATGAAATATGGTCTCACACTTCCAGAAGAGGCAACGAGTGCCCAACTCTGAATACAGGCCAATAAAAACATTGATTTTGGCTGCCTCTGCAAGTTGCAAGCAATTAAAATAAGTGAGAAGCCATCAGTTATTTTGGCCAATTTGAACTTTTCAGCACCAAATAAAATATGTTCACAGGTTTGGCTTCTATATTTTATGCTTAATGAGACACAAGTCTGTAGCTTGGTTAAAGAGACATATTTAAAAGCATTTGTCATTATTTTGTTGAATGTTATGTTAGTGTTTCAGTTTTCTAAAAATGTTTTAAAGCACTGATCTAGCAATGATAGTCTTTAATTACTCATTATAATAACAATCATAAATGTTCATTATTTAAGTTTAGGTTTGCTTCTATAGAGAAATAGCAGAGCAGAAATTAAACTAGTAGAACAAGGAAATCAGAGAACAAAAAGTAAAACTTTACCTGTGTTGGTGTAAGGACGTCCTCATATCAAATCCGACCACAAGATGGAACAACTCAACCAGGATCCTGTGGGGGAAAAAAAAGGAGTGGGGCTAATGTCAGTGGAGTGTGGGAGAGAAAAACATTTTGATAAGGGGTTAATGAAAAAGTCAATGGAGTAGGAGAGTGTCAACAGACAGAGCAAGACAGCCAGAAACCTCTGGGGATTTGGCTCGGCTGTTGACTCTCAGCCTCCCTGTGAATCCTCGCTCCCTCTTTCCCCTGTTGGAACCTTTCCTGTATGCTTCACTGGCAACCTGGCCACGAAGGGTCACAACGCTTCACTGAACTGAGCAAACTTTTCTCTCTCTCACCACACATGCATTTTAAGGTATCAATTCACATGTTAAAAGGTCCCACTGCTGCAGCTCTTTACTTAGTTGATGCTAGAATAAGCCTTGGTATTAAAACTCTCTTTATGACGGGAGAAAAAAGTTAGTACACTCAAGTAGCTGGTAGCTGATTATCAATATTGCTTTTAAAAGCAGAACCAAGATATTCTAACAATCATCCTCCAAAAACATAAAAAGTGAAATGAAAACTACATTCCTGACAATCTCAATGGTGATTTTTTCAAATAATATAACTGACATTTTGGGATATAATAATAAGCTTATTTGCTCGTTTGCCAAGAGTTGAGAAGAAAAACACCACTCTCTGTCTGTGCCGTAAACATGAAGCTGGGGCCAGCAGCTGGTTAGCTTAGTTTAGCATAAAGACTGAAAACATGGGGAAACAGCTAGCCTAGCTCTGTCTGAAGAAAGCAAAATCTGTCTATCAGCAATTGTATAGCTCACCAATTAAGTGCATCATGTCTGGTTTGTTTAACCTGTACAAAAAACACAGATATAGCAAGTTAAACTGTGAGCAGATTCGGTTACTTTTAAACAGTGCCTGACTAGCCGTTTCCCCCTGTTTCCAGTCTGGTCACTAAACTTCATATTTAATAGACATCTTTTCATCTAACTCTTGACAAGAAAGCAAATTAAATATATTTCCCAAAATGTCGAACTATTCCTTTAAAACACATAATGAATGCTGAGATTTCTCATCCAATCTGCCTTTTGTTTTCTCAGCAGACACAGGTTGTTGTCCTTATTTTTTTGTTTATTTTCCTTTGTCACCATGACAACTGACAGCAGTCACTGCTGTTGTATACTCAGTTTGTATGATGTATGTAAAAAAGCTTTTTCCCTCAACTTTTTTTTTTTTCCAACAGTGACAGCCAAAAACCAAAAAGCCTCCCCTGTGACACACTCATGTTCCTACCTACTCTCCGCCCTTTCATCCTCGAGTCATGTTGCTTCTGGACCAAAGAAATGCATATTTGAATCCTTACCAACCATTTTCTTCTCCAGAATACTTCTCTGTCTCTGCAGCAACTGCTACCACCCTTACCACACACACACATGCATACAACCTCCTCCTGCACCATTACCCCTCTGCATAACTGCAACAGAACCCCAAATTATGGTCAGCCACTCATGAAGTTAGTTTTGCTTGGGAAAACCAAGCTGCCATCTTTAATATCATAATGTTACCAAATTATATGGTTCTAATTGGGAACTGTTTGATCACACTTTCTGTCATCTGGAAAGCTAGCGTGTGACCTTAACAGGCATTTTTTCTCATCTCAAAAGTATGACCTCTGCTTGTGACCCAGCATAAATTAAGTAAACCACTTTACACCAAGGAGAGGCCTTTGCCACCAGTCACACCCTGCATGTAGCCAACACCAACAATTCACTGTGAATATCTGTGATGTAGGTCTGGAGGATCTGCAAACACAAGACAGCTGCATGTCAAGCCAAACTGAGCAGCAGCACAGCAGTAAAGTCGAGGATGAGGACCAAAAACAAAAGTACAGAGAATAAACCAGTGGCAGCAGGTCAGATTTCTCTTTTACTCAGTTACAAATCTGGTCTGAAGTGACAACTAACAAATATTCTCATTCTAAATGATTTTGAAAGTAGATGATGTTTAATATTTTTTTCATACATTTGAAGTGCCAATATTTAGTTCAGTTTGTTCTGTACTATTGCCAGGACTTGGCCCATTACTTTTAGCTAACTGTTTATTACTGTTTAACTGTTTAACTGCATTTATTGACTTACTTACTAGGTAATTATTTCAACTGCCCCATTACCTTCAGCTAACAACAGGTTATCAATTACTTTTAGCTAACTATTTCAATCATTTATTTATTATGTTTAGCTAGAATTACAACAGTTTATTTAACTATTTCAGCAGTTTATCCACCATTTTGAGGTACTTTCACCTGTTTATCCAATAATTTTTAAAATAATAACTAATTATTTAAAATGTTTATTTATTACTTTTAGCTAATTATTCAAATAATTACTTTTAGGTATCAATGCTGACTTCTCTGCTTATATTCTAACTAATTTTCATGCACCATCAATGGCAACATGTGACTTTATGGACTTAACTGACTGAGGTTGGTGAAAGGTGCAGTCAGCCTATTGTAGCTGGTAGTTTTTATGATAAATCTACTAAAGATCACACAGATTTGCTGTCCTATTTGCATTTTCCTCCTAAACATGACGTCGGTACATTTATTTTAATCAGTTCATAGTTTCCTGACCTACTTCGCAATCTTTTCACCTATTCCCCAAATGTAGAGGTACCCCCTTGTGTGCAAGTTTGGGAATCACTGATCAGACCACTGACCACATCTCGTTATTTTCCTTTCTGATCTAGCCAACAGGACGTTTCTCACAAACTCACTGTGACATGATTATTTTAACAGGTGTTTAATAAAGTTTAACATTCTTGGGTTGTAACTGCAGTAAAAGCAATTAGCCCCTGACACTTTAAAACCCAAACGTCTTTTCCACAAATCAGCATTTTAATCTTAAATGCAGCGCCCAGAGCATCACAGTAGCAGTCAGAGTGGTTTTCTTGTAGCTAATATGCTCCTTATGGTGAAGAATTACATACTGTAAATCACTCATATGCACAGTCCACCTTCCTTTCTTGCCTGTGTTTGTTGAAATTGGCCCGCAGCACTGGTCCAGCCTGACTCTAGCAGCCTCATTACAACCAAGCAAAAGCCCATTACTCTGCTCTGCCCATGGGGAATAACACCTTTTTCTTCATTAACCAGCAAATAAGAGCTGTTACCCATAGTTTCCATTACTTTGTATTGTATGCCCTTAATACAAAATAACTCACTCAATCGACTTAATTTTCAACAGATTTTCCCTTTCAACACATTCTTTTCTCAAGCGCAATATCCTATTGAGTGACAAACCTAGATATTTTTAGAAAATGAAATGACATGAATGTAGCCATTTTTTCCTTTCCTCTATACAGCATTTTTCCAGGTAACACTTGACCTTAATAATTCTGTATAGCCTCTGACTGATCCCGTAGTAGTTGAACTGTTAGTTGGCTGTTTCAACCATGAATTCCTCCTTTCTCACCTTGCTTTAACTCAAACACAGTCTCTTCCTTATATGCAGCCAGCCAGATGTTTAGGCTGGAAGTTCTCCACAGAGGAGGCCTCAGTGGTATGCATGGTTGTTATTTATCTAAATTGTATTTTTCTCTTTAACAGCGTTTTTTCCCCTCCTTTCTGCTCTCAGGGGTGGTTTACTTTAGCCCCAAAGTAGGAGGTGCAGAGTGGGAAGGCTTTGCCAGCATACCCACAATTCACCAGTGGCTGACGGAGCTGATGAAGTTGAAGTTGACAGCTGCATAAATCACCAGCTCATGGTGCTAATAGGTGGCAGTATAAAATCAAGCTCAGACCACCCATGCTGCGGGGCAGGAATAGGAGCATCAAGTCATATCTACCATGCAGCACTGTACAGCCATCCGAAACACTTAACCCCCCTCTGGCTGCCCGGACTGTTCCAGTCCAAGGGGCTCTCTTAGCAACACAGGAAAGGCCCGTCTGGCATCCGCAGTGCAGTGATTCATATTTGGCACTTTCATAAAGGTTCCAGGCTGCTGGAGTTTTTTAGGGCCTATTGTCGAACGTTTCACTCCTCTATCGCCCTTTTGGAAAAACCTATAAACATTTCAAGGCCAATAACTGAACAGGAGCCTGTGCTTTTTCCTCTTTCATACAAGGATCTCAGTATGTCGTCAAATTCATTTTCTTTTTCCTCTTCACAGTGAGGAGAAAGGGCAGAACGCTCACCACTACCTTGATTTTTTTATGTGTAGTGTATTTCCACATATGAATGGAGAAGTGCTTTAGCTCATTCAGTAGAGCTGCTAAGAGAGGTGTGAAGGTGGCTGTTTGCAGGGCCTCTCTCTTTGTAAGAGGGGAGATAAAACACAAGCAGAGCATGAGGGGGCGGGCCCTCATCACACAAAGCAGAGCATATTGCTCAATAACAAGGCCTGAATCCCTGTGTCTAGCACAACAAAACTCTACCTTGAGTTGAGGGCCCCCATGCCATCAGGTTTGACCATGCATGTGCAGAATGAATGTAGACCCCCCACAACCCCATACCCCTCCACCCTCACGTCATTTTCACCATGTTTTTTTTTTGTTGTTGTTGTTGTTTTTTTGTTTTTTTTGAGCATGTCTGAGCTTCTGTTGTGTCCAATGACTTGTGGAAAACCCTAGGTTGTCCAATAGGAAAAGGCCTTGGAAGAAAAAAATAATGGTTTCAATCCCTGTGGAACCACTTTAGCATTAGTGACGACTGTGACCTTGAGAAGAACAGTGAATTGGTTCACCACTAGTGTGAGTGAGTGACACCTCTCAGATACATGTAGGTATTTGATCCATCGTTAATATAGAAATAGCAGCTTTAATCAATTAAAATGTTGCTTATTTTCAACAGACATATGTAGACCTGAAACGATCAGTCATTTTGAAATGTTGATCGGATGAAACAAGACAAGTGAAGACATCACTTAGAAAGACTGTGAAAGGCATTTTTTGCCATCTTCTGACTCTTTCTTGTTGGAACAACTGATCGATTAATTGATTACATAATTGCAAAATTAATCAATACTGAAAATAATCATTAATTGAAGCCCTAGACACATGGTTCATCTTAGTGTGAGTTTCACAGTTAAAAGGGTAACACTCGTCATCATAATTAATTTTGGTACCATTAACAAATACCCCGCAGAGACCATAATCCACAATGAATTGATGAGAAAAGAAAATAATGCCAGCTTCATGCTCTAACACCACCTCTGGCTCACATTTTTTCAATTCATTAAGGGTTTTCCCTCGGTTCACTTACATGTGAGAAACATTTAAGCCTGCCAAACCATACCGCAGAATTAAATAAGGATTTGAATGAGGGGAAGGACAATTTAATCACACCTGGAATTCACTTCACCACAGCAGCATTTTCATACCCTTCATCTGAAAATCCTCTCCTGCCAGCTGACCTGTCTTTTCTTCTTTGACCATACACTCTGCCTGCAACCTCCTGGCTCTGATGCACTTAAGCTGCTACAGGGTGTCCTTTACAGCCTATAAATGGCTTGGGGTCATCTGTCATTAAACTAGAGTGTGCAACAAAATGACTTCTGGCTGTGTTTGCCCCAGACGATAAAGCCTCGAGTGTTTATGGCAACTACCTGTTCCAACCTTTCTCGCTGTCTGCCCAGGTGGGCTGACGCGTGGAAAGGAAAATAAATGATGTTGATGTTTGTAACATTGCAGCCTCTTCTGTGGTTTAATGGTTAATGTTAGCGATACATTTGATGAATTTGTCAAAGTACCAGCTGCTGTAAAACACGGTATGCTTAAAAAAGTAGTGTAGGATTTCATCTTTTTAATGGTGAATTTATCGTTTTGGCTGATTTTAAGAATAATGATCTGTGGTGTTTTTGTGTGTGAATAAGCACCAGTGGGGGTTTTTTTGTTTGATTATACATAACCTTGAAATGTTTTCATGGCAATCCTCAAATTTTAATTTTGGTCTTAAAGTTTGCCTAATACAGTTGCTCACTATGCAGATATTCACTAATAACATGTTTTTAAAGGTTTAAAAGACTAGAATATGGAATAAAATCAGTATTTATATAGGAGTCAATTGTATTTTTCTTTGACATTTCCTTATTTCGCTCATCATAGACCAAGCATGATTGAATTACCTGATGTGTTAGTGTGGACAAGCGGTAGTTTGTGGTTTTGTGGTGTTTGTGGTGTGTGATCTGTTGCAGTCAGTGGTCAGACAGGAGGGGCCAAGCTGGGGCTGTTAGGCTGACCAATGACCACAGCTTAGTGTAAATGGTAGAAAGTGGTTAGCAGAGGCTATCTATGCATCAGTATGTACAGTATATATGTATTTATGCATTATTGAGTATGCACATTAGCATGAACATATTGATAGTGGAGGGATCTACAACTTAAATTCTAGACATAAATGTATACATATTTATCTCCTGTTCTCAAAGGGATCCAGCCATGGCTTTGGCTATGATGGCTTTTTCAATATGAACAAAGCTGCTTTAAGAGCTGCATTTGAACACTTATAACATTATAGTTGGCGAACTTAATGTTCCCCTCACTTTTTCACCTACAGCACTTACGCAATTTGCATTTGTTGGGTTTCTTGTGGAATTTATAAGGAAGACCAAAAGCCGACTGTTACTGACACAACTTAAATAATTGTAGAGCTGAAATGACTAGTCGATCAATTGATAAGAAAATTAGTCAACTGCTATATACTATAAGACAACAGAATATGTTTCGCTTTTTAATTGCAGCTCTAAAATGTCATGAAGTCAAAAAAACAAAATAAAACCCACTCGCTCCTAAAAAAATTCCCTAAATAAAGTTTGACTTTAAATACACAAGTGTGGACAATGAATCATAAAAAGGAGACAACCTATTTAACTGCCTGTAAAGTATTTTGCACTGTAGTCATACTTATTCTAAAATAAGATGAACTACAAGCTACCATTTTACCATGAACTGAGTTGCAAGAAACCACTGCAGCTGAAAAGTTGATCCAATTATATAAATGGAATAACAGCATTTAAGGTTGGACTTTAGCCACAATGTGTGAATGAGGTTTGAAGGAGGTGTCAGCATTTCATTACATCTGATAATGTTCCGTTTTCAGACACAAGGACACATATTTACTAAAAATCCCAGTTGTCCGCAGGTTGGTTTTTTTTTCTGGGGAAAAGAGGATTTTGACAGGAGTTCCAGGGAAAGACTATGATCTCAACTCTCAGTGTTCAAATCTTGTGCAGATATTAAGTAATGTAAAAACACAAAAGGACAAAAAGTTGGCTGTTACTACAGCAAAACAGTGTCCTGTCTGCACTCAGGTGATATTGCTGTTGACAGGATCACACATGTGACAGAACTGTCTCTGTAACAAGACACTTCTGAGTGTATTTATATAACCACTGTTGGCAAAATATTGAGTCGCTACATTAAAATAACTCTGTTTAGTTTGAGTAATCTTCAGTTTTTCAGTTAAAGAAACGCTGCTAACTGCGCTGCAGTCGACAAGACGTCTCACTCAAATGCTGCTTGATGTGACGTCCCACCCAAGAGTGACATCATGCCATGAAGAAATGTGACTTCATCCAGCAGTGAACCAATCGGGCTGCCAATGACTTGGGGCCTGTTTTTTAATGCTGTCATGGGAGAGGTGACTGTAGTTGCAAGAGCCAAACAAAAGGCTCTTTTGTCCCTCCGTCCACATCTGTCTGGACTCACCTCCCCTAATTACCAAGGTTAGTCTTTGGAATTGACAGCATAAATATTAAACTGTCAAACTCTGTCTGTTGGCAACACGTTCCAGTGTGAGTCACTGACTGCAGAGGTCGAAGGAAAACAACACCCTCTTTCTCTCTGCTGAGCACGGCTGGTCAACACAGGAGAAAAGTGAATACCTTAATGTTCATTCCTCCTTGTGCCTGTTTGAGTACTCATCATTACACTGTCTATGTTTTTATATTTGGTGCATTTTTCTTTGTCGTTATGTAAACCAGTACAGCTATAACCACACATTAGTGGTTTTTATACACATACACTTAGGTTTATCCTACCCCTATGTTCCTGTTCTGTTTAAACCCTATTAACACAGCAGCATATTAAATGAATAGTTTGAGATTATGGGAAATACACTTTGCTCTCTTGGAGAGAGTTAGATGAGATCAAGACCACTCTCAAGTCTGTACCATGAGTATGAAGCTTAAGCTAGTAGCAGGTTAGCTTAGCTTAGCATAAAGACTGTAAATGGTGGAAACAGTTTACCTGGCTCTGTACAACAGAAAGAAAAGCTGCGTAGCACCTCAAATGCTCATCAATTAACTATTTATATCTTGTTTGAAGTGTAGAAAATGTCACTGTTTCCATGTGAAAAGTAAATGTTGATTTTACATTTTGGTTTTCATATGGATCAAACAAACATTATTTAAAGAGGACATTATAGCCCAATGGATCTTTGGGGCAGAGTTTAAAAAATCCAATAATGATAAGTCTATAGACAGTGATTTAGTCATTTATACAATTAAGATTTTTTTGTTTGTGACAATCTGTGTTTTAAAGAATTGTGACCACACTGGCACATAATAAGCAGTGTGAATCCTAAAAATGAGCAGAACATTTTACAGTAGAAAAATAAAAGGATCAGTGCTCTCTGGCAGCCAGATTATGACAACACCATTACTGATGTATCTGCAATAAGCTAATATTGGCTAAAATATTGGCCTGGTCTGTTTACATTTGTAGTAACAGACCAACTCTTAGCAAGTAGCCAAAAAAACAAAACATATATTGCTTTAAGGAAGACTGGCATATTGCACCATACAAATTTTCAGAATGGGGAAAAAAATAAAAAATCTTTACTGCAGTCACCTGCTAGATGATCTTGAGCACCCCTTGGATCAAGGCGTGTTGAAAAGAAAGTGAATGTGCAGACTTTCAGTAGCATGGGGATGTTTTCTTTGCTGCTGTTTAGAGTGAAACACTCTGTTAGCCTTAATCATTTTCCAGACAAAGCCTGGGATTTCAGCTGAGGAAATGTTCTGCCTGCAAATCTATCACCGATGATCTTTTCAGATGTGGGTTGAGACGGGGGAATACAGCTGTATTGACGGGCATAAAACCTAAACAAACTACACTGACAAGACAGAGAGCTGTGCAAACAGAAGATTAGAGGAGAGATGAAAGAAGGAGGAAGCCGGTTCAGTCAGTCGATGCCAGGAGTCTGTGGCTTTTTGCTACTGTATCCAATGGTGTGTTTGAAACCTGAACTTACTGGAATCAAAAAGGTCTTTGACATGACTAAAAATGACAATGAAAAACTAAAGCAGAACTGAAATGATTAGTCATTTAATTGTTTAATCCAACAAGTCCCCCAAATTAAAACATTGAAATATGTTGCCCTCTAAATAGACATATAGAAGCATTTTCTGCCCTGTCTGCAGTGCAACATCATTCCCTTCCAACACTGTTAGAAATTTGGATTAAAATTATGACTGTATCTGTTTCAGTGATCCATCCATCCATCCATCCATGTCTCTCCCTGCGTGGACTTTGTTGCTCTTTACCAACATCACATGACCTGACCTTTGCTTCCACCATAACTACTTCAACAGGGCTTTCAAAGGAGGAAGACACTGACCCAGTATAAGCACTGATGCAGCTACACAAACTTACAAATCTAAAAATGCACTTCATAAATTATTCCATTCTGTGAATGGTGTCTGTTGTACTGTGTGTTGATTTTGTGTCTTGTTTAATGCTTTTGTGTGTGTGTGTGTGTGTGTATGCTACTTTCATGCCCTTCTAAATTGCTTCTTGGGGACAAATAAAGTGATTTAACTGACTGATTGAAATCAATCAATTGATTGCACTTTGAAGATGCCATCTTAGGCATCCAAAATGGATCCACCTCTTCGTGGTGGGCATTTTTTAAAGAACTATTCTGGCATTTTATGGACCAAGCAATTAACCAAGAAAATAATCAATACATTAATGATGACAAAAATAGTTATAACTATAAACAAACAAAAAAAAACCCTACTTGTAATATGCAAACATCAAAATTGGACAGACTCTTTTTAATTAAAAACTATGAAAAATTTGATTAATGAGAAAATACAAGCTTTCTGTGACACTTGTACAGAACTCTACATTGTACATTGAGCTTTTGTGTATGTGTGTGTGCTTGGTCTTCCCATGACTTGGAGGCATGAAAGGACACATAGTGGGATCTCCTGATAGCTCCTCCTCTTTAGTGAGGCAACAAAAGCACCCATCGTGTTATTTGGTTAGTTTCGCTGTAACCCCCACATCCACCGCTCCATCACACAGTAGCCAAACACAATCGAACAAACGCTGTCACCCAGAGTCGGTTGCTAAACAACCAAGGTAGGCATCCTCGGAGATGAGCGGCAGTGCCCTAGGTCTTAAGGACCCCTATCTGTGCTGTGGGCTGGCCATGTCCTGCCTGCAGAGAAGTGTGACAGAGAGACCTGACAGCTGTGCTGCCTTGCCCAAGAACACGCTGTCACAGAGGGATAATAAGAGCGGACTGAGTGGCCCCCTGGCCGTCAACAACACCACAGCCCCCACTGGCCGATTAGAAAGAACTTCCCAACAAAGAGGTGGCCAACAAAAGGCCCATGTTAAATTAGGCATTTAATTCAACACTCGGTCACAAGGTTAAAGTAATCAGAGGGAAATGGTAAAAACATATTAAAGGGACAAGATGAGACATAGTGTCAGAAAAGCCCACAAAGATGACTTTAAGTTATGTGAAGAAATACTGAACTCAAATTATTAAGATTCTAAGTTAAAAATAGTGAATGACGAAATAATATATTAAAAGCTTAGCAAAAAAAAGACAATTTTGTACATCAGAAAACATGAGCACTGTCACAAAATGAATACCCCAAACCACCAACTCTAATCTAAACTCCAAACTAAAAACAAAGCTATGAGGAGAAGGCAAGTTGCATTTGTCGTGCATCTCATGCTTAAAATTATTCTCAGCACATCAAAGACGATTGCAGAATTTTAGATTTATAGATTTCTGCTCTCATTCACTGCTCTTGCCCACTGGACCAGACATCAAAACCTGGATGAAGTATATTTCCAGTGTTGTATGAATTCTGTCTAAGCAAATAAAACCACAGTGCAGAACAACAGAGCAAGCCACAACGCCCAGCAACTCACAAAACGCCTGACTAGAAAAACACTGTAAACTGCCATTTGTAGTAACATGAGGAGAATCAGTACCTGCTAACCTGTTGAAACTTGTAATCTCCCCAAGTGTGTCACATTACAAAGCGACACTTCTCAGGATGCCAGCACTGGTTCAAGTCTCAGTGTCAGGCCTTAGAGTTGACTGATACAATGCTTCGGCAATAAAGAACATGATATATGACATAAGTTTAAAAAATGACATTGAGGAAGTCATCTGGCATGCACCCGTTTCCTCAAATCACAGTCTTACTGTGCTCGTTTTGAAAACTGAATTTGCAGTTGTTGTTATTTTATGATTTAATTACAAGTGTAAAGCTCTGAGGTATTGCAGGGGGTTAAAGGAGAGCTGCTCTCTCAGCGCTTGCTGAGCAGAGGATAATTATAGGGAGGGAAAACCTCGTCAGAGTCAGAGGAATTCACTCTGATTTGTTCAAGAGTGAAAGGATTCCTTGTAAGCCTTAAATAAATTTTAATTGCAGTAAGCTGTCTAACACAAGAGACCCCCCCCTCGTTCCTGAACCCTGGTGAGTTGGGAACTTTGATTAGATTACAAAAAAAGGACTGAAGGGGGTATTAAGGAGCCACAGGGGTCCCCGTACTCACACAAAATACTTCATTTATATTTAAGGAGTTTTGCTCCAATTCAAAACATGCACCACTTGCAAGAAGTCACAAACCTACACTGCAGCACAGCAGTTTTCTCATATAACAAGAAGATGATTTGTCAAGAAAAACAACTGGTGTGATAATTCAGAAAATGTTTTATAGTTGTAAAGGAAATACAAGACTGGATTTTAGTGACAAACCAGAAAATAATGAGTGTAAACTTGTAAGTGTTGAGCCTTAACACAGAAGTAAATTAATAAGAAGATGAAACCTAATTGACACACGTTGGAATGCGTGTTTCCGATATCCTTTGGCAAATCCGCCTTCTGCCCTCATGTCTCACTTGTCAAGTCATGTTGTGGTATTTATAGGTTTGATTTTCCAGCTTTGTACCTGCATTTTATCCTGTTTAAACCTCCCAATGCCTGTGTGTACATGCTGCTTTAATGTGTGAATGTGTCTCTGCAGTGGCATTTCATTGTCCTGATCACTGCTGAAGAATTTCTGACAATGTCACCAAAAACATTTAACAATTTATGGCAGAACTGTTATATTAGATTTTACAGGTGTATCTAATACACTAGTCACTTAATATATGTTATCTTGTTATAAACAGTAATTGTAGTCAATCACTGTTATGACACTGGATTAAGGCAACAGCGGCCTCTGCAGCCACAAAAGTGTTAATTACAGGACACTGGCGAATTAAATTTTGTTGAAAGTTTGTTTGTTCAGGTGCTGGAGGCAGCGTATCCCTAGAAAGTAACAGCTCATGTACAGAAACCAAAGCCTGTCAATTGCTCAGAAACCAAACACAAAATTCACTGAGGGGGTTGATAAATAAAAGAACAAATTACTGGGCTAGCTTCTTTTGTGTGTGACATAGCGCCATAGAACGTTAGGCACTTCTCGTAGGAGATCATACCCAATCAACCCAAGCTGAAGCCTCCATTAGACAAATCTGTGTAATTTATAAAAATGCATGAAACACATGATGTCCTCAACGTGATTCATGAGGCCTGAGAGGTTGTTTTGAAAATTCAAGAACAAAACAATGAAATAACTGATATCCAAGGTTTCTTCTAAATCTAATCAGTGGCACTGTGGATGGAGGAGAAAAGGACTGAAACCAGTTTCCCCTGTTTTCATCATGGGGTTAAGTAGAAAGCCCATTCTGGACGCTCCTGCCTCTCTACATGTGTGTGCCCTGGAGAAATGGGCTAGTAAAAGTTTTAAATGAGCACTAGACAGGTGTCAGCAGTCTTTTAGGAAAGACAAATCTGTCCACGGCATTCGATACTTTCCCCTGCAAAGTACAGACAGAAAACTGTCTGGGCGGACAGGGAGAAAGATAGAGATGGATGGATGGAGAGAGGGAGGGACATCTTGAAGGGAAATGAATACCTAGATACTGAATATACTTTCTTTTTTTCCTTCTTTCCACTGCTTATTCTCTCTTAACATGTGTTTATGTCTACTTATAAGGACCTACGGGAACTGCGATTGAGTAACAATTTGTTCATTGAATCAATCTGACTTTTCAGTGTTATCACATATTACTGTAAAAGGAGTGGTGTTAGATAGCTACAATTTGTTAAGCTTGAAATAACTTGGCAACACAAATTCATGCACCACCTATAGTACCAAGGGTATAAGAACATAAGTACACTGCATGAATAACACAGAGGCTGGAGACTGGAGAGAAACTTTATGTCTTAAAGAGACGCCCTTTTTCTCTGTTGGACCAGAGTTTCAAGACCCCTGCACAAGTTGAAGCCTGCTGCTGGGTGCTCAGGCCCCGAGGAGTGAAAAGGGCCGATAATTGAGCTGAAAGGAATGGAGGGAGGGAGTCATGTTCCGGCAATGAGTCCAAAACAAAACTCCTGCTAATTCTCCTCCCTTTCAAACTGTCTCCTGCCTCGGACATTCAGGGACTGAATCCAAGAGAGTACGGGGGAACTTTGCCCAAATTTAAAGTATAGTCATGTATACAGTAAACTGGAGTATAACATGTGTAGGTGTGTGTGTGTGTGTGTGTGTGTGGGGGGGGGGGGGGGGGGGGGGGGGGGGGTGATAGCCATTCAGATTTAAATGTTATCTTCTTAATTCACTCATAATCCATGTCCAGTTGCCTTTGACATTCTGTAAATAAAAACTTATTGAAAAACTCCTCCAGTGGATGTTAGGGTATCAAAATGTGTTCTATAGACAAAAATGCACAGTAAATGTAGTTGCTGGTTTTTTTGGGGTTTTTTTGTTTGTTTTTGGTCCAGACATGGCTGTTGGCCATGTTGGGATTTGACTTTTCTAACTAATCCTTGTCTGTATGATAGACAAGTCATTAAATTTAGTGAGGAGAAGTCAAATTTAAACAGTGACCTTTGCTGGTCACGGTGAAATGATGGCCCTTGAAGTTGCATTTGTGTTGGTTGATTGATCTGAGCCTGTCAAAGGTCTTGACGCAGCCTCTTCTGGTCTTCAGCAGCTCTGATGGCTCAGCAGTTTCTCTTAACAGACAGATCATTCTGCAGCAGCTGCTCCATTCTGCAGGGTCACAACCTGCGATGGACAGGAAAGACCCTGCAGGCTCTAAGGCACTCAGTTAAAGACTGTGTGCATCTGATTGAACTCTATCTCTCTCTGGATCTCTTTGTCCATTTCCCCTTCATTTCTTTCATGTGGATTTAAATGGTGCTGTGTGTGTGTAAAGATGGCTGACTATCTCTGGGCTTGTGCAAAGAAAAGGTTAAGTTCAGCAGAAGTTTGAGCTCAGACTGTGCAGCTCTCCTGAGGAGAAGCTCAACAACGCAGCAACAGAAGAAAAGAGGAAACCAAGAGGAAGAGCTAACCACAGGTGTCTTTGTGGAAAGCCTTAACCTGCCTCTGGCTTGATCCCCTCCACAAAGGCGAGCTTTGATGGGCTGATGCGCCGGCTTGTAATGAATATCACTGACAACATCTTCACACCTCCTCCTACGCATCGCTGAAATGACACAATGACTATGTCAACAGATGCTCTGCAGTATAAAGGCAATTCTGAGAGAAGCGTGTTGTCCCTCATATGTACATGGTACATGCATGAACTTGCTCATAGATACATAAACAAATAGACTTAAAGAAAATAATACAGCATATGTTCTTGGAAAATCAAATATATTCAGGACTTTTACAGGAGCTTTTCAATCCTACTAGTCTCTACATGTGCTACTCTGAACCCCAAAAGCATTTTAAACTAGTATTGTTTTAATGTATGCTGACTCTGTCTGCCTTACTGCCAGCTCTTCTTTTCAGCAGTAATTGCAGACATTGGATTCATTTCACCACATTTTGTACTGAGATGAGAGTGCAATCATCCTCCCCTCCCTTCCTCCTCTGCTCACGTGAGGCCTCTTAATGGTCGTGGTATTTTTCACCCAGTCAGGATAGCAGGAGTGCTGTTATTCATTATCCCAGGCAGCTGTTCCTGCAGGGATAACCTCACATCTCTGAACTGTCAGAGAGGGCAACTTCTTAACTTGAGATCTTCATTGACACTGAGCCATGTGCAGGTATGCCAGGTCACCCTCCTCTGCTGACACTCATTATGGCTCATACTAATTTCCACAAAATATTTAGATGATAACAATAAAATAAGCAATATTTGTAAAATCATCTTTGTTTGAGTTGTTAAAAATGTATCACAGGAAACAGTCTGATACCTCCTGGTGGCTAAGTTGGCTAAACACGTCAGTACGCTCCAGAAAAAGTGCTTGTCAGATCGTCAAACAGCATCTAAAACCTTCTCCTCACACCTTTCTGATGTTTGAATTGCTGAGGGCTGTATCCAGTAACCACTGTTTTCCCAAACTGCTAATCCACCACGGCAGCCCACTTCTCAAGCCACTGGCTAGGTGTGTAGAGGTAAGAAAGCATGCAGGATTTGTATTACTACTACTAACACAACTACTTCTGTCACTTCTTATGACAGAAGTGCAACATAAATGTAATTGTATCTGAGGAAAGACTGGCAGAAAATGTGCACTGTATCTGCATTTGTACAATTCATCATGCCCTGCCCTTTACTGTGATGGCTGGTTTAGAGTGCAGCCATTTGTAAAAAGTATAAACACTTTTGCCTTTAGACTTTATTTAACTACTACAGTATCCTACAAACTAGTTCTTTTCAAGCAAACTCAGCCTTTCGGTGCACAGCTTGTGATTGTAGGGCATACAATTCTGGATTCAAATCTCATCTATGATCTTTGCATATCATCAGTTTATGTCTTTCCATCCCTTCTTGCTTCTATCCGCTATCCATATCAAATAAAGCAAATCCATAGCAAAAAGAATCTGTGAAATTCTGCACAACAATAAATCTCTGAATGCATATCTTATCCTCGTGTCTTGTCTTTTTTCCTGGTTGGATCAGAAGAACCTTAGGCTATCTCTTCTTTTAACAAAAGCAACTGTTCCGTGAGAGGCACAATTAAAGAGTGGGAGGCAGGAAGATTACACACAGGCTTTATAGGCACCTCCAAATGACTCAAGAGCAGACTATTCACCAGCTGGTAAAATTATCCAGCATTGTCACGAAACATTCAGAGTCAATCTTTCTCCTGTAACGCACCCACCTCTCCCTCTCCCCGCTAGGCTAGGTTACCTCCGCAGGGGTTATATAAAGTCGAGGCGAGATTGAAAATAGTTCTGACGTTTGGGCAAAGTGAAAAAAGCAGTCAGTCTGGCTGCTGTCAGAATAGATAAAGCCACAACAGTCTTCAAAAGTCAGGAACATCAAGCACAGTAGATTAGTGCTAAGGAATTGGGTAATAACTTTAACACATGACATCTTACCACTTTCCATCACGTATGCAACTTCAAAGGGGGAAATATGGTATTTATTGATGGGCCCATAATTCAGTTCTCCTCTAAAGCAGGTCAGATTTCATTGGACAGGGCAGAGAGAATAGAAACCAGATGATATGAGGCCTGGGCCCCAGCTCCGGCTGAGCTTTCACTTTAGGCCTGCAGGTTGTCGGGTCGAATCCTGATAGGGGAGGACCCCCATCTTCCATGGATCATGGGGTAAAGACAAAAAAACAACCTCTAGAGCAGTGGTTCCCAGCCTTTTAAAAAAAAAAATAATAATAATCTGCCGTATCCCTACATCCCTATCAGAGTTTCCCTTCATCAACACCACCTGTCATATGCCAAGTACATTCACTTCATTTGATTCCAAAGTGGGAGTCACGCCATACTACATAAAGGTGTTGTAATTGTTCATACAGTACAGAGCTGCTCTACTGGGACAAACAGAAGCTGGATTCTTCAACCAGTCATTGCTTTGGCTAAATAATTAAACTGTGTAGTCTTTACTTTTATCAAACTATTTACAAACATATTTACATAACAAGGCAACCATTGTATTGTAATTATTTTTTGCATTGCTCAGCTCTTCTATCTCGTAATCAAACCGTTGATTTTCTTGCTTCCGCAGTGTAATATGTACTTTGCTCCACCAGCACAGTTACTACATATTTTACTGAAAACACACAGCCTCTAACACATGACATGCAACACGTGACTGCACTGAGGAGGGCAACTGGCTTGTGTAAGCCATCCATCCCATCTCACTCTGCAAACGCCAAAGGGATTTCCACAAAGCAAACACTGGTTAGCCTCGCTATTTAGTGTGGAGAGCCACCGCAGCCAACAAGTTCTCTTCCAGAAAATGGCTCAGTCTGCCCCTGATAGGGCACCAGTGTGTGTGTGTGTGTGTGTGTGTGTGTGTGTGTGTGTGTGTGTGTGTGAGTGATGTGAGAGAGAGAGAGAGAGAGAGAGAGAGAGAGAGAGTGTAATCCATATGATTCTGCATTGGCCCAGATACCTTAAGCAATGAATAATTCACTGGCAGAGATCCAAACTGGATGTGGTTTGATTCTCTTTGCTGTAGATTTTCTCCCAAAGGGGGGATGGTGGTTTTACTATCAATTACAGTGGCTAGAGCCCTGCAATCTGAGATCCTCTGTGATTCATCCATGCTATGCCTGCATGCTTGACTGGTATTCATGTTCTCTTGCAATTATCACCATACAGATAGGGAAAAAAAACCCTTCACTTGTCCGTTTCTGTTGTTTCGCTGCCTGCTGTCAGTTGTTTCATATTGTTGATGGTGTCCCTGATCAGCTGTAAAATTTTAAGAATTGAAGATATCAAGACCAGAATGTTTTTCTTTTGTTTCCTACACACTATAACAGTTACTTTTGCTCTGCAACTGTTTAAATACAGCTGTTTGTAATGTACTTAGCATTTTCTGAGGACACTGAGTACTTTTCCCATGGATAAGTTAGATGACGTGATTTCATGCAAACATATTTCAAATGCAAATGCAGTTCTGATGGAGTTTAACTGTGGTGCATTTTTCTCTGATCTAAAACATGTGCATTAAAAATCAGGTTTATCTCTCAGAATCAAGCAGTATGGACTTTCTGTGTAGAATCACAATTTTTACAGTGGTACTCAACAAAGCCCCAGTAGGCCAGAATGCAAGGTGGCCACAATACATGCTGCAATTTGAGTGATGGATAGTGCCACAATCATAGTGAGGCCCTGATATTCAGTGGAAGAAACAATGTAGTTGCAAGAGACAAATCTGACTTTTCTACCACCATCCACCCCATTGTGAAGAGAGAATAAAAAGCAAGAGCCCTGATATACTCCAAAACGGATTCACAATAGAGCAGATGTGGTTCTTTACATACTACATTGGGTGTTGTTTTGCATGGACAAGTTCAACACATGCAAACTAAAAATCAAAATGGCAACACCAATGCAGGCAGCACACTTGTACGCATGTACAGTCAGGTGCAGATGATCCGGGACATGAGCAGCTTACGAAATTTGTTTGATGTCAGACCCCACGCAGCTTCATGGAAAGTGTAAATTTGCCAAAGTTTGGAGAAATGCAGGGATTAAGTGAATGATGCTGACAAAGTAAAGTGAGGGAAAGTGGATACGTCAAAAAGTATATTACATCACTTTATCACAACAGGATTATCATTACACAACCGTGCTGACATGCATCTATACTCAGTAAACTGGTTGCTGAAAGTGTCACTCTTTCTTTCATATGGTTATCTCACAGTATGATTTCCCTATGGGTCCTCACAAGCGCCAGTGCCTGTTGTGTGCCACATCAGATCAGAGGTTTCTGAGGAGATGGCACCTCTCAGTTCAAGCATTATGACTGATACTCACTGATACAGTTGTACCCAAGAATAATTTTCACTGAGGTCTACATATTAGTCAAAAAACCACTGACCTATGATGGATGAGTTGGACATTCTGTCTAAATTATAATGAAAAAGAACCTGTAAACAAACCTGCATGACATTTGTGTGACAATTTGCCTCAAATTACAGTCTTTAACTACTAACTATTGTATAACCATTAGCAAAAAGGTAGATAGGAAATATCTCCCATATAATTTTGCTTTATTTTATTTCAAAAGTATTTGTAATATACTTAATTGTGATCATGGGAAATCCCACAGCCCTGTAATTGAGTTTTTTTTCCCCTTCTGCGAACGGCCACATTTATGGTGCTCATTAGAGAGCACAGAGTGAGTAACCCCCAAAGAAATGTCAGTAGCTGCTCTGTGAAACAGTCATTCATGAGGCATTCTTTGATTGCTCATTGGACAAATTGATATACAGCGAATAAAAGAGGGTCTTACACACACACATTAACACACACACACTGAGCTTCCCGTTAGTGTACGGGCCTCTTATTGTGCAGCTCAGCCATCTGTCTCTCAGCAGTAGGTCCTTGTTACCTGTTGTACTCTTTCTTACCCTGCTCATTCACCAATCCACTCTCAGTGCCAGCAGTTCTTTTTACCATCTTCCTCAGTAAAGAGTTCTCAACAAAAATTCCTCACAGAAAGAGGGATCCAAGTGTCTCACACTCAGACAAAAACTAGAAATAAGGAGCCTCTCTGTGCTGCTTGTTTGAACTCTCGAGTATTAGTTATTAAAACTTCCGACCTCTCTGATTCTTTAGGATGATTTGATCTGTATAAACTTAAGCAAATGGAGAGACTGAATTCTTTAAGCCATCTAAGATTTCAAATGTAAGCCACGTCACTGTCAGAGCCTTTGGCGATGGGCGAGGTGGATATTGAGAGCGACGGGGGACAGATGCTTCTCCTTAGAGCATGGGAGGGGGGTTTGCCTGTGGCCCCCGCTCAGATGAGATGCTAAGTTTACATTGCACCAGTCTGCAACAGTCTTAGAAGTCAGTTGGATGTCCAGACCCGCACCATATGGAGTTAGTTAGGGAAGCGGAGCAGTGAGCCTTCGGGCCCTTTCTGCCTCTGTACGGGACCAGCAGCGAGCAGTCGCCTCAGTGAGACATTTTCCAATCGCTGCAGGCAGCATAAAGCTTCAAAGATTACAGTCAAAGTTTATGTTTTTTGGACGTGAGAACAAAAAGGCTGGCATCTAATAATGATGAAAGGATTCCTGAGAAGGTGCTTTGCCTACAAAAGCATTGAAGTACGATGAAACTTGGATGGAAGTTAATATTCGGGTTTCATTTGGTGGCTGTTTGCCACTTATAAGCATGTCGTTTGATGTATTACGTGTTAAGTATGCACTTTTGTACTAACAGAAGTGCATATACACACACTCATGCCCTGTGTTTTAAGTGGCTTTGTCCAAACCATTTCTGCAGGCAACAAATCAGCATGCTCTAGATTTGACTTTTGACATGCAAATTCCCATAGAGGTTTGGTTAAACTTCAGTGCTTAATCAACATTTTTCCTTTACTTAGAGCTGTTTTCCATTCCAGTAAATTCAATAAACATTTAAAAAAAAAAAAAAGCAGCTGTTGCTTGTGTGAGACGTTCTTTCTAATGACCCTTAGTTAACTTTGCACCTAATGTGGGCGTTATCGTTGAATAACAGGAAGTTAATTTTCCTGTTCCTAAACTACCCAACCTTTTCTGACCAACGACCTCTCAGAATAAGGGGTCAGGGCCAATTATAAGCAAGCTGCTAATAGTGCTTTAGTGAGTCCAGATGTTGTTGGCCTCCATTAGTTAAAGTCACTGCACAGAGTAAATGACCACAACAAACTGGATCAGAGTCAAACAAAACCTGAAAACAAAGAAAAACATTGTCTGGCTATAACATCTAAATGTTTTTCATATACTGCTTAAATTAGTTTGCTTATGCTGCTTTTTTATGCTGATTTTTGACACTTGGCTTAGCATTTCAACCCTGTTTCAACTTAAATGTAATTATTTGGTTAAAAGATACTGTACATTTGGATTGTTTATAGCATATTCTAATATAATACTCACATGAAATGTGTAAACTTAAAAAAGTATCTGGCCTCTAATCATTGTAATACAATAATTAGAAATTGACAACCCTTATTCTGTGAATAAAATGCAATAATATAAGGCTTCAGTAGTCTGTCAGTCAATTCGGGTTTGGTATCTTTCACTGCAAAATCTAATGGATTTTGTATACCAGGTATGGTCGGAACAGAACATCAGCAATAAAGCTACATACAAACCCTACTAAAACAAAAATACCCACTTGATTATCTCAGACTGCTAAAGCCTCATATAAGCATCTGCTTAATTTAGAATGCTTTTCATTGAATGTGGACTTTGTAAAATTAATAGGGATTACTTCATGATAAGTTTCAAGAAATTATCACATTCAATTAACACTCTCAAACCTGCATTAACTGTTATTTACTCTCTTTTTAGCTTGGCTTTTGGTCTTCACCAATGCCTGAGGGAAATATATGGATGTTTAGCCACAAATGCTCAAGTACGCTCACCAGCTAATTACTGCCTTTGTTCATCTATCTCCATTTGGTGCTGGCCAGTGAACCTAAAATGTTTTGAGCTGTAAAACCAAAACAATGATCTGAAAGACACAAAAACGCCCCGTAGAGCTACAGGGACCTGCAAAGTACATAATAATTGTTTGTGGGATTGTTGTTATGAGCGCTTGGTGCAGCTGTAACAATGCCATGTGAGTATTGTGTTAAGACAGCACCCCTGTTTAACAGTGAGTTCTCCCACACATAAGCTAATTTTACTTTCTCACTTTGGAGCTGAGGATCCATAAAGAAGAACACAGACTTCAGCAAGTTTGCCTGACTAGGGAGAACTTAACACGTCTTAATTTAAATTCCCACTGTATGTGACATCTTTATTTCCATGTACAGAGTGGCTTGTTGTTGTTCTGGTGTTGGTGGGAACATACCTCACTCTCACAGTGTCAAAACCTTGCCTTCTTTCCAGCGTAACAGGAAGAGAAATGAGAAAATGGCACAGTTTGTCTTGTTCTTGTCTAAACAAACATCACATTTTCAAGTTTGTATATTTTAACATTAAAAAGGCGACACTGTGGCAGACACATTCATTCCGGGCTGTACAGCTGACATTTTAGTCATCCCGTGGAATGGCACATAGACACACATTTCACAGTCAACCAGTAAGTTGTGAAATGACTCCTGCAGGGCGTCTGGATATAGTCAAAGCACGAGCAAGAGATGTACTCAGGGTTATGTATTATTTGTTTGAGTGATTTTAAAGCTCTTAAAACAGCTCAGAGTTACAGTCAAAGCTGAACATCATATGCTAAAGTCTCTCACTACATAAGCTACAAATCTGCAGTGGTTTAATAAAAAAGATTCAACTAAAAAGACTCATTGAAGGCTTGTCATGCAAGAGACTTGTTTCTTGCTACAGAGCTGCTCCAAGGGTTTGGGTTTTAGAGGGTAGTCCATGAACAATTTATGTGCTTTTTTGTTTGTTTACTGTGGTTTGCTGGTCATAAAAATAAAGTCAGCTGAAGGAATCTCTCTTGCTTGCGTTCCATCTCTCTCTCTCTCTGTTTCTCTCTCTCTCTCTCTCTCTCTCTCACTCTCACTCACACACACTCTCTTGGCTGGCTGTCAAACCCTCTGAGCCATTTGGACTGTCACACCCACCCTTGGCCAGAGCTGAAATTAATTGCTGACGAAAAAAGCGCCTAGCAACTCCCTCGCTGCACAGCAAAAACACATCAACAGGTTGTCACTTGTGATATCAGGCGGGTTATACCTCCACTGAATTATACGAGCTGACACTATTAAATGATACACCGTTAGTAGGAATTTACATGACATCACTGAGTCTACAGCATACAGTACAATGTTGCTTATATACGTCTTTGGAGAATGGAAAAGTCGTCTTATACTGTGGTGCAGAGGCGCAGCATCGACACCTACAAGAAGAGGAGGCAGTATATATATGCGATGAGATTCTATAAATATGTGATATCAACATCCAAGAGGAAAGCACAAGTAAGAACATACAGTTTTTACTATCAATACAGAGATACACCAACAAACAAAGATGTGTCATATCATTCAAGACTGTTCAAGCCAAATTTGCTAATTGATCATGCACACTATTTGTAAACTTCCACATGAACTCTTCAAATACAGGGATAGCCAAGACCATCCAGCTGTATGATGCAGCCCTGTCTACTAAAAAGAGACAGTATGTGTCAATTTACTTTGCATTGCCTAAACATGTCCATGAATTAGTTGCCACAGGCAGTTATGGCAGGAAAACGTATAAAATGCATAGTCAGTGAATTTTGCAACTTTGTGGATACATTCATTAAAAATGTTTTTTTATTAAATGTAATCAGTGAATCATTACATTTCTCTCAAAATAAATTTGGTGTTGTAATTTAATGGTATATAAATAAACGCTTTAGGAGACAACATTAGTCCAATGACATGAATGATTGCAATTTTTAAAATATACCATCAGAATTTTGCAAGCTACCTTCAATCTCAGACATGAGTAAGTGCTGTTTACCAGTTTTTGCATGAGTTTCTGTTCTCTCATCTTTGTGAATACAGTTACATATGACTGCTTATGTTAATTACCTAGTTCCTCTTGTCTTCCCTGTGAGTCAAATTGATTTTTTTTTCAAAATTACTTAATTTAATAAATAAATATAACTTAATTTCAAGACTTAAAAAAACCATCTAGTAAATGAAGGTCATTCCATATTGACAACCTCATCAACATGCCATGTCCCCTGCAGTCTGCTGGGTGCACAGGAATGTTCACAGTAGGAAATTGAAAACTTTCTCATACAAGTTAGGGCAGCGGAAATTAAAATAATGAAGTCAAGCATTTGGAAGCCCAGATTCAAAACCTGAAGGAGTTTGGTCGAGACGTTTTTATTAACCTGCGTCTTCGGTCAGAGGACAGCTTATGAAGTGTAGCTGCCAAACAGTCCCCGAGGCAAAACATGTTTGAAATGGACCACGAACAACTCTCTCCATCTCAGTTACTGTTTTGTTTTTTGACCACATTTTGGTTTCTCAACATGCTCAATTTTCATCATGTTACAGTGTATGTGGCAGATGGTTCTGCTGTTCACACGACTTCCATGTTGGTTTTAGTTGGTGTTGGACAATGTGTCTCCTCCTCTGATTCAAACACCACAGGAGAGTTTAATCTTTGTTCTGAACTTAGCTCTATAAATGCTGAATGCAGAAATTCCTTTGGTGACTTGGTGCCTCTAACTTTCACTCAAAAGACAACATGCATGTCATGACAGTCTTTTCTTATCTTTCCATCTCTTGCTGGTGCTATCTTCCACTTTGGGAAAAGAATGTCTGCTGCTGTGTCAGGGTGTGCAGGCTGCATGAGCGAGCAAACAAGCAGAAAAATGAGCTGACACAAAACAGAGATGACTGCTAACTGTCTAAGGTCTTACTGTTCAATGATTCACAAGTGAAAAGTCAGCTAATCTCAGACAAGGTTTTGTTATTGGAGAGATGACTGGGAGCCCACTGGTTTCTGTCTATCAAAACACTTCTAGACATAGCTGTCTTGCTAGAACAACTGGAGTAACTGCAGAAACTCTACCCAACAAAAGAAAGAGTCTCCCTCTTGTCGGAGAAGGCAAAGAAGGTGAAGAGGGATAGTGATAGAAACCAAGGTAAAAGTTTAAAAGTTGTTTCCACTTAAACTAGACTGTTCTCTATCAAAGTAAATTATTTTTTTGCCACTTGACAGCTGTTTGACATCATTTCTTCCAGCCCATAGCTTGCTGGAAAGATTTCCTGCCATCCTTGGAACAAATCTATGACTCAAATGTCAAAGTTTGGGGCAATATCCAAGCAGGACAGCAATGTTTAGTGTGCAGACAGGGCTAGTGTAACACCAGCCTCTTAGACTATTCACTAGTTGTGACATTACCCATCTGACTCACACTCTTCACTGTTCTCCGGTTGTTATGTGTTCAGACATTATTTCCAGGACAGCTAATTGTGGCTAAAGTGCAAGGACTGAATTGATGTCAAATATTGAAACAAGTGCATGTCTTACATGGATGGCATCTGGACCCTTAGGCTTTAGTTGACCCAGGGCTGCTTCTAATTGTGTATTCATTAAGATAGTTTAGTAGCTAGAAGGCCTGAATGTAGCTCTGATAGTTCAGGGTAGCACCCAGAGAGAATGGCTATGCTCTAGGGTATAATGGGGGAAGATTTTTTATCTATAGCTCCATTCATGGGGAAATATTTCTGTCCATTTGGTGGAGGACTGCTCTCTCAGTGGGCCAAGCCAGAAGATAAGAGAGATGACTAAAGACAGGAGACAAGCTAATGGGAGGGAGAATTCCCATGGCTGGCCAAACCACTAGCAGCTGGCCATCTGCAAAAACACTACAAAGCACGAAAACATGATATTCCCAACAAGCTCGGGCCATCATGAGGACCAGATTCACAATTTTAACCTTTTTCTTCAGTTTGAAATTATGCCTTTGGGCTACACAGAGCAGCATGTCGCGTTATTTGTCACAAAATTCCTGTTGAGGTTTGACTTAAAATTACAGGTTTAGCAAAGATCCAACCCTCCTTTGTCTTTATTTGGGGGAAAGGGGAGTCAAATTATTTCCTTCCACAAAACCTCACTGCTCACCGTTTTCAATAGTCACATATTTAAACAGAAGCAGTCTCAAGTATTTTCTGTGCCCCCCATGCATTTTAATGCGTTTCCTGCAGGTAAAGGAAATGCAAATGAGCTGCCAATTTAGGGCCAAATTACCTCTAAAAAATACGTAAAACAATAACCACAGAACTTGTGTTTCTAATTTGATCTCTCCCAAATTCAAATTCACATTCAAAATAACACAAATATACAAAATCACCAATGCTCAAACTATTTTTTTTTATCATAAATAATGAGCTCCTCATATAAACTAGGGAAATACACAGTACAAAGTAACAATATGGTGCACTACTTGTACAATTTTTTACACTGCTATGTTTTGCTACCGGTTTGCTTTTTGAGTCTTGATTATAGTCAGTGTAGCTAATGTTTGGATTCATGTGATGTGCAGTAAAAGGGGAAAAAAGTATCTAGCCAGAAGAGAGGAAGAAATACTACTTTATTTGATCTAAGTACCCCGTTGTGACTGCAGGTGACTTTCTAACTCACTAGAGAGCACCACAAGAAAAGATCTACCCTGATTACTCACTAATCGTAAATTTGTAATGAGCTTGTTCTCCCAAAGTGTGCTACAGTTAAACATCAAAGCCCTCCAAAAAAATATAAACATACAATTAGAATTAAAATACTGATTAGAGTGCTATTTAGTGTGGAAAAAAATCTTGTTGAAATCCTAGACATACACATACTCTCCCTCAAGGACCCATCCAAAGCCACTGCCGGAAAGCCTGTGGTCTACAAGAGAAAAAATGTCCATAAACACAAGTGTGGGTTTGCCTTGGCTAGAGCATGTTAGTGTCTCTCTCTTCAGTGGGTGTGTAAATCTTTTCTGCCTGGTGTGCTGTGATTCTGCGTATAGCCTTAAGCAGCGCTCTATGCCAGCATGTATTTTTTTTTCTTCCCCTGCTTACGACTACGGTGCACAATAGTTTCGATGTTTCCCATCTCTGGTGGCGAGACCTAAGGTCAACACAGAGATGGAATATAGAGTCATACGCCAGTCAGACTAACGGTCCCGGCTATTTCCTGTGTCGCGGCACCGTGCAATATGATTGGTCATCGAAGGACTCTGTGTTATGGGAATGTCTCTGTGCTGCATCAGGCTTCATATGAGCAAATTGGTTCAGACCTGTTCTCTGTTTTCACTTAAATCTGCTCTTTTTCGTCAGCAGCTTCACCTCCAGCTTCCTGTCTTTGTCTGCCTGTCTGAGATGACTCAGATATTTCTGCTTCATAACATGAATTCTAAGTGGATTTGAGGCTGTGGTTAATCAGTGGTTTATCACTTCTATGACCATTTTTAATTTTGTGGGGAAATCTGACCACAGTGAGGTCCATTTATAAAAACAAATATTAAGACAGGCAAGGTACTGAGACTTTTTAAGCCAAAGAAACCAACAGAGAAATTCAACCCAAGCTGATGAAAACATATTTCTGCTCTGGTTATGTGGGGACACCACCAGAAGGACGTTTGTGACCCATCTGGTTTTCTGACCAGCAGTTAAAGGCACAAGCTGAAATCCAAAAAATGTAGAACCAAAACCAATACCACTCACATATGACACACTTTACTGAACACACTGTTCCACCTGCATTGACGCCTATTTATACAAGACTCCTGTCACAACTTGTGGATGTCACTGTTCACTGACACTCAAGTCTGCAAATAGTTTCACACACAACTGCTACACAAAGGTACCTGAGAGAAGTAGTCAGTTTAACCCAAACTACAATGCTTCCCCAACCTTAACAAAGTACTTTTTTAAAATTACAAACAATGATCTTTCCATAAACCTACCCAAGCCATTTTTGTGCCAAACCGTAGCCGCAGCATTCTCATATCATAAAAAGATTTACTTTTTTTTTTTTTTTGGTAACAGTTTTTGGAAGGAAAGACATATTATGTCGACCTGCCAAAAAGGGCATTAAACAAGGACTTTGGCTGAAACATAACGTTGCCTTGAAGATCATCTTTTACTGTGTCGACTATGCAGACCATTGATGCAATTTTCCAAAGATCTAGTTTAGTATATAGTAGTATATACTTAAGAATTTAGTTGCAGTGCTGGAGTATTAACAGCAATTGGAGAAACGGGGTATTTCGATTTATTTACAATCATGTCAAAAGATGGTGAAACATGCTGTTAACTATGTTTTTCTGGGAAAACATCATGACTATCTCTCTCCCATTTGAGTGCATCCACTGAATAATCTGCCGCCTTATGGAAACTGTTGTCATAATTTGGCGTTTGCCCTCGCTTCCTCTTTCTTATTATCTGTGAGAAAAACAAAACTGTGGATTTTGTCTGAGAGACAAAAAGAGAGCTCTCACCCACAAACCCTCTTAGGAACAAAATGAGTAAGTATTACACTGCTATACGTAGCCAAATGCACCTGGTTACAAATTGTCTGCAGCCTCTCTTGCACTAACAAATCTCCAGGGTGACCTGTAGTGAAGCTTTTCCTCTCTTTATGAGCCAGCTTTGGATAATTGCGTATCTTTTACAGTACAGTTTCCAGTTAAAAGTGCTTCACAAACAAAGAGCTTTACAGGGATCTGGAGGGCCGCTACATCTCTTCAGCGCTACTCACATTCAAGGTGCATGAAGAGAGGTAGTTTACTTTGGCTGGTGTTGGGGCTAACTCAGTCAGGCAGGGATCTGAAAGAAGATCAGAGGGTTTCACATTGTGGTCACTTTGTTTGATTGGACTTAATTCCTCTGAGTGCCACTAACACTCCCTCCTTTGTTGATTAACTGTGAGTGACAAAAAGCACACAAAGGGAGCTCATTAGATGACAGTGACTGTTGAGTGAAGGCATTTACATGATTTTAATCCACATTATGCTGCATGTCCTGGCTCAGAAATCAGGCTTTACTGAAACACATGTTCCACATTAACACCAGTTTGTGAATGGCTGCAAAACCCACACACAAAACAATTACCGCATGAATGAAAAGATAAATAAAGCAACAAAAGGTGTTATCTAACAGGGGCTAAGATTATGCAAGCAAAGGGTTAGAAAGTTAAATGTGGCTCTGTGCCCTTTGCTCTTCTCCTTGAGGTTTTGTTTGTTTAACAGCAATAGATCCTGGAAACTCTCAGAGGTGCTAAAGAGGGAGGGCAGTGTGGGTGTCAGGAGGATGTTCCACTTCCTAAAACCAAAAGGTGACATGTGTTGTGCAGGTTTTGGTTTCTGATTCTGATGAAGTTTCATTGAATGCAGAAGTAATCAAGTGAAAATTAAATACACACAATTTTCAAGTAAAAATGTCAAACATTTACTAATCTACATCTTCTATGAGGATTTGCCAATTATCTTTGTTTTATATAATTATAAATTGAATGTCTTTGGCTTTTGGACTGCTGGTCAGAAAAAACAAGCAATTTGAAAACACTGCATTGTTACTATTTTCTGACAAATTAAATTAAACAATGAATTGAAAAAAGTAATAAACAAACAAAAAAAGACAGATTTGCCAATATAAAAATAAGATAAGATAAGATAGACTTTATTTATCCCACTTGTGGTAAATGTACACAGTTACAGCAGCAAGAAACAAGAGTGATAGATGTGCAGTTTGTAATATAGGAAAATGGTGATAATCAGTGAGGTGATAATTGTTCAATCCCTAGTTTTACAGATCCATTAAATCAGTTTGGCCAGTTTTCATTTAAAAGTACATAGGTCTGTGTCAGAGATGATAAAAGCTACAAAACAGCAAAGACAAAAAGTCTGCAGTCATGCTAGCAGCTCTGTGAGACTTTACAGCTGTGCTTTGAGCTAAGTGATAGTATCAGCAGGTATATTGTTTACCATGTTACTGGCATTCTAGCATTTTCACACGCAACACAAACTACAGCTAAGGGTAATGGGGATGTCTTTAGTTTTGTTAGTATTTGGTCATAAACCAAAGTTGTCATTTTTCGCTTAAAAAATTACTTGAATTAAAGAAATCAAGTATCAAAATAGTTACTAAGTGAATTTCTGTTGCTATCAAATAATTACAACAGAATAGACAATTACTTCACTTATTGTTGCAGCTTGTCAGTATATAATGCATTTGTGTTTGGCTAAAACACAATTATACTTAGGCTGCAGAATCACAGGAAGCTTAGACAACACATGTAGAGGATTAGAATTACTTTGTGTGCAGTGTGATTTCATCACACAGTCAAGGCTTCTAGAAAATGTTTTCCAAATGCCAGTGACCCAGCTTTATCATAACACAAATGTCTTTATGCAGAGATTGTTTTTGAAGTGGTTTGAGGGAAGCTATGATGACAACATAACAAACTCTGCAAATGATCTTGGTAATTTGACTTTTAGTAAACACTGAGGTTGGACAACAGCGGTGGTAGAGATGGGGTTTACGAAGGAGGAGGTCTGCAATGACAAACTGAGAGCAGCTCTGTCAAACTCTGTTCCACTTCTTCTCCATCTCATAATACAAACTTAGCCTGCCCCTGACAGACAAAGATCAACACTGAGAAGAGTTTTGCCGTGGCCAAATGGTGGCTGCACACCTCATCTCTCAGCAAACGCAGCATGTCTCCACCTTACAACAACCAATGGAGAGAGGAAGTCAGCGGAGCAGCTGAGAACAGCCAGCTGGCCCATTTACACACAAGCAAGAGTAAGTGAGAATTTAAATATGCCCTTCTAGGAACGTCTCAAAACGATGACACGCAAGATTAGAGAGAAATATTGTCCTCATTAGCTCAAGTTTAGCATCATCTGGTGCTAAATAGACTGGATCCAGTCACTAGGGGTTTCCAAGATCTATGAGCACCTCCTGTACTTTATTCCTCGATAAGTAGCAGGTAACTACAAGAATCAAATGTGTTAATTAGAGGTGCATTTAACAATTATTTTTATTAGCGATTTCACTTTGGATTATTTTCTCATTTAACTGGTAATTCCCCATGTCTAAAAATTGTCAAGTTTCCCCTGATCCTAAGGTAACATCTTCAAATTGCTTGTTTTGTTTGACTAAGAGTTCCAAAAAATTGAAATCTAATAAGTTTATTAACACACATGATTAAGAAAAGCAGCAAATCCTCACATCAGAAAAACTGGAACCAGATAATGTTTGGTATCACTGCTTGAAAAATTGTCTCAGATTAATTTTTTATTGATCAACTAATCAATTCATTAACAAATTGTTTTATCCCTGATGTCCATTTTTTTGTTCTTAAAAGGAAAGGAAAATTGTGACTTTGCAAAGAAAGAAAAATAGAACGGCAGTGACAGAGATGGAAATTCAATTTACTAAGGTTTTATGAGGGAGGAAATATAGCCAATTCAACTTGAAAATCACTTAACAAAAATACATGTGGCATCAATGAATACTGGCTTTCTTTCAGGAAAATTGCCACTTATATTTTAAGACGGAATTTTCTGCAAATATTATCAAATGCAGCAATAAGTGTGTTTTTTACGACACTGTTAAGTTACGTTTTGTTCCTCAGGCTGAACTAATGTTTTGGCTAAGCCAAGCTGATGAGTGTACACAGGTATCTCATTAGGATCCTTTCTTTGGCTGGTTAACCACCACCAAACATACACAGCTTGGCTTCACGCCTGCTAAAGAAGTACTAATGTCAAGATTAAACATTGTGGTTTCCCCCCCAAAATGAGGCCAAAGCACGTACACACACACACACATCAAACCGCTCAGCTGCTGAACCTGCACTATAATGCTCTGCAATTAGTTTGTGTTTTGTTTGATGATGATCCCTTCTGCCCCGAGGCTCTTTCAGCTACATGATGAATTTGTCCCACTAACCTCATCATACAACCCCATCCTCCAGCTGTAGCTCTCACTGCCTCATGCCACAATGTCTGAGTAACATTGTTATTTTGTTACTTAGATACTGCATTATAATCTACTGTACTGCAGGTAAAGAGTTGAACAAAAAACATCTTCTGATAGCCAAACCACAAACACGAATGAAATCAGAGGATCATATTTCCAGGATGAGTGTTACACATCACAGTAAAGTAAGCAGAATCTATTGTCTTTAATCACAATTAATGACAATTAATGAAATTTGGAGACAGTTTTTATCTGTAAACTGCCGCCTTAAACAGTTTTTTTTTTCTGTCTGAAGGATTCAGCTGATTTATGGAGATGAAAAGAAATGACAGCTTAAGGGTGCCAGCTTGCCTCTGTGGCTTGGATGCAAGACACATAGAAAACAAAAGATCTCAGAGAGGTGTTAAAACCAAACACATGACAAAGCTCAAGTCAAGACCAAAATTACATAGTGGATGATGCCAAAAGTTTAGACAAATCTTTTCTCTCCCTTATAAATATTCTCAACTGTGTTTTCTATAGAACCAGACCAAAACAGACATGGATATGCTTCAACTATTCTACCAAAGAAGACAACATCAGCAAAACTGTGACACATAACCAGTATTAAAGCGCCTCCGTTTCTTACTTTGAGCAATGGGGTCCTGGTTGAACACACATTTTACTGCTAAAGTTTAAATAGTTTGGTGTTTTTTTCACATTAGAGATTTCTGTATTTGTATTTCTGCCTGTATTATTCCCAGCGGCTTTACACAGCTGGGGTTCAATTAGAAATATAATTTCTGTCAAGCTCATACAGTCATGAATATTGAATGCCATAGAGAAATACTTTAGATTTGAAAGCAAGGTTTCAGGAGTTTTGAAATGCACCACAGAGCCGTGCCCAGGAGACAAAGCCACCTGTCCAAGAGGCCCACCGGGAGGCTGAAGGCCAAATCTCCAGCAACATGTCAGATTCTTTGATTAACATTCCTGCCCGGGACTCATTCAGCGGCTCTGTCAACAGGTGGACGGCAGGGAGACAGGCGGCTCGCAGACAGAATAATTGGAGGGAATTCTGACTGTGTCCTTCATCACTGCTAATAATGAGACAGGTGAAAGAAGGAGCTGAACCTGTGAGTTTCTCTCTGTTTTACCTCCCTCAGCACCAGCCTCCTCTCCTGGACAAAGAAAAGAAAATACTTTGTTGAGAATTATAGAGAAAGAGGGGAAAAAAAGACGGAAAGTGTGTTGGTGTCAGGAACAGAGAGAAAGGTCTACTGGTGGTGTCGATTTGGAGCTGTTTCCTTGGTGAGGGGACTTTTCACTTTTTTGTTTCAAAGAAAAAAAGGGATTTTTTTTCTTTCCAAGAGACCCCGGGTTAGAAAATCCTGTGAAAGCAACAGCTGTTGTTTCCTTTCCTCCAAACAAAGGCCAAGGACCCACTGGAAGCTGATACGCCATTCAGGGGCAGTTGTAAAATGAAACGGGCGCAGGAGAAATGAGTCAGTTCTTCTCTAAGTCATGACAATTTGTTGCTGCAGGCGAAGATAGTCCAACGACAAGAGAATATCTAATGGCACCCTTTCTTAGTTTCAACCCAAAAAGCAGGAAAAAAAACTTAAAGAGACTTGTGTGTATAATCAGACATCAGACACGGGATGATTAATGTATTCAGCCGAGCTGCCAGCGGGGAGGTGCCAAACAAATGAGTGAAGAAAAGCACAGAAAGTGAGACACACAAACAACAAGACTTTCTCAACTTGTGTTTTGCTCACACTTCACAGCTAATAATCTGAAGGGAGGGGGAGTCATATATCTCCAAACCAGACGGTGCCATTTTCATTCTGCAAATAAACAAATATTATTTTCAGTGTTTGGTTTTGCAAATCTGGAACTGATTGCCTGGTTCATAAATCCCACTGTAGCCTTTGTTGTAAAGCTTTTGAGTATTGAGCAAGTGAGATATTGTACTACGTACACCACAACATTGTCTTCACTTTTGTCTTCACTGATTGTTCAATTCAAATAGTTCAAAAAGTAGCTTCAGAACATGAATGATGTTATCCCTTTGGCTGCTGTCTGAGGTGCAGTCGTAGGTCAGACACTGATCTAAATATTTACACCCATCTCTCTACAAATCCAGTTTCAAGGGTTTTATGTTTGACTGTCTCAGTAAATAATCACATGGCTCACAGTCAGACAGAAGTCCATAATTCTCCGCTGTGTTCCCTCCCCGGCCCACGCCAGCTAAATTAATTTCTGGAGCCGACCACAAGTGTTGCAACAGTTGTGTTTGGTGGACATGACCACAGGCTCTTGAGAAGAACAGACAACTGCAGAGTGTACTTGAGTTTGCACTTTGGGAATGAATAACAGAGACAGCATCTATTTCTTCTAAATATGAGAGGGAAGGACTGAAATGTTTATGCACTTTAGGAACATCTTATCTTATCTAACAGTCCAAAAACATGAGCACATGGCCTGACTGCTGCAGACCCAATCCCTGTTAATTTATCAGATAATGTCAACTCAATTACACCTTTGAATTAGCTTAATGAATTTTATGTCTGTGGTTATGAATATTCTCTTTTCTGCTTTTTCCCAGATATTTAAAGGAATGATCTGACATTTTGGGAAATATAGGTGCTGGTAGGCAGAATTTGTTACCTTTGGACAGAACCAGGCTAGCTGTTTCCCTGCATTTCTAATCTTTATGCTAAGTTAAGATAACTGTATCCAGGCTGTAGCTTCATTTATGTTAGTTATGAGAGTGGCATCAATCTTTTCATCTCACACAAATAAGCATATTTTCCAAAATGTCAAATTATCCCTTTAAATGTCTGCAAAAAATTATAGACATAAAACACACATACATAAAAAGTGTGTTTGTGCTGAAGTTAAGTGGGGCGGGGGGGCTCAGGCCTGAGTGGAAGCAGCTGGCTCCAGGGTTTTACCTGTTTGACTGCCACCAGCCCTGAACTGTCTGCTGCTGTCTGCCTGATCCACACCAGGGGCCTCAGTCCTGCAAAGACTCTATAATCCCATTTAATCATGAAAAATGTTTGAAAATCCATGCCAATTTCCGCATTCATAAAGTTAATCCCAGAGGTCTGAAAAAGAAACAATCATCTCTGCATGACCAGATTCAAATGACACACATGCATCTTAACCTGCCCAATAAACTATACATACAGTATTTTCTAAAGTCACATTTTTCCAGCACAGAGACCTGTAGTGCTTATTAACTTTCTTGTCCATAAATGAGAAGATCACTCTCATGTCTGTCTGTTTAATATGAAGCTACAACCAGAAGACAATTAACACTAAATACTGGAAACAGAGGGAGACTGGCTCTGGATCATTTGTTTGATCCATTATAATCTTAAGTGTAAAAATGATAAGTTGTGGATTTTCAGGGAGTTATGTGCAGTTATATGCAGAACTATTTCTGGGCTAGGCATTTCACTACTTGTTCTGGAGTCTTGTTGTCACTGTTAGCATGGAAGCTAAGCTAACATTTATCTTATATTTAGTGTGCTGATATGATAGTGATATACATGTTCTCATACAATTGTTAGGGAACAAAAATGTTTTTTCAAAATGTCAAACTATTCCTTTAAAATTTGATATCCTAAACTTGAAGCAGAAACTACTCAAGTAACTCCAAAGAACTACACACAGTGTGCCTATAACTTGCAGTATAATGCAGCACATATGAATAGCCATTTTCCTTGGTTTCAGTCTCGACATCCCTCCTACTTTCTTTCCGTCTCACTTTTGCTGACACAAACACTCCCACTTCCATGCCAAAATTTCAGCCTGATCACTTTCACTCTTGTTCTTGCTACTCCTGCTGTATCCTCCCCCAAACACACACACACACACACACACACACCACACACACACACACACATGCACACACTCATAACTTCTCTGTGTCTTGTTCCAGACATTACTGACTCCCTGTTGTACGCCCCGCCTTCCTCTGCTGTTTCTGCAGTGTCTTTAACATGACATATGAGCAGCTCAGGAAAAGACTCGCTCAGCTTTCTGTCTTTACTCGAGAGCTGCTAAGCTGGATTTCCATGGATTTCCATGTGACGAGGGGAAAAACAGGCCTAAATATGATCCAGGAAAATTGCAGTGGTAGAATAGCTCTGGATTTATGCAGTATTATTTTTGTCTACATAATCACCATCCTCCTTCAGGTCATCATTTTTGCCATTATTTTCAGTATTGCTATGTTTTTTTATGTTTAGCATGAATGTCAACTCACAGCACATCATCACACTGTTTTCAGGCAGTACTGAGCTGACAATATGGTGGAAAATGAGGGCACACATTCAAGTTTATATCTTCCTCATGAGCAGTGTTACTTCTGCTGTTTTCAAGCACAGTCACAAACTTCACTAGTGCAATCACAGAGGAAGAGAAATGCCAGAAAATCCTCCCCGCTTCATTTTTCTTTCAGTTTGTGGATTCAATCTGTCATCCTAAAACAATGCAGAGACATCTGAAAACCTTCCTGCTCCATCATGAACTGAAGCACAAAGAGGGCTTTATTAATGACCCTGAATCACCAGCCATGCTCTCGGTTGCTTTGGTAAACTGGACCATTGTGTGTAGCGCCTTTGCAGCCAGAGCGGAATTATTCATTATGTGTTTAGCTCGTGTCAGCTGAGTTTATTACAGATTCATCATGTTTTGTGCCTTTGTACCTCACAATTTAGGACACAATTTGACTGAAAAGGCTGAAAAGTTTGAATCATTCTGAGAAGAGATTTAAATGCAGTACATCACAAATACTACACTTATTTTTAAGGACTATTTATTGCTTAATGGGAGAAAAAAAAAATCTCAGATGACGGGTGTGGAGAAAAAATTCAACGTTAAGAAATATTATTAACAAACAGCAAACACACTTTTGCTTACTTCAGATATGTCCCTTTAAATCAACCAATTGCTTCCTGTTCCAAGGTAAACTCAGCACTTCTTTTTACTGCCACTTGTTGGATTTCAAACAGAGACGTCCTCTCCTCTGAACCTTTTTCAGCTGAGGGGTGAAGTGCTGCCTGCTGAAGGCTTTTGGATGTGTTTGCTCATGGGATTTCACTTGAGGATGTTTACAAATGCCACTGCAGGGAGCACAACAGGAAGAATAGAGATCTAAACCAGTGTTTTGAATGACACACTGAGCTTATGTGGATCATTTACTAATCTGCTGAATACATAAAGAATTATTATCACTGAGTCTCTACCCATGTAAATCAAAGCATTTTTTCTAGGCTTATGAGGGTTTTAAAGATCTGAAGGAATGTTATATCTATAATTATATTAAGATCTATAAATATACATTCAAGACAGAGTATACACAGTATACACAAATAGACTTAAAGAGACTCACTGAGACTGTGTTAAGAGATAAAACTGGGAGCCAGTGTTGTGATTAGCACCTTTCACAGCTTCCTCTGTCCCACGCCTGCATTTTCATTAATTACTCTGAAGGCTCCCATTTGTGTTTAGGTTAACAAAGCCACATCAGCTCACACACCAACCCAACATATTTATGACCTACAGTCTGTACAGAGGCTGTTCTGCATGAGGCCGCACTGCTGCCTGCCCTCTGCTGTGAAAAGAGAGCAAGCATAAAAGAGGAAATGAATGTGTGAGGGATGAATACGTGGCCCTGGGGGTCAGCTTAATGGAGTGAGACCCCAGCCCCTATTGACTCCCACTGCCAAACTATTAACTCCTCACTACTCCCAAGCTACAGGCCTCATTATTCATTTCAGGGTGAAAGCACATTTCCTGTTTATATATTTTGTCTTGTTTAGTTGACTTTTGTTAGTAGATTACTCTGACACTGCAAAACGATCAATGTTAATTTAACAGTGAGGGAGTAAAAATCAGCATATAAGTCACTTTTAATACCACACCACACCAATTAAAATTAATATGACACTGTTGGGTGGGTTTAAATAATCGCCTCTGCTCTTTAAGCACAGGAACTCTCCATATCAAATCAAACATTGCTTTGTTTACAGTGTTACTCAGCAAAATGCATTTTGCCAAACAGATATTTATCATCTTAAATGCTTTTCCCATCTCATAAAAATATTTGCAGAATCTTTTCAAAATGTTCTGAATTATTTGCATCAGTTGTCCTCTTCTCCTCTTTCAAGTCATTACCCAGCAAACTCTGGAGTGAGACAGAAAGAAAGTAGGAGAGATGCCGAGACACCAATACTCAATATATACAAACATGTAGTTACACAGCATATATGTTTGCGCATGCTGTTAGGCTGCAACTGATAATTTTCAGTATTGGTTAATCTGTCTGTTATTTTCTCGATTAATTGTTTACTAAACACTGGAGAACTGGAAAAGCTAAAAATGCAATGCGCTGGTGAGGACATGTTGCTTCAGATACTAGTCATGCAAAGGAAAATGCTTTAAGAAATTGAGGTTAAAGGTACCCACTAAAGTGTTTGACCACTAGTAGTGCTATGGAGCACTATTTGTGACACAATACATTTTCTTGCTCATCATTTCATTCTGCTCCGCTGATCAACAATTGGTGCAAGGAAGACAGATTAAAATATCCACAAGAGACCAAAACACTGCACAGTGGTTTGTGCAACAGGACAGTTGTGAATTTCACCAGATAAACAATAAAACTAAACAATAAAAATGTCACAAGGGACTCCAACAGAAATTAGCACTTGCACATATTTGATTGACAAATGCAAGTTACTGCTGCATTACATCACTTTACATTGCACTAAAACTGAGGCCATAGGTTCCAGCCCCCCCCCGTGACCCTTAACGGATAAGTGGTATAGATAATGGATGGATGGTTGGTTGAAGCCATGTTCAACGTTTTTACCAGACAACCCTGCGCTTTCCTTGCCTGAGCCTACAGCTGTGATCCAAATGATTTTTGCTTCTTTTTTTTTTTAGTGCTATTTTCTGAACAATGTAAACTGAGACCCACTCATCAAGACACTGGTCAGCCGCACCACTCCTGGTCAAAAACTGCACATGGCAACTTTAAAGAACGCTAAAAATTTAATGAAGATATTTTTGCTGTGTGCATATGGAACTTAAATGTTATCTAGAAGTTTGCAGCAAGATGGTCAGGCAGTGACACCAGAACAATCTTCCACAGAGACAAAATTTATGGAAATAAATCCACTTTCACCACAAATGGTGATAATTAGGAGGGCTTTGCATGAAGACGGTTGCAATATGATCTCTTAAAAATTCATGTGGCCTCTTGAGATGCTACGGCAGCTAAGAATCCCACTGCCGTGTGTGTGTGTGTTTGTGCATGTCTAGGGGCTGGGGGTGTTAATAACAAGCGAGAGGGGTATGTTTCTTTAAGACAAGCCCATAAATGGTGGCCTGGTCACCACCTCCTTCACTGAGAAGGGGCTGGCTGCAGTACCAGTTTTCCTTGGCGGGTCAAGCCTGCCATTGAAGTCTGAATGGGCTGCCATGGCAGATTACACTGCACAGCTGTCCCCCTACCGTGGAAATTAAGTTATGCCCCGTGTCAGCAAGTTTTGTGTTTTCCTCTCTCCGTCTCTTTCTGTCTCTCGTTCCTGCCCCTCCCCCCTTTCCTCTGCCCCCTCTCGTCTTATTCCTTGAATTGTGGAGGCCTCTCAAAAGTGCACAGCAAGAGCAGGCTTTTGGAGGTAGAGGTGGGTTATGGGTAATCACGCTGGGAAAAAGAGATGAGTGGCAAAACAACCTCAGTGCATCTATCTCTGAGAAAAAAAGTTTCAACATGTACTACAAAAGCAACAATCAGATTACTATGAAACTGACCTGCATGCCTCCACAATCTTCCAGTAGCACATGAAAGCATTTGCATACACATCTACACATGCATAAACACAAACACAAGCGTACAAGCAGAGGCGGCCCTGACTCGTCTCAGCGTCTCTTGGACTGCATCCTGCTGCACTCATGGCCCCTGCCTCGTGTTTTGTTTATTTGTGGGTGAAGTTGTTTGTGTTGTGGTCAAAGTGAAAGGCAAACACTCCAGCTCCTCCAGTGATGTGTGAACATGCTGGGAATGTCCCCCTGGGCCCGCAAAGCAGCTGGACCCACTGGCTGTTACAAGCTGATGGAGGGTGAAGAGTCACTGCAGCCAGGCGGACAGAACATGAGACATTGTTAAACACCTCAATTAAAGGGCTATAAAGTAGAATTTACTGCACAAAATTACCATAGTATATCTATGGAGAGATGATAGGGCTGATCAATAACAATGACTCAAAACAACGCATTGCCAAGTGCTCAGACATTTACTGTCACTGATAATTTATGTTTCATATAACCAATGTCAACTGAAAATACTGTATTTTTCCTGAGGTTGCAACTTTTGCTGTCAGAACAAGACAATAATTGACTGCGTCCCAACCCATTCAACCAAAGAGCTTCCATACTACTCTGAGAGTGTAACTTGTTTTAGGTTTAGAATAAGTCTTTTAGTTTAGTTTTCTTTCTTGTCAATTATCCACCACATTTACACTGTTTTACTGCTTTAACCACTTAAACATCTGCACTTTCATTATTTTTCATTTCATTTCACTGGCAATAAAATACACATAGCAGGTAGCCTGTGCAGTTGTATGTTGTGCTGCTTCATCATCAACATTTTTGCCTATTCTACAGTAAATAATTACCTATTTCTTTTTATAATTACCTATATTTTTATTCCTTCCTCATTGCATCCATTTACTGCTACTATGAGCCAGCTTCTCTGCAGGAATCATGAAAGTTTCATTTCAAGTAACTGTTTCTCCTGAGACATTTGATTACCCCTCCAACATGTTGTTTGCACTGCACAGATTGCGTACATGCTCCAGTACAATTGGATTCAATCAAACCACACTAGCTGTCATTCTGATTCCATGGCCACAACTTTGGGAGAGGACATGTACTGTAGTAAAAATACCTTACACAAACACACACACACACCATTTCTGTTCACCTCACTGGTATGTGTTTTGTTACCATCTGTAAAAACAATCCAGGTCAAGATATTCCCTCTTTTCTCCACTCACTAATGCTCATTACTAAATAGTATGAATCATACTTTTAACTCCACTGCTGCACAAAAACTACTTACAGAAGAAAAACTGTTCAAATCTTTAAAAAGATAAGGAAATTGTATTTGCAGCCTTTAACCCAAGCAAGCCAACACTTTTCTATTCTTCTGCAGTGAAATTACTATGGAGTTAGGTTTTTTTTTTTTTGCATCGTCTTTTTGATTTTTTCACTACACTACACCAGCTATATAAGCACTGCAGCACAACTAACAAAACCAGTGTACAACATTTTGTGACCCCCTTTGTAAAATACTCAACAGCAACATTTTAAACAGCGAATATATCAAATGGCTGCCACAAACAGTCAGGTAGCAAAGCGTTCTCTTGGTGACAGTGGGATTAGTGCTGCAGGTTTTCTCTCAGGACCCGAGGAGTCGGGCTGCAGCTTGAGTAACTGGATTACAGGCCTTTTTCTCATTTCAAAGGGTTGTGAACTCAGCAGAGGTCTTGCATGATGAAATCAAAGTGGCAGCTGAAATAGACGGGAGAAAAACAACAAGAGTTTCTTGAAAGTCTCCTGGCATCGGTCGAGCAGCTAATGAGAGAGATGCAAAATCAATGATCTTTGCTTTGCCGTGTCAGCGACATCTCCTTCGAATGGCATGAATTCAGAGAGCGATCCCCAAGCAAGGGTGAGAAGGAGAACATCATCTGCAGAACTGAAATAACTTACAATACCAAAAACATTGGTAGTAATTCTCACTTTCAAGTGAAAATAACAAGCAAACAACTAACAGCAACACACTTCCTTTTATAACTACCTTTTAACAAATGTGTGCCTGAGCTATGGCAGGAGCACAGAGGGGAGTCGAGGTGGAGCCCATTCCATCGAATACCCTGTGGTAACTTTAGGGGATTATTTCCAAATCCTTTCAAATGAACTTTCCATCTCAGTGCCTCCTCCTCCGTCTCAGCCATTCCAACTGTCCAACCGTTTCTACATCACTCTCTGCGCAACCTCGCATGGAGCCAAGGCCAAAACAAATGCCTGTGAGAAATATGGTCAGCACACGTCAGGAGTAAGGAGCTCCCTTCAAGGCCTGAATATTAAGGAATATTGTTTAGTTTTATCAATGTGAAAATCAGACACAGGAAGCCAGAGCTAATGCACATAATGCACATTCACAACCATGGAAAATTGTTGGAAAATAGTCAGATAAACAAAAATTTAACTTAATGCCTTACATACCTTGTTTATAAAGACTTAAATCACAACAACATATATGTTCAAGCTTCAGGTCCTTGGAGAATGCACTGAAACACTGACGTATTTCAGACTTTTTGTTTTGATTGAGGATTTTTTTTTTTTAAGTAAAACAAGTTCCAGCTGAATAGGCTCCATATAGGTTTTCCATTTACCTCTCCATGAAAAAACACCACCCCAACTGATGCCAGGACTTAAGTAAAAACACTGCAGGAAAAGTGGGGCTAAGGTCAAATATCCCATGTTGTCAAATATCCCTAGGAGTAATAAAGAAGTCATGTAATTATATATGGAAACTTAACTTATTCAACTCACATTGTTGAATACATGTAGAAGAGGGAAAAAAATACTATAAGGATTATAATAGATCCTGTTACAAGCAGCCTACGCCAAGCATTAAACCTCAAGCATCAGTGGTTGAGAGAGCTGCACCTTTGTAAACACAGTGCTGTGATATGCATGGGGTGAAGGGGTGAAGTGATCTGCATGGGGTGAAGTGTGGGCCGTTTTGTTCAGGAGGCCAAAGGAACAGAGCTTGCAAGTGAAGTGAACTCAGTGAAGCAAAGTTGATGGCAGAGATACCTTACACACGCTCAAAGAGCTGGAACACAAACAGCCACAGTTTGTAAATTAAACCCAGAACCACCCCCAACATACACACACACTCTTCTATGTGTGTAGAGGAAGAGAGTAGGGTGTTTTAACAGCAACGTGCTGTCACAATCAACTGTGATAATTTTTAAGATTTCTGAGGCACTTTTTGTAGCTGCTATATTTATTAAAATTTAACTAAAATAACACTTTATGCTTCAAACTTGCACCAAACACAAGATCTAAAATCTGCTTTGCAAGCACAACACTATCAAATGTATTCAAGCACTTATTGTACACCACTCCCTTTTTATGACATGTTTTGTGCAATTTTTTTCTACCTCACTCATCCATTCAAACACTGTGCATTATTATAGCCTAATCATCGCATGCTGTGCTTTTTCTAAGTGCTGAAACTGGCTGAACAAATGTGAGCGGCAAAAGAAAGACAAGAAGGAGGAGGAAGAGGAGGAGGGGAGGACTGAGACTGGGCTACACAACTATTCTCTTGCTGGAAAGCTTCATACCACATACCGACACTGTAAGAAAGCCTTCATAAGCCACGCTTATGAAGAGGATCCGGGGATCTCTTTACATACAGAACAGCTTTAGCTTAATATAACTTTTTCACTGAAATATTCACGCTGTAAAAAAAAAATATGGGAAAAGTTTTGAAGGTTCTGAAGTGACTTTTTGTATCAAGGTTGTATACCCTTTTTGTAATTTCTAGCTAAAGAAACAAATGCCAGTAGAAAAGATAGTTAACATAAGTCACAGGCGATGGTAAGTGAGGGTTCAAGATAAAACATCTCTCGCCAAGCCTGTCATGTGTTTTCTTCTTCTCTTCGTTTTCTTGCAGAGGAGGTTTGAGACCCAAGCGGCAGCAGATCGTTCCCACATGCTTCCCTGCCGCTCGGCTCTCCAGAGGTGTCAAGCCAGCCTGAAAGAATGAAGTGCCTCCCTATTGTGCTACCCAACTATTATGTGCTTAACATTTCCATGACAAAGATGCCACTCGACTTCTCCTCCATCCATTCAGCTGGAGGGCCCTTGTCCCCCCTCTAATAAAACATTTTGCAGCAAATCATTGATTTAAAGCCCCTGAAGTCGACCAAAGGGAGGGGTGGCATGATCTGCAAGATGTCTTGAAAATTACACTAGTAATAATTCTACAATAGTACACACATAGCTTTAGTAGAGGCTGTATAATGTAGTATTTAATTGAGAGAATAAATAAATACATCTTGTACCATAACTGCAGCCAATTAAAAGCTATCATTTATACTCAAAAACAAAGCTGTCCCTACAGAATTTAAATATGCTATTACTCCTACAGTGAATGACAGGTCTGTAAATAAATACATGTACTAATAACTATAATTAAGCCACTAATGTTAATGATGCTGTGAGAGGTTTGTTTACATTAGTAATGTTTGTAAACAATGGAGTAAGACACTCAGAATTTTGAATTATCCATCTATTGATCAAACTCTCTGATTTCATGTAAATATTTGTGGTGGGAAAAAAAGATTGTGTCTTTAACAACCCAAGACTGTAAACTCTGTCCTCACTATCTGGAGGCAGAAAGTGTTGGTGGTGGAGGGAGAGAGAGGGCCGACAGCTGCCATTGACAACAGCCAGGTAAATCAAGACAATGCAGGTCATTAGGCTATCAGTTAACAGAGCCTGTATACTGCACTGTAGTTACAGAAACAGGAGTGTAAAAGTTAATGTTTGTTAAACAGCTGTATTTGGAGATGCAAGAGACCAGTCATATCGTTTTATATGACAACCAAAAAATGCCTTATTTATCCCACATACTGTCCAATATAAAAATAATGTTAGTTTAGATTTTTGAATTAGATATTTCAGTTTTAACTTCATGAGCAACAGGGTTAATGTACAGTGTAACCTTATCTGAGTAAACCCACTTAACAAGTACTGTAAAACCAAACTAGCATAGCCAACATATAGCACTTAAAATCAGTCTATTATGGAATAAAATAAGCTGCTTTTATACTTGAAGTGAGTTATTTCATGCACAGCTGATCTTAACCATTATGCAAAGTGTAATGGGATTTGAAGAACTAAAGATAAGTGTGTGTAAAATAACGATTCACACACTTATCAGACTTACAGTATGTTTATTACCAATAACTGATTTGTATGCATAAATCAAGTCACTCCATACAGTTTTGTAACTTAAAGACAGAACAAACCGTCTGAGAAAATAAAAAGAAGAGCATAAACTGATGCTTTTCTCTCAGTGTGACTGATTTTTGTTCATATTGCAAGTGTCTGGGCTTGTGATATTTGATCCAACATTTATTTTCCAACCACTATTATAGCAAAACAGCACTGTTTACAAAACCCCCAAATTGACTGAACTGTGTTATAAAGGTTTTCAAATTCATTAAAAACCATTTTACTCTTTGTAACTCTGCACAACACCATCAGGGAAGTAATGTGGCAAACAACAACAAACAACTCACAGTCAAGAGCGATTATCTTCAAGTTTCCTTTATGCCTTCTATAAAAGTATATCATTGAGGCAATCATACAGTGGATTTAGACATTTCTTTCTCTAGGCTATATACAGTGAATAAATCATCTCATAGCCTAAAACATAGAGGATTCTCTGAAAAAAAATCTATATAGGCTATACACATATATACAATGTACATTATCTTTGAAGAGAATACAGTCAAAATAACTTCCCTTTAAAGCTGGAATTCTCAGTCTTTTATTCACATGATGGACATTTGGATGTAACTAGGTGGCATGTAATAAATTACTGTTTCACTTTAACTCCTAATATATTTACAAGTTCATAGATTCCAGCATTAAATACTTGTAAATCAGATAGCCAGGTGCCAAATGACAACAGTCTATCATACAAAAATAGTTCATATCTTTAAAAAAAAAGATTGGCAGTGCACAGCATGTACTGATTAAACGTTGCATTGTTACCAAAACAAACCAACTGTGTTTCTATTATGACAACTCTACTATCAGTCTGTGACTGTGAGAAAGTAGACAATCCTATTTAGCTTATCACATAAGCAAAGCATCTGGAGAGCCTAGAAGTGGTGTGGTTTGATAAGAGAGCAGCCCTGGAGCTCCAACAGTTTTACGATATATTTCTGCTTTCACTTGCATAGGAAATATCCTGATTTGATATCCTTCAGGGTCTAAAACTCTTAAATCAAACACGGCCTGCGCCAAAGCACCCTTTCCTCTACTCTTTGAGGCTCTAACCTTTCACAATAGTGGCAGGTCAATGAGTGACAAAAGTTTAGATTGCCTTTTATCCGGACAATAGTCGGGGCAGATTATGAACCCGGGGATTAAATAAGGAGCAATAGAGCCAAAATGGATGCCAGCAGGGTCAAAACACAGTGGGCCGCTGGAAGAGAGGCTCCATTCTCCGGCTCCTGCGGATAGTCCTCATCCGTCGAGTCGTCGTCGTACTCTTGGTCGTAGCCATCGTCGCCGCTGCCTTCGTACCTCTCGGTGGAGTCGAAGCACAGCGCCTTCATGCTGTTCTTGACAAACTCGCAGATGGCTCTCTCCGTCCCGTCACACATACAAGTGTCCAGCTGCTGACCCTTGGGTATTTTACGCATATTCGCTATCACGTTCCGGCAGGCGTTCGTGCAGACCGCCCCGCTGAAAAGTTTCCCGCAGTGGTTCAAATAATCGTGCATCGCGGAGCTGCACTGCTGGTCTCTCTCGCACTGGCGCCGGGCTTCCGTGCAGCCAGTGCTGGTAGTCCTGGGCAGGCAGGGCTCGATGGCCCGTTTGGTGCTCGTGCAAATCACGTCGTGGGCGCAGCTGCAGTCCTCCAGAGCCGGCCCGTTTTTGGTCAGGTTGAGCTGGACGAGCGAGGAGATGCAGTGGCTGGGACACTTCTTCCTCTCCCCGCTCAGCACGGGGCCACACGCGCGCGTGTAGTGTTCGTACGCGTAATTGCACTCGGGCTCGGCTTGGCAGTTCATGATGGCTTGCCAGCATATCAGCCGCCGACTGTGGGACGGCGAGGCCACGGAGAAGTAGCCCAAAAACAGAAGCACACAACTAAGAGTCGAAACGGATCTGCAGACGGTCCGTGCCAGTGCGCCAGGGGTTGCCATTGTTCTGGCTGCAGGAGAACGGTGAAACTCACAGCACTGTCATATGTAAAACTTCTACACTACTTCCATGGATCGTGTCTTCACCGGAGACTGTTATTTATTCCGAGGCAGATGGTGTGTGATAGGCCCGTGTGTGGGCGTTCAACAGGCTGGCAGTGCACTGTGTAATCCCGGCTCCATAAACCCGTCAACGTTGACCCATATGAGCCGGATTCTTGAGCGAACCTCCCGTTATCCATACATGATTGCTGCGAAAACTAAAATAGAAACTCGCAAGATTAAGAAAAGAAAGGTTCTCCATAAGTTAGGAGGAGTTTCTGCAGCGGCTTATTCCATCGCCGTGATTCTCTGAGTTCTTGCAACAAACTGCCTCCAGCTCAGCGATTCCCCGTTGCGAGCTCTCTCCTAGCGGATCTCCACCAAAACGCGAAGCCGGACAAGTCCCGAGAGTCCTTCAGGAGACTGCGCTGGATCATTTAGCAGTCCTTGTGCGAACGGGAGTGCAAACAAGTAGCGCATGGGGAAAAACAACAACCCTTATGGGTCGCAAAGTGGTCCTCTACTCTCTCCCCTTTGAGCATTTGTCTTTCTGTTCCTCAGCCCCCCTCTCCACACATTAGCGCGGTGCCTCTCATTGGTTGGGCCAATTGTTGTGGGTTTCTACGTAGTGATGGGCGGGAGTTTAGGGTGGGAGGAAGATGGGTTTGAGATATACAAGGTGAGGAGGGATGAATGTGTTGGAGAGTAAGTTTAGTGGGGAGAGGACTTAAGCACAATGGGAAGTAAATTGAACCACGTTTTATGAACGTAAAAATTCCTCAATGTACATCCTAAAGTGTTTCCCCCAAAGTGAACCCCACGGTTTTCATGAATATTTTGTCGATACCTGTCCATGTTATGATAAGTGGCTTTGATTTATAATTTTTTTTAGAACCTGGTCTCTCATCAATCTTCTTTGGCATTATGACACATAGGATAATAAAAAAAAGATGGGGTTGTTTAAATGGCTGGTGAGTTGTTATACCTCATCTGATGTCTTTAATGAATAAATATTTTGATTTGAGCAATAGTCAAGTGTTGTTTTTCCATTCACAGAGAAGTGTGATGGAGTTCATTTTTAGAGAGAGCTGTCCTCTCTGTTTATTATCTATTACACTTATTTTCGCCATGTTTGATCATTATTTATTGATTTACATCTTTAAAAATTATAAATGTACAAATTCAGGTTTGGTTCATGATGTTTCATTTGCAGTACTTAATGCAATCTCTTGACTATATCTGCATTACAATAAGAGCTACATTGTTCTATTAAAATGGCTTCTGACATGTTATGTCCCATCTTTTTTTAATTATTTTTTTTTAATTATTTGAATTTGTGGGTTAATTTTTAAAATATTAAGGGTATGCACTTTATAGCCTACATGCATTTTAAAGTGGTATTGGGGCTTTCTTCTTTATCCAAAGTTAGAGAGCTGACAGAAAATGAGAGGAGACAGAAGAGGAAAGACATGTAACAAAAGGTCTCCAGCTGGAATAAACACAACTTTTTTATGCCATGATTTCCTGTAGATAATGGGTAATGACACTGTGACTGTGCTGCTGTTCAATAATAAATTGAACCCCACAACTTCATGCTAACGATCTGTGCAGCATCCTCACTGATAATTTAATCATCCACATCCTATTAACTCTTCCTCAGCAGAGCAGTTGAGTACAAATTAATTGTGCTATAACAGGGCACTCGGTGAACATTATTTAATATAATCTCTCATTAAGGCTAACTTCCCTCATATTATTGAACTACATCTTCCACTGTCAAATGTTAAGCCGGTGAATCAGAGCACTCCAGCACTTTTATTTGCTGTGTCTTGCCTTAACACGTGATCTGCCATTAATCCTTCATTGAGTAGTCATTCTATTATCAGCTAAACCTGAATGAGTTGCTTATGTGTCAGTTTGTGATTTTTTTTCCATCTCCAGTAGCTTAGCAGTATGATGTAGGTGTCAAGATGTTAGGGCAACAGGTAATAAATGTGAGCAGAGAGAATTTGTGGTTGTGGATATTTGTGGTAAAATTGGAAACCTCTGCTTCTTCTGTGATTGAGAGTAGGTAGGCTCTTTGATTCTGAGGGATGGATACCAAAATCTACAGTTTACTTTCATTTTACAGACATAAATATTTCTAACAAACTCTACATACTCTAGTTATCCATTGGTATATGTCACTGAACAACAAAGAGCATAGAAAAGCAACGTACACTGCAAATAGCAATTTTTCAATGTTTTAATGTGTATTATTTGTACTATAATTAAAGAAAATGAATTCTGTGTTGGTGGTGATTCACACCTCAGTTTATACTCATGTTTTCAATAGTTTTCACAGCCAGGAAATTTGTCTCCCACAGGTTTGAATCATAGTTTTCTGTTGTCTAGTTTAAGGAGAGAGTTTTTGCATATTTATTGATACTGACTGGAAGGACCTCAACCACAGCTATGACAAAATACACACTCTTAAATCCTCAAAACAGCTGCAACCAACAATTATTTTATTATGTTGATGATTTTCTCTATTAACCAATTAGTTGTTCTGTCAATAACATGTCTGAAAACTTTGAAAAGTGTCCATCATAGTTTACCAATTTGGCATATTCATATGTCTTGTTTTTTTCCAACCATCAGCTAAAACCAGCATATCTTCACATTTGAGAGGCTGAAACTAGAGATTTTTATGTTTTTTTCCTTAAAAAAAAAATCATAAACAATTACCAAAATTGTTCCAACAAATATTTTCTGTTGAATTGTTTCAACAATATTTCTCACGTAAACATCCTTATTCACAGAGACAAGCAGAGCTTAAGGTTAGCAGACATTTGCTGATTCTAATCAATGCTGCCAAGACTAATCTGCTACCACAAACACATAATTCAAACTTAACAGTATGAATAAACAGACCAGAATGCTGTAAGGGAAAGCCAAAAGTTTATGAGCTACAGCTCTTCTTAAAGCAGCCCTCATGTGTGTTTTTATATTTCTTTCTGTGACCATCAAAAAGGTCAGTAAAAATCAGAATATTTTGTCTGTTTTAGAAAAAGTTTTGACTCTACAACTTTCCAAGAGCTTAGACAGTCACCCTTAGATACCTGCCTGGACCTCATCATCAAAATGACACATGACTGTGTGTACGTATGTGTGTGTGTGTGTGTGTGTGTGTGGGTGTGAGTAAAATGATAGCCCACATGTTGACACATGAGCGGGAGGAGGCAGTTTAGTTCTTGAGGCTTGATGTGGATGAGGGAGTCAGGGAAAGAGAGGAGCGAGGGCACAAAGGCTGTTTGTGTTTCAAACAGCATTCTGATCTCAGGAATGTACCTTTAGGCCACAGCCGTGAGCTTCCCACTGCAAACAATGCACTCAATGTCAGTTACGGCTGGCTAGCACAGACGCTGCTGGCACTATTCCAAGGTCCCAACTCGCCGAAAATGATGGATACAGGGAACTCAATACTTCAGGAGTCCCTCTACTGCTTTTCCCTCCAGCACAAAGAATGGAAACACTGTGTGCTCTGACAAAAGATTTCCAAACACCAAAGTCCTCATTGTTTCAAGTGCTTTTAAAACAACTGTAATATAAAACAGAGGCAACACCACCATGCAAGTGAGGTATCCATTCATTCATCTTTTTTACTGCATTTAGTGTTAATAATGCAGCAGTTTTGCCTTTCAGAGTCCATAATAATTTGCATATTTTGAAAATGGATTAAATTAAGACCTTTGGGAGAAAAGGCTGTTTAAAAACTCATCAACCACATAAAAATCTTTCATCCTAAACACTTACAGAAGGAGAAAAAAATAAAGAGCTGATCGAATCATCCAACACTTTTGTCTTTGCCAACAGCTGTATGTTTAAACCAGATGTGCTGCACTGAGAGCTGAGCGTTGTTACTTTGAGGGCTCAATTAAATCCGAGTTTGTGCCGCAACAGTCCAATTAAGGGACAAACATAATGATATTAAAACCATCCCCTGCTGATGTTCAGAGAAATGAGAGCTAGTGAAGTTCACATCATACCAGGCTATTAAATTAAGTTGACTGAAATAAAAACATACTTCTATATTTTACAAGACCCAAGCATTGCCAACAGGTAAGCTAATATGTAAAATATCTGTGTCTTTAACCTATTTTTATATGTTTCGCAGTTTGATTTTGCATGGAATTCAGGTCAATAGAGTTAATCTTTTAAAAAATGTCACAAATGACTTGAGTGTAAGAACTTTCTTGAGATTGTTACTTTAAGTCTGAAAATAAACTGATCACCAGACTGTGCTATCAGTGTCTCTCAAAAAAAATCCTACAGTAAAGACATTTCTAATGCCATATTTTAAACATTCTGAGACCAGTACTGGTCACAGATCTGCTGTAGTTGAAGTGCTGCTTAGAGTTGTGTTGTTACGGAGAGAGCTGATTCCCAGCAGTGCAGATCAGCAGCAGTGGGCCCTGCACCGTGCTGTCTGAAAAAGGAAATATCAGAATACAGGAAATGAGTTGGCAGGAACTATCCATTCAAATTGCTTCCTCTTTGGGATTTCAGAGAAGCGATAATGGCAAGTGATAAGTTATTTGGAACGTAACCAAACAAGATTAAGGATTCATTTCCTTCCTCATGTCTGCCTATTAATTTGCCTCTGTTTTGTCCGTCTGCTTCCGGGGATTTACGTTCACTTGTTCGGTTTGGAACTGCAGAGTGACGCACAAGTGATTACAACCGTACAAGTTGGCAGAAAATGGCAGAGAGCCATAAATAAACCACCTATTTTTACCATTGCTAGAGTGCTTCAGCTACAAAAGTCATGAATCCCTGGAAATTGCTTGGGATGGTGATTATGAGAAAATCCCCTGCAGGATGAAATGACACATTGTCTCTTTTCACAACACTGATGCAATACAGTTTTCAGGGAATAAACACCATTTACTTTTTTCCCTAGAGTTTGATGGGGTGGGAAATTCAAACTTCCTTTCCTATTGTGTTTAGAAAGTAACCATAATGAGTAGGTGGACCCCTTCTTCAAAATCCTGCTATCCTGGGTAAAATGTTAAATGAAGTGTTATGGAGGGGGTGTGTTCCTTTAATCAGTAAGATTAAAGTCATCCATCATGTCAAACACGCACTGATCTTCCTAACCTTGTTAGCACAGTCCGCTGCACTATAATTTCTACAAGATTCACCATCATCTGATCTACACATTTCATGACACAAACTCTCAAAAATAATTCCTGGGAATTTATGTGGAATAATGAAATGATGAATTTAAACTCTGATTGACCAACTTTGTTTAGAAAGCAACTAAAACTGCCAAATATCCAAATGTGTTTTAGAAGAAAAAGCAAGGAGTCAAAATAAAATAAAATGTAAAAAGACATGGGTTCATGTACCATGGTGGCCTTGGGTGTAAGGCGCTGATCTTGATCCATATGGTCCCTGGTTCACATCAGGTCTCAGACCTTTCATTCCCCACCTCTCTCTCCACTAATTCTCAAAATTCTGACTCTGCTGGTAGCAAAAAAAATAAATAATAAAATTATGGAAAAAAGAAATGGGAGGAAAAACACTCATCTCACTGTTATGTCAACTACCAGAAAACTACCAGTGTGGTTTTAGAACTGTAATTACATCCAGGTAACTTCTACAGTATTCACCCTGACAGACCTCTGTGAATTTCTACATGGCCTCCACACACCACATATCACACAAGCAGCTGTTGCAACATATGCTGCTCAGCCATCAGCCTGTATGAGCGGCTGTTTATACAGGCCCAAAGGCCTTTCATATCACTGCAGACAAACACCAGCACATATGGACCAACCAATAAAGATCTAACCCCCTGACACAGACATATGACCTTAATCTCCCAAACATGGAGCGCAGCAAGAAAGAATGCAACAATATAAAAACACAACAAAGCATACATATACATAATCAGTTTGACCACAAGTGCTAAACATTCCTGATCTGCTGTTGATGAAAAGCTCAGCTTTGTTATAGAGAGCAGTAACAAAGACTTGTGGTAGTAAACACTGCACACCTGCAAAAATTATTCACACAAACTAAACCTAGAAAACCTTTACTCAAGTCAACACTAGTCTAATGCATGAATAGCATGAATCCAGGAATATAAACATGGCATAAATCTAAACTTTGCCTTGATAAAATATGCAAGTGGGAAAGCTTACAAAATAATAACTAAACATGACTAAAAATCTGACCAAACAGTTAATGTGCAAGTTCTTAAAACTTGATACTATAGACACATTTTGGTATTGAGGTTCAACACCCCGCCCTACATGATAGTAGAACACACTGTCAGAGCATCAGTATCCCATGAATTGTGTTGATAACAGATGATTCTGCAGGTCACGATCTACTGTCCAATGCCAAAGTTCCATGCCCTTGCAGGAAGTTGTGTGCTATATGTGGCAAGGCAGAGAGCAAGGGCGTGGAGGTTGGCGTGGTGGGTGGGCATGTGGCACCTTTGGTTTTATACAGGAGACCAGAGTTTGCACCCTGTTACAATTATTATGTCCCATACTGATGATAGCTACTTGCGTTCTCTGGTTTATGATTTATTATTTGGAAAACCAATGACATCCCATTGTCCTATGAATTAGCCAATGTTAGCAACCTAACAAAATTTATAATCATAACACTGAGATATCGTAACGTTCATTTAGAGTCATGTTTCTGGCCACTGGGAAATTTAAATCCAATAATTGCCTCTTTTAACTTTTGGTCTCTACCAGTCCTTGTGGGAAATATGTAGCTTTTTAGCAGCTAAATAGCTAGGTGTTTACTGTGTCTGTCTGTCTGCTGTTTGGTGATGACCAGGTAGTGTACAGTGGACATCTGGACCAGAGAGAACAGACAACTTCCTGCTGTGGCCAAAAACGATGCTATGAGACCAGTGAGACTGGACCAAGACAGTAAAGTTGCAGGCTGGACCACGAAACAGTAAAGACAACAGTAAAGATGAGGCAAGCTGCAGATTCAGATGATCATTCTCTGCAGGTCAGTACAAGTGACCCCTTTCACTTTGTCACATTGTTTTCCATTGTCATTTGATAAAGCGTCATAAAAATATTAATTATTTGTTTTTGTTGCAGAACCCTAACCAGCATAACCCGAACTACCACACTCATTTCTATCCTCAACCATGGCATAGTTGCCTTGCTTCTGTGTTGTAGAAAATGAAAACTTTAAACACCTTGGCATTGAACATAAAAAAATCTTAGTCACATTGCATGCAATCTGGGGTTTGGATTTGTGGATTTGTCCAGTATCAATACACTTGTCTGGAAATAGGGCTCTTTTTGTATTGTGTAACTTAGAATACTAGTTTGGAAATAATTTAAAAAGAAACACATTCCACTGAACCTCTCTGCATCTGTAACATTTATTCTACCAAGTGTCTGAGTGCATAGTCCATAAGATATCTAAACAGCCAAACACACAGCAGAAAACCATCTCAACCATCTCGCACGGCTTTCAAACTTGTGTCCCAGAACCCCCTGCAGTTTTTTTGGCAGGCCTCCAAACCTCGAGTACCAATTTAAGAGATTAGACCCAGAAAAAGCACACAAGACCAAGACAAATGGCCCCCACCAGATCTCCCCCGGCCAAACTCTGGCATCACAGTCCGCTATAGAGACGTCAAGTAGTGCTAGTGGGAATGTGAAACCCTAGCATGTTCCCCCATTTGGCACGTTCCTGAGGCTCCAACGCAGTTATGAGGCCACTTCATAGGAGTGTAAACTGTGTATTTAAAAAGCCGTCATTGTGGGACTAACATTGGCCCTGGTGTAGGTTGTTAGAATAACTGAATGACACAATGGTTTCTTTTCTAAATAAACAGATGTGGGTAGGCTGTTAAAACCTTCATTTTTTTTCTCTTCCTCTTCATCGCCTCCTCCCCTCCTCCATCCCATCTGTAAGTGGCCTCACACACACACATATACACACACACTCACTCTCTCTCTCTCTTTCACTCTCACTGCTTCACTCTCTCACCCTTCCTCCCTCCGTCCACATGTCTAAGAAAGGCAAAGGGCCGGTTTCCTCGTGCAGCTGTTCAGTACAGACGGGCCTCTATTCCAGCCTCCACAGTGAGGTGATATCGGTCGTCTACTTGGGCTGATTAATTGCGTGTCATTCTTAACTCCTCCAAGACCACTGCCCCTCTGCAGCCCCCCGAGGTACCCCCACCCTCCTCCTCCTCCTTCTCCTCCCACGCTGCACATGGAGGAAATGAACTCACCACAATCCTGCTGGCACTGGACTTCTATCAGATCTAATTCTCAATGAAAGATTACTGTGGTATTTCAAAAAAGACTGAGGCTGGTCCAAATAATAATAATGATTCATAAGTTCTGTGGATAGCTAATGAAAAGCAGCTTACCTCACAATTATAGAAATAATATGTGATATCTAGTATTTTTCACTTCTGTTCACTGAAACCTAAACATTTCCTACATTTGATGATTTAGAGGAAGGTAAAATCTGTTTAATTTAATGCAATCTCCAGGAACACCAAAAATGCCATATTAATAGCAACTTGGCACTGACATACTACTGAGATAAGGTGGAAAATGTTGATACTGAATGTTAAGGGTAAGGAAACTTATCTAATAGGGTTCATTGCCACCAAAAGATCATGGTTTAGAGGAGCTAAAAACAGAAACTGTAAAGGTCTGGAAAACTGTGTCTGTTGTACAGAACATCCAAAACTGAGAGTTAAAATCTGTGCCCTTTTTTTAGTCTTTTTTTGTTTGTTTGTTTGTTTGTTTGTTTTGATGGGATATTTCCTGATTTAAAATCATGCAATTTTGGTAAAGGTTTTCAGAAAAAACACATTGTTTTTGCACAGTTAAAGACACGCATAACTTTTCAGATTAGATAGATTATTTTGTCCATGATTTTGTCCATTTTTGTACATTAATTTTCCTTCGTTCCTTTGGGAGTTTTTTCTTGACTGAATCAAGAGTTTAAGGACAGAGGGTCTGGTATGCTTTGGGGAGATATAAATTAAATTGGCTTGAATGGATTTTATTTGATTTTCAACATGTAAAACAGTGGATGTGTAAGATTCACACAAAGCTTGTGTTTGAACAACAAGCAATATCCAGCTCTGTAGTAGTAGTAGTCTATGGACACTGAAAAACTATTGCCTCTGTTGTGGCAAGTACAAACTAAGTCAAAGAAAATTCAAATAAGAACCTGGTTCCTTCAGCGGAGAGATGAAAACTTTCTGAGGTTTTTCTGTTTTATAATACTGGGTGGAGATTTGGCTATAAACAAACAACGTGAGCTTGAAAACTATTGAAAAGTGGTTCTGGTTCTGCTATGCTGATAAGGCAGCGTGGACTGCCTGGTGACCAAATAAAAAGCACATGTCTGACATAGCATCAGAGATGCATCAATCCTCCATGAACTCTTGACTCCAAGGGGATTACTGTGGATAAGACTGATGTGACCAATCGACATATTGCGTACTTTGAAGAAACACAGGCACCATTTTAGAGTGTCAGCTTTCAGAAAAAGTTTTTCAAATTCACACATTTGAAGGGTTTAGTGTTTTAATGTTTATTGTATTTACATTTGAACCTGCAGTCTCTTCCTTAAGGGCAGTTTTTCTAAGTTTAATAGAGCATAACACTGTTAGCAAACTGAACTGTATGCATGTTGTACAGTTCTCCCTTTGTTTGAAGCTACATGCAAGCTCAAGTTAAATTTTGAAATTGTGTAATATACAAGTTTTTGAAATACAAATACAGGATAACTTCTGAATTACTAAACTATGCCTGTGTGTGTCACTCCCAAACAATTTGCTTCAAAACAGGCTTTTAAACAGATAATAACATTATCAGAAAGGAGTAAAACCTGATTGCAAGATCAGCTCAGAAACCATCCTGAACACGAGGCTTGCTTCTTTTTTACTGCAGATTCCCTGTCCTCACCTTCAGCTTATTTTGCCTTTATCAATGCCAGTTACCTTGGCCTCAGGCTAGAGGCTGTTTCATTGTAGACAGCACATCAAGATGACTGACAAGTGTTCGGGCAACAGCTGAGGGAGAAGGAGAGCGGGATTAAGAATACACTTCACTGAACCAAAAGGCAAAAAGATGATCTGAGCCAGAATCTCCAATACAAGACAGTGTTCACATAAGACCCAGAGAAATATGAAACCCATCAGCAACAGAGACATATCAACAGATCTACAGTCTTAACTGAATCAGTAAGGCAGAACACCAATTTTCAACACCAGAATGTGCCAGTTATCACGAAAACATTTCTCCAAATCATTTCTCAAGGTGAATTACAAGCTGTCTGTCAACTGTGTGAGGAAGATGCCTGTGAGATGATAATGAACTAGTATCACTTTGTGCAAGAGCATAAAGTTTGCAACTAAAGCACAGCAGCACTCCCAGAGAAGACTTATTTAGCTAGGAGATCATTTTACCTTACTGGATTGCAGACCAAACTTAAAACTCTTTTGAACTCGTAAGAGACAAGAACTGATATAATTAGGTTTCGTTATCTGGCCTATTTAAATTAATAAGGTGTCAGCGATTACTTTGGTAAAACTGTAACAATTTCAAATCTGTCTGTCTGAAGGATGTATATCTCATTCAGTCAATTAGAAAAGCAAGAGAACTACATTTCTCTATTAGAGTTTTGGATTATCTAAAATGGTTAATTTTCTGAAAAAGACATCATGTAAAATTCTTTCCATATAATGTAATGTCCTTGGCAAACAGCTGAATTAATATTAATGCATTTGGTCCTCACATGTGTGTCATAGTCTGGGATTTCAGATGTCTGAAATTAGCTCTTCATATCATTGCATAAAGACAAAGTTAATTGGATTTCTAGTGCAATCAGAAATATCTATGATAAGGTGGATTCAAAACCAGTACATCATGATGACTCTTACTGACTTTTATATGAAATTTTTATGCTCCAAGGACTCACTCATAGTCTTATCTTTCTGTGCAAGAAGGTAACCCTTCCAACATTTTTTCCTCTGAGTAAGAATTCAAACTTGCAAATGTTAAACAAAAAACACCTTTAGTGCTGATGTTTTGCCACAACACACCCTGTCAGTGTCTGCTTTCAGCCGATAACCGCCAGGCAATAACTCTAGTGGGGCCCCAGATGGCTTTGGACAGACTCATCACAACTAACACCTCAGGTCACGCCTCAGGTAATCCATCAGGGCACTGAGCTAATTCAGTAGTGTCAGGTAGGAGTGAAATAAGTCTGTCTGACTTCAGCTCAGTTCAGGCGGAGGTTATGACTCCATTGACACAGTTTATGGCTTCTTCCGAGTGTGTAGCTCTGTGCACAGATCATGCTCTGATATAACAGGCATCAACAGAATCTATAACACTCTCACCCTGAAGGTAAATAAAGGTTTATGTGCAAGTCAGTAAAATAGTTTTGACACACACACACACACAGGATGACAAGCTGTTTCTGATTATTCTCCTACAACACCAATTATCTCCCAGGAGAAGAAGCTCTCATTCGATGACTGTACTGTATGATGTGGTGTTTGACTCAAATCACAGGAGCAACTGACAAAGTAAACCAGACGACGGCCTCATTATTCAGAACTCTGGGCAACTCCTAACATGGCAGCACGCAGGGAGGATGATTCCACTTTCTGTCTCAGCTGTGTCCTGGTTGCTCACAGCAACTACTAACAAACAACAGCATACAGTAAGAGTATTAGAAAGAATTAGGCAACAGTCAAATCTAGAAAAAGTCTTTCCTGGGTTGGATCTTTACACTGATGGTAAATAAAATCTCTAACAAACCAGGTTAAAACTGCCAAAAGGAAACATTTATTTAAGGCAGCATCTGTCTGCGTTGTGTTGGAAATATCCTCTATAATGCTGCATGACAGATATTCTTCACATAAATATAACGTGCGGCTCATTATGCATTTTCTACAAAACATCTGCAAGCCAAGAAAACTAATGACTTCATATCCCACATTGGATCGCATTGATAATTCTCATTACAATTGTTGCTACAATGGTTTAGGTTTGTTTGGTTTACATTGTATAAACAAGTAAGAACTCACACAGAATTCATGGCTAATTTAACATTGATCCACAGGAAGGGGAAGCTCAGGATAGTGATGCTTGAAGCTTAGTTATTACAAATATTTATTGGCCAAGACATCCAAATATCATAATGATTTAGCTCCAGGAAATATGATTGCACTGTCTGTGTGATTTATTACCTACGCCAAGGAAGTACAGAAGTACGGTTTGTTTTTGGTTTGTTTGTTGTTTTTAGTTTAGTCTGTTTGTTGGTTAACAGGATAACTCAAGCGCCTCTTAACAGATTTTAAATTAAAACTTTGTGGGAAGCTTAAGCTAGTGAAAAATAAGTTTTATGCTTCTTCTAAGCCAAAATTCTGTTTTCCTCAGTTCCTTGGTTCAAGGAAGATCATGCTCATTGGTGATCAAACAAATCTTCTGTAATTTGACCATTTTGCTTATTTACTTTTAATTATTCTCTGTTACTTGTTTTCATTTCATTCAGTCTTTACACCATCTTTACTGACATTTTACATCTGGATTGGCCTGAAAAAGTTACTCATGTGGTTTTTGATATCCCAAATGGTCTACCTAAACTTGGGTCAGGTAATCTAAAATCCTGGCCAATTTCTTACAAACCTCTATAACTCTTCACAGGGTAGCTGGAACCAATATTTTATGACATGTGAAAATGTCAAATCTGAGTGATACTGCAACAGGGCCACAGGTGATATACTTAAATGTCTGTAACCCCAAAACCTAAATATTCCTAGACATAACTCAGGCATTATTTAAAACTGTGGCCACTATTAGCTAATCAGTATGACTGTTTCTTTGAATGCATCTTTTCTATTAATAAAGTAAATTTACATCATTGTTCAGCCATGCTGGAGGTATTCATTTTCTGGGTGTATTCTAGTTTCAAATGTTGCTAATGATTTGATTGTTCAGCCTCAGTAAAATCCAGGCTTGTTTGATTAAGGAGTCAATACCTTTTATGCACGTAAATTGAACCCTTTCCCATGTCTGTGGGGTGAAATGCACCATGTCTTAAAATTAAGTGGGTGACCTCTTAAAATCACAATTTAAAACTATTAAAAGTAAATCAAACACCACATAAACGCTAAATTAGGAGTAATGTGGAATGTGTTTAGTCTTCCTCAGAAAGTTGGAAACAATGAAGAGCTGTCCTGCCTTGTTAAATGAAACAGGAGATGAGAGGTCAAAAGAGAGTGGGCATTAGTATGCACAATCTATACAACATGTTGGAGAATGATACACTTTTCATGAACTACGCTGATTAAGTTAAAGGTTCCGTACTAAGCTTTTGACCTTAGTAGTGCTATGGAGCTATCTTTGGGTCCCTGTTGTATTTTCTTAGTGCACAAGGATACATGCACGTGGGCAGTGTGATACAGTCCTGCCAATTGTTTGACACTATTCGACTGATCTACCGGTGGCGGTAACATGCCAAGACATGCAGACAAAAGCAGGGACAAAGACAGCAAGCTAGTAAATATGGATATAAACAATGCAGGATTTAAATGCTTAAAAAATAAACTTCGCAAATACTAATCAAACTTTACAAAATGTATCATATTTGAATGCACAATGCATGGTGAGTAACAATGAATGTAAACAACTTTTGCTTGTTTACAAGGGCACCTTTAATATAGCTAAGCCATTTCACTAAAGGACTGGTGGGATTGTAATGTTAGATTATGTGACAGGACTGTGGCTTTAGGCTTCACAGAATAGCATATACAGTATGTTTAACTGGATCAAACTGGCCAAAGTAAAAAGAACCACATCACCTAGATCATAAACGGACAAAATCTAAATAATGTCGAGCTGTGACAACTGGTTGATTAATTGATCAATAGAAAATTAAGCTTCAATTGTTTTGGCAGTTGATTAAACATTTCAAAATCTGACTGTTGTCTGGACAGAACAAGACATATGAATATTTTAAAGACAAAATAATTAATCAGTTAAGTGAGAAAATAATCTGCAGAATAATTAGTTGCAGCTTTAAGATTAAGTAAATTCTATTTAATTTGGATGTAAAAAGTGTCTAATCAGCTTCAATAAATGCTATGAAGTTGCCCCCTTAGGCTGGTTGATTTTGTTGCTACACTCACAGTCCAGGTGTGCACCTATGACTCCTCCCTGTGTCTCTCTGTGTTAAAGGGCAGGTGTGTCTCACTGTGATGGCCAAAGGTTTGCGACCTTATGTGCTGCCATTTTCTGTTACCTCACGCCATTACCCTCGGGTCGTCCTCTGAGCTGGTAGGAATGTGAGTATGGATGTGCAGTGGCTCGCTCAAAAGGCTTTTTATGACCCACGGGTGCCTGCTATCTCGGTCACATTTCCAAACCTAACTGGAAATATTTTGTAGGAAGATGTTCACTGATTTATACAAACTAAAATTCCAGAGAATATATTAGTGCTGGCCAAGACTGCATATATGGATAACCAAATAAGTTTGTGTCTAATTTAGAAGATTTTACAACAGAGACTAACAGGACAGCACAGGCTGATGCCTGAGAGCAGACTAACAGTGAGGCCACTGCTCTATTACATACCATATCCATCACTATGGAGAGACATTGAAGGCAAAGAGGACGTTTGGCATAATCATGGTCATTTCCTGGACCCAGCCGTGCACCCTGGCTGTCTCTTATGTATGGAGTCTGGCAGTCTGGGTCCATATAGACAGTGCAAACACACAGCGAACACACTCATCCATCCAGCACACAGCAGACCTCTGATCCATCTGCGACAGCAGCCGAACAATCTGCTCCTTCTTCTGGCCTACCCTGTCCAGACATACTTTCTGTTGCAATCTGTCCGCCCAAATGGAGATAAAGAAGAACACCAGAGCCTGATTTATCAGTCAACATTGAACTATCTGAAAGTCCCTTCCACAGATGGCTGGATAACGTCAACGCGAAGACCTTTCTGTCCCCCTGCTGGTTTCTTTTATCTACCTCCTCCAGACATGTTCCTGAGAATACTCAAGAGCACTAATGATAAGCTTGGACTTTCAAAGTCAGAACTCAAGGAGTAAAAAAGTAGGTCTCTATATTTCTTTTAACGGTAACAACAAGGCTAACCATGCACACTTAGATGACTGCAGTAGAAGTCATGATAATAACTGTAAAAATAACTTCCTCTGATTAGATGCCTAAGGTGACATTTGAGGTCAAAAATGTCAGGCACTCCAAAGCCAAGCTGGTAAAATTAGACAAGGATAGAAATACAGCTGCACACTCAGCTTCAGTTAATAAAGTTGTTACAAACAAATCTAGCCTTGTCACTGTGGCTGAAAGACACCTTGACGATGGCGCTGATGCCAGTTTTTATACAATAAGTAGCATCTCTATTAATGGTGCTGGTTTATCATTACAAAAGCTAGTAAAAGTAGCCTTAAAAATGTATAATATGAAGTTTGTCAATAATAAGTTTATGTGACTTTTTTTCTTGGACAGTGACTTAAGTTTAGATTGACATCACTATTAATTGATTTTTGGTCACTTACGAGGCAAAAGAAAAAGATGCTGACATACAGACATGAGCTAAGGAAAAAGCTCAACAGAGATGAGGTAAACTTGGAGTTGACTAAAAATTTTCTGTAGGTTTATCATTACGAGTGACCTCTTTCACATTAGACAATGACATTTGATTCTTCATTCATGTGAAAATTTCAATTAGTGCAGCTTTAAACAACCAGACAGAGACCTATTGACATGTATGGCCAAAGTACGATGGTATCTCACATAAAGGCTCGTATTTAACTGTCTCTGATAGTTCTCGTCGTCTTTTCAGCTCCTCCACTCTCCTGTCAAGTTAAATGCTCTGCTGATCACATTAAGCTTAAATGCTTTTCTTGTCTGTCAGCACAGCTCAACCCACAAACACACGATAAAAAACCTACAGTGATACTATCTGTAACTGGCATCAAATGTTCTTTCTAGAGGTGTTGTAATGTAACATCTGAAATAACTTCAACCTCAAACGTGTTTTGACAAATCTGGCATGTACAGCGGAGACAGATTTTGTTTTGTTTGTTAAAAGTATGTAGACTCTGATAACTGTCAAAATGTAATCAGTGGGATCTTCTTGATGAAATAGGCTCTGAAAAAAAACAGGTTAATGTGCAATGGTGGGAAAATGTCACGATTATTGTTTGTGTCATTGTCACCTGCTAAAGCGGTGACAATACTCTCCATGGACAGGAGACAGAGCCATATTTAGTTAGAGCTCATGGTGTTTGGCTTTGACTTGATTAATGCATGCTTCCTTGTTTTGGTCCACCAGCTTCAAAGAGGACAGAATAAATTATCAGTATGTTTTGGCAACATGTTTTTTTACAATTAGCGTTTGGAAGAATAATCCATCTGAAATATTTTACTTGCCAAAAACATGGTGAACATCATAAAGTTTAAAACAACTGTCGCTTTACTTCAGTTCAACAGTACAGACATTTCCTCCTCACACAGAAAAGGTCAGCACGTCTGGTTCTTAAACCTTTGATATCAAACTATCCAGCACACTCAGGTCTTATCATAAAAGCATTTTCTAAGGTTGAGTAAGCCTCTTCACAGACGAAGAAAGACACCAGGGCTACGCTTTGAACTTGAGATAATATGGTCTGCACATGGTGTGTGTTAAGGAAGTGTTTTCATGTGAGTGCATGCATTTGCATTTTTCAAAGTAGTATTAGGCATAAAGAGCATTTGGCATCTGTAGGGTACACTTTCCTTAATGTTTTTCTTATGCAGGCATCTTGGGAAAGAAACAGAGTTAAGTACAGTGTGTGAAAATGTTTTCAGATACAGATGTTAAACATCAGTACAGTCACATAAATCAAAATCTACTAAAACATTAAGCAATTTGCCACAACATGGTGCCATTTCTCTTGATTGTAATACTCTCCTCAACCTCAAACTCATTCTAGTTTCATGTTCGTTTTCCTAGTTGTACATGTTTAGGGCATCCAGAGGACAAACTCTTCAGAGTCCAGAGGATTACTTGTGAGTGGCCTGATTTTTCCATCAAGTCTCTGGCCGGAATTTGGGGACAAGCAAGACCTGATTTACACATCCTGCAGTTCCCCCCACCGACCCCCTCCCCTACCTGACAGGAGCAGCTGCACCTCATGACAGATAGGCCATGTCATCTCCAAAATTCCTGTAGCGCTGCCCTGCTCTCAGCATTTCTGTCAGCACTCAATATGACGTTCTAATTTTACCAAGGCTGGCAAGCCTGTACACCCTTAGTGTGCATACTCATGTATATATTCAATTATATAGATACATGAAGCATGTAGTGGTGGAGAGTAACTAGGTAACTAAGTAAAGTAAGTAAAGTAACACACTTCTACTCTATTTCAGAAGGAAATGTTGTAGTCATTACTTCACTGCATTTATTTGAAAACTGTAGCTCTTAATAACTTTACACAATACACACTGTATAACGTTTCATGTACAAAACATAAGCGTATGAGCTCATAATTATGATGCATTGCTTTACACAGGTCTACCCCACAGTATATAAAGTAATTACAATAGTATTCACCTCAAGCAGCTACAATATTAACACTCTGCTTACATGTTAACGGATCGGTAATAATAATCTAATGACTGAATGAAAAACTATAAAACATTATAGTGAAAACTATAATGATAGGGGCCATTAATCTTCCATGCCAAATTCTTTTAATTTTAATACTTTAAATACTTTTTGCTGAAAATATTCTCCTACTTTTACTTAGGTAAAATTTTGAATGCAGGTCTTTTCCTAATGGAGTATTTCTACATTGTGGTATTGCTGCTTTTACTTAAATAAAGGATCTGAATACTTCATACACCACTGCCACGTACACACAAACCAAGACAAAGTCAAACAGATACACTCTGTAAAAAAAAAAAATTAAAAAAAAAAATACTTGCTGGTATCTCTGGATTTATGGAGGCTGCTGAATTGTATTTTTTTTTTTGGTGAGAAATTGGTGTTGTAACATCCTTGATACAGTTAGGATCAATCATACACAACAACTAACACATAACTGTACACAATCCGACACAGGTCCTCCAAGGTCTTGCTAAGGCCATGGAATGAGCTGCACAGCCCCATGGGTAATGGACTGGGGATGTGCTGGAAGGAAACTCAAGCCTTCTTGCCATTCCAGGCAGAGCACAGCAGGCCATGCTCAATATCAATGACAAAAGCAGACAGGCAGCAAGCACTGATGCATAAAACATGAGCCTGAGAAAGTTAGCACAACTGAGTCAATTATCATTTTTTGAGGAACACTGAATAAGATTCTGCAACAGAATGTCTAAATTAGTGCTTGGTAAACCACATAATACCTTTGTATGACAAAGTAAGTTGCCATTATTTAAGCTGTGCTAATATAAACAATGCTACCTTATTGTCCCTTTATGTAACTTCACTGCACAATCTGAAACTCTGATGGGAAGAATGAAGGTGATCGGACACAGATTGAGTTCTCCATACCAAACAGTGTCAAACATCTAGACTCCATAGAGAATATGACTTAAAGAATTACTGAAGGAAAAGCATTGCATAGAACAATATTTAGTGAAAGATAAGGAGTGTTAACTCTAAGACAAACACATTTAAACAAGCATGTAGTGAAACTACTGTGTAGTCCACAAAGATACAGCAGTTTTGTATAAATTCAGACAAGGCCAAGGACTTGTTTTGGTTGGAACCATATGGGACTCATTTGTGAGGGAACTCCTGGCATCGATTCCAGGCCCTGGTTTTGATGTTCAGATAGGCACAGTACACATTTCGGTCAACGTGAAACTATTCCAAGATAAATGTGTCCCTGTCACCGTAATGGTGAAGAAAATTCCAAAACTAAACCATATGCACATTAAAATGACTTTTATTTCATTTTTCCACACTTCAACAGAAATGTAGGGAGTTAGGTTGTTCCATATTTTCAAATAATTCCATGCTACATCCATAAAAAAAAAACAAATGTCAGTTTTAATATTACTTGTCTATAAAGTCGAGCACAGTTTCTAATGGCGAGATATTCCAGTAATTGGAGTCCATTTTGAAAAGTGTAAAAACAATTGTGTCTATAAAGTTACAGTGGACGTTTCTCAGTTCAACTTTAACAGGCAGATTTGTGTCTGCTTTTCTCTCCGGCTTGGATCAAATTAGTTGAGGGGCCTGCTTAGGGAGAACTTAGGCTGCAGCAGGGACCGACACAAGGTTCAACTCCAAAACTCTATTGTTGCATCAGCTTCTCCTGTAGTTACATCAAATCTTTGAAAAAGAAAAAAAAAGACATAGATGGGAGGAAGCTTCCCGAAAAAAGAAGCCTCATGATGACTGGCTGAGCTAACCTGTGACCTCTAAGACAGGGCAGCCAAAAAACATCTGTGAGAGTTCTATTGTTGAGCTATTTGATGGAAGAAATCATTGTCTTTTAGGTTTGTAGTGTGTTTCAAACCCACAGTGGGCAAGAGAGAAGCTGTTTTTTCCCAGGCTGATAAAGCTTAAGAAACAAACACATACATGAATGATACAGTGTTACTAGTATTGGTTGTGCAGGTTTTTTTGTTTGACTTTTTAATCAAGGTTCTCACGATGAAAACAAAAGTACAGTGTCGAGTATGGGTCCCAAGAGCAGCCAAATTTAGTGATTGGCCTATTCAACTTGCACCCATAAAAATGCACACAAAAACTAAATCTACTACCTAAAAGTACATGAAATTGCTGCCGATTATGGTGCGGGTAATCATTCCTATAATGCTGGGTTCTTGTAATCTGCTGTGTTGCCCTGAGTGATTCAGAGTAATGCCCTCACCATGTTAGCCATGCTGTGATTACAATCTGAGCAGCTATGGGAAAGCCATTTGCTTTAGATGTACGGTAAATTACAAGGAAAACAAAGCACACACACGCATATAGCAACATGCAGACACTGTGGCACCAAAGTATCAAATCACATAGCTCATGTACCTACACTACACTGGCGTAGGACACAAGCAAGGAAAACTAGATTTAAGTATTGTACCATTCTCAAATGTCCAGTGGCCAAATTCTTGCTCTTTTAAAGAGGAAAGAAACAGCAGAAGCTCTGACCGGTCCAGGATTCTCAGCAGGTCAAAACTACCTTTAAGCATAAGTGGTTTCCTGGCAGATAGAGTGAAACTTCTCCAGATTTAGCAAGCAGTTTAATCTCTACCTTAAAGGTTCACATTTAAAAGTCTGCCTTGAAACAGTAGTCAGGTACTCAGGTTTTGCCTGCCGTAATTCCTTCTCCTGTCCGCCCTGGGTGTGAAGAAACCCCTTGCTAAGATGTTTCCAATGTAAGTAATGAGGGGAAAATTACACATTCCTCATTCTGAACAAAAATACATTCCAAAGTTTATTTGAAGCTAATATGAGGCTTCAGCAGTCAGAGCTAGACAAATCAAGTGAGTATCTTCCACAGTTCAATACTTTTTAGCACAAAATTCCCTCTTTCTGCAGCTGAGCAAGGAAGCACTGACTGTGGAAATACAACAAGGGAATTTTGTACTACAAAGACTGCAACTTTGAAAGCCTCATATTAGGTTCATATAAACTTCTGAGCACATTTTACAACAACAAGGACTGTGGATTTTGTCCCCCCATCACTTACACTGCAGTGCATAAGATGAATATGAACAGGAAGAATGGTGACAGTGAGAAAAAACGGTTTCAGTGTTTGTATGGCCAAAGACAGACTTAAAAAACTGTGAACTTATCCTTTAAGGGGTTTGGTTTGTGGAAATGTGTCCTAGATTATCATTTTTTGACTACATAAGACAACTTCTGTCTTCAACCTTAAGTGGAGGTGTGTGAAAATGTTTGTGAAAACTAAAACCTTTGATCCATAGCATGCAATATCAGTTATGGCACTCAGCTGCTTTGGGTATTTCCGTACATAAGGCAGAGGCCACAGTCATATTCCACAAATAACAAACTATTTTAATCCTGCATGATTGTAAAGCAAAATCAATCAATTCTGTGCTACTTACTCACATCTAGTTTAAGAGAACAAATAACTGCAGACATCATGGTGAAATTTTACCCAATAACAATTATTTATCATCATTTTATTACAAGGAGCCTAAACACCATGTTAAAATAATGATAATGTATTAAATGGAAGAGTTGGCTTTGGAGCAAGAAAGTTGAGAATGCTTTCAAGTGCTTGTGTTACATATCATTCAGTAGTTGTAGACAGAAGGTCAGTGGTAAAGCCTACAGGAATTTCTTCACCTCAGCTGAATCTGACAGACTCAAATCAAAGTGTCTTTCTTTTCGTCATGAAACCTCAATATGCCACAAACAAGGCCTCCTCTTTGAACAGTAAAGAAGCACACTGTAGGTTCTTCTCCTGCAGCCCCTGACTCTTTCAACCTGTAACTTCAATCTACCAGCAGCTGCACGCCCGCATGGAGCTGCCTCCATGAGAGATCCACTGCCTGCATCCATCAGACAGACAGAGACTGAGGACGCAGTGCAGGCTGCTGGCAGCCACTGCAGCTTAGGTTTCACATCCACATATTGATCAGAAGAGATATAGAGGATCACTAACAGGGACTGAGACACCCACTTTCACAAACTCCCACAGTGCTATTCTTTTAAGAGGATAAATATGGTGTCAAGCCTGTCTGTTGCACTCTGCCCTGAGCCCATTCATTTCTACTGAGGATGTGAATCCTAAATGGCTACATAATTTCATTAAACCTGCAAGGACTGATGTTTTTGGCCACTTGGGGGCAGCAAGTTGTGAACAGCACATTGATATATCATCACCTTTTAGGTTGATTATTATTAGTAGGCTGTTGTTTATTCATACATACTAATTTTGATTCTGTTTTTGGTATCGACCTACTTCTGAGGGAAGTATCTGGCTGTTTAGCTGCTAAATGTTCCACTATACAGTATGTTCACCAGCTAGTTGCCAACAGAGGAATAGGACTACACAGACTATACTTGTTAGAGGAAACAATTCACTTTTGGTTTTGGTCATTTCATGGGATTTGCGAACAAAATGGAAAAACACAGAATAATGTATTTTCTGTCTAAAAGTGTTGACCAGCCCATTGATATTATCTTCTGCCTTTAGGGGAATAGAAAGATGGAAGAATTTTCTGCATCTGTTATCATTTCAAATTCATGATTTCTAAGTGAGGACCGAATACTTGGAGAGAAATTAGATACCTTCACTTCTGGTGGTGACAGCTGGTCAAAGAGAAAGAGGTGTGTGCAGTGTGTGTGTGTGTGTGTGTGTGTGTGTGTGTGTGTGTGTGTGTGTGTGTGTGTCAGTGAGAGAGGATGCAGCTGCAACCTGGCTATATGATGGTAAGGGTCCAGAAGCAGATGGGGGCTTCAGACTGCACTACAACATGATAGCCATTTTGGAATACCCACATATGTTTTTACAAAAATAAATAAAATCACATTCTACACACAGTTTCTATCAACAGGAACACTGAAATATCAACCAAGGACAACACTGCATTTTCCATGCCCCTATTTATCTAAGCTTTTATCTCATGTTTTTAAGCTTATATATCCAGATGACATTTTCTTTCTGCACACTGTAAACACATTTACTTTTACTTTATAAAGAAGGCAGAGCTTCCCGTCACAGGAGGCATCAGCTGATTATGAAGTCCTGCAGTCCAGGACTGGAATCTTTTGTTCAAGGATTTCAGGTTTGAAATGACTGAAGAACTTTGGCATCTGAACTGAAGGAAACCCAATATTAGGAATGTCCCCCCATGAAGCATCTCTCCCTCCCCTCTTTCTGCCCTGAGTGCTTTCAGCCTATACCCTCCTGAGGCCTCTCTAATGATACCAGCAATTTTGGTTGAATAGGAAAGTTACTTTAAACTCTGAGTCAATCATAGATCGGCTGTCTGCGAGGAGTAATCAGCCTCTGATTAATAACATTTGTGTGAGGTTGCTCTCTGACAGCTAATATTTTCTGTTGAGTGGAAACCTGAGCAGAAACTCTCATTTTACGAAACATAATTGATTGGAATTTAAACTGTAGCTATGAACTGTATTATGCATCTTTCTGAACTTTATACATCACAAATAAATGTTACAGGCTCAAAGTGATAAAGAAGAAAGCTGCCTTGCTGCCCTGGTTGTAACCCAGACCTACCGTCCCTGGAGAATATTGACCCCCATGAGGCCGGGACCCCAGAAACTCACAGGAATGTCATTAGTCTTCTGCCAGATCTGTTTGATTATTTCTACTTTTCTCATGTTTGTCTTGTGAGACAGTTCTGGGAAAAAATGAAAATGACACTGACTGCACTACAATCCCCCGTAAAGTACTGCAGATTGATTTCAGGTGACATAACTAACGATCTGCAGCTTTAGTGACCCTCAGTCCTGACAAGTTTGTCACTGATTTATTTCACATCAATAATATCAAGTTTTCAGCCAGCTCACCACGTGGGCAACTACACAGATATTAAATATTTTCTCCTATTTAATCTTATCAACTTCAGTTCAACTTGAATACTTGGTTGTCATGGATCATATTAAAAACTGTAAAACTAATTATAAAGTGATATCTATTCAGTTGAAGCTCATCTGTATTAGCTCAAAACATGGGTTGCTAAGTTGTCTGGTTTTTATTCAGGTAGTGTTGAAGACTTTCTCAAGTGAACCACAGTAATACTAATTTAATTTTTTAAACTACAATTCAGTGCTTTGGATGAGATCAAGCACCAGCAGGAGCACTACTACCACCACCTCAAAACATTCACCTTAGTAGAGTGACCTACAACCAACCTTCATTCGTCATCAATCTTAATGGAAAGACCTGAACAAAAGCTAGAACTATTCCTTTAAATCAAGTATTGAAACATGTTATTTCTGTGTTTACAATTGAGAAATTAGGCCTCCATGAATGATGAAGCAAATGAGCCAATAAACGTTTTCTTTACCCTAACATGCAAAAACTTAACTGTCTTGCACAACAGCATGTAAATCACCCTATATGTTACCCAAGTCTGGACATGAGTTACAGCAGCTAAAATGTGGTAGCTGCTTCACTTTTATCACTCCAATTATAGTTAAAAACATGACGCCTGCATAAATGCCTGTTTGAATTTTCACTGGTCAGGGGGAGAGGTGGGGAGAGAGGAGGGCTGCAGAGGGAAACGTATACTCAACATTGTGAAGTGAGGGTTTATGAAGAGCCTATCCCCCCAGCAGGAGATGTTTTATTAGCAGTGTTTAAATGACCGGCTTGTTAAACATCAAGCGGCAGGCGGGCAGCCAGGCGGCTGTGGCCTCAGGATCCGCTGCACTGCTACATCGCTGGCTATTTTCACCCTCTTCAGAGCTTTATTTGACATGCTAGTGTGTGGACAGGGTTGTTTCGAGACACAATAATCACTTTTAACTTCAGCTGAAACACTAGATTCCCACCTGTGAGTGGGAGTTAGAACTCGGGTGGTCCTGGGTTATTCAGTATCTCCACAACATCAGAGACAGAAAAAAGTAGGCCAGGAAAAAGAAGTTAGATAAATAAGTCTTTCCTTTAAGTCTTGATGAGATTAACACCTTAGCACATGCAGAGAAATAGCTTAAGACCCTACATGGATACCCTGGATATTCATTCACGCACAAAAAAAGGCACGGATTAGTGTTTTTCATCAAACGAAAAGCCAAATTATTAAATTTTAAGGAAAGATATAATGCGATTCCTTAACGCGAAGGTCATGGGAGCACATGAAAAATAAATGATCCCTGGAGATGAGGGCTACAGTCATGGAAAATATGAGACATTAAGTGTGTTCTTTGATGATGATGACACAGATGGAACATCAGGAAATGGGGAAAAAGTCAAGCAATGACTATAGACGGCGATTCATTTTAGGGCATTGCTCAGTTATTGCTGATTATTTCCTCTCATTTCTCTGAACACAGCTCATGTCTGCTTGGTCCTGCAGGGTTCACACCCATCTGGACATCAGCCACGTACAGTTTTAATAGTGACGCCAGAAAAAAAAATTTCAAGGAAAGAAAAGCATCATGACCATTACTTATCACTGACTTCAATTGAAAGGAATTTTGCAATAATTATTCTAAAAGAATAATTAACCAATATAGAGCTGCAACACGAATAGTCAATTCATCAATTCGTTCAACAGAAAACTAATAAGCAAATGTTCTTACATTCGACTAGTATTACAAAACCATGCTGAATAAATGAAATATTGTAGAGTTTTCCACACTTCTGTTCATAACTCTCCCTGTTAACTAAGCTGAGTGAAAATGATAAAAAAACTCAAATTCATATGAGATTCAAATGAGTCCAACACAACAAAACTAATATTCTCATAGCCTGACAAGCATGACACCATAAAAATGCAGATTTGCCTTTCATTTACATAAGATAAGATAGACTTTACTTATCCCACTTTAACCCACTGAGGGTTATGAGATTTGCGCATAAAAAGACACCATCTCTGCACAATGCAAGTGAGATGCAAAAGGCAATTAATGCTCAGTGATAGCACACGAAATGCCTTCCTAAATTGGTGTGTTATTCATACACCATTTGGTGATACCAGGCTGCACAGTCAGAAACTTGCTATTGCAGTATCAAAGACGCTCCACCAAATCACTTCACATCCCACTGACTGTCAGTCAAAATGGGGGTATTCTGGTTGAATAAAAGGTAGTGAAGACTCTCTACCTCAGCCTTCAGTGTTATTCTTCTATGACTAGTTATTTTACCCTCTCTGCAGTCTGGATTTGTGTCAGTGCTGCTTGAGAGGTAAATATGAGCACTTCTCTGCATGAAGACAGAAAATTGGCACAGGATCCAAAATTTCAAGTTGAATATAAACCTCAGACAAGATCACTTTCAAGTGCTTTTTCTATGAAAGTCAAATAAAAGTATAATTCAGTATTCAGTGCTCTGAGGGGTTAACCTGGGTGACTTTCAATCCGATAAACTAGAGAATGTTTGTAAGTCTCAAGATCACTTGCCTAAAATGATGCAGCTTTAAGATCAACTAAACTAGTCATCTATGACTATCGCTGTTAATGTACTTTTTGTATATGAGTGTAACGGTTGTCTTTCATAGTCTTGTTGCTCCATATAATGACATACGTATTTTAAAGGTGACCAGCCATTTGCTGCCAAATAACACTGAAGAAAAAGGACAAAGTCAGAGTTTTGTCAATCTCCACCAAAGAAGGTAAAGTAAGCACCATACAATCACTACAAAGTACTGTAAGTTCCCATGCAACATTTTCACAGACAAGAATAGCATGCTATGTATACTGTAGATAAGTAAACAGGCAATAGACCTTGAAGCTATTCCAGAAACAGGCCACTCAAATTCACAGAAGACAACTTATCTCTGTAGGAACTCACATAACACACTGGATTTAGAAACCTTATCATCAAATCCACCTGCAACAGTCTAAATAAAGCTCTGTTGTCCTGTTGGACAAATTGCTGGAGTGCCAAGTGCCATTTGTGTTAGTTCGCAGCTCATTTGTGGTCCTGAACACTAACGGGGTGGTCTACTCTGTTAGCCAAAACTGTTACTGATACATTACCACTGTTTCCATGTTCAAGCCTGTAAGAACTCCAGGTTTTCCCTGACTGAAGGAAATAACTGTATCATGATTTGTGTTCACTTGAGTTTTCTTTTTGGCTGGAGGTGACAAAGAGATGTAGGATAGAATTGAAAATAATTCAAGGATAAATTCAACCATGGTATCCAGACTGGTTTTTGTAGATAAATAACAATTTTAGGAATGGCATGTTTGACCCAATCAGACAGATATCACATTCCTAGGAAATTTAATGACAACTGACAACACTGCACATTGTAATATGTTAATATGTTAGAAATCAATCCTTGAACTAACGTAACTATAATCATTCAAATAGTATGAAACACCAGTCAGCTGCTAAAGAGTCAGCTCATCCAAATTACAAAAAACATATCTCCAGACTTAACTGTAAACAGTTTCCACAGGGACAATTTCTTGGATTGCTTTCATACCTAAACTGTTACAGTTCAGTCAGGTGTTTGCACAAGCTTGTCTTGTCTCCTAATTTCTGGCCTTTCACTCATTTAGCTTTTTCCTGCAACACTTGTGTGACTTTTTCTTTTACAGAAGCATAAACAATCTTTTATTACGGAGCCCTGAGCCATCTATTTGATAGATGTGATTTTGATCCTGCTAGACATTGCTCAGTGTGGTTGTCCAGACTGCCTGTGATTTATCTCACGTCTCTAGATTAAACAGTGTACGCTCCTGGCAGCCTCAGAGACAAGCTGTGCTCTGAACAATTTCAAATATAAATACAACCTGACTATGAAAATCTATCTTTGAGCTTTGGGGCTTCACCGTGTTCTCAGAGCAAATGAGGGCATGGAGCAGGAGTAAAATGATTGACTGCACAGGGAGTCTTCCTAAAGCTAGTCAAAGACTTTGAGAAAGTGAACCTGAAAAATTGGGCTTCAAACCAGGAAATTATGTAAAACAATTTCTTTAGTTTGATACACTTTTATGCAAACAAAAGCATACCGGCTGATCAGATAATTCAAACAACAACATGAGAAGAGAGCAAACATATGGTCTAACATGGGGTCTAAGCAGAACAAGCTGAACAAATCCTCCTGTACTGTGATTATATTCTATTAACCCCAGACTGTTTTCTCTGTAAGAGACAAGGCCCAAAAGCAAATGCTGGCAGCACAGACACAGTGCTGTATTAATGATGCACTAGGGAGTGGTTTGAGTCCAGAGTATATTTCATGAGCCAGAAGAATGAGTGCTGAGGTTTCTGGTTTGGGGTCATCTGAAGAGTCAAGACCAAACATCCCTTGTGGAGTCCCCACAGGAAGTCATCGCTAGGAGCGCAATTAGAGTGAGGAGGCCCCAGTTTTTTTTGTTTTGTTTTGTGTTTTGTATTTTGTTTTGTTTTTGTGTTACTAAGAGTCTCCCTGTCCAATAGATAGCAATAGCATCTCTACCTTGTGTTGGGATAAAAAGGGGAATGAAATAATATCTGCTTGGTATCAGTTATCTGAGCTGTAAAACTGTCGTAAAGTCATTCATACAATAGACATGCAGTCCTGAAAATCACATTGACAATGTTCTTCACATAGTCAGACTTAGGGAGTTAATCATGACATAACTGAAGGGCGTGACTTAAATGTCCACTGAAGACAAAACATCACAGATCTGTGAGACTGTAAAGTTCCTCAGATTAATGCATAAAACAAACAGAATACGTCCATCACGTTTTCATTTGATTGGGTTTGACTGCTGCTCATTTAAATATCTCATTTCATTGGACCCTCTTCTTCTGCAGTGATTTATACTACCTGTCCGGAGAATTAGCGCCACAGGTTGTTCATATCAATATGCACAACTTGCGATATTCGCGTAACAGTGGTGGATGGAGATGCACACTGTGTGCTAAATTTGGACAGAAACGTGACTAGTGACTTGATCCACAGGACAGGATGAGCTTACTTTTTTACATGCAAACAAAAGTACAGTACAAAAGCTGAGGACTTCCTTCACTCGAAAAAAGTTTACAATCCAAGATGCAACTACATTCCCTATCAAAATATAACTACCAAAACAAATTAGTGGCAGATTAATGTAATTTCTACAAAAATCTGACCAAGCCTCGACAGTTTTAGTCTGGGCTCCAGACACATTTATTACAGCATTACAGTACTGAAATGTAATTCCCATCTTTAGTTGGGAATGAACACATTATACAAATTATTTGGAAACAAAAACAGTTTTCAGAAGTTACTCTGAAACTAAGATAATCATCCTTTTTAATCTTGTGAGAAAATTATAATTTCTGTAGTGTTCCCAGGTTTAAGTGAAACACACTGACAGTTTAATGTTGTTTTATTTGGTTGCAACCTTGTTTGAGTGTTTGTAGTGATTGATGAAAGTGAAGTAATCCAACAACATCTGACAGTTATCAGCTAATTTTCACAAAATTACACAAACCTATTTCCTTATGTCCCACCACTATTCTGAAACAGATCACAACTTTAAAACATACTCTGCGTGTTCATGTCTCCAACTGTGATGACTTTTACGTGACCGCTTACTCACAAGGCTGAATGATGTGTGTTTACGTGTTGAGGAGTTTGGCATAAGCACCAGGCGGGCTCCTGCTCCAGCTGATTGTTTATGTTCATGCTGGAGACCAACCACCTACGACCGACATTAATTCAGGCAAGAGAGACGCAACCACCATGTGTGAGTGTTCTCTTACTGTAAATATTTCCTTAGCTGTGCATTTGTCGGCTGCTCTCCCTGGCAGTGCTCACATTTTAAAAAGGTGTGGGCTCAGACAGATTTAGACAGCAGTGGTTCATGTTGTTGAAGATTACTTGTCAGAGAGTAAGTGCTCTCTCAGCAAAAATACTTCCTTCTACATGGGGATTTAAGAGAAGTTAGTCTAGGTAAAGTAATAGGCATTTTTATTTACTAAGCTGATTAACAGTGGCTTTGCCCTCAACATTTCAACAAATTAGTTGTTAGATACCTCAGATGTAAACCTTAAATCAATCTTTTTATTTTCCCTAAAATAAAATGTAAAAATGTAAAATATGTCAGAGCCAAGTCAGCAATTAGTCAATTAATAAATTAGTCAAATGCTAGAGTATCTTTATTATCAAATAGTTGTTCAAATAATCTTAAAATGGCAAAAATTAACTTCTCTCAGCATCTGAACCATGAATGTCTTCTGGTTTTTGTAGTCCAAAACAAAACATTTTAGGGCATCACCATGAGAACTTCTGCTTTTTTGCTAACATTTTATAAACTACATAATTAATCACGACAATATCTTGTTGATTAATCAATAACATAAACAACCAGTTAGTTCACAACACTTCTTTAAGTATTCTAAATACTGGATGAAAACAGATTTCAGGCATTAGCCTCATTGCCTCATTTACAGTAGCTTGTTTAAAATGACATAAAAGATAAGACTTTTTCCAGGATTTAACTTCAAGAATTGAATTTACTGTCAGTACATGTTTATATAATGAAAAACTCATTCCCTAGCTGCTCCCTTAGCAATATATACACAGTAAATGGATTTTATAATAAAGCCACTAAATTCTACAGTTCATTATTATTTACAGACCGTCAAATATCATCTTTAAAATAATACTGACTGGAGTGTATGAGTTTTGTAGGAAGAATATGAGATTATGTTGGCTTGGGACAGAGAAGACATAATAAAAAAATGGAACTGGAAAAATATTGAAGAAATACCTCTAAGATATTCATGTTGGCTCATGGTTTTCTCTTAAAAGTGATCACAGCAGTTTAAAGTTTCAGCACACAGTCATGTTAAGGGGTCATAGCACCATTGCGTGGGTGAGTGCCACAAAAATCAAATGTTTCTTGTGAGTCTTTTTATTTCACTAAAGCAAACACAAGCATGACTAATCACAGGGCGGTCTCACTTCTTTTTTCTTTTTCCACACATTTGAAGACTTTGCACTATTTATCTTCCCAAACAGTTTCAGTGTGAAAAAAAGATTTATTTATTTATTTTTATTTCAATCCAGAAAATAATGAATGACCATGACATATTAGTTGGGTTTAGAAATTGATTTTTTTTTTTTTTCAAACAATAAATAATTAGTTGCTATGGCTATACTGAGGGGAAAATATGATGTTGCTCCATTGGAATGTCTCCTCTGTGTCCTGCCAAATCTGAGCTGGAAACACTTAGTAGGGAACCTGTGTGTACGAGGAACCGCTAATAATTTGCTTAAGGGAACACACATCTGGTCGGATGGCTGAGGCAGAGGTTAAGAGTGTCGAAACTGGGCCACTGCTCCTTGCCAGTTGCAGGCTGAGAATAGGGCCTAATGTTAAACAAAAATCTTAACTACAGGAAATAGGCCTGTTATCATAATATAACCATTTGCCTTGGCTGACAACCAGACTAAAATTGCTCCTTGTTTACTACTTTTGAGTAGGGCCAAAAGTTTATGGACAGATAAATCACAAATCCTTAGCAGAGCAACAGCGGTCGCTGAGCTGTTTATTTTTGGTATCGTGGCCAAAAAGTAGAGCAAATAGACAGAACAAGTGCGAAAAAAGGCAAGTTTGTTTACACAGCTATCTGCTTTGTTTGAGGGCTTAAATGATAATCCGAACAGTTTCACCCTCTGAGCTACTGAACACTGACGAGTGTTCAAACGCTTCACAACGTTTTACAACAGCTGCTTTCAGAAACAGAAGCACAGAAAACTGTTTAAAATTTACAACCTGGCTGGAACAAAACAGAATACCAATTAACATGAGGAAAGAGATGTTTCTTCAGCCTGCTCATTTTGGGAAGTTATAAGAAGTTACATTACATACTAATTTTTCTCATCCTTTCTAGAATCCACTTGCTATCTACTAATGAAGACAACATGAGGGAAAGAACAGATGACATAGAGGAATGAAATAGAGAAGGAACATTTGGCAAGGCATTTGTTTTTTAGCATCATGGATGAAAGTTTTGTGTTTTTTGGCCTCAAGGTCCTCACCTGTGCTCTCCAAACACTGTTAAACTCTGCTGATGAAGCATTCCTTCCACTCGCTAAACCTTCAGTTCTTTTATGTAATAAATTAACTCAAAGTGACAGCATTGCACAGTTTGACATTAACGTGAAAACGACCTCTCAAATCCCCTCTGAAAGACTCTTTCAGAAGAAGGCAGCAGGACCTGAGCGGCTCTCTGGTGACCAGGAACAAGCCTCAAATCAGTGCAGTGTTTTGGCAGCGCGCCCTGCCCTGCGCTGATGGAATCAGTGTTTTGGTTCCTGTGTCAGGGTGTAGTTTTCCATCAGAAATAGGGTGAACCACATCCATATGAAGTGCTGCATATTTGAGGTTATTAAAGCAGGGGCTTAGTGGCCTATGCTGGCACTCTGATCCTCAGTTCTGTGTATGATAAAGTTTTAGGACCCCGGGACAGCACAGCACCCTTGTTACTGCAGCAGACCTGCTGAGAGAAGCCTAAAGTAAAAAGAAAAAACAGCTGGGAACACTTAAAACCAAAGCTAGCATATTAACTTTTTCCAAAAACAAAGTAAACATCTTTTCACTTCTATCGCTAATGTATCAGCTTTTTTTTATTTTTTTTTTTAACCCTTCTTAAATGTGAGCAGTGGTTGTTTCACCCAGTTTGTTCAGTGTTTTGCATACCAAAGAAAAGTTATTTTTATGAAGCTTCTGAGAAACTGTAAGGTAAGATTTCTGGGGCAGGACTGAGTGCAGTGTCACTTTTGAAATTTGAAGTTTTTTTTAAAAAAGCAGACTGTAGCTTTTGAAAAAACACAACAGTCAGCACTCCTCTTTCAAATAAAAAGTTGAATTCATTAGCAAAAAACACACTTATTCACTTTCTCAAATCTAGGGGTTGGTTTTGCTGCTACAAGGCCTATAAGGTCTTCTATGATCAGCAGCTTATGGTGGCTATGGCAAACTAACAATTGCAAACTTTTAGAAAAACATAACTATTGTGATGTGTCTAATTTCACATACTAACATACTCAAACTTGCTATGCGTGTATAAATGTGTTCAATTTGACAACAGTGCACTTTAAGTCCCAGAGGCTGCACTCAAACCGAGTAAAAAGTTGACTGAAGACAACCTCTGGAAACAGTGGGCAGAATATCTAACACACAGAACAGAATATCTAACACAGGAGTGCACTGAGAGCCAATTTCCAGCTGTTAATGAGTGATTTTAATATTTGTATCAAACATGAGATAAGAACTAGACCTAAATGTAACAAAATCTTCAACAACAAAAACAGAAAGAAATACAGACCATAAGAGAAAAAGTGGGGATTGTATGTGGTGTTTTGTCTTACTATCAGTTACACTAACACACTGTGTAGACAACTCCAGAGGGATATAATTAATGTCTCAGACCAACAAAAAACAGATGTAATTCTGTTCATAAAGAGGCCACCATGCAGCCTCTACCCATGTATTACTGAGAAACTATTTGCTCCAGGCACTGCTACATGCGTATTTCTTTTAACAAGGATGTCTAGGCTCATGATTCTCTCGTATTTAAGCAGTGAAACACAAAGAGGAGAAAACGAGAAGATGATATTTACTCTAATGCTAGGACACTGCAGGTATTACAGGAAAATCAGACCTTTACTTCTAGGGAAAGACCTGATTCAAAACTTCATTATGGTGCAGTTGGGATTTGGAAAAACAAAAGAGCACGTGATGCAAGTGACAGAGGCGTAATGGAGAGCATAAAGCTTTGACACGTGTAAGGTCACTTATATCCGACACAGCCAAGTGTTTCATTTGAACACCAACTACAAGAGCGCTTTCTGAAAACAGAGGAACCAACACGCGACAACACAGTGTGCACCTACTGAAGGGACAAATTCCTCAATCATTAGGTCAGATTTCTCTTGGTTTTATAGATACTTGCTTCTTTCGAAAAACAAAATTAGGCTCCTCCGTCGAGTGTGCCCTGCATTTCCTCAAACACAAAAATGACCATTAACAGCTGCAAGAGTGAGAGCCAGCTTTCCAGCTTTTTGTTTTTGGTCACTCTGACTAACACGATGACTCAGCTTTTTAATAGGGAAATGCAGCAGGTCTCTTTGAGGTTTACAATTATTTTTAATGAAAACTGTGTTGTAAAGTCATGAGTTACCGTAATAAATTCTCCAGTGCCAACCCCTTTCTATGAGGTCATTACATGCAAAAAGCGGATTTTATGTGGGACAAATCAAGGAAACAGCATCATTATGGATTACATTTGTGTTAACTTTACTCGACTCTAGAGGTTGTTTTTGATGTCTTGAAAGTTCTGCAGACATCTGCAGTTACTGCATATCATTGACATTTTAATGCCATGACAGCATATTCAATCTAAAACTGGGCCCACTGTTATCACAACAAAGTATTATTTTGTTTTCAGGGTGGGACAGGTAGAAGTCTGTGTGAGACAAACCAGTAGGTTTTTGTCTGCAGGCCTATCTTAACCATCTGAGGAAACCTAAAGCAGGGGGCTGTACCCAAATCTACAGACTCTTGTCGGAGTTCATTTCCCCAAAACCTCCTCCTCTCAATGAACTCCAGATGTTTTGCAGACGAAAGTGAATTTTAAGGGGTGGAGGGGTGCTGGCATTTGGGGGAGTTGTTCTTTTTTAGAACACTATGTATAATGTATGTATGTAGCCTACCTAAAAATCTGTATAGGCCCTTTACACATGGCAGGATTCCAAGGTCGTGCTGAGACATTTTGTCCTCTTGAACAAGTAGTGAAACTCACCATTCTGCTGTAAAACACATGGAATAATTTACATTTACAATGAATGCAAATGCAGAATCTACAGTCAATACAATTGGAAGAGTTGCAACTAAAAGCAAGTCCACACATACTATACTATTGCCAACTCAGTTCAAGTAACAGCCAGCACAGAAACTATTCCAAGTCTAATGAAGTCCTGACTTGCACATCTTTGGCACAGAGAGTCCACAATTCTGTGAACCCTCAAATTTAAATAGTAGGTCAGGCAAACAAGCAGAGGAGGTGTTTCAGATCTAGTGACTGTGTGTGGTCCGCCTCACTGAAATAACCTGAGGTAATGAAGTCATGACTGGAAGAAATATACTGCTCTCTATTTTTTAATAAATATCAAATCCTTCTTGCCTGAGGGCCAGATGAAGAGAAGCCTCGATCGAGTGTTCCTCTTGGCTCGTAATAATGTGGCAGCCCCCATGCAAGATTCTCAGACAAGGGGAATCAAACGAAAAAATGCATGAAATGCAATTATTGTCCCTGCAGTTTCTACAGAGTCTACACTCTACAAAAGATGTAAAAGTGAAGCACGTTGTCAAGAGGTTTCTACTCTCAGAATAAACTGAACCGGAAATGTGCACATATTACATAGGCCACTTTTAAGTCTTCTGTAAGCGTGTTTTCGCTTTTAGCTACTTGTGGTTTGTTTTTTTTTTTTCCAAATATGAATGAGGCTGATGTGAGAAATTAGTGTTTTACCATGAACTTCCCTGACCCCTCATCAGATCCATTAAGGCATCCCTCAAACCGCTCCCAGCACCACCATCCTCGAACCAGTCTGACTCCTAGCTGTAAATCATGGTTTCATGCTCGCCACTCTTTTGCCTGACTCATTCGACCAGGACTGCAGACTCATTGTTTGCTTTCCTTCCTGGTAGCGGCACACGTTGGCTACCGCGCATGACATTGGCAGCAGATGTGGCGGGACCCAGAAAAAATAAACTGGCCGACGATGATGCCGTCCGCAGAAGCTAAATATTGACTTAGCGACCTGTAATCAGATTCACACACATGACAGAATGGAAATAAACAGCAACATTTGCCCGTGTCGCCTGTGCCGACCCTCCCACCACAACACAGGAAACCCAGCTCGCTGGGAAAAACCAGCCGCCTGGGGCTCTCAGCTCAGCCGATCTGGTAATGAGAACTTGCCTATGACGCCAAGGGGTGGGAATAAGAAAATGGGAGACATTATGATGTATAATTACTTGTGTGACACTCCTGCCTCCTACCAGCTCTAAAATCAAACGCTGGAGTGAAAGCTTTTGAGCTGACTCCCCTCGGACTCTTAAAGTTCTTCTCAAAATAGAATTTAACTTAAAAACTTAACTGAGGATTTCAAGCAAAAAAACAACTTTTCGAAGTTGAAGCAGCTGAGTCTACGATTATACTGTGCATTGCAGCCATAATCTGCAACAATGAACAAGTAAAAATTGTTTTCATGTTTGATTCAGTGTTGTTTAGATGCACCACTTCTGTGTTTGACAAAAACTAATGTAGACTGTCTAAGAGATAACCTTTCTCCACATCTGTTTATAAGATCAATGTTAATCCAAGCATCTGTTTATCTGCCCGAGTCACAGTGCAGGCTCATCTTTTACAGAAAGAGAAAACATTAAGCCTGCATTCTCTGAGCTCTATAAATTAAGGCTCCAAATATAAGACCTTCATGTGGTTGGAATCTGGAGATTAAACAATGGTCGTAAATCAGGCGCATCTGGGGTGCAATAAATCTGTCGTTCTATCTTGGGCTCATCTCGCCCAGGGTCCCGTTTACCAGGATTTGAAGAGCTCTCAGTGCAGATAGAGGGATCACTTTGGGAGGGGATTGTCTCACACAGTTGTATTGTTCATCCATGAAAATCACTTTTTGCTATGGAACAGCATGTGCTTGGAATCTAATTGTCCATGAATTTCATTACTTAGATACTTACATTTGGTTCCAAGGATTATTTTGGCTCACAACAAGAGTTTTACTTTCCACTGATTTGCAAAAAGGCGCATGATTGATTCAGTGGTGACTCATACAGCTTCATAATTTGAACTGAAAAACTTCTCACCTTGCATGTTGCATCCCAGAATTATAAGCCAAAGTTTTCTTGACTTGAATTATGAGTGCTGCCAAACCTGCAAGAACTAGTCATGTAAAATAATTTCTGCATGAAAATGTGTCCTGCTGTGTTTGTAAGCATGCAACACTGTCATGTTTTTGCATTAGTTAAGACACCAGTCACTTCCTGCACACACATAACCACTCCCTTCTTTATGTGTTGAAATATGGCAATCATTCTCTCATTATCATAAAGTAATGTGTTTTCTGTCCTATTCAGAAAACTATTGAATACATTATTATATCACTATGTTGCCGAAGAAAAGCAAAGCCTGTAGTCACATCTATATTTGTGTTTCACCCATAATTATTATTTCTCTCCATGTCTTCCTGGCTTATTTGCAGCAGATGTTTGGGGATTGTTTCTGTATTATACACCAAACCATCTGTTATTCATTCAATCTTTATTTGTTTTGTTTTCTATGAATTGAACACCCTCAAAATGAATGTTCAGAATCTTTTATCACTTGCCAGTGGACCAAACTAATGAGGGATATGAAAGCTTTCTGCTGAGCTTTATGTTTCGGAGCACTTCAACCTTCAACCACATGCTTTTGTAGCCTATATATATGTATCTGAAGTCATCAATCTGAAGTACTGTAAGAGGATAAATTGATGTTGAAGTCAACAAGATGTTCATTTTTTCCCCCCATAAAAGAGTTAGCTGAATAAAAAGCTTTACTTAGACCACACCAAACTGGTGTGGAGTTTTTCCAACCCAAGCTGCACTCTAGGTTCTTACATAAGTTCAATACTCTCCTTTTCCCAGCCTTCTCACAAGCACTTGTAATGTACCAGGAACAGTCCTACATACAGCCTCTTCTTGCAAATTCAAGCACCAACAACTGCACCTACATTAAAAGGTGTCCACTGTGATGTTTTATGTATTTCGAGCAAGTTTCAAGTCTCTGCAAGTGGATTTGGATTCTGTGCTGACATGAACTGAAACTACTGACTGCCTTGAAGGTGCAGTATCTAAGGATCTATAGTACACTTTTGGAAAATTGACAGGATTTCTTTGAGATGCTCAAAGTACATCCAAATACAGGCTTGTTTGGATGTTCTGCTTCAGACAAGACAAAACTTGTTAAACTTAGTCTCAAGCATTGTTCTCTGGATAATGATGAAGGGGGTGGAAGCAAGTGGCCATTTTATATTTTGACCCAGATAATTCAGGGCTATCTGACAAATAATTTGAATCATTAGACTCAAAAGGGTGGCCCTTATTTGTTCACAAAGATCTATTCAAGCATGCAATAGGAATAAGTCATGGAAATACCTAGGACATAGTCTATTGCCAAGGTAACACACACACATTCAGAACTAAATTTGGTGTAATTTATTGTACTTATTCTACTGTGACTTTTGATGGTGGGAGGAAACGTGAGGACATGCCAAATTCATAGAAGATGAGGAGAAAATGCTTCATTAAAAAGGACTAAGACTGTTTTCTGACAGATTAAAGCACCCAACATTTCAGTGAGGCAAAATAATATTAAACTTTGCTCAACTACAACACATTGCAACATGTTAGCCTATTAAATATATTCAAGCGTCCATTCCTGGTGGATTACATAATGTGAACAGTTCATTTCTACTATTTACCCGGTGACTGTCAGAGAGAATAAAAGGACTGCTGCCATGAAACTTTCCCAAGCTGTAAAATTCCTCTTAAAAATATTATAAACCACTGTCTTTTAGCATCTGATAAGCCTTAAAACTTATAAATCATATGTCATGTCTCACCAGTGCCTGAAGCAACAGCCTTCACCATCACACTTCCTTGTGTTGTTTGGGACACATTTAGGATACAGTTAGCTTGAAGAATGTTTTCTTGATCAAAATATCAAACTTTTATCAAGCTGAGACAACAAACATTTTACTCAAAAATGTGTCCAGTTAAAAATCAATCGGTGAATATTCATGCCCACTAACCACAGTGGATTGTAACAGTTACAGTAAAAGCTTAATGTGGAAACAGATTTTAAAGTTCGTCTTTTTCCATACACTCCAAGTAGCAGGTTTTGAATCAGACCCAGGTAAGATGGCTGCCATATGGTTCCATTTGTGTGTGGGAATGTGTTTTGACATTTCCTTTCTATTGTTAAGATCTAAATGAACAATCCAAATGTTGCCTTTTATTTCAGTAGGAGGCTGTAATTGTCGGATGCCTGGATAAACTGTCAGCTTAGACCAATTTCTTCTGCAGCCATCTGGACCATTCACGATTTGGCCCATTAGTCCCCCTTCAATGCCTGCACATTTTTGGCCTCACTACACAGGAGAGGAGATAGCAGCTCAGATGACGCCAAAGGTAATCACAGGAACTCGAATGAGCCCCTGCCATTGGTGCACAGGCCAGACTGATAAGTTGGACAAAGCACATTGGAGGTTCGAGGAGGAGATTTTATTTCAGGTCAGGCTAATTGCTGCTGATTGCCAGGCAGATTGGTGGATCGCTGGCTAATCAAGATGGCAGCAAATTGATTAAACCCTGGCCAGCCCTTTGAATGAGGGACTGTTCCCTCCAAGTTAAATGACTCTATGATGGAAAAAAAAAAATCAGCAATCAGGGAAGAAACGCAACAGTTTCATGAAAAATATAGGTCATGATCACATACATTTATCTTTTTGGTCAAGAAAACATTAAGGCAAATGGCTAAACAGATTGTGACCTCATTATCATATTCAATATTGGATACTGTTTTAGTGGCTATTAAGAATGAGTGATCTTGTACAAAACAAATGCAGACTATTTTACAAACATCCAGTGTCATAAAACCTTATAAACAAGGATTTAACTTAATTGTTTCCAGGAAATTACATACAAAAGTACTGGTTTTGGCCCCAATCGGCTAATAACTGCTAAAAATATACACTTCATACTATATCACAGCTTGCATTAATAAATGCAAAAGTACAGTATAAATAAATCTGCAGCTGTAATGGCTTTTTCCAGTAGAAAATCTTCCTCCTGAATATATGCAGTCATAAGAACAAGTCTTCTGAACTGCACTGGATTTGGAAAAGACAGTTTATGCTCCTAATCTTTCTGTGATGAATGAAAGTCAGCTGGACCAGCTCTCAAGTTTGACAATGTGTATGGTAATGGGTTTATTGCATCTCTGTGTTGAAGACATGGCTTTGCCTGCTGTAAGATATTCACAGTGTCTAATATTCGCCTGGCTCCACTAGTCATTGGGGAGCAGGGGTTGCAAAAGGGTTGCTACTGAATACAGTCACAAGCACTAAAATGTAAAGAATCTATGTCACTAAGTACATATGCATGACCTATACCTACTGCCAGCACAAGACGTTGAGGGTTCTTGAGGTACAAACATGCTTCTCTATCCTCTAATATTCTAATATTGTCTTCCAGGGATACTTTGATGTTGTGGCATCTTTCTCATTATTACGACAAATTATTCTGCTATGATAACATTTCTTGATATAATATAATAATATTATATCATAATAATAAATTGACACATTGTAATTCCAACAGCTGACTCTGTATATTTGCTCTATTTGTCCTAATGATAACCTCATGTTTGGCGCCGTATATAGATCACAGGAGTTGGCAAATCAATACTTATAGAAAGAAAGTTATAGAAAGTACAATATTTGCCTCTAAACAGGTTCCAGTGAACATCCATCTAAAGAATGCAGGACTCTGCAGCAACAGATCTTTACACCTTTTATTCCTTTGGCATCTGCTACAGTCAGAGACAAAGAAAACACTCTAACAACTCATTTCCATGTACTGTTACATTTTTCAGTTACTTCATGCTTCCTCTATGCCATTAAATTGCCTACTATAACTTTGAATGCTAAACACTTCATTTATGGGTGACAGCTCTTCCTGTTTTTCCTGCAGAATGTGAGGCATCTGTAGGAAAACAGAGGTGAGCTACAGGAGTCATAAATCCTCCTCAGCCAACTTGTTGTTTGCTTAGTGAAGCTTCTTCAAAGAGAGTCCCTGTCTTCAAATGAACTTGTTGCCTTCACTGACACAGGTTTAGCTTGTCCAGCTGTCTAAAGTGTGTGTCATGAGTGTGTTCCTCTTGTATTCCTTTGAACTGTTCAAACGATGATGAATGGGATGGCAAAGCAGTGGACTCATCCAGTATCAGTATCAGTTCCCAGAACAGATCTGATCCCCAGAAAATCAGCCTGGAGAATATCATGTGCATCTTTGCTACATTTTCCATCTTATCTAATTAATTTCCTATGGAGCTTTTTCTCAAATAAAACTCTTCACTTGCCTCTGGCCAAGGAAAAACTGTGGAGTGAATGTTTTACTACTGTAGACAGCAACCATTACAAGGAACCACCAGAACTTTCAAACTCAACATTCTGCGGTGATACTTTTAAAGATAAAAAAAAACAATTTTAATTTCCCACAAATTAATTTGTCTATGTTCTTTCAACTAAGCAGCAAACTCAACAGCAGTATAATGAAGTGTAAGTATTTATGACCTATATATATGTCATATATAGGCCTGCGTGTCCACCAAAACCAAAACTCTGTGCTTGCTACTCTGAATAACATCTGGGGCACATACGTGTTGCTCAAAAACTCATCAGCCAATGGAGACGCACCCCTGAAAAAAACCTGGCCACGCAAAAGGTTTGTATTAGAACTGCAAACAGAAAGTCAGGCAGCATAAACAAGAGAGCTGGCAGTATTACCACCAAGCTGACAGTGAGGGCAAAGTCTAATCAGTGAGAAAGAAACAGAGGACAAGGAACAAGGGAGCAAACAGACATATTATCGAGAAAGCAAAAGACCAATAGTTTACATGATCACACAAATAATTTGTAAGTTATAAGTTTTACTTTTGAGATAACTTTTTTTTTTTACTTCAATGAGTTTAATTCTCTTTTAAATTGTCAGTGCTGTTTGATATTTAAGAAGTTTTGTTTTATTTAATTATATTGACACAAATCTGATTCTATAATTGATTAATTGGGAAAATAATCAACAATGAATAAACAGCATGAATTCTTAACTTTAACCTTGAGGAGATACAAAGGGTCTACTATTATTCTTCTGGCTAACCTGAATGCCTTATAGTAGAGCAAAAGGATTTCTGCTATTGAAGGAAAAGGGATGGAGGAAACAGAGAAGTGACGCTGTGAAAATTGAATTTAGATGTCACATAAACAGATTTGATTTTCAACCGCTCTGTTGTCTTTAATAGCTGCAGTCCAACTTCAGTCTACACTTGTAGGTGATTTTTGTGGGGTTTACCCGTGAATTTCACAATGAACCCATACAGTTCTTGACCAAATAAATTTAATAAAGCATCGTGCTGAGATTTGCCTCGGATGAATTTAAATCCACCCATTTCCATTTTGGAGGAGCTGTCTGAGATACAATCATGTCAGAGACAGGGGACAGCAAACCGTTGTTTATTCTTTAGTTTTCTCCAAGGCACTAAGAAAATGCCAACAAGGTTTCTATTGTGAAAGAACAGGCGTCCTTTGTGTGCCTTGCCACTGAGTTCTGTGTTTCCATAGCCCTGTGCTCTCCACCCTCTAAATCATATAATATTCCTGAACTACAATGACATGTGCAGGATAGGGTTTCTCCTCTCTCAGACATTTCTGTCAGAGCGTCTTAAAGTTTTGCCTTGGCCAGGAAATCTGAACCCCGATCCACAGGCAGTTCAACACACAGACTAAAGACAATGGCTTTCAGTAATTTATTGGTTTGAAGAGGTTTGGTGTAAAAAGCATAAAAGGTTAAAGCCTGATGGAGGAGGAATAGTTGCATCTGATTACCACATTCACCAGCTTAGTTTGGTGTGTTAACGTGCTAACATTTACTAATTAGCACTAAACACAAAATACAGCTGAGGCTGATGGGGATGTCATTAGTTCTGCAGGCATTTAGTCATAATCCAAAGTATTGGACAATGGACAGGGCGATGGTACAAGATGGAAACTGTGGGTATCATCCAAGTTGTTATAGCGTATCCTGAGTCAAGTCAAATCACAGGTATTTATAGAGCATATTTAAAAACAAGTTGACCAAAATGCTGTACAAAGTAAAATCAATAAACACCAAGGCAATAAAGTAAGAAAAAAAGACTAAAAACAAAACAACCACATGACACACAGCCTAAATCAACAAACATAGTCAAAGACATAGAAAAAAAAAACACATAAATTGGATCCAAATGCTAAAGAATAAAAATGTGTTTTAAAGCCTGGACTTAGAGGAATCAATGGAGGGGGCAGATCTGACAGAGAGAGAGGGTGGGTGCTGTTCCACAGCCTAGGGGCTGCAAAATTAAAGGCATAGTCACCCCTGCAGGGAACATGATTGACTGAACCAAACTTCGTGACAATCTATTAAATGGTTGTTGAGATGTTTCATTCAAAACCACAAATGTCAACCTCACTGTAGCGTTAGAGGAGAAGTCAAGGGATCACCAACGTTAGTGGGATTCATCATCTGGGAACCATGAATTTGTGTACCAAATTTTAAGGCAGTTCATCCAATAGTTTCCAAATATTTCAGTCAACCAACAAGCAACATGATATTTTTGGGAAATGCATGTGCACATGTAAATGTGTACATCTGGATTAGACCCGCCTACAGTTCCTGTGCATTAATATCTTGGCAGAAACACTGCTTCAGTTTCCTCTTTCCTTCTGTTATTTTCTCCCTCCTTCATTCTTCCTTCAGCTCTCCCTTCATTTGCTCCTCTCCTCTTCTCTCTTATTGGCTGTCAGAGACATGTCTGTGGTTCTGTGGGATCCTCCCATGTAAACAGGCATGTTTTACCGCCAGCAGACTGCCAAAACCCCTCAATTTGTCACTTCCCCAAGTCAGTTAGTGTTTTGCGGCTTGAAAGGTGCTAGCAAAGGTACTTCAAGGGGAAACCTCAGGCAAAGTGAGGCCAGAGATGGACGAGATGTGGTTGGTGGCTTGTGCTGTTTTGTAGGTGTGCTGAAAGTGCAAACCACGAGACTGCCTCCAACAGAAACCAATACAACCTTCATCTGTTTACACTTCAGAGTATGTTTTCACTTAACAGATGTTACTTCTTAGCGAATTAGACGATCAGGTCGTCATATTACTCGCAGTGTAGTTAAACTGTATAACCGATGGTCACTGGCAGACTCTGCACATCCAGAGCTTGGCATCCGCCTGGTCTGAACCACAAACCCACCATTCATTAGCAGCACATGGCCATGAAGGTTAATATGCAAAGTACAGAAGTTACACTGTCTTATGCAACCTGACACTTCATATGCTTGAGCTCAAAAGTCATAGAGTGAAGAGTTTAGCAGAAAGTGAGAGAGAAATCACACAGTATCATTCCCACACTCACACACAGCATGTCCTGAGAACAACAGGAATTTATCATTTAAAATGTCCCCACATTTCCAAATTTTTCCAAACATCATCTGTCAACATTCACTCTGGAAGAGCTGTGATGGGCATTTTTTCTTATGTTTAACAGACCAAACAATGAATCAAGAAAATAATCTTTCATCAATCAGTAATGAAAAAAATGGTTTACTGTAGCCCTAGTCATGACATCTTACAAGTAATTGTTAAAGCCAAAGTGCAGAGGTAAGTTAGTGAACATACAAGTCACTGATTTGACAGGGGTCTCAGCTGTTTGGACTTGTAACAGCTTGTCAGATAATCTGCTGCAGCATCTTTATAATCTGCTGTGGGTATGATGGTACTTTAGGTTTCATATGTACAAGGGATGCCCAAACATTGACACTGAGCAAGCAAAGCTAAGTATACTTGCATTTGGTCAAATTTATATTATTTAATTTTAAAGAAACTGCATGATAACATTAATACACATTCAAGTTGTTTTTCTGACCAGGGACCGGATCCAAAATGGACCTGGTTATCAGAAACCATCCCTAAAACTAACCTTATAAACCAGGGGAACAAGACATAAAAAAGTGATTTAAAGCCAAGTGGCTTTTTGTCTTTCATGACTAGGCAATCATAGGCAATCATATGCAATCATAGTGTCATAAATTCATAGTGTCATAAATTCTTTCTGCATCTTGGTCAGAAGACTGCAACACTACAAGTTTGACCCTGACCAATCATCCTTCGCGTCCTTGTGCATCATCGGGAGGGGAGTCAAGAAATTTTAAGCATGCCGTCAAGAGCATGCCTAAACAACAGGCAGCGATATGCCACAGTGTTTACACAAGAGAGCACGTTGTCATCCTATTGGTCAAGGTGAAAGAAGATGTCATGGGGGTTGTCACACAAGGCAGGAATATACAAAAAATTCTGACATGCAAGAGTTTTCATCAAGGTGTTGTGGTGCATCTCAGAGACCATATTGCTAGTATTCAATTCACACCACAAGACCTGTTAATCGTCCCTGCATTCATATTCTGGCCAAATGCTGGAAATTTGTTGGCCACAACAACATCATATCAAATCCGAATACATGCGCCCTGAACTTGGCCTTAGCCAAACACACTGCATTGACTATAACTACTTATAAACCATGTTAAGTTATGAGCGCTTATGTAATGAACCAGTAAACTCATTCCTGTATGATTCTGTTGTTGTTGAAACCAAGACAGATGGATACAATTGCTGTTAAGGAGATCAAATCTGTGATCTTTGTGTTACAAGACAGATGGACACAACCATCAGGCTTCTTTGCCAGCTTCTGAAACACAGCGTGTGTTCATGATATTAAGATATATTGGTTCATATTGAGAGATTTCAGCAGTCGTTTTTGGACAGCTTAGCAACTCAAGTGTCAGTGGTTTTGTGGGTGTTGGTTCAGTGTCGGAGCAGAACCAAGAGCTCATATGAAAATACTTTCAGATGGGATTTAGCTGACAAAGACTTGCAGTTGCCTTTGTCATCTGTGCATATGTGCACATATGCAGATGTACACAGCCTCCCACACACAATCCACACACACACACACACTCACCCACACACCTTCTCCCATTACTTGACTGTTGTCTTTCCACAGCTCATGTTTGCCAGATGCACCAAGAAACAGATGAGAGAGGGTGATAAAGACAGGAAGAGAAAGAGAGGGAGAGAGAGAAACCCTGAACAACTGAAGAAGAGACTGACAAAGTAAAAGAAGGCGATAGAGTTAGACAGAAGGGAGGAGAGAAGAGACGTGTGCGTAGGGGGAGGAGTGCAGGATAGAGCTGTGTACGTGTCTGATGATTCACGCCTGCAAGGTGAAGGAGAAGAGGGGTCAAGGGGACTGCAAGTAGGGGGGAGGGGGGGGGGGCTAAGGGTGAGTGCAAACCTCCACTGGCCAAGCTGAAAAGAAAAAAAAAAAACAAGCTGGCCTCCTGCTGATATCTGTGTTAGCCATGAGAACGGCATGGACAGGTCTCCTCACTTTCTCTCTCCCTCTTCATCACTCCCATCTCTTCACACACTCTTTTTCACACTCACGCACACCATCTGCTCTCTGCTCTGTCGCCTTGTGTTTTTCCTCTTTCTTTTTCCTTTTTTATAAGCTACTAACTGTTCCAACAACATGGCCTTCCTATCATCTCCCTCTTATCGCTCTTGCGCTGTTTGGGCTGCAAACTTACACCTAGAGCTGAGTGATAACTCTACAGCTGAAATGACTGGTCTATTATCATATTAGTTGGTTGACAGAAAAATAATCTACAACTACTCTGATAATCAATCACTGGTTTGAGTGAATTCTTCACGCAAAGAGGAACTTTCAGTGAAATTATATTGTGATGATATGATTTTCCCAAAATTCTATAAACTAAAGCTTATCCAAGTTGTTCCATTCAACAACAATTTAATCAGTTTGAGAGATTAAATTATTAGCCAATTAAAAATGCCAAAATTTCACTGGTTTCATCTTCTCAAATGTAAAGATTTGATGGCTTAACCTGATTGGTATACATGTGATTATTCGCCCTGTTGTACTATACATGTGTATCACCAAGCCCTACTTGCTACATCTACCAAACTTTTCTTGTGTGATGTGTCTCATGTGTCTGTCCACTCCATAACTGTACCTGAAAGTGTGTCCCACTTTGGTTCCCTCCCACACAGCCTTTCGCGGGCCACAAGGTCATACCAGAACACAGAAAAAGCCCAGGAGCCTCCTGGAGATATCTGGGGAATGCCGAACATGGCCGACAAATGAAGACACAGCTGCGCTCGTCTGAGAGCTCCCAGTCTCTCAGGAACGTGGAGTTATGAGGCCGCTCACACACGACTCTGTTTGCTTAGTCTCTGACACGGAAAGACAACCAACACGAGAGATGGGAAGAGAGAGAGAAAGGAGGAAAGAGAGGAGAAAAGAGGAGAGGGGTGAGACGAGAGTGGATGGGTGGAAGACTAATGGTGAAGTATACAGATCAAAGTTAGCACAAACACAGATCCTGTAAAGAGGCAGTAATACCAGGAAGATATTGGAAGGACGTTGCTGATACTGGAACGCTCCAACACCCTGCAGGCCCATGATCAGCCTGGACAGCTTTCACAATAACTGGAAGTCAGACAGTACACTTGTTAAATGATATGTCCCTTCAGAGGAACATTGACACCCTGAAAAGGTGTTTGAGCTTTTTCTCATAACTGCAGAGAGGTTCATTTGTTTCTTAAAAGAATGCAGAACACAATCCCATTCCAAAAAAAAACTGCAATATTATGTATCTGGATTCATTGTTTTCAGCTTCTGTATCCTTTGCCAAAGTTGCACATCATCTTTTGAGAAATATTTTCCCACAAACTTTCTTGAGAAAATGCCCATTTCAAAAGTTGAAAATCTCTTTTCATGATGATTCACTTTTGATTCTCAAATTACACCCAAAATTCCTGTATGCTTTACAAGTCAAACTTTTCTTTCCAGCAGCCAATCACAGAATTTCATGAGATGTCAGCGCCCATGCTACAGCCTTTTTAGGATATTATTTTGTGTTTTTCCAATGGGTGTGACTCACTTGGAGACAAAATGGCACAAAAATGTGCTCCCATCCCTACATTTTATTATATACTTTATAGATTTTACTATTCTGCTCTGTAACGAGATTCCAAACTTAGTTTCTGTCTGAGAACTGTAAGATTGAAGCAGCATTCTGTCTGTTGAATCCATATACTGTAGTCGCATATACTTTCCATTGCTGGTGACCTTTTGTCAAAGTTTTGTTAGAATAACAGCTCTTATGATGTTAACAGTGATAATTACATCTCAAACAGGGCGATTTTCATCAGCCTGAATGAAAAGTGTGGATTCCTGGAAGGTATAAAACACACACAAAAATAGGGTGTGTAAAATGACTGAGAGTAATGTAAAGTATACATGAAATGTAGCAAATGGGTTAATTTACATTTCAAAATGAAACATACACAGACACACAGTTTCATCCAAGAGGTGTCAGTCATTGCTCCCAGTTGGTGGCCCACTGATGTCAATCTCAAGACAAAACCAAAACACAGGCACACACACACACAGTTGAAACAGCTGGCCAAGCTAAACCTGTATCAGTGAAGGCAACAAGTTCATTTGAAGACAGGGGTTCTCTTTGAAGTCATGTCACTCGGTCAGCGAGCCAGCACCATTGTGAGTTGAGGAAGATTTACGACCTCTCCAGACTCACCTCTGCTTTCCCACAGCTGCTTTAACACTTTCTGCTGGTGACAGCCCAAACAGAAAACTGATAAAGGCTCAAATAAACACCAAGAGCACCACTGTGTGATGTGTTATACAGTCACTGAAGGTAACACACAGTAGTAAAACTACAAAAATGGTCTTTCTCTGTTTCTGTTTTCTAGTGCTGTTTGGATATTAAATCAGAATTTAATTTGTGCCTTGATTTAAATCCTGATCCTGTTAACAAAGTTATGCTATGACCTCCTCTCATCTAGTGGTAGAGGGAAATTTGAAATTTATATTCAGGGTGAGGTAGTCACAGCCTAATCAACCAGTGAACTAACGCCCCCTGCTGGCCATTGGCAAATACTCACAGACAGAAATGTGTCAAGAATTGAGATTTTGATAGTTTCTGGTTTGGCTGGATAAAATGACTTATGATCTATATCACAATAAACAACCAATAATAAAGGTAACAATAATTATTGTTTCATGTGTTATTTATTTCATGATGTTTTCTCCTTTTATAATGTTGTCCTTTTTATTTACAGTACAACCAGCTAAACATGCTGGGCTGCTGGCTGAATTTACAGTTGATGTAATTTGTTGTAGCAGTTATTGAAAATTCCATTCCATGTGACCATGAAGTTCCAAGATAAATTCAATTTATTGTCTATCCCTATGTAATGATTAATATATTGGTCTATATTGGTTTATATAATAAACTGGTGATCAATTATTATGATGAGTAACACATTGTTCAAGTGATTTTTTTCAAGCCAAAATGCATTCATTTCTGGTTACAGCAAATGTAAGGATTTGTTTTCTTTATCTTATTTGACATAAAGTGAATTTCTTTAGGGTTTGGATTGTTACTTGGACAAAAGATGCAATGGGAAGAAGTCACCACAGGCTCAGGGAAATTGTGATGAACATTTTACACGATTAACTGTGGAAATAATTGTTAGATTAATAGATAACGAAAATAACCTGCAAGTAGGGGTTGCAGCCCCTGAGACATTACAAACTGTGTAGGACTGCCGCTAACAATTATTTTCATCATTGATTAATCTGATTATTTTCTCAATTAATTGTTTGGGTGACATCTTCAAATGTTTTTCTTTGTTTAAACAGCAATTAAAAACCCAAAGGTATAAACTTCTCAGTAGAAGGAGACTATAGAGACCAGCAAACATTTACATCTGAGAAGCTGGACCCAGATAATTTGGCATTTGCCTTTAAAAAAATTATTAAGAGATTATCAAAACTGTGCAGCTATACCCTGTGTACACACTAGATTCAGTAATGTAAAGACTTGCACTCATGCTAACATGACTGCACATGAATGACAACAAATGAGCTGCTTATCTCAAACTTTGCCTGTCTGACAATAAAACACAATCTGTTTCAGAACAACACACCCACAAATACATTCAGATGTCTAATTAATCGCACAGACAGTTGCGTACTGTCTGCAGCTGGCTGATTATGCTTCCCTGCTGGTCTCCACTCCACAGTAACACCGCCTACCCAGGTTTTAAGGTCATTTAGAGCTCCACCATTATTTCTGTAAAAAACCCATATTCTTACTGCATTTGGTATACATTATTGCAACAATTGAGCTACACTTAAAGGCCATTATTTATGTTAGAGCTCAGGCAGCCAGGTTGAAACTAGAGCACCTGTCTTACATGGCCAAGAGGGAAACGGTGAAGCCTCAGCCCAAAGAAATAATGCCACCATTACACAACCCTAATGTGTCTGCTCATTCTTGGCTCCCTGATGGTGGAATAACTGCCCTACTAAGGTAAGAACAGTGGTCGCCTCCATCTTACAAAGTCATCTTTTCAACCATCACTTCATGTTACCGTGAAACAATCAGATCCCCTCTTGCTTTTCACACAAACTACTGCCTCTTTTTTCTTTCATTAACTCTTATTTATTTTTAGTGCTCATAAATGATATTGAATTCATGGGAATATTGTTAGAGAAATATTGCATTGGCAGTTGTGGGGCTTTTAATAGCTTTCATGCAAAGAAGTGGAAGCCTGTGAGGCAGAGAAACAGACCAAGTTCAAACTTCTGTGAGAATTTTCCATCCATACATCCATTAACATAATCTATAAGTAATCCCAGTCACTAAAAGCACAGTAATATAGACACAGACAGCCTTTGATGTTTGTGTGAGGTCATAAAAGTAGCTAAAAATCATTTTTTTCAGCAAAGATGGCAGAAGCCCACGCTGTTTTTCACATTTTCAGTAATACACCGCTGTGTTTGAGAAACAAATGCCAGCACTGCGTGAGTCATCCTGTTGCTTCTTAGCGTTTGTCACTCATCTGTAGCAGAAGCCGAACTGTAACACAAGGTTATGCTTTAGAAAATTTCAGTTCTATATAAAATCATACAACAACATGTATAGAGTATACTGTTGCATGGAATTATATACAGTTTTTGAGCACTGGGTCAAAAACTCTAAAACTGCTAAAATGTGTAATAGACAGAATTGTTCATTTTGATAAATGATTGACTGAAAAAACATTTGCTTGTTCCAGGCTCTGATGTGAAGATTGAATCATTTCTGCTTGTTTATATCATTGTAAATTATTAATAGCTGCTTGGACAAAACACACAAAACAAACTATCAGTCTATCATTATCAGATTTCTTTAAAACTCCCAAATATCAATATCAGTGTACAATCAGTTTGGCTATATCACCTGTGGTGGGCATTAATCAATATTTTCTTAAATTCTGAAGTGTTCCACAATCAAACAATTAATTGGAAAAAGATTCACTGACAGATTAATAACCGCTCAGCCACAACAGGTAAAGCAGAGCACATTTCCTCCCTAAAAACAATAGGACTTGCATATGGTGCTTGTTAGAGTGAAACCCTTTCATTCGGCACAACAGTCAGCAGTGTATGATCAATAGTTTCAGGCTTGTAAACGTCATCCACATTCACTGCACACCTGCTGCTCCAGATTCATGTGATTTTTAGTCACAAATGTAACATTTATAAAAAATCCCACATCCTGTGAAAATTAGAGCTCTGTTTGCAGAAACATGCAAAACTTCTTACACAAAAATGCAAACAAACAAAGCCAAAGCAAAACTGGGGTCACAAAATTGCTACGTTTGTGACCATGAAATTACAAGGTAACAATATAGTTTATACAGCTATAAAAACATAATTACGCGCTGTGGCTTTATGAATACTGCGGTTTTCAAAATTAGGCCCCTTAGAAAAGCTAAATACCTTTCTGTTAATTTGTTCCCTTTTCCCAGGCCTTTGATTCGGCCACTGCGGTGAGATAAACGTTTATAAATCACGGGGTTAGCAACTGAGACACTTTGTGCAAGCTCACAAGTGTGTCTGGCCAGAATGGATATGGTTTTGATTTGCAGTGCACGCCAACGCTCCAGCCAATGCTAATCGCCAGGGAAAGCTTGTGAAAACCATGATGGATTTCGCAGCCATGGTTTTTGAGCTTGGGGTTTCATCACAAATCCATTTAAGCTTTTATGTAATTTGGTTAAATATACAGAATCCTTTTTATCTTTTATGTGTCCATTTTTGACCCACTAGCCTTGTTGGAAAGTATGATATAGAAGGGGAACTTCCCATTGAGATTCACTTCTCCTGTGAAATTTAGACTGCAGTGTGTGTGTGTGTGTGTGTGTGTGTGTGTGTGTGTGTGTGTGTGTGTGTGTGTGGACAAAGAATGACTGATGATGACTGACAGAGATGGCTGAAGGGAAAGCCTGATAGTGTATAGATAGAGTTTAGTATTGTGGTGTTTTGTGTAAGGAGCTCTGCTGGCAGCAGTACAGGAGAAGAACTCTGCTTCCTGTCCTGACCACTGTCCAACCCAATTTCCACAGTGTAAACTAGAAAAAATGATTTGCTGAAAAACAAAAAGTCAGCCAGACAACGTAGGCACAGAGAGGCTGCTCCAACCTGCTGAGCTAAACAAGAAAGAATACAGAGAGACTGATGCTGTTAATGAGACCAAGGAGGATTCATCATCCAGAGTGTGTGGGTCTAATCTAATCTAGGAATCTATCTATATAGGCTCTCATTCATACCCCACAATTTTATGCACAATCCCAATTTGTTGCCCATATCTGCATATTTTGAATTTAGAAAGTTTTATTGAGTTGTGAGTTCTGACTAAACTGAGGCTTTGTCCTATGCTACAAAAAATATGACCATTATCTCAGCTAGTGCCTTTTAGGCTTGAAACTAGATATTTTACTCGGAGGGTCTGTCTTAGATTGGTGGGAGATGGATGAATGAATGCTTTAAAAAAAAGAGACAGTGTCTCTATATAACCTTCCTGACTAGAGCAACTCCTTTGCTTGGTAACCATCTGACTGAAACTTTACATACTGTGGTCAGTCTCATCATCGCCGGTTTATAGAAACACTTCCCCACTTCTATTAAAACATCACTCCATCCTCCAAACAGTAAAAGCTAAAGAGTGTCTAACTGTACCAAAGGGTGATTCCAATAATCACTGGTGACACAGATCCTGCAGGAGAGAGCAAGATGAGGGTCCTGAGACCAGTCAGTTGATAACTTTTTAATGCCTAATGAGGCTCCTACTCTCTGTTTCCATCTAGTGTGAATAACTGGATTAAACCCAATAACTTAATTAAAATAAAACAACAGATCTAAGTATTCTTGAGAAACTTACGATTTTCCTTCTACAGCTGTTATTAGAAAAACAGTCACATCACTCTCCAAGCATATGTCCCTCCAGGAATTGTTCTTGGACAATTCCAGTCACAGCCACAAAAAACACGAGAGGAGAAAAGAAAAAGAAGGGAGAAAAATGTACCAATCTGGCAAATAATGTGGTGGACACTACCAACACAGAGCAAAGGCAAAGATCCAAAACCACTGATGGCCACTGGAGGCTGGCTCCACAAATCCTGTCACTCAAACTTCTCTCTCTGTAAAAAACTGAAGATTTCACATCTTGCAAAACTGTCTTAGTGCCAATTAAAAACAAAAACGAGGAGTTTCTACCTGTCACTGTCAGCTGTGCTGCCACCATGTAAAATATACTATATATACACACACATGCACTCATTTAAAAGAGACACTGCCATATTATTATATTATGCAAATAGAACACAAGGTCTGCCTGAGTTACACACCCAAGCAGTTCTTCTCTGCACTCTAAACTGCACAGATTTCTAATCCTGGGCCCAGGTCAGAAGATTGCAACATCACCATTATAAAGGCCAGGATATATGTACTGTGTAACTCCAGTTGCTGCCGAAGGTGGCAACAAACCAGACAGACAAATCCAAGTTTTAAAACACCCCATCAGAAACTTGTAAATGATATCACAGATACTTCATCTTTAAGCGTTTGCAGGAGTGTTACATCAGAATGTGAAGATGAGCAGTGCAGCAGCAGCAAAGCAAAACATTCATGTTATGAGGGCGGATATGTGACAAGATATCAGGTTTGCAACAAAACATTGTCAACATGCATATTTAAAATCATAGCTTGTGGCATTTAATCAACAGATGCCCATCCAGCATACCTTCATATTCATTTATTTAACAGTCACAGACATCCATAAAACCAATAATATTACCATATGCTAGTAACACAAGTTTGTGAAACACTAAGCAGCCAAGAAAAACAACTAAGGCTGCCACAAAACCAAACCAAGCTCATCTATCTGTTCTGTTAAAAACTCATGTGGCTTCACCACTATGTAACACAACAGGATGACAGCATCATAACTCACTTGACAAACAACAAAAGTTCAGCCACAAGTAATTAATTCACACTGGCTTCCAATGAAGATGCGACAAAACATGTAAAAAAAATTAGCATGCAGCCAGCAGATGGTGCACACCACAAGAAAATCTGCACAAACAACCTCACAACTATTTCAAGTCCACAAAAGCTGACTCAACAAAGCCAATACTCAAAATCTTCATATAAACACATAAGAAGCAAATTCTTACCTTGGAGAAGTGAAGCAGCCGACATGTAGCATCTTAGAGTGGGCGTCCACACCAGGTGTGTGCTGGTACAGGTGAGCGTCAAAACTCCGCTATTTTGGTTTAATCCTTCCATTCTTCCATATCCTGCCCGATCAACAGGATCGGGCTGTTGACAGGTTAGCGTGCTGATTCAATGGTACAAACTGCTGCTTGTTTCTTGCTCAGCAATCTTTACAAAAGTCTAGATGAACATCAGTGCAAGATGGTGGGCAAGGGCATGGGGAACTCAAATGGGCCGCCGTGCACAGGTGAAAGGGTGCGTTGGATTTGAGTGTCAATGACTAGAGTTTGTCATGTGTGAGTGTCGCTGTGGTCCACTTACCGAGCATACCTAATGAAAGCAAGCCAGCGACTGTGTTCTGTACATTTTAATAAAAGCGAAATATTTACTATTAAATCATTAATTTTGTCATTTTAATCATAAAAATTGGCTGGAACTCTGTGAAATAATAAAAAAACATGAGTGCATCAAAAGATTAAAGCTAGGAGTTAAATAAAATGTATAAGGCAGAGTAATGAAAGAAAACAGTATACACAGACCCATGTACACTGTAGCAATAAAAATGTGTTCAGTGGTCTGACAGCCTGTTGTTCCTTCTGGTGGTGCTGGACCATAGCTGTGTTATCTCATACAAGGTAGCTGTCAGTCTGTAAGAGAGGAAGGGAGAGTCCTTCAGGATGCTGGAAGCATTTTGCAAATACCTCTGTGAAAATAAATGATGAATGGTGCTACTTTAACAGGACAGAAGAAAAAAAATGCATGTACTGTAGTTTGAGACTGTTTTTGCCTCCCACAGGCCAACTCAAACTCACCCATCAATCACATGATGAAACTTTACAAAGTAACACAAGTCATTACAGATATTTGCCTGTTTGAAATTGATATGGTGGCTGAGGGAGGTTGGAGGAGAGTGGAAGGTTGCATCCAGCTGTGCAAACACAATCTTGGTGATTTATGAACCCACCTGTGAGCTGCTAATGCTCCAACATGACACAGGAGCCACTGCAGCTCTCGAGTCATGACCCACTGATTACCAACCGCAACACAGACTGATAAATATACAGTACAGATTGGTAGGTAGGTGGTCTGACACACAGATAGAGACTGTTTCTTTAGTGTCCTTTCATTTTAATCAACTATTGTCAATATCTTATCATTTTGTATATCCCTATGAGACTACAACCATACACTTTTTGTTTTAATATCTGACAGCAACCTCTGCACAGTAAAATAATATTTTGCAGTGAGTGAGCCTTTGATTATGTCTGTATATATAACAGAGAAGGGAAGATGAAAAGATAGATAAAGCACAAATGTGTATTTATACAAAGGCAACAGAGAACAGAGAGAGCCCAAATCCACAGCTGGAGCTGAGTTAAAAGATTCTGGAGTCCACATCTCCGCAGAAGACACACAGTGAAAACACACCATAATGCTATTAATGAGCCCCCTAAGGTAGTAAGTTGCAACCACAAGCACACTTTGTGTCTGGATCTCAGCTGTAATGGCTGCCATTACTACCTGTCTCAACCTAACTACAATATCTGGGGTTATTATTGTAAGATGTAACACTTTAAAAGCTATAAAATATCTGGTGGAATTTTACTACTGACAATAACCAAGGTTTAACTTACCAGTGAATGTTTATATTGCATATGTAGCCTCCAAAAATATAACACATGTGATGGTGCAATTACATAAAGGCCCAGCAGAGAGCAGAATGAGGTTATAATTGAGTCAGTGCTTAAAGAAGGTTTCTCTGTAACAGCATGACACAGCTGAGCAGCAAGTTATTTCTTTTAAAAAAGGCTGTTTAACAAGTAAATGTGCAGCTTAACATGAGGGGCTAGCTTAAGTTGAGACAAGTCAAACATCAGTTCACGAGAGCCTCATATTTGCTTGAACTTGGTTAACAAACATCAAAAGAAAAAAAAGTTCAACCACTACAAGAATTTAATTCAGAATAAATACAAATGAAAATACAGCAGCAGAAACATTGCAGAGTAGACATGATTAACATTTTACACAAATATAACCTGCTCAAAATATAACCATTAAATGGTGAAAGTATTTAAAGAGCCACATGATGGCAGAATGGGACCATTTGTGAGTCAATGCTGCTGAAAAAGTTTTCCTCTATCAGTAACTTAGGCATCTGTTTGGAACTCAGCCACTCAGTGAGACATCTGAATAAACACTTATGACTTCCATTTTGTGCTGTTTATGGACCCTTCTCCACAGAACCTCTCAGCTGGTCTCTTGTGTGTTTTATAGTCAGTTTCTTAACTAGTTATTATGCTTAAAATATATGGCTTTTCACCTATGTGGGTTCTGATGTGCTTTTTCAACCTGGTGCTGAGTGTGAATCCTTTCCTGCATCTGAGGCATTTATAAGGCATCTCCACATATACACCTTTATATCAAGGTCGCTGTGTATCTTTATGAAGTATACTATAAAATAGGTCTTGCAGTATTTAACTAGTCACTTGTTGATTAACTGTCTCAGACATTGGACTGCAGACATTTTCAACAAATTAGGACAGAATTTATTTCAAAACAAAGTCACAAGTTGAGGAGTTAAGGCACTTACATAACAAAGGTGCAGTTTAACAATTTCCAACAATTTCCTGTATAAAAACAATTGTCAGGAAAGATTTCTCAATGCTTTATGAAAATCTAAGTCTGTGTTTAAAAAATATTAACAGGTTTCTGACTATTTCTCTGTAAAACAGTCTTTATTCTACAGATAAATGCTTCAGAAAATGAGATTCAAGATTGTCTGCCTCTGGACACAGGCATCACATTCCTCCACATCTGAGAAGCAGGCAGATCACCCTTGGAGGGGGATTCCTACCCTGAAGATTTTTGATAAATACCAGACACTAAAAAACATTTACCAACAACAACTTGAGCATTAGCTTTGACTGAAACCTCCCTGAATTACCACAGTAATATAAAGAATTCATTTTGAGTCAGCAAAAAATTTGGCTGCATCAAGTTCTCCTGCAATGCAACTTAATCCCATAAAGGACAGTGCAGTCAAATACATGCAAGCCAAAGTAATGAGAATTGTGCAAATGTACTGTTTACATCACAAAATGAAAGATTTACTGTTACTGGGGCATAAATCTCTGTGCAGCTTTTCTGCACTATTTATAGAAAAGTATTTCAAATGCCATTTTAACACTTTACTCTTTCATATATTTTTGCAAATATGTAATCACAAACTGTGAAGAAAGTAAAGAATATGGAGAGAAATAAAACATACAAACAAATTGTATTAAAAAAAACATGTAAAGACACGAAGGGAACAGGCTGGTATAAAGATAACTTGCTTGCAGCACAAAAAACATCATGTTCATTGATTGCCTTTTGAAGACAATGGTAAGTAAAGTATTTAGTCTCTTGTTTACACCCTTCAAAAATATATAAAATAGCCAGGTTAATCCGTTTAACCCTGTATGATTGAAATCTGCTTACTTGCAGCTTTAAAGGTCAGTTTCTCCTTTGCATAAATTTTAAACAAATACTTGTCATCAATCCTAAATGGATTCTTAATGTAATTTACGCACCATCTGACTTTATGTATGTCCTGATAAAAGGAATGACCCCCACCCCCCACCCCATAAAAAAAGAAAAAAGAAAATTCACAAAACCACATTGTCTCTAGTAAGTTGAGTCTTCTGAAACACATTTTTCTGAGTTGGTGTTTTAAAAAAACAAAAAACATATTACATTCTTCCAGCAGAATTCTCCGCACTTAACAGAGGTGCTTATTTGCTACTGGATTGTGCATACAGTCTCCCATGAATCCTCTGACAACATTCAAGTACATTCTTGTTCCCATTTTCCATTCACATAGTAGTAGGGATTGTTTGTAGAGTCTAGAAATTCTGTTTGGCTTTGTCATCCATATGCTGTACAAAATACATTCATTATGCCTTTCTTTTGTGTTTATTCTGTATATCCATTTTACCTGATAGAAATCATGTTTGATTTGTGAATATAAAAATGATTTTATTCCAGTTCTTATCTTTCAGGGTTTAAAAATGTTGACGTTCCCCATTAGTCATAATGAAATTGATCATTTTTACCACATCATTCCACATTTTCAGAGGTAAACTGATCTATGAGTTGTCCTTCTCTGTTAGATGTGCATGTACCCTTTATCTGGTACCACAGGTTGAATTCATATATTGTCTGTTAGAGCAGTCTAAAAATATTTGAATCGAGAATAAGTGCTCTTCCTGGATTGTATTTCATCTTTGTGATGGTACCTGAAGCAACAAATCCTCACCAATGCTGCCCCCTTCTGTTTTTAAATGCAGCTCAAGTCTGAACACCTGGCAGGTCCAAAGTATGTTGAACCTAATTTGTGCAGCTAACACAAAGCATTAGATTTTAATTACAGTCAAGAATGTGACGGAACAACCAAAAAAACACAGGGTTCAGAATGAAAAAAAAATCTGAGGGTGTCTGCTTAAGGTTAGCAGCTAGAGGCGACATTACCTTCCACTAATGAAACAATCCCTCTACCAAACTGTCAGACAACATTAAAGTGTAGGAGTTCAACGCTAAACCAGTGGAATACTCTTTTTAAAAGCTAAATTAAAAGCTTAAAATTTCTGCAGCAGATGTACTTTAGCACAATTCATTTACTTTTATCACAAGTTTATGTCAAAAGCACTTGTTTTTAAGCAGAGGAGCTTTGTTCATCTCTTGTGTGGAATCTCTTGTGCCTGTGGAGTTTTAACCAGGTGGAGAACTGTAGTTCGCAAGTACTACATTTGTAAGGCTTCTCCCCGGTGTGTATCCTCATGTGTAATTTCAGGTCTGATTTGTGACCAAACCTCTTGTCACACACACTGCACTTATGCGGCCTTTCACCCGTGTGTGTTATGGTGTGCCTTTTCATGGTCGTCCTGGTAGCAAATTTTTTCTTGCAGTGAGGACACTTGAAGGGCCTTTCACCCGTATGAACTCGTTGATGATTTTTGAAAGATGAAGAATCTGCGAATTCCTTCCCACAGTCGCTGCATGTGTAAGGCTTCTCACCTGTGTGAATTCTCATGTGCCTCTTCATATTCACACACGAGGTGAAGCTTTTGTCACAGGTGTTGCACTTGAACGGCTTTTCCCCGGTGTGAACCCTAACATGCAGGTCAAGATTGTAACGACGATTGAATCCATGTCCGCAAACGTCACACTTGAAAGGTTTCTCAACTGAGTGAATTACTAAGTGTTTGTTCAAATCCCAACTCTCCCTGAACATTATCCCACAAGTGTCGCATTTGAAAGTCTTTTCAACAGTGTGAGATTTCATATGAAATTTGTAGTTTTTGAAATTGGACATCACTTTACCGCACCGGTCACACTTGTAAGGGTTTTCTTCATCCTCAATACTCCCAGTTGATGAGTTCCCATCTTTCCTGTTTTGTTTTGAGTTAGAACCTCCATTTGATGTTGATTTCTCATTGTTACGTTTCTTTTTTTGTGTCGGCTCTGCACTTCTTGTTGATGTTGTATTGTCATCCTTACACCTCTTATTTGGAGTTGTATCAGTACTTCCATTTGATGTTGTGCTACCATCCTTTTGTTTTTTACGTGGTGCTGGCTCCTTACTTGTTGTCGACATTGACATTTTCCTATTTTTGCATCTCTTATCTGGTGTTGGTTCTGTGTGTGTGGTTGATGTTTTCTCATCTTTGGGTTTCTTATTAGGGGTTTGCTCATTACTCTTACTTGATGTTGTGTTCTCTCTGCTAAGATTCTTACTTGGTGTTTTCTTTGTACTTCTGTTTGATGTTGTCTTATCATTGCATTTCTTACTTAGTGGTGTTTGAGTACCTGAAGTTGATGTGGCTTTCCCATCACTGGGTTCCTTTGGTGTCTTGTGTTCTGTGTCTTCTTTTTCTTTTGGTGTGTTCTCATTGTCGCTTTTTTCGGTTGGTGTTATTTCCGTACTTCTGGTTGATGTTTTGTTATCATTGCCTTTCTCATTTGGTCTCCCATCTAGGCTTTTCGTATTTGGTGTTGGTTCAGTACTTTTAGCTGTTGTTGTTTCCTCACCATTACTTTTCATATTTGGTGTTAGCGGAGTACTTGTGTTTGATACTGTCTCATCATTCTGTTTCTTACTTAGCAATGGTTTAGCACTTGAAGTTGATGTGGCACCATTGGGTTTCTTTTGTGTCTTGCTTTGTTTTTCTTTTGGATCTGTATTTTGTGTTGATGCAGTATTTCTGGTTCCGGTCGTGTTTTCATCATTAGGTTTCTGTTTTGGTGTTGGGTCCATACTTTCAGTTGATGCCGTGTTCTCATTGATGCTTTTCTCATCTGGTGTTATGTCTGTACTTTTGTTTGATGTAGTGTTCCCATCACTGGGTTTCTCATTTGGTATTAGCTCAATACTTTTGGTTGTTGTTGTGTTGTTATCGTTGTCTTTCTTGGTTTGTCTGTCTTCTTGGCTTTTTTCATTTGGTGTTGGTTTGCCATTTCCTTTTGATGTCAGGTTCTCATCGTTACTTTTCTCATTTAGCGTTAGCTGGGTGCCTTTATTTGATGTGGTGGTCTTATTGTTACATTCCTTATTTTGCGCTGGTTCAGTACTTGTGTCCCCTTCATTGCTCTTCTTATCTGATGTTTGCTTAGTATTTGTAGCTGATGCTGTGTTCTCCCCACTGTTTTTCTCATTTTGTACTGACTCAGTATTTCTATTTGGTGTTGCACTACCATGAGTAGAAGATATGGCATCTTGGCTTTCAGCTACACGAGAGTTGTGAGAGAGGAGGTGCTGGTCACTGTGCGGTGCAGATACTGAAGAACTCTCCCTGTCAGATTCAAATAATGTCTCTTTGTTTGAGATGCTGGATCGAGGATCATTATTTGCTGCAGTCTGGGGTTGATCGGTGTCCGAAACCTGAGACTGATCAGTGTGGACACGTCCCTCGCAAGCGGGAGCCAACTTAGAGGCATCAGTCTCCTGTTGCTGTGCAAGCTGCTGTCGCTCCTGACTAATGCACATTTCCACGTGCTCCTCTTTAACCCGAGAACGATCTGGTTGAATCTGACTGGAGCTTGTCTGCTGATTACAGTGCTGCTGATGGTTCAGGAAAACTTCTTCCTCTTTATGGACAGTTGTCTGTGGAAGTGCTAAGGGGAAGGACAAAGGAAGTCTATATGTAACTGTTGTGAATAATCCCATCTATAATGAGTAATGTTAATTGGAAACACAGCAGTGAAAAAAAAAAAAACAATATCTTATGGGTAGAAAATAGACCCTCACTCCAAGAAGCAGTTTTACTGACTTTAGTGTATAACTAAAAGTGGAACATGGACTCACTCACAACGACTTTTCCAGTTTTACAATAATCCTAAGTATAGTGTCTTACAATATTCCTATAATTGACTGTCAGTGCGCATAAGCTGCAGTATGATCTGGACAGGAGTTCCCCCTCCTCTTTGGCGTCCCAGGCGACCGCCTAGCCTCGCCTGTGTCTAAACAGCCCTGGACGCAGCAATAAGAGCGGTGGGGAGGCTCTGGTTTAGTATCTGTCAATTATTGACTTGTATTATTGCCCAATTCCGGGGATATGACCTTAGGACTTCCGCGTGTATTTTTGCATCATGTGACTAACATGTGTTGTAATAGTATTTGGATAAAAATAAGAACATGCCGGTGTACAAACAATCCCAACACACATGTACCATGGCAAATACGGGATACGCCCAACTCTAATCGATCACAGCATGCACCACGTCTCGTCATACCTGTCAAACTGGTCTGTCTGTAAGACAGGGCACGACATGGCAAAAACTACAGTATAAATGCACCGATAAAGTCGCATGTTTAACACATAAGTTGTTTCATCAAAGACGCATTTTTCCATTTTACCAACCTGTCCGGTGTAACTTTAACTCGGGCGTTAAAATTACTTCCAAGAGTCTGCGTTGACGAGCGATTTCTGTCTCGTAATCTGCTATTTTGTTTTCAAAGGCTCCCAGTATTTCCTGAGCAGCCGCAGTTAATCGATCACAGACAAACTGTCGCATACTTTGGACTGAGGCCATTGTCACATTAAAACTGAGATATTCTCTTTTCCTAAAACTTCATCGAAACTCTTTGCGTTCTGTTTTCTGTTTACTTCCGCATGATATGTTGCCGAAATAAACGAGCTCTTTAGCTCACACTGCCACCTACTGGTCCGGAGCGAGTTTGGAATTACAGGTGTTTCTGTTTTTTTGTTCACCCCATTTACATCAACGAGGTTAGGCTAAATAAGAGAAACATCCCTCTGTGTAATGCAATACAGACCAACAGAGCCACAAACGTCCAAAATTATCATACAGTTGTATCAACACGTCACCAAAATAATTTCAATAAAAACTGAACATCATTATCTTCATGTAGAGGGGATTCACTGCAGGACTGTTGTATTAAACCACATTACTCGTGGATAGGTGTAACTAATAAATTGCCAACTGAGTGTATATACTTTACAAACTGTGTATAGTACTTTATTTTAAGAATAAGCAGGTTTATAAAACTGTTTTATTATTGTCTGTTCAGGTAGATATCATTTTCCCCATTTTACTGGGTGGAGATACAGAGTTGCACCTTATGTTACTGTTAAACTGCTTATGTGCATTTGTATTTGTATTTGATTTGTGTTTGATGGTTTATCCACACTCAGTACACACTCACCTGTTGTAATTATGGCTGAATTAAAATGGTCATTATTGTTGCCACTGAAACTTTTTTTAATCAGCGTGTCATATCCAGTGACTTGATACTGTCACTGACTGGCATGACAATCTAGCAAGCAAAATGGTTTGATCATAAGAACATGTTGGAACAAGCACAAGAATTCCTTGTAAATAAAGTAAACATTTGTGAATAAAACTTTCCCTTTTTGACATATTAAGTCCACAATGCGAGACTTACTGAGAAACACCACACAAGTCTCTTGGTAAACAGTCATTTTCTCCTTCAGAGTGGAGCAGCTTGTGAACTCTTCTCCCTCGAGGCTGAGCTTGTGTCTGAATAAGCCTCTGCATCAGTTTTACCTAGAAATTGTCAGACCTAAAAACTACAACGCTTCCAACATGGCACAAGTTTAAGTGGAATCCCAACAACCTGATCTTACTTTGTGTGATTTTTGAATATTTTTGAACTTTTGTCAGAGGGAATTTCAGCTCTGTTGTTTCTCCCTTGCATGGATCCTTCTATGTAATCTCAGTCCTGTGTTATGAGCAAAATTCCTCCCACAAAAGCTGCATTTATACGGCTTTTCCCCTGTATGCACTCTGGTGTGTATTTTCAACGTTGTGCTGACAGCAAACCTTTTCCCACACCAAATACATTTATAAGGCTTCTCCCCCGTATGCAGTCGGACATGATTTGTGAGAGAGGAGTGGTAAGAAAACTCCTTCCCGCAGTGGACACAGCTGTAAGGCTTCTCCCCTGTGTGAGTTCTGTTGTGCCTCCTCAGGTCTGCTCTGCGACGGAAACTTTTCCCGCACGTGACACAAATATGTGGCTTCTCGCCAGTGTGAGTTTTCATATGACTGACAAGGTTTGACTGACAGTTAAATTCCTTTCCACATACTCTGCATCTTAAGGGTTTTACCCCTGTGTGAGTCATCATGTGAGTCCTGACCAGAGCCTTTTGGGTGAACCCTTTCCCACACGTGTCACATTTAAAACGTTTTTCACCAGTGTGGGTTCTTATGTGAATTTTTAACTTCAAGAAATCATGAAACTCCTCAGTGCAAAATAGACATTTGAAATGTAAATGTTTGTTCTTTGGTTTCTGATCAGTACTTGCATTCTCTTGGTTTCCTCCTCTGTGGTCTTGGCTTTTAGCTGTGTGAGAGTTGTGAGAAAGGTGGTGGTCACTGTTTGGTACTGATACACCTGAGCCTTCTCTGTCAGATTCAGATTTTATCACTATAACTGATATGTTGGTCAATGGCTCTCTTTCTGCTGCACCCTGTGTTTGGTCAGGATCCAAAATCACAGTCTGATCTTCACTGTGATCACTTCCCTCAGAAGAGGGTCTCAACATCAAAGGATAAGTCTCCTGCTTTAGTACAAACTGATCTCTGTCTTGACTGGTGCAGAGTTCCTCCTGCTCTTCTTTCACCTGTGGAACCTGTGGGTCCTCTTGATCCAGACTGGAGTTCCTCTCCTGGTTACAGAACTGCAGCTGGTCCAGGAGAAGCTCCTCATTACATTCAGATGACTGTGATACATCTGAAGGGACAGACAAAAAAAGCACTCTCTGTGGTTAGGTTTAAGGAGCTAAGTAAAGCTGAGAATCCTCCAGTGATGGAAGAAGAATTCATTTAAATTTTATTTAAGTAAAAGTAGAGCTACATTAATTATTTTCATTACTGATTAATCTTAAAAGCATTGTCTTTCAAATGACAGAAAATAGTGAAAATGTCTATTATAGTTTTCCGCAGACAAATGTGACATCTTTTGGAGTCTTATTAAATATTCATAAATGCTAATAAATCATTAATCTACAGTACTAAATCGAGTCTGCAGTTAATAATGTGTTGGACAAAATGTCCTGCAGCCCTTTTCTAGTTAAGTGATACAGTCAATTGGTGGTGGTAGAGTCTCCTTACTAAATTTAAGAGATGGCTAAAAGGACATAAGTGTCATGCTGGAGGAGGATTTTCCACAAACTGACAACCCAAGGGATATTCTTATTATGGCTTATGACTAATCCGTTTCTAATTAGTAAATATAGGCTAGTGCTTATTCAGTAAGTGGTACCCTGTGTCATTTTAAGTACTGATAGGACCAGCTAAATAAGAATATACATTTATACCCATGTTTTTATTTAGCAATGAAAAGTGTAATATTACATACCTTTCCTGTCAAGTTTTATCTGTGGCTTCAAGACGACATCCAACAATTTGCGCTGACGATCGATCTCCTCCTCATACACTACGATTGTTTTTTCAAAAACTCCTAATATTTCTTCAGCAGCAGCTGTCAGTCGCTCGTTGACAAACTCTCTGAAAGTCAAAACTGCAGACATTGTCAGTGAATCAGCTGAGCATGAGATGCTCTACAGGACAAGACTAAAACATGTCATATAAGAGCTAGACAAGTGAACTTGGCAGGAATCCGCATTGCTGTAATTGTATGTTTACTTCCGCCGGACTCAATATGATGTTACTCTGATTTAAAGGGAACGCGCGTCCTGCGGATGTTAGTGGTTCATCAATTCTCAGTGTGTTAATATATCAGTAATAAGTCAACGCCAAGTCTAAATACGCGCGTAAAGGCAAACTATTTGAGAAATAAGAAATTCACAGTTATAAAATTTTTATTATTCACTGAAAATGAACAAACCTCAACAATGATAAATTAAAAAATAATAATAATTTTTCAGGAAAAATATCATACCCATCACTTCATGGGTCACGTTTTCCTTTTATTTACGTCTCCGCAAACAAAGCTTTAATTATATTTTCAGTAAATTGTATTTTATTTCCCAATTTGAAAATGTAAATTTTGTTTAGAAGCTCTCTCCACTGTGCCAAAAGTAAAATACTGGAGGAGAAATGCTGGATTCTTAACTATTTTGCTGGCCTAAAAGTAGTCAAATTTAAACATATTTATAGCATACTGGAAAAATAAGCCTGATGTGCATGTTTGATTCAACTGTAGAATGTACCTGCAGATTACGTCCCAACACAAGATTCACTTATAAAAAATTTTAGTGTAACAATTTACACCATTTCATTGTGGTTTCCAGTAACATTTTTCATACAGTGACAGCTTCTATCCTGTCTACCATCTGCGACCTTACTGTACAGAGCCATGTGCTTCTTCAGGTTTGAGGATGTTGTGAAAGCTTTATCACATGTTTTGCATTTATATGGCTTTTCACCTGTGTGGATTCTGTGGTGGACTTTCAATGTTGTACTGACATTAAATCTTTTTCCATACAAACAGCATTCATAAGGCTTCGCCCCGTGTGCACTCGGAGATGCCTCGACACAGATGAGATGAGCTTTCTTGCAGTACTGGCAGCAGTAAGGTTTCCCCCCAGTGTGAATTTTCATGTGCAATTTTAAGTTTGTCCTAATTCTAAAACTTTTCCCACAGACAGTGCACATATACTGTTTCTGCTCTGTTCTAACATGTTGGATATGGTCACTGTTTGGTTCTGTCACTGAGGAGTGATTTCTGTCTGATTCAGATTGCAGCCATTCATCTGAAATGTTGGACTGAGGTTCTCTCTCTACTGCATTATGAGACTTTTGATCAGGGTCAAAAAGTAGAGTGTGATCTTTGCTGTGGTCACTTCCATCACAAGTAGGACTCAATTTAAAAGATTCATTCTCCTGTTCCAGTACAAGTTGCTCTCCTTCCTGACTTGCACAGAGTTCTTCCTGCTCCTCTTTAATCTGGGTCCAGACTGGAGTCCCTCCCCTGGTTACAGAGTTGCTGATCAGTGAGAATCTCCTCCTCCTTATGCTTTGGGAGCTCTAGAGGGAATTATAAAGGAAGTACTCTTTAAGATTCCAAAATTTAAAACTATTGTCATTATTGATTAATCTGCATTATTTTCTAGATTAATTATTTAATTCAGTCAAATATATTTTAAAAAAAAAGAAGCTCCCTAACAATTAAAAGATATTCAGCTTACTATCATATAAAACTAAGAAAAGCAGCAAAGTCTCCACTTGAGAAGTTGAAATCAGAAAACAGAACTGAAATGATTAATTGAATAATTGTATTTTTACATTGTTTTTATGTGTGTAAATGAACTGTGTCTATGCGCCTGTTTGGAAAGTCACTTCCCTAAGTCTTCTGGAAGAAAGAAAGTCAGAAGGCAACAAGAATTAGTTCAGCCACAAGAGTAGAGCTACAACTAATAAGTAGTTTCATTGTTTTATTTTTTGCCAGAAAACTGTGAAAACGATTCCCAAGAAGATGGCATCTTCAAATGGCTTGTTAAAAACAAACCCCAAACACATTCAGTTGACAACCACATAAGACAATTTCTTCATGAATCCTGAGGCCTTCCTCAAACTACTACCACAAAGTTGGAAACATACTATTGTCTAAAACATGACTGCGCACTGCAGCATTACGTTGTAGCTGTAGATTTTGTTTTCCCATAACTGGAGGTAAGGGGTCTAGCATGAAATACCAAAAGTATGCAAAACATTAACAACATCAAATATTCCTTGAGGCACATGGATTTTAAGTTCTTGTTCAACTTGAAACTCAAAAGTGTTTCTGAAATGCCTCATAAATACTGACATTTGGCACAACCAACAGCCATCCAGAATCCATCTTTTTCCACAGGTGTTATTCAGTTGTACAGCTTCTCACCTGTGTGGGTTCTTATATGAACATTCAGTGCCAACATCTTTTTGAATCTTTTCCCACAGGTGTTGCAACAATAAGGTCCGCCACCTGTGTGGTTTCTTAAATGGTCTCTCAGTGACGATTTCCTCTTGAATCTTTTCCCACAGGTGTTGCAGAAATACGGTTTCTCACCACTGTGGGTTTTTATGTGAACGTTCAGTGTTGATGACTGTTTGAATCTTTTCCCACAAGTGCTGCAAGAATATGGCTTCTCATCTGTGTGGGTTCTTACGTGAACATTCAGCGCTGACGTCTGCCTGAATCTTTTCCCACAGGTGTTGCACAAATACGGCCTCTCACCTGTGTGGATTCTCAAGTGTGTATTCAGTTTGGACTCATACTGAAAGGTTTTTCCACATGTGTCACATTTGAAAGGCATTTTATCTGTGTGAATGTTACACCAAATCTCGTTGATAAAGTTGTTAGTTTGACTCTTGTTATGACTCCTCTGTGGTTCTGGCTCTGCAGTTTTAGCTGAGGTTGAGTCTCCATGCTTGCCTGCTCCATGATCTTGGCTCTCAGCTGACTGAGAGTTGTGAGAGAGAAGCTGGTGGTCCCTGCTTGGTTCCAGTACCACAGAGCTTAGTACAACCAGTTTGCTGACTACAGACTCTTCCTCTGCTGCACTCTGAGATTCATCAGTGTTCATGTACATATTCTGATCTTCACTGTGGTCTTTTTCCTCATGTATAGGAGTCAACATATCTGTCTCTTGCTTCATTAGAGGCTGCTCTCCTTCCTGACTGGTGCAGAGCTCCTCCTGTTCCTCTTTAATCTGTGGAAGTTCTGGATCCTTTTGGTCCAGACTGGAGTTCCTCTCCTGGTTACAGAGCTGCTGGTGACCACGAACCTCCCCCTCCTTAGAGAGCTCTACAGGGACAATGGACATGAGTAGGTTACTAATGTCATGGTAAAAAAAAAAAAAAAATCCAAGGAATTATAATAGCTCTGGAGGGACCAAGAAACACAAGAGTGACTTACTAGTGCGATGATTAAAAAAAACTAATATCTGGGTGAGTTTTACAGACCTATCCTGCGAATCCTTATTTCAGGTTTCCAAACGATTTCCAACAGTCTGCGCTGGCGATCGATCTCCTCCTCGTACTCAGCGATCGTTTTTTCAAAGACTCTGAATATTTCGTCAGTAGCAGCGGTTAGCCGCTCGTTGACAAACTTTCTCAAACACTGAACCGAAGACATAGTTGCTTAGTTACAAGTGAAACGTTTATTAGCGCGACGACTACAAAATCAACCGAACTGGCGCCCGTAATGATTACTTCCGCTGGGTGTCACGCTATTAAGTTCCGGCAGTAGAAGACGAGAAGAGAGCTTTTTGTTCCGTTGTCGTTTGTTTTTTATTTTACATGCACTACATACACAGACACGTACATACATGAATATATACAGTATATATATATATATATACACACACACATATATATACAGTATCCACACACACACACACACACACACACACACACACACACACACACACATACCAATGGCCTAAAAATTCACATAATTTGCTTTTTAAATTAGAGTGACTGATATTCTTATATTACTGCCATATGCCATTACAGTGTTGAAATAAATCATAAATTATCCTTCAATCTGTTAATGAAGAACATCAGTCTGAATAACTAGGATCAAAACACATATTAATTAAATTAACTAATTAAATTAGTTGACAGTACCATGTAGTACATCTTTCCAATTTATGTATTCACTCTAAATCCCAAATTGACAACAATTATTTCAAGTTTTACCAATCACATACTACATAATTAAAATCTTAAGTAAAGAATTTAAACAAAATCTGAAGACAGAATTGGTACATTGGTTGGTTAAATTGGTAGGGACTGTCACTGTGCACTCACTGTGAAACAAAAGATTTGAAAGAAAGAAAGAAGATTTACAAAAATGAAAAATGAAGGCTATTTCAACAAATGTTGACAATGTATTGTAATCTCTTAGCAATATGAAACTTTCTTCATTCAGTTACTAAGATGCAGTTACTGCAAAAGCTCAGTAGTTTCTCCTGTGTAATCCTCAGGTTTTTGAAGTGTGTGATTTGTGAAAAACATTTCCCACAAAAACTGCAAATATGTGGCTCTTCATTCTTCAAATACAAGGCTACTTGCCTGTGTGTGATCTTACATGCCTTGCCAACTGAGACACACCAAAGTATCCTTTTCCACAAGTGTTGCAGTGATATGGCTTCTCGCCAGTGTGGGCTCTTCCAGTGTGGGCTGTCAATTCACTACTAAGTCTGAAAGCTTTCCCACATGTTGTGCAAGTATATGGCTTTTCACCAGTATGGATTCTTGTGTGCTTTTTAAAGTTTGACAAGTGGCAAAATCTTTTCCCACAGATGTTGCAAAGGTACGGCTTATCGCCTGCATGCATTCTCATGTGAACTCTGTAGTCACTGCCAAGTCGGAAATCTTTGCCACACGTTTTACAAGAATACGGTTTCTCACCTGTGTGGATGCTCGTATGCCTTTTCAGGATTGATAGGTCACTGAATCTTTTCCCACAGGTGGTGCAGGGATACGGCTTCTCACCTGTGTGCGTTCTCATGTGGACCAAAAGGCCACTACTAGATATGAAACCTTTCCCACATGTTTTGCAAGAATACGGCTTCTCACCTGTATGAGTTCTGATGTGGACCATCAAGCCATTCCTAGATCTGAAACTATTCCCACATGTTTTGCAAGAATATGGTTTCTCACCTGTGTGGGTTCTCATGTGGACAAACAAACCACTACTATATCTGAAATATTTCCCACATGTTTCACAAGAATATGGTTTCTCACCTGTGTGGACTCTCAGATGTATAATCAATTGGGACTTACACTTAAATGTTTTCCCACAAGTGTCACACTTTGTACCTGTGCAGGTATTTGGGTTCATCTTTGACATGGTAGAGTTATGTACATGGTTACTGTGAATATTGCCTTTGTGATGTCTCTTCTTTGACTTAGTCTCTGCATTCCTAGCTGATACTGAGTCTCCATGCTTGCCTTTGTCATGAGCTTGGCTTTCAGCTACATGAGAGTTGTGAGACAGGTGCTGGAGGTCACTTGGTTCTGGTTCACTGTAGTCACTTTCCCCAGAAATAGGAGCTAACAAAAAGGTATCATCCTCCTGCTTCAGTACCAGCTGCTCTCCTTCCTGACTAGGGCAGAGTTCCTCTTGTTCCTCTTTAATCTGTGGAGGCTCTGGGTCCTCTTGGTCCAGACTGATGTTCCTCTCCTGGTAACAGAGCTGCTGGTCAGCAACCTCCTCCTCCTTAGCGATATTTTGCTGTCGGAGATCTAAAGGGACAATGGACATGAGTAGGTTACACAATATCATGATTTTTTTTTTTTAAAATCTCGAATTTGCTTTTTAAAGATAATTAAAGTTTTATACACCTATCTTGTATAGCTTTATTTCGGGTTTCAAAACATTATCCAGCAGTCTGCGCTGACGCCCGATCTCATCCTCATACTTCACAATAGTCTTCTGAAAAACTCCGAATATTTCCTCAGCAGCAGCACCCAGTCTCTCCTCGATAAACTTTCTTAGACCCTGGATTGTAGACATTTCCATTCAAACAGTCGGGCTAGCTAACTTTTCCAGGAACGCTAATATTACAATAAATGCCGGTGTCGGTATTTAGGTAACGTATAAAGTCGATAGTTATAAAGTCGTTAAGATCCGAGAGCAACGTACAGTTGCCCCCAGATGCAGCACTTTCCTTATTTACCTATTAGCATGACGTTTAGTGGGTTTAACAACAGTTCCGCAGGTCCTGTTTGTTTCCTGGGGGAAACATATTAAGACGGAATTGTTTCCTGTAGTAGCTTACTAGTGCTAGGCAATGTTGGTTTGCGAATAATTAATGAATAAATCAATCAATAAAGGATTGAGATGTTTGGTTTGGCTCGGGTCCTGTGAAATCTCAACTCTAACATATTCTCGGCTTCTACACGCTGTATAAATGGGTGCTTATTACTGTGCCATATGTAGGCAAACAACATTCACCGGGAAGGGACATATATTTGGGAAAAATCATCAAAGCAGGCTCAGAGTGGTTCTTCTCAAATTCTTAGAAAAGGTAAGCAAACTAATGCCAGCCGATTAATACGGATGTCAGCTTTTCCCTTCTATTTGCGTAGTAGCCTAGCTAGCTGCAAACCGTCGTTTGAGCGACACTAATTTTAAGTCTTTTGTGTTTAATAACTTGTGCTATCTGACATTCATTTTTGACTATAAATTGTTGTTGAGTTGTAGTAACATATCTGCCATTTGTCACATTGAATGTTATTGCCTACACCATCTTATAATAATGATGTGTTACTGTTTTGTATCTTATATGTTTTAATACGTTTTTTTCCGATTATATCTGCTGTTTCATGGTTTCATGTACAGAGTATGCACATCACACATATTATACTCTCAAACGTATTCAGAGTTGTTTTATTTGATTATTGATCATTTATTTCACACACATATTTGTACTGTGTATTTGTACAGTCTAAACTATTTTATTCTTGGAGTCTTAAATAAACAACACCACAAATTACAGCCTCCTAAACAACATTATAACCTTCATGGAGGTAGGATTTTTTTTGCAGGGCTGTTGTATTAGACTGCATCCGGTTTAGTTAGAGTGCAACATTTATGTTTCCTGTGTTTGTTTCATCCACTGTCTCCCAGGTGAAGGAGGCTCGCCGAACACTTAAAAAACCCCAAGTAGAAAAGTTTGATTGTACCCAGCACAAGCAGACATTCTGGTGTTACTGCTGTGGGCTTGAAGTTGATAGAAACGTTACAGATGGCAACATGACCAGTACTGTATGGTGGCTTGCTAGAACACATGGCCACGTAAGTTTTTATTTAATTGTAATTAGCTTATTTTGTTTGTATGGACATGCTTTTATATTATTTCTGTCTTTTTATAGTCTCTTTTGCTTTGTAGGAATGTAATATGTAATTTCCCCAGGAGTGCCTAAACATTTCCATACAGCCATATAAGACATATGTTGCCCAAACTACAAAATATGCATTTGTCAAACATCTTAGGGCTTAACAAAATTCTCATGTCTTTGGTTTCAGTCCAGAACACAGGAAGAATACACACAAGTTCTGGTGGGACAATAAGGCCGACCCCAAGCTCAGAGACAAGGTCATCATCACAGAGGAGGAGACTGAGAGGTATGCCCAGTAAGCTCAAAGTCTATATTGATTTGTTTTGAAGATAGAAAATTCTCTGAATGCATCATTGTTTGTTTTTGTTAAGGTTTAAAGCTGAGCTGGCAAACGTGTTGGAATCATTTGTGGAGAAGGAGGATGAATTCATTAAACAGGTAATGCAAAGTCATTCTCTCTCTCTCTTTTTTTTAAATGAACTTAACATTAACATTAATGTGTAATGGCTCTGAGACAGCCACTAGCTTGGCTAAGAAGTCCTAAGGAATGTTATTTTAACCAGACTTGAAATCTGCTTTTTTATGTTTATGTTTATTTTTCTTTTCATGCCTGCAGCAAGCTGATTATATCCGGTCCCAAGAGAAGCATCGTCAAGAGGTCCTTCAGTCTCTTTTAGAGGTTTGTTTTCCAAGGATGCAGTGGCAGTATCCATCACTGTGGGCTTGACTGTTGATTTTCAGGAGTTGCATGCAGGATGGGAAATCCCACCATTCTCCACCTAAATTAAAGCAACCCTCCTCTGGAAAACCTGTTTAACTATGTGGTCTTCCACATCAGCTTATGGTAAAAATGAGATAGAGATGGTCATAAGAGAGGTTTATGTTCACATTTGGGGCAAAGTAGTGTGTGTGTGTCGTGATGATAATAGCTGAGATGATGCATGATCAGTATTCAGACTTCCTCTGTGAACCACTGTTGGCTTTTCCTGAATCAATATCAGCGCGAGGCAGAGCCAGAGTTGTTCAGTGGACCCAATGGCACAGACATGTCTACAGAGGATACTGTCAGGTAACGCGTGTCTACCCATGATACTTTATCCTTTTTTTTCTTTGCTATGAATCATCAGTAGCACTTGAAATGACTTCTGCTTCTTTGGGGTTCATCTTTGGGGAGCAGCTCTCAGTTTACATCTCAGGGATCAGACCAGCAGCCGGGTAGCAGCTTTGTGGACTCTATGGTTGAAGGACCATGGGATGCAACAGGACAAGGCCTGACTTTCATAGGCTATCAGGTAGACAGACAGCTATCATGAATAAAAGTGTTTAATTATTAAGCATTTCTTGTTTTTTCACATAAAGACAATCATTTGTTCTTTGTTACAGGATTCATCAAACAGTGGAAATGTTCATACAGGTACTGTGATTATGAACTATTAAGTATTTAAACTTATCTTCCTCTTGCATATGTTTGATGAAGAGTAAGCATATGGCCTCTCTGTGTCACAGGCGCTGTCCCTCCTTGGCTCCAGGATGATCCTCTGGAGGGGACTTCCAGTTCTTCAGCACATCCAGAGATTGGCCCATCGCTCCAAGAGTTCCTCAAACAGAGTAGGAACCAACATTTTCAAATGTTGTGTGTTCAGTCAATTTGTTGTCAGCTCATTTGCTCAAAGAAATGTTCCAGACTTGATGATAATTTCAATTAGACTTGAGCAATTTTATTGTTATCGGTTGCTGTCACATCACTTGTCTCCTCATCTTGGATTGTATCCATGTAGACTCTAGGAAAAATCGACAAAATCTTAAAATGGCTTTATCTGTCTTTTGCCACCAGAGGAGCAAGAGAAGCTGAGGAAGCTTCCACCAAACAGAGTAGGGGCCAACTTTGATCACAGCTCACATACAGATGCCAACTGGCTTCCGTCCTTTGGTAGAGTGTGGAACAGTGGCCGACGCTGGCAGTCCAGGTGAGATCACAGTGCTCTTCACTACGCCTTAGATTGATATAAAATGATTGTAAACCAGGACTCTTTTCACTCATTTTTACATAATTACAGGCCTTAACTTAAAGTTTGATATCCTGAATGAATAGGACTATATGTGAACAGAAATGATGATTATATGATTGTTATTCCCAAAATATAAAATGTTTTTGTCTGAGAGAGTCAATGGAAATTATTCTTCTAGTTTTACAAATGCTGCCAAATTTGAATATGAAAACACTTTGTCATTAAACATTAAAAAAGGCACATAATGCTTCAATCTTCAGTTCAGTACATTGATGTCACTGGTCTCAGGATACGATTGTGACATCGTTTTCCCAACAGGCACCAGTTCAGACAAGAGGAAGGGCAGAAGAACAGACAAAAGAGGAAGAGGGAGCACAACACAGATGGGTCAAAGAAAGCAAAAACGACCGAACAGCGGACAAATTCTGACAACAGTTAAAACTGAGTATGCTGTGTGAGAATTCATGAGTGAAGTGATGTATAAAGTTTGCAATGTGTGAATGAGGTTTTGTTCTGTGTTTCTTGGGGAGTTGTGCTTGGTTGAAATACTCAGACTGACTACACACCTGCTGTCAGCCAAACTAACCCTCTTTGTGATATCAGTGGGAGAGTCTATTGTAAAGATGTTAACTTACTATATTTTTGTCGGAAAGCTACCTTTAATAGTTGCAATTTTATTGTATAAAGAACGCATAGCACACTAATTCATAACAACAGCCTGCTGCACACTCAAAGATTAAAACCAAACTGTTCACTAAGCTGATTTTTGTTTAATCAACTGGAAATCGGTGACTTCAGGCAAAGACACCAGAGAGAAAAGCCTAACTGAAATTCTTTTCCTGCCCACATTTGTCCACTAAGTCCAGCAATTTGATCTGCAAGTTACAGCTCTTTAAGACACTGACATGACTGTTCTGGCAAATGACAGCAGGGGGCGCAAGACACACAACTAACGAAAGGCACCTGCTGTGTGTTAAGAGAGGAGCTGACATGAGGGCAATCTGTTGAAGCCAACATTTAGATACAACATGATGAAAGCCTAAACTGTATAATCCATTTTTTACATGACAAAGATAAAATGTCAAAGATTTGGTGTCAGTTTTTGTAGCTGAGTATTTTTTTCACCTCTCAGATTCTGACGTATCACTATTATTTTTTAAACAACTCAGTATACATATTGAGAACAGAAGTTGTCAGTGTTCCTCTACAGTATACACGTCTCATTTTCGCAGTGAACTTGAGCAACAGATGATGAGCTTTCATTTCCCTTTTCAGATCATGTTACGTGATGATTTACTTGTGAAGGCGTAAAGGCTACATATGCAAATGCTTATGGCTTTGAGAGAAGATATGATCAAATGTGATAAAAATATATAATTGAAAATAAATGTATATATTTTGTCTAAATTTTCCGTGCTCTCTAAAATGACAAGTTCATCCTCTTTTTAAATCTTTAATTATAGATAGAAAGATAAACTATGATACATGAGCTGGCAAATTAAAAATATCCAAGTGTCCTCTGTTTTGTACTTGTGCCCAAACTGTGAGCACAAAAGAGACAACCCATAAAGAAAGCCATTTGAAAAAGGCATTGTTTGCAACCATAGGGCAGGCCACCTTTGTCTGCATGCATGCTTAACTACTGCTGATCTCTTCAACTCTTCCAAATGCAGATTTTTTCTGTGCTTAAAATGATAAAGAAGCACTTGATAACTGGTTTTGTGATAGGTGTAATGATTTTGTTATAATTTCCTGCAGTATATAATACAGCATAATGTAGATCTAGGATAAAAATGATCACTGTGTAATATATGCATTGGTTGCATTGCCAAGTGGAACATCAAGACAGAGATGGATGAATGGCCACGAGCAGTAAACGCAGCATCCCATATTCTACTCCCTGAGATTACAGTAGGCCCTTCATTTCATCTCTACAGGCCTCCTCGCCTCCACAGCAAAGTGTAATCAGGCCCCAGTGCGCTCTGGGTGATGGGCGTGGAGCTCAGTGCAGCCGCAAAGCAATATGGGGATACAACGTGTAGCTTATCTATTCTTAGCTCCGTGACATGGCTGGGACTGTTTCAGTATAAGCGGAAGAAAAGAAGGGGGTTGCCATGTGTACATTCGACTGCAAATGTAACCGTTTCCGTGTGTATTTTTTTTCCACATGTTGATGTTAATGTTGTATAACTATATAAAGTTTTTGTTGAGTGTATTAGTACGTGGTTTATTGTATTTTTTCTGTTAAATATTAGAGGATCTATTGACAACACAACAGCCACCCTCAGCAGTAAAGAATGGGAGGGGAGAAAAAGCACGTGTACTGGGCGTTTCTTGAGTTAATCCATAGTCCAATCACGGAGCGGGTTTTTTTGAATAAATCTGCATGTTTTAAAGACGGCCTGATCCCTGAGTGCTGATTGGCTGAGCGGAACAGAAGCGACCAATCGCTTAAATGACAGGCGCTCAGCTGGCCGTGAAGCCCCGCCTCCTACATATCAACTAGCGAACCCCGGAAACGTTGTTGCTTAAAGGGACAGGAGAGGAATTTCAGGCAAAGGGTGAAACAACGAAAACAGCTGCGAGCACAAAAAAAGACAGGCACACAGAGAGGAAGGGACGTAGACAGTAAGCAAGCAAGCAAGCTATGTGGCAAGACGAGACTGAAACGGTCCGATTATATTACCCATCAGACATCCAGGGATAAGACGGCTAACAGCTTTTAGCTTCGAAGTCGATTTTTGCCCCGTAACGTTAGCTACCTGGAATCCAACAACGCAGCAGTCAACACGGCAGAGAGATAACAAAAAAAGGCCAAACTCCCATACGACAGGGACGCGTCAGTTCAGACTGTGTTTCCCGTCCTGAATCCACCCGTTTTTCATTTCTGTTAGGTGAGTAAGCTTTAAAATCTCAGATCTGGCTAGCTGCCTTGTAATCTCCTGCATTGTGTGAACTTTAAAGATGGCCATGTATGGAAATTGCACAAAGGTTCATGTTATTTGATCATTTCTGGATAGGATTTCTGGTTTCAGATAAATGTTTGAACATGCAGGATCGTCACAATCATAATTTCCTTTATCAATCTGTGAGGCTGTGCAAAGAATGATTGGAATCCAGCCTAAGCCAGTTGATGACCTGCCAGTATCTTGCAGGGTGTAGGGGGCGTTCCCCTGCTTTGTCTGCTTTCCTCACTCTTTCTCTATGTATGTGCGTGTGTGTGTGTGCATGCACTCTGCGGTGGTTAAGGACAAATTGATTGAAAACCCAGTGCATCAGTCACAGTCATGGGTGTGTGTGTGTGTGTCTCATCAAAATGCGTGTGTAAATATTTAATTTTGTCATAGCTGTACTGCACACTCATGCCTCTTCTGGGATTGTGCATATATGGGGCTGTGCAGGAAGGAGGGATCAACCAGGACTGGCATATATCTGAGATTATGACTGTAGCTCAGCGGGTGGAGTGATGATGATCACTGTAAAGCTTACAGGAGAGAGGATAGCACTGAGTGCAGTGGGCGTATTGTTCCCTTGGATTGCACTTGGGAGTTGCATTGCATCATGCAGTGAAGGGAGCATTGATGTTGGCACTAAAGCTTTGCTACAGTTTATATAAAATCTATAAAGTGCTGAGAGTAGATTCAGTTATTACAGTGTAATTATGCTCAGCCTGCAATGCACTTCCTCCCATTGTCCTGACAAGCAGGGCATGATGGCATTGACATACACATTAGGCCCACGTGTATGGAGTCACACTCACTCTACATCACCCATACAGCACACGTGCATAATCCACCAGCTGTGTCACATGAATGTAAATAGAAGGTTTCTGCACACACACACACACAGAGCAAATCCATTTGCAAGTCTACATTTCTCTCTCTCTCTTGCTTGTCCTTGCATTGGTGTGACAGCCACCCCCCACCTCTCTGTCTGCGAGAAAACCAGTGGGCTTTGTCCTCAGCTGAGTGTGACGTCATGCAGATCTTTGCTGCTGTAACCAGCCCTGGAGGCAAGGTGCATGTTGTTCAGCAGTCCTGGGTCTGGGCTTGCCCTGTGCACAATCACGCTTTGACTGAAGTTCTTTAATGCTACAACATGATGTCAAAATAAAAGAGAAGAAATTTAGTCTGTTCAGGTGAGACAAAGAAAAAAAAACACTCATCAAAAGAAAAGGAAGGAGGGTATGGGATCAAAAACTCAGCAAAGATGAATGTGGGACATTTTTAGCATGGAAGGGAAACAACACCAGGAATTCCCAGTGATGATTGGTGATTGTTTGTTATTTCAAAATACTATGTTCAACCTCAGGGAAATACACTGTATGCTTCTATGTTTACTGCCCAGCCAAGTACATTGAGTTAAGCAAGAGTGTGGTCATGAGTAGCCATGTGTTTTCTCAGAGTGATATATGGAGCCACCAGTGCCTTGTTAGGCTGTTAAGAAGATGAATACATTATAGTCAATGTGATGCTAACTTGAGACTTGTAATACTGTGAGAGCCCAGTTTCTCAATTTTTCTTCCCCCTGAGTGCCCAACCTATGAATGTCTTGCCAAATGGATTGTACCTTCCATGCCTCATATGGTTATCTGACTGAGTGGTTATGGTTCATGGTTGCAATTCTCCTTTTTAGCGTCAGTACCTGGCAGCACTTTGTGTGTGTGTGTGTATGGAAAGTGGGGGTGGCTATTAAACGCTTTGAGCTGATGAAGGCTTGTTGTCAGCCTTCCAATGTGTCCCTGTAGGATTTGATGTCAGAGATTACAGATGATTATGTGGGTTAGATCCAGTACTCAACAATGCTCTGGGGCTATATTGATCTCTAGTGTGTCTGCTTGTGTGTATGTGAGAGTGAATGAGTGTGTGTGCATGCACATATTGTACTTGCGTCCTTTATGAGAGCTAAACTAGCTCTCTTAAATAATGAGCTATTTAGCCATTAAGGATTAGATTTAAGGTTAAGAGAAGGGAAGCTCCTTGCAAATGTAGCTGTACAAGCATGTGTATGTCACTGTGAATACATGTTTTAATAGATAGCCTTAAGCCATCACCAAGAACCAGTGCTGACTGGTAGACTGACAGGAACAATGCCTCTTTCTTACTTTAAAATACAGAAATACTACCTCTCATAGTAGCTTCTTTTTTTGTGGAGGTGCAGTGGCTGAAAGTTGTGCATTTTTTTATTCTTTTTTTTTTTTGGATGAAAACATTTATCACAAAGATTAAAGGCAGTATGTTGGTATTATTAGTTATGTTTTTCATGGCATAACTCCCTCAGGACCCAAGCCAGGGTTTGAGAATCACTGCAACAGAGAGTCAATGAGAGTGATGCTAGAAGATACCTCATTTAGCCAAGGGACAGAGAGGAGGCAGGCTGAGATGAAACATAAGATTAACAAGAGGACAGGTCAGAGGGCAACATAAACTGTGAGTGTGCCTGCTCTATCTTCACCTGAATGATAACCACATGTTATAAGGGAAAGCTTCCAGAGTGAAGACATCTCTCTGGTTGTCATGTCTGCAGTGGTCTCTTTGGAGGAGATAAAGACATTACAGGAATCACGTTTTTTATGTTGTGTGTTGGATAAAAGCATGTGTGAGAGAAAGTGCATGTTTAAATCACCCTCTCTACTTAAAAATGGCTTATTCCTGAGCTCCTGAAATAGCACTTGTGCAGCTTTGACTAGTGTACCTTGAACCCTGACACCGTCACTCTTTTACTTCTGGTCTTTATTCACACTTGAATACTTATACACAAACCCATGCACCTAACTGAACCCAGATTCAGGCTTACCATTAAAGGTCAGTTCGTCCATTTAAAAGCCTGTCAATAAGAGGAACTAGTTAGTCCTCTTGCAGAACTGCAGTGTCCATGTGTTTGCAACAGTATTCTCTTAGCACTGACTGACTGTGGTCAATAGATTAACCTATTTATAGGGCATGGAAGGGAAGGGATTGCCGAATGGAAATATTGAGAACTGGTTAAAAGCTAATGGCAAAAAATTGGCTATACATTACTATTTTATGTATCTGAGGATAGAAAAATCTGAAAAGACTGCTCTACTTTTTTCACTTCCTTTATTCAGACTCATGTTTCAATCATAGTAGGAAACCAGCATCACACCTTTTGAGAGGCAATCATCTTTGTTTAGAGGATTTGGTTCTCCATCTATAATAGAGAGCCTCCTCTTTGTTCAAACACAGCTGACAACAGAGGTCCAGAGAGAGAGAGGAGGATGTCAAGGTGACAGTACTACCTGCTGAATAAATCAACATGGTTTGACATTACACCCTGAGAGGCAAAGCACAGTTCTATACAGTGTTGGTATGTGGGAGTTTTATCTTGGGCTGTCTTTGTCAGCAGTATGTATAAGTTTCATTTACCCAGCAAAAATGCCAAACATTTACTGTAGAGCTGAAATAATAAGTCAGTTCATCAAGTCTTTATCTTATTTAGTAAAATGAAGGTTTTAGGTTTTTAAGTGGATGTTAAATTTCTATCAGTTATGTCTAACATCCAGTGCTGGGAGCCTCATAACTACGTTGAGATTCATACTTGATCCACATTGGCATAGCATGCAAATAATGCACAGGTTAAAAATACAATTCCATGTATATGACTTCCACACAACCCCCAGAATCAGTTAGTAGATGTTGGAGGGCAGATGTATCTCTGTGCATTATATAGGTCAACACAGAGCTTATCAAGCTAAGACCTGTGCACTCTCTGTCCCTCTCCCTCTCGTCCTTGTCTTGTCCCTCTCTCCATTAGTCTCCTCTATCTTTTCATTTGTCTCGTTCCCCTCGTCAAGCCTCAGAGCCCTCTGTCTCTCTGTGCTGCTTTTACTCCCATCTTTCCATCTTGTGGAGGCTGAGTATGTATGACAGGGCAGGGCACTTGCATGCATCATTTGTCACTTAAATTGACTTTTACATAGCATGAAAGAATGTTCCTCCCAGGAGAACTGTGACACCCACACTTGGAAATTCATTAATGACATTGTTTTACATCATTGATTTGTATGTTTGGATTAAAAAGTGAGTAATTACCTTCAGGTAATGATCCATAATAGATAGGAAGCTTTTTATTGCATCGATGTTTGTAGTGTGTATACTTGGTGTGAAAACGTTGGGTTCAGTTAGTTCACCAGTCATGTTTTTCCTCATTTTAAAAGAACACAAACGATTGTGTATTTTCCATGTCCTCCCAGAGAGTTTTAAAGCTGTGGCATACAGAAAACACCTTCAAGCAATACAAGGCTGTACATGTGTCTGTGTGTTTGCTTTCCACAGTTAGTCCAAGTGAAGCAAGTACTAATCACACGGTAGGCCTACAGAACGAAATGGAGCCCTGATGCCTTTTGTTAATCACTGGGGCATATCTATGTCATTACTTGTATACCTGTGGTTGTAGTTTGTCAGTGAGCTGTGGTAGAAATGTTTGTGTGGGTGCGTGGCCAGTCTCCTGCATCTTATCAGAGTCAGGGAACAGCTGAGATGGAGAATTTTTGTCTCAAAATGACTTAATATCTCAGTAAAAATTGACTGTAATAATCAGACATAGGTAATTCAGTCATTTATAGAGTATATTTGCCTTCTTGAACTGAAGTCTTTTTTTATCCATGTTAGTGGCATGGTTCAAGGCATGGCATTCAGTCAATCTCTCAGTCAGGTCAGTTGTGCGGTCAGTCAGTCCACTACTTTGGTCCAGGCTGAAATATCTAAGCAACTATTGGATGGATTCTCATGAAATTATGTGCTGTTTGGATTGAATATTTGCTAAAGTCACTGTCATATTTTCATGCAGATTACCACATCAACAAATAAAGCTTTCATACAAAGAGATAACAGCACATATTAGATCTTTGTCCAGATTATTTAGGTTGCTTGTGTTTTGCCTAGTTGCCTGTTTGGCATCTGATGCATGTTAATAACTGTAAATATAGAGTGTGTACAGCCCTGCCTAAGGCTCAAACACAGAGCACCAGCTCTTGTGGTACCAAAGCTTCTCATTATTAACTGCTGCTTAACAACCATGAGCGTGTGTGTTGTGTGTACGTGTGTGTTTGTGTTGGACTGATCTCAGGATTAACCCTAGCCAGACCTTTCTCCACCCTTCACCCTGTAACGTCCCCCAAACCAAAATGGATGAGCTGCCCTCAGTGTGCATGTGTGTGTGTTTATAATCATGCACGTGTTTAGGTTAGTTAGGTTAACACTTGTCCTTAAGGTCATTTTAAAGTTGTTCTTTGTTTTTACCTCCTCTTCCACTCACTCTGCTGTTTGACAAGTAGTAACCAATCATCAGTCAGGATGGCTGGTTGAATAGTGACAGTATAGCCAGGTTAGGTATTAAATGAGCAACATAGCAAAGAAAGTGATATTTTTTCCTCTTTTCTTTTCAATGCCCAGATGGCAGGCTAGACTACTCTCAGCCGCTACCAGTCTGAGTGGTGCAACACCACGCTGTGCGAGTTCCCCAAGCATGAAAGGGAATTGATTTTAAGCTGAAGGAAGATGCACAAAAAAAATACCCCAAAGGCCAGGAGAAGGTGGAGGGAGAGGAAGAAACACACATAGACAAAGAAGCAATGTTCCAGAGAGGGAGATGAAGGTGAAAAGACAGGCAGCTGAATTCAGGGTGAAGTAGTGAGGACCGAGAGGGAAGGGAGGAGAGGTGGAGAGAGAGAGAGCAAACGACCGAGCTTTATTTCCTGTCCTCCACGAATAGGGAGCATATTTCTCTGGAACATTCCATCCTCTGAGCTGGCCCGGCCTGTCACCAAGACTCAGGGTGCCACACTCCTCCCCATCTCTTCCCATTGCGCACTCTCTCTCTTTTCTTGTACTTTTATTGTACATATCTGCCACTACTTGATCTTTTTCTGCTAACTGTGGAGTGTTTTGCTCAAACATTTTTACCCAGACACCCCAAAGTATCACAGAGTAAACCTCTACATTTGTGAGTGGAAGGATTAAATATTAGATAGAGAAAGTAACAAAACCTATGACATAACATTAGTGAGAGGTGTTGATCTATAGGTAAATAATCATATTGGAAAAATAATAGTTCATTTTTGGTGATTGATGTTGAAAGGAAGCTTGGATTCAGCTGCATTACACCAAACCAAACTAATTATCTTTGTGAGGAAATTTAATCACAGGATACAAAAAAAGCAAAGTCTAGTCATCTCACATTGCTGCTGTATATTGAATTAATAAATGAATGGTGGAAATGTTTGCAGAAGTGGATGGAAAGACATATTTGGCAATGGAAAAACAAACCAAACTTATTTCGGGAATGCTTTATTTGGACAGTCCAGTTTTTAAATTTGTCTTAACCAAAAGTCTGTGTTCAGGAATGTGTGTTTGTTGCATCTGCCTAATTTAAATCTAATTCTGAATAATAAATTTAACACAGACACAGTTTTCCTCTAAGCAGTTAAGTTAAACGATTATACTTAAATAGGCTCTGTGTCTCCTTTCAGCTTTGTGAGCTTATTTATCAACAGGCAGCTGGTCAAACATACCCCTCTAGAGAGAGTTCATCTCACCAGATTGTTACACTGTTTTAGAAATGTAAATATAAAGAAACCATTCTGTGTGTGTGTGTGTGTGTGTGTGTGTGTGTGTGTGTGTGTGTGTGGTGTGGGGGGGGGGGGGGGGGGGCAACCTGCAAGGAACTCGCTATCTGAACATGTCAAAGTTTTGTTTGTGGGGTTTTGGGCGGAGTTATACTGAAGCAGTTAAACTGGCAAGTTAAGCATTTTATTCATCCTGTTCTACAGTAAAATCCAGTTGCCTGAAGAAAGGAAGTGGGCCGTTGAGGACAATTTGGTCTTGAAAATAGAAAGCAGTTAATGTTATAACCATGTGGTGACGCATAATAACTGAGGCTGCTACAATTAGAAGATGAAGACTAAGACACAAAGCATGTGCTGTATAAGTGAGAAAGACCGTTTTAAATTTGCACTTTAAACTTTGATCCTGTCAATAGTATGGCACTCAAAGTGGGAAGTGTGTTATATTTATTTGAAAAGTGTTTTTAAATGGCTTTAATTCATGCTTGACAGTTAAAAAAAAGTGAAGGGCAGACGTCAGATGCTTGTCACTGTAAGTATCAGCTTTCCTACAATATTTCTATCTTATTACATTACTACTAGTTCACCTAAATGTTACAGTAAAACCAAACACATTGCATCACAAAATTCAAATGGATTTGATCCAGCAACCATCCAGCACATTGGAGCTTGCTGTCCACTGGCTGCTGCTCGCTCTCACCACACACTTGTCTCTTAAACACACATACGTCTCCATGTGTGCACTACTAACACACAGTCCTACATACCAGTAGACACAGACACCAACACACGCAGGGATCCACGCCTCTTTAGACATGCTCTGTATTATACAGACAACCCCCCCACCCCCACCCCACCCCCAGCATGCACACAGATGCACACACACACTTTCCTTTCCCACCCTTCCTCCACCTCCCCTCTTCCTCTCCTCCTTTTGTTCTCTCCCTCCCCGAGAAAGGAGGGTGAATTGTGGACCTTGTTTTCGATATTTAAAACTGGTCATTTAAAACTGTGACCAACTGATTTTCTCACAGAGGTTTTGGACTGGTAGAGTCGAATCGAAGCTTTTCAGTTTCTCAAGGCTGTGACTGTTAAGAGCTGGTGGGTAAATCCCCCCATGCACAAACACAGCTGGTGTCACTTTGAGAGGCCGCAAAAAACAAGGTATGTCTGTGTGTCTGTGTGTGTGTGTGTGTGTGTATGTGTATGTGTGTGTAACGCAGTTTCACATGCCATGATTGAAGATCCAAGCCTGTCATAGTCATGTAGACATCAAAACAAATACAGCCATGCTCTCAGGTCAGGATTGCATCAATGCATGTGTTTGATGGAATGTGAGTGAGTGTGTGTTTTCAATGCTTCTTTCTCCTCAGCTGCACTTAGAGTGCCCTTGAATGGAGGAGGGTCTTAATAGAGAAGGCACACCCTTTTTGTCCCATATATGGAAGGCAGCATGGGCTCTTAAAGGTACAGACCTGCGTGAGTGTGTGTGTTTATGTATGCTGAAACACAAGATCCAAACTATAGCACTGTTTAAGAGCAGAAAGTCACCATTATTAAAGCCTCTTTTTTTCAAGCATTGCCAACAGCAGTAGCTCAGCCTGTTTGATGACAGAAACCTTGCCTGATTTCAGTCTCCTGTCAGTTCACTTTCCTCTGTCTCTAATGCTGTCTTCTATGTCTTCTGCGCCCCCCCCCCCTGATCCCCACATCTCTATATTTGGAGGTATGTAGCTGACGGTGTGTCTTGTTTTTCAAACCTCCTCTCTGCTCACTTTTACTGTTGACACACACTCAGGAGAACAAGTGTGACATCCTCCCTCCCTCACAGATCTATGCATACTGCATCCATGTACATGGACATTCATGCAGAGCTGCAGCCATAAATTGATTAATCAGTTAGTCCATCAGCAGAAATTAATGTGCAACTGTGTTGATAATTGATTAATCATTTTAATCAGTTTTTGATCAAATAAACTAAACATTTCTTATCTCTTAGATCAGGTTTTTATTTGTCCTATATGATGGTGGATTGAATATTTTTGGGGGTTTGGATTGTGGGTTATATAGAACAAGCATTTTAAATACTCTACATTGGGCCCTGGGAAATTATAGTGGGTAATTTTTTCTGTCCTGCAACATTTTACAGGCAAATTGTTTAATCGAATAATGAGGCTGCTAGAGTGAAGATTTAGAAGTCCAGTATTTACAGTATTAGGTCTGGTGACTGCAGATGACCTTACATCCTGCCCTATAAATATGTTACCGTCTGTATTAGTTTTTAAATGCAGTTCAGAACAAACCAGACAGATTTTGAAAATGACAACATGAACAAAGTAAGCAGTCTAAACCTTTTAAATGATCATTTGTTATCTCAACCTGATGTTAACAGTGTTAAAATGGCGTAACTATTAAAATCATCTCTATTTAAATATCCCCAGATCACACATTAAGCTCTGAGAGATTTAAAATCTTTACATCATACAACACTCTATACTTAAACCCTTAAGTTGGTGAATTTAAAGTCCTCAAAACTATACCTATGCATAACAGGTATACTGAGGCAGTGCAGCAGCAACTGGCATGTGTACATTTTTCATCCTGTTTTGGAAACAGAAATAGTGTGTCACAGTTGGAAACTGAGCAAGAGATAGACATAGAGGAGTCAGGGAAAGAGACAGAGAGCTATCAATAGGTTTGTCTCACATGTCTGGACCAGCACGCATCTGATAACAAGTCAACCCTGGTCTCCTAAATAAAGATAACCAGTGTTAGGTGTGTTTGTAACAAGAAGGTCAGACAGTCGTCTGCTGAATATGTGTTCTTGACAACTTCAAGTATGTTTTGTGCACAGTGCTTGAACTTGCGTAATCTCCACCCACAGTTTGTGTGTGCGTGTGTGTGTGTGTGAGGCGAGAGAATGCACACAAGTGTGTGATGCACTTGCTTGCACTGTGTGTACTTTAACCACACCACAAAAAATAGTTCTTGCCTAGTCAACATGCTGTTCCTTATTAGCTCACAGATGGCAAGATACACACACACTCACATACACACACACACAAACGAGGGCTGCTCTCGGTACTCAGCTGATAAACACATGCACTTCATTCTCTATCTGTACTCCAGCAGCAGATAAGCCCTCTGCTTATGGGCTTGTACAGACTATAGACACTGTGTACATTTCATACTGCAGCGAGGGGGAGTGAACTGCTAGATGTTGGTATATTAAGGCATTACCTCCTTTTTATTTGGTGTTCTTTAGACACACAACCACACATGTGGCTGGGAAGAGATTACACAAAATAAATACTGTACACAAAACATGCTTGAAGCTGTCAAGACTTAGATGGACTTTATTGATCCCTTTGGGATGACTCCCTTGGGGAAATTACGTCAAGGACACACATTTAACACACAAACATTGTTATGGGGAAAGAGCACTTTAGTCTGGCTCTTCCGCAGAACAGGCCGAGCAGGAGCAAGTGGGCGGGGTTTCAGCTCACGCCGCCTCCCCCCTCTTTGCCTCCCTCCCCCCGGCCAATCAGGAATTCAGCCACTACAGCTGGCCCCCCTATTCTCTAGCCAATCAGCTGGCAGCAACCCCCACCCTTTTCTTTTCCCTGTATGCCTTCACTGCTGAGTGAGCAAAGCACACCTTGCTCTACTCGTATCAGCTGAGAGGAAACAGACAGAAAGAGAACACACATCGAGAGAGAGCGAGAGTGAGAGGGGTAGGAGAGCGAGAAAGGAGGGGCCTGAAAGTAGATAGAGGAAGAGAGGAGAGGGTGAGGAAGAGAAGGAATGGGAGGAGAGGAAAGGGGGAATGCCAGCATGTGAGGTGGCTTTTGTATTCAAGATATTTTGGAGGGGCGCGAATGAGAGAAAAGCAGAGGGCAAGGGGGGGAGCTCAAGAGAGAAAAGGAGAGGGAGGGAAAGAACAAGACGGGTGGGGGGTGAGAGCTGCTGATGGGTTTTTGATTTGTGTATGTGTGTGACTGAGGGTGGAGAGAGGTAGGCAGGAAGAAAACAAAATACGGAGAGAGAGACACACAGAGCTAGTGCAGCCCATTGGGCATCCTGACAAAACAAGCGGAGAACAACTTGACTATTCTCCATCTTTCACAACACCAACTATTCAGGAGGAAGGAAGCAAAGAGACACAACAAACCGGAGAGTCAAGAGAAAGAGAGAAGGCAGTCTGACCCAGTGGAAATAGAAACACAGAGGAGGAGGAGGAGAGAGAAAAGGCAACAGAGTCACCCATCCAGCCACCAGGCGAAATAGAGGAAGGAAAGAGAGACAAAGAGTGAGACAGTGAGCTAAACTCCATCTCTCTGAGAGGGTGAGTGTCACAAGTTCTCCTGCTGTTAAGTCAAGTAATGTTGCTCCTGTTGATTGCTGTCATATTGTCAGCTGGGCTCGGGTGACTCAACGTCTCCTAAAATGGCTACATGAAAGGCAGGCAGGCAGACAGACAGATAGGCAGGCAGTTATACAGGCAGAGGGAGGGAGAGACAGAACGGGACCCCGTGTCAAACAGCATTCTCAGCAACTATGTCACTGAGCCAGCTTAGTTTAGACTGCCATGACTCCCCAGCCTGAGCACTGTATGTGTGTTTAGTGTAACACTGCCTCACTCCGAGGTTTATCAGTTTCAATCAACTTTACCTCTCTCCCTCTGTCACTTTCTGTCTTTGTTTGCCGCTTCCTGTCCTCTGTCTTTGTCTGACACTCACAGACACAGTAACACTCAGACACAGTCAACTGTCATTTGATCCCCTTGTGCACACTGATATCAGATTTCCAAACTCTAGATGGCTCCTGCAATCCAATCAACAGGTGATTGTTTACAGGAGCATTTAGCAACTTTTCATGTTTGGGAATGCATACGTAAGTGTGTGTGTGTGTGTGTGTGTGTGCATGTTTATCAGCCTCCAGACACAGGCCTGGGAGGAGCTTGGGTGGGGATCTGCTAAAAGTTGATGAGACAATCGAGGCATTTGGGAGGCTGCTAAACTCATACTGATGCTATCACACCTCTGTTACAGGATGAGTGTCAAGGGTGGACTCAGGACACAGATTTTCACAGATGGCCCATTTGGGACGATTATGTCATGGTTTGAAAAGAAAGAATATCAGAAAAAGTTAAAGTACCCCTTCTTTCTTCAAAGGAGTGTCATAATTTGATTACTGGGTGATTTTATCATTTGCTAATACAGTTGCATGTGCATCTTAAAAACTTTTCTTAATGACTAAATATGTTTTTTGTTTGTTCATGTGTTTAGGATAAAAAAAAATAGAAACGCATGCCCACAGCCTCAAAAGTGCAGAAGGTGCTTTGAATGCTGTGCGCTGTGTGTGCCTATGTTGGTGTGTGTGCACATGCATGTATCATCTGGGTGTTGTGATGAATGTACGCAGGCCAAATGTCAGGGTATTTTCTGAGGGTAGGTGCCGGCTGTGAACTCTGCCCCCTTCACCTCCATACATTTTACTGAAAGCTGGTTTCTAGGTCAGAGCTGCCAGCATACCCCTTATTGGCAAGTTTGTGTTTACTTTTGTGTGTGGAGGTCTGTTTTATTCCACCCACGTGCAGCTTTTCAAAGTTTACAGGGTTCACAGAGTTTGTGTGTACATTTGCTTAGATGCTTTTGCATAACAAAGTGATGGTCTTGTTGCCAGTCAAATAACTGATTATGTATTTCTGTAGCAGGCAGTAGAACTAACCCAACGTACATTGGGATGTAGATCAGCACCTTGTTTGCCATTGTGTTAGCCTTTTACCACCACCCCTAACATCACCTCTCTCATGATGATGAAATGAAATGCTTCTGCATCTCCTGAGGTCACCTGATCCAAGACTGTTAGTCTTTGACCTCATGACCACAGTCTTCCTTGGCCTAAAGGGTGCTCACACACTCATATTGACACACAGCAGTGCTTATGTGCAGGAGTGAATGCATTTTTATGAACCAATTACTGTGTATACAATCACTGAAATACATGCAAGTCACAGACTTGCATATATTTCACCACACCTTAACAGTTAAAAATCCTCCTTGAAGTATATAGCAATCCTCTGAGCAAAATGTTTGAGCTCCAAGTCAAAGGTGCTGAACTCTTTGACCTCCCTATGCATGACTGTGAATAAGGGTGTTAGTGTTTCTTGATGGTTTTTCCTAGGTTGGGATGCTCATGTGAACTTTGAGTTTCACCTTAGGTTTTAGTCCAAAATAACATTTAGTGGCCAGATCAGATTTTAGACAGCAAACAAACTCCCCCTAGACAGTCACCATAACCATTTCTAGAATGGTAATTTCCCTTATTTTCTGCTGTGCATCTTGGCAGTAAATACAGACAGAAGTTCTCCCTTCACTGTCTCATCTTATTTTTCTGTTTATTGTTGCTGGAAAATTGTTTCCCAGGTTTGATTATTAGCTAATTCTGTTTGAATGTTTTTGTAAGCATGACTCAGTCTACTCTCATTTTGGTCCAGATCTAAGCCTGGGCCAAGTCAAACTAGACTTGTTTTTATATATATATTTTTTTGTCCAGTGGTCCCATTGGTCTTGTACACCATTTTACTGGGTCTTCATGTGAGTAGGCTTTTGCTTTTTTAAAATTTTTTCTGTCTTTGTTTTCAGATGTGTTTTTTTTTCTCATCTGTCTCTCCTCCTTTGTGCATGCAAATAAAACCTAACCCTGAAATGTGAGTTAAACACGTTGAGCCCAAGTTAATTGATTAGTCATCTGTGTGGATTCCCTCCCATGCCAAAAAATATTTTTGAGCCTTTTAATTATAGCTCCAACGTTGATTATATAACTCAAACTTTATTTATTTATTTTAACTGAAAACAGTTTTCTGGTTACTGTCATATACTGTACATTCTACCGTGTAGCTTCTTTTGCTGAGGTAATGACTTGTCAGAGAAGGGTTCTGGTGGCTCTAAATGTTTGTTGTTGTTTTTTTTTTATCTGAAAAGGTTCACTGATATTCACAGAAGGCTGACGTTTGTTACAACTTAATTTAAATTTTTCAGGCTCTGCGCTAACAAGAACACACAAGAACACACTGAGTTGGCCCTGACACTGTTAAGCTCTACCTGCTCCTGCTGTATTTATACGCTATTCAAGGTCTTTGGCTTGGCAGTAGTCTCTGTTTGTTCCACCATCCTCTCTTTCCTCTCTGTCTCTGTCTGGCTGATTCATTTCTGTCAGGTGTTTCTCATTCCTTTGTCTGTCATCTCAACATTTCCACTCTTGCTCTGTCTCTTTCTGAATGATTGCCTGCTGATCCACTTCCAGCAATGCTAAAGATGTTGCATGGAGACTGCACAGGGCTCGCCAATGACGTGCAACATTTTCATACTTCATGTCAGCAGCTCTAAGTCAAGGAAATATGAGTTGAATATTTTAGGGTAATGATTTTTCGAAAACAGTGATGGCAATTAAAAATAGCTTGAAAAGGGACAAAGTAGTGATTTTAGATGAGATTATATTTGTCTTGGTTGCCCATATTTGAGAAATTGATCTAGTGAACTCAAGAAAGAGTTCTCAAGTTCTCAAGTCTGAGCTGACACACACACCCAGCAACCTGAAGCCTTTCATTGGGTGAAGCCAGGGTGTCTCTCCTCCACTGCTGGATCCTGGATCAAGCCTGAAAAGGGTTGGGCAGGCTCTGCCAGGCTCCTGCTCAGCTAGTTCAAAATAAGGTCAGAAATCAAGTGGGACCTAGCAGAGAGCCATTGGGTGCTTCCAGTGAGCTCTGACAGAGGCAATAACTATTAATACCTGCTGCTGATTCCTCTACCGTTCTTCCCCACCCCCCTCTCCCTGCATCCGCCCCTGGGCGCTCACTTAGGAGACTCCACCAGTCCTCAGGGGTGACAAAACAAGAGGAGGTGATTTTTTGTATTGTGTTGACTGAACATACATACTGAAGTCTTGCTGCCTATCTTTTGTTATTTGACTTGGTAATGATAATTAATCAGATAGGGACAGTTCTGGTTTGGCCCTTGAGTGTCCCACATCCTGAGAAATATCAGCAAACTAATCAAATGCCTTGGGTTACTAATTTGTCTTCCAAATGTCCTGGCTTGGGCAGCAGTTGATATGTAACTCTTCATATTTTTCAGAACCTATAGAAACATTGCCATTTTCCTTTCTGCTCATATTCTAATAAGAAAACAGTGAGTTATAACAGAGGTACTAGCTTGATATTTACTTTCAGTTGTATTTTTAAGCCTGTACTTTGCTACTAAAATGCGATTTATTTTATGTGCACGTGTAGTACTATAAATTTATATTTTGCTGTGCAATTTGGGAGAGGCACTTGTTTGTGCATATGTCTCTGCAACCTGGGTTTTCCCAAAGGTAGCACTGTGTTAGTGCAGAGGCCATATATCATGTGAGTAATTACAAGTGACAAAGACTTCACTCCTGACTTTGTCTCCTCGTGTTCTGTGACAGGAAAGCATCGATTACCTGATGATATACCATTATACTGCAGTTGCATATAATTGGGTTATAATGTATATGGAGGAGTTCATGGCCAGTCTGTCTGGATCCCTCTCCTTCTTGTGTCATCTTCAGGCAGATAATCCCTTCTTTCATGTTCACGTTGAGGACTGCATTGTCCCAAGTAAATTGTGAATCTGGTTGGAGGAAAGATATGAAACACAATATATGCTCATAAACACTTGCTGTCAGCCAAGCAATTTAAATACCCGCCACAGGTCACCTAGAGTGCGGCTAGGTAAGTAATACCCCCTGTATCACTTACCTTCTTTGAATCACACATTTGTATAGAAATTTGGGGATTTTATTCAACATCCCTCACACTTCCCCCAGTGGATACATTTCAGATGTGTTTCAATCTTGTGTAAAATACCCACGAACAACTCACATTATCTGCGTTTCCTTTTCTCTCACCAGTCTTTGCTTTCCTCTTGCTTGATCTTTAGGCCTTTGTCATCAGTTCTGTGTCTCTAACTGATTTCTTCATGTGTCATCAGTGTTTCATCATGATGATTTAAAAGGAAATACAAGAAACTGAAGTAACCAGTTGCTGTAATGTAGCTCTGAATGGGAACTGTATTTCAATTCTTAAGTGATTTATGTGGATGCCAGCTGAGTGTTAGTCAGATTAGCTTTTGGGTATTTTCACCACTTCTACAGTTGTCACTTTCTACATTTCAAGCTTTGGATGAAATGTTTAAGCACTTCAAACAGATTCTTGTACCTTTTTCTGTATGCACCTCATGGAGGACAGCCATTTTCTTGCCTCTGAAGATATTTTCTTGGAGGAGCATCTCTGCCAGCCCCCCCACACACCCCCCACCGTCCACCCTCTCTCTCTCTCCCTCTCTCTCCCTGGCCCTACTTCTTTTTCTCCCTCTTTGTCACCAAGCACAAAGGAGCTGTTATCCTTGGGCTACTGGTCGCCATGGTGACTGCTCACTGTGACTCCCCCCCAGCCCTACACATTCCCAAGTTCTGGTCCAAGTGGGTCGGGAAATTGCCCGCTTCTCTTGGCATAAGCACCATTTAGTCCCAAGTTTGATCCTCAACCCAGAGTGTTTGGGTTTTTGTGCTCAAAATGGGGTATTTTGTTATGGAGAGTACAAGGGAATGAGAGTAGTATTTCTCCCTCAGTTGATTTGTTGAGTACTTTAATGATAAGGGGTTTGATTATTTGATTGAGTTGCCTTTCTTCTCGAGTTCACTTGTATTTGTGTTTCTGTGGCTTTCAACTGGTCTGATTTGTTTCTGTCTTTCTGTCTCTTCAGGGATTCTGGGTGGAATGACCCTGTCATGATGCCACAGCCATGCTGCACCCCACGTTTAGGTGACCAAGGAGGGCGTGCCTGGCTATTGGCCAATCACAGGGGGAGCCCCAGTAGAGTTACTTTCGATTCTGGTGTAGAAACATTTCCTCTCAAGAGCCTTGTGCATTACTGACACTCCGCCCCCCCTGGTAAGTTTTACCCTTCAGCTTGATGATTTGATCCAAGTCACTTATTGCAGGCTGGTGTATATTAAATGTCTTTCTTAAACCAACAAATATAATGTGATTTATATGCATCAACAAACTGGTTGCCCAACCAAGTTGTTTGTAACTTCTAATGGTTAAAACAAAACAAACCATTTTTATTCTTATAAATGTATCTAAGATTTATAACAGGAGTGGAATGTCTTCAGTTCTTTTACAGCACTTCATTACACATAAACACACTGTAGTAACTCACTGACAAACTGCCAATCTTTTTATTTCTCCTCAGGTTATAGCTCCTGTGCCCACCTCCTTTACTCCTACTTCCTCTGGAGTCAATACTGTTTTCTGATTACCTATCTGGGGATGTTGGCATTGTTTCGTGGCATCTGCCATGGAGTTAGACAGGTTCCTTTAGTAGGCCATTGTAGACACAACTTCCAGATGTTGTGCCAGATGCAGCTTGTCCACACGGGCAGAATTATACAAGGACGGGCACAGAGGTGAGATACTGATCTTGGGTATTGTCTTATATATTATTCAATTAGGCAGGAGACAAATTAGACTTGTTTTTTATTCCTTGCTTAACTTGCATTATGTACCTTTAGTGAAAAAAGCTGTATTTTCATACTGTTTTCATAAAGCTTGAAGGTTGTCAGAAGAGATAAATACCTGATTTCCCCCCTGCCAACACCAGGACATTGTGAAGTCATGATATCATAGCCATTTAAATTTAAGTGTGAAGACAACAATCGGAGCATACCATTCCTTTGAAGTCACAATAAAGACAGCAGCAAAAAGGGACTCAGTTTTAACTGTTTACTTTAGAGCTGGGGGCATTTTTATCATTTCGTTCTGTGCTTCTTCTGAGGTAAAAATAGGATGGGTGTGTTTGACAACACCTGGCTGAAGTGAGTGTCATCATCAAGCATGTACCAGAACTCAGTGGTGTGAATTGACATGCTGTTACAATGGATATGATTTCATGCCATGTCTATGGCAGTCAGTCATGTGGAGAACTGCAAAAGAATAGAAAACATGCATACAATTACCACCTGTAATTCTGCTCAGTTATGTAGCAAAATTTTCCTTGTGTAATACAATGAAAATGTTAGTTAAAGTGTATTATCAGAACCCAAAGACCCTACATTGCAGATAACAAAAATATTCTTGCAGTGCCCTCTTGTCCTTGGAAGTTTTTCATGCAATTTTATTTTTCCATCACTCATACAGTGTACTGTTAATCACTTTATTTAAATCTGTTCTGAATAGTAATACTGTATTTTGTTCCTCTCAGGTGCTGTGCGGCTCAGCTTCCTGTTTCACACTGTTTGATAATATCACAGCAGGAACTATAGGACTTCCTATTCCTGTGGAACATCTTACTCTGCCTCCTGGCACTTGTGAGGACCTACTTGACCTGTTGCACAAAAGTTAGTCAAGACTCTTATCCTCCAGCATAAAAACCATGCGGCACATTCACGTGGAATTAGCCCACAAAAAGGCTCCATTAGAGCTTCCAGCCCAGGAGGGGGACCTGCCTCCACCTACAGCCCCAACACAGGGCCTAGACCCTGGGGTCAGACCAGGGGCGCCTAGACACTTTGGTCAGGAGGAGTTGCGGCTCCAAAAGGTCTACCAGCTCTCCATTTTCTCCCAGCTGGGGGGATTTTCTACCTCCACTGAATCCCACACTGATGCCCAACAGAGGCCTGTCCGCTTAGGCGTAAAAAGGGGGCTAGAGGAGCCCCAGTTGATCCATAAGCGTCCTCACCTAGGAGACTCTTCAGACAGGGAGGCACTGGAGGGAGGAGTGCTTTGTGGGCCAGCCCCAGCTCAAGGTGTTGGGATGGGGTTAACGATGGGCCCTGGTGGGCCTGGTCCTGTATATTCTTGCACACAGATGGAGCACAGAGACTCTGAGGGGGGGCTCTCGCCCAGGTCTCCACCCCTCTCCCCAAGTCACAACCCCTCCCGACGCCCAACTCAGCACAATCACGATAAGCCCATTCCTGATGTATTTGCTCCACTCTCACCTAAATCACCCCCAATGTGTGACCCACATGGCCATCTCTGTGATCAGGGCCTCTCCCTCGGAAGCTCAGCCAGGACTGAAACTCCTAACGGGGGTCGCACACCCACCTACTCACTAGGTAGCCCTGGAAATGAGAGCTGCACTAATGGCTCATCTGGAGGCCAGCCCAGCCCCCACTTATATGAAATGTCCACATATGAGACTCCCAACCCTGCCAGTCCCACCAGCCCTCCAGGTCCTTTCTCCCCCCCACACCACACAGAGCTGCAGGAACCAGGGGAGGCCACCGAATGGGAAGTTGGACTTGAATCCTCCCCACCCGAGCGAAGTGCCACCCAGGCCGCTTCTTCCTCCTCCAATGGCCTGGCTTCCTGGGAGAAAACACCCAGCAGTAACGGCCACCGTCTATCCTCTGGAGGCCACTGGCCAGCCAAAAAGAGGCTGCTGTCCCCAAGCGATACAGGGGAGTCATGTTCGGAAGATGAGGGACCCTCCACATCCAAGAGAAGCAGGCTGTCACTGCTGGCTCCAGGACTTGGCCCTGCCTCATGCCGCAGCACTGATGCTAAAGCTGCCCCTTACTGGAACCACCTGCTGCCCTCTGCATGGGACCGGCCTAAGGTTAGCACACTCACATACATACACAAACACGCATCATACATCTCTCTTGGAAATTAGCTTTGAGCAGTCCAATTTGCCAACAACTGCATCAGCCTACAGTTCCAACTACTGTACTAGCTAATTGCTAAAATGAACTATTAGGTTACAAGACAATACCACCAAGCCATATTTAAACCACCAAATTTATCAGTTCTCAGTACTGTTGGAGGCAGAAACACTATTAGCTGCTCTGAGAGAAGTAAAGAACCTCCAGTTTGATTGAAAGAGTCTAAAATGCCCACATATAACAAAAGACAGAAGGACAGAATTTAGAGTTGACAAAAATGGGTTTCTTTAATGACCAGATGATAGTTTTCCAATGCTAATAACTACAAAAGAGAGATGTTAGAAAGAGACTTAGGGTGATTTTATTGTAGCATAAATTAAAAAATCAGCATATGCAGATTTACATGCAAATACTATGCTTTTAGACCCCAAACCATTTAGGCCCCTACTATGTGGAAGCTCTTAAAACTTTGAATAAGGAATAAGGAGTAGTTGTTCAAAGTAAGTGGCTGATTCATTCAGATATCTGTGAGCCTTGACAGTCCTAGAAAAGAGGCTGATGCATAAATAAAGAGAAACTAAGAGAACGAGTGATGGCCGGCTCATTATCACACCACGCTGGAACAGGCTGAGTAGCTCCAGAATAAAGCCCATTGAGGGAGGATCCATTGTTCTCCAACATGAGTGTACTGTGTCTCTCACACACACACGCACACATAACCACACACAGACAAATACACATATACATACATCCTGCTTAAAAAATGGTTCTGGAAGTGATTTGGCCATTTTTTTAAACATTGGGAGGCCAGAAAGAGCTTTGAGTGTGTGGGTTTGCGGGATGGGGAGTGTGCTAATGGTGACAATAGGGTTCACTAGTTCACTAGTTAGGTTTCATACAGTGGTGGGTTCACTGTGACAAGAGGTGCTCAGTGTTTGTGTCAGGGAAGCACAGGGAGAAAACAGACAGATGTAAGAAAGACTCAAGGACACAAATCAGGGACAGAGAGAACAGTGAAAGGAAGAGAGAGCAAGGCTAAACAGTCACAAGTGATAGTTTTGTAAATAAAGGTTAGAAAAAGGTATTCAAGAGACACAGACAGGCGAGACTGGATATAAAATGTTGTATGTGATTTTGATCGAGTGTGATGATGAGGCGACCAGCTGACAAAGAGCTTTAAGCTTGGTAGAGAGCCAGTACGAAGCTAACCATGGGTGAAACATTTGCTGCGAGCAAATGGCTAGCAGGTAACACAGGGGCGGCTAGGGAGGAGTCTTCTGACAGTTGGGTGGCCTTTAGGATGAGTGGCAGCCTGGAAATGGGGAATATTTGTGCACATGACACAACATCCAGCAGTCAATGCTCAGTAAGTAAGAGGACACCTGAAATACACAATTACTCATATAGATTTCTCTCATAGGAACACAGAAACACAAACACAGCCATTCATTCTTTTTTTAAAATATATTTTAAACAATTAAAAATTTTCAGTTCAGATCTTTGTGAATAGTTAAGTAATAAATCAGAATATTAATAGACAAAAACAAATCATATTTTTTTGTCATCTCCTTGTCTAGACTGCCACAGACTGCACAAGATCAGGGAGACGACTAAAAAGTGGGCTGCGGTTGAAAAGGTAAGTCATCCATCATAGTCAATCAAGTTATATACCATGATTAAAAATATCAAAATAAAATGACAAGATCTACTAAAAAGGGATTAAGAGAGCAGGATTCAAAGTTTAGCAGGTTTGTATGTGTAAATCCAAGCACACATGTGGATGGATGAGAACAGTTCAATGTCAGTCAGATTGACTGCAGCAACATAAACACAGGGAAAGGAGGTGGGAGTTAGGGTAGGTTGTATGTTATTCTAAATTAAAGGGTTTTGTGTCTGGAGTTGAATACTCAGACACACTCAGAGGCATGTGACATGTCGGTTAAGACAAAATTAGTGTAATCTTAACCGCTAACCACCAGTCTATTTTGTGTGTGTTTGTGGTCATATTCAGTCGGCAGCTGCGCAGCGGCAGACACACAGACACCGGCCGATCCACACGTTCCAGCTGGCCCTCATCTTCCATCAGCAGATCACTACTCGGCAACTTTGAGGTACAAATTTTGACTATTACTTTTAACAACTTCCAGAGACACAAGTGGCTGCAGGTCAAAGATAATCCTGTCTCATTTTCTCGTGTTTCATGACTGTTGAGCCCTGCTCTTTCTCTTCAAGTCTTCAGTCTTTTCACTGTTCTCTCTGTCTCTAATTTGTGTCCTTGAGTCTTTACATCTGTCTGTTTCTAAATGTACTTTCTTAACACATACACTGAACATCTCTAGTCATAGTGATCCCATGTGTATAAAAGCTAGCTAATTCCATGCCAAGATGCAAACTTAATGACCTAAACCTTTGTCAGGAGGAGCTGGGGAGAGCCTCGGTTCTGCAATACCATGAGGACCAATTTTAAGATTTTGGAAAGTTAAAACTTAGATTAAGTCTTGACTATACCAATGTTCAAGGAAGATCCAATTTTGAACTTTATTTATTTGCTCAAGCTAAAATCAAACAAACTTAGCAATTATGTTGAAATAATAGTGTACGGTAATGTGCAGGGGCTCATAACAATAATCTATATCAAACATTTTCAAAGAAGACTTTAATGAAGATGGAATTTTAACCTTTAATAAGCTGCATAATATTGTAAAGCTATTGCTGCTGTTTTTCCACTATGCCCTGTTTAATCTGAATATCACTGAAAAAAACCCAATTGTCTTGGTCTTTCCAGGCCTTGCTGTTTTTCTAACTGTTGCAGAGCCTCACCCAGGATTATAAGAACAATAAATGCAGAACATAAGTCAGCGCCAAAATGACATGGTTGATATGTCCAACATATTTGATTTACTCCTTAGTGTAGCTAATTTAAAGTCAGCAGTGCTAATATAGCAGTTATAATATATTGGGATTAATATGAGATAAAACAGGCTCACGTTATTGTTGGCCAGTAGATGCATATTTTATTACACTGCTTTGGTTTCAATTAAAATAAATAAGTAAAATTAGATTTTTTTATGGATATGGTCCAAACAACTCCACAGTGCAGCAGCAGCCTATCTCTAATAAAGAGTACAGTATAAACAGTTTTAAGGGGCTCCTGGTCTTGACTATATATGCTCTTCTCTTTGTCTTGCGTGTTGCAGGAGTCCATACTGAAGGGACGATTCTCTCCGTCTGGTCAGATTGAAGGCTTCACAGCGGAAATTGGTGCCAGTGGCTCCTATTGCCCACAGCACGTCACCCTGCCTGTGCAGGTGACATACTATGACATCTCAGAGCACAGCGCGCCCTCACCTTTCCTGGTCAGTCTGCGTATACATGCATCCGTTAGATATTCTTTGTTTGTGTGTGATTATGTGTGTACTTAGTCAGGCACAAACTATAAGCCAAACAAAAACCCAGTGCTGTTTATTGCACATGGCAAGTTTGTTTGCTAGTATGAAAATAAAACACTCACTGAAAGAAAAACGAAGCAAAATTAGAGATCAGAGCAGTTTTCCAGAACAATAACAAATGCAGAATTGGCTTCAACAGCATTGAGCTCCTTCAAAACCAGATGTAAAAAAAATATGTGGTATGTTTTTCCCTTTATGTGTATATCATAAAGCATTTTTCCACATCAGTACTAGACATTATACATTATCAGATATGTAATCATGTAGGACCAGCACATACTTGATGAGGTAGGACCAGCATTAATATGTGCACAACTTTAGTTCTACTCAAAAGAAGTCTTGAATCACGTCTGCTGTTAAACTGGGCCATTTGGAAACCAGCTGTTTTCACTTTCTTAGCTTCATGCCTCCAGTCGACTTTGAATTGCTGTGTATAAAAGTGGTGAATGTTGTGCCTCTTTTGATTCAGTTCTTTGAACTGTCAATTACATTGAACATAATATAACATATTGTGTAGCTGCCTTTGTAACTGCAGCATAATGTAATTATTTCAGAGCCTCTGCGCTTTCATTTAGGATTGCTGTTTTTCTGTGTTTAGAATTAGTGATGATGGTTCTAAATGCATAAAGGACAGATGTGTGTCATCAGTGGATCAAACCAGAAATGAAAATTACTATTGTAATACCACAGCTCCCTAAAAGTTTCATTTCAGAACATTTAATCCTGATCCTGATGTAAAAGTTCACACATGAAAATGTGCCACAGATTACTAGTTCTATCATTACGGTAATTGAGGATGTTTATTCTGTGCCATGTCTCTGTCTCTTTCCCTGACAGGGTGTGATTTCCCTTGAGCCTCTTGGAAAGAAAGGATACAGCATACCCAAAGCAGGGACCATTCAAGTGGTAAGTCTGTCATTTTAAGCTCATTCTTTGCACAGGAAATGGCCAAATTGTCTACAAAAATGATGATGTTGCGGTTTTCATAATATAAGGATCAGGTACTTGTCATTGCAAGATTGAAACTGTGTGTATGAATTTTTTCACTCAGTTTGTGGGTTCAATCAGGAAAAATAACCTTTTTACACTTGAATTAAAAACATTGCTAATTAAATTAAATTTTAGCCATTTGAATTGCTGACTTTGGTCTGATATATCTCCTCAGACCTTATTTAATCCCAACAAAACTGTGGTGAAGATGTTCCTGGTGACTTACAACTTTGGCGACATGCCTGTCAATCACATGACCTTCCTGCGCCACCGTATCTTCCTGGTGCCTGTAGAGGAGGGGGTTGAGGGGAAAGGCGAGGCGTCTCCAGGGGGAGGAGCGCAAGACAGGAAGAAGATTCTCTGCTACCTGATACATCTCAGGTAGGGCTGAGGTTTCAGCTGTCTGCATCGCCAAGAGTTTGATGAGATGATTGATACCACTCTTATAATTGTACAGCAAACATGAAGCTACAGTCAGCAACAGATTGGCCTGGAAACAGGGAGGAGCTGCTAGCCTAGGTCCATCATTGCGCCCCACTAAGAAATACTTGTGCACATAACTCTGGAAGGTGGCTTTTACGTTTTACGTTTGGACCGAGCCAGACTCGCTGTTTACCCCCATTTCCAGTCTTTATGCTAAGCTATTCTAACCAGCTGCTGGCTGTAGCCCAGTTTTAAATGGACAGATATGAGTGGTATTGATTTTCTCATCTAACTCTTGGCAAGAAAGCCAATGAGCATATTTTCAAAGTGTCCCACAAGTATTCATTTACAGCTTTGTTTCAGTTACTTCAACAGTTTTATTGAGTTAAAACAAAGTGTTTAGCTAACACACTTCTGGTTCTTTCCTTTTCAGATTCCAGAGCTCCAAGTCTGGGAAGATCTACTTGCACAACGATATCCGGCTGCTATTCTCCCGCAAATCCATCGAAGTGGACACGGGGATCCCTTATGAGCTGAAATCTTTCACCGAGGTGCCACGAAACCCCAAATACTCCCCCCGCGTGTGACCCCAGACCCTTTGACCCTCCCCAATGCCAACGCAGCCCCTCCTGTGCTTCCTAAAGAGGAGGGAGGGAAAATGACAGACTTCTAGAATGATGGACAGAAAACTTGATAAGACTGAAACATGCCACATGTACACATATGACACATTGTTGGTCGTTGGAAAAGCCCCACTTTTAATGCATTTATTCTCCATTGAAAATTCAGATACAGATATAAAATGTCACTCAACCAAACATGGCATTCCTTGTATCTTCCATTCACTGACCATAGTAAAGATATTAGAAATATTTGTGTAGGTGCAAATTAGCATGCATGCAGTCAAAAGCAGGACTTTTCCAACACCTTTATCTGAACAAAGAAAGAAATGCACAAACACTGACACACACACCAAAAACAGACCGACAAGACTCATGCACAGCACATATTACATGCGTCACAGCTGAAACACTTGGTGGCGGCTCTGAGTTCAGTGTTAACATGCATGCCTTGTGACTTAAACACCTGAATTTTCCTCTAGTGCCATATCACACTGTCCTTCACTCTGCCTGCAGCTCTAACCGTCTCATTGGACCAATAATTTCCACAATTTTGGATTTGACAAAAAGCCACAAACACAGAAGCACATCCCCGATTGTGGGGTGTATAAGATGATTACCCTCCACCCAACTTTTGCACACACTGAGCAGAGACACAAACACGAGTGAAAGTGAGGGCTGAATTAAAATCAGCCATCTTGATTGGATGTCTTACCACTTAACACACAATGAAAACCACACCAACATGATTTGACCAAACTTAACATTTTCTTAACTTTCACTTATCATGGTATAGACCACCATGTAGACTTCAAGGCAGGAGGATTGTACCATGTCAAGACAAACAGGGGAATTCAGTTCATTTTATGTAGCCAGACTGAGGGACACTGTGCTGTTTTCTTTTTTTCAATTCTTTTTTAATTCTGTTCAGAACAGTCTGATGTTGGAGCAGAAAATGAAAAAAAAAACAAATTGTAGTATTTTTAATTTATGTTTTCGCAAATGTCTTAATAAGCAATATACTGCACAAAGTAGAGTGTGTTTTTCAACCGGACGAGCTTTCTCTCTGGAGGTGGAGGGCGAAACAGAGAAAGCAAAGAATTGAGAGTGAGGGAAGAAATGGGAGGAGGGAGGGATGATGGGGGGGGGGGGGTATTTAATATGGGGAAAAAGTCTATGTATATTTAAAAGAATAAACTCTGCGACTAGTGGGTAGCACCTGTGTTTTTTGTTTTTGATTGACAGACATTGTGAAAATCTCACTTCTTACCACATCACCACTGATACTGCACTTTGGCTTTCCTCTAGATTGGTATTTGTACAGATATTGACCCATTAGATATGACTATAACACACTGAAACAAATATTTTTTATCATTATATACCAGACAGATATCCATTAGGCATTTTGTGCTGTAATTGGTGTCGCTTTCTCCTCTATTTTTGAGTACAGTCTTTATGAGAGCAGTTTCATGTCATAGTATCATTCAACTGATTTTACAGGCTGAGTAGAACTAACCATGACCAGTAATCTGAAGGTCATCTGTGAAATTGGTGGTATGCTTCTTTAAATCCAGTCAGTTTTCTTCAAAACAGTTTATTTTACCAGCCACCCCTACTTGAGACAAACCAGAAATCTGTGTCACACTACAATATTTTAGTTCAGCTGTGTAAGAATTATCTGAGAAAACATCAATAACAAGATCATTTTACAAAGGAGGTAATGTTCCATCAAGCTTACATAAGTTGTTTATTTACAGCACTCGAGCATGAGCTTTTCTAATTGTGCATGCATGTGTTTTGATAATAGCAAATTGGAGACATAACGTCAGACCCTGGATTCGGGTATTGAACATAATATAAAGGAGGCAGCTGACTAACAGTCACAAAAGCATTTCTTTTTGCAGACTGCTTAAAAATCAAAACAAGAGGAACTCCCTCACCCCTTCCAGCTCTGGCTGCACCACTGAAACTGCTCAGTGGGTAGGGTTATAGGAGCAGACAGTCTTTGGTTGTTCTGGGAAGTTCTGCAAATATTAACGTGAAACTGTGTCAAGTTGCTCACTCAGTGTAGCTGAAAAGAGAATCCATGCTCTGTAAATATTCCCCTACTAAAAATACTAAGGAACATCTATATATATCTTACTAACAAAACAGGCAGTCCTTCTGCAACACACTGCTCATAATATAATGAAAGTTTGCTGGAAGATAAGATAAAAAAAAAAGGCCTGATCCTGAACTTACAAAAAGATTTAGTGTCTTCTAACAGGGTCATTGCATTGGTCTCCAAGATGGTGTGATTCAAACCGCACATGTCCATTACTTTTAATTCATATCTTCTGTTCCTATCCTCTTCCAAGTAGTCATGATTAACTTAATGAATATGAATGTTGCTGTTTTTGTGTCTGGCACATATGCTGGCATATGCTCAATCTGACATATGCTGCTAAATGGTATTCAAATTCATATGACCCACATAGTAGCAATGTTCAGTCAATCAAGAACCAACGGAGCCCCCCACCTTTCTTATTTTGTGAGGGGGGTGTATGGTTAAAAATAAACGAATCCACCCACCTCTCTCATCACCAACCCACACAGACACACAGTTATTCATTTACACACCAGTGCTACCCCTAAGTTGTGCTTCTACAGCGGCTCGAAAGGCTCAGATGGGTGTGACTAACGCTGTAAATTTTAAGCAGAGGGAAGGGGGTTGGATAAAACCAGCAGTCCCTGAGAGACCAGTGTTTACATGAGAGCCCAAATAGGAAAGAAAGTTAAGGAACCCGTGAAGCCAGAAAAGAACAGTCTTTCATTCTTCTTCTCCTTAGCTTTTTTTTTTTTTTTTTTTTGTCTTAACTGTTCTTCATTATACCTGACTATCATGTAGGCTTAACAGCAATATTGACAGTGTTATCTTAAGGTGGAACTATTAAATTATGGCTGATTTGGGTGGGTTTGAACGCCCAACTGTTAGTCCATTTTTGTGAGACCAACATTTAGGATCCCAAGTGCTGATTTGGCCTCTGGGATTGACTCACAGCATTTTTTTGACACCTGGTGGCAACTTCTGGTATTACACCCCACAGGCCTGCAGCAGGGCATGAGTCTGCAGTGGATGTAAGTGAAGCCCAAAATACATGTCGGTTTTTAATGAGGTGAAGCCTCTGTTTTTGACAAGTGCTCTCAGTATATAAATGATTTACCTATATGACACACATTAGCATCAGTAATAATGAGAAAGATAAAAGTTAGCTGCTGATGACATACAAACTCTATTACATTTAACATAATCAAGATAGAAGAGTGGGACATTTATTTGCTAATGAAAACAGAGATGCCTTTGTCTTATATAAGCATATGGCAAGATAAGATGATGTCTGTCAGAGTCTTCATTGCATTTGCCCATGGCTCTTTCTCTGTTATTGCTTTAATGAATCTTGTGCAGAAAGACAAAGTAGAGAAAAATGTGTGTTGCCAAAAATTATGCTTTAAACCTATGCAACTGAAAGTAAACGTTAACAGTTAAAAATAACCACAACTATGACAGCAACAAATTGCAACAAAATAGTTCATCTTGTCTTATAGTTCATGAAAAATACACATACACACTGAATCACCTCACTTAATATCATCCATAAAGTCACATCATCACCCAGATGATTGGTGCTCATTGGCTGCAGGTCCCTGTCTTCTTAACAAAAAAATCCCTGAGTGAGTGCAGTTTCTCCTCCTCGCCTATATGACATCGAGCAGCATGTGGGCAGCACCGTCAATGGCCTGGCTCAGGACTGACAGGTGGTAGTGTACTTTGTCCCAATCATTTGACTGACCTGATGACTCAGCTTTGTCATAGGCATCAGCCAAACCTGGGAAGGTTGGCTGGCCAGCACTACTTGAGGCCCAGATAACATGCCTGTGTGATGTGAAGGGAGAAAAGAGAAATATAACAATGAGAGGCAGCTGAACAATTAACAGGGATGTGCTTAGTCACAATGAAGCAGATAATCACTGTCATTTTCCCTTCAGTGCCATAAGGAGAGGAATGTAACAGAGAGAGGAAGAGACAGAAAAGATTTTTCAAAGAAACAGAGCTGTGAGAATACTTATCAATACAGCATGTAAGAAATAAAAGACAAGAAGTCGATTTATAATGAAAGCTTCACAGGTGTCTGCACAACAAACCTTGTTAGCAGCTCTGTCAGGCTGTATTTAGTCACAGTGGCCTGAGCTAAGGTCAGCATGCTAACATGCTCACAGTGACAATATACAGCCACAGTTGTCAACCTGATGGTGACACTCGAGGAAAAGTCAAGGCATCTGTGAACCATGAATGTCTGTTCATAAATTCATGTCAATCCATTGATCCCTCCCCACCCCTGCATTTCTCCTGCTCTCTTTGCATGCATTTGCCTTGCAGCTTTCAAGTAAAGTGCACATATCAAACTACACATGGCAGCTTAATTCTATTTGCAAATAGTGCGCAGACATGAGACTGGCAAATCATCTTCTAACCTGTATCCGTATTTATCTGGGAAGGCCAGAGGGTTCAAGAAAGCCCGGTCCAGCAGCATGAGCTGGTCGTTGATCATTCTGACCTTCAGCGGACTGAAAGAAAGATGAGAGAGAGGAGGGTGATATGCATTAATTTTTACGTGGAAAGCAGAGGAGGTAACAATATGTCTGTGTATGTATGATTGTGCTCTTACGTTTCATTTGCCAGGTCTGAACTATGAATCACCTCGTCCAAATGACTAGCTGCACTGGCGAAAGCTGGCCACTGCATGTTTTAATGGCTCTGAAACCAGACACAGATCATTGTAACCTCTCAGCAAAATTTTCACACTCTCTAATCTCCTGTGGCTGCTTGGTCAGTTCTGTCCTTAGGCGCAAACTGAAGACAGACTATTATCACTTTTGTCATGTGTTTTTCTGCTATAAAGAGCATTTTGATTCATTTCAGGATAAAAATCGGGGGCATTGTTAAACTTAGGTCCAACAGTTATCCCTATTGCTTGGCCCAAGATAGCAGAAATTCAAAACCTTGAAAATATAATACTGTCCCAACTGAAACATTAAACTCTAAACATGACTGCAGTATTCTCTTGCATCATTGAGGCAACTCAAACTGTCTTGTTCTTACCCATGGATATATTCCTAGCTTTTAGTTGATGTTGATACAGGTCAATTGCTGTTTTGAGGTATTCTTCCAGACTCTCAGCATAGTCACTACAATTTAATGGCAACACCAAGCTGTCAGCCAATCGGATCAAGATGTTTCCTGCTGTCCTGCCAGTGGCTTGGTGACTCGTGAACCCTGAGAGAACGAAGGGATAGAATGAGATGTTATACACCACAGGAATTGTTGGGGATTTTTTTGTTGTTGTTGTCTTTTCAGTTGTCAACAGAAGAGTGAGAAATTAATTGTAAAACATAAAAGAAAGTGTAATCTACTGTTCCATAACAGGAAAAAATGAAGGACTGTTATTTCTACCATTGACTGTGGCTGTGCAACAAATATAGAACAAGAAAATTCAATATAACAAGAGAGACAGCGCTCACCAGGATCAATGAACTTTGAGGCATAGTCAAAGGTGTCGTATGCTGTGTGGTATGCAGGGTAAATGCGAGCATTTGTTTTACTCTGTGTGAAGAAAAATATCCATATGATAGGAGTTACATGGCTGGGTAAAAGAACTGAGTTTAATTCTGAATTTTATGCCAAAAAACTGCCATAGATTGAAGAGAACTCACATTGTAATCAGACAAAATCTATTAAGTCAAAGGACAGTGACTTTCATACCCTGTCATATGTGTAGGAAATGTCCATCGAAGTGATTCCCAGGTAATGGACAAAGGCAGCATAATCACTCCCTGCACCTGACAGATACCCCACCCTGTCAATGGAATACAGAAAACAAAAAGCATTTATTTATTGATTTATTGCATCAATTTAATGATTTGTTGACAGACCTGAGACTTCAGAGGGGGTACACACTGTATATTTCAATATGAACACATTCAGGATGCAAATCACCACACAACACAGTTAATAAACCATGTACTGTATGGAAAGAACAACTCAGATTGAGCTACTTTTCAGCTGCACACAGTTACATACAGTATAGATCCCCATGTTATATTCATACTTCCTCTGTTGGCCATCTGATACAGGCTATACACAGTTAACCAGCTAACCATTTTCTGTTTCAAATATCCAATCACAAGCCAGTTCCTTAAAAACTCATCAATCCATCATGACTAAATTTTACCTAGGAATGGTTCCATGGGCTGGACTTGTCTTGTTGGCATATTGTATCCAGTTGTCGTAGACAGACATGGAGTCCAGTCCAGGTGCATCGACCTAGAGGACAAACACACTTTAATGTGACAGGGTCCTGGTCAAGTTACAAAAACAACAGAAGCACCTAACATGTGATTGACAAAAGACTTTTTTTGTTTGTTTGTTTTTTTAAGAACTGACTTGTTTTGCAGCTGTGAAGATGACATTCTGTACTGATGGCATCCCTGAGGCTCTGAGGGTGGCATTGGCTGAGAAACAGAAGATGAATATTTTAGATAACCTCACTATTAACTTAAATTAAATCAATTTCCAAGGCACAACAATTGTGGCCAGTGAACACAACCTGCAGCAGCAACAACTGTAGGAATCCCTCTTCATGAATGTAATATTTTGTATGTATATTTTTCTGGAGTGGTTGCCTCTGTCCAGGTGAAACCAGGGACTGAGACTATTACAAGGCATTAGATATTTATTTTTCTCCTGACAGCTTCTCACCAAAAACAGCTATATCCACATTGATGTAAGCAACGGTGCGTTCACTGAGTTTGGTGAAGTATTGCTGGAGAAAAGATGAGAAAACAGTCAGATTTGTGAGTGTAGGTAAATATACAAGCAATACTTAAAACAAGCTATATTATTTGCCACTGTAGTGACAATTATGAAATATCTGTAAAGTAGAAAAGAGCAAAATGACTCAATGATGTATATTCATCTAAACTTTGCTGACATTAGCTAACATTAGCCACTATAAATTACTGGTCTTCCTTTACAAAAAAGATACATTTGGCATAAAGGTACAATTATGTACATATTTACCTCCTTGGTGTTGTGTCTTATCTTATAGATTTATTGTAAATCACCTCTGTGTATTCTGCAGACCCAATAAGGCCGAACTCCTCCGCCCCCCAGCTTCCAAAGATAATGGACCTACGAGGCCTCCATTTGCCTGCCACAGACAAGAACAGAAATGTTTTTTTTTGTTTGTTTGTTTGTTTTTTTTGTTTTGTTTTTTTTAGTTTTTTTTTTTTTTTATCAAGCATCATATACAGTGCGAAACAATCAGAAGCTGTGACTCTCCTCACCCTGCTTGACCATCTTGCCCAGCACCCTGGACAATTCCAGCATGACTGACGTCCCGCTGCTTGGGTCGATGGCACCATGAACCCAACTGTCTCTGTGGTTCCCGTAGATTACATACCTGTCTGTGTATGTAAACACACACACGGTACAAACACAGAGCAGCCACAGATTAATCACAAGATAAAAACAGATATTGTCATATGGCTGACTTGTCTTTGGCTACAAGTCTCACCTGGCTCCACACTCCCTCTGATAACGCCCATCACATTAGCGGAGCTCCTCACCTCTTCATAGTTGAAAATGTCCAGTTTCACATCACTGGAACAGAGGTTCAAGTTCAGAAGTGTGAAGCAACAAGGAAGACAGACAAATAGACTTTCCACTGAAACACTGCTGTTGTTTATGGAAGACTTTTGCACTTTCCTGTTAATTTTTATCTGTCTTCCTATCTGATTTGGAAGCAACTGCCACTCCCCTCTGTTGTAACACGATTTATTCATGACTTATTTTGATGAAACAAGTCGATTGCTCAGTAAAAACAATTACTATTACTCCTAGTTCAGATTTCAATGCAGCTACTCCCTGAATATGTCTGGTAGTTGACAACCTGTTGTTGAATGTGGATGTATGTTTGAACCCTGGACCGCCAAAGTTGTAGGTGCAGCTGAATGATCCCTGCCATTCAGATGGAGCAGCTTCTCCACCCAGCTCACTGAAATGTCCAAAAGGAAAAGAAAAGTTACACTTTTAATTCAACTATTTTGGGCTGTATTAATTCCACACGTTTCTCTCATCTCAGACCAGATTAATATGTAGGCATCCTCAAATCCAATTGGCTGAATTGGAATAGGAGGGATTCCTGTAACGTTCTTGGCTGGAATTCTGTAGGTTTCCTCTGCAAAACACAGAATCATTAGTTAATTCAGGTTTTTGTTTCTGAGAGGTTTATGGAAAAGTTAAATATTGAAATAAAAAGGGTAAAAACCTGGTTTTATCTTTAGTTTGTAGCTGTTGTAAAAGTGGCCCCTAAGATAGTATTGGAGCCAAAGTGCGGCGATAGTAGAGTAAACACGCAATAAAAAAAGAAAAGAAAAAAATGCTACCCACAGCTACTGCTTTTTACGCAAGTCACTGGTTACCTTTGGCAGCCAGGTAAGGCGTGAGCATGTCTCCATAGTGATTCTTAAAGGATCCTCTCTCTACACCAGAGGGCGGCAAATACCAGGAGTGAGGATAAGTCTCATTGATATCTGACATGAGACCATCGTTGATGTCCAAAGGGTCTGTGTAGACGAGCACACCGATGATGCCATAGGGTGCTGCATTGATGGCCTGGATGAGACCCACATGGCATTTGGGAAACCTTATTAATTTACACATTAATCTTTTCATTAAATGTAATAGACATTCCCACCTGGAAGCTTCCAGTACAACCATTATTTTACTATTTCACGCTATTTAACAGTGACAATACTCATGTGACATGCAAGCTTGTCCAAACCTTTTAATGTTTGAGTTTCATATCTGTCTTTGTGTTCAGTTTTCTCAGTATTGACTACCTATGTCATCTGGGTTTTGTTGATTAAATTATCAGTAGCAGATATCAGGGGGAATGTGATTCAAACTGTTGTAGTAAATCCTCCTTACATAATGCTCAATTGATAATTTATGCAGTGTAAAGATTCATGATATTAATATACAGAATCTGTGGTTAAAGAGTAATAGCTTTACATACAGAAACAGCACAGTCACGCTGTTGTAAAGACAACTCTGGCCCATAAAGACTCTGATTTAGATTTGTTAGATGGCAAACTAGTGACATTATAACGTGTTTGTCCTCGAAACCTTTTACTGTCTCAATAAAACATGTTTAAAGATTAGAGGTGTTGACTATATGGATGACACTTGTCAAAGCACTAAAAGCTCACTAGCTCAACTGCCACTTTGGGCACAGATCTTTTATTGTTTTGCCTCAGTAGATTGTTTTTGACCAAACACAAACTTGATTGTCATGCAGAATTAATCCTGTGTATAACTCACTTTAGCTGCTCTTCCTGCTCCACCATATCTGGTGATAGCAATGGTGCCATTAAGGTCAATTGTCCGGTTCAACAGCTCATAGTCACTTGGTTTTCCCTGGTTGGCATAAACCAGTTTCCCCTAAAACCATCAGAAAAGTAAAACAATATGTCAACAACAGCAACTCAAGAAGCAACCAATTGCTGTTATGACTGGATGATGTGATCTTTTTTATTCCACAAATTTAAATAATCACAGCTGCTTTTTCCCCAAGAAATATATACACTGTATTTTCTGATTCTCAAAAACCTCAATTCCATTGAAAATCCTTTCATTACACTTGAGTGCTTTTCTGTGATTTCAAATACAATGCTGACTATGCATCCTTATCTTATCATTCTTTATTACAGCCTCCGTCATCCCCTCTAATATAGATGGGCACAGATAGTAATATTACATGTTGGTTTGTCTTAACAGATGGGCACTTGTTATTTTATTGACTCAGTCCACATCACAACTTATAATGTTATAAATACTTGATAAGACATGCAAAAGGTTTTGGCCTTGAAGATGCCATACCGTTTTGTGGCACCAGTAAACTAGAGAGAGTGAAACAGCTAAAACAGATCCAAATTATTGTTCTTTGTGCTTTCTGTCTGGAACATTCGATTCTATTTAATGTCATCATTTTATTTGCTCATTAGGGTGAGAGTTTCCTGGTCTTTCTTTGATCACCACTACCGTCAAGTTATTGCATGGCCACAGATATTCCTGTGAGCCTATAATGAAAGTGAATAAAAGACAAATTACAGATAAATGTCCCTTATCTGTCAGAGGACAAGAGAAGTTAAGAAAGAGGCCTCAAAGGTTATGACAGGTAAATATGTGGCGTGTGCCAGTGAGGCAGAGAGGCAGAGATGTGACAGTCATGTGATTTTTTATAGTTTCAGTGAATTATTTCCTGGAATGTATATATGACTTATTTAAACAGGCAGTTTTGTTCGTTATTCATCTACCCATCAATGTACCTCGGCACAAACACACAAAAAAATACTGGGTGTTTCTTGCAAGACTGAATGGTCAGTGATTGTTGATTGTTTAAACAGAGATGTAGCTTTTTACCTTTGGGTGTCCTGCAGGAGAGTATGCAGCGTATGGACTGAACCACCTCAGGATCTTCTTGGTCTGCAGTATAAGGCTTCTCTTTTTCTCTGACAGTGTGCAGCACAGCATCAGATGGGGTCACTGAAATTAACAATTCATGGTGACTGGTCTGCTCATAAGTAAGTGAAACTTACTGGCAGAATGAATCCTCACTATTCCCCAAGTTAATTCCCACACATTGAGGAACCTGTTTACTCACCTACAGTGACACTATTGGGGTTCTTAGGGTCAGGAAAGGACAGGTAGACCATATACTCCTCTCTCCAGGCCTGGTCCAGACCACTTTCAGGGTCCTGCCATCTCTTTAACATAAACTTAACAGTCTGCTCATCTCCAGCTGTGGTGGCCATATGAGGCACTTTTGTCAACTCCCTGAGTAACACAAGAATAAAGAAAAGTTTGATTCAATAATGTGCAAGATATTGGCAAAAAACAAAATGTGGGTCCTTGGGGAAACAACACAGTGACCCTACAGTTTTCAGGAAACCGTCCAGAATATGTTATAACAAGAATCTCATGATGCTCAATGAATCCTATTGAACCTCATAAGAACTCAGATTGGCTCTAAGTTTTTGAAGCCCTTTCATAATACACCTTTTTCTAATTCACACAGACAATGTTTTTTGGACTTTCTATTTTCACAAGTTTGATCAGCTCACCGTAAGTTTTCTTGAATCTGGATGTTGTCCACCTCAGACAGGAACTTCTCAACAAGACTCTCGTCCACATCCTTTGCCACATCCCTCACCCAGGATGGTGCAGAGCCGCTGCTTTTGGTGATGCCAAAGTGGCCAATAAGGATACCTAAGGTCAGCACAGCAGCGCTACACAGAATCCCAATCAAGACCTTCTTTATCATTCTCCTCCCTGGGATGAGCTCCTCAAGAGAATAGTTCACCTCTTCTTTGGAACTGAATCTTGTGCAGTGAGCTTTCTCCAAAGGTCAGAATGTTTTGGGGACAGGATGTTGCTTACAAACCCATTATGTAAGAGAAATTTATTGTACCTGATTCCCAAATGATCGCTGCAGAACCAGAGCAGCAGCTGAAGAGACCTCCCATAAGAAAGAGGCACTATCATTGTAAGGTTTACTCATTACTATTTGCAGATGGGATGGACTTTAGCCCTTTGTGTATGTGTGAGGGGTTGTAAATCCATTTATTTTCAATGTCCACACTCACCCTGTGTGAGTGTGCCATAAATATTGGAATTTCATGTGATTATCATAAGTGCCTCATTTATTGGTTTAATTTAACTTTAAATGAAAAGTGACCGTCTGAAAAGGATTAAGATGAACGACTTAACAAGAAAACCATCTCCCATTTATTCTTTCAGGGTACTTATCCCTTATGGGTTGATTTAATAAACTCTTTGTTACTTTGGGACTGTTATGTTACTTGAAAAAAAAAAATCATTAATTAAAAGACAATGTATTTTCTTTTAGAATGAATTTAAATGTTGTAGTGTTATGTAGAAGTAGTAGGAACTTCTAACATTTGATTTATAATGATTATCAGTGTTACAAAATGTTAATAGTGTGCTGTGTTGTCACATTCTTTATGTATTTTATGTGTTTTCGGGTATTGACATCTAAGCCGGCATACCTCTGTGTCTGTACATTCATTACAAAACTGTACAGTAAATTAAAAACACTCTGGCAGGAACATATTTATCAAATGCTCTACTCAATACATGAACTAGATCATACGTCTTAACTTTAGGGTTTAAGAATATGGTTATTTAAAAGCCAGGAGGGTTCGTGATGAATTTAAGGGAAATAGAAATGACCATTAATTAAAGCAATGGCACACTCTAGTGGTGAAATATATTATTGCAGACCAAAATAACACGGAACTTCCTGTTCACGGTGAATGTTTCCTGCTATTTCCTACTTAGATAAATTATTGCTCTTTCTTTGTTTCCTACTTTGAACCACCACTAACTGGTGCACTAATGTAACTCTGCGAAAAATGTGTCAGCCGTGAACTCGTAGCTATGCTCTGGTCTGTATAGAAGAAGAATCTTGTTGTCAACTTGCAGTCATGTCACCACAGGTATAGGCACTGGTGTTACAGTGTATGATGGTATATAACACAGTAGAAGACGTTGCCTGTGGTTTCTCCCAGCATGCAATTCCACCTTCAACTGTTTCACTTTCACTCTTGAATTATTTGTGCCGGAGCTTCGTGCAGAGGAAGACACGGTAAGTTGAAAAATATGAAAAAATGAAGTCCATAATCAACCAGATAATGAACTGAAAATGAAAGTTTGGTAGATTATTAATGTTTTCTATAGGGCTTTATAGGAACTTGAATGAATGGAAGTCAATGTGAGATCGAAAGTGTCCCCTTCCCAGATCACCTGTCATGTTTGTGCCTTGTCATTGTCTTATTTTTGGTGTAGTGCAGCAGGAGTTTGATTAACTATGAGTTTTTAAATAAACGAAAGAGATCTTAGGAACGTGACACCTACATGTAAAGAAATGTGGTACTAAATACTCTACTCAAAACGTCGTACTGATTCTTCACTAAGCATTATCCCTGCGACTTTTAAATGAGATTGAACTAGAGAATGCAAAATAAATAAATAATAGTATTTCTGAACAGAATGCATTTCTATGATATTTGTATTACAGGTGAGAGGATCTCCTGCTCTCATTGTCACCATGTTAGTGGCTCCTGTCCTGCTGCTGCTGCTGCTGGTTCCCTTTCCTCCCTCATCAGGAGCACAGCTGCCAAACCAAGGCCAAGCCAAAGACCTCCCCATAGCCACCAACGGTCAGCCCTTCCCCTGGGACCGCATGCGACTTCCCAAAACCATCTCCCCCCTCCACTATGACCTGACCATCCACCCTAACCTGACCACCTTGGATTTCACCGGCGTTGCTCGTATCGAGCTGGATGTGCATGAAGACACCAGCATCATCATCCTCCATGCCAAGCAGATGCAGATATCCAACGTGCTGCTCCTGGCGCCTGAAGGCATCAGGCCTCTTCACGTGTTGGAGTATCCCCATTTCCATCAGCTCGCCCTGCTGTCAGACTCAGTCCTGACAAAAGGGAAGGAAGTATGAAGTTCAGCTGGAGTTTGCTGCCAACTTGTCTGACAGCTACCATGGGTTTTACAAGAGCAGCTACCGCACCAGCAGTGGAGAAGTCCGGTAAGAGCATGAAACTTATTTTTGAGGTGCTGTGTGTATGTGGGATTTTACCACCATCGAATCATTACCAAATTAATTTGTTACATTTGAATAAATGCAGTAAATCAAAATCAGTTTAAAGTGCTGATGCTATTCCAGACAATTAAGGCTATGTTTGGGTCTCATTGGTTATGCTAATCACGTCAAAGCACAACAGCTTTGGCAATGATAATTCAATCTTAAAAATGCTACATATAGCAGCTTTAATTCTTGTAGCCCTCTAACACTATGTTCTGTTACATGTTTCTTGCATGTTGTGCATACTTTTTTAGGGTCATGGCATCCACACAGTTTGAGGCGACCTTTGCTCGTGGAGCCTTCCCCTGTTTTGATGAACCTGCCTTTAAAGCCAACTTCACCATCAGGATCATACGAGAGCCACGTCACATAGCCATATCCAACATGCCTAAGGTACACAACACAGCAACATCAGTTTACCTTGTTTTTAGTATAAGTGAGGAACTATTACAAATAAGAGATGGTTGACAAAATCGTGTTCCTCCATTATCTTTGCAGTCAAACTTTAATAATGAAATGCACCACACAGTAAAGAATCATTATTATATAGGTATTAATTCTCTGTATGTTACCTGTAATGGATACACTGACCTCTCTTTTCTTTTCTCCATTTCTCTCACCACACCTTTGTCTCTCAGGTTAAAACAGTGGAGTTGCCGGGCGGTTTGCTTGAGGATCACTTTGACACCACTGTAAAGATGAGTACGTATCTGGTGGCCTACATTGTGTCTGATTTCCTGTCTGTGAGCAAGACCACCCAGCACGGTGTCAAGGTGAGGAGGACAACAGAAGAAGCTGTTTATATGGAAACATTTGTGGCTTTTTAAATTTACTTTGTTTTGGAGAGACAACTCTGACAGTTTATACAGTATACATTTGAAATTGTCAGTAATGCATCCATTGATAAAACCACACATTCAACTCCTGTTACATTAATACTGAAGAGTGTGTGTGTGTGTCTTCATGGTGATTCCCATCAGATTTCAGTCTATGCTGTACCTGAGAAGATCAACCAGACAGCCTATGCACTGGATGCTGCTGTCAAGCTGTTGGACTTCTATGACGACTACTATGATATCCCTTACCAACTTCCCAAACACGGTCAGTAAAGATACTTTATTATTAATTCCTTGGGATAAAATCGGCATAAATGGCAATCACTTTATCACCATTGAAAATAGTGTGTTAAAGCAACAGGTCTGCATTTGTGTGTGATGTCTCATTCATCTGTGAAAACTGTGTGATTTGCATGACAAATAGAGTTAATGTTGGCTTCATGCAGACAGCCAGAATGTCAAGTCCCACTGCTCAGTGATGTGTATGTGCTTGATATTGTTTTCTGTAGACCTGGCTGCTATCCCTGACTTCCAGTCAGGTGCAATGGAGAACTGGGGGCTGAGCACGTACAGAGAGGCAGGTCTCCTGTTTGACCCTGACAGGTCCTCAGCTTCAGACAAACTGGGTATTACCAAGGTCATTGCTCATGAGCTCGCACACCAGGTACCTGTCCTGTATCTGTTATGTCCATCAGCATTAGCTAGAAAATGATGACTAAAAATTGCAGTATGGTGCAGCAGTTCACCACTTGTTAGTTACGTCATGCCCTTTAATGTTAAGTTGTTCTTACATGTTCTCCCACCTGTTCAGTGGTTTGGGAACCTGGTGACGATGGAGTGGTGGAATGACCTGTGGCTCAACGAGGGTTTCGCCAAGTTCATGGAGTTTATTTCCCTTGACATCACCTACCCAGAGCTGCGAGTGGTGAGGGAACTGACTTGTATCTTACTTAGAACATGTGAATGAGCAGTCAGAGCATTCAAATCAGTTAAATCCTCTAATTTGCCTGTCTATCATACAGTGCACTTTATCTTTTTTTTTATTCATACTCTCTCCAACTTAAATTCAGACATTATTTACTGGCATAACAAGAAAGATAACAACTCTTATGCCACAGTATTTGTGGATTATTTTGACATTGCAGTGGGTGTGTAATTGTCCTAGGTCTGACCTGAACCTCTTACTTTTCTCCTCCCTCCACTCCCACATTTCCCCCCTCCCTTTGTTTTCTCTCAGGATGACTTCTTCTTGGAGAAATGTTTTGAGGCTATGGAAGTAGACTCCCTCAGCTCCTCCCACCCAGTCTCCACCCCCGTGGAAAACCCCATGCAAATCCAGGAGATGTTCGACGATGTCTCATACGACAAGGTCAGCTTCGTTCTGGGATAAGGGCCATTCATTTGGGGTTGATGCACTTGGATATTTGAACATGGATGTTTGGTTAAAAGTAGACTCATCAAAAGCTGGAAAATTCCCAAAGCTTAACCAAAACATTGAAACACAGGTGACGCAATGAAAGTAATTAATCAAATAACAGCAAGAATTTGGATTGTTCATTTTCAGCATGCATATGTGTTTTTTCCTCTTAGGGAGCATGTATTCTGAATATGCTGCGGGACTTCCTGACTCCAGAGGCCTTTGAGATTGGCATCATCCAGTACCTCAAGCGCTACAGCTACCAAAACACTGTCAACAGCCACCTGTGGGAGAGCCTGACTAATGTGAGTGATGTGTGTGTGAGTAAAGTGGTTGAAGGATATGAATACACCACAGTGTTTACACGAGAGCTTAAAATAATTCATTCACTCTCAAAGAGTACACATAGTGTATGTTTTGTTGACTGTTACAATGGAAAGGTTTTATTACCAATTCATTTCAGTGAAATGATCATTCAGGTCAGGAAATTATGCTGAAACTCAAAATCGGTCAACTTTAGTGAATAAGAGGGGTCATTTAGTGTAACAGAATACAGCTGTTGTTCGTTTGGGACATGGTGGCTTTGAGATTGTGTCTGTTAACAGCAGCGTTGGAACTGTTGTGATTCTCTGCTTAAGTTTTGTGCCCCTCATTAACAGATCTGCAGTTCAGATGATCTGGACGAAGGCCGACTGAAACACAGAGAATTCTGCGCCAAACGCAACCTCCCCTCTGGAGCATCTGTAAGTCTCATGCTTTGTAGAAACCAACACAACAACACAGCACTCTGTGCTACTTAAGTAGCTATGCCGAAATCTGTCTATATTCATGATGTTAAATAATTTATTGCTTATCACAATGTACGATGTGTTTATACATACACAGAAATGGCACTCTGATGATGAGCTGGATGTCAGGGCCATCATGGATACCTGGACACTGCAGGAGGGCTTCCCGCTGGTCACTGTGGAGGTCAGAGGTCGTGAGGTCAGGCTGAGTCAGGAGCGTTACCTGAAGACAGACGACCCCTCCCTCACTGAAGGGTAAAATTAGTGTGTAATGGCAGATAATGAGTGCACAGTGTCACTGCAAAGGTCTCTCTTACTGCATTTGGAGTAAACTGTAAAAAAAGAGAAAATGTAATTATTTGTATGTTGATAGATTCCTGTGGCAGATCCCACTGACCTACATGACCAGCGCTTCCAACACCTATCCACCGCTTCCTGCTTAAAACAAAGACTGGTGAGTGTGTTTGCTCAGTGTGATGAAGCTGATTTTTAGATTGCTATATTTTTTATCTTTTATAAACACGAATAAACATTTAATTCTTACACCTCTATGCAGATGTCCTGTATCTGCCAGAGGAGGTGGACTGGGTGAAATTCAATGTGGACATGAGCGGCTACTACATGGTCCACTATGCAGGCGAGGGGTGGAACTCTATAATCAGACTGCTGCAACACAACCACACAGCCCTGAGTGGCAATGATCGTGCCAACCTCATCCATAACGTCTTCCAGTTGGTCAGGTCTGTTCATCCTGCATCACACATTAATCACTTTTAGTGAAGCAATCTGGCTCTGTCTCACTGACAGCTCCCCATAAATAACATTTAGCTAAATATCAACTTTGTGGTAAAAGGGAGTATTTCTTGCTGACGGTGGTTTGTGAATTTTGAAATTCAATGTTGCACCTTTGGTTTTTTCTAATTAACCACATTTGACATATAGTAACTTAAACTTAATGTAGCATGGTGTTGATTTGAAGCCTGTATTGTGTTGCAGTATAGGGAAGGTGAGGTTGGACACGGCTCTGGAGCTGTCTCTGTACCTGTCCAGAGAGACTGAGATCATGGCTGTGACTCAGGGCTTTGGAGAGCTCGTACCTCTCTACAAACTGATGGAGAAGAGGGACATGGCTGCTCTGGAGAACCAGATGAAGGTTAGTAAAGACAGTAGCCTCAAAACATGTATCAATAAAATGTGTAAAAATCTTGCACTAGTCTGTCTTAAAGTTGAAAGTGATTGAACTCTTAATGGAGGTTAGAACAAAGCAGTTAATGGGCTCAGATTACACTTGACTACAGTAGAGAAATAAAGCCTTGTGCGGTTTAATTTATACAGTGGCCACTTGTGTTTCTCAGGGTTACATTGTGGATCTGTTCCGGGGGCTGATTGATCGACAGGAGTGGACTGACTCTGGATCAGTGTCTGAGCGAGTGCTGAGGAGTTACCTGCTGCTGTTTGCCTGTGTCAGGAACTATGCTCCCTGTGTGACCAAAGCCACCCAGCTCTTTAACAAGTGGAAGGACTCTGATGGCACCCTTAGGTCAGGAGTCCTAAATAGCACACACACAGACACAGACAGTCAGAGCTATACTTAAGCACTTTTATGTAAACAATTACAGATTTTCAAATCATGTTTTTTTCTCTGTTGTAGCCTCCCAGTCGACATCACAATGGCTGTGTTTGTGATTGGAGCTCGAACACCAGAGGGGTGGGACTTTTTGTTTGAGAAGTACCGCCATTCAATGCAAATGTCTGTCAAGAGCCGCATGAAATTTGCCATGACTGTCACCTCACTGCAGGACAAGCTCAAGTGGTGTGTACATTTGTAAATTGTGACACATAAGTAAATCCTACAGGAAATGGTTATTTCCCCTGCCTGTCTCTCTAACTTTCTCTTTCTGTCTGCAGGATGATGGAGCAGAGCCTCCTATGGTGAGGTGATGAAGACTCAGGACCTCCCAGACGTGGTTGTCTCTGTCGCCAAGAACCCCCATGGCTACAAACTGGCCTGGGACTTCCTCCGAGCCAACTGGCACACCCTGATCAAGAAGTCAGTCTTAGCAGCCTAAATTAGGAAACAGAGTTACATTTTAAACATTTCATTGCGTCTTTGAGATGTGATAATAGTTTGGTACTTATGTGCAATTTGTTTTTATGTCTTTCTTTTTTTAATTTCACAAGAAAATGTTAACAGACTTGACTATTCTGAACTTTGAGTTTTATTTAACTGTGTTTGCTTTGATTTCACAGGTTTGACCTTGGCACCAACACTGTATCACACATGGTGACAGGGGTGACCAACCAGTATTCTACCAGGGAGATGCTAGATGAGGTAAGCAAAAGAGGCACAGACCTTCCTCATGCAACTGGCTTACAATCCACCTTTCTTTTTCTTTTCTGTCCTGTTTTGCTGCAATGTTATTTGTGCAAACAAAAAAAACTCTGAAAAATATTAATATATCTATACATATACATTAATTAACATATCTGCAGTGGCCGAGCCATAGTGTCTACTGTACAAACATTATATGTATTGTTGTCAGTGACTTATGGGAGACTTTCTCCTCTGTGTGTGCTCAGGTACGAAGTTTTTTTGGCTCCCTGACTGAGGAGACAGGCTCAGAGATGAGGTGTATCCAGCAGACCTATGAGACCATCGAGGACAACATCCGCTGGATGGATACCAACCTTCCTCTGCTGCAGGCCTGGCTGAACAAACGCAGCCACAAAGTGGCTCATGAGGATTTATAGCACCAAGGGAAGCAAAGAGTCCAGTGTGGATGATTCATGTTGCTAAAGGCAGAAGTGTAGACTGTAGTCACAAAGTGGGTGACTTTATATTTGACTACAACAATGAAAAAGCCTTGCAACTCAACTCTGACTTGACAGCAATAACTCCTGACTTGGACAATTTAGATTTTAGACCCAAAGATTGAAAAACATCACAAGTGGAATGGACCTTGTGTCATTGAAGTGCACATTATTTGCAAACTCCAAAACTGACTGATCTTGACAATGACTTTTTCACACTTCTGTAAACTGCAGCCTAAAATAATAATAATAATAATAGTAATGTGATGTTCAGCAGGTTAAGTGCTGTTCTCAGACTAGAGGTAAACTTCCTCAGTATCTGAGCCTTAAGAAGTGCCTCACAGAACTCCCATATGTGAGAAGTAACATCAACGAACAATCTGGGTTCCTTTGTTGTTGTGATTTTAATAACTCAAAAAGTTTTTATCCAAAAATTATTCTTTGTGAGTTGTTTCCCTAATGAGAGTACTCTACAGTAGGCACAACAACTGAATATTTCCATTTCTGTCTGTGTATATCTGTATATAATTGTGGGTTATTGTTCATGTGTGTGAAGTGTGAGTGAGCTTTTAACTGAAATCAAGATGTTCAAAGATGAGTGCAGTGTTGCCTGCAGTCTCTGTTGTTGCGAAGATGATATTCATTCATGCTGTATCATAGCAACATAAATAGTGTACAGTGTTGTACAAATACTAAATGTTGCACAAAAGAAATGTTCTGCACTGCCTCAGATATTTGATTTTCCTCAAATATGCAGGTATCAGAGCATTCCTCATGAAAAACAAAAACAAACAAAAGATGGGACATGCCCTTTAAAGAGGAAAGTCAAAAGGAGGCTCACTGCCTCCAGACTTCAGTAAAACTGCTGCAAAATGTGGGAATATCCACAGCTACAGCTACAGCTACACCTGAATGAACTCTGAAAAAAAAATTGAGGGCATAGAAAAAGTCATCCTAATGCACATGTGTATATTTTTGTATGGACCAAGTGCTTTTGAACCATAATTGAGAAAAGCATGTTTAAAACTCTGCACTGATTGAGTTTCCAGTATTGGGAACATGAAGTCTAAGAAGTCTAACACCATCGATGTAAACTTTTTAAAAAACTGTTTTTTATCAATCATCAAAATTGCTTTGAATACAGAGTTATTAGTATGAATCATAGACGTGTGTGTGTTTTCCTGATGGTTATTGAGGATGGTTCAAAATTGGACATTTGACTTTGAGATGAACACAATTTTGCAGTAGATTCTGGATTTGGACATGGAATAAATAACTGACAGTTTCATTTAACTCAATTCATTCAATTTCAACACATGACAGAAAATGAACAGAAAAGTAATGGCGCACTCTAGTGTTGAAATATATCATTGCAGACCGTGACAACACGGAACTTCCTGGTTACAGTTGATGTATTCGACTGTTTCCTACTTAAACACGTTCTCGCTTTGGCCTTATTTTATATATATAATCAACGCTGACTGATACAGTGATGTAACTCTGCAACATGTGTTTTGTCGGAAATAATATCTCCTGATCTGTACATGCTGCAGACATGAGAGGACGCCCTGAAACTGAAAAAAAATCTCATTTCTTTGCAGCCATGTCAGCACAGCTACAGATAATAGTGTAACTGTGCAAGATCTAAACTGATATGAGGCATCAGTGGAGGACGTTTCCTGTGGTTTCTCCCAGCATGCAATTCCTCCTTCATCAGTTTCACTTTCACCCTTGAATTATTTGTGTTGGGGCTGCCTGCATTAGACGATACAGTAAGTTGAAATATGATGACATTAAGCTCACAATCGACCAGTGTTTACTGAAAATGAAAGCCTCCATAACCTCTAAGGTTTTGATAGAGTATGCGTGTTTTTCAAAAGGCTTTATCAAGACCACGAATGAATGGAAATTAACGTGAGATCGAAAGTATTGATTTTCCAGCCAGTCACGTTTGCGCGTTGCCATTGTCTTATTTCCGGTGTATTTGTGTAGCAGTAGTTTGATTAAGTCAGTCCTGGTTCTTCCTTAAGAATGATCTGTGTCCACAGGTTCATACGAGTTTTAAATAAGACTAAACTAGAGAATGTACAATAAAGCAATAGTATTTCTGAACAGAATGCATTTCTATGATATTTGTATTACAGGTGAGAGGATCTCCTGCTCTCATTGTCACCATGTTAGTGGCTCCTGTCCTGCTGCTGCTGCTGGTTCCCTTTCCTCCCTCATCAGGAGCACAGCTGCCAAACCAAGGCCAAGCCAAAGACCTCCCCATAGCCACCAACGGTCAGCCCTTCCCCTGGGACCGCATGCGACTTCCCAAAACCATCTCCCCCCTCCACTATGACCTGACCATCCACCCTAACCTGACCACCTTGGATTTCACCGGCGTTGCTCGTATCGAGCTGGATGTGCATGAAGACACCAGCATCATCATCCTCCATGCCAAGCAGATGCAGATATCCAACGTGCTGCTCCTGGCGCCTGAAGGCATCAGGCCTCTTCACGTGTTGGAGTATCCCCATTTCCATCAGCTCGCCCTGCTGTCAGACTCAGTCCTGACAAAAGGGAGGAAGTATGAAGTTCAGCTGGAGTTTGCTGCCAACTTGTCTGACAGCTACCATGGGTTTTACAAGAGCAGCTACCGCACCAGCAGTGGAGAAGTCCGGTAAGAGCATGAAACTTATTTTTGAGGTGCTGTGTGTATGTGGGATTTTACCACCATTGAATCATTACCAAATTAATTTGTTACATTTGAATAAATGCAGTAAATCAAGACAGTCAGACAAGATTGGCAGCCTTGCACACATGCACAATTGAAGTGCTGCTATGTCTGGCAATGGCAGTGACAGAAAACACAAAAACATGCAAAACTACTCACAAGTCGAAGCTAGAACTAGGAACCTTCTCAGTGCAATGGGAAGCACTAGGGTTTATGAAACATTTGGTATTAACTTTGAGAAACAGTGCCATCAATACTAAAAGTATGAGTCCATAGTCCTGATTGTCACATTGATTATGTCAAACACAAAATTATGCCAAGTACAAAAAAAGTAGCAATGATGATTGATGTTGAAATTGCTGCAGGTAGCAGATTTAATTATCCTGTTGTCTTCTTACAGCATGCTATAAAAAAAAAAACCCAGACTTATTTCACTACTATATAATTACATTTTTAGGGTCATGGCATCCACACAGTTTGAGGCGACCTTTGCTCGAGCAGCCTTCCCCTGTTTTGATGAACCTGCCTTCAAAGCCAACTTCACCATCAGGATCATACGAGAGCCACGTCACATAGCCATATCCAACATGCCTAAGGTACACAACGCAGCAACATCAGTTTACCTTGTTTTCAAGTGCATTGATAAATGACTATAAATAAGAGCTTATTGATAAAATCAAGTTCCTCCATCATCTGTGCTTTAAACCTTAATAATGAAATGCACTTTACAGTAAAGAATTATTACTAAATGAATTAAAACATATAAATTCTCTGTACTTTACCTGTAATGGATACACTGACTTCTCCTTTCTTTTCTCCATTTCTCTCACCACACCTTTGTCTCTCAGGTTAAAACAGTGGAGTTGCCGGGCGGTTTGCTTGAGGATCACTTTGACACCACTATAAAGATGAGTACGTATCTGGTGGCTTACATTGTGTCTGATTTCCTGTCTGTGAGCAAGACCACCCAGCACGGCGTCAAGGTGAGGAGGACAACAGATGCCGGCCATGCCATCATTTAGTTCTTCAGAGCTTTTGACAGTTTATACAGTATACATTTGAAATTGTCAGTAATGCATCCAGTTGATAAAACCACACATTCAATTCCTGTTACATTAATACTGAAGAGTGTGTGTGTGTGTCTTCATGGTGATTCCCATCAGATTTCAGTCTATGCTGTACCTGAGAAGATCAACCAGACAGCCTATGCACTGGATGCTGCTGTCAAGCTGTTGGACTTCTATGACAACTACTATGATATCCCTTACCAACTTCCCAAACACGGTCAGTAAAGATACATGTTATTATCATATCAACTGATATACTATAACAAATATATTTATATTGTAGTGTACAAAATTATTTCACTGTACACAGATTAAGAAATGTCTGACCTTCATGCAGACAACCAGGATAAATGTTTAGCAATTCGTACTGCTTAGTAACAGATCACTTTGACCTAACAGCATATATATGTAAATAAAGATTTTGGCTTTTAACAGTGCAAATGTTCTGTGCCTGGGGTAGTTAAGACATTTCTCCAATTTGGAATGAACAGAGAAACTGTAGGAAAGTAAATTCAGAGGGAACCTGCCATGTTTCTTGAAGTCATTTAAATAGAAAGTATAAAATGTGAGCATCATGTTGGAAGCATTTGTATGAATGTATGTTTCAAAGGAGAATTAGAGACACAGGTATGATAATTGGACCAGCAGATTAACTGCGATTAGCAGCGCAACTGCTAAATATGGTATGTGCTTGATGTTGTTTTTTGCAGACCTGGCTGCTATCCCTGACTTCCAGGCAGGTGCAATGGAGAACTGGGGGCTGAGTACCTACAGAGAGACAGGCCTCCTGTTTGACCCTGACAGGTCCTCAGCTTCAGACAAACTGGGTATTACCAAGGTCATTGCTCATGAGCTCGCACACCAGGTACCTGTCCTGTATCTGTTATGTCCATCAGCATTAGCTACAAAATGAAGCTAGAAAGTTGCCAGAGTTATGAAGCTATGAGGAAGAATTGTGTTACTGTGGGTTAATGATTGAAACTGTCAGTCTGCACTGTTTACAGTGCAGCTTAACAGCTCTAAACTCTAGTAGCCTTTGTTAATTACATCATGTCCCTATACACTAAACCGCTCCTCTCCCACCTGTTCAGTGGTTTGGGAACCTGGTGACGATGGAGTGGTGGAATGACCTGTGGCTCAAAGAGGGTTTTGCCAAGTTCATGGAATATATTTCTCTCGACATCTCCTACCCAGAGCTGCATGTGGTGAGGGAACTGACTTGTATCTTACTTAAAACATGTGAATGAGCTAGTCAGAGAATTCAAATGAGCTTGATCCTCTAATTTCCCTGTCTATCATACAGTGCAGTTTATCTCTTTCTTATTCATACCAACTTAAATTCAGACATTATTTATTCTTTTACTTATCTCAGCGCTGCACTCCCATATTTCCTCCCTCCCTTTGTTTTCTCTCAGGATGACTTCTTCTTAGGGAAATGTTTTGATGCTATGGAGGTAGACTCCCTCAGCTCCTCCCACCCAGTCTCCACCCCCGTGGAAAACCCCATGCAAATCCAGGAGATGTTCGACGATGTATCATATGACAAGGTCAGCTTCGTTCTGGGATAAGGGCCATTCATTTGGGGTCAGTGCACTTGGATGTTTGGTTAAAAGTAGACCCATCAAGACGTATAAACAATTCCCAAAGCTTAACCAAAACTGTTTAGTTGAAACAAAATACTAAAATGCAGGTAACACAATAAAAGTAATTAATCGCACAACCTGATGTATTTGAAGTATTTGTTAATTAATTTTCAGCATGCATATGTGTTTTCTTTCTCTTAGGGAGCATGTATTCTGAATATGCTGCGGGACTTCCTGACTCCAGAGGCCTTTGAGATTGGCATCATCCAGTACCTCAAGCGCTACAGCTACCAAAACACTGTCAGCAGCCACCTGTGGGAGAGCCTGACTAATGTGAGTGATGTGTGTGTGAGTGGTTGAAGGATACACTGCAATGTTTGGTGGGGTGTTTGGATGAGAGCCTAAAATAAGTCATTCACAGTTGAAGAGTGCATTAACATTTTAGTGATGTGGTCACTCAGGCAGGAAATTGTGCTAACATTTGGGGGTTGAAAACCAAAATCAGTCAGCATTCTTTTGGGACATGGTGGTCTTTGAGATTGTGTCTGTTAACAGCAGTGTTGGAACTGTTGTGATTCTCTGCTTAAGTTTTGTGCCCCTCATTAACAGATCTGCAGTTCAGATGATCTGGACGAAGGCCGACTGAAACACAGAGAATTCTGCGCCAAACGCAACCTCCCCTCTGGAGCATCTGTAAGTCTCATGCTTTGTAGAAACCAGGTTCAACACAGCACTGTGACGGAGCAAACAGAATCCAGTATATGATTTCTTGCAGATTGAAATGCGTGATGTGTGTGTGTGCATACACAGAAGTGGCAGTCTGATGATGAGCTGGATGTCAGGGCCATCATGGATACCTGGACACTGCAGGAGGGCTTCCCGCTGGTCACTGTGGAGGTCAGAGGTCGTGAGGTCAGGCTGAGTCAGGAGCGTTACCTGAAGACAGACGACCCCTCCCTCACTGAAGGGTAAAATTAGAATGAGTGTACAGACTGTAGATGTCCCTCATCCTGCATTTGAACTAAATTGCTTTTGTTGTTGTTTTGTTTTTTTTTTTTTTAAATTGTCAATTGTGTGTTGATAGATTCCTGTGGCAGATCCCACTGACCTACATGACCAGCACCTCCAACACCATCCAGCGCTTCCTGCTTAAAACAAAGACTGGTGAGTGTGTTTGCTCAGTGTGATGTGGCTGCTTTTTAGTTTGCTATGTTCCTAAATGAATCTATAACCTACAAGTCCTCTTTACTTAAAAGTTTGTCTTTACCCTATACTTTCCCTTCCTCAGACATCCTGTATCTGCCAGAGGAGGTGGACTGGGTGAAATTCAATGTGGACATGAGCGGCTACTACATGGTCCACTATGCAGGCGAGGGGTGGAACTCTATAATCAGACTGCTGCAACACAACCACACAGCCCTAAGTGGCAATGATCGTGCCAACCTCATCCATAACGTCTTCCAGTTGGTCAGGTCTGTTCATCCTGCATCACACATTAATCACTTTCAGTGAAGCAATCTGGCTCTGTCTCACTGACAGCTCCCCATAAATAACATTTAGCTAAATATCAACTTTGTGGGAGTATTTCTTGCTGAGGGTGGTTTGTGAATTTTGAAATTCAATGTTGCACCTTTGTTTTTTTTCAAATTAACCACATTTGACATATAGTAACTTAAACTTAATGTAGCATGGTGTTGATTTGAAGCCTGTATTGTGTTGCAGTATAGGGAAGGTGAGGTTGGACACGGCTCTGGAGCTGTCTCTGTACCTGTCCAGAGAGACTGAGATCATGGCTGTGACTCAGGGCTTTGGAGAGCTCGTACCTCTCTACAAACTGATGGAGAAGAGGGACATGGCTGCTCTGGAGAACCAGATGAAGGTTAGTAAAGACAGTAGCCTCAAAACATGTATCAATAAAATGTGTAAAAATCTTGCACTAGTCTGTCTTAAAGTTGAAAGTGATTGAACTCTTAATGGAGGTTAGAACAAAGCAGTTAATGGGCTCAGATTACACTTGACTACAGTAGAGAAATAAGCCTTGTGCGGTTTAATTTATACAGTGGCCACTTGTGTTTCTCAGGGTTACATTGTGGATCTGTTCCGGGGGCTGATTGATCGACAGGAGTGGACTGACTCTGGATCAGTGTCTGAGCGAGTGCTGAGGAGTTACCTGCTGCTGTTTGCCTGTGTCAGGAACTATGCTCCCTGTGTGACCAAAGCCACCCAGCTCTTTAACAAGTGGAAGGACTCTGATGGCACCCTTAGGTCAGGAGTCCTAAATAGCACACAGCACAGTTACTACAAGACAGTCAGAGCTATACTTAAGCACTTTTATGTAAACAATTACAGATTTTCAAATCAGTTTTTTTCTCTGTTTGTAGCCTCCCAGTCGACATCACAATGGCTGTGTTTGTGATTGGAGCTCGAACACCAGAGGGGTGGGACTTTTTGTTTGAGAAGTACCGCCATTCAATGCAAATGTCTGTCAAGAGCCGCATGAAAACTGCCATGACTGTCACCTCACTGCAGGACAAGCTCACGTGGTGTGTACATTTGTAAATTGTGACACATAAGTAAATCCTACAGGAAATGGTTATTTCCCCTGCCTGTCTCTCTAACTTTCTCTTTCTGTCTACAGGATGATGGAGCAGAGCCTCCTATGGTGAGGTGATGAAGACTCAGGACCTCCCAGGCGTGGTCGTGTCTGTCAGCAAGAACCCCCACGGCTACAAACTGGCCTGGGACTTCCTCCGAGCCAACTGGCACACCCTGATCAAGAAGTCAGTTAGCCCATCACACATACACATTTCGTTCATTTTCAGCTAAACTATGTATAATTTGTATGTATAAATGCAACTATTTTCTTAGTCTAAATAACAAAATGGGGTTTTGTTTTAAACAAACATTTTACCATGTCCTTGAGATGTGATGATAGATGTGCTATGTTTTTGTCTTTTATTTTTAATGTTTACGAGAAAATGTTAACAGAGTATCCTGAACTTTGAATTGTGTCTGTGTTTGCTTTGATGCCACAGGTTTGACCTCGGCTCCAGCACCATATCACACATGGTCACACAGGTGACCAACCAGTATTCTACCAGGGAGATGCTAGATGAGGTATGCAAAAGAGGCACAGACCCTACCTAACTGAGTTTAAGTCCAGCTTTGTACTTTGTATCACACTGTTTGTGCAAACTCCTGAGAACAAACTCCAAAAATAAAGAATCAACAAAATATTTTCAGTGGCAGTAATATCAGCTATATGAACATCATCAAGTTGCACGTGCTTGGTGAATTCATGTTTAGTATCTGTAATTTTGAAGTCAGTGGTTTATGTTTTTATTTGCATCTTGTTCTTTTTTCAGGCCTGTTCAGAGGTTGAATGAGTATTTTTGCATCTTGTGTGAAATGTAATGTATGTACAGTATTTAAGTCTTTCTCCTCTGTGTGTGCTCAGGTACGAAGTTTTTTTGGCTCCCTGACTGAGGAGACAGGCTCAGAGATGAGGTGTATCCAGCAGACCTATGAGACCATCGAGGACAATATCCGCTGGATGGATACCAACCTTCCTCTGCTGCAGGCCTGGCTGAACAAACGCAGCCACAAAGTGGCTCATGAGGATTTATAGCACCAAGGGAAGCAAAGAGTCCAGTGTGGATATTATTATGTTGCTAAAGGCAGAAATGATTAGAAGTGTGGACTGTAGTCACAAAGTGAATGACTTCATATTTGATGACAACAGTCAACAAAAACCTTGCAACTCAACTCTGACTTGACAGCAATAACTCCTGACTTTAGATTTAGACCCAAGGATTGAAAAACATCACAAGTGGAATGGACCTTGTGTCATTGAAGTGCACATTATTTCAATCTCCAAAACTGACTGATCTTGATAATGACTTCTATAAACTGCAACCTAAAATAATAATAATAGTGATGTGATGTTCAGCAGGTAAAGTGCTGTTCTCAGACAAGAAGTAATGCATTTCCTCAGTATGTGAAAGTAGCCTTAAGAAATGCCATTTAGGAAGTAACATCTTTTCATTCATTTTTCAAGGAACCGTCTGGGTTCTTTCGTTGGTGTGATTTCAAGAATTCAAGAATTCAGGTTTTTATCGAAAAATTATTCTTGGGAGTTGTTTCCAAGTAAAAATGTTCTGCAGAAGACACAACACCTGAACACTTCTACACAGAGCTGTCTGTGTGTATCTGTATTTATTGAGGGGGTCATTGTGCATTGTGTGTGTGTTTTGCAGGTGAAGTGAGAGTGTGTAAGCTTTTAACTGAAATTTTCTAGATGTTTAAAGATGAGCGCAACTAGTCAACCTTGGTAACATTTTTAATTTAGAATTAAATTCTAGCTGACCAAAGAAAGTCTAATTTAAGGATGACATTATTACAGAAACAACCTTTGGTTTTTTCAACAGAGCAGTGTATGTCTTATTTTTGTGCTATGGTAAAATTGCTCTTTTGTAGGAGATGAAAAACTATTCTGTTATTTTCCAAGGAGAACGTGTGTTTGTTGAATTAAATATTGGACCAATAAAATGAAAATTTAGAGTTTTATTTCTATTATTGTATTGTATTATTTTCCTAACAGCTACAGGATGTAACCTTTGGACCTTTTTACCTCTCTGATCAGTAGGTCATGTGCCTCCCGGCAGGTTAAGTGAAATTTCCAGATTTGTGGGGTAATATACTCATCAGCTCGTGTTTCCTTTCAAACATGTTTGCTCAAACCAAACATGAGAAAGGATCAAACTACTTTGTGTTTAAATAGAAATTCCAATTTATTTTATGCTTTAAAATCACTTTATATGTATCCAGGCCTCATTAGCCTGATCCATTATGGTAGAACCCTTGTGACAAATGCTAAATTAACTGAAAGGTCCCATGAATTCATGCTTTAACCTTAATTAAACTAAATGTGTCAAGGTTTTTCCCCCCACAAGCTGGCATGAGCACTCAACCAATCTCACATGTGTCCACATGCAGACATGGCTCATATTCTGCCTACTTCCTCTTCAGGGTTTTAGGAAGAAGGGCAAAGTGCTTAACTGTCTGATATAAAAGAAGGAAAAACGCTTTCCTCAGCTGTTGCTTCGGCATCAGTATTCCTTCTGATTAATCTTGTTGATTAAAAATGTTTATTAGTTCAGTTTGTTTCTAAGGTAACTTCCATCTCAGCTGAGCCCTTCTGGAGAAAGGTAGCTGTTACTTTAATATGGCAGCATAGACATAACACTGTGTGTGTTTAGCTGACTTGTGTATGAGGTTTAAACACACTGCTGATATAACAAAGAACACTTCGATTTCTGAAGGTGGGCTGATACACACACACACACACACACACACATATATATATATATATATATATATATATATACATCTGTCTGTGTCTGTGTGTGTGTGTGTGTATATATATATATATATATATATATATATCTCCTGGGCTTTGCACTTTGGCACACACAGACACCGCCTCCTCATCAGCACACCCACAATAGAAACTGCACTCTGCTCCAGTGAGTTTGCCCTCCCAGTCCTACACCTGTGGAGAGCCATCTCTAGACCAAAGGTAAGAGCCCGAAAGTGGTGGTCTTTCTGCTTCTGCTTCCCGTTTGTGAAACTTACTGCTCAATCACTGAAAACTTCATCAAATTCAATCCTGGAACAAAATATCTAACATGAAACATGTTAGGAGTGTTTTATTTGTTTAGTCAGTATTTGCAGACATGGCCCCTGTTCCAATGTGCTCGCCGATCGTGCGTTGTGAATTTTGACCTGTCCTGGCTCTTGTGATTTTCGTGTGTTTGCTTGTTTTTGTTTAACAATCTACTCAGTATATAAAAGGCTGTGATGTTGGACCACCTCAAAATATGTATAGATTAGTTATAGTTATTATTTCCTTATGAGTACAGATTCAACATCACATTGAGGATTTGATCCACACTTTATGTCCAGGTGGACAAAGGTGAAAGTTGAATTTTGATCAAAAGTTGTCTCCTTTACATAGCTGATGTTGGCAAATGTTAGATATGGATATAACGCTGATCAAAACCTGTGACAGATTCAAAGAGCCACACTGTTCCTTGTTCCTTGAATTTCCACCTGATAAGGCAGGAAATTAAGCTAAGGGGTACCAGCAGTTACAACTTGTTAACAGTAACTTGTAGCACTGTGGGTTAGTGTTACCTATGGAAACCCATATAAACTGAGCCACACTCATGTAGGGGCATATATGACTTGTGCCTGGAACATGTTTTGAGGTATCTGAGATATGATATATAAGATATAAGTTATGTGAGTAGTGATATACTTGTGATTCAAGGGTGTTATTCAGTGTCAGTCAATTTTGTTGTGGTAGCACGAAATTAATGCATGTTATAAGTTATATAAGTTATAAACTGATAAAGGTTCAAGTAAACCATACAGGAAGTGACAGGTATTATTTACAAATATATCTACATATTACATCTTTTAAAATTGGGTTGACTTTAACAACACAAATTTTTAGTTAAACTACTTACACAATTTTGTATTTAACAGTTATTGTGGTTTGCTGTTACTATAGATATCTAGTTTTGAACATAAAACCGTTTGTTGGGTTAGAGCTGCAGTTGTAATCAGTCAAGTGTGATGGTAAAGAAATTTCTAATGAGATTTTGATGAGATGGTGTGACGCATTTCACCACCATGTTCCAGCTGTTTAACAAGTGAGCATATACTGTAGGCTTAAAGTACACTACATCGTTATTTTCTTCATCTCACACGAAATCACAGACATGGGTAAGATCTTGACAACACACAGTGAGAAACTGCACATCTCATCTCTGTTTTGAAAATCACACTGAACTATTGTAGACTGGTTGTAGCTCAAACTGAGATGAGTTACTTATATTGAAAATCTGTTTTGCTATTCTTTCAAAATCCTGAAGATTTCTAAATTAAGTTTAGACATACTAAATTATGTTAGGCTGTGATATTGATGCCTCTGACTTCTTTTTACACTATTACCTCAATATTCCTGTTAATCACCTGATAGGTTTACAAGCAAAGTGGAACAAATGTAATCATTAAATCTTTGCGTAATACCAATCTGTGCAGGTCACTTGAATGGCTATAAAGACTGCGATTACCGCAGGACAGACTGTTGTAAGCAACGTGCCTTTTCTCCACCTACAAGTGGAGACAGGCAATAAAAAATTCTTGGATCATAGTGTCTAGGACAAAACATTTATGGGTCTTAAGTTCAAAGTATTCTTGTTGGTCATGATGAAGAAAAAAAATGTGGTAGGCTGGTGATATTGCGCAAAGACTGTTTTTAGAGGACATCAATATGGGTCTTCCTTAAAGCAGTCATACAAGGCAAGCATGTTTAGAGTCCATAGTTAAGCAAATGTGGAGAGATCAAATGTTTTTAGAAAGTGAAGCATTAATTGGTGGCAAAATGAATATGCAAAGTTTTGCCTGTTTCCCCTTCAGGTTTATACTGTGGTTTCTAACACTTCCATTCTGGTCCATTGGTTTATCCACACAGAGGCAATGATGGCTCTTCACTACATAGAGTAAGGCACATCTCTTTTAATCTGAAGTTTCTTTGGTAATTAATTTAACCATATTGCATTGTTGACTTTGGCACCCAGTAACAGAAATTCAAATAAACTTATGAGGAATTTGGTACTGCCAACACAAGTCACAGATATTGAGTGTATGTCTTCCTCTGTTTTGCACCCATCTCCATCTTTCTCATCCTCCTCTCACCCATCTCCTCCTCCTCTTCCTCTTAAAGGATCTTCCTGGGCATCCTGGGCTTTGGTCTCTCCATCATGTTCTGCACCACCTTCTGCAGGGCGTGCAGTCGCTTAAGGGAGGAGCAAATAGAGAGGGAGGTGTGGAGACGCAGCGAGCAGGATGGGCGCCCGCCATCTATATATTTCATCCCCTTCCCTCGAAGCACATCACAGGACAGTGAAGACTTCAGGGTGCCACGACACAGTCAGGAGCTCCACGCACCTCCAAGATACAGCACCACTGCCTACTCTGGACCCCCACCTCCCTATAATGAGGTGATCCTAAAACAAAACTACTCAATGACACATAAAAACCGAAAACTTTACCAGCTAAACCAGGGTGCATCAAATCTCAGAATGTATCAGGATGTCTCATTTTGATATTGCATCTAGCACTTCCTGTCCCCAAAACCACAAACTCACTGTAAAAATAATGCGTAACATTGACCTCAGTGTGTATTTCTGGGTACCTAAATTTGAACTTTGTGTTTTTTTTTTCTGTTTTTCAGCTGGGATGTAAACCTGATGATCTTCCCCCTGCTTACACAGAATGTAATGTTCCTGTGTATCCAATAACACCCCAGCATCACACAGACATGGTACAATCGGAGACTGTGTCGCAACCATAAGCCAGGACCTTCACACTTTGTCTGTGTTGAGGTTATGGACACTTTTGATTACTGCACTGAATCATGGACTTGAGTGTGCTGGTAGCTGGAGTTTACAATATTTTAAAGAAAGGGTTTATTTTATTGTGGTAATGAATGGCACAGAAATGATGAAAGCTGGCACTAGGTTTAAAGCTTCAATGCCACAAGTTTACGACACATTGTCCACCCAAAATAGATACTGTGTGTATCATTTTCCTAAGTTGTGTTATTACCTCTGTGATAGAGGTTGTGTTTTTAGTCCAGTTTATTTGCATTCTGTCTGTTTTTTTAACAGGACATTTCAAAAGCCAGGCATTAGTGAAATTTCAAGTAAATTCAGGTGCAGATTCAAATCCAGTGGTGCCACCTTTTGGCTATTTATGAAGCACTTTGTTATGGCTCATGTATCCTGAACCCCCCAGATCCCTTTTTACCTCTGCCAAGGAGGATATGTTTTCACCCATGCCTGTTTGTCAGTTTGTTTGATTAGGATTACACAAAAAGCACTAAACCAATTTTCACTAGACTTGATGGAGGGATGGGGCATGAGGCAGAGAGGAACCTATTAAATTTTGGTGCAGATCTGGTTTAAGGGGCAGATCCAGGAATTCTTAATTTTTGCTGACAGGTGGCAAAACAACCTGATAAACTGAAATGCCCACAGCTCAATATTCACTTAATGGTGATTCACATGATTTTGGGGCACAATTCATCCTTGTATAAAACCCCAATATTCACAGAATTTATATATTTCCCACATATCATGGCAAATATTATCTACTCACCATCACTGTCAGATGCTGATCCAGATGCTGATTACAACACATTTTATTTAGTCAAATCATAAGCTGAGAAGACTGTTCAGCCTTGGGAATGTGCTAGGTATGTGCTCTCTCAGTGTTTTGTAGTTAGAATAGACAGAGACACAAAAGGTTGGATTATACATTTCTTTCTACTCTCCTTCTCTTCTATATTATTTTTCTTTTTGGTAAGACTGGGCCAACCCACTCTTAAATACTGGAGTCACATAGTATTTATTTGAAAGCTGAAAGGAGTATTTTAAAGTCAGAGGCATGCTGTTCAGTCTTTCCAAAAGGATGTGACTGCATGAAGTACTGATACAAAAGTACTGATTAAACAGCCTTCTCTGAACACAGAACAGCAGAGAACTTTCCTTTAACAGTGACTGTAAAGTAAATATGCAAATGATCAAATAGAACAAACAAACAAACAAAAAAAAAATGATATGAATGAATGGCTGGTCACATTTTTTGTGTCACTCCAATGATATAACTGTAATATCACCCAAAGAAATAATAGGCTAAATATATACATATATCTTTGTATCTATATATTTAATTTGACATCACATTTCTGTGTAAATATATAGTGTTCATAATGATGATATTATCATATGTGCAGATCACATACATTTTTCACTAAACAATACTGTAAATACAGCACTATACCTTAACTGTGATATGTATCAGCATTGAGGCACAAAACCCTTCCCTTGAGAGTTGAATAAAAGTTGATCTGTTTTGCAAAGATAGTGTGGTGAACTACCAGGCTGAGTAATTGGCCTGCTGGGGAATTCTGAATTAAATTTCAGCTGTATCTATTTGTGTTGGCTCAGTAGAGATGACAGAATGGATTTTGCAAGAGTGGACTTCCTTGATCAGTATAAAGAGGGCAGAAATCTCCAATTAATTCAGATGTTTTGCATGTTTTGCATTACAGCACTCCCAATGTAAGATTTGATACTCTTTCACAAAGGGATGTGTCACTGTTTGTTTGTCTTCAAGTTCCAAGATAATGGGATTTTATGTTATCTGGTTTTGTGTGCTATCCATTTTAAGTTTGTATTTTGTTCTATCATTTTTTTTCAGGCCAGCAGAGTCCACTCTTGCACCAAAAGTATAACCTAAGCACATGTTAGTGAAGCACTTAAATTTACAAGATCCTCACTTCTATTGTGTGCATTTCTGTCTAAGAATTACATTTTGCTCTCCTTTTTCGTGTGCTAAAAATTAGACGAGACCTTCAAACTAGCTGGTGGAGTGTTGTGCTGTGAGTGCTCGTAACATGTTTGCTTATTTGTGTAATTGCTGTTAAGCCTCAAAAGCTGTGTAGGCCTGTGACATCATCAGCCTAATTGAGGCACCTGAGAAATCAGCTTGCACACCTGATATTTATCTGCTGTCATTTGCTCGTCAGCTCTGCCTGCTCCTGATGATGGTGTTAAAGTCAAACCAAAAGCTTGAAAACACTATTACTCTTACACACACATACAGTACATGTAGGTTGCCATTAAACATTAATTTGTTACAAGTAATAAGTTATAGCCAAAATTGATAAGCATCCACTTCTGGATTTCCTTCCCATTTGTTGACAGAGCAAAGGCACAGCAGTTGTTCAGTGAAAGCCAGAGTAGGATGTCTGCAATGTCTAACACTATGTAGACTGGATGACATATACAGCCACACGTGGTCCAACATGTATCCCAGCCACTCACACATAATCTGTAATCTTACATATGTCAAGAGGGCTTGGACATGTCATTTCTGTCTATTTTAGGACAACTGGGTGTCATCTGCCAGTCTCCGTATGAGAAAATCCCCTCCACTTATACATATCTTTAACACTATCAGTTAACACAGTGCCATGGGTATGGATATGAAAACTGTGGTGTGTGTCACACTGCCCTCTGTCTTTATTTTAAAAACGGTCTTTTCCCTCTACCCCCCACCCCAACTCTTTTTCATATGCGCGCACACACAGGATTCTGTGTGGGACAGGAAAGGCTGATGAAATAGTTATAGGAATGTAGAACATGTGGGGTATTGTTTTATAGTGAAGGAAAAACACTAGAGGGCAGAGCAAGTGTGTAGACAGACACAGCTTTGTGATTTTTGTAGTTTAGCACATGCACACAGGCCAACTTAAAAACACAAACAAAAAAACACTGACTTTGTAAATGAGTAAAAGGTTATCAGTATGACTCAGAAAATTGATGGCACAATAGTAAAAGCTTAATTGGCATGAGTATTTCTATTTTTAGAGCTCTCAAAGTTTAAAGAGCACAAAGAGCTTCCTTCCTCATAATCTTTAAGCACCTGCCTAAAGGAGGGCTGCGTGCACACAGACCTCATTCATATCTGATATATTCAGTTCAGCTCATGCCCTCTGATGGAGCAAACAGGACTGAGGTTAGAAACCTCTTTGTACATTTGTATTTGTATGTACAAGACATCCTATTGTATCACCCTATAATCAAGCTAGTATCTGAATTACCTGTGTCTCTACCTATCGTCAGCATCACCTGTGTGATCCACAGGCTACTTTCGTGAATTTCATATTAAATCAAAATACAAAACAAATAGGAATCAACAAAATATCAGGTGTGTTACACAAACTCTAGCAATATATATTTATGTATCAACAATGCTCTCTGCCTAAAAAACAATGAATCCAGATGGTTTATACAAAGACCAGAGAGAGTGTGGTCCAGGTTACACAGACTTGTTTGCATGAGAGAAGCTAGATTTTGTCCTCCAAATGCACATTTGTGTTCTAAAATCTGAATTTACTACAGCTGCAACCCAACACAAACCCAGCTGAGAGTGGCAGTTACTACAGCAGTAGTAACTGCAGGATAGATGCATGAAGGGGGACATCTTGAGGTTTCTGTGTGGTACCTCTCACACCACAAAGTATTCAGACCAATAACATCTAAAATCAAAAACCTCTGTCCCTCTTCTACATTACACTGTGTCCTCTGTCTCACATTTGTTTCTCTTTTTTCCCCTTCCTCCATCTGTGTCTACTTTTCTCCCCACTCTTTCTACACTTTTTCTGTGTTTTCCTCTCTCTCTATCTCCCTTTTTCAAACTCACACGGTTACATACTTTTCTCATTTTTCACCCTCTCTCCAAGAGCCTCATACACCCATCCTCCCCCTCTCTTCTCCCTCAGTCCCCCTTCAGGACCCCCTGCAGACTGAGGCAGCACAAAGCAGTAAACTGTACTGCCTGTAATGGCCTCTGGCCTGTTAAATTTCTGCCCTGCAATAGTATTTCATTCAGCTTTCCCAACTTTGAACTAACTTGCTAGGGCTTGGTAACATGATGCAACCAGTAGCTTTAAATGACTTATTGGTCAATTTCAGGCTTTGATTGCATTTAAATCACTAACTTATGGTGGTAAATTTGCAGTGAGGGGACATCTGGAAAGTGCAAACCTAAAAGACACACAAAAATTCACACAAAACATCTCACTATAATTATTCTTTGTTTGCATGTTTTAACACATACATGTTCTCCTCACAATTTGAGTATTTGTATGATTGTGGAATTTTACTTATTTTAGTCATTTCCCCATGGGATACATGCTGCCCCCTGTAAATCTAGTAAATCTAGTTCTATGCACAACCTAAACAAGGAATTGTTCTACCTCCCAACATATACACAGGTGAAACTGTTTGCTCTGATTGGGAGTTTGGTTCATCTCTGCTGTGAGTGCCCTGGTGAAGGAGACAACTCTCTTAAAGTTGTTGGCATGACAAAGTTTACTTACTTAAGGAATCAAGCTGCCATCCTGATTATTCTGTCCTTTTTTATACAGTCTCTCATGATTATCTTGATAGTTAAAGCCAAAATCATTTTCGAAATCTGCTAATATTCCAGAACTCCCTCAATTATTTTTCTTCTTTCAAGTTATTTAGTATCCATTTGTACCAAGGACTCTTTTCTAATTCTAATGCATCCTTATTGGGCTAAACCCAGTGGATTATTCTAAATTATGCATTCATTAATACATAACTGTAAAATGCATAGATGGCCTGGCCATAATTTTTTTTGTGGGTTTGAATAATGTTTGGCCTCTCTGTATGCCTCTGTATTAACGACCCACATGTGGGCAGTTTAAGAGGTCAGTCTGTCCACTGAACTACAATGAAATCTGTTCATTACTGTTTAAGAAATCCTGCTGACATACAAACAAGCAAACCAGCAGGACTAGAAACAGAAACAGAAAGAGACCGGTTAAGCTGGGCTCAAGCACAGGACTAAAAGTTAATCAATTGTGTTGTGAAGTTTTGTGCCTTCTTGTGTGTTTGAATACTGCATGTCTGAAAATGTGGGATCCTGGAATAGATTTAAAGGAGGAAAACCCCTGAGGGGCTGCACAGACAGACAGAGGAACAGATGATATAAAAACGAATGGATGTGTTTATGTCTGTGCATGTGAGCATGTCGGTCAAAGAAAAGAGTGTTGGGAGCAGGAGAGTTGCTAAAGGTATGCAGAGAGAAAGTGTGTGCCTTTGAGTGTGTCTGCTCTCCGATGAGTGATGGCTGAGCACAGTTGCTTTTATTACCAGGATGACCCATGCACCTCCCTCCTTCCCTCCATTCTCTTTATCTTACTCCCACCCCCTGCTGCTCTGTGATATGAATATACACTGGAGAGTCCCTGGCATTACACTGTGTGATGACGTTCTCAGTGTGTCTTCCCCCGTGCTGCTATCTTTGTCTGGCCTTCATCACCACTGGGTCTGTGACTCTTACATTGTCTGTGCGTGTGCTGTTTGTATGTCTGTTACTGCCTTCAGTTTTACAAACTCATGATCTTCATTTTAGTTTTCTCAATTCAACTGTTGAAGCTCTGGTGCAGTGATTTTAACCTCATTCTTACAAGTCTTCTACAACAAGAACTAGTCAACCAGGTAATCCGTTTTTTAATGTTTAAAAAGACATAATAAAAGAATGATTTGAGTGCATATTTTGTTTTTACTAACTGGGAAAGTGAGAGATGAAACAGTCTGGTTAGTATGAGCTGTCCAAGCTGGTTGTAAACTACTTTCAGCTGATCAAATTTGCTCAAGCTGAGCTTAATCATACTGATTAAGGTGGTATTATGCTGGTTCAAAAAGCGGGTAAAACTGCCTTTAACCCTCCACCAAGTTAAAAAAAAAAAAAAAACTAAAACTACAACCTATAAAACACAGAATATATGAAGACAAGCTCATACCAAGGGGATTTCACTTGCTGTCTCAAGAATGAGCTTTTCATGATTAACTCAGAAATAAAACCAACCCATTTGTTGAAAGCAACAATTCTAAAATACCTGATAGTTAATGCTTTTACAATTTGTACAAATCTTTACATTTATATACAAACAACAGAGAAATACTTGCATTTTTAATGATCCAGGTGACATCAAGATCAGGTCTGATGTGACATTTTCCCTCATGTGCAAACAATGAGAGTAAGATTACACACATGATCTCGTACATCATGGCTGTCTGTGTGTATGTGGGTGGGCTGCTGTTGGTGGGATTCAGGAATGTCAGGGGTCACAAAAAAGAGAGGTGGTGGCTCTGGAGGGGGTGAGGAGGGATAGATGGTAATTTGATATCATCTTCACAAGATGAGGCGTAAGGTCAGAGACTTCTGGAGCCTCTCTCATGAAACATGATTACAAAATTTGCCTAATGTACTTACTAAAAATTTGCCTAATGTACTACTGTTATGTACTTACCTCCAGCGAGACAGTATCTGGTCCTCTCAGGTCTTGTCCAAAAATAGCATCTGAGAATTAAAAACAAAGGAACAAACAAAACAATTTTTCCATGAAAATCTACAAAATATAAACAAGATGATTAAGTAAAAGTAACCATCTGTATCACTGCTGAGTAAAAACACCCCTCTTCTACCTCTTCTTCCTCCCTTCCACTGTTTATTAAACACAAATTGTGCTCTATTTTCAAAGTATCTAGTTACAGGAAATTATTAATTTGCTTAAATGACATTGGAACTGAAATAAATTTAGTTTAAGCTGCAAGTACTGGCCAAATTATTTCTCTCTGGACAATCAGTGTGAAAACCTTAAAACTAAAAATAGCTATTTAGAGCAGTGTTTGTTTGTGTGAGTGCATGTGTGTGTGTGTGTGTGTGTTTGCCCGTGTGTGTTTGCATTGATGGAACAGGGGTGGTAACCATAGTGCTGACCTTGGGAAGGGTGTTTGTTGACGAACAACATTCCAGTGTGTGCCTGATGTGTGTGTGTGTGTACTTGTATGGCTATGCATTGTGAGGATTAGTTTGAGTTTTAGATCTGAGGACATTTTGACCGGTCCTCACTCTCTGATATACCCTCAAAGGGCTAATTCAGGGCTGGGACTTTGTTTTAGGGTTCAGGTTAGAATAAAGTTGGGGTTAAGGTTTAGGCATTTAGTTGTGATGGTTGGGGTTGGGGTTACGTCAATGAGTGTCCTCACAAAGATAGAAGTGCAAACATTTGTGCTGGTGGGCATGTGATAACCCAGTTCAACACAGGTAAAGATCATGTGCCTATTTAAAGATGGTGATTCTCTCTGACCAGCTGGTAGCCAAAGTATTTCTGCATTTGCTGTGATGCCTGCAGTCTATGTGATAAACTCCAGGAGACCTCAGTATTATTCTGCCTGCATACTACACAAAAACCCCTGGTGGACACACACATTTTGGAAACCCTATTTTGTGTTTCACACTGTATTAAAATGAGGGTTGTTGTCCTCTTTTCCTGCAGTTCCATAAAGTTTACTGTTGTCTATGAAACACATCTGCAAGCTATTTTTTATAGCTTCAATGAGTCTGAGTACATCTTTCACACTCACAAGTGAACAGACCATGCAATAACCAGCTTCCTCTCTCAAATCTGCTCAGCTGCAGACAAATTCTATTTGTTTTTCAGATTCATTCTTCAGAACCTGACTGTCCACACTACAATTTGCAAGAGATAGGACTTGTGTTAAGTATTGTTAAACATTAGGAGTGTAATCAGCATACACGACTATCTATTTGCTTGTTGTTTTCAAAGCAGAACTAAAACAACAACTTACAGGCTAGACAGAGAGTGGGGAGATTTGTCCATTGGACCATGCCTCCATCATCGCCCCAATGATTTGATTGTATTTAATTCTGGCACCAGTAGAACACATTTCTAAACACAATTAACTCAGTGTCCTACTTTGTCCTACAGTGACAACACTTTGCTTTGTATTTAGGGTTAGGGCCGCAGTTGATTGTGTTGTGGCTAACTCTTTCTGAAATGTTAAAACACTAGAACCTCCAGTGTGAGCCAAAGACTGCATTTGTTTGAACCAGCAGCACTGTTAACCCTTCAGCTATTTGACCTGACAAACCTGCTCAACTGACTCTGCTCAGTATCAGCAGTTTTTAAAGTGTCACATGTACACACATGCTTGAGGTATAGAAAGACTAATGATAAGCCAAGTCTTAAAATTGGACCTAGCCGTAGTACTGAAAACATGCAACAAAAATATTTGGTATGTTCATATTATATTCAGTTTCTCCTCAAATATTCATACAATTTATTTGAGCTTCAGGTTGATGAAACCTTTAATGAACATACTGAACAAACTGATGTAGAATGAAATACAAATACTCTTTTTTATCATTACAACTTAACCAGAATATAATACAATTTAACAAGATACGTGTTTTACATCTCAAAATACTGTCTGTTTCCAATAAGATATTTACCAGTTGCATCTCAGACAATTTGTTATATTTGGTTGGTTTTTCAGGAGTAAATTTAATATTGTATATCTGTATGTTCTAAAACTAAAAAAAGGAAAACAGAGAATATGTATAAAACATTTTTTGTCTGTGTGTGTGTGCTTCATTGCTATGTACTCCAGTCAAAAATAGTTCACAATTTACCCACTTGCCCAACACTTTAACATACCTTAAAAACTTTATAACCAAATTCCTATTAGCATGCTAACTATAGCAAGCTAATAGAAATTAGTTCATTCGAAATAGCATGCTAATTGCGTGTTAATAAATATTCGGTCGTGCTAACTATAGTATGCTATAGATAGCATAATAGATGTTTAGAGTTGCCACATGTACGTTTTTACTATCGATACATAGCCTGTTAACTTACCAAGAGCTTCAGCCATCATAGAGTTTACAAGACAAGAGGCTAGAATATGCCAACTGAGCAGCGCTAGGCTACTTCTTCACCCTCTCATGTTAGACTGTGGGCAGACTGGACGCTAAGATGACTGCTGCACAGTGGTATTTAGACGAGACAGGGGCTAGCAGGTTAGCATACTAACTTCAACAGAGGAAAACAAGTGATACAAATACAGGCAAACCAAGAGTTAACAATAGCGACAGCTCTTGGCAAGTAAAGGAATGAAGTTTAATGCTGAACGCTCAATGCTTCTTCTTGACAGGTGAGTAAACAGTTGTTAATGCTAGCATTGGCTAGCTAGTTATTGATGATTTGGATAATAACGTGGCCTATTTCATGTTCTTTTGTTTCCACACTAAAACATCCGAGGAAGTGGCCTTATTGCAAAATATTTTTAGATTATTTTAACTAGTGTAGTGCCTGTTGAGCTGGAGTGTGACCTTTGTATCTCAATTCAAAAGCAACATGGTTACCCCAGTAACAGGAAGAGCCGTATTTAATGGAGGAATCAGTATCTGTTGATTTTTTCAACAACAGCTCATCTCAAATACTTCACACTTAACATTGCACTTCCTTTGGCCCTCAGCAATACACCTGCCAATTCTGAAGTCGATCAGCAGTTGTCCAGGAAGTTGAAATACAGACATACAGACATTCCTGTGACAGTGACTTCAGTTACAGGGAGGTCACAGTGACAGAAACTTCTTGAGCTATAGTGACTATGGTGGAAAGATCACCAGTTCAGCATAGACGTGCTGGTGAGATGTAGAACCACTGCATGCATGTAATCCATCTGCACTCACACGCTGTTGAGGAGTAAACAGAACTGCAAGCCTTCAGGGGACAGTGCCACGTTGTATAACAAGTTAGTTTGTATATATCACCTTGAAATCCCTTGCAAAACTAAAACCTCACACATTCCTCCCACTGTAACACAGTGTGAAGTATAGAAACATGTTTATGGAAGTTCAGTGTTTCTTTTACACAATTAGAACAATAAATGACAGAAGAAGGAATATTTTTTTTCTTTGCTGTAATTATGCATGAGCATGGCTGTACCCAAGGAGTTAGACACAATGGGTGCTCACAACTGATGCAGTGCAGGGGGGCGGTGGGTGTAGACACATGTACAAGCTTTCTTTCTCTTTATTCTCTAGATTAGACATACACAATGAAAACTATTCATTGGCTCCATGATTTTAATGAATTCAAAAAAGTGAACAGAGGCACACACTGTGTATTTTCCTCTTGTTGGTTTTCTCTCAAGAATAAATTCAATTAAAATTGAATGGGAGCATGCTTTATGTTCTCTGTGTTATAAAACTGACTCTGAAAGAAGAAAAAAACTGAGAAGAAAAGGTATATAAACCAAGAGCATATCATGCTCCAAAAGTATTTCTAACTGATCCAGGAAAGGGGGGGTGTGGCACTCAGTAACACCCCCGCTTTTATGAAGTGATTACATAACATAACCCACCAACTAGCCGGTAGAGCCCAACTCTGATACAAGCATCTCACAGAGCTGTCGTGCACGTGCATGTGTTAGGTGGTGGTGGTGGGGGGGTGTCTCCCTCTCTCTCTGTCTCTCCACGCCCCCCTGTCTTTCATCCCAGTCCTCTCATAGGTTATTTGCAAAGGTAACGGAAAGACCGGGGGCTTTATAAAGATCCACTTTGTTCACTCGGCCTCTGCTCGTTTCATTTCTTTGGTCTTTCTTGTTTCCACCAGCACTCACCAAAATGCCCAGCAAGAGGAAGAAGAACAAGCGTCGCATGAGAAGGGTGGTAAGTGGTGGCAGGCGCACCTTTCCCCCCCTCACTTGGTTTTTACTCTCATCCCGATCGTATCCAAAGTCTCTTGGACTTTTTATACGAATATAAACTCAAGCCAGTTAGTGGGGACCTTCCTTTCTTGGAAAATGTTGATGAAAATGGCTTTGTTGGCTGATGATTTGTGATGGTGGCTGTTTTAACTCTGCGCGTCTCTCTCGTTTTTTTTTTCCAAGGAAAACTTGTTTTGTTTACCTAACCATAGGAATGCTGATGCGTAAGAAGTTCAAAACCTCTCATAATATCTTACGATACTGATAAATATACGCGTTTCGCGCCTCGAATCAAACTAAACTCTGAACAAGAACTTAAAACTACATATTAACATAAAGGAGATACATATTAGACAGAGGTTTTTCTTATTGGTGCATCGTTGTGCCAATAATCTTTGATGTCAATCATGACATAGGTGCGAGCTCTTCTCTTGCTATATATATATATCCTCAGAACAACCTATTTGACAGTACACATTCACACTTTTATCGTGACGCACTCTGCAAAGAGGAGCGCTCCAAGCTCCGTGCGTAAAATCGGAGAAAATCGAAAAGATATAAGGCTGTACTAAAATTTACATCAAAATGTTATTATATTTATAGAAATTATACGCTAAGTTATATTTGAACGACAACTGAGATGCTCCTGATTGCGCTTTTAGGTAGAAGAGACGATGAAGATTGACTTCTTGGCTTATCTCCCGTGCGCCTTGTGCATTCTCGTCGCAAAATGGAGATGGGGATGGATGGACTGAGATTTCATGTTCATGTTTTTCTGTGATTTATTGACGTTAAAAGCGCCACATTGAAAAATGTTTAAAAATGCATATTTTCTGTTCGCGAGCAAAGCAGAAAATAGACCCCCACCTCTGATGCATATCCACCTACAGTACACAATGCCTGGATTTACAAGGCTTTGTTATTATTATTACATAATTGCAGACGCAGCAGCGCCATTGACCTTATAATTGATAGATGTGACTCCTGTCCCCTCTCCACTCTTCTTAGGTAACTGGGAGAAATTTTACTTCTGAACATTCAGTGCCCAAAGCGTGGGTGTGGCAGAGGGGGGAGGAGTGTATAGTGAGTGAGAATGTAACACAGAAGCTCCAGTTTCTCAGAGGCCAAAGGTTACTCCATAGCCAAACACAGTTCTCTGTCATTTCCAATCACTACAGTTAATTGTTTCAAAACATGCCTATTTTCTAATCAAAACTCTAAAATGATCACTTGCTAAATTTTCACTTGAAGCCTGGTTCTCCAGCTCTAGTAAGACTTCTCAGTGTGGAGTTTGTGGCATTCCTCCTCAGCCCCCTCCCTCCCTTAAACCTCTGGCTGGCTGTCCAGTTCATGACTCTCATCACCACACAACTGTATTTGGTAGTGTGTTGACTGGAGGAATGTCTTGCCTTAGTTTTGCCTGACTGGAGTCTGCACAGTCTCTCTGGTTCTCTCAGAGTCTGCCAGTGACAGATAAAAACGACTCCTGAAAACACTTACAGTGTGGTGTTATCACCAATTCCCTCTGAGATATCAGAGCACAGGAAGGGAAGGAGCTGCTGGACACTTGAAGACATCAAGCTGAGTGCTCCTCTTTGGCCACACATACCTTAGCATGCAAGCACCCCCACTTTGATAAAAAAGTGTTTCTCTCCAAGGATGACTGGGCCCTCTTGATACAGCCCAAGGAAGACAGTGAACAACTTTGATTAATTGAACTGTATATTTTTTTCTGTGGTATTGAGGTTTGGATTTCTAGACAGCAAGCTATTTGTGGGCAGAGATAAGGGAGGGGTTGTTTTGACTGTGGCTAGCTGGACAGGCATAGACATATGCACTTTACACACACATGCTCCACTGGCTTACAGCATTGGTCTAGCACTGTAAATGCCTAACTGGCTGTCAGCCTAACAAAAGCATTTTCAGGGAGTGATTGTAACCTGATTATAACCTGATTATGATGTGATTAGGCCCACTGTCTGGCCTGCGGGGCACCCATCAGTGCTGCTGACTCGCACGGTTTCCCTTCCCGCTTCACCAGACCTGTCAGGACTGCTCTGATTCAACTAATTAGCTCCCATTATCTAACTAGCTTTGCTGGGCTCACTCCCAGTTACTCTGCCCCCCCCCCACCAGTGGTCTGTGCTCCTAAAACCTCCATTAAAGCCCGAGGGGGTTTTGTCCAGGAGCTGAAAAACATGTTGGACCTGGCTGGGATGGCATGCCTGGTATTCCTGCAGACAGAAATGTGCTAGAATGAAGCTCAAGCTGACAATAACATCAGTATCTGAACACACTGAGGGCCTCAGCACCATTCAGACCCTAAAACTTGCATTTGCCAATTCTTTGTATTTGACTTTCATCTTGTAGCACTTTGTTTTATATACTCAGCATCTGTTTGGAGCCACTATACATTAGGTACCATTTATAGTTGTTTGTGCCACACTAAGTGTCCACCAGAGTCTGCTTATGAGTAAATATAAATGTTAACTAAGTACCCAAGAGAAATCACGTCTTATCGTTTCAGCTTTCAAACTTTAGAAGTCTCAGTCATTTGAAAGTAGATATCAATTTATTTTACTACAACTTACTTAATTTGCATCTAATATACATGTATTGCACTAATCAACACATTAACTCAGACTGTTTTTGTGTGTTCCCCCCTTTGCAGCAAGCCCAGAGGAGAGCCCTTGAAGAGCAGCATGCGGCCAACCCGCCGGTCAAAGCAAGCCCTGGGATTGCAGTAAGTGCGCCCCCTGCAGCAAGCCCAAAGAAAGCGGCTAAAACTCCAGCACCAGCTCCCAAAAAGATCCCAGAGCCCGTTCCCATTGCTGTTCCGATTGTGGAGACCCCCAAAGTAGAGCCAAAACCAGTCGTGAAAGAACCTGTTGCAGAGCCCGTCCCAGTCAAAACAGAGGCACCGGAGCCTGTGGCTGTGGTGTTGGAACAGACTCCAGCAGAAGTTGAGGTTGAAGTCCCAGCACTGGTCACTGAAGAAGCACCAGTTGTCGAGACGCCACCAGTGGGGCCCTCTATAGTTGAAGCTGCTGTAGTACAAGAGGCTGAACCTATCATTCCTAAAACAGAGCTAGTAACTGAGGTAAGAAAGCTTTTTTTAAACACACGTGTAGATGCTGCATTAAGGCTGACTGAGGAATATTAAAAAATGCCTTGTTTTTCTTCTAATACAAGATAGATAGAGATAGAATTTATTCTTCTTCTGACTTTCACAAATCATTGGAGCCTTATTACAAAACCTCCCAGAAAGATTCTTGTTGTCGCCATTAGTTTTAGAAATCACTTCTGACTTTTAATGACATCTCACCAAACTGGTTTGTTCTTGGTACAATGAGTTGTGTTCAGCATGTTCTTTCATATAAAGAGTTGCATGGTTGTTGGTCAAATGTTAGAGAAAATGGACATCAGTAGGTTCCATTGTGCATACGGTTTGCTGGAGAGAGATACTTTCTTTGGGTTGTTTATGTATATATTTTGTTATTGTGAGTTTGGTTTTTGTGAGTGGTTTGGCTCGGCCCTTATGGGAGAAGGGAGGCTGAATTGGTGAGTTGAAGGGTTGAAGGCAGAGGGAACAACGTGTTCCATTTAGCAAAGAGGTGGAAAGTAGGAGAGAGATTGTAGACTACATCAGGAGGAGACTGAACAGAGCTTTTTCAGCAGTCATTATACATTGTCACCTATATCAATACACACATGTCTTTCTTTTAGATTTTCTCTCCTGTTTATAACATATGCTATCAAGGAGGTTGCTTTGAATTTGAGTTATGATGTCAGTTGAGATAAATGTCTGTCCTCTGTTGTATTTAAAGAAGTGCATGGCTTTTGGCTATTTGTTTAGCATAGTGCACACAGAGAGTCACCAAAAAAAGTATATCACTAAATTTCAGAATATTGTTTTTAGTCCTCAAAAGTTATACATTTTCATTAGAAAGTTGAAAATGATGGTTGTCTAGTCTTTGTTTCATGCAACCATCGTATACATACTTTGGGAACAGAATGTTCTGTTTCAGATGGCAGAGTCCAGGCTATGTGGACACGCACACACAAGCTGCGCACTGCATATACATGTACATCTGTATGTAAACTTGCAAATAGGCGCACATACACACACACAGACACACCAAATACACAGTCTTTGCTCCACATATGGTGCACATGTATGTCATTGTGCATGTGAGAGCACAGTGCTTCCTGGGCCCAGTGTAAGAGGACACAGGAGGTGTTATCAGTGGCTTCACTCACACTATTCTGTTCTCCAGTAATCCTTGGGCCACCCTGGCTGGTTCACATAGATGTCATTTAGCTGGAGGTTTGGATTGTAACCTCTAACCCCCAAGTGTTATGCTCTACCCACTGATCATATACAGGACCAGTCTATAGGAGATGTACTGCCCATCATTGTGTAGTTGTTAAGCTGTAGTAGTATCCACCCCCTCCGTCCCTTCGTCTCTTCCTCCCTTCTTCCCTCCCGTCTTCCCATCCACCACACCACCCTTCTCTCCCCTTCCTCCCTTCTTGCCTCGCTTTTTGTCCACTCCTTCACTGCTTGCAGATCTGCCAGATTCAGCTGAGACGCACAGAAACACACACAGACATTTTTGCAAAACTGAAAATTAGTTTGTGTTTTAGTTTAGTTTTTATGAGCTTTTTCTCAGTTTTGACTTTGTGTAACTTTGTGATCCTTGAGCTATAGTAAACTTGCACTTGCAGCCACAGTTCTGCAAGAAAGTGTTCACACCGTGACACGTGTCAAGCTACAGTTTTGACACTCATAGATGATAGACTCAGAGTAGGCATAAATGGGGCTCGTATTCAGCTGGCTTTGGGGCCAACAAGAGGTGGCCCCGCCGCTTCTGGATGTCACCACAGAGAGTCAGGTGAGTGTGAACCCACCACTCAATCTATAGACCTGCTGAGTGTGTTTCATTTTTCCGTGGCCTAAATCGATGGTGGGTGCGGTTCCTGCTGAGGCTGAACATTTTGTACCAGCTTGTTCTGTCTGTGCTTCTGTAGCCTTCCACTCCTCCCCTCTTCTGTCCCTCATGGTTTTCCCTTGTAAATTTGCTCTACCTTGTCAGCCCCTCTTCCCTCCCACCACTTGTTCGTCTCTTTTCTCTCCTTTCTCTTTCCCTCCCCCTCCTTTGCCCTCCCTCTTTGATTTTCCTCCTCTCCTGTCTTCTCCTATCCTGTGGCAGCCTATGGGCCCTTATTAGCTTGTCTAATCAACACTTGCACATGTTCATCGATATGTCCCCCTTTTATCATCAGTTCTTTGCTTGGAGTACTGGGAGGACACAGGATAGGGGAAAGTAGGATACTGAGTTCTACGATGGGACATGGGGGGTACATGTGCCTGTTGAAGTGTGTGTCTGTCTGTGTATGTGTTTAGCCTTTGGTATTTGTGTGCTGAAGAGAAGCTTACAGACAGCTGCCACAACCTTTTTAAAGTCTGTGATGAATTCCTAGTGAAGGGATGACTCGGGGTGTGTTTGCTCCCAGTTTGCTCACAGTGAAAATACGAATTATAGCATGTTAGCAGATGATTGGTAAGCATATTTCTTTTTATCACATTTGACATTAGCCAGAGACAGCAACAAGAGGGAGGCAAAGATGTGTGAAGTGATACTTTTGGGCTTGGTTGGAAAAATAATCACCTTGTGGCAAAACATGTGAGGACCCCCAACCCTCCTCTCTTCAGTGTCCAGTCTTCCTCCATACACATATACTCCCCACACATATGCAGCCCTCCCCACATTTCCTGGCAAATTATATGCGCTTGCTTTGTGAGACACCAAAGAGCTTTGTTCGGTCAACCATTTACTTTTGCACAGAGAGCAGTCAAAATGTCCCCTCCTCTGTTTTAATTTTTGCTTTGCATCTATTTGGCAACTCCCCTTTTATACTAAGAATGATTTCACAAAGCCTTTGTTATATTTTTGTGATTTGAACTTATCCTGGTAAGTAAGTTTTGCCCATTAAAGATTGCAAAATTGTTTCACTTACTTGGTTTTTGGAGATCCTGAAAAGATCTGCATAAATATAGATGTTCCTAGATCAGATTTGGTTTGTGATGGATTCACCTTTTAGTAAGACTGGTAATGAAAGATCTGTATACAGATCAATTTGGTACAGAGTGTTCTGGTGTTGGGACAGACTGGAGGGGGTGTGTATACTGTATGTAGCCACACATGTCTGTGTGTGCTTTGCCGTCAAGCAAAGGAAGGCCTATAGTCCACCTCCCTCCTTCCTTCCCTCCTCCTTTCTCTCCCCTATACCATCCCTCCAGGGCTATAGCTAGGGTATATATTTACCCTTCTCAACTATATGTGCATGTTTGCCTACTTGGCCTTTGTTCAGAAGTTGTTAAAATCCCATAGAATTTATTCCTCATCTCCCAGTAGCACAAGAGGCAGAGACGGTCAAGCAACTTGAGTGTGACTCTATGAGAGCTTTCACTCAGTTCTAACAACTGTAGATAGATGAAATTAGATGATTTTGGCCAATGGATGACTGGCCTTCTTCTTGTCTAGCAGTAGCAGCCTGCGTGCGCTAGACTTGTCCTACATTGAGGAAGAGCTGGTACAAAACAGGCTAAATAATTTACTGTTAGACTGAAGATTTACAATATTTATGTGCTGCTCCCTGTGATTGCCACTATGGCTCAACACACTTGGCTGCACAGTGGGTGCTGCCAGTGGCCATTTAAGTTACTGCAAACTGTTTCGGGAAATCCATGGCAAGGCTGCATTATCTGGATGTTTTGGGCATTTGTATTTGGAAAACACATATTTCTGTGAGTAACAGTAATAATATTATAATTGAATAATAATAATAAGTGGTTCTAAAGCAGTATCATCTACAGAAAGATATGTAATGTCTTGCTCACGGACACTTTGGCAAGTCTCATGCTTGAACTTCTCTATCTGTTGCCAACTTGCACCATTATGAAGGCTGAACAAATAATAAAAGATGTAATTACAGATGTGGGAGTTTTAATTTGTGTTATGGAGTAAGGATCTAATTGCAAAGACAGATTTAATGAGGTGAATATTTAAGTTTCCTGAACCTGAGGTGGATTATTCAAAGGGGGTGAGAAGAGGGTGTAACAGCTTCCCATTATGCAATTGGTTGTAACATTCCTGTAGGATGTATAATGCTCCTCCCCTTCTCCTCAACTACAGCTATACCCGCACACAAAGCAGGCTCTAAGGAGAGTGTGTGCATTTGCTGTTTGTGTTTGTGTAGACTGCCAGTCCAAATTTACAATCTGAAAACATTCTCGTTTTGGCAAACGTTTCCTTTTTTGGACACGGTAAACCTGCTAAGACTCTCACTGGGTTTTCTTGTTAAATGCCTCGAAGCCATAACAGCTACAGTTCGGCTGACAAACTGTTGTGTAGAAGATCATTTTGCTCTTGGCACATTTTTAGGACAGCTGCGTGTGCCGCTCCCTGCCCCCGACCTTTAACAGAAGTCAGAAAACAGGATAATAACAGCAGCATAACATGAGGCAAATATTTTAAAATTGCCTGTAAATGCTTGTTAATGTATCCCAGGGTGCCTTTTTAATGAGACATACCTTTTGCCAACTGCATTCTCTGTTATTAGATTAAATGCATATATATGTTTATGATTGTTTTGCTGACTGGTGAATAAACACTTTCCCCTTTTCTGTCATAGGTCACACCCCCAGCTGAGGCTTCAGTGGCAGCTCCTGCTGAAACTGAGGTAAAACAAACCTGCAATTTACACACACACACACACACACGCATGCACGCACACACACACACCCCTACATATACACCCCCAAACCTCAACTTGCTCAGGCAGTATATCTTTGTGGTTTAAGCCAGAGGCAGATTAACTCAGGTGTGAATGAGTATGAGTGAAGCATAACTCAACATGACGCTTGACACTTCAAGTGAGACCTGCTTTGATTTTGGAACAGCATACAGTCAAAAGGAAACAGCAGTAAGCAGCAGTGTTGTATCGAGGAGATTTACTGGATAAATTCCAGGTGTCTCTGGAAAATTTTTAAGTTAGACAAAAATGGTTAAAAAAAACAAACTCTGCAACCACAAAGCAGAACCTAAAGTTTTAGTGCAACACATTTCAGTGCACGTGGTGTTTCTGCTCATATGTCACACCAAAACAGTTGTGGAGGTGATGGCATACGTTATAACAAGAGTAACTCAGAGTTTCCATTCGTGTTTTATAAGTTTGCAGCGGCAACAACTGGACAAGAGACAAACCCTTTCAGTGGGAAAGTGTGCTTCACACCTAATGAATAACAACCACACTTTGCCTTAGGTCTTTTTCTCTTTAATAACACAGTTCCCAGATCACAATCACCAAATATCCTTTTTTTATATTTTCACGAGTTTCATTGATCTGGAAACAACTTAGTATATAGGAGATATTACTGATTTTCATTACTGACCAAAAGAATCAAAACAACCCTAAAATTGCAGTTAATAAGGGTTTGGATATGATTTAAGTGTTGCAGTTGATTTGAAAGCTGCAATTAGGCACCTAATCCTAAGAACCACAGCAAAAACACTCAGTTTTATCTGATCATTGATTACTTTAAGCTGTGTGCTCTATGCAGAAAATTACCAACACCAAAATGTTGGCAGTTGACTTCAGAGATAAACAGCCTCTGTATGTTTATTCTGCTATTAATCTGTCCATCCACCTATTGATCAATGAATAAAGAGTTTGCTAAACTGTGTTGTTTTTTTTTTCATTTCTTATTTTCCAGGTTCAGTCAGCTGACACAGCAGTCATAACCACAGAAACTGAGCAGGTAAGACTGAGCTTGTTAGGACTGCATGGCTTGACATTATTGTTGTATAAGTATAAACGTAGTAGTTTAGGTCATGGATGTTAAATCAGAGTAATTATGTCTACATTGTATGTTTGTTCAGGAAGAAAAAAAACTTTGCTACGTTTTTGTCCCTTTAGTTGCATGTTGCATGGTTTCCTAATGTGTGTCGTGTTGGTTTTGCATGTGCAGACGCATGATGTCTGCGAGCCAGAGACTGAAGTGGAGGCTGAGGCCTTTGCAAAGGAAGACACAGTCGCAGAGGTGGACGTTGAAGTGGCAGTCACAGAGGAAATCTCCACACCAGAGGCTGTAACTGAAGCCAATGAAGAGCCGGTGGTAGAAGCACAAACTAGTGACCAAGTTTCTGTTGAAGCAGAACCTGCAGCTGCAGCTGAGGTGGTTACCGAGACAGTCGTGGAATCAGCAGAGGAGGAAATCACAGAGGTACCTGAGCCTGAGCAGGTGACTGAAACAGTTGTGGAATCAGTGGATGAGGAAGTCACAGAGGTACCTGAGCCTGAACCGGTGACCGAAACAGTCGTGGAATCAGTGGAGAAGGAAATCACAGAGGTACCCGAGCCTGAACAGGTGACTGAAGCAGTCGTGGAATCAGTGGAGAAGGAAATCACAGAGGTACCCGAGCCTGAACAGGTGACTGAAGCAGTTGTGAGTCCTGCAGCTCCAGCTGAGGAGGAAGAGGATGAAGCTGAAGTAGAAGTGTTGGCTGAAGAAAGTGCACCTGAAGTCCCTGCTGAGCCTGTTACAATCGCAGAGGTGCCACATTGATAAAACTTCTTCTCTCTTATTTGTGATTTTCTGTCCTACCAAGAATGCAGTGAAACAATTCTTACTATTTTTTAAAAACTTTTATGTGTTTTTTACATTTTTATTGTGTGATCATTTGTTGCTTGAGCATGAGGCTTAAATGTTAAATCAGTTGGTTATTAAGTAGGTGGTCAAAAGCTGGACTTTATATTCTGTTTTTATGGCATGTTTTTCCATTTGCATAAATAATTTTAAAATTACATTTAATAGCAACTGCTAAAGACACACTGTGACCTTTTATTTGTTTTGTTTACATCAGGTCACTCCTGCCCAATCTGTGGAAATCCCAGTGGTAAGTATTTTTTAATATAAGGAATTTGAATATATTTCACATATCACCTTCCTTTTGGATTGTCAGGTAACTTTTGCATGAGTAGTAACACTTCAGAAATAGAAATGTTGTTTATCTGCATGTGTTGTGCAAAATGATGTCATGACAGTACCTGTCGTTTCACCAGGTGCCAGACACCGTCCCTGAGCCTCCGGTAGAAGAGGCTGTAACTCCTGTAACTGAGGTCAAAGAGGTAAAAACTTAAGTCTTTAATTAATTTCATCTTTAATGTGAAAATTCAGTGACTGTGCTCTGATAGTCAAATAGATCAAGTCAAGACATTTATGTTGTATACTGTGTGTTAATTGTGCGGAATGTTTTCTCTCTTGTCCTCCTTCAGGCTCCTGCCACCCAGGACATTGCTGACACACTGGTTGATGACTTTGTTGTCACAGAATCTGTCTCAGCAGTGGCAGAGGCAGTTGCTGAGTCTGTTGCTATCCAGCAGGTGAGAACTACACAAACAGGAATTTATCACTGGAGATTAGAATCTATATGTTACACTTAATAAGCAACCATTTTTAAGTCACAAAAATGCTGGCATTTCATTAGCGTCCTGTGTCTGTAATTCAGACTATTTCTATCTGAAACAGAAACAGAACTGCACTATAAATGAATTGGCAGATTGCTTAAGGCCTGTGGTCACCAGGTGGCAGGCTGTAACAAACAAATACAATGCAGCCCCATGAATTCTTAGTGTCTCAAGTCAATGTCTTTTCTTCATGGTGACAAAACGGGTTTAGTTGTATGTTGGGATTGAAACTGGATGATCAGAAGGACTGCTACTTCTTACTACTTCCATATTAAAAATGGTCCATCCGTATGATCATTTTTTGTCTTTTCTGACTTCTTCCTCTCTCTGCTGCAATTAGGAAATTATGGCCACAACTGACATCCTCAGTGCCAAACAGAATCTGTGCCTGCCGCTGCCCCTGCAATGGAAAAGGTCATTGTAAGTTACTGTCTTGGTGACTGGCTAATTGGCAGTCATATACTATAGCTTTGTATGGTACATACTGTACAGGGACTCTGTCACCTAACCATCTCTCTCCCCTCCTCTCCTTTTCCAGGACACTACTGCTGAGCAGACATGTCTGGATGTGCTGTCAGAAGAGCCTAAGTCAGAAATCTGCGACATGCCTTGTCAGATGCAGCTCAATGTGGAGTCTGTGCAGCTCAACTCAATGGTAAAGACAATATCTTTAAGCCTTTTCTTTGAGTGGAATGAGTCACATTTACACATCATGTTTCCTTTGTGGTTTGGTTTTGTCCTGGTTATTTAGAGATGACAAATAGTAATTGTTTTTTATTCAATATGGATTTAATGATTCTTAAAAAAGGTTAAGTGCCAACTTAATTCACTTGTTTGCTATTAATACTTGTGATTTTACAGTGTACTCACCTGATTTGATGCATTTTGCCATTCAGGAGATATCAGCAGAGACAGTGTTGAATGGGCATGTTGTTCCAGAGGTCTCCATTGAGGGTTAGATCCACACCACACAGCTCGGAGGACCTTTTTTTTGTCTTTGTAAGTTTGTCACAGTATTGAATCGGACCTTTATCACATAGATTACATCTCATTTTCTAGCTGTTGTACTCTTGGACATTACCGTTAACCTTTAAATGACTTGCTTTATACTACTTCTATAGCCACTAACCACGACCCTGTCTTCTTTGTGTATTTCAGATTCCCCTTTGGTCATTTGGAGGACTCAAAGCTTTAAAGGGAGTTAACCAGCTGACCTTTTTTTTATTTTTAGGGCTTAACAACAGAACCAACAGGAAATTGAAGGAACATCCACACTTTGAAGTGCCTTTCCTGTCTTGGTTCCTGTTGAAAAACCAAACCAGATGTCAACACGCCAAAACCATTGCATTCAAGGCAGCAGAACAGACTGTTGTCACAAGTTTGCAGTAATAGAGACAAACATATTGTGGCTCCTTTTAATTTGTTTTTTCCCCAGAGGCATGTACAGTGAATTTGCATTTGCAGTGGAGGCAGAGGTTGTTAAGAGATGGAGACTCATAACATAAGATAAACGGCAGTGCCTGTTATTTCTAACACATTCCCATCTCTCCAGAACATCTGCCTCCACATTGCATACACTCAATGCATGTGAATACTGTAGCATTGATGCAGTTTGTACTCGGGCCTATGTTCATACATATGGGTGGGAGGGCAAAGTTTTTTTTGTTGTTTTTCTGCATCACATCTCAAAGTCATATTTTGCTCGACAGTCTCTCTTTACGTAGTCAACTTCACCCTCGCCTCTGTTGCTGCCCCCTTCTCTGTCCTCCATTTCTCCTCTCTGCCTCCACTAAGTGCCAATGCTTACATTAGTCTGATGCTAAAGCACATCCCAGAACTAGAGTTTTAGGTTTTATGGCTTCAGTGGCCTCTGGAGAATGGCGGATATGAAGGGGACGAGCGCAGAGGCAATTTTTTTTTCAGTTTTTCAGTTTTTTTTTCTTCTCACTTTCTCCTTTTTTTAATTCATTTTTTATAGACCATATGATGTGATACAGTTTTGTGTTCAAAGTCTGTGCTCTGGAGGAGAGATGTTATGTAATATGATCTGGTGGCTCATCACTGGGCTGTCATGGTCTGACTTCATCCAACTTTGAAATAAAGCTGTAACTCATCGTGATGCTGGAGTATGTGTTTGACTTTCCACACACTGGTTCACACATAGAATAATAGAAAATGTAAAATATAAATAAATTTAAATATAAAATGAAAATCACAAATGCATCAGTCTTGGAAAGGGACAATAGAGAATCTTTAAGCCATAATATATATTTTACATTTTAATTTCCAGATCAGTTCTGTATTGATCGAAATCTTTTGGTAGCTTGGTAGATTCAACTTCTGTCATCTTTCCCTAATTTACCAACCAGTATTAAAAATAGTGGTTGTAACAACTTCAGCGTTGTTTTCTGGCCTATGGAAAATGATTAGTAAAATTCATTTTTAATCATAACCTTTAGCTGAAGAGGGTAAAGAGTAATCTGGATAAGCTTTAGAGATTTCATCTGAGGGAATATATAGAGGGATAAAAACATGCAAAAAAGTTTGTGTTTAAAAATTTACAATTAAAAGTTTACAACGATATATGTAAACCCAGAAGCTTGTCTATCAGGTATGATAGTTGTAGAGTATACTTTTATTTTGAAATTACCACTTATTAAAAGGGACACATAAACACACCATTGGGCTTGCTACTCAATAACTCATAACCTGTTGCCAAAGAGAGAAGTCATAGTATTATTTTTTTTTTTACACTGATAATACTCTTCAGCTAGCATCCACTTAGCTTGGCTCTGTTTTACAATCAATATTTTATAAGTATATATAGAATAATTCAAATAATGATCACAAGCAAAATGCTACATGAAGGTGATTAAAGCTAGAACTAGAGAGATACACTGAAAAAGCTGATTGCTTCTAATGAGACCAAGGAACAGATGATTACCTCTCCAGTTTTAAAATACATTCTTATAAACTTTAAAATAAAGACAATGAAACACAAAAATATCTGCCTCAGATCAAAAGATTTTTAATTATTTGTTTTTGCATTGAAATCTACATTCATATTAGTTAGATGTAATTTGGTTCAGTAAACACTGCCAATATGTGGTTTTGCAATCCTCCCTCTTTATATTATGATCACACTGTCAACAGGAGTTTGAATCAGTTTATTATTTTTTTTCTTACTTAGATTTACTGGCCCCTTGTGTTGGAATTTTAACAAAATGTCAAACTGCAAAACAGAAGCAACAACTTCAGTTCTGCCATAAGAGAAAAAAAGAAGGGAAAAAGTAAAAAACAAAAAAGACAGACTGAACAGACAAATGATAAACACATACCGCATTACAACAGAGAGGATATATATTTGTAAAAGCACATTCGTATTAATAACAGAAGCTTTGGAATGAAAACAGCAACACAGAGGCTCACTGTGATCAACCAACAGTCCCACTTGCACTCAGCACATTCCACTTATATATTATCTGCTTTTTTTTTTTTACTTGTGCCATTAAGATGCATGAATACATGTCATTATAACTTCCAACCCTCAAAAAAAAAACAACAAAAAAAAAAACATAATAAATATGAAACAGGTGATTTGATTGGTCCATGAGGTAAAATGTGAAATAAAAAATAAACAAAAAGAGCAAAAGTTGGAAAGATTTTTGAAAAGACAAAACATCCACAAAAAGAAAAAAAGGGTTGGCTGAAATATTAAACTAATAAAAGAAAAGATTGTGATTGCAGACAAGAAAGCATGATGTCCAACAAGTTTTCATTATCCTCCTCCAGAGAGAAACACACACACATTCATACACTCGCACACTAGCTTCCACACACCCAATCACACAAGCATTCACACAGTCTAGCATGAAACTCAATAACAAGTCAATAGCCCCGGCCGTAATCTTAACAAAGCCACTTGATGGATGATAATATTTTTATATTTACAATGAAGTGATGATTAACTGACAAAAAGCTCAATTCAAACACAGAATGAACCCAAAAAATACAAGAAAGAGTAAAACCAAGAAAAAAAACAGATTCAATCACCATATTCTCTTTTCATTCCTTCACTTTTTGATCTCCTCCTATACACTGACAAACAATGTCCACTGAACTAGGCGCTGGAGGTGGGTGGGGCTTACAGAGACAAGGAGAGGGGTTAATGATGACAGTGACAATGGGAGATGCTCGAAAGCAGCGAGCAGTATGAACGCTGGGGAGGCATGTAGTCTGCCTGCCACTCAGCAAAAAATTAGGTAGGAGGCTCTTCTCTGTTTCCACTACAAGAAAAAGAGCACTTCAATAAAAGAGCCACCGCCCCTTTGGACTACCCTGGTTTGAAATCAAACACACCCACCTCCTGTTGCTTAGAGGTTTTGGTGTGGGAGAGCATGCAGTTAAGCTACACAGTGTAGCCTGAGTGGGTGGAATTCAAAGAGCACTTAAAAAAACAAAACAAAAGACAGCCCGCTTGGGTTTATATGGGGCTTAAGTTCAGCTCCTTTGTCAGAAGTTAGAAGTTTGTAGGATTCAGGTTTTTAACATCAATCTGAGGAGTGTGTGTGTGTGTGTGTGTGTAGAAATAACTGCAATGGTAGAAGCAGCACTAGTAGTGTTCAGCAGGCAATAGTCTTTTCTTTCTGGAGAGGAAATGGCTCAAGAACAAACCCAACCAAGCGCTGACCCTCCAAAATGTGCAGCAGTAACACTTCAGAAGTAACAATGGGTATTATCAACAAAATCCTGCTTCCTGCTTCTGCATTAGGAACTCAGAAGTTTTCTTGTCCATTGCTTGCTGTGGCTGGTATGTTCCAAGATTCATCAGCAATGTTTTTTTATTTTATTTTTTTAGGATTTTTAAGCTTAAAAACTTAAAATTATGTTTTATGCAAATTCACATGTTGACTAACATGCTGAAAAATATACAGCCATTTTCTTTTTAACCAGTCAACTAAATGACTGGTTGTTTGTGTGCCAGGCACAAATGACAAACCAGCCACAGTCAAAATTACTAGCATTTTATTAGTGTAGGATAATTAAATCTGAATCTGAATCTTTATCTGAATACCACTGTCATGATAATCATCTTGGTCATTTTAAAAGTCCTTGTATTATCTCAAATCATTCCCATTCGGTCTTCTTCCTGTGATTGTCACCCATTCCTCCCTCCTTTGCAGCACCACTCAGGCAGTCGTACAGGTAGGCAGTGAGTTTAAGAACAATCACAACATTTAACTGGCTGTTAATGAACCACTGAGGAAACTTTTCACCACAGCCAGGCATGAGGCAAAAAGGTCTTTTTTCTTTGACTGTAGAAACAGAAGAACGTAAAGATGGAAGAAGGGAGTGAAGGGAATGGTAGAGAGGACACCTCTCAGAGGCTCTTTGCCCCCTAAGGCCCAATGTGGGCTCAGTCCTGTCTAATCTGGCCCAGTCTAACCCCAGTTTGGTTAGGCCAAATCCAGTCCAGTCTGGTCTGGTCTGGTCTAGCTGGGATCCAGACCAGGGTTTTAGAAGAGTGCTTTGGATCCCTGGTTCTCGAACTCTGACCAGGCGTCGTTCAGTTCCATGAAGATCATTTTAGCGTACTGTTCATAAGGCTGGCCTGTTGCCTGCAGAGAGAGGGAGAGGGTAAGTTAGCAAGTCAATAAAGAGTCTTTAATTCCTGACCTGGCTAAATGCATAAACTATAGTATACTGTACCTTATCTGGATGGACAACCAGCACAGCCTTTCTGTAGTACTTCTTCACTTGGTCAGGTGTCACCAGGTCAGCCATGCCCACAGGCTTCCAGCGGGTTTCACCCTCCCACAGCACCGTGTGCAGGGTTGACAGCAGTGCTCTGATGTTTCGCTCCTTCCCCTCAATCCAGTCTAAGATCTGCAGCATGACAAAAAATACAAAGCTTTACTATCTTAGCATGGAAAGAGCAAACACTGGTCAGCACTCAGGAGCTACTTTGCAAGGTAAAGCTCTGAGTGTCACCTGCCAAAAAAGCCATGTTGGTGTATCTAATCAGCCCCTTTGGCAAGTAACCGAAAGGACTGATTAGGTGACTCAATCCTATTCTATGTTCTTCAGGAACACTCTGTTCACACACACACACTCACATCTGGAAGATGGTTACTACAACCACTGGGGGCTTAGTGAACTGGCTTTGGGGCACCTCAGTAGTGGTAATGCGAGAAAGGCAAGTGCTTAAGATCAAACCAGTGACCCTCCAGTCACATGAATGCAGTATATTTCCATTTCATCAACTCAAGAATTTTTTTTGAGTAGTGTGCTTTTCAATGTGTATCATGCCCCTCAAATTTGTATTTCATTTGTTACCTGCAATTTAAGTGGATCCATGTCTTTTGTGATCTCCTGTCTTCGCATTTCAGCGATGGTCCTTGGTCCCTTCTTATCAGGTTTAGAGGCAAAACCCTGAGTTGACAGCAGGTCCTCGAAATCATCCTCCTTTACCTTCGGCTTGGGGCCTGCGTTACAACACAGCACAGAGAATTTAAGGTCATTATGGAGAAGGTTAAAGAAATACAAAATCCTTCTATTTGCATCAGCTGGTGAATTCCAGCGCTTATTACTAATCACGTTTATTAATTTCTATATGCTTGGGAAAACTGTATTTGTGTAATATTTGATTGATAATTGTGGAAAATAAAAGATTGAACCAACCCCTAATTTCAGCAAATAAAATCATTTCCCCTCTACCCAGTGTCTCTTACCAAATCCAGGCCCACGAACTCCTCTCTCCTCTCTCCCACCGATGACACTAGCGAAGTTGAGGTTGTAGTTGGGTTTGGTTGGCTGTGTGCCTGCAGACTGAGACGCTGAGGAAGCTTTGGGTGCAGATCCAGGTCCAGATCCTGATCCCGATCCTGGCATCCAAGGTTTGCTCTGGGCTGAGGTGGGTCTACCAGACTGCCAGGGCTGGGCTTGAGGCTTAGCAGAGGTGGAAGCAGAGGAAGAGGGAGCCTTTGTGCTAAAAGAAGGTCCTGAAAAATTACTGCTGGAGGAACCTGCAGGAAACATGGAGGGATGTTAGTTAGTTAATTGAGATGAATTCATGAGGTTATAAATGAAGCTTTTTTTTTATTTCAGGAGCATTTTCCCTTTCTGGAAGACTGCTCACTGTTAATAGCACCATCACAGGCAACTGAATATCTGACTCTTACCTGGTAAAGTGGAGCCCAGGTTTCCTAGGTCGGCAAAAGGATCAAAAGTCTGAGACTTGGCCTTTGACATAGACATACCAGAAGCTAAAGGCAGAGTAACAATGTGTGAGTTAGATATTTGAAGGTTTATCATTTTCTAGGTAATACTGACAATTGATAGGGCTTCAGCTACAAACCCCTATACAATGTTACACATACCTGTGTTGGTATAGTTGGGTTTGTTGGTGGTGGTGCTCATGCCAGCGGTGGTACCAGCTGCCCAGCTGTCCCACCCACCCAGCAGGTCTGGTTGGCTGGCTGATGATGTCATCTTAGGGGCATCATTTACTAGCTTATCTGTTTAGATACAAATGTCCAAAATATCACAGGTTAAGTTTCGTTTGCATGCTACCATTGGACAGTTGTATAATGCAGAGTCATGCACTTACTGAGGTTGAAGAGGCTGGTGTTGGACGCAGGAGTGGGGTTACTGTGAGCTGAACTGAACCCACTGGTGGCTGAACTATCAGAACCCAACAAGTCTCCAAACAGGTCCGGGCCAGAGGCCTGCCGAGATGAACCCACGCTGGAGCCAACACCAGAGCCAGGCCCCATCCCAAATGGATCAAACAGGTCACCCATGGCTACAACACAGACAAAGCAAGGGAGAAAAAAAATGCATTACAAATAACTGAAAGAATTTTATAATATAAAAAAGACACTGAGCCTCAACCCTTACGTTTTGAGTCTGGTGTGGCCCCACTGGTTGGCCCACTGAAGAACAAGTCTTCCTGCACTGCTCCTGTCTGACCAGCAGGGGGTGCAAACAAATCATTGAGAAGGTCACTGTTGCTGGACGCAGCCTTGAGTCCTCCCTGGCCTCCTTGATGAGGAGCCGAGGAGGAGGTTGAAGGGTCAGAGTTCAAACCCAAGAGATCAGCTGTGTCACCGACAGGAGATTCCTGGGATGCAGGAGGGGAGGTCTTGGGGCACAGACGAAAGACAGAAACGTATAGAACGATGGAGGAGGAAAACAAAGCATTTTAGTTCCACTGTATAACACTGGTGGCATGCATGATGAAGGAGGTCATAATGTACTGTACTATAATACTGTATAATGAGGCATCCAAGACTTTCCTCACCTCGAAATCAGCATCAAATAGTGGTTCGCTGGGGTCACGTGACAGTGGCTCCCCACCAGGGGCAGAATAAGAGTAGGACTCTCCTTCTGACTGATCACTCAACTCCTCCTGGTCATTCATGGATCCCCCTCCTTGACTGTCGGAGGCATCCTGAGGGCCACTCACATCTAAAGATACAAGAAGCTGGTCAGTGGAAATTGTAAAGCACTTCTTTGGAATAATTCAGTGGTAAATTGAGGCTAGACAATGTTTTATAGTTTGAATCCTATCTGGGGAAATTAAGGCAGTAAACAAAGTGCAAAGCAGTCTCCTCCCCTTTAGAATGGGGGACAATAACCAGGATATCAAAATATTATCACAAGAACACAAGTACAGTACCTTCCCAATCCAGTGTCTGGAAGAAGTTGTTGGCGTTGGTATCGGTACTCCCAGGAGATTCTGGTTCTGTTGCATTGGAGCCCTCCGGGGTCTGAGCCGGCTGGGGCGACTCTGAGTCATAAAATGCTGAGGAACCTGGCTGACGAGGCAGCTCTGGCTTGCCTGTGATGAATACGATTTAATGTTTAGTTTATATAGTACAAGAAACAGAAACATGTGCAAAAACATTTTTACATTGGGTTTGAGGGACGAAAAGCAGAAAGACGTTATGATATAAAAGTGAACTGAGAAACGGACGGGATGGGTACACACCTGGTGAACCAAACCAAACCTCATCACTTTTAACTCCACAGTCTGGCTTTTGTAAAGTAATGCCACCTACCAAATTTGCTGAGGATCTCTTGCTGTTCATCACGAGATGAGAAAAGGATTTTGGGGTTGAGGCCCTTGGTTTGAAAGCCTTCCCATGGAGGGCTCTTAGCACTGGGTCTGTCCCTGGGTTCCACCTCAATGTCCAAGTTGACCTGGAACAAGTCCGGGTACTTCTCCTGGATGTCACAGGCATCCAAGTCATACCTGACAGGAGAACAGGAAAGAAGCCAAAAACAAACCTGTCATTCTCCAGAGCTTATAAGCATGAAGTGTGAAATTTGCAGCAGTAAATGGATAATGTTCATTCTGAAATATTTCATGGCTCAAGACAGCATACATACTTGGCAAACTTGACAGTGGTCGCATTTCTGGGAACAAAGCCTGTGTGGAACTGGATCTGAAACATTTTCATGGATGCCATCTGAAATAGAACAGTATGGAGTAAAAAAACAAACAAAAAAAAAGAATGAATGCAACCGTACAGAAGCAGTGCTCCTGAAAAGTCAATTTCCACAGCAATGCTGTAACTGCTTAAGTTGATGTCTCTAGTATTTTTGTTGGATCATTTGCACTGAAGGCTTGTGTGTGTATACCTTGGCCTGTAGACGTCCTCCCAGTGTAGATCTTGCATGATAGATCACCACCAGTACATCTCCTTGGACTGTCACATTGAGGGGAATCTCAGCTCTTCCATCCTCTATCTTAAAATCCCTGAGAGGAGCAAAAGACAGAATGAATGAAAGAGTTCCAGTTTTTAACATCTTTTTTTTCCATCAAGAGAAAGCTGAAAGGCATTCTTTTGTGTGTATTAACTTACTTCATCTTATCATACTCCTGTGATGTGGTGAGGACCCTCTCATCTCCAACATAAACTTCGCAGAACGGCCTGCACCCATTACGCTGCTTGTTGAACAGTGGCACGGGTGTCATGATGATGGAGCGAATTGTTATGGGCTTGCTGTGGGGGATGATGGGCTCCTCTGCCATCATGTCACACATATACTCAATATATCTGCAACAACAACCAAAAGCAAAAGCAAGATCAGCTTACTGTTACTTTTCTTATTTACTTCTTACTTCCAACCAAGATGACTAATCACAAAACAACCCCTTTTATAACTCATAATTTATGTGTTGGTGTATTTATACCTCTTGTGTGAGGGTGCTATGCCAGGTGGGCAGCGTTTCATTGAGAACATGTAGACTGCAGCCTCAGCTGTGGTGAAAAGGCGACAGAAACACAGGAAGGAGCAAACTGCCACTGCTGATGCTGCTCTGCCATCCTACAGAGGGTGAGGGTGAAAATAACAATATAAGATACCACAGGTGTCTTCATCCCATTTATTCTTTTCCTCATTATCTATTTATGTCATGGTCTTACACCTTCTCTCCATCTGTGCATGCATGAAGGACTAAATTAATAGTCTTCTTAGACCTCTATTAAGTAGCTACGAGGTTACTTACCAGACAGTGTACTATACAGATGTTCCTCTGGTCTTGTTTGAGCCACAGATGCATGTTCTTACACACACTGTAGAGACTGCGGAGGTTGGGGGCACGGCGCACTTGCCAGTTACACTCTGAAACCTACACACACACACACACACACAAGATACACAACTGAGTATAACAAGAATCTTGTTTGACTGCACATTAGTGAAAATCTGAACCCTACTTCAACAAGAGCAAACACTGTTGCAGTAATAGACTCATATTATTGCGCCAAATAGAGAAAAACACTACAGACACTATGACTGAGACAAGTGAGTCTGGTAATGTCCCGCTCTACACATCTACCCCACCAAAGAGGTGCGCGCACACACACACACAAACACACACTTCATACCCTGTTGTGGAACCGAGAAGGCCTGTAAGATCGTTTGGAGAGGTTGTAGACAGCGTAGTGGCCAGCGTGACGTGAATCCAGAAACAGACGGACATCCTCAATGTTGTTCTTTATCGCTGACTCCACCCCCTCCGCTGGGAATGACATGACTACACACACACACACACAAATACAGAGAAATGTGTAACTATTATATCAAATGTTTATTTCTTTGATGTATGAGATATATATATTATGTCACATCACTCTTACTTAAGGCAGATCTGCATAGGATTACTGTTGATGTAATTTTCATCATGTAATATAATTATTAAAAGATGCTCTGTGTAAGTTTTTGCTATTGCTACATAGCTAGCATTAAACTTACATATAGCACCTTTAATGGCAAAATTATGCAGTAATAGAAAAAAAAATCATGATTAATTTTTATGTAGGGCACTATGCCTACCTGCTATTCTGGAGGTGATGTATGAAATATCCAAGTCCCCTTTGGCATAGCTGTAGGAGAAATTACAAATGCATTTATAAAAGGAGTAGGCCCACAAAGTAGTAGGGAGGACAAAACACCAATCACTACTAGAAATAAAAAGGGAGAAAAAAACAGTCTGACTAAGGTCTGCACAAATACAGCCATTAACAAACAGCTTAGTAACATAAGCTGACTGAGGAACAAGAAAGCTTTGTATTCCTTTGTATTTTCTAATATGACTCAGGTTTTGAAACCATAATGTTGCAGGATGGAGAGGTAAATGAGTGATGTCTGAATGGACATCTCAGCCAAGGCAACCACACAATACAGAAGTTTTAATGAAGGCTGGCCCACAAATTAGACTAATGTGGTCCCTAGTTCATCTTTCCTCTGCTTCTTTAATGCAACGCACGCATCTATCAGATGCTTGCTGTCACATGCGAATACACTCAGAGGAATCATTACTACCAATTGCTCCCATGTGTTGAGTCTTATTTACAGTTAAAATTGAAGCAGAAATTATTTTACAGAAAACAAATCACATTGGAACAATGACAGCAGCAAAAACAGCACAGCATGATTCCTAGATTAAAATTTAGTACAGACAAACAAACTGTAGGCCAAGCAAAGAATTGATCTATCTATGCTGATGACACTCAGTTTTATCTGTATGGTGTTAGGACACGCAGGTGGTGCTAGCTAAGACATAGATTCTGCTGAAATGGTGATTTAGTAAGCAGTGGAGCCATATTAAATCTGTCTAACTACCATTCATTCATTCACTCATTCGTTCAGGCTCTGGATAGAGCTGTCTGCTTCAGAAAGCTAAAAGTTACAAAACACATTTGTCCTTACAAATTAAGTATACAAAGTACAGAGAAGTATACCAAAAGCAGCTAAATTAATTTCAGCATTTTTAACAGACCACTTAAATTTTGCCACAACACTGAGGGAAGTTGCATTTGCACTGCTCTCTGGTATTTAAGACTTGTCTCATGCCTGTGTTATAATGCACCTTGTCAAGCAAAGATCATTATTGCAACACCATAAGCTTTAATTCTTATGTTTGACTTGAATTTTAACCTTGTTACTACTTGCGGCAATAATTTCCTGAACCATGCATAGAGGATATATTTCAATTGTTGCGTTATTCGCTGATGTCATTTTCCAATTATTTTCACTCATCTATCCACTCACATCAGCCTCTGCATTCATTCAACTCAATTATTGAATGTGTGATGTTAGGATCAGCAAGCTGTGATGACAGACACAGCACAAAAAATGCATTTTTTTTTCTTTCTTCACTAATTAAACACAAACTGTGGAAAACACACAGAGCAACGCACGAGTTAATGCACTTCACCGACCCATATTTACCTTGGGTTGCTAGGTGATGGACACATAGTGGGACCATGAGGGATTGGGACAGAGAAAAGAAACAACAAAAAAATAAACAAAACAACCAAACGAATGGAACAAACCGATGATAGAATAACCAAATAAAACACGGTATGGATAGAGTGGCTATTAAAGGAACACTTTGCTTAATATTTTTAACCCTTTAAAACATAGACATACAGATTACTCCCACCATCCACTGACTGATTCTTATGCCAGTGATTGGGCAAAGGACTACAAACAGAGATAACCTGAAATAAGGTTTGTCTTTCCCCAGAATAATCATTAGCAAAGTCTGCCATCACAGTGGAAAACCACATTTAAGACAGCCAAGTGGCAAAATGTTCCTTGTAAAGGTAAATCTGAGGGCAGGGTAGGTATGATTATGAATGGTTATATAGACAAGTTTGCAAGTATATAATCAGACATTTACTTCAGGGATGATGAAACTGTGACAAAACATAATGACTGACAACCGCAGCATATTGTTTAAAAAACTGTTACGCTACTTGGTGGATGCCTGAATTAAAAATTTCCTTACAAGACCACAAGGGGTATTGTCTGGGACAAATATGTGATAAGCAGACTTATGTGAAGTTAGCAGTAGCCAGTGCAAAATGTGAAATGTCCCACTGATTTAGTTCAGCTCCATAGGTTAACAAGCGTAAACATCATGAGAATCATGAGCTCAGTTCAGCTACACAAGTCCGTGTTATGCCAAGTAAGGAAAAAACTGACTGCCTAGTATGAATAAATGCAACAAATCAGTGCTATCTGATCTGTAATGGCAATAAAGATGAACTGAACAGACTTAAAATGAAATGTGAATACATACAACAATGATATTCACGGTTAAAGCATCTTACCTGGCTACTGACTGGATGACCTTGGAGGAAGTGTCCTTTATGTTGGTCAGGAAGCGCTCTGTTCCTCCCCTTAAGATATCAAAGAGGCCACTGCCTGACTGATCAGGATCATACATGCCTGTAAGCATCGTTGGGGAAAAGAAAGAATGCTAAATATGATACATTTAAACTGTCATAGCTTAAGCACTGATTCAATGAAAACAAAAGTCTCCATGCAAACTTTGCATGAAACAGTCAGCAGAATTTGTAATGTTATTTAATGCTAATTATTATCTAATGAGCTGATGTTGAGATACAACAATAGGCAGATGACTCTGATTGACTCAACATCATTTATTGCCCATGCCTGGAGGAATGAATGGGCAGGAGGTCTGGAGCCACTCCTCAAGGGAAAGAGCAAACGCATCCTGCCTTTTCAACAGATGGTTGACTGACCGTGCATAAATCCTCTTAATGAACAGTACACCTCCTGCATGTGTGTCTGTACAGTTGTGTGTATATATAGATAGGAAAAAGATAGACATATTATGCTCATTTAGAGAAAAGATACATATAAAATATGATTTTCTCTTCAAGTACCTTCAGCTTATACTCTTTAACAATTACAATTTAAATTTTCAAAAAAGAAAAGGATGAGCTATTTCTGTAGGGTACATAGAAACCATCTTGACTTCATGTCATTATGTTGGGGCGTTTCCTCCTTTATCATATTTCTATAAACCACCTACCATTCATTATATCAATTTCAAACACATATGAGGATCTGGACCACTGGCCTTAAAAACAACTGACCTACTGACTCTTGGTCATGACCCTCACAGGGCCTTAGACACATTTGTATATGTGCATTTTGTGAGTGTCAACAGTCAGGTGGTCATAGGTGAACTAATAAGATTACTTAGTGCCATGAGTGATTTTCAGTGATACGGGTGGTGTCTCGGGGGCAATGGATATGTGCGCGTGAACATGTGTTCCTGGCTGATTAGAAATTAGGGGTTATAAAAAAAGAGAAATTCAGTGAAATTAAGTCTCTTGCTCAGTTGCACCTTGAAAACAGCTATATAGTTCCTTATGGGGTTATAGATTGCCTCTCAGCAAATCTATGATTTCTTCAACTGAACTTTTATTAAGAGTTTCACTTTAACTCATTATAAAACACTATAAAAAACATACACAAACCTACAACACTATAAAAAAAATATCCACTATAAACACTATAAAAAAAACATACACAAAACTACAATCTCTACATTGTCCCCAAAGCATTGCATTGTCATCCAAACCAACCTTTACCTGCATTGTTGTGGACGTTGTGGATCTGCATGGGTGGCTGGGCTCCGTTGTTGCCAAAACCTCCGTTCTGCTCCAGCAGCTGCAGACATTCATAGCCGTCATACACTGGACGCCAACAGTAGTACGCACTCAACATTGTAACAGGTTGGTCGACAAAATAAAAATGAAGCTGACAAAAAACCTTTTCAAAAAACTTGAAGCCAGGACTTAAGTTGTTCAAAACAGATATAAACGAGGAACAGCAACATAAAAGAGGTCAGCAGAGAGAAATAGGAAAATCATCAGAAAATGAAAGAACTTCCTACAAAATGCAGAAAATATCATCCTAAAAAATATTTCTGGTTTAAAAAAACCAAATTACATCCAGGCAAATAATAAAAATGGGGCATGATAGAAATAATGGTCAGAGAACCACAAATAGAGGAACAGAAAAAAATCCTTAGTGTCAAGCAACAGGTCTTGTCTCTGTCAGTCCAAAAAGAAGATACATCATAATTTACAAACAAAAATGCTAAAACATGCTGAATAAAACAGTCTTCCAATGAGAACTGGAGTGTCTGGTTTAGCGTTAAGTCAGCCAGACAGCCTCTGTGTTTCTCTTCCTCTGCGCAAAGTCTAATACATTTCTCTCTTAGTACTTCACTTCCATCTTTGTTCCTTTCCTTCACAAGTTTCCTCCTCTTTGCTCCATCTCACAGTCTGCCTCTCCATATGTCTGCACCGAGAAGCAGCAGAGAGAGGAGGAGGAGGAGGAGAAGTACGGGGATTATAATCTCCTTATGTCCAGCAGGGAAACCCCTTCTTAACCCTAATCAGATCAGCGATCACCAAATCTGCCTACACCACACATTTACCAGCCTTATCAGGATCCCCTTTAATAAGAAATTGTTTGGGATATAAACGAACACTGTGCCATGATTTACTAATTTGTTCCCAAGCAAAGAAAGTACTGAAGTATTCATACTTTTAATTGTAACAGATATTTAGCTCAGCGTACACACATTGACTCTGTTAGGCACGTATTGCAGACCAGAAAGTTAGAAGAAAGAAGAATCACTGTAAACCTGGAGATTTTTGACATTTGAATCAGCTTTATATAAATGACAACAGCGGTTGAGGATTTGGTGATAAGTACCAGGATTTGAGGATTTGTAGTAAGAATCATAAGAAGCTGTGGCTGCTAAGTTGGTCATGGCTTTTCTGTTCCAAAACCGAGGATAAAAACTTAAATCTGATTGCGCAGCATTAGCTACTGTGGGTGGTAAATGAAAAGCAGTTCTCTGCTTTTACACTGACTGTGCCACCCACAGTACTGCTGTACTAATTAAGTGTTGGTATCAGTTCATGTTTATTTTGAATTTCAGTTCACACATTTTCCACCTCTGTGTCTCTCTGTTTCTTTGGACCCATTAGGACCCTGCCAGCTGGGAAGAGAGGAGCCTGGGAAAGAGAATACAGACTCCTTTGTGCCTGCCGCTGTGTGCGTATCTGTGTGTGTTATATGTGAGGCTTAGCAAGTGTAACCGCATCAGCAATTTGAGGGCGTACAAGTGTGCGTGTACGTTTACACACACAGTGGAAGAAACCGTGTTTTCGCCCTGTCAATATCTTCCTAAAAGGCTAGCAAACACTGAGGCTGTGCCTCTGTGGCTCAGCCAATCAACTTGTTTACTCCAGAACACACTCTGTCAAAACAATCCTCTACTCAAAATTGATAACTGAAGCAGAAACATTTTGAATGGCAGCTGCAGTGTCTGCCCAATTAAACATGGACGATTCAAGAACTATTTTACACATTAAGAAAATGGACAAACTCAGCAGCCACACACTCTTAGATAAAATGAAAAATCTAATTTCCTTAGATACTGCTCTACTTATTTCACTGTAGGAGGTACTAGGGCATGGTCCTGCAATTTTGGTGTTTTGTCCATTTCCCTTGTTTCTTGGCTAAAAGAGTAGAGAAGATATGTTTGTTTCAACCTTATTCACAAAGCTACTGACTTAAATTTCAAGAGATCAGATTTTGTTGCAACAACTGCACAGTCATCATGGGTAAAAAGCTAAAGACAACAGCCCTGCACACAGTCAGTCATGCACATGCCTACCTCTGTAATGGGAGACTTGGGGTTGACGTTAGCGTGCTGCTGCTATCTCCTGGAGCTGGTTGACCAACTCTGTAATAGACAGACGCTCCTCTGGGTTCACCTTCAACATGGAACCTGGAGAGGAGGAGGAGAAGGGTGCATTGGAGGAGGGAAGAACATTTTAAGGGGAAATCTTAAAATCTAAAAATGTAGTACATGTACTACTTATGCGGCTGATGGAGAAGACAGTGATACAACAGTAATACCATTCATGAAAATTCTGAATGTATACAACTAATCAGTAACTGATTTGCCATTAAGCACATGCACAGTGATCAAGACAAAGACTGCATTACTTTTTAAATTTATATTGTTATGTGTCCCACTTTCAGGAAATGGACAGATTTCTTCTGTCCATTAGATAGAGCTTAATTACTTAATTAACCTAGTTTAGAAATTTAACCTAATTTAGTTGCCATGGTGTTTCTTTCTACCACCTATACAGTATATGAACGCTACGTTTAGAGGTGCCATCCTACACGTCTGGCAAGCTGGCAAAGGTGACAAATTTGGCTTGTGGCAATAACTGTGACTAATGGGCAACAGCAGTAACAGATAGAGTGATTGATAAAATGATGGATAAATGGACCGACAAGAATAAACTAGCACACACAGACTGGCAGAGAGAAAGACAATACGTACGTATGAGGTCGTGATACACAGTGTACTTGACATCATTCTGAGGGATAGAGTATTTCCCATTCACTATTTGCAACTTGGCCCCCTCCTCAAATGGGTGCTGCTTAAAACACAACAGGTAGAGGATGCATCCCAGGGCCTGCATGAAATAGAGTAAATAATAAGGACAACAATAATCTCTCGAGCCATTTTTTCATTATGAACAGTACACAGGTGCAGAAAACTCTGAGATAATAACAGCAAAAGACACAAAACAAAGATGTTGGAGTCAATCTGTTGTACCCAAACAACTAACAGAAACAGGACTAACTAATGTTTGTTAATGAGCCCACACAATTAGCTTCATCAGCCTAAAAAGTCTTCTGTGTTTCTGTTGCGGGTGTTTTGTGTGAGAAATCATTATTACTTTTTCTTTGTTAAAAAACAGGAAACACAGTTACTCACTGTGAGTGTGATGTGTTGACAATAAGCAACATTGTTTGCCATTTTAATAACATAGCTTTCAGCATTGAAGATGGTAAACTCAGTTGTAGCAAAGGTAAGATCTCTAACACGATTAACACTATTGTGTTCACAGTAGCTGACAACAACAGATAAAAAGAAAAGAAATGTAAGGGCTCTGACCCAGATGTCCTGTTTCTCATTGATGGGGAAGTTGGAGTAGAGATCGATCATCTCTGGCGTTCGGTACGCTGGAGTGGTGTTCCTTGTGATCTACACACAAACAGAAAAAACAAAATAAACACAGCTGTTGGGACCACTGTGGAGTGTTGAAGTAAACCTTGGCTACAACTGAAATGTTCAGCTAAAACTTCTTTTTGTTTTTGCAGGGGAAAAACTGAAGAAAATGCTTTTAGAGCCCTCTGATTATTTGAAGAGGACAAACTATTATTTGTTCTACCACAGAGAGCAGAGCATTTTTAAGAGGCAAATGATTCACAATTTCGCTCAACAGCTTGCACTTTAGATTTTCCATCATAAAAAGCTTTTTCCTCCAGCATCTTGTCCATGCCAGTATCCTAAAAATAGTTGCCAGATGGTTACCCATGTTATTACATTTAGAAACCAGGATCTCTGGGGTCCTGCATACTGAGGTCATCTGCGGCAAAGCTCTTGCATGTGAGTGTGACTATGGTATAAATATAATCAACCTGATTGATGAGCCCTTCCTGGACCTCCAGCTCTTGATTCGATTAAAGGTTTCTGGTTCCTGTCCAATGATATGATGTCAGTATTGTCACTGATCCACTGTGACTTCAGAATCTAGTCACAGAAAACTGGCTGTTCTTTGACACATTAAAACCTTAATTGCCTCACATAGGACATTTGTGGATTATTTATGCTTTTTCTACACTTTTGCCTGTGAAGTAGGCTTCATGCTACACTCTCAAAACATGTATTAAAGACACGTGGTGTAATACAATCTGTTACAATATATTTAGAAAATACATCAAATATACTAAATATATCAGGAATGAAAAAAACTACTAAATGCATGTGGATTATTTCAATATTATTGGAATAAGAAAAAGAATCAGTGTATCATATGAGGAGGGCCCTGTTGAGATTAGCTTTAACTGATGTTTGAGTGTGTGCACACCTCATCCTCCACCATGGACCTCTTCTGTGCTGACCAGCTGTAGTCGGGGTAATGTGACACTGTGGTTGCGCTGCCAAAGTCACAAAGCTTGATGGTGCCCTGGTTACTAATCAAGAGGTTCTCAATCTGCAACACATCAACTAAACAGTGAGCATGTCAATCAATACACATTTAATTATCAGTTAGTATGATAACTACTACTAGCCACTAATTTGAAGTAGTATTGATTTTTGTGCTTTAAATTGCAGCATCTTAGTCATATGATACAAAATGTAGTCATGTTGAGGTGTTTTACTCAATCAATTCATTCTGGAATATTGCATATTGTGGATACACCAGGTCTTTGGTACATTGTTCACGCATCCAACTACCAAGGACGGACCAACCTTGAGGTCTCTGTGTATGATTGGAGGTTTCTGTTTGTGCATGTGCTGCACTGCACGGCACGACTGGTAGAAGATTTTCAGCACAGTGTCACATGACAGGGGAGCCCTCTGCTCTACCCGCTTTATAAAGTCCACCAGCTGACCTGAGGCAGAGGAGATACAAACAGACAAATTAACGAAAACCTGTCAGTCAATGTGAAAGTAACAGCCGTAGTGGCAGCTGTAATCTTTGTCTGTTGATTGTAAGTCTGATGAATTTTCAGATAATACAGGACCCTGAAAATCAAAAGGAAAGTATCATGTATCATGTAATAAAATGGTTAATCAAATAATGAATTAAAATGTGCTAAGTAAAGAATTATTTGCACTTAAAGTTGAAAATCTGCTGAATGAAAATGAACAGAAAGGCAGCAGAGCAGGAAGTACAAAGGCCACAGACAGGAAACTGTTTCATCACAAAAACCTTTCAGTTAATGTTACTGGGAAATAGTACTGACAGTGCTGATGAATGAATAAGCACTGATTCAGTAGTGACGAAACAGACAGAGAAAGCAGTAGCAGACAAAGAAGGACAAATGCTGAGAAAAGTGTTTCTAGTAGTGTGTGTGTGTGTGTGTGTGTGTGTGTGTGTGTGTGTGTGTGTGTATTTACCTTTACATAACTCAGTGAGGATCAGGAACTCGGCCTGTCCGGTGTCTGACTCTTCCTTGCTGATGGAGGCAGCAGAGCAGAACTGGACCATGTTGGGATGACCTGACAGCTTTTTCTATGGAGCAGCAGGTCAAGGAACATACAGCACAAACACTACTGTGATGTCAAGCCTGGCCTCAGGTCAGTCATTTCAGAATCTCAAACAGAAATCACTAATCAATCAATGTTTTGTTCAGGAAGAGATTATAGTGGGGTGATCTAAAGAATTCACTGGTGACTTCAGAGTTTATTTTTCTGCCTCATCAGCATTCGAGGCACCAAACATTATGCAAATAACTGTGTTCTGAAAACACAAGTGTTGCAATGGATCCAGGAACATGGTGCGTCATTTAGCAATAGCCTGTGCCTCCACAATGTGCTTCACAGCATGAAACAACTATTGCACAACTGTACAAGAGATGTCCCAGCGCTTTTAGTTGGGTTTCTCACAGATAAAAACTGGGGTTTAATAAAAATAAAACATCTCCTGAGGCATTGAAATACAATGGATGTTTCAGTGATTTGGCCTTTAGATACACAAAGCTATCTTATTCCTCCTGGCAACCACTGAATAACAAATCTGTGAATGAGCCCCCCAAGAATTATTCATTTTCTGTCCTGCTTGTCGCTTCTTTTCAAACAGGAAACACAGTAGGGTGCTTTGGAAAAGACTCGCAAATGACAAGACAGAACCGCAGCGTACACAGCAGTCTGTTTGTAAAACCACAGAGCTATTAGAAAGTTCAACACTGTAAATATATATTAGTTCCTGACTTACACATACTAGCATTGTGTGGTGTTGCCAATAAACAGTAGTAATGACAGTACACTATGCTGGAGGTGCATCCCACAATCTTGTGAAGTCATGGGTTAGCATTTAACTCGCCTTTGTCACATGTTACCTTATACTGTGTATTCAAACTGAAATGCTCTACAAGGATCTTAAGAAAAAAAACTGTCTTTTCATCATTGTCTGGAAATGATAATGGATACCATGAAGCAGACTTCCTGTATGATTTCCTTGTTCTTCTCCTCCTCATTGGACAGCAGCCTCTGAAAGAAAAGCATATACACATACAGACCACTGGTTTGTCACTGTTGTATGATCAGATGACACATCATCACATCAACAATCTATACAATATGTGAAAAAAATGATGAAAAATGATTTTCCACACTAACTGCTCCTGTTGATTATATTGACCAATCATCAATTCAATGGCCACTTTCATTATTTCACAATTCAGTCTGGATTTAGACACAGGGAGAAAACTGAAATGGATGTTCATATGAACATTAATGTTTTTCCTCAACCACTTTCATTTCATTGATACAGCTATTATGCAGCAGTGTGCTTTGCCTGACTTTTTCATTTATCTGCAGTGTTTTATTTAGTTAAGAAATGCATGATTACACATTCAGCATGGACAGAAATATTAAGTATGAAGCAGACAGTCCCTCAATAATCAAAACTGCGCCATAAATATAAGAAACAATCTGCTTGAGGAAAGTTTCCTGAGCAAATTGATCAACAAAACAGCAGGAGTGGCAGCAGCCCACATGAACACATTATTTTTTTTTAAAGTTTTATAACATGCAGCTACCACAGCAGTGTCTATACAGGAAAGGGTCAAAAGTCCTCTCTGAGTTATTCTGTGAAAGGTGAAGTCCACTAGGATGATAAAGTCCAGTCCTATGTAGTAACACAATGCATACTGCATTCTACATTCTGATTGGTATTTACTAATAACATGTATTTACTGCATATTACAAGTGTAAACTGTTGAATGCATGGATAGAGCTAATGTTCCTGATTCAGTGTTCAAACAAAAACAAATGAGTGAATTAATGAAGGTCTGTGCAGTATTGAATGGTACAGGCCACAACGTAATAGTTGCTAAACATGTATTAAGTAGTAACAACAGGTACAATTCCCTTAGTGGGTACATGTTTATCTTACCTTGAGGGCATAGTCTTTACCACCGCTCATGTCCTGGGCTTCATACACAAATGCAAATCCACCTGAGAAAAGAAAGAGAGCAACTAGGATGTAATTTAAATTGTTTCCATCTAAATGAATAGCATATGCACTCTTAAGCTCTTAAGATGAAACATAAGCATCACTCACAGATGTTCAGTGTACTGCAGACACTGTGTGATGCAGAGCGGGATACAAATCCACAAATATTCAAACCTGGAAGCTGCCAAGTACAATAATCACTGTCTTCTCTGTTGGCCACTGAGCAGCCACATTGTGGAAGCTAGAGCTTAGGTGCCTTGCTCAAGAACACCACAACACAAACAACCTCTCTGTCACAAGCTCACTTTTCTAACATTTAGGCCACCACTAAGCCATGCTGGATCTCCACCTCTTCACTGAAGGTGTGGCTGAAACCTGAACTGGTGATAACTTTGTCGAGTGTTACTATATTCACCAGCCAGCTATCAGATGGGATGGAGAATCAGTTTTACATGGAATAATCAGTCTTTCATGGAAATCCATACAACTGAACAGACTGTTTTATAAAAGCAAGGCATTCAGAACACCACACTGCCCTCATGACAATGTATTTCATGGAGGTCATCTGTGCTACTTAATAACCAGTCACTTAACATTAATATAAGATAAATTAAATTTAACTGATCTCACAGAGGGAACAATACATGTCACAGAAGTACAAGAAGAGATGCACAGATAATTAACTTAAGTTTAAAGATGAACTCTTTACAACATTCTATGGCCACTTTTAGCCTGAGATGTACAACATATCATCACACAATTACAGTTAGTTTCATACATCAGGACATCACATTTCCTCTTTTGGGTTGGTTTAATTTTTAATTTTGACACTGAAGTCACTGTGGTTGGTGGACAAGAAACTTTTTCATCAAGTGCCTGTGCTCATAAGTGCATGGACTCCAAGCCACAGTCCAAACAAGGCCAGGGCAAGGTTTCCATAGTGATGAGTAAATCAACTACCAGCCTTGCTTAGCTCTCTGAAAAACCTAGAGGACGACACTCAAGATTCCAATCTTTAAAGTTTTATTTACACAGGGAAGATTGCCCAGGTGTGTCCAGTAGCTTTTATTTAGCCAGTCCTGATTTTTGACCTTGTACAGGATTCAGACCAGCAACCAAACCTGACCAGCAACCTACCTGATTAATACTTTACCTGACTGTAAACTGTTAAAGCATACCAGCCAGTTACCAAACCAATACACCATTTCTCTTCCATTACAGCAACATTTATAAGCAATGCCACTGACTTTGCCTTGAGAATGCACACCCGTCCCTGTGGGGATCACATGTCTTCCTCTGTTTTGTGCAAACTGGGAGGGAACAAAACCTGAAAAGCTCCATTTCCTTTGCTCTAATTACCAAGCCATTCCAAGAGAAATACTGAAGGGGGGCTAAAAATCCTTATTTTACTTACCCCACATTGTTAAATTTTATCTTTGTGCTTGTGTTAATAATAATTACAGGTATAAAAAATTAAGGAACCATAGGTTGTCCAATCTGGCTCTGAATAAAGAGACCTCTTTTATCTAGTGTTTCACCTGCTCAGAGGGGGACATGAAAGCCAAAAGAAAGGCCAGCCAGGTATACACTGTACCAAAAAATCTGTTTTGTTATGTGAAGACACCAATCTATGCCTCATTAATCTGAAGAGGACAGTGTCTGTGGTTGTGAACTTAGCTCATTACTACCATGATGACAACCACCACATGTGTGATGACTATAACTTTCATCAGCAACAGAGCAGTGTTTTCCTAAATGTACCGAGCAACATTATGTGGCTACCCAAAAAATTCTCTCAAGTGGAAGAAGCCTTGATTTCCCATGTGCCTATGTGGCAGGTACAACCCACAGAAAAACTCTCTAAATAAAAAATCCAACTGTCTAGATACAGCCATCCATTGTACTCTCTCACTAAAGATCTTGGTGAGTGAACAGAACAAAGACACCCTTCAAACAGCAGGATGGGAGTTTGAAAAGGGCAAAGGTTTTGTGTAAAATGATCTCGAGTTTTGCCATCTATCACATCCTCTGCCAACAACAAAAAAAATCATGGCTGAGGATGTGCAATCACATCCCCATTTTTTTTTTTTAAATAACATATGCAATATCTAAAACAAGGGCTTTGTTTTCTACACGTGAATTCAGAATGTTGTAGGGATTTGATGAGCCAGAGAGTTGCAAAATCTGGAGCTGGTAGTGCGTACTATGAAGGAAGGACTCAAAAACTGTTTCCTCGCACTTAGGATGATGAAACAACTGTTTGTCAGACTTAGTCAGCAAATTCCAAGTAATGTGGACTGAGACGGTTCACGTTTTTTCAAAGGCAAACATTACTTGTTGACAAAAAGAACAGAGACTTGTCAACTTCTTCAGTGTCAACCTGGTTTCACCACAGCTTTTTCCACAAGGTACATTGCCTGAAAAAAAATTAGTTAGTTGTGAGGACTAATCTGAAATGAGTGTTACAACAGCCTGAACAGTATCTGTTATGTTTGGCAAGAAACTAACCATGTATAACAGTATACCAGGATTGCCTTGCCACTTTGTAACAAGGGCAAGAATCTCAGTCTGCTGCCACAGAAAAGAAACCTGACTGGTGGGCAGTCAGGTGTGTCCTGTAACCAGAGTTGTTGCATTCAAACAAATACAGGCTACTATTTCAGATTAAAATGAGACATGCTACCATAAACCAGTATTGCTGAAAAAACAGCTCCTTAGAATTCTACAGCATAAGATGAAGGGCCACAGCCAAAAGGGCATTCTTATGTCTCTTAAACTTGCTTTAGAAAAGTATAAAGTCAAACAGCGAAAGTTTCATGATGACAAAATACAGCTGTCCAGATGTGACTGTCCCAGCTGTGCCTGACTTAGAAATTTAAAAACCAGGTTTCCTCAATACATTCCATCTTTTGTTGTCCATTTGTTCTAACCAGAAACACAAGAGAAATTGGAGAAATCAGGGGAGGGGGAGTACTGGAAACCAGACTTTCCCTTGATGTCACAAGACAGAATCCCAACAAAGCTCTGCAAATGATTAGATTTGGCTGTTAGTGTCCCAACACTGAAACAAAGAGTCCTGAACACTGCCTGTTAACTAACAGTTTTGGTGGCAACACTGTCATCACGATCGTTTTATTCTACCACTGCATACCGTCCTGCCCTCTCTATAATGATCTCTCTCTTGACGTCAATCACGTCTTGCTGCCAGGGAAGATGATAAGGTTTGAGGTGTGTAGCTCACAGTAGATTGGGGAGTTGATGGACAAGTAAATTGCAGCCTTTCCGTACATTCATGTATCTCGCTGTGACATACAGCTCAACAACAACAGATGGTAACGTACGAGGCAAGTTGAAAGACTAAGTTGTCTATACATCACATTCACGTATTACAACATAGGAACTGATTTATCGCCTGTTAGACACACACGAAACCAAATTATCAACTGGTGTTTATATTATGTAGTGACTCATAGCTATGCACTTACAAACGCTATTGTCACTGATTATCAATAGAAGTATGTCACTTATGCTAGCCTGTTAGCCGGTTCAGCTAGCTAGCATTTCTAGCCGCGCAAGACGTTATCAGTATTTCTCGCAAAGGTACACTATCTCACCTTCTGCGATCACCCTCTTAATCCTCAATTTCATGTCACCGAGCTCAACGACTTGTCCGACGAAATCATTCTGGTCCCGGCTGGCCGCTCCGGACGAGCCGGGCCCGGCTAGGAAATCCAGTGCCGACTGGAACAGGGACATCTTATCCAGCGGCGCCCTGTTTCAGACACACAGAGACCGGCTCCGGGGGTGGGAATAAGCTGTCCAACTCCCAGCAAGCTCAGCACAAAAACTGTACGGCCGTTTACTCTGTTATAAAGACTTGTAATCGGGTGATATTATTCTTTCACTGGAAGCAAACATCCTCTTCCTGCTGCTAGGCTGACGAGGCCGCCACCATCGCCAATGCTGCTGACTTCCGTGAAGGGCGATGACGCCGAGACACGATTCAGTCATGTGACATAGAAAAAACTGTACAAAAAAGAAAAAACGATGCTTGCATTTACATGTATTGAAATGTAGGCATGTTGCAACGTGTTCAAATTCATATGTGGTTGAACTGAATGAATTTTCAGTGAATGAAAATGAGTTAAAAGAGCTTTACCCCTGTTTAGTTGATCCTTTTCTTCACAGGAAAATAAAGATCCATTTGATAAGACAAGTTACTTGATCTCAAACGCATAGTGTAGTGTAGTAACCTACATAAAAGGTCCCGTGAGAAGAAAATTAATAGCCCAACCTAAATTGTATGTAAACTCACAAGATCTTTTTTTTCCAGTATATGATAGGCTGGCAATAGAAAATTTCAGGAAAATATGTTTTTATTGCATTATCCTCTCTGGTTGTTGGCATTGCAGGGGATAATGGTAAAAACTAATACAGACTAGATCTTTATGTAACATTCCACCAATTAAAAAAAACAAAACTGTAATGTGAAGTCTTAAAGATTCAGACATGTAAGGAGAGGATTCTCATTGTACACACTGACATGTATTAGTGTGCCATCTCCTGGGCTAAGTTTGACTTAGGGTTCTGCTCCAAACACTCACTCACTTTCAACCAAGTGCAGCAGTTGAACACATTTAAATGAATGAATCACAATGTTTTTACTCATTTACTGTAAACCTCAGGCTTGTATCACTATGAGATCTTTGCAGAAAGGTAGTTAACCTGTTTGTTTTTTTCTTTAAACGAAAAATCATTTTAGTTGCCTCATCTAAAATAAGCCAGTGAAGACACTTTTAGATCATGTCCCCATTGAAAAAAAGAAATATTGTAGATCCATTCACCATTTTATGCCCCTTAAAATTCTACATAGGCATTTGCCAAAAAATAGAATAAGAGGTCACTGGATTTTACACTTTACTGAGAATTATGTGCATAAGCAGACAATCTGAAGCATATTTAAACTTGTTTAAACAGATACACACGCACACAATTAGGTTCTACTCAAGTTCTACTCTGCATTATAAGAGAAATTACCAACCATGCACAGGTAACCTTGCATTATCAAAATTTGGATCTTTACTTGATGAACCCTATAATACTTATTTTTATACAGATTTACATTATTTTATTTTATTCTTTAAATATTGCTTTTCATATGTGCTTGTCATCGTTTTAGCCTTTGCTAACTCACTGTTTCGTTCTGGATTAAAGTGATGTATGCTGGGCTTATCAGGCCTGAGAGTTATATCAGACACCTGATTATTTTGACATAATCAGGTGTCACTTAGCCAAATCCTCTTAGCTCTAATTTGGGTTTTGGCCTCCTTTCTGAAATACCCCTTTGAGATAATATATAGCCTACATTTTAAAGTGAGAATAAGAAAATTCTCAATATATATGGACAAGTCAATGTGTACATTAGCGGAGAGCACATGGGTGGAAATGTCCTGCTGTGCATCAGTTAATCAAAGTATTGGCTAACTACATCACACACATACTTACACAGTCAGTAGTTGACAGTCTGAATAGGAGATGATAGGGATAGGGATCAGAAAGCAGATCATTTAGGTTGACAAAACAGTTTGTCTTTTGCCCTATTAGATTGTAGGTTGTTCTGGATAAGATTACGAGCTAAATCCAATGCATTGCAAAATTTTGGGCAATATGCATGTTAACACACTTTACATCACAGGATCCAAAGGACAGTCATTGGAGGAAAAGAAAAGATAGATGTGGCTGCCGCTTGTTACAAAATGTGAATTTTGGCTGGACTGCATGACATGAGCTGATGTAGAAGCAGAGCCAGGATAAACAGGAGTGAAGTCAGGGTCTATGTCAGGTCAACTCTAAAATCTAATTAGCCACAGAAAGATTTCTCACAGTCGAACTGGAGAATATACAGTGGCTTCAGAGGGTAGCAAGGCCCATTCACTTTTTGCACATTTTATTGTGCTGTAAAATTGCCACACACTATATTTAATAACCCATAATGACAAAGTGAAAACATGCTTCTTTTTTTTTTTTTTTTGCAAATTTCTTAAATGTCAAAAACTTGCCACATTTGCTGTGGCACTCCAAACTGTGGTCAGGTGCATCCTGCTTGCTTTAATTATCTTTGAGTTGTGTCAGTACACCTTGAATGGAGTCCACCTGTGGCTAATTCATTTGAATGGACATAGTTCGGAAAGGTATGCACCTGTATATGTAAGGTCACACAATTCATGCTGCATGTCAGGGCGAACACCAAGTCATGAAGTCCAGGGACATCTCTGTAGACCTCTGTGTTAAAATCATGATGGGGCATAGATCAGGGTTTTAGAGTAAGAGTTCAGGTTTAATAATTTTCTTTTCTGGTTTGTGTGCATTTATTTAAAATCCCCACACATGCATTTTGGTTGGCTTTTAGGATAATGTTTCATGTAGATGATTACATTTTCATGCACCTAGCACTGGTTCCCTCACGTTCATCTACTGATCAGTGACTACTGGGATTGGTGTGGTGCCTGATTCTGCAATATCAAATGGGACTCTGTCTTAAAATACATATATTGAAATAATTTTCCAAAGCTGCAAGAACACCAGTTGTAGTTTAAAAAAAGTGTTCAAAGTTATATAAAAGATCATCAATAAAAGTCACAGGCCATTATTGTGAAATTGTCATTAATATGGTGGGCGATTTGTGGGCATAAGGCAATGCAAACTCTTTTAGACCAGACAAGACATGACATGACAAAACTAGAGAAGAAATTTTCGAATTTTTAAAAAGTTAGATGACACCACCACAAAGTGAGGAGGGTCGTTCTTCCCTCTCACTGATTGGGCACACCCCTAAAACGCTCTTACGTTCTCCCTCTCTGATTTGCCAGTCTGCCTCCTTGAGGCACTAAAAGCTAGTTTGCCATTGAACAAACGTGACGCCAGTCCAATGGGGAGGATACGCCCCCGCCATAGACCGATCTGTCGGCTGATGTGGAACCAGTGTGCCGAGAACCAATCCAAATCCTTCATTCTGACAGGCAAGATTCCCGCGTGCACGAGAGACTCAACCATACAATTCTATTGCGCGTTCACGTGTGGGAGACGTTCAAGACCTCTACGGGTGAATTCTAAAATCGTAATCGACGTGTTATTTATTTTTTTTAAGTAATTGCATTTCAATCGGTACGTAGATAATCTCATATTTTGTATAGTATGCACAATGACGCACGCACGCACGCACGCACGCACACACACACACACACACACACATGCATATATATATATATATATATATATATATATATATATATATGAAACAGGAGAGACTGGACAGACCACAGCAGACAATGTATGAGAGACATACTGCCACAACAGTGGTAACAATAACATGCAAACTAACATAAATTGCGATTCGACTGTAGTGTTGTCAGTGGTCCACTGAGCTGTTCAGTATTTAAAAAAGGTGCGTATTTAATACAACCAATCACGATTAACCATTAGTGATGCACCTGAAAATTGAACCACTAAAACAAGCAATAAATATGGCATAAAATCTTTAACATTAATAACTGTAAAAGCAACACATACAGTTAGAAAGAAGCATAAGATGGACATAACTCGACTAAAGCACAATTACATTGAAACTACAGTCAGGTAGAGTACCTGAGTAAATGTTTGTAGTTACATGGCACCATTGCTTTCAACACATTTTTGTTCCAAATAGGTCTAATTTCTTTCTACATTTGTCTATTCATATGTTGTGTGTGCCACTTTTTAAAGAAATGGGAAATAATGCAACGCATCAAATTACGATAATATTTTGGTGAGGTGCAAACTTTCTCGCAGTGGTCTCATTCATTCAACCTCATTTGGTGACCTGAAATGTTCACTTCCCACATATCATTACAGATGATTAATAGAGTGCATATAGCTATCTATACTGAGAGACTTTTCAGAAACTAAAATTAAATATCACTATAATCACAAATATGCTTGGAACCATCTTGGGCCCCTCTAAAGAAGACTTGTTCTCGGTTAGTTAGTTAGTTAGTTAGTTGCATAACAGTATTTAACAATGTGCGTTCTTGAATCCAGCTCGCTCCGCTACGTCATGACGCCAGGGCGTGGACTGTCAGTTTTCCTTGGCAGCCCCACGCTTGCCTTCGACAGTGAGTCTTGCTAGCTGTCGCGCGCTGTAATACCAGAGCCATTCAAACTTAAGTAGCTAGTCGGTGATCTGATTTAACACAAGCCCTCACCTCAGGGACAGTTAGCTTCACCGAGGCGCTCGGGGACTGTTGCTTACCGGTGTTTGGCAGCCGACGAAGGGACGCAGCAAAGATGTCCAAAGACACGGAAGGGAAGAGCGAGAAAATTATGGATATGGAGAGCAAGGTGTTGTGGTACCCGGACTCCAAGAGGAACACACAGATGGACAAGTTTAGGATACAGGTCAACGGGGACTACGGACTTAATCTGGGTGAGTAGAGAGGAGGGAGGGACACAGAAAAGGAGCCAAACAGAGAGACAGTATTTGTGCTGGAATCAATACAAGCCGGGATTTTATAGAGCCTACGAAGCTGGATAAAAACACAAAAATAGACAGTGTCTCTGCCTCTGCTATCTGTCAGGATATGTTGTATAATTATCTTACAGAAAGCTTATTACCGCTAAATTACGTCTGCTTAAAGCAATGCAACGTTTCAAGCTAGCTGGTCTGCAGCCATTAAGAGTATTAATGTACAGCATCTAACCAGCTCACCACTCCCTTTTTAATAGAAATTATTTGCTGTGTACAACACTGCAGCTCTACTAGGGTTTAATGTTTGCTTTGCTGACAGCACCTAACCGAAGACTGTCTCCCTGCATAGCTGCCAGGCGATGAAAGAGAGAGGCCTATTTTAATTGTCTGTTTGATACCGTGTCAGTTCAAGGTAATAGGGTTCTGGAGGAATGCTGAAAAACTTGGTCACCCGGGATTGAATGAATAGAGAGAGAGAGAATGAGACGGTTATGTAATCGGGGAAAGACGGGAGCAGTAGTGTAGACAGCTGTGTTGAGATGTGTGAGTGTGGAATTAAAAATGGTAGTGTTTGTGTTGAATATTTGTGGTAATTGCACTGCTTTAAATTCTTTAGGCCCCCACTGAACAAACCTCGTTTTCTCTTCTCTTCAAGAACCAGTTTCACTTTTTATCAGGTGTAATTATTTTCAGACAGGTTGGATCACTTATTAAGTGTCTGGAAGAGAAGACAACTTTGCCTTTAAATCAGAGGAGACACAAGATGATTAACAAGTTAAAACAGGACACTACCTCACACCATTATGTTAATTTTTCCAGACTTAAAAGTCTGTCACCCTGACTTATGCCCCTTCTTTTGTTGGTCATCAGATGTTGATTGAAGAAGCCACATCTTTGTGAGTCCCCTTGAATGAGGGAATTATCTTATAATGTAAATGTAAATAAAACATTTTGGCATTATTTTTGGTATGCAGATTATCAGAGACTGTTATCTCAGGTTTGCAGAGCAAAAGCTTGTAGTGTGTAGGAATTTTCTTTTGCCTTTGGTTAAGCGAATGGTCATTAGTGGAGCATGACCAGCACATGGAGGCTGATTTCAACCCATGGTTTTGCAATAATCAGTTTGCCCTGTAAAGCCTCTAGTGGCACATGCTCTAATGTCTGATCTTTCCTTGTATCTAGCCATCAGTAGCAACTTTACATTCTTTGTTTGAGCTGACAGTCTCAATAGCAAATTAATATTTTGTTTTCTGTAGTAATCACTGATTTTTGGTCCTTCAGTTAACTACAATGATCTGTACCAGTGGTCGGTGGACAGCTATCCAGAGTTCTGGGCAGAGGTGTGGCGCTTCAGTGGAATAGTCAGCTCCAAACCATATGAAGAGGTGAGTTCATCTTCTGCTGTTACATTGTAACTGTAAGTGGAATGGTAGAATTTGATGTCAACCCAGAATTCAACAACAATATTCATTATTGTAAGAAGAACTAAAATCAGAAATCTGGCAATAAATATAAAAACAGAGTCTATTCTATTCAAATATTTTTGGAATAAAGCAACTAAAGACAGTGGTGTTACTACAGGTGCAGAGCCTGTTATTTACTCTTGCTACCTTTGACATGCCTGCTGTGATTGTCATCTCTATCTCTCTTTTAGTAAGAGCAAAATTTATTAGAAGATGATAGATGGTGTAACATATATCACAGTTTTGACACACTTGATTTACATGATGTGCAATGCAGAAATCATTTTAGCTGCTGTGTACCTATCCTAGATACCTCATAGCTATTGGGAGCAAAGTCATGTCCTATTGTGCTGCTCCTGTGGCCTGACAAATACTTTTGGTTTCTAATTTTAAATCAGACTGACTCTATTTTCTCTTCCAAACACATGCAGAAATTAAACAGAAAAACAAAACAAAAAATGTTTCCCAACTGATTAAAATGTAAAAATAGTAAAATTACTTCATTGTCATCCAATGAGTTGCTGAACCGTTGTTTTTAGTCATTATTTTCAATGCCAGTAATCTGGTATGAGCAGATACATAGTTAAATTGTGAAAATCTCTCATTGATGATGCCTGACAAAGTGGCTGCTAATCTCCTGCTAAAATGTGCACATGGGACATTTCTTTTTGTTGATAGTGTGTGATCATCTCCCTAACCTGTCTGAAATTTAAGGGCTTACAATAGCATTTCAAACCAGTTTAATCCATTTGTTGACAATGGGCTAAAATTATCAGGTCTATATTAAAAAGCTGGATTTTGAAGCATCTTAATTTGTGTTTTCATTATTTGATTTACTTGATCTACTATCTACTGTCTAGCCTCTTAACATTGTTAGTTCCAGGATATAACCACTCAGCTAGGTGTGTGAGGTAATAATTAATGCCTGAGTCATGTTGTCAACACACCCCTTCTGTAAACATGCATAACACATTCCACGTCATGCTGGCCACAGGTTCTTATATGAAACATTTTCTTACCCACTTAATCCTTTCTTAGGTTTACAGTACGAGTAGATATTGGATAGAAGACAGGGACACAGTAAATCTGTCAAACATGTTGTAACAGTGATGCACAATGGGCTGGGTTATAAAATCCCAATGTTGCCATGGTTTTTTTTTATGACATTGTATTTCTTACTGATGTTTTGTTGCACGTATGGTAAAACACATTCTTCTGTCTGTCACAAGTAAAGAAGAGACCATAGTAGAGGTATATGTCTGGTAAGTGTGAAAAGTAACAAACATTATTGGCAAGGAAGTTTAATGAAAAAGAAGTAAAGGAAGAACCAAAGAAGATTTGATTATGAAAGATTTGATTAGTGTCAATGACAATGGTCTGTCTCTGCCCTATGTGTTCTTGGGTGTGTACTTTATGGGTGTATACCAGGTAGTGGATGCATCCAAGCGGATCTCAGATATTCCAGAGTGGTTCAAAGGGGCTCGACTCAACTACGCTGAGAATCTGCTCAAACATGCAGACCAGGACAAAGTAGCTCTCTACGCAGCAAGTAAGTAGATAATGTATATTGCACTAATGAAAAACTGTAACATGTAATATATGTGAAAAAGCTATGGCTTTATTAATCTCCAGAAGGAATCAAATCCCTAATCTTGTCAATATTGATTGTATGCGCAAAGCAAACAATGCAGACGTTAATACACACATTAATACGTGAAATCACACAACACAGTGTTATTCTCCCATCTGAACACACTACAAGCAAGTTAGGCCAGTTCATTTTTATTTCTGTTTTTGTTTGCCTTATTTTGTATTTGTTCATTCCATGGAGAATGTTAACATGTTTGGTTTCTAACTCCCAGTTGTGTTAATCACTGTGATTGTGGATTTTCTTTCCTGAGTTGCACAGATTGTGTTTACTTCCTGTTTTATATAAGCCAAAGGAAAGTAGGAAGACATGAAAGAACAGTGTTTAGGGTGAATTTGAGTGCAGAATCGATGCAGCGGTGAGTGTAAGGCTGCATACATCACTTTGTTATTCTAACAGCTGCTGCCTGTTCTACCTCTCAGGACTGTCACATACTAATGGATAGCCTCTTCTTTATTGCTGCATGTGTGTATAAGGGAGAGTAGGCTTTTGCACACACACACATTCACATACACATGCACACAATCTACCTTAGGAGCTGTAATGCAATTATGAGAAGGCCCATTGGTCACAATGCTGTGGAACCTCTGTGAATGTCAGTAAACCATTACTTAGAGAGGTACAAGGACTGTTGCTGTTTGTGGTTCTGTCCTGCCACACTATCCGTCTCTATTTACGTCACCATCTCTGTCTCCCTGTTTTTTTCCTTTGCTTTGGATTTGAATTTCATGGGTTTCATTTGTGTTTATTTCAAACGATAAATAAAAGTATTATTTACAAAGAGGTACACAAAATCTAAAATGGTCAAACCAATCAAAACATATGAAACCAACGCATATATGTTTTCTGTGGTTTTTGGAGCCAGTTTTTGAAATGTACATATTTATCTGTGTTTCTGTGTCTTGTTCTCTCTTTGTGTCTCTGTCTACTAGGGGAGGCAAACGAGGAGATTTTAAAGGTGACGTTTGGAGAGCTCAAGCGTGATGTGGCATTGTTTGCTGCAGCCATGAGGAAAATGGGAGTCCAGACTGGAGATAGGGTTGTAGGTGAGTCTCAGATTTACTGCACTCTGTCGCGCTGAGGATGAACAAAAGAGTATGGAAAAACAGAAGTGGTATATGTATTTTATATAACTCTTTTCAGTCAGATGATGAGATGGTTGATTGAAATGAGTCGGTAGATTAGACACTTGGAGGTCCAGTCCTCTTATTTGTAGCCTGTTGCAGAAGAGGTTGGACATGTGCTTTTTTGCCATTAGTTCTGTGTTCTAGTGTGAACTGGTAAGGCGGGCTGTCTTGGCACAAGTCACAGCTCTTTCTGAATGTCAGCATTTATTTTTTCAAAGTTAATATTTGCTTTTCTGCAAGGCAACGCTGTACACAATGTATTCATTCAGACTAGTAGTAACATTCACACTGAGCGCCTCTGCCATTGCAGCAATGGGAGCTTTAATGCATACCATATGCATTCCCCTACCCCAATTTGTGATCTATTCATTTTTTGAAAACAATTCAAGTTGTTTTAAAGGCTTATCTCTGACACCCTCGTAATTTGTTGCTACATTGTTGGCTGTGAAAATGAATTTAAGCTTTTAGCACTGCTCAACTATCAGGGGTTTCTTTACTTTGGGGTTGTCAAACAAAAGTATCTCAGACTTCTGAACTGAACCGTTTGTTGAACAGACTCCCTAGGAAAGAAAACATGATGTTAGGCGGCATTAAGAAGTTTTCTAATCTCAAAATACACACCCATACCAAAAATTGCTGATGTTACAGAACTATAATTTGTTTATTTAGCTATTATGAAGACTCTAGCCCTTTTGTTTTGGTCAAAATCATGGGTGTCAGCCTTCCTAAAAGAGTCAGAAGCTACAAATTATGGTGCATAAATTCTGCATTGGTAAACTTTCTCTGTCTTCATTAGTGCTGCAGACATTTCTTCCTTCATTGGGACATTGGTCATGTTCAAGAATTAAACTAGTATTATGTAATAATATCTTTCATGCTACTACTTAAATAATTTCAGACTTTCATTATTTAAAAAAAAAGATGATGAAGACTTGATTTTTCAGTAAACTACTTCCTTGTTGCTTTTTTTGAGGACAGCTCAGATGTACATGAATTCTGACTGAGTCTTATCTGTTCCTGTCCCTGTTTCACTCTCTGCTCTGTGCCACTTTTCCAGTCATAACGCAGAAATGCGTATTGAGCTGTGTTAGTATGAGGGGCTTAAGTTACACTAGGGTTGTCAAACAATGGCATCTCAGATTTCTGAGCCTTTTATTCTTTGAAGCAACTTCTGTTTCTGCTCAAGTTGGATAACATTAACACAATGCCCTAAACAAGCCTTTTGTTTTCATACTTATTTGTCTCCAGGTAAAGATGACTGATAACAGGCATAACAGTTCAGAGGTTACAGGAAAGGTTTATGGATTTTTTAAAAAGGATCATTGTTCGAAAGCTGAGCAAGAGAGGACTGATGGGGAGAAAGACATCTGAGCCACAATGACTCAGAAATTTGGCAAAAAAAAACAAAAAAACATCTGTACAAACTCAAGTGTATAAGAAACATTCTGACTTCTGTCAGGAAGTGCTACAATTTTAAGTAATCCTTCACAAAACTGTTGTTAAGAGAACCAGAAATTGTGCAGGGAAACTTCCTGGTAAAAGAGCAGTTATACTGTGGCCCACTGTATTCTGATGTTTTCAGAAAAAAATACCTAATACCTAAATCCCCTACTCAAAAGGTTTCGTGCCTTCTTTTTGAGGCAGCAATGTGACTTAACATCTATTGCTGCTATTCTTGAGCTCATATTGAGCTTCTCTGTCCAGGAATGACAGGGATGTGTGTGAGAGTTTGTGTGTGTTCAGAAGAAAGATGGATATTGCGGGAGGGAAATCCATTAGCTAAATGACTTAAGCTCTGTGGGAATCTCATTAGAAAGACGGGAAGGGGACAGACAGAGAGAGGGAGCTAGAGAGATAACAGCTCTTTCTATAGGTCTTTCCTTACATATCTAAACACAAATCTGTGTGTGCTTTGAATGTGTGTCCTCACTTGTGTGTGTTAGAGACAGAGATGTCCTTGTCCCCAGGTTGCAACAAAAATGTCTTCTCAGTGCCTGTAATCCAGGAGATATATAAGCACTTAGCTGATGAAACCAGCCAAGATTTATAACAGGCCATGAGCCAACCCAGCACACACACACACACACACACACACCACACACACACACGCATACATGCATATGCGTTCATTTTTTCGTGCACTTTTTAGTTCCCTTGCTCTTCTGCTTGGTCCTGTCATCCTTAGCGTCACCCTCCACACTGTCAGGAAGCTTACTGCCTTCACACCCACTGTTCATTCGCTAGGGAATGCATATTCTTTTAATTATGTGTCATGGAAAATAAACGATGTGCAACCACAGTCATAGCTGTTGACTGACACAAATGTGTAGTCAGTCATAAAAAACAAAACTGTAGCACCATGATAGCTTAAAATAATATGTAACAAACAAATAAAAATAGTTAAAAACATAGAAACGACACCACTAAAACTGCGGCTTGTGCATTTAAACAAAATGAGCTCTAATTACAGAAAACTTTACTCTCTACTATAGCACACACTTCCTTACTCTGAGTGGGCCTGGAATGAGAAACAACTCACATACGCTACATGGAACATGTGAGACGTGTCCTGCTTAGAATGGTGGTGTGCTATTCCAAATGAGGCCATGCTAGCAGAAAAACCTACTTAGACTTCAGATTCACCTTTAATGTACCTTGTGCAGTGTTTGCCCTCTAGTTGCACCATGGAGCCATGTTTTGTTTGTTTGTAAAGACACATATTCACGTGGGCGGTGCATTTCACATCCTGCCTTTGGTTTCATCCTATTTCACCAATCAACATTGGTGGTGATAATGTGCCAACAAACATAGGCAGAGGCAGTGAAGAAGTAAACAGCTAACAAGTAATCATGGATGAAAACAGTGTACAATTTGATAAGAAAAATTTGGTTTGTTGTTGTTTTATGAGGAAGAAAAGGCACTCAAGGTGAGTAACGCTGTATGCAAACATGTATTTGTTAACAAGAAAATTCTGCAGGGCAAACAAACCTTTGTACGACAGCTCATTCATTTGCTAAATATTTAAACTGCCCAGACATAAGTTTACCACAGAATAGCTTCACAGGGAGTAAGTGTCTTCCTCCAGGGCATGTAAGCAGAAATTGTCCAGTGAGGATTCACTTTACACAAATTTTCTCAGCTGGTGTCAAAACACTGGTCATAGGCTTGTTTCTATAACCATAATGGGAAGAATACATTTGTCATATAAACTGGCACAATAAGAAAACAGTGGCCAAATGTTACAACAGCAGTACACGGATGGTGCATTTATGTTGTGGTATAAAGCAGTAATGTCATACTGAACTAGCCATTAAGGGCAATTTGGCTTTCATTCAGTAGTTACCAACAACTATGTACACTTGTAATTTTTTATAGCACTATGCATGAATAAACAGATAGGAAGGGCAATAGGTTGCTTTGACGTGTAATCCTGTGTTGTTACAGCATCACAAGACAGTGGGTCATAACAGTAGCTACAAAAGCAGTCAGCTAAGATTATGATCCATGGCGGTAATTGTCTTGGTCCGGTGTAAGAAGATAATATTTTATGAGAGTGCATGTAGAGCCGGTGTAGCAGAGTGGTGATCTGTCAGCCTGAGGTGTCATCTGGCCAGGATCAGCTTCCTGGTTACAGCAGGAGTCAGCATAGCAACCAGCAAAGCCTGATTAGTCACAATTCATGGGAAGTGACAGCATGGTTTCCATTTGCCTTTGACCAGTCTGATTGCTTGACTGGAAGTTAGAACTACCCTGTGTTTAAAAGGTAGCAAGAGAGCTCATTTAGCCAGTAACCATTTGTGTCCTGGTACTTTTTTACTAATATGTTATCTGTGTTATGTCTGATATAAACATTATGTCTGCCATATCTATGCTATTAGATCTGTGTAATAATGAGTTAATTAGTTGCTTTTTTCTTTTCTTTTCTTGAAGATAACTCTCGTAAACCAACTTAGGGTCAGTATCTGACTTTCTGTTCATTTCTCAGAGCTTTTGCCATGGCTGAATGGATGTATGGGCACTAAGCATCGCAGATTAAGTGTATAGAATATAGTAAAATCCTCAATTTTTCTTGCAGTGAGGTGAAAATTGTCTATTGATTATCAAATAATGGTAAAAATTTCAGTATTGTGCATCTCTGCTTGGTATTCTTCATTTTCCTTAGCGCAGTCATCAATTAACCTCTCCCTCTGATTCTCTCTCTCTCTCACTGATCATTTGTGTATGTGCCAATGAAAAAGTGAAAAAAAACAAAAAAACACTTGTCCTTGGGCACCGTTTCCCATATTGATCAAGGAATATATCACAGCAAGACAGCAGTTATGGTCTCAGCTCAGCTTGTTAAGATTGAAATATTCTCACTCCTTTCTCCTCCTCTTTCACAGTCTCATTTTCCTCTCTCTCTTCTTTTTAACCAGATTGTTCTGTTCTGACCTTGCCTCTCTATTCCTTTCCCTCTTGACTTTTTCCACTGATCTCTCAGTTAGGTGACCTGTAGTGTTGTACTCTGAAAACTTTATAAAAACTATAGTGAGTAATCATTTCTTTCTACCAAAATATACTTTGCTTCTGTACATGTTAAATAATTCTGTTCATCTATGCTACATTTATTTTAAAAGTCTAGGTTAGTCTGGACAACAGCATTGCATAAGTATTAGTAAATTGGTTCAGTGTGTGTTGTAATGGTGTAAATTTGTTCATATGTACATTTTACACTCATCCAAAGCTATATGTTCTCTCTATTTGCTATTGTAATATTAGATTTTTAAGCTCTACATACATCTATAGTCAGTTTTTGATTAAAAGAATCTAATGGATTTTCACTTGAACTTAATGTTTTCCTTCTCCTTCTTTCCTCTCTCCCCCTGTAGGCTACCTACCCAATGGTATCCATGCAGTGGAGGCCATGTTAGCAGCAGCCAGCATTGGAGCCATTTGGAGCTCCACATCTGTCGACTTTGGAGTCAACGTAAGGATTGTCCTACTACACTGTTTGTGACTTGTATTTCTTTATTTACATATATTTGAGTTTCTCTTTTTCCTAATACCTCTATCCTCTCGCTATTATTCAGTCACCAGTGTCCCATGCATGAGGACATTGAGAGTCCAGCTCTCAAGTTAATTTTCTCTGTAAAAAAATGAACTAAACCAAACCTATTTAATCTGGTGGTCTTTAGTCTTGTGAGGACTCCAAAGGATCTATTAGCGCATTTTGAGTGCTCATGTCACTGTGGCGATTTCTGTCAGAGTTCATGTTTTTCTCCTTCTGCTGAACCACACTTTTTGTCTTGATCAGTTTTTAGTGGACTCATGATTGTGGCAAAACAGACACATAAACAAACAAACATACATGCACATAGTAAAAGGAAATGAGGTCTGTGTGGGAAATATCATGGGTGTGAGTGAGCGTGAATGTAATTTACCTCATCCTGAAGCAACTCCTTCATCAATGGTCCTTTTGTCATCTTGGTCTCAGCTCTTTGTTTCTGGTGTCCTACTGCCCCCTCTGGTAGATGAGAGAACTACTCTTACCATCCTGATGTAAACCTTTATCAAACATGACATTCCAGGTTTATCTTGCGAGTGTCAAAATAGTGTCTAATTCATTTTATCTCTTATTTTCTTCAGCGTTTTAACAGACTTGAAGGTTTTTCTCTCGTTAACTCTTGCTCTCTTTTTGTCCTAGGGTGTCCTTGACAGGTTTTCTCAAATCCAGCCTAAACTGATCTTCTCTGTTGCTGCTGTGGTTTACAATGGCAAAACGCATGACCACATGGAAAAACTGACCAGTGTTGTCAAAGGTTGGCAGCCGCATTTGCTTATGGACTAATGTCTCTGACCATGCATTTTTACACTTTAGTTTTTGCTCTTTTTCCAAAATTATAATCAATTTATTCTGTGGAATAACAGACACATTTTGTTTCTTCATGTACCGTTGTTGCCAGACTATGTACAGAGACAGGCAATGGGTGCCAGCATTTGTTTGATATTGTTAGAGATGTAATTTCTGCTAACTAGTTGAAAGAGATACTATAGGGCAAGGACAGTAGATTACAATAAAGTAGCAATACCGGTTTTACAACTGTTCAAGCAGAAGAAGAATTAATGCAGAACTGATGCATGATAAATGTACAGAATGAAGTAGGATTTCTTAATCTGCAAGCATCCAGAGAATTAGTAAGCATCATTACTTGTTTCTAAAAATATTTTTTTTAGTGACCTACACAAAGAACCAAAATGTGTCATGTGTTAGTGTGAAAAGAACACAAAGGCAAAAGCTTTCTCTCTCCGACCTCTAGGTCTTCCTGACCTGAAGAAAGTAGTTGTGATTCCCTATGCTCGCTCCAAACACGAGACCGACCTTTCCAAGATCCCCAACAGGTGTGTGTCTGTGGATACCACTACACTACAAGTGTTACAAGTCAGAAACTTAAACACATACACAGAAATGTATTATCCTCCTCATATTGAATTAATCCTTTCTCAAATTTCCCCACAGCATATTTCTAGATGATTTCTTGGCATCTGGGTGTGGTGAGGGCGACCAGTTTCCTCAGCTGGAGTTTGAGCAGCTTCCATTTAGTCATCCTCTGTTCATCATGTACTCCTCTGGAACCACAGGAGCTCCTAAATGTATGGTCCACTCTGCTGGGGTAAGAAACAGAATCGTTGCCATTAGCCCAGAATTAATAACAATGGATTGCTCTGCTTCTGTTTGTTTCTTGAGCTGGCACAAATACAATATCTCACACATGGGGGTTATTTTACAAAATAAATGTAGAAATGACACATCTTACTTCCTTGAAAAAATAACTACTTGGCTCATTGGTTGTCCTGTTTTCTTGTTTGTATCTGTATAATATATGATGTAATTGCTTTTAGCTAATTTCTTTCTTACTGCTCCACAGGGTTTAGACAGGCCACAGCTGTTTCATATACACACACATAAGCACATGCTGGTCACATCTGTTTGCAGGGCTCCCCTGAGTTGACCCACATGTACAGTTTGATTTTCAGTGTGCACCATTTATATTAATGCACATGTGAACAATGTAAAAATAAGGTGATTCTCCCATAAAGGCCAGAGTCATGTTTTAAATAAGAAAAATGAAAAAAGAAGAAATTATTTGAATAATTTTGGATCTAAACCACAATGTTCATTCAGGCACTGCTCTGGAGCTTTCAGCCATATCACATGATCTTCATCTGCAGACAGAGTTTGTGCTTGACACTTCTCATTCATGTTGGTTAAAGAACTGAGATTTAAAGTTAAATCTTGACCTTGGAAACAGTAGCTGAGAAAGCAGTCTCTCCACAAGATTCATTTAGTAGCTGTTTCTGGAGAGATGTGATATCAATGAAATTGAAATTCTGAAGGTATTGGAAGCTCAGAATATCAGCAGTCAGAGAGATCGAGTCATAGTACACACATCTGACACGTTGAGAGCAAAAGCACTGTTTATGATGTAATTCTACATCAAGTTCTCTTTTCATGCCTTTATTCAGATTCTATCATGCTTCTGTCTGCATATTTCCAATTCAGATTATACCGACTTGTTAGTTGTTCTTGATGAGATTATTGAGATCATTCCCAGTATCACTTTATGGCAGCAGTAGTCAAAGCCGTGGGGTTTCTGTTACACTTTCCACCACAAGATGGCAGCAGACCTCCATCAGCTCATCCTGGAAAGGTTATTTGCTCTCAAAAGGGAGTATCAATGACATTTTTTCCCTGCTACATACCACATCTGAGTGAGGGAAAGTGTCAGATGAATGTGTGATTTCAAAAGGACCACTGCATTTTGAAGTCTGAAACACTCAACATTCAGAATGGGTTAACACAAACAAACAAATGCATTCACACAAAACAGTCATTTTCCCTCTCTCTTCCTCTTATTTTTACTTCAGTCTTCTCTGTTTCATTCTTTTACCCTCCCAATCTTCTTTCACATTGGTTTTCTGTCCTTGTACTCATTTTCTCCCTTTTAAACCAACTAAATCCTCCTTGTAAGGCTCTCATTAGGTTTATTCCCGTTTTATTTCTTCTCTCCTCTAGCACCCTTTTCTTTCTTTCCCTTATTGTCTTCTTCTCTGTCTCAGACTCTTTCTTCTGTGCCCTGTCCTTCTCCCCAAGCCGCCGATAATTGGACAGTAATGCATTGGTGAAAACATTTCGTATTGTGACGCTGGCAGTCCTCTCTGGCTGTACCAATTAGCCCCGGCGCTGTTGTGCTTTCCGCTTTGTTACGGCTCTGTTAACATGCTGTCAGCAGCAAGATGGCACGAACCAAAGGACGGGCATGGCAGCTGAGTCCTGCCAAAGATTACATGTACACACACATACATGGACCACCTGTTTATGTGAACAGCAAAGTACACACATAGGCTCAAAACTAAAACACACACAGTCCTGCACACAGTCATATTGCTTATACTCTACCAGCAATAATAACTTCTCCAACTGTGATGGGTTATTGCTGCAGGAGAAGTCACATTTAACCCAAATTGCCCCCCTTTTTTTTTAGTAAAAGTGCTTCTCTGTGCTGTGTGTGAAGGCCTTGGTTAGAGGCAGCTTAATGAAGGAGCATAAAAAGATTTGTCAGGAGGAAATACAAGTGTCTGTCATTCTTTCTGTCAGTCAAATTTGTGCCTTGTCAGTAAAAAAAAAAAATAGTTTAAGCACAGTTAAAGTAGAATCAGAAAATGTAAACTTATTTCACATTAACAGCCTCTCTCTCTCTCTGTCTGTCTGTTTAGGGCACGCTCATCCAACACTTGAAGGAGCACATTCTCCATGGCAACATGACCAGCAGTGATGTCATCATTTACTACACAACGGTATGTCCATAACCTTTTTGCAAAAGAGGACGCATTCATGGTATCACCGTCTCCTGAGACTCTCCACTGCGCTCCTCCTGTCTCATGTTAGCCGTCTGCAGGGGTATAACATTTAATTCTGTGGGGTATTATTAATCATGAGCTTAGACACATACATACGCATGCACAAACAGGTTTTGTTTAAGAAGCCGAATTGAGTCCTCAAGGTCAGAGCTAACTTATAATAACTCTTTTTGATGATGATGAACATTGAGGAACCTCATTTTAGGTTAATTAAAGCTGCAGTAGTTTGTTGTGGGATGCATATTTGTGTTCATGTGTGATGAATGCACATGAATGAATGTGCATTCATCACACATGTTTGTTGCAGAGAACAATTAGGTGGACTCAGAGTGTGATTCTCTCAAGAATTAGCATCATACAAGAAAGTTTTCAGATTATAAATAAAGTTCCATGTGAAAAAAATATTGTTGAGTGCATTTCACCCATTTTATTCAGCCTGTAACTAAATTAGTAATTGCCTGTGTAGTTAGAGCTGAGGGAATCAATTAATCTGTTGATTATATTTTCAGTTAATTGAATAAGAATTTAATTGTTAAAATGTCAGAATATTAAAAAAAATTCCATAGCAAGTTCTCAGAACTTGTTTTTGTCTGGTAGTGATATATAGCAATGTTTCTGATTACATAAAAAGAATTCTGTCTCTGTAGGAATCCTATCCATAATCTTGTCAGACACTTATAACAACAATCAGAGCCTGTTAGTGGCAAAAACAAGCACTTTTAGTAAGCACAGACTATTCTATCGTATATTGCAGCAATTGTTTCTGGTTGCCAGGTATACCATTCTTGCTCAAAAGTGGACAAGTTGCAAAGATTTTTGTCCATAATCAATAATTTACAGACAAAAACATGGCTCAGAAAATAAGGCTCAGGTTGAAAAATTCCATAGTCATCCTTTAATCAAACTTCTTAAATGTCAGTTAAGTAATCAGTACCCTAACTAATTGTTTCACTGCTGGCTGGTATTGTATGCATGCTCCTGCACACAATGTATCCTGTGTTGTACTGTAGCTAATTTTCATGCAGTAGAACCAGTATCACCTTTATTTGTACATATGAAGGATGGTGCCACGCAGTAGCTCAGCGTGGAGTAAAAAGAGAAATACAATCCTGTGGACCACAGATACATAATTCACAGTCTGCAGGAATTGATGTTTTTACCCATTTTATCCATGTTGATGAGAAAGGAGTGTTCATACCAGATAAACTGACCAGTGTGTTTCTATCTATGGTGGTCTTAGACTGGCTGGATGATGTGGAACTGGCTGGTGTCTGCTCTGGCAGTGGGAGCCTCAGTGGTTTTATATGACGGTTCACCACTAATGCCCACACCCGATGTACTGTGGAACCTGACAGACCAGCTGGGGTGAGTTAGCCACACACACATGCACAAATACACACAGACAGACAAGAGAGGCTGCCAAAAGGGAGTGACAGTGACTGAATTGTTCAGCTGTTTATTGCTTTCTGTTGGAAGAAGATTTTTTATTTGAAACCCCAAATTGCCCTTTGAAAACATACTTTTATTATAAAGGGTTTTTGTTGTTGTTCATATTGATATTTAGGTGATAATGATTATCTATGCAACATCTTAAAAGTACTAATACATTTACTTAAGGATTCTCCACAAAGTTGCAAGATGATTCATGGAATTCGTGATATATTTTCCTCTACAAAGATGTAACAGACTGAGATTTGACATTATGTCTTGCATACAAGGTTTAAGCTATAAGAATCATTAACAGAAATCATCAGGGTTTGGTGTTAGGACTTCTGTAACTACATCTTACAAAGGATGGCTATAAAAACAAGTGTAAACTCTTCCTTCTAGTATCTTGTGTATTCATAGCAGACAAATAGAGAGTGTGTAGAAAAATCTGACAATTAAAGGAAAAAGATAATGCATACATATAAAGATGCATACAGACAAAAGGAGAGCAGGAGCAAAGGGGAAGGTACTCATGGGACAAAAACAGACTCATGAATAAAGATCTGCTGGTTATAACATGCATTGAAAACAGAGTACAGCAGCTGATCATACATTGAACATTTTTTTGATTACTCACTCATATATGACAGCTAATTTAGAATTGCAGAACAGAGGTCACATCAGTTGACACGGATAGATTGGAAAGGAGACAAAATGAAAAATATAGAAGAAAGATGAGGGCAGTGGGGTATAGTGTGGGTCATTTTGCCTCATTTTATATGTCATAGATTAGTAAGATTGCTCTTTGTTGTATAGTTAGAAAAAAGCAATGTAAAATAGGAACAGGTTTTTTTAGACTTGCCAAAACTTGTCATATAAAGCCACCAGGCATTGGCTGTACAAGTTTTACTGTTTGTAGTGAATGCCTTGGGATTTGGAGGAGGCATAGTTCTTTCACAAAACTTTAAAATCAGTTTCATGGCTCAGACGTACAAAAGGCAACCCAAACTTGCTTATTGATTACCACAAATGAGCTGCCTCGCTGTCATTTTGAAACTGCAGTGATGTGTTCTACACAGCTGAACAGGCTGTTTTAAGTCAGCAGGGTCAGCCATCCCTTAAGGCTGTTGTTATTGAGATTGATGGTGATGTTGTAAATTTGGATGGACCCAAAAGTCCCAGGTCAAACAACAAGACAGTCAGGGCAGCTGAAATCTAAAGTTTGCCATCTAATCTAGAGGTCGTTCACACTATAAGATGGTGTATTATGACATTGTGACATTTGAAGACAAGGTATTACATGTTAACTGATTACATTTTTGAAAAACATCTTCACATTTTTTTCCCATACAGTAATTCACTTTAAATCCAGTCACTATCACCACCATAAACAGTAGATGTTAAACCCGGTATTGATCTGCTATTGTCTATTGAAGACTGCAAGAGAAAAGCCCAAATGGCCAAGAATACAATTTTGTGGTGATGGCAGTTAATCTAATAGGAAAGATGGTGAGCAGATATTTTTTTTTCTCATCATGTACTTGTATTTAAATTTCCCAAAGGTTATCCTAGTTGTGTGTGCTCAATATTCTCTCAGGGTTTCTAATTAAAGTTTCAGTTGGGGTAGGACAGTCGGCTGAGTTAGACAGTAAAATATAGTGGATAATTATCTCCAAAGTATGATATGTCAGTAGTCTGAGTTGTACTACAGTAAGCCAGTTTGACCATTAGCTTCCCTTTTATTATCTGTTTTAAATTCAGGCCTTTTGCCATATTCATTACTGAATACAGTCATTCACAATCATTTAGTTAATTTTAGTGTATAGTTTTAAAACAAAATATTAAACAAAATATACACATAATGTGTTCACTATACACAAAAGAGGCAGGGAGAGGAAACATCTGACACCACTAGCCCCTCTCTCAAGAACTGAAAAAAATAATGGTAGCTGTAGCAGCTAATACTTTCTCCATTTCCTTTATAATTAGATCCAAATTGGATAGGCCTTTCTCTGAAATATCCAAGGAATTACAGCTAAATACCAGCTGATTTTTAGGAAATTATGAAGAAAGTCTCCAGGAAATAAGCTGGAAAATACAGTACCCATAAAATAAAGCATTAACCGAAACCTAACAAACTATTGCTATAAGGTTTTAAGAATACACTGAAAATGCACTAAATTAACACTCATCTCAGCAATAATATACAACAAGGTGTCAGAATATATGAATAAACAGATGAGGTGGAGAAGAATATGCATATGTGTGCATTATGTGTACTTTTCTTTGTTCAAAACAGCAATACTTTTGGATTTTTTGTCTTTGTGTAACCTATAGCTTGATACTCAGTAATACTTAGTTCAACCTTTGGTTAAATTATGGGGGAAAATCAGTGTGGTCAGCAGAAGTAAGATCCTTTAAGACAGTTCTGTTCAGTGCAGTAGAGATGGCATATTGCCTTCAGCAAGGAAGGGAGCAACGGGGAGAAAACAGTGACACAGATGGGGAGCAGTGGCAACTATAGAGTGAAAGTGCCAAGAAAAAGTACTTCTCCTACAGAAACATGAAACACGATCTGTTTGTAGATCCCAAAACTAATGAGCTCCTTTCTCAATTACACTAGATATTTGAATTATCAGATACATTAAGAACTTTAAATGATGATTGGTTCATTGCTAAAATAACTAGTAGAGGGGGGATTATAACAGTTTCTGAAGCTTTATGGTTAGTTAATATCAAGAGTATCGTTTGGCTCGCTGTAGCTTCTTGATGAGATAAATGTTCTTGTCTCTCAAACATACTGCTTGTCTACCCCCTCAAAATATTAAATGAGAAATGGGAAAATAGAGTGAACAAGGTTAGAGTACTGTTAGAAATATTACCCACCTAAATGAATTCAGTGTAGAGCTGCCAGTATGACAGAAAGACAGATGGAACCTTTTAAACTGTGAGGAGATTTTTGAACCAATTAGGTACTGATGTTGCCACCTCAGACACATTTTTCACATCCCTGTGCTATGTAGAAAACCCCCTATGGGAGAGACTGACATGAAAATTTTTACACCCTCATCTTATGGATTAAGGTTGGACATTTTAAATGGGGCCAAATCTGTCCAAGCTTTGGAGACCCTTAAACTTAAATTGTTAGTTGTGGAATTGTAATAACTATTTGCTTTTGAGTTTCACTAGCACATCTCACTGAACAAGTGACATTTACAGTTTTAAATCTCTTCATAGATATATTTTTGAAAGATGGCATTTTCAGTCATGGGAAAGGACCAGCAATTTTGCACAAAAAACTTTTCTGTTTGCCTTAATGGATTGTTATAGATTTGCTGTTTTGAGAAAAGGAAAAAAAAGGTGAGAGACAAATGAAGCATGGTGATAGTCTCAGAAGACTTGAGTTTATGTTTAGCTATTTAGCAGTTTTCTGTGCTTGCCACCATGAGAATCTGCTTGAGAGAGACCATCTAACAAATGTGAGCCACAGTAAGAAGTTCTTCATGTACAGCTAAAATGTAGCAATTAGTAGATGAAATAACGCACACCTGAGCACCTGAAGGAACCCAGTGCTGAAGCTTTTCATAGAGACATCAATGCCGAACATAAATTGATTTATTTCCATAAACAGGAATAACCAAATGCATTTGAATAAAAGGTACCTTTTGTCTTAAATTGAATAAAATGGAGCTTAAACCCTAAGAGGAAAATCAGTCACAAAATGTATTACAATAAGTTAATCCAGAAACATGGATGTCAGTTTTAATAAATATACTGTAGACAGAATGTGCACTCTTCATATGTTGTCTCACTTTTACCCCAATTATTACATGTAATATAACCTCAAAATGCTGTGACAAACTTCCCCACCTGGGCCATGTAGCAAAAGGAGATTTACTGAGACTGTAGTGGAAACAAAATCAGCAGTATTCCTGGGTGAAGCAAGCAAAAGGTTACAGCATTCATACTTGTGACAGGTTCCATGCATGTATGGGACCTCTGTTTTCTCTGAGGATCTTCTTATCTTCTCTTCCATCTTTTGTCCATTATGTTTTGGACTGATATGACAGAGAAAAGATTCCTCCTATACTCTTGTACTCTCCACTGTATGGAAATCTTGTCTTTTGCTAATGCCAAGCAAAATTCTCAGCTATCCTCTTTGGAGGAGATAACTACAGATACACTTTAGCAGATTGCATCTTGCCAGCTCAGTTACAGTTTTAGACACGTGGGCATAACAATTTTAAATATCCTCGTTTTCAAGCTGCGTCTAAATGTTATAAACTGAGGGCTTGTGTCTTCATCAAATCCTTTACAAAGATTCTTTGTTCACAAACTAAACAACATCCATATTTGTTGAAGGTGCTAAATGCAGCATATCAATTTACAGTTTTTTTTTCAATGTCTGCCAGTGGGTGAGATTATAACACAAAAGGAGAATACTTTATAACTCAAAATAGGAAGAGAAAGAAAGAAAGAGAAAGTGAGTGGTGATGGAAAACTCACTTTTTAATATGTCTGTCATTTGAGAAACACATGTGAGACAGGAGATGCATGCCAGGGCAGGGGGCTGAGTATCAGAATCCTGTTTGTGAGAGGAAGGGTTCATAGGAAATGAGTTTAATTTAAAAAACAATAGTACTAAAAACACAGCCTGAATGAGATGGAGGTGGTCTATCATACTGAGCATTTCCTCTTGTATACATGGCAATTACTCTAAAGGTACCCCGATAAATTAGATATGTATTGATTTTGAAAATGACATAGTGCTTCATATTTTTAATAATTGCAAATCTGTAAACGTTTTCACCATGAAACAGTAGTTTCAAACTGTTCCTTGTAGCCTCTGGCACCTGGAAAGGAGAGCAATTACAATTCTCCCTGGGATGGAGGAGTGCGAAAGTAGTTTAGAAAAGATACACTGACAAGTGGGACTTCAATTTGCTACATCCTAACATGCATAGAGACATATTAGCTTAATAGCTGCTCAGAGGCGCTCTTGTATCTGATTGTCTTTGAGTGTCTCTTATTGACTTAGCAGCTTCCAGTAACATGTCTCCCTTGAAACAGATACACAGGTGCATGTACACATGCGGGAGCACAGTCTCACAAACAGAGACTCACAGCTTTTCCTCCTCCTTCCATCCTAAACACCCAATTAGCAGCCACACCTGGCCACCTGCCTCCAATCAGAATAGAGTGACCGTTTCCATGGCAGCCAGCAGCGAACAAATCCAGATGCGGATGGGGGGTCAGAGATGATGGATGGAATGGAGAGTGACTGTGTGAGTGTGCAGATGACAAATGGGGTCTTTATGTATGAGTTTATGCTTGTCGTCTGGTGGCTAAGAGAACACAGCCCATATCATCCAAACCATACAAAATATACACATCATCTACATACACACACACCCTTATTATTCAAATAAAGGTGTGTATTGACAGTACAATCTAATTTAAGTTTTTCATGATTTTTGTTTTTTATTTATTTATTTAAATTTTACTTGGAGAGAATAAAGAAATTGGATCTTATTTTCAAAACTGGAAGCTAACAGCAAATGGAATTTTAGAAATGGGAAGGATTAATGTAAGTATTAATTTATTTCATTATTTTTATTCTTTCTTTTTCTTAATACTTAAGCAGTATTTACTGCCATTTTTTAGTGTGTGATACTTTTTTCCAGCATGTTTTCTTTTCTGCTAAAGCAAAAATATATCAAACATTGTAAGAATGCAAATAACTATGCAGTGTAAGCCACTGGAAATTAACTAGTATTGAATATATATGTTGTTGTTAACCAATCCAACAATATATGTCCTTAACACTTGCGTAAGCAGGATGGGAAAGTGTGAAGCATGCAGGGGCAAGCATAGACAAGAGGTGTAAGACAAGAGGTGCACATGTCATTAATCTGACATATTACTTTTGAGGATCTTTGCCCTTTCACCCAGTCTAACACCTTCATTAACCCAACAAACAATCTATATTACCAGCGATTGATTTGAACCTCTGTGAGCAAATCACATCTTTCACCGCAAACCAATTCCTGGTTATTGACCAATCAAGCACCAGACAGTTGTTTTGCATCCCAGAGACAGATTCTTTTTTATTTTTGATTGACAGACATGGTTACCATAGTGATAGGAGGCAATTTGATTGATTTAGTGTCAACAGAAATAACTTGAAAAGACAAGAAGACACAGACTGAGACAAACACACCCATTCACAGCAGCAGACATTAAAAGGCCCTTTGTTTTAAAATTAAAACTGCAGGGGAACACAGAAGTGACATTTTGTCACTTCTTCCCTTCCACATGTTGTCTGACTGTTGTCAGCTGTCAGGGCAACTTCCACTCACAGAAGAAGCATCTTCCAAAATCATTTCATTTCAGGGTTGTTGTGTGCAAACATCCTGTCAATACATTCTCCTTTGAACTATTTCCTTGTAGAACATTTACAAAGGAGACATTTTGTCCTCTCATGCTAGACTGACCATTATTGCATTTGACTCTTTTTTTGTTTGTTCAGTTGAAAGTCAATTTCCAATCAGTTTTTTTTCTTCATTTTTCTTATCTATCCACGAAGGGTTGACTGAGCACACAGGCTCTGTTTCAGCACCACATTGCTTTACATTTACACAGTGACACACTCTCCTCTCCTGGGAACTTCCTAGTATGACCAGGATACTGAGCAGCTCCACTGGAGCAGATGGGATTAAGGGCAAAGGCTGTTCAGTAATTTTTTTTTTTTTAATATATATTTTTACACTCAGCACAGAGACATTGAAATGATGCTTGTCATGCATAGATTCAAGGAGAACAATTTAGTATTACATCAGTTCAGACTGAGCACTGAAGTCACACTTGCATCACTTCCTTCATTCCGGCTTCACCATCATTGCCTCATTCATCAGCTGCTTTGCTACCAGCTTAGTCTGCCAGTATAGGCCAGTTGATGCTGTATCTCCATTTACCACCCAGCCTCCTTTAAATGTGATCAACCTTTTTGTATGGTTGTTTTAACTAAAATTTAATGTTGGGGGGATTTGTTTTCCAGGGCCAGATTCACTTCACTTTTACAAGTGCAAACTTGAGAATAAAAGCTATTCATCAAAATTCTGTAGATGTTCTTGAATTTAGGAACTCCAGACAGGTCTCTTAGGTTGGCAAAAACTAGATCCTAAATTACTGCAGTGCAGAGATGGCAATTGTACAAAATAGAATTTGCCATAATGAATGATATATTACATAAAACATTGTGCTTAATTCAGAGTCAGGTAGTTTTAACTTCTTGTTCTTGTTTGATTTGAACATTTCATTGGTCACCCAAGACTTTTTCTCTATTTGTCAGGGATGCAAAAAATACACTGACAAACAAAATTAAAGCTGGCATTTTGCTTACAATCACTTTCCATTCATCTCCGCCTGCACTTGTCTGTGTGCTACTAAATTCTCCTTAGTACATGATTTCGCTGATCAAGCTCATCTACTAGCAGCAGAATTGCCTACCAAAGTAACACAGAGCTTAAAGCCACAACTACATAAAATCTCAGTGAGGTGTACTGTACAGTCTCACTGTAGTAAAATGTGACATCACCTCCCAGGCTGCAGTGCAGAAGTCGATTTATTTGTGCAAAGCTGTGTGAAAACTTACCGCCCCCTGATAACGTTATACTGTGTCACATTATACAGTCACAAGGGCAGTGCAACAGTGGCAACGGTGTGTCTTTCTAGTGACAGGGTGGGACACTTTTGAATACCGGCAAGAACTATTTTGTTGCACTCATGTGGCACAACTTAAAAAGGCAATCCAACCTCTCGTCAATATACTGTTATACTCATCACCAACCTGATGAGGACAAGGTAGTCAAAAACATTTGAGCACTTAAGCATGATATGTTGGAGAAGACTTGTGTTACTTGTTTAATTTTAATTCGACATAATCTTGAGTTTCCGGTGCAAAGTGATGGTGAGGATCATGATGTCAGCCTGTCTGTCCATCCACCATTCTGTCCAACACTTTGGTCTCGAGCAAGATATCTCGACAATGACCATCCAGATTGTCATGAAAATTGGCAACAATATTCATTATACCACCCAAGAGGATGATTCATAATGTTTTCTAATTTGGTTCTGTTGTTTAAAGTTTCTGCTGTCACAATGCAGAATACAGCACGTGTAGGAGGACTTTTGCAGTGGCTGTCATTGCAAGCAACTGTGACGCAAATTCTGTCCTTTCCCAAAATAATGGACACCATCATCCACTTTGGGGAAATTCAATTATGTTTATTTTAATGTTGGAAAAGAATGCTTCACTGATCCTTTGTATTATACTTTTAAATAATTAATTTCCTCCTTTTTCTTCTCATCGCTGTCTATCTTTTTCTCTCCTCCAGCATCACTATCTTTGGTACTGGGGCCAAGTGGCTGTCTGTGCTGCAGGAGAGGAACCTGAAACCCGGTGAGTCGTGTCCACAGACTACAATTGTGCACACACCTACGTGAGCGTGCATACAGGACATCCAGAGACACACATGGATGCACACAAATAACAAGTAGAAACTGAGAGAGAAATGTATTCACCCACACACACACACACACATACACACATACATACTCTGTGAGAATGGAACTTGGAACAATAAGAACAGATGGACATGATAATGATTATAATAGTGATGCTGTTTGACTCTAAATGTCCTTTATGCCATTTACTGCATGAATCAACAGTTTGCCCTGTGTTCTGGTGTTTGACACTGAATCGAATGGATAAAAGTGCTGTTATGATAATTCATGTGAGTCATGGATAGGCCCATCTAATTGCTTTTAGTGTCACAGCTCTCTAGAGAGGGAACCAGGTCTCTGCACATAATCAAAGTTGTGCCAGTGCTTATTAGCTTTCCTGCTAACCTTCATACAGGCAGTTCTTTCTGTTATTTGTGTGACAAAAACGTCGGTTTAAAAGTGCATGCTAAAATTATTGCTGCTTTGCTGTGCTCTTTTTTTAAAGGTACATACTGTATTATAATAGAACAGAGCACTTGACAGTTTTTCAAATTGTTAGGCTCCAATCTTTAATTTGGTTTAAATTCAGTCCATCAAGCAGTGCTTATAATGATGGTATTTCAACCATAGTAAGCCATAGTAAAGGCAGTGCACCTCTTTAGGTGGGGAAATGACTAGGAACTACCAGTCAGATCAGTTAATAAGCTGACATTTGGTTTACATAATTATATATCAAAGCTTTTGCTCTTTTGTTTCTTGTCTTCTCTTTTGTTTGTGTCCTCATCTTCATCCCCTCATCTAAACTCTCAAATTGTCCTCTTCATCTTCATGTAAATTGCCAGTTCCAGTTAATGCAAAGGAGTTAGCTGTTTCCTGCTTGTCCTTACCTTTTCTCACTTTTTCCATTCTCTTTCTTTCCCATTTCCTCTCCTCTCCTCCCCCGTCCTCTCCTCACCTCTCTTCCCCTCCCTTCCCTTCTTCTCCTCTCCTCACCTCGCCCAATGTTAAATTAGCACTCATTACCAATGTTTATTGCATAAACATTTGCTGTGTGTCTCAGTTCCCACTGCGCTATTATAATCACCACAAATCTTTATTCATGGTGCTTTGTGTGTGTGTCTGTCTGCAACTTGTAAATTAGCTAAACAGTTCTATGGCTAAACAGGAAGGTATGAAAAAAAAAGTCCAAAAAAACCTTTGCACTTTCTTTGTCTGTCTGTCTGTCTGTCTGTCTGTCCTGCCTGCCTGTCTGTCCATCCGTCTGTCTGTCCATCCATGTGTCTGCCTCTGTCCCCCTGCCCCACCTCAATTAGTTAGCCAACCACTTGGTCCAGTTGGCACTGTGTGTGTGCGTTTGGATGCTTATTAGAGAAAGAGAGAATGGCAGAGGGAGATCTGTACGTATGTGTGTGCGTGTGTGTGTGTGTGTCTGTGTGCATTTGCGCATACAAGCATGCCACCAGTGGGTTGGGGAGGGTGGGGGAGCTTCTTCACTGGCTGCCCCAGTGGAGAGGCCCTTTTCCCTGGGCTGACATTTGGACCGGACACCTGGAGGCATAGTAGGGGGGGTTGCAAGAGTTCCCACTGCGTGTGTATGTGTGTGTCTGTGTGTGTGTGTGCGCCTGTGTTTATTTGCTCATGGGGTGAGGGTCGGTTGCTGAAAGCTTATTAGTTTGCAGGGTGTTATTGGCTTGTAGTTTGGGCATGTGTGTGTGACAGAGTGCGTGCACACGGATCTTGGGGACGACAGCTAAAGGTGTGTGTGTTTGCATGGTAGTACGTGTGAGCTTGTATTCTGTGTCACATCAGGGTGACATACTGCATTAACGCAACATGTAGGGATGCATGGAGCCACAGCTGTTCACAGGCACTTGCTCATGTTGAAACTGTGTGTGGTTCTGTGGATCAAAAAATTTCAGCACTGAAACTCAAGCTCTACAAAACCTTTTATTTAATAAATATCTAATAAGTATCTTAATGAATCTGTATTTACTGTTATCATTTAACAGAAGCAGCCATACAAGAATGTATTGTTCATCTTAATTAATTTCTTAATGTAAAATTAGTTTAGTGTTCTGATTTCTGATTTAGAGCACAAAATATCAGCTCAAAAATTACAAGACTAAGCAAACAAGGTTAAGAATCTGACCAAACATTTCAAGGCTACTTCTTAATACCAATGATACAGATCAACCAATGTCAATGCAATAACATGAAGTACTTATAAAGAGATATACTGCACAATACATACACGTATTTGATTCATTTTTCCTTTTTTTCTTTTACCCCCCCCCCAGCGGAAACACACAACCTCCAGTCTCTCCACACCATCCTGTCAACTGGATCTCCTCTCAAACCACAGAGCTACGACTACGTCTACCGCTGCATCAAGAGCAACGTGCTACTGGGCTCCATCTCAGGTGATAGAGGGACATATTTACTAATTTTTCTAATGCTTTAATTTCATTTAAGCATATGGGAGCAATTTTTCCCTTCTGTTTGTGTCTCCTGCACTAACACAGGCAGTCACACACAAATGCAAAAGAAAGCAACAAAGCATCTGAAACAAACACAAAAGGACTGACACATACAAAGACACTTCAGAAAAATAAATTGTATAGAACTGTACATTTTCCTCTCCACCCACAACACCACCACACATACTCACACACACAAACACACTGGCCCTCGAAGCCCATTGTTATGTTGACAGAGCAATAGAATGCTATCTGTCTCTGTGTGAGTCCTGAAACGTTTAACATTTTGCACAGCCTGGGTGACTGACGTATTACAGACAGACAGACACACACACACACTCGCACACATGCACACACATTGAGCGGCAGCTTGAAGCGTCACTCTCGCACACATTGACAGCACCAAAACAAACACTGTGAATGACAACCATAATGGGTATAGCATTTAGCTCCAAATGCACACTTAAGCACATGGAAGGACACACATGCTCACAGTGACATGCATGTAGAAAGACCGGACACAAGCAAGTCAACTGAAATGTCAGCCACAAGGCAGAAGTGTGGCAAGAAATGAAGAGAAAAAGAGAGGGACAACGGAACAGATTGTGCCATGTTATTTTTGCTGTTATAAAATCCTGCATGGAATTAAGTGGCTATTGTGATGACCAAGTCTGTGACTGATGATCTGTCCTTCATTCACTCATACACTCTCTACATAATAAACACTCAATAGTTTATAAACTCAGTTAACACACACTGCATCATCATTTTGCACCATCACTCAGTGGTACAGTGACGCACAACTTTAATCCACACTTATATCAAATGTGAAGCCTTCACTGTGGGAGTTTCAGCAAAAAGTAGGGTGAGGGTACTCCATAATGCATAAATGTTAAAGTTCTGATGGATGAAACTGTACTGTATTGTATATATAAAGCAGTACATAGAAAACAGGGAGTAATTTTGGACACATTCCAAGTCTGTCGGGGCAAACATGAGTAGAGAGTCATTTGGCTTTTAAACAAACCCTCGGGTAGGCAGGCTTATTTGGAAGAGAAAATAAAGGTGAACAGTGAGATTACTGCACAAACTGTCCTTTAGAGCAATGTTGCAGCTTTCTGAGATTTCAGTCATTACTTTGGTGAGTACATCCTATTCATCGTTATCATATTCAGTTTGATTGGTGGCCAGAACCCTGAAAATGAAAGTTGTAAATAATGTGGAATTATCCTTTTAAGATTAAAGAAGAAATTGGAATCAAAGGACTAGTTCTGTGTGAATGTGTATGTGTGGAAATGAGGCAGTGCAAACACATGTATGTGTCTGTGCAACTATGTGCATGCTCTTCAGAGCAGCATGTCCTGCCCTAGTCAGTATCCTCCTTGTCGCCAAGGGCAACAGCAGGTTGCAACCCTGTTGGCTGCCAACCGATCTAACCTTGACCCCTGAGGTCAACACTTTGTGTGTGTGTGTGTGTGTGTGTTCTCGGGATTTATCACAGCATATGTGACTGACTGGTGGTCGCCATGACATATGTGATGTGCCCCTTTGCCGATGTCACCCTGTGTGACAGCGTGTGTGGGTCTGTGTGTGAATGTTTCGGCAAACATGGGCTTAATATGTGAATATTTTTATTTGGTTTATGATTTTTTTTTTTGAGATGTTGTGTATTTCAGGACATGTGTTTGTGTGTGTGTGTGCGTGTGTGTGTGTGTGTGTGTGTGTGTGTGTGTGTGTGTGTGCGTTATCCCATCAGCAGGGATTTCAGACCCCATTGCTCCTCATTGGGGGATTTTAACACTTTTGCTGCTGGATTCCCTCCATTCTAATATACCTCCATCTGACTGCCCATATGTCACCCCTCTTTTTGCTCCTTCTCTTCTCTTCTCTTCTCTTCTCAGTAAGGAAAGAAAAAGGTGAAAATCCTTCATCTTCAGTTTTTATTTTCCATTATGCTGTGTGTGAGTTTTCTGTGTTTGCATGTGTGTGTCTGCACAAGTATTGAATTTGAGTTTGTGAAGAAGTCTTCTTGTGACTTTCATTACAAGCATTCTTTTTATAATTAATTTTTGAACGTATGAGTGCATATATAGGTTAGCTGGTTGACTTTTTCTTCTCGGTTGGTGGCTTTGTCTGACCCCAAACTGTGCCAGAGGATGTTCAAAGCACCCACACCTACACAAATGAAAGCAGGCTTGCACTCACACATGAACACAATTATATATACACACAAACTGGGGAGTTCAAAAAATCTTTTTAGTCACTGTTCAGAACAGTCAGTGCTGTTAAAACCATCAGATCAGTGTGACACATTACCACCTTGTGTAAACACACACAATACACACACATGCACACTAAATGGCTGCTGATGGAAGGCATCCCAAGAAAGCAAGGCTTGATCTACGTGTGTGTGTGTGTGTGTGTGTGTGTGTGTACGTGTACCCACCCATTAAAGTGAGAGTAATAATAAAATAATAGCGTGTCTTCCCACTATAGGTGTGTGTGTTTAATCAGAAGACAAAGTTTCCACTTCCTCCTGGGAGCCAATTAAAGCTCAATAAAGAACCTGGCAGAAAGAGAGACAGATAGAGGATGAGTCTAAAGAACAGAAAGAAAAGCAAGAGAGAAGGAAGGCGCGGTAGAAGGGCAGAGAGCGGTTGAGAGGAAGTGAACAAGATGGATGGATGGAGTCTGTGATACAGAGAGGGAACGAAACAGGGAGGTAGAGATGGAACAATGGGAAGGGAGATGAATAGAACGTGTCAGAAATAGTAAATGATTGGGGGGTAGAGAGAGACAAATGGATATTGCGGCAGAGGAAGTGTGTGTGTGTGTGTGTGTGTGTGTGTGTGTGTGTGTGTGTGTGTGTGTGTGTGTTCATGACAGTTTTAGGAATGTGCTGAAACAGAGTAGAACTCCTATATAGGTCAATGGAGGAGGAGCAGGGTGCTAACACTGCCAGTTTGTGTTGCCAAAATTTCAGACTGATACCAACACTACGTTTAGTAATGTCTCTGGGTCAGTGTTCACTGTCGTTTTGCTCTGTTACCTCACACAGGTTCACTCCTGTACATTGCAGTACAGTTCATTGGGAGTGTTGTAACCTGAATTAAACAAAATAGGAAATATTTGTCCATTTGAGACAGATCTCTGTGGAACTCACTTGTAATTTACTATAATGTTACTGCAATGAACTTAAAGCTACATTGATTTTAATTTATTTTTTATCTATTTGGCTACAAGGGGCTAAATTAACTCCCCAGCAAGCCTGTTATCATGTTATTTCAGGACTGAAACAACTATCTGATTATTTGATTAGCTGGTTGTCAGACAAGTGCCAACAATTTCTTTTTTACTGGACATTTAAGGACAAACATATTTTTTTTCTACTTAGAATGATAACCCCACACAATAACCTTAAATTAGGTGTTCCATCAGCCATCTAAATCTCTCCCCCTTTGTGTCTGTTTATCTCTCACCTCTCTCCCACCAGGTGGCACCGACATAGTGTCATGTTTCATGGGACAGAACCCAACAGTTCCTGTGTATCGGGGCGAGATCCAAACTAGAAACCTTGGCATGGCTGTGGAAGCCTGGAGCCTTGATGGTAAGAGTGTGTGTATTGAGAGGGTGAATGGCTTAGAAATGGAAAACTATTGCTTTTTATTTCTATTCAGCAAATCTCTAGCTGTTAAGGGATTTATGGTGCAGTCTACATTGACAACAGGGTCCAGGGATCATGTAGAAGTTGCAGGTTTAAGTCCTAGGAGGGACAGTAAAAATATTAATGAGGAAAATTAATCACAAGGATGTTTAAAAGCTAGCTTTCCATCTGCTTCTGGACCTGCTTGGTAGCTACCAGCACAAGACTATTGTTATACTTGGTTGATTCCATATGGGCATGTATCTGTATGTGTTGGCATGAATTTGACACTAGCCATGGCTGAAAAACTGCGCGAGTCATTAGTGAACTTTTCCTGGATAAATAAAGGTACACTTTATTTTTTTATTAACATTTCAAACAAAAAAGCATCATTTTCATCTTGCTGGGAGTCTTCAAAGCCCTCTATGTTTTTCTCATTGATTTTAGTCCCTTGTTCCCCAGCTCCCAATCCCTGCTGTGGGCTGTACTGGCATGTCTCCACCACCTCAAAGCAGAGTGGATTGAAGGATAATTTAAAGGTAGTTTTGTAGGAAGAGTTTGGGATTATTTTAGTTGGTCTCTAAGCCTATAACACCGTCCTGAGGGAGGAGGCGAGGGCTGTGTAAAACCACACACTAAAGTGTGGGTTCTCTTGAGTGTGGGATACATTACCAGGTGATTTTTTTTTTTTTTTTATCTGAGAGTGATTTATACTGTATCTGTGTTGGATGTGTATCCAGGTGTATGTGTGTGTTGTGGCAAAGTACATCTGAAGCCTTTAACTTTATTTTATTTCTGTGAAATCTGTGTGTGTGTGGTGTGTGTGTGTGTTGTGTGTGTGTGTGTGTGTGTGTGTGTGTGTGTGTGTGTGTGTGGACAGGTAAGCCTATATGGGGAGACAGTGGTGAGCTTGTCTGTTTAAAGCCAATCCCCTGCCAGCCAACACACTTCTGGAATGATGAGAATGGGAGCAAATACCACAAAGCATACTTTTCTACATATCCTGGTAAGTACGCAAATATAACATGTGACCACAAACTTATATGCAGTATACATCTGTACAAAAAAAACAAAAAAAGAACCACATGTATCATAAAGTGCAGTGCAGTCCAAATAATTGTTGATGTAACATCAAAGCATTTAACATCTTTTTTATTATGTTGCTTTGTTTTCTTATTACATGTATTGTTGTTTTATTGTTGTTTATTGTATTTTTCTCTTACCAGAAATCTCAGCAAAGTAGGAACTTTTGTATTAAAATGAATATTGTTCTTTCTCTCCAGGTGTGTGGGCTCATGGAGACTACTGTAAAATCAACCCAAAGACAGGAGGCATTGTCATGCTGGGCAGAAGGTCAGCCATTCACTGTTGTCAAAATTGTTTGATCACTATCATTTTAAGTGATTCATTTATTTAGAGTAGTATGCTAATGGACATGTTTGAATATAATTTATGCAGATTGCAGATATTAAATATTAGATGCTAATTTTTTAATTTCTCCCATTTGAAGAGAATGATTTGAATACTTTAAAATGGCTTTTTTTGCCTGAGATTTGGCACAGCACTACATATATTGTTCACAAAGCTTGGTAGCCTGTATCTACTCTTAAGTTGTTTTATGGCACAGTATAAGATTGCTTTGTATCAAAAAACTATAAGAGGGTGCAGTTCTTCCAGGGTAAAGGGAGATAAACTGAAAGTACAGAAGTATACACATACGGAAACAAATAGATACAAATAGATTCAATATAGAACATTATAGAAACTGAAATTGTTTCTGTATGCTGGTAGATTGTTTCTCTCTATTGCAGTGTGTTGTACTGTATGATGTGTGGAAAGACACTAGAGTTTTGAATCTTGAACTTCTGTTTCCTTTGCAGTGACGGTACGTTGAATCCCAACGGAGTCCGATTTGGCAGCTCAGAGATCTACAACATTGGTGAGTCTTGAACATTACAGGTGGAGGAGGGTGAAGGCGTAAGAGAGGATAAAAGGAAATGGCAAAAGCTTTTTTATGTGGTCTTTATGTTAGGTTAATTGCCATCCCATCATCCATTTTTAAAGTTTGTTCATATGCCATTATTGGTTGAGCCATCAGAATGAAGCAAAAGCTCAATTTCTGTATATTGTTGACAACAGGAACACATTGTTTCTGTGCTTAGTTTTGAAGTTACACATGGTGAAACATTTCTCTCTGTTCTCTGCCATTTCCTCAAACTCTTCCAACTCTCCATCTTTTCCTCGCCTCCTCTCTGTTCTTCTGACCGTTCTCTCTTCACCTCTCACCTCCTCTTCTCCTCGCTTCTCATCTGCTCTCCTCATTCTTTTGTTTTGTCTCCTTGTCCTCTACTCTGCCCTCTCCTTTCCTCTCATCTCTGTTGCAGTGGAGGCGTTTGAGGAAGTGTCAGACAGTCTTTGCGTTCCGCAGTACAACACAGATGGAGAAGAGCGAGTTATTTTGTTCTTAAAGATGGCACCTGGTAAGCCCTTCTGCCCGGAGTTGGTGGCAAAGATTAAAGGAGCCATTAGAAAAGCTCTGTCTGCCCGACACGTCCCTGCGCTGCTGCTGGAGACCAGAGACATTCCTGTAAGAGAAATAGGAATATAAATCAGATATGAGCAAACCTGTCAGATTATCCTATTACAGTGGTTACAACTGTAAAAAGTCAGCTCTGGTTTGAATGACAGCCCTTTTCTTCATCCCTCTGCAGTACACCATCAGTGGCAAGAAGGTTGAAGTGGCTGTGAAGCAGGTGATTGCAGGCCGGGAGGTGGCACAGAGAGGGGCTTTCTCCAATCCTGATTCACTGGACCTCTACAAGAACATTCCTGAACTGCAAAACTTTTAGAGATGAGGCTTCACAGAGCTGGACAGAGGACCTGCAAAAGAGAACCACCTGAGGAGAGTTCAGCTTAGTTTTTAAATTAAGTTCATTCAAATTGACAGGTACAGGGAGACATGCAAAGTGTAGTGCAAGGGTAGTTCACAGAAGCATTCAAAGATTTTGTACAGGACACAAAAAGAAAAAAAAATATGTATTTCAGTATGATGAGATAATGATACACATAATTTGTATATTTAATATATAATAATAAGTCCATGGTATCAGGCAGATGAGAGAGTTTAAAAATATGAGATAAACTGCTCCATAGCCTAGCTTGCAATCAAGTGATCAAGCAGCTGCTTTTAGTCTACCATGTCATGCAAGTAAATCTTAAACTGGATTCAGCTTTGGATGTAATATGACATGCTTAGCAGCACTGGTGAATAAGCTCATGCTCTGAACAATGGAGAAGTGAAATTTAGCATTGAGCGCTTTGCTTTGGCTTCACAGTCCGATTGCTATCGGCTAGTGAAGAACCATATCTCTCCGTGTCACCTGCTTTAACCCCAGTGTTGGTTCTGAGCCGGTCCTGGGCTGAAAATCCATGGAAGTGTGCAGATAAACACACATTCAAACACCTCGGATTAACACCTCAGCTGTGGCTCATATCACCATATCATTGTTATGTGGTGTGTGTTGCTTTATTAAATGTGTGTGTGTGTATATATACATATATATATATATATATATATACCTACCTATGAGTATATATTTTTGGACTGTGAAACATTAGGATTATACATTTAAAGGTACTGACTGAAAAATGTTAACCAAAGTTATTCAGTGGGTTGTAACATGTCACCGGATATAGGTTAAATGAACCAGAGATTCCAGATAAAACAAAACTTACTGAACATCTGTCCAAACCTAAAAAGTTATTGACCCCTTGTGTACTACATGCTTAGTCCTAACCCTCATCTGACACATAACATTTCATTCCACCCAAGACATTAAGGCATGAAACTCTCTTCTTCTACTTAAGTTTTTTTGTAACAGTAGCCTTCAATTATGAAACTGTTTTAGAAACAAGTCATTGAAGATCAAGTGTGACCTGAAAACTAAGCAAATGTTCTTATCACCACAAAAGACTGTATTTATTAGCTCCATATCAATGTTCCATGTTTGTCATAACTCTGAGAAAAATGTGTTCTCTTCAGATAGCTACAGTACAGTCTGTTTTTGCTTTGTACATGGGAAAACTATTATTTATTCAAAATTTACTCTTGCTGTGTGACAATGCCTAAAGTCTAATTAATGTTGTTAACGATGAACTGCAGTGGTTTTGGTCAGCCAGTCGCACTGAGGGACATGGGCGTACAGCGACAAAAAACACTAATCACTTAGTTTCCTGTTGGGAGAAAAAAAAAATACCTGACCAGAATGGTGAATTGTGGAGAAATCGCAGAAATAAATGTCAGAGAAGGATTTGATGAGCATTTTGTAGTGATACAGAGGTAGAATTTTTCTCTCTGGACCTTGTGTGTTTTTAAGGGTTCTTCTTTTTTGGCTCATGATTAAGCCTTTGTCACTGATTACCGTTATTATTTTAAGCATGTTTAAAGATATGAATGTAAACAAATAAACTGGAAAACTCTGCAGTTCATCCTTAATGTCATGCTCACTGCTTAGATTGAATAAATTTCCTCTTTTAAGGTACCCTGTGGAGTCTTTGACCACTGGTAGCGCTATGGAGCATTCTGGATCCCTGTTGTGTTTGTATCTTGTGCACACACACACGAAAGAATGTGGATGATGTGATACATGTTCCTGCCAGTGGATGTTACAGTAACAGCTTTCCAAGTGTAAATGAGGTCGGAAATGAATTCATGATATTTTTTTAAGCTTCGAGGATCCACAGAACACTTTTTGGTAAGAAACATGAAACGTGTTTGTTTGGAAGACAGCTCCACAGGGTAGCTTTGAAATCTCAAACATGCATAGGCTCTCTCATGGAGACAGGGATCATAATTTGCTAAATGTATACTTTGCACTTTAGTACTGTATATGTGACATTGTTCATGGTGAATTCTGGTGAGATATGGCAGATCTACTTTACCATTCTGTAATATGCATGCAGGCTATGCAGTTTATTTTTTTCTGCAGCAAACACTATGATAGGTCAAAAGGTTGCAAACAGAATTCTGGGTGTGTCACATGTAAATAATAATTTGACTGTATTTGGTTCTTCCATGTCCATCTTTAGTCAATCTACAAATGTATTTTTTATTTTCTTTTGGTGTTATGAAAAAGTTTAATGACGTGACAAGTGTCTTTGGATCATTTCTGCATTAGACTAGTTGTTCTTTTACACAACAGCAGGATCGTTGTCTGTCATCTACCGAATAAAGTAAAGCCAGTCTGAGAACAAAAGCTCAGACAAACAATGTGTGTTCCAACACTTCAGCCTTTAATACTAATCTTTACGGCATCTGCATCTACATTGTTTTCTGAAGATAAACTAGACCCTTTATCCCATGCTTGCTGGACACAGCTCACCTGTAAGATGTAAACAGGAATTAATCGACATTTGTTTTTTGTTTTTTTGTTTGTTTGTTTTTTACAGCTGAACTGAAATATTTACCTCTGAATTCAGACACAAATGCCACCAGCAACAAGTCTATTCATTTTCTTAAACAAAATTTGTTGTTTGTTGCTTCTTTGTCTGTGGTGTATGGCTTCACCTTTAGGTGGAATCACCATCAGCAGCCATTAACATACCATTACTAAATCAGCATTGGTGCTACAGCTTGCAGCTTGTGATGTCCTGAACACCTCAGCTTTTGAACTTCAGCTGTAGGGTGAAGAAGAAAGAACTGACAGACAGGTGGAATAACAGAGAAGTGTGTGTGTGTATGTGTGTGTGTTCGAGTAAATGTCTCTGTGAAGGTTTGTGTGTGTGTGTGTGTGTATGTGTTGTGGTGAGTCTGTAGAAGCCAGTCATTTTGACAGACATCTACTTTAGAAATAAACTTGGCAGTTTTAAAACTCCCTGTAACCTTTATAAGTGTGAACGCTCAGACCTGCCTGTCAGCCAAACTTCAAAACATAACAGAGAGGGAAAATATAAAAATAGAAAAATTGAGACTTGGTTAGAGTCCAGTTCCTCAGTGTAAAAAGTCTCACCAAACTAGCTTTCTAGTATTTTATTTATTCCTACCTTCAGTCATTCAAACATGAGAAACTGTTTTGTTGGCATCCTGTCAGTCTGTAGAGATAGGAGGTCGAACAGAGAGAAGAGAGGACTGCAGAAATGAGCAGTGTGGGGTGCGTGTAGGAATGTTGACAAATGAAAAGCTGAAGTGTTTACCAAATTCAGAAATAATAACCATCTGATGAACATGAATGGTAAGTGCCATGCAGTCCCCCGGAGAGGCTGTCTGTTGCTGTATGATTCATCCCAGTTGTCTCATAACAGAGCACATCACAAACCAGAGAACATCTTTGTTAATGGCTTGATTGTACACTCTGTACTTACAGGGGTTGACGGTTAATTCGCTCTTGGTGCAATCAATTTAAAATGTAAATTGAAGCGGCGCAAACTAATGACAGACTGTTTATTCTTGGTTGTTTTGTTATAAATTGACCTGTGGTGCTTACATAAAAGTTTGCCTTCCATACTGAGGACAATTAAACATTTAAAGTAACTAGAATAGAATGTGATTGTCTCCCCACAGGACAGAGTCAATGTACTGTGTAACTAGTCAGACTTGAAAGTGCCATTTTTTTTTAAATTTTTCAATTAAGGCCATGGTAGTTAGGATAGATTACCCACAAACAAACAAAAAACCTTGACATAGTGTCTGTTTTGTCATTCATTTGTTTCTGAAGGAATGTTTTAAGCCGCAGTTTAATGTTTGCTGTTATTTTTCTCAGTTAATGGAGCTAGAAAATTCTAATTTGAGCGAAATGTCAGGAAGTGTTACCTTGTCAAACAAGGCATCATCTAACAGGGTATTCATTCAAACTATAAAATTTTAGAGAACAATGAATGCCCAACACAATTCCTCCAGAGTCTGGCCCAGGAGGTAGAGCGGGATTGCCAACTAATTGGAAGGTGAGTGGTTCGATCCCTGGCTCCTCCAGTCTGTGTGTCCAGACCCCAAGTTGCCCCTGATGGTGTAACCATTGATTTGTGAGTGTGTCGTAGAGCAAGATATAGAACAAGTGCTGTATGAATTTGTGTGTGAATGGGTGAATGTGACCTATAGTGTGAAACACTTAAGAGAAGCAATATAAAACTGCTGTCCATTTACCATTTACCAGGCAAACAGCTGAATCTCCAGCTGAGACATTTCAACCAAGTTATATGTCAATTAGTGAGCTTTAGGGGTTGGATGTTGTCCCTTTTGGACAGAGCTAGACTAGCAGTTCTCCCCTCTTTTTTTCTTTCCTTTTGTTCCTTTTTATGCTAAGTTAAGATGCTAACTGGCTTACTGTACAGATGGGAGAATAGCATCAAACTTGTCATCTAGCTCTCAACAAGAAAGCAAATAAACATATTTCCCAAGTGTCAAATTATTGCTTCAAATTTAACACTATAGTACTATGTTAATTTGGAGATTATTCCCTCCGAAGAATAACACATGTCTTGTATATGGGAGTTAGAGGCCCAGAATCAGGTTCACACCATTTTACTAGGTGTCTAAAGCAAAGTCCTGGGCTTTCCCAGTGATTATAAGAACCCCAAAAAAAGCACCAGTGGAGTCCTGTAGCTGATACCATGCTCATATTGAAATGCTCCTCATTTATCCTCCAATCTTGGGAGGGTTTCCCACTTCCCTGGCGTGTTATTGTTCCTTTCTTTTATATCCTGTCTTCCATGTCCCCAATTATCCTCAGGTGACAGTGTACTCACTGAAGCCCACTCCCTCCTTCTCACCCCCATAGGAGACTTGTTAAATCTAAATTGGTTCCCATAGAGACTTTCTCCTGAAAGGCTGATCAGAACATCAATAAAGAGCTTCCACATGCTTTACTTCTGTGCAGATGTCTTGCTGACAGGAATGTTGCAGAGACCTCTTTAATCTTGAAGTGAAAATGAAGCATGTCACCCACTTGCTGTCATATTTAAATCTAAGGAATGGAGAGAAGCTTCCATTTTAGTCTGGTTAAATGAAACAGGATCACCACAGGGAGTTGGGGAAAAGGAGAGAGCTTTATTTGTTCTACATGCTTTTATGCAATCTAGCTGGAATCAGCTTTGCAAGGATTCAGTAACTGGGGGTCAACAGTTACTTACAGGCAGGGAGTGAATTAATCTTTCTTAATGTCTTGGCAGGCTGCATTTGAGGTATGCAGCAAATGGTGGACAGGATTTCCTTCCATCCATTACTGGTGCCAAGTCTCTGCCCACCTAAGATGGCAACAAAATAAATGAAACATAGCTGGCCGCATGTCTTTATTTTTATGTATGCTAATGGCACAACTCCAGGAATGGCAGTGGCGTGTCTGTTCACCACTGTGGTCCAAGATGGAATAATTTGATGGACTGAAATGTTGTACAGCCATTCATTGTCCCCGGAGGATAAGTCTTACTGATTTCAGTGTTCTCCTGATGTTTACTCTAGCACACTCATGAGGTTGACATTTCAGCTTTTTAGTGATATCTCAACAATTATTGTACGAGTTACTATGAAAGATCATGGTCCCTTCAAACTAAGATGGTGAGCAGGATAAACATTGTCACTATGAGCATGTTAGCATTTAGCTCAAAGCACCACTCTGTCTTTTGTTTTTGCTAAATTTTATCTCTGTACAAACTAAAATTCAAGGACAAATAGTTGTGATTTTGATGAGTTTCTCTTTACATTAATATGTGCATACTTTAAAATTTGCTTAGCCAGTAAAGTACATTTTTCTAAAATTGATAGTTCTTCATTAATTGTGTTAATTAGACTATACGGTCACTAATGTGAATAATTTGGACATGTGTGCTCATTGTGATTATGTGTTATCATTCATAATTAATACAAAACAAACACTAGACAGAGTAATTATAGCTAGAGAGAGTGAAAGAGAGAGATGCATGTATAACTGTTTAGTAGATATTCAGTGATCAAAATAAAGTGGCATTAACAGCCAGTCTGCTTTGTGTTTCCTTTCCAATTTGATCCTCATAGGAACACACTGACGGTGGCTTTTATTTCATATTCACTGTCAACAATTTGTTTGAGATAACCCCCCCACGCTCCTGTCTCTCTATTAGTAATTCTTTCAAATCCCCCTCAAGCAAATGAATTTCAATTTGTTTTATGTGGTCATTCAATTGAGTTTGACACAAGAAGCAGCTAAATGGAAAACAAATCTCAACCGAGACTTGTGCTTGTGTAGAGTGGCCCAAATTGAGTTGAGCAGATGTGCAAATTGCTCCCGTACATTTTCAGATTCCTCTATCGCTGTTGTTGTTGTTGTATCCTCTGGAATGGCAATTGTGACTTTATAAAACATTAAAGCTGTGCTATAATAGAATGTAAATATAATACTGACAGAAATTATCTGGGAAACTTGCAGCAGAATTATCAACAGATATGACTTTGTAAGTAAACAAAAAACTAAACCTCTAGTTGCCAAAGTTGATGAACTGCACATTTACAGTACACTTCCATCTTGGGGTTCATGAGTTGGCAGTTCCTTTGTTTCTAAGCTCATTCCATGTAATACTTTGATGAGGTGCCTGACCCCAAACTGTTCAAAAGCCAACTACACAAGATTTATTTTGTCCCAGATGTGAGTGTATATAACAGAGTAGTGTTGTGTAAAGTGGTTAAAAGAAAGAATTCAACATCAAGCTTCAATCAGAGGGTCAGATTCCACGTGCTGTAGAGAATCATTAAATCATTTACGCATCTTTATATGTCACTGTTGTCAGCGTCACATCCATTTGTTCAGAATATCAATGAGGAAATTTAAAGAGCAAAGAAAAAGGTTAAAGAGACAAGAGTGGTGGAAGATGCAGATGAAAAGCATGGCAGATAGAAAATGCCAAATATTGATGGAGTCATACCTGCTGTGTCTGTCCATCATGATGGATCAGTACGATGTATGAAGCATTCCTGAGACATACAATACAATCAATAATTCTCATCACTGTACGCTGTTTCGTTTAAGCTATATGTAAACAGGATGGGAAACAGTTGGTAGAAGGTTCAGCTAATATAGATTTTCTGCTGCTACTAATTTGTAAAGGTGTGTATTCATGATTTTAGTCCAAAATTACACAGATTTTAATCTAAATTTATGTAACAATACACTGTGTAATTGGTAGAACATTGTGCATTAATAGCACAATAGTTTGCAGCAAGTAGTGTGAAAATGTTCCTCAATGTTCATCATTATATTACTATAAAACAAGAAAGATTGTGTCAAGTGTAAAAACAAATAGTATGAATGTACTGTAAGTTAGTTGTTCATTTATACCAATGTAGATCATTTGTCGTTTTGGTCACTTGTTATTTTGTCTTTATTGGTATTTTTTAATTTCAGAAAAGTAAGGAAAACTAAGTGAAAGCTACTGAGCTGCTACAGAGTTCCAAAACCTGCCATTCCCTTTATGGCCTGCAGTTCTCTCTCATCATCACCTCTTCACTCACCTTTGCAACTTGTTGGAATGCACCTGGAATGCACCCTCAGTACACAACAGCGAGTTACCTGCCAGATTGTAACTTTCTTGTTCATTCCTTTTAACACCTTTTTTGACTTTTGGCCTGCCTTGCTTATTTGCCCTTGCCCATTGATCAAGTTATCTATTCTGACTGCTTGCCTCTTACAGAAACACAATTTTGATTATCATCACATCATCAGTAAAGTTTGCCTGTACTCCACCTGCCTTACCCTGAGTCATGCATTTTCTTTCTTCTTTGATCTTTGTCATCTTTATCAACCTGAAACTTATTAGTCCAGCAGTGTCCTTTTGACTCTTCTTGTAATTTCAACAGTTATTTCTAAGATATCTGAATAATACCTTTTTCCCACTGTCACCTGACAAGTTCCTGATGGAGAAATGTATTTCATTTACATACAAAACATCAAGGTATTCCCATTAGGACTCTCCAGCGAACACCATCTAAGGAGTCAGACTTTGTGATGTTCTACTACAGTTTTCATGAGTTTTTATTCAGCTCTCTTAAGATTGGATAAGTGGAGGAATCCCACATCACTTTTAGTTATTCTGGTTGCATTGTAGAAAGCTCGTTATGATTCTGGGATCTTTGCAGTTGTCCTCCACTACTCACATCCAAACTTCATTACTGTACAAATTACCAATACTTAATGCTCTGATATAAAATAAATCACATTTCAACTTGCCTGTATGAAAACCTGCTTGAGAACTGAAAAAAGCAGTACACAGGTGTCAGTCTGACCTACTTCCCAAACTGAAACAACTTTCAGTAATTTGTTGGAATAATGTTCCACAGATTTACCCAAATATGCAGTTCATTTAGAAAAGTTCAGTGAACAACATACAGAAAAAATACAATCTTGACTGTCCCTTTATGAAGATCTTTAATTCCTCTTAAGGTATCTTGTCAAATTCCAGCGATTGGATTTAAATGTGTCCTCATTTTTGTTCTTTGAAGGAATAGTTTGGTTGAGATTGGCTGTCACAATTCTGCACTTTTAGGCAGAGGAAGATGTGCCTTTTGCTGCTAAAAACAAATGAGCACATGGGAAAGAATAGTCTGATGTAGGCTTCCTAAATTCTCCATCTCCATGCCTCAGTCTGCTTTCATCAAACTGCTGCAGAGAGAGAGGTGTTGGGAGCAGAAGACATGGGAGGAAAGAGAGAAAATCAGGAGAAATAGGTGGAAAAGCAATATGAGAGAGAAAGAAAGTGAGCACGCCTTATAATCAGTTGGAGACAGGTGAAGCAAGGTGGCGCAGTTGAGAAACAAGAAGGAGAAGCAAACGGGGGAGCTGATAAAGGAAAGGAAAAATGACAGAGAAAGAAGATGAATCATATTTGAAGTCACAAATATAAGCCAGACGGGCTCAACGCCATGAACATTTTGATTTTTCTCCAATTCCACCCGTCAATCTTACTGTCTTTTTGGGGGGGGATTGTTCAGCTGTAGGTGGCTCCCTGCTTTGTTAAGACAATCGATGCTCAGTCTCTAAAGCAATATGAGAGAGAAAGAAAGTGAGCACGCCTTATAACAGCTAACTGTCACAGCTTCATTTGTGTTGTTTGAGTGCACTGTGTGAGTGTGTGTGTGTGTGTGTCTGGTGAATCTTCACTCCAGCTCAGCAACATCATTGACTTTGACTTTTCATTGACTTTTTAAGTGCGCCAATTTAACTCCCTGTAAAATCCTGGCTCTCACAAGTGACAGCAGAATCTGAGTGTAAGTGTAAAGTGAGAGACTGATTGGTCCAAATGTACTGGAGGAGGCAGGCATACAGTTTTTTTCCCTCACATATTGGGACTAATTCTATGAAAAATAGTTAATGAGTGGGATGCGTTCTGGCAGTTTTACCAGCCAAGGAATAACACCTTCACTCTCTTCAAATCTGTATATGTGTGTGTGTTTGTGTTTGCAGTGAATAATGCAGGACATCTATGCATGCCTGAGGACTCTTAGTTGCATATGTTTACTTAATTAATGTCTCACTTGTTGGTAGATTTCTTGGTTACTGAAAACAGTGCAGGAGAAATATGCTCCATATTCATTAATATTTATCCTTGCATTTTATACTATGAAACTCCCAACAAATAATATGTACATGTTCACACCAGTGATTGGTTCACACTTCACGCCTTTTGAATAGTTACTGACAGAATTATAAGTGCCTGATTTAAATTGTTTTAGGGACCCATACTTGGTCAAAACACGATAATCATTTCAAACGAACAATGTCTGATATCACGCAACCAGCCAAAACCTCCTCTGCTGAATTCCTCAGATTTGCATTGATTCTCTTAGATCAATGTAGATTGCTTACAAAAAGTCTGCATTTCCTATTTAGATTTTAACGTCCTGTGGTTGACAGGGGCCTCAAAAAATTATTAGAACAGTAGGTAATTTCTTTTCAATATATATATTTTTTTATCCACATTAATAAAATATTGTGTTTAAACTAACAATGACAAAGAAACCGTTTCTTTCTTTCTTTCTTTCTTTTTTGGCTAAAGGTAAACATCCCAAAGGCATAATTTGGTCAACTCCCCCCTCTATTTTGGTTCGGTCCTGCCTCAGAAGAGGCGTGAATGGTTCGTGCCAGCACTTAATTAGTGACGAGAAGCACCTGTGAAAAACCATGGCTCAGCCCCCCAAAGAAAAATACGGTTTCTAAAAACAAAACGAAAGAAAGGAAAGAGGTGAGTGTAAAAAAAAGGGTGACAGTATGTTACCGAATTTGATTCCATGACAAAGTGGGTTAAGTTCGTGAGTGGTGGAAATAAACCTGTTGCCTTACAGTGTGTACGAAATCGAAATAACCGCAAAAATTAGTTATCGACTGGGAAAGTTTAAGTGGACGAACCCTCAAGTCGGAACAGCAACAACAACAACAAAAACAACAACAACAACAACAACAACAAAAAAAATAGGTGTTAGAGACAATACCAGATCAAAATATCTGCAGAACATGTCATACAACATACATAAACAGGTAATGGGGGGGGGGGGGGCTGTACTGTCTACTGTACGTAGTCTGTTGTGTGGGATGGATCTGTACACTCTCATTCTTCATCTGGTATATAATGTATTTTTGACAAGTACTCGTCATGTTTGACTTTCCTTCAACTAGTTTCCACTAATCCAGCTGCTAAAGTTAATTTGACAAAGATGTTACATGTAGACCACAGTATAAATATTGTATGCATTACAATCTAATGTTGCTGTGGCCAACTGTGTCTGTGTCCATCTCACCAGCTGTTTTGAGTAACATTTTACACCTGGAATTTTAGCACAAGAGCACAGTACCCTTCAAGTTTTGTCAAAATTGGATCAGTGGCCTCTGAGATTTCACATTTGATTGACAGACAGATACACCTGGATCCATCCAAGGGAGACAGATGGAAACAGACAGACAGATGGATGGATTGATGGATGAATGACTGGCATGGGAGAAGACAAAAACCATAGAGGTAAGGAAGGCAGTGCTGAAGAAGAAACTTTGAAAGTATGGTTTCTAAGCTGCTAGCTCCTTCACAATGGAGGATGTTGAACTAGAACAAAGCTACAGTTTCCTGGAGAGAAATATAGTTTTGTTAACAAAAGTTATCCAGGGAAAGGAGTTCACGGTCTGTTTTAAAAATAATCACTAAAATTTGCAGAAAAAAATGACTACATGCCTATGCAGTATCACTAAAGTATTTTTAAGTTGAAGTGTAGGGTATTTTATGCTCTTTATGCAACCTTGCATTGAAAAACAGATGGGTACATGCTTCTGACTGGGCACAAGAGTAATCTGGCCAAGACTGGCAACAACAACAACCTTGAGTTACAGACAAATGACATAAGATAGATGACACAAGATATTCCACAAAATCTGAGCTAGACAGGAATATGATGATAATGTAAATGATTTTTCTAACAATTTTTAAATACAGTGAGTAACCTTCATGACTGATGTAATATAACATTAAAATTAAACCCAAAGTAAAAGCAAGGAAATTCCTGAGCATTAATGTTGGAGAAAACAAACAAATAAATCAGCTCTGAAGAGAATCAAGATGACCTTCATTTCCTAAAGTCCCACTGTGTTGTTGAGCACTTAACAGAAATCTATGAATGTGCTAATTTTTGAGAGTGATGCAGAGAATCATGTTGATTTTTCCCACGGTTTAATCCATCAGCCCACATCTGCATTGATCTGTGTCCTTGATTGCACAGTCCAATTCACAAAGAGATGTAAGTGGGGAAAAAAAATTAAACAAAGAGAAAATAATTCATAATGCACACAAGCCTATTAGAGGGATTGCTTTCCATTTGTTTGTCAGGGTCAGTGGATTACACAGGGATAATGTGTGTTTCCTTGATGAATGTGTGTACACACACTTTCACATAAATACATGCACACACATACACATACACTCCTACGCTACCCAAGCGTGGACTACTATTTCTAGTCATTTTGAAAAAACAAAAACAAGATACAGCTTTTTATTTAAGGTCTTCTTTCATAATGTCAATGCCAAACTGCTTTCCTAGTTTTCTTTAAGAGAGTAGCTCCCAGTGGACTTGGTGGTGTGGTTGGTTTGTTTGTAACTTTGAGTTATCAGTAGCATAATGTCTGGCTTGAATTCTGACCATTGTTGGTACCTGGCACATCAAAACCAATCCTGCTGCAGAGGGTGAGTTAGGGGACTTTTAGAGAGAACAAGGGTTATGTGAGGAAAAGCCATAAATGGCTAACATTTTGCTGTGTGTGTGTGCGTGCGTGTGCGCAAGTGGTTGTGTGCCTATCCAACAGAGGATGTCATAGTTGCTACACACTGCACACAGACAAGAAAACACCTTTATCAGGATAGCTGGATTACACAGGGATAAGGCTTGACTCTTGATATTGACCCACTGACTAAACACATACACACTTTACATTTCCACAACACATACCCAAATTTGGAACCAGGTGTGCACTCCACACATACACTGGCCAATTTTATCATCTGGTATGGACACATACAAGTTCTATTCCATTATGGTCTTATTTGATATACTGTGTCCTTTGTTGTCTTTTACTATCCTGCTCTGATTTGGTCTGAACTAGTCAAGCTTAAACAGCAGCACTATTACAGCAGTTGTCTCACTGAAATAACTGAGATACTGAATCTACCCAGGCAATACTTAATGATCATGTTTACTATATCCAGTTTTTACTGTTTGTTTGATAAAGTAATGAGGCTTTGGTACATGTGTGGGGTTAAGAAATTGTTTGACATTTTGCAAAATCCCCTTATTTGCTTTTCTTGCGGAGAGTTGGATAAAACAATCGATGTCACTCATGTCTGTACAGTAAATATGAAGCTACAACCGCAGCTGGTTTGCTTAGTTTATCGCAAAGATTGGAAACAGGGGCTAACAGTGCCCTGGCTCTGACTGAAGGTAATGAAATCCACCTTCAGCAGCTCTAAAGCTCACTGATTACCATGTTATATTGTTTATTTCAATCCGCACAAAACCGGGCTGTTAAAAACAAGAAGTTGTGATTATTGAAGTACCATTTGTCGATGCCCTCATGCAAGTGTTTTCTGGCTGTTAAAAATCATTGTTGGAAAAATAAATCTGTTGTCATCATGGTCATGTTTAAAGAAATTAATGTTGACTGTAACAAACAGTGGTCTGACATTTTCTCGTCCCATCCATCTACCCTGACCTTCTTAATCTGCAGTTTTTGTGGTTCTATAATAACATCACTGTACTAACCTAAGATAAGTAGCGGCTGGCAGTACTTTCATATTTACTGTACAGATATGAGAGTGGTCTCAGTCGTCTCATCGAATTCTTGGCAAGAAAGAAAACAAGCGTATTTCCCAAAATGTCAAACTGTTTCTTTAAGCACAGCTAACTTGAGCCAAGTTATTCCAACAGAGTCCATAGTAAATAGTCCATAGACCAGCTAATAAACACACCATTTTTTTTAAACATAAGACAGCTGAAGACAGAGTAACAGACCTGATAGTTCCTCCCAGTATCACAACCATAGTGCAGCAGCACTATAGCAAGTAAAAGTGTTAATTTCTGCAATTAAAAGTTAACGGTCATAACATCAGACCATGTGCATATGTGTGTCCTTGTATACAGAGTCATCTGCCTGTGAGTGTATGTAGGTTCGCATCATGGGCTTGTACCCACATTTGGTCGCATACTGAGCCGAAGAGGATGTGCATATTTGCATGAAATTGAAGGGGAGGGAACAGCACCAATGAGAAACATAATTTTTCACACACTTGCTTTTGCTTGAATCAGCATGTAAAATGCGGATATGGCAAAAACCATATTACCCACTGAGGCGTAGAATTTCTATTAGCTTGTGATTTGTGTTTTTTATGAAAATTTATATGTAGCGAATATGCTTTTAACTTATGTCCTTTTCTCTCTGGTTTTCCATCATCACTTGACTTATTTAGCTGTATGTATGTTTGACACTGAGTCACGTTACTTTCTGTAATGTGTAAATAGTCGCAATTAATATGAATGTTTAGAGTTTTTTAGTTTTTTGAAATATTTATGAAACGACAGTAGTTGCTGTTGCCTTACTCCGTTTCGATAGAGGAACACAGGCATGCACCCAAATGCAAACATGGTTTTCCTTTTGCTACTGTGTTTTTCTGTGTCTGTTTTCTTTTTCTGCCCTCTTCACAAACTCACACACACCCTCCACTGTTACCTCCACCTGCAGTAACACACAAACACACAAACATTGCTGAAACACAGACAGACATACAAACTTTATGATCCTGTAGCGACCAAACTCATTTAGTGCACCAGTGAGGATCTTGTAAATTAGGTTGAGAAATCATTATTGGAAGTCTAAATATGGCAGCGATATTAATCTGCTTTATGTAACACATTGCAATCTCACTGTGGGAAGATCCTCACCTCAGCACTCCGAATGGGATTGTGGATCGATTGCATCTCCATCTAAGATATTAAAGAGGACTAAAGAACCGTCACCCGAGAGTGTTTTCCCGTCTTGATTGGTCTCTCCTGGGAACCAGGATATCTTTATGGACCTCTAATATCTTGACGGATGCTAATAAGTGCGCTGCTGACAAAAACTTATTAAAGGCTCAGCAAATAGTTGACTAACAGCAGCTCTGGTATTGATTCAGGACCTGTTTTCGTGAGACAGAACCATTGTCACTACTAGTTGCTCAAGTTTTCAGTTTTGCCAACCAACCGTACTGATAAAGACAGAAAGAGATGACTTAGGGGTCTGAGGGTCAGGTTGAGCTAAAGAAAAAGCCAAATGTTAGTTAATTTAGTTTTCAGACTTTGTCCAGATACCAGAGTCCAGACCACAGTTATTACTTAAGGTTTATTTTCACACATGAGAGTATGGCTGTGCTTTGTGACAACACTGTCCTCCGCTGTTTTGGTGAACACAAAGTTCACCAAAACAACCAAAGTTCACTTCACTGTCAAAATATAAACTCAGTGGTGCTTCAGAAACAAGATTAAATAAGTTGGCTGAAATAACTTGTTAACTGGATTCGGGAATATCCTATAACTTCACCATGTTTGCCCATCACAGTGTTAAATGTATGTAGTTGAAGATTCAAAACATCTCAATTGTTTCTGTTATCAGCAGAAACAATAAAAAATATAAAAATATAAAACATATAAAAATAACTTTGGCGGAAAAGGTATGTCCAATCTGCGTCCTTTCTATTTGTCTGTCTCTCCCTGCCTCTCTCACATATTCTACCACACATAGTCTCCCCCTGTTTTCCTCGATGACCTGCTGTGAATTTATCCTTACCCTCCTCTCTCTAGGATTATACTGAAGGCCATCCAGTCCATTCGGCCATCCAAAACACGGGCAGAGGAACAGCTTTAATTGGCCCAGAAATAGCCAGGGAGACTAGGTTGGATCTAGAGGGGCAAGAAACGGAGGAGGAGGGCTAGGAAGAGCACGAAGGGAGGGTTTAAGGTTTTTCCAGGATTTTAATGTTTAACACTTACTTTCCCATGCCTGAGGGAGGGAGAGTCTGTCCTGCTTGCAGCTTTGGTGTCACTAATTACATGTATTATTAGTATTGGGGGTTAGTAATATGCTGGTGTATTATTAATCAAGGTCACCAAATACGTTAGTGTTGCTGTTACTATTTGTAATTATTATGAAGAGCAATTTTATTATATTTTTTTTAAGCACAATGATCTGATGTGTATTTTTAAACTGACCTTGAGCAAGCAGCAAGAACCCAGTCATTACACCTCTACTTATTTTAGACCATGTTTTGCAGTTACATTTTTTTCTGTGTAAATTATCTAAATAATAATAGGCAGATAAAAAAAAAACCAAAAAAAAAAAAAAAACAAAAAAAACAAAGACATTTCTTTGACCTTGACCATTCAGGGAGTATCAGGTCATTGTCTATTGGTGAATTTTGATTTTAAAGTTTAAAATGTGTAGTGTATGTTATGTATTATTTTGTCTACCCATTAGACTTGGACTGCATGGTACACAGACTAATGTTCCAGGTGCCTGCTTGGTACCACTTCATCATGATACTTCAACAACTTCAACTGATGGTGATTATGTGTCATACCTGTAGCCTCATATCCTGTCTGCACTTTATTTAGCAGTTTTCCCAGCCCTTGTCGCCATGTAACAAACATCACACTGCTACGGCAAAGTAGTGCAGGCTCCAAATTAACAATCAAAACTAATGTAGAAGGAAAAAAAAATGCCACAAAGGGAATCACAAGGATTCTAACTTTTTATGGCTTTTATTGTATCATGTTGTTTTTTAGGGACTCATGATGCTGTAATCACATCACAGCATCATGGGTACGCTTCCATTTAACATACATCTGAGCCATAAATGCCAGTTTGTTTCAGAAAACCTTGGTGGGGAATGGACTAATTGAAGAATGACAGATTGGTTGATTAATCAACTGGCTATTTCACTGATGAACTAACCGGATCTTGGACTGACTGAATAACAGAGCATCTGATTAACTAGCTGGCTGATAAAATGATCACACATTATCCTGCCATCAATTTATCCAATCACGTCTCATCAGCTCATTAATCAACTAATTTGTCAGCAGCTTCAAACAAACTCAGAAACTACACACATCTAATTAGAAACACAAATACTACCTGAAGCCTCTTAACAAAGACTGATGAACACCTTGTCTCCTAATGCACGCCTGTGTGCATACAACCACATGCATGCATACAGTCTGCCTGTATTTCTCTGTTATTTAGACCAGGTAGAATCATAAGGTTAAGGAATATTGTTCAAAAAACAGCAGAATTATGTACTGTTTCTAATTTCTAACTAATTAAGCGCTGGTGCATCAGGCAGAAATTATATATACAGTATATTTATGTAAAAAGTAACTTATTATCTTTCTTGTTAACTTCAATGGTGTATTTAAGGGGCATTTAAATAAAGAAAAACTATACTATTACTTGTCTACTGGTAAAATAATTAAAAGTGCAATAAGATATGGAAGTTACAAGCTACCTTAGCATGGCCCGTCAACATGATAAAAAGCTTTTGTCTGTTGTATGCAAATTATAATAACAAATTGATCTACAAAATGTAGATGGAATGTTCAAAACTGAGTCAGTGGTTTATTTATCTGCGGCTTGCTGCTAGCTCTATCCAGTTTATAATTAACTTAATTGTTCCCAATATTGCTCCCAATGTGAAAACTGGCTTGTAGCAAAGCCACAGTTCTTAATTTCAATAAATAGACACAATGCACAAATGTTCACAACAGCTTACATAGAAAAATTGACAGCAGCCAAGTTCGGAGGTTGTGCGATTGTGTGTGTGTTCTGTTTAACCTAACCTTTTGTGCTTCACTGTGCTGATTTCCTACTTAACTCAGAAACACAAGTACCCTCTGTGTCCCTGAGGTACTTCACCAGGAAGGAGTACTTATACACACTAATACACACCAACACACACACCAGACAAAATGTCCTGTCCCAGGAGTGTATGTTTCCTGTTGAGTGGGATTACACGAAGCAGAAACCGTACCTCCATACAAATCTCTCTCTCTTTCTCTCTCTCTGGCTCTCTCTCTCTCTTACACACACACACACACACACACACACACACACACACACACACACAATATTATTCACTGAATATTCATGGCAAGCTGTTGCACTCCTGGTCTGGGTCCAAATCGGTGTGAGTTTGTGTGTGTGTGTAGAATAAATTAATAAATAAACAGGTAAGCCCTTACTTCCCTAATCTCACCCCTCTAGCCCATTATATATCATTCATTCTCTCGCATACATATACATACATCAGACAAACATACATGCACGCTGTCTCACAATTAGCTGTATTTTTGTCATGTATTTACACAAAACAAAGCAAAACAGGAAACCATGAGCTCTGTCCCATTTTATTTATCCCTCTCTCTGCCTCACCCTCACAGATATCATGTGGCTGATCATGTGTGTATGCTCAGATAGGAGACAGGTACAAACACACACTATGAGGCAGAGGAGGCAGATTGAGAGAGAAAGCGCAGTATGTTTGCTTGTAATTCTATATGATATGAATTCTGAGTGCGAGTGTGTGTCTGTGTCTGTGTGTCTTTCTATGTGTGTGGCTTGAGACAGTCCAGTTGGTTTCAGGTGGCAGATTGCCTGCCGCAGCTGTGGCGGTTTAACGGCTCTTACCGGAGGATTACCGGCTCAGTCTGAGCCAGGCTAGCGGCCTTGTCAGTGGTGAACGTGTCGCGACGGCAGGCAGATGACAGAACGGCCTGTCTTACTCCAGTAAACATTCACTAAAAAACAAAAACAAATAAAAAAGATGGAAAAGTTCCTCAGCGCATTAACGGAAAAGTTTAATCATAACCAACTTCTTAGACTTTTTGTCAAAAAGAAATTGAGGAGACAGAAGTGAAGCACTTACAAAATAAGTTGAAAATAAGATAATGATAATAATAAAAAAAGATTTAAAAAAAAGATACAATAAATTGATATTCAGGCAACCTCTAATAAAGGAATTTCCACCTGACTGGAGCTGTCTCTATATTTGCTTGTGTTTTCTGTATTTGCAGTGTGTTTCTGCATGTTATGTATATGTTGCTGACTTCGTTATAATTTGCCAAATTTAAGCTACAGTACTTGCCGTAGTTGTTCTAGTCTTTCTGTGAATGAGGGCTTAATACTGACATTTCCCTAGACACCAACATTTGGTTTTACCTTCTAAGTGGTTTAGATAATCTGAATAAACTGTTGGTTGAACCTGTGTGATTGTCTGAGTGTGCTCACACGGTGAGGAATTTGTTGTAGACCAATGTTCTCTGTACTAGGAGTAGCATCAGTAGACTAGAATGCTGGAAATTTTCCTGTTAGTATTCACCCAACAACAGAAACTACATGTGGAGTTGGTTTAGGCTGTCGAGTCATTAACCAGTGTGAGGCATATGGCTGCCCACCCTGAGTCCAGTTCTGTTGGAGGTTTCCTCCTGTCGTCAAGTGCTGTTGGGTGTCTCTCTATCATATTGTAGTCTTGACCTTACTCTGTAAAGTGTCTTGAGTTAAAGTATGATTAAATTATTATTACCAGAATGTACATAAAATTGAATTGAATTATCAAATGAAATAATCACCAATGAAAGACAGTGAAACAAAGCTGATGATATAACAGTGGTGGCAGTGAATTTATTCCTTTACGTGCCTGCATCTATCAGCACTGAACATATTGAATGAATGCTGTCAGGATTACATAATCCATTATGAATATTCATTTGTGTATTTATGTGGGTTGATATATTCTACACAGGTGACTGAAAACACTAAAGGTCCTCACGTTACCATAATGTTGAGGATAGCTGAGTAATATCTAGATCCCAAATCCAGATTTGAGTCAGTGAGAGAGTGAGAAAGACAAAGACAGAGCAAAACATGTCACAAAGGACAAAATGGCAGATGGCAGTAAAAGGAGTGCAGACACCACTTTAGATTAAACACACACACACACAAACCAGTTTTATTTAAAACTAGACAAAAGGGGTCCCGAATTGTTGAAAATAGTTACTAAAGTATTCCCCCCTGAAGAAACTACTCTATCATTATGTATATCCATTTTTGTTGCCAAACAGATACTTAATAACTCTAATAAAACAAGACTGATGCAATAACATTTGCTTAAATATGACTATTTTGTCAACAAGGTTGACAGTCAGTCCTCTTTTACCTCCATTTCTGTTTGAGTGTGCTCATGTCTCTCTTTCGATCCAAAAAGGCCTTCAACTTCACCTTGACTTCAACACTAATGACTTCATAGGACTTAGATGTTCAACTTTTAATTGTTGCTTTTTGACTGAGTCAGTGCATATAAAAATTACAGGAAACACGTTCCAAAATTGATTTACATTTTAACTAACTTTTTCAATTACCAAAGTATAAAAAACTTAAACAAAATTCCATGTGAAACAAAAGCAAACAAAAAACCAAAACTAACAGAACATCTGGTGCCTGGCACCTTGTTTTCTATGGCTGCCTGACGAGGCGCGACCAGACGCCACGGTAACGACAGACACCAACACCTCGTTAGGCCCTCGTTAAGCTCATTAAGGCCCCACTCGTTATGTTTTCTGCTAATGAGGCTGCTTGGAGGTGACTGAGCCGTGGAGGGATGTGGGAATGTGTCGTGTGGCTTCCAAATGCAACAAGCTTTCACATGGCCTTGGAACAACGGGGAGGAATAAGAAAGGGGGAGTCAGGCAGGAGGGGACATCAAGATGGAGGTAAAAGGGAGAATGATGAGAGATGTAGGTGGATGAAAAAGAAGGGAAGAAGAGGCTGCTAATTTTGCACATTTTTGGTTCCTTTAAACCTTGAACATTACTGTCAAGGTTTGTATCTTTGTAGAGTGTTTGATTTTAAAAACCTTTGATAAAAAGAATAAACAATGCCAAATTTCCCATTAACCTATACATACATTAGCCTGAACTAAAAACACTTGTGTCAGAGAACCAGGGGTGGACAGATATGACAGCTTTCAATAAGCCATGAAGGACCCAGTTTTTCAGTGAGAAGAGACAGTTCACAGATAAAAAAAATCTATTTTTCTTCTAACTGTAAGACCTGTCAATCATCTTCACTGCCTCTTCAGTCAGCTGTGTGTCTTCATCTTCATCTTATGGCTCACAATCTGTGGTGGGATATCCACTTTGTCTGACATTAAGCTACAAGGGGGTGAGTGTTACCTTTTCTGCTGGTACAGTTGATGATGTATCTGTGAAGGCTGATGATTTGTGGATTGTTGCCCGCATACTTAATTTGGGACTCTAGAGCCCGGTTCAAGGAAATCAGCCCTGAGGTTGCTCTAGGTGCATTTGCCTTGTAGTCCTGGTGAAGGACAGAGTTTGTCAAATTTTCATGGTTCCATGGTTGGTGGTTGTTTGTGCAGTAGGGAGAGCTCCAGTATTTCTTGTAATTTCATTGCAAATATGGGTTCTGTTGTGTGCCTGGAATGTCTGAACATGATCCATTTTATGTAACTGGCCAAGGGGGAATATACTTGTAATCCACTCCGTGAAAGGGTGTGGAATGGGTTGCAGTTTGTAAGCTCTTGTTTTATTTCTGTGATTGTCAGTGTCTTTCTTGAAATGAACTTTGGTGCTTGACCATTTGACTTGACAAAACAGGTGTTGCTATATTAGCATTAATAAATACATGCCACTGCCAGATGCTAGCTTGCTGGCATGGCTTACTGACACACTTATTATTAATGTTATTTGTTATACTGTCTTTTTTGCAATAAGTCAAAAGGGGGAAACATCTTTTACCCTGTGGCCCCTTTTGGCTTGGTATGATGAGGCAGAAGTACATCCTGGTCAGTATTTTGTCATGAGACTCTTGTCCTGTTTCAGGACACTTTACTCTCTACCTGTGGACTAACCTCTTGACCAAAAACACAACAGATGCATTAAGTCATTAGAAGAATTAAGAGAGGAAATATGAGTGATTAATCCCTGCAGGTCATACTGAACAAATGTCCTCTTAGTATCCCTGTGCTGATTACATATGCTTCAGCATGGATGAGTGTATTGAGAGAATGACATCGTTCCTGTATATATTGTTCTGTTTCTGAAAGCCCTACAAGCTCCTTTCTAGAGCAGAAAACAGAACTGAGACCAGGTCAACAGCTATTGGATGATAACACGATTCATCATTATGCACAGCGCTATAGAAGATTTGCTGTGATCATCTGACTCACACATTAACAAAGCAGCTTGTCAATGCTGCCAAACAGTTCTCTAATACGTTAGACATTTCTATTGTTAATCCTTGGGGTCAGTGCCAAGTGTTAAAATCTGGTTGCAGGACATACTACACCTTACAAAGAGGTGACATTGCTCAACAGCAGGAAACAAAGCTAGTGTTGTGTTGGTGTGGTACCTTTCATCATGCTCTCCACATTTAAATATGATACAAAAACGCCCACATGTGATAGGTTTGTGTAAGGCAGCAACTATTATCTGTGTGTCATCATTATTGTTTATTCTTCACAATTATTTTTTTTTCAATTATTATTTCTTCAAAATGTCAGTGAATTGTCTAGTCTGTAAAATAAGTTTTCCAGAGTTTCATGTCTATTGCTTGTTTTGTATATTGTAGTCCAAAAACCTGAAGAAGTGATATCAGTGCACATTGTGTTTTTAGTGGAAGGTGTGTGAGTGACTGGACAGTTTTATATGATATTTCCAGGCTTGGTGTGTAAGGATGTCTGAAAGTGTTTATTCAGTATGCACAGACTGTGACTGATAATATTTGCTCTTTGTACTTTCTCTGTTAGAGGTCCAGCATCCTTTGGAGACAATCTCTCTATTCTCACTAACAAAGTTTACGTATGCTTTTACACATGTAAAACACCCTGATGAAGTCCCTGCACTGAAATGGTTAATTATAGAGGAATCCCTTTAAGTAAGTCACAGAATAGATGAAAGCATAGTAGAATCAGGATTCAGTAGTTGAGTTAAGAGGAAGTAAATATGGGAAAAGTAACAAGGGATAATTTTTCAGTTCATCAGGCAGTGTGCTTCTTTTTAAAGAGGATGAAAATTTAGTGTTACTGACACACTTATTATTAATGTTATTTGTTATACTGTCTTTTTTGCAATAAGTCAAAAAACATCTTTTACCTGTGTTTTGCTTGTATGATGAGCAGAAGTACATCTGTCAGTATTTTGTCATGAGACTCTTGTCTGTTTCAGACACTTTACTCTCTACCTGTGACTAACTCTTGACCAAAACAAACAGATGCATTAAGTCATTAGAAGAATTAAGAGAGAAATATGATGATTAATCCTGCAGTCATACTGAAAATGTCTCTTAGTATCCTGTGAAATTTAGTTTTGCAGGAGAAATTACACAAGAGAAGGTCTGTGTGATCTGGTTGTCCTCCAGCATTTGTGCCAAGTGTGGCTATTCATTTGCTTTGTCCGTTTTTGATAAGAGTGTGCATACATGGAGAGTTGCCTCTGTGCAGGTCTCTATTTGTGCCTCGTTATGTGTATAAATGTGTGTCTGTTTGCCTGTGCCTCTTTGTGGCATGGGCAAACTGTTTTCATTGGTGTTTAGTGTGTGTAAGTGTCTTTTTTGTGTGTGTGCCTATGTGTGGGTGAAGCTGAACAAATAAAGCTAGTTTCCTCTTTGATTGTGTTCACAGTGTCAAGCACTCAGTCTGTAATTAGCACACAGACAGCCATCTGTCCAAACAACCAGCTCAAAACAACTCCTGTCCTGCTCACTTTCACTGCTATCACAGCATCCATCCATCCCTAACTCTCTCTTATTTGCTCGCACTTCTCTCCATCTGCCTGTCTGCCTCTGTCTCTATCTATGTACCTCCATCTCACACTGTCTCCTTGTACCTTTACATTTTTGTTGTTTGCTCACTTTCTAACTCCATCTGTCTGTCTTCTTCTATTTTCTCATTTTCCATCTTTCTGTGTTTGGATTGAAAAAGTCTGACAACTTTATCCAAAACACTGAACCGAAACGTAATAGCTCGATCCTTTCCTGTCTTTTGATGGCTCAGTGTGCTCCACAGACTCTGAATAACTCGCCAAACTGTAATCTAATACAGTGGCATTTCTAGCAAAGAACTGTAACCATAGCAGAAAAGTGGAAAAACAGATTCATATAGTAATAATAGTAATAGTAATAATGTGAACCATCACTGAAAATTATTATTTCTTTTAAAATTATTAATATCAGTAGCAATTTAGTGTATCCTAAATAGGAAATAAACACAGGCATAAAGCATGTATTTTAAGTAAAAGGCACTAATTTCTGCATTTTATATCTACAAGAGAAACTCTCCATTTTCTGGACACTGTTAAAATGATTTTTGGGAAATGCCTCCAGCACAGTGTGACTTCAGCTCTCACCGTTTAAGGAAATCACCACTGTCCCATCTTCCCTTTAACTGTGTTCTGTGCTGTTTTTTGCTGACACTGCTTTGTTTTGGTTGCAACAAAGTCATTGTGTTAGCCTTTAACCTGAAATTCACAGTTTTGTATTTCATCTTCTCCCTTGTGTTTTTATAATGCAATGCTATTTTTTGCTCTGAAGAACTAGCTCAGTATCCTTAGGAATTACATCTATATTGGTTTATACTGCAGCGCAGAGGGGTTAGTAGTGGATGTAGTGAAGTAGTGTTCCCTTTATATAGTGCAGTGGAAAATAATTGTGTAGACATTAGGTGGTGGGTGGGCATAGAGCTAGCTTCATAAAGTCACAACCTGTAATCATGATCTTTCTCTAACCTTAAAGGGGCTACAATCAATATTTTTATAACAATAATGTGTTAAATGACAAAACAATGTAGCTTATAATGATGACTGAGAACACAGAGAATTAACTCATTAATCTGAAGCTCCCTTCGGCTTTACAGAACTTTATAGTGAGTTTCAGTGTATTGTTTAGCTGTCAAGGCCACAACCTTACTGTTTTTGCTCACTCTCATTGCTTTCATAGCATTGTGTTTGGCTGCAGCAGTCAGCAAAAAATAAACTCTGTTTGCTAATATGTCAGCCATATAAGAAGTAAAAAATACGTCAATGTTATGTTTGCAACTTGCTTCTGCTGCCCCCTAAGTCACCAAACAAATCAGTTAACACAGGTTTAAACAAGCATTTTAGCACAGGAATAACAATTTGTTTCTACATTGAGGGGAACATTAAACATTAAGCCCTGCAGCTATACCAGCTACTAACAGGTCACAGCATATATTGAATGCCAGTAGTTGTCAATTACCAAGAGACAGTCCATAGATCTTCTGTGCAAACAGCTTATTATGATCCATAGTTACATTTTATTATCAGGTGACCTCTAGTAGCCTTAGTAATTATGACAGAAGCAAAGGAGGAGTTGTAGTATACAGTATAGAGTGACAAAGTTAAGCATTGGGGGGAGTTAGGGACTTTGACCCTATAGGTTGTTTGGCCTGGTGTCCTCCAATCTGTTGGCCAACTATCTTCTGGTGGGTCACTGCTAGGTGTTGGTTTCAGTTAATTTAATTTAATTTAGCAGAGAGAAATTAAACCAGAATACTTCAGAGTTGAGGAATGTCATTCATTGTCTATCATGATCTCAACAAAGTTCTTTGCTATTGTGCAGCACACTGACTTCTTGCTGTCTACCCTCAGACAGGGACATGTTAAGTAAAACCTGCCTTTTTGATGTTTGGCCCAGATCATATCCACAGTTAAGTTTTGGGTGATGCTGGGGTCAGACTGAAATCCACCTGGCAGGATTTACTTGCATGGTGTGGCTAAAAGCAGGGAAGCAAGCTTTGGTCTGATGGCCATAGAGTTTATCTTTTCTTAATGATCTCTTTACCATAAACATGATCATTCCCTGACTAACCATACCATATTTGCAATTCACAGATACTGTAGAGAGAAATGAGAGTTTGCAAATTAGACTCTTACATTTCTTATGCTTCACTGTCAAATTGTTGATTGTTATACATTTGCCTGCTGACACCTATTTTCATTTATTTGGGTTTCTTTTTGCCTCTAGTTTTTCTTTACTTAATTGTTGCTCACTCAAGTGAAGTGGCCTTGTTCCCCTTTCGTTATATGGTCCCATGAAGCATTTTGTGTCTGTTGTGGATGAAGGACAAATTGTGACTTAAAATTGAAATGGGAAAAGAGACTGAAGTAGTACAATATTGTAATCTGCAATAATTAATCTCAAAGTAACTCAGAGAACACCCAACTCTTTTTAGTTTTGGAATTATCCTTTAAAAGGAACTTGCAGGTAATTTAACTCAAAGTAGCAATAAAACATTTAAATAATTGAAGCTGGAAGTTGATACAAGTAGAAAGCCAATTCCCTACAATCTTCTTCACCATCGTATTCTAATGACTTCAAATTAGAAAACAGCCTTTTTAAGTTTGCTCAACAAGTCTTTTTCATTCTTCAAGGACCTCTCAATTATACGGTATATTACCATTCTGTGATTGCTGCAGCAATTTGATACATCTATTGTCAGTGTATTTTCAGCAGTGAGTCAATTTACATTTTTGTAGAGGAAAGTTTAACTTAAATGTGTAAAATGAGAAATGAATCACTGCAAATGCAAAGCAAAAATATCAGTTAGAATAACATTGTGTTGCTGCAGCTGCTAATTGCAGCCTTTGGTTCCTGTCACACACAGGAACACTAACACACACACTCACACATAGACACACACTCACTCACTCACAGGGGAAATGATCCAGTATGACAATATCCTTAATTCAGAGTGTTAGGGCCAAATTGTCTTAGCTAAGTGTGTGTGTGTGTGTTAGTGTGTTTTTGTGCTCCTGTGGGAGACAATCACAGTGAAATGAGTGTAATTAAGTTGCCAGTCGCGGCGGGCTTCTGTCGAGAATTAATATTTAGTGGCCACGTGTGTGTGTGTGTGTGTGTACGTGTAAAAATTGATATTAGCATCTTCCTGATGAGTCACCTCCCACCCCCTCTCAGGTGGCAAACATTGAGGCCCCCTGGGTAATCTGCCCAGCAAATTGGATGTTTGTTTGAATCGCTATTGCTTTTGCGTGTGTGTGTGTTGTTTGGATAAGTGAAAGCTATCTAACTGAATGTGTACATCTGTGATATGTTGAAATGTGATATGTCTCTCTCAGACTCACTCTCTGTGATTGTTCCTCAGTCCATTTTCAAATGTCTTTCCATTTCTTTGTGGGATTTGTGTATGTGTGTGTAAGAACAAATGAAGTATTGATCGCGAAAGTGCCAAAAAAACATTATTTAAACATTATTATTAAATCATTATTTAAAATTAGTCAAAGTTATTTGTAATGTTGCTATTAGTTTTACAGAAAAACTACCTCTTTATTTTTCTTTCATCATACAGAATGGTCAAACTATGTATCTTGCTGTTATTCATCAGTACAATGACTGCCATATGAACTTTTATTAAGAACACTTATTATACAATCAGTAGCCTCACACAGCTACATTGCAAGCTCAGTTTTTGCTGTAAAATTTTAGCCTGAAAACAGCGTCTTGAGAATCAGTTTGAGATTATTCAGATCCATAGCGATCAATCTACAAACACTCAGGCAATCGCATGACTCATCCCTGCTCTGAACACTCAATGATCAGCATGACTGAATGAAGCATGGTTCTGCAACTGCATGGCTTATTTCTGCCATGTCTTTCCAGTGGGGAAATCATCAGCAAACCCCTATGACAACTTAGTAAGTAGTGTCTTTGCCAAGTCACATGTAGGAAGAGTCCATGTTGTTGTCTCAGTGAAGGAGAGAACTGTCAATCATCTCTTGTTTGAAATGACATTGTGTCCAAAGCTAATTCATCTGTGGTGTTGATGGATGCCAATTTTTTAGGCTGGACACTGTTGTGCTGTAGCCACAACTAAGACTGTTTCAAACTTTGAGAGTGCACACACACAGCACAATGTGGACTAGTGTCAGCTTCAATATGTGTCTTTCAAAACTAGTCCTAAGTTGAAAGTTAAGAGTATTTTGTACTAAAAAAATGCATTTTCAATCTTTCTGCTCATGTATAACTTAAGGTTGATTATTGTATTTTTGCAGGAAAATTATATTAAGAAATCTAATGTATTGTATTTTTTGTATTCGGCTCTACTGTAATTTATATATCTTTTCTTAAGTAACACTGCCAGTTAATGGATTGGTTTTTCAAGGCAGATAATAGGAATAAAAGGCAAAGTACAAACAAAAATAATGAAATATTGATGAAGTTAATTCTACTTGTTGAATTGGATGATTGCAGAATTACTGTTTGCAGATGAGCAAGATTAAAAGACTAATTCTGCAGAAGAGTGGTGTTAGGAGTTTCTGTCATTCTACCAGTAAACAAAGTTTAAGGACACACATTGGGAAAGCTCTTTATATCCCTCCCTCTGTCAATACCGGCATGTCTGTGAGGTCTGTGAGCACATATATTACATGGTAGAGAGACAGAGAGGGAATGTGTGTGTATTTGGATGGGATGAAGAATGGCTGAGTAATCATCAGGAACCTTAACTATAATCTGCACTGAATCTCTTGTCCAACAATGGTACTTTCACACGCATGCAAATAGACAGACAGACAGACAGACAGGGTAGTATAAAGACAGGCAGACATGGATTGAAATCAAACACCCACTGGGTTCATGGTGAATATCAGCATTTGCTGACAACAGGGCCCATGAGTATTTTCTAAGACTTTAAGCACAGAAATATCTGTAAAACGATATCATGAATCTGGAGGGATTGTTCATTGAAGTGGTGAAAAGCTTCTCATACTGGTGCACTGCTCTGCCTCTCTGTGGTGCTGTCAAAATCTGACAACAAAAATGCAGAAAGAAAGCATGGTGCATTTGAACTGCACTAGCATTGAAGTCAGAGGGGTGGCCTGGTGGTTTGAGACCTCCTTTTTAAAAGATTGTGGCTCTGGTGGGGACCCAAGTTGTGTGATAGTTCGATTCAACAACCCCTCATTAGATACTTTAAATGTCTTTCACACCCATGTTGTACACCCCACAGGTTTTTTTTTTAATTTATTTTTGCCCATTTAGACTTATTTGCAGCACTGTGTGGGAGAGTACAGACTAAGCTTGACTGATACCTCCCTTACTCTTAAGTGATCTTTTTGTACCAAGTAGGATGACACAATGTACATATTTACCCTTCCATTTACATACCATTTACCTAACTGTAAGTGGTAAATTATTCTAGACTTTAGCAGTGGACTGATGAGTTTTGATAAGCATGTGGGTACCATACTGTGAAGAGTTCTAAAACAAATGAAATCTCATTGGAAGTAGATGTGATTTGGGATCTAATGGCACAGACCTTACAAGTGAAAAACTGGGTTTTACATGTTTTAGAAGAGGTGTCCAGAATAGGTGTTACAGTGGGGTTCAGAGCTATATTAATTGTGGTAAAGGTCTATGGAAGTTGTTTGAAATTATGTCAGAAAATATCTTCATCTTTCAGCTTTGACACAGTTTTGGTAATTGGACAAACGGTAGCTAAAATTCTCATGAGAAACTTGAAGTTGATTGTTTTTTCAGGTACATTCCACTTTCCTGCATTTTTGTCTGGCAGCTGGAGAAAAACAACTTGGTTAGATTTAGGAACAGATTGTAGTTGGGCTTAAATTAAGTACTTAAAGGTTAGATGGCCTCTCTTGTCATGGTTACAGCAATATATATATATATATATATATAATCAAGGTTTCATGCAAATGGTTTTCACACACTGAACAGCAGGCATTTGCGTGAAAGCCATGTGTTTTGCCAGCCCATCCATTTACCTCAACCTAATGCAGACAGTTATGTTGCTTGATTTCCTCCTTTGTTCTGGTCAAAATTACTACAGCGCCCAGAGGTTTTCTAACAATTACATAATAAGCTGCATGCACAGATGACCTATGTGGTCATTTTTTTTACAGGAGGGCAGCCTTCTGTTAAATAGAAAATGTGGGAAATGACTAACTCTATAAACTGCATTTCCCACAGCTTTACTAGGGCTTAAGTGAGATATTTTGGTATACATGTTAAATGAGCATTTTGTCAATTTCCCAGCCAATAAAATGTTTAATAACTCAACCCATACACCCCAGTAGGACTATTGCGCTCCTCTGTCCTCTGGATGACTGGCTGCCTGTGTGGTCACTCTAAGGCCTCTCTGATCATCTCATGCAGAGTTTTCTGCTCTGGCCTCATGGTGAAATGAACTCACTAAAGTTGGCAGTCATTGCCTATTGCCTAGAAGCTGAAAACCCACCTTTTTGTATGTGTGTGTGTGTGTGTGTGTGTATGTATGTGTGTATGTGTATGTGTGTGCGCGCGCATGCGCGAATGATTGTTTTGGCGGCTTTTGTTTGCCACTGAATAGTTTCCAGACCTTGGTTCACAGACCTTGGTCAGGGCAGAGATAACTTGGACTCAGTTTTGGCCACTTATGTACAGAAAATAAATCCTCATTTCCTCCCTCCACCTCCTCTCTGTCCCACCTCACAATCGTTTTCCTCCCATCCCAGCCTCCTCTCCATTGTTTCTTGATATTCTAGCCTCTCTCCCTCTCTCTTTCCTCCCCTGTCCTCCTCCTTTCATCCCTCCTTCCCCTGCCCTCCACACTCTCTCTCACAGTAATTGATAGCACCCGCTGCTGTTATTTCATCCAAAGGGCCCTGTAAACAAAATCGTCTCTGACAGAACCAATATGGAAATCTCAGGCAGTGGGGCCATGAGTTATGGCCTGCATCATAGTGTTTGTATGCTTGTGTGTGTGTGTGTTAGTTAGTGTGTACATTAAACAGGAAGAAGGGTGCTTTTGTGCATATATGTTCATGTGTGTGAGTGCATGTGCATTTGTGTATTTGCCACTGAGACTGAAGGGTGGTTCTCAGTTCTGCGTAATAAACTCTAGTGCAGCTAGTCATTAAGTTGGGTGCGAGTGTGTGTGAATGTGTGGCTTTGTGTGTGATGGAGAAGGGTCAAGGCCAAATTGACATCAAATGGTCTAAATTAGCCCCACTTGTCTCCATTGATTTACGGTGGGCAAGTAAATTGCATCTGTAGCAGAGAGAGGAGAAGTGGGGAGGGGCTAGAGATTTCTCTGTAATTGATCTCAGACCGCTGTTGGTGTGTGTTTGTGGCGACAGGAGCTGTACAGGAGAGACAAGAAGGCCATGTTATCATCATGGCTGCAACACTTACATCTAACCTTTTGCTCAAATGGCTGCTTAGTACATGTGTTTGGACAGTGGGGACCAGGGGGCCTCTGAAGACATTCAAGTTTTCATTAGTCTTTCAAATTTATTTTCAGTCTCAAACAAAGTATAGAAAAAAGCACTTATTAAGGCATAGGGTGTGAATCTCATAACAAGCGCTGCCACATAGTATCTTTTCATCTATTTTGAATATTCAAAGCACATTGAAAGGTTGTGATGTCCAGGAAGTTGAAATAACCATGAAACCAGGTATTTTTTAGATATATTCTCAGTTTGTCTGTAAACTGTGGATAGATCCACAATAACTGAGGTGTACTAATTACTTCAGTGCACTGCAATTTGCTCTGTAGCTACACAGAAGACTTCAGACACAGTGCACAAATGTAAATGTGTTCATATGAATGTAATGTCCTGCCACGGGCTTTGAGGATTTTATCAAAATGAGAAAAGTGGTGAATTCCTTTAAAATCATTATGTTGTCACAGAGAATTCTGAGGGTCATTTTAGGATGGATGTTTTATCAGTTTATTGTGTAAAATTTCTTCCCATGCAGACTTCCTTATTAAGCCCAGTAAAATGGCAAATGGCAAGCTAGTGACTATTACTGAGAGAGGGAGGAGGGAAAGAAAAGGAGGAGAAAGGGAGAGGAGAAGGCTGGTGAAGATGAAATGAGATAAATAGGAGGTAAATAAGGACAGAAAAGATGAAATAAGAAAAGAGTAGACAGTGGGACTTGGTGCATACCAATTTGTGCTTATGTGTAGACTGATTCATGGTGTGTGCATTTAGTAAAGTGCTAACCCTCCAGCTGTGTGTATTCATCTATGATATCTTCAGAAGTGTGAGTGTACTTCTGCGTATTTTGGTTTCTCTCTCTCTGTGTGTGTGTGTGTGTGTATAAGTGTGAGTGAGTGAGGAAGTGCAGATCTTGGTCTGTCCCCAATTTCAAATTGAACATGGGCAGTACGTAATGCAACACTGAGTTATTGATTCCCTTACACTCACACACACACATGTGCACACATTCACACACTAAGACATACACATTACTTCTCTGATTTAGCGTGCCTGACAGTGGTCTTGCTGTGCGTTAATATGGCAACAGAAACCAGTTGTAGTGAGACAGTAAGGCGTCCCCTGTCAGTGATCAACGCACATGAACACACACATACACCAGGATGCACATGCACACCCCTCCTCACAGTCTGGTTGGGCATAAGCTATCAGACATGATCAACACACATACACACATGAGCTTACAAACACACACGGACACACTCACACAACTGCACAATCCAAGCCTGAGCAGTTCTCTTCACCAGCCTTAATTGGATTCTAATGTATTCAGTTTGCTCCACTGAGCAAAGAGATGGCTATGGTTTTCCAACTGAAGAGAGAGACAGAGCGATAGGAGGTGCAAGGGAGAGAAAGTGAGATAGGAAGGGAGAGTGAGAGTGTGAGGGAATTACAAGTGAATAGGGAGGTTTGTCAGTAGCGGTCATCTTCCTCCAGCCTCTGAGTGGAGTGTATCGTCTGAACAAGCTGTCGACAGAATTTCTACAAGAGACATTTGACCTGAGAGAGAGGAGCACTATCTGTATTGCTCTCTCATCGTCTCTCTCAGTACTTGAACATAAGGATGAAAGTAGTATCTACTGCAGCAAACAAACCACATGTGCTTATGTACAAACACTGTTTTGATCCAAGAGCAGTATCTAAGGAGCACACCATGAGTGTCCTCTCTCAGTCTCACTGTTTGCCTTTGCCCTTCTGTGTGGCTTTAAATGAATGTGCTGTATACACTCTGGTGGAGTGGTACATAAATGGCTGAAACTGCAAACTATGACCTCCAGTCAGTGATAATCATGAAGTATCACAATTACTTTTTGAGGGAAGTGGAGTCATAATTTTAGCTATTAGCATAAACTTCATGATGTTTATTTGGACATACTTACAAAAGGCAAGCAAATGATTTTTTCAGATATTACATTTTCTGATCTGAGCTTACCATTCAACACATCCCTGTATACAGTACACAGTATGTGATCAATTAATTCATACACTGACAGAACTGACAAAGTTGTGTGTATGAAACACAGACAATAAAACCCATTAGAAATGTGCATTAAACCAACTGGGATATAACATACTACTGTATTTTACATATTCATAGGATTATAACCAAAGATATTAGACGTTTTAGGCTCTATCTGATATTTATGTTGGAAGTTTGAAAGAAATTCAAACAATTAAACCAATTTTTTTTTTTCACATAAACATATAACACAACAAACATTTTTGATAAAGATCCCTTAAATTTTGCGATTAAAAATCTGTGATCTCTGGTGGATAAACTAAGTAGTGGTGATACTGTTTCTAAAACTCAAACATCTTTGGTGTCTCTGTACCACAGTTTCTTTGTCCTTGTTGGCTGACATATATGCCAATATATCTGCAGTAAGGCTAATACTGACCAATATATCGGTACGAATGATTTATCTGTCAAGGTCTTAAGTGAAACAAGTCAAAATCGGAAAAACTTTATTGATTCTCAAAGGCCAATTGCTTACACACTTGTGCCTTTCAGGGCCCCCCCCCACAAAAATGTATATATGATAAACATGATGTAGGAAAAACTGCTGAGTGCTAATTGTAAGCATTTTCACCCCCATGGAACAGTCCACTTGGCAAAACAAGGCAGTAGTCTGCAATGTCAGGGATCTTAAAGATCCAGTGCAATGATTTCAGGCATGGCATTTCAGCTGAAAAACATTCATATGTAATTCTAATTTATGTTTACTTCACCAGTTTTCAGTGAGTTGAAGGTGCACATCCTGAGTTAATCATTTTGTCTTGTAATAGGCAGCATTCCTCTCTTGACAATGAAATTGACAGCCAGTTAGTGTTTTTATGGCAGTGTCCTCCTTCAAAAATACAAGAAGCACTCTGTTCACACAACAAAGGTTGAATGCTAAAATTAGAGCCAATTAGGCTTTGACTGGATTTCATAAGCTTCTGTTTTGCATCTGATGTGCATTGCCGTTATTTACATTAATATAATTGGGTGATTTCTCACCTAGAACTAAACTAAATGTTTTCATGAATTACCCAGGGAAAGATTATGGAGACATTCCCTGTAGCCTTTTAGCATAGCATGTCACTGACCATATTTCTTCCATGGCATATCAGTATTTCTACCTTAAATTGCTAGAACTTCAACACCCATCAGCAATTATATGAGAGTGACTCTTTTATTTCAGATTTTCAAATCTGTGACTGCGGAGATAACATTTTATATCTAAAATGGTTTTAGCTGAACAATTATAGAGGGTTTAAATTTCCACAGTCCTGACAGTTGTGAAACTTCTAGGGGACATGGCTTTTGTTAAACAATGCCGTGAAATTGAAAATGTTATACTCATTGGGCTGGACCTTTCACACTACACTTTGCAGACCTGCTTCTGGTAGGTCACTACATGATATAAGTAAGATTAAGTTTGACCAAGCCTGGTTCCCTTGGTAGAAGTTCTACCTCTGCACAATCCCAACTTCTCCAGAGGAGGCAATGGTCACACAGACCTGGCAGCTCCCTTGCCTGAATATGAGAAACTGTATGAATGGGAAGTAAAGTTTTGCTCAAAAAGGGCATCAGTTCTTCTTTTTTTTTTTTTTTAAAATCTTTCTCCTAAAAGGTGGATATTTTTACTGAACTTTAGTTGTGTCTAGAAAGGTTTGTGAGCCACTGATCTAGAAAAATAACACTGCTGGATTTGACCCCTGAATATTTTGGAAATTATTCTCTTTAATATTCAAGGAGGTTAAACTTCAGCTGGTCCTGGCCTCTCATTTTCCAACAGGAAATCTTTCCAACAGGAAAGTGAGACAAGGATTCCCTACAGGCATGAGATAAGTGTCAAATGATTCTTATTGCTTGTAATTACAAGAAGGCCTATTTCCTGAGATTTAGAGGGTTTAGGAAAATATAGAAGATAGAATAATAAGATAATTTTGGAAGGAATATTCCTCAATTCAAGACAAGCACTGATGAAAAATATATACAGCAGTACATGTTGACGGAGATGTGCTTCAGCAGAGCAAGAGTAATATGAGGTATTTTCTTTAAAAGATGAGTTTTCAGCCTGTGACAGAAGATGTGGAGTGACTGCAGTGCAAAGGTCATCTCCACTGTGAAGCCATAGGGAGAGAAGACGGGTGTGGTGATGGCCACCATCACCTCAGGGTGAGCACAACACAGCAGCAGAGTGACAGTGATGGAAGAGGGGTTCTTACACTTGTTTAGATGTGTTTCTGCACATGGCTGAAGTGTACATTTGACTCAAACTCAGCATGTTTATAGGTGAGAAGTAAAAAGTTGTTTTGTTTGCTCAGTCTGTCTTTTTCGTGCCTGATGAACGTTTTTTCTTTCTTTCTTTCTTTGAAAAAGTAAGGAGAGAAATAATGGGCCCACAAAACTTTTTGAGTTTTATTAATCTGTTTTGTGTCTCTGGAGGATGGCAAGATGTACAGCTGATTCAAAAAACTAAAAATAAGAAGAGTGGAGTTTACTGTGTGGTTTCTCACTCCTTATTTTCATATTCACCTGCAAGCAGGCACCTAACTATAGTGTGAATTCAATTCTTCAGTATCTCAGAATTTGACATTTACTAACGTGCTTGTATAATGATGTTAAACTGTTGTACTATTATCCTAGTCGATATGACTTTCTCTTCAGTTCTCACAGTACTCTTTAAAGGTGCTATATGTAAGTTTTTACCTTTGTTATATAGCAGTGTTTTTACTTTTGCAACATAGCATCATTAGCATGAACCACTGTTTATTTCAGCCATCATTGTGTTTAGAATATGCCCTCAGTGTTGCTTCCTCATCTTCTCATGTTGGACTGTGGGCAGACTGGATGCTACAATGACTTTGCAGTATTACAAAGTTGAGACAAAATGAACCTGGGTATTTGCTTAGCATGCTAACTGAAGTAGAAGAATAGAAATATTAGAAAAAGAAGGAAAGCAAGAGTTAACATTGGCATTGCTTTTCACTGCCGGAAACAGCTCTTTGGAGAGTAAAGTTATGAAGTTTGATGTTGAACTTGCAAATTTCGTCTAGACTGATAAGTAAACAGCTGTTAATGCTAACACTGGGTATGTAGCTATAGCAAAAACTTGCAAATAGCACCTTTAAATTGAACAATTGTAAAAGCAGTAGCTACTCAGGTTCTTTAGGCTCAAGCTTTGTCAGCCAGCTTTTAAACAAACATTTAATTGAGAGCAACATATTTGAATAGAGAATGGAGAATGAAGACAAAGTTCAGCAGGTCCACAAGCATGCCATAAAAAGTGGGACTTCTATAATTAAGGAACTGAGCTGCATGGGATTCATCCTGACTGAAGTGCAAAAGTAGAACAGGTCAGTGTCTGTGGTCAGCCTGGCAGTGAATAAGCACAGCAGGCAGTCCTATGACACTGAGTGAGAACCAGTTTTTGAGAGCACATTCTCCTTCATTTATCACATAATATCTATTACAGGTTGGATTTGAGGAGTTACATTCCAGAATGACAATGCAATCTTTGTGATGAATGCCTTCCTTTTTGTGATTGTAGTGAATATTTGCTACCTCCAGGTTTGTGAAATGGGAAAGATAAAATAATAGTTTGATATCAAATCGGCTAATTCATTTAGGTCTTAAAAAAGGGTTTGTTGTCTGCATCTTTTTTTTTTTTTGGAGGCTCATAAGCTAAAAAAATGTTTAGAACAAATGTCTAGATGAGCCATCTTCTGATATTTTACCAGCAGATTTCTTTACTCATACTTTGAAAGATATAGTTTGTTTTTTGTCCCTAGATACACAGAGAATTATCTGCAATTCTTTTTATTTTCTGTCAGATTTCCTCCAAACAGCCAGTGGGTCCTCATTGGTATCCAGACACTGTATTTGTACAAATATTACTTTTTTACCACATGCTTGCTGAACTAATGCCTTGCTTTGGCTGCACCCCCAAGAGGAATAGTTCAGTTAAAAAAAGATCTTTCAAGCTTAAGTCACAGGGAATGCTGCGGCCGGCTGAAGGAACAGTCATCAAGTGGAAATTAGAATAATATTTTAAAATGCACTGATTTGGTTCTGCTCCATAACATGGATGGATGGTGGCTGCCTAGACTTTATGGAAGTAGTCGGTTTGTGACTGGGAGGCCAGAAAAATGTGTTTTGGGAAAGTGAGTGAACAACGAAACAGGACAAGTGGAAAAAAAGCAGGCAGGCTCAGCCAAGCTCACATGTTAGAAAATTACAGTTGGAAGAACAGAGAGAAGTGACCAAAGAATAATGTGGGATACATCAAAGTTAAATTCACGAGGCAAGGGGCTTTCTTCAATGACACACTGTATACTGCTAATTAAGGACAGATGAGGGATGAACGTATAGAGAGGTCATCTTCTGCGAATGCCATCACTTAGTGTCTCTTCTTTGTGACACTAGGGGGGGCTGTCGGTCCTTCTTAGCCCCTTGCAGAGGAACCGTGGAGTCAGACAGACAGGGAGACAGACTGTAAGAGAGGTAGCGAGGCACACGTATCTCCGTCTCCGGAAATCCTCCCATCCCTTCGCCGACGGACTGATTTGCAATTCAATAAGTCACAATGTCATCTCTTTAGCTTTTACACATTTAGCTGACAAAGGGAACCAGGCATGCTGCCTTATGAAATATCGTCTCGGACTCAAAGAAGACCTTAATGTTCTCTCTCCTCTGGCTTGCCCCCCCCACTCACACTCACACACTTCCTGTCCTATCAATGGAAAGTGAATGAGTTTTATTACAAGGTGCCCGGTGTATCACATTTTGCAGTTGTACAAGCTGTCACACGCCACCGGAGGTGGGGGTTTGTGTGTGTGTGCGTGCGTGGGCGCGCGTGCACATACATGAGCGCTCGTGCGAAGTTGGCCTCTATCGATTACAGAGAGAACAGGTGTAGCGTGTGTCTTTGTATGAATAATGCAGAGAGAGGCTTTGAAAGGATAAACAACACGTGGATGGGCGCACACACGCTACTGACAAGCGCGCACACACAAACCACACAGAGAAACGAGCCTCTTTTTTATGACATATCTCCTCATTTGAACTTTTATAATTGTTTTAAACTAAGTCTTTTTTGCAGTAAAAACGCCATTATATAAGAACATCTATAGGCTATAGGTCTTTTGTTTACAGTCAGTGGGTTTTAATGCCGACATTAACCTATGTTTTCATATATTTTAGTTTTTCACGCTTTCTTTTATTTTGAAACAAACAAATATTTTAACCGTTGCTGTGGTTGCGGTATGAACGTCTGTATCCTCTTACAAAAATGAATAAATAACTAATGATAAAAAATCAACCATGAAAATGAATCTGAAATCATGAAAGAAATGACAAAAAGACCAAATAAAGTCCTAGACTCTCCATTGGCTGCTTAACTGTCACTCAAATCCTCAAATCCCGCCCCCAGCCTCCACCCTCCTCAGCCCCACAGCCTCCGCTGGCTCTCCTCCTCCTCCACCTCCTCTGCCGGCTGGTGGAAGCGTCAGACCTCCTCCTCTTCTGTCCTCTCCTCTCCTCCCTACATCCCGCGGACGAGTGTATACAGCCTCTCAAGTTGAGCCCAGACGCACACACACACACATAACACTTACTGCAAGAGGAGGATAGTCGGAGGATAGACAGACAGAGAGAGGAAGGAAAAGAGGGAGAGCGTACGGAGCTGCTGCCGGGCAAGCGGAATTTGGATTTTATTTAATATATGAGCCTTAAGTGACAGAGTTTTCTTGGCTTTTGTTGCTTCAAAACCACCTCTGAAGTGGACTTTTTAATTCGTTGGGGGAGTTCTTAGTCCACTCTGCTGGTTTGTTTAAACTTTGGAAGAAAGAAAAGTGTTACGAAGGAGAGACACTGAGGTTTTCCTCAGCTTTAGCCGTCCCGTTTGGATAAATAAAGCAGAGGAGCGCACCGGTGGAAAAAGCTCACCAAAGGGGAAAGGGGTTCATTCCTCAGTTCTGGCTCGAAGGAGAGACACCGCAGACTTTCTGAGGGGGGGATTTAAAAAAAAAAAAGAAGACAGCCTGCACCGGAATTGCCCATCGGGGGTTTCTTCTTTATTACTGACTCCAGAAGGATTTATAGTTTACTCCAAACCTCATCTGCGCGGTGTCTTAGGTCAGCCACAGTGGGAGCGCAGTTTGGTCAAAATGAGATTATTGATGGCACCGACGCGGTAGTAATCTGTCTGGGGGGGAAAAAAGAAAAGAGATAAAATATTGAAAGATCCCCTTTGTGTCCATTTTGTGAACAGTCCCGGAGATTTTTACCGACAGGAGGGATGGAGATGGTCTGGAGAAGGGAAGGCGCGCCGGTGGGATGTCGCCTCTGGAAGACGGTGCTGCTGCTTTTTTTGTGGAAAGGTAAGAGATGCAGATATCCCGCGAAAACTTGTTGCCAGTTTTAGACATTGTAGTTTCATGCGTTTGGGCTGGAAACCGGGAATGTCACACCCACTCTCAGTATATATATTTTTTCTTTTTTGTTTTATCCCCTTATGGTACGAAATGTTAAGGCAGATTTGCCAACTTTTCAGTCTTTGCCTTAATGACACCATTGGTTATTGTAATATCACTGCATTATGAGTTTATTATTGTTGTTGATGTTTGCCTGCGTTGATGTGCACTTTGGACAGGGGTGATGTCAGAAATTGTTCTGCAACAGATGAAGGGAAAGCCAACACAAAACTCACTTTACCCACCTCTCCATCTTACAAGAAAAGCAGTGTGGCGGTATATATGACCAAAAAGTCTAAAACTGCAGCAAGTTGCTTGTGACAGTTTTTGTGCCATATGGTGATGACAGACCGGAGGTTGCGTGTGCCAACATTGTAAAACTGCTCAGGAAATTTAAATGAAGCAAGTTTCATTTTTTTTCTCCCAGCCAAATGACGATCGATTAGCCCATATTCACCTTGATACCTCCTGTATGTGTGCATGTGTGCGGAATAATAAGTAATTGACTGAGCCGAAGCTCAAATGACAGATGCGTACTAACTGGTGCCATCTGAGACACGAGAACCCCGGCCAGTTGGAGGCTGACCCACCCGTGTGCCCGGTTGAGTTCTGACAGAAGAGACAGGATGGCAATGTGTTAATACACAGATACATCTAAACATGTATAAACATATTTGAATTTGAAGGTTGACCGCGCATGACATCCTCTGCGCTCTTAGTTTAGAGATGAATGTCCCCTTTAAGAGGTGATCTGAAGGATTTTTAGAAATGACATAAGGTCCTTTAAATCGAAAGAAGATCAGTTGTCCTCTCCGTCCTTTTGAAATATATGTATGATAGCCTCACTGGTTTCCCTATGTTAAATAATGGAGGTAAAAATATTATCAGATTCTTTCTTCAGCCTAAAAATTACATGCATTACAGAGAGATACAGAAAGAGAGAAGAGAGAGGTCAAGGTCTGTCTTATATGTCCGACTGTGAGAAGCATTGACTTCATTACAGAACTCTTTTAAAGGGCTTTTATGGATCTGAATTGTGGCGCGTGGATTATAAAAGCCATAGAACAGTTTAGACGGGTTTATAAGCTAAAGTAAAGCGTTAGTGTGCGCAGATGGCGATTCACTGTCTTGCCTTAGAACACTAAAACAGGTAGAAATAGTCTGAATTCAGGTCGGGTGACGCCGCCACCCACTTAGAGATAAAAAACGAAGAGGAGGAGGAAACATAAGATGAAGAAGGCAGACAGATATTTTGGGTCTGCAGCCCTCCGAGTGCGGTTCCTACGCCTCCGTTTTCCACACAAACGACAGTCCCTCAGCATTAGTATCACACTCCCGCGAGTGCAGGCTGTGTCGGTGTGGGCGCTTGTGTGTGTGTGTGTGTGTGTGTGTGTATTTTAATCAGCCCCGATCACTAACGGCCCACTGAGCAGTTAACAGTCGCTGTGTTGTGCGCTCCGGAGAGCGGTGGTCGCCGTGGCCACGGCGCACACGGCACACCAACAGGAGACCAGAGAGGAAACGTGCAGCAAGGGCGACTCGCCGGAAAACAGCTGTGACCGGCAAAACGGCTGAGTAACCAAAAGATGAAATCAACCAAGTACTCCCTCTATTCCTCTCCTCCTGTCAACTTCTCTTCTCTTCTCTTCATATGGGATGAAATAAAAAAATACAGCGTTTTCCCCTTTGCCCAGGGACTATCTGTATCCTTTTGTCTGTCAGTGCACATTGCTCTTTGACTGCTGTTTAGTTGCTCCTTTGGCAGTCTCTCTGACACACACAGACACACACACATGCATAGAGAAAGGTCCGTTCCAACTTGGCTGTGGTTAAACACTTTTTATTGGGCATTGGGGAGCTCTGGCTCTAATGGTGTAATGGTCACCTAAGGCTGTTTATAAAAGCAAAACACCAACCTTGCCTTCTCTCTCTCTCTCAGCCTCTCTCCCTCTCTTTCTCTCTTCTCTCTGTTTCTCTCTCGCTTTGTGGAGATCAGGATTCAAGATGCAAACCTTCCTCAGTGCCAGCGTCCACTTGTTCATGCGTTTTTTGTGCCTGTGTGTTTGCATTTATTGTAGGTGTGTGTTTTCAGCTAGTCACATAGGCCCTTAGTCACCTGTGCTTGTGCGTGTGTGCTTGTGTGTATGCTGCTGTCTGTAACCATACTGTTGCTGTCATCTGTAATACTTCAGAATTTTCCACCCACATATCTAACTCCAGCCACAGAAAAAAATAACACATTTAAACATATTTTTGCCCAGTTGTAATGAATGATACTAGAAGTTTGGTGAATATTGTGATATGACCAAAATATGGTTGAATGAGTCAAATTTAGATATTTGAGATATTTATTACAAATGAGATATTTATTGCCTTTTTATTTCCCCAGTGGTCCCTATTTATGTCACTGTCTCATTATTCTCTGAATGGTGTTTCTATTTTCATGTCACTTCATTTCATTGTAATTACATCACTGTGTTATTTCATCATACAGGTCGTCTGCAGGTTGTCATTGTCAATTTGTTCAAAAGCTGAGCATCAGAGAGATGCCTGCTCAGAGGCAAGCAGTTAAGTCTTGAAGGTTCAGAGGCTGAAAAGTCACTGGGGGGGTCATGACTTGGCTCTGTAATCTCAGCAGGAGGCCAGCTGTGGGCAGGCAGCTGGAGAATTCCACACACATAGTCATGCAAGTCAAATATGTAGTCGATACATGAACAATTAAAAAAACATCATCACCTAATTTCTAGCTGATAAAGCTTAGCTATAATAGTTGATGTTTTAGGACTGCCGTTTAACTGAACTGACTTATGGTTTTCAAGTTCTCCAGTGTTTGGTGGCGTGCCACCATTTTGTACTGGGCAAGCTGAGTTGAGAAAAAGAAACATCCACTTTTTAAATGCTGCATTTACATGCTGCACTATCAGTCATTAATGCAATGTAATGTCAGCTGATTGAAGTGTTGTTATTTGCATGCATGTGTAACTGCATAATGTGTTTTTGATTTGTAGCTGGCTGGTGTCATTTAAAATTGGTACATCAGGAAATCTCAACAGTTTCCACAGACGTTGAAAATCATAGCACATACTGCACTAGTATTTACAGTTTTAAACAGATTATCTCAGTTTTCACTATATCAGTTGAATGTCTTCAGCTTTGTTGAGGTTGCCTTTAAAAAATGCTTTGTGTGTGGTAATCCATGTGTTTCTGTGTGTCTGTGATTTGACTTTAACAGATGACAACAAACTGCTCCTTTTTAACTGTCGTTGCTGGAACAGCCATATGACCGAGGCTGTATTTTATGTGTCAACGCCTGGAAAAAAGCCTCCACTGTTCAAACTGTGTGTGTGTGTGTGTGTGTGTGTGTTGGCCTGTGTGTGTCTCTGCCTATGTGCTTGACTGCATTCTTCACTACACTGTTAACCTGTAGCAGAATGTCAGCACTATGCACCATTACTCATGCAATACAGAGCATTAATAATTACTGACGTAAAATCACTGACACACACGCACACATACATGCACACACAGAGAGAGAGAGAGGGAGAGAGAGAGAGAGAGAGACTGAGACTGATAGTCTTTCATCCTGTCCTTTCTATACACTGCTCTCTCTCTCACCTCTCTCTCTGTATCCCTCTTTGTGTCTCATTGTTGGTTTCATTCACTGGCTCGCTGACTCACTCAAGCACACTCTTGTATGCTTTAGTGTGCATGCACATACACAAACACACACACTCACAGACGCACATATGTAACACATTCAAACACCAACAGAGAGGACTGTAATGTGTAATGTAATTGATGCAAAAGGGGAATTTTTAGAGGGGAGAGGTAGGGAGCAAGACACTGGAAAGTGAAAGTATATACTGGTTTACCGTAGGAATACAGGTCTAGTAAATTGTGGATTTCATGTCCTTTTGAGCTTACATTGATTCCCTTTTCCTCTGCTGAACCCAATTTTATTACCAGTTTTGTTATCTTTAGCTAATTAGCCTGTTTAATAAGCCCATGTGTACACCATTTATTCCTTTTTTCTCATTGTCATTTCTGTATCTTGCATAAAAACCCATGCTACATGATGGGTAGAAAGAGTGTGAGCACTCTCAGGCACCTAGGAACACACAAAAATACAGTATATACACACAGAGGCACACACAGACAGACTCAAGAAGGTGGATGATAAGGAAAAGAATTGACTCTCATCATCATAAGTAGACCAACTCTTCTTGTCATCACATAGAGGAGGAGGAAGCGTTGGAGATGGAGAGATTGAAGAGGGGTATGTGTGGGGGGGGTGCTCTCTTCCCTTGAGAGCGCATTCATCCTCTGTGTCCCTTCCTTCTATATCAGTAAATCTCATCTAGAAGGAGACTGTTTGCTGCAGGGCTTGGACATATTTACACTGACACAGACACACTTGCTCACATGCACACACTAAGACACACATTTTCTGTCTCTGACAAACACATGACAAATGCAAGGGAATGTATTATTAGAGAGCCACAATGTGTAATCACACACTCACAAAATTGTGGCCAAAGTAAAAATGCCTGGAATCCAACTCAAATTATAAAGTCAAAAATAACTATTTTCAAGGGAATTTGGCAATTTTTGTGACGTCTGGTAAAGATGGCTCATAACTTAGTAACTCAAAACGTATTCTACTGCCTGTGTGTGCATCAATTATTATATTTGCTGACTATCTGTTGTAAATAAAACAATAACTGATTAGGATGGACTTTTTTATTTTAATTTAACAGGCAAATTTCATCCATTTAAATGTACAGGTTATTAGTTTCTAAACATTTATTGTAGTAGAAATCCGTCAGGTTAATCTCTTTTCTGGTACACATAATTAACTTTGCTCTGTATGTTACCATTACAAACATTACTTGATTATAATAAGGAGTCGGTAGTTTGGGCTTTCTAAAGAATTCTTGCTGGGGTTAAGAAGAGAGCTTTAAACCTGACTGAAGACAACCTGCTTAAATTCAATCTGGAAGAGGGAAGTGTTTTTGTGTTTAATGTCTTTGTGAGAATCATTATGAGTTTTTGACTTTCAGATAGTTTCACAAAGTTTAAAAAGTTAAGAGTAAAGTGAGTTTGAAATTAAGTACGTTGTGTGATGCATCAAGATTTATACCTGTTTCAGATGGTCATCAAAACCATTGCTTGGGTGTCTCCCATCCCTAAGTTTCCTGTGTTGGATTAGTAGGTCTGTCACTTTTCACATGTTTAAAAGAGCGCAAGTCTATGAGTGCCTTCAGGAGAGACTGTCTGAAAATGCAAACCCATTTTTTTTTAACAATATTGCACCTCACCCCTCTCCATGATGGCCAGCTTTTCACTCCTCTTTCCAGTTAGAAAGTATTTTGCCCTCAGATGTGGTTGGACAGAATGTTGTCCTAACTAGTTCTTGTCGAGCCACGCTGGCACAGACTTTTAAACAACAAAACTGACAGAAGTAGTTTGAATTGTTATTCTCAGAATGGCACAAAAATGATCATATGTTGACCCCCCAAGTCTTTCATGAGAAAGGAATGCTGTGTTTTTCGACAATATGACAACCACTTTTGTCTCTACTTAATTCACTTAATTTTATGGACATATTTCAATGTTTGTTTGTTTTTCTCTTTCTGACATCCATTTCATAAAATTAACACAGATTCTTTATTCTCATTAGTATATTATGCTGTGCTGTTCTGCTATTAATAGAATCTACAGACGGTTACTAAAACTCAACTGATTAGTCTTTATAGTTGTGAATAGCCCAACTTCTTCTACACACGCCTGTGTGTGTGTGTGTGTGTGTGTGTGTGTGTGTGTGTGTTTGTGAGAGAGAGAGAGAGAGACAGGGACAGAGACTACATTTCTCTGTATACTCTGCGACCATAAGACGGCTGGGTTTCAAAGGCCTGTCAAGAGGTTTAAGGGTCTTGCTAATGAGCAAGTCATTTTCCCTCAGATTAGCATGAATAGCCAGACTAATTTTGTGTGTGTCAGCCTGTGTGTATTTCTGTTTGTGTGTATGTGTGTGACTGCTACTGTAGGACTAGAAGTCATGTCTCAGGGTTTAAGGTTGAGCTAATCAGCAACACATTTCCCCCTACATTAGTCTCACTTGGCTGATTAACCACACACAGTCTGTGTGCAAAAGCGTGTGCACGTGTGTGAGAGAGTGACGGAGTGGCTGATCATTATCATGATGACACAATGACTCAGAGGAGACTAACTGATTAACATGAGCTTTCATTTTTCTCACTGAATTGTGATTTAATTTAATTTATTGGTATGCTATGCAGTGATATGTGTGTGTTTGTTTGTGGCTATTAAAGAGTGCTCACAGACTGAATTTTTCCTATTGGTTTTCATATGTAAAATAAGAGTTTGAAAAAGTTCTGAAAAGTTTTTACCTGATGCATTTCTCTGAATCTTGCATTCATGTAAGGTTGGGTGTTATGGGAATTCATTTCTTATACATGAGAAAGTATAAATTATGCAGCATCAGGTATTTTCCCTCACCATTTATACTGTGATACCTCACTTTGTTACAACTCTATGAGGACTATTAGGCCATTGTGAGCAATATTACAAGTAAATGCTGGACTGCTTTCCCCATGGACTTGTGAAGATGATTTACTATACTGTGATATGACTTGATTGAGATATAAAATTACTTATACTATGGTTGAGGAGTTTATTCATATTGAATGCTCTAACTCTCATGTAAATGCAAACATAAATGTAAAATGTTGGACATTTCTGCCCATGAGCTGTAATTTTCCATATGTTAAAAACTACCATATTACAGTTTATCACGTAAAACAGTTGAACTAAGAACATGTCTAAATAGCACATGCTAGGCATATTTGATATCCTTTAACAGAAATTAAGAGACAACTTTTTTCTAGGTATTTTCCTTTTTATTCAACAGAAGAATCCATGAATGTCGTCTAAATGTAAGTTGCAGTACAGAACTATAAAAAAAACATTGAACACATGTGACTGAATTTCTGTTTGTTTTTTCTCATCAAAGTGGTAATATTTAGCTGGCGGTCTGCTGAGTTTTTTGATGGCTAATAGTTTATTTAGTTCTTTCATCACAACATAATTTTTCTCTGACAATCATCTGAGGAGCAATAACAGAGGTTTAATGGGCCAGTACTTAGCAGAAACACAAGATGAAGAGACAGATTTCCATGCCTTTTCAGTCTTTTTTTTCTTTTTTTCTTTGCATTCTGTTCCCTCGCAGGCTTTATTGTGACATTTTTGCTCACTTAATCATCCTCACATACTGCCATCAATCATTCTTACACTTAATCTTTGTTTCTTTCTGTCCCTTTTCTCTTGTTATCATCCTTTTCTCTTTCTTTTGTCACATACTTCTTTTTTAGTTTTTCTCTAAAATGCATTTTCTCTCCTTACTGTTCTCTACTCCTTATCTTTCTTTCTCTATCTCTTTATCTCCTGCATCGTATCTCCCATCTTTTTCCTACTTTCGGTAGAATGTCATATTTCTCTCCTCGTCTTCTTCCTCTCTCCTCTCTGAGCCTTTTTCTCGCCCCCATCTTTTTCACATTTTGTCCCATTTCCCCCCCTTACTGTCTTTTGTTGATATTTTCTCACCTGTCATCTTCCTCTTCTCTCTTGTCCCCCTTCCGCCCTCCCTCTGTATCTCTCCATCTCTGTCTCTCCCTCTCTGAGCAGCTCTTAACCAGTCCTTTGAGAGTGTGTGAGCTGCTCGGCCTAAATGATTTTCTATTACCGCCGCCTGTTAACAGCGCTCCATTTGATCAAGCTAATGAAATTGAAAACTTTCATCTAAGCCAAATTGATTTCAAACCTGAAACCACGCATGGTGGAAAAAAAGGAAAAAAAAGATAGCGAAAGCAAGAGTGCTGTGTTAGTGGAGTACGACATTTCACTTTAGACGCACACAGAAATCAATTAGCTTGTCTGTCATTTTACTTTTGTCCTTGGGAGACAGAAACAATGCAGCTGCATCTGTGCGGTGCATTTGTGCACGTGAGACCATGTACAGTATGCAAATATGAGTGTGTGTTCATGACTGACAAGAGATTGAGTGTATTTGTAGTTTGCATAAAGGGAGTGTTTTGAACCAGACACTATTATTTCAAGAACCAGCAATGTGCTGGGTTCCTTTATTCAAATCAAGAGTAGAAGTTATGGATCAGCAAACTATCATAGTTACAGAAATGCCTCAGAGGACATGTCACAGTTAGTATAGAACTTTATTTGTTTGCTTTTACTCTCCCCACCCAGATATTCAGTCCAGAAGCCTTTTGATCAGTGGTCTAATGCTATGACAGCCAAGCATGATTCCAAAGCAGAGGGATTAGTTTAGTGAGCTAAAAGCATGGACACACATTACAACTGAGGGGCCACTGTGGGTTTTCATGACAGATTGGACCATTGCAGTGTGGGTCATTTGGTGCTGTGATTTTAACTTGTCAGCTGGGGAATAAAATCATGCAGCATGTGGTGTTAAAGGATTCTAATCATTTGCCTTTTGATCAAATTCCCATTGTTCCCTTTCAGATTATTTTAACATGTTTGATTTTTACAACTGGAATCAAAACGGTCAACATCACATAATGAGATAAATCAATCAAAAAGATGTATGAAAATAGTGATCAAATGGTAAAATACTGCATAGTGCCATGAGTGAGACCAGTTTCATAATCCGGTTCATCCAGCTGTTAATCAGGTTTCAGTGGGGAGCCACAGTTTACCTGAATTTCATTCCACTCTTATGAAGTTCTCTCTCCACTGAGATGGTAGTTCTTGTTGTCTCTCTCACATTCAAATGCATGTTTCTATTTTCTGTGCAGATTTCAACCTTAATTAGAAATCAAACTATTTCTGATAAATGTCTGTTTCTGTTTAGAACATGCAGGGCTTTTGGGGATTCCCTAGCAATTTGACTGCTTTATTTTGGCTTGGCACATGTCCTTAAAATTTAGAGATGCACTGATTTGACGTCCTTGTCTGTAAATCTCACAGTAAGCAAATTGAAAATAAATGTTTTATTTATTCAGTTTCCTGGTTATATCCAGTGAATGATTTTTTTTTCTTTGGGCTTCATTTCTCTGTAGCTTGGTTTGTTATCAGTCTTGCCAGCTCTGATTCTGTGAAGGGATATGAAAAGTTACCTTGATATTGTGCTAGGGGTTCAGTTTCCCGATTCGATCCACTGAAGAACAAAACAAACAACAACAACAAAAAAGAGACAAAAACAGTGAAGTGACTAGTCATTTAAAACAAACCTCCATTCGAGTAGATGTGAGACTATAACATAAATATGAGCCAGACTAACACAGACCGGAGGTCACAAGTCTTAAACTGTCTGATGACTGACCTGAAAGTGATGAGTTTTTGGGTCGGTGAGTGAAGCTCACTATTGCCATCAGAGGCACAGCAAATTGTTTTTGTTTGGGAATGTACTTAACTTTAGAATGTGCTTGTGTAACACTATGTTCAGATATGTGTGTGATTGCATCATATACCTGCATCCGTGTTTTTGTGTGGGTGTTTCCTAGCCTGCATGTATAGGTATGTGCATGTGCAAATATTTTCATAGGTGTTTGTTGACATACAGGTGTTTTTATTGCGTTCCCTAGTTGGGCTTGTATGCATGTAGTTCAGGGGCCATGGACTCTGAATCTTCAGCTCAGGGCTGCTGCAAACACTTGATGGCATTAGCTACAGTCAGAGAGAGAGAGTGGGGAGAGAGAATAGAAACAGCTAAGAAGAGAGAGTAGCAGAGGGAGACATTAAAAGGCCAGACCAGGCCACGATCTGGGCGCTGTGAAAAAATGGGATCAAGAGATGGTGCGAGCGCATGAGAGAGAGATGAAAAGGGGATGAAAAAGTAGCAGTGTGAAATGAGACTTTGGGCAGCAGAAGGAAGAGGGAAAGATTGGACAGAGATGAGAGGAAGAGCAAAACAGAAAAAGAGGGAAAAAAAGGTAGAGAAGGAAGGAAGTGCAGAGAACAAATGTAGGCCATGAGGAATGGAGAGAAAAGAGAGAACAAGATGAACCGATTTGGAAAACAAAGGGAGGGATAGGTATTTGGTGAAGGAAAAACCTGGAGCACAAGAGTTAGCAACAGTGAGAGATTTAACATTTCAGTCTGTGTTGCTCTTAGCCTGTAGGCCAGCATTACATTGGAGATTTCCACTGTTTACAAAGCTCCCAGTAGCTTCAGGACTCCATCTACATAATGTTTAACATGCTCAACTCGGCTGCGCTCTGCCCATCAAAGAAAGATGGTGTAAGGATTTTGGGCATCAATCCCTGAGGCCTACCAAGAGGCCAGGGGAGGGGGAGACTGAGATGTTGTTGTGGCAAGACTCAACACAAATGCTGGTTTAAAAAAAAAAAAAAAAAAAGTTGAAATAGACTTTGACCATTGTTTTACTTTGTAAAACTGTTATCATTGGCTCTCATCTTTGACTGTCTCGCTTAAACAGTCAGATAATTTAGAATTGGGCAGCAGAGCATAATGCACTCACATTTTCCCAGATGTAAATTATCTGTGAGCACATTAACTCTGATCATCAGAGCTGATTATAGGCCTGCACTGCATGAACTTCATGAACTTGACGAAGCACAAAAGGAAAAATAAATGTGGCTGTTCTTAGAAGCTGAGAGTCTAAGAAAAGTGTTTGCAACCTGAAATATATCAGATTTCCTGGACAAAAAGACACTCTTGCTAATCTATTTCTTATTGAAGTACAAGATTAAAAGTGCTGTTACATTAGCTGTGACACAACTGGCTACATGCTCTTGAAGATGCAAAAAATGCCCGTGATGTCAAGGATATTGACATCTCGATGAGATTTGGCATCAGGCTGTTCCTAAAGCTGCATCTGTTGTAGATCACAGTGACAGCCTGGTGATTACAGACAGTGACTCACTAACCGAGACTATAGTCAGTGATTACTGCACATTCTTACAGACTGTCTTCTTCAGGCTTTGTGTAGAGAACTTGAGCCGCAATTTTGACCTTTCCTGTTTGTTGTGAGTAATGGTCTTATTATTTCTGCCTCTGCTCACATGAATATCAGAATCTTAACGTTGTGAACATGTGTGTGATCTACATTACAGCTGTAATAAATTTATGCAGGATCTAATAAATTGATCATGCTTATTGATATTCAATACAAGGGGTTTGAGCAGCTCCTCCTTGGCTGCAGGTTTTGATTTTTAGTCAGTCGAACGCATTGAATTTCTTACTCAAACTTTGTTTTTTTTAAACTGCATTTGATAAACTTTTCACTTGTTTGCCTCTTTACTGTCTTCAATTTTCTACCTTGTACATTTCATTATTACTACTCTTTACTTGAAATCACTTGATTTTGTCAGTATTTACTCAAGACCATAATCTTTTTCTAACCTTAACTAACTGCTTTGAGTCTCTAAACATAACTATTATGAGACAGTATTGGAAACCACAAACTCCCTTGAACATTTGCTGTGGACCTACCCTGTGCCTCCCTCTGCACTGGACTGCCACAGCAGTCTTACCACTCCACCTGAAACACACACTTTTATACTGTGTGTGCATAACAAATATTTGGCCCTACATGCTGTGATATTGCTGAAGATTGTACCTTTAGTCATGTGTGAACAGAATCAGTTTTATTAAAGGTCAGGTAAAGTAATTGTAACAGACTCTATTTAGTTATTTTGTTTCCCATTTTAGTGCCATGCCAAATGATGGTGTGAATTTTTTAAAAAGATTAATATTATGGCTGAGGGAAGCAAATACAGTTTTTGTGTGCGGGTGATGGTGAGGTGTTTCCTTAGTGCATTTCTTTCAGACATTTACAGCCACCTTAACGAAGTCTTGTAGGACTTCCAAGTCCTACTTCACAGTGTGTGTGTGTGTGTGTGTGTGTGTGTGTGTTTGCTCACTGAATCTGTGTTTGCTTCAGTGTGCGTATGTGTGTCTTCTTTAAACCAACATTGCTGTGTGCTTAGTGGGAGTCTTTTCAGGACTTTCCAGCTCCACTATTTGTTATAGAGGAGGAAGCGATTAGCTGCCCGTTAACAAACCTCTTAACGAACCCCACTAATGAACCCTGAGGGCAGCTCAGGGATGGCCTCGGCATGCCACCATAATTAGACTGGCAAATAAGAGCTCGTTATGCAAACGAGTTAGAGTTAATCTGCATATCTTTACCTGAGACACTTGTGTTACACTGACAAATGTTTACCCAAAGGCAGTGAGGAGGAAAAGAGGAGGGAGAGGAGAGGTGAAGGAGAAAGGGTGAGAGGAGATGAAGTTACCGGGGACCATTACTGCTTATCTCAGGTGATGATCAGTTTGTGCAAAGGTACAAAGAAGCTGTTTCTGGTTGATAGTTTGCACAGGTTCCCAAAGAAAGAATTGTGCACATCTTAAAAATTGTGGTTGGATTTTTGTAATCCTGTGCCTTGTAGAAATACTGAGTGGTTGAACAGGGGAGAATGTTTGATAGTACTGAATTTGGCTGAACCCAACCTACCCAACACATAAATAAATAAAGTGGTGAAAGCATGTGTTTTGTTAAGGTTTTTTTTTTGGGGTTAAAATTGTTTGTTTTCTGGGTTTGGTCTTTGTTCCGTCTACTGTCTGGTTTGGCAAATGCTACATTGGCATAACATTAAAGATAGAATCTATGCTAGCAGCATCGTGAGGCCAGAGGTATAGAAGTGCTTTGAGCTAAATAGCAACATCAACTCACAGTAACAGTGTTAACATGTTGATATTTGGAAGGTATGATGTTTACCATCTTAATTTGGTGTGTTAGCATGCTAACATTTGCTAAGTACAACTCATGGTGTGTCATTAGTTTTGCAGGTATTTGGATATTGGAAATTAGCAAATATAATTTTTGACCTGATGGTGGTACAATATAAAATCAAAGGATTCACCAAAGACATTTCACCACAAATGTCAACCTCATGGCGAGCCTTGAGGAAAAGTCAGTGAAAGTCAGTAGGATTCATCCTCTGGTGACCATGAATGTGTTGTGCCGCTAGCCATCCGGTGTAGAAAACAAAAACTTATTTATATCTATTTTGGGGAGCTGAGAATTTGTGGAAGAAGAAAAAATAGATACGGATGATGATATAAAAATATCAGATGAGGAACAAATTAAGTAACATATTTTACTCCACTACTGGTAAGGATTTAATAAAGGAAAAGTTGTCTCCCATTGCATTTGGGGTTGTATTTGTCTTCTTTTTAGAATCTGAGGTGACAGAAAATGACACTGAAATGGTTGGGATTTATTATGCAATGTATAAGGTCTGCTTGATGCTCACCGTTCTCTGCAGCACTGTCATTTATGAGGTTGGGCTGACACTTTCAATGGAGGGAAACATAATATGTCCAAACTCCACCCTGTCCTATACTGGAATCACCTATGCTGTGCTGTGAAGCATGAGAGACTTGTTGTGATTGGTTCTTGCCTGAAGTGTGTATCGTCCTGGCAACGGTCTCCGGGGTTGATGGGTTTGACCTCTGCATGGCAGCGGGGTTCCTGATGGATCACTTGCTACAGCCAACACACACCCTGTGGTCTGCTGTGGATATAGATACTGTATATACTGCTGTGTGAGTGGTGCCTTCTGCTTGTGTGCAGTAAAGTTTCATATGCGTGAGTTATTTGAGTGTGTATATGTGTGTGTCATTTGATATTAATTGGCTGTGTGTGTGTGTAATAAGTCTATCCATTCCAGTAGGTCAAAGAATAAGGACCATGGTGTGTAGGTGTGTATGTGGGTTGCTGAATGTGAGTGTATGTGTGTGTTTGGCTCATTAGTGCAGTGGTTCAGAGCCGATTATTTATCGTCATGTTGCCCAGCCTGCTGAGTTGTGGCAGTCAGCAGCCATCTTTATTCCACACACACTCTTTCTCTCATATACACACACACACACACACACACACACACCACACACACACACACACAGGAGTTGTAGAAGTTATTATATGTCCCCCTGTGCTTTGTACAAGCACACACACAAGGAGTCATATGAACACACACATCTTTATACCTTATCTTAAACCCCTCATGCTTTAACACAAACATACTCCTCATGAACACACTGCCTATTGCACACACACACATGCACACACTCTATTCTACCAGCACAAACACACTCTCCCTGGCTCTCTCTCCCTCTCCTCTACCCCTGACTTTGTCCCTGTGACCTTGGGCAAGCGCTGCCAGTGGCTGCTGCTGAGATTTCTGCGTAGGGGGTTGGAGGGTGGATGGAGAAAGGCTTGGCCAGGGATCACACAACTTTCATCCCTCTATCCATCCGTTTGCGTGGCTGATGAATGAGAGAAAAGTTTTCCCCCCTCTGTTGACAGATGGCTGTGGAGTTTTTGGGGACTCATGAGGAGTTCATTTATAATGAAGCTCCTCTTTGGATTCCAGCTCCATCACCAACATCATTTATTTTCAAATTGTGCATAAACGCAGCTTTCAAAAAGTGACTGTGACTGATCATAGACAAAGCAATTTTCGGACCTCCAATTTTTACCACATGCCTGCTGATCTGCTGCTGTATTAAAGTCCTGTCCACAAAAATAAGTGAAAGCCTCTCTCACTTTTTAGGCGTTTGATGTCACAAGGAATAGTCGAGTACATGCATAATTCTTCTGCAGTCTGCAAAAGTGTTGAGAAGATATTTTTTCACCAATTCATCTGCTTGTTTTGGCCTTTGTTTTTACAGGTATAAGTTTTTTATACATTCTCAATTCAAAAGTGATGAATTTTCTAACAACATACACTGGCGACAAGTGAAGAAGAAACCTTGAGATTATCATTATCATTATCAGAGATAATGTCATCATTGCTATCAAAATGGCAACCTCTGAGCTTCCTCTTTATCTAGGTGAAGAGGTAGTAGTCTGAGGGTACCAAATCAAGTGAATAGAGTTGGTGTTGGATGAATTCATATCCACAAGTTGGTGGATGACTGCACACTGTCCATTTTCTCAGACAGCGCTGAAGCAAATCAGCACTGCAGGCATGTGGTTAAAACAAAAAGATGGATATATTTAACATACTCTCCTTCTACCTTAGGCCACAAAGTTAGCAATCACCCCTTGGAGCTCTGTTCATATAGAATAATTGATGCTGTAAGGCAGTAAAGCAGATTTTCTGCAGTGTAGGGGATACCAACGTCATTTTGCTACTTGTGTTCTAAATTTAACAGGTTGATGATTTATTAATGCAAGAATGTGGTGCTACACATACACCAGCTCAAACAGATATGCATCTGTGTGTCTGGCAGTATCAGTCCACAGTCACTGCCTTATAGCCCACACAGCTGCTGGCTGCCATTTTGAGGAACAGCTGACATTTGCCTTCTCTCTCCATCAGATACATTACTGGGCAAAGGCCTCTGACATTTCTGACTATGTGTGTCTGCGTGTGCATATGCATATGTGTGTGTGTGTATGTGTGATGAGTTACTTGCACATGCCCCCCTGACATTTTATTGGATGCTAATGGTATTCATTGCCATGGCAGCTGGAGGGGAGGCGGGCATGGCTGTCTGTGTGTAAGTGGCGCTTGTTGCTCACCTGTAGGCGTGTGCATGTGTGTGTTGTTGGGATGGGGGAGGTTACTGTGACACATGGGCTGTGTTGGATGGAGTCACTATTACGTGTGTGTGTGTGTTTGAGTGTTTGTGGATGTTATGTCTGTTGACAGGGGAATGTGTATTTTACGGTTTGCTAGTGTTTGTACCTTTGGGTGTGGGTGTGTATGCATGTGTGTGTCTGCGTGGGCAGTCAGTGGTCTTCTGTCCTCGTGCATGTGTGCGTGTGTCTGGAGGGCAGGGAGATAAAGGCGCCTGCTTTTTTCTGATAAGGACTCCCACCTCCACCTCTCTATCACTCTACTGTTCTACTTCGCTCCTATCCATCCCTCTCCCATTTCCGCTCCATCGTTAACTATAGCTATACCATTCCCTCTCTCCCTCTCTCTCCTTTTCTGTTTGTGTTGCTCTCTCCACCATTCTTTCTGTCGGTGTTGTACTGCTCTGCACTTTGGGCATTCCTGTTTTGGATGAAATGAAGATACAGTTGCAGAGGGCCCATTTGAACATTAAACAGGCAAAAATCATTTTATTATTTATATGCTTTTCTCTAAATAGGCTTTTTAATATGAAAATGGTACTATTTGGCCAAGTTATTAACTCCTAAGTCTAAACACCTTAAGAAGATAGGTTACATTAAAAGGAAAACTATACTGCTTTTTGAAACATAAGAAATCTAGCTGAATAAGCAGTCTGAATGTCATGAAATGTGTTTTTTAATACATTTATTTATTTATTTCTATTTTTTTTCTTCTACTTATTTTATCTGGCTCTTCTTTTGCTTTATTTTTTTTATTTTTCATACATTTGTTTCTTCACAGAGGCTTAAACAGGAGAACTATATACAACAGCTGGTTATTGTTGGTGAAACAAATAAACATCTGTTTGGTCAGCTTTGTTGTAAAGAATTTATTTAATCGGTGTTCGAAATCAACTTCTTGGCACACCTGTAAAGGACTGGTCACCTGGAAAAAAATCTGCAGAGAAAATCATTTCCCCTAGCCATACTAATATACAGTTTACATAAAATGGAGCTATTTAAGTGTTAACTGTCTTAAAAAGTACCTGCCACGGTGAAGTGCTTCACCATCTGGTTTTTTATGCTGTTAAAAGACAGAAAATGGCTCTAATTACCGTATTGTCACACTTTGCTGATCTCCATGAGAAAATGCTTCTCTTTTTTCCACCCAGAGGTCGGGATCGACAGTAGTAACAGCTGATATGGATTCAGTTACAGATCTCAGTCAGACAGCTGGGTTTGAACCACGACTCTCCACTTCAGAGAAGGTCTCCCTGCTCGCCCTTCCATCTTGTTAAAAACTGTAAATCTGACATACATATAGATAGACCAGTGAGGGATTAGCCTGTAAGTGGTGCTCAGCTGGAGACGAGGGAGAGCCTGTGGCTCTTTGCTCTGATCTCTCTCTTTCTACAATCTCCTCTGTCTTTCTCACTACATACCCTTCCTTTTACTTTAAAGTGTTACAGGCAAGAGGAAAACATAAACAGTGGCTATAGTTAGCAAGAATATGATCTCTTTGATCTACTGTGGCACAGACTGTACCTCACTTGTGCTTTGCTTGGGACAAAGCTTCTATCAGCTGAATATATGTAAGTGTGAATGTAATGAATCAATGCTTCTTCACTAGTTGAAATAATTAAAACAAACTCACACATTTTTAAATATTTCTCCTTTTCTTGCTCATCCTCACTATCTGCAGTTCACTGCCTTCCTCTTTGGCGTTGTGATACACTTTCTCTCTTCTCCTGTTAGACATCTGTTCATTCTCTGCTCATTGCCGGAGGAGAGGAGGATCCCTCCATATGTACCTTCCCTCTTCCCTCCTCTGTCTCCTGCCCTACTAACAGTTTTCTTTATTTTCTTCCCTCTCGGTTTCCTCACTATTTTATCTTTTATTCCTTCTCATTGAAATACTATCCCTCACTCCAACCTTTGGCTTTCTTTGACTTTGACTTTTCTCCCTGTTTCTCCTTTCCTCCATCATCTTATCGATTGGGTTTTTTTTTTAACCTGTTTTCCTCTCTAGCCTTATGTACGGCTTCTTTCTTTCTTTCTTTCTTTCTTTCTTTCTTTCTTTCTTTCTTTTTTTCCCTGGCTCTATCCACCGTTTATATCTCTCTATCACTTCCCCAGTCTCTCTTCCTCTCTCTCCCAGCTGGCTGTTTAAGAACTGTTTGCCATCTGATGTTCCTATGAGAGGTAATTAAAGCCACTGAATCACAGACTGCATTAGTGTATGTAGGTGTGTGTGTGTGTGTGTGTGTGTGTGTTGGTATGAATGGATTCATTTCATAACTGTTTTCTCCAGGCTAGCTGGAAAACTTTTGGGACAACTCCCAACTTGTAAGCCCCACTACCATGACAACCCTATTCCATCAAGGGGTTTTCAAGTGTCGTATCATAGCTGAACTAATTGTTATCCCATTAAATTAAGTTGTATTTACTTATTGTTTCAGCACACTTCTAAATGTATGTAGGTATAGTTATCAAAATGTACTGGTATAAAATAAAAAATAAGTTTTTCTTTTCCTAAAGTAGTGAAACAGTAGACAATTTATATGAGATGTTATGAAACAGTTTTTTAACCAGTAAATCAGCCATTAGGGCTTTTCAAGCTGTATCATCTCTCACATAGAGAGTAATTAGATATGGAGTTTAGATGAAACCATAGAATATATTACACAATGAGAGCTTAACACCCAAGCACTTAGATTTCACTAAAATGGATACAAAAGGATATCATTTTTAATTTTAAGATATTATTAAGGGGTTTATTTCATAGATCAATGCCTTGCCTCTTGGGCCCAGACACTCAAGCCAAGACTATCTTTTGTAGTAATTTCACTGGACTACAAGTAACAGTTGAATTATTTCTAAATTATAGAGTTAACTCCAAACCACAAACACCCTAAAATACTATCAGTTTAGCAGCTATACAGCAGAATGGCTCCAATAACTCGGTTGTAGTTACGAAAATTGGCTTCAGGCTGCACTTAAGGAGCAAACAACAGAGGCTACATCCATTTCTTATGTATTGCTGTCATCCATTCTTTTTTCTGCCTGTTTCTATCCATCTCTGCCTCTCTTTGTCTTGATTTCTCTGTATCTCCCCATCTCTGTTGCTCTCTCTTGTCTCCCACTTGTTTTCTTGTTTACTCACTTGCTTGTCTTTCTGTCATTAGTTCCATTTCAGCCACACCCACACAGCTCCTCTCCTCATCCATCACTCGCCATCGTTGGTTTGCTCTCTATGAGCTTCTGTGTGTGTCTGTGAGAGAGAGAGAGAGAGAGAGAGAGAGAGAGAGGAAGAGAGAGAGAGAGAGAGATAGAATGAGTCAGAGGAAGACAGAGTGAAGCAATGTGTGTCTGTGCTTTTTTTGTCTTTTGTGTTTCATCTGTTTTATGGGCGTTTTATGTTTACTTTGAGATGAGATGAGTGAGGAAGAAAAACAGAAGTGTGAAATGTGGGTTCCCCCTTAAGGCTGCCCGATGGACTCAGAATGCTAAATTTATTCCTCTCCTACATTATTTACTACAAGTTGACACAAGTTAAACACAAGTTAACAAGCTAATTAATGACTGTTTCGCACCCCACTTTAACTCTCATTCTTTATTTATCCTGCAACGGTTGAATGAGCATTTTCAGCATGGTTGCACTTTACATTTATCCAATTACATGTGTTCACACCTGGGAGCTGCCCAAAACAACCACAGTCTTTGATTGTTCACTACTGAGCAGCTTCACTGGACCAACTGGGGGTTAATTGTTCTGTTGAAGGATTCATCACTGGTAATTGTTCAGGGAGGTAAAGAGTGTTTCCCAGTCAGTTTCCTCATTCAGGTTTTTACGGTGGCTGCAGATTTTAAAAAAGTCGATTTCTGGTTAGGATCATCTTGCTTTTAAATGTGACACCCATTCTTACTATATGGTGGATAGCAAAAATATATTAAATGTATCTCAATACCACTAAACTGAGCTAGGTTTTTAATTTTAAGTAGCAAATAGGTTGATATTCTGCAGAATATTTTTTGAGGAGGTATCAAATTAGTGGTGGGATTCACAGATTAAGTAGGATTCATTTTAAACACTCTTTAGAAATTACACACATCAAAAGTCTTTTTGAACCATTTATTATTTAAGATGACTTTTAAATTAGACTCATCCTTTTTCTATAGATGACATCTTTATCTCTTCTACCTATTGTATGTGATGCATTATATCTAAAAGGAAGTTATTAGTATACTTGTGTTTATGGTGAATGGAAAATTCTGAAATGTCGATTTTTTTTGTCAAAAACCTGCGTTGACCACCAGGTAGAACCCTAGTATTGTGTGCTGAATTAATATTTTTTCTATATTTTGATGCATGTATATACATTCTGTTGTATCTACCCCATCATGGGAATGGTGACTTTTATTTCTATAATATATGATTGTGCACCTCGTGATTTACATCCAATGCCACTATTCACTGCCAGTGCAGGGTAAAAAGTGTCCTTTTATGTAGAAATGTGGAGGGTCAGGGAGTGGTGGTCAGGGTAATGGTGTGTCCCATTCCATTACAGAGCTGCAGTTTGACATTTATCTTTTTATTACCTGTAATTAAATAACCAAATGTTTTGGTTAGTGCTAACCTATACCTTAACCATAACCATATTTGCCATAACCACAATCTTTCCCTAACTCAGTTATGTTCCGCATTATCTGTTATGTGTAGATAACATAGAAAGGCAATGTTCAAAAACATTCTTTGGTTAAAGGATTGAAATATCTGAGCTAAAGGTATAGATACACCTGACCTGTTAATGTTACAATGTTGCATCAAGATTTTAGGTATTATATTAATGTAGGTTTGAGCAGTAGATACTTGCTTTATATGCTGAGTATTGATGCTACCTGACATCATGAGCTTAACTGATACAACTGAGCAATTAGTTGACATACCTAGTATTGATTAGCTGTTGTTTCCCTCTACCTCTACTTTCTCCAGATGATGAAACTGAAGGCAGCAAATCCTCTTTTGGAGTAATATACTTTCTTAATATTAGTGGATCTCCAGATATTATTATCACTAGTGTCGTGTTATGTGGACTGTCCGGGAAAAAAAATAAAACAAAAGAAAAAAACTTACACTACTCCAAAATGTGATGCAGCCAAGTGTCCACTGTGGTGCAGAGCAGAGTCCAAGATTTGTTTTGCCAAGACATTAATGTGCTGCTCAGTCTCATCGACAATACAGAACCCAGTGCCCAGTGTTTTCATCTCTACACAAGACACTATAACACACAAACAAAAACACAATACACAGACCAGAGATTATGAATGGCAGAGCCCAAGGGTGTTTAAGAAAGGTACCTGCAAGAAAGGGGCACAGCGAAAGTGGGTTACACTTATATTGCAACATTTTGATTGGGCTTTGAATGTGCATGATGATGACAATGATGATGCTAGAGGCTTTTCCTCACTGCAGAGAGAAAAATGCTGAAAAAAATGGTATCCTTCTGCAATTTTGGTTTTAAGTTTTAAGGATACACAAGATAGTGGAAACCGTCAGCCGCAATTTGCCAAGCCCCATGTTGGAAACAGTTTAAAATCGATAAAAAAAAAATTGGCATGCGATTCATAGAGGGAGGAAAAGAGGAGAAGAGGCAGGAAGGCAGGCAGGCAAGAGAAAAGAAGAATAAGATGAAAGAATATTTGTATTTTGAGTAAAAAGAAAGCCAGTTCATGTTTGTATAAAGAAGTGTTAAGGACAGGAGAACGTATGAGATGAGAGACAAGTAGAGATGAATATCAAAGATTGCACTTTCTCGATCAGAGGTTCTTGTACTTCTTGACAATGGTTGAGGATTAAAATACGGGTTGAGAGCGGGAGATAAAGCTCCCAACAGTAGAGACAACATCATGATAGAGAGTGGGAGGGAGAAGAAGAAATAAAGAGAGAAAGAGGAGATAGGAATGGACGTTGAAAAAAGAGTGCAGGAAAAAAGAAGAAAAATGGAGGATGATGAGAGAGACGAGTCAGAGGATGAGAATGAGCTAGCACTGTGAAAAAACAAGAGAGCATAAACAGAGAAGAAAATATAAAAAAATATATACAGTTCTAAATGTTCTGACAATATTGCTCAAAATCTGGTGCACACATCACTCTGTTCTGCCAGGTGTTCTCAATGTAGCCATAACTGCTAAATTATATATTATATAAACATACCTTAGATGCACAATGGTACAGGAGAGAACCCAGAAGCAGAGAAGACCTGGCAAGCATGGGAAAGTTTCAGTCTGTCCCTAAACAGATTCCAGGATACAGAAACTTAAAATGACAAATATTAGTGCTAACAGAGTAAAGGTGAACTAACTTAAACTGGCCAGAGTCAATCAGTGACTCTGACAGTAACTCTCTCTAAAAAATAATGAGAGGCTGACTTGACTGAGGTGATGTAAATTAACAAGCTGGTGGCAAGGCTCAGCTACAGGAACAGATGGAGACGATGACAGGAAAATTAACTGGAGTTTTCTATCGGCCTTCAGATTGCACCAGCAGGGATCCTGCTCAGCAGTGAGCGCTGCGGACAGCTCCCGCCTCCCTGGTGGTCTCAGGTTCAGCACCTTGGATAGCGGTCATGACACACTTTAGTGCAGAATGTTATAAATGATGCACCTGGACTGTGCAGGAGTGCAGGGGATGCTGTTATAGAGACTGAAGGCCCACCAAATGAAATCAAATATAGCTTTTTATATTTAAATATAGTATTTAGATCTGTAATGTTAATTTACAACATCCAGAAGCCTTTAGAAAGATAAAACTACATTAACTTAAACCCTTGCCCATGCCCTGTAAGTTAAAGATGGGGCAAATTAACAAGTTGGTGTCAACTTTATCTATAGGTCTCTTCAGCAGATGGAAAGTTAATTAACAGTCTCACATTTCTATAGCAGTCTATAAAATAATTTTGTTTCATTGTGCATCAGAAAGGATCAATAACTGTGCAGTTTTCTTGTTGGAATGTGATGCATACAGTTCTAAATGCAAAAAAAGCAAAGAAGAGGTACTGAAGTGAGTATAAAGTGAATTAGGGGTTGGCTGTGCTTGGGATTTGTTGAGTGGTTGCATGATTTGCAGAATTCTTCCTATATTTACGGTCCTGAACATTATCAGTTCAGTATCCTCTTCTTTAAACCATATTGTTTAGTGTGTCATTACATGTAGAAATGAACTGCTGTTTGTATCCTGCAGTCACATTATCACTGTGCGATATTCCTCTGAAAGTGTGTGGCTGGTAACACTGCAAAACTGTAAATGCTTTTGTACAACCTCAGTGATTTGTATACCATTTGCCTAAAGTGTCTGAAACTGCAGGAGGTAGTAACTCAGATGGGGAGGGAGATGAAGAGGAGGATAAAGAGGGTAAGAGCAAAGGGAAGAAGGAATGCAAAGAACAGTAGGAAGGCAGAATGAGATTAAGTGAGAGAGAAAAAAATCTAGAGATACACTCAAGAATTGTGCGAGTGATATTAGCCAGGGTGAAAGTGAGGACAAGTGCTTTTTCTTTCTAGCCTTCTGTCGTTTACTTGGCAGAGCAGCTCCTCTGATTGTTCCAGTTTGGCAGTATCACTTTGTACTCAACCTCTCTTTTTCACTCTCTCTCCAAGTTAATGTGAAAAAATAAAAGAGCACTTAGTGGCTAAAATTCATGACCAGACAAGAAAACGCCTTTTTAAAGGTTGCATTCTGTCTCTGTACATAGAGAGAGTCTGATGCCTGTAGATATATATTATTACATAATAATACATGTGAAAATGTATGTTGAATTTAGCTACTCCTTCCTGACTTCAGATCCAGCACACAGATTTTGTTCTCTGAGAATCAGCTGGAAGGGAAGCAACAGTGGGCTAACACTTCATTTAGCCAAACACAAGCCATGTGGCACTTTGTCTTCTCATCCGTTCAGCTATTTTTAGAGCTGTATCACAGTAGAAGTTGCAGGACTAACTTAGTATTTGATGCGTGATACATTTTTGGACATAAAATGTAGATGAGGTTAAATTTCAGTTATAGTGTCAGTTTAAGACACAAGAAATGTTGTTACACATGAAATTTTGTAACTCACTTTCAAATAGATAAATGTGAGCCTGGTGCTTTTAGAATTCTGTTACTCAAATAATGCCTTTGCAGACTAAGAGCTTATTCAGACTGCCAGCCCAAATCCATTTTTGGCAGGTTCAGATTGTATCCGGATTGATTTTAGAGAGTGTGGACAGCAAAAAACACATGAAAGGTGATTTTTTGCACATTGGATCCAAACCACATTTGAAGGTGGTTTAAAATTAAATTCCAATTGGATTTCTATAGATGAATCTCAGTCTGGATGTTCTGACTGCTCAAATTGGATTTCTTGTCTTTTGTGTCAATCACAATGCAGTACACAATGATGACATCTGGAGTGATGGAGTGAGCAGAATCTCTGCTGCTACTAGCAGAGTGCTATCAGAGGGTGTCATTTTTTGGCATTATGCAGGACAAGTAGGACAAGAGTCTGTGGACAGACCCAAAATAAATTGTCTGCTGGCACTTTGGGGGGAAGCCTCTGTCCAAGCAAAGCTGGAACGAGCCTACCACATCACCAGCATAGCTCTGCCTACAATGTTACTACAGCAACTCATTCAGAGATAGGTTGGTGATTTCTGGACTCACAAATTCCAATCTGATTACTTGCAAATAACAGTGTAGACAGTGTCCTAAAGATCTGATATGAGAAACAAATCGGATTTACTTGCAGTCTGAACACAGCCTTATAGCTCTCCACTCAGTAAAAAAGAATAATTTTCCTTTATAAAGAGAAACCAAGACACATATGAAGCAAAACTACTCATCACTCTGGAAGTGACTCTTGCCTTAGCTTCTTTCTGGTCTGTCATGTGGTGGCATCAAACTCAATTGCATTTTGTAACCGTTTTTTATCGGTGTATACAGTACTAACTGTATGTGTGTGTGAATATGTGTGTGTACTTTTGACCTCTCTAGTGATTAACATGTTGTGCCTGTACTCTCAGAGGGGTGGTGAGATTTTGTGCGCGCACATGTGTGTGTAGTGGAGTACCATCGCAGGGCACTCTGCTGAGGGAACAGCTGTCAAGGGAGGGATGCGGGTAATGATGGCCATGCATCACTGTACATGTGTGTTTGAGTGTGTGTGTGCACATATCTCTGTGTGTGTGTGTCTGTGTGTGTGTGACTGTGTCTGTGATGGTTTGGAAATGGTGTTCTGCTCATACGTCATTCTTCCATGTCTGTCTGTAAGCTGCTGGGTTCCTCTAGATGTGTGTGTGCGCGTGTGTGTTTGCTAGCCTCGAGTCTGACAGTCTGTCAGAAAAGCTTTCTAATTGTGGTTAAAAGATGGCAGGCCAGAGTCAGCCTAATTTATCATTCACCTAGTACACACACAGACACAGACACAAACAGAGATACACATACCAAAGTAGGTTATGTGTTTTGGCAGGTTTCTCAGCTGTTATCAGACAGCACACTGGTGTCTGAGCTGACTGAGTTATATAGAAACACACTATATGTATGTAAATTAGCAGTTAAGAGTACAATGTCAGTGGGTTTCTATTTTTTCTGCACAGAAAGAGATGAGAAGAGAAGGGAAAAGTTGGAGGGAAAAGGGAGGAGAATGCAAGAAAACTAACAGAAATGGAGAGGGAGGAAAAAGTGCATAAAGAAGAGGATAGGAGACAGGATGAGAATGAAAAAGGAAAGGAAGAGGGAAAGAAGGTAAAGAAAGGGGATGGAAGAAGGAAAGTGAGGGAAATGAGGAAATTCTGTATGGGGAAGAGAGGAAATTGGGGAAGAGGGGAACAGAAATCAAGAAGATTTTAAAGGAAAGGGGGAGAAACGAAACAAAAGAAGATCATGAATGAAAAAAGAAGCAGGAAAGAGAGAAGAGAAAAAGAAGGAATGGAATGACAGTAGAAGAGGTTAGGAGAGAAAGAAAAGAGGTGAAATCAGAAAGAAAGGGATGAAGGGGAGTTAAAAAATCTTATTTGAGTCGTGGAGGGTGGCAGAGAGATGAGAACGCAATAAGAAAGAAGTAGAAAAAGAATGAAACAGAGGGAGAGGAAGAAAAGGAAAGTAAGCAGAAGGAGAGAAAGTGTGTTAATCTGTGCTGGCAGCTTGGCAGCCCACAGAAGAAAAAGACTATTTCTAACCCTTTCTTTCACTCTTTTGTTCTCCCACCCTCCTTCCGTTTCACTGATTTGTTCCTGTATTTCTCCTCCGCTGTTGTTTTGTGCCTGTTGCTTTGTTTGGTTGTATTTATACATTCATGTCTGCTTGTGTCTGTGTATTTGGAGCCTGTTCATATGTGTTTGTGTGTCTATGTTTTTGTGCCTTTTCATGTTTGTCTCTGTATTTTCATGATGTTTTATGTATGTGTTTCTTTTCTGTGTGTGGATTGAATATTGATACACCAGTGAAATCATGTTTAAGGAGAGAGGCAACACAAATGCATTTCAGCATCTCAGTCTCACACTTTGCCTGCATCCAAATCAAATTCAGTTTCCTGCCTAAAATTGGTATCGCACACACATACACACCTGAACACATGCTTAAGCTCTCAGTTACAGAGATAGCCAGTTTGTGTCTGTGGGTCATCACTCCACCATGGGTCAAGATTAAAGGATTTCCTGCCAGGAGAGTTGCTCATCCCCTGGCAGGGAAGAGGAGAGAGACAGAGAGGTTTATGGAAGAGTTACTTTTAAGTCCAGACAGTGGAGAGATCCACAGGCCTGTCTGGGTACCTGCTGGGGACACCTAACTAATGACACTACCTGTCTGTCTTTATCACTGTTAGCATTACGAAATTACAGCGGAGACAAGCAAATATGTCTTAAGGTGACATCACTGCACAATCTTCCCTGCTGCCTGTTACCTGTGTCTCATAATTACATGGGGTGCTTTTTCCTTTTATCCCAGTTGCATTAGTATAGGAGAATGATTAAGTTTAAATTTCGAATCATGAACTATATATATATATATATATATATATATATATATATATATATATATATATATATATACACAGATAGTTTTGGTTTTATTTGACCAGGTTTTCAGTTATTTATCTCTGAGGCTTCTGCCTCCACCCCATTACAGTGTGAGTATATGCACTTCATTTAGGTGCTCACGGCATCTAAAAATTACATTTAAACATTAAACAGCAGCAACATCTCTTTTCAGAAACAGTATGCGTGTTCTTTTGGATAATTTACAGACTCCACTATCAATGGTTTTTATTATGACTGTCAACAGTGAAGTGTGAGAAGTATATACAGTAAGAGCTGGACATTGTTTCTGAAAAGACACATTGCTGTTTATTTTTTTATTGCCTGTTTTAATATCTGCTAAAGAAATAGTCTCTTTAAAGTTGCTGTTAAACTCCAGGTAAAGAGCTTGCAACTGAGAAGAGTATCCCTATTTGCCCATTTAAATCTCAGAATAATAGTAGAGTAGAGTAGTTATCCAAGAGGGGATGATATCTACCCAGAGGGGTCCACAGATATCCAACCCCTTCAAATAAATGTCCAAGAAGGGTTGAGCTGAGGGCAACTGGACTAGATAGATATTCAAGTATCTACAACCAAGTCAGGTTGCCCTCGATTCAACCCTTCTTGAATATCTATCCAAGAACAGATAGATATCCAAGGAGGGGAAACTGGGCTTGGTTGTAGATCTTCAGGTATCTTCAACCAAGCTCAGTTTCCCTTGATTCAACCCTTGTGGTATATCTATCCAAGAAGGGCTGGATATCTGTCCAATAAGTGTTGAATCAAGGGTAGCTGGACTTAATTGTAGATCTTCAAGTGTTGACAACCAAGTTCAGTTGCCTTTGATTTAATGCTTCATGGATATCTACTCAATGATAGGATATCAGGCCATGGTTATCCTTATTGAATAACCATGACCTGGAATAATCACAGACACCAGTACAATAGTTTGGACAGCAAAAATGTAAACCTCTCTACAGCACCTTTAAGATGATGTAGCTGCGGTTTTTATACAATAAAAGGGACACAAGATAAAAATGTAGAGAACATTCTCATTGTGCACCTTATTCTTACAGCTGTTGGACGATTTACTTGCCAGTCTTTTCACTAAATGTCCCACCAAATCACCTTGTGGTGGATTAAGAGTAAATGATTGAATATGAGGACAGAGAGAGAGAAAGTGGTAACTTTCCCAGGGAAATGGTGCAAAAGGGGAATTTGGAAACAGAAGTTGAACAAGAAGGAGAAATCTGGGCAAAGGAGGAGAAGAAGAGAGTCAAGAGAGACAGATGAGAAAGGAAGAGAAAAATCTGGCGATGTCAGTTATAGAAGGGATGCCCTAAGGTTGAAAAGAGAGTAGACAGGGAGAAGTGTGTGTGTGTGTGTGTGTGTGTTGAGCATGGGCTGAAAATGTCAGTGTCATTTTTTTCCCCAGTGTTTGTGTGGTTGTGTGTGTTAGGGGTTAGTTGTGCTGGGCGTGCTATTGGAGTGTGTATGTGTGTATTTGTTTTGTGTGTGTGTGTGGTTTTCTGGAGTCCAGGAGAGCTGCTGGACATGCCAGTAGACTGTTGTACTTTGCCACAGAAGGAGGTTAACTAATCCCCTGAGTGTGTGTGTATGTGTGCATGTGCGTGTGATTGCTGTTGTGTGTAAGACAGGCTGCACTGTAGGGCATCACCTTGGCAGAGGTATTAAATCTTTTTCATCCTCTCCACAGGCTGTGGGGTGGACCAAGAGACAGATTTACTCACACAAACACACACACACACACACACACACACATAAACATGCATGCACATAACTGCTTTGTGGAATACACACACTCATGTTGAAACAGACAGAAACATTTTGCATACTACGAGACGTACACACTTACTCACATGCCCAGTTGCATTATTACAGTCACAGACACACAGACAGTGTCTAACAGTCTACTGATTTTTAACTTAACATGCTCCCTAAGCTGTCACTATGTCAATGAATCATCCCCTCTGACTCACACAGCCAGACAGTAGAATCCAACCTGGCATGGGCTACATATGCAAAATGAGCTGAGACATTGGTATCTGGTAGAAAAATATCTCCCTTAAATTTTTATTTAGTTCTCCTTCAGATTTTACCAAACTGCCCTCTGGTTATTTGTGCTCATGAGTGTTATAATAAACTGATCCACAGATGTAGTCATTGTAGAAACCCTTCATTTTACTGAAAGCTGGCTGACTTTAGTGCAACAATGATTGTGTTGTTGTTGTTGGTTTTATCCTTTTATTCAGTTATGAAACATCACAAGGGCTGATATGATACTCAGTTTAGAAACAGTTGTTTTGAAAATGTTTTTTTTTTTTTTGGAATACTCATTTCAGTACATTGCTCCCAGGTATAACAACACTACATTCAGGCCCCTAAACAGCAAACAGAACTGCAAACAAGTTGGACAAGTTTCATGATGATGAAGTTTGCAGTATGAGTTGCAATGTTTCACCCAACACATGATGAATGGGATTGATGATCTTCATAATTTGCCACCTTTACAGGTTAACGTGATTGCATCTTAACCTATGACATATTTTATGACTAATAAACAGATGACAGTTGCACAATGGCTCATGGAATATAATGTGTTTGCAAATCGACACGTGTCACATCCTTCAAATTTAGGCAAAAGAAGGCTACATTTGTAGGCCACAGGTGATTGACTGTTGAAATTATCGGACCATTAAGACTTATCCAGTCTGGAAACAACCCACGTGTTGAAATAAGTAGCTGCAGGATGAATGGATTGGTTTGTTTTTCACACTGAACCACTGACATTTTGGTCATTTTACCCATGAGCACATGTATTCCTGGCAGATCATTTACTGCATCACCTCATGCTTTAGCATATACTATATGGCAGTGACTATAGGAACTACTATATTATAATAAAGAAGAGAATCAGGATTTGCTGCAGTTCTGAAGTCAATTTAAATGCACATGGACAAGTCTGGCAGTTTTGTGTAGGTGAAATAAACTTGAAATAGGGTGAAACCTCTGTTTTCTCCATAAAAGTGTCTTGGGAGGAGACTTATACCAGATGTGTTTTATTTTTACAAGAAGTAGGGAAGATGTACAGTGGCAGAAAGTGTCATGTTTTTAAATCTCTGGACTATTTTAACACCATCAGAAAGGTGAACACAAGTCAGGTGCTTCAAGCTTCTGAGGCTGCTCAGTGGTCAGCAAATAAATGATGGACATGTAGAACATGAATGTGTGTAACCAGATGGCTGTAAACTGTGCTGCTAGCCAACATACTCATCAAAACTCTGTTACCCCGATGTTGTGTCACTTCTTGGATTACAGCTGAAGGTCTGTGTGTGACTGACTGTAAGATGACATGACACTGCAAAGAAGCTTAGGCAGAGCTTATGTCTCATACTCACACATATCAAGATTATTCACAGATATTCAAAGCCATGTTATCTCTCAGTACTGGCAGATTATTTTCTAGTTTCACTTGCAAACACAAACAAACAAAATAAACTAAAAAAATGCAAACAGAAACTTTGGAACAAGTTTGAATGTTCACTTTTTCACGTGATAAATCAAATCAGAATAGTTGGTTTCACAGGCCTCTGTCCTTCCTGCTCACCAATAATTATCTGTTAAAGAGAAGAGTGCCAGCAAACTGTCTTGGATGCAAACAATGTTATCCAGTCTGTGGTAGTAAGATGTTTAGAGGTATTACAGAATGTATTTTAAGCCTCACTGTTACAAGTCAAGACATTTTACTTTCCACAGCAGTCATTTTCTTTACCCAAACATCAGTTAGAATGATCTGTTGACAGTGTGCTGACTATGATTCTGATGAAACCAGTGAAACTGCAACCTTCATGTAATATTTTACTTTGCCTAAATTGTTCTCTGAGTTTCAGCATTCATATTGAAGACTGTTTGAAGAGGCAGATATTAAGACTGTCAAGTGTACACAACTTTGCCAATAAATGCTGGAAAAGGCTTTGGATTTGGAAGTTTACTGAGGATTTTTTACATATTCACATTGGGATAAAAGTGCACCTTGGAAAATTAATTTAATTATGTGTCTATTTTACATATTTGTTTATCTATTTGGATCATCATTAGCTGTCACCAGAACAACAGCATGTATATTTTGTTGAAAAACAATGCAAAGAGTGAATATGGTGGAATTAGTCTCTCTCGAACTCTCATGTCAGTGCAGGTTGTGGTTTTTCGGGTGGATTACATGTTGGACTATTTCTTGGCTAGGAGCAGTGACATCCACTGGTAATGACGAGACTCCCACAAATCAGGGTCCCCAACCAACACACACTCAGTTGGCAGTTTATTAGGTACACCTAGCTAGAACTAATGCAGTCTAATACAACAGCCCTGCAATAAATCCTGCCTTCATGACAGTTAAAATGTTCAGTTTGTGTTGAAACTGTTTTACAGAGGTACTGATTTAACTCTGTGGTCATTCTGGAGGCAGGGCCAGGCTGTTTTCCCCTTTTCCGGTGTTTATGCCAAGCTAAGATATGACTTATCCTTAACAAGAGGCAAATGTGAACTTATGAACTACCACAAAAAATTCCAACCTTTTACAAATACATCTTTTTCAAACTGTGACCTTATCACGCTGAGTAACATGCAGAAGTCTTTTCTCCTGCAGGTCTATATTGAAATTAATAAGATTAGATCTCTAAGTGACTACAAACTATTAACCTCCATATAATGGTCATTTTTAGGAGACAATTCCATATTTACAGCAAACATTACAGGATGGCCTACCTGGCAGTGAGGTAATTGCTTATCTAGTTGGCAGGCCTCCTCTTGTTCTCTCCTACACTGTTCTGCTCCTCTGGTGTCTCTGCTTTGGTTCTGTCTCATTTTCTATCCCAATTTTGGTAAAATCTCCCTCTCTCCCTCTCTCCCTCTCTCCCTCTCTTCCTCTCTTTATCTTAATGCCCTTTTCTCTCAGTCCAAGTTTCAGCATGCTAACAAGTGGGGGGGTAGAGAGAGATTAAAAGGTGATTAAGACAACATTGGAGGCAGTGGCTACCTACTGAGCCTCCTGCTGTGTTATCAAAGCTGGCCTTCTTGTCTCCTCCTTTCTTCTCTGTTTCTTTTTTCCTTTTCCTCATCTCCTTTGTTGCCTTCTATCTTCCTCCCCTCTCTTTTCTCATTTCCTTTCATCTCTCCTTCCCTTCAGTCCCTCTTTTCATTTAGTCTAATTTCCTCTTTTCTCGCTGCCTCCTGTCCCCTGCTTTTCTTTCCTCTCACTTCTTTTCTTCTTTCCTCTCCTCCCCTCTCCTTTATTCTACCTTTCTTCCATAATTTCCTCTAGAGCAAAAACAGTGGTTACAGAAAGGAGGTATTCTACTGCTCATCACTTGTCTAAATCTTGCAAATGCTTGAAATAATTTGAAGGTTGACATAAGGTGATGCATGGTCAGCTAGGGTTGTTAAGCAAATAGAATCCATTGTGCAAAAAAAAATAAAATAGATGGGGCTGTTTGATTTCAAGCCACTAATCACTGTTGTTGTGGGCAGCACTGAGGCCTTGACACTGTGATGGCATCTGTCCAAAACAGTGTTGAGGGGAATGTTGTTGATGCTTGAAAAGGGTCCCATGAAAGCTATATGCTGAATGAATTGTACACACTTGAAAATTTTTTGTTGTTTTCCATCTTAAATATGCTGTTTTTTTGCTGCAATACTAACTGGACAGCTAATCTTGTTGTACAGTTGTAAAGCTTGTTGCAGTTTTTTTTTTTTTTTTTTTTTTTTTTGAAAGAAGTAACAAAACACAGTGTGGAAGGGGAGGGAGCCAGCCAAAAATGTTAGACATTAAACTCAAATTACTCACCTTTGTATAAACCTTTGTGTATGCAAATATGATAGGGATTTGATCAAGATCATTAGGATTTAGCTGACCACTCTCACTGATGTCTACACTCCAATATTAGACTGCCCTATACTCTTGTGTACGTGTGTGATGTAAAGATATCTTTGCTGCATAGCAATGTTAGCATTACTCACAGTGCAGTAATACTCATTAGTTGAGTCTTTGTTGATACATGCAAGTGAAATAGTAGTTCTTTTGAACAGTGGGTAAAGAAAGCTGCAGAGAACACTGACTGACAAACTTAGCAAGATGTTGAGGAGAGATTGTGGGTGAAAAGAGAATAAGGTCCCGAGAGAGACAGATATGTGAATGTAAACAGTGAACAACTTATCTCCAAGCAAAACAGAGATAGAGACAGAAAGACAGGGTGAGACAGACGCAGATGAAAGCAGCCAAAGCAATATAAAACGGTTTATTGAAGACAGAAATTTAAGAGGGCGTGAGATGAATGAAGAGAGAGAGAACTAATCATTGAGGCATGTTGTTAATGTGTCCTGTGTTTACAGTGGTGTGTGTGGGTGCTTGTATGTGTATATGTGTGTTAGTGCGTGTGTGTGCATGCATGTGTGGACATGTATATTTTTAGCAGTGATGATGAAGCTCAGTGCATCTGGTACCCCTAGCCCAAGGGAGGCCAGAACACACACACAGACACACACAGACACACACAGTGTCTTCCTTCATTTCTCTCACTTTCAATCTCACACTTCTGTCTGTCACAAACACACACATGCATACACCCACCAATGTGTAGCCTACATAGTGTATACAGAGCACACTTAGATGGATATAATTACACATGCGCAAACAATACAATCACTTACACAAGGAATGCATGACCCCACATGCCCTAGTATTCATAAAATGCACAAGCACATATGCTGTGCCCTGGCTTCACAGAGACAATTGATTATTTTCTTTTGCTAAATACATGCTGACACTAGCTGTTGTTCCCAGAAATAGTGGCAACTATAGTAACATTTTTTATATATCTTTGGAGTGATTTTTACCACTTTTTGGTATCTATGCCATGATCTGGACCAAAGAAGTTTATCTGAGGTTGAGAACAGCAAGCGGCAATCATCAAAGTAGAAACAAGTCTTGAAATACAATATATCCCTGTTTAAAATGCAGTGTCTTCCTAATGAAATACAAAATATACTTTTTTAGAATCATTGCAAAACAATCTAGATAGTTGAGTAGTTGAGAGTTTCCCTGTGTATTTCAGTACAGTCATAGTCTATTTGGGACCAGCATTAACCACCCACGCTCTAAGGAATGGAAACTAAACAGAAAAGTTATATGAATGTGCCACTGATACACATATGTTGTTGGTGTCTATTTTGTGGAAGAAGAAAACGTTGAGCAAGGGTTTTTTCCCAAAGAATCTTATTATATTGATAATAAATGCACTTGCAAAACAGAACAGAAGACTTTTTGACACACAAATATGTGACATCACAATCTCTCTCATCTCTTTCTTCTTTTTGTCCTTGAACTTCATTTAAGAATCTTTACCATACTAGCTTCACTGCTACAGCACATTGCCATAATCCCATATTTTACACAGCATATGTCCATCGTGCATATTCACCACAGTCATGCCAACATATAGAAAAAGCTGGGACTGGGACTGGGTCTCTGTGGCAGTGATAAGGCAGGTTCTTCATCTACTTTACAGCACATTTCAGCATTCTCCACAGCAGGCCAGATATCGTACTATATGATATTATACACCATCTCTGAGTTTCTCCTAGAATCCCCCCTTTCTTTCCTCTCTTCCTCTGCCCTTCATCCCCTTGTTGTCCCTCCTTTCTGTCAGCTTCTCTCAGTTTTTGGTGGTAGCATTGTCCCAAAGGGGGCACTGAGTGAGAGATGGGAAGAGGAGGTGGTGGTAGTGGTGGTGGAGGGTGTTAGTGTAAAAAGCAAACTGTCCCTAAGTGGTCCACACAGATACACACACACTTGCTCACATACATTCACATTTGCTGATTACACTCTTTTCCCATTGTGTGGAGGGGTCACTTGGTGTTTGAATGGAGCACTGTTGTGACCTTCACATCACAGCTCTCTAAAGTTATAATGGCACCTCAAGGTTTTGTAAAGAACCCAAGGTATAGTAAAGTAGAAAGTTGCTCTTTCTGTGGCTGTGAATAATAACCATTTATACTGTAACTTAAATAAACAATATGAGCATTTTAGGTACCATATAACAAAAGCGGTATGGCCTTATTAGACACACAAACAGGAATCAATCTGTCTGTGATCCACTTTTCACTGAAGCACAATTTGTTGTGAAGCCAACAAACCACCTACAGACTTTGGTTTGGCAATGATAGCTCATTAAACTCTCAGCTCTATGGCACAAAATTAACTCTACAGGGCTGATAGCTCTGCTACATATAACCAACACAGAATGTCAGTAAACATCCATCCACTCTGCCTGTTTATCTTTCCTTGTTCACTTGTCTAATGGATTTATGCTGCAGAGTGGTAAACTGAATGAAAGCACTCTTAAGGTTGAGTCTTGGTAAGCAGAATGAAAACTTCTGTATAAAGGAAATACAGTCAACACAAAAACCCCAGGTATTTGGTGTTTATTTCATTTTCATACTCCAGTTTCTAAAGTCAACCTATAGTTTAATTCAGCAGATCTTACATACCTGGTCTACCCTTTTCACACTTTCAGAGAGTGCCACCACATTTGTTTAAGCAACTCTTAATTGCTATAATTTCTTGGCAGAGATCCTGTACAGGCAGTAAGAAAGTAGATTTGGAATAAAATAAAGAAAACATGACTAGAAAGCATGATAAATGGATGTGAACAGAGTTGGTGGCTAAATGTTTCACCACAGTAATGCAATATTGATTTTACCTTGCATGTTTGTGCATAGTATTAACAAGTCAATTGTTATTTTTTTCTGTGTATGTGTGTGCATGTATACATGTATAATATAGAACATCCCTTGATGAATCCATACATTGTACTGTATACTCCCATGCAGTTACTTGTGTGTGTGTATGTGTGTGTGTGTGTATGTGTGTGCTTATCCAAACATTTACTTCCAGTTTTTCCTTGCCTGTATCTGTATTTCTTCCTGTCTGTGTGTGCCTATGTGTTCATGTTTGTCAGTCTGTCTGTTTGGATGGATGTCTCAGCTGGCATAGCAGAGCAACATCACAGATGAGTCAGACAGGGCTGAGCTCCTTTTGACAGAGGGAGAGGGATGAGGGTGGAGAGGGAGAGAAATTGCCAAACAGGATGCTGCCCTAAAAAGGCAAACGTCAGTGATTTTCCCATTTTTGTGTGTTTTTTGAAAAGCAGTAATGAGCTCTGAAGTGTCATATTAACAAAAAAGTATACTCCTGAATGATACCAAAGATATACTATCCACTATAATTCTTCAGGCAGGACAGACTTTGAAGTCGTTTTCATTACACACACATTTCTCAGCAGCCATAGAAATCTCACTTTTTGCCGCATGCTTACTCAACTCCTGCTGCACTTTGGCTTCATCCCTCAGAGATTGTACTTGGAAAAGTAATTTTGCTTCCTCTTAGTTGTCAGAAGTTAGAAGAAATATTTGGGTAACTAGTTCACTGAACGATACAAGGATTTCTTTTTAAGAAATACCAGCTTGCTTCTGCAGCGTAATGTTTAAAAACAGCCTTGTCTGCTGCACTAATGGAGGACAGACACAGTATAAATACAAGGGACCTCTTCAGTGACTAGCACTTGAAGTCAAGGGCTCTCTTTTTGCACAAAGGTAAAAGAATGTACATTTAAGTAACAAAATATGTAAATAAATGTCGTCAGGAGTATTCGCTTGCTGAGGTCAAATCTTTGCCTCGGTCCTATATTTAGCAGACTTCAATTTAAGTACTTATTATTATGCAACCAAAACTGAAACAAAACAAAATGTAACAAAAAATGAAAAATGCTTTAGAGAGAAGGGCAAAAAAGGCTTTGTCCTGTTCACTGAGCTCACAGGGGGATCCATACACAAACCCACCCACACACAAGCACACATGCTGAGTCCAATTTTCCCAAATACACATGTGATTTCTCTTTCTGAGCTCCACCCTCCTTATCCCAGCATGCCTCCTCCCCAAAGATACATGACATCAGCTCTGGGAGGAGTGCCGGGTCCAATCTGGGCCTCATATGGTGTGTGTGTGTGTGTGTGTGTGTGTGTGTGTGTGTGTGTGTGTTTATGTGTGAGGGTGAAAGTGGGAAAGGTATCTGGATGGTGACAGGGAGAGAGGGGTGGCTTGGAGCCAGCTTTGCCATAACAGAGTGTCCCTCTTGGGAGGGAAATCTGTCCAGATATTCTCAATGGAAGACTAGATGGGGCTTCAGATAAAAACACAGAGGTATTACAATGAGTTTGTTGGCATTCCAACAATTACATCTTATACCATACACAAACACATACTCATCTCAATATAATAGTAATACTTTTTACTTTTTGCTGGCTGAAGAGGGCTGCTTCTGGGCTTCATGCCTGAGAGGTTTAGAAAAATCACTGGATGTTTAAAAGTAATACAATTATGTTTTTATCATACTAATGGACAGGATAAATATAGCAATGTCGATTGCAGTGACTAACACGGGAGCCCAGCTACATAGTGCATATGCCAAAGGTGCAGATACACACAATTTTTAATGGTTCTAGTGGATTAAAAAGTATTTTGTCAAAGCTGACTCTAATGTTTCAAGCACAGAGTTTAAGTTGATCCAATATCACTCAAAGCTTCACTGAAGAAATTTAATAACACACTAAAAGTTTTTTAAAGAAGCAAAAATCTAAAGAACATCAAATATATCTATATATTTAGTGAAAAGACAGGTGTTGGTCAAAATCACTAGAACAATGAAACAAAAACATTAATAATTTTGTGAAATGGACACCTCTTCAGTAGTGAAGCTGTTATATCATTCATTCTTCCACTATAAATTTAATTCTTTTGTTTAATACATTGTTACAACCTCCAATGTGGCACCACTGTAGCACGAAGTGGCAACTTTTTCTTTAGTTCATGACATGTAAATGTTAGTCAATGTATGTGAGTAAAACAACTTTGTTAGAGGTTAGTCATTGTTAGTTAACGAAGGGTTAGGCCTGCTAACCCTCATCTATAAAGAAAAACTTCATTCACAGTAGTTCTTAAAACCATTTGCACTTCTACTGTGCTTCTATTTCTAGTTCAGTGAACCAACTCAGATTGTTTATTGATATGAATATCCAGTACAGCAGCACACTTAATCTTTGGCATCTAAGTCTGACCTCGTCAGTACCTGCAGGATACACTTGACTCTAACAAATTTCTTCTCCTCAGAAACCTAGAATCTGAGCCTACAGGTGATTCAGAGGTGGAAGTGGGCCCGCTTTAAATGCTAAGTGAGCAGCAGTGGTTAAAATTACAGGGATACTTGCAGTGAGGAATGAAGCAGCGATACTGGCATGCCTGAGAGAGAGCAGAGCATTTTATCAGCCTAAATAGACACCCACATTCTGGGGTGCATTGTCCAGGTGTTGCAGATATGACTTACAGACTTCACAACATTTGTGTTTTGCCAAAACTTATTGCTCTCACTATTGATGCACGATGCAGACAGTAAAATGAACATTCTGTTAAATTAACATTCATTAACTCTTCCCTCCCCTTATTACTCTAAAAAAAAAAACTCTCAGTAGTTACTTAAGTGTGTTTGGACAGGACGTTGACAAAGGTTGAATGTAGAGGAAACATCAGAAATGAATATATGTATGTTTATTTTCTATCAGTAAAGTGGATTGAAGCTGTGTGTCTCTGTGTGTGTGTGCGCGTGTGTGTGAGAAGTGTTGGAGATGTGCTATAATTGGATGGAGTTTTTGATTCATGGTGGCTAGATGTTTCAGAGGAACTCCCTTTCATCTTTTCATCACTCATCTGGCACATCTCTCCTCTTTTATTTTCTCTGTCATTCTTTTTGTTTCCTCTCACTTTGTTTCTCCCCTCACCCCCCACCATCATCCCTTTCATTCTCCCCCATCTGCCTCCTCTCTCTGTCCTTGGTGCTCTCTCTTTCTCTCTCCATCTATCCCTCCTTCTTCTCCTTCTTGTTCTTTCCACTCTTCATTCCCCCACCTCCGTCTCTCTGTTTGCAGCTTGCCTATCTGCATGTCTGTGTTTTGGCTGTGTGGGCGCGATCCTGTCAAAACCTGCTGTGTGTGTGTGTGTGTGTGTGTGTGTGCATGTGTGCGCATGTGTGCGCATGTGTGCGTGTGTGTGTGAGAGTGTGCGTGCGCGAGTGTGTGTGTGCATGCACATGTGTATATGCCTCAACAAATGTGTCAGCGTGTGTTTGCTTTACTTGTGCATTTGTGTATTTGTGTGTTTGTTGGGTGTGTATGTCTGAGTTGTGGTGATCTGTGTGTGTGTGTGTGTGTGTGTGTGTGTGTGTGTGTGTCTGTGTGTCTGTGTGTCTGTGTGAGTGTGCGTGTGTGTTTTCTGTAAGTATGTCAGCATGCATTTGTTCCCAGGTTGTATTTGTGTGCTGGTGTGTGTGTGAATTCCATGTGTTCTTATTTCTACCTGTGTGTTTGCACTTTGTGAGTGAGTGTTTTTTGTGTGTTCTTGTGTTTGTGTATTTTCCAGTGTGTGTATATGCTTTGCATGTGTGTCTGTGTTTTTTTTTTTTTTTTTTTTTTTTTTTTGTGTGTATGTGTGTGTGTACTTCCTCCCTTTTCAGTTTCCCTGGCCTGTCAGGCTTGAACAAAAAAAACTTCATTTTTCTAAAATAAACTGTTTTTTCTTTCCTTTGGATGAGAGAGAGAAAAAAGGAGGAGAATAAAGTCGGCTTGTTTGATCGATTCCTATCCCAAAGCTCAGCTTTGATTTTACCACGCCTAATCAATGCATCCTTACATGCGTGTGCACACTCACGCACACGCACATACACAAAGAAAACAGCTTTGAGATTTTCTTAGCTGCAGGTTCAGCTTTTCAAACAGAGACGAGTCAAGAATGTGGCGTCAAGTGCCTCTCACCCCACTCCCTACTGTTTCCTCCTCCTCGCTGTGGTGGAAAACTTTCCAAGCAGCACTTTTCATTTGGCATAAGAGTGTTTTGCTCTTGTGAAATGGCTTTATAAAGAAGTTATTTTATTATATATATATTTTTATGTATGACTTTTCAGCAGGGTGCCTTTTGTATTTCAATCACACTTTCTCAACCTTTTATGGCCCCTAAAAATGAATGGATGAATACTTAAGCTTATGCTGAATGGGCACAGTAGTTCTACATCACATAGTCTGTGTTTTGTTTTTTTCATTTCACCAGTTTATAAAAAAGAATTTCACTGAATAAATAATTCCAGGAATCCTAAATACTGCTACAGGTACTTGGTTTATGTCAACATTGCCTCACTACAGAGATGTCATTTAAAAAATCTAGACACTAGAGAAATTAATAAACAAGAAACACTACATTTGCTCTTGTATCAAAAGCACAATACTAAATGTGTCTGTCTGTTCGCCCTGTTTGCCCTTACCTAGTAACTAAACAGACAGGGCAGGCACCCACCATGACAAAAATTCTCAAAAATGTAGTATTTGTGTGTGGGTGTGTTTTTTGCATATTGAATGTTGAATCAGAGGCGTTTTGATTTGTGTGTGTTTCTGTGTCTGTGTGTGTGACATTGGTCCTCTGTACGTAAACCCTGATTTGTCGTGCAATGGGTAGGCAGAACAGAGTCGACACACTTCACGCCGACAGCCCTCAATAAGTATATTCTACCGAAATGCGACCATTTGTTTCTGTCTGCTCTCAAAAAAATCCATGACAGCCATGTTCTGCTCGCAGCTGCCATCTTTAATAAGGGCTGTAGTTGTTCATATGTATCTGCCTGTCAGTATCACTCAGGGTAGGTGCATACATGCAGTCAGCATAGCATGTACTGTGTAACAGCCAACACTTAGTTAACTGTTTAAAGATAAGCTGCCTCTGCACTTTTCCTTATGTCCCTGCATGTCAACATAAATGAACGGTCCTTTGTGAGTATCGCCATGGCAACTGAGTTTATGCAGAGCATGGTACAGTCATGAAGTGGGATAAGATTTGTGTATGCCTCAGTACATAGTATGATGTTACAGGTAGAGATTCAGCTGTTGCACAAGTCATTTTATTTTTTTATTGTTTGTGTGTGTGTGCGTGTGTGCTTGTTGATCTGCAGCTGCACTTCAGCCTCACCACAAGAGCATTGGGAGGAATTGGATTTCTCTCTTTTTTTATGCTGTTGGAATATTCAAGAAAGCGTGTGGTACAGTAGCTATTCTCATGAGACACATTCAGAAATGGTGCTTCAACATACATTACTGAGGTGGTTTTACATTTAAGGAAAATTTGTCCACAGCACTGATATAGCCCTGACATATATCAGTCCTATCAGTATCAGTCAATTTGGTACAAACCTTTATTTTGACTCAAGGATGAACTTATTAGATTTTGGTGGTCAAAGGTCAGTCACTGTGACTCATAGATTCATGATTTTTTTTGTATCATATTATTTTTTTTTTTTTTATTATTGACTCAAATGAACTGATTAGATTTTGGTGGTCAAAGGTCAAAGTCACTGTGACCTCACAAAACATGGTTTTGGTCATAAATTAAGAATTTACATGCTAATTCATTGTGGCTGGATTGGTTGGTGAAGGCATACAACCATGAGGCAGAGATTCTAGTTGTCTTAAATGTCATGTCAGTAACAGCTGATGTAGAAAACAGTCAACACTGAATGATTGTTTCCTGCTTTTCATTAGATTTATTCAGAAGCTCAAGCTCTAGTTATTATAGAGTTATTGAGTAAAAAATCTGAGTGGAAAACTGAGAAATAATATCCCCTGTACACTTCATATAACACAGTGAAGCAAGTAAGCAAATAAAGTCTTGTTTTTCTTTCTTTTTCTTCTTAGTTTTGACACAGTATCAGAGAGATGTTGAATAAATAGAGTGATTTTGAAGCCACATTTTCACACAATCTTTTGAATTGCATTACAGTGGAAGGTGGTTCTAAAATTTGTGCTCCTGTGTATATAAATACAAATACAAAATATTAGAACACCTTGCAATAAACTGCAGCGGTCCAGTACAACACTACCACTAACACTATTGCCTCAAGTGTACTATTGGTTAGAGACAACATGGAAACAACCAAAGTCGTCTAAAGCATTTAAAGTTAAGTAGTATTTATACAGAGCAACTGCATTGTGTTGTGCTACATTTGTCTCTTTTCTGATCACTTTTTGTGTTATCTTTCATGTTACTCATTTAACACAACATGAGGATTAAATTTGCGTAAATCAAAGAAAATGTAAAACCTTGGATGAAAGCTTTAAAGTAACAGTAATGATCAGCAGTTTGGGGAAAATAGGACAAAACCACAAACCTTATTTATTGCAGTCAAGCTTCAGCAGTAAAGTTAATATTTTAATATGCATACAGGATCTTGCATAATGCTGCAACTTCACACATTTGGCAAGAAAAGTTGAAGACAGAGCATGGGCTGACACAGGAGAGAAGCTGTAGTGGGATGTGATTCTAGCCCAGTGGGGATACAGACACATGGGACTTAAGCTACTATCTTTAGGCACAGAAGTCCCATTTTTAACATTGTGCAGGTTGAACAGCTGCTACACCCTGACCACATCCCGAAGAGAGGTTGTTTGGAAAACTCAGGTTGTGCTCTCTTTTCAGCAGCTACAAAAAAAGGTCTGATAACTAGTGAAGGACATTTAGTTTAGTGCTACATTATTTAGCTCTGCCCAGCAAAGGCCAAATTGTCTAGAGTGCAGGATGGATGCATTAGGACTACTTCTACAAAGGTTACTGTTATACAGTTAGCGGAGCTATGCATACAGTATGTCCTGAAATTATAATTACTTAGCTCTCCTCCTCTCCTCTCCTCTCCTGGCAGAGTGTAAGTGGCAGAGCTTTCACATCAGAGCAGCCAGTGAGGGGATGCATTTCGCAAACAACAAACCTTGTGACCTTCTCTCCACCTCTTACCGCGCCTTCTCTCTGTCACTGCACCATTCAAGCTCTCATCCCTTCTTTTCCTCTTCCGCTCTCATCTGGCTCTCATCCCCTCTATCAGTCTCACTCTTTTCCGCTTTTTCTGTTCTCTGATAATGTCACTTAACCTCTCATCCTTTCTTCATCCTCCCTGTCCTTGGCTGACACTGTCATCTCTCTTTCATTCATCTCTCAGTTGTCACATCTATCCATCTATCTATCTATCCATTCATACATCCATCTCAAGATGTTTGAGAAATTTAAATACTCAGAAATCATGTTTGTAAACATAATCCAGCCAGACCGTTATCTCTTTATGTGATAAAGATCTAACACATTCAACAAAAAGTGAAAAGATGCGGAAGATAGAATGCAGAGAGAACGTAAAACGAGACAGGATGAGGTAAAACGTGATGGTGGGAGATGAAGAAAATCTAATGAAACAGAAAGCCTTGTTCACCCTATCTCTGTAAATCTCTGAGATAATTGTGTTCAGACCTATTAGCATACTTGAATCTGACTTTGCAACATAAGAGCCAGGGTTTAACGACAGGGGAGGAGACGGAAGGGTGGCATGAGGAAGATGGCGATTGCGAGAGATTAGAGAAAAAGGGGACGGAGATGGAATGGCGAACCGTGGAGCAGAAAATGGGTTGAGTAGGAAGAGAGACGTGTAAAGGAATATAAATTTTTGAAAAAAGAAAATATGGATGAAAAAAAAAGTGACGACATGCGTCTGTGATAAGAGGAATTTTAACAGGTGAGGATGAGACAGAGTGAGAAAGAGGAGGCAGCATAAAAGATGTGGCACGAAGAAATGGGATCAGATCCAATTAAGAATGAGTGTGGGTTTGTCAATTCAAGGAACTGATTCAGACAGGCCAAGAACTGCTGAGCTGATGGTTTTCAGTCAGAGGAGGTTGGGGGGGAAGTGAAAGAGAGAGAAAATGAAAAGGGTGAAAGGGGAAGAATGAGAGTTGGTCACTGAAAGCGGAGACAGTGAGAGGGGAAGAGTGGATATGGAAAGAAAGTTGGAAGAGATGGATGGCATGCTGAGAGGGGCAAAAGACAAAAGAGGAACATGTAGGGAGAAAGTGACAAACAAAACACAACCCCCTTGCCCCACAACTTTCTGATGTCAGAATCAAAGAGGATGTGTCTGACAATTTCTGCAGCTTTCTGAAACCCATGCTTACGTAGGCTTCACTCAGCAACTGAGTTTGAGAGAGAAAGCAGCTCTTTTTTTATTCTTAACACTACTTCTGTCACTTTGAATGTGTACATCTCTGTCTTTGAGGAGAAGCTGCCCAAAAGTGTGCACCATTATCCCTATTTGTATGATTCCCTGAATCTTGCCCCTCTCTATGATGGCAAGCTTTTCCCCCCAACTTTCAAGGAAGCCTTTTGGAGAAGCTACAAACACTTTTGCCTTTAGATATGGTTGGGTAGTCCTTTGTACAAACTATTTTGTTTCGCACATACCCTAGCTTTTAAGAAGGATGAGATGAGAGAAAATAGGGGAAAGATTTGGGGAGAGAGGGATGGAAGGAGAAATCTGACAGATTGAAAGAGAAGAGACAAGGAATAAGAAATAAGGAGATGGTTACACGACAGAAATATTGATGAATATGATGATTTTTTGCAGCCAAGTCACCAACCTTGTATTCTTCTAGAAGTTAAATGTGTTCTTTCAGATTGATTTGAACAAACTTTTGATAGTGCAGCTACCTTTGTAAGATGGCTCAAGAAACTGGCTGTTGTTGTACAGTTCTTTAGTAAAGCAAATCAATATAAGTTTACTGAAAATATAATAATGCATTTACAAATAGTTCACAAACTGTTGGATTTCCTGCTGTGAGATTATTATTTCAGTGGCACCTCTCGTGTCTTTTATTAAAGTGCACTGTGTGTCATTGTTGAATACAGAGGGGATTGGAGCTCTGCCTGTGATAACTATACAAATCTAGCTAGTTAATACAAAACTGTCTGCGACTGTCAGGTTGCCATTTTAAGAAAGTTACAATAACTGCACAACTCCCTCATACAAAGCTTTCCAATGCTTTCAAACTGTGTCAACAGCTCTTCTAAAGGGGCATGTTGTAGGGTACTAATTCTTCTTTTGCTATCTATTTTCTCTTTTTTTCATCATTTTAATGCAGCCCTTCTGATTTGCCACTGACATAATCTCTTAAAATAACATGAGATGAAAACCTTGCACTAACATAGACAGGAGAGGAAATAAGGAATTAATTCATGAAACTAGCATAAATGACAGATGGGAAGTAGCAGTGAAGTACCATGATTTACAAAGATTCCAAATGTGTTACTGGTGCAATTTGATTATGTAATCCTGTGACACACTACATTTATATTTGCATAAAAGTAGTTCATGGAAACACAGCGCTGATTCACACTTTCTTCTTATGCCACCTGTTTGAAATTTTGCTTACATTTTTTGTACACTCTTAGATGGCAACATGACAAAGCCCAGCAGAGGAGTGAGAGACAGAGACAATGAGAGGCAGTAACAGAGAGGTGATGTGGGAGGTAATTCTGACTAAATCTTCTCTTGCAAAATAGAGTTCCACCAAGAAAAAATGAGAGGGAATAGAGAAACTGATTAAACCCATCTAAGAGAGAGTGAGAGAAAGACAGCGTGACACGGAGTCTGTCTGAGAAATACTAGAAGCTGACACAAGACCTATGGTGAGAGAGAGGGACCATTTACATTGATCTGTAAAGAAATAAGAGAGGAAAAATGAGAGACGGACAAATTGGGAGTGGAAAAAAAGCCCATGTAATGTGTGGAAGATATGGACAAGATGATCATTCAAGCATTGCCCTAGACATTATTGGATAACTGGATTTTTTAACAAGTAATAAGGCAGCTGAACCTAGAGAGAAATGGAGCAGAGAGGCCAACAGAGAGATCTTTTCACGCTTGACTTGGGGCTGGCCATTAAAAAGGTCCATGTAGAATGATGCAGGCAAGGCATGAGGTATTTCTCTTAAACCTCAGTGAATGGGAAACAGTACTGTAGCAGGCAAACGACGTGTGCCAAATGTAATCTTGGTAAAACTGCAAATGTATATCGCTTACAATATACCATTTGAAGTTTTCATGAAGTTGCTTGAAACCTAGCAGTGTCACATTGAGTGTTGCCATCTCTCCCCCAAAAAAGGGATTTGTAAGTGGTAAAAGTTTACATAAGTTGTACCAAATACTGACAGGTAGCCCCAGTGACACTGTCCAGTGGTCAGAATAAATGAGTAAATTGCTAACTTCACTCTGAGTTGCTGGAAACCTGTTAAATCTAGCATCAGTTTTGTTCATGACCTTGGAATACAGCAGTTGGCACAACACTGTCCCCGCAAGCTGCTCCATTCAGCAGCTGTTTCTGAGATTTTGATCATTCAAGTGCTCAATCTTCCTCAGCAGATGGCGTTGCCCTGTTGTCATGGAATTGTAGATGTTTAATTTTCCATTCCTCTGACCATTTTTAGGATTTTTTTCATCCATGTTGACTTAAAAGTTAAACCCAAAAGTTCAATCTGACCACAAATTCCATTCAGTATTGTATTTTTGCCTTCAAATTGAGCCATGTTTACAATATTGCTAAAGCATTTGAATATTTTAGAGGCAGTATTTTTGGCTACAGTATATGAGATGTTTTAGTCATGTCCGACTATAATTAAATCTTTAACCAAACCAGGTGAAGTTGTATTGATGTTGGTGTACATTACCTCTGACTGGTGGAGCTGACTGCAGGCTGATACTGCATTACTTCTGACTGACAGAATTGGCTATAAGCTTGAGGCAAGTGTTAGATCTAATCGGTGTAGATGACTACAGGCTCCTGATTCACTCTGCTCCCAATTATTGCGCCCGAGATGATGCAGCATTGATGAAAAGAGTAGAATGGCAATGCAGGAAAGCAGTGATTGTCTTTGGGCTATCCCTTCAGGAGCAAATAACAAGATGCATATATTTCAGCTAAGAGGTGTGTTTGACCAAGCATCTGTGTGATTTGACCAAATGAGTGTCTTTGGTCAAATATCTAAGACCTCTCATCTCCCCTCCCCCTCCTTCTTACAGTGTGATAGTTGTCGTTCTTGCAGTTTACGGGGCAGTGTCCATAGCATCCCTGGTTGCAGTGCCTTAATCAGCTTATTTGCTGCCATCCACAAGGGAGACAGCGGGCCTTTTGTCCAGGAACACTGCACTGGGAAATCACAGCAGTACAGACTAGATCTCTCATTCTGTCTTTACTGCTCTCTCTCACGTTCATTTCATCTCTCTTCCTGTTGCTGTATTTTGCTTTTCCATCTTTTCCTCTCCCCCTGCTCCTCCTCTAAACAGGGACAGAAGCAGCAGCCAGCAAAAATATGAACAAAGCAGACAGATGAAGGGCAATGATGGGAAAGAGAGCAGGAGGCTAAAAGAGGAAACCGGTAAATTTAAGTCGCTAAAAAACTGTGTGAAGAAACAGTGCAGATGGACTATAGAGGAAGGAGGGACAATAGGCGAAGAGAAGAGAGGTAGAGTTAAGAGATAAAGAGAACAAGTAGTAAAAAAAAAAAAAAAAACATGCGATGGAAGGGTAAAGAGAGGGTAAGCCTCCAGTGTGTGTATGTGTGTGTGTGTGTGTGTGTGTATTGAGGGCTATAAATAGATCCAGCTGAGCAATGTAATGAAGTTAACATAGCGACAAGACTGAAGAGAGAGGAATTTTGTGTGAGGGTGAGGATGGTGGGTGACAGTATGCATGTGAGTCAGTGGGCTCACTGTATTTGTCTGTAAGTGTGCATGTCACTGTGTGTGTGTGTGTGTGTGAGATGAGATGAGAAGCCTTTAAAAGCCATATTAGCAAGTGCCTTGAAAGCCAAGTGGCAGCTTTTATGCTCCTTCATAACCACACACTTACACACAGATGCACACACACACAGACACACACAATCCAGACACACATACACTCATACACATTAAGCACGTTAGTCAGCTTTAATCACACAGCATGATAGTGTGTGCGCATATGTGTACGCTTCCACAAGGCTGCTTAATGTTAATAATAACGTACTCTTCCTCAGTAATAGATCTGTCATTCAGGACAATTAAAGGAATGCACACACACTTGCATACATACGCTTTTGAAGAACCTTTTCTTCCTCATAATACACACACACATAAACACACACACGGTGGAAAGATCATGTGTCATTATCAAGTCATCATGTTTCCAAATTGAGGAGTGTGTTTGCAGCGCTGTCACATTTCCTTTGGCATAGTCAAATTACACACACTGACACATGCACATATTCACGCACATTTCCCTTTGAATTGTGAAAATGTAATGCTTGTATTAAGGATTAGGTCACAAGCTGTCACATTTCCTCCCCAGTTATAATTAAGGGTTATGTAATACAATACTCCCAGAAACACTGCTAGGCTCACTCATTCACAAACACGTGCATATGAAGGTACACACTTTCACACACATCCGTGTGCCTAAGTGTGTGTTTGTCTCACACACACACTTGAAAATAGACGTGCTCATAAAGACGTGCACATGCACATGTTGAATAGAGAGAGCGGATGTAATGCATGCTGCCTCTGGGCAAGAGGAGCTTGTGAATTATTGAGATGACGCCCTGAAACAAGTGATCACACACAACCCTGCACACAAACACAAACAGAAAAACACACACATGTATTGTGATAGTATTGGATGTGCACCCTGGCCTTTTAGCACTAGTAAAACAAGCCTTCAGGTAACATGGAAAGCAAACAACCAATGATGCTGAAATTCCACATATACTCATTTACTGTATGAACAACACCATCCTTATGACACCAGGCCTAGAAGTGGGAAGTATAATCCATTAACGAGGGTAGCTTTCTACTGAAGGGCAGCATTGAGTGGAAAAAGCTCATGTTCCATTAAGGTACAGCTCATAATTTGCCACATACTGTACATCATGCACATAAGCATGGCTGAGCAGAAGCACTTGCTATACTCTTTAGAGCTAGCCAACAATTTAGGACCTTAATTTGAATTTGGGGCACCCCACTACTCAATGCTGTTATCTATTGTCAATGCTAACACACCCATTATCAATTTTATCAGTTGTAATTGTGTTGCTTACATCGTACCACTGTCAGCCTTGCATATTTTTACCCTTCCATAGTTTATAATCTTCCATGCCTCTCCTGGTTAAGATTCCCTCAGTGTCAATCATTCAGGAGGTTTTTGCCGCGAGATGAGCTATCTGCAGAGGTCTCTTCCTCCCCAAAACAATCGGCTCCAGTGATTACATCTGGTAAACAGGTATCAGGTAAACAGGTAACCCAATGAAGTGATACAGACACATCTTTAGTGAGAAGATTAATCAAAATTAGGTCCTGCAGTTTTGGGCTTTCCCTATTTATTTTTGTCAATTACTATGGTCAGTGTAATTAGTTTCATGGTGCCTGTATTCAGCTGATCAGCATGATGTTTTCAAACACATTGCAAAGATGTAGAATTCCTTGAACTTTTATTTAAATCTGACTTGTGATGTCTCTGAAATCACCTGACACCCGGTACACCCTGACATACACGCTCTTCGCTGCATTGTGAACTTTGTGAAAGGAGTAAGAGATGGATAGATAGAAAGATGGATAGGTGTGAAGATAAATAGATAACTTGGGTTTTAGCCAGTGGGTGAGGCAGACAGAAATGTGAGGTTGGGGAACAAGGGTGGTGTAGTAGGCGGGGGGTGGGGGGTAGATGGATGAATAAATGGGATTTCAGTCTAGTTCTAAGCCATGGGAATATGAAGAAACGGAAGAAAAAAGATTAAATGAGACAGACATGGAAATAGAAAGAGACACGGACAGATAGATGATAATGGGGGGTTTTTACCTAGTTCAAAACCATGTCAATGACAGAGAGAGAGAGAAAGAGAGATGGATATGGGTAAATGATAATGGGATTTCTGCCTAGTTGTAAGCCATGGGACTAAGCTTCATGTTTGTTGTATACTGACTGACTGAAAGCTGCTTATAGTGCAATACACTGTACTAAGCTGAATGGTACATTAGTTATTTACAGTAAGCCTGCATATTACTGTGACACTGCACTGTAATAAGCAGTCTTAAATGTGATGTAGTATTGATAAACTTTCACAGTTTTCAACTTGTCAATTCGACTGCAGTCGCTGATATAAAATATATTTATGTTTAAACTTAGGTACCCCACACCCATTCTTTTATCCATCTAGACATCTTCTTCATACACATTTTTGTCTTTCATCCTTTTTGGTTTAATTTGTGTGCACTGTCTTCAGTGCAGGCCATTTCATGGTACAGCGTCTACCATCTTTTCCTGTGCAGCTTAAGGGCAAGCTATGACTAAGTGGTGAGGGACAACTGAAACAATGACAGGTTTATTGGCCTATTGCTATAGCAACTATACATTTACCCTGCTCATTCCTGTCACCCCCCTCTGCCATCAGAACACCTGTTATATTGTAACTCCAGCTGATGATCACAGAGCAAGTTACAACACATGCCCAACACTTGCTAGAATGCCTATTTAAAAAATAAAATTAAAATTTTAAAAAAGCCAAGGCTTTCCTTTTTGTTTCACAAAAAATGAATACACATAGAGTAACTTGCATTCAGTAAACCAGTAAGGCTTGATGTGAATGATTGCAGAGAGAATTGAGGTTTTTTTTTTAAAAAAAAAAAAAAAAAAAACTTTTTTATTCCTCTGTGCTCAGTTTTAGAGGTTAAAGCAGAAACTCTTCCACTGACCTTTTCTCCTAAAGTGTTGAATGAAACCTTTTGTTGATTGTCAGTGACCTTCCAGCTGCTCTACATCCAAATTCTCTCCCTCACCATATGTTCGAAGGGAGACAGGAAACTATATCATATATAGCAGGAAATTAAGAATCTTGAAAAATTATAATGTGGAGAATGTGCGGTACACGACTTGTTCATAAATCTTGTCAAATCGCAAATAGTTGAATGTCTGCGTGTCCTCTGTTGCTGAGGGTCTATAGATCTTGGAAGTGTGTGCATGTGTGTGTCTGTGCGCTGCCAGCCCTAGTCTGTGAGGTCACTGGCAAGGCAAAGAGGTATTTTACACACACACACACACACACACACAAATACACAAAAGAAAAAAAAACATAGAAAGAGAAGAATCATGGTTCATTTCAGAATTTATGGCTTTTGCTTTTGTGTGTGTGTGTTTGAGGTTAGAAGTTAGAGGACAGCCAATATCAACACTCCAGGAGGCCAGAACAACCGCTGATCCAGAGACGGCAGAGAGGGGGAGTCGAGACATTTTACAAACCTTTGTTGTATGATTACAGAGCACATTTTGGACCTTTCATGGGTCTTCTAAGACTAAGATGAAACTGCAATAAAATCTGCCGGCCTTTATATCTTTGTAACCACCCAGATAGCTCTGCAGCTGTAGCTGCTTTGTTTAAAATGTATTCAGCTTTTATTAGTTATTTCAGTATAAGCCCTGCTTTAATGGGGAATGCAAGTTCAACACCAGTCACTTGCATTCAGACTTACAGTATACATAGTCACTCTCTAGACCTTAATTCAGTTGATTTTCAGTTCACATGAAGGACAGTAAAAAAGAAAGAGAGAACTCTCCCTGTCTCTGTCTCCTCTCTCTACAAAAGAGAAATAAATTGCTTTTGAATCATTTAGCAGAAACAATGGCTAAACTTCATTTTCTCTCTCCTCTCTCAGATCCTTACTGTTAATAATTTTACACTATGTGTGTGTAGGGGGGAGTATACATCTATGTCTCTGTGTGCATCATTCTTGTGAAGAGCTCGCTTAGTGATCTAGTTATAAAGCAGATTTTAAGTTGATAAAAAGGGTTATTGTGCAGTGTGTCTGTTTTGTTTAAAGTAAGTGGAAGTAAAATGGTGTGAATAATTGATACTGATGATTACAGATATTCATAGATTATCAACCAGAACCTCTGTTACCTTCCTGAGAAGACATTTCTACTTGCACAAGTTCACATCTGTGAAGGAAAAGTTTTTACGTTAAGCTAATCAGCTTCTGGCTCCATCTCCATAATTACCTCACAAAATATGTGACTTGTATTTTTTTAACAAAACTCTTCACAAGAAAGTGAATAGATTCATGAAATGCCTTACTAAATGTAACTGAACTATATTTCAATAATTAGTATTACTAAATTGTGCAATTTTGATGTAATATTCAGTTTTATAAACATATTTGTCCTCTGTTGTAAGGTGAGTCTGTATGAAACATTTGAGCCATGGCCTAACTTGACCTGGCTTTGCCTTACCTGAAGTTGGTGAAAAATAATTCCATAAAGTCTACATAAAGTCCATCTTAAGTGTACAAATGGACATGCTAAATGGTTTGGATGCAAGGAAACTTGAAAAGAGTGGTGGCTTAATTGTTTTAAACAAGGAGAAATGTATCTGGGCTGTACTGAGCCAAAGTTCTATCACTTCATGCACACACACTCTCACACAAGCGCAGGCTTTTGTTTGCTGTTGGCATTCTCCAATTACGTTAATTAATGGTAGCTAGTTTCCTGTGTCTGGCTACACAGGGCTCATAGCCAATCAGAAATCGTAATGGTCTATAGTAATATCTGATCACTTGACAACACAAACACACTGTATATTTACTGTGTGTGTTACTTTATATTTGTGTGCTCTGATCCTTATGTTATTGTGTGCAACCTGTCACTTTGTGCATAGGTGAATGTGTGTTGCTGTGACAGTACTTGACTGCGCATTTTTTTGCGCCTGTGTTTCTTTGTATATGTGTGTGTATATGTGTTTGTGTCTTTTTGTATGTAGTGAGTGTGCGTGAACGGAAAGGTAGGATTACCAGCTTGTTGTTGCGAGACAGGGTAGCATTACTTGAGAGAAACAGGGGAAGGAGGAGAGTAAAGACAGGAGGTGTGACAGGAGCTGAGACAGAGAAACAAAGAGATAGATGGTGTGACAGTGAGTGGGAAGAAGTAAAGTTGACACTGAAATTAGAAATTAGAAAAATTTGAAATTTGAGAGGAAATGTGAAGAAAAGGGAGATTGAGAAATGGTGCTTTACAGGTATCATCCTCAGAAGATGCTTTAGCTGTGCTAATGCAGGACAAAAAAAATATGAAAAGGGACCTCTGCAGTGATGACCACTTAAGAAAAAAAGACAGAAAGTGAGATAAAGGCTGAGGAAGTGCTCCTCTTGTTTCCTTAGACTGATATGATCAACAAGGTAGTATGTAGTTTCTCACTTACCTCTTATTTAATGAACTCCATGTAACAAACACTGTACTGTGGTTTTGAATTAGATTACCAGTGATTACAGAAGGTCTATATTGTCACTTTTGGGCCTACTTTAATTAGGAAGAGTGACAACAAAATGGTATAGTGTAACATTACTACCTCTTCCTCTCCACTGAAACAAAGCAAGGAGAGAGGAAGTGGTTCAAAAACTCTGTCCTTGCACATCATCTCTGGGCACCCACTTAAAACAAGTTTCCAATGGTTTGCTAAAAAGCAGGCATCATAGTGTTCTACCAAGCAACGTCTAATGTGGTGTGTTGTTTTTAAGAGGACAGTTTGTTGAAGTTCTAAACCATAAGTATTATTCTGAATAATTAAAAGAAGAAGAAGAAGAAGAAAAAATAATAAATAAATAAATAAATAAAGTCAATCACAGACAAACAACTCATAACTTCTTGAATCCCTTGCCAAAGTTCAGAAAAATGATCAAACACATGTTGCTTTTGGTTACAAACTACCATCATTCTAGAACCAAATAAAATGTTGAGAATGATGACCATACCTGAATATCATATTCTGTAGTGTCATGTAACTCAGAGATGTCTCTTACAGTATAGGAAAAGACAGAGGAAAGAGATCTATACTTAGTGTGTGTTGACAGCTTTCTGTCTGGCTGCTGCAAAAGGTTAATCTTGTTGTATTGAAATATTAAATGGATAGAAACTCTGCTCTGAAGAGAAATATGGATAACAAAATTACATATGACATATTGACCACTCTCTTCTCTTCTCTTCTCTTCTCTTCTCTTCTCTTCTCTTGTTAAATAATTGGAAAATACAGCAGAGTAGAGTAGAATGATGTTTACTCTGGTGTTACTTTTAAGGTTATTAATAAGACTAATATTAAAGGTGCTATATGTCTGCTGTTGCTACATAACCAACATTAGCGCTGACATCTATTCACTTAAAGCAAAGTGGTATGCTTTGTGAGAGTGTGAGAGGAAGGGGCATTGGGGGTGGGAGTGATAGAAACAGAAGCAAGACAAGAGCTAACATCGGAGTGATTTTCCACTCTTGAGGATGGCTCTTGGCAAGTAAATGAATTAAGTTTGATGTTGAACTTTCAGCGTTTCTGCTAGACTAGTGAAAGTTGTTAATGTAAACGTTGGCTATGTAATCACCTGATTCAGAGCTGGCAAATAGCAGCAATTATCATTTTGTAGTTTAGCCTAGACTTGTTTTTATGCTGTTCTCATGTAACCCAGATCAGCATTTTGCAGAAATGGTGTAATGTCAACTGTCCTTCATTGGTGTGCAGTGGCTATAAAAAATCACCAACTCTAAGCACCTAGTCTGAATTGCAGTCACCCAAAAAACTACATGAACAAATGAAAAGGAAAACCCAAACTTTTATCAATGACATGAGTGCAGCAGGATGAATATTAAATTGTCTGATTGGATCATGATATACTAAAAGGAAGAGAAGAAGACAACTACACAACAAGAGAAAGGAACCAAATTTTTGAAAAAAAACAAACAAAAAAAAAAAAACCGCTAATCCTTGACATGTTAATAGTTAGCATCACCCTGCTTTATGCCAGTTTTATAGAGCACAGTGTAGGCATGTTAGGAACTGTTGAGTTCTGCCTATTATTAGCAGAATGTTACTTGGGTTCCATTTGCATTGCTCAAGGTTTGTTTGTTAGAACAGAAGACTATGGTTTGTAGGTTTTTAGGATTTTCCAGTTATACATGTTGCCCTTCCTCTATCCTAACTCCACACTCATGAAATTTGGAAGTTTGCAGTCATACTCCCTACTCACTCTACTCAAGTATAAATATTATTGCAAAGAATAACAGAGTATGGCATTATTAAAATAAGGTGGGAAAAAAGCCTTTGGGTTATTAATGTTTGTTTATATTTGGCTGTGAACTGGCATCTGTCTGAGTGAAATGAATGCAGAGTGAAGCAATAAATGTGGAGACGGCTGGTTTCCTGAGCTTTATGCTAATCAGCCATCACTTATAAATTCAACACACTGCCACTGTCTGCTCAATGTCACCCCCCAACACTCACACCTACACACACAACAAACATACAAATATAAGCACACATAAACATGCTCACTATCTCTACTGTACATCCCTTTCTCTATCTATGTCTCTATTGCTGTTTGTCCTTCATTTGTCAGTCTGTTTATGGTAATAAAAATGTTTTTATGTGTTAATCCATTAAACAAATAAATTGACCAGTTACTAACAGTTAGCATACTGTACCACAAACCTGAGAGGTTACCTAAGCAATTAGGCTCCAGACAATGATTTGTCATATCATTAAAAGAAAGAACTTCTTCCCAAATTGTTTCCAGGAGCAAGTGACAAGATTCAGGTGAATCAATAGTGGAGCATTAGCATATGAGTAAAAAGTCTCTAACACATGTGGGTACACGTGTGTACAAACGTGGTGTGATTACCAGTAAGCATCACTTCTGCAGATCCTAGGGACACCTGGCAGTCAGAGTCACAGCAGCCATAACACACACAAACACTCACACGCAGAGTTACACTTAATATCCAAACAGCTGTTTCTTGCTTGTGACATGATCACACCTGCAGGTGAGATACAGAAGTGACAAGTGAGAGTGATCTCTGTCTCCTGAAAAGGTGAGATCGTAGAAAGAGCAATGTGTGACTGAAGTGTGTGCTTTGCGTGTGCTTGTGTAGCTGTGAGTGTGTGTGTGCATGTATGTCTGTTTGTCTGCATGTTTGCACATTTATCTGTAATTGTGTGTCTGTCTCTTTAAGTTAACTTTTTTCCAGATGTGTGTGTTGCTCTTTGTGTTTGGATGTATAGTGCAGTCATCTACATGTCATGGTCATCTGATTGTATTGGTTTAAAATACATTCAAATACAGCCAGAACCATCTGGACTAAAATGTTTTGGAATATCAGTATATCCTCACTCTACCACTGTACCAAGCCCTTCATCTGTTTCTTTTTTTTTTTTTTTTAAGTTATTATGTATAAAATGTACCTTCTTTTTTCATCAACACCCCCACTTGCACAGCAATACTACAGCTTAATAAATTAAATGACTGTTGACTCCAAGTCCCATATCTTCATCCAAAATTGGCTGTAAAAATAAAACACAACCACATGTTTATTTTGTAATGTTTATATAACTACCCTGAAACTGTCATCTATTATAAATAGTTTTCAAACAGACTCTGTTTTGCATTTATCATCAAAGCTCAGGAAGAATCTAAATATATGAATGAAGTTTACCTGTACATTAAAAATATGTATGTCTATAATACTTTCTAGAGATAAAAATAGGATTTCGTGTGCAAACATCCATATATCTATAGAACATAAGGATATTGGGGATAAAATTTACTGATTTAGAATATAGTCTTCCTAAAATGGTGAGATGTCATCAGTTAAACAAAGCAACATTTAAATAATAATTCTAAACAAATATTTTTTTTGGCAATTTCCCTCTCATAACAGTTCCAGTAATATGCAAATATGAAGAGTATGTGACATAAGTAAAATAATCTAACTAGAGAAACATGTCTCTCATTAATCATTTGTTTGGGCAAAACTATTTAATGGTTTTAAGACTTTGTAGATCAAAAGACACACACTGCCTAACTGCTGTAACCTTGCAACAATGTAGCAACCCTGTGTGTGCTTCTGTTAGCTTGTTTTGTTGCTCTCTTAGCATACAACACTGTATACGCATTAATGTGAATGCGTGTGTGCTGACTACAGTAAAGTGCAAGTGGCACCCCATCCTTCACACTGACCCCCCCAGCACAAACACACACACACACACACCACGCACAAACACACACCTCTGTGTAAGCACCAACTGTCCCTATAATGAAGTTTAATGACTGTAATGCTGGGCCAACACAGAGAGGGGGGGGGGGGGGTTGCCAAAAAGTACAACAACATTACCTGTCTGAGACTTAGGAATGGTTGTGTATACAGGAAATAATAAGGTTTGCAAACTACAGCATCTGATGTAACTATCTCTCTCCACCTACACCACCACTATGCCAGTGAATGTCAGCATAAGGAAATCACATTGCAGTAGGAGGAGATGAAGTCAGCTGAAGGAGCAGCCATCAAAAAGTTATTTACAGCACTTTATCAGACAGTACTAATTGATTTCATTTACCACTGTTAAGTGTGTACAATTGATATTTTTCCTTAACTCATCTCAGTTACCTTCTGATTTTACAGATAGGCGTATAATTAGTTTGTTACATCTCATTTGATAATTTCTGATGTCACCATCAATCTCAGCAATGGGCTAAAGAGTCCCCTATGGCTTGCTGCTGCACAATCAGCAGTTCAGAAACCAAATTGCACCAACAACAATATGTTAGGAAACTAAATTACTGAAAGGTGAGCTCCACAATGGGGAGCCTGCTATTTAGTTGTTACACTGTGGACACAGAAGAGACAAAGGAGGATGATAAAGACTCCCTTGCAGTAACATTCAGCCACATCTCACAATGATGCTAATTAAATGAGCATCAATCAACAGGTTAATCACCTAGGTTACAATCTAAAACACTGGAGTACAACATATGGCGTGATCATAATCAAAGGTTTATGTTCAGTTGTCTCAGTAATAATAAAAGCCTTGTTACAGGAGCTAATCTGAGTTATAGCTTGCTTGGCAAAAATGAAAATGTAGGTGAGAGAAAACCCAGAGCATTAAATAACAAGGAAAAAGTAATAAACTGCAAAAGTGCAAATACATGAAAAGAGCCAGAACACAGAGAACAACTGACTCTGTTAATACACCACTTAAGATGAACAGAGCTGGGTCCAAAATGCCGGCAGCGTGGCAGCAACAAGCTGCAGTAGAGCGGCTAAAAAAAACATTTGAAAGTAGTGAAATTGGCTCCAGGCTCTGGAAGGGACAGCAAAAGCTGCATCTATTTCTTATGTATCAGCCGGTGACAGGCAACAGAGGTCATGATTGGTATTCCGGTCCGTGATGTTTTGAATTTATGCATAGGTATGACTTCTTTAAGAATGTGTGTGTGTGTGTGTGTGTGTGTGTGTGTGTGTATGAATAAGTCAATCCCTCAAAATGATTGAGCTGCGGCGGCAGGTAGCAGTGATGGTGATGGATGAATTAGTCGATGTAGAGACTGTTAACTAATTTCTGTCAAACTGGACAGCCTTAAAAATGAGAGGAGATAAGACAAAAGGAGTATTTTTCCTTTAAACTTTGAAAAAAATATTATGATATATGCAAAATATATTTAAGCAAAAGATCCATGTGACAGATTTTCTCCTTGTTGAAGGAAGGTTGACGAGGAAAAAAAAAAATCATGCTTTCAGATGTTGGCACTGCTCACTGATTTTGATCATGATTATGATAATTATTTAACTCATTTTTTTGCACACATTCAGTCATTTGATTTGTGCAATTTTGATGTGACCTATGTTGTCATATACTATAAACTGCTTAAACAATGGGATTTTGCATGATGTCTGCACAGATTTACCTCTGCACAGTGTCTGTTTTGGAGATTGGAAATGGAGATGTAGAGAAATAGGTGTTCAGCAAAGACAGCAAGATGTACAGCGACTGTACAAAAAGCAAAAAAGAAAGAGACAAAGAAGGAAGATAAAAGGAATCTGCTTTTCATGCCCTTCTGCCTTTCCTTTCTTCTGTCCTGGTTAGAGGCTATACTTGTGTTGAGGCCAGGTTAAACAGCAAATCCCACTGGAAGCAGTGTGGGTGTATGCTGCTAAAAGCAGTCTGTTCTCCATGCTGTCCACTTCTCTCATCAGTTTGAGAGACCTTTTGTTGTTGTTGTTTTTTATTTTATTATTTTTCATACAGAGGATGCTCCTGTCTTGCAGAGCATTAAATGAGAAACTGAATGTCAAACATCATTCACCACTTTAACCCAATGCCACTATATTCTTTCATTCCTCTATCTATTCCTTCTCTCAATGTGTCTCCATTTCACATCTGTTTATTGTACAACAGACTACTGTGGCTGGCCCAGTGCCTTCATTAACAAGCAACCTACATTGTTTCATCTCCACACATGTGGACGTAATGTTTTACCCAATTACACACACACAAGCTTTTTCCCTGTTTGTATTCATTAAATCGAAACTTTTCATGCTGTGAGAGAAATTAGTTTTTCATATTGGTTTTGGTAGGAACATGTCATGCAACACAATAAATGAAATTCAAAGTCACATCATAATCACTTAACAAATTGCAACACCATATGAACATGCATCAATTCATAAAACCAGGAATAGAGGCAAGAGCTTGTTGTGGAGAATATTAGCTGATCATTAGTGAAACTTTACAGTTGTCACTGTGGCAGAAGACATGATACTATTTTGTATGGGTATCTCATTGCAGTGTGGATAAATAAATCCTTGATCACAAATGTTTAAACTGCTTGATGGGTTTCTTATGTCCCAGACAACAGTTGTACACACAGTCCATTTTAATAGAATATCAATCCCATTTTACATGTAAAAAATAGATTGTTGTAAAATGATGCAGCTGAAAGCTGTTCTGGGTGGTTAAAACATTGGAACCTATTGCTGAATAACTTCTTTTTCTATGGAAAAAATCCTAGAAACTACCAAATACACATTATTCACTTCATTGTGACATCCATATTTTCTTGCTTTTTATCTTCAAGGTTTGTGACACAGCATGTGGAACAACTGCCTTGTGAAGTAGCTGAAAAAACTCTAGAAAATGTGGGCTGCTAATATGAAGTATAGAGATTCTGTTGCACAGTAGATTGGCTAAAACATGCCAGTCACAAGTATGGTCCTGTATATCTTTTCCTCTGTATTTTATAGCTGACGCCTGTGATAACTTGTGACCTTAGTTGGAAGTGACTGCTCCTCTCTAATAGCTCTCCTTCCACTACAAATGCTCTGCCTCATTTTCAGATGTTTGACCTTAGAAATTTAAATCTGATGGTCATTTTATGGCATTCCTGCTTTATAGGATTGTTATGAGAAATATTGGGATCAGATGAATAGAGAGCAAGAGGAAGATGAGAGAGGTAGGGGAAGAGAAATGTAGTAGCGATGGCTGAAGAGAGTGGATGGTTGATGACAGTGAAGGAGAGATTAACTCAAAGTCAAATGGTGGTGTGGAGGACACAGTATGCCCCAATTTGACTGTACTCATAAAAATAATTTGTCTGTAATTTTCTGATGGATAACCTTACCTCTCCTTTTTTATGGTGTTATTTCGGTTTTATTTGATATTACTATTAAACATCAGAAGGGTGAGTTGTGGCAAGAGACACAACTTACTACTTATGTCACTTCATTCTAACTATGGTGGAGATGAATACATGAAATTTTGTTAATTAACCAAAAGTTCAAATATAATGATGCAAAACTTATTACTTCATCCAAAAAAAAAAAAAAAAAAAAATACTGTTTTAAAATTTCCTTACTAAAAAGTATGGTTGGATAGGTGCTATTTTTCATGATTATAAGTGACCTTTTGTCAGATTTAATCCCTGTTAATACAAGTAATGAACCTTCCAAAGCTGTCACTTGTCACTTTCACACTTACATGCATATAAACACACATTTATACTGCCAGTCACTCAGCTCCTACCTGCATTTTCACAAAACAGAGAATAACCAAAAACAAAGATTTGGACAAAAACAGAAAAGTGAGATAATGGAGCATTTAAACATTGAGAAACAGACCTTTACTTAAATGCGTGATAGGCTAAAAGACTGAAAGAAGAACCAGAAGAGAGAGACAGATGATCACCACGAGACAGGCTAATGCGAAATGTTAGTTCACACCTCTGCATAAAGAACTCACACATTGACGCAGCTGTGTGTTTGATAGATGACCTTAGGGGAGGTGATGATTAACACTGAAGTGTGCACGTGTGATATGTATGTGTGCGTATGATCTCACAAGGGTGGAAAGGTGAGAAATGGTGAGGATATTTATTGGTCAACAGCTCTGGAAAGGTTTATTTTGAGGTTAAGGTTAATGCTGGTTAAAGGTTGAGTGAAATGACATTAGAGGACAGGGAATACGGTGAATAGAAGGTCTTCACAAAGGCAGATATACATGTGTGTGTTTTTGTGTGTGTGTGTGACTTGACATTCACTGACACCCTCCCATTGCACACACGCTCACAAAATGTCAGTTGAACAAGGGAACAATTAGCACTAACGATTTTCACCCAAAAGTCAAGAATCTATCAATAAAAACCAAATAGGTATTTAAAATGACTTTGAGTATGAGTGTGTGGAAAGGAGTATATGTTTTTGGTGCACTTGCATTTGCGTGAGTGGGTGTGTTTCAGATGTGGTGATAAAAATACCTGTGCTTGTCAGCCTTAATTAACTTTGTCCTCATGTGGCTCCTGTAGCAATCGATGGCAATAAGACAGAGAATGACTGATAAACAGGCAGTGAGAGACTGATGACAGCGAAGGGAAGTGAGACAGAGAGGGACGAGTGCAGATAAAGAGCAGAAGACAGATAAAGAGTCACAGACAAACAGAGCTAAAAGATGCCAACAAAACTGAGAATGAATGAGATAAAAAGTGATGGAGATACAGACAGAGTGGAACTGAGGGAGGGATAGACACAGAGAGAGAGGTGCCTGTCAACTGTGTGATAATCCTCCTCTCATTAGTACTCAATCAGATTACTTGCAACAGATTCTGGTAATTAACTGTTGAGCATTAATCAGATTGGCCTAACCAGATTAGAGTTGTAAACAGATTAGAGAGGGATTACCAGGGCGTTCTGCACAGAAGATGTGAATTTTTCCACTCTGTATTCTGTTGCACTACAGTGTCCTTGCTTTTCATTAGGCTAATCTAAGGCTGTCTAATCTGCCAGTCAGTCTAAACACCTGGGAATCATACTTAAAACATCTCCATGAGGGCCTGTACATATACACTTACAGGTGATGGATAAATGTTTGTAGCATGGCTACTGAAAAATCTGAATTCTGATTGACTGACAGATTTTGATTAAATTCTACATACAAGGTACTTGGTGACAGAGATACAGATGCAACTTGTATAGATATTGAGTAAATTATAATTTATAAAATGATTTAAATAAAATCAAATAAAGTAGTCAGAGGCTATATCCATCCCCTCTTGAATTTAGCCGACAAAATAACCAAAGACTGGAAAAAAGTGATTCTGTTATTGTGAAGTAGCTTCAACCATGTTAACACAACAATTACGTGTTCCTCAACCTTTTAAAAAAGCAGCCTTATAATAACAGCCTGAGGGAGTGGTGGCATTTTGTCTGAGTGGAAATCAATGGGCTGCAATTAGATGGTCGATGCTGAATGCTCTGCACTGTAATAGGATGTAACATTATTGATGTATTTACTTTAAGGGTAACCTGTGTAGTTTTCATTGGAAATGAAGTTTTTCACGAAATTACAATTGTGGCCTCAGGGCCAAACAAACACACTCAATGAATATGCAGCATTTGTAGTTTTGACAATACTTAAATGCTTTGTTTACGTTTGTTTGCAGTCTTCTTCTCCTCCTCCTTGACTGATACATGCAACTTTTAACATCCACCAGCTTTAAGTATGGATAACCACTCTGCAATTGGCAGGATGCTCATCAAAACTTTCCTCTACAGTGACTCTAGTGGTCAAATCTCCACAGGGTACCTTTAAAACTGGCCATAGTAGTGTACATCCACCCCTACACACGATCATTTACACACATTTACACTGGAGACAAACAAGTGGCATTTTGTGTTTCGGTGCATGTGAATGTGTGTGTGTGTGTGTGTCCTATTATGTGTCTTTACTAATTTTTACTATCCATACAGAATTAATGCTGTCACCCTGATGTCAGCATCCCGTGATGAATATTCATCACTGTTTTGGAAGAGTAGAAGTCCTCGGATATTTTTTTATACACAGGACATATAGATACATATGCATATAGCCCCCCCCCAAGATGAAAGCTGCAGTACCTTCAGAGTTGCAGAGACTGACACTTAAACTGTTCTTAATCAAACACACACATGCGCAAACATTTGGATTCAGTTCACCAACTAACCAGCTCTCTTTTCCCTTTGTTTCTTTCTCCTCTGTAATTCCTGTTTCTCGTCTGAGTGATTCATTTCTCCATTTCTCCTTTCTCTTGCTCTCTCTGGGACATGTTCCATCTATGACGCATGTTCACGAACTGTGTCACAGCAAGTAAATGTCTGTGTGTGTGTATGTGGTGAGCAGATATATAATGGCTGACATTAGTCTTGACAACACATGCCTCACCACTCCTTTTAACCACAAAGGTCAGACATGAAAGGCCACATATAATGCTTGTTACTGTAATGCACATGCATGGACACACAAAGTCATCTTTTCATCAGCTTTCATCTTTGAGCTTAGTTTTCCTCTGTCCCCTTCTTTAACTTTGTTTGTCTGATTTTGTCCTCCCTTTTTCTTGCCCTTATCCACTCATTCCTCCCTCCCCTGTCTCCTCACTTCTTCCCTCAGCTCCACTCTACATTTATCTCCATTAACTCTTTTCCTCTTTTGTTTGCTCTCCCCACTTGTCTTCCCTTACTCTCCTGCTCCTCCACCACTTCCTTGTCCTCGCCTCCCCTGCTCATCTCTGGTCTGTCCTCTTCCTGTCATGCTCGTCCTTTACTTTTCCCTTTTCCCATCCTTCACTTTCCTGCCTCTTCTCACTCCCTCGCTTTCCTTTTCTCCTTCTTTTTTTGATGACCTATTCTTCTCAAAAGAAACTCATCTTCCACATCATCCACCATCATTTCCTCCTCTCCTCTCCCTAGATACTTAGTTCCCATTGGTCCATTAAGTCAGTTGAGTCTGCAAGTCCTTTAGCCCCTTCATAAGCAGCTTTTACAAGTTGGCTGCCTGGCTGTGGACCACTGAAGGATAGAATTGAATGGCACCAAGGCCCACTGGATTTATCCCTTCCTCATATTCATAGCCAGGAGATCCTGGCCCAACACACACAGAGGCTTTTCTTCACAGCTCTGTTTTACTTGAAAGAATTTCTACCCTTTTGTTTATCACTCTTATTGGCTGCTGTGATTGGGATGAAGCACTGCAGGTGATAACATTGGCTGAGTTTTAGCATGAGTGTACAAATTGTTCCAAGAAGTACACACAACAGTCTGCTTCTTTTTCTCCCCCAGCTGCTTCAAATATGCCCATAGGGCAAATTTTCAAGAACACAGGATGAAGAATGAATGAATGAATGCCAACCATCTTATCATCATCATTTTTTCATTGTTTTAGTTCTATTTTATGAACAATTCTGAAGTCAGGAGAGACTGAATAAATTCTAAAATTTAATTTTGTGTCTCTGTACCTCTAGTAGCAGACACCTGCTTGTCATGGTGCAGTGGGAAACAGTACTTTGAAATGAAAGTACTTTTCCTGACACACTTGACACACACTCACAATTCAATCAGTGTACCAGTGGTCCACTTTTTGGCCACAACTGTCCAGTTTGAAACCACTTAAGGGTATGACTTTTGAATTTTGTCATTTATACCTCAAAGGTTGAAAAAAGATGTAATTATTTCTTATCACAAATGTCCTGGCTGAGTGACAAGTGTTGCTGTGGTGGCTGCAGTTGAAAATGCAGATTGTATGACATGCTTTAGCCCATAAAGACGTCTTTCCCATACGTAAATCACATGTCCTGTTCAGAAGAAGTGGCTATATAACTGTCACAATTCAAATCTCAATAATAAGATTTTAAAATTCTCGAGGAGTCATATCAGTCTATTGTTTTCTATGAGATAAAAAATGTGATACACAGAAATGTTTCTGATTTATACTCCAGGTGAACTTTTGTTTACCCACACAATATGCAGTTCTCCGTAACACATCCATGATTTTAGATAATTGCAGTTTATTAAGCAGTGTAGCCTGAGATGCACATGTATGTGTGTGTGCGTGTGTGTGGGTTTAGCATTTCCTGCATGCTGCTCTTCCATTTCCGTCTGGGCTGTTCGACTTCCTTTCTGAGAGCTCTTTCCTTTCTTTTTGTCTGTCTCTGTCTCTCTCAGTGGTATGGTGACCATTTGAAATTGCTCTTCACACTTCCCTGAATCTGCTGCCACAAGTACACACACACACACACACACACACTCAGAGAGACTGAGTGCAATGACCCCCACACACACACATCCATGCGCACACACTTTGACATGAATCACAGTCACAAACTTCACATCCACAGTTCCCTAACCCTTATTCTTCTTTCACTGGATCTTTCGGTCAATCCTTCCTCTCTCCTTCTCCTCATGGAGAGACTGCAAATGCAACGGATAGAGAGAGTGAGGGAGAGAGATAACGAAATTGGAGAGGGGTGAGTTTCAATGATAGAAAAGGAGAAAGGGAGAAAGAGAAGGACAAACCATAATAGCAAAGGAGAAAAAGCTGGAATGGAAAATGGTATATTTCATTTCATCTGCTGGTAGCTGCAGAAGCCACCATAATCACAGTCTTCACCAAGCAGAACTGCCAAGTACACTGTAAGAAATTATTTGGAATGTAACATCCTGACCTGAACATTGTTTTGAGAAAGGTTCATGTTAGCTACATGTCTGACTGACATTAGAGGTTTAAAAATGAATAAAAGAAGAAAAATCATTTTGTCATTGGAGATTACTTTAAATGTAAAATAAACGATAATGATAATGATAAATATCCATAATTAATGGAGTGTCTTATCACTAAAGCTAAAACTAAAACAAACAATGTTTGTATTAGATTTAAGATTTAGTATTTTAAAGACCTACATCCCACTACATGAAAAAGTCTTTGAACTGAGAGTTAACCATCAGCTGTAGATGAAATAGCACAGATAGCTATGAAGCACCAGGAAATCAATGTTTACTGTAAGATGTAAAGATACTGATATGAGATAACACAACCATAAAAGTTATGGTGAATCTGGTAAGGGACTGATCTCAACTGCAAGTGAATATAGTTAGAAAATGTTAACAGTGATAGTTTTTGCCAATTTTTGAGAGACATTTACCTCTTGACTGTTTCTGCATGGGAATAAATGCAAGCCTGCAGAATCTGTCTTTCACCCATTGTCTATCTCTTTCTCTCACATGTTCAAAAAGTGTCACAGACACATGATATAGTTAACTGACAGGAAGCATGTGATTTATATGAAATTATTAGCTACGACGTGTTTCCCTGTCTTCCCATTTAATTACACCTATGGAAAAGTGCAAGGAAAATTGAATGGATGAAAAGAGAAACTAAAGACAAAACAAAAGGGGAGGAAAGCTAATATAGGGGGGTATAGAGGAAGAAATTGAGAAAAAGAGGCAGACAGATAGAAAGAGAAAGGGGGATATTGGGTCCCAGCAAGTTGGGTTGGGGGGGTTAGTGGCAGAGGAGAGAGATGGTAGTCAGACCATATCTGGGGAAATGTGACTCCACTGACCCAATGACAGGGACATCAATCAACAAGCGGTGTGTGTGTGTGGGGTGGGGGGTATTGAGGATTATTCTGCCAGGGGAAGATAAAATTCTGTAAACACTCCATGGACAAGGACAAACTCAGAGGTAACTTAATCACAATTACAAAAACTGCTACAAAGCTTTGTCATGTTGGGCTGAATTCCAATTAGCTGCATTAGTCAGCGATTAAAGAGGTCTGGCAGTCAGCACTTTGATATGCGAAAGTTTAAAGCAAAATGAAACAACTAAGAGAGTTTTAAAGAGAACAAATGCTCCACAGCTATGGGGGAATTGGTCCGAAGATGGTCTAAGTGTTGTAGTGTGTCAGCAGAAGCAGTTTTTTAAAGCATGACACCATACACCAGACACAGACAACTGGATCAACTAAGAACAGAAGTCACAAAACAGTTTTAGACAGAGTTTAAGCAACACCTTACATTTTAATACAGTGCATCGATATCATGGTCTAAAAAAGCTGAGCTGCAACAACACCTCTTTGACACAGTCTCAACAAATGTATTCATTATAGGTTTTCTTGCAGCCAGTTTCTTGCGGGCCTATTGCACTGAGTTTCATAATATTGTAAGGTGTCGGCCTTACTCTCTCCAGTCGCTGTCCCAATAATTGGCATCCATCTAACTCTGTAAATTGTGTATTACACCAGAAATACAGCAAGCTTTCAGGAGACTGGCTCAATTGTCAGATCACCCAAAATGACTTGAAACATAGCATAGTTCATGGCTAAGTTCAAAACATTAACAGTGTGTAGGCCCATTTGGAGCCACTGTAATAAAATCAGGCAGCGTACGTCTAAATTAGACACCACCAAAGTCATCCACATGTCCCCGGTAAATCATCAGCAAGATGTGCTGTATGCTAATTAAAATGAAATTGATCATACTGTGAGTGACAGCAGGTGACTTCCATAACCCAAAAACTAAAGAACTGAAACTTCTTATCAGCTCAGCAGAGGTACTCCATCTATTCAGCTTTGCACACATGAAGTTGGATGAAAAATCAAACAAACAAATTATCAAAACTGAAGCAGAAAAATTAAGAAGTTACTTTACAGCTTGATCCTATATATTCCATAATGCAACTAATACCATTTTTTCATTTTTTCTTTGGCCATTTGAAACTGTCCTTTTGTTAAAAAATGTTTATTGTTAGGCAACCTGTTGTGTGTAGTAATAATGACAGAAAGTCAAAGGAGAAAGTCCAGTGATGTAGAGTGGAGACTGCTGTTTGCTTCCCATGTGAAACCAATAGTTTTTTTTTTTTTTTTTTTTAATTATTATCTGGTTTCTACAACCTTAAGCACAGTTTTATTATTGTAACCATGACAATGAAGGTTTACTAATCTTAAGGAGATACTTATTCTAATCCGTACCACTATCTCTTCCTAAACCATATGAAGCAGTCTTTGTACCTAAGCCTATCAAACCACAACCATTTCATGAGCTTAACTGTGTGTTTATTGTAACCTTGATGACCAAGGTCTGGTACACCTGCCACTATTGAAGTGCTATCTAGGAGATGCTCATATGGTTGCCTAGATAAGATGACTTGTTGCCCCATTCAGTAACACAGGCTTTCACTAATGCATTTGTAGTCTCTGAGCTCAAGCCCAGATAGTCCATCACTTTCACATCATCAGGTTTTTCCCTCTCAAACTTGACAAGGCTCCTCCAGAGCCACAGAGGACATTATACCACTGTTTTCACAGGCCGAGCAGTCCTCTCTATGTTTGGTAAATTGATATTTTATGTCTATTTTAACATTTTAGCATTTCGGTTTTAACATTAACACCAGCAAACAGGGACAGTGCAAGATGGGAGATAGAGAGACAGACAGAGAGAAGGGCAGTGAGAACGAGAGACAGAGACCACCAAATGAAACTCCATGCTCATGATGAATGCTCTGCTCAGAAATAGAAACCTCATCCCTCTCTCATCCTCTTCACCCTGTTATTTCTCCTCCTCACCAGTCCTCCCTTCCTTTCTTCCACATCTCATGGCATCTCTGTCTATATATCCGTCTGTATCCGTCTGTATCTCTCTCTCCCTCCGTATCTCTGACTCTCTGAACTCTCTCCCTCTCTCCCTCTTACAGATAGTGTGCCATCTGTGTGATCAATGGAATTCATTCTTTTCAGGAAATTCACCCATGATGGATTTTTTCTTTGCTGTGCTGTCTGTGTTTTTTCTTTCTTTTTTTTTGGAGGGGGTATAATTTGCTTCTGTGAATCAAAGCTTTGACTGAAGCAAAAGCAAACTGATGTTTTGATATTTTCCCGAAACATTAGTCATTTTTTGACATTTTGTATTTTAACAGTATACAGAGAAAGATAAACATGAGTAGAAAATATGTAAATTTTCGCTCGGAACAGCTTTGCTCAACAGAAGTTTGCATGTAAGCAATTTAGGTTTTTTTTTCTTTTTTTACAAACTTGGCAAAAACATGCCTCAGGTGCTAATGCAGGATAGATGTTGGCTTGGACCTGTTAAATGGCTGCCGCTGTCAGCAACAATTGTAAATGTCAGTTTAAAGAACGAAAAACCTAAGCAAGAAAAATAGGAGGACTGGCATAAAGAGGACCAAACAGATGGAGGGGAGCACAGAGTGAAGGTAGTTTGTTGACGATTGTCATACATTAAGGGAAATTGGGAGTAACAGAAAATCACAAATGACATCTTGGGGCCTTTTGACACCCTCTGCTTTGCTAATACGTGGCAGCCATAGCGTGCCATGCCAACGCTGCACCAGATCAAAATAAAACACAAAAGTACACAGAGAGAAAGTTAAATGGAGCTATGGATTATGAGTGTGTAAACATGCATGTATTCAAGTTCATGTTTCTGTGTGTTTTTATGAAATTATTTGCTGTTGCAGACATAGTGTCAGACACAGTGTCTGCAATGGCCGGTCTCACCGACCTTGTCTAAACATACACGCACCAGCAGACAGATACTCAAAACTGATATGAAAGATAGACCCAACTGTGTGTGTGTGTGTGTGTGTGTGTGTGTGTGTGTGTGTTTGTGTGTATGTATGCGCGTGCACCTGTCTCTAATTAAATATAAAAATCTGAGTTAATATTTAACCAACACAATATCAAGCAGCACTGATACCATTATCACTTTTGGTATCTCTCTTTTTATTTCATACCCATCTGGCTTTGCTTCTCGCTGTCTTTCTTCCTTTCTCTTTCTTCCTGTCCTACACGCTCCACTGTGTTCTGATTATTGGCTGTGTGTGTGTGTGTACTTGGAAATAGAGCAGGATGGGCATTTTTTGGGGGAAAAAAGATCACAGATGGGCCTTGTCAAATCTCAGTACATCTGGCTTTGTTCCTGTCCAGTTTTACACACACACACACACACACACACACACACACACACACACAGGCACATCTATATATACAGTATTCCTTACCTTGCTTCAGTCATGATCACATTTACACAAGTATGCATATATGCACATATACATTTCTGCACTTCTTGTACAACCACATAAACTTACTTAACCATGTATGCAGACACAGACTCACTAGAGCACTCATACATTTTGACATGCATATACTTAGAAACATTTGCTCTCTCTCTCTCTCTCTCTCTCTCTCTCTCTCTCACACACACACACACACACACACACACACACACATACACACACACATTGTGCAGCAGGACACAGCGGGAATGGACTCCTGTTGTGGTTGATGGATGCCAAAGTAATGATGCCAGAGAATCTGGACCATGCCAGGTTCAATGGTAGCCAATGGCACACCGGTGTTAGAACACCAGATTTTCAAAGGGCCAACCCTGATTTGTAATATAGCGCTGCCTTTTGAGCTGAGGTTGGGCTGTCTCTCATGTCAAAGTTATATTTCTAATGTCCTCACAGAATATATCCTAAGGACTTCTAACAGATGCAATTACATACTAATTAAGTTCACAGTGATGCTCTCATGAAAAATTTCTAATGGTGACAACAGTCAAGGCTTACGTTTTCAGATTACTCACATAACAAAGGGCCGAATGTGAACAAGTTAATAAAAGATACAACAAAACATCCTACTCAGCTGTGTGTTAAAAAAACAATCACGATAATGGATAAATGTAATGTAAATGTGTAGCACAATGTTAATTGTATATATAATAATTTAATCTATGGGTCAGTTTTTGCCTGCATGACAAAGCTCTCTCTCTCTCTCTCTCTCTCTCTCTCTCTCTCTCTCTCTCTGTGTGTGTGTGTGTGTGTGTGTGTGTGTCTGTATGTGTGTGTCTGTATGTGTGTGTGTCAGCTGTTCAAGGTCCCTGTCCGGGATTGGGACATATGCTTCAAAAGACTCCTGTGGACACACACACACACACACACACACACACACACACACACACAGGCCTTTGCACCTCAAGGACACCCATGATAATGGGAAAAGAATATAAGGAAAAAAAAACAAACCCTGAACCTAATCTGCTGATGTGTTCTGACCACATGACCAATCTGTCAGTCAACAGCGGATGGTTACAAACCACATTAGAAAATTCACTCTAGCTACATTTCAACCAGCACTTTTTTCTTTTTTTGCATGTGTCTCTCAACCTCAATGGATGGTAGGCTTCAAAAAATGAAGTGCTAGCCTTGCGTGACCCCCATGCTGCAGGCATTAATTTGAATAATGTCGACCTCTAATACTATATGAAGTTTGGCACTAAATATTAAGTACTGAAGAAACTGTATATTTTAACCTCATATTAATATGAGAGAGAGGTGATTTTATTTTTCTTATTCTGGAAGTCCCAAACAAGTTAGCCTAACCATTAACTGAAGGTGTCTTAGAATCTTAAAGCAGTGACAGCACATAACACTCATGATAGTCAGATAAACACAGAAACAGATATTTTTTTTTCTCTCCTCCTTACTCTCATTTTTCCCCTTGTCTGTAGCCATCCAACTCCTAAAAATGACATTCATACACAAATGCGTATTTGCATATCTGTCACACTTAGATTGTGACTGAAATCACTGTAAACTTTTTCTGTATTAAACTAGAACACAATCTTTCCCTAACCTTAAGCTAGTGCTGTGAGTTAAAACAGTTAAATAATACTGTCATCATTACAAATGGATATTGTAGGACTAGGGAGGATATTTTCATGGAGAAAAAATATGTTGTCCATGAACATTTTACTGATACACCTGGCATCTGTGCATTCGTGACTTGCCAAATATGTCAATTAATATATCATCATTATGTTAATAGAAAATATAACCTTGTTGCAATTGCATTTACTCAGTTTTGTTGTATATGAACGTAATTGTTAGGAGACAGAGTTGCAGCCATCTCAACTGTCACTCCAAAGCTCTATTCACATTGTACAGTACGCAATGTTAGTGCAGGAGGACATATCCATCTTCTCAAAAAGTTTACTTGGATTCTTCTGGGACAACGATCCGAGACAAGTTGGTGTCATTTGTAGTGAAGAGTATGCAGTCATCCTGTCTAACAAAAATGCCAGTATCTCAAATCTGTCACACTGTACTATGTGCTCACAAATTTTTTGGTAGATTTTTCTCCTCTTTTTTCCCTCTTCGTCTCACATTTTTTGGTTTTCTTTCTCCTCTGCCTCACTCATCTTTCTTTTATTCTGTTGCTCTCTCTCTCATTTTCTCTCTATCCCTTTCCCTTGCCTGTCTTTTTTGCTTTAAACTTATCCCTACGTGCCCACGCACCATAACCAAACCAGCCTGCTTATTCATGTTGCACTGAGGTATCACTTTATTTCTCTGCTATTATTTTTTTGTGAAGTCGCCTCGGTATGACTTGCCCCAGACAGCGCTATGCTGTCCCACTCTCATTATATTTTCACACTCTGCTACCCTAGGACACAAATACACACACACACATATACACACAAACCCTCTGCTATATATCTGTATTTTCTTTGTGCCACCACAAATTCAATGGAAATCCTCCCATCCATTTTTGTATAGACAAATGCTGGTTTATGCTTACTCTGTGACATTTTTACTGGTAGCAGTAGCCCTACCATGTATTTATGTTTTGTTAATGTTTTTCAATATACAATTTTCTTGTTGTCTGTGGCCACATTTCCCACAAAACATACTGTACTGAATGTCAAACCCCCATTTTTGTGTAAATAAGTGGCTAGCCTGTGAAACCACTATTGGTGACTCACAGACTGCAAACATAGCCTCCATCGGCTGTTTAGCTAACTAGCTGTAGCCCAGCTTCTCAGTAGCTTTACTGAAATGGTTTTATGGCTAAACATCAAACTTAACCTCCTTCTCTACATAGCAATTGAAACTAAAGACTGCTTTGAATATCTACATTAGTATAACTAACAGCGGATATGTTTGCTGGCTGAACCATGCTCAGAATCAACTTTTTTTCCACATAAATGAAGCTTTACATTTATTAACAGCAGCAGTCACACCAGAGGCTAGGGTTCACAAAGATCATGTTTTTTGTTACATGTAAATAAAGTCACTGTTTTTCTGTATTAAACCAGACTATGATTTGTTGCTAACTCTCATATTCAGAGAGTTTACACTAAGTGATCAGTTAGGTCATTTAGTGCCTTGCACAGTATAATGCTGACAAGCCAAACAGTAGATTAATAACAACTGCTGAGCGATGGAAGAAAAAGCGTAGGGATCAAAACTCCCTCCCATAACAACACAGTCAGTATAACCCCTTGTCCTCTTTGGAAATGAGATACTGCACCAAAACCCCAGTAATCCCAGACTCTAAACTCCCAGTATTTGTGAAATGTCTGGTAAATACACCAGGAAATGAATAAAAACTCAATGTAAACATAAGGAAATAGACTGCCAAAGAGCAATGTGTAATGTTTGATATATGCAGGTGTTATGCTGTTTGAGTGGGGATACAAAAAGTGATGCATTAATGTAGAACCCTCTGTTATGCTGAGTCTATCAGTCTTGTATACAAGACTCAGAGCTAATGTATTTACGTTCATTTCTCCTTGTAGGGAAACTGTTAAGAAAACACCATGTCCTGTGCTGTATGTTGTGTCAGCGGGTTGTAATGCATGTGTGAATTTCTGTGAAAAAGCTGATAGATGTGAGCATGTGTTTATAGTAGTGCGCGTATACAATAAAAATGCATTTCACAGGTCAGTGAGTCTCAGACTTACACACTATTTGTTGGCTTGACTTTAATAGATGATTAGCTGCTCTGGATTTCAGTTACAAAATGACACTGTAAGCATTATACTGTGAGGTTTAGCCAGGCATTGTATTCGTTACCAGTTTTATGATAGGGATGTTTTTATAATTATAACACAGCTAATCTATTCTTTTTCTCCTCTCCCATCCATCTCTGTCTCTGTCATCTTTTTCATTACCTTCACCTTTTTCTCTCTTTTTTTCCTTCTTTCCTGCTTTCCTCTCCTCTCTCCTATCTCTCCTCAGTGTCCGACAACCAAGCAGGAGCAGCAGGAAGTGGACCAGGAGGAGGGCCAGACTTCTCCCAGCCCCGGTTCTCATCCTCCCTCCCCACCTACCTCCCTGTCCAATGCCAGCTAAATGGTGCTGACTCCGCCTTCTTCCTGCGGGAAGCCAATCAGGAGGTTATGCGAAACGGCAGCCTATCATCGCGGACTGAGCCCTTCTTTCTCCACCAGCTGGAACCTGGCATAGTCGCTCCACAGTCTCTGCCTAGCGTCAATTGCAGCTATGGAAACTTGAGCATTGAGCAGTCAATCCCAGTGGAGCTGCTCCAGGGCCCACCACCGCATGTGCTGCTGACAACCAACCAAGTGACTCTGAACTGGAAGGTCAAAGGTCAAGTGGTGGTGCCCAGAGTAGGGTCAACTCGGCCCTGGATACAGGTATTGGCAGTTTATTGTTTTACTTTGGATCTTTTTTGACATTCAACACATTAATCTCCTAATGCAATCAAATAAAGTTTTTGGCTTCACATATAGTATATGTATTAATATGCCAGTCCCCGAACAAGAAACACGATCAAATTCAAAGGCTCCATCTCTTGGTTGTTTATTTACAAAGAAAAAAGAAAAGAAGAAAATGTTTTCATGAATCAGAGCAGATGATTATATTTCGTCATTAATAATTTTGGCTGTATTTGTAGTCAAGTATCTTGTTGTTTAGCTGTCCATCTACTAATTTTCCCATAATGACATTATATGTGTTTGTTTTGTCCTCAGGTACTGTTTTACTTAGTAGGGCGGCGTTGGGATGAGCCTGACCCACCTCCTCCATCCCTTCTGCCATGTGTCAGAGCCGTGGCCATCCGGGACACCAGTGAAGCAGCACCCTCTGCGGGCTGCCGACTCGTGGGACCATCTGGCATCTGTGTTGTCCGTCTGGAGATTCCCCCAGCTTGGTTTACACCACCACAAGTGAGAAAAAGACCTCCTGAAGTGACTCTGCCATCAGTGGATGTGTATTACTCAATTATACCAGTAGAAGGGGCTGGTCAAGAGTGTCCCGACGTTGTCAACGAGCCATGGAGAGGTCAGAGTGCAAACATCGGGCCACTTGGAGCCCTGGGCCTTGGCCTTGGTGGACAGTGGAGCCCCCTAGTGGATGGGGGTCTTCAGGACATGCAAAAAGCAGGTTCTGTGGTAATGACCATAGGCCCTGTTTCCGCCAAAGGAGAAAGACTGAGACTGGATGAAAATGTGGAGGTTCTGGTGCCACCCAGCCCAGTTCGGCTCGGCAAGACGGTGGCGTTTGGTATCTACATGAAGACGGATTCAAACACGGAACAGTTTACATTGAGGTGGGAACACAAATGCTCTCATTTAACTGGCTTCAGTTTTATTTGGTATTCTGCTCTCTTTTTGTGTCATTTCACTTTTCCTTCAGTTTCTCTCTGATTCCTTTTTCTATCATCTTCACTTGTTCCTTTCCTCCTCATCTGCGCTCTCTCATCTCTCAACACCACCGCCTCCTGAGGTTGATGGCTGTCACCTTTGTATACTCAGCCTCTTTCAGGAGCCAGCAATGCAAATAACAACCTCATGAATATTCATTACCGATCCAAGAAGAGAAGAAAACACAGAGAATGAGAAGCAGGAGAAGGAGAGGGGTGACTTAGAGGGAGTGAAGGTTGGGGAGTCAGGAAAATGAAAGGAAAGGCATAAAATCAGTGTAGATCCTGATTTCTCAAACTGAAGGGTAGCACCCAAATGACTCTCAGGTGTGCTTTAAGAGGTCACCTACATGGTTTCCCACATAAGCAGCAATACATTTTCACTGGCATCTATCCCAGGAAACAAATCTCTTTTTGGTTCGCTGGCTGAAAATAAGTTTACAAGCCCTGATCTAGACAAAGCATGCATATCTGCACCCCATCTCTGCCTCATCATTTCACTGACTTTAGGGATTTCAGGGTGACAAATGACAGATGTGCAAATCTATCATTCTATCCAAAGAACATCACAGCACACAACACAGTGGATGTAACATTACTATAACAATGTACTCCTTTGAGGTTAGAAAAGTTTAGAACATTTTAGAGAGCAAGTTTGGATACATTTGTCAGTGTTTCCGTTGTTTCAACATGATAACTGGCACGTCGGTTGACTTCCCTTTTCACGAGAGGCTTGAATACTTTTTTCAGAACATTTCCATGGAATGTTTAAGAAGTCGACTTTACATAATGAAAGCTTTACATTTGTGTATATTTCTGCATAACAATAACAACCTTCCAGTAATACATGTGAATCAGGATGTCAGATACTTTATGCTGCCTTTGTCTATGTAGGGATACCATGGATATGCAGTGTCTTTAAAACTGTAAATTCTTAAGTCATTTTGCAGGTTATTGCCACATGTTGCTTTTTGTGTGTCATTTTATGCCACATAATTTCTATATTGACTAATCTCTAACCACAGTTGTGTCACATACCTCGCAGAAAGCATAAAATGTGTAGACATGACAGGTGAAATATCCCTGCAAGAGGTGACTCAGAGACACTGGTTAAAGTTTAAAACAGTTTGCCTTTATTAAGGCTTGGCAGGCATAAGCAGGTATGGGTAAACAGTAGGCAAAGGTAGAGGGCAGGCAGTGGTCGGTAGACAGATAATCCAGTCAAGAGGAGCAGGCAAGAGACAAAAATCCCAAAACAAGCAAAACAGGTGAGAGGGCTGGAAAGTTATGGTGTGGAAAGCTCAATAGACAATCTGACAGGGAATGAATGGAATTGGGCAAGAGATGATTAGGGAATTGGGAACAGGCGAGTAGGTGGGTGAGGAGGAGTTGAGTGGCTGAAAGGTGGGGGGGTCCTCCTTACTTCAGAGTAGGAGGGTGTGGCAGGATCAGAAATGATAGGAGAGTAAGTAATATGGCATTGGCAGACAGAGAATGAATGAATGTGTGAAATAAATTGTGACACTTTCATTGCAGAACACTGCATCTGCAAGGTAATTACATAGCACTAGCATGAGTTGTTTCATATGAAATGAGTGGACCTCTGTGTGGCAGCAATACACTTGTGCTTATGTCATTGATGGGTGATTTGATTCTGTGTCGCAGACAGGATATTTGAAATGCAAGGAAGGAGCCAGGAGCAAAGGCAGTTCACATTAAACACTTGGAGGGAAGATGATCCATGGTAATGGGAATTTGTGATAAGACACTCAAGGCACTATTGCCTATAAGGTAGAAACACCTTTATTGGTCTGATTTAATCCTTTGCACAGGTCCCCTACATATTTAAAAGATACTGAAAAGGCAATATTGTGAACAGGATCTCACAGTTATGTGTTTCTTTGTGCACAATCAACCTGAGGTTATCTGAGGACACTGGAGGAATAGAACAAGTGACTAGACTGCACTGCACCTTGTCCTACTACCTGCTGACAAACACACACACACACACACACACACACACACATACACACATACATACACAGTCACACAGACAGAGGGAAATAAATACTCCTGTACACACAATTTTTCTCTGCCATGCATACACACACAGAATGAACACAGGCTGTACATGCTTGCTTGCTCCTTGCATGTGTGTGTGTTAGGCACACACATACACACACTGAAGTGATGAGATGGCCTCTTTGGTTCCCCCTACAGACACTCTGTCTCTGTCTTTATTGTACAACACCCCCGCTGTGTATGTGTGTGTTTGTGTGTGTGTGTGTGTGTGTGTGTGTGTGTGTGTGTGTGTGTGCGCACATGCACGTGTGTGGTACCATCTCCTTTCCAATGACATCATATCATCTTTTTTCCCTCCCAAAGGTTCTTTTATATTTCACATTTCAGCAGGTCTTCCTTTATTCTATTCTTTTCAGCTCTATTCTGATAATTGTTAAGTCTTATGTGCTGTGTCCACCTGTGTCCATTCTGAAGAACATCCAATTTAAACATGTCAAAGCATCAATTCCACTTATCTTTCTGCTCATATTTGTGTGTGTGTATATATGTGTGTGTGTGTGTGTGTGTGTGTGTGTCTGTGTCTGTGTTTGTTTCCATCCATCCTACCTGCAGCTCTTGCCCTCTGCCCCAGCACAGAGTCCCATGGATAATCTCCCATGTAAGAAGCACAGTCAGACATGTAATAAGGCTTAAGTGGATCTCATTCCTGTACGTGAGTGTGTACATGTGTGTATGTGTGTGACACATAATAAGCCGTAAGTGTGCTCCATCACACTGAGGTGATGTGATTATGATAAACTGCTGAAGAGATGGAGGGACACGGAGAGATAGAGGGTGAGCAAGAGAGACCGGGAAGAAGAGAGAAGGAATGAAAGAAGGAAAATGGGAAAATAAAGGAGAGGTTGTAATGGGAGAGATGGATAAAAGCACAAAGGGAGGGAAGAGAAAATCTTCCATCACTTGCATCTTATCGTCACTCTACAACTCTTCCAACAGGATGAGATGCAAGGACAGAGGAATTGAGGTAACATGCATTTGCCAGATTGGATTGGACATCTTTGCTGTATCACCTGTCACTGGGCTTGTAGTCTCACATTATAATACATGATTCTGTCACTGTGTAATGAGACTACACATCTGCAGCAACTAGCTGTAACTGTGGTTGTGGATGTCTGATTAAGTTACTTGGCGGTGGCCAAGTCTTCTTACAATTCAGTCACATTTTGTGTTTGAGTCATGGCTCATATTTTAATAATTTTCAATGTCATTTCCTTCATCCCAAGATATATCTATTCTATTGAATACTTCATTTTTCTTGAAGTTATCTCCACACTGAAAATGAAACCAAACATTTTGGCTGAAATAACAAAATGGACATGTGAGACATGTGCCTGAAGAGTCTGTATTTGCATTTTGACACTGGTGCTCCAGCTTAGATATTAATAAACAGTCAAAGAACCCTGACGATAATGGACCAAACCTAAATGCACTCTCCCACCATTTGTGCCTTTGCGAAGATTTGATATGAAAGGAATTGAGGAGAACATGAAGAAGAGATCTTTTCGTTAATTGAGAAACACCAGAGAAAGGAGCGTTTTTGTGCTCATGTTATTCAAAACACACTAACACAGACAAAGACTTTAACCACCAGATTTTTTAATTAAAGAAAGAGTTTATTAGTTAAAAAAAATAATAATAATAATAAAAAAAAAAAAGTTGTTGTTTTTTTGTTCACTTGTTATGCACAGAACAGCACAGGATAACAGTGTGGCAGGCATGAATTTGCACTAACATACTGTATCTGTCTCAAAATTGCATGCTCGTCTAATAGTAGAGTTGTATACCAGCAACAAGATGTATACCCTTTTTCTTCAGCCTTCTTCCTGCTTATTGTATTGCTTTCCTCTCCAATGCTGAATGTGGGAGAAGACCGTTAAATTCCTGAGCCAGAGCGGACTGCGGTATTGCTGTCAGTAAGGAGGGTGTTTCATGTCAGACCAAGGCACGTAAAGTATTTTCTACTGGAATGTCCACAATATTGCATTTACCTCAAATGTAATAAAGCACTTTCCTTTTCATGCATTAATCATAAACCAGTGTAACAGATGGTAAATCCGTGTTCTGCACAGCTCTAGGTCATTGGGCATTCAGTCAAAAGTATTTAATACAGTGTCAGTGGAAACCCTGCATATACTTTTGATACTTTGAATCTATGATCAGTTAAGCATTTCAGCATTTTTCAGCAGAGGGAGCTTTGACAGACTGAGGGGTCAAAGTGATTAGTATCTCCCTCATTAAAAAGCTGTCATCTTGAACTGTGTGCTATCATTGTTGGGTTAGTTAATTAGTGAGATGATTACTGATGAGGGGATAAATGCTTTGAGTGTGTGTGAGATATAGATAGACAGAGACAGATTGAGACAGCGATTATAAAAGAAAAGAAAGAAAAGTAAAGAAGTTTTTCTCTCTGCTTGTGTTCTGTCTTGTGTTTTCTCTATTATTCTCTCACTCTATCAGGTTTTATGTGACTTGTATTATAATAGTTTTGTGTTATTGGTTTGTGAATTTGTATAGTGACTGAATTTATCATCCCATTCATTCTTTGTGTATGTGTGTTTGCCTGTGTGTGTGTGTATAGGGATTAGTGGATTTTTCCTAGGATCAGAGGGGAGATGTACTTCTAAGGGCCAGCAAGTCCTCTCTGGTGGTTACACTGCACACACACACTTTCCTCTCTGTCTCTCTGTCTCTCTCTCTCTCTCTCTCTCTCTCTCTCTTCTCTCTCACACACACACACACACACACACACAGAATGCCCAGGATGCCTTTATTCCACAAAGCTCCTCCATCGATTTCACCTCAACTGCCCTTTAACCGGCAAGGAAGCAGAATCGATTGTTTTTGTGTGTGTGTGTGTTTGTGTGTGAGTGTATCTGTGGCCTTTGGTAAACACATGGCATATAATTGTTAGCTTAATTGTGCTCTTGCATTTCATGTGTGTGTATCTGCTTTGACGTGCATTTGTGTTGTATGTGTATTATATATGTGTGTCCTCAGCAAGTGTATACATACTTTATATTGAGCCAGAGTGTGTATATGTCCTCTTCTGATGATTGTCTTTGTTTGCCTCTCTGGTTCAGTCTGTTCTCTCTTTCTTTATTTGGGTTTATGTGTCACTGCCTCCAACTGACAAATGCATTTTGTACAGTTGAGAAAACACAAAAGATAAAATGAAAATTAGATGCATTTCTTTCAGCTGGGATGAGGCCAATAATTAGGCTTCCATGGTGTTAAAAAAAAACCCACTCACCACCAGCAAATTGGAATGTATTTCATTCACAAAGTGATAATGTTGGGTGAGTTGCTTTTGTTGTTTGGTTTTATTTAATTTATTTATTTATTTGTCTTACTTGCTTTTGTCATCTAAAAATGGAAAAGTTTTGTCCAACCATATTAGTCAAACCATCCTACTATATATTTTTTGATCTTTGATAAGCTTTTAGTTGCATGTGTTACCAAAGCAGTTTGTTTACACATTGATTGGCAAAGTCACTCACTCACTTCCTCCTTACGTAAGCTGTTTGGTAAGAGTCTGTATGGATATGAAAATCTCTTTACAGTGGGAGAATATGTGGTGGTTGACTTTATTACTACTGAAACACATCTGACCCCATGAAACACTGAGTTAATGATGTTTTTAAAATACACAACAACCATTACCTATGTTAAATTACAAAAGTGTCAATCTTCATACACATAAATGCTCATGTTATTCCATCCATGTTACAGTGGCATGAAGTGCCAGAGAAACAGTGTGAGGAGGAGCCTGGGGCTTTTTTGTATGGAGTTTGCATGTTCTCCCTGTGCCTGCGTGGGTTCTCTTTGGGTACCCTGGCTTCCTCCCACAGTCCAAAGACATGCAGGTTAGGTTAATTGGTGACTCTAAATTGCCTGTAGGTGTGAATGTGAGTGAGAATGGTTGTTTGTCTGTATATGTTGGCCCTGCAATGGACTGGCGATCCGTACAGGGTGTACCCTGCCTCTCGCCCAATGACGGCTGGAATAGGCTCCAGCTCCCCCGCAACCCTTAACGGATAAGCAGTATAGATAATGGATGGATGGAAAATCCATGTAGACTTTGTCTGTATCCAAGTCATTGCCATTGTTTTTCTTTATGTCTGAGACTTCCCTCTTCTGTTTATCATATTCTCTAAAAGAAATATTTCCTATTCTCTGGATCAGAGATCATTTCTTTATCCATTCTCTATTTCAGTGTCTGCTTCCTCAGAAGCAGCACTCTAAATAATCACCCTGGCCATTATATTGGACTCCACACAGCATGTACTTGTGCTTGCATATATGTCTCACTGGCCTACTGTGCCCTCACAGCTCCATTATTCTCATAAAATTGCCACTTACCTATTGCTTTAACATCCATACTGTGTGTGAGACTAGAATATGGTTGCTTTATTCGAACCAAAGCAAAGAAAATGCATAGCATAAGGGGTTGGTAGGATAATTCTCCATATGACATGGTCATATTTTGTGTCAAATTTATATAATGCAATAATTATTCCACATGAGTAAAGGTTAGAAATTAAACAAGTAAATGCAAGAAAAGCTTTGTCAGTGATTATGAATGAAGCGACTGCAACATAGTAATAAAGGTACTCTGTCAAAACAAGGACTGTAGAGAAATATATGACTAATAAGAAAAAGAAAATTTCTAAATCATCATCTGTTAGCTCCCTGAGATAAAAACTGACTATCTTCCTCATGTCCTTGATACTGAAACTGGCCCTGTATAATATTTACTATGTTAGCATTGAAAGAAATCACTCTGAGTGAGGACACAATACTGGCAAGTCCACTGAGAATTTAGTAGTATAATGCAGCTTTTAGCCACTTTGTATAAAACCAGAATTCACACGTGACTGGTTATAAAGTTTGATATTTATCAGGTTTTCCTAAATGTTCTAATTGTTCTTCCTTAGTACTCTGTAGTTTCTTAGTAGTCTTTCTGAGGGGTGTGTAAGAGAATAACTGCTCACTAAAACATCAGTCTTAACATCTTGATTAAGATTAAGGTTAATTTGTATAATTTCGTCTTTCTACCCCCCAGTGGTAAAAAAAAGAAGAAGAAGCAAAAACACTTATTACAGCTTCACGGTACTATCATGGAGTTGCTTGATCAAGACTGTTTTACCAAGAGGTGAAAGAGTAAGGAACACAGTGTCTCCCTGGTGGAAGATAACTACTGCTTTCTTCATCTCTGATGAGCAGCATATCATTTTCACCTTCATTGCCTTGAGTGGCAAGGAAGTCGTTTAGGTGCAGGGGCAAAAAACAGGTCGCTGGAGATGTGGTAATGTTGTTTTAGTGGGAGTCCGCCAGAAAAAGTCATAAGAAGGCATGGCTGAGAGGTTTCAGCAGTTTAGATTCTCCTCTGGCACCTAGACATGTAGAGAGGTGCATTCATCACCAGTGGAGGTTATGCATTGTTAGTGTGGTTCAACCAAGGTGATGGGACTAGTATAACGATGGTTGGAGCTGAGCAGAGCCTTCAAATATTGTCATCTGCATTCCTGGATGAGGAACAGGGAAAGTACATTTGTTTTGCAGGATCATGCCATATGAGATAAAGAGTCTCATCTGCATGTGCATACACAGTTCAGTGCGTGGTTATTTAAAGTGGTCAATCTTTGGGCCTATAAAGCCCAGTAAGACATTACATGTGATACTAGGATATTCAAATTAACTTAACTTGCATTAACTTGACAATTTAATGCACCATAAATCTGTTACTGCTCTCTACCTGCGCAGTGTGAAATGTTGGATTTATTTTCATTCATTCTTTCAATATTTTGCTGAGTTTTATTGTACTCTTGTGCATCCTAAAATTCTTCATTTTTAAATTAAAGAAAGGGTGATTTGATGGTGTTCCTCTGCAGTCAATTGGAGCACTCTCTCTCCTTACTGAAGTGAAGCTGATGTTCAAGAGGTCATGGCTATAAACAGCCTAACACTCTGATAGCAAATAAAATGAGAGATAATGATTAGACAGAGGCATGCACGCACGCACACACACTCAAAGTCATACATGCACAAGTGCTTGGAGAGACACGTTTCATAATTAGATGAAACACAGAGACACACCCACCTATGCTGCCTTTAAAGTAATAAAAGGTAAGTGATAAGGTAATAAAACTGCAGTATCATCATCAGTAAACTCATTTTTGTACACAGGGAGAGTTAACACTGACATGCACATGCACATGCATATTAAAACATTCATATGTAGATTTATAGACCTGTTAGTCTATGAGTGTCACAGTATGTCTCCAACATTACCTGACACATAAACATGATGGTGAATGTGGGAAACTGCTTTTCTTCAGCATTTGATGACCTTATACCTTATGCTGGGAGACAATTTGTTAAATTCCTGGGAGGTCAGACTAGAGCCTACAGTCAGTTGTATGGTGCTTTGGTGAATACTACTACTTGTAGTCAGCAGCAGCTTTTATACCCGTACTACTATAACTAAGTCAGACAATGATTGCATGTGAAACAAAAGACAGAGGCTATCTTCTTCATTATTTGCAGTAACTCTTATGTTATCATACAGTCAAGCAGTTTTCCTAGAGAAGGATAGTAGGCTAATCGCTGTGTGTTAGACGAGCTATTGTTTTGCTTTAAATGATTTGAATGATGTTACCTCAGTCTCTTTGGTGTGTTATGTCTTAGGAAAGCACATACTTAAATCTTCAGCAGGACAATGAGTCCAAACACACAGTCAGCATCATAAAGAACTGTCCTCAGAGACATGAAGAACACAGAATCCTGCAGTAGGTGGTCTGGCCCCCACAGAGCCCTGATCTCAACATTACAGAGTCAGTCTGAGATTACATGAAGAGACAGAGGACACTGAGACAACTTCTCCAAGATGCTGGAGCAAACTACCTAAGTACAGGTGTACTGAGGAGAACTGGAGCTGTTTTAAAGGCAAAGGGGGAGGGGTATAATAGGAAATACTGATCTGATTTAGTTTTTTTCTGTTTGCTGCACTGTGCATGAGGTCAGTTGATGGATAAAAAATAATCATGTCATTATTATTGACAGCATCCTTACTTTATCTTTAGTGCCTAAATCTTTTGCACAGTGCTGTATATGGGGTAGTGATTTGTTCAAGCATGTTCAAGTATATACACTGAAATATATACTCTATAACAGTGTTTTGCCTAAGCTGTAGAAGTTAAGAAGGGATGACCCAAAGAATAAATCAATTGTGCATGTTGCTGTAACAACATGTCTTTTTGACATTTCTTACTGCACCTGTAGACTCAGGACATATTGTCTTCCTTTATGTTATGGTTACTTCTTAATATTGTACCTCTTATGCTGAGGTCAATTAACTGGAGCTCTGAAATGGTGGGCTGTAGTTCTAAGTGGAGTAACTGTTCAAATTGTTTTTAAACTACTTTTTCAGATTTGAGTCAAATGGAGCTTATTTTTCATCAAGGAGAAGAGCTCCAAAATATTTCAGTATCAAGGACTTTGGGTATTACTGTCATTAATATAACTTTTAAATGCAACACCTCTGCCACTTAACTCTGCTATTACTGGCATTTTCACTTTTTGTTCTCAGGTATTGACTTGAGAAGGCAGAAAATCCAGTCACTAGCAAAAATATAGTAAACTAGTTGGAGTGTGAACACATACACATCAACACCTACCCTCTTTCTCTCCTTAACCCACACAGTCTTTCAGTATCTGTTTATTCCCTTAATCCAGTCCGCGCTATCATGCTGTCTACAGCATTCTTCCTCTACTTTCTATCCTCCCTACCCTTCAATTTCCCTGTCACCGCCTCCCTTTCTTCCCTCTCCTTCTCCTGTTTTCTCTCTCGCTCTCTCTTTCCATCTCAAATCGGTCATGAATATTCATGAGGGTGTTATTTGCATTGCTGGCTCCTGAAAGAGGCTGAGCATACAAAGGTGACAGCCATCAACCTCGGGATAGCGCTGGGTGTTTGTGTGTTTTGGGGCTCTGCATGTGTGTGAGGGCGAGAAAAATAGACAGAGGTAGACACAGAAGAGGAGAAGAAAATCAGGAGAGAGTGAAAGGAGTCAGAGAGAAGGAGGGGGGATTGTGTGTATCCAGGCTGTGTTGCTTGCAAAATGATTGACATTATCATTGAAATTATAATTAATATGTCTCTGAGTATGAGTATGTGATTGAATTGAATTTGAAACATTTTTGCTTTCTGAACTCAGTTATTGATATGGCAGTGATCTTCTTTTCACATGCACAGCTGTGTATGCGCACACATGTTGGTTTAGCCATCTCCTCAGACAAATTTCTCCATCTCTCCCTGTCTTATGACTGCTGACACTCTTCTGTTGCCTTTCTTCTTTTCTTTGCATGCCTCTATCGCTCATTGAGTCTGAGTCTGCCGGTGCTAGTTTGGGGATGCTTAATATGAAAATGCCTGGCCGGTTATTGTGTTTTGTTTATTGTTCACACCACCCCTTGTTGTAGGATAGAAGAGCCCCATTTAGAAATGGATCTCCTCTATACTGCTCCTGCTTTTTTCTGTGCTGGGGATGCACCAGTTGCTCAGAGTAGCATGTTTTAAACCAAGTGTGTGTGTGTGTGTGTGTGTGTCTGTGTGTGTGTGTGTGCACGTGTATGTGTGTGTTTTTTCTGTGTGCTTGAGCGTTTACCTTTAAGTTACCCCAGGAGTTCTAAAAAGGAGTTTGGGGATAAGTTTGTTTTTATTTTTAACAAGCTGGGGGGGAACAGCAGATATTTTTACTAACAGAGAGAAATCCCTTCCTGCAGCTTTCCACCCTGGGACTCAAAATAACACTCTTATTTTCTTGGCCTGGGACCCAGACTCATGAAAAATATTGTATGCTTTATTATTCTGGGACCCACTTGAAATATGCTACAGATGTTCCTATTGTACAAATCCCAATTTTAACTGCATGCTGGCTGAACTGCAGCTGCACTTTGGCTCTGTCTCTGGATTTTTTTTTAGAAGTTACTAGACGTGTATTGTGAGGTGTGTAGCAGGTATAGTCTCTTTTGAAAACCATTTTGTTCTTAGAAATAATTATGTATGTAAATTCAGTTAGGGACACTTGGCATGTGATTTCTGGTTAAAAAAGTGAAGTGTAAAAGCTGGTTCACTTTTCAAATATGAAAGAAGTTTTAAAATTTCATGCTTATTCTCACTTCGTCTTGTTCCAGTAAGGAGGACAGAAGAAGGGAAGAAAAATAGCAACACTTAGTAAGCACTGATTTGGTGATTTGTGAGTCTAAAAGAGGCAAGATTTCTAGGTTGTCCAGATTTAGTACAGTAACCCCAATGGATCAGTATGTCAAGTTGTTATTGTAGTTAAGAGAGGCTTCACTTTAACATTAAATTAAACAATTCAAATGCTGTAAAAACACAGGTAAATGTAATGTAGATAATTAAAAACTTTGTACTTTTAGGAAAACTTGTATTTGTGGACATTGGCCCGGTAGGCTCATTTGATAATCCATTCTATATTAAGTTCTTTTTTTGTATGTCCACCTCTACCTCTTACTCATCATATGAAGAATGCCTTACACCAGTGGCCCAATTTTGATCACAAAGTTGATTTCTTTAGGCTGAATCTCATCTACAAGGTCCCCCATTGTTTCAGAATGACACCATTCTTTAGAGACTTCCTGCTATAAGTAGCTTGTCTGTCTGCTCAACACTTTGAACACGTTTTTTCTATTTCCTAACAATAATTGATTTTGTGGTTTAGTTTATCGGAACTTCTGGTGCATCTTCCTATTCACTCTTCACTGCAGGGAGCCCTACACAACAGCCCACAGGCAGGGAACAACTGTTTCCTGTCTGTGTGTGTATATATATATATATGTGTATATATCTTTGGTCGCTGATAGCAAGAGAGAGATAACAAGAGAGCAGTGCTTCACAGTTAATGTGTATGCAACACACATCCTGATTGATGCTGAACCATACAGTATATTAGATGTCAAAGGAGGACCTGCTGTGATTGTGATTGCTTTTATATAACTGTAACTAGCTGACACATGTAAACATGCTCACAAACTGGTGACATATACTGTATGCAGGTATGTGGATACACCGTTTTCCTGAAGATATTTTGAGATTATGATTAAGTGTCTTGTACAGCTGGGATCTTCATTTAATGTGGTTGACGGAGTAATTGTTTTTATCATTGATATAAGTTGTTCCATGAAACAGCTTTGAAATAGTTCATTTTCTTTCATATCTTTACAACCAGAAAGACCATGAGTGTATGCTACAGTGGCTACAACTTTGTTAACATTATCATATATATTTTTTTCCCCCGCATGCTCTATATTTAGAGGCTCATTTCTCAGAACTACAAAACATATACTTGGAAAAATAAAAAGGCACGTTTTTGACTATTTTCACCTGACAGAATAACCCTATTTGTGCTCAATCAAGTGTGTCTGTCTCCTTCTCCCCTTTCAGTCGCAATTCAGCTATTGAATGGCTGTCGCATTTACCCACTGAGCCAGTGAGCAGCATCAAAACTGTACAGATTTTTTTTTGCCATACACATGATTGCTCACCTACCATGACAATAATAGCCTATGTGGTTTTGCAGAAAGCACAGGTCCACACCAGAAGACAAAAATCAGCCTGTTGAAACTTCCTCTATGTGTAGTGGTATGTATTTTTCGAATGTCTCTCCAAAGAAGAAGATACAATATCAGACAAAATACCCAAGACATAGTGAATGAGACTGAGAGTGCTTAAAGTTCAACTAATCTGTACCCAAGATTTCCTATCAAACCTGTCCACTGATGTGTACAAGTTTGACTCTGAGCTGTGTAATCTCCAGCTGAAAATAAGGCTGTTATTCTTCATTCCAGACATGTTACATACCCATAGATTAGATACAGTTTGGCGGACCTTTAAACATAGATTCATAAATCCTTCATGGAATTCTTCAAGGATCCCACCAGGGTCGCACAGCAGTGGCAATCACTGGGTCTTTTTCTTTTCTATTCTTTTCTTTTCTATTCTTTCTTTTCTTTTCTTTTGTCTTGTCTTGTCTTTGCACTCGTCTGTGCTACACGACCTTAAAAATGGTCACAGGGATGTTCTGTCACAGGGCACTGTTCCTCTGGCCTTTGTAATCTATTGGTTGCTTGTAATGTTGTGATCTGGGAAACTCAAACTTACTCTACTGTTGCGTTCATTCTCAAGTCACGCTGGATAAGAGCATCACCTAAGAGCCTAAAACTTTAATGATGAAAGTAATTATTTATGAAGGAATTGAAGAACCCCTGGAATCCTTTTAGATTTCACAGTGTGTAAGTGGTTATTGATGCCTCAGTCAGACCGTGTCTTACTGGATACCTAGCTGCAAAGTATCCAACACAGTTTGGTTTTGTCCTTTTAAAGATGCTACACATGTTCCGAGGAATGCAATGCCTTTTTTCCAATTTGATATTGACATATTCTGGTATCTGAGCTTTCTCTAGCTTATGTTTTCATTGCTGTATTTTCAAGCTAAATCAGCTGCCGTCTTTCATTTATCTCTTATCCTGTCTACTTGATCAGTTGTAGAGAGGTTTCACTCCACCAGTCCACTTCATTTTATTTCATTCAGCTATCTGTCAGTGTAATAATGTTGTAATATTGATATTACTTATTATATACTCTCATTTCTACCTCAGATTGTTATTTATCAAGTTTATTGTGAGGCAGTTTGGCCACGAGGGGCATTTAATTGTTGAACTTGAACTGAAAATCTCATTTACAGCAGATGCTTCCCATTGCTGGGGTATGGTATGAATACACGGCTGGCTCCGTGATTGACCACTATGCTTCATGTTTACTCATTTATCAGTGCTAATTTGCCCAGCTAATCTCCCCATTAAGCTCAGTGAGAACATTAGCCTAGCAAATTAGCACTGATGAATGGGCTATTATTCATAGCAAAATCTATCTATCCTCTCCGTTTTTTCTTTTCTTTTTTTTTTTGCTGCTGTCTTTTCATCTTTCCTTGCCAGGCTTTACCATCTATTGGCTGTCTCTATTTTCTTCAACATCATTAAGAAATAGTAAAGACAAAGCCTGCATTGACAAAAATTGTTCCAGAGATTCAGATGCTGAATGAATATATCTAGAAGAAGAATAATGAATATATGTAGAAGCAGTTCTGCCATTGCTACCAGTTTGGGCCAAGAGAAGGACTTAGACTTAACTTTGTAACTGGGTGTTGAACACAGTTGTTGGTTGAGCAGCTTGTTGAGAAAAACAAAGGCTCTAGTCTATTTTCTACAGTCTTTTCTTCTCTTCCAACCCCCACCCCTTCCATTCTAATCTTAGAAGGACTTAACAAAATTGTTATAGCTTACATACATGCATACTGTGAATCTTTTAAAATAGCGCATGGTATGTGGTTTGATCCCCCTGTTGTTCTTTGCTTCTAAAGGTAGTCTCAATTCCATTTTATATTCCAACATCTATAGAAGAAAGCATGTGTCTGTGTGTGTATTTGCGTCTCCCAAGGACATGCAAATGGCACACAGCCACATGGTATATACAAACAAAAGACAATACATGTGTAAATGATGGAGTCTCTATGTGAACATGCACAGAGCTCCTGGGCCTGCAAAGCTTTTTGTCAGCTAGCATCTGAATAGACCCATAGACAGAAAGAGGAAAAGAAGAGAAAACCTTGAGGTGAAAAAGAACGAGGAACATGGAGAAACAAAGTGTGTGGATGAAAATTGAGGGTTGGGAACAGGTTATAGAGGAACAGAAAAGGGATGTAAGGGAAGTGAAAGCATTATCCATCTCCTTCATTTCTCTGTCTATGCTCCATCTGTTACTGACTGTTGGTTTTCCCTTCTTCCTTTGTCTTATTATCTCCTTTTTTCCCCTCATTTCTCATAATTCTCTTTGTCTATTTTCTCTCTCACTTCCTCTCTTCCTTTTGCCCCCTCCATTTGTCCTAATTAGTATTTATTATGTGTGCTGTAGAGTCAGCTAATTAATTGGAGTAGTCATCTTGTGATTAGTTGCCGAACATCCTTGTGAAGGGACTCATTTTTATCCGCCCATGGAACACGATCCAAGAAGATACCTTACACACACACACACACACACATACACACACACACACACACACACACACACACACACACACACACAAGCCCTCCTCCTCACCTCCCCACAGGTAACACTGGCCCACAAAGTTTGCTTGGAGGTCTGTAAAGGCATCACTGACACGGTTCCTTCTTTGACCTGACTGGATGAACTTGCCTGACTGTTAATTGTTTTGAGTATCATTGCAACACCTTTCCTATAAACCTCTTCAAGTTGTTGGAGGATCTAAGACGTTGTAATTTGACATATTTAAAGGGTTAGTTCACCCAAATGACCAAACAACAAGCTTACCTCCAGGAGTCTCTCCTTCTGTACACAGTGTTGGGTTGGTTTCATTCGATTTAGAATGATGCATATGGATTATTTCCTCAAAATATGATGCATGTGATTTGATCAAACATTCCAAATTAGAAATGGACCTGGAGTTGAAATTGTTTTGTTAGCTGAACTGTTGATTCCAAGGTCAAAAAATGAACTTTGAACATCAACCTTTAAATTAACATGGATGAGAAGTTCCTAAAGTAGCCAGGAAAAGCATCATTTGTTTTGAAACAATAATGCATACTTGTCTTGTTGTCAGAGCAAAAGATATCATGGGGAGCCACAAAATTTGAAATGAAGAAGAAAAACAGTAGGTAGTAAAAATGTCTGCTTGAGGCCAATGAATCTGCTGGTTGGCTGATGCAAAGTCACTATGCTTGATCTGTGCCAGCTTGAAGTAAAGGCTTGATATAATGCAAGTTAATTGCTTCAGGTCAGAGAGAACACACCAAACAGAGTGCTGAAGTAGTGTCTGTGAATTCACAATGTAGAAGAGCAAATGGAAGGCAAACAGGAGTAAAGCAATAACTGTAGACTTGCAAGTAAGTTTAGAGGGAGAAAAATATCATGGGAGGGGAGAATTTAAGAAGTTAAGGGGGACTTGAAGGGTCTTCTGCAAATATCACTTTACCTTCACTGTAGGAAGGTGGAAGGTAAATCTGATTTCATAATCTGATCTGATTTCATAATTAAAATCCAATTACTGTAATCTTGAAATTCTGTGGTTTTTTTTTAGTTATTTTTTTTCCAATTCAGAACCTCACTGGTGATGTAACCTAGGGTCAGTGGGTGTTTGGAGACTTTCAGCATCACACAACATCTCTTGGCAATCCAGCTGGGGGTAATTTTGAGTCCAAGTGGTGTGTGGTCCATGGGTCTCACCTCTTGATTATAGCTATCTTGATGCCTTTTCTGCAATGGCAGTGATGTCCCCTATGGATTTCTTCCTGTGCAGTCCTGTGATGCCGAGCAGCTTGAAGGCCCTGCAGACTCTCTGCAGCCAAGTTCAATGGGCACACAATGCACTTAGCATCCTTGGCCTCTGGCAGTCGCCTACGAGGCCTGTGTTCTTGGCTCTCTTCCTCTCAGAGGCCTCCTCTCAGACTGTCAATTCCAGCGAGACCGCTTGCTGTGTTGTTTTGCAGCATGCAGTCTCTATGATGGTGTTTGAGCTACCATTTGATCTTGGGTGCGACTGAGGCTTCTCCCCCTCTCTGAAGAAGAAAACTCATGTCTGTTGAAGATGTTAACAAAATGGTTGGCTGTTATGTGCAAGTTTCACTTAATGCCACACACGCACATCTACACAGAGACATGTGATCACAGATTGTATGCATTGAGACATGTAATATACTTATGATAACATGCAAACATCAGTAAGTCCATTTAAACATTCAGAAAAAGTAGCACACATACAACTAAAGTAATACAATATGCAGTATCCTGTTGCCATTTCTAAAAATCAATAACTACCAAAGGTAAATTTCAATCAAACACAAGTTACTTTGCAGTGTGTGTGTGCACACGCGTGTGAGCATATGTGTGTATGTTACTAGACACAGATTAAGATATAAAGAAACAGAGGGCGAGAGAAACACAGAAGTGACGGACAGAGAGACAGTAATGAGTACTCCAGTGGAGAGTGATAAGAGAGACAGAGAGAGAGTTGGTCTGCATAATGAGTCCTCCAGCATGGAGGTGGCATGTGGGAGGGATGGAGAGAAAAAGGGAGGGAGGGATGAATGGGACTATTCCAGTGGAGAATAGAGAAAGTGACAGAGGCGGATTGGATCACAGAGAATGGTCTGTATAATGAGTTTTCCAGGGGACAGCTAGTAAAAGTAGAAGACATGGAGGGGGTACGAAACAGTACAAATTTCAATCCCTTTAAGGCTGTTGAATAAAAAAAAGTGAAAATGAGAATCCAGAGACAAAAAAGAGAATGTTAAACTTGTGAAAGATCTAAACAGCCTGTTTTAAAGCTATTATAAGCAAGCCTTTATATATATATATATATATATATATATATATATACATATATACATATATGGATGACATCTTTGATGGTAAATTGTACATTCATTGTATTAAACATTCATTGTATTACAGTCCTCAGACATCACTTTTCAGTCACACAGTATGTCCAGTATTTTGATGTATTTTCTTCAGATGTGTTGTTTTGTTTGCATGTGAGTCTGCAATTACAGTGAGTATCACTGTTGAAGATAACTACCCAGCTTTTCTTGTTTATACCAAAACAAACAACTGTCAACATACAATGCAGGTGTTTCTTTCTTTATAAACACACAATGGTAGCAGGTACTCACAACAGTGGATGTGAAAGCATACATGGACACTGAACAGAATGAATCATTATTGTGTTCATTATAGGAACAGACTCTCAGAATGGATCTACACCCCCAGAGCATCAGACCAGACTGATGAGACTGACGGTGAATGTGCTCAAAGAAACCAACAGAATGCACCGATCAAATATCAAAATAATTTGTAAGAAGTTAGAAATGCTTAAAATATTCTAGACATGGGGATTTATCTAACATTCTTGTTCAATAGCAACAGTGGTTGATTGATATTGTAATCATATGTGATTTAAGTAATTTTTAAAACTACAGATTTAAAGGTTAAAATTAGGCTTTCCAAATAATAGCAGGTTAATATCTCTAAGAGTTTCACTGTAGCTATCTGGGTGAAAAGGAATGCTTATGAAAGTGACAGAAAACTAATGTGTGTAATTCTATAATTCTTCTGTTAATACTTAGTACTAGAAACAGGAAAATCAGGAAAAATGTCTGTAATGGTTGGCACTTTGTACTCATGTTGTAGTCTCAGTACAACCTCTGGGGTTGTTTTTGAGTGTAAACAGGAGCGACTTCCAGGACACCTGTCAGCACAGTGTATGTGTAACTGATGTGTGATTGACAGCAAACATGCATAAACACAAACTCACTCTCACACACAGCCATCTTTTTCACACGTGATGTCAGTTTTAACAGATAGATTAGGCTAAGTTGCCAAGATCCCAGTGGCACTTTAAGAATTAAACAACGGGGTATGATGCCATAACTTGCTGTGTGTGTGTGTGTGTTTGTTCCCAGGAGCTGTCATACTAGTGTCATCAGTAGTTGGTGGCATGAGAGGAGACCAATGGAAAGGATAGGAAGAGAGAAAACATGAGAAAGACCAGAATAATACACTGAATGCATATGCACACGCACATTTTCAACATGTAGACATGCCAAAATTACCCAACCTCCTCTTCTTTACACCTCCACTCATAGAGAGAAGCAGGGAGAAAGTTGATGATGGGATTCAGAGGAAGAGTATGCAAAGGGACAAGAAATCAGCCAATAAAGTGGGATATGCACAGACGCACACGTCTTTTTAGTCAGTTATCCTGCAGATCCATGCATGCAGTGAGCCAGACAGATAGACAGCTATCCAGTCATCAGCTTCCTAGCCAACCTGTCAGTCAGTTTGTCAGCCATCCAGTCCTCCAAACAAACAATCTACCCATCCATCTCTCCAGTCAACCAGACAGTTATCTAACAATAAACCATCCATTCAAGATGCACAGCCAAAGATACAAGCAGCCATTTTGGTAGATTTTGCTATAGCCATAATCAGACAACCACGAGACACAGAAGGCGTAAAGGATTACAGAGATTTTCGTGCAACAGAGATGTGGAGGGGATGAGAGTAAGAGACACCTATAGAGTTCAGTCAGGAGTTACATAAGCGCTTCAGTCAGATAGTCTAATGGGAGAGAGGAAGAGATGGAGGTAGGAGCTACAGAGGAAGGAGGAAGCGAGGGAGTTTGATAGAAACATGGGGGAAGGAAGTGTGAGGAGGATGAGAGGAAAGAGTAGGTGTTGTTGATAGGAATTAAATGTAAGAAGTTGAGACAGGCAAGATGGAAGTCAAGAGATGGGGTAGAGGAGAGAAGTATGGAGAAAAGAGAGGATGAGAATAGATGAGGAGAAATGTGAATGTTGAGAGGAAATGCTACAGTTGGACAAGTTACTTTAAAACTAATCAGTCATTCATTATACGTTAATCACTAAAGGAGTATTCACATGACTTTACCAGCTACTCAGCAGCAGAAGTATTGTGTTATGTAACTTGTTACTTTACTTTTATTACTCAGCTGTCAACTCTGTCAAAGCCACCTTTAAATAACTCCAAATCCATCAGATCCCTACATTGCATCCCTTGTATTTAACACATATAGAAAAGACATGGCACTTTAACAAGCAGGCAGCTGTACAATTTGGAGAGATTCCCTGACCATCCTGTCCCAACCTCAGAAGTGTGGTTAAACACCCTCTAACTCTAAAAAAGAGGTGACTCATGATGTATGTGTACCTGTGAGTTATATTTCCTCTCTTTTGGTTGATGCTGCTGCACCTCAACCATATCCCAGGCCAGAGCTGTTAGGGTGAGCCAAAAAAGCAAAAGTGGGCTAAAAGATGCTAAAACCTCCTTTGGAGCTGAGAGGAAGTGCACTCACATGACAGTAATCTGTCACTTCCTCGCTGTCAGAAACCCTTTTCACATACAGTTATCCAGTTTCAATATAAAGATATTAATTATAGCTGTTATAAGATGTGAGCCAAATAATTTTGACTCAAATGTCTCTTGTTTTTTTTCCTGTTCTGTCATCATCTCAAAACACAAATTATTCCATACTAAAAGAATGTTACTTCAAAAATACACTTGATTGACTGACTGATGAAACCTCATATTAGCTTTAAACTTTTACATTTCTTTTTATTTAAATTGTCAGCAACCAGCAATGAAGGTAATGACTGTAAACAGTTTCCAAAAATTGTTTACTTATCTTAACTTTCTTAAAATGTGTGCTGTATTCATTAGAATAAACAATACAAAGCCAGACTAATAAGTATTTCAAGTGTTTCTGTAGCAACCAGTAAACAACAGCAAATTTAAAAAAGGATAATTTAACTGCTTCAACCCACACAAAGCAGAAAAAACAGGGAGCCAAACTGAATGTCTGAATTGTTTCAGGCAATCTGTAAAATCTTTTCTGAATCTGAGCAGACAAGATAGTACCAGCTCCTGTGCTGCTCCACAGGCGACCTGAGCACTGACCTTCCTGGCACTGTAGGAAAAAGAGAAAAAAAGTAACATGTTTAGGTAACTGAAGGCTTCTTTGGCTTCTTTTTTGTGTTTTGCTCTGCTCTACCTCTGCTGCTCTTCCTTGCTTTTCACACTTCTCCTCCCTGCTCACTTCACCAGAAATCTCTGCTGCTAACATTGATCAGGGGAGGAAAAAAGGGAGGAGGAGGAGGATAAGACCAAGCTCAATCCATCATGGAAAAAACAAATTGGTGGAGAGGGAAAGTTGGTGAGTTTGCACTGCTGAGTAAAGACCACTGACTGAAGCAGGGAACAGAGCAGACAGGAGATAGGGTGTGGCAGTTTGACATGTAGTTTGTGAACAGTCAGTTAAGGCTCTCAAGTGACTTCCAGTGGTTCAGCGATTGTTTGTTGGAAGTGATTTGTTTATTTCTGTTGAGTCATGCAAGCAAATTGGCATATTTATCTTCCCCACTGAGTACATTCACTTCCTAAACTTCAGCCTCTCTCAACACCAACTTTAACTCAATTCTAAGATTAATCTTAAGCCCCTCCCTAGAAGTCTCCCTTTCTTGTAAACATACAAGCAATTCTGAGCATAGAGCTTCACCTTGTGGTAAAATTTTAAACTCAGAGGTTCCTTACTTAGCTTCGAATGGTCCATCCCATCTGTTGTCATGTACATAGGTTATGTGAAGACACCTGGGCATATTCCATCTGCTGATGAAGGCCGTGAGATACAGCATAAAGCTTTGGCAGAATCTAGAACTATTTTAACAAACAAAAGCTCTCTTTACATTCAGTGTTCCTCACCAAAACACAGTGTGAGTATCCTTGAGGTCTGACAAACATGCTAATTGTATTTTCTTCCTTGTAAACATTTGCAAACCCAATTTATTTGGTGTTAGAAATCTTGTATTGTTTACAACCATCTTTACTAGCTGAAGACTTCTTCTTCCTTGCTGTTTTTTGCACATTGCTATGCTTTTTTGTGCATTACTGCCCCAAAGTAATGCATGAAACCAGTTGCCTTCCTGCTTGTGCATCCAGACCATACAAACAATATTGGGAATGACTCATAAAAACATTGTGTAATAGCTGTACCAGTGGTACCTTTATGTATAAACTCAACCCAACCCTTTATGTATAAATGCAATCCCAAAGGCCAATTCAGGATTACAGTTTTTGTTATTATGAATCAATCACTTCCTCTATTCAGTGCTGTTTTACATATGCTTTTACATATGCTTATACATGCTTGTCTGTTGGGATTGGATGGGTAGTAAACTTGGCTATTGCAATTTCTTAATGCTGCTTAATACTAAAATAAACAGTAATTCTCCAGTTTGATTTTGATCATTTTTTGCTTTAATTGGGTGAATCACTTCAAAAGATCTGACAAAACTGATTAAAATATATTGGATGCTAAAATTTAAGCCTTAAGTACTAAGCCTAAGTTTTATTTTTAATCCAACGCCTTAGTAAGGATCGCCCCTTTAAACTTACAAACATATCAAATCAAACATGAACTCAGAAGATAGCAGTGCAAAGACAGATAAGGACACACACACCATGCAGCAAATTGCTACAACTGCCAATTGGGACACTTTTTTATTTAGGATATGTGTTGTGGTCTGCTGTTGTCTTGCTCTTGCCATTTTTAGACCCAGGATCAAACGCTGCACAGCATTTCTTTGCCTTAAGTACAAGTTTCTTCAACTTTATACACTCAAAAAATTGCTGAGCACAACTTAAGCAGCACTCTCTTTCACACTTATTTACTTGCAAACATGACCACCTGGGAGCTGCTCAGGACAACATTAGTCCTCTGCTCTTCTGCAGCTGGCAGGCCTGGTGCCTCAGCATCACAGTAATTGTTAAAGACGAGACATGTTTCACTTAGTTTCACTCACTTTCTTCTGCCCAGACTTTTACTCCTCAGGAGTCATCAGGAGCATGTGGCCCACCGGCCAGCAGCTCAGTTCTCTCACCATTAGGCCTCCACCACCTCTATTTGTCATTTTGATGTTAACTCCATATTGCAGTGTAGATGAGTCAGCCGTGGCGAATAAATTCAGAGAGCCCATTGAATGAGCTCCTAAAAGTCTACACTGGATGTTTTTGTTGAATGAGTTCCAAAGAGCTGACTCTCGAAGCAGAAACAAGCTTTCCGTCGATGGTGCGTTGAATTAGTAGACTTAGCCAGGCCAGGAGCGAGGAGAGGAGGGGGGCGGAGCTGTTATCACACTGCAGCACCTGGACCAAAGACAGACAGGATGGGACAGAGACGTCTGTCAAACACACAAACACGCACAGGCAGAGACACACACACAAAGCGAAGCTCAGGCAGTATAATGCACACACAGACACTGTGTGAACTGTATTTGTTTATCCATTTCTCTTCAGCTCTTAAAGGTCATTGTGGCTATCCTGTCATTTCCTTTTCCCTCTTAATTCATCTCTCTGTCACTCCTCCACTCCCTACCCTCTCTTTGTCTTTTTCTGTCTTACCTTGCCTACAATTTCTCTCTTTTTGTCATATAGCATGTTACTTTTCATGATTTGGTACCTTGTCTACTTTTTCTGACTCTTGATATCTTTCTCTCCTGACTGTGTTTATATAATTCATTTTGTATGTGCTTTGTCAGGGCAGTGTGCTAATGAACATCATTTGTTAAAACACAAAACTGGAAGTATGTTTCCTTAAATCAAGGCCATGTTTTTCATCAGCTTTGTTTTCTATGGCAGAAAGTTTAAATCTGGATTATTTCAATCACTGAAATCAGTTATTAAAAACAAGAAGGACCAAGACCCAGGTAGGGTCAGCTGGTCTTCCTGAAAGTGATTTTTTAATATCTGTGATAATTAATAATGTTCAGTCACAACATTAAACCCACTGACAGATGCAGTGAATGACACTGAACATGTCATTATACCACCCCATTAACAATGTTGCAGACAGGTTTATATAATATAAAACAATTAAAATGAAATCATAAATGCACTTTAAAAAGCTTAAAATCAAACACACAAACAAATACTGTACAAACCTGAATGCCTTTTTGCTTCTTTATCGTCATTTCCCATTTCTGATGTTGTTTTGCTCCTCATTGTCATTCCTTTTGACAATCTTTTACTTTCTGTATCTCACTATTCATGCTATTCTTCTCTTTTTTAAAACACTATTATTTTTTCACTCTTTCAAATGCCTGAATTACACACAGGCAAACACACATACACGCACAAAGAATTTGTAGAAAATAGTCATGATGAATTGCTGCCACCTGCCAGGCACAGGCACTATGTCAATAAACGTGCATTCTATGTCTTACAAGTGTTATTGAAGCTCGGAAGAAAGAGGATTTGAAGCTTTATAAAGTGCACCTCTGCTGAGGTTTTTAATTGCGATGACAGTAATGGAACCCCAAGGTGCTGCATCTCTTCCCCAGCAGGTGACTGTTTTAACCTTTTTGCTCTGCTTAAGATTAGGAGTACAACATTACCATACTGAAATCTGCATACCCAGACTGCTTTTAGTTTTTCCTCACTGACTTGTTTTTGTGAAGGTAGAAATTCCCAGAGTTGTCAATGATTGATCTCAGATAGGGCAGAAATAGTTTCACTTACCCAGCAGTCTCCTTTGGGGCAAACTGGAATTTTGATGAGCCACTTTAACCTGTGAGATTGTCTGTTTCATTATCTGTCCTCTACTTTGCTTAGCCAGCATGTGGCTTAAACCTGTAATATTAGCAGTAGTAGTAACTGTAACAGACAAACCAATGTTGATTTTTGCTGTATATTTTTTGAGCTACTGCTGCACTTTAAGCTCTGTCTAATTCTCATATTTCAATGCGATGATTGACTCAATGTCAAGTCATGGACTGTTTCCAGAACTTCCTTGTTGAGCAAGGACATTCTGACATTCAAGATCTGAGATTCAGTGAACTATTTTAAAATAAAAAATGACTAAAAACACATTTTCCCATTCACAACATGTTGCTTATTGTTTGTCTCCTGGCTTTAATTTTCTGGCAGTACGGTTTATGAATGCAGTGCTTGTTGGTGTATGTCATATTAAATGTTAAAGTGCTCTTAAGGGCAGAAACAATCAGAGCATTCAAGATGCTCCCTGCATGCAACTCAAGTATCACATGAAGGTAATGTAACTTTGAAGTCTCTGCCAGTTAATTTCTAAACTTGTGGAAACCAATCCCAAAATGTAAAAAAATAAATAATAAATCTCTTTTATTGGCTGTCATATATATTTTTCAGTGTACATGTATGTTGATATATTGTGTCTGCAGTATATACTGTACCACTCTTCTTTGCTGTCACGTCCTGTCATTTTCAGTGTCTGGGTTTCTGGAATTCACTTGCCCAACCTGAGTCAACACAGACTGGATTTCCTCTGTGTATGTGTGTAGATGTGTGTGTGTTTAAGTGTCCTGACAGCTCACAGACCAACTGAGACCAATACAACTTCACATGGTCCTATCCACTTCACCTATTTATGTTGAGCTGTGTGTGAATGAACATTTGTGAGGCTGTGTGAGCTGTCTGCCTGACAGCACACTTCTCTATGGACAACAAACTGATATGACATGTATTGTTGTTCCACTCACTCCCAGGAACACTACTCAGACTCCAGTGGCTGCCCTCTTATCACTGAGTCTCTGCTCCCAGCTGTGTTTGTTGATCTAACCTGCTGTTTGCTGGTTTTGCTGACATGTTTATTTGTTTGTTCTGTCTGCCAACTGGTACCTTGGTTACCATTGTTAAAGTCCACTGGGTGATTTTCTTGCTGGGCTGAGGAAATACATTTGTGTTTGTGTATGCAAACTTGAGTGTGTGTGTGTGTGTGTGTGTGTGTGTACCTGTGGATGTCAGTGTACTGTATATATGTGTAAATTAAATTAAGCCAGTCAGAATAAATGTGTTTGTGTGTGTATGAGAGAGAGAGAGGGTGGGAGGATTTGTAGACTTCAACTCCAGTGTGATGCGCTTCAGCTGATAAATTCCAGTCAAATTAACACATACACAAACACACACACAAACTCTCCCATGATAATTAGCCTCTCATCGCCATCCCCTCACTTAGAAGGGATGAGGTCCTTTTGGAGCCCTTCCACTCATAATAAATGAGAGGCTGAAGTCTTGGACTCTTAAATTTTTATCTTTTCATCCAAATGAACTGCATGGAGCTTTATTGCTGTGTTGAGTAAGCAATTCTCAGCCACATGAGGACTATATTGTCCTAATATTCTCCCTGGTGTTTGCACTGTTTTCCACAAAAATCGGTCTCCTGTTCATTATCAATGTTCATAACTCCCTGAAGTTCCTCTTTAAAACAGCAGCATGGTCTGAGCTTATTGTTTAGGCTTTAGTGACAGATTGTGTGTGTCCACAAAAGGTCATTTACTTTTTATTGAAACATTATGTGTTTAGGATTACGTCAGCGGGAAAATATTAACATATCTGGTATACTGAAATTTCTTAGATTGGAAACCACTAATACCAATGTGAATTTAAGCAGCTGTTTTGAATTTAGGACTGTTGTGACTGAGCAATATATACATTATTTATTAACACCAATGTGTAGACATCTCGTAGTTGGTAGGCCTCACAGTTTATTTCACATGCTTTCCATACATTGGCCAGGTGAGGGGAGTTGAGATGGTGTGTGGCTGGGAGCATTTGAATAGCTGAAAACACCTGTAAGGAAAATGGTTTCAGTGTCACTGAATGGTTGTTTTCAAAACTTTGATTTCCTCCTTGTATCATTTTGGTTTCTTGGTTCCTTGGGGTGTCATATGTTTTGTAGAAAAGACTTTTACATTAAGACTAAAGACTTAAACTTTAACATTGAACCTGACTGGTAAAAGCAGCAGCACTTGGTGGACCAACGTAGTAGTCTTAGGGCATTGTCCCCATCTGTTGAGGCCACATCTTAGCTCCTGGGTACGTTATTCAGCTAGCAACCTCTGATAGCCATCCTTCAAACCTTCAGGAAGTGACTCTATGATAACAAAAAATATTTATTGTGGAACAGAACTGATTTTCAAGTACATGATTAACTAGTTAATTACTAGTAAATGTTAATTAATTTACAATATAGTGTGTTAGTTGATTACTGGAAGGTTTTGGCTAATGTTATTTTAAATAGAGAAAGAGCAAGGTATTCTTACAAATTAAGTATAAATTGAAACAATATAAATGTAATTGTTTCAGTCTCAGCAGTAGCTGCCTCTTCTCCTTCTGTTACAACACAGATAATCTAAACTGTCCTGTAATACTGCAAAATGAAAGAAAGAAACAAAAAACAAACCAAAACATATTAATTATGCAAGAATGAAGTACCATGTGAATTACAAGGCATTTCTCTTGATTCTGCTCAAATCTGATCTAATGCTTAAAGTCCTCCTTTAGCATTCTGGTCCCTGCCTGCTGAAAGTGATCTGTGGTAGAGTAGTTGGTTGCTACACTGCTAATCTGGGACCTCAGCCCAGAGGACTAGCTCGAAGCTACCACAACAGCCAACAACCCACCACTATTGTCTGTGTCTTTGTTTACAGAGAAATGTGTCGTTCTAATCCCATGTGTGGTGGGAAGTGGCGTGGGCGGTTTGATTCCATGTGTGAGGGTTTTTATTTGAAAGGGATCCAGTATCCAAACATCAAGCTGTGCAGATTACATTATCAGTGTCCTGTTTAGAAATGTGTACAGAGGTAGCAGTTGTAAAAGTCCCACGCATTACCGTGTGCATGCTCAACTGCCGCTGCACTTTAGCTTCATCCACTGTGAGCAAAGACTGAGAATGCAAAGAAAGAGTCAGTAAGAAGTTGGTGTTAGTTTGGTGTTACAATCAACACTTTTTGTACCAGCTGCAAAACATTCAAGAATGAATGCAACACCAATGTAGGATTGATAAAGAGTGATGACTCAGACTTTTATCAAGTACTTATATCAAGTATAATCTTTTAAAACTATAACAACTATACTTGTGCAACTATTCACAGCTTTATGCCAGTGATATGTTTAAGTTAATCAGTGAGTTTGCGCAACAGAGAGATAGTGTGTAGGTGTATATTGACAATCTTGATTAGGTATGTGTGTAAGTTGTGCATTCAGTCTCCATTTACAGTTGTTCTTTCATAACCTGCAATATACTTGATTTTGCTTTTTATGGATCTTATATATATAATTTGTTCTTTTTTTTCTTCTTTTTATATAATTTGTTCATTTATGGACGCTGTACCTATCATTACAAGCTGTCAGATGCCAGTTTGTCACAGGGCTGAAGAACCAGCTGTACAGTGAGCCTGCATGTGGTTCTGTTAATACTACAGGGTGTCTGCATACAGTAATATGTTCGCACCAGTTTGACTGTGCATATGGACTCTCTCAGGCAGGGGCAGATGACAAAATGTATGTCACATGGACCGTTGCAGCTATGTCCACCTCAAGGAAACCATGCATATGCACAGAAACCATGTAAATTCCACACACAGGCCCCTGACTGCATAACAACATTCATTGCATTCGCTTTACAGTATGGATCTATTCTGAAGATTTAAGTTTGTGTAACATTGGAATGATGTTTTCATGTCTTCACGATTCAGGAATGAAGAAGTTGTGTCACCCTCTATTGGTAACCAAATAATTCCACCAGCATTTTCAGGTGTCTGGTAAAACAAAAACCATGAAGTATCAGTCAGAAAATGAAATCCCAGAAATCTAAAGTCTCAGCATCTGGCTAAATGATTGTCATTTTTATTAAAGCTCCTGCAGATTATGGTCCTTCAAGATCATCTTTAGTAGCAGGACAGATGTAGGGTGGATGCATGAGTAGGGGCTTCTATAATGGCTACCGCTGCAGGGCTGGTGGTGCTGAGGCCTGTTCTGAACAGCAGTGTAAAACAAAAACCAGGTCTGGAGCAGAAGGCAACTGAGGGCGTTTTACTCACTCATGCATAATTAACACACAAGCCAACATATGTGCACACAGGAATGTATAAGCACTCATACATTGAGCAAAGAAGCATGTAGTGTAATGGCATTCACATGTTTACCTCATGTACTATATGCTGAATCAAACACACACACAAACACAAGCAGACAATCACATAATCCAGCAGCTTTCATCATTATTACACAAGTTATTTTGCAGTAAACTTATATAACTGGGGAGCCAGCTGCTCAGGGAGAGAGAGATAGTTTCTGTGGAGAGACACTGCCAAAGAGATGCAGTGGTGTAGAGTGTGTGTGTGTGTGTGTGTGTGCATGCATGTATGTATGCGTGTGGTTATGTAGGAGGATTGTTAAGGGGTGCTCTCTCACTCCTTATTAGAAAAGGTCATTTTGTTTGTGATTCAGGACAAAAATCAAAAATGCAAACTGAAGATTACTACTTTTTTTTTTCTTTTTTGGGCTTTTCACCTTTATTTTTAACAGGACAGTGAGAGGAGACAGAGTGGGGGAATGACACGCAGTAAAGGTCCAGCCAGACCGGGAGTCGATCTGGGGACCAGCTGCTCAGGGCACTTAAGCCCATGTAGTACACTCCCCAACCATTCGGCTATGGGGGTGCCCTCCTGACGATTACATTTTAAAGCTCAGTGTAGGTGTCATGTATAATGGGCCCAGTGTAACAGCACAGTAAGGTTTGATAAGGATAGATGATGTGTCTTTGTTGTGTCTGTTGGTTTGTAGTCTGTAATGAACAGCTTACATTTTATTATTTTCACATAACATTAGTCTTTATGATGGCCAAATATTTTCTACCTGTCCTTGAGGTAAAATATGAGGCAAGTGTTTGGCATACAGTTGTCACCGTGGTGATCAAGTTAAGAAACAATTACACCATATTTGTACTGATCCATTCTCTGTGACAAAGGCAGCGCTCAAAAGTAAATGATCTTGACTAAACTAAATGTTTACACTGACTATTAACAGGAAAAATTTGGAATAAACAGTGGCTTCCCAAGTCACATGCTTCGTTGGTGCATTTGAGATACACAATATACTTGCTGTAAGTTTTGTAGTACTAATAACAACATCATGCTACTTCCCCCTTTGTTCTACACAGACATGAGTTATAATACACATGGCCGCTAGATGGCCTTGCCAGGAAAAGACAAGCAAGTTAGGTAATTAGGCATTTGAATGACAAAAGCTGCTGTTTTTGTGAAGGCAGTCACAACAAAGGTAGTCGAATAAAAACTGTTGGGCTTTTCATGGTTGTTCATCAGTCATACTTAGTGTTGCTGCTACTGCGAGAGGCTTTTTTTGTATGGTATTATGTTTGAGTTAGAGGAGGAAATGGAGTGACAGATAATTATGTATAAGCAGAAGGAAAGATGACAGTGGAAGATAGCTTTAAATAGAGTTTTTAAAAAAGCCAATGGACAAAAAACATGAAAGAATGGATGAAAGAACAACACAGGAAAAAAGAATACAGGTGAAGGTCTTCAAAAGAAAAGAGTAAGAAAGGGAGAGAAATTCAAAGTAGCAAAAGATATTCTGGGTAGCACGATAAAACAGATGTTGTCACAGAGAGACACATTTGACCTGTGACCAACATAACTGGGCTCTTTTACATCCATCTTTCAAATGTTTAACAACTGTTTATTATAAACTTCCAAACTTACAGCTCCCCATCTGTCTCACCCTGTCTTAAAAAACAATACCACCTGTTCATTCTAAAAATTCTAAACCCTTGCCTTCCAATCTGTCCATCACTCCAACTGCCAAAAATACATATATTCAAGCATAAATGAAGCACTAAAGTGTGACTCCTAAACCTTTATAGTTGCAAGAAATGATAAGGTAACAAGCCTTTTCAAGTCTTGTTTTGAAGAATATAGATTGTGAATTTAACCAAAGTGAGAGTAAATCGAACTTGATCTGTCTTTCATCAAAGCCTTGATGTAGCAGTAATCTGATTAGCCAAGAATTATGCATGATCACAGGTGGACAACTTCTTGTTACAGCAGCAACTTTGCAGCTTGTTAAGACCTTGTAACTTTCTCAGCTTTTCAATTTGTTGACAGCTTGTCACTTGTTAAAAAATGAGCCCGTATCTTCTCAATGTTACGATAACAACAACAGATTGTTTTGCCTCTGCCTTTCAAAAAGCAGCAGAAAAAATCAGAGAACAAGACGGCAACAGCTTCTCCAGAATGTGCTGAGAATTATGCAGGTGGTGTGTTGAATTGTTGTTGAACATCTGTCTGCCCTGCTTAAGACTTACTGTCATTTAACTTATTGTTGCCAGTATTGTTTCTTTAAGTCATGAATTATCAATGAGAGTAGTGAATAATGGGATTTTTTTTTTTTTTCACACATTTTTAATGATAAATAATATTTTGTGTTTCTTACTGTAATCTCATCACATAGAAATGTTGGCTCCTCTCAGCTGAACAACAGGTTTTAAGCACCCAGATATTGAGGACATACTACTGCTAGAACAGCTGCTTTTGCTTCTACCCCAGCAGGAATCATTTAGAAAGGTTGCACTATGATCAGACATAGGAAGGTGCAAGATCCAGAGGTAACTACTTAGTTGAGGGAGAACAGAATTTAAATATCCTGTGCTGTCAGAATTTGGCCCTACACTGCCATATTTACACTTAAGGATTGTTGGATACTTTGGCTCAGTTTGGATGCAGGGTGAATACATTAAGCTGGACTTCTACAGTGCCTCATATAGTATCTTTCCAACATGTCTCCTCCCAGAACATCTGCTCCAACAACAACTTCAGACAAACAGTATGTCTTCTTCTACTTTTGTCTCTCGGACACATCTGCTGCCTAACATGCAGCAACATTTTCTGACACATAGCATATGGTTCCAGGTCTGCTCTTTTGTTCTTGGAAGAATGTCTTTTGGCTTTGCATTTTAGGTGTTTAGCTGACACTGTCATCCAGTGTTGCATGGTAATGAAACTAGAAAACTAGGAAAAAGCTTTTATGTAGAATAAGTATTGAGTGCCAAATTCACTGTAAACCTAGAGTAATGGTGTTAGGAAAGAAAGAACAAGCTCACAATAGAGAAAAAGGGATTTTGTTGAAAATCAGAGGAGTTACATGTAGATATTTTTATGTATACTTTTGCATGGAGCTAGAGAGAGGACAGGTTTATAAAAAAACCTCTTGAAGATGTCCTCCAAGATGAATTCGCTAAATGGGAGAGTGCTTGAAGAACCAGTGGTTCAGTGACTAAGGGAGCTCAACGCCTGTGAACTTCGACCACCTCTGATCACTTCAAGAAGACATTGGTAGATTTGCTATAAAATATACCAGAAACAAAAATAACCATTTGTGATACCTGTATTTTCATAAAATCAATCACCACCACACCTTCAAGACATTTGAAGACTTAAGCATAGGCTTTTCTTTTGTTTTCAACAGTCTTTTCCAATAATCTTTTTAGAGACTTTTATATCCATTGTTGCTGCAGGAATATAGTTCTAGTCTTGGGTCGGAGTTCTTTGCATTAGGTGGATGTGTTACATGATGAATGAGTTACATGAAAACAAAGTTCCTTATTTAGTTCCTGAATCTAGACCCATGAAAGACCATTGCTGAGAAACTAGCAAGAGCGGCAGTATATTCCAACAGCAGATGATGGTGCAGGTGAAAAGAAAGGTGAAAGAAAAAATAGAAGATAAACACCCAGACCAGCATCAGAGGGTGAAATAGCAGCAACATGCTCCTCTTTGAGACCTGTAGAAATTTGTTCTTAATTTTACAAGAAAGAAAGAAAGATTTAGTCAGGAGACGCTGTTGTGATAACCCCAGGACCTGCTTTAACCCATTTAATCCCACCGGTCACAATAGTGACCGTAAAAAAATCTTTCATTTCTAAGGCTATAAAAATGTTACTGAATGATCTATCAATTCATTTCTAGCAGATACTGAAATAATAAAGGGTCTCAATGAAATATGTGCAGTGTTGCATGTTTACTGTAAATTGTCACATGACCAGAGCTGTTTACTTCCTGTTTGCGCCAAGAGAAGAGGATGGCAGCAAGAAAGCTCCCAAAGAAAAGGTTAGTTAAGTATGTTAACATAAAGATAGGACATAGATTTTTGGTACACATCATGTTTAAGGTGTCTAGTATTGATATATGCATTTGCAGTTACTCAACTTTGTTTAATGTGGTCATAGAACTCACAAACATGTCACTGGCAACAATAGTGACCGGTGGGATAACCCATTGTATCTACATGCTAATACACATAGGCTAACTTTTCTACCTTACTTTCTACTGCTACCTAACTTTCTACCTAATTTTACACTCAGACACACACACAGAAACACACACACACACACACACACACACACACACACACACACACACACGAACCCAAGGAAGACTAGCTAGTTAGCTAATTCTGCTAGCTAATTCTGCTGCTACCTAACTTCCTACCTACTGCAACTTTCCACACACACACACACACAGACCCCAGGAAGACTAGCTAGCTAACTACCAAACTTTCTGCTGTTTTCTTTTAGATTTACTTTGAGTCAAGTTCTTGATTTGTTGGATCAAGATGAGTTCCCAGACAAGGCATGCAGCATTGCAATCATCCCTCAAAATGAAAAAGATGCTGTACTCAGTGATTGTGACAGTGATGGGTCTGACATGGACTATGAGGGGGAAACAGGCCATTTGCCAGCAAGGCTGTTGAATGCATATGCAGAAGTTATGCAAACAGAGCATGATTGGAATGATGGCCTCCCCTTCACCACACCCCCTTCCCCTCCCCAACCTCCTTCCCCATTTCCCTGTTCCAGCTCCCCCACCTCCTGCCATAACAATGAAGGCCAGCTAGAAGACGCAAGGGCCTCTAGCCTCCAGAGGGGCCAGCCAGAAGACGCAAGGGCCTCTAAGCGCCAAAGGGTTCAGCCAAGTCAGCCCGAAGAACCAAGGGCAAAACTGCAAGTGGTTAAAAATAAAGATAGAGTATTTAAGCGATCCAAGAGGCCTTCCACTGCTGTTATTCCAGAATACACAGTATACAGACCAAATGCTGCAGAATGTGTAAAACAAAGCTGCCCCAACCCAGTGGATGTTTTCTTACTGATGTATCCACCCACCTTGAGAGAGATCACAGTTGAAATGTCCAACCTCTACTCCACCCAGACCAAGGGAAAGCAACTGAATCTAAGTATGGATGAGCTCCTCACCTTCTATGGCATCCTAATTGCAAGTGGATACAGCTCTGTCCCAAGAAGACACATGTACTGGTCAGTTGACAATGATGTACACAATGAGAGCATTTCAGGTGCCATGCGGAGAAACCGCTTTGATGATATAATGGCCTCAGTTCACTTGGTTGACAACACCAAGATCACTGATGACCCATTTTTTAAGGTTAGACCCATATTCTCTGAGCTCAATCACTCATACAAAATCATGCCATTTCAGGAATGGTTGTCAGTGGATGAGAGCATGATCCCATACTACGGCCGACATGGATGTAAACAATTCATCAAAGGCAAACCAATTCGCTTTGGTTACAAGGTATGGAGCCTCGCCTCATCCAGTGGATACATGTACCACATGGAGCCATATTGTGGATCGCACACTCTCCTCCCAGAGACAGGGTTGGGTCAGGGACCCAGCGTTATCATAGGTTTGGCAGAGCAAGCTCAGGTGCCTCAAGGTTGCAAGTTCTTCCATGACAGCCTCTTTACCACTCTTTCACTCATGGATGAGATGACAAAAAGAGGATATGGGAGCTCTGGGACCATGAGGCAGAACCGCCTGTTTGATGTCCCATTCACACCACAGAATGCCTTCATGAAGTTACCCAGGGGAACCTCTGAGGTTCTGTGCCAAGGAGAGAAGCTGCTGGTCCGTTGGAAAGACAATAACATTGTCACAGTGGCAACAAACATGGATGAAAAATACACTGAGACCTCTGTCAAGAGATGGAACAGGCATCGACGTGCCTTTGACAACATCCAACAACCAAAATGCATCAGCCGATACAATGAGCACATGGGTGGTGTAGACCTTCACGACCTACAGGTTTCACGATACTATATCTCAATCAGGTCAAAGAAGTGGTGGTGGCCCATCTTTGCATGGTCTATCAACAGTGCTCTTGTAAATGGCCATCTCTTTTACAGAGATGTTATTGGAGGGACCATCGACCTGCTCACCTTCTCACGGATAGTCTCACAGTCTCTTCTGCAAAGGTTTGGAACGAAACCACTGAGCCATGGAAGGAGATCTCTACTGAGTGCTACCGTTGAAGATCAGGCAAGATACGACAAAGCTTCCCACTGGCCATTTAACACAATGCACCGGTTCCAGAGATGTCGCCATTGTGAGAAACGCACTACCTATGCATGTGAGAAATGCAAAGTACCACTGCACATTGAGTGCTTCAAGCTGTACCATGGAGTGTAGAAGAAAAACAGGAAAGACAGGAGAATGCAGTCGGACATAGAGTTCACAAGCATGCACACACACACACACACACACACACACACACACAAGTGGTTGCATACAGTTATGTTATTTGATGTTATGATGTTATTGATGATGGTATGATGGTATGATGTTATTTTTTTTGCTATTTGTTCTACAACCTATTTTATTTTGTTGTTTAGTCAGTCAGTGTAGGCCTATACTTGAAAGCATGTTCAGCCGGCTACCTCAATCCTAAATGTTTACCTTCATGTTCAGTGTGTTCAATGTATACTGCACTAAAAATGAATGTGTTCAAATGAATTTTGCACTAAAAATGAACTCTTTCAAATGAATGTTGCACTAAAGTAAGTTGCACTAAAGTTACAATGTTGAAATACATTGATAATTGTTGTTGTTTTTTGTCTTAACCTCAATATTCATAACAGTGCTCCCAGTATTCATATTGCTAGCCGATAGTATAAGGCAATATGTAAAATATTCACACTACCATGAGAGAGCATTTAGAGGCAATGCTGGAACTTTTAAAAGTGATAATAACTAGCCTTTGATATAAGGATTTTATACACTCTCGCGCACGCGCACGCGCACACACACACACACACACACACACATACACACACACACAAACACACTGCACAGGTCAAATAGACCTATATTCAGTCTGTCCAATGGTTGATACAACACAGTATCCCACCGGTCACAATTGTGACCGATCATAAAACACACTTTTTCACACACTTTTCCATGAAAATTTCTAAAAATTATGATTGATTGTTTCAAAGGGATACTAATGACACATGATTTGGATATTTTTGTGTCTGGGAAAAATTTGGGATTAAATGGGTTAACACAACCCACGTTTCTGCTCTCATCCATGACAGGTTACTACCTGGAGCATCTCTTTGTAGCATCATTAGCAGCCATCACAGATTAGAGCGCACAAAGCTTGTAATGTCATCTCCTGCAGATTGGGAATTGGTTTGAAGCTTTGTAGAGAGTCTTCATTTTTCTTCTTCTTTATTTCTTTTTACCAGTAAGTATAATAAACTTGAAAACAGTACTTAGAATCAGCTGCAGAATCACTCATGAAAAACTGGGAAAATTTGAAGGAAACCGCAAAATAATGCATATGTGAGGAGTACATGGGCCTTGAGGGTCTAAGATCTATTTTTCCATTCTAAAACATTGTTTACCAAATTGAAGATTTTTGCAACAACACACTTAAATTACTTTTAAGCCTTGGTAGACCCCCTAAGCCCTTTGAGTTGGGTTCTTACTGAGTAGATCTGTCAGTGTTTAGCCTTTTAAACCCCACAGGCTCTAAACACCTAGACTTTTGAAGCAATAAGGGTATATGCTATGACAGGCAGTCCCTGGAGTCTATAAATTTACCACACACCAGTCATTTGCAGAAGTTACATTGGTGTAAAGACAAAGACTTTCACAGAATAGAATACATTTAATGAAGCCCAGAGAACCTGAATAAAAGCCACGACAGGCATCCACAACATTTTCTGTCATGCACCCATCTTTCAGTGGTTTTGCAGCCATTCCTTGTAATTTCTGATGGCTGAAAGTGGTATATTAAAAAAATGTTTTTAGCATCTCAGGAGCTGTGCTGATGAAAGATCAACCAGTTCTGAAGACAGTAATGTTTACAACAGAGGTCTAACTGTGTGGATTGAACAGTCTGTCCTTCTATCATCAGATGTTCTTCAGGGAAATCCAGTGTCCAGAGTTATCAGTAGCACTGCAGTGATTTACTCACACACACAGTCATACATGTGACTCACAGGTCTGAATGACCTTGTGTGAGTGCTGATTGTGCCTCTGCGCAACAGAGAGATAGTGTGTAGGTGTGTATTGGCAATCTTGATTAGGTGTGTGTGTGTAAATGAGAAGCAGATCAATTTTTAGACTTAATTTCCTGAGAAGTGTTGAACAATCACTTACAATAAATTGCAAAATAGTTTTCTTTTTTTCCCTTTCATCTGAGAATTCAAGGTTTTAAACCAGGTGAGGGTGTGCAAAGAGTATTTAAAGGATGGGGTTAGGTGTAAAGGGAATTAATTGGACTTAAGTGATTCCCCTTTTTAGAAGAACAATCTGTTATCCTCTTCTCACACATATTGCTTGCCTTCCTGGGTCAGTAGTCCTGTGTGGAAAGGCTAAGCTATAAATATGCATTGGTTCATTCACATTCCTCTCTTTGCCTCTCTCCATTCAACTTTTCCCTTTAGACAACAGTACCTGTGTCAGCTGTAGCGTTATTTCTAGAGGGGAAGGAGAAAACTCTGATGTTATGGTAAATAAAAATGTGAGTTGAATGTATATTTGGTAATCCTTACAGTAAAAGGCAAATTATTTTAAGCACTGATGTAGTTATTTTTCTTAAAACTGACGCCATGAGACCTAGTTCACAGGCTGGAATTTTTTGGCATAATTATGTTGTGTCTCTTACCATAATCAGCTGCTAAAGATGGAGCAAAACCTGAATTTTTAAAACATTGCTTAGAGAACCAGCCAAAATGCAACAGAACTACAATCTGCATAAGTGAGGTAAAGAGACCCTCTGGGGCTTATAAGCAGGGCACCAAAAAGGAAAAAAGAGACATCATCGCATTGACAGAAACACATTATGCATTTTAAACTTACAACTGTGATTTAAAAGAGCAAGGGGAAACTTTATTCACAGTGTAGCTTTTTGGCATAATGCCCTATTGCTTTTCCCCTACTCTTTATTTTTCCACTTGGAAAACTAGTGTTGAGGTGCCTATAAACAAGGCTCTGCTCCAGAAAAAAAGGAAAAGAAAATCAATTGTAATGCTCTGTGAGCCTTTCAATGGCCAACAGGAGCAGACTGTAGCTGTTGTGTATAATGTATGACTGTCACCCAGGGAACACCAGAGCAATAGGTGTTCAGTTAATATTTTTGGTGTAAATAAAATAAAGTTTTAAGTGTATTGCACTAGAACTGATGTTCTAGCTTTAATAGGATCATAGAATTATTGTGTAAATAAAGTACTTTTTTAATTGCAGAGGAAAATTAGGTAGCAGAGGCGACAATTGATTTTTTAAAAATATATTTGTTGAGGTTTGTCAGACAGAATGTGTTACAGATCACTCATCCAGTTTCAAGACTGAGCAGCATCATTGACATGAAAAATAAAACAAAGGTTGATAAATACAGTGGGAGATGAATAAGGCAACGTGAAAAGGGAAAAGGAGAGTATAGGGAGAAGTTTTGCTTGTCTTCCTGCATTACCTAAAAAAACAGATAGACAGAGAAAGAACGACACACAGGCACTTGTCAGGCTCTGTTGCTGTACACAGATCTGACAGAAGCAGCTTAGGGACGCAGCCTTGTCCATCATTCCGCTTGTTGACAGACGTGCACAGACACACACACACATACAGTCCTGACAGATGCACCCTGGGACAGTAGTGTCACTGTGTTTCCTTACATATGTGACAGTCTGTGTGTTTTTGTGGTTAAATGTGTTCTTCAGTTCCAGTCCAAGCAAGTAAAATCACTCTTTTTCCCACACACATCATCTCATCCACTTAAGCCATACACTCACTTGTGATTGAAAGCCCCATTATGTTTTGAATTCACTTTTTCCTTTTGACTGAAGCAACAGTACATTGGTTTTTGACTTGAAGGTTTTGATCCCTTGACAGCACACTGTGATGACTTTAAATAGATTTAAGATTATTTATAGAATGCCAAAAATACTAAGCCTTCATGATAAATCTCATTTTTGGTAAGTAAAGCACATTTTCAGAAGAAAACATACATACAATGTACACTGGACTTGCAACAAGCCCTATTCAGTAATAACTATATAAAAAATAATATATCCAGACAACTAATGTAAAACTATTTGAGAAACTAGAAAAAATTAGCAATTAGGATGCAACACTAGAATTCACATGGGATTGTGTCTATGGACATGTGATGAACAAAAGTCTAATATTCAGTCTCCTTCAAGCACCACCTGGTGTGGCAAGAAACATGCTTGTTGAGAGTAGTGGGAGTTAAAGGTATAAGTTTTTGCTATCACTACATAGCCATCATTAGCATTACCAGCTGTTTTCTTACCAAGAGCTTTGGTCATTGCTTTGTTTACAAGAGAAGAGGTTTGAATACGTCCTCATTGCTTCTTCTTCCCCCTCTCATGTTTTTGGATTGCAGATTGGATGCTATAGTGATTCACTAAGTGGTATTATGAGACAAGATGGGCCAGGGCTAGCTAGTTAGCATGCTAAGTTCAGTAGAAGAAAGGTGATATAGAGGTAAAGCAAGAGTTAACATTGCCATGGCTTTCCACTGCTGGAGACAGTTCTTGACAAGTAAAGGAATGAAGTTTGATGTTGAACTTTTTGTCTAGACTGGTGAGTAAACAGCTGTTAATGGTAACATTGACTGCTTTGTAGTGATAGCAAAAATACAATGTAGCCCCAACTAGAACAGCAGAAGTCCTGGTTGTAAAAGCAAAACAATAAGTTGAAATATACTTTCTAGACACAAGTGGAACTGCAGAGTCTGGTGATAATTCTCAAGGTTCATTGCAAGGACCAACCCCTTTCATAAAAGTATAGTTATTACTTCAGTCACTTATCAGGAAAATGTAGATTGTATTAAGTGTGTGATGAAACTACCTGTGCTTTTCACAGGTATGGACAGCTTCATAGTTTCAATGAAAGAACCATGAGTGACGTCAAAATGAAACATGGCAATGTTATTGTCTTGTTCACCCTGATCTGTACTTTCCTTAAATGGTCTAATTTAAATACCCTACAACTGCACAGAATATAGGTATTTTCTGCCTGTTTTGACATAAATAATTGTTGCAGTGTTTGGTTGTCTACTCCTCAGGTAACACGACTGATATGTCAGTCTCAAAATGTTTGGTGACAGGCCTCTACTTTCTGTAATAGTGGTGGCTTTGGGCTAATGTGGATCTCAGTTTTCTGCCCGGCTGTGCAGTAGGAATGCATGCAATGTGCTCTGTATGAATTTTATTATTTTATTTCAAAGTGCTCAAGAAAGTGCATCATTTGATAATACATTAACAAGAATGAGGTTTATGTTCTTACATGCTGAAGCAGTGCTGTAGAAATTTTATTCATTAATTTATTTTTCCACTATGTTTCATTGTTTTATTTATGATTTGTCTTTGCCACGACCTTGTCATCTAAGAATCTCTGGGATGAATTTTTCTCAGCCGGTGTTCAGGCATACAGTTCTGTTGCCTTATTCTCAATTCCTGTCAGTCTGTCATTCACATTATAGCGCCTGTTTTTTTTGTTTTTTGTTTTTTTTTCTTCTCCTAACTCATTGCTTTGCATTACATACTTTTGTTGACACTGCCTGGATGCAGTAAATTTCCTTTGAAGTGGATTATCTTAAATTCTGGGTTGGCTGAAGGAAGAAGACAGAGTGAATAGGATAGAGTGAGAGAAGAGGGAGAGGCTGCGATAGAGGAGACAGAAAGAGAGAGGGATGGAGAGAAAGAAACAGAGGAAGCAGAACAATGGTGGGGAGTTTTGTGATTTTCTGTAACATTCAGCTGTTGAATTATAAAAGAGTTTTTAGAGGGACCACCCATTATTCTATGCTGTGTTCCTGCACACACATGCACACACACTGTATTTTACTTGGGAACATGAGCACACATCAGACTCAGACAATGTGTACACTGCCTTACTTGCAAAATTATTTTTTTGCAACTTCACACTTTCAATTTTTCATAACCATAGCATACAAGACATAACAATGGTCAACAAGGGAACATTTTTTCCTCCTTTAAAATAAACCAAGAAAAATTAGTTCAGAGTGAAACAAAAGAAAAGTGGGTTTTCAAGTTTTCACAAGAGATTGGTTCCTTGTGCCAAAAACACCAAAAAGCATCTTGTTTAGATTAAAATACAGCACACACAGACACACAGGTGCATATATACTTACACACTCACAAAAAAATGTACAGAGAGCATGTCAAGGGACAGGCATGACATATTTGCAGGCAGTTTTTGGCAAGACATGAAGCAAGACAAACACAAGAAAGTAATAATGAGAAAGGAGACAAAGAGGATTGGCAGTTTTTTTCTCCCTTCTGTTTAGAGGAAAAAGGTTATTGGAGAATATGTTTGTGTTGATATTTGTTGTTTGCCAGAGTCTATTGTATGTGTGTTAATAAGTAAAGCAGTAAACAAGCTTGCGTGCAAGTGCATGCACGCCTATAAAGTGTGTTAATAAACTGAGGGAGGGTCTTGTCAAGGTGATAAATAGAACAAAACACACGGGGATGGATTAGGGAGACCGAGGGGGAAAGAAAATAAAAAGATTAACCATAGGATGTCTTGAGATTGAAGGATGGAGGAGGGACAGAGGAAGGGATGAAGCTAGGTATAGAGGGAAGGAGGGGTGGGAGGAAGAAGGGGAACGAAGGAAGTCACAGAGGGATGGATGAAAGGGAGAAGAAAAGCATTAGAAGGAGGTGAGGAGGAGAAAAAAAAGAGAGATGAAAGAGGAGACGTGGTGAGGTAAATAAAGGAGGGAGAGCAACGAGGGAATGATGAGGAAGGATGAATAGAAACAAGGAGGACATCTGGAAGAGAAGGAGGAGAAAGGTAGGGAAGATGGGAAGGAAAGGTAGAAGTATAAAATCTAAAGGAAAACTGGAACAAATATAGGGAGAGCTGAAGCCAAGAGAGATGTGGGTGGAAATCATCCAGATTAAAGGAAAACCTGGATAAGCTGGTGAGGAAAAGAGGGGAAAAACAAGGAAGACAGTACTAAAACAGAGAGTAGATAATAAAGAGGGAATAAGGAAGGCAGAGATGAACAGTGGTAAACTTACTGGAGAGGAGAGAGAATGAGGGATGGTAAAAAGTGAGGGACAGGTAGGCGATTTAATGTTTATTTGCAAAATAGATCCTAAAGATAGTGAGAGTGGGGATACATATTTGAAGAGTAAAAGGGAAAAGGGAGGTCCTGATAAGAGGAAGAAGGAGTATAGAACAAAAACAAAACCTAAATCATATCACCAAGAAATTGTTGGATTCATTGTGGCCTTTTCGATCAGTAAAATCACACTTTTTGTATAAGATATGATCTCTGGCTCAGCCTCGATCCAAATCATCCTCCACGCAACATTTACTCTGGTAAAATTGTTAACTTTCATAAGAGCTTCTTCTGTCAGTCTTTTGTCATTTCCCACTAAAACATACCGTGGGAGGTGGCACCATGCTGCATGAATCAATTTTAAAAGACATTTTATACAAAGAGAGTATGGCACGTATCAGGGATTAAAGAAAATCAGCAAGAAAATCAGGGCAGGGAAATTCCAAGCGAAGCAAATTCAATTTTAAGCAAATTCCCCCTAACTGTCACTGTGACAACTCAGCTCCCTTTCCTCTTTTGTTTATGATGTGCTCGTGTGATCTTTAGATTAACCTTGCTTTCTCTTTTCTCCCTCTCTCTCTCTCTCTCACTCTCTTTCCCCCTCTCTCTCTCCCTCTCTTTATTTCTTTCTTCATTCCTCTCTGCAGGGTGTGGTTCCAATCAGGCATCAACTTCCTGGCTGTGAAACCCAGCAACCTTGTCGCGTGGGAGATCAAACAGGAAATGGCACCGGGAAGCAGTTCGTTGGCAGTGATGTGTCAGAGAAAGGCCTCCTCCACAGCAGAGAGGTAGGACTAAAGCTCACGTATCTACTCTAGTTATTCATTATTAGAGTATTCGTGGGCGCAGCATAAAATGTCTGAAAATGTTTGATTATTTAACTTCAAGGCCATAAAACTAATAATGCCTAACACTTGATAATAAGAGATCTTGGTTGTTTTCACAATGACCGTTTCTCTGAGGTAAAATCTGTCTGTTCATGAAAAAATGGCTTATTATTCTATGCAGCAAATGCGACATGACAAAGAAAATATGAAGTACTTCTCATTTTCAGCCACAGTGTTTGGGTAGAAATTTCTAATGAGCCCGTCTTTAATCCAGATTCAGAAATTATTGAACACTGTGTACAATGTAATTGCACTGACAGTGTAACAAGAAAAGCTCGTCTTGATGTTTGGTGATGATTGGTCGTTGTTGAGTGTTGATTGTCTGCTAGTCTGACCATTGAACTCAAACCTCTAACCTTTATCCTAGAGATATGTGTATGTGTGAAATGTGCGTGTATTAAGGACTTCAAATTTGATAGACTCAGGTTAAATGATCACAAGTGCTTATTTTATCCTGTGCACACCTGTGAATGTAGTACAGAAATACACACACAGGGTGGGCTGATAAGCTGCTGTGGAAAGCGCTGACCCACGTGTCATGCTAAATTTGCTATTTATTCGGTAATTGCTCTGTCCTTTTATGGTTGTGTGCGTGTGCGTGTGTGTGTGTGTGTGTGTGTGCATGCGTGTGTGTGTAAGTATTGTCAGAAGGCTGGAACCACTGACAGCAGAATACACCCTGGTTCTTTTTATTTATTTTTTGCTTATGTGGCAGGTGATCCCTTCTAGACCTCAGCGTATGGTTAAGACAAATTTGCAAGGACAGAATGAATGTAATGAGTGTGGTGAGAAAAATGTGTCAGTTAAAAAAAAGCAAGATTGCATACAGAGATTGAGGTTAACTGGGTGGCAGAGAAAATGTGTTTCAGCGACCAAGTGCAAAAGGTAATGGTAGAAAACAACACAGTGCATGACAAACAGTTAAAACAAATGAAATGATTTTAGATAGCAGGAAATACCACTGTCTTCACAATTTGGAAAAACACTTATTCTGTGACTGGCAGCTTGAAAAAGAAACACACAGGGCTTATAATATTTATAGTTAAATAACTGCCGCTCCTTCTGTGGCAAAATAAATCATTCAGCTTTTTTCTTGTTTTTTTCAGTGCATCTAATATGCTCATACTATATTAGAATACACTATGCTTCACTTGAGTGAATAGAGAACCAAATTATGGTGTAATAAGAATTGTTTACCTTTGGCCAATATCAGTTATAATATGGTATATGTTATAATATGGTGGTCTATACTGCAGCCATATACATTACTGTTCCATTGATGTGCAGTGATACTCATGAAATGTTGTAGATTTCAAGCCCAACATGTAATGGCTAATTTCAGCAAATACTAAAATCTACTGGACATTTCTAACCTTTATTTAACCAGGGAAGTGTTACTGTGAGCACTGCTCCCCTTTTCAGGATGCCTGGTTCACATTCACAGTTACACACATTCAGACTTGGAAGCTTCCCAGTACAGACACTTACTTTAACAGTCATTACTCAGGGTGAAAATATTGGATGCAAGATCAAGCATGTTGGCCAGTATGATGCCAAATATAGAATACTGTATACTCCATGCATTTATGTATGTGTTGGTGTCAGACAAAGTCAACTGGAAACTCTGTTAGCCATCGATGAATTGAAGTGATTTGAATGGAAAATATGGGTCCAGATCTGCTCATCATCTCGTCTTTCTTTGTCTCTTTTCTCCCTCCTTCTTCACCTTTTCTCTCTGTCCATCTATCTCTTTTTCACTCACTGTCTCTCTTCTCCTTCCTCCTTTTCTCCTCATCTCCTCTTCCCTGTCTCCTGCCTTTCTCTGTTGTTTGAGATCAGTGCTAATGAATGACTTCCCATTGCATGAAACTATTACTGCAGGGTCTCAGCTCAATTAGCACCACTTAGCCAGCCGTTAGCCACATCTAGCCTTGACTGATGGACAACATCAGCAGCAACGAACAATCCAAATGTGCCATAGAAGGAAATAAAAGTGATGACACAACAGCTTTGAGCTTTCAAATTAAGAGCAGAAGACAATTAAAAGTTTTTTCAGATGCTTTTAAAACTTGTTCAGCATGTATGGCACAGGATGTATCATAGTTTTTCTCAGGAATCAGAGTGGCATACCATGGTTTTTTTTTTTTTTTTTTTGCTGGCCCTGTGTCCTTAGTTACTTTTATTATGCCCGTGGAGCTTTCCACTCTCACATGAAACAAGCAGTTACAATAATAATTGACAGATTTATCATTAAAATGCATGGTAAAAAAAAAAAAAAAGCAGTGTTATAACCCTTAGCTCTCGGTGGAAAAGGGAGGCAACATAAAACCAGTGGTAAGAGTAAGTTAATTATTAACAATATCCAAAAGACAACTGTTAAATAAAAGGACAAGTGGAAAATAAAACCCCCCACTACCTGAATTCACGAACAAAACACAATGGAGACAGCACCCCTGCACCTAGTGTCTGTAATACCTTGTCCAGTCCCCAGTGATTAACATTTGTCAAACAGTAATGAGAGACATGTCTGACAAGCTGAACTGCTGCCCTGACCTGCAGGTTTGCCAAGTTTATGTAGTTTTTAGTTCCAGTTGCATCAAGGAATTGGTGAAGCTGGATTAGGAGCCGCCAGTCAGGAAGCACAGGAAGGAGGCAAGAGCTAAGGTAAGGGAAGGCCACGCCTCCTCAGCTGGCACCAGTTGTGCACTGGGGACGTTACATCCCAATTAGCATACGTAAAACTACAAGAGAAGGGTTATACACAGGGAATGGGACAGCTTTAGATGTAACAGCAGGCAGTTTCTTTTTTTCTTGATGGCAGCTGTTGATTTCTCCAACTGTCATTTGCAGATTTAATAAACTGTAGCTAGCTAATAGTAATTAATAGTAATTGGCCTAATGTGAGATCCATATGTTGGTTAAAATTGCTGTCTCAGGCTGACTTTTAATGTCTCTATGTTGTAAAAAAAAAGCTTATTAAACAAGAATTAATGCCTATATACACAATACTGTGCTAATAATAATTGCACACCTACAGTGGCTTACATACGTGTTTGTATTTTTCAAACTGGATGTTTTCACTTTTAACATTAGAGGAAATGCTAACATCACCCCAACCTTTGATAGCAATCAAGACTGTCTTCACTGAGAAAATACTACACAGTAAATAAGTTAATTGTGAGCTTAACTTTCCCTAATTTAATTAGGTTAATGCTAGCTAATGACCTTGGAATAGCCAAACAAGCTAATGATTGCAGCTTATGTTAGAGCAGATAAACACACTATATAATCCATTCCTTGCACTTTTGCTGTTATGTTTTTGGTTATCAAAAGGCTAAAAGTGACACCATCCTCCAAACTCTTTACATGTCAGTCATGGCTCTTACTGTAGCCCAAGCATACAGCTTTGAACACATTTCACAGGCCTGCTGCGCCTACTCATGGTTGGATTAGACTTTGGAGAAGGGGTGTAGTGAATTATTATTTGGTGGTTACTTTGAATTGAAACAATACTAATAGTATTGGTGCTTTGGTAATATTTTGGGCATATTTCTTGAATGAATTGCTCATGGACTCATACTCCTGCTGTGCACCTCATCATGGCTGGTGAAATACTAAAGGCGTGAGGCATGAATTTTGGGATTGCCAGCCGCTGGGGCCTTGAGGCAGAGAACTCATTCTCCTGGCCTGTTGTCATTCATCAGGATGGTGTTGTTTGAGGTGTTGAGATGGAGGTGATTCTAAACAGCTGCTTATTTCCCTGAGCTTTGGCATGTAACCATGTCTGGTAGAGTCCTTGCCCTGGGGGAAAAACTAATCAAAGTGACATCAGGATAAACACAGAAAGTGATGCTTTAGAAACCAAATTACGATATGGCTCTCACAAAGACATACACTGAGAATAACAGATACAAGCACACACTCATTCGCATCCACTTGTACACATGCACTCTCCTACCATCTTCAAAGTGATACTCTAAACAAAAGAGGTGCCTCAAAGCTTGGATTATGATGCAGCAAGCACAAATATATACATGTGCATTGATGTACACACATGCATAAGTGCACAGGCCTGTACAAACATGGGCAGAACACAGGAAGTAGGGCTGATTCAGTGTAGTGCTGCTGTTTTACCTCCCTAATGATACCAAACTATGAAAACTGTCAATGGGAGTGAAGCTGACTTTTTTTTTTTTTTAATACAGGGAAGACACATACACACACACACACACACACACACACGCACACTCGCACACTCACTTACAGAATATACAGACTGTTGCCAGCACACAACAAGCAAGATCGCAGGCTTTTATCAGTGATTGTGTGGGTGGGATGGCTAATTAGAAGAGCTGATCTGTATTAATCTCTAATGAGATATTACTGGTTGAGACATGAAACAGTGAGTGTGCTTTTTTATGAATGAGAGGGCGGGAATGATTACTACCTCTGACAATTAATCTTGTGAACTGATTCCCATTACCTATTGTAGTTCTATGATTTAATATGATCTGACATGATACAGTGTTCAGTATATGCGTATAATAGGGAATGCATGGTAAGTGGATGCAGTAATTAGAACCAGAGCGTAGGCTTTGCTGTGTGTGGAGGAGTGTTTATATGTGTGGTTGTGTATGTGTTTATGGTCCTGTTTGTCTGTGGGGTGGGTGTATGCATGCATGCTGTTTTAAATAAATAGTGTTTTTGCATATATGCATGTAGGTTGACAGTTATCTGAGACCAAAAAAGAAACCAGTTGTTGATCATGATGACTGTAATTACTGGTCCACCGTCACGTGTCTCAGGAGGCCTCAGTTATTTTTTCATCACAGCACCCTATTTGCACAGACATATGGATCAAATCTCTTCTACAGCTCTCATCTGTTTCTTTATTGATTTTGATACAGTAATTATTCATTATTTGTGTATTTCTCACTATTTCACCATTCTAATATCATTTAGCCGCAATTACACAGCACTGCCATACTATGTTATTGACACATTGCTTAGTTCTGCCTTCCTGCCCTTCTGCTGCTGTGTACCAGAACTCTTAAAAATAAAACTATAATGAGATGTTTGGATGTGCATGTGCGTGTCTACTCTCCTTTTAGAAAATGCTACTGAGGCACCCTCGAGCAAGATTTGTCTTTTGTAGGAATTCATTTTAAGTTATTATTCATTTATCTTTCCCTGGTCATTAATAACATTGTAAAATCATGTTTTTATCTGGTATAATCCTGCTATATGTATCTTTCCTTGCAAATTTCTTATTATTTCTGTCGTTTTCCATTTGTACATAATGTTGTTTATACAGTAGGCTTGACCTTGTTGAGTTTTCAGTGTTGTTATCCTGAAATTGTTAGTCATTTTCACAGCCTCTTGGGAGTTTTGTCTCACTTGTAAAATTACTTTCTCTTTTCATCCAACTCTGTTTACAGTCTGTTATATTACTTTGCATGTTTAATAAATTAAACCCAACAAGAAGTGGAACAGGCTTAAAATGACCCTAGTTTTGTCTGGTAGGTTATATGAGGAAAATGTGCCATAGTTTATGAGTGTGGCTGATACTGTGAGAATGGGAGCAGTGCTCTATTTCATGATCATGATTAGATCTATAGATTAACACTGCTAATGGGCTTCGTTCAATACCAGAAATAGGGTAATGCACTATCCACACTCCATACAGTGACATGCTATTTATCTGCTCCTGTGCATGCATGTGCAAGTTTTTCATCATCCTGAGCCCTTGGCTTGCAGTGGCAACTGTGGAAAAAAAATCCTCCATTTAATGATTTTCCAGTGTTTTCTGTAGTTGCTGAGCAATCTCTGAATATATAATATTGTGTGTACCATAAAATTAAATTATTTAGTATAAAGAAAATACTTCAGTAAGCGAATGGCAGATTATTGCATGCAAACTGTGACATTATAAGAAGGTGAAACTGAAGTTTTAGACTTCTTCTTGTGGGTGGAATAAGTTTATGGAAGCATTTTAAAGGAGAAAATCATCACAGTGAATACCTGGTATTGAAGAAAAAACACTAGATGTTAATCTCAAAAGGGATCTATAATCACTTGCTCTAAAAGCTAAAGGTCGTTGTTTTGCATAGCCAAAGCCAAGATTTTGAAAGAAAATTTTTATTTCTTTGCTTTTCAAAATGTATGTAATTAGTCCCTTAGTGAATTGAAATTTTAATCATAATCACACCTCTGATTTGCATCTAACTCTTGGAATTTAACAATATCTTTAGATATCCATTTGTCAGGAATTATGTTACAGATGTTTGTTGTTTATAATTTTTCATACAGTTAGTCTATCAAAGAAATAAGGGCAGCTTTGACAAATTGCCTCTTTCCGCATTGTCAGTGTTTAAAGGATAGCTGACATAAAGCAGACTCAATACTTAGAGCACTCGGAATAAAACAAGTTCTTCCTCAAAATAGTTCAGAGATCATTTTAATCTTGAGAAGATGAATAACTCACTGTACCTTCTCTTGTTAAGATCAAAAACATTGACAGTGAACTAGTGTTTTGTTTTTTGTTTTTTTTTACAAAGTTGCCAGATAGTTGTTTTGCATCTTACTCACAATTTGATTTAAGCTCTATTTTTAAATATAAAGTGACAGTTGTTGAACATGATGCGTTTATTACGATCATTAGTGCTGAATAAGTTTCTGTCTTGAGCACTGTGCACATAATACAATTTTTGCATCTTTTCTCTACATTTCACAAATAACAAAAATGACAGATACTTATCTGCCACCATGACCTCTACTGTCTTTTTTGTAGGTAGAGCTGTGCACAAGTCACAAACCTAAAATATTAAATCTTAAGTGACCATGTAAACACACTCCCAGAGTTCCCAGTGTTTATTCATGATAAATAGCGTAGACATTTTTGACAGGCATGTAGAGGAGTGTCAAATCCCCAACATGCATATTCTATTAATGCAGCTTTCCACACACACCCACATTCAAACACATTCACAGCATTTACCTATGCAGGATATATACACTTTTGCAAAAATGTATATCTAAAAGTACATACACATTTGCATATACTGCAAACATTATGACATATATGTTGCTGTATGCATCAATGCATGTCTGAAAACACAGGTAAGCTAACACACAACATGAGTTATTCATTAACTTGGGTCATACATTTCATAAAAATTATATAAACTTGTCATAAGTTATTCAAACACAAAGAAAGATGTGCATGTGAGTGCGCGCGTGTGTGTGATTGTGTGGAGGGTGGTACGTCTGTCTTTTTTATCTTTGCTTTATATTGATTGAAATGAACATATATAGACATACACTCACACTTTAGATCATGTCGAGTCGCTCTTCTGTACCTACAAAAACAGCTTAGGGCCTGTACCCTTCTAAAGGATGCTTATACTTTTGAAACTTGAGTCACAAATACAGCTCCACACACACAAATTTGAGGATTAAGTTGTTTTGTTTTTTTGTTATGTTTGAACTGGTTCAAATCCACACAAGAAGAGGGGAAGATACAGGGCACAGGGTTAAGTGTTGTATGGTTTTAGTCGTTTGTAAAGACAAACTAACTAAACAGAGAGCTTTTGTTTGAGTGCTGGCAGTCTCCCTGGGATACGTACACTCGTACACACACAGACACACACGCGCACATTCACATAGAGAGCATAGACACGAGGCCAAGATGTCTGCAGACACAGTTGGCACACATGGGGATTAAAAACACAGCAAGAGGGAGGAAGGATAGGAAGAGAGAGGGGATGCCTGCCAACAAGTGAGTGAGGGCAGAGAGGGAGAGAGAGGAAGAAAGGAAGCATGACTCTAAGAGAGTTAAAGTGAGTGAGAGGGAATTGAAGAAATAAAACAAGAAAAATGAGAAATAAAACGGCCTTGAGAGCGTGACACTGTTGCTGTTAGTGGTTGTCCCTGGAGAGAGGAAAATGGAGAATTCCCCTCACATAGTTACACTTATATCCCATTTTCATTCATTGCGATGTGTGCTTGTGTGTGTGTGTGTGTGTGTGTGTGTGTGTGTGTGTGTGTGTGTATGTATGACAGAAAGGGAGAGATATTTATATGTTGCATGTTTATGTTGTGGGCATGTAGAATCAATTTGTGTGTGTGACAGAGAGAGATATTTATATGTTACATATTTATGTTATGAGCATGTAGAATCATTTTGTGTGTGTGCTCTTTTTTCTGTCACATGTTCTCAGTCCCATGTCTCTAACGCACACCGACACACACACACACACACACACACACAACATTGAATAGGTCTCCTCATTAATGCCTTCCAGTGACTACATTATCTCTTCACCTTTTTTGAATCCATATTATACTCTATGCCTGGCATTAACCTTTGACCTGAACTTAATCCCTATTGTGACTTAACTCATGTGGACAGTTTTGGTGTCATTTGTTCAGGTCTTGAGATCTTCCTGTTACTCTGGACAAATCCAAAGACGTGTTTAAGTCAGGCTAAGGGAGTTTTATTTGCAAGCACATATGAAGAATATGGATCCAGGGAAACGTCAAGCAAACCAGGTGCCACCAAAGCTGGCTGGAATTGGGTCACACAACTATTCAACAGATTTACTTATTAATCCCAATCTTGAACACAAGCCCTTGAGTTTCATCTCAGTTGCCTACATGGCACGACTTGGCAAAAGTTGAACAAAAAGTTTGACTATTTTCTTACCCTAAACTGAATCTCTAAAAATCATCTCATCTCCAACCTCCAACCCACCTTAGTCTATTTTGACTTTAAAAAAATCTTTAAGCTGAGAAATGTTTTGATTTGTGTCTCTCCAAGGTGTAGTGCAATTTTAACAGCAGTCTCATACGATAGCACAAACATTTTTGCTTTGCTATCCCCCTACTTTGCTTTTCCAAACTCTATATATTTAAGATGTGTTTTATGGACTTCAACACCTCAACCCCTGAGTATAGATTTGTCCCACAGGGATAATAGTGCGAAAACACACACATAAAGTCTGGGGGGGGTTCCTTTAACAAAGAGCAAAGGAAATGACCGCACCGGTGGTAATAGTTTGTATGTATTTTTTCTCTTCCTCTTCTCTCTTCTCTTGATTGCACACTACAGAATTCAGGCCAAAAGTGTCTCTAAAGGTGCATACACTTATACCCAAACAATATGTGATATTCGTTGCTTTACAGTGCAGTGAAGCATCGTGTTTTTTTTCCCTTTTCTATTTCTATTTTTACTCAGCTCTGTTTTTCCTCATATTCCATTACCCCCTCTTCCCTACCTCTTCCTAGATTGCTTACAGATTGACAATGCTGTTTTTTCTGACCATATTTTCTATTTCAGTTCTGCTCAAGCATGTAGGGTTTGCAAAAGGTCAGCAATGCCATACATGTTTTTGTTGGACAATGTTTTTTGTCCTCTAATATCTTGACCCTCAAAAAATAGTTTGGTCCCAAACAAACATTTTGTCCTCCAACAAGTGGGCTTTTTTTTCTTCTTGTAAATGGAGAGGAGTTTGTGGGTGAGAGCTGTAAATATGTGCTGGTTCAAGCATCAACAGGGCTTTGACAAGAGAAGTGAAGGAAGGAGGAACTAAAAGAGGATCATATGGGTGAGCATGGAAAGAGAGGACAGAGAAGAAGGAGAAGGAAGAAGAGGAAAGTATGGCAGGAGATGAAAGATTAGAGAGAAAAGACAAAAAAAGTTTGACAGCACAAAGGGGTGGAGGAAGTTTGAGGAGGAAAAGTAGAAATGGGAGGGAGGGAACAGTATTTGAGAAAGCTCTTCCCTTTAAAAATTCAACCTCAGCTTTAAACAAATCAACACAATCATACGCAAGAGTTTTCTATGGTCCAAACCACAGTAGGAAAAATGTAACTTTCTGCCATCTTTGTTCACACTGACTGACTGCAACCAAACCAGCTACGTGCATGTGAATAAACCTTAAAATAAACCTGTCATCCTGCAAGGTAGGACTTTTGGGAGCAGGGGTCATCAGAATGAATTTGATTCAAGTCCCTGTAACTTCAGCTGGGAATCCATCAGCTTGTCTCCAAGCGTTGCCATAATTTACCTCCTCCTGAGTTCATACCATCATCCAATTAAGCCGGTTGACCCATGTGACAGTCCTTCCAAAACACCATTTATTGTTTTTCTTAGACTGTAGCTTCAATTTAGAAAGCTCATAGTAAAAATTGAAGCCTCTACAAAGGATACTCGTGTAATTCTCCAGGTTATGAGACATTTTATATACATGGAAGAAAGCAGTAGCTGTCAATTACAGGAAAAAAAGGACATCAAGACAGTTGGGATAAAGTGGGATTCAGTGGGATAAAGGCAGCAATTGTGTTCATTACGTGTGGTTTGGTGAGCACTCCTGTGCTCCACCACTCTATCATAGCCCTGAGCGATGACCTGGGCCGGCTAATTAGGCCTCGCAAATATGGATGGGGTTTATGCATACAGCCTCACCTAGCATCATTCTGTCACTCACTGAAATGACCCTGGCCACCTGAGCACACTCAATCACCACACTGGACTCATATGCATACACATATGCAAACGTGAATGCATGCAGACACACACACATGCATGCACTGGGCTCATACACATGCTGCATTTATTGTATATGCGACATGGGATCACAGGGTTCATGCTGACTGTAAAGCAAATGCATGGTGTGGGTCACATTTCATGCATGCACTCATGTCAAAACACATAAACATCCATGCAAATACACACACTGTACTTTTCTGAGTGTTTTTGTAGGCCATGCTTTAAATAACCTTCCAATCCCGTTGGCTTATTCCCCTTGCTCTAATACCCATTCCTTCCCCGCTCCCACTCCTGCTCTCACCCTCCCTTCTGTCTCCCCTATCCTTCGTCTCCTCACCCTCCATGCCCCTGTTAAACCCCCACGGGAGCCTGCGTAGCGGGATGTGTGGCTAATTAAGGCGACCTACGCGGACCCCGCGTGTTCGAGTCCCTCTCCTTAGAGATGTACAGTGTCATAGAGCGAGCGCCACTGCCGATGCTAACACTAACTCCCTGTCCCTCGTGTGGTTGAGTGTGTGTATGTGTTTATGTGTGTTGGCGAAGAGGTGTCAAACGTTGGAGATATCCCAGTCCCTTTTCGCTCTTCTTTTTCTCTTTTTTCTCTGTTTGCTCTCTTATTCCCATTCCTTCCCTGCCAACATCCTGTATTTCCTCCCTCCCTCTTTCACACCACCACACAACTTGTCCTCCTTTCCTTTTCGTTCTCATCATAACCCCCGCTCTTTCCTCTTGTCCTTCCTGTCCCTTCTTTTTTCCAGTCAGTTCCATTCTTTCATTCTGCCCTTCTGCTTTTGCCTTCCTCCCCTCCTTAGGTGACGGGAACTCCAGGGTCCCATCGCTGCTGTTTAATTAATTCTTTTCATCGTGTAAATCAAAAACTGAGCTTGTGTCCTTGACTGAGTGCTCTCGAGCTTGCACAAGTGGATGAGCGACACAAACAAACTGAGGGGACCGGGCGCTTCCATCTCCCAGGAGGAGACTAAAAGGGTCTGTTAAAAGAAGAAAAGGAAAGATAAAAAAGTTGCTTTACTTCATCAGAATGTGGGACAGAAGACTGTCTTTCAACAGGACGGGAGGGGCCAAAGGATGGGAGAAAGTTTTGAAAGAAGTACTGTATTCTTGGCTTTGGCAGACTGGTGAATGCTGGTGTTTTGAATGACCAGCTGAAAAAGGGAAGAAAGGGAGAGGAGCAGCAGAGGGAGAAGAAATAGCATCAGTCTTTTCAGCAATTTCCTAGAAACAACAGCTTATGTAGAACTGATGAAGACTTTAGTGGCCATAGGAATTTTGATTCTTGTATATCAGCAGCAAAGTGATCATTAGTGTGACATTGTTCTAGAGCATCAAAGAGATTAGGGTGGTTGGGTCAAAAAAGCCCCAACAGTAAGAGTAGAAAAAACTCTTAGTGGTGGATGATTGCCCGTGTGCTGATGGCGAATGCAGCTAGCTGTGAGAACTATTGAATTTAAAACACATTGATCATTGACAATTTGAACACACTGTGCGGTGTATGTACAGTTACTCAGAAATATCCAATTCCACAGCTGGGGCAGACCTAGGATTATTTGTCAGTGCAACTACAATACTTACTTAAGACTCAATGATGGCCACTTTTTCACCCAGCCTTGTCTGACTGTAATAAATACTTTTAACTTAAATTTGAGAAAATTAAGACAGTATTTTAGAGTACGACAAAAAGAAGGAAGGGGATGTCAAAAACAGAGATCTGTGACTTTAAACCACAACTTTGTAAAACTATGCTGAGAGAGGAAGAAACAGTGCAAGGAGGGAAAGATCGACATCTTTGTGTTAAATGAATGTTTTTCACTTAAACATCCAGCTTAGAGAGAAGGGAAGAGGAGGAGGATAGTGGGAAGGAGGGGGAGGGAGACACTGTGAGAAAACCAATTCTATGTCCTTTTCTTTCATGGTTCTTATGAATGCTCGTATTTTTTAGCAGCGAGCAGGAGGAGGGGAGGATAGTGAGTAAAGGATAGAGAAAAAGGAGATGAGCAGCTGTATGCTTTGCCTGGTTGTCTTTCCATGCTTAGACTCTAAGGGAAGTGGATGAGAGAGAATGAGGGAGGGCATGGTGGGGATCGGGGGGGAAAGAGGGGAGTTGGGAGATGAGACGGCGTTCTTTGCTTTGAGGCTCCAGTGAACACTTGTCTTTTAAACATCTAGCAGTGGGGGAATGATGGAGAGAGAAAAGGAGATGTGGGGAGGGCAGGACAAAGGTTAACAGACAATGCATTGTGGTTTGCTCTAAGGTTGGGAAATTCCTTTGAGAACTGGGGAGGGAGAGGGAATGAAATAGGATGAGCTTCAAGGTTGCATCTTAAAATCCATTTATTTATTCATATAATGCTTCCAGGAGAAGGCTTGCCAATCAAATGTCTTCACAGCAGTAAGGCATCATGTCCCCTGGGTTTACTGTTGATAAGATTACATGTTTATGGTGGCACACTTGTTCATCCAAGGCACTAATGACCCAGTTTTTCTTTTATTTTTTCCAAACAAACTTCTGTTGCTGCTGCCCGACAACACATCACTTCATGTTTGTTAGTATTTTACCCTGCAAAATTTTATGCAAGGAGCCATTTACACCTTGGCTTTCGTTACTTCCACCATGGAGACCAATATTTACACCCAGTGCACAATCTAAAAATACAAATATGGACAGCTGAGTCCAGTCTTGGCAATGTACTTTCACTGTGTTATATTCTGCTGCAGTCATGGCTACTAAGCAGCATGCATTGCTAGGCAGAAAATTTTGTCTGACTTGAATACAGTTTCGGCAAGCACAGGTTACATACTGTAGGTTCAATAAAGTACATTAATATTAAAAGGGACACAGAATTAAAAACTCATTCAATCAAGCATTCGTTGACATGATCTTCTGCTTGTCAGTGAATTTAGACAGCTGAAATGTATTTTACCTCTAACCTCTTTCAGTGTTCCCTCCTTCTGGGAAGTACACTATGTGCAGTTCATAGATTAGGCACAGAGTGAATGAAAGGCTATTTTACTTTCTGCAAAGCATTCCACCTTGAAAACAAGTTTCTATATAGTTTCATATATTTCTATATACTTATTTATTATTATTTTTTTAAATTTCATTTCAAAGCAACTCTAATGTTACCAATACAGGTTAAAAGCTCACATTTATAGTGGTGGTGATTAGCATGGTCTGAAAGTTTTCTTTGATGCGGAAGTGTCCTAAAAGACTTATATTAGCGAAAAGTATTAGCCACAATGAGCTAAATGAATTGTCTACACACAGTGCAAAGGAAAGTTGCTTCTTTTGTTCCTCTTTTGTCTTCCTTTGTCTACAATACACAACACCAAACATTTAGCAATGTAAAGGTGACAATGGTTGTTTCTTGAGGGTACACACTATACTATACTAATATACTATATACTGTCACTCTAATACACCAGTTGGGCTTCATGAAAGTCAATACTGCTTGTAAATCCCCCTTCAAGAATAAAAACAATTCAGGTACTCCCAGGTGGTATTGCATGTATATGTAACTAGTATAATTTTATTGAACTGCAGCTTTAACATCCAATAAAATAAAATAAAACAAACAAACAAAAAAACAACAAAGAAAAAAAACACACAAACCTTCTCCACATAAGTTTGTTTGTGCTTCCTGGTGTGACAGTGAAAAACTTCCGTCCCTTCAAGCTGTCAGTAATTGGTTCCCCCTGACAATAAAAGGTTTACATGTGTTTCATAGCTGACAACAGCACCTGCTCTCACATCTGATGCTTCCCTATCTCTCTTTTCTGTTTTACTACCCCACCACCCCCATCCTTCCATCAGGCTCACTCTTTTTCTCTCACTCTCAATTCCTGTACCCTTTTCTTTCATTATTTCTTTCTGTTTATATGTGGCTCATTCTACTTCTCCTCCTATCTATTTCCATCTCTGTTTCAGTTTCTTAACAAGCTGCTTCCTGTCTGCCTGGCACAGCTGTTGATTACCTAATTACCTTGCCTTTCTCTCTCTCTCTCTCTCTCTCTCTCTCTCTCTCTCTCTCTCACACACACACACACACACACACACACCTAAACACAGAGGCACACAAATTTGTACAAATACACACACCTTTTTCTTTCTTTCTCAACACACACACAAAGATTGCTAGGGCTAAAGCTATTCAATTATTCAATCATAAAGGCTGTGTGCCTGTCAAAGTTTTTATTTGGTATAAAAGAAGTTTCATTGGTGTGTGTGAGAGAGAGTGAGAAAGAGAGAGACTGGGTGTATGTGTGTGTGTATGAGCATGTTCCAATATCTATTTTTCAGTTGCATCCAGCTCAGTAATGCCACATATTGTATTTCCACTAAATTTACTATAACAGGTCTGGCTCCTTAAGAGGAGATTATTAGGGAAAAGATTATGAAGCATAGCTGATTTTTTGGTGGCACCGTTAGTGGCACTTTTTATGACAGAATAAACTATTCTTGCTATTGTTGAGCTAATTAATAGAGGGGGTAGTGACATATGTGAAAGAGAAGGCCATGACATTCAAAGTAAAATATAATATTATTGGGTTGGACAGAAAACCAGTGCTTTGACCCCTTATACAATGTTTTCTTTCACTTTTTTGTCAGCAAGTTGTAATGGTCTGTTGTTATTTTTAGTCCAAGAGTAGCCTCTGGGTCCATCTCCTAGTTTGCTTTGTTTAGAGATTATGTTTTATGGTTTAATTCATTTGCGTGAACAAATGGCAAAACCTGAAAAAAAGAGGATTTACCATATGTGCAGGTGAGACATTAAAACCCCAAATGGTGTTGCAAAAAATATCTCAGCCCTAGAGGAAAAATAAAAAGACAATAACAAAGTACCTAAACACAGGAGAGACTTGACAAACAACAGAATACATAAATAGGACATTAGGACAATTAAATAAACTAGCCCCAAGCAGAGAAAGTGATAGTGTTGTAATAGGAAATTTGTGTATGTTTAAGTTCCAGTATACATTCAAGGAGACAGAAAGGAAGAGAATGTGTGTTGCTCTCTTTTTCTGGTGTGTGTGTGTGTGTGTCAGTGTTAACAATCTGTGTTATCCACTATGGCATCTAACTGGCATATTTTCCCATGTTTACAAATATTGGTTTGGACTGAAACAATAGGTGATACTTAGGAAGAATTGTTTTTCAGATTGGATATTCCCTTAAGGATTTGACTTAAGCCTGGCAGTGATGCAAGTTAGTTGACTACAAGTAAAATCCATTTCCATGCCTCTGTCTTCCCCTCTCTTTTTCTTGCTTCCTTTTCGACCTATCTCCTCCTTCCTCCATGTAATTAAATTCAGTGGAGATTTTTTTTTTTCTTTTGGCATGAGATAGAGTGCAGAAGTGCTTATTGCCAAAGAAAATACAACAAATAACAGATGAAATAGGTCACCTATTAAATGAAATGACAGTTCTGTCCCACTTCACCCTTTCACACCCTCCCTTTCTACCACTATTGACTTTTCAACCTCTTTCTCTCGCTACTCGCCACCTCATTTCAGCATTGGTGGAAACCTCTTTTTCATTTTCTCAGTCTCTCTCTATCTCTCTCCACTCTCTCTGTGATTAACGGTTCTGATTATGTGTGCCAGGATACCCATTAGCTTGGACACATGCAAAGGCCTCTGCCCTCTTTTCCATTACACACAAACACACTCACACACACGGTTCAAGTTAGGTTTTCACCATAACCCACAAACATACTCACAGACCCACATTTACACATACTTCTGCACACTTCCTGTCTTACACACAGAGACACTAATGCTCTTTAGACTAATTATCAGTCAGGTGTGTCATCTTATATTTATTTGGGCCAGTGAGGTGCTAACAAGCATTTCTTTTTCCTCTTTTGCTTCTTCTCTGTTTTGCCATCTGTCTGCCTTTTTCATTCTCCTCTTTTTTTTTCCCTCTGTCTCACTGTTTTCTTCTCTCTCTCCTTCACTGTCTACCCGACACTGCTGAGGCAAGGGTTTTACAGGTTGTGTTCAGTGTCAGATCCAATGAAAAACTGCCAGAGACATGGGGGGTGAAAAAGAAGCACTACACTGCATTAAAATTAGACAGAAACAAAGGTGTGGTTTTGTGTCAGGCAATTGCTGCAAGTTTTACTCATAGAAAACGCTCTCTGCAGTGTCACTGGAGTCAAAGTGATATAGTGGCAAACAAAAAGGTGTGGGAACCATGACCTCCAGTTGGTGGCTTTCACAAGACACATAACCACCAAAGGTCCAATATAAATAAAACTCGTAGTGAATTCCTTAAAAGCAATTTACACTGCAAGTGTGTGTAGACAGCCTTTCCTAACATTAAACTGGGCAATTTTGAGAGTGAGGGGCATAATGTTGCTGCTAGGCAACCACACAATCATCTGGTGATCTCCTGTGTGCCAGCGTTAGTGATAACTGTCTCAGATATTGATCAACAGCAGCTCAGCTCAGCTTACTTAACTTAACAGAGTGTAATCTTACATGGATCTTTTTGGGGACACTGATGACTGTATGGCCTGACTCAGAATTTGGAGATGTCATTCAAAGCAAAGTGGGTGAATTATCTTGAGAACCAAAGGAAACCCCAACAGGAAACTCCTATTCTTTCCTCATGTTCTTTAAAATATGTTGGCACAATGAACTTTATTTAAGTTTTTTTTTTTTTTTTTTTAAATTGTGACTCTCTGTTCACTGTGACCAATGTAATGTTTCATCTTTACAGGTTTTACAGGCCCGTAATCTGATTAACTTCAAAATTTTTAAAAATACATGTTAATAAACTTGATTTCTTTACCAAATATAAACAGAAATGATGAGTTAATCATGTAAACATGAAAAAACTGCATGCTGTTCCAGTGGTAGAGGTGTATTATCATGTACACCAATCAACCTTCCTTCTTTTCCTTCCAATTCCATTTGTCTGCATGTTAATTTGCATTTGTGTATGTGTGTAAAACCAGCCAGATTTGAGACTTAATAGCTTAATAGAGAGGTCTGTCAAAGTTAACCCCAAGCCATGTTTATGCCTGACCTCCTCTGTATTGTAACACACGTGGATGTGTACACTCTGTAGCACATACAGTTGTACTCATATGCAGTAAGATACAGAGACATATGTAGTGCATGTATAGACCTAACAGATGTGCAGGCAGACATCACAGCATGTCCTCACATGCATGCTTGATGGATACGCATGCATCATAGCAGAGAGAAACCAACCGCAGAGAGAACTGTCTGTCACTGTTCACTACACTGTAAATGAAATGTCTCACACAGACTTTTATATATAACATTCGCACATTGCTATAAATGCTGTAAATTAATATAATTTGGTGTATTATGGTGAGCAACTTTTGCTGCCTTCAAACTGAAATTGTACTTGACATGGTCATGGTTGTCAGTCAAGTCAGCTTTTATGATGCTGCAAGAATAAATATATGAATTTCTTGGAAAATAGTTGATTCTGATTCTGACTGGTTTCTGGTTCTGAGTAAGATCATCAGGGAATTTGTAAGTCGAGGTAATGTCCCCTTGAGTGACCTATCTGTGTGAGTGTTTGTGTGTGTGTGGGGGGGCTGAGCTAGCTGGCAGAAGAACAAAGTGTAGCCAAAACATCACCCCCTAAGGCTAAACATTTCTTCCGCTCTAATTAACACATTAGCATGTCCCAACAAATGGCCAGAGACATTAGCATGGAAGCTAACAAAAGCGACATCGACCAGGGCGTTTGGTGACATTTTGTGCTGGTTCATTGTAAATCGATGCTATGCTAAATCGAGGTAAGTGGCTGATAATGTGCTTTTAGAGAGAGCACGGTGGGAGGGTGGATGATGCTGGTGTGTCAGACAGGAAATGAGAAAAAGTAAAACAGGGTCTCAATGAGAATATGACTTTAGGGAGGGGAGACTCACTCACTCACTATATACATTGTTAAATACAACACAGTTCTATAGTATGGCCACACATGAGTACACACTCCTAAAGCAATTTAAATACTTTTTAACAATTAAGTTTTCAATTCATTTTCATTCCACTCATTTTCTTGTAATCAGTGTGCTTTGATTCTAATCTGCTAATTCTCTGTGCCTCTTTTTGAAATTTTCCATGTCTTTGCCAGCAACAGTGATAAAGTTTTTTTTTCTTTTTAGAGTTTTGTAAGAGAGAAAAAATAACTTCTACAAGACAAGTGAGTGAGGAGAGAAAGAAACAATGGTGTCGCTACTCTTTTAGTGCTGACACAGTTAAAGGCCTTTTTGGTGAAAAGGGGATTTACATTGAAACTTTTAATCCGTCATGCCAATGTGTTGGGTTGCTATGCCCTTGAGCAAGGCATATGCCCGGGATTAATCACGTGATCCTCACAGACAGTCACTGACTTTTCTCTTGTGCATACAGTAAGTGTTTGTGCTGGGAAAAATACATGCAGTTGTAGATGACACGTGCACTCAAACACACAGACACACACACACACACACACACATACATACACACAGTCAGGCTTATGCACAAGCACGCACTTGTTCCACCTTTGTACTTAGATTTAAAGGTTCATGGAAGATTTATCCTCCTACATTTTCACTGTCTCTGGTTCACACACACAGACGCGCACGCACACACACACACGCACGCACACACAGACACACACACACACACACACTTGTTCAACCTTTGAAACCTGTACTTATAAGTTCATGGAAGATTAATTCTTCTACTTTTTTCTGTCACACACACGAGTTCCTCTTTTCAACTTCTTCTCTCTTTCTCTCGCCTGTCTACATCTCTTAACACCCACATACTCACACAGATAATTATAGGTACATCCAGTATATGTGTGCCCGAGGATTCAAATATAGGTAGACAGGACATACAGAAAGTGTCAGTAGACCAGTGCAAGAATGTTTTTGTTTTGTTGTCCTAGAATTCCCTTAGTTTTTCCCAATGACGCTACTTCTTGCATTAGGATCACTGTATGGTCGGTATTCTAAAGTACTTTAAAAAAAACTATAAATCAGTTGATGACAGATCAATAAAATCACCTTTCACACTGGTTTTATGTCTTTCTCATCCAAAAAGTTGGTGCGTTTGTTGCAAAAAGGAAAAAATTGCAAATAGCACATAAGCCAAATCATTTTTTGCATGTTGCCATTTTCAGCAATGCAAATAACCTGAAGACAGCCCTTGATTTTTCTGTAGCTTTTCTTGAGTTTTTAAACCCCCCAGCACTGTCAATTGTTGAAGTCGCCAAGATGAGACAAAAACATCTGATACATGTGATATTTTTAATTATTTCATGTCACTGTACCACATTCTCTGTAGATGTCTTCCTCTGGAAAAAGTCCTTCACAATGCCTAAATTTCGTCTGCAGTCACCGATCTTTAATTCCCTCTGGGGTTCCACAAGGTTTGAAGCAGTCATCAATCAGCTGTGTTTGTTTCTTGAAGAGGTAGGCTCCTCCTGGTTCCTCCTGTTGAGGTAAAATTCCTGAGTTCTTAAAGAGGTTCCTGCACTGGAAATGGGCTATATATAGATGAAGCACACAGACTCATACAAAAAAGTTAAAGAAAGGTACACATAGAAATACAGATTGTATGTTGTAGGTACACTTGCTACGAATTACTGCAGAATTTTTTATGACACCCACTCACATTCCTGTCTTCTCTTTTGTGCTTTCTCTCCCTCTCTCTGTGTGTCTTGTTCATATTCTGTATCTTTCAGCCTCTATCTGATTCCTCTCTCTGAAATCTTTTTATTATCTGCCTCTTTCTCTCTCACTACAACCAAGGCCCTGTTTCTCTCCTTTGCCATCTCTTCTTGGCTCTCTCTCTCTCTCTCTCTCTCCCCTTCCGTCTTTCTTACACACACATACAGATTTGCAAAGAGCTCTCTGTTCCTTCTCCTAATTTTCTCCTCTTCCCTCTCGCTCCCTCTGCCCCCGCACTATGCTCTCCTCACTCTCACTTCTCTCTTACTGTCTTCCTGCCTGCCCTCATTTTTCATCAGTAACTAATAGTGCTGGACTCACCACTTAGGCTCAGCAGAAGAGTGTGTGTGTGTGTTTGTGTATGCGTGCATGTCACATTTGTTTCTTGATTTTTTTCCAAACGAATAATGCTTTTCCGGACGCTAAGCTTCATACTGGCGAGTCAGTTAAAATGCCACTCTTAAGTACTACACTCTGAAAATAAAAGGGTTTGGGAATGGTGTTTTTCAGACTGCAACCAGAGGGAAACACAAGAAAGCTCTGTGTGGGATCTCTCTGGAATTAAGTGCCCAGTTTTACACTTGCAGGGCATTCACCAGTCCAGATGGGTCCAAGTCAGATGCTATTGAAGAATGGGAAATGGGGATGTAGGATCCAATGTTTTTTGAGTTTGCTCAAACTACAGAGTACAAGTCAGAATATACTGGCCTCTGTTGCTTTGTTTTTGACTATTCCTTCCTATTCCTTTTTTTTTTTAATTCTACCTCCCACAAGTCCTGTAACTTTACAGAAGAGCAATAAGAAATTGCTGGAGTTCCCCAACCCTAACCCTAAGTTGACTTGTATTAATACAAAGTAGTATAAAGTGTATCTTCAAATGATAAGTGGTATATATAATGGATGGATGTTCCAGTCCTGCACCAACAAAGACATTCAGAGCAGATAGAATTTTTTAAAAATTGTCATGGAGCCGGGCACCCTGAACTGCTCCAGACTCAGGAAGGGTGGCTCATACTGCATACAATAAGTGTGCATTAGAAAGTTGGTATGAAGGGGGTGTTAATGGAGAGGATGATGAACAAACCCTGAATAAACAAAGCTGAAAAAGAAAAGACTGTGTTGCTGCTTTTCACTCCTACTAATTCTCCAGAAGTCAGGAAGAAGTGATTTATTGATGGACAACAAATCTGCTTCCAACATGCACTTTCTCCCACTCTCTGCATGTGTGTCTGTGCATATGTGTGTGTGGCATTGATCTAAGAAAGCAGCTCCTATAAATTCATTCAGTCCTATCCATTCTCTGGCTGTTGACTTTTAGCTGCCCGGCTCCCACCTTGAGAAGCACGGCTACTTTTATGGAGATAGGCCATTCATTTTCCTCTCTCTTCCTTTCTCTGTATTCCTTTCTATCTCTCTTTTTCATTTGCACATTGACTTTTCATTTTCTGTCTGCCTCTGTATGTCTGTGATTTGTTATTTCTCTTTCTGCTTTTCTCTGTCCGAGGGCTCTGTTACTGGAGCACACCACCACGTGGCAGCTTGCAATTTTAAAACTGCAACTGTGTCTCTCTTTCAAAACTCAAAGACAACAAGAGATACCAATGACAATTACCAAACTGTATTTCAAAATAGCAGGCTTTGAAGAGTGACTCTGTGTTTAGTGTTTGTATAAATAGCGAAGGATTAAAAAGACAGCCAGATGGCTACTACTGTGTGCATACAAATCGTTCACAATTAAAAAGAAAACAGGCAAAAAGCCTGAAAGGCAACTGTGCTAGCTAGAGAACACTATAATAAGTGCAACGATGGACATGGTACAGTCATATGGGTCAGTGCACTGTAAAGGAAATGTGCCATGCATGTTTTAGCCTCATGCTGTGTGAGACACAGCACACACACTCAAATGCAGACACACAAAATGCATGCTATTTTAAATTCTCAGAGAGAGTTGGGATCAATAAGATTGTATACTTCTGAGAAAGATTGGTGTCTCCCCTTTCTTCTCTTCAACCCTACTCCCTAACCCCCCCACCCACACATACAAACACACAATAGATACACGCACACACCTTCCTCAATGTGATAAGAAAACGCCTCTCTGCTTTCTCTCTCTTCCTCTGCAACCACGATAACAACATTCAATCACTGTCTGTGTCTCTCCCATTCTCTCTCTTTCCTTCTCCTTTCTTCATCTTTTCTCACCTTCTCATTTATTCCTCTCATCACCCACTACCTTCTCTGCAACCCCACTCTCTGTCTTCAATACTTCTTCTACACACATGGCCAGGAAATCATTATCCTGTTCTGATCTGTTGCAGATAGCTTTTAATTTATGCTGAAAAATCTTACAGGGCACCACTTGTAATAAAATAAAGAATCTGTCCACAGTCATGTAGTAGATTTTCACACACACAGGAATGTAGTAGTTGGGGTGAGTAATATATATATATATTTTTTAACATTTTTATAAATGGAAACATTTTTTTGAAAGGGGGTGAATTGAAGAGCTGAGCAGTAAGACTGAAACATCAATACTGTATGAAGATAATTCCACTTTAAGGTGCTTAGTGATCAGTGATCCAACAGTGTTTGTGGGTCAAGTGTATTGTTGGTGGAAGTTTAACCTTTATTTGTCATCCAGGGAAAGTTACCTAAACACACTTGTTCTTCTAAACAACAGCCTGCATTATATTCACTCAATTAGATGGATTCACAAGTGTGAACTGCTTTGCAACCAGTCAACAACTGTCAAATACTAGTCTTAAGGCTCTTTAGGTTGTGTGTCGTGTAAGAGCTCCTCAGCAGTACTGTTCTGTAGGTAAGAGATTGATGAGTGTTAAGATGGATGATAAGTCATTTCACAGAACATAAAAGATAAGCTTTACAAATTATGTCATAAACAAGCTCAGAGGATGTAAGAAGGGATTCTACACAAGACATGCAGTTTAATTAAGCTGAACTGAACTTAAGCAATTTGGCATGGAAATCAGCAATATACTGTAAGTAATGAAAGTAATGCATGGATATGTGAGAAATGTGATGTGGTGGTGCTGAATAGTGCAAAATGAAAAGAAACAGTTGCAGGGTGGATGCCAGCTAACAGAAGAGAGAGTAAGTAAGCTCATGGGCCACCTTTTTTATCCTGGAGGGTAAGCCAGATCAGCTGTCAGACTTCCCTGGTTGGTCCAGGTTAACATCAGGAGTGGTGTTTGATACCAACTGGGAGAGTTTATTTTAAGGTCAAGGGAGGAAAAAAAAACTTGAAAAGCAGTGTTTACCATTAGTTTGGCTATTTAAAATAGTTTAAGCATCTTTGACTACTTTGTGTGTTTAACTGGCCACAAACCAAATTTCCATGGCAGTACTCAAGTTTCGGTATCTGAAAGATGGAGGATGAATATGTCAAACTCGTCAGTGTTTGAGGGCTGAGGGATATACAGTGGGAGAAGATGATCTGGCTGTTTGTATTTAAATGCAGTTTGTGTTAGTGGAAGCATTACAGAGTTTTTGTATTCACAGCTGCTATTTTTGCCATCTGTTAGTGTGTGACTGCTAAACTTTTGAGTCTAACTCATTCTTCCTCTGTGAGATGTCTCATCTAAGAAAATCAAAAGTCCAAACCTCCTTCCTGTCACTTTCTCCTCTCGTTCTGTCTCTCACTGTCTCCTCCATAAAGTGACCTGTCTACACGCCACTCTAATCGACAGTAAGTGTTCTAATGCCAGAGGTGTCAACACACACAAAGTGTCCTAGTATTTGCTTGCCAATTGACTCTAAGAACACTGAGTGGGAGTGTGTGTGCCTGTGTAATTGTGTGTGTGTGTGTGTGTGTGTGTGTGTGTGTACAGAGACCTTTCAGAAAGCTGAACCCTGCCCTATATAGGACAAACAACACTGGCAGGAGCTGTCATTTGAGATGCATTAATGCAAATACACACATGCACACAAGCATGCACAGGCAATGGCGCATTCAGAGTTTTTACATCACCTTTTTCTTTTGAATTCTCTTCATTGCCTCAGTTTTTCTTCTCCCCTTTCACCCCCTGTTCTTTTCTCGTTTTTATTCTCCTCTGTTGTCACCCCCCCCCCCCCCCCCCCCCCCTTTCTCTCTGACCCTGGTAGTTTGATTGACAGGGTCACTGGTGTGAGCAGGGGAATTGAACCTGCAGGCTCGTTTCACGCTGTGGCCAGACCACTTACCATCTGACACTGGGGGCTTCGGGCATGGTGGTAGCTTGGCATGTGGCCTCCAAAACGCTCTCCAAAACGCACAAACATGCACAAATAGATGCATGTACTTCATGCGTTGTGCACACACACAACCCACACCTGCACATACATCCTTGTAAGTAACTCTCTCAGCTCCTGCACAGCTGCTTTTTTGTAGTGACAGACTGTCAATGAACCTTGTGCCCTTGATAGCAATTGGATGTACAATACCACTCCTCATTTCTCTCTCTTTCTATCCATCTATCTTCCAGGCTCCTACTGCTCTCCCAACTCCTATTCAACCTTTCTGTCTCTCCATCACTCTGTTCTTCTCTCTTTCTCCCTCAATCCAGCTGCTTTCCTACACATACATTCATGTGCACCATCACCCCACCCCTCTCTGAGCTGTCAGGGAGAAGAGGAGGAAAAGCGAAGAGCTCGGCCTTCTGGGAGTTGGTGTTTTCTTTTTTTTTTTTTAAGGCCTGAGTGGGCCCTTGGTCTGCATGGCTGACAGGCTGGATTTGATACCTGGCCTGATTCAGTCACTCTCTCAGCTCAGCCCTGCCCAGCCCAAAGTGTCATGGCACAGCTCATATGCCCCTGTGTACATTATTAGTGGCTAAATATACGCAAGGCACAATCCCAAAAGTGGTGGCTCATTGCACAGAGGAGGGGTTGTGAGTGAAGAGGGCATCAGTCAGTTGTAAAATAAATTTCTAAAGGCTTCTGTGAGGAATCTCGATACACAAGACATTTATCAATATATTGCTGCTCTGTCACTAAAAGCCTGAGAAATACTTGAGGATGTGTTCCATTTACTAGTAATTATTCCTTCTGCTTATATGTGAGGAGGCTATGCATTATGATAAAAAAAACAATAGAAGCTTTTTAAAACAAATAAAAAGTAATTAAATAGTAATAAAAATGACAACCAAAATTCTTTACTGAAACCAAGGACTATTTTAAAACCAACTGAATTGTTGTGTCAGCCTAAACCTGCAAACACCTACACTGGTGTTTTCATTATCCAGGTTGATTGTATTTCTTTTTAGTTGTTGAGGCACTGTGGGGCCCAGGTCACCAAACTCCATGGATATAAGGTAAACCACTTATTGCTACCCATTTATTTCCATTGTATCTAACTTTTTTTTTTTTTTTTGCATATTTAATCCTTGTTTGTGTTGCCCTGTAAACCCATTTTCAGGGGGCATTTAGGAGCTGTTATGGGGCTCTAGTTTCCCTTGAGCTTCTCTTAATTTGCTACTTTAGACTCTCCTTTTACCCTTCCTCTCAACTCCCTATCCCTGCATCTCCTTAGCATATTTTAATAGTAGAGTCTGATAGCAACGGGTTGGCCTTTTATCTCTGCTCTTCTCTTGCCCTCTCTTCTTCTCTCTAGTCTTCTCTCCTCCCTCTTCTCCTCTAACCAGTGTTTTTCACTCTATTTGTTGTGATAAATGACTGTTAGATGTGATTTCCCCAGGATCATATCTCTCTCAGGGCCACACACCATAATTAGACGGCATGATTAATAATTCATTCTTTCCTCTTTTTTTTGCCTTTCTGAGTCTCTGTCAGAATGTGTATATGTGAATGTGAATGTGTGTGTGTGTGCAGAGATCCATCATACAGTATAAAGCCAGCGATTGAGTCATTCCATTCTGAAGCCAAAACAATAAAAAAGTTATGATAAAAACAATGAAAATTAGTTCACCATATAGAGACAGACACAAGAGGAAACATTTACAGCAACCACACATAGGAGTGCACAACATAAAGGAGTTCCCCAGAACACGCACAAACTGGTGTGTGATTTGATGATACACACATGTACACTGAGAGCATCATCCTTCTCTATCATTTCCTTTGACACAAGTGCAATACTTCAAAGGAGGAAAGGAGTTGCACCAGTGTGTTTGTATGTTTGTAAGTGTGATTGTGTGTGTGTGTGTGTGTGTGTGTGTGTGAGTGCCTGTTTGTGATTTCACACCCTCAAAACTCTCTTTGCCTCTTTGCAACATCCACTACCATGATCAACTTTTCATTCATAGAAAGGAGGGGGAACTCTTCAGGCTGCGTCCCCTACAGGCAGAGGAGTCTGATGTCTAATATAGGTTGTGTGGAAGATTTTATTTTTTATTCCATCTTAATTAAATTTTAGACAATCTGTTTTTTCACCCTTCTTCCCCTTTTTTATTCCTTGATTTTAGGTTGTAGAAACATGTATAGTTGGTAGGCGAGTCTCCTTTTATATGCGTACATGCGTTTTGTCAGTGTTAAAGATTTTATTGGGTGGTTTTATTAGGTCAGCTTTTCCTCTGTTTTCCAGCAAGGTGTTTCATTAACCAACATCAAAAAACTTTCAGAAATAAGACTGGCTGAGGGGAAAAGGGCTTCGCAAAGAATCAGGTTTTGTTTTGCAAAAGAAAATTGGCTATTTAATGACTAAGGAAAAGATAAAAATGGGAAAGATGTGTCATCAGCCAAAGTTGCATTTCTTAGCTGGAAATGTAACTTTGTGTACATTTTTAAGTAAAGTTTGTTGATAGGATCACCTCCATATTAGAACAATCGTGTTTAATGTGCCCGATTATAATTTCTGCAACTTTCCTTAGTTGTTGCATATACCAAACAAGGACTGAAATTCTAACTGAACAGACCAAAAATGTATTTTCTTTAAATGAACTGCTTGAAATTTTACATTTCAAAGGCAGTGTATGAAGGGGTAATGGAAGCAAGTTAGAATTAAGTTTAAAGGCGCTATATGTCAGTTTTGCTATCACTACATAGCCCGTGTTAGCATTAGAATAAGAATATGCCCTTTGAGCAGTGCTATTTCTTCATCCTTTCTTCATCCTTACTAAGGGCATGAGACAGAATGGATCAGGGCTAGCTTTAAAGTAGACTGCTCCTGGCCAGTCAGTGCAGCACAGCAAGAAAAATACATCCTGCTTTAGCAACTTACTCCTCTGTTTTGTTATGATATGTTCCATTAAAGAACATCAAAAGTTAAAATCCTGACTCCTCTTTTCATTTGTCAAAACTTCACACAGTATGTGCCTATGTGGTAATCATAGCAATGCAAAAATATAGTCATTTCTTCATCCTCTCTTTTGTTTTTGTCTTTATTGTTTTAGTTTTTATGTTGACTGTAGAATTTCTTTCCTCTTCCATTCTTCTTTCTTTCTTTCTTTGTTATACTTCCCTCCCCGCCTTTCCAATTTATTTTCTTTCTTTTTTGTTTACTTTTTTCCAACACTGTAACATCAGCCAGACTAATTGATCTCTTTACATCTCTCCCATACATATATAAAATAAATTAGATTCTTTATTTCCACCCACAGATTGGTATAGATTTCTTTTCCAGAGTGCAGAGAACATAATAAGTAAACATAACTGGTCATTAAACAGTAGGAAGGCCACTGGAGGGAAGTTTGTAGTCATACCCATGTTTCATTTGGTACCATTACAAACAAAATTAGAAAAAAAACTGATTTTATGCAGGCTATTTTGCATATGCCACAGTTAATGTTCACTGTGGGAGTTGAGTCCTATTCAAGCAAAAAGCCACAAGACACAGATTACTTAAAACCCTCTTGGCTCTTCTACCTCAGTGTAAATCACAGTGTGGAGTGGATTATTGCTTTTTATAAAACACACCGCTGTGCTAAAATGTCTAAATTTCCATTTTGTTTCCACAGTAAGTAGCAGGTACATGGTGTGCTACTTCGTCAACTGAGCTAGCAGGAATCCCCCAGAAACAGTTTTTAGTTTTAAGCGACAGTAATTAAATGTTACCATAATGATGGTAATTGTTGTGTTTTTGTTTAACAACTCTCCAGCCACACACACACTGAACAAAACTGCAATCTCCAAATGTTGCTCCAAGGTACTGTTTTCTAGTTGAGTATGACCTTAGATCTTCCCTGACAGGGTAAAAGGAAAAAAAAAGGTATCAAATCAAAACATAATACACTCAAGCAGAAATATCATGATAATAGTCAGTAGGTACAATGGTCTGGATCCTTGCTCACATGGCTACAAGTAACCTAGCGTTATTTTTTTCTCCTAGAGAAATGGTCTTTGCACAAATAAATTAAAAAGAAATCTCATTTTTGTCCCAACAGGGCCAGGTAGCCCATATCTCAAAAGATGCTTCTTCGCCTCCCCGGACAAATATCATAAAAGCACAGAAATATCGGAGAAGAGCATAGATGGATGTGATACCTAGTGCTGCATTAAATCAATATCTGATTACAGACACTGAGGAAAGGTTAGAGCATGTGTCTGTCTGTGTGCGAGAGAGCAGGAAAAAGTAAGACAGGTTGTCAAGTTGGGATGGAGATTGGGGTGACAGTGTCAAACGTTGCATGTGTACGGACTATTGAGCGCACCTGCCTATAAGCCGCACCCACTAAATTTAAAAAGAAAAAAAAGTACATATACAGGCCGCATTTGTCTATAAGCCACAGGTGTCTAAATGTTTTTGCGGCATGAAGCTCGTTAGCCCGTAAAAATCTGTAAATTAGCCGCATCATTGTTTAAGCCGCAGGTTTCAAAGCGTGTGAAAAAAGTAGTGGCTTATAGTCCATAAATTACGGTAGTTTGTTTTTGGTAGTGTTGGTAGCTGTCACTCTGCTTTTGCACCAGATTTTTCACATAGCCCCCACAGATCGATACTGTGTGACTGTTTGTGTCTACATGTGTGTGAGGGGAGATTGAAGTGCAATAGGAACCAATAAAGTGTAAATCAGAGCAGACGAGGTGTGCACCCAGGTGATTTCTGTCTGCTATGGTTTTGGCTGCCTAGTATTTACCCCGAGAGGAAGAAAAAAAAAAGTTTTGCCCATCTGTGACTAAATTTCAGTGAAAACTTCTTGAACGTCTTGTAATCATAACTAAAAGTGATCGGGTATGCTCCAAAATCCATTTTGCTTGAACCTCATAGTCTATTTTTACTTATTTTGGAGAGGCCAGGACATATTTTCTTCTTTTGCCAGCAACAATCTGAGTCTAATATATTTAATAACACAGACCAAGAAACCTTGCAACTTTTTCTCTGTGTTTTGAAAGGTTGTCTTGTTTTTTAAGCAGTCACAGTGTATGAGTCCTTGCTTTTACATGGTCAGCTGAAGATTACACATAATGACAGAAGAGTAGTGGAATTACCAGCTCAAAAAAAAGGTCATTATCAGTGGATATGAAGCAGTTTTAGCATTATGGTGCATGGAGGGAAAAGAAGAATGTATTTGTGGTCCAGTAATTCTCCACTGTTTTTCTGTCTATTACTTCTCACTTTTCCTGTCTGATTTTTGTTTTGCCTGTGAAAGGTGAGACATTTCTTTTTCTTATTGTACCTTTCCCACTTTTTTAGTCTTTATATTTGAATATACAAGAAAACCTATAATTCATCAGTGCCTTACATGCCTTGCAGTGCTGTTAAGGAGGCAAGACTTTGTTGTAAAATACCAGCTGTTTTCTTCTGTAATGACAAATGAAAATCCTTTTTAAAGCCACTGAGCAACAATCTGTCATTTTATCAGAGTTTAAGTTTAAGTTGCTTGCTTTTAGGAAAGAGGGTTATATGAGGTAACTGAGTAGGAGGAGATGTGTCGGACTTAATGAGATCTTCAGAGATATGTGGAAATGAACGCCGGGAATTCACTTGTTAACGGCGCATCATCTGTATCTCATCAAGATGATAATTCATATCTTGTTATTTTGCAGCAATTAGACAAACCAGAGCAGCCCTAATGGACTCTAATGGTTAGAACCTGGCTGAGATGTAAAATCTTTCTCTGCTTATCTTTCTTTCATTTACTTGTATGTCTCTCATATTCTGTTTCCATCCTGTTTGTTTCTTTCTGTCTGTATTCCTGTATCTCACTTGTCCTGTCTCTCTCTTCCTCTCCCCATCTTATCTCTTGCTCTCTGCATTATCTTCTTCTCATTTGTCTCTTGATATCTCTCTCTCCTCCTCCTCTCCTCTTGTGTCCTCTCTCGCAAACTCGCAGACTCGCAAACTCTCTTTTGTTTTTTTCACTTTTTCCCTCAGAGGCTTTCATGTATTTGAAAGTTTAAAACGAAACAAAGAGCAAAGTAGGGGTACAAATGGTGAATAATTCATTATTTCCATTATGCGACCACAGAAACAGCCAGAATATTTTTTATGTTGAGATATGGCCTGAAATCGGTTATTTACATCCTTGCAGTCTTGCATATATATATATATATATATATATATCTGTGTGTGTGTGTGTGTGTGTGTGTGTGTTCTTTGTCACCAACTGATCTGACTATAATAGTTATCTGTATATCCACCCTCTAAAACATTTAATTTTACATGGGAGCTGCTTGTCTGGAACTGACTAGCATGGGCAAAATGGTCACATCCCATTTAAATTTAAAGTGATGAATCATTTTGACAAGTTTGTTTTTTTTTTTTTCGTCTATATTTTATCCAAGATTTTGAATGAGCCACATTTGAGCTTAAGATGTAAGTAGTTAAGTTGTAACAAATAAATGCTGGTACCATCATCCAAATGATCCCATCATCCCTAAATCTTTCTGCTGTTTGCCCCCAAAAAACAAAACAAAAACAAAAACAAAAACAAAAAAGCATTAAATTCAGAAAAATATTCATAAAAACTAAAAAAGATAAACATGGCACCTGGGAGACCATTTAAGTATGCATACACAAACGCGCACACACAGGTGCAGACACACACTCATGTCCCTTTGCTGAGCCTCTCTTAAAAGCATTTGCATGTTGCATATTGGTGTAGAGCCCGGTGGGGGTCTGTGTTTGCCCCCTCGTGTGTCTGCGATGGAAAAAGAGAGAGTGTGTCTCTGTCACTGAATGATAAAAGGAGACAGCGTGTATGCAGTATATGTGTACGTGTCTGTCTGTGTGTGTTACAGAGAGAGAGAGGAGACTATTTGGCTGTCGTGGTAGGGGGTAAGTATGAACAAGAAAGAATGAACAAGAACGAGAGAGAATGTAGGTCCATGTAAGTGTGTGTGTTTATAGGCACTCGACAGGGGGTCTGAGCATGTCGGAGAAGGGCCTATGTGCAATCAGACAACCACTATGCCAAAGAAATAGCCCATTACTTACCACATCACCATAGCTGTTTCTGTTTGTGTGAGAGGGAGACAGAGAGAGGAGTATTGTGTGAATGCACAAAGCACAACATCCTAAAACAATAGATGGAGGTAGAGACGGAGAGAAACAAAGAGAGTGGAATAGCAGTGAGAGACAGAGACAGAAATAAATGGCTAGGAGAGTCTCTTAACAAGGGATAAAAAAAAGAGATACAGAGGCACACATACACAACCACAGATGCAAAGACAGAAATATATATACATGTTATGCAACAAAGAGTGAGAGACTCCCCCCTTTCTCTCTCTCACACACACACACAGGGGAGACTAGAGGAGTATATAGATACAGATTAAGATATTCAGATTAAGTTTCATACAAAACTTAATGGCTTGTGAAAATTATTTGTATAAGAACATAATTTTTAGGAGACAGGAGACAGGCTGGGTGGTGCTCAGTCAAAAGTATTCATTTAATATATACTGTAGAATGACAGCAGATAAAAGTTTTAGTACCTGAAGTCATGAGATGAATCTGACAAGGTACAAAAAACTCAAAATGCAATATTAATAGGAATCAGGCTAATAGATGACATAAAGCACAAATGTCACGGAAATGTAGTGAAGTAGAGGAAAAAAATAGTCAAGAAAAGTATCTCAGGACTATAGCTGAAGTACAGTACTTGTGTGAGAGAGAGCGATGTTGTAACAAACAAGACCACTGTGTCAGTGTCAGCATCAGTGTGTCTCTCTTAAGCTGCTCAGAACTATTAATCTGTCCCCTTACATATCCTCAAGTACCCACCTTTATAGAATGTGTTGCTGTATCTCGAGTTCACGTTATAATAAATGGTAAATTTCTGGTTTATGCAAATGTCCTTACTGTGTCAAAACAGAGTTTGAACTGGAGCTTGACGTGAAGCAAGCTGTGGCCTGTATGTGCGTACAGAACAATATGTTGGTTTAAGTGTGTGTGTGTGTGTGTGTGTGTGTGTAAGAATCTGTGTGTGTCTCCTTTGTTTCTGCAAACTCATTCCCCCAGAGTCCCCTCTGTCCTCTCTGTGACAACCTGACTGTATTCTTGACAGCTCGGATGCACTTACACACACACATACACGTACACCCTCTCTCTTACACACACAGATACAGTAGATTCACTTCTCTTGTGTGTGTTATACAGTCAGTGTTGACAAAAACTTAAGGAGGAAAATCAAAAGAGAAATTGATAGTTCATGTCTGTAATGTTGTCAGTTTGGCTCAAACATTGCAGAACGGGAGCTTGGCACAACACAATGCTATTACCTTTTCGAAACTGAATTAAATTTAAGTTTCACATTGCACAAAGTCTCTGTGTCTGTGGTGTGTATGTCTGTGTATGTGTCAGAGTGTAAAGTATAGCTCTGGCCAATTTGCTCTCTATCTTTGTGTTATCACATTTTGTGTTATCATATTTTGTGTTCTTGTCTTGGTGTGGGTCTGTGACTTACATTGTTTGCATAAATGTATCCTGTGTAGGGTCAAAAAGAGAAAGAGAGGAGAGAGAAAGTGAGCATTTCTTTTTCCTGTGTCTGTCTACATGGGTCTGTTTTTTGTCAACCTGTTATGTCAGAGCTTGTTAACATGATGCATTTCTCAATTTTTTCTGTTTTTTATTTGGTATGTATAGGTAGTCAGTGGGGGGTCATGGCTGGAATTGAAACATCAGTGGGTTTGAACATACATACGTGTTTGTAACTCTGTATTTTCATATAAAAGGACACCTATTATTACAGTGTCCCAAACCAACAATTTTGCCCACCCATTCTTGAGAAACTCTTTGCAGCCTTTAAACTTGAAAGTGATGAGATGGTTGCTCTTTTGATAATTTAAACTAATTAATTACATCATTTGATTGTGCATCATATTGTTTTTGATGACATACTCTAAGTAATGGCATTTGATCTAATTGCAGATGCATTTATGTTTTGTTACTTTCATCTCACATATTCATCAAAAGCAAGCAGAATCCATCAAAACATATCACAGATATAAAACAGAAACTATATGAAAAGTAAATCAACAGTTAATTAAACAACAAAAAGAAGTAGCGTGACTGAAACACAATAGCTCACTGATCTTAGCTGAGGTTACCTGACATTGATAATGTGCTGTAACTGTTCTTTCATTGGCTGCATCAACAAGAGCAGTCATTAAGTATTTAGATCCTCACTCTCTTATAATGTGGTTAGATTCACCGACTTCTCCTTAAACTTGAGAGTTTAAAATAGTACCCGATTTCCTTCTCTGTGTCTCTCACTCATCTTTTTTTTTTTTTTCATTTCCCTTGACATTATAGGGTTTTGTAACTGATGGCAACCCAGATCTGACAGACGGTCAGGAGAGGCTAAACCGGGCTAAGAAGACACAGCGGGTTTGTGTGTTGGTTGAATGGATGGTTGCTTGTGTGCAACCAAGTGCACATTGAGGTGTTGAAATTAAGTGTGTGAATGGCTGATGGACTGGGTAGGCTGGGCTGAAATACACACACAAAGATGCATGTAATGATATGTGCCCTTACTCAAAGACACACACTCACACACACACACACACACACACACAGTTTGGGGTTGTCTTAAGCCTAAAACAAGTCTGAGACGGTGCATTGCACATCTATGCGTCCAGCTGTCACACACACACAATGCTCTCACTTACACACACACACACAGATTGAAGGTGAACGTAGGTGATGGCTGTGACAGTGTGTTGTCGGCCTGTGGTTCCGCCTGGCATCGTCTTGCCTTTATTTCTGTCTTTCTCGGTTGCAGCTAACATGTCTCTGACAGCTGTGTGTGTGTGAAAAAGAGAGAATAGAAGTGTGTGTTACTACCTCCATGTGATGCTTTGAATTTCTGTCTCTCTTTATAACTTATCTTCCATATTGTTTTCTACATGTCTTCAAAATCTATCATTGATCTATCTATCTATCTATCTATCTATCTATCTATCTATCTATCTAGCTCTTTCCTTGTCTCATATCAGATATTTCTCTATCAAACCCCTGTGTCTCTCTCTCTCTTTGTGTAACATCCCCCAAACACACACACACACACACACACACCTGCTGTCAGCCACTGGCTGTGCGGGTGCTGAGGGGAAATGCTGTAAGTGACAACTTCCTCTGAGCAAAAAGAGAAAAATTGTTCCTTCGCCTTTTTTCTTGTTCTCCTACCTTTTCCACCCTTTCTTTCCTGCCTTGTATTCTCCCAGGGGATGTTTCCTCTCTTCTTGCCAGTGGTGCATGTCTGTAGGTGTGTGTGTGTTCTCTATTGTCCTTTGAATTTCCCCAGAGACCACCACTTTCCTACAGTACACTTTGATAAGACAACCTGTCCTTACTCCACTTGCTACACACTGTGTCTGAGTGTGTGTGTGTGTGTGTGTGTGTGTGTGTGTGTGTGTGCGTGTGCGGGCGTTTAAGGATCATATGAGTATTTTTTGCAACTTTGAAGGTGACTTAAAGGGAGAGATTTTCCCTAAGCGCTGGTGAGGGGTCACCAATTCATTCAACAATGAATTTATCTCAAAACAAAGTTTTGGAGAAAAGTGGAATTCTTGATAACCACCATAATCAACCATCATGCTCACATTTAGTTCAAATGTAATTTATACTCACTGATGAATATTGCAGCATTTGAACTCAAACTACAAAGGGAGAGCATGAGCCAGATGTCTCTCTCGGGAAAGTAAATCTAATCAGTTTCAGTTTCAGATCACATGCTCTGGTAATAATCTGTGTGTGTGTGTGTGTGTGTGTGTGTGTGTGTGTTTATGGGGCATATATTGGGTGCTACAATGAACCTAGGTAACGGTGAAACTTGACTTCATCAGTCAAGCAATGATGTGAGTGTGTAAGTGTAAGAAACAGTGCCAATACAATGTGTGTCTCTTATTAAAGCTGTGACAGAGAGATGGACGGGTCCTTGACTCTGTATCCACCACACTTGGCAAGGCCAGTGGTGGTGTCTCAGGGCATATGAGTGTGTGTCCTTGTGCTCCCCCCTGGGTCAATGTGCCTAGTCTCCTTTTCTTTCTGCTCATATAACAAATGGTAACTGCACATATATACACACAGACACAGAGAGAGAGACATACACATGAGAATGTAAGTCTAAAAGATGTCATAAGTTTCTCATAAGTTTCTCTTTTCATAAGTTCCTCTGTCTCTTAGTGAGTGCCTTCTTTGGAAAATGTCTCTGAGTCTACAGCCAAGCTAGTAGCTCTGTGAGACTGTTCTCACACCTTTGAGCTAAATGCTAATGTCAGCATGCTAACATGCTCACAATGACTGTACTAACATGATGATGTTCAGCAGTGTTCACCATCTTTTTTAAGTATGTTATCATACAAACAATTTCAGATTCATAATAAATACAAACTACAGCTGAGCAAATTTTGACCTGTTGATGCCTCTATATGAAGAGTCAGAAAATTATTACAATTCTTCTCAAAGGGTACATGACTGTATACCAAATTTCATGGTGTTCCATCCAGTAGTTGTTGAAACATCAAAAATCAAGGATTTCAACCTCATGGTGGCACTAGGGAGTCAGACCATCACCAAAGTCAGTAGGATTCATCCTCTGGGGACAATGAATGTAGGTAACGAAAAAAATCATGGCCATCAATCCAATAGTTTTTGTAATATTTCAGTCTGGATAAAGGTGGCTTAAAATCCAGAAAATTTGATGGACAAATGGAGAGATAGACAAAAAGTAAAGAGACAGTAAAACAGAAAAGTGCCTAAGAGTAAACAAAGTACATAATCAGTGAAGCTGCAAACACGATTTTATCTCAGTTGACCCAGCCTGGAAACTAAATCATTTAATTGATGGCTAAATAGATAAACAGAGGAAAAAAGTCAATCATCTCCCCTAATCAGCTCAGAGACTCCAGAGAGACCAAACCAGTTACACATGGCTATAAGAAGTGAGTCCAGCCAGCATGTCTCAGAAGACACTCACTGCTGCCAGAAGTATATCTTTTTATCTTGGTTTATAGGCTAAGCCGGACCAGCCTCCCTAGGCAGAGAAACATTCACTATCAAAAAGACGTGTATCTGTCTGTCTTGCTGTGTATTAAGCTATCTATATCAATTTTCTGGCTGCACAGGTGACTCAGGAATGAAAGTCCACCTTCAGATGCTCTAATTCTTTCAAGAGTTCAAAGAGTTGTTTTGTAATGGAGTGTTGTAATTTGTGTTTCATGGTATAACTGCTTTTCTTCATCCTTCCTCTTGTACTTTTACCTCAGATCAGATTTTCTAAAGATACCCAGAATACTTTTCTAAAGCCCTTGGAACATGGGTGTAAGCCTATTTCTGTATGTTTAAACTGTAAGTAAGCACATGGGTGTGTATCTACAGCTTGGCATCCAACCAGGTCATGATTATTGTTAGGTTTTAATGTACATTAAAATACATTGCCTCCAAGCATTATCCATTTACTATAAAATGTATTTGCCATTGCAGTTTAGAAATGTAATTTTTGATATAGTTCATTTAGTCAGTTGATTACCTAAATGCCATTTAAACATCATGACATAAAGTGAAATTCCCATCCTTAACAGAGATGCCTTTTTCCCATGCAGCCATCCAAGCTGCATATAAGCCTGGTTGGGAGGAGGGTTGGAAAACCAGGTCAAATGACACGTGTTGACCCACTCAGACCAACACTGCAACCCTGTATCACTGTGTCACTAACAGGGGATAACAGCTGAAGGTCAGCATTGCCTGAAGGAAAACACATTCAGAGATAGTGAGAAAGTGTGAACTTCTGCAGTGGTTTTGTTTGGTTGGTTTTGAGTGTTGGAGAACAATGTTCTGGGCTATGTATGTGTGTTAATATGTGTGTATGCACTAGAGGACAGTGTAATATTGTTTTGGAGCCTTGTGGTTGGGACGGAGCTAACACCTGAGTGAACCTGTCACTGCAGACACATTGCTTTTTCAGCTCCAGCGATTACACTGCACCCAAACACACTCAACATTTTCTGGGTGGTTCTTTGTTCGTGTGTGTGTGCGTGTGTGTGTGACAGAGAGAAAGAAGTGTGTTGCTTGTGCATTGCCTGTGTGCATCTGTCTGTGAGTGTGTGAGAGACAGGAACAGAGTGTGAGAGTGACAGAGCATTGTGTCTCTGTGTGTATGTGTCTAAACCTCTGCTGTATTGGAAAATATGAAATAGGGCTACTGATGCTGTGTCCTTTGAGGTTAAACAACAAGTTGTATTGATGCATATACACACACACACACACACACACACACACACACACACACATAGAGCGTGGTGGACTAAAAGATTAAGAGTTCTCATTAATTCAACTGAAATAAGCACATGGACTAAGTTCTTTCTCTTTCCTTTCTCTTTTAGCTCTTTCTTTTTGTTTCACTCTTTGCTACGCTATTATCACTTTGCTCTTTTTACATTGGATTACATAGAAACTGCTGTACTCTTTAGTATGTATGGAGTGACAAAGACAGAGTGATACTTGTAGAAATGCAACCTATGTAGTCATCAGTGCTTTTCAAGGGTAATTGAAACATAATTTATTGGATTCGGTGCTACATGGTCAATGTACAGTGCAGTCATAAAAGTTCTTGAGTTGTTGCAAGTCCTAAACATGAGAATCTTTCCTATCTCTACCATCCATTCAATGCGATGTAAACATGGCATTAATAATTACACAATGTATGACTTGTGCTTATTTAGCTGAACACTTACAGTATGATGAAATTCTGGTACCTACAACACAAAGCTGAACCCTTGGAGCTTGGGTTCAGTTTAATACCATTTTGGTATGTATATTTTCAGGCTTTGGTTAAGTGTGGTCAGTCATTTTCAAATGTAGTTATTTAAGGTAGCGGACTCTCTTTCTCTCTGTGAATCTCCCTCTGTTACTCTGTGCCGACAGAAAAGAGCTGCTTGCTTCTGCTCACTAACAGAAATAAAGCAAAGACTGCTAAAGCAGACCATAGTATAGCTTGTGCATTTTAGGAACATAATACCTTGCATCATTGTGCCTGTTTATAGCTCTGTTCTGAATTATGACTGTTTGAATCATCAGGTACAGCTGGGAAAAATGTTAAGTTTATCAGCTAATTTCATCTGACAAGTATTTTGAAATGCTTCACATGGATTTAAAGAAGAAGAGGTTGATGGTATTGTAAGGTGCTGTAGTGTCATTTGCATTAGGACTGACATCTTAGATAATACGAGTTGCAATCAAAAAGTTCTGAGACTTCACCCATAACAAGCACAACCTGTATTTGATTTAAATTTGTCTGTCTGTGTATTTTCAACACGTTGTAAGTGAGTGCATTGTCATGATGGCATGATGTAGTTGGTTCTTTGGCTGCACTTGCCTACCTGTAAATATTACCGTTACCATTACCGAAGTTATTCCTAAATTAATTTACTGTTTACTGTTAATGTGCTGTTGTAGTGTATTTGGAAGAAAATATTCCATGTGAAAAACACAACACAATAAAAGCAGATAAACCTCTCTGTTTAAAGAAGGGATGACCATAATGTGATGTCAGATTGGGTTTAGTGAAGGACAGAGACAGAGACATGGTTAGAGACAGATGAAAAGAAAAGCAAGTATGATGGAGGGATCTGGAAGAGGTCAAGGGGAGGTGACATCCATCAGTTCTCTCTCCTTAATCTATCTGTGTAACACATCGCTCTCCCCATCTCCCTAGACACACACACTCTCACTCACAGAGACAAGCCAGATATCACAGACCCTCTGCAATTGGCTTTGTCATGACCTTTAACCCCTATAAATCTGTGTGTATGTGTGTGTGTGTGTGTTTGTGTGCATGTCTGTAAGACAGAGCTATAAAACGGTGACTCAAAAATCAATTTACAGCTGCTTACCCTCTTTCTTTCTAATTCATTGTCCACCAGCTGCTGGATGTATGTGTGTGAGTCTATGTGTTATTGTGTGTGTTTGTAAGGAGGGGGGCTGTGAACTAGGGGCTGGGGAGGGGTAGTGGTGTCAGTGAGTGAGCGTGTCAGTGACAGGGAATTTTTTTGAAAAATTGAGTGAGACATACAGTCGCAGAGATTTTGCAGCTGCTAAACTGTATCTAAATTATTTTCATAGCACCTTTATTGCTGCTGTGAAACAGTTGACTGTGGTGTGTTTTGACTGTTTATCTGCAAAATCCCACCCGGGAGACCTTTTGTGTTGCACTTACTGTGAATTGTAAGTGGTTATATTTCACTGCTATCTTGACCGCAGAAAATGTACAGTCACATTTCAGATAGTGTTTTTATTTAAGACCTGCTGTGTTTCTTCTCTCCATGTGTAACGGCTTAAAGTGGCACAAACACTATATTTTACCGCCTTGTATGGACATTTTATTTTGACTTAGACTTTTTAGTCATTTATTCATTAATTCACTCTGAATCTGACCACGGTCTTCACTACTAGGGCTTGACTTCCAGATACAGCACCAGCTCTAACCATGACAGGGCTGTCTCAAGTCTAGAAGAAGAAGATGCAAAGAAATTCAATGGTGATAAATGTTAGAATGGGATGTGATTCACACTAGCAGCAGATAGAATCAGGATGTCTGACAGGCAGAGAGGCAAAGCAGGTAATGACAGTCTACAAAGTTGTGAGGGCTCAATGTGCAGTAGGAATCCAAGTTGTCAAATTGACAGACAAATTTCTGTATGAAGGAATCAGAATATGAATACAGAGGCAGCAGTAAAGAAAAGATTTTTTTGCAGTAGCTTTCAAGGTGGAAAGTTTGACCTGAATCTGAAAGTGGTTATCTGGGATGATGTATACATATTCAGCCTTGTAGTTGTTATTGCCAGATGCAACTACCAATTATTACAAAACAACAAAGGGTGCTGGTCCTGAATATTGGTGGTGTCATGAGATGATTTTGTGGAGATATTGTAATTTGGATGTTAACAGAAAAATGTAAAAGATTCCATGTGTATGATAACCATATAAAGACAATTTGCAAATTAAAATCTCACTGTCAACCTCTCTGTTTTTGTAGATTGGAAAGTCCATCATATGAGGTAATGCAGCTGGACTTTGAGGTGGATAACGTGATCAACCTGGTGCCAACCCAGACTCTACACTGGAATGTCGAGTACCCAGCTGGCACACAGACAACTTCCAGGCAAACAGAGAAAGTCTCACACCTCTACATCAGCAATGCCGACATACAGGGCATTGTACCGCTAGCTGAGGTAAGGGATGACTTGATAAATGAGCACAGATACAGATATCTGTCAGCATACATACTGACGTACTCAGCAGCACACATTTCTTATCCTGGAATAGACTCAATTTTTTCCCCTCCATTTCCCTCCTCCTAACCTTCTTGCTGACACCCTCAGCCCATCCCCTTCCTCCAGGGTGATCAAAGCTGTAAAGGTCAGCTTGTTTACCCCCTCCTGTTGCTACAAGCCTCCTAGTCACACAGACACAGCAGGTTTCACCCTCACAAGTTTCAAAATGACATGCAGCCTCACAAACATGCACACAAAACTATGCAGGTACAGCAAATCCACACACTGAAACCCTCAAAGTGTACACAACTTCATACACACACAAACTCACTTTTGCAATTGCAATCATCTACCAAAATTCAGAGACACACCTAGCTTCATGCACAAACACATCCCCTGTGTACGTGTCATGTTGGCAGGTGTCTTCCTGATGGGACTCACATCTGTGTCCATACACAGTGCACAACAACTTGGTATAAGAAATGTATCTAATCTGATGTAATCAAATTACCAATAACAACTCAGTGATGCAGCTTGTTTAAGAAAGTTATGGCTAGCATGTGCTTTGCAAGGTGTACTATATTATACCCACAACTTCTTTTCTCATTTCTTTTCTTCTTCTGGAGTTAGCATGCTAATCAGCTAGCCCTGGTCCGGCCAATCTATTTCATCATTTTCTGATAGTGAGTCACTAGCTTCCAGACTTCCCAGAAGAAGTAATGCTGCTCAGAGGCTGTTTTCTAACCCTTTGTATTGTAAACACACCAATGGTTAAAGCTTTTGGCAAGCAACCATCACCACCACTTGCTCTCAGGAAGACATTATGTTCAGCAGAAGAAAAAAAATCATATAGCCCCTTTAAAGGAGAAAACTCATGGAGTAAAATTTAAAGCTTTCTGACTGGAAAAGAGATCAAACCTTTCCATTAGAATGATGCCTTTGGACTTATACTTACATTTATTAGACAGGGTCAGGTGAAGGAAAAGATTGCTCTAAAAGTCTTCATAAATCTGTAACATTTCTACCCAGATAACATACCACCATTACTTCATACATTCACAGATCAAAACTGACACATCCCTAAACAGAGATTGCTGCAACTAAGAACCTCAGGCTAAAAAGTGAGGAGGTGGATGCTTTTCAAAATGCTCCCTGTTCCATTACCACTGAGGTAGAGCTAATCTGGCCTGATAGGCCCTCCTTCAAACAGCAAAGCCCTAGTGAGAAAACCCAATTTTGTTCAGGGCTTCTGCAACCCCTGTGTCTTTCACATACTGGAAAAAGCAAGCTTGAAACCCTCATTTCAAATAGCAGTGCTGTTGGGATTTTGCTAGCTTTTTTCAGGGGGGGGCAGTGTGAATGGAGTGGTGGGATGAGTAATGCTACGTCTCATTTCCCTTTATTCTCGACAGTAGAAGTATTTAAATGTATTTACCACTAATTTACGTGTGATTCTTGAGCTTTAGAAGTATTCATTTGTATTTTACATTAACAACACATAACAACACAAACTCTGTTTATTGCAAGTGTGAGCCTCTACTAACTCAAAAACATTGGCAGCCCCAATAAACCCTTGAGTTGTTTTGTCTTTCATATAATTCATTTCCAATCAGTTTGATGTCTGACGTTTTCTACAAATAGCTACTCATAAGTGAGAGTTAAATACAGGAGAAAACAAGAAGAATTGTTTACTTGTTGCCCCGTTACACTAGAAGTTGGCATAGCAACCACTGAAACAAAGGAAAAATGTCTTGAGAAATAATAAAAAACATACTTTCACCTGATTGCTTAGCTGATAATTCCCACTGTGCAAAACTTGATTTTGTTCCATCTAAGAGAATCAATTTTATCCTCCTTTGTGGATTTATTATTCAGATGGGTGGCAAAATGAAGGACAAACCAACGTAGTGTGATTTTTGAATGTGTTGGGCCACCACAGTCTTCTGTAACAGCTTCAGGCCACCTTAGCATAGATTCTGCAAGTGTAGAGGCCCTACAAGAGTGATAAACAATATTCTTCCCAGACTTCCCTCATTTGATGTTTTGATGATGGTGGTAGAGAGTGCAGTCATGAAATTATTTAGTGACCTTTACTGTTCCTGCACTTGTCAAGTTTTCTCCACCTATTTATTAAGGCTTTTCTTTTACTTTGTCAGCCATGAGTATATTTGAATCAGGGGTATATTTGTGTTCACATTTTGTTCCCTAGATCTATCAATTGTCATTGCTAGTATGGTAGTTGTACTGTACTCTAATCAGAACCAGACCGACTGTATCGTAATTGGTACCATAATTATCATAACGATGAGTTAACATCTGCAGCAGTGTTCCTTCAGTCAGGATTCTTAGACATGCAGGGACCACACAGGGATTTTGGGGAGATGGTTAGGGGGGATGATGGACATAAAAACATAGGACCTAAAGATCACTGACTTTATCAAGATTTAAGTGATATAACAATCTTTCCCTCATCTTAACCAAGTGCTTTGAGTTGCCTGCTGTAGACATAATATTCATGTTAATCATGGTTCAGTGCCACAAATGGATAATGTATGGAAAATGAATGGAATTCATTCTTACTGACGGTGTTGCAGAGGCATTCCCTCTAAGTATTTTATTATAAGGTTGTACACAATGTAGTTGTTTCTTTCAAATTGTATTTGTTGATGTAGTGTAATATCTAGAGGACAATACTATATGACTATAGGTATTCTGCTACTCCTAAAGACTATGTACACACACAAACAAATACATATATCTTTATATACGCACACCAACAAATGCAGTCTCACTTGGTCTCCTTCCATCTCTTTTTTGCCTCTCTCCTTTGGGTAAAAACATCATAATGGCTGCTATTACACGCTATTTGGGCCCCCTGATTTGTTTACGAGAACTACTGACCAGGTGTTGGTTGGTTGTTTAAGGTGTCTGTCGCTGTGATGAGTGTCTGTGATAAGTCACTGAGATGAAAGCTCCAACTATTCTAGGTCTTTGGGAGAATGAAGGAGAAGGAATGAAATTATGAGCCAGAATCTTCAAAGAGAGGTGGATGTAAAAGCTTTCACAAAGTCTTGCATCCTCCTCCTTAAACAGTTCCACAATTGAGGATTGTAACAAAATTGCAACATCACAAGTGGACCACCAGCAACCATGTAACAAAATGTGGGATCTTTACAGCTGTTACATTTTTAAACAGCCTAAAAACTAAGCATCACACATAATTGCATCAGGAGCACTCAGCACTGGCTTTGAAACATTATTTCTCTGTCTGATCTGTTTTCGTGATTCAACTCCACCTCAGCCCATCATCTACCATCTCCCAAATCAAAAGTCAGCTTATAAACTGCACTGATGTGGTAGTGCTGTAGGTTCTCTCTTTACGAGGCTAAAATGAAAACCAGAACACTGCCTGTCATTACCGAGTCCTCTCCAACATTTTCCTCCTAATTCCGCATATCCATTAAGGTTCTGGTCTCTTGGCTGAGCGGGAAAGAAAGAGGCCCTCTTCAGGAAACGAGGGATTATTAGGAGTAATTTGTCTCTTGCGGGGGCTGAAAAATTGGTTTCATCTTTTGGAGAGGAGAAGAGAGGTGAGGAGAAGGGAAAGAGTTAGGGAGAGAGGGAGGGGTGAGGCACAAAGAGAGTCAGAGAATGATAGAAACAGAGATAGATTGACAGAAAGAGAAAATTTGATTAAAACAATTCATTTATAGTCTGCTGTATGTTTTCATATGCCTTTTCTTTGCTAATTTGAAATCAATAACATGATTACACTGTTACCATTATTCCATTCAGTGACACCTTTTCTCAATTAACACATGGTTTCTGCAAACAGTCAAACAAAAATTACTAGAAAGAAACACAGTACAATATTAGCTAATCCTCTACAGTTTCTAACCCTCAATCAGCAAAATAAATAGAAAAGTTATTGCACTGTACCAGATTTCCTGTGCTGTGTCACTCCTGTCACAGCCTTCTCAAACAAACCATCTATCAATGCATTCACAGAGCCTTTGCTGAAAAGCAGCAAAATGGGGAGCTTGAATTCTTTTGCCCAAGGAGAACGGTAGGGTGGAGCAGAAGAAGTGCAAACTTGTCAGATTAGTGAAAAGTGAATTTTCCACTTTGAAAAGTGGACTTTCAATCTTCTTTTGAATGGCAGGCTGCAGCAGCTAATCATTGAACAGAACTGATTCTGTCCCTACTTTTCAAACATGGTGGCTCTGTGAGATGCTTCCCTTTTATGTAACTCAGAAAACTCATTTATGTAACTCAAATTTGATTCTGAATTTTTTAAGGAAGGAGATAGGCCATAAACATGGCCTATGAATGAATTGATTCATTTTAAAGCTGCAGCTAAAAACTGCTAATGTTCAGCAGCAGTCAATCCACTATTTGCTACACACAATAAACAGCTCTGACAATTCCACTGTTAGTGTTAAATACAATTGTTTTGTCCCACTCTAACTATGTTCCAATGTACAGTCAGTGAATTTTAATCTCAGATTGTGTTCCCAGTGGCTGGGGATTGAGCCACAGATTATGTCAATATTGTCACTAAATGGTATGTCACAAAAACAAATTGTCAATTGGCCTAGTTACATGTGCTGAAAAGTTAAAGTATTGGATGCATAGCTTGATGGAGGTTTATACAGAGACAGAATTGGACATAAAGAAACAAATAGTATTTACATGACCACAACTCTGAAATAGTCTTAACACTGCACAATCCCCACACCATCAGATGCCAGTGTTCTTTATTTTACAACAAGTCTTCCAACCTACACAACCATATAGGTCACTTTTCCCTATCCTCGGATACAACCCATAAGAGGTTGGGCACTGGAAATTCATCATACTGGTGACAATAGTAAAGACACGCTGAAGATTTAGGAATGATCATGGTTTGGTTAGCTTTAGGTACACAAAACTACTTGGTTAGGTTTAGAAAATGGTTTGTGTTCAAATAAACACTTCCTTAATGTTAGAGAACAGTTGTCATCATGGTTACAACACTCAACATGTGTTTGATGTTGTGGAAGGGATAAAAGACACAACACTGACTATTGATTTCACTCAAAAAAAAAAAAAAAAGTAAAGCAGTCTCCTATGTGAAAGTCCAGTGTTAATGTCAACCCATTCACACACCCACCCAACCTCCTGCTAATGCGGACAATCTTTATATTACATCACCTAACTTCCTCCTTTTTTCCCCATCGTAATTGCTGCAGCCACTAGACCCAGCTTAGCAATAAAACAATAAAACACTATAGGTCATAATGAGCTGCTTGCACAGACGACCCATGGGCACATTTCTATAGGCAGACAGTCTCTTATTTTAGATCTACAGGCAATGTAGCACCTGAATGCTCTTTTGAGGGATGCAGAGAGTAAAGCCAGACAAGCCTGTTATCGTGTTATCTCCTAAGGCAGAGAGGTTAATGCAGTCTTATCTCAGTTCTGTAAAATGAGCAGTATAGAGAAGCAGATACACAGCATTGTCATTTGTTCTCTAGGTACCTTCCCCTTATATAAATTCATGTAAACAGGATGAAGAGGGATATCCACTGCTAACCTAGTTACACTTGCTAATAAATGACATTTGGAGCTACATACACAGACATATACATTCTAGAGGATAACCATGTATCTCTTGTCTCCTGTGTTGGAGTGCCTTAGGTTTTCCTGTTGCAGCTAATTGATACCCTAATGTTCATTTCCCACACTTTGGTTCACCACTTTTAAAAATCTTTCTGTTCATTTATATGGTGCGAATTACTGTAAGACAGATCTTCCCAAATTCAATGTTTCAGTACTTCACCATGGGATGTCTACAATAGGCCAGTCTTGAGATCAGCATGTGCTGTACATAGAGGGCTTAGGGGTTGCTATCAATAGTCATTGATAAGAGTCAGGAGAAGAAAAATCCATGCTGAACTGTTGCATTAGGGAAATACAGCAAAACACATGAGTGTTGAGACTGCCCAAGCTTCAGCACCATGGACAGTGACACAGTACGTGCTAAATTGTAGCATCACAATCCTAATTTAGCAGGGTTTTGTGTTTGTGTTAATGTGGTAATTATTTGTTAAAATGAAAAAGTCCTGCCCCTTGGATAGCTCTGCGCATAAATCTTTGACTTTTCCTAGTTTACAGGGAGCCCATCTCTGTGATATAACTTATGAGAACACATGAGAGAAAATAATGGAGACAAATGGGGAGAGAAGGAGGGACAGAACAACCTGTTTTATTAGCCAGAGGGAAAACAGAATGAAAAGGGAGGCCAGAAATGGACCTGCTATACTTTCATTGCTTTTAGAGATATTTTAGCGGCTGATAAATTGGATCAGTAATAATGTTGTTTTATATTCCCTACAAGTGCCATTACACACCCCTGGGATGAGGCTGTTTCACTCCGTCTTAGAGTGAGCAAAAGAGAGGGAGAGAGATATGCTGAAAACTATTTTCTGCTTTCTGTTAAATCAGCATGATTTGAATACAGTAAATTAAAATGTGTTTTTCACGTTAGTAGCTATGTTTCTGCTAAACCTTTGTCTCAATACCCTAGATAAAATATTAAGACAGAGAGAGATGATGTCCAACCTGCATGTCCTGTCTGATTTCTGTTATTTAATTGTAGTTGTACTGGTGCCCATTTCCCTTCATGTCTGCTCTTTTTTGTGTATATGTTTATCTAGCATTGTGGAAAAGGGAAAATGAGGAAGACAAAGTAAATAACTTCTTTTCTTCCTCCTCATCCTTTTCTTCTCTGGCCTGTCTTGGAATTGAATTGTTTTTTTATTAGTCCATCCTCCTGTTTTTCACCCTGTTTCTTACTTCTTCGTCCTCTTTCACATCATTTTCTCACCCACCTTTCCATCCTCTCCCTTTCTCCCTTCTCAATTCTCTTTTTTAAAACTTCTCTTCTTTTTCTTGTCTCTTTATTTCCCTCCATCTCTCCTTCATCCCCACCCGTTTTTTCTCTCCACAGAGTTCCACCTCTCTCTTAGGCTTTGCTTTGTAATTAATTCGTAATTGGAACACTTGTTTATCTTTGTTGCTTGAAGATGTCTGTGAGTTCCACTTCTCAATGGACTGTGCGTGGATGTGGGGATGTGTGTGTGTGTGTGTGTGTGTATCTATGTGTGTACGCGCAGACCTCTTAGCAGAACAGTTATGCTAAGTGGCTCCTTAATTTTCCTCTTCTGATTGGTTCCCTGTAAAAGGAAGTCGGTATGTAGGAAGAGGAAACTGAATAGTCAATAATCTGTTGATGAAAGCAGACACACACACAGAAACAGACACACATGTACACACACACAAAGTTTTCAAACTCAATTATAGATTTACCATTTTCATGGTCTGGGTGTTTATTAAAAACAACCTTTTTTCTCTCTTTCTCCCCCATACCATTTTTTTTTTAATCTTTATGTCTCGATCTGTTGTTTTCTCAATTCCCCTATTTTCTCTGTGCACGTGTGAGTCTGAGTGTGTGCCTCAGCAGTGGTCTAAATACCTGAGCTTGCTAATTTATACTGACATTAAGCAAGACACTGTGGAATCAATCTTACAAATACACACTCCCCAGCTTCTCTGTGTTTTTTAACATGCACTGTTGCCAGCATTTTTGTTCGATGACTCAGAAAATCAACAAATCATAAAGCAGAAGATGAGAAAAGGAAAGCAGGATGGCCCTGCCACTTTGACAAATCTCACTTCCTCTCGTTAGTTTGAGACAAAGAAATTTTCAAGGCAATTATCAAATCATAGACTGCTTCTGTAGTTTCATAATATACATTCAGAGGACTCATATGAGATTTTCAGAGTGAACTCTTTTCTGTTGAGTGTGTGTAAAAATTCTTTGACATTTTGGGGGTACTTGTCAGATATTTTAACTACTTTAACCCTGTTATTCTGGCTATTAACCTCCAAGTCTTCTATTTTACCCACTACCGTGTGTCCTTACCAGTCTGTGGAGAAGCTAGCAAGTTTTCATGCTTGTTTTTTTCACCCCTGCTCCCCCTACTTCTCTTCAGTTACAGTATTTGCTTGTTACCAGCCTTCGAACACCCAATTAATCAACACACATGACACATTCTCTGTATATGTGTGTGTATGAGTGTGTATGTATTTGGGTCACTGAGAACTTGCGTGTCCTGGACTCCAGGTTCATTTCCATACCAAGCGGCTCTGGCTTGCTCCAATCAGTCAACAGGAATAGGCGAAAAAAGGAGAAGGGGGGAGAGATTGTGGGAGGAAAAGGGAGGGAGATGTTTAAAGTGAGAAAAATAAGTTTGGAAGTAAGTTAGCAAATGACAAAAGCTATAAGACTAGAGGAGGGCACCACTCTTACTTTCAAACTAAATGTAAAAAAAGAGGCAGTAGATGCATGCAAAGTCAATGAGACAAGCAAGATAAAGGGACGTGTTTGCTCTAGGCGTTGTGTATTGAGCAGAATAAGCTTTGGCTCCTCTTTAAACTTTTAAGTTGCACAAACCATTTGCCTGATATAATGCAAATGCCAGTCAGCTTCAAGCAAACCCCTTGTCACTTATTGTATATTTAGCATTGCAAAAAAATCTCCATCGCTTTGTAGCCCTAACAATAAATTCTGAACAAAATGTTTATGAAAACTACATTTCCAACTCCTCCAATAACTTTGCAAAGAAAACACGGGTGATGGCTGCAATGGCAAAAACACAATTTCTATATTCTTTGTTGTGATAAATGCCTGTATCGAACAGACTTTAATTTTGCTAGTGTACTGTTTCTGTTGCACGGAAGGAGAAGTTTCAATTTTTTGTAAGATGGAAGAAAATTAGAGACTGCAATATGTTCGTACATGCCATGTCTCACTTTACATTATGGCTACATCTCTGTTCTCTCTATCTTGTATAGTTAAAAATACTAACATGTTCTCTAGATCAAAGCTAATTACTGGGCCAAACAGGGATCCTTTATGTTCCAAAGGGTCACCTAACAAAACAAAGACTTTTAATTTCACTCTAATTTTATCCATTGTACTCCCTTGTTGAGAGTGTGATGCTAAAAATATTGTCTCTCCAGTGTAGGTGAGGGATAACTAATCATGTGTCAAAGAGTGCTTAATATATGCAGATGTTTAATCCAAGCAAACTGAGCTAATTTTTAGAGAGAGGGGAGATACTAAAAAGTGGAATCGCTTGTTGTAGTTTGTGGTTAGAATGAAAACCTGCATGAAACCCAATGAAATTTAGGAGGTCTGTGACAGGAAAATGAATGAACCACTCGAGAGCACGGAGAGATAAACTGAAACAAAATGAGAAGTGGAGGGAGGCAAAAAGCTCTCATTTTCTGACAAGATTCACTGATTTGACTTTTGCTTCTTTCATGAACCAAATCATAAAGTGAGAACAGCCTCCTTCATGCTCAGTTACATTTAATCCCACCCGGGAGCTGCTTAGTCCAACCACGACGTCCACATGGGCCACTAGAGCAGCTGTACTCGAGCAGCTGGAGACTGAGTGTTGCGCTCAAGTGTACATGAGCAGCAATCTAAACGGGAGAGGAGAGTCTTGCCACCAGGGTGATGGCTTGGGGTTAAAACTAGCGACTGTATATGAACCCAGCATTTTACAACATTTGGGTTAACTGCTCTCCCATAAATTAATGAAAATAGGAATAAATAAGAAGGTGAGATCCTAGTAAATTCAGCAGAGAGAGGGAGATGGATACAAAGAGTAAGGTAGACAGGAATATCACTCCAACCCAATTAGCTGAAACTGTCCTTCATGTGAAATTAGCTGAGTTACAAGTGAAAGAAGTGGGCGAGAAACAGGCAGACCGATGACAAGACACACAGAGAGAAAAATTTGACTAGTTTAAAATAGGCAGGGTGGGGGCGGGTGGAAAAAGAGGGTGAGAAGAAAGGGAAAGGGGGAGAGGTTAAATTGATAGACACAGGCAGGAAAGAGAATAGACAGAAAAAGGAGGGAGGGGTTTGACTAATTGATAGAAGCGAAAAAAGAGGAGTCAAAGGGAGAGAAGAATGGAGAAATAAAGACAGGGCAGAGAAAGGGGCAGCACAAGAAAGAGGAAATTAGACAAGCTAAAATGGTAGAAGTGGGAGCAGAAGGGAGAGAGAGGGGGAGTGCTATGGAGAGGGAAAAATGGAGAGAAAGAGAAGGGCCTGGCGGAGGTGCAGAGCACCATGTAATAGTCCCTTGGAAGTCCTGGGCAGCACAGAGGAAGAGAGAAAAGAGTGAGAGACATAGGGAAAGTGAAATAGAGAGAGAGGAGACGAGAGCAGGGCAGTTCTAATGCAATTAGGGGTCTGGAAATTGAAAGTACAATTCTCCCTGGGATCTTTGCAAGAGTGGTGTGTGTGTGTGTGTGTGTGTGTGTAGTTGGATGGGCTGTTAGCTTTCATATCTACCAAATGTCTTCATCCCTCCTCTCTCCTGTTCTATCTCTTCGTCTCTCCCTCTCTCAATTTGACTACTCAAAATTACTCTCTCCTTATACAGTCCCCTCCCTCCATTTAATTTCTCATTTTCCCTTCCTTTCTCTCCCTCACTCTCCCTGTTTCCATCCCCAGCTCCATCCATCCATTTCTGTCCCTCTCTCCATTCCCCTCCATCCCTCTCTGCGTTTCATTAATTTGTGAAGAGGAAAGCAAAATGTCAGCTGCTTTTTACATTTACATTTTGTATTTCAGACATTTAGCTGATGCTCTTATCCATTTTGACTTGTCCTAAGTGCCGCAGAAGTTCAAATTTCATTCTTTGGATCACTATAAACTGGAGAAGACAAGTAATAAATTAATTAATTTTGAGGTCTTTGTGCAGCTGCACATCATTTAGCAGCAGTGCTATTAGGAATATGGATCCTAATTATAACTACACTGATGTCATCTGTTTATTGCAAAATGTTCATTCAAGTTTCCTAGCCACTCTGTAAGCACTTTTTTTATTATATGCATTAGATTTAGATATAGTGTTGTTCGTACAAACTTACACATATGAATGTAAGCAGGTTAAAATTAAGCATGAGTAAGTTATGTGACAATTGTGAAACTGATTTGTGTTTCATTGTGTATGAAGGTTAAATGTAAATACATTGACAGGGTAACAGTAACAGGAAATTACTTCATTTGTGTTCATTTGTGTTCTAGAAAACACAATCAACCCATCTGAAATTATTGCAAGTAAAAACCCCAGAAATACACACCAAGCATTTTATTACACCCATTTATTCATGTAATTCTCATGTGGCAGCAGGGCAATGCAGAAAATCTTGCAGATACAGGTCAGGAGCTTTATGTTCACATCAAACATCAGAATGGGGAAAAAATGTGATCTCCGTGACCTTGACTGTGGCATAATTGTCGATGCCAGATGGGCTGATTTGAGTATTTCTAAAACTGCTGATCTCCTGGGATTTTCATACAGAATAGTCTCTAGAGTTTACTCAGAATGGTGCCAGAAACAACTCAGACAACCACTCTTTACAACTGTAGTGAGCAGAAAAGCATCTCAGAATGCCTAACATGTCGAACCTTGAGGTGGATGGGCAGCAGAGGACCATGTCGGGCTCCACAATCTGAGGCCGCAGTGGGCACAGGTATATCAAAAGTGGAACGTTAAAGACTGGAGAAATGTAGCCTGGTCTGATGTGGCACACAGATGATAGGGGGTGAACAGCATGAATGCGTGGACCTAACCTGCCTTGTGTCAACAGTCCAAGGTGGTGGTTTTGTAATCATGTGGGGAATGTTTTTGTGGCACAGTGTGGGCCCCTTACCAATCAGTTATTGTTTGACTGCCATGGCCTTTCTGACCATGCGTTTTATTGCCACAGTCTACCTATCATTTTATTGCTTCTTCAAACAGAATAATGCTCTATGTCACAAGGCAATACCTATTTTAAAGAGTATGGTCTAGACCTGCTCTATATGAAAAGTGCCTTGAGATGACTTTTGTTGTTATATTGCGCTATATAAATAAAATTGAAAATTGAATTGAAAAAGACATCTCAAACTGGTTTCATGAACATGAACATGACCATGAGCTCAGTGTACCTGGCACAGTGGCCTCCCCAGTTACCAGATCTGAATCCAACAGAACATGTTTGTGATGTGGTAGAAAAAGAGATTGGTAGCATGAATATGCAGCTGACAAATCTGCAGAAATTATGTGATGTAATCATGCAAATATGGACCAGAATCTCAAGGGAATGTTTCCAACATCTTTTGGAATCCATGCCACAAAGGACTGAGGCTGTTTTGACAGCAAAGGGAGGCCCTTCACAGTATTGGGATAGTGTTCCCAGCGAAGTCAGCAAGTGCACGTAAACACACTGTCCAAGCATCCACAAACAGTAAATGTTATTCCACCTATATTTTCCCTGATAATTGGTGTTTCAGGAAAGGCTTAAACCATGCTGGTCTCTCTGGCTAATTACCTGCTCTAATTAGCTGTATGCATAATTACCATTGGCAAATCGGTACGCTGTCCCCAAGAAGACTTATCCTTTTGACCCCATTAGCACTTTCGTCCATATGTGTCTATGTGTGCAAATTTTTGAGTGTATATGTTCATGAGTGTTTGTCCATAGCTTCAACCTTTGCTTGTTATGCTGGCAGTGGGACAGGAAGGAAGTAGATTAGGCGTTGCCCCAGCAACAGGGTGATTGACTCCCAGATACCCCCATAGACTCGTTAGCATCTCGTTACCAGCAGCAATTATTGTCATGACAGGCAGGCAGGTGGGACGGTGAGGGACAGCATGACATTGGCTGTAGAGGTGAAGAGGTTTAGAATACACCAGAATCTCAAGAGAGAAACACAGAGAGTCTGTGAAAACTGAGGATATAAGTTGTAAGGTATCCTTCAGCCTGATTGACAGGTGTGATTTGATCTATAGTTTAGATGCTGATTTCCAGGTATGGGCCTAAAATTAGCATAGGAGTTTACCTTTCTGTTACTGGATAACTGCTATGGCAAAGAGATAATAACAGACAGGAAGATGTTCTCTGAAAAATAAAACCAAAAGAACAGTTAAGAACTACAAAAACTAAATGAAAGTCAAATAAAAGGCAACAAAAGTTGATTGAAGTAGCAATAAAAGTTTTAACACTGTACTTTGTAATGAGTTCTGTCATGTGTGCATCTTTCACTATTTGTTTGCTTTGCTTTTGAGTTTAAGCTTAGTATTCTACTGCTTGTTGCACAGTATCGCTTTCTGAATGACAGTTGATGCCCAACTCAAAAAGAGATAAAGTGCAGATGTAGAGATGATGTATTTCCTTTTCACCATAACTCAAACTGTTATCCATGCTGGCAGTATGACAAGAAAGAAGTACGTTAGATGTGTCTGTATACATTAACAGTCTGGTGCTTGCTCTGTAGGTACGAGACAGAGTGAAGTAAAGAAAAAAACACTTGTTATTTCATTTTTAAATATTAAAAAAACAGATGACAAAGGAATGAGTGCAGGCTGGCAGTTTTGCCATGGAATCTATGGCATATTGTCCATATTGCATCGTATTTACTCAGCCACACCCACTTGTAAGCAATTCATTCATTCCGTATCTATACCACTTATCTGTTAAGGGTCTACTTGCAAGCAATCCAATAAAATCTAGGATATTCTATCTCATACCTAATCTCTATCTATACTCAGAATATCTGATATATTCTCTTTCAATGTGTCACATCATAAAAGCTGAAAGGCACAGAGTTAATTGTTGTTTTCAGCAGAAACAGTCAGTGTATTAGGACTTTTTTGAGAAATGGTGAATGAGCATAAATGCTCTATTTGAGCAATATTGTGCTTCAAATTCACACACAGCTACACTTTCATGCTTGGAAGATACCTGATACAATCATAATCTCACGCTGTTGTCCACCCACCAGCTGGGTGTTTATTACCTTGATGTTATCAATTGGACATGTTTCATCACACAGTGTGTGGTTGAATTAGTCACACAAGGATCAGCAGTAACCTCAAAAATGCCCTCCCATCCATGCCTGCCCTCAGCTCTCATCAGACTGATACTCCTACACATATTATGCTGTGCGTAGTTCATGTAATTATGCCAGATGAAAAGTGACATAGCAAACCAAAGTTCATAAGTGTTGGCAGCTGCAGTGAAAGGTTGAGTGGAATATATATTTAAGAAAATACAATGATAATAATAACATGAAAAATAAGTAAGCTCTAGTTTACTTGTTATTTGCACCATGACAACACAGCCAACAAATCACTAGAGGACAGATTACCTTCACCTAACCACAGAACGAAGTATGGAAGTCAAATATCCAGAATGAGTTTCTTTACTACATTTACTGTTATTTTTAACAGTTCAACCCTGCCAACTAGAAAATAACATTTATTTATACATATAAATAGACTAATAAATAAACATAATACTACAAACAACTATAAATAAACCAGAACAGTAAACATTTTATAGGAAATGTGATTGCTGGCTGGCTTGTTCCGTTTTGTTCTGTTTTGTGATTTATGTATTTATTTATTTATTTGAGTCCCATCTGTGTTTAGACAAGAGTGTGTTGTATCTGAAGGCACTGTAAACTTTTTCTGAATTAAACCTCACCATGATCTTTACCTAACCTTATTTTCAATTTAGCTGTCATGTTTAGGCCTTTTTTTTTTTTTGATCCCATATATAATACCTCATTTATTAGCCTTTCCATTACTTTACACATGCAGTTCTAAGGTGTGTATGTATGATGAAGGCAACTTCTATCAACACTTTTCCCAGGGTAATGTGGGAAAATATCATGCATATCACTGCACAAATAATCTTTTGATTCCATAGGGGTAAAGTGTGGATTATAAAAGTCTTAAAATAACTCCCAATGAAAGAGTGGAAATTTGGCTCACGCTCAGTTAGTAATGATTAGTCTGAAGTCTTATAGATCACAAGAAACATTTCAGCGTTTGGCCAAAGTCTGAAGTAATTACTCTGTCTAACAAATAGATTTGATGCTATTACACACACACAAACACACACACACACACACACACACACACACACACACACACACACACACACACACACTCTTATGCACTCACAAGTATAAAAAATGGCATAGGCACACAGTCAAACATGCACACACCCACACACAACTGTGTTGCAGCCAAATAAATGAGCCGACACTCCTCGGGCCTAATAGTCTGGCTGTAATTAACATTGTCATAGTGATAATAGCCATTTATCCCTGACATATCACACACACACACACATATACACAGTCACACACACACAGAGTCCAAAACCTCTATCTTGTCTAGGCAGCTCGCCCAGCTGTCATCTCCCTCATCTGTCTCTCTCCCTCCCACCTTTCCTCCTTTTCCTCCTCCTCTTCAGGATTTAGACCTCATGATCCTTTTTTTTCCTGTTTTCACATTTCCCCTTTTCTCAGTCACCCCCCCCAATCTCCTCTTCAGTATTTGCACAGTGTACTTCTTTCTCTCTTTTCACTCATCATCTCTCTTCCTGTCTCTCACTTGTGTTTCAACATTCAAACCACATTCTTCTTCTCACCATCTCACCTGTCTTTATCTTTCTTCAACCTTTCCCTCTCTCAGACAGTCTGTTTCCGTTTCACATTCCGACTTTCTTTCTTCCTTTTTGGCATGCTGGGTTCACATCACAGGAGAATATAGTCAGCAGGAAACCAGGTGTTTGTTGTTTTCAATTAGAGAATGACATATGACAACTCCTCTGGTAGAAGAGTTGCTCTAAGATGTTGAGACAAAAACAAGTTTTCTGCCACTTTTGCTGTCTATGCCAACAACAAAGAGCTGGTGCAGGCGTGGACCCAAAAGGAGATTCAACAGGCAGGGCAGGTGGGTTTAAAAGCTTGTTCCTGGCAGATTCTGAGGACTTCATTTTGAGACAAGCAGGGTTTTGATCAGGCGAACAAACAGAACCAGCAAACAGCAGGACATACCCTGCAGGTAATCAACAGGAAAATTGTTTTCAGTAACATGTGAACAGATAATGGGTACAGACAGACAATCTGGTAGAGTATTTTATAGCTGACCTTTACTAAGGTTGACTGTGATTGAGATCTGACGGGATGGTGACCAGGTCTGCTGCTTAAGAGAGGGTGAAACCTCACTGAGGGTGAGAGATGGCAGACTGTGAACAGAAAAGTCGCTTGGACTAGAACAAGAAAGTCTTAATCTGTGTCCCATCTCTTTAAAATAGAATATTGAGAAGAGGGAGACAATGCAGGAGGCTTTCACCTGTCTTTTTTTACTGCTCATGCAAAATAACATGTTTCCAAATTATATTAAAAGTAATACATGGCTACTGAATGTGTCTTTAATTTCTCTCCCTTGTTTGATTGCAATATTAAAGCAGAGCTAATATTAAAGCTCTAATTTTATAACAGTTACCGTGGCAACAGTTTGTGTCTAGTGTTGTGGTTGACAGACATCCAATCATACCAACTGGTATTATTGGCTTTTTTTTTTTTTTTTTGGACAGTGGTGTTTAAAATGTGCTGTATCAGACACATAGTACACTTTCTTGTGCTTCTGCATAAACACTGTTTTTATTTGTCTTCTGTTAGACATTCAGATACAACCACACGCTATGATACACACACACAGACACTCTGAACACACACTGTGTTCATAGACATAAGGAATTGATGCAATATTGATGATACAACAGTTTGCACATTAGAAAGCCAGTCTCTAATTATTTTAGTAAACAGTATTGACTTTTGTGGCACCAGGCAGCCGCTCTGCTGAATCACAATATCAGCTGAAGTCAAGGTTCATTTACTTCAACAAGACCTAAAACAAATACAAGCTATTTCCAGGACTTTTGAGACTCGCCCCAAGAAGAAAGAGGGAGGCACATTAGGGAAGAAAAAGAACCAGTATGTGTAAAATAAAAGCATTCCCAAAAGACATTGCTGCAGGCTACTTGACAACAGTCACCAACCTAAATAACAACTTAAAGTAAAGGCTTGATGGTTGGACTTTGGACTTCTAAATTCAGCAATGGCCAAACAGCTACATTTCTCTTTTCTTAACTTTAATCACTCGCCTGCGGGTAGTGGGCAAGTTTAATTTCCTGCTGTCTTTTTGTACCAAGAATACTTGACTTAGTAGAGATGATAATGAAGTAATGTTTTCCCAGTTTAACTGTTGCTCTAAAGCACTTACTTCATATATATAAATATATATATATATATATGGGAATGCTTTTTTATTACTGTCCTCACTGTGGCACTAGTCGCAACAGTGACTTTGACACCAAAGTTTGCATCCTACTTTCTTCCAGCTTTCTTCTTTTAGCTGCCATGTGTAACTTCGCTGTAACTTGAGAACACACAAGTGTGTGAGAAATTTTTATTTCATGGCTCATTTTTATTGCCATTTTTTTTAGTTTGTGTAGAGACCAACCATTACAACAACAGTTTTAATTAAGTTTTGATAATTTAATTAATTAATTAATTTTGATAATTAAATCAAAATAACATTACTCAAGGCAACAACAAAAAACTAACTAAACAACTGTTACAGTAATAAGTTGTTTGAAATTAATCAGTGTTTTAATGAACTTATATCCTCTGTCCAGTGGGTTTATTAGTTGACTTTTTTCCCCTCTGATGTCAGTGCATTGTTTTCTAGTTTTTGTTTTGGTTCAGTTTCAAGTTTGCATAAAATGTTTTCACTCTAAAACAATTGGATGGAAACTAAAACTATCCAAGTGTACTTTTTGTGTGTGCGAGTACTTGGGTTGTTACAGCCAGAATGTGCAGTACATTAAGGCAGTTAAATCTAAAATACTGTCCAGGGCAACACATGCAGGTACATGCAAGCAAGCACACACATACCCACACACACAAGCATGTACGTACACGCACGCTCACACGCACACACTCACAAACCAAGAGAAAGTGTGATACACTTGATGTGTTTAATGGGTCTGTAGTAAATTGCAGCTAAGTGCCTACAACCAATTTTCTTTTCACAGCTGAGCCCTGACATACACACACACACACACACGGACAGAAAATACTTCATACACACACAAGTTGGACAGATGCAACAACAGAATGACACAGAGAAAAATTTGAGAAAACTCTGATAAATATATGTGCTTTCATGTGTGTGTTTAGTGTGACTGGCACAATGTTCAGTGTGTCACCTAAAGGTTACATATTTGCCTGCATTATTCATATGTAGTTGCTTTTGTTGGAAGTTAACTGATACCCAACTGAGATTTTTCTCTTTACCACCAGTAATGGTAATAGTCTTACTTTTTAAAATTCTATTTGATACTACTGTTATCTACAATGTTGTACCGTGAACATCTTTGCACATACAGTATATGCAATCTGTAGATGTTGCTGGATTGGAGTAACTTTATAAAGTACATAAACCAGGTTTATATCAGTGCAGCAAGATAACCAAACTTCAAACAACCTCAATTAATGTATTAGCCCGGCTGTAACAAGGGAATTGGAGCAGTAACATGCTGAACATCTGATTTGCAGACATGCACATCTTCACCGACTTTATTGCTTAATTAATGTCATACATAATGCAATAAATAACATATATGAATGCATGACCTGTAATTCCTTTTAGCTTTCTGCTGTGGCCTCTCAGTACAGATGTATAGATGTGTTTCATTATCAGTATGAGTTTTTGTCTTCCCCTCGACCTCTTTCCATCTCTCCCTCTTACTCAGACATGCTCTTTCTTTATTTTCTCTTGTATTTACTCTTTCTTACAATCTTTTCTCTCTTTTCTGAAATCAGAGATGCATAAATCATCAAAATACCCTGGCAAAATTTTCAGGTCAAAGGTAAGAAACAGTTGAGGGAGCATAGGGAGAAGAAGCGTGGAAAAGATAAAATTGCAGAAGCAGCATACTATGATAAAGATCCAAAAGAAAGCAAGCATCCAAAGAAAACCAATTTAATGAGAAGAAACCATTGTTCTGGCCACATTCTTTTAAATTCTTCACACCCTCTAACACTTTTTGTGTAAGTCTTATATAGAGAGCGGGACTTTCTCCCTTTATATTTCTGACTCTGTCTCTCACATATTGTACAGATGAAGACACTACTTTCACAGCTTTGACCCTGATCAAACACTTAACAAATCATTCTATTACTCTCCTCTCCCTCCAACTATAACCTGGAGCCCATTTGTACGTCTCTGCTTATGTCAAGACACAGTGAAAGGTTCCTATTAATGATGAATGAATCTGCCTTTGTCTTCCAGTCATTACCTATTACTCTCTTATCTTCCAACTATTTTCTTATCTCTTTCTCTATCTTTCCTTTCCCTCCCATTCACTTGATGCCTCTTGCTCTTATTGTATTGCACACTAACAAAGGTTGCAGTTGTTTAAAAGATCAACAACGTTACACATTTAACATAGGAAACACCACTATCAGCAGCAGTGGTGAAAATGCCACTTAGGTGACACATTCATGACTTCACAACAGTGCCTTCTACTCTGCATGCATACAAACACATAAACACGTTCACACAGAGAAATGCAGCTATTACATAATGACACATGGACAAGGTTTGAATCAAATCCCCTGTCTGTTACTGGAGGGTATTTGTTAACTTATTACTCCATTAACAATTTTCCCAATTAGCTAATTGGTTAGTTTGTCAATAGATGAGGTTGCATGACTTTAACAGCGTGTGTATGTGTATGGGTTGTTTGCCACACACTGTCGATATACCATATGTGTATGGTAGAAGTGGAATACAGCCAAAGGGACATAGGCTGATAAATGGATTGCTTTTAATTTAACATAGTGTCACCTATATACCCTAACATGCTATGAGTGCGTGTTAACAGGTGCATATGTAAACAAACTGTGAATTCTCTCTCTGTTAACTTTACAGACCCAATTCCAGCTTCTTTACACTCATTCCATATTTTGATAAACTTCTAAATTAAAGAATTTTAATTCATTTTGCTGGAGAACATAATCTATACCTCCTCATAGAAAGGACCACAGAGAATGGTTTTCTTTTTTCTCAATTCTTCTCAAATCTTACAATTTAGAGATTTTAATTCATTACACATAGAAGCGGAAGAAGATTTTTGTGCCCATGGCCACAGTGTTAGCATTATCAGACTATGGTGAGGAGGTCACAATAGGAGCAAAAGGACACTCAGACTCATATATGTTCCAAGCAATTACCCCCAAATGAGAGTCTTGACAATGTAAGGAATGTACACAAAAATAGATAGAGTAAATATGTTTTGTGTGTGTGTGCATGCGTGTGCGTGTGTGTTAATGTCTGTAATGTCAATGTGCATTTACTAGAAACATAGCCAGAGATTAGATGGCAGTACTTCCATTTTGGCTGGAAGAGATTCCTGTGTTTGTGTGTGTACAAGAAAGAGAGAGTAAGAGATAGAGAGACAGTAGAGAGGGAGAGAAAGAGAAAAAGAAAGATGGACCGACCGAAAGAGAACTGCTTACATACTCTTATTGTAAGTCACAGTTGGAATTGAATTTGTACAGAAGAGCAAAAGGCTCCAGTTTTTTCACTGTGTCAACTCTTTTACAACAGTGGATGTGCATGTGAGCTTGACATTGTGTGTGTGTATGTTCCTGTGATGGTGGTCTCGCTCTAGTTGCTTCATTTTAAATCGCACACATCTTAGAGGGCACATTCACGTGCATGCGCGCGTGCACACACACACACACACACATGGATAAGCTTCACTGAAGAAAGATGTTGTTTCCTAGACTTAATTTCTCTTTGCAACATGCACACACAACCACATTCAGTGTATGCCAGATACATATGTGCACACGCACAGTTATTCTCTCTCTTTCTTTCCACATCTTTCTTACACACGCACGCACCTAGGCACAGGTGTGAGCGGGACCCTACATGAACTCACAAAAAAACACATTCATTCATACATCCAAACACTTGACTCACAAGACCTCGCCATACACACTTTCACACCCACCCTTCCTCTGAGCTTATCTCAGTGCAGTATGGAGCAGCTTTTGAAGGCAGTAGGGAGCCAGTTGTTGACAAGCCACTTAATAATTCCCTTGGACAGGCATGAAATTCTTTCCTTTTCTCTCTCTGTCTCTCTTTCTGTCTCCTTTGCTCTTGCTCTAATATTCCTCTTCCTGCTGTGTTTTTATCTTTTTTCTTACTTTCTCCATTTCTCTAATTTTGTTCTGCTTTGTCTTTTTTTTCACTCTATTCTTCTCTCTGTCTCTCATTCATATCTTTTTTTCAGCTGTGTGGGACCCATCTTTGTATTCACTGGAAAACTCAAGTTGTTATTAACATTAAGGTTAATAAGGCACTTGATATGATAGTCTGCTTATTGAATAAAGTACTAGACAATAAGGCGTTTTTTGAACATGCTTTCAACCTGCATTTTACCTATTCATCTGAGCTTATTACAGCAGGTAGATCTCTCTCCATATAGTCTACGTACATAATTACTGTATAAAGTTAGGTCTTGGTTTAAGTCCTCTACCCCCTGTGTGCCTCCATTGATGCTATCTAACTTTGACAGCATGACAGCAGCAGGATGTAGAAACACACTGCGAAGACATGATACAGCATAAGTTACAGCAGTACACTAAAAGCTAATGACCACACGAGGATGTGCAATGTACAAAAGTTGTGTCAATGACAACAATGTGTATTTTATTTTTAATGGAAGACGTCTGTTGTGTTGTATCTCACTTGCATTGTGGTGGGGATGTTTTCTCTGTTTTTTTCCGCTGGTGGTGAAGATAGCGGAGATGTAAACATGATGTTATCTGTGGCACCTCTACGGCTTCCAAGAGATTATTGCCACAGGATCTACACACATACATTTTAACATATACATATAGACTATATACTAACACAAACACATAGAAAAACATATCTCGTCTTTATATCTTATCATCTTTCTCTTCGTCCTCCTTGATTTTTAATCCCCCCATCTGCTCTCCTCCCCTCAAGGCGGAAGGGAAATCTTCTCGTTAAAATGATATTTTTTTCTCTGCACGTGTGCTTTCTTTGTGCCCTTCATCTTCCTCTCCTGCACTCCTTTCATCTTTTCCATGCTTTTAATCCTGTTTGTCCCCACTTTTCCTCCTTCTCCTCCTCACCTGTTTCTCACCTTCAACCTGCTTAACTGTCTTCTGTCATGTTACATATCTATAATATCTATTTCTGATTTCAGGCAAGGCTGAGCAGAGTGTAAGAAGGAGAGGGAAAACTAAGAGAATTACAGATTAAGAGAGAGAGTGTGTGTGTGTGTATGTGTATGTAAGAGACACACAGTGAGAGAGAGAGAAAGAAAGAGAAAGATCTCATTAAGTAAAGGTCACATAGCCATGTGTGCCAGAGAAGGATAGGGTATTAGGCAACTTGTCACTGGTCACATGTGCTTAAACTCTTGAGTGTGTGTGTGTGTGTGTGTTGAGTGTGTCTGCATCAGAGGTCCTGTCTTGTTAGATGTATTTGTGCTATTTGTGGGTGTGTACATGTCTGTACCCTGATGTGCTTTTTATACTTTAATTTGTTTTGCATGTTCTTGTGTGTGTGTGTGTGTGTGTGTGTGTGTGTGTGCATGTGTGTGCTTTCTTTCTGTCCTTTCCTGTTTATGCATCTTTATTTAGGGTTTTTACATACAGTACATATATTTTATCTGTGAATGTCAAAGCATCATGTATTTTTAGATACAACATACAAGTGATATCACGCTCATGAGTTTTCACATTGGCTCTCTATTTTATTGCATTTGCATATGTGTGTCCTTGCTGACATTCTCACAGTTACTGTTGCAATGATATGCAACGTCAGTTTACATCATAGATACAGAGGTATTTCTGATACATACATTTGTACTTTTGTCTGAACCACTGGACTAACCTAAACCTAATTCTAACCCTGAAACATCGCCTGATCCTTTCAAACACAGGACGTCTAAAGATGTGAGGCTTAGGCAAATTAGGATTTAAACCTTTCTAAAAATGTCCTAATTCTGAAGATGTAAAATTTGTCCTCACCAAGACCAGAGGTACAAGAACTCACATACAGACACACATTCTTGTATACCCAAGGCACACAGTATTTTGGATTGAAACCATTTCAATGCAAACTGTCTGGACACACACAGTGAAATATGTGCTTTATATAATACAATGCATTAATTCTTTATCTCTTCTTCATCATCTCTGTTGGCACCCTGTATACTCAGCTGAATTCCACTGTAGAGTCAAATAGCACGCACGAACACACACTCAAACACAAACACACAAACACACACACAGAGTTTCCATCCAGAAACAGTGGGGTGAGCAAAACACCCTGCAATCAGGCCTGTGTGTGTATTGGCAGTGATAAATGCCCCTTTGGAAACTCAATGCCAAATAATCAAGATTGACGCTGGCACACAGCACTCTGAGGTGTGTGTGTGTGCATGCTGGTTTGTTTGCGCTGTTTTTGTTGGAAGGATCTAATCAAATGTAATCATGCTGATTACAATAATCGTGAGGTTTATAATCACCTCTTTTTTCCTCTCTCTCTTCCTTTAAAACTCTCCCCTGGTCTCTGTTACTTGTTTATTCCTGTCTCTCCTTTTACTATCATTTCTTCCTTTTCATGCACTCTGGGTAAAAATATGCTGAAGCTCAAACGGAATCACAGGGGCTAAAAGTCATGTTTAAGACATATCAACTGCATGTCATCTCAATAGAAACAATAAAAAGTGTTCTGTGGCTCAAATAAGTGAAGTGAAGATAGCAAAGAAAGTGGTGAATCACAATCAAACAAAATAGTAATAATGTGTCACATGACATGAGTCTCTTGCTGGAAATATTATATCTAAATCCTGTTTCCTTCTTTTATCCCTTCATAAACCAACCACCAGCTGATTTCAGCATTAAAAAATTTAATAGGGCTGTCAATGTCAAAGCATAGTATAATAATTTGGTTTAATATAGTGCAAACAGAACAGAGGGTTTTTAATGAACTTTTTTCTTTTTAATTTTCTCTGTAGGACACAGAAGTGGTGAACACAGCAATTCTTACAGGTCGACGCATAGCTGTTCCCATCAAACTAGTTACCGTGGAAACTGATGGGCAGGTGAGGGAAGTGGATGACTCAGTCACCTGCACCTCAACAGATGTGGATGTGGTCAAGGTATGTGTTGCACACGGAAAGACACATGTAAGGGAATTATGAAGTGATTAATAATGTACTATTCTTTCACACAGTGTAATCAGAGTTTGGGGGTCAGCTTTTTAACTCCAGAAAATACACTACATGGTTCAACTTGAGATGATTTTTTATTGGTCTGTATTTGCTGCCTGTAGTGCATTTTGGTGGAGGACGGTAAAGCTGTAATTAGTAAACCACTTGATATTTTTGCTTTGTGATTGAACATGTGCCAAAGTAGAAATGGGCTCAGGCGATTTATAAAATATTTGAAGTCATGGTCTGCCAGGTATGTGAAATATGGATTAAGAAATCATTCCTGAAGAGCTTGAGAGATAAAGACAACATTTAAAGAAGAGGGAGGAAGTCACAATAATACAAGGAGGAAAAAATGGGGGGTATTTTACACAGCAAGAATCCATCTTGAGTCATCATTGTAATTTAAAATCCCTGAGGATTTGTGTTGGTCTCTAATTCACTTTGTGCACCAGAGCATAATAAGACACTTATCACAGTGGGCAGGCTTTTTTTAATCTCACTTAATGTTTTGCTGAATGTCACATGAAAATGATTCAGAATTGCTGATATAAGGGGAACTTCACACTTGGTTATAAAAAGTAATATGCATTTGTTCTATGTTTGTTTTAGTATTTTGGTAAAGTAAAGCAGCCTCAAAAAAATGACATGAAAGCATGCTGGTTAAACAGATGTATCCATTAGAAGAACTCCTCAGATTATCTTTCCAGGGTGTACCCTGCCTCTCACCCAATGTCAGGTGGGATAGACTCCAGCCCCACCATGACCCTAATGGATAAGCGGTATAGATGAATGAATGAATGAATGAATGAATGAATGAATGAATACTGAACTACAGCTACATCTAGATATCTTCAAGATAACTCCATACCCCTCCACAAGAAGGTCAGAGGTCAGGGTCAGCTAGAGCAGCTGCCATAGATGGAACTGGCCAGGTTCCAGTGTCTCTCTGAAGGACCCTTAAACAGGAAAGGTGTTCACTGACACTTTTGTAACCTAGTGGAAGGACAGGCTCAAGTGCTAAAACCACTCCGCCACATAAAATAACAACACAACTACTGTACTAATTAATAAAGCAGCAATACCTTTGAAAAAATACCTTTACAGAAACAAGCTGATGCCAGGGACTGAAGATTGATTCCTCTTGTGCTACGTTTCCTGCGCCCTCAGGGCCTAAAATGAAACGCACCCTTGCTGTGACAGTTTCAATATGAAGCCAATTTCCTGGTACAAGCCAACAGGAGTGGTGCTGTTTAAGTACAATCAATAACAACACAGCGAAAATGGAAGGAACTAATTCAGATAGATGTAATGTTGTGTGTTGCTGTGTGTGTGTGTGTGTGTGTGTGTGTGTGTGTGTGTGTTTGTCTCCATGTATGGAAAGGAAAGTGAGTGAATGGGTGTAGGAAAAGGTTGCTTGCTTGCTTGTGTGTGTATGTGCATGCTCCTGTACATTACAAGGAAATAATACATCTTTGTGATAAGTGCCAAATTTTCATTCAGGTTGAAACATGTTCAGCTGGAGAGTCAGCAGGGTCTATGTGTTTTATCACTGAAACTTAAACCCAGGGGTTTAGGTTTAAGAAAAGAATCTACACCCCATAAATCTACTTACGCAGTATATTATTGACATATACGCTGAAAAGTTTGGGTAAAGCAAGGCAATCAGCTCCTCTCACTTAGAAAAGGGGCTTTGAACAGCAGCATCCATCAAATGAAGACACATTTCCTTGCCAGATAGTGTCATATGGGAAAAGCAAAATCAACCAATTTATATAGATTTTAGGACAGCACATTGTTTCTATGACAGGCCTTGGTATAACACAGCACAGAGGGGACTCTATAAACTCAGCACTGCATATGGATAAGCTGTTTAGCAACCTTAAGCCCTCCTTTGTGCTGAATGTGTTTGTTTGTTTGGAAAACATTGTGTACTATGTGATGAGTGTTGAGTTGAGTGTAACCTGTTGTTGACATCTGATCTCACACATACTATAGTCCCTCTCACACACATAAGCAAGTGCACACACACACACACACACACACACACACACAGGTTTAACACAGATAGCTGTCTGACAATGGCACCCATGGGGCACAACTCCAGGTAGCTGTAGCTGTCAGTGAGTCACTATGACAGCTGTAAAGTACAATCCAGAGAGCCTGCACATCACACACACAGGACAATCATGCCCTGAGCTGTGGCTTTAAGGCGACAGTTCCTCACAGGCTTCATACAAGATGTGTCTCTTTTGCCAGGGTTTGTAGACCTAAACTACTACCATATCTCAAGCACAAAAAATGTCCATTCAGATGAACAGTGTAAAAACATGTTCAGGATTAAAAGTAACAGTAATATAATTATTTACATCACGACAGTGGTTTTTATCGACGGTCCAGATCACAGTAGACATAACTTTGTAATGTGATCACTTTCTGACTGTACAATCCAGATCTTAGTTGTTTGGTTGAACATTCACCCCAAACTCCTCCTATTCAGCTGTTGAACATGGCAGCCCCTGAACGTCCATTTGTCTTCCAAGTCATGTCCGAACAGAGCAACCTAATACTGTGATCGTGGCCACACCAAGAATTCATGAGACATTCACCTCTGTAACAGCTTTTACTGTTCATTTTTGCAGGCCCCCTGCAAAAATGAACAGCATTAAACCAGCAAAGATTACTGAATAAATCAAGGAATGACTGCAGTTTCCTTCACAATTGTTTTAACTGTCAGATTCACCTTTTACTGCAAGTTTACTGAGCTACTGCACCTGTAAGAATGAAAGATTAAACTTGTGAGGGGGGAAATGTTTTTCTGTTTTAGCTGCTGGAAGTTACAGGCAATATTCTGAGGACTTGTATGAATAGTGTGAGGAAGATTATAGTTCTCATTTGGTTTCACATTGCATTCCATTAACCAACCTTTTGTTTAATTACTCATGGTGGATAAATGTTTGCAGGGGGAATTGCAGAGCACTTTTCCCTGGCCTGCTAATGAAAGTATGGATGAAAATGACTGGCTTAACCTGTCACTGGCTGCAGTACAGCTGTAGATTTCACTGATGCAGTTCTTGTTGTTCAGTTTAGCCCATTTATCCTTGACAACATCATAAGCAGCAGTGATGTACTACATAGATAATAACTTCTCTCTTCTCTCTTCTTCTCCCTCCCCATCTCCTCATCCTATGTCAGTGTAAACTATCTTATTAAGTTCCCTTGAGATGCTGTCATTTGTGATGTGGGTATGTGTATGTGTTGCTGTTGTTGACACAGCAGTATGTGTAGGTCAGCGGTGTCAGAGCTAGTAGGGGACAGATAGGGGACAAGCGCACACATACACACAAATTAGTGCCATTATCCTGACCTCACGCAAGCCTTCCTCTGACAAAGAAAGGAGGTGAGAGGGGGAAAGATGGGATGAAGAGATGACAGATGGATCGATGAGGAGAGGAGAGGAAAGGAGCAACATAGAAAGTAAGAGAGGACAGACAGGAAGTAAAAGCAAGGTGGAAAAAGACAGGAGAGGAAGAGGAAAGACATAAATAGACGGAGATTTTGAGAGCAAGGTTTCCGACAACTTATGAAAGCAAATAAACTTGTCACAAGACAATATCCCAACACCTTAACACCTTGATCCCTGAGAAGGAACAACTGACTGTCCGCTAAGCCATCAAGTACCAAGCTGGAAATATTGACAAGTCAGTCGGAGAAAGAGCTTTCAACCAAGTCATGTAGCTAATATTGGTGTAATTAGCCAGCTAGCTAGCTTAAAATCTGACAGGGATAGTTGTCATTCCACCTGAAAAAAAAAAAAAAAAAAGAGGCAGGGCATGTTGATCACACATACATGAACACACAACATCCATTCATGGGCAATGTCATAATGTACATACATAAATAGAAAAACAGTGCATGCTGTTGTCCTGTTTCTCCTCCACACTGGACACTTACTATCATATCATTCACATTACTGTTCACACACACATACACACACACATACACCCAAGAGGTTTGAACGGTAATTGGTTCGTGTGGAGATCCCCTTAGTGATGTCGTCTGTAATTGAATTTGACAAAGAGGAAGACAAAAAGGCTTGGAAGTGATGGAAGGACGGTGTATATGTGTGTGGGTGGATGTGTATTTGAATGCATGTTTGAGGGAGGTTTAGAGTGTGTGTGTGGGTGGGTGGGGGTTGGGGGGTTGTTTCTGCATGTGTTAGGACCGATACAAAGCAGATTAAGAATTGATCTGTGTGCCATTTAATGAACCAGCCGCAGAGTTTGGCATGCGCGTACGTGATCCCACATGTATGCGTACATGCACACACTCACACTCACACTCACACACACACACACACACACACACACACCGCTGTCCTTGGAACCATGTGTTCATGCTAACAGTATATCTTTGTCGGGACCTAAAAGGATATTTGATGTAAAATTCAAAAAAGTATCCTCCACATTGGAAACACAAGTGGCATTTTACTTCACTTTTATATTCTCTGTCTTTAGTTAACACTCCTACTTAAAACAAATTACAGTGTAATTAACAGGTTGTTCTCAGTGCTGGGCTTAGGGACGCTTCGGCGCTTCAGTGTAACTAACTAACTAACTGTTGCAGCTCTCATTTACCCACCACTCTGTACTCCTCCTTCCTGTGGGTTACAGTTTGTTTTTTCGTGGCTTCAGATGGGTTAAAGTTTGGACCTAAATGAAGTCTCACAGTTTTTGTACATAGGTGGAACCATGCTTAAAGAAAGTGCTTCATCATAGTTTGGGGTAAGCAGTCATCAGTCACCTGGATGCCAGTTTCTGAAGGTCATAAAGCTATTCTTGTCGATGGAGGTGGTCGAGCACATCACATTTAAAACACAAAGGACAATTTTCTTTTTAAGAAGGAGAGCCTACATGCTGTCACTGCACTTGAATATAAAACAGGGTGTAGAGTAGGTGATGGAGGGGACAGGTGAGAGGAGAGAGAAGAGCCACCAGGGGGTGGAATATCTGAATGAATCAATTGATCAACACGTTTGTGAATCTCTCTTTTTGTTCATTTGTATGTGTACTTTATTACGCTTTGGTAAGTAGTGAATTCAAAATGTTGTTGCAGTTGTGAACAAAATATATCACCTATCACTGCTGAATTCATTTAAATTTGACCCAGAATCGAAAAATGAATTCACGCACGCTGCTCATTGTTAAATTTATTTTTTCACCACCTGTAATCTTTAGCTTCCACTGACTAAAATGCACCTTGGGAGTCGTAGTTATCCATACAAGTTATAAAAGTGTTCCAACTGTGAGTCACAAAACACTGTGTATGAAAAAAAGTAACAAAACTTTCAATTCTGGAGCCCATAGTTCATCCCACTTCACAATTCTCTTCCACAGCTGAGGACAGACCTAGACCCCACAAGATGTTTACACATTCACTCTTTGGTTAGAGTCAGTGTTATGTTTATATCAAGACAAAGTAATCTCAACAGTTATGGGTAAGGTTAGGTCAAGTCCCTTGGATATTAATGTGAGTCAGTACAAGGTCCTCACTATGTGTTTAGGTATTTGTCAGTGTACAGAAGAAAAGGCTGAGAGTACAGTCACACTGTGCAGGTGACAACAGGAATGAAAAAGGATTTACAAGCTGAGACAGCAAGTTAATGTTCCTTTAATTTGACAAGCTGCATAAAATGTAGAGTTAAGCAAAAGAGAACCTTTAAGAAAACGTATCAGGCTATCATCAGTGCTGATAAAGCACATTTTTTCTCTCTTTTGCTGGATTTTGAACTATATGCATTCAAAGTAATCATTCGTGTCTTAGTCAGCACAGGTGTCATATCAAATTTAGTTAAAGAAGAAAAAAAGATAAGCAGGTTTTTGTGACACCACATCCCTCATTTCCCTCTGGGTTCAACAATACTACTATTACTGTCATTTCCAGTTACTGCCCGAGTGTTGCTTGCTCTGTGACACACTATTCATAACATCAAGATGACTCTTAAAATCATTAAAAGCCTTAGGAGCTGAATGCAACTAATCAAGACTGATGTAGTCTTCCTCAGAGCAATTATATCTTTGTGTGTTGGTCCAGTACATTGTCAGTGTTTCTTTATCCCTCTCTCTAACTGCAGCCTTTTATTGCCAGCATTTGATATAACATTGTATGCAGTACATAATATACTGTATGTTTGGTAATAATATTTAATGTTCTGTCCTCTTGCACTGAATCTGAAGTCAATTGATTATGATTCCCATTCTGTACCTCACCATAGGTCGCTATGGGACTCTGTACATGCATCAAAGTCACAAGGACAATTTCCTTTACATTTATTGCTCCTGGCAAATAAATTGTTTCTTAGTGCTTCACCACAGCATTAAAGGTTTGGAACTGCAGTCTGGTTGCTGATTAAATCAGATAAAACTAATTCAAAACTTAATCATATCTTGAATGTTTAAACCTCCTTGCCAGGTGTATATCCATACATTTTGTTTTGAAGCACACACTCAGCCAATAAGTAAGCATTCTCTTCTGGCAACAGCAAAAATGAAATATTTCTTTGTTTAAGAAGGCCATCTATTCACCATCTTTTAATCTTATGATTGGATATGAATAAATGATAATTACAGTCACCTGGGGTTATTTATTTTTCATCTTCAAGTTGGAACTCAGTTGTCCTTTGTAATTCTGTGAGTAATGCAAAGCATCAGCACTGGGGCACTGGCACTGGGGTCACAAAGCAAAACAAAATGCAATCATGGCATTAAGTCAACTAAGTGGTGTATTTAATTGCTTTTTACAAATCAACTTCAAATCAACTCAATCAAAGTTTTCCTTCATCAAAAGTCCACTGATTACTCCAGGACACAGTTAAAACATAATTGTGGAATTTAAACAATACAAATAATATTAAATATCTAAAGACAGGTTGTATTAATTAAAAGTTTCACCCTGAATGGTGGTCTGCACCAAGACACTGACTCACTACCAGGTCTTTAGGTGCTGCTAAATCTGCTGTCTGACCTCCCTCTGGATGGAGAAGATGTAATAAAATTTCCGTACAAGCATGACTACACGTTCACATTGATGTCAAAATCTAGTATTGTGTCAACAGTTGCATTCCTGACTGCTACATATCTATTTTCTCGGAAGGGAAGAACATATTTGGTTGCTGTGACACACAGTATGCCATCAATTTAAAACTTTTTGGTTAAAAGTAACATAATGCAAAGATAAAGTTCAGGGTTAGCAGTTCACTTAATGATTATAATGATAAGGGGAGAATGAAGAAAAAGAAAAAGAAGTGACAAAAAGAATAAAAAAGAGGATGGGGTAGAGGAGAAGAGTAGCAGGAAGGTGCCAGGTGCCCTGGGTCATTTGAGAGCCTAGAAAGGAAATGAAGGGTAAAGTGGATTAAAGGCAGAGGTCACAAACATACACACTCACACATACGCACACCTAAACTCACACAGTTTTCCATTTAGCAGTAACAGGCTTAGGAAATAGCCAGTGATTTGAAGTGCACAACATCAGACCAGACCATTAGCAGCACCCAAAGACGTATATCTATGGGAGCTTCGACCTTGAGGGGGTCTAAAACTATATTTTAGACCTCCAGTGATTCAGTTCTTATGGCACAGAAAGAGATTTTGTTGTTGAATCAGCAAAGCCCTGAATGTTCCCCAGTACCACCCCCAAAAAATGTTCAACAGAAGAATTTACAGGAAATAAGTGTTTCACTTGAGGCTTTATAAAAAGAGAAATGCTTCAGCTCCACAGTAAGAGTGCAGAAATCTTCCTTCAGACCTTTCTCATGCTCATCTTGCATCACAACTGGTTTTCTAATAGAATTTCACAAAATTGAATCATTTAGAGCTCAGTTTAATAACATGTTTTTTTTTTTTTTTTGATCATTTTTGTCTGCATATGTTCGCCTGCAACAAAAAGTTGATCTAACTACCAAGCCACTTCTGAGTAATGTATCAGATCTTTTATCACGCAAATGTCACAAATTCCCAATATTGTCTGTGTTGTCAACTCTTGAATAGTCCACTCCATGTATGTCAGCGCTTCTACTTATGTTTTTTATGTGTATATGGTCAAAACAAAGAGTATTCATCCAAGCAGTGATATGCTTTTGTGTAATATAGTAAATCAGATGCAAGAAAACCTCACTAAAAGTTGGCTTCCAAATCTGTTCTGTAATCCCTGCAGTCATTCTTATGTAAAACGAGTATTTGTATGCAAAGACATTGTCCCATAAAACAGATTCTATGAAAGCAGCTTTTCCCTTAAAACTGCAGTATTCATTATGTCAGTTTCTTTCCAAAATTACTCCTAAGTGGAACCTTAGCCTCTTCCAAAAGCTCTGTTGGGTACCCTGACTGTATATATAGTAGGCAAGTAAGAACTCTGTCAGTCAGCACTCAAACAGATACGTGATCAGGTTTGCTGATAGAAGAGCTTCAGTTGGAAGAAAGGCAGCATTGGCCTGTTCTGTTTGCAGTGGGGGACTGTTTTTCAAAAAAAAATGTTATTCCATGTGTAGTAACTAGTGTAGAGAGAAATAAAGTGAGAGTGAGACATGAGTGAAAGAGAGAGTGAAATATTAGGGGGAGGGGGAGAAGTAAGGGGCATTGTAAATACTTTATACGCGTGTGTGTGTGTGTGTGTGTGTGTGTGTGTGTGTGCGCGCGCGCGTGTGTGTGTGCAGCAGAAGGGTGAATTATGGCTGAGGTGTTATGCTGTGCCCCATGTCACACTCTGTCCTCTCACCTCCATAAAATATACTGGCTTCAATCAATAACTAATTAGCTGCTAATTACCATGCTAAAATACACAGCAGCAATCACATAAACACACAGACATCCACATATTGATAACTTAAGTAGGGTGGTGCCATGTGTTACACCTCCAAACACTGTTTCTCAACACAAACACACATACTTGCCATGATTCATCACTTGATGAGGGTCAGAAGGCCAAGAAGATGGTTTGACTACCAATAAACAAGCAAACAAAACAAAACACGAAAATCACTTAAACAAACTCTCTCTCCTCTCTTCAGTCTCAGTCTTCCTCCTTCCTCATAGGCCTCCACCTCCACTCTTTCTCTCTCACCCTGACATTTTGGCAGCTGTTGCCATGCCTCCATTTTGCGTTTCCTCAGGGATCCATGTTGTTCAGTGCATTAACACCTCATCACTGGCACACATGGAGGGTTCAGACACCACAGACAGCACCGCTGCTAGCGGTCCTTCAGATGTGTGTGAGTTTGTCCTGCCCTGTGCGTGACCTGTCTTTGTAATGATAGAGTGTTATTGGTAAAGAATATTTTCTCTCTACTGTCTCTCCAAGATATGTGTGGCAACTTTTCAGGTGTATTATTATTTTGTGTGTGCATATCTGCATCATGGTTCACAGGTTGATGACAGAAACATGACAGACAACAGACTGGCCGTGGCTGGCTTTCTCACAGACTGTTCCTTAAATGTAATTAAACCTGCTAAAAAACGCGATTTACTCCTCTCAATCTCGATTACTTTTAGCATATATTGATGGTAATCACCATATTTGTGGCCAAAAATATATAATTTAAAGATTCTGTTTTGAATTAACACCTTTACTTTTAACCTCACTAGTCTCAACTGAAGTCATTCCAGCCTGGCTCAAACCAGTCTGTACCAAACTCCAGACTTTTTTTTTTTTTTTTCCAGCTCAGACCTGGGCCAAAGCCCAAAGCCAATATTTTAACACTGAAACACATACCATCTACAGAAATTGGCAGCACTTCAGAGATCATATTTCCTGTCCAAACCAGAACCCCCAGAATGCACACAAAAATGTGCCTGAACACATCCAGAGTGTATCAAGCCTGTCAGCTCCTGTCACACTGTGGTTGGGTTGCAGACCTCTGCTGTAAGTGGATGCTGTCAGACTTTCACCACATAGCAAATTAAACTGACCCTTTACATATTGGTGACAATACAATACAGATCCAGTGGAACACCATGACTTATTCAAAGCCTATCTGAAAAACTGGATGTTACATATTTCTACATGTGTAATGCTAAAACTTTGGTGGTTAATTCTGTTCGGTAAAACTGGGTAAAAGCCCAAGGGTTTAACTGCTTTTAGAGCCATGCTGCTGTGAACGTCTATGGGAAGCACCAGTGACACTTTACATTTCCTGGAGCATCACTAGATATATTTTCCAAGTGAATAAATACTAAAAGAAAAAAACAATTGGAATCGATGTAGAAATCTATTGCCTAGTATCTACTTTTAAAAAGGCCTGTTTTCTTATATACCCACAGCTTAAATGCTAACTTTTACAAATTTACTTATAGCTAGTATTTTATACACTGTGTTGTGTCTGTGTGTCTGTCTGTGTGTGTGTGTGTGTGTGTCTTTGATTCCTCTGTCCCACCAGCTTTGTGAAACATCTGCAACTGGCTTACATGTCATCACATTTGTTTGTGCTCATACATACATTTACACACACACACACACACACACACACACACACATACAGTGACAAAGGAGGTGTACAAGTTATAACTAAACCTGACAGGTGAGAGAGAGAGACAGAGTGTGAGATGATGAAAAACTGTGAAAGAGCAAAAAAAAAAAAAAAAAAAAGGACTAGAAAAAGGAAGAGACACTCTGAATGAAGAAGATAGATTATTTATATGCATGAATAATAAAATGGGACATGAGGCCACACATCATGAAACACAAATGTGGTATTTATTTCAAGATGCTACATTTGTCACTCTTCAATATTATATTATCAATAAAATGTCAACTTTACACGAAAGAAGTATTAGGATTATATGCTGGATTGTGTTCCTTCCTCCTTTTGTGCAGTAAAACATCCATCCATTGATACTGTTAGCCACTTATCCAGTTCAGTTTGAGGTTACAGGAAAAGCAAAGCAGCCCAGATGTCCTTTTTTCCCCAGCCATGTCCTCTAGCTCCTCCTGGGGGATCCTTAGTCCGCCTCACGCTGGTTGGGATGTATAATCTCTCCGGCATGTTCTGGGTCTGCCCCAGGGTCTCCTCCCAGTTGGACGTACCCAGAATAGCTCCACGGGGAGGAGGCAGTCCAGGAGGCATCCTGATCAGATGCCTCAACAGTTTGATGCTGTTTCTAGTCTCTAAATTGCCTCGCTCTCTAGCCATTTCTCTCTCTGCCCTCCTTTGTCATGTTTACCACATTTCCTTTCACACTTAGCCTATTTAAAAGTTGAGAAGTAAAAACACAAGAAGAAAGAAACAGAAAGAGCACAGGAGAGATTGTCTAAGTCAACTGCAGTATAGCTGCATTTCCCACTGCACTGTTCTCTTGTTAACAGCCAGCAGTTGGCCTCAACTGCAGGGCTATTAACATTAGAAAGGCCAGGCTGTTGAACCACTTTCACAGAGGTCAGGTGTTTGGCCTAGCCAGCATTACACCGCTGATGTTTACATCCACTTAAGCCTTACTCACTAAATGTTATTACACCATGTAGTGTAAAATTGAAAGGGCAAAAGCAAGCACAGTACAAGCAGGTAATCACCAGTATGATTAGCACTATGTTGAAGTGAATAGATTCAGTAGCAGCTGATCATTAATGTATTTTTTAGCAAGGGAATTATTTTAACAGACATTCATATGTAAACATCTAGTGAAGTGATTCAAGGCAGATTTTATCTTCTTACAAATGGAAGTTTGGTAGCTAATTCAAGTTTTAGACCTGACTGCTGTTATGTTTCCTGCAGTCTCAACCTTTCCACTGCACATAGACAGTGACTCACATCAGGCCTATCTCTTTAAGAGCCCACCAATCAGCACCAAGATACATTTCTGATTCCATTCTAACGTTTTAGAGAAAGGCACCTATTTTATATTGCATGTATAACTTCTTCATGCAGGAAAATATATTCTGGAAGTGCAAATACAGACACTCAAGAAAGCACCCCTCTCACACATACACTCACACACACCTAGGCCACAATAGGGCCATAGAAACAGACATATTGGGGCCAGTGTTGACTTATATCCCTATGCTAATAAGCATAATAATTCACATAGGGCCAGGGTACTTTCTAGAAAAAGAAAAAAAACACTACCCCCAATGCACACAGACACAAATACAAACCCACTGCCTTTTCCTAAAGCCCTGTAGACCTCAAAGAGTCAAAGAGAGAAAGTCTTTGAAGTAAAGAAAAATTTTATAAACTACTTTTTATTGTCTTTTTAGAGAAAGAGAGAGAGTAGAGGGGATGGAAAGAAAGAGAGTTGGAAGGCTTGCACAAAAATCATACTTTACTGCAACAAAAATAGAGAAGGAACAAAAAAACAACAACAGCAATGGCAAACCTATCTTGGTCATTTGATATGAATGGGTGAATGTGCATCGTCTGTAGCCACCTCTACATTTCCTCTGATTGCTGTTGTGCTACATTGCTATTGACTAGCGGATACAGTTACAGGGATATGGAATTTACATTTCCCAAATGCCAACACAGCACCAACCCCAGTAGTACATTATCACAAGGAGAGATATAGTAATGATAACAGGCTGCAGGAATAAATAACAGTATAAATCTATTTGTTATATCAGTGGTTAAATACCACATATAAAAATACAGTAGAGCAATTTTCTTTTTTATTATAGTGGTTTAACTGTAAGTGTAACATTATCTCATACTTTGTTTTATTTTCCTTTTTCTATCCAATTGTCCAAGGAATTACAAACAAGCTCTTCAAATGCCAGTTAGGTTCAGTATGTGGCTGTAAGCCTATGTGTCATGTTTTCATGACATGTAATGATTTTTACCAGTTGGGGTGTTGATTAATGACGTTGTCTTGCTGATAGGAGTGTCAGAAAATGTTTTATTCAAGTTTTATGCCTCTTAATTTGGAGGCATAAAACTCGTAGCATTTGCTACTTAACACACTTTTCCAGAGGGATTTACAAATCAGCTCAGTCTTCATGTCAGAGATAAGCCAGTGTAGTCAAAACTGTAAACCTGCTTTTTCATGCTTAATTTATTAACCAACACCAGAACTTTAATACTTAACTCATCTTAACATTTTTCCATATTTTGTCAGTTCCATTCCAGCTTCTCTAGTTTAAAATAAATATCCCACCCAGTAAACTGTAAAGCCATCATTCATCATACATCAGTTCATATCTCATTCATGCCTTCTACCTGTCTTTGTCTTTTCTCTTTGTATATCCCATTATTTCTCTCACACTTCCTGTATCTTTCATGTTTTGCATGTTGCTTTTACCATGTCACCCTCTGGCTGTTTCGCTATTTAGTACCTCATAATATTCATATTTCCCATTTTTCATTACATTACTGTATATTTTTGTCTATATTTCTCTGTTAACTCTCTCTCTCTCTCTCTCTCTCTATCTCTCTCTCTCCTTCTCTCTCTCTCTAGATTAGACATTTTTATTGTGGAGAAAAACAGAGTGCAAATGGCCATTAGAGAACATTTTACTCCCCCTTTTCCAAATACAAAATGACAGCCCAGTGATATGCTGCTAACTTGTGTGTATTTGAGTGTGTGTGTGTGTGTGCACGCACGTACGTGTGCACGCTCTCTCCATCAGCTGTCTATTATTTGAGTCAAATCTGAATAATTTGTGAGGCTACAGGCTTCCAATGGGTGCACGTGCATGTGTGTGTGTGTATGTGTGTGTGTGTGTGTGTGTGTGTGCATGCGCATGCACTTGTATAAAGAAAGCAAAGCCCCATACCTAAATGACAGTCATATGAAACTATGTGCAGAGGCAACTGGCCTAGTGTGAGCTTTCTTAAATGACGGACAGGTGGGAGGTCTAATCCCATCAGAGAGTTGGTTAGTCTGTCCCTCAGGGCCCACCCCTGTCTACTGAGTGGGCCCTGATTGGATGATATGATTCTTAAAGTCAGATGGATTGGATTGCCTGAGGCAAAGAACAAGTGAAATGGGCAGGAAGAGAAGGAGGGAGAATGTGAAATACACAGAGAAAAAGATTGCAAGATGAAATCTGAGAGTCAGAGAGATGGATGGATGGTGTTGCACTGAGAAAATACACATCTGAGAGAGACTAATAGAGAAAATCTGAGACAGTAAGAGATAGACGGAAGACAGAGAGAGAAGTAACTGTAAATTCAGACAGATCACTTAGCTTGAAGGAAGATGAATATGGATTTAAATAAATGACTCAGCCTGGGGAGATTGCTGGTAAATGGGGGTGAGTGGGTGGTTGAGTTTTGGGACTCCTGAGTAGGCTGTAGAGGAAGGAACGAAAAGGGGTGTAATAAGCTAAAAGCTCATTCCATAGTCTGAGTATTAGTTTATGCTGTGCCATAGACCAGGGAAGACTCTAAGAGATTGCAAAAGAGCTCAACACAATCTGGGGAGATCTGACCTGGAGCCACACAGTTATTGTTTGTCTAATAAGATGCAGCAAAGGTGCAACTTACTGTATTAAAAACTTTAACTATAATCATGTGATCCAGACCTCATCCGTTCAGTCTCATTATCCTGTCTGTCAAGGCACCAGTTTGAGCTTGGCAGATGAGCAGAAACTTCTCTCATCCACTAAGAGCTGAACACAGCCATCCTAGCCTCTGTAAGATCCTAGCCTCTTTCAGTTTGTTAAAAATTCATCCCACCTGGTTTATTTGTTGCTGTTGTAGACAGACGTGTATGCTGTGTCGCTTGGTTCAGTCAGTGATTTAGACTGCCAGTGACTGCACCGCACCAGTTAGCTTAACATGTTGTTAGCTGGTGATGATAAAGACAGAAGTATATCTTGCTTTCCTCTGAAGGTTATGTTTTATGTACCATACAGGTGCAGGTTGTTGTTCAGTGTTGTATGCCCAACACAACAAAACAGCAGTTAACTGAGAGGGCAGCCAGCCTGATGGTGGCTGGACAACTGAGCACGCAGTTATATTCAGATGAACCAGCCTGTCATGCCAGTGGGCCAGATGAATTGTATGAGCAGTGGCAGTGTTTGAAACCAGTAAGGACATCTTTAATATACTGTAAATAAAGCTGAGAGCTTAGTCAGTGAAAGAAATCCACATTCATTATAGACCTCATACACTAATTTACACTAAATATACAATATTTGGAAAAGCTCACTCTCAACAGAAGAAGTGCTATTATCACGCTTCTTTGGATGAGGAAATTGTACTTTGTACAGCTCAAGTGTGAATACACTGGTAACACCAGTAGGAGCCAATACATTCAGTACACATTCCTCACTGTTCAAAAAGGATTTGATGCAACATTATTTCAAGAAATAAAGTCACAAGGGTGGTCAGCAATATCTTTTAAAGTAAAGACAAATTCCTTGTGGGGACAGTGGTAGAAACAAACTAGCATAATGTAACACAAGCTGCAGGTGCGTCTCAGCCAACAAGACCATTCCTTCTAAGAACATTCAAAGAATTAGCAATGGTGCCAAAACAGCGGCAAGTGGTTTGACAAGCACACAGTAAGAAGTGGGATTGTTACACCGGCTACATGTCCAAGCACATCATATCAAGACATGACCATCAATTAACCTCGTCACAAAAGCCACGAATAAAACATGTCATTTTCTCTGAAACAAGCCTGAGGTCTGTGGGTCAGAGGTTCCTGCATGCATAATATCTTACTTTGAGTGTAGGCAGATCATTAAAAGTCAGAGTAAGTACCTGTGGTGAAACACAATTTTGGAGAATTCAAATGTGAACTAACAAGAATGCTGCAAAACCTGGAGGCTAATAAAGGCATTCGATTGTCTTTTTTCAGCCTTTGTGATTAAAAAAAAAAAAAAAGATTGCAGATTTTTATGTTTTACTGAAGCAGTGAAAAAAATATTCCTCTCCTCCTCTTTTTATATCTGAGTTACACAGTGAATGCAAAAGTAGCACAAACTTGCTTTCTTATGAACAGAATACTTAAGAGTTTAATGCTAGTTGTGTTTTCCCTTGCATGGCTTCTCTTTGTGTGTGTGCGACTGTGTGTCCATCTTTGCTTTTAAAGTCATAAAAATGAGAATCAGACTCAGCCACTACTTTCTACCAAAAAACATACTTTTAACAGTCAGGCTCTCTGTCTGTGCTTGAATTGTTGCTGAGGAGTAAGGAAAGTTTTCAGCAATTGTTTTCAGAGGTTTGTACAACTGTTGCGGTGTTGTTTGTGGTATTTGATGAAGGTGAAGACAGTTTTTCTGGCCTTTGTGTTTTCAACAAGTCCTAACTGCTGAGATCCACACTTTTACTTTCTCGCTGCTACTTTTTCACACTGCTTTTTCTTTGCTCTCCTTCAGGTTTTTTTTTCCTGTTTTGCTTTCCCTCTTGTTCCCTCTCCTGTTTGTCCTCCTCTCTCTCTCTCTGTCTCTCTGTCTTTACAGAGAGATTAAATCCATTCTTCAGTGTCCTCAAACCTCCAACTCAGCTGTTTACTTGCAAAAGCACCAATATACTTGTTCTAAGTGTGTGTGTCTGTGTCAGGTATTGCATCTGTGTGTTTGTCTGTGTGGTTGTGGTCAGCTTTGTGTGTGTGTGTGTGTGTGTGTGTGTGCATCTTACTGTGTGTCTGTGTGTGCATGTGTGATAGCAGATTGAATTTTTGAGGGTGAAATCGTGTTTATTATTTTAAGAGTTTCAGGATCCTTTTTTAACCAACATTTCATGTAGCTTTTTGAAGTTAAAACCTTCATGTAATTTTTGTGTCCTGCTCTCTCCAGAGTGAATGTGACTGGTCTTTCATAGTTAGAAGTTGTTCCAGACTCCATGGGGACAAACTAATGTCTATTGTTAAAGTTCCTATTTTATTCTGCTCTGTTTTTCTTTGGGAACCATTAAAATTTAATCTAATACCCTCTGTGACAGAAACAGAGCACAAAGTTGATGTATGAAGCCTTCTATTCAGAAATGTTTTTCTGCTAACATCAACGTGTTGTTGGTTTTCTATTTATATTTTGGCCAAAACAACTATGAGAAAGATAGAAAGAAGATAACCACTTATTACTTTAGGGGATAGTTTGACATTTTGGGAAATAAGTTTATTCACTGTCTTAATGGGAGATGGATAGAGTTACGAGGAACTTAGTAAAACAGCAAATTGTCATTACATTTTTTTGTACAGATTAAACCTACAAGATATCAAATGTTGATTACTTATCATTAGAACAGCTGGTACATGGTTTTGTCACCTTTGGACAGAGTCAGGCTAGCTGTTCCCCCCATTTAAGACAGGAAGTCGAGGGAAACAGCTAGCCTGGCTCACCAAGAAGTTAAAAAGCAGAAGTGACACAGTGACTTCCTGGAGCCTCTGCTGGTCATCTCGTAACCACACAGCGACAACACTTCCTCAAAGAAATTATGGCAACCTGTCTCCGTTCATACATAACTACAAAACTAGAACTTGTTTTTAAGTTTGTGTATCTATTAAACAAATAAGATGTAATGTGTTCATTTGTAGGCTTTAGGGGTGTTGGAAGAAATATTTGACCATTTGGAGTGACGCAGGCTAACCGTTTCCCTCTGTTTCCAGTCTAGAGATCACAAGAACACAAGGACTCATAGAGCAACGGAATTAATTTTTGAGTAAGGTGAATGCATGTAAAATAAAATAAACCACAGATGCTCTTAGCCTCTCAATGCAGCGACAAGTAATCTGAAAAAATAACAATTACTTTGAACTATGAACCCATACTTTCTTTCCCTACATTTCATGTCACTCTCTATTGTCTCTATCAAAATAAAGGCTTAAAATGCCCCCAAAAAAATGTTTTTAAAAAGCTGATTGTTGCTAGCAATCAGGGCATCGCTGTGTACATTACTGTACTTGTGTTTAGTGCAGTAAAATGTGGAATGATTAAATTACACTGTGGCCTGCAGTGGCAGCAGAAGAAATAAGAAGGGAAAAAGTAGAAAGGACTTTTTCCTGAGTAGGTAGTGCAAGGGGATGCAATTGAGGGTGGAGAGAAGGGGTGGGAAGTATTTATCTGAGAGTCGTTTAATATACTGGTGTTCTGGAGAATGGGTATTTTGGCAACAAGCTTGGTGGTCAACACACTCCTCTCTAGTGTTTTACATTGCACTTGCCATTCCCTTGATTTTCCCTTGTCAAGTGACACTCAGCTGATCAGCTGTGGTCAGTAACAACAACAATCCCTCTGCTCTGGATTCTAAACAAATTGTTGTTGCTATAGAAAAAATTGCATGCAGGAATGGAAGTACCAGACACTAGATAGTAAGGGCAACAAATGTAAAGCCTTCTTATTCAGTTACATAATTTCTATAATGAAATCAGAGTAGGAAAATTGCCATTTGTTTATCTGATGTATTGTGGATTATTACGAGGCGTAATCAAGAAGTTCCAAGACTGTTGCAAATGAATGAGGCACAGCATGGTAATGCACATGCAGCATGTATGAGGCACTTTTGCGAGGTTGTGCACCTTGAGTTCCTCCCCCAGGGTCAGACTGTCAATGTCTAGTTCTACTGCACCATTTGGAGGCATCTAAACCATCTGAAATTTGGCACAATGGAAATGCTGAGTCATGACAAGACGCCTGCACATTGAAAAGTTTTTTTGGCTGCACCAACACAATAGTTGTTCTCCACCCCACTCACTGGATTTTGCTCCCCGTGGTTTCTTCCTTTTCCCTAAAATTAAATTCAAACTGAAGGGTCACTATAATGACACAATGGATGAGGTCTAGTGCGCGTCACAGATGATGCTTGACGTGCTTATAGACCAGAACTTCCTGAGACTGCTTCATAAACATAATAAAAGACACATTCATAAACAAGCAAGATAGCTGCTGTGTGTGTGTGTGTGTGTGTGTGTGTGTGTGTGTGTGCATGCGTGCGTGCTAGTATTCAGGGAGTAATTCTGTGTGTGTGTCCTCATCTCCACTTCATGTCTCTGGCATCTTTCATAAGTCTGTTTTGGTTTGGAGCTCCATAGCTCTGTGCCATGTGGACACACACACACACATAATTTACGAAAAGTTCAAAAAGAGAGTTTTGCTGGATCAAAAAAGAGGAGGGGGAAAGAAAATGAGAATTTTAAATAAGATAATGAAACTAAACAGAAATCTACATGAAAAGAAAAATCCAGAATATATTTAAAAACACAAGACCAGCTTTCTGTCTCAGCAAGTGCAACCTAAAACTATAACCTGTTAACCCTTTAGCAAAGCCCTAACAGCTAACTGCTCAGCTGCCAAGTATATAATTATACATTTCCTTATGTTACTGTTTTTTTAACCATTTGATGACAATAATATTAATAATAGAACATATAATTTCCCTTACCTTTACCTTTTCCTTTACCAAAACAACAGGCTGAAAGATACCAAAATGCTCCATAGCATTTATTTATTTAAACAGGGAGCGTGGACAATAAAACATTATCCTTGTATATAACAAGGAGAGATGTCTTGTGCCAGGTTTTAGCAATCGCTAATTTCTATCTGTAGTCCCTGAGCAGGTAGATAGAGCAATAAATTAATGACAGAAAGGAAGGTGTGAATGAACACAAGACACCAGGTCATAAAATATTACAAACATTACCATCTCCTCATCTTTCACAATATACATAGTCATTTTATCTATTGTTACTACAAAAGTATTTGGTTTTAGCCACTGAGGAGTAATATTTTTCAAAATTTGCAAATAGAGAACACAGGAATAGATAGAAACAGTAAAATGTTAACTTTCTCAGTATGTACATTTCAACATTACAGTTGTGTATAAACCAAAAATCATGAGTTATATATCATGTAATCATCATGTCTGTGCAGTGGAATTACATTAGTATTGTGTAAACAGTTTCTGAAGTAGGACAATTTCCTGAAACTTTCCAAATGCTGACAAAATGAACTAAAACTTGATTTTTCTTAAACGTTCTTTCAGGGTATTCAGCCATAGAGCAGAAGTAATTCAGCAAACCTGTGGTAAAAAATTACAGACTTGAACAATGGCTACAGAGAGAGTTCAAGCAGAACCATTGTGCATTCTTCTGACTTCTGCTGTCTTATACCTTCATTGGAAACTGAACCCTGCCACACTAACCAAGTGCAGTTTTCACACTGATTTACACCTGGAATATAAAAATGATTTGGAGAAATAGTTTGAGGCACCAACAGTCTAACATCCCTTTGATGTTAACAAGCGGTAAATCAGGTTTCAGAGAGAGGAAGATGAAGAGGGAGACTGGGCGATGAGGGGGGAGGGCGGGGCAGAGACAAAAGAAAAAGAGGGGGTCAAGAGAGGGAAATGGTGGATGTTGAGGGAGATGTAAAAGTTAAAGGGAGAGAAAAAAAAGAGAAATTGAAAAGAGGATGCAGAGAGGAGAAGGGTTGGGTACCTTTCCTTTTATGTTAGGGGAGCGGAAGCCAAAAGAAGAAAGTAACACTGAAAGAAATTAAAAGGTGAGAGGAGATAGAGAGGAAACGGTTTAGCTCTGATGTACAAAATGTTAACCTCTTTTGAGATCAAAGAGTTTCTTAAGTAAGCCAGAAAAATGTCATACCACACAAACTGTGTGTTGGTCCTGTGTGTTGATGTTTGTGTTTATCATGAAAATAGGAAATTCTCTGTCCTGAGCTTGATTCCAAGCAAATCTGAAGTCAGTATTCTTTGACATATGTACTTTTCTCTTTTACTCCTTACATGCTTGTTGAAGTATTACATAATGCCAAGCCAAAAATGTTAGCTAATGTTATCTGGCAAGTTGAACAGGAAAGCTGGCAGGAAGAGTCTGTTTGAAGTGAATAAACATAAAAGTTCCAGAGGTCAAATTTTTGCATATAACCCAAGGTAAAAATTTATTTCACTCTGTGTGTTATACATCCAACAGCCATAGAGTTTCCCAATAGAGTCATATTTTTGATCTGATGAATGCTAGTCCAATATTCACTCTAGTATTGGCACTGTTTTCATTTCCACTAAATCCTGAGAAAAATATCTGGGTCTGGAAACGTCCGCCTACAGGGGATTCAACAGCAGTAAGACCACAGAGAAACTGCAAACTAGAGAACTAAAACAACCAGGTAAAAGAGGCTAATTACTGTTTGAAAATAATATAAAAATATAAATATATACCCAACATGTTGGGTCCCTATGTTGCTAAAACCCCAATTCACAGAAAGCATACAGAGAACAAAGCATGGTTTTTGGTTCCCAAAAAAAGCAGCAACGCACCATCAACAATTGTCAATGAATGAAGTTGAGACAAAAGATGGAAGACTAGTGATGTCTGTTATGAATGTGCACGACTGGATGAATATGAAGGAGCATACACACCAGGGAGCGCTACCCCAGTAAATTGATGTTCAAAATACATACATACGAGGTATGGCTATTAAATAATGAGACTGTGCTTATGAGGATAAAACCATGGTTCTGCGACAACTGTTCGAAGAAGACCTACTGCTGTTTAAGACCAAATGCAGCGGTGTGTTGATGCAGAAGAGGAGCATATTGAAGGAAAAGACACTGAAAATGTTTATGTTCAATAAAATTGTATTACAGCATTAGTCTAATTTTTTAATAGCCATACCTCGTACATTTAAAATCAGGGCAATAGAATTAATATGGAGTAGGACTGAGTGGAACAAATGGCTAAACCTTTGCAGTTTTGCAAAATAAGGTGGGAAAAGGTGAGACAGACAGGCAGTGAGAGTCAGATTAAAAGAGACAAATTCAGACAAAAGGAGTGCATGTTCAATGTAAAGCTAAGAATGAAAAAGGGTAGGGAGAAAGAATGAAGTGTGTGGGGTAAGTGTAGCGTGGAGAGGTGAAAGAGGGAGAGAGAGATAAAAAGGGAATAAGAGGGAGGAGGGAGGATAAGTGTAGGGTAAAGAAAGAGTGGGAGGAGAAGGTATATACATGCCAGGAATGGGTGAATGGCTGTGAAGATAAAAAAAAGAATCTGAAATTGAGGGGGAGGAGCAGAGAAATGGAATGACAATAAATATATTTGACACAATTTTGCAGGTATTTCATATTTACTCTTATTATAGCTGTGTCCTCTTTATATTTAGAGGGCTTTCTCTAGTCTTTCCTTTTATTTCATAATTTCTAAACTATGGCTCCATCAGTAAGAGATTTAAAAAAAAAAGTTTTTGCTATCAATAGGAAAACTAGTTTTTGTAAGCACTGGATTTGTCCTATTTATGAGTATTTTTGCTTCACTGTATGATGCAACTATCAGTAGTAATGTTGTTAGACAGGTGCAATATCATATGTGAATCCTGATTATATAAATCACTGTATACATGCATATATTGCCCCCCATCATATTATACCCTCATTGGGTTAAGATTGGTTTCCTCCTGGTATGAATTCATTGTTGATACAACATGTGGGATGATTTGTCCAAAGAACATCAACCCAATCAGTCACACAGTCAGATAAGTGAGAAGTGTGAAAATGAAACTGACTAAAATCCAGACCTTTCCATTGTTCTGCCTGTCACATTGTCTGTAAACGTGCTGTCCACTTTCTGAAATACAACCATAATAATCCACTGTCTACACACATTTTTGCACAATTTAATTTAAATAATACTGTCAGAAACCTAGATATCTACATTTCTATAATTATAAGAAAATGTGTAATTGTGCTCTTAAGGACTTTAAGATTTTCCACAGACTCGACTGCCTTGAAAACTGAGAAGTAAACATAAGGATGTTTTTATGCTCAGATAAACACAGTTATTTGGTAATAACAAATCTGTATTTCAAGTTACAATGCTCAGGGAGTGAATAATTCTAAAATTAATCATCAGAGTGTTTGTCTGATAAACCGTCTCTGTAGGCATCATACAAACACTGGAGACAGCAAAATCTATACAGTGTTTTAAAATTCAAATATCCACTGTTTTATTTATCATTTTCAATAGTTTGAATGTTAGAGGAGGAACAGAGTACTGTTTATAACTGGATTGACATAATTCTGTGATGTGAGGCATTAAAACTGATGGTCAGCACTGAAAATAACTAAAATACAGCAGCAAAGACATTTCCTAGAAGACATAAGTGCCAGCTGGACTGGACATTATTACTGTTAATACTAATGCACCACAGTGTAAGAAGCATTTTATTGTTGTAGTGGAGAGGAGGCAAGGGCCTGGCCTCCCAAGCATGGGCTGGCCAGCAGGAGCAGAGGATCGCTGGCTCTTCCCTGCAGGGACGGACTGCAGCGGCTGGAAGAGTGAGGAGGGGGCCATGACACAGTGCTTTCTAGCCCAGAGGTGGGGCCCCATCCTCACCTGATAAATCTGAGAGGTCATGATGATCAATGGGGCAGGGCCAGCATATATAGACAACCATTCACACTCACATTCACGCCTACAGGCAATTTAGAGTGACTCTATACTGATAACTGTGAAAATGAGACCATAGTTTAAATATCTGTCTCTAACTTAAACCAGACTGCCAATGTTAATACCAGTGTTTTCAACTGTAAGACCATAATTTTATTTTGCAATTTCTCTCCAAAGAAAATGTTTCTGCTTGATCTTTAGCCCTCTTCCTATTTTACAACAGATCTGCACTTAGAACTGTTCACACACAATTTAAAATGCAGTCTCATGGGTGGTGTCATGTGTTCAAAGTCATTATACTAATGTCTTAAAATTAAAGTGATTTACTGGTTTTAGAATGTTGCATGTTGCGCATTTAACACATTGCTCCAGATTGGTGGAGGTGACAAGAGCTCGCTGGGGTTGCACAAACCCAAAATGCCAACAATCTGGTGGGAAGAAGCCACAGAGGCATGTTATTAACCTTTCTTTATAGGGCACTTTGCAAAACAGTGTTCCAAAGTACTTTACAAGATGAATAAAAATGTAAGCAATCAGCGACAAAATATCTCATTTGCTGCAAGAGCACAAATGTTCTGATGAAAACTCGCTCCAGGCTGTGCTCAAGGAATGCACAAACCAGGCAGCATCTGTTTCTGAGGAAATCACTGACTTAGGTCTGTTTAAGGTCAGTTAAAAATGTCAAACTCTGCATGCATGTTATCCTCAACTCAACCCAACTCAATTTCTCCTCTTTTTCTCTTTTTGTTTGTTCAGGTATCCCCAAACTGTGACCAGGTCTTGGTGAACGGTAAAGAAATGCGTGGTCGGCAGTCTTTGGCAGTCAACTTCACCTACCTGCACCTGTCTGCTCAGCTACAGCTCACTGTGTGGGTTCCCAAGCTACCTCTGCAGATAGATGTGTCAGATACTGAGCTGAGCCAGGTCAAAGGCTGGAGAGTCCCAATCATCACTAACAAGAGGTAATTTACCTGTCTGACCCTGAGAGACTGAGAAAGGGAAACGTGTAGTGAAGGGTGTAAGCATTGGTATCAGTTTGTTGCTTAAAATGCTGAATGTTTCACATAAATCTTACTGATTCATGTTACAAAAACAATTAGGCTGCTTGCCTACCCTCCCCTCACCTGAGATCATTCATTTTATTTTTACATCATTTTTATATCCTCTCTGGTGGAGAAACAGCATTACTGCTTCTGATTTATCTTTCTATTTTTTCAGCATTTCTGGACAGCAATTTTTTCATTTTTAATATACACAGATCAGCCACAACATTAAAACAACAACAGATAAAGTGAATAACACTGATGATTCCTTTACAAGGCAATGTTCTGCTGGGAAACCTTGAGTCTGCATTTATCTTGATGTTACTTGACATGCACCACCCACCTACATTGTTACAGACACTCCCAATGCAGGGCTCCCCAGCAGGACAGTGTGCCGTGCCACATCACAAAGTACACAAAGTGCACAAAGTGCTCAGAAATGCTCAACAAACACGACAAAGACCAAAACATTGACCTGGTCCAAACTCCCAGACCCAGTCTGATTGAGCATCTGTGGGATGCACTGGAACAAGCCAGATCATGGAGGTCCCATCCCACAACCCACAGGACCCAGATTCACTGCCAATGACACATTCCCAGACACCACAGGAACACCCCCAGAGGTCCTGTGTCCATGCTCAAATGGGTCAGAGCTGTTTTGGTGGCACCAGGGGGACCTACACAATATTAGTCAAGTGGTTTTAATGTTGTGGCTGCTCAGTGTATACCTTGATGATACCAAATGATCCAAACCCACACAGTGACCATACACCAACAACAACAAGACCTGCATGTCAGATATGTAGTTATAGCTGTAGCAACACACACAAATATTATACAATAAGATCATCCTCTCACACCAAACATTTTGTTTTCTGATGTATGGGTTAGAGTGGAAACAATAGAAAACACAGATATACTCTAAACTTTGTCTGCAGCTCTTGCCTTAGTCCAAGCAATTGTTCTGGTTGAAAGGGCAGGAAGGAACTAAATTTTCAGCATGTGAAGAGAGAGAGATGAAAATGGTCTATGAGTCATTGTTGTATGTGATTTTATTTTATTGTAAATCTTAGGCATTATGTGTCTATATCTGTGAGTAAGAAAGAAAAGAAAGAATGAAGCGCAGCAAAATGAGAATGTGCGTGTGCATCTGTCTTTGTGTGTGTGTGCATGCGTGTGTGTGATATAGTGCTTATTGAATGGAGCAGTTGAGAGCACATATCGTTCCAGCCAGCCTATAATTTCCTATGAGGTCAAGGCCTGCCTAGCTATACTGATGACAACTATTATGGCTTTAGCATCATTGCCACTGCATGAGGCATTCAGTCACTTAAACACACACACTCACACACGCTTTCTCAAACACAAGACATCCACGTGGGATGTTGGTGTGTGAATGTCACTTTATATATGCACAAGCTTGTCTGCTGTTCTGTGTAGCCTTTGTGTGTGTGTGAGGTGAAATAAGGAAGGAGGGTTAAGGTATAACAATATATATAGAAAGAGGAAATGGACAGAGTATAAACATGAGGCATGTAAACTTTGGAACTGCCCTCAGAGCATTTAGCTTTCATCTACCCTGCAGTGAAAATGAAAAAATCTCAGATGAATAAGTAGAAGCTATTTTAATAGAAGTGTATGGTTTCTAAACTGTTTCTCCCACACAATTCTCAAAATTCCTTCTTGTTTATTTTGTCACTAATGTAGTTTGTTTCTGGGTCTACTTATTTGTTATTTGACACTATCTGAAAAAGTTAAATCTTGTTTGGTGCGAATTTGAGCAAAGGAATAAATGAATAAAGGATTATTTCATACTACAAGATTATTTTCTCATGAATCATAGGTATTACTTGAACAAAAACATATATTTTGATGCAGGTTTGGATCCAAATTTATATTTATTCAGAAATGTATAGAACTATGGAGCCTGTACTTTAGTGTGTTCTCTGCTTTCCAGTGGTCCCTGTTTCTGTGCTTACATTTCCTCTCTGCAGTCTCACTGAGTATGATGCTTAATCAAATCTTCACACTGAATAAAATCCTAAATTGTAAGTATGGTGATGCAGCTGAGATATATCAGAATACTCATCAAGCATGTGATAAAGGTCTGACTTCTACAGTGGCTACATTTGCGTTCACCATAGACCAAAATGAAGAATCTTTATAGAATTCTAGATAATCTTCATTAGTAAGGTGGATGCAATCCTTATTTAGATGCATGGCTTCCTACTAAGTCTCTTGAACTCAAACTCAGAGTCACAATGGGGAAATGTTTTTGAGGCTCAGATTTTAATAACTGCAAACACTTATTAACTTGCAACACACACACTCAGTAGAAAATCAGCTAAAATATGCATGTACATTTTCTTTCTCAGGTTGCAAAAAACCTATTAGACTGTATTTCTTTTTTCTGTGCACATGTGCCTGCATGCTTCTATGCCTCTACGTTTGATTGTACTTTCGTGTGGGGATCAGTGAGTGTGTGTGTGCAGGGTCATTTGTATGTGTGTGTTGCTTCTGTTCCCCATCTTGTCGCCCTTCCATTCTGTTCTGCTGGGCCTATTTTTCAATTTCGCCAATTTCTGCTCAGATAGCCACCAACCAGTGTGCACACACAGACACACACACTCACACTCACACACCTCTGTCTCCCCTAACCACTATCTCACAGAGTGAAACACAAGCACTATTAGGCACACACTCTCACACAGACACATGCGTGACTGGGACACTAGGAAATGGATAATATTACCTTGGTTTCACGCTCCAGGACAGTTATAGGACACAGAGGCAGGTCCTGTGTGTGTGTGTGTGTGTGTGTGTGTGTGTGTGTGTGTGTGTGTGTGTGTGTGTGTGTGTGTGTGTGTGTTCTTATGAGAATGTATGATCCTGTGTGCTCTGCCTGCATTTGGTGTTGTGTAGATATTACACAGGGGGAGGCAAAGAAGAAATAATGTGTGTTTCTTTGTGTGTCTGTGTATGAAAGAGAAAGATATATCCTCAACTCTGGAGCAAGGGAGAGAGGTTTTCTGTTTTAGCACTGATAGTGCATTTAGAGCATTTTTGGATTCAATTCATTTCTTTATTTGGTGGTTATTATTCAGCCGCCTCAGTACATGTAACCTAAGTTGTGCTTTGTTAAGATGTGCACAGTGGTAACAAAGGGAAAAGACAACAAAACACCATAGAGGTGATATGTACAGATTAAGTCAGTGCACATTTACTGAAAATTGTCGTTAACTTGTACTTCAACAAGTTAAGATTATAAAGATGTATGTCACTGCTCGAGAAGTGCTGAGTGTCCTTTTAGAATGTTTATTTGTAGAGTGTTTCTGTACATTTTGAGATACAAACAAAATCTGAAGTCTAAGTAAGGGTAAAGTAAATATAAAACTATGATTTTATGTTTTCCATTGTTTAGCTGTGATGTTTTTTGTCATGTACAGATTGATAGCATTTAGTGTAATATGGAGTACACAGTGCTTATATCAGCAGGGCGCTACGAAATGTGGTGTGTCAGTGATAACAATTTTTTGTTTGCTGATGACAGAGCCAAGCAGAGGCATAGAATGATTAAATGGGAGAAGTCCAAGAATTGATCCTTGCAGGACTCCACACAGATTGTCAAATATATTAGAGCTGAAAACACCAGAGGAAAGCATGAGGTTCCAGTTTTGCAGATACAATTTAAACTACTGAAGAATGGTGACAGAAAAACCAACACAACTTTAAAGAATGTCAACAACCCAGTACAGAATGATTGTTTGGTGTCAGCAGTAATCCTCAACAAGCATATTTTATATAAAAGCAGAAATAAAAATCATTTTTAGAAAGCTGTTCAAGAAGAGCTGCTTGTATATGTTGAGACAACATAGCATGTATCACAATATTACATATAATATGTGTGTTGCCTTGTAAACCTAAAGAACATTTCAGATGTTTTATATGTATTCTTACTGTGTAAATGCATTTTGTATGTGTGCCTTATAGGTGTAGTTATTTGAAAAGTCGTCATTCTAAGTTCTATACTTGCTTAAGTGAACTGGGGCCCATTCATGAGGAAAATTAGCTTTAAAGAAAAGTTACAATAGTTAAGGTATGCTGTTTGAGAGAAACTCACCTGCAGTCAGTATTACCAAAGAATGGAGTACAGGTCATTTACATAAATCTTTCACCCACGCATTCCAAGAAATGCACATTGTACAACTAAAGTATTTTAAATGCGTTACAGCTGGATTAAAAACTGACGTGTCTTTTCTGTGACTGAGAGTGTGACTTGGAGCAGAGATTATACTGTAGATTACCTGGAGTTGAGTGTAAAGTATAAAAGTGGCATTTAATTACCAGATAATCTCACCCTCTGTTCTCTCTTTTTCTCTTGCTTTCTCATTTACCTCTTCTTTTCCCAGACCTACCAGAGACAGTGAAGATGATGAGGATGATGAGAGGAAGGGCAAAGGCTGCACCCTACAGGTATTATGTGATTGCTTTTCATATCACACTTTTAAAGCATTCTTTAATCCTTTTCTTCAATGCCAATATACCTGAAAAAACAGTGGGTGCTGTCCGACTACTACTTCAGTTGGTTTAACTGTGGAGTATTAATGTGTACCATTTTTCTATTATTATAACTCACAAGCTAACAAAGTGTTAAGAGCCCATTGTATGGTTAAGCATCAGGGTCTAATTTTTCCCCTCTCTTGACTTTTCAGTACCAGTATGCCTTGGTGCGGGTCCTCACCCATTTTGTTGCAGAACCCTCTGATCCAGGAGGAGAGATGGTTTATATGTTGGGTGCAGACTGGCAAGCTGATATCACCCACTTGGTCTTGGACCAGCTAAAGGTAGCTGTATACAAATGCACCCGTATGTGCACACACACCCTCTCCTGAAGGAGTAGTTGAACATTTTTGGAAAAATTCTCATGTCTTTGCATCATGAAGCTAGAGCTAGGAGGTGATTAGCTTAGCTTAACCTTAGGACTTGAAGTGGAGGGTAAAGCTAGCCTAACACTCTCAAAAATGGGAATCAATATGTTGTATCTCATTTGTTTGAAAAAAAAATTTAAAAGGACTATTTTTCGCATTTACATGCTGTAACTATCACTTGATGAATGATGGTCTCTCTTTCCACTCAGCACTTCTGTGCAGCGACTCCTCTAGTTCCCTGGCAACCTTAATCTGACAGCAAAACAAGACCAATCACTGCCACCACACACCACTCACCCTGGCTATTGTTTGCTAAGAAATAGTTACAGCTCATAACCTCAAAAAGCATGAACTGTTTTTACATTTTCATTGATGTATGCATCACACAAATTAGATACTTCTGACAGGAAGTTTCCCCAGCTCTCAGTCATTATGCTAAGCTAAGCTAATCACCTCCTGCATATTCCTCCATACTTAATACACAGACATGAGGGGTATCACTAATCCAAAAAGTATGTTTCTCAAAATGTTGAACTATACTGTATCTTGGACTCTTTCCTGTTACAAGTGATGTTTCACTGTTGAATAATATTTAAAAGTAGCAATTTTATGTAGTACTAATCTAGGATAAATGCACAAAGCCCAAAAGGCTTAGTTATAAATAAATAAATAAAACTTGTAGTTTAAACTGGCAGTTGTGTCTGTGCTTCACAGGTAGAAGATCCTCGCATTGCCAGACTCATAGATGGACGGATTTTGATAGGGCGGGACTTGGGGATCACCACTATACAGGTATGTGCCCTCTGTTGTACTCTCAAGATTATTTAGTAATTCAGTCTGTTCTTTTGCACATTCTTTTAAACTATTTTAGTTGATAATAACATCCCAAACCACAAAACAGCTCATTAATCCTAACTGAAGCAGTATATATTCACCTGCATATCTCAACATGAGAATGAAACAAAAAATATACAACAAAATAGTCCAAAAACTTTTATGTGATGTCAAAGTTTTGCCACTTGATTCAACTTTTAATATAAGTTTAGAAACTGACCAACTCTGGTATAAACCATTTTCTAAGTACAGAACATCTCAGAATCAGTGATTGAACTGCCTGTTAAGTATTCCGAAAACACACTTAACATCGACAATATATTTATCACTTGTTGGACAACAAGTATAGAGAAAGTTGGAAATGTATGATTATGTGAAGCGCAGTGTAATTTGGCGACTCATGTTGCAGCCATAAGCACTCCAGTGATGTAAACATTATCCTCTCTCTCTCTTCCGCTTCTCTTCCTCTCTTGCAGTTATAAGCCTCGCTTGCCAGCTCGTTACACAATTAGCCACAATTAACTGTCGGATTTGGCCCTGACATCTCAGTGTGATGTTCAGCAATTACACACAGACACACACTTAACATTGGCACACAGTGAACACACTTGTGCACTCACTGAATTCCAATAAGCTGGCCCATTGTGACTAAATGTGACAGTGGAGGACAGTCCTGTGGCTTACTGTCTTACATTATGGTTGTATACAGCAGAGCCAAGGCAAAGCCACTAAATAAGTCACAGTCATAGTCAATACAGTTTTTATTATATTCTATCCTATTATATTACAACCCCATCTTTTATGTGACAATGTTGAAACTATATATTTTTATGATTCAGGATTGAATTTCATTCTAAGTACTTACATTTGCATGATTGCTCTGTAGAGTGTGTTTTGTTAGGGGTCGGTTGGCACTGAGTTCAGTGCAGCAACGGGGGGATACTAGGGAACAGCTGAATGTGTGTTTGCATCCGTCTGACTGGGGACTGCTGCGCGCATGCACCCATACACAGACAAACACACACAAACACGCAGATGCACGCATACAGACAGCTGTGCTCTGTTTGGAAGCCAGGAGAGAGAATTTACCCAGCATTCCCATCGAGATGCCAGAGTCGACAGCCGTCATTTGATAGTTTGACATTTCAATTTTACCCCCCAGCTCCGGCTCCTCGAGTATCGCCTCTTCCTCTTCTTCCCTTCTCTCAGCTCCTTTTTCCCCCTTCAAGTCTTTTATTCTCTGTCTGTCTTGGAGAGCAATCCCAGACCTGTCAATCATTGCATTTTGTTACCTCACTAAGGGTGGGATTGAGTTTGACGCCCCGATTCGTTCGCTGAGAGATTTTCTTTGTACACCAATCAGATCTGCCTGTCCTCCTGTCGCCAGGCGGAGTAGTACACTACAACACGGGGCCCCTAATCTCTATCACTGTCTGCCTGCTGCTCCCTCTCTCCATCTGTACCCCAATCTCTTTTGCGCTCCTTCTTTCTGCCCCCTCTCGTTTTCTGTCCTCTTCTATTTGTCATTGTCTCTCTCTCACTGACACCTACTCCATTTATTTCTCTCGTGCTCGCTCACCATTTGTCACTTACGTGCTCATTCCTCTCTTTCCAGTGACTGTCTTTTAGTTCTTTAGTTTTGGCCTTGTGCTTTGTTTATGCTAAGTTGTCTTTATTGGATCCTAACACAGCAGAGCACAGCTGGGAGACAGACGGGAACACTGTGTATGTGTATGTGTGTGTGGGATTGTTTGACATAGGGTACAAAAACCAGGAGCCCAAAATAGTATGTATAGAGATGTGAATTGACAGCAGCAGTGTGTTTCCAATCCAGCATTTTCTTTACACAGAAAACACCAGTATTGTCATGTGAGTTGAAGACATGGTTGATTATATCCTGTGCAGAATATAGACAAAACTCACTTGATCAGCCTGTGTGTGTTTCCTAACTTTAACAGATGCTGTCAGTCTATGTGGCCCAAAGCACTGCAGTGTTAACCAGCTCTCACTGCTCCCTCTGTCAGTGTTAAACACTTCACTTTCACCTGAAGGCAGTAATCACAGAGACAACAACAAAAGCCTTTTCCAGAGTTTTCTATAATATATCTGTACCTCCTAATGTCTTCTGCTTCATGATTCTAAAACTCTTTTTGTTCCCATTGTTAGTATTTTGCAATATTTTGAGACACAAGTTGTCACTCCATCACCTGTCAAACAACCAGCTTTTCAATAATGTGATGTATTTATACCTAGATTTTGCAGCTGTTGAAAACAGTGCTGTTTAGGATTTTTCCCTGGAAAGACCTGCCAGACACTGGGTGTTAGAGCAGGAAATGTATAACTATCACAGAGTGGAGGTTTTTAATGAAAGTTTTTAGGAACTTAGATTTTGGATGAAATTGCTTTTGTGCATACATAGACACTTCTGCAACTCTAATAATGCAGATTAGCTTCAGGTAGTGAAAACTTTGAAAAACTTCTGTAAGATTTTATTTTGATTTAAATTTAAACTTCATGTCATTTCACAGCCAACCATGTTGGTTTTTTATCTTCCATTGCAGGTTCTGTCCCCACTGTCTGACTCCATCCTTGCAGAAAAGACTGTGACTGTGTTGGATGACAAGGTAAAATAGCATACTGCTTTATTTTATGGATTTTGGATGTAGGTTTATTTTATTGCCATGTGTTATGGATCTCATCTTGTAGATCACTGGTTATACAAGGGGACAGTATTGAGCTTAATAGCCAAAAAATGAAAGCAAACAACATCCAAAGTGGCTGACACAGCAAGTAAACACATGTTTATCAGGGCACTCCCTGTGGACATTGAACCCGAAGTACTCAAACTGAGCAATACAGTATCAGGCCATGGTATGGTATAACAAGGAAAAACAAAGGTAATTTGATTTGTTGACCTTTATAAGATCATCCATTATGGTCCATTTAAGATTTACATTGATGCTTGCCTAATACTGCTTAATTTACCCACATAATTTATCAAAATGTCATCATGCAGTACTGCAGAAGGTGCTGAATCTATCCCATTGTGTTTAATGTGCAGCTCTTTTTACATACAAAAGAATCATTTTGGTGTACTTAACACTTGGCACACAGTGAACACACTTACTGATTTCCAATAAGCCAGACCATTGTGACCAAACCTTGTCTCTTCCCTTTCCTGTCCTTTCAAGCCACTAAAAGAGAAAGAAGTCAAACTTTTTCATAGGCTGCTCTGTGAGTGACTTCTTTTTTGTCTAGGTCACTATCACAGACCTTGGAGTCCAGCTGGTTGCATCTCTGTCTCTCAGTATGACAGCAAGTCCTGGAAATTACCAGGCTATCCAGTTAACGACTACGGCTACAGACCTGCTACACACACATAAACAGGTAGGACATAATATAGGCATTCATGAACTCTCTCTTGCTCTCTCTCTCTGTCTCTCTCTCTCTCTCTCTCTCTCTCTCTCACACACACACACACACACACACACACACACACACACAGATCAAAATGTCTACATCTCTGCAAGATATCAAATCCTCCCAGGGTTGTATTTATCAGATTTTCAGAATATAGCTTGCACATGCAGACACATGATAAACATACATAAACACCTCACCTTGCCTTTAGGTTTGTATCACACACACACACACACACACACACACACACACACACATGAACACACAAACAAACACTTATATAAACTGATGGACTACATCTTAAGCTGTTCCCATCTCTATGGTAATACCCCTAAGGTTGTAATCACAGATCATAAACAGTAATTCTGTGCTGCGGACATCATATCACTGTTATCGCTTCCATAATCAGTTTCTAATTAGGAGTGCGTAACTTCCAGGCTATAGCACTACTTGGCTACAGTTATACCCACCTAAAAGATACAGTTTTTTTTTTTTCTTTTTTAATGACAGTCCAGGCCTAGAATGTAAGCTAAATAAAAAAGAGCTTAATAAAGGCAATTACTTTTTCAGTTTTTTTCTCAATGTTTAATTGAAATCATAATTGAAACTACATTTATAATATACATGACCAACTAAATTATGATTATAAAGAGATATAATTAAAATGTAAAAAAAAATTAAATACCAGTGTTTTAAATCTACCTTTTCTAATTCTCATCCCTCCACTTTTGCTCTTTTAGACAATACATAACCATCAGTTATCTACAGAAAAAAACATTCTTATACACCTAAAAACTATACACACACACATAGAGTGACACCCACATGCATGCTATAATGCAAGGCTACCACCAAACCTGACTCTCTAATCACATTGCCAAGGGTTATTATTATTATGCTATCTCAAGCTATTATCCCTCACGCCCTCTCTGTCTCCCAGCTTCCCTTCTCCCTCCTTTTCTTTTTCTTTTTCTTTTTTTATCAAACAGCATCCCACGTTAGAATTTCTATCCAAGGGCTAATTGGATGAGAGGAAGCTCATTACGATGAAAATATAGATCTGATCCTACATTTCATTCAAGCATTAATTTCTTTTTCTTTTGCTACTTGTCTGTTGTTATCTACATCATTCACCATTACCTGTGGAGAGAGAGGAGAGGGAAAGTAAGGAGGAGAAGAAAACAGGGTAAAAAGAAGTGGAAAACAGAGGTAGGGTAAAGGAAAGGAAGAGGCAAGAAAAAATGACAATTTAATGTAAATATAAAGCAAGGGAAAGAGATAAAGTGTTGTTCCTCATGTCAGAGCTTAATTACTTTTGTAGGGAGGTTTTTGTTGTGTTATACCAACACCATCTTTTCTGTGTTCTGATTAAAGAAATGGGTTTTATCAAGGGAAATTAGTGAGGCAGGATCACTTAAAGACAAGCCAAATACATTCTCTGCTGAACTGTTTTTTTTATGGAATAGTTGCTGCTAGAAGAAGACAACAAACATTCTTCTCTAGGTTTTGTTCTCATTGTATTGGAATATATGGACAATCACAGACAAGATGAGAGAGTCAGAAAAAGACAGAAAACAGAGTGGTTAGTCTATTTTTGTGTCTTTCTCCAAGAGGTATGTTTATTTCCATTATGTTGGAGATGCAAACAACATTTAAAAACATATCAGAAAGTAGAGAGTTTGGTTGATACAGCTTTTAAAAAAAAAAAAAAAAAAAAAAAAAAACAGTTGCCTGCTGCATCTGTATATAACACTGATAAGAGTAGTGAGATTAAATCAACACCTTTGTATTTCATATAGCCACATGATCCTTTGTTCATATACAAATGTGCCAAAGTTATGGCCTGTGGGTCATGTAAAAAAAAGAAAAAAAACAATTTCTCTGCAATAGTAAGAGCAGAGTGGAATTTGTCAATAGTACCTAATCACACATACACAAAATGTTTTTGTCTCGTTCAGGAAGCTGTGATCAGTGCATGGATCCAGTACAGTGATGGTTCAGTGACACCACTTGATATCTATGATCCCAAGGACTTCCTCCTCTCAGCTGTCTCACTGGATGAGAGTGTCATCTCCATAACCAATCAGGTACTGGCAGCTTCCTTTTGATCAGATGTGTAAAGTTAAAGCTTTGTGAAGGATGCTAGAAATCTTACAACACAAATTTTACAGATGGTAGAAAATAAATATTAGCAGATGACATTGTTGAAAGCTTAACTTAATCAAAGGCCCATGTGTTTGTTCATCTTCATATTATCTCTGTCAATTAGGAACAACACTGGCCAATTGTGTTAGCAGAGGGTGACGGTCAAGGGCCACTGGTTCGTGTAGAGATGGTCATCTCTGAGACCTGTCAGAAGTCCAAAAGGAAGAGCGTGCTGGCATCTGGAGTGGGTAACGTGTTGGTGAAGTTTGGAGCAAAGAGTGAAGGAAAGAGGTGTGATGGGAAGAGGTGGACAGGAGGATGGAGGAGGAATGGACAACAGCACTAGCGAGCAGCGAACAAAGGATGGAGGAGAGTGGAAGTCCAACAGTGCACCAGTGGATCGAGAAGAAGGAGCCATGAGGAAGGTGGGAAGAAACAATGAATGAATGAGAAATGGGCAGGGTTGTTGGAGGGATATTTTCCTTAAATAGAAACTTAAATTTGCTACAACATCATTACATAATATTGTTTCATTCTTGTGTAATTCAGCAAAATGAGGATGGCATGAACATTGATAGGTTTGATAGGTAAAAATTGTCATCTATAAAAACCCACTTTGGATAGAAATTAAACATGTGCATGTGTTGATTACCTCTTGCCAGGTTAGCACAACGACCAAAAGCACAGTAACCCACCGTGCTTCAGGTGGTAAAGCTGCCAGCGGAGGCAGCAGCAGCAGCCGAGGCAGCGGTCCAAACCAAGCGGGAGATTACAGTGGCTACCCAGCACAAGTGGAAGTACCAGGGACTGGGGACAGTGAGCTGACCCACACCACCAGAGGACTGTCAGACCTGGAGATTGGAATGTATGCCCTTCTGGGAGTGTTCTGTCTGGCAATACTGGTCTTCCTCATCAACTGTGTCAGCTTTGCTTTCAGGTAAAACTTTGGAAAAATAGTTTTCATCATTTGAGCTAAGTATTTAAACTCCATAGACTTGTGTTGGTAAGAGTTACACTGTGGTTGAGAAACCTCATAGTGCAGACCATTATGTGACCCTGAAAGGCTTATATACCAAGTGCCTGATGTTGATGGACAATGTTATAATATCGTAATAGTAATATAAAAGAAGCAGCACAGCCTGAAAATGTTCAAAATTATACTGCAGCAGTAGACTAATGATCGTCCTTTGTCTGCAGATACCGTCACAAGCAAGTGCCCGTTCTGGAGACAGGAGGCAACATGAACCACGCCCATGACTGGGTATGGCTTGGCAATGAAGCTGATCCTTTTAGCTGACCACTCTGACCAATGCCAGGGTGGGCTGCCAGACGAATGTACCACCATCATCGACCGGAATGAAGGAGGATACGAGGAGAACAAGTACCTGCTGAATGGGGCTGGTAACACCTTGGTGATGGGCATGGGTACAGGCATGGGCACCATTAGTGGGAGTGGTGGCACAGGTGGACACCGGGGCATCACCCACGGACAGACCATACCCAGATCTGTCCCAGAACCGCATCAATGCCTTTCAGCAATCACTACTGGTGGCAAAGACGCCACTGGCCAGGCAGAGCATCTGAATAATTCCCCCCGAGCCACGGCTGCAGCTGCAGTTGCAGCTGCCAAACGCAAACGTGTCAAGTTCACGTCTTTTGCCACTGTTCTGCCCAATGATAATTCGGGTGGGGGTGGCCCATACACCAACTCCTCAGTCCTGGTGACCAATGGGAGTGAAGATGACATCAAGTGGGTGTGTCAGGATATGGACCTGGGTCAGTCTGAAATCAGAACCTACATGGAGAGGCTACAAGACAATCTGTGACTCATGGGAAAGAGACTGAGAAATGGAGGGGCAGAGGATGAGTGCAGGCGGGGGAGGATGGACAATGAGTACAATTCACCTGTAATGCCTTTGCAATGGATGAAGGGAGGGAGAATGGGAGGAATATGAGACCAGTAAAATGAAGATTATTGAACAGATAGTGTAGGGGATGGGTAAATTTAGCTCCCCTTAGGCTATGGAAAGCATCGTCACTAGCTCACACATCAATAGTAGCAAACAATAAACAACATTATGAGTTAATTTTATGTTATTTTTTGTGACAATAAATATGAATGTTTCTTTTCAGAATACCAGTAAAGCATTGTGCTATACATTAATTCAGAGTATGTTATTGGATAAACATTATTAAGCCACTACACATTTAAACAAGGAGTCTCAGAAGTCTTTTTTTACTCATATGGTATATTGCCAACACTGACTGTGGCTGTTGATTGATTATTGAGAGATCTCATTTTAATATACAAACCTGCCATTTACCTGCCAAGTCTGCTGAGTGGTTACATAATGAATCACTAACTAAGATACAATCTGTTTATTCTTATTCTATCATGTGACCCATCTCCTTTTGACATTGCTCAGAAGTAAAATGAAACATGTAAAAAAAAAAAAAAAAAAAAAAAATATATATATATATATATATATATATATATATATATATATATATATTCCAAGTACTCTCCTGCAAATTCAGGCACTTTGCAGTCACAAGTGGGAGCTGCCATTTAGCACTGTATTCAGGCAATCGTCCTCTTTCCTCAAACAGAGCGCATCAAGTTGGAAAATGATATGTCACACAAAAGGCTGTTTCTCCCTTGGATCCAAGACAGAGGCATTTAATCTTGCACAATTCCAAACAGGAAAGGACATTAGCCATATTTGAGGCTTACTTCCTGTTTTCTGAAACCTTGCAGTCAATGACGGCTTTCTCCCTGTATTCAGAACCAATCTCATCATCCCCTGGCCCCTCGCCTTGTTGACTGGACAGCAGTAGAAACTTTGTGAACTAAAGTACACAGTGAAATACTGTGAAATACTGTCTGTAAACTAAAATAAGAGGTGTCTCAAATGAAAAGGAGGCTGCTTGGGCTTTGCAAAGCCTGATGGAACATTTAATAATGAGGATTATTTAAAATAGAAACCGCATAGGGTTCAACACAGACCAGAGTACGTACAGTGTTATACATGGAGCTAACATGATATTCCGAATGACATTACAATAAAAATGAAAATGGAGTGACACTCTTGAATATCTAATGAAGAGACGTGGGTTCATAACACATGTTGCTGAACTCTATTATATATATATATTTTTTTTTTTCCTTTTGTTTGTCCTTTTTGATAAATAGAATGATTTTATTATGTTTTTCATTGTTATTTTTTCCTAATTTGGGAAGATATTAATTGTAGCTTTTTATTTCTGAGATTTATTAAGACTTTGAGGATATATGAGTCTTTTTTTTTCTTCTAGAGATCTATTTATTTAAATTTACATTTGAGAGGGTGAGGAAGGGAAGAAAGGCCAAGGGCAAAGACTGAAAACAGTAGACCTGTTGGTGAATGATAGCACATACAGAAAGAGAGGAAGTGAAAGGAAGGAGACAGAACAGGCAGAGGTTGCCTCACCTTCGTTAAGCTCAGGTGACGAGTCATGAAGAACTGACAATAAAAAAGGAGAACTGTAAGATTGTCAAGATTGCAATATTTATTTATAAATGTGTTACTGTTTCAGAGTACACTGTATGTTGTAAATAATAAAACATGCTTCAAAGTGCTTGTGAATAAGACTGCAGGTCACTAGCCAACAACATGGTGATATTTTGTACATTTTACGGTGCAAATATGGTACACAATACTATCTACCACCACAATGTGAAAGTGATTATTATTGGTTCTTATTGGTTCTTTTTCTAAAGATGTTCCTGTCTTTGTTTAAAGTATTGAATGAGTTCTTGTCTTTGTACAGGGTAGGAATCAGTTTACCTCCATAATGAGATGTAAAAATGGAGGCAATCCATCATGTATCACACTCAAAATTACTCAAAGATGGTGAGTCGGAGAGATCCATTTCAGAAAGAAAACCAAATCAAATGTTAGGACATTTACCAGTGGGCTTGTCCAAGGGAAAACAAAGGCAGAATCTGGATTACTGCCAAAACTAAGCATCTCTCTTTTCAATCATTTGTTAAACAAGAAACATAATAAAAATGCACATTGAAAACACAACTGAAACAGAGAGAAGATAGAATAGAAAGAAAAGAGAGCTTGGATAGATGGATAAGAGACCTGAGCTAACTCCAAATGGGGGAACTAAATGGGCTGCACAGCCTCCACCAAAGCAATAGATATTTTTGACTAATGATGGCGACTGTACTGTATGTTCTGGACACGTACACATTACTTTATCTTTGCCTACTCTGAAGTAGCAACAAGACTGCTGTGAAAGGATAAGTCGAACAGATACAAGTTCAATAGCTGCTTAAGGTATAAGTGTAGCAGTGTTCTCAGATGAAAAACTTTTTGATTCTTAACATGCTAGAACTGTGGGTTTAATCATACTTTTCAGCCTGTGAGACCTATTCTACCTGTTGTATAATTTTTAAACTGTATGGATGTCATCTAAAAAAAATACAAGGTTAGTTTTAAGAGATTCTTTTGGGGGCATTTCACCTTTTATTTGATACAAGAGAAAGGCAGATCTACTGCATGTATCCATCGTGCATGCTTACTGAACTGCTGCTGAACTTTGCACAGTTCCCAAGAGGAACTGTTTTAAAAGCATAAATGTTTGGCTTCTTTGCAGCTGTCAGAAGGTTACACACAAAAAACCCAGGACAGTAGCTGTTTGCAACTAGAAAGAACAGGTTTGCATGTTATGTCCATATCCTCTGGCAATCCATCTCCTACAGAATTGTGTTCATTTAACCAATTTGCAATAGCAGCGTTCAACCAATGCAAGTAATGCTGTGATGTTTCTGCAGCTCTACGAAAAGTAAACGTAAGCAAGGTGATTGGGTTTACAATATGTTCTGCTGAGACTTTCAATACTCAGCATAATGCTGCACAAGAACATTTCATTTCTTCCAAAACTTATTTAACTAATGCAAAATAGTTTCATATCAACATAAGTCTGATGAGAAAGGTTTATGCCACTCACAATGTGTAACACTCCTTGTTGTACACATTTGGTAGGCAATGTCTCTGTAAACGATATGCATATGGTGCTGCTTTGTTGTTGTTTTTTTTTTTAGAGAAAACAAGGAGGCCTTATTTTCAGAGGATGGTTTTACATTATCAGTCACTGTAGATGTCTCCTCCTGTCTTGTACTAACACTTTACTGAAGTGAATGTACCACCTTAGAATCACATCAGCTCTGTATACTTTGACACACATCTCTAAGCCAAATTATTTTCAGACCAATGCATGTAAATCCTAAAGGTGGAAATACAGAAGCATATTTATAAACAGTTCCTCTTGATTGGAGCCAATGCGCAGCAGTAGTTCAACAAGCAAGCAGTAAAAACATGGAACTTCTACAATGGTGACATCTGACTGTGTTGAAAACCACAAAACCAGTCACTAAAAGACAAATACATATTCTCATAAGAAAAGACTTACATTGTTGAAATGGTGTTCATTTGTTATGTAGTTACAGTGGGAGGTACACATGAACAGCAGTCGAACACTCTACAGATAGAAGAGGTTTTTTGTTTAATTTCTTTTTCTTTTTGCTATTGTCATTGTTTAAACATGGTTCTTGGAGGCCAATAAAGACCCATAACCAAGACCAACAGCCTGCTTCTTTGTCTAATAATACTCTGTGATATACACTGTCATATGATACTCGGCTACTAAGGGTTTCCACCAGAGAAGTTGTTAGGCCTGGTGGCTGATTGTTGTAACGGTGTTATGAAGGATGGAGTGCTCACTGGCTACACTTGGTCAACCTGAGGCTGGGCTAATGTTGTTGACTTGGCAGAGCCACAAATGTTAGCAGTCTCTTCTATATTGCCATTATTTCCTATATTTGGCAGTTTGACAAAACTGTCAAGGTTTTTTGGATTTTTACCTCTCTTCTTTGACATTCTTAGGCCCAGTGGGGGGTCAACTGAGGCCCAGCAGACTGCCAGGCTTGCAAAACATTGGTGGAAACCCTGCTACTGCTTCCTGCTGTGACTGTCTGAAAGTTTTGACTCATAAAACACCAAAAAACACTTTCATTGCAGTTTCTGTGTATCAGCCTTTCATGGAGATGGTACTGTACGGAGTACAACCAGACAGGTAGATACAGTAGCAGGAACTTGAGTCATCTTGAGTCAAGTTATGTGTATAAATACATGCATTTTTTCAATCATATGTGTGCTAATATGTCAGGCTAAACAAAGAGACTGTGTAGAGGTGGTTTTACTGGATTGTCTAAGATTGTATATGCCGGTCACACCATGTTAATGAAATGCAATGCTCACACAAAAAAAGTAATTAATTGTATACAGTATATCTGAAAAGATATTGTGCCTATTTTACCATAAAAGGGAAAACAAATATATTTTGAACAACCTAAAGCTTTGCAACACTGTTAAGACACTAAAATGTATTTGGTATTCTCTTGTGGTACTTCATAGATGGTGTTGAAAGATTTCCAGTGGTGTTTCTGTAAGAACGCTTCAGATAAACAGTGACTAAACCTTTAATTAAGAATATAGCCAGTAGTGTCATGAAGACAAGACAACAGCCACTAACTTCAGTGATTAGCACACCTTCAGTCAGAGAGGAAGAACTAATGAAATCACCTGGTGGCTCCAGACTTATTTGAGATGAGCCATGCCAGAGGAGAATCAATCAGCAGTGATCACTGTCTGGCTTTAGTGCATTAAGGTAATTGTAGTTTTCCGAGCCCAGGAATGCTGATACACTCAATCTACATCAACTACATACAACATGGGAAGTGATTTGCTCATGACTAAATTTAGAGCCACTGTATGTGGCTTAAAAGTTCACCAACAGTGACAATTTTCTTTTTTTCTTTTTGGTCACACAGCTGACATTGGTTGTATGGTCACATTTTACATATGAAATGACTACTTTACCACTGGGTACAGCTCATCCTTTGAGATCCCTTGCTAAATTTGTCTGGGCTTTAATCGCCAAGTTTCTGTGAGCTGCTGCTTGGAGGCCCAGCGGGAGTCTTGATGATGAAGAGAGGCATTTACATCAAAAGTTAATTAAGATAATGCTTTGCAGCCCACCGGATTGCCATGAATAAGTATGAAATTAGATATCCATGATAAAGTTTACATTTGATCTTAAGTGCCTACGTCACCCTGTGGCATACTGCCCACCCTCTCACAAAGTGTGTAAAGAAAAGCTGAAGTATGAAAAAAGGTAGAGCAGAGGACACAGTGTGTTTCCCTTAGATATTGGCACAAATCATCATCTCTAATGAGATGTATCACAGTTGTTGGGTTGTTGTCAGTCAATGTCCTCTTGAAGCACTGTCATTGGCCTGGCCACTTCTAAACAAACTATATAGAAAATGCAGCAGGCAGTGTCTGCTGTACTGATATTCTTCATATCTGTTATACAGAAACATTTAAGCCTACTGAACTTTGACTTTGAAGATGCCAAAAGCTTGCCACTCAATAGAACTGCCGTCTGCAGAGACATGATACAATGATGACATGATTGAATATGGCTTGACACTGTGCAGAGTCAAGTGTGTTTAAAACCCAGAGGCATATGAAGGGCTTGTCCTGTTGGTGAGGAGCAAATATGTGACAAGTGGGTTTTGACAAGCAAACAAAATTTATGCACATGTGCAAAAACTGTGTATTTGTTGATGTTGAATCTGTCAGTCACATCCATGTTCTAGTCTTGGTTGGGCCACAGTTTGTCAGCAGGGTCTTGTCTGCTTGTATAAAATGATCTAAATGTAAATCAAATAATCACAAATAGCAATGAGGAAATTGTCAAAATGCAAATATATGTTAGTGATTAAAATATTTTAATCTAGCCTCTATATTCTACCATGACCAGTATCACCAACCTGCATTGTTCTAAACTTCAGTTCATTAAAAATGCACACAGCCCACAAAGGGGATGCACACTTTACAAGCTAAAAAAATATTAAAACATATTAAATTTAGTCATTTCCATTATCAAATAACAGACACCTCCTATTTCGTTTAATTGAGCTTCCTTAAATGAGTGAAACAGCGCCCCCTGGTTTGAGGGGGCGGTAAACAGTAAGTCGGTGTGATCAAAGGTGACGTAGCATTTTCACAATCCAGTCTCGTTGTTCGAGGGAGAGAGACCAGGTGAAGTTAATTAGACAATCAGGAGTTTCAGACAGTAACCGTGTGCCACTGCGAAACAGTAAAAAGTTACTGGGTAAAAACGAGCGGCATTCTGAAGACAGTCTGGCCGCAACACAAGTTGCAAAGTTGATGAAAAATCAAACAAACAACACGTGAGCGTTTGCTTGTTTTCAAGTGCTGCTATTACCAGCTAAGTGTACAGTGTTTTTTTTTTTTTTTTGACATAGTTTGGTTCCTTAGCGGTGGTGGAGCGAGGAGAAGAGATATTAATTGTCTGGACTAATAAACTGAATTACCATCATAAAACTTGGATATACGGACCATCATCGCCATGACGGAAATAAGAATGCAACTGGACGTCAAAAACGTGAGTAAGATACAATAAGTAAATATGTTTGTCTATCTGTACGTCTTGCTCGCTGGATTGATGTTACGGAGGTCATTTTATGTCCTGGACTGTTTTCTCTGATGCTGCAAAGACGAGCCCGCCGAGGCTTGTGAAATTTCACCAGTTTTGCATTTGTTGTTTTTTAAACGACCAGCTTATTGTGTGATTTGTGTGAGCTTGTCCAGACGGTGTTCTAATTGCCTGTGAGAATTTCTTCATCCTTTTAACTGTTCGAGGCCGTGTTGTATCATTGAAGGAGCAGGCATACTGGAGGTTTGTTGGTTATCTGAACAAGTCGTGCAATTGATTTTTATTTTTTTTTTATTTTATTGTTAAGTTTGGTTATCAGCGTGTGTGTTTGAAGATGCATAGGAAAGTAGCATAGGCTAAGACTTGTATCTGTGATGTGTGTATTTGAATTTGATGTGGTTTGTTTCATTATACCACAGTGCAACTATAGGCTTTCTAAGAATCTGATGCGGTAAATTCAGCCATGTCCACTCTGAGGCCATAATCTGTGATGAGACATTTTGTGTCTCATGCCAAAACAGACAAGTGGATTTAGTCCGGCCTTTGTAGTTTGAATGGGCCAGAACTATCACTGGCAAATTGACTTGCACGAGAAGAAAGATGAATTTAGAGACAAATCAAACAGAGAGGATCACTCACTCACTAGCAAATGTATGAATGAACTGTGGATTCATACCTTTGTATTGATGGTAAATCAACAGCCTTCCCTTTTCTTGAGTGCTCTGCGGGGGCAGACAATAAATAGAACAATTTTCTGAAAATGGCTTCAAATAGGACTGAACTAGACAGGACAGAATAAGTGATTCTAGATAGTAACAGTAACACTGGGAACTCCCTCATAGGCATGCAACATTAATACCCTTGCTTACTTTATCTTGAGAAATGCACTCTCTCTATCTTTTTGTATACACACACATTTTCTCTGGCACTATAAATGTTAAGTTTTTTTGTCTTTACAAATAGATACCCTCTTTATCTTTATTAATGGATTTTTTTCCCGTTTGTAACTATATCTTCCATTTACTCACAAAAAGAAAAAGATGTCTCATTTCTGTCTGAACAGCAGACATCATATAGTTTCATCCTGCAAAGCACAGATATTGTTTAGTCTTTTCATATTCAGCTCAACAGAGGACAGTCAAATACCTCTTAGAGACAACACTGGTGCATTGAGTCAACTTAACATTACACACACAGAGCACTTTATTAGGAACACTATACTAATACTTGGTTGGACCTCCCTTTGCCCCGAGCACAGCACCAGTTCTTTGTGGTATGGATTCCACATGATGTTGGAAATATTCCCTTTTTAAATTCTGGTCCATGCTGACATTATTGCATCACATAACCTTTGTACCACATCCCAAAGGGGTTCTATTGCAGTCACATCTAGTGACTGGGGAGACCACTAAAGTACATTGAACCCATTGTCAAGTTCATGAAACCAGTTTGAGATTACTTTTTCTTGGTGACATGGTGTATTATCATGCTGAAAGTAGCCTATATAGAATAAAGGGATGCACATGATCAGCAACAATACTCAAATAGGCTGTGGCATTCAAACCATGATTGATTGGCATTATGGGGTGGAGAAAACATTACTCACATTGTTACACCATCATCACCAGCCTTGGAAGTTTCACGCAAGGCAGGTTGGGTCCGTGGATTCAGGCTGTTGATGCCTAACTCTGACCCTACCATCTGCGTGCCTCAGCAGAAATTCAAATTCATCAGACCAGGCTATGTTTTTCTAGTCTTACTGGATGTTTTTTTTTGTTTTTCACACCATTCTGAGTAAACTCTAGAGACTGTTGTGTGTGAAAATCCCAGGAGATCAGCAGTTTCATAAATACTCAAACCAGCCCGTCTGGCACTGACGAGTATGACATGGTCAAAGTCACTGAGATCACATTTTTTCCCCATTCTGATGTTTGACCTGTATCTGTACAATCAAAATCATTGCACTGATGCCACACGCTTGGCTGACTGGATAATAACATGTATGAGGTGTAAAGGTGTTCCCAATAAAGTGCTTTTTCAGTGTAAACTGAAGCGCTTTATTTTAAATTTGATGTTTTCTTGAGGTGATGTTCAGTGTAAAAGTGTGCATGTTTTATGTACCATTTTTGCATCAAACTTTGCTGCTGATGATATGAAGTAGATTTTGAAAGAATTCTGTAATGGCGATACACAATGCTTTTCAATTTAGGCTGTGTGTGTAGAAGTCACAAGTGCTACATACACCTGCAGCAGATTATTTTATTTTATTACTTCTCTTCACTTCCCCACTTGTGTTTTCAGTCCACAGTGAGCAAAACAGAAAAATATTTTATATAATGAAGTCAAAAACTTCTCCTTCAACACTTCACTGACAAGTGTGATGAAAACCTGAATATGACAGCTTCATAAAGGTAGGATTTATTACAGAGATGTATTGAATTGCAGTGCTGTAGATGTTACAGTGTTACTATTTTTCTGGTATTTCAGTCCACATTTTAAGATCCATTGTGCGTCTGGCGTTTGTGTAACAGATGGCCCATATTTTATTGCATTAAGGACTTATTTATTTATTTACATAAAAAACAATGAGAAAAAATATACTCCCTGTCTAACTGGGATATGGAGTTTCCACTCTTGTTAACGTTATTCACCTGTTCTTCAGGAGAACCAGCTTTGTTTTCAAGCAAAGTTTTTGATATTAAAATACATCTTAATTCTTTATTAAATATAACTTTTTCTTAGTAGTCAAAGAATCTGTAGGGTTTAATGAGTACCAAAGCAAATCATCAATCAATCAAATTAGTAAACCAACAAAAAATACATTTTGACAGGAATGTCTTTTTTTCCCAATTTACAGAATAAACAATCTAATTTATTGAAAAAGTGAGATTTACAATTTTATCAACTTTCAGATTTCTTCCATGAGCCTCAGTTTTGACAACTTGCTTGTGTGATCCTTAAACAGGCAGAGCCATGCGGATGCTGCACTGAAATGTATTTTACGCCCCAGTGAGAATGCAGCTATTGAGAGAAGCCAGACTCATGAGGGAAAACAAAAGCAGTAGTCCAAATCTAGACCCTTATTACTCTTTACGAGTAGTAAGGGTAACATAGAGTCTCTCAAGCCATTTCTCCAAATATCACCCCATTTTCCTCTATCACATACCACAATGTTAAAATGCTTCTGTGCGCGTGTGTTGTAGTTATGAGTGTATTTGTGTCTGTATCTATTCTTGCTTTTCTATTCTTATGAGGATTAAGTTACTCTAATGGCAATAGGAAGTTGAGGGAAAACCTCCAAAGTGAGGATGTATTGTTGCGAAACTAGTTTACTAGTTTAGCATATGTAACATGACAACTTTGCATTATCACTTCACATTTTATGCTTTTCACATCATTTCATGCCATATCATTTCTCTACTGACTAACTCCTAACCCTAACAGCTTTAAGTGATGCACAAAAAGCTTAAAATGACACGAGAAGCATTTATACATATGCTTGGATGTATAGGCATGCTCAACTTTCTGTCAGTGGGTTTGTCTGTGTGTGAGTGACTGTGCATGTATGTTATGATGAGGCTATCTGTTGTTGTTATAATAATAATAATAATAATAATAATAATAATACAGAGTTATTTTCGAGGGAGTGCAGTAATGACAGTATTACCTTTACAAAATAGAGCCATAGTGCTTTTGTCCATTAAGGTAAATACACCTGTACACTTTCTTTTATGCTTGCAGGGCACACAAACATACACAAACCCACACAAGGGCTAAAACCAGCAGGACTATAATAAACACATTTTATTTTGCTGGCTTATATAACCCCCTAAAATGACACATAGATACAGTTTGTGCCCCCTCCTACTACCATTACACCACAAATAGTTAAAATAGTTATGTGTGCATACTAAAATGTAAGATGTCACTGTTTTCTATTTTGTCCTAACCCAGCCTTGCCAGCTTAGGTTTCTCTGAATCTCCTCCTTTCTCATTGTGCTTGTGTCACTATCAGTTTCTTACACTTGCAACTGTCATATACTGTAGTCTTTATCTCTTACAGCTGTTCGACTCCTTTGCACACATACTTTTCTTCTGACTGTCCACACAGGTAAACCCAAACTCAAATACGACCAATTTGTCTTTCTCTCACTTTGACCCTCCATGTCTTTGCCTGTCTGCTGCTCTCTCACACTTGATCTCTGTCTGTCTCACTTGCTCGTGCACATACAGTATTCCACTCTCCAATTTAGTGCTGCTTTCCATTAACATGTGTTTTGTCCGTCCCTGCAGGCTCTGCTCTGCTACACTAGTTGATTTACAGCTCTTATCAAATACATATTGCCAAGCGAGTGAGACGTGCAACCTTTCATTTGCACGCTGCCGCCCTGCAAATTCGACACGCTACATTAACAAGAAAAATGACTATTGCTGTGCATGCCAAGAGACTGTGTTTGTGTGTGTATGTGTGTGCGTGTGTGAGGGAGGGAGAGTGAGACAGAAAGATGAATAAAAAGTGCCACAGAAGGAAATACTGTACAGTAAGTGTGTGTGAGTTTAAGTTTTACCATCTGTGTAGGTGAGAGAGCAAGGGATGGATAGAAGTGTATGCAGGTTTAACAGTGACAGTGTGTTTTTTGAAAGGGAGAGTAAAGACAAAATGGCCATATACCATCAAGGTGTCCTGGGTGCCCACCAAGGGATGCCAGTGGAAAAAGTGAAAGTCCTGTTTTTAAGTGATCTGGGTTCAGTCCAAAAGCACAGAACATCCTCTCATGTAAATTTTTACTGGTACCTTTATCAAAATGTTAAAAATAAATTGATTTTAGTGTATTTGCCTAACAAAATCTTTGTTTCTAATTGGGTTATTTCAGATCAAAAGTCAGATTTTTTTTTTGCCAGAATTATTGTGCATATTTATCTTTTTACAGATTGTTAAGAGAAACATAAATATTAAATCTAGTTGTAGATTGTGAGAAAATGTAAAGTTGTTACATGGTGTGGAGTTGTGGAATTTAATATCCCGGGGATAACAGACAGAGTGATCAGAAGTTACAAGATAAAATTGGTATGTACTGGCAAGGGTGAATATATATTTGTTAGTGTGTTTGTGTATATGTAGAACTTAATTTCCCTGAGGGAGTCATCCCAAAGGGATCAATAAAGTCTAAGTCTATGTATGTGTGGGTTTCCTGCCATAAGAAGTTTGTACAGCCATGGGGTATTCAATCCCTGAAGGCTGTGTTGGCTTTGGTTTGGTAGTCCTGACAAAACCAAAGAGTGAGAATTTAATTAAATCTGTAACAGAAACTCCTTATATTTGCCAGTAATCCAAAACTAACCTCAAAAATGAGAATGACCATTTATTTATATTATAGTGAACTTAATTAGTGAGCTAATTAGCAGAATAAAGTAACTTACAACACAGGTTTCACAACTGCATAATGTCTGGTGAAAGAAGTAGTTGAAGTATTTTAAAAAAATTATTTAGTATATTTATTTTAGTTTATTCTGATTGATATTTTCTGACAGAATGACTACCTATTTTTAACACATTTATAGATTGTTTGCACTGTAACTAATCACAAGATGTTTTTTTAATCTTATTGATATATATTATGTCATATATTTTGTGTTTATATTTGTCTATTCTAAACATTTTTTAGCTTTTATTTTTGATTATTATTGATATTATCTAATAAGTTTTGAGGGTTTCTATTGTTTCTATTGAAGATATCAAATCACTTTTCAGTCTACTGATGTTTGTTGATTGTTCTCTGTGTATGTAGGTACAACCATTCTGCAATGACAAAAAGCATTTCTTTTACGTTTTTCATCTCCTCAGTTTTCTTTGGGAGCCATTGCTGGATTTCACCTGAAAGATTCCCTTTGTAAGCCTTGCTGCTCAGCAGGAAATGAAAGCATTGACTGTAAATGACACAAGACACTGTGAGGTACTTGTGAGTCCATTAGGAAGCTGACTTATCCCGGCCTGCCTATCTATCCTGTTTAAATTGATGAATGACCAGTCAAGGAGTTTATTGCAGTGCAGTAGCTTTGTATACGAACTCTCACATGCACTATTATATTACTACTCTTGTGAGGACTTGGTGTCTATATGAATTTCTCTTAGTCTAACCTTAACCCTCCGCACCAGCCTTTTACCTAGACTACTTGTACAAAGTAAAGTTAAATAAAAATAAAATAAAGTTTTCACTGACAACATTGTGACAGCACAATGTTAGCAGAGCAGCAGCTTCAGTCCTCTGTCAGGATGTGTTGAAGTATACTATTGAGTGTAATTAAGCCATGTTTTGGCAGTGCTTAGTGTTTAGAAAAAATATGGCTTAAGGTGCTGTTGTATAGCCCAAGTGACAACAAGCTATTATACCGCCTATGACAGTGGTATTGATTAAAGTGTATCTGATGACTGGGAAAAAAAAATGCTGAAATGCTTTCTGTGTAGACAAGCTTTTAGGGTAAGTGATGCAATCAAGTATGTAGTGATTATATGGTAAATCTGTAGCGAATTAATTCACAGTATGTCATTGTAATATCCTCCTGCGTATATGTTAAAAAGTTTTCATGATTTAGGAATTCGCTCATAAAATTTGCACATACAGATATGCGTCTGTGTGCTGTAAATGTGAGTTTTTGCATTTGTGTGTGAAAAAAACATTGACTTGCTATATAACAGTGGCTTACATTCAAACACACACAGACACACATACATGCTTCCCTGTGTAACTCATGGCCCATTAATCGCTGTGTGACCTCCCTGAGGTGTTTGGTGATCCACAGCTCTTAGTGAGCTTGCAAGCTAATAGATTATATCCTACTACTGACACACACACACACACACACACAAATAAGAGCCTCTTAGCATGTTCACAGATCATGGTGTTAATAGATTGTGGCATCATTCACTGTTTGGACATATTTCCTCAGATATACAGTAGATACATAGACTGTATAGAGTAGATAGAGATACATACACATACTTCACACAGCGACAACTAAATTGCAGTCTGTGTCATTGCTGTTGTAACTAATGGCCTCATTACTCTTGGCATACAGACGCACAGAAACGCACACACTGAGCAATTAGTGGATTCCTGAACGTACCCACTCACAAAATCCCCAAAACCAGGTATAGGCATGCACATGTTACTATTTCTCTGCAATTAAATCCACTGGGTCTCCTCCTAGATTCACAAATACACGTACACGCATAAAATCAAGATGGGGTCAGACTGCAAGGTGAGCTACACAACCCTATTATTTCTATACAGCTACACACATACACACACAATACAACCAAGGTCTTTGACTGTTTATCATTGACTCTCAAACTAGCAAACTGGCAGAAGTGAGCCACAAGCCTAGTCCTGCAGCCATTAAGTTAATGCTCCCTCCCTCTCTCTCCCTCTCTCTCTCTCTCTATCTCTCTATCTCTCTCTCTCTCTCACGCACACACACAGACATGTACATTCAGGTACATGTCTGCTCAGCCAACCCCACTGCACCAACTGTACCACAGCCCATAGTCCGGCAAAGTCTGCCTTGATTTATGACTGACTGTGTATTTGTGCGCGCGTGTGCATAAGCCTTTACTAATAAACCATGTGAATAGATATAATAAATATAGATATAGATATCACTGTGTTTATATGTGTGTGCGTGTGTAGGTGTATGATATATGATATGTTCAGTCAGACTCGGAGCCCTAAATGGCTCCTCATCCATTCAGCTCTTCTTTGTTTAATGACAGCTGGAACTTCAATGAAAGAAGGAGAGAAAACCGACATCAAATGAGGCACAGAAAGACAAAACAAAAGGGTAGAAACAGAGGAGAATGAATTTGAAAGAATTATTAAGAGTATAAATTACAGATGCTGGTAGCAGCATCAGTATTCTGTACATATCTTGATCAACAAAACCTTCATATGAATTCAAAATTGCAACCTCACCTATAGTGACACTTCTGTCAGAAACATAATGAGATCACGTTGATTAGAATTTAACCAGGCATGTTTTTTTATTAATACATTGATATTGTAGTTGTTATATTGCTCTTTTTCAAGCATTTCAAAGGGCAATTCTAACAGTTATTTTGTGTATTTTTAAAACAGCTTGCTGTGCAGAGTGTACCTTATTGAGGTCAAGATTGATTGTTTTCATGCCTAGCAGTCACACAACTAGTAGCACAAAAGCTCCAGAGGAAACCAAATAAGAGAAAAAACCTGAGAATTTTATGTGAGGGAGTTTGTAGTCAAATGGTTTAAGTCTAAAAGTGTACTGCAAGTACCTCTAGTAAATTGAAGCTAATGAAGAACAAACAGTGCTCTGCCATGTGCCAAGACAAATATCTGAGTTTGGCAATACCCTCTACAGAGCCAGTTTGTTGGGGAACTGGACTTTAAGGACTCAGGCTGGGCAATGATTTGGCCAGAAGGAAATGCAGTTGGCATTTGTAATAAATGACAGCGGCCTGATGCCATGTGGCTGGGATGCATTTCACAGATTTTTAATGTAATAATTTACATGTTTTCTTGTTTTTGGCAGAAAAAGATGTTTTTAGCACTTTAGACATCCAGCTGTAAAAAATTTACTGACAGTGTGTGCTGTGCTTATAAATTACTAAGTTATGTTACAGAATACTCTATAGTTAAATAAAGAGAACATTTTGATGGAATTTTGTTGCTTGCTGGCATGTTCACAGTTTTGATTTGTAATAGCGTGTGGGGAAATTTAGGTTTTAGCGGAACTTAAGTGACAGATACTGGTACTGATACAAAGTCTGTGTCTTATAATTCAAAACAATAAGAGTGAGACAAAGTGTTGACAAAGTATGAAGCTCACCCATGACACAACATCTTGTTAGGCCATCCTACCATTTATCACTGCCTTCACCATCCAGCCCCTTCACCCTCCTTGCCACTCTTCAACTCCTGCCTCACCCCTTCCTCTTCTTTGCACCCCACCCATTTGGTGATGTATTTCTACTTTGATGCACACTTTACTGTGGTCTTGCTTCTCTTCTTGGCTGAAGTCACAGGGCTTTGTTCGTTGAGCATGTGCACACCTGTATAGGAGTGTGTGTCCCCCTGTTTGGTTCTCCTAAGTGTCAGTGTGTGCATTTTATCTGCTTATGTTTGACTATATGAATCTCAGAGCATGAAAATTTCCCCATGGGAGTTGGTGACATCTTACTGTGTGTGTGTGTGTGTTCTGCAGGTATATAAGTTTGTGAATTTGTGCTGCAGGTGCATTTTGTTTGTCTGTGTGTGTGCGTGTATGTGTGTGCTAACATCAGTGCATGCTGGTCTCTCCATCCACATTTGTGTGTGTGTGTGTTTGTACCTGTATCTCTGGTGGTCCTACAAATAGCTGATACAAATTGCATCGCAGCATCAGCCTTCTATCTCTGCCTGTGTGTGTGTGTGTGTGTGTGTGTGTGTGTGTGTCAGTGTCATCGCTATATGACCAGTTTTGGTGAAAACTACTTTTCCTCGCTACGCTTGATGTTGCTCTACACTTGCTTTTTTTCTCTCTCATCCTCCCTTCAGGTTTGCTCTGTGTCTCGGTACTGTAAGCCTTATTTACATTCACAGCCAGGCTGAAACCCCTGGGAGTCCCACAGTCGTCCAGCATCCAGCCTTGACAGAGACAAGTGATTCTTTGTGCGGTTGGCCTATCCTGGCTCTCTCAAGTTCTGGCTCAGTTTGTCTTCTTCTCTTTCGGGGTCGCAGTGTCTCTCTCCCTCATTGTCTTTCTCTCTCTGTTTGCTCACAAAACAAAACGAGCTTGTGCTTGTTAATGTCTCAATTTGTTTACTCTGCTGCTGTTTTTTCTTTATCATAATCAACAAATTCCCCAAAGAGACAGAAAACTAATAATGATTTAGCCCGACTGACAAATATTTCCTGTGTATCCACAGCCTGATATAGCTTATGCCTCCATGTCATAGAACGTAACTGTTATATAAAAATTGAAAAGAGCTAAACTTGCATTTCAACCCTAGCAATTCCATTCATATACAGCTAATTTCCAACAGCAGATACTTCTTGGAGGAAATGTAATGTCAACATAATGAGGAAATGTTGTTAATTAACGTATCTGGCAAGTCACAAAGAAGCGTTGCAGTGGAGCTCATTTCCATCAAAATGGAGATGAGTTGTCCACCGGACAGTCCAACTGGCCAATCAGCCATTTGGACTGTTTGGCCTGCTTTTTTTTTTTTCCCCCTTATGTTTTTTTTACTGGTGGACTTGGACTATCTTGTACTAATATACTCAATGTAGCATATTTCCTGTAAACCCATTAGGGATCTATTGTTCTGTATCCTGTGCGACCTTTTCCTGTCTTTCTTCATTTTTGCCTCATTCTCTCTACCTTTCTTGCTCTTCCTGTCTCAGTCACTCTGTATACTGTCTCTGAATGCTGAGGCTTAAGGTTTCCCATTGCATTTTAATGAGATGATCAATGTTATTCACTTTATCTGTCAGTGATTTTAATACTGTTGCTGATCAGTGTACATACATTTTTCTACATGCAGATGCATGAGCCCTCCTATCTTTATACTTTATTATTTTATTACTAGCCTTTTTTTGGTATCTATCTAGGTCATTCCTGTGTCTGTCCATCTGCCTCTGCTCCCCTCTTCCAAAACTGCAAGACCCAGAAACACCAGTGACAGTAAAATTATGGCCCAGTAATTGCAGTGGTGCTGGGTTTGGTCCTGGGATATCATCCGTCTCCAGGCAGCCAAACTACTTTTCAGGAAGCAACCACTGGAACTGATTTACCTCCAAATTTATTTGAGGCACCACTCTCTGCCTCCTTCTTTTCATTTTGTGCACTTCTTTCTTTCATTTCATCAGCTATTTTTTTTTGGGCTTCTCGTCTTTTTCAATCTGGATTTAGTGTTACTCTCTTCTCCTGTTTATCCTCCATCACTCTATCTATCTCTGTTTTTGAATGTGATTTTCAGACCATAGTTTTCCCATTGAATAAGTAGTAAAGTTAGTTTACAGCTCTATTATAGCTGCTGAGACTGACCTGCTCTTTGCTTTAACTAATTAAGTTGTAGATAGGCCACATCAATTCTAGGTATAAAATCATTCCGATGTGTAACGTGTGTTTGAGGGTGGGGTTGAAAAATCTACAGTGTGTGTGTATGTGGAGAATAAAGTAAAACTTGAGGAATTTAGAATAACAGGTGGGTGGAATTGTGTGTATGTTTCTGTTTGTGTGCATGTGTGAGATATTTGCGGATGTGTGCAGACTCTAATATAAAACAGTTGAATGGTGTTTGAGATTTGTGTGTGTGTGTGTGTGTGTGTGTGTGTGTGTGTGTTAGTGGTGAAGTTTGAGGTTCTTCCTTTGGAAAGGCTGATGGGATGTTAGGTTCCATTTTAGGAGGCAGCCATGCCTATAAATCGCTTGATGATGTTTTGCTGCAGCAGAGGGGAAACTTGCACAAGAGATGAAAAATGTTTGAAAATGAAGAAAAAATGAATGACAAAAGGTGAAAGTGGGCTGATTTTGGGGAAAAAAAGGAGTGTCTCTTTTGTTGCCTTCTCCCTCTTTCTCCCTTCCTTTCTCCACCTGAGTGATTGTAGCTTGCCAGTGTTTTCAATTGTGCAGAGAAGCACATCTCTTTCTTTCTTTGTCGGTTTCCCTCTCAGAATGCTTGCTTATATCAGCAGATCAAAGCTGGGGCATGTATAAGTTTTTTGGGATTTTTTTTTTTGACACAGACGAGTGAACAAAGAAATAATTTCTGAACCAAATCGTTTACCCCCCAGTGAAAAGTTTGTCTGTGTTTTGGGTTCACCGTCAAGGAAATGGAAGTTCTTGTATTTCACAGGCTGACAGTACTGACACTATCAAATGAGTGAGAGAGGTAAAAAAAAAACCAAACAAACAAAAAAAAAAAACATGGCTCCTTCCTTGGAAGTATCCTTTGCAGGCCTGGAACTGCATTGTGCTGAGATTATTGTTGATATAAATATGTCAAAAGTTTAGTTGAGTTGAAGCAACTTTGGGTTTGTCTTATCAAAATGTGATCTGCAGCCAAGTAAACAGCTGTTTAATCTTGCCCTTGTGTGTATAGCTGCTATACCTGTCTTGTTATTTGCATTCTGTTCATAGAAGCTGTTATGGTTTTATTTTCAAAGTATTACCAGTAAGTGATTATGATACCATTACTTATTGCTGAGATCTGGGAATCCAGTGAAGTCACAACAACATAATTTGATGAGGCAAAACATATGAGTGATCACATAACAGCTTTCAAACAGATTAACAAAGCCATTTAAGAGTAAAACCAAAAGTTAGTGTTCTGATATTGATAATAATCTCTAATTACACAGGCAAGCTACTGTGTGTTCACAATTTCATTTAAGTACATAGCTAAAATTTGAAGGAGGAGGTCAGTTTGTAGACTGTGAGGGATGTTTACAATTGACAGTTTTGTTAATAATGTAATCATCCCACCTCATTTTCTTTTGACAAAGTTTGGTTAACCTGTATTTTGTTTAGAACGTGTATGATCAGTGTTAATGTTCCTTGCTACAGGAGCCTTTACTTTAGCCAGATTGATGTTAATATACCAGTTGGAATGATGGTTGAAACAACTTCCCTTTAACCTTTAAGTCCAAGCAGTGGACAGCTGGTTGACACCAAAGTTTGATAGAGCTTAGTTGCAAGCATACATGACACAGGTATGTAGTGGGAGGAAGTGATCATAAATGCAAGCACAAGGCCTATGGTTTATCAGTCACATGGCACTGTGGCTCCAATAAGCCATTGTCTGCCCTCTTACACATCAGTTATAGCTGTTACAACCAGTGTAGCACAGACATGTAGATTTTCAGCAAGTTCAACAAGTTTGTTCATAAATACTTTCCACCCATAGTGATGTCATGTCTACATGTGATAATGATGTTTTCATCCAAAGAGCACATAAGCCTTAACTAGACACACTGTGTGATTAACATTTACACCTTATTTGTCTGGTATGTCAAGGTCTGGCCACAAAGTATACACTTTCTCTATATTTATCAGTTATGTAAACATTAGTTTTATGATGATTCCAAGATATGATTTTTTTTTTTTTACCATATTCCAAAGAATGTTCATTTTAAATGCATCATTAAAATGCACATTGTTTGTGATAGTTATAATAGATATGAATTTATTACTGTATGTGTGTTTGTGCTTAAATTAGGAAAAAAAAAATGAAAGTACTGTGAGGATTGAATCTGTTGGTCTACTCTGTACTCTGGGAAACTGGGAAACTCACTAAAATTACACTCTTTTCTTTCAGTCTTTTGTGTTGATGAATGGCTGCCTGAATTGCATCTGTTTCCTGGCAAATCAAATCTGTTTGGACATTGAATTTCAAAAGAAGAATGATCCATCAGTGATATATCAACCAGACCTACCTTTTGGTGGGCCATTCTTTGCAGAGAAAAGCTGCTCGATTGCCTGTGTCATTCTGTTTAGAATCATTTCCAAATTTGATGTCAGACAGGACTGTGAAACAGATTTTTGTGCAAACGCATAACTACCACACCCAACAACAACAGTAGTATAGAGGCACAAAACAAATTTTTGTTTAGAATTGGTATTTGCTGACAGAGAAGTAATAAGGAAACAAATGTGATGTTATATACATTAAAATGCTATTGGGGAAATAAAAAATAGTTTGATAATAGTTTGACAAAGCTGATGTGATGCTAAAAGTAAGAAAAGTTCAGCAGTTTAACAATACAGTTCTTCCTAGCTATTACCAAGGCAGTGAGTGTATGAGAGTACTGTAAACATTGTATTTATTTGTGTGTACAGTATGTCAAGTTATTTTGTTATTTTTATGATTTTCTACATTTTTTTTTATTTTTATCTTTGTGTGTGTGTGTGTGTATATACAGTATATATGTGGGAGAGAGAAAAGAGAGAGCATTAGGTTTTTTGACAAGGATGCAAATATAATAAACCTCCTATTCATACTGACAAATACAGTGTAATTTTCCTGACATTTGGCTGCTCGCTACATTTCACATCAGGACACACAGAGGTGGGAGTTTTGACAAGCATGATTCACTTTCCTCCACACATGTATCCTTTAGCATTAAATCAGATCATTTTTCTTGAGCCCACCAGAGATGTAGAAAATCAAATGATATAAATTTTAGGAGGTGGAGACATCACCTATCACTTACTCTTATAATGCATTTCTTATACATTTTTAAATAGCAGCCATTTCACTGAAGCTAGATGATGAATTTTAGGTGACCCTGTTTCCTGAAAGAGAAAAGAAAAAAAAATGATGATGATGATGCAAAAATGATGATAAACATGTCAATGCAATATTTGTTCCTGGTAACTAAAGCATGGTCAATGCTTTGAATGGATAGATTTGTCAAGGGTAGGTGTAGACTCCATATTGCCAGCATTTATGACCACATAGTTTGATTTGCCTGTCATAATTTATGGCCAATGCTGGTGTTCTGTACCAGCGCACAAAATATTGTGGCCTTAATGTAGCGAGGTGGAAAGAACCTGTGTGGAGGTCAGGGTGGTAAATGTGTGTAGAGCTCTTCAGACTTTCATTCCAGAGTTAGTGTCCTGTCACAGACCTGCCATTAACCTTTGCTTTTTTATTAACCTTAGCCACACACCCCCTACCTTAACTATAAAGTAGACTCTAGGAGCAGATAATATGGAAAGTGAGAATTCTGAAAATGAATTGCATTTGGTGTAAAATAACAGGGTTTGGCAGTCAGCATCATTTGGCAAATCAGATTAGTAGTATATGCAGATTTTGTAGCAGACAGGGATCATTTTAGGATGTAGCAACCACAAGAGCAGGTGGACAAAAAGGAAAGTTAGCTGTCTGTACTGATGTTCTGACACATGGTTATCTCTTTCCCAACTCTTCTCTGGTTCCCTTTTCCCCTCTGTGCTGCCTTTGTCCTCTCTTTCCATCCTTCTCTCTCATCTTCTGTCTTCTTTCTCTTTTATCCCCAAACTCCCTTTTCTCTCTAACCTCTGCCCAGGTGAGTAATGTCATATAAGAACAATGGTCTATTGTGTTTTATTGAGTTGCCAACGCCCTGCTCTCCATCTCTCCCTTCTTCTCTCCCTCATTCAGTATGCCCTCATATCTTTCTCTCACTCTTTTCCTTGTCTTGCTCCACCTCATGGACTTTTTTCTCTCTCTGTCCAAGAGATTGTAAGGAAGGATGATAGATGAGATGGCTGGATGTATTGAGTAAATAAATGGAGGGAATAATAGGGAGATGGTGGGAGTGTGTAAGTAGCAGGAAACCATAAAGGAATCAGATGGATGGATAGTTGAATAAAAGGAATAATAAGGAAAGTAGAAGAGAAGGAAATCAAGGAACATGAGGAAAAAAAATGCATGGTTCATACTTAATTGTGGATGAGAAATTAGGATTGAAAGGAGGAAGCAAGTATGGACAGTAAGATGAGAAAAAAACAACAAAAAGAAAATGGAGGATGACAATTCGGCTACAGGGGGATGGACAGAAAGTGAAAAGGTGGATGGACAGAGGAAAGGATAGAGGAATAGACAGAAATGAATGGATATGATGCTGTGAATAATGGCTGGTGAGTGTTAAGGCCTTAATCAATTCTTGATTAATATTAATTCGTTTAGCCCTGGCAGTGGGGCGGGGCTAAACCAACACTTCCTGCTTAGATTGATTAGGGCGAGGGCACCAAGGGCATGCTAACATTGCAGCACACATGCATATTCTCTCTCTCTCTCTCTCTCTCTCTCTCTCTCTCTCTCTCTCTCTCTCTCTCTCTCTCTCTCTCTCTCTCTCTATCTATCACACGCACACACTTGCAGAATCACTCATGCATCCTTTGTGCTGACATTGTGTATGAACTTTCAAGACCTCAGCTTGTGAAGCATCCTGCATCTTAACCTTACAACCACACACAGACACGCATGTAGACACACAGATAGAGGGGGAGAGGGAGCGAGAGAGATGTGACACAGCCTGTTTAAGCAGGACTGTAATTTTACCTTTCTGGTGGTGTAGTCAATTAGTCACATACACATGGGACCATATTTGGTTAGACTTTATTTGTGCACAACATACTATCTAAAAGTAACAGCTGAGAGTTTCTCCAAAACTCAGTAAAGTCAGACTCACTCCTGAGTGGAATTTTATGATGGGTGTTTTGTTTGATTTCCTCTTATTATACATACTATGAATGGACAGTAAAAAATATGAACATAAAGGACAAGAAGTCATACACATACAGATAAAAAAATAAATCTGAAAAATTTCAGGTAAAAGTGATCATTTGTACTTCAAAAAGTTGCATTCTTGTAAATAGCAATGTTCTTAAGAGGGAACAGATTTTGTGATTGATAGTAGTCACACTTTTGTGTGTCTACAACTGTTTTTTCCCTACATCCATCTGTCTTACACTTGCTACTTCTCAGTTTCATTTTACTCTTTCTCCTCTGTATTTGTTCCTCCTTCAGTTTTCCTGATAAAGGACTAGTAGTCACCTTGAAGAAAAGTGACAGACAAGCATGCCCATGCATGTGCGCACACACTCTGATGACCTTGGTGGGCAGTGACAGACAGCATTTGAAGACTTAGGGATGGTTTTGGATTTTACTTCCTTGAGGCTATATTTAATAGGATCCTTTTATTGGGCGGACTGCACCTTTATAGCTTATAGGTCTAACACTGACACAGGGAGACAGATGGACTGGCAGAACAAACAGATAATGCAGTAAGGTAGGCAGGGAAGCCAAGGCGGATCCAGGTAAACAGGCTGACAAACATACCAATATACAGTAATTTGTGAGAATACAAGGGGAATGTACAGAGAGCTCAAGTCAAAGACAAGTTTGCAGGCAGAAAGGCAGACAGAAGGTCAAACTATTTGAGAGCCTTTAGGCCTTATATGAAGTCCTGTGTAGCTTAATAGGAGCACAGTTTTATTAAAGCTGCCAGGTTTAGGGGTAAGATTCCTTTTGTAGGAAAGCCTTTGAGAGAGTTCTGATTTTGGCAGTAGAAAGAGGTCTTTGGGTAAAAGGAAATAAAACATGAATTGAAAGCTCCACTCTCATGAACAACAAAAACTGCTTAGTTAAAGAGATGGTATTTTATGCTGTACCAAGTAGAGAACCATGTAGAGATGGACTGATTAGTGTTCTCTTGGTCCTGTAATACCAGTCAGTCATTGTTTGTTGCTGACCATGTGCATCATTTCATGGCCACAATGTATCCATCTTTTAATGGCTACTTCCAGCATGATAATGCACCATGTCACAAAGAAAAAGTCGTCTCAACCTTTTTTTCATGAACATGACAATGACATTGCCTCCCCAGTCACCAGATCTGAATCTATCAGAACACTTGTGGAATCCGTGCCTTGAACAACTGATGGCCCGGTGTTCCCAGTAAAGTGCTTGGTGAGTGTATATCACCTTTTCAACTTAAATCATAAAGTGGACCAGTGACAGAGACCTTCCATTCCCCTTAACTGACACATTGCAGGATTTGCTTCAATTGTCTGATAAATTTCTGTAGTTACATTTGGTGGAAAATCTCTGGAAAAGAAGAAGTGACAGGAAGTGACTAATTTAACTGGGCACTTGCTAGCATTCCTGCTTGTAGGTTGGGATTTAGCTTTTTCCCTTTACTGAAAAGGGAGCTGCCTCATCATTTGCCTCAACTATTAACCTTTTAGAGAGTGACTTTAGTATAATTGCCCAAGGTCTTTGGGCAGCTTGAAATTATTATTTCTGCACTCTCTGGCAGTAGCCTTTCTTGGTATTGGTGGTATTTTTTTTGTTTTGGGGTATATATAAATTTTGGAGACTGAACTGCCTCGTTGGGTGTGTTTTCTATCCTTGGATGGTACTCAACAACATTACAGTGTAATATCCAAATCAGAAATGTTTTTAAACTACACTGAACTTTTCTCTGTGATGAAGACTTTGTATCATTCTATGCATATTTCTTTCTGTCTGAGATATATATATTTGACACTTTATATGTCTTGGACTGGTATAGGATCTATTGTATTCTCATATAAGTGTGTATATTTCTGCCTGCCTCTGTTTTTCATTGTGACTCTAAGTCATTCTTTTTGCATCTCTATCTGTTTGTTACCTGGCCTTTCCTCCCTTGTAACCTCTTATCAATCTTTTGAATCTCCTTTCAGTGTCATCTCATTCCATTTTATCCTCTGTATTGAGTCTGTCTTCCTTTTTACTCTTGCTCCATCTTTTCCCTTTAGTATCTTTTTTAGGCATTTTATCCTTGCCTTCCCCTGTCTTCTCTCTTGTATTCAATTTATTTTTCCTTTCCACAGCTCAACTTCTTACTGTCTAAGTAGATAAAACTTAAAAAAAATAAATAAATTCATACAACTTTATCTGTTGTAACTTGCAGTTACATGTCTCCTCAAATGCATTATTTTTGAGGGATAAACTGTTGCTGCCATCATGTGGCCATTAAAACTAAATGAGATAAATGAGACATTGTCAGCTGCTGACATCTTCTGCTGATACTCTGCTAATAAATTTCTCAATTAGTCATTTTGTTTTTAAGAGAAAAATATTAAAAATACACTTTATAATTTCCCATAGCCCAAGTTGCTGTCCTCAAATAACAAACAGTCCAAAACCCAAAGGTACAATGTTTACTACCATATGTGACAAAATCGATACATTTTCAAAGAATGGATCCTGCACGTTTGGCATTTTTGCTTATCAACATAGTTGCCAATAAATTTTCTGCCAATTACAAAAGTCAGTTAATTAACTCCTGTGGCTCTGCATGCTTGCTATATTATTTACTGGTTAGCTATATTAGCCAAATAACAAAGCAAAAAAGAAAAGGAAAATGAAACAGAAAAAAAAGAATTTTGCATGCTGCATATTAGTAATGATGAAAGATAAGATTCCAACACAAAGGTCAAGTAAAGTGATATTAGGGCTAAAGGAAAACTCACATCCTTTTTTGGCAACTGCAATCAATAGCATATATGTTATTACATATATGTTGTAGCCTGGATGTAGCTGAGCAGCCTCAAGGCTCAGTGTTAATTAATAAATTTCCCTAGAAGTCAAAGTCATCTCTTAAGTATTTCCTGTGGCGCAATGACCAACACACTGACCAATACACATTTAAAAAAATGAATATTACATGTACAGAACAGACATTATACATTGTATGTCATTGCCCTATTGTAGTGTAAATGTTCTACCTTGAACTTAAAATGAAAAGGTACCCTGTAGAGTGTGTGTGTGTTTACATTCAGTGTTACTCACTACAACACACTAGGCCCAACAAACATGCTGAATGTGTTTCCTTACTCATTAATAGTATAAGATGTATTTCCCAGTCCTAGTCAGGAGTGTCTGTGTGAGTGTGTCTGTAAGTGTGTGTGTGTGTCTTGCTGTAACTGTTTGGGTTTTCTAGTCCACAGGAAGTGATAAGGTGGGAGAACATGTCTGGTCCAATCAAGGCTGGTATTCCTCAGTGCACAACCATTTTTTAAAGCTAACTAATAGCAGCCTGTTGGCCCTATAAATCACCAGAACACAGATAAAAATGAAACCATCAGCAAGATGGAGAGGAGAGCACTGTGCCAGGACATCATTTTAATACAGTTGTATGTGTGTGTTTGCGCATGTGGATCTGTATGTGTGCCACTGGAGGGTAAAAAAAGGCTATGGAGGGGAAAGAAAAATATGGGAGAATTTCTCCTTATGTTTATGTGTGTCTTTGAATGTGAACATGTGTCTTTGAATGTGAAAATGTGTCACTCCATGTGTGTCTCTGTGGGGGTGTGTGTGTCTAATGATGCATGGCTGAGCCCCGCCATGTCTCTTTTTTTGCCTTATCTGTCTCTCTGCCAGAAACACATGATCAGACCTGATGCTTCTTTTATTTGAACAACACCCGTTGGCCATTCAGTTTTATTCTCCTGGAGAGTAACATTCTTACCAGAGTTACCTGAATCCATTTTTTTCTCAGTGGGGCAGGTTTGCTTTAGAAACAGTAAACAGGCAATGTGACAAAATACTACAAATGAGCTACATGCTACATGGATGGCTATGATTTTTACTAGATTTGTATTCTGCTCAAACTATGAGGATTGTGACATCAGATTGGCTGTTTTTATACAAGAGTTTAAAAAAAATCAAAATTATTAGTTGTTACTAGTTAGGAGCTAATCCATTAGGAATGTGTGGTTATATAGTTGTTCCACTTGTGAAATTTGAAAGAGATGTTTGGATAGATAGAGGATAGATGTACAAGGTCCAAATGAAGCACAGCATTATAGTGGCTGTTTATCTCTGTAAATGATTGTTGATAAAATCTGAATTTGTGCAGTGGAGGCTGGTTTACAGTCTGTAGACAGTAGCTGTAGTCAACAAGCCAGCAATAAACATGGATAGAATTTCTAAATTTAGAGGTTAAGAGTCTATCAAATCAAATCAGCAGCTCTGTTTGATGTTTCCCTCAGGATTTTTTTTCAGTTGCACTGTACGCATTGTGCACTAGACCTGTATTTATGCGCTTTGGTGGAGGAATAGCTCAAAACAACCACAGAATTGTTTCAGATAGTTATTCATGTTCACCCTGTCATGTATGTTAATTTAGTGGGAGCTTTTGACACTCTGAAGGGCTCTGCTACATAACTGTGGCAATAAATGTTGAGAAAATTAAATGCCTCAAAACTGAAAATTACCTAGACTGTTTTTAATGAACATACAAAAGAGATAATACAAACTTAATGAGACAGTCTCAGACTCATGTAAATTCAAATATAATTTGTGTGCAGGACAAAGTTGCACCAGCTTAGGGTGTATCTTTTTGAAGTTTTTGAAGTTTAAAGAGGCAAAATAAAAAATGGTACTTGTACCACATTTGAGAAATGAAACGTAACATAGCATAGCCCTCAGCACCCTGTTAACATCCAAATGATTCCAAAGTGGCAACTCATTTATTTAAACATTGTTCATGCAAGTAAAACAAACATTTCTTCTTTATTGATTCTCCTGTGACCAGATGACCCCTCAGAGTTTCAAAGTAATTTAAATTTCCTTTTGATCCATTTGATTGTATTTTTGCATCCACTTGGTTCCTTTTTTTGATTTCCCATTTTCCACACTATCTATTCTTAGTCAAGTCAACATCATAGTGGTGTTATGAATAGTGGTACAAATGTATTTAAGACCAGCACTGCTGCTTTTCCAAATACAAGCTGCTCTCCTAGATTGCAAGATTTAATTCAGGTGAAGTTTTGTAGACAGTTTAATACCGTGAGGAAGATAAGAAACTTTGATATGTGAGATGAGATAGTTTGTCCCTCAAGCCTTCCATCCTCAACATAAATAATCTCCTATCATTTTGAGATTAAATTCAAATCCCCAGGTATTCAGCAAGGAAGTTTGCACTGATTCTTTGGTTCAGTTCAACTTTGTATGCAGTCACAGTTTGTTGAATTAATGAGAGAAATTCATTCATTCAGCAGGTTAAATATTGATTCATTGAGTTCGTGTGTTGTTTGGTGTCAAGCAGGCAGGCCAACATTTCCATTAGAAAATTAGTTAAGTTGTTTATAAGAGTCCAGTACAATTGAGTTCATTAGCAACATATTGTATGTAGGCTTGTACGTGGGTTTCCTGCTAGGTGTCTTTAAATCCCTCTGGTAATGTCACAGACAAATGTCTAAAAAAAATATATATAATAAGGTCTGTAATGTGATTACAGTGTGGTTTCATGGAAACCATGGGGATTATGTGTGTGGTTAAATATCCTTTCATTGCTTACTAGGGACAGGCAAAGCATTAGCAGTAAATATGTTTATTAACTGGATACCTCTGAAGCTTATATAGCTACAGTGTAGCGCCACCAAAGGAGTCATCAACACACACAACACACACAGGCACACACACACTGTTGACAATAAGAAAAGATTAACAATTAAAGAATCCATATGCTGACCTGACACCGAGCACCCTACACCTAACCTAACACCTACGTCCTGCTATAACCAGAAAATAACTCCCTTTAGGATGCAAAGAACATGGAATTGTTCTTGCTTTGGAGGGTTTTCTTCATGTCTCTGTTCCTGTGGAACTCTCTAAAAGCTGTCACACAAGGCAGGTGGTCTCAGACTTTCATATCTGTTGTTATTTCATGGAGGCTGTCAGAGGGATTGACTTTATAACTGCCAATCGCACCAGACTCCCCACAACAACAACATGTAGCAACAATTATCAAAATCTCAAATTAACAAAGGATTGTGTCATATGGTGAGTGATTATAAACCACAAAGACATTGGACTGTTCTGCCAAGAACAACAGCCAGAGAGAGCAAGAAAGAGAGAGAGCTCAGAAAAAATCTAGCAAATTAATGAAACAGGTGACACGTGAAGAGAAAATATGATGAACATTGCCAGGCATTATCTACAGCAGTTTCTCAGAAGTAAACATCTGGCGATGTTGGTGATAAAACACACTGTTCATGAAACTTTTAATATTAAAATGCATTTTTAGAAAAGGGAAAGGGGATCAAATACATTTTGGGGCACATTGTCAGCATTCATCACCACAAACCGTAACATTAATTATTAGATGCATCCAGTGGCAGTGTAATTCACACCTAGGCCTTCACTGGTGTCCCACCTGAATTAACCCACCTCTTAATACTATCATTATGATGTCACCGGTATAGAAACCATCAACAACATACAGAAACGCAGTATAATAGAACTTTGCATCACAGACAGGCATGTTATGTAGCCAGAATAAATGCCATTACTAAAGCAAGGCTATCAAATCCCAATTAATCCAATAGGTCTCCAAACACAGCAGCCACAGCTGTGCCACTCACAGTCATCTCCAGCAGAAGCATCAATATTAACTAATAAAATGACAAAAATGTAAAGGATAAAATATAGGTAAAATGCATTTTACTCACTGAAACTGCTGATTATATTTAAATTAGATTAGATTAGATTAAAATTAGATTAACTGCCTCTGTTGAGCAGAAATTCTCAGCCCTACAACAGAGGCACTGAACTCCTCCTTCCTTCAGCCATTGTGGGTTGAAATAACAGCTATTAAACCTATACTGACATGTTTTAGCTTGTGCTAGTAGCTATAGATGCGGTTTGCTAGCTCTGACCAGTACGCTCTCTGGCCATCCAATCAAATGACATGAAAATGTTGATGTTGGGGTAGGTCTGCTAGATGGCCCCTGGTCTCGCCAACTCAAAATCTGATTAGTTAAAGAGTCCACGAGGCAACAATTTCATCACCATTTATTTTAAATTACAGGGGTCTGCACTGTTGATTCTTAAGGCCTCAAGGCAGAGTTCTGTTAACTTAGCAACTTAGCTTCTGTCTTCCTGTCTGCCAAAAGAAAAATATTATCTGACATACACACACACACACACAAGGTTTCTAATATTTCTAGTGTAACAGTCAGTTATCTGAAGTTCTCCAGACAGATTATCTATCAGATCTATATCTCCATCTGAAGGCTATTTTACGAGTGAAGCCCCTTTCACAGGGTCAGCTTGTGATATTTCCTAGCAATAACTTTGAAAAATGGAACACTGAAGACCAGTGTTTCAACCAAGAGGTACCAATAGAAAAATACACACGAATTACTAAATTATTCAAAGCTACTGTATGTAAGTGCTGGAAATGAAGCTAGCGCCAGTGTGAGGCTTGGCAACACACCGTTGCACTCTTCCCTCCCCTCCCTCTCCCTGCTCCATTATTCTCCAGGAATCAGAAGCTTGTTAGGCTGTGAGTCAGCTGTAGTGACGTCTTTCAACAGCTAATACTAGCTTGCAAGCTCCATGCTAAAGGAGTAGTAGACCAGAGGCATGTTTGTGTATTTATTGACTGACAGCCATGAGCTTACACCCCTGACTTTGGCCTTCTCTGATTGGTTGGGAGGGTGAGGCTGGTAAAAGTATTCTCTGAAAGTCAGTGGCTGTATTCAGCCAAACATCTCTTGTGAGGGAACAACCTCCACTCTGTGACACCACTCTAATGGAAGAGTATTAAAGGGACAGGCACTGACTGAATTAAGAATATGCTGAATATGCTGATTGGAGCCTGACATGGGTAATGTGTCCTTTCTGGTTGAATTTTTAGACTAGCTTCAAGAACATTCCACAGTGATTTTAATAATAATTTTGTGTCTTGGGCAGACAAAAAATGTACCACAGAGGCAAAGAATAATGTTTTAAATTAAACGCTTTATGTCTGTCAACGCATACATTCTGGTGTTGATCGAAGATTAGTTGAGAGAGATTGTGTTGGTGTCAATGTGACTCACACTCCAATTGTTAGAAGTTAAACTCATTTCTCAAATACAGACACACGGCATACAATTTACAGCTGTAATTCTTTAAAATGAGTCTGATTCCACCTTTTACAGAAAATGCCACCTAGTATGACAAAATTACTGCTGCAGTAAAAGTGAAGCACATTAAAAGTTTTGAGTCATCAAGGCTTTTCACACACTGCATGGATGAGGACAAAATTATGTATGTTTCTGATAGAGAAAGTTATTGCCCTGGGAGCTTTTTTTTTTTTTTTTTCAAAATAGAAGTTTGGTTTTTTATTGAGAACCTAATGATGTTAGTTAATTTCTCTGCACTTCTGATAAATGGTAGGAGGAAATCAGTAATGTAACATTTTTCTTCTTGTCTCTTCACTGTGGACTTATACTTCATCTATGTTGTTTCCTTTCTTGCTTATTCCTTCTGTTTCATGTTATATCTCTTCGGGGTTTCCACAGAGAAGGTGGAAGTTAAGCATACAGCCATACAGAAATGCTGTAACCATTACAAAATTCTCACTTTATTGGTTTTCTTTACTTAATGAACTAAAGTTTGGCTCTGTCCCCAGGAGGAACTGTTTCTGTTTTTTGCTAATCTTTTAACACACCACATTTCAGTGTAATGTAAGTGGCACTAACCGTTGGCTACCAGCTAGCAAAAGTTGTGGAACTTAAAGTTATCTTTTTAATTTGTCTTTTCACATGTTCTGGGGTGAATTTCAGTTTTTTGTAATTTTGAACCAAAAAAAAAGGGGGTAAAAAACATGAGGCTATGATGCCTCTCGACATTAAGCTCGGCCATCATCTCCATGGCAACAGTTCTCCTCATCACTACAGCGATGGATAAACCTTTTATCTTTTATACATGGATCAAAAGAGGAGAGATGGCATACCGTAAGAAGAAATTGAAATGAAAATAATGATAGGCTAGAGCTGTTTTGATAGAGGAAATTGGGGTTAATGAGAGTGCAGATTATCTCCCTCTCCTCGGAACGGTACTGGTAAATGGTTTATTTACCCCAGAGAGCTGGGACATACATGTGTAGAGACACACACACACACACACACACACAGACACACACACGTACATGTAATGCAGGGTCTGTAGATAATGAGGCCTTGTGCCAAAAATGCTTTGGAAAAATTATAACATGGCTATGACATTATATGAGAGTGTAAAAAATGCAGCTGACAATTAGGAGTTTGCTCTTGTGCATCACCCTGTTGACATTTTTGTTGTGTAGTCACGTGAATGTAACAACTGTCTCCTGTGGACCACTGTAGGAAATTCATGGGATGCTTAGACTGGGGTTTTCTTTATGGTGTGTTCAACAAAGAGTGAAAAAAAAAACCCAGCAACAACAGAAACCACAGCATAGAGTGCAGAATGTGTTGGCAGCTCCCAAATAGCAGTAATCGCAGGTTCCAAGAAAACCGTATTGAAGTAACGGAGAAAAATACCAACTATTTTTCTTGCCAGCATCATGAGTTTTCCCCAGCAGTTTCAAATATAGCAAGGAAAGCACCTGACAACATACTGAAACTACTGTTTAGATTAATGTGATGACATGCAAAAGGCTACCTGTGTCTAGCTCTGAATAAGGCAGATCTGGAAAAGCCTTAAGTATACCTGCAACTGGTAAAATGTTGCTTATATCTATCAATGGTATAAGGTATAAATATTCATAAAAGGTGATGCACAATAGTCTGGTTTATCTTTGTATCCTTCTTGTTTTACCACTTTTAAAATGGCTATATAGAAGTATTTTTAGGTCAAACCATTCAAAAATAAACGAAAGTTTTGAACAGAATTTGAAGAAATAACAGTTTTGACATGTGATGTGACAGTGATATTCACTGAGGTTAGCATACGAACCAGCTTTCAATGAAAAGTCCCATCTTGTAATACCACTTTGTACCTCAGGACGTGATACTGAGTCACTGTAGCATCCACTCTGCCCTCAGTCCACCATGACAGGATGACTAAGTGACTAAGTAGTAACTGCGAGTAGGTCATTAATCTGTGTTGTAGTCATCCTCCCTTGGTGTAACAGAACTGCCCACCAGTTACATAATCAGACTGCAAGGTAAATCTGTGTGAAAAACACTACTCCCCAGTCCTTGGCTCACTACAACAACTGCCCTTTGCTGAGGTTTAGATTTATTTAAGATAAGACGTGAACATATGCCCGATGGCCAGTTCTATTATGACAAAGGAGAAGGGGAGTAGGGAGGATTGTGGTGGAAACCCCAACTTTTTAGTAAAATCCCACCCATTGTTGGTAATAAGTCAAGAGCCAGTTCTTACACATAGTCCCATTAAAGCCAATATTAGTATTGTTCAGAACTAGTAATTTGGATGGGAATGTGTAATTAGAATGTATCCCCGCCCCTTAACTGTCCTTAATTTGCCACATTTTCCCCTCCCTTAGACTTAGTTTGAAGTTTTGATGGGTGGTAAATTTTTCTTAAAATGAGGGCGAAGACCGTTAGTGGTGTTCTTTGACTGGCAGGTGCCACTGAACATTGTGGGCTGTTATTAACATCCAGTCTGTTATGCCAGACTGTAAGAGGGTGCCATCACAGCTGACTGCAGAAAGTGCACACATTTTAACACACACACATATGACTGACACCTGGAATGAGTGTGTGTCACTTCAGAGACTAAAGAACCCTCAGATCATTATAATGAAGCAACGCACACACAGTGCAGCATACTCTGTTAAATAAATCTGTGCAAGTAAATGCACTAAAGTCATCAGATGCAAACATTGAGTGCACACACCCACACAATCAAGGATGTAAGGAAGAATGTGGGTCCACGCTCACATACAATGTTAATTTAGACACACCCTTTGAAAGATTGCAGGGGTATATTATACATGCGTATTGATGTGAACATAAGTCACAATTTTAATTAGATTCCAAGCAGGTCTTTGAAATGGCAACCCATGAGGAAGCTATTGATTTGCCAATCTGTATGCATGGCTTCTATATAGGCGATGAGTTTCTAATGCAGACACACCGAATAAAATATACACGTTTGTCTAAGTAAATGGCATGACAAGCCAGGCACTGCATTGAAAACAGGATTCATCATAATATTTCAGTTTGTTTCTCTACAGCTCATTATTTTGACTTTGTATTGTTCTGACTGACTGCTTTTATGGATATACGGCATCAAAAATAGAGTACCAAGAGTTGCATCTTTTGCTTGTTCACATACAAAAAAATTACATTTGAATTTTTTGAAATGTATCGACAGTAGAAAGGTCATCTAGTCCTTTTCTGAACCCAGTCTGTTTATAGTACAAAACAAAGACTATGAAGTAAATTGTGACGTTTATGTTTTCCAATAATAATGGTAATAATAAGCTTACTATTTTTCACTATCACTACATCCAAAATTCTGTTCTCTGACCCTTGGCTGGATTCCACTGAGTTATTCATTTAAAATGTAATGTAATGTCAGTGTATCTCTGTGATGTGACATAGATTCTAAAATGCTGGATTTGCCTTCTTAAAGGGGATTTACTCGATCAGGCTTTTCTTATGAGTCCATATCAAACATTGACAAAATTTGTTTCCACCCCCTCAGCAGTTGCATTGTGTACCTGTGAGCTGTATGTAGGTTACAGGAACAAGAAGGTAAATAAAGCGTAGTGACTCTGATGAAGTGAGTGGTATATTAATATTAATATCTTATCTTGTACAGTAATCTGATACGGCAGCGATTAGAATTTCTTAACGTGGTTCAAAGTTAGAACACGTTGTGGTGTAATTAAAATATTTCCCTCTTTACAGTTTTTGTAAATTTGATGCTTGAAGATCCATAATTGAACCAAGTTCAGACAGAAATTTTAAGGCACTTTGACTCACTACAGGAGGTACAGAGTGCTTGTTTTGCAGCTGGTGCACATGCATAATTGGATTCAGCACATTAATGAGTGTACCTGCTGAGTTGGGTAAAACAACATGAAAACTAATACACATGTAAAAACCTTAACAATTGGGGCCCTATCTTACGCCTAGCACAATGCGGCACTGAATGCAACCCAAGTGTCTTTGCTAGCTTCAGACTAATGCAGCTGTCATTTTCCTATTGAGAGTCAACATTGTCTAAATAGCAAATGCAGTTGCACTTATCTGAGTGCCAGTGGGTGTGTGGGTCTTAAAATGAGGTGTGGTCAGGTGCAGTGTTGGCACATTGCTGTCTTGAGGCAGCAGAAAGCAGTTGAGCAATGAAAATCTGGTCTGAAGTCAATGTTGCTGGTAAATCCGCCATTATAATATATAATCTGCTAGGTGTAGGGTCTGCCTGGTTAAAGGGAATGGGTGATGGCCTTCTGATTGCCATGCACCTGGCGTTGCAGCCTTTTTCTTCCACTGTTAAACAAGAAAGTGGATTTGGACATGTCCTAAAAGCATTTGCTGCAATTACTTTTTTTGTCTCTGGCACTGGAAGGTCTCTAATCAAGGCTAGCTGATGGGTCCTCCTTATCCCAGCAGCATTAACTGCAAATAGTTAATATGGCCATGCACTAATTAATGACATTTATTATAAATGCTTAATTTAAGTAGTTTGTTTTATATCTGAGCTTTTGACACCTTACTCAGCTGTATGACTGTAAACTTCAGTAAAATGACAAGTCAGAGACACACCTCTAATCTGGCTGTCACACTGAGACAAAGCCCTGACCTGCTCACCTGATGGTGAAGTAGACCCAGACTTTGTGGACACATAAATCTGCGTAGATAAGGGCATCGCAACTGTGCTGATTGTCGCTGACACCTTATTCGTCACAGTCCTTAGCAGGCTAACCTTTTAGAATGCAGTCTTATTGATAGACTGGCACTCAATAGCGTAACAGCTACATCCGTTTCCATTCAGACACAAGCTAGATAACATTCTTTGGAATCAATATGTATGTGTAAGACAGGAAACATTAGTGCAAATGTTATTATGATAAACTTGTTCTGTACTGAAGTTTTAGATCTGAATTCACATCAGTGGTTTACAATGTATATGTATAAATCTGTCTGTTTCTGTCATCTTTAATCATCCATCTTGAAGTCAGACTTAAGTGACTGTGAGATGTAAATCATTAATTTGACCTGAGTAACAGCACTTCAGCTCTGGCTTTCTGTCATTCAGCCTGGCTCTTATGTTGATAAGTTGATAAGTTGATGAGAATAACACCACATTCATAAGTAACACTACAGTCTGACATAATTGCAATTATAGAGGATCTTGAGTGAACTTGTACCTATAGAAGTGGATGAATTATCCTGCTTGTTAGATTTTAGCATCTAGGTGATAATTTGTTTTTCTTCTGCTCGCTACCTATTGAAGCATCTTCTTGTTTTGAAACAACTGACCTTTCTCTTAATAAGCTGTGTGTGAATGTGTATTTGTGTGCGAGTAACAGCGTATGACCCATACACGTGTGCAAAGAGTTATGTTTACATCCTAAAATTTTCCTGCTGATTTTGTTTTACAACTAAAATGTCAAGTGAAACAAACTCTAACTACAAATTAAAAATTGACTATATTAACTGCTGTGTGAGTCTACATTTTTAGTTTGTTTATACACTGTGACCAAATGTTTAAACTGCATTCTCTTGGAAATTTAATTGTAGTAGTTTGAACAATGGCAGATTTGAACAAGCTGTGTCTCCACCCATGATCAGTGACTTTAAATAAGTCAGATTTCACTTCCCATATAATACAAACCATTGATGCATTCACTCAGCATCCTTCTTTGCTGGTGCTAGAGGAGATATGTCTTGATAAATAAGCAAAGAGTGAGATGGACTAAAAGAGAGGTGTAGCAAGAGATAAACAAAATTAATGCAGAAAAAGAGAGGAGGAATGAGATGTTTGAAAAAACTGGGTTTACAGAATAAGGCGAGGAGACAGAAAATAAACAAAGGAGAGGGGTGAAGTGGGTATAGCTATTAAAGTGAGAAGAAAATGCAGGAGGGAAAGTCAGTTCCAGTGTTCAGACAAGGGCAGAGGATGAGCGAGCTGCAGAAAAGTGCTGAGAACAAATGAGAAAGGAGCAAGTAGGGAAAATCAGCAATAAAAGAGGAGTGCAGAAAAGAGCTGAAGAATGTCTTGTCAATGAAAAACAGCAGAATGGAATACAAATAGACAAAAATAGTGTTGCAAGCATAACAGTGTATCAGCAGAGAGGAACAGAGGGAGCGGACTGCAGTAGTATTTGTAGGATTGGCTCGTTTCTTTTTTTTGCACTCTACAAAGGCATAAAACTGCACTTTGCAACCACAGCCTCAAGTGATATTTAGACAGAGAGAAGAATTGGGAACTTTGATGAATGTATTTGACCAGAAATTATGTGACACTTGCCAAATTGAACTTTTGAATGTTTAAATATTGCGATTGCGATTTGACTTGCGATATAATTTTGAAAGTCAAGCTTCATCCAGGATTCACTATATACATGTAAGATGTGATAGAGCATTACCATTTAAGATAACATTGAAATATTAACTGCTGTGTACCAAGGATGAGAATGTAAATATAAGAATTTAAAATGTATTTATTCTAACAATAAATGAACCATTGAACAATTCTCACAAAACAAACCGTAGCATTACGTTTGCTTGCCTTCTTTGCAGTAACTTTACATCGGTCATGCTGCTGCCTGTGGTGATTTTTCAAATGCCGATACACTGAGGGGGAATGACAGCAGTTTGACAGGCACACAGACAGCTGGTAGAGACAGACACAGCTGATGAAAATTCTACAGGATTCGTCCCAGTATAAAATACAAATGCAAGCCTAACTTAATGTTAGCTAGTTCATTCTACCATTTTCTCTCCTTTTCTCTGCTTTCAGCAGCAATAATTTTCCTGTGGCAGGCCGTCGCTACAAAATACGTATAGCAGAAACACTGCAGACTTGTTGGCGTCTTGGTCACATCCCTTGATCTTGCTGGCCTCTTGTCAGTCAGTTTTAACTCATCATAACACTGGTAGTTTCAGCTTTAGCTGTGTGTGTTCTCAGGATGGGCATGCAGGTAGAACATGACACCGGAGCGGAGAGAATTGGAGTGACTCACACTGCCTGCATCATGCTGTCGCTCTGCCTCCATTTTCATCAAGTATCAAACTCCACAGTTAGTTTTGTTGTTTGGTCATTTCAAGACCAGATGTGGTTGTAAAGTTTACAGCCTGTAGCTCTGTTACTTCTGCAGTGCTCTGTGTGTGAACTGAGGCAGTTAAAAAAAGTGTAACGACGCGTCCACTCACTGACTGTCTGTTGTAAAAATAATTGCAGTCTTTGAGATCTGCAAATCGCATTAGTTCAAATCGTGATTGTGGTTTGATTTCGATAAATTGTTCAGCCCTACCAGTGTTATTTGTCAGATTTTGTTTGGCTTTTTAAGTTTGTCTATACAGTGCATCATGCATTTGTATCAACTGTTGATTGCCATGGTATTTGTTGTAACTTAAGATGATTACAAAATATATATTAAATTGTTTTTTTTTTTCTTTACAGTTCCTTTTAAAGAGTGTAGCTCAGTTTGCAGCTCAGTATATTTGCAGCATTTGGATACTAAAATATAATACTTCACATCTGTGGAGACTCTCAGTTGCTCAGGTGTTATTCAAGAAGGGTTAAATCAAGGTCGGCTGGACTTGGTTGTAGACTTGAAGACGTTTCACCTCTCATCTGTTCTATAGAATTGAAGATGCTTCTTGGTTGAGAGGTGAAATGTCTTCTTCTTCTAAGTATCTACAGCTAAGTCCAGTTGCTCTTGATTCAACCCATCCTGAATAATATCACATCCCACGCTCTCTAGCCTCAGATGGCGAATACTAATTACCTTGATAAGAGAGCTGAAGTACAGGTATGTAGGCAGGTAGGCAGATAATATATATGTTTAAATTTTAAGTGCTGTGGCAGTGAAGGAGCGATCCTGTGTGTGTTTGCATAAATCACAAAGTCAAAAGTATGCTTCCCATAATAACAAGAGAAGAGGCGTTCAGAGGTGTGTGTAAGCAACTGTATTGCATGACCTTAAAATTGCCATTCACTCATCCCAGAGCAACCAGTTCTTTGTTTTACTGTGCTGCTTTGTAGGCACACCAGGGGTTAATGTGTGTATTCAGGTCTGTGTGCATAGATGTATTTGTACAGTGTGGCTCAGTATCAAACAGTATATAATTATAGTATATATGCTGATATGGACAACCTGTAATCTAAGGCTGTCATAGCTGATGCATAGTATATGCAAAAACATACACTACAAACATGTATACTTTATAGCTGGCTTCTTTTTTCAGTTTTGATAGATGGTATTTTATTTCTTTAGGGGGGAGCCACACACATGTTTCATCTGGTACGAGAGTGTATTATGCTACAAGAAATCATAATGGAGAAAAATAAATGTTTTATATCTGTCAGTTCTGCCTAACTATTCCACTCTTTTACAGTGTTTCAACTCCAAGTCTTTATGAGTTATCCCAGGGTGGAAATATTGTGAAATAGTTGAATAAATACACAAGAGCAGGGGAAGCTGTGAATGATGTTCTTCTTTTCCTTGATACCTTTGTGAACTGGCAAGTTTTCACAGCCTAAGGGCCCATGAGACCCTGAGGACACATATGAAACCCACCGTTACATTTCATTAATACAATGCAGTCAATTACCATTTAGTTTTAGTCATTTAGTCAGTTTGGGAATATATTATCCTCATTTTTAGAAAATGTTTAAATGCTTTAATGTTCAAATTATTTCTTCTCATAGTGTCTGTTTCTACAGCACTTGTTTACACCCTCTGTCTGTATGTTAAAGAATTACAAAATGGATGTACATCCAAATGATAGTCTAAAAGTCTGTTTTCACCATGATAAAGTGATTCTGTTGTACAATGATCTCACAGAAATGGCCTATTTGAGCAGGTGTTATATTGCTGAGTTGTAAGCGCTTTGGCAAGAAATTAGCTTTTTTTTCCTGTAGGATACTGGCTCAAGTCCCCGTGTTGGAAATGCCCTTCCTTCTTATGTGTCCTTGAGCAAGACACTGAACCTTCACTTCCAAAAGGCTCCCCTGTGTTTTTCCAACTCCCTGAGGTGCAAGGAAGGAAAAAGCCAATTTCTCTGTAGTTTTCATTTAAGCCTTGTTATACCAGCCAAAAACAAGTGATAAACAGAGGAGGAAAAGATATTTTATATTCCTCTGTTTCCTGAGGTCCACCATCCCCAGGCTGTATTTTGGTGTTTGACTACTTGCTTCAACACATTTTGTGCTGGTAATTTAAAAAAAAAGGTGTTGTATAGTGTTATTGTGATAACATTTGTGGGACGCATCTTTTTGGTGATGCATTGTTGTGATGTTGGGAAATTGGCAGACTTTTTTTAGCCGGTTATATTGCATGCCAAGGTAATGTACCTTATTAAGATTAAGATGTGAGATAAAGTGAGCCTTAATAATTAGTCACTGACATTCAGACCCATTGACTGTAAAATATACACACACCGTCACAGTTTACAAACATACCAGATATGCTTTACAAGGTGTCAGATGCTGCCAGGTGTCATTAAAAACCTGTTTAGCAACACAGATGTTCTCTGGTGTACCAGTACATCCTGGGAAAAACTTCAGGGACTTTCATGCCCTTAACCAGGGCTGTCAGGCATCACATGTGTCCTGGTTGTGTACCACAATTAAGAAGTACTGTCAATCAAATGCTTAATGTCACAGAAGACTGGGCTTAGACTTAAAGCCTGGAAGCACTTGCGGAAGCGGTGGATTTGTAGTATGTCGGGTTAGGGTTAGGATTTGTCTGATCTATCTATCAGAGTCAGTTCCTCTGCTTCAACAACTGATTAATACTCTGACTCAGTCTACTGAATCACTTCACCTCACCGCCTCAAAGTTTTTACTGCAATTGCATCTCACTGGCCCAGATGGTTGCACATCTTTGATGCAAAGTTGTGTGTCCTTGGTCAGTGTTCCTTTGCTTTCTCTAGCTTAAGTTACATTGCTTTAATATGTCAAACTGCCTTGACGCACATGCATATATCTGTCCACTTTCAGCTCCCAAGATGAAAAGAATTGTTTTCTATGCAAATTCAAAGGACATTAAGTCAACTGATCTTGATGTTATATTTCGTTCCTCCGTCCTCCATTTCTTTTTGTGTTTCTTTTCCTCTTTCTTGCTTGTCACGTTAGGTCCCTCGCCATTTGGAAACAATATTAATTTGCCACTTGAAGTCCTTCAGGACGCTGTTCTGTTTTCCTGCTAATTTGTTGCTCTCAATGTCCCCCACCAAATTCTCTCTTTCCATTCTCAGTTCGTTTCTCTCCGTCGCTCTATCAATGTGCAATTCTCTGTTTTTTTTTTTCTTTCTCACCTGCTGCCTCTCCCTCTCCATCTTCCTCCATATACTCTCATGAGGTTCTGTCTCCACCGACTTCTCACCTCCATCCCTGTTCCTTTCTCAAGTTGATCAACATCCTTTTCTCTGCACTTCCTCCTTTTTAAAATTCTTCTCCCATTGTACTCACTCCTCTTGAAACTTGTTTTGTGTATCTTTAACTGTATATATTCACAAATAGGAAGTAATTATGACACATGGTCACAAGATTTAACGTATATATCAATGATATTTGGTTATAGTTGGTAACAATATGCTTTCATCAGAGGTGATTTGCAGAATGCACCTTGAATTCTTTGACACTCTTGCCTGCCCTGTTAATGTGGCCTCTGTCGATTTCTTCTCTCTCACTTCTTTCTCTCACCTCAGCGGTCTTCCTTTATTTGTCTTCTAATTCTTTACTTATGTTTCTGCTCATTTGTTGCATAATTTTTAAAGAAATTTCTACAACATAAAGGCCTATCTGAAAAACAGTTTCCTAAACTGTTGCCTTTAAAACCTCTTCTTAGATAAACCAACTGTACTACAACAGTTGAGTGAGAAAACTTATTTTTTTGTATTTTGTTTTGTTTCATATTTATATTAAACCTATTCCTTTTCCAGTCTTTCTTCTTAAGTTTTTACATGTTAATTGAAAATACACATCTCTTTGCTTTTTCACAGCTGTTCTCCTTCCTTCCTTCTTTTATTTTCTCTCTTCATGTGAACTCTTTCTTAAAACACTAAGAATGAATAGAAACACAAAAGCACACACACTTAATCGCTATCTACATTTTTTTTACTCCACAAGATTAATGTTTTTGTTTTAGTGACATTTTGGTGCTCAGCTCTCACTGCTGAGTACAGCATCAGTATCACAGTATCACTGTCTAATGTCTATGTCTGCCAAGAAGTCTGAGCAGCATCAGCATACTGTGGTCATAAACACAAGTCTCAAGTTGAAGAGAGTTAAAGAAGACAAGTGTCAGAGAACTGCACAAAAGATCCAAAGGGCCACACATCTGGAGTTGAGATGAGGGCTGCAAGAAATTAGAGAGCAGAATAAGATATCTTGCAGGCAGAATTGAAGCTGTGTCACAGCAGGCTGGTGAAAGTGGTGAACCAATACTGTACTTTTCTCATTCTCCTACTCTGATATCACTAAAGAAAAGAAGAAGCACTGCTGAGTCCAGAGAAACAGTGGGAGAGATGAAGGACAGCAGTGTGGCACCAAGGGTCCCTTCATGTTGGGACATGACATAGAAGACTTGTACTTCTTCACTTAGGTAGTTTACAATGTGTCTCCCAGCCTATTTTACTTTTATACATGAGACAAGGCAGGAAAATCAACCATATGTTCTAAGCATGGAACCCTGGAGCTTACACTGAGCTGCTGCCTCGGGGCTGTAGAACAGAAATGATACAGATGACAGGCATGTTTGTCCCTTGAGGGATTTAGCAGAAGCCATCCACTCAGGTATGAATGGGAAAAATTGGTAGTGTTCCTCAAAACAAACCTTTATCCTTTACCTTCATCACCAGGGATAAAATGATGCATTTGCAGCTGGTCCATATCCAAGGTGAGGTGAGCTGGAAGAGACTGGTGCATGCTGGAGTTCTTGTAGTCTGGGCAGTTGATTTGGCCTGTTTATTAACACAGTCAACCACCTTAGCTGGAGTAGTGGATGTGATGCACAGTTTGTCGAGGCAATCAAACTACTTCAAAACCCTTAGCACCCATACATAACTGACGCAAGTATTTTCATTTAAGTAACTATACTTTCCAAGGATATTATTATCCCAAATCAAATACCATCAGTGTCCATTGTGGATAAGTATGCACAATTCTCTTAGGAGTCCTAGAAAAAATGTTTTTTATAACTCCAGAGCTAGCCTGACAATCACCATGTTTTGTTTTTTTTTCCCCCTTAACTGGTCTCTTGAAGGAGCTGGAGGCTGGAACTGAAATCCCTTTAGCATATGCTGCTTTAAGACCATCATTGTCTTGTCTGAATCCACCAAGCAAGTTGTCCCCTTGGACCAAGAGTTCCATGGGAAGGTTGCTATTGACATTGAAAGGAATCTTGTGGGATATGTGGTAGTGTCCATTAAATGTCCAGGAGCAACCTGAAGAGCTATGTAGCCAGCACTGGCTTGCTTGCGGAATTGCAGCCTGATCTCTGTTCACAGCCTTCAGCTTTTTTGGCACTGAGTGAAAGGGGAGGGGCACAGACATCCACAAAAAAAAAAAAAACACTGAAGCGGCAGAGAGAGCCTGAAGATGGCTATGAGTCAAGAGTGGATCACCAAGGGGGACTGAGCAGTTGGCCATCTGGACCGAAGCTGGGGTCTGATCAGCCTCAGCTGGGTCGCCTGGAGGACGGTGTATGATGTTGAAAGACCGGAAACACCAAATGAATCCAGGAACATCTCTAATGATGTGTCCAGAAGCATCAGTAAATCAACTTGCCTTGTGTGACTTGGAGTAGAAGATTTTGCTAATATGAAAGGGAAGTCTTATTTAATAAGCATCTTGTCTATCTCACCCTTTCTCACTCTCTAAGAAATGGAAATTACAAAAACACTTTCCTAAAGCAGACATGGCAGAAATTACAAGGAAAAAAACTGTTTCATGCACTTTAATATATTGAATGAAAGTAAAGAATGCAAGTGAAATGAAAGGGCTGTATAAAGCCATTTATGTGTGCCTTTTTTGTTTCTAAACTGAGTGTCCCTCAGCCTTATTCTTCCATTGCATCTCTTATTGAAAGAGATAATAGAAGACAAAGGAAAAAGAAAATGGAATATTTCTTTCTCTTTCATTACTTCTGTCTCTAGGATTATCTGATTTCAAGGTGACTCCATGGTGATATCAAGACTGATGTTTGTATTGCTGAACTTTCTCTCCTCCCTGTGTGCTGGAATAAAAATAGGTGCAACTACAGTATAATCCAATAGACAAGACAGGCGTGCAGACACAACCTTTCTCTCTCTCTCTCTCTCTCTCTCACTCACACACCACACACACAGACAGACATACACACACCTCTGTATATGTATATGGAAAAACATAAAGCTTCACTATAAGAGATGGGGTAGAGAAGGAGGGAATTACCAAGCTTTACTGTGAGTTGTCAAAGGCAGGAGAGAGAGTAAGGAAGAAAGGGAAAAGAGGAGATGGAGAAGGAAAGGGACTATATAGAGATGTCGCTTTTTCAAAAAGTCAAGCTCAGATGAATTCAAACTAACAAGTCATTTGTTTTAATTAATTCAAGTGCAATCCACTTAATGTAAGGTAGAGAGCAATATTGCCCAGTTCATGGCCTGCCTCCCACTGCATTTCACGACCACGTGGATGATGTGTGTGCAGTATGAGACAGTGATAAGAAAGAGCAAAGCAAAACTAGAAAGGCAAGATGACATTTCTTAAAATGAAAGAATGGATGAAATGCACTGAAAGAGTCAAAAAGAGAAAATGATACAGTGGGTGTTCCAAGCTGAAAAGGAGAAGACACAGGAGGCTACTGCACTGAAGAACAGTGACTGTGTAATGTCTTCATTAGTGGCAGAGTAGTTCTTTATGGTTCTATGGCTTGATAAATGAGCTGTAATGGGACAGAGAAATAATTTATCTGGCTGCTTTTCCACTCACTCTCACACACACACACACACACACACACACACACACGTTTATAACGCAAGGTGTGTACTAAAATTTGCTGTTGGCTTCTTTACAATCAATGTTTAATCAAAGTGTATTAAACCACTTCTGGGCAAAAATGTAAATCCAAAAATAGGCAATTTTGTCCTTGGGTCTGGCATGCTGGATTTCCATTTACAGTCATTCGCTAGTAAAGATCAGTCAAACACTCCTCAGGTTGTTGACAAAAATCCAAAACATTTTCACCAAGCACTCCGCTTGTGCCTGGGTATCAATACTCCACGCAGTTTCAAGTTAAGGAAAATAGAATCTAAAATAGAGCTGTTAGTTTCTTTACAATTACTGACTGTTTTCTGGTTTGCAGCTAAATATGTTTACCAGGTTTTATCTACCAAAACACACACACACATACATACAATTCAGTATGTATGTGTGTTTATAAGGTTATTCTGTGTATTTGTGTGTGTGTAAAGTGTTATCACTTTCTCATGTTTTCTCTCAAACCAATTCTATTGTCACACTCATTTCTTCCTCTACTAATTTCAGGCCTGTCACCTCTCTTTTGCTGCCTCTCCAGTCCTTCTACACCCCCCCCCCACACACACACACACACACACACACACCACACCACACCACACACACACCTTAGTCCTATCACCTTTTAAATTGCATGCGTTTTCCAGGCTTTTCCCCTGCATCTATTGTTATTCTGTGTGTGTGTGTGCGCGCGCGGGAGTGGGGGGGTACATACTGGTGTCTGTGCATCATTCCAGTTTGTGTCCCAGTGTGTTTGTGTGTATTATGCCTGCAGTGATGTGTGACTAATTTAAAAGCTGGTTGTACATCCCCTCTTTAACAGAGAGGCCAGAAAGCAGGGCTGGAAGCACACACACCCGCGTGCACCTACACACATATACACACACTAGGCAGCACGTAAGATCTGCCATAGATATATTGGAATCACACAAGATTGGACATGCACATTCGGACATTTGGGGAACAGACGAACATAAATATACAACTGACAAGAACACACAAGCAAATATACACACACATTTACGCTCAGTGTGTCAGCACTGTAATGAAATGCTGCTGAAGCAGAATAGTTGGCTTTACTGGCAGCAATGCACATTGATGGACCGTATCCTGTATGTGTGTGTGTGTGTGTGTGTGTGTGTGTGTGTGTGTTGTTAAGCAGAGAGAGAGAGCATAGGTTGACAATGGAGAGGGAGGGAGAGGGAAGTTAATGGTAGCAGTTGTTGTCATCACCAAGACATTCATGCTAATGTAGAGAGAAGTTTGTCAAATTATTTCACTCACAAACAAGAGGACAGTTGGTCATGCACTCAAACACACATGCCCATGCAAGCAATGTCAAACAATTGGTAAACATTTCTAATGCTGCATTTGTCAGGGTAATAATGAGTTCCTGTGCTGGAAGAGGGAGAGAAAAGCTGTGTAACTGTGTGTCACACTGTTTACCCCAGCACTTACTGTGCATTTAAGTGGGAGAGACTGTGTTCAGCAGTGTCACTGGCTTAACAAGCTGGGGATGCAAATTGAAATCACTACTGAGGTGTAAAAAACCATGCATGCACCCGTATTCAGCTGCTAGGATTTAAGTTAAGGTACCCCAATTTTTTAAAAACTTCACCTCCATGTCTGCAGTGTCAGACATAATGATCAGTACAAGGTGCAAAGTCAGAAGGAGGTACATCTGATCAGAGTGTTGTGAAATAATAAACCCCAGCTTATATTTATTTACAATAAATACATATAATAGATAACAGGTGTGATGGACTAACACACATATCTTCCCCACTCCTCCAGGGGACATTTCATTCATTTATTTGTATTCTGCCTAATATGCCTCTCACTGCTGGCTACCCTATTGTGATGGTGATTTGCCACTTCAAATGGAAAATGAATCTGGTGAATCAGCCGAGCTTGTTGCTCCCTATGTGTTTACCCTGAATTATGTGTTTTTCTGTAGCAGCCAGTTAATAGCACCCCACATTGTCTGTATAGTAACACATCAGTAACAACATTAGTACTCTTCTTTGCCTCAAGGGACAATGGCCAAACACAGGCTGGAAAGTATATGTAGTATTAGTCTACATCACAGTTAGCAGTTATGCTCGTTCTGCCTGATGAGACGACTAAAATGTTAAGTATTTTAAACAGAGAACAAGAAAAAAAATGTATTAACCAACCCAATAACCCACTGGGTGCAAAAAAATCTTGACCACAAGTCACTTTGTGAGAAGTTTATATATATATATATATATATATATATATATAGAGCAGAAAGGTGGAATATATATACACACACACACACATATATATTTACACGGCATGATCACAAAACTAGTTTCAGGTGGTGCAGCCATCATTATGGTGGGTTTTTGAAAGAGAAAGTTTTATTGCTCTGTTGTCCACTTTGGTGTGGATCATGATCAAGTGAATTTCTCCCCAGAGACTGAGAGAGAGAGAAAGATAATTTTTCTACAAGTAAATGAGGGAAAAAAAAGTCTCCATTGTGGTGCATACCAACTACTTTTGCAACAGTTTCATAATTGATTTTCTAATAGAGCTTCATTTACTTCATTCTACTCCACTCCACTCACTGACTCCTCTAAGCCACACCTCTTGGCTTCTATCTGTTCATATATTTCCCTGCTAACCTCTATTATCTTTCTATCAGTTTAAAATCTAACAGGCAGCTCCTTCCTTGTTCACTTCTTCCAATCATGTAAGTCTAAAAGGCCCACTACTCTCACTTAGCCTTTATCACCTCAATTAGAAGCTGCTTCCTTCTCCTGATGATGATGCCTTTATCCAGCCATCAGCTTCCCTACAACAAAATCAACACTCCATCTATTGACAGCTGAGGGGTTACTGTATGTTGGTGACCGATTATGGTCATGCCCATAACTAGATATTAATAATTGGATTTTACAGCAATGATTACTTCTATGATATTTCTTGTCGTGATATGAATTAGTGTGTCAAATAAGGTTTTAAAAATGACTGAGAGTTACACTTGTAATTAGCTGTGAGCAGAGAGAGCTCTTGAGTATGATTTTACTGAAAATTCAAGTCAAAGTTTTACCTGGGAGATAACTCTGTTGAGTTGACAAGGTGGATAGCAATGGTGGTAATGTTTTTATGAATAACATACTGAGGCTATTTTCATTATATCTGCACTTATTAGGGACAACACTTCTTGTAATAATTGACACGTATAGGAAATAGATGCTGCTGCTGTTGTTTGTTCTTGAGGCACATGCTGAAGCTAATATTTACCACACCTTGGAGATTATCACACACTCTTCACTGAGTTTTGGGGGAAAATAAACTTGAGTTTTAGACAACATTTTAGGAAATATAGTGCTGTATTTGTAATTTTTGTAGGCCCAGGCATTGCTACATATACACATACATTGCATACAACATGTTTTTGTGCACATGCATAGGAATGTCGAATAGGGTGAGCTAAGTTAACTCACATTGACACGGGTGCTGCAGAACCACAAAGATAACTATTTAACATAATTATGATGAAATATACAAACACAGGAGTCAGCCTCATACTGTCAAAATGTTCTGTGCTGAACTCAGAAATTTCCAACTGTCAATCATGAAGAGAGCCCCAATCAACTGCTTACATCACTGTTCCTAAGACAGGTTGCAGTAAAGCTTCATAGCTTTACATACCTTGTATTGGAAGAGCTGTACAAATGACTTTGTAACAAGAAAATTCCAGGCAAATAAAATTTGTCCATGTGCTGAAATACAGAAGAATTTATTTTGTTTTTTGTCACCAGATGGGCTGGCAACTGCACAATCAAAAATGTGAAGGAGGAGGAGGACACCTGTTAGATTTCAGTTTGGGGATTAATAGTATTAAATTAAACTTCCCCGAAATTGGAATAAACAATAACTCTTAAGCATTCGTGGGTTGGATGACTTGTTTTACAGTTGTCTAGTGGTAGCCATTAAAGCTGCAATAATCATTTTTAAATCATCTTTTATATTAAATTGTAAAAGATCATTACATGTTCACTTTTTCCCTATTGATTTGTACTAAAATACCTTGCAGCAAATATTATATGATACAGTGACATGAAGTCCCACTGTTTACAACTTCAACCCATTAAATTCTCTATTCCCCCAGCTCTCATTTCTCAATACTAATCTGACAAAGCATCACTTTGATGATGAGCACTGGCTGTACATGTGCATGTGTGTGTGAACTTGTGGTGGTGGCTGTATGTGAGTGTTCTTCATGTGTGTGTCTGTCTCTGTGTTAGGAAGTCGAGAGAACAGCCTCTGTGGAATAGCAATCAGCAGAACAAAAAACGAGTGTTGAAAAAAGAAAAGAAAAGATGAATAGCTGTTAAAATAACATGGAGAGAGGGAGAAGGGAGATGTTGACAGCTCTAATTAAAATCCCGCCCATTAGCTCAGTGTTAATTGGATGATTTATTCTCCCATGGGACTGACTGACAATCAAATGATGCTGGTGGTATTAAAATGGATGTGAAAACGAGTATTATCATGCTTGTGATGTGATGATGGCTAAATGAAAATTGCTGTAGTTTTGATACCACCAATTCCCATGACTCGTCAGCCAATTGGAATCACTTGATCACCAGACACAACAAGTGCCTGTGCAAATGTGGATGCATTTGAAATAAATTATATAAATTCATGAATATGACATGAATATGTGGGATAATTCAGTCAATGCTAGTAGAAAACATAGCGTAATGACCCAATCGTGCATTACATGCAGTATTGCAAGGAGAACATTTAGAGGAACAGCTCATTGTTACTCAGGCAGGGCAGTATTGCTGCATGGAATCACTGCATTGGTATGGGTGAAGCTTGGTTGCAAGAAATACTGTTGCCAAATTGTAACATGAGCCAACACTTGCCTTGAGGAGATGTTGGGGTCACTGTCCAGTGATGACGGGATGAGAAAATCATTAATTGAATAAACAGAACGACAACATTAGTCATGCAGAAATTGTCAAGATATTTGGTCACATAGCGGTCTTTTCTAAGCCTGTCAGAATGCGGTTTCTTCTGATCCAGTGTATCATTGCATCTTCTGACACCACTGTTGATATTTATTTTACAGAATGACATCTTCATATCTTAAATAAATAATCTCTTACCAGGAGTTAAGCCTGGGTTATCCATGACAGGAAGCATAAACATTTATTAATAGAATAATTTTATCACCAAACTGTAGAGAGTAACATATCAGCGGAAGTGTAGACTTTGTTCCCTTGTTACATTTGGTGTGTGCATACTCAACTTGATCTCTACTATGTTACCTACAGACTACTAGAGGTATTTATGACTCCAATTTTATGACTCATGAGTTACTGTTGGAGTAGAAATCATCAGGCCCCACTATGCTGGTTCAGTGCCCATGGACTGACTTGTCACAGATCTACTGTATTCCCATGCTGCTGTTACCAATTATATTACATTAGATTATATGACAAGATAATGATCTTTGACTGATTGATTGGGTCATAAATGAATCAAAGAATAGGAGAACAGGACAAACAAGGAAAAAAACGAAATTCCTTGCATTTATTTTGGCTCAGCTGATGTAGTCTCAGGTAGCTTCATAGGGGAAAAAAATAATGGATTTATGGCCAATTTTGAAACAATTACAAATTTTAATTGATACAACCGAGAATAAAGCCCAACTATGATTAAATGGAGGTCATTAACTCACCAATTTGCATTATTACCAGCATTAAATTTGCATTAGTGTTAGCTGGGTGCAGCGATCTCTGGCAAATACATGGCCTAAAAGAGACTGCCTCTTTCATGGCTCTTTGGCATGTGCGTGTTTGTGCACAACTGTGTTGTGTGCATGCGTGCATGCGTGTGTGCATTTGTGTGTGTGTGCTGGTGTACTCCACTAAATAGGATGTGTGCTATTGAATGTGCGTACATATTTAGATACTAGTGTGATTACGTGCAAATGTAGGTTAGGCTGTGCATGTTTATGCTCACATATCTAGATGTAATGTGTATGTGTGTATGTGAGAGAGGGAGGGAGTGTGAGAGACTGTATTTGCACGTGTGTGTGTGCGGACCTTTAAGATTGGCTGAGTTATTTAGATATCCCCCTAGTCCTTCAATAGAGGACTTCAAATTGATTTAGCTGAATTGCCTTTCGAAGCTACTTCAATTTCACCCCTATGCAAATTTACACTCCTCCCTCTGTGTGTCTCTCTTTCTATCACTCATTCTCTTTCTCCATCACTCGCCCTGTTTTTCTTCCCCTCCATCTATCTGTCCTTCCCACCCCTACCACCTAACACTTCTCTTTGGCACTCTGCCCCCCCCCCAACTCCTTCTGTCCTAAATACTCATCCACTGCTTTCTGATTTTCTGCCTTTTCCCTTTCATGTCCCACCATTCCTCCTCTCTCATTGCCTGCATATTCACTCCCAATAATAGTGTGCAGCAGCTAAGAGGCCATGTGTTAGCGTACCAGTCTCACAGCCAGTTAGTCAGCTTGTCAGCAGAGTGTGTGCGTGTGTGTGCGCTTGAGTGTATTAGGGTGTGACAGCACAGTGAATCATTTAGTTAGCTCCCATTGTCTGCACCGCAGTTTGACTATGGTTGTGTGTGTGTGTGTGTGTGTGTGTGTGTGTGTGTGTGTGTGTCAGGCAGACTAAGAGACCTTGACAACATCAACACAATTGCAAGTCCATAAAATGGCGGCAACGTTTTAGCTTATGTACCTGGAAATGACTTCTGGCATAAACTGCTTGTCAGCTTACACACACTCTGAGCTGAAACATGCACACACAGATACAGATAAACACTAACACTGTCCTGGACACTCATATACACACACAGATACACAAGCAGATACATAGACCTGTCGTGTTGACATTGAGGCTTTAACTAACTGATACACGCTCAAACTTCCTCCTGTTTCAGTATACACATACAAACATATGTTGTCTGTAAAGCACACACACATGCACTGGGTGCATGTATACAAAACACACACAATGTCTCAGTATAAATCTATACACACACACTCACTCAGGTTCTCTGGTGCTGCCTTGCTGCATCTTTTACTGAGGAATCATTAAATTTTTTTGATGGATTCAGCAGCAGGGGGTCGGACTGAGATAGTGTCTATTGATTTTATATTTGGCAGACTGCGCTCTGGCCACTTAGTCCTGCAATATGCCTTACTCTCCCTCCTTCTTTTCTCTCTCCCTCTCTCTCTCTCACACACACACCATCAGTCTCTGCCCCACCCCACCCCTGTATGCCTCTCTTATTCTTATTTTTACTTGCCATCCTTTTCTTACACTAAACCTTTTCCTTTTTTCACCTGTTTCTTATTCTCGCTCCTTGTTCTCTCACTCCAACACATCCCTCATTCTCTCTGCCTCTCTCTCACCTGCTCATCCTCTTCTGTTCATCTTCACTCATTTTCATATATTTTCTAAATATTTTTGTCTTTTTTCCACATCACTTTCTTTGCCTATTACATTCTCTAACTTCTCCAGCCCTTAACTCCATTTCCCTCTAATCCTTTCTCTCCTCTTTTCAGCTTCTTCACCTGTTTTGCACCCCATCCATCCAGTCCCCCTCCCTCCCTGCCTGCCTTTTTTCTGCTGCCTCATCTTTTTAAGAACTTTTTTCCTCTATCCTTCGTCCCTCTTCTCTCCCCATTCCTTCACACTATTTCTCTCCCTCCCTACTTTCTTGTCCTTTCCTGCCACTTTTCCGCCTCAGACTTTTTTTTTACCCTATCTTTCTCTATTTCCTTTTACCTCTTCTGCTTTTTAAATTGTATCCTCCTCTTCCAACCCCCATACATTGTGTTATCATTTTCTTATCACTCTTCCACCTCCCTTTGTGCCCATCCATCTTTTATTCCTCTATGCCTCTTTCATTTTTCTATCTCTGTCCTTTTTTCTGTTCTCATATCTTCTCTCCCTTTGCCTCTCCCTTTCTCTTTTCTGACTTTTTTCTTTCTTGCCTTCTTTCATCCTTTCTTATCCTTGTTTTTATTAGTATCCTCCTTTTTCTCCCTTTCTGAATAACCCACAAATCACAACAAATTACAATTTCTCTGTCTGTAACATTTGAATTGTCTTTTTGTAAAAGTTCTACTACTACTGTCTTTGGTTCCAGCATTTTTTTTCTGCAAAGCTGCTAGCATTTTCCAATATATCACTGTCAACTTATTAATGAGAGTTTGGTATAATTACCATAAACTAATGAGTTGAGTTACTGTGAATGCCAGTAGTAACATTGAAAAATTGTTAGAGGAAGTTAGTGGTTGTCTCGTGCCTCCACCTCCCTTCTGCTACTTTGTGAAAGGTAATTTAAGTAGTTGTCTCATAAATGACTTCTACAGATTATAAGTGACAGCTGACCCAATGGCACCACAGACTGGAAAAATTCAGATATACCAGGATACCCAGGATTAGACCACAGCACTCTGCCAAAGTCAGACCTGTAACCATTAGGCCTGATGTGATGACACACCACTTTCAAGACTCAGGATCAGGTGCATTGTCAGTTAAGTAGCAGGTGAAGGTGGGGGGCCTTGGCAAGCTGACCCCATGCCATTTAGTCATGGTAGCTGTAGGCAAGTCTGGTCAAAGACTCTGTCATCATGGTTCAGGATTCAGAAGTCTAAGTTCTGCTTAACAAAATGATGTTCCTTTTTAATTTTTTTTTAATATTAGCTTTTTGTGGTATACTGTATAGCTTAACCTCTCATCTCAAGAGATGATTCAAATCAAACAGTCTGCTAAGTGAAAATAACTCTTCACTTAACTTGGATTAAAGTACTCATACCTCAAACACATGCATTCTGTGAAAAGAGACTACAGTTAAACAAAGCTTCATGTTAAGATGTGGGAACCACTGATTAACAGCAGTTATACATTTTCCGACTAATTGTAATTGTGATTTATTAACGTTAAAATGCAGCCAGATGGCTCGGATACCCAAACCTCATTTTCAGTCTTCTTTGATCCTTTTTCCTCGCTCCTTCTGGTTTTCTCCTCCTGTCTCTGTGCTTCCCCCTCTTTGTATGAACAGAGAGCAGACTATATTCTCAATGGGTTTGTGTCAGTGCTTTAGTTTGCATATGTGCATTTGTGTGATGGGGAGTGAACTCAAGGTGTGCATGTCTGTCTGTGTCTATTGAGTGCTAATATTTGCTTTGTGTCTGTCTTTACTGTAGTCAGTGTACCATGATACCTGTTTGAACTAATTAACTGAGTTGACTGAGGTGATTAGATCTATATTCTAATACCAATATAACTAATCCTGAAGAGTAATGGACTGTCACTTTGAGCCTCCAGCCATTTCAATATGTTCATGAGACATTGTTCTCTTTCTTTTTCCCCTTCCTCACTCTTCCCACATCTTTTCATTAATTTATATTCTTTCAGCTTGTTTAGTTTAATGAAGCGTTGATGTTCTAATAAATAGATTGCTAATATACAGTTTACTAAACCCAACAGGAAACTTGTTTTCAGAAAAAATGTTACAGTAATGTGTATATATATATATATATTACATAAATATACATTTTGCAGAGACAAATGTTACCTGAAGCTTATCATTTCATAATCATAGTAATAAATATATAGATATAAAAATAATATAGCAGTAAGTACATATTTGTTATGTACCATTTCAGGTTTCATGTGGTGGATGCAAGTTGAAAGTTACACTTTGTTGCTCCTCAGAGTGACATTTTCAGATTTATAGATTGTAAGCTGTGTGAACAGGGAGGCTGTGTGAGAGTGATGAGAGGGATAGATAATGTTCACATGGCCAAACTGCTCTTCACATCCTCCCAGCAGGCTAAAGCTCAGGCTGAGACCAGTAATCCCAAAGTCAAACAGCAAGTCACTCTCTGCCATCTGTCCCTGCATACACTTTTCCCCCTCAACAATCCTAAAGCAGAAGAATGCAGCAGAAGTCAGTAGGATGTATTCTTTCCGTTCATTTGATCTGGACATTTGTTATCCTTATCTGGCTCTCGGACACGGGCCATTAGGGATCCAAGAGGCTGTGTGATCTCGTATGCCCTTGTGAATGGTTGAAGTCACAATCCTATGGTAACATGTTATTATTTTTAGTTTTTGCTCATGTGACCACAGGAAGTCTTGAGATACTGCCTTGACATAAAGAGAAAAACAACAAGTTTCCCTCCTATGTTTTAAACTGGCACAAAAGTATTTTAAATCTTATAGTAATCTTTGTTTAAAAATGAAATCTTGAATTTGGCTTTGATACTATAAGTTTACAAAAAACCTGAATAGATAAATAAAATAACTGAAAGCTTTAAACAAACAAAACTAAAACAAACTAAACAGTGGGTCCTGAAAGATGATGCCATTTACAAGGCAGTGAGAGTCTGATAAAAGATACTACTGAGTTGCATTGTGGGAGGTGGATCCAGCGTTGTTGGAGCTTGACCGATACAAGGGACAAAAAGTCAGGATAGATCAGTCTTAGCCTCTGCTTCATTGATTTTGACAATCTTTTTAAAATCTGTAAATCACAGCAGCACCCTTCAAGGCAGCATATCAGGGTTAGAGCCAGAAATGGTCTGTTGGTACTGGCTCCAGACAGTACAAAAGTAGAAGTAATCTGTTTTTACAACCCTTGCGCCCAACTGGCCCAAAGTAAAATCACCCAGTTGCATGCTGGTAGGAAAGAGTTTAAAAAGCCCTGTTGCAACCTTTTCCTCTGTGTCACGTTGTACAGCTTGACCAAAAAGAAAAATAACCTTAGATTAAAAGCCTTTTTCTACATAATTTTCTCAACATTCCACTGACCTCTCCTCCTGTTTGACCCTCCCACACACATCCCACTTCCTTCTTTCTGTGCTCTCTCCATCTTTGAAGCATGAGCGAAGTCATCTTGTTCCAGTCTGTTGGTTGTTCCTTATCATGCCTCAGACCAAATAAAGAAACACAGAGTCTGACAGAGCAATCAGGCAGCGACAAATAAAACACAGGGAGAGTTTTTAGCCTTCTGTTTGTCTGCCTGAAACAAATGAAGCCGGCAGGGGCACTGGCTTACATCAGGGGACAGCTTGTCGCAGATAATGCTCTCATTTGGAGGGAAATTGACCCTGGGCACTGAATCCGCAACAAGATAAGTTAGTCTAGCTAGAATGCATGTAGGGCTTTATTGGAACAAGAGATAGAAGAGGTGGAATGGCATTATGGCAGTCGCAGAACATAGAAGAAGATGGGCGACCATGTGAAGACAGAGGAAGAAACAGAGCAACAAATAGCTTTTTTTTTATATACAATATGGGTTCTGCTTATTCAGTGCACAGTTGTTAAGTAATGCTGTTCTTTCACTGATCACATATTACTTCTTAAGAATTTCAAGAACCTATTCTTGGTGTTTTTTTGTCATAATAGATTGTATATGACAAGTTGTGTAAGTTGTGATATCACAACATTAATAATCATTACTACAGTTGTAATCTTATCATTAGTGTTGGTATCAGCCCAGTATCTCTTGTTGCACTAGTAGTAAGAACAGGAATCATATTTTCCTCCTAAAGAAAGAGTGATGTATTTAGTAATCAAAGCAGTTGCTCTCCTCTTCTGTTGGCTCTCCTGTGGCCGTTTGCCTTTAAGTATCAGTGATTACATTACCATGCACACCAAAACACCAACTACTGGAAGTAATCAGTGGTCGGGTGCTTTTTAATTTTTTTTTTTACTTCATTTGCATAGTCTCGAGATACACAGTCTCTCCCATTACCTAAGATGAGCTATGCTCAAATGTTTGTTAATCTTGTCATAATAAGATTACAACTCATTCAAACAATCTATTATCTCATTATTATAACAAAAATGTCTTTCTGAAGATTATGAATTAAGTACTTTGTCCTTGTTTAAATAAAAGCAGGTTCTCGGTAACATGACTGATTTGACCGCATACTGGCAACAATTAGCATCACTGGGGTCAGCAAAGCCATTGTATGTTAAGTCAAGGTAATAAGTGATTTAAAAGTCTTAAATTGAATCCCAAGGTCTGTGAATGTGCTCCAAACATTTCCCAAGTCAGACCTTTTCAACTGTTATATTTTTAAATTAATCAAGGGCTCACCATTTACTAAGGACTTAAACACCATTCATTAAATTACATGTGTACAACACTTAATTTATATTTAGGTTAGATGGTAGGGCAGAGTAATGTAATCTTGTTCTGAGAGAGAGAAATTTAAATGATTATTTAATATTTGGCTCAAAGTGTGTATGTGTGTGTGGTTGTATTGAGCTGCCATTCACCATTCATTAATTTACAAGTGTACTTCAGCACACTGAAAATGGTACACTTTCATTATAGTATTGTTGAAGTTAGATATGAGTTTTGTTATAAGAAATACACTGTACTGTGCAAAAATGTACTAAAACAAAATATTACATGACATTCTTGTGTACTTCTCAGAAATAAACTGGATAAAATTGAACTTTTTGAGAGTGACTTAAGCTGTTTAAAGTTTAAACTGTTGCACCTGTAACCACATCAAATGCTGGTGTCACAGCATCCTGACCACACCCTGAGTATTTATTTATTTATTTATTTTTTTTACATGACTACAGAAAGGCATAAACTTTAACTGTGAAGTTGCTTCAAGTAACTTCAAGTTTGACTTTAAAACCACTACAGGCATTAGCATTCACTTTTACCATGTGTGTTTAGTGCAGTAATATATCTAAACTTAAGACATTTAACATTATTTCTTTCAATCTAAAACTGTACTTTTTCCACAGTACATGAAAGTACCAAAATATATAACAAGTGCATCAGTAGAAACATATACAGTATATATATATATATATATATATATATATAGAAACATACTACTGGTAGTTTTCAATATAGAATTCAATGCTCATTCTTTCCTTCACCTGAGGGAACATTGTTCGACATTTGTTTTTTTTTTCCCCTACTTAGATCCAACAGTGTAGTGACACTTCCATCTATAGGGCGGTGGTGTGCCTCGCCAAGAATGCCTGTATGCATGCAAATATGCTCACAAGTGAGTAGATGATATTTAACTAGTCTGTCTGAGTATGTGTGTGTGTGCATGCGTGTGTTGTTTAAATGTGCTCACATGTAGATAAGTCAGCCCAGCCGGTATGTCATATTTAACTAGCAGACAGGATGTATTTGGGGATGTTTGGTTAAGCAGGCAGAGCGTGCCTGCAGGGTCCTCCAGGGCCCGGCCCTCTGTGATCCCATTACACCAGTGCCACCAGGACACTCCAGAATGTAAAACCTCCAGTGTACTGGTAAAACCTCATATATCCAGCAAGAGGAAATGCAATCATCAATTTGCAGTTTTGATTTTGGCTCTTGAATTGGCAACAGACAACTACATTGATGTTCTAGTCCTGATAGTTAATTTCAGGAGAGTACAATGTTGATTGTCAAAATTAAAGATGACGCTTGGAGATATTAGGTATGTATTGGACATCAGTGGAAAAACAGTCAATTTGTATTCACACAAAGTGGAACCAGACCAGACTGACACAAAATACTAAACATTCATGTCCTTTTGGCCATCTTATATGAAGCGGGAAAATGTCATTTGGAAGCAGAGCCTGTTTAAAAAGTATTGATTCTTACGTACCTCATCAATATTATGTTTTCAATTTTACTGTGTCCAGGTATACATTAAGTCATGTCAAAATAAGATTTATTTTCCATTGGAAACTTTTCCTTTTTTTTCTTTTTTTTTTTAGCATTTTCTTTCATATGTACATAACATAATCCTCTACTCTTGCCTTTCAACTAAAGAAGCACATGTAGTGAGAACGTACAGAGAGCTTGTGTCATTTTGTCACTCCACAAAAATTTTCATACCCAGTGCAGGCATTGCAAAGAGTTACCAGGCAGCGTTTTTAAGTTCTGGACTGCCAGCCGGATTAAGAGCAAGATGAATTCATTTGCCTTTACATTCCATGGTCGGCGGGATTTCAGAAATTTTCCGGCGGAATAGTTGAGTTGTCAGTGAGCTCTTTGTGCTAGCTTAAAATGAGTGGTTATTGAGGAAAGTACACATGGATGCTCTTAAGACTTCTGATGGAAATACGTAGCAGCAATGGTGAGGAAGACAGAGGGGAAAATGAAATGAACAGCAAAAAAAAAAAAAAGATGAAATGCAATGGAAGAAAAGAGCTGCAGTGATTGAGATACATTTCCATTTAGATGGGAGGGCAGAGTATTCTTCTGAGGAGAGGGACAGCGTTTTGATGTGAATCACTTTGCAAAGCCATCACGGTAAAATAGAGCTTGTATTTTACATCTGCATGAGTTTGAATCCAAACTTTCAAGGAGTACATCATAAAAACTTTCCCAAACCCTTGGACTCAACCTCGCGGGCAGACATCAAAAAGAAGCTGTAATGTAATCTTGTTCTGAGAGAAAGAGATGTGAAATTGAAGCGATTATTTCATCTTTGTGTCTTGAATGAGTGTGTGTGTGATCGTATTGAGCAGCCTTCGGGCTTTGAGGTTAACCAGCAATTTCAACATTTCTGGGATTGTGATCATTAGCTTTCTTCGTGCACTAGGAGGAAACTCAAATAAAGATTTCTGTTTTACAAGAAGTTAAAAGTTTTAGCTTATTTGCACATGAAGTTGACACAATGGAAAAATACTATTTTTTTAACTTTTGCAAATATTTGCAAAGCACAAATATATTCAAGAGTAAAGAATGAGAAGCAGGACACACCCTCTGCCCTCTAAGTGACTTGTTTAAAAATAGTGTTACACATTTATATGTTACTGGAACATGAAAGTGTGATAAGTAATGTATGTCAAGTATGGCAATGTTTGCAAAATAAAGTGCAAATTAAATTAAAGCAAAACATATTTTAAGCAGCATTTAACGCATTCCTTTTAGTATTTATGTGTGTGTGCGATAAGTGTGTATGTGATTGTCCTTCCAACATGCAGAGTCATTCCTCCATCAGCAGTTCTGTGGACCTTTGGGTGACAAGGGTTCCTCTGTGGCTTCGTCATCACCTTATTGATGCACCAATCAATGTCCTATATCATCCATCACCATGGAAATGCAGAGGTCCAATGTGCAATTTTAATTTAAACTTTGTTGTGAGTAACACATTTTACAGGTCTTAAATGTTTGGAGTACTTTGAGAAAAATAAAAACTAGTATCAAGAAGCTCAAGAAAGGATGTGTAATTATGCAAGCAAGCAGTGTGGATAATCATTACAGAATATATCATAACAGAAAATGAAAAACAAATTTGAAGCAAGTCCTGCTTGAAATTGTTTATGTGAAATGATTCACTCTGTGACTGCGAAGATACAAGCTTAACTTATCACTGTATATTTCCTTAGCAGCAGCACGCTGACTCTCATTTTTGAGAAGTTAAGAAATCAATGTTTGTGCCCTTTTTAGCCTCTGAATATTTCAGTGAATGGCTGAGTTGACTGAAAAGGCTTGTATTTGAATAGCTGGTTCTTTGCTATGAAATTAACCTACTGTTGCTGTCCATTGAAAACCATGAAATTGCCATGCCATTATTTAGATTTTTTAATCATCATTCAATTATCTGAAAAATGCATTTCTACAAAGCTGAAAACAGGGTTGTTGGTCTCAACTCATGAAATTGTTTTACTCTTTATTAAAGGGAGAAAATATTTTTGCTGAACAACAGTGGCCTCTGCAGCTATCAGTGGTAATTTTGTCCAACTCCAAGTGGTGAAGTGGTTTTCATGTACAGGAAACAAAGCCACAGTTTCAATCAAACTGAAACACGGCTAGACAGTTTTTATCCCCAGCTTCTGGGGCCGCAAGTGTTGTCGGTTTAATGCGTACACCAAACTCTGTTTAGAATACTTGATTTTTTCCAATGTTTCCACACTGGATATCAGAGATGAACACTGATACTTTAATGACTTCTAAGTCTCTTAAAATGATCTTCAGTTCAGTATTGCTCTTGAAATTGCTGGACCTGATTCTGGCAGTTTAAGCCCCTGACTCTTACACACTTCTCATGGGAAATAGTACTTACTCACCAAAGTTACCTGGTACAAGAACAAGTGTTTGAGGGGCAGAGTGGGAATGACAGAGGTACCAGGCTCCCTATTACAAATCAGTGTACCATCAAAATGATTCTGAAGCTGTTGTTTTAAGGTAACATAGCTGCAAAATGTTGCTTCATGTGATTATGTTCAAATTGTCACTGTAATTATTATGAAGTTATTAAGCTCAATGGAGTTTTATTTTTACCTGTTGTCACAAAATTATAGTAAGGGTTTGTTTCTTTATGTTTAATTTTAAACATATTAAGCACGCATTTGTATGAAAAGGATGTCAAAAGCACAAATCATTATCTCCTGATGAGATTTCACAGTTTGCACCTTGTGGAAAACAGTGGCGATAAGAGTATGATTAGGTCCAAGTGTGCATTTTTCTTTCTACACTATTAGCAGTTTCTTTCGAACAACCCATAACTTACAATCATATTGCAATTTGTTTTTGTCTAATTATACTATAATTACAGAAGTGATGAGGCAGTAATTTACAGAGTTGCTATGGAGTGACTGTAATTAAAGAGTCTGATATGCATCTGTCAAGTTTCAAGGTGGTTCTGTCATTACCTGCCCACTGCCTTTGAATCTTTTAAAACCTAATATCTATTCTGTTGAATCTTCCACCCTACTTGCAGAGATAAAACTACAAAGTGATGTCTTTGGTAGCAGCTGAAAATCTCCATGTCTTTTATTGTACCTGCATTTCAAGATGGGTGGCTTTTGAATGCATCGTTTTAAATTCTCTCTATGCTTGTATAAAATATAAGCTGCCTTTGTCTTCCCTATTTCTTACTTCGACTATAGAGAGGCGGAAAAGGGATTCCTTTTCCCTAATGTTTGAAGTAGGGAGACAGAGCAATGTAGAGAAAGATTAATGCATCAAATGATAACAATCTCTATACAGCAAAAGGCTCTTTTGTTGCCGTTAATCATTGAGTGAGTGTGTGTGTGGGCTACAGTATGTATGTGTGTGTGTGTGTGTGTGTGTGTGGCCCTCTGAATAATGATGACGCCATCATCTCCCCTTTATCCTTGTTGGAAAGTAGAAAGAGGCTGAGGAGGAGGACGAGGAGGAGGAGGGGGGAGAGTTGGGAGAAAACACCAAAGAAAGTGGAACAAAGTGGAGTAGTAGAAGTGTGGGCAAGGGGAAATGAAAGATGAAGTCCACTGCCTTCTTTTTTTTCCATTCACATGGCAGTTTGTTACAATAGAGATTGTGTTTAAAGTCAGTTCATTAAAAGTAAAACATCCACTAATTCACTGAATGTCAGAGCTGCTCAAAGCATTTTAAATTTTGTCATTGTGACCAGATTAGACTGCCAACAGGCCATTCACTGAGGGCCAGTGTCCACCATGTGTGTTCTGTGAGATTTGTGTTGGAGCTGTTATTTTGTTCAGCATGGTCTGTCAGTCACAGATGCGGATAAAGAAAGTATCATTTAATATGCAGTAATGATCTATGGTAAAAGATATTTCAACAGCATAGAGCAGTGTATACCCTAGACTGACTGTCATGGGAGGGCAGGTTGTTGGTGCTGTAATATTTTAATCATATACCTTAGACTTATGTAGTTACATTATAGGTATATACAGATGCTGGAGGAGGACTAGCCTCCCTGCTGGCAAAGCCACTGGTCACAGATAGCGCCCGTAAAAAAATGCAGCTAATTTGGTCTGACTTTTGGACTTTGGGATTGTCGTCTGTTCATCTATGCTTTACAGAGACTTAAAGCTTTGTGCGTGTGAATGAGAGCAAACAAAACAAGGGCCCACTCCATGTCTCTTTACAAAAGTTTAGTCTCACATATGTGTATGTGGGGGTGGGGTTGTTTTTTGGTTTGTTTGTTATTTAGTTTTTTGGCCTTCAAATAAGGCTGTAAAGTTAGGAGAAGATGGAAAATCGAGAACATTTTTTGCACTCAGTAGTTTGGAAACCCTCTAGGGAAAATCTGCCATTATCAGATAAACTGTCAAAGATATTTAAAAGAGGCAATGCAGTGATGATTGAAAAGCAGGGAGGAGGAGGTAGAGAGAGAGGAATGAAATCACTACGATGTGGGCCTCTGAGACACCTGCTGCTGCAGTGGCGATAACTTTTTTTTATTGCTGAGATAACTTTACACAAGCCCCGTTTGTCAACTTTCAGGGGAAAGCATCAACCGACTGGGGGAGCGACGGGGGCGAAATCAGGAGGAGGAGGGAGAGAGATAGCACAAGAAGATTCACTCGATGCCTCTTCCCTTCTCTTTGTAAGCACCCTGAGGCGTTCTTATCACACCTCTTAGAAGTATAGCAGCACTCAATGCCACTTCTCCCTGTACTTTACCTGTCTACATGTCTCACAGATTCAATCTTCATCTTTTTTTGGCTTTGTGTCTGTCTTTCTCATTTCAAAATTAGGTTGTTCTAATGCTTTTATATACTTACTCACTGTCATTGCCCCTTTTTCTGTATGTCTTTGAAACTAGTATTGTGTGAGTGTTCTCATGCACAGTTTATCTTTCAGTTCAATAAACACTTTGTGACATTTTCTTTCCATATCAGTTTCAATATCTTTTCACTCTCTCATCCCACTCTCACTCTCTGCTTAAAATAGTGATATTAGTACAACTTTCTTCTCAGGTATCTTTGTATAAAAGGTTTATAAGTCATAACTAATGTCTTTCTGTTTTATTAATGCTTTATAAAGCACTTAAATGCCATTGATAATAACAACTTTTTGTCAAACGGGTTTTGAAAAATCTCCTTGGATGATTTTTTTTTATCTTCCTTAAGCATGACACTTGTAGCTCTTTTTAAAAAAAATTATTATTCATTTATTGGCTCACTTACCCTTGTGACCTATTTGAGGGTGATCCTTAATGAATGACTTTCTAAACATTTGTAACTGATTTTAAAGTTGGGCTCAGTAATTAGTGACTTGCTAATATTGATAGATACGTTGATAAGCATTCAATATGTCTCATTCAAGTCTGATTCAGGTCTTACCTTCTAATAAGGGCTTCAGTTCTGTAGTTATCCTCATGTTGAACTACTGTGGCTAAAAACTCAAAGCAAGTCTCATTTTTGAAGTTAGGATAAACACCTGCCAAAGTAATTTAAAAAAAACAGACTAAAGTTAATAGCATATAACTGTTCTACTCCTCTGGAGTGAGTGTTTGGCCAAACATTAATTTTCTCAAGCTGTTTTTTTGTTTGTTTGTTTGTTTGTTTGTTTTTCCGTTAACAGAAATAAGTGTTTTGTAATGATGGGAAGAGGAAGAAAAGCTACATTGGAAAAGTTTTTTGCAGTATAAAATATTCAGGGCCTGTGGGATTCAATGGCAGCTGTAGTCAACTTGGATTCACAGCAGTTGCAATTGTGCACAGCAAACAGTCAACTTGAATCACATTGTCCACAGAAACTTCTCCTAGTGCAGCAACATAATCAACTTCTCCATCATTCATAGCTCCATATTGTACTGTCATCTCTTCATAGCTGACGATCTGCCAGAGTGTAGTAGTGTATTTACCAAGGTATTGGTGATTCTGTGGAATGTTCCTTTAAGCTTTGAAATGAGAATAATGTTAATGCTTGAAGACAAACTGTTACAAACAGAAAAAAACATGGAGACCTTCAGACAGACAACTAAGACAGGCAAGGAATCTCCAAAGCCCTATACAGACAGGGTTAGGTGATGAAGGGAAGTCAGATTGATTTTGGCATGACCACACAGTGTCCTCTGTGTATAGTGGCACTGAAAAGATCTGCCACGTCCTGACACCTTTGATTCCCGTAGATCCGCCCTTGGCTCTGAAACTGGCTAAATCAGAGCTGGGGTAAGAAGTTGGCAGGCAGCTGGGAGAGAGAAGTGGAGGAGGACAGAGAGGGGTGGAAACAGATGAGGGGAGAAGGACAGATGAAACTGAGGAGAACAGGAAGCAATAGAGGAGAGGAGGAGGAAGGAGGAGGCTGTGGTGGAGATGAGGAAGGAAAAGGAGAGAACAGCGTAATGGAATTGGGGATGAGATGGAAAACAGAACCGTGGTAGAGAGATGGAGGCCAGAGCAGGAGAAGGGAATGCAGAATTGTGGAAAATCTAAATCCATTAAAGCAATTTGACTGTGCAAGACTTTTATTAAGGTCAACAATTACCCTAAAGATACCAAAACCAAGTATTTTAAAGTGTCTGTGTAGCCAAAGTCTGAAATAGTTAATATAGTATAATGATCAATTCTTAAAGATTTTCATTTTCATTTTTGGATGAGAGAAGCAAACCGTGCAGGGAAGGTGGAAATTATCGAGAGATGGATTAAAATATTGTTAATTTCTTTTCATGTTATTTGTTGACGGTAAGAGAAATTAAGCTACAGCGTTTCCTACAACAGTTTTGGAAATGTGGTGAATTTGAGTTAAAGAGGAAGCAGAGTAGAAGGGTAAAGGAGAGTGGAGTGTGGAACAGAGGCAGAGGGGAGAAAAAGAGCAGACAAAGTGCAATCATTATGTGCAGAGAAAAGATTAAAGGGAGTACAGGCAGAAGAACAGAGGGTGAAATTATACTATGGTCATCTTGTCAGTGAGCTGAATTAGACTTGATGTTGAAGACTTTTGATATCTTCTTCTACAACAGTCAAGGCACTGCTCCCTCTCTCAAACTACCACAGGGGAAACCTGAATTAATTTCGTGGACCACACTGACAGCCAAAGAAATGTAAACCAGGTCCGTAGGAGGAAACTTAAAAAAACAAAAAAACTGTTGTATTAATGTCCTTTTCATAAGACTTGGAACAGCCAGGTAGTGTATAGTAATGTGACTGAACTTACATATAATTATGGAAACATTTAAATTTGCAGTCCTAAACACAAAGATAAGTCTTTCTTCTAGAAAGAAAGAAGATTGTAGAAAACAACCCTCTCCTAAGTGCCATACCAATGGTCATGGCAGTTAACAGTAAACTGCTGTCATTTCACTGGCCAGCATTACACGGTGTTATTCTCTCATATCTGTTACTGATGTCTTTGGCCCCCTGCCTTGACAGCTCTTAGAGCCTTTTATCCCTTTCTTGGCACATGGGCCACCTAAAACTGACCTGGGTCAAATTAGGAGGTCTGCTCCTTCGGTCATCTCTCAGAACGCTTTAGAGATAAAGTGACATTGGACATTTAGACAAGGTGTTGAAGGTGTCCTTCCTGCATATACTGTATGTGTATTGTGGGTCAGGTGGTCGCAAGATCTGTCAAAGGAACATGAAACAATCATGATGCATAAAAGAAAACTGAATATTGGACTTAACATTCATCATGTGGCACACAATTCCCAAATTAATGCTAGTAGGTATATTTCTCAAAATGTCAAGCCAGGGCTTTCTTCATTTACAAAAAGTATTCAACAAACAAAGTAAAGCCTTGTTTTTGGGTGCTAGGTCTCATCAAATAAGTTGTCCTATTTCACAAATATTGATTTCAGTTAAAAGATCATGGGAATAAACCTGATTTCGGCATCAGGGTAGATGTCCATCTTGAGAAATGGCCAGCATGAAATCTTGAATGCTAGATTTCCAGTGCCCTTTACAGCTTCACGTAACCTCTCAGCATGTGTACACTACACATCACTACAGTCTTTGTTTTACACAGACAGAAAAGATGTAACCTTCCTCATTGCACCCTCACTGTATTGACTAGCAGTGTGACTGCAACTTTATGTCCCAGCAGATACCAATTTACCATTCATTTCTCTCATTCCACCTGTGGATTGCCTCCCTAAATTCCCAAGTGTCTGGACACATGTTTAACTTGGACTATGAAAAAGCTGGACCCCAGCTGGATGCCCATGTTTTACTCGTGTTTGCACTTTACATGGAGAGCTTTTGGGACACAACATGCAGCAAACAGCAAAGAATGATTGTGATTCATCACAAGTGAGCAATATAAACAGTATAATGAAAAAAAGCTATTTCACCAACTCTTTCCTCATCTTTTTTCTGCACTGTCATCCATTGTTTACCATGAGGTTTCCCTGTGAAGGGGATATAATGCCAGTGACAGGCTTCAGAATGAGCTAGTCGTTTTTAGACATTTTAATAGGGAAAAGTAACATATCTTTATATTTTTCTTATTTATTAAAATGAGTGATGACACAGGTATGTGGGGCCATGCAAATGTGCACACAGGTGCAAACACAGGCAAATGGGCGTGACGGCCACCTGTTTAAAGCACCTCCCTCCATTTAGCTCTCTATCAAGCTGTGACATTTCAACCAGGAGCATTTTTTTTTGTCTGTGTCCATCTCTCTCTTTCTCAAGGTGAAGAAAAGATTTAAGATGAAGCTTGCTGTGTTTGTTTCCCTGCTGGTGATTATACCGTTCCAGGTAGCCAATTCATGTATTGGTAAAAAAGCGGAGGTGTGGGTGGAAAATGGCCATCATCTTAGGAGAGTTGGACATATGGCCCCAAATCCCTATGTCGTGGTGAGTTTTTGTCCTGTCTGTCTCAAAATATAGTCAAAGATAAAATGGTGGATGCTGGTTGTGTTTTTGATACAGTGCTCTACTTTCCCTTATTGTATGAGTAGTAAACCTGCATTTTGTCAGTCAAATTAGAAATTAGCAAGAAAACCCCATTGATGGTGGTGAATGCAACAGGTGCAGCAGGTCCTCACATTTAAATTAATTAATTGATGTATAGATTTCATCCAGTGTTATCACTGAAATAGACAGAATATATCACTTGTGTTTGTAAATGCATAGTTATTCTCCATGTGATCATTTTGAATAAAATACTTTTCATTTCCCCAATCTGATCCAACAGTTGAAAATCGGCAGAGAAACCATAAAAACCAAAGTCGTTTATTCAAGTGCCAACCCGTATTGGCGGCAGAAGTTTGAATTTCAAACTGTCCTTGATGATATGTTGACAATAGACGTCTGGGATGAGGACACTGGATTTCGTGGTGATGATGTCCACTTGGGAACCTGCATGGAGCCAATGATCTCAGTGGATAGTAATTTTCACATCATACAGTGCAATTTGCCAGGCTCTGGTTTTGTCAAAGTCTTTTGCAGGTGTTTCTACATGTAATCTGCTCTTGAAAGTGAAAGAGTACAATGTGAAGAGGAGAAAAGAGTGTGTGTGTTTTAGTTTTTTTTTTTTTTTTTTGTTTCACATGGATGTTTGATAATTTGAAACAATATTTTCAAACAACAAAGTGTACAAAATAGCTATATATTGTCCACCTGTGACTTTTTGGTGACAAGTTGTTGAACAGGTGAAAAATTAATGCAAATCCCTCACCATCATTTGTGCAACTGACAATTGTGTTAAGAGCTATTTTTCTCTGTACTGTTGGCCTGTGAGATAGAATTCTGTTTTAAATCAGTACTTGATTAATCAAATCAAATTAAATCAAATGAATCAAATGAAAAAGTACTTGTTTTGAATTGTTTGTTAGAGCACTGAAATTCTTTACAGAAAACAAAGGGAATGAATATTTTAATTGCTCTAGTTTCCTGAGTTGAAGCAATTGAGCTAGGCAAGCTTCCTAGCCCAGCTGTGTGACACATTTTTTTTTACAATTTCAGTGACTCTTAGTCAGCAGGAAGAGGAGATGGTAACTAAAAATAAAAATCTGTCTTTTTGGCCTGCTGAATGCCTCACTTTGTTCACCAGCTAGTCTCTAACTTTCTTCTCTTACCACTTGGTGCAGCACAGGTAGTGTAGAGTGAATTTATCAGAACTCTAACAGCTGCGGTGAGCAGCTGGAACAGGGTTAGTAATTAACTTGGTATTTAAGAAACATGTATTGCGCTCACTTAGCAATAAAGAAAATACGTATTGCATTAAAGACGCTTGTATTGTAACATTGAGACTAGAAGTGTTGTATAAGCTTAAGTAAAGGAGTTGTGTAGCAGAGGTAATGGTGATGGAAGACTACTAAGTATGCAGGAATGGAGAAGTACTGAGCGTGTGTGTGACCTATTGATTGTGTTTGTGACTTTGTAGAAGATCAGAATATGATACAATTGGAAGTTAATTGCAGACATATGTGTGGTATCATTAAAAGAGAAGTAAGAAAACATCTACAGCCCAGAATGTTCTAACATCAAATGTCATGTTCTGCAAAACACAGCTAGTTCTTAGAAGACAACACTCTTGACCCATTAGAGCAACAAATCCTAACCATATAATATCAGGAAATAAAGGTGCCAAATTCCTGATTGATTTAGATGACCCTGAGTTAAAGGGTTTCATGCCAGTAAACTTTCATACAAAGGCAGTCCATCTGAACCCTCAAACTGAGTGCCATTAATTCAAATGCAACAGAGAGACCTTCCCTGACTCAAGCAGAAATCATGTTCACAGATTAGGTAGTGTGTTAAAGTTTAATTCACATTACATTTTTGTCATTCACACTATGTCATTTCATTCTAATGAAATAGCTGAAAGGAACATTAGCTAACTCAGTAGACTGCCATCAGTATCATCATAATACAATACAGAATGGTATGACTATTAATATTTCAATAACATTAGCCAAATGGGTGCTTACTTGTCTAGTAAAACACATGTGAAATAGGAGTATCTGTAGTCCTAGCTTGTCACAAAGCTCTCTCGGTCTTGGAAATACCATGCCAATATTTGCCCTTGTTTTATCCCACTTCTTGTTCCATAAGCTTCTTGGGTCATTTCTTTCACCCATTCATTATATATATGACAGAACGATACAAACAGTAGAATGAAAATTATAACAATAACAGAGTGGCCAGCTAGTTCGCAGATTACTTCTCCTTTTTTCTGCACTCTCTGTCTCTGTACCACAGGGTTTCCCTGCAAAGAGAATATGACGACAGTGACAGGCGACTAAATTAAACTTGATCAAAACAATGGATTTCTCAAGGTTTGAAAATTGCTGGAAACATTTGAGATAATTTAAGTACACAACTCAACAAAATATATAACAAATATTTAGAAATTTTAATGTGGAAAAATTACATATTATACCTCTAATTTACTAGTATAGTCTATTAGTACTGTTGTTGGATAGTTAATCGGCCTCAGAAGCCCCCTCCCCCACAGCTCTCTGACTCTGGATTTTGTTTTTCTATTTTAAATGTAGAAAGATGAGAAAACCACATCTTTAAAAAGTTTTAAAGTACAGCCTATGTTCATTAGTTGGTAATGTTGATGTAGTATCTAGTCATAGTATCTCATCATTGAATCTTGGTAAGTACTTAAAACTCCCAGAAGCTTTTGGCATAAGAGACACTCATTTTCAACAGGACCACCCTTTCTAAAAATAAATGCACTCAATGTGGTACTTCAAGTCATTTTGGATAAAAGTGTCTGCTAAATACCATTTAGTATATTGTATTGCTCCCATTAATGCAATATGGACTTCACAATCTCACTGCCCATTGACTTCATCCATTCCCAGTGGGCCATCTATCTGTCCATTGACTGCCATTTAGTGTCAACGGGGCCATAACTCGTTAGCCAAGTGACGTTTAGACACTCAGCAGCTCGTTACAAAGGCCAGAGGTTAGATGGCTGTTGAGGGGACACTTCACTTTTCCTCTTTTTGCTTTCTGTCAGTTTGCACACATTCCGCTTTCATGCGCTCACTGTTTCTTTACTTTCAGTTTCCCTTAGTCCCTGGTTCAGTCTGTCGCCTCACTTACCTTCTGCACTTTTTCCTTTTACTTCATAAATTCATCTTTCTCTCTCTGCGAGGTTCTATGTTAATGCACATTTACTGTATAGATGTGGGCGTGGTTATTGATGAGCATAAAGAGTGCATAAGGCCCACTTTAGGGAAATAATGTAAGAAATTCCAATAAAGCCAAATGTGCTTTTGCAGTTGACAGCCTTGTGATTTTGCAAGTCCAGAGACCTCTCATTGTGTTCCCTCTGAAATTCACAAGTAACCATGATAAAGATGTTAAAGAGGTTGTGTGATGTTTCCATCTAGTTCTGGCAGAAGCCTTGCACTTCACTGTAAACTATATATACTGCCCATTGTTTTACCTCAAGTTGGTGTCACTTTAACGACAAGTAAAACAAACAACAATTTAAATTCTGCAAATAAGAGGCTGAAAAAGAAAAACTCACAGTTGCACATAAAATAACTTTTTTGGTTTGTCTTTACAATTGCCTCTTGAGAGGAGGAGGAGATAGAAGAGGGTGGTGGGGGGGATTGTGTGTAAAAAAAAAAAAAAAAAAAGTGGGCGTTAGTGTTTAAAAAAAGACAAATATATGTGTGTGTGAGAAAGAATATGTGTGAATGTGAAGATCTGTTTTAGACACAGACAGATGGAAAGAGTGAGAGGGAGCAAGGGAGAAGGAGAGGGATGAATTTTTACCATGACTAGCCAAGCGAGACCATTGATTCCAGTCCTCACTTGCTGAAACACAGAGCAGACAGAATGTCAATCAATCGGGCCCCCTCCTTCCCTCTTCCTGCCTCTTTCCTTTTCCTTTCCTTGTGCATCACTCTCCTCCCTAGACAGTACTTAGTCCATTCTTTAGCATGGTAAATATCAAAAGTCACATTCACTTCTTGCTGTTTAGCTTTTTTTTCTGTGTGTGATGGAGGGTCTTGAAAGGTTATGGCAAACATATATTTATATACACTGAATAGCCACAACATTAAAACCACTGATAGGTCAAGTGAATAACATTGATCAGCTCATTACAATGCAATTTTCACTGGGAAACCTTGGGTCGTGACATTCATCTGGATGTTACTTTGACATGTATAGATCGGGACAAGAACAAGCCAGATCCATGAAGGCCCCACCCCACAATCCAAAGAACCCAAAGTCGCCAAAAAATCACCACACCACAGGACACCCCCAAAGATCCTGTGTCCATGCCCGGCAGTGTCAGAGCCGTTTTTGTGGTCTGTAATGTAATTCTTACCATGTTGCACTATTCTGTACATGACATTTATTGCATGTCTGTGCATCTTGGTAAAGAATCCTTCCTCAGTTGCTCTTGAGGCAAATTTGTGACTTGTGATATTGGGATATATAAGTAAAGTTTGAATGGACTTGAATAAAGGCCAGTGAGAAGACAAAGAAAATATTCATAAAGCTGTCAAAACAAAAAGTTTTCCCTGTGTAGATCTTTATGTTTGCTGTGAATTTTACCACAGGTAAAACAAGCAACAGTTTAAATTTAAAACAATGTGATGCTTACATACACAAATATATGCCATTATAAAGGCATTAAAAGAACATACTATGCACAGATGTCCACTACATACAAAGGGTTTGATCTGAATTTCTTAAAAAAAAACATTTAGAGTGTAAATTATAGAATAAAATAATATTATGCCCTGACCTTGGGCTTTCAAAAAATTCCTCCTCTCACTGGAACAACAGAGGGAAGAAATTCAGAATAAACCAAAGTTCAGAAACTATGTTCAAATCAAATAACATTAATAGACTGAACCACATAAATGAAACTTAATTTAAATAGAGGGCATGCTCATTTGTTTTTTTCAAAACAGATGTTTGTGAGTTCAAACATATATTTTTAAAAGCCACAATGTACAAAGTAGCTAAACTTTGTTAAAATCAACATTATTACTTGATTTTGCTTGGATGTTTAGCCCCCGTAAACCATGCAGGAATATATAAATGCCTAGCTGATGGTTTAAAATTCAGACAAGACAACATCACCTGTCAGTGCCTTTTTGTGATTTTCATTTCAAATCACCACTGCCAAAATAAAACCATTTTCTGATCGTACAGTGTCATGGTTAAGATTTGGCTAGGTTAGGCACAAAAAAGGCTTGGTAAGGAAAAGATTGTGGTGTCAGTTAAAATAATTACTTTGCTAAGGTTGGGCAGTTATCATCCTCGTGGTTAAAAGAAGTCAGCGCTGACTATTGATAGGAAATGGAATGCAATAATCGTTGACCCATCCATCCATCCATCCATCCCCAACCTTCCCCCTCAGTGTCACATTATTTCAATCTTTACTCCAGACAAACAAGTGCCTTAATCTCTATGGCCAGTAAAGGACTTTTTTTTTTTTAACTTGAACATAAACATATGTTGCTTTTGGGCATTTTCCGATTTGACTGATGCTGTTGTTCTTGGTATGACAATGTCAAAATCAGCAGTACACTTATGTAATGAAGTGCGTGTCTGAAAGGGACTTTCCTCTCCCTTCTTCTGTCCTCTTTTATCCTTGTTATAGTCACTCCTTTCCCCTCACCCTCTAACAGTTGTCTCTCTACTCTCCTTGCCTTTACCCTGCATTTACCCTGCTTCTTCTCTCTCTCTCCCCTCTGAGCTCCACGCTAATCATGCACTAGACAGTTCCACGGGCCCCCAATTCCACTTCAAAGGACACCCATTTCCTCCTTGTCTGTAAGAGAACCTGTCAGCCCTGCCTGCCTACCTACCGCAAAGAGAGAGCAGGAAAGACAGAAAGAGGGAGTGAGAGGGGATGGGAGACAGAAGGAAAGGATGTCAAAAAACACAGTAGAGGAAGAGAAGCAGAAAAGTTGAGAACAGGGTCCTCGAGGAGAAGCAAAGTTGTAGTGTCTGTGCTGTGGGTGGCACTTCACCGGATGAAGCGTGTCAGCACAGAGGTGCATTTTTGTTAAGTGTGTGTTAAAAGTATCCATGTGCTCGTGCATGTTAGGAACAGCACATGTCAGCACTTCACCAGTCTTAAGAGTTGGTAGAGAAAAATAAGGGAAAAAAACAGAAAAGGTACTCATACCATTTTCTTGCTTAAGAAAAAAAAAAGCTTTACCTTGCGATTTCTATTTGAACTTTTCTCCCGCTACCTCTCTTTCTCTCTCACTTCTTCTTCTCCTCCCTACTCCTCCTCCTCGCTCGCTTTTCCACCCCGCAGGAGGAACAAGCGAGAGGAGAGAGCGAGTGGCACGGTGTCCTGTTCCTCCCCGTCTCGTTTTTCGGAGCATGAATTAAAGTTGCATTCCGTGCCGCCATTGTTAGGGTAATAAGAAAAAGTTATCTTCAAAGGGTTCGGGTGGCGAGAGAGGAGAGAGCCAGGGGGATGGGAGACGAAGAGTGTGTGCGTGTGTTTGTGTGTGTGTGTGTGTGTGTGTGTGTTTGTGTGTGTGTGTGTGTGTGTGGAGGGCTTTGGGCTTTAGGTAGAGTGAGTCTCGAGTCCTTCTAATGCGTGAAATTACACCTGCCACCTTGCTATCTGTGTACTGTGAGTGTGTGTGTGTGCTCATAATTGTACACTTTCATATTTGTGTATATGCTCGTCCACATACAAGCACTGATGTGTATAGCACATACCGAACAATACGCCATTTGAACACACACACACACACATGCGCGTACCACCACAGTTACCATTGTAGTGTGTGCTGTCTAAAGCAATATTTCTGCTAACGCAGTGCGCAACACTATATTCTTATTAATAGTTCCAATTCCTATTAACAGTCAGTCCCAGATAGCAAGTTAATTAACTCTCTGCCCTCCTTCTCCCCTGGCTATCTGCGCACAGGTAGCCTTTCATGTTGCCACTGAGAGATAGTGGGAGGGAGAGAAAGAGGTGAGGAGTGAGATGAAGGAGAGACGAAAGCAAGAGGTGGAACAGGGGAGAAGAAAGAGAAAGTGTGAGGGAAGGAGGGAGGAAGTAATGGGAGAAGAAAAGGATAAGGGACGGGGAGAAAGAGAGAAAGATGAGGTGAGGGGGAGAGATGATGTTCAGCATTTGAACACCTGCTCAGAGCACAGTGAGAGATGAAACAAATGGAGAGGGAGAAGTGTGTGTGTGCGGGGGGTGGGGGTACATGCTGGGGAGGCAAGCGCTCGGAATGGAAGTGGTTTGGTTTTGATCTCGCATATACTTTAAGCAGCCTGATATCCAGATCATTGTGTTCTACAGTGGGGGCTAAGGGCCCCGCTGGAGAGCTGGGCACCACATCAGTTTACCAGAGGGCTAATGCCCAACATTTCTAATTATTAAGATGTTGGAGCTCTTGTGAGGCATCCAAGGTACATCCAGGATGCATCTCATTAGCAATGGTCTGGTAGCTTTTGCAATCAGAATAGTGGTTGGATGTGAAGTGACGCGTGCAAAGTGATGACGCATGATTTGTGTGCCTGTGCTGTGCTTACAGTATAGCCACAAAACTGATCCATTCTGCTTAATCAAAACAACCAGAGCTTTGGCACCGGAGAATGATTGCTTTTAGGTGGTGATGCAGCAAGTCAGGACGTTAAGTACTTCTTAAAAATTCATCCAGTTTACAATATTTTTTCTCATGTTTTTTCCTCATCCTCTAATGTTCTTCTGTCAAGCAGATAAACAACCTTCTGCCTCCATTCAAGAATGTCATCCCAAGAAGAACATAACATCGGTAATTTCAGCAAGTATCCTAGAACAACATGTTGACATTCAAGTGACAAAGGGTTTTAATAGCTTTAGTAACAATGACAGGAGGAAAGTTGGAACAATAATGGAACAACAAAACAACAGGCATTTATTTCCAGTTTCAGTGAGCTTTTTTTTCTTTTTCGTTAAACCATGACCAACATCGTTCCCAGGTTTATTATTGTAGCCATGACGAGCAAAGTCCCCTAACTTTAACAAAGTAGTCATTTTAACCCAAACCACTTTGTTTAGTGTTTTCCTTTCACTGTGGGAGACCTTCAAGTTATGGCCACAATACACAACTTTTACCTTGAGGCAGGACCTCTATTGTTGGTTCAGCAAGCCTCCCTTGTTTTTATTCCAACACCTGTTTGACCACAGCACACAGCCTGAGGCCAAAGTAAACATTACATTAACAAACATCTATCTCACTACTCAAACAGAGTTCCTGGTGTTACACTTAAAGTGTAACTGATAAACACCATCCATTAGATTTCATAAACATACTTACATCTACTGACTGATTTATAGATTACTCACTTGGTCTATAACATACCTTAAAATGATAAAGCATGCCAATCAAAATTCTGCAGAGCACAAACTGTTATATTGTCTGACCAACAGTCTTGTATCTCACTTGTTTCCCCAAGGAAACAAGTGAGATACACTGGTACATGGTTGACTTTTGGTTTTGAGTTTCCCCACTTCTATAAACAGTACTCTAATCAATTCTTAATGACTAAGTGCTCAACTTCCAGCCCATGTCAACCGGTAAACATGCAATCTTAGTATTGTATCATTAGAAGACTGATTGTATAATACAACCTATGAGGAACTTTTTCCATGACGATAGCGGTGGCTTTTAACATTACTGGATTAACTTTTTTTATCTTGGCTGAGTTAAGTGCTCTGTAAGTGAAACCATCACTGGAGTCATTTTAGGTTATTATTCATTCACTCTCGAACAGAATTAAGATGTTAAGTTTTAGCCACTGGTGATTTGGCAAAAGTACGACGTGTGTGACCGTATCCCTGTAGCAGCTTCACAAAAGGATACACTAGGACACAGCCCATGGCTTCAATTTCCACTGAGTGCACCCATGTGTATTTTTTACAAACAAAAAACGACCCCGCAGGAAACATTGCGTTTGTACTCATATCAAATAGCAATAGCATGCAGTACTGTCAAGTTTTCCTCAGACATGATGCTGGGTATTGCATCAAAATTCACCACCTCAAGCTATGAGAGCAGGTGATACAAAATGAGTGAAAGAGTACAGACATACACCCATTAGAAACAGTTCTGATATTCAACATTGTGGATTCCTTGGAGTTTACGATCTCAATGGAGTGGTTGTTCTGCTCTCAGTGTGTGAGAGCATGCCTGTGTGCATGTGTGGTGGTTTGTGTGTATTTGTCTAAATGGGTGTCTGTGTGTATCCATGTATTGGCCTGCTTGTATATCCAAGTGTATCCCTCAGGCGTGTTTTCCAGATCAAGGCCTTCATGGTCTCAGCTCGATGAAGAGGTCGTGACAGCCAATTAGCTCACACTAAATTGATCCAACCATCTGTGTATGTGTGTGTCTGTGTTTGTGTGTGTGTGTGTGTGTGTGTGTGTGTTCCCCAATCAATGCTTATGTTTTACTGGCAAAGCCATTACTCATTTCATTGAGTGATTGGTGCATACAATAAGACTCAAAATAGGGAGATGTGTAATTTATTATGAAGTAAAATCTATCAGATATGGATAAGTGTAAACACTTTGAGGTTATGCTCAGAAACAGGAGTACATCATAATTGGGAATTTTTACATACTTATAAAGGTTAAAATATAGATGTCAGTGCAAGCCATATTAAGCTTTAATGGCATTTGCTCCAGGCATAGCTTGCCGAGATTATTGTGCAAATGACTGAATGAATTGTTTTCATCTACCATAAAACAGGTATGTGCAATATGTCTGTTCTTATTGGCCTAAAAGCTTTTTTCTAACTAAACAAGAGCCTAATGTGAACCGTACTGTAGGCATGACATGACAGACAATTAGAAATGTCATGGCAGGAAAAGCACAGATGATTGATAAAGATTATTGTAGCTGCATTCTCTTTAGGTAAAACAGTTCTTTGCTTAGTTTTCCCTTACTGGAAATGAGTTTCAGTTTGTTTCAATATTTCTCTCAGACTTCAGGATTTATCTAATTATGTTATTCATATGCAGACTTCTAGACATGTAAACATTCACACACACTGACTTTTCTAAAAGGGGAAAGGCCCACGTATTCTTGATGTAAATACAATTTGCTGCACACTGGTACATGACACCTAGTGTGAATAAAAGCCTATGAGAAGGCTGGCTTCAACAAATCAATTTAGCGGTAGAATGTTTGGTGTACTGAATTGCAAGTATGTGTAATTAATAAAGTTTTAAGGTAGCACTAAGAGTTTGTAGATGGAAAGGGTCAAGCAATATAGCGGGGCTGAGGGAAAGAGTTTGGTCCTGATAGTGTCCAGGGCAACTTCCAGGCCTTGCAATTTTTTTTTCTCAGTAAGTGCAAGCATGTGTGTTAATCTGCCAAGCTCAGGACTGAATGCCAGATTAGACCAGTTTCTGTTGATATGGGAAATATACTTGTAGACCTCAGGATGCAGCAGTAAAAGCTCTAGCTTAATCCAGAGGGGCAGGAAGGGAACCTTTGGTGAAAGCTAAGTCTCATCGGAGCAAAGTAAATTTGTGCTAGACCCAACACAAAGTAATGAAAATATATCGCAAAGTCAGCAAAATTAGCTGAAATTTAGTGAATTAATCAGCTTGGTGGTAAAATGTAAATATAAAAAGATATCAAATTGTCATAATCCAGGAGTTATGCTTTGGAAAGTGTAAATAGGAAGTGTGTTACCTTGGGTTCAGTGAGTTAGACAGAGGGCTACAACTTGAGCCCAAATTTCAAAAATAAGCCACCATTAAAAGTATGCCAAATTAGCTATTAGAACTTTGTGTTTGCAGTATTCATGGATGTCCAAACAAGCATTGTTTGAATACTTAAATACTAAAGAAAACTTAAAACCAAGATTCTCAGGCAGATTCTGGAATTCTAGGGAGTGGTGATTGTCTATCATTTTAAAGAGGATTTCTGGATGTTTATTTGCAATGGATGCAGATACTGATGTCACCGGAAAGTGTAAGTCACACTAAATCCAAAAATATGTCTATCTGTATTATGTCTGCATGTTCCGATTTGACTGAGTTATAAGTGGTCCAATTTTTGATGCAAATTGCAGCAATCAGGTGCTAAGTACCCGAGTGTCACATCCACTGCTACAAGTGCTTACTGTGTTTGTGAACAGGCCAAACTACAATAACTAACCTGCTGTTCTTAAAACCCCTGCATGTTACTGCTCCATTCACCTCATGCAGTGTCTTTGTCATGTCTCTCACTCTGCACCCCCACTTCAACTCTGCTGTGCTTTCTGAAGTCTTTCAGTAATTGCATGTTGACTTTTTCATGCTTTGTATGTCAGACCCCATTCATTTTAGTGATGCTATTTCAATGCAATCAATATGATCATCAGCTAAAAACTTGTGTGTCCATGTGAGATGTATACTGTTTACCCCAAAAACAAATATTTTTTTCTCTGCACAGGCCCTTAGATAAATGTAGTGGTCACTTTATGTTTCCTGGACGCCATTAACTCTAGTAATTTGCAGGAAAAAAAGCAGATGTAGATCTACAGAGTTAAGCATAGCTTTGATTGACATGGTGGAAAACAATACAGGAAAAGTTTTGTTTTCAGCTGCTCCTTCAAGATGGCAAGAAATAAGGTGACAAGCAGCATATGCACATAGGTGGGTTAAGTTATTTAGATCAAACATTTCTGCAGAAGGTTGTCTAAGGTAATCTCCAGGGGGTATTAAGGTAGAGCAAACATCTGGTGAATGTTTGCAAAGAATCTGAGACCATGGTACACTTTTCTGTTCACTGTCCCAGTTTTTGGTTGTTTTATGAGGACTTTCACAGTCTGAGGTAGTTTTTATCCTTTAATTTGTTTATCTATAAAGTGTACTTCCCTTATGTGTCTTTGGGGGATTGGAATGACATTTGTTGCATAACACTATGAGATGATGGAAGGTTGGCACTTGGCTGTTATGCTACTACTTGCGCATGAATGTGTATGCATGTGTTATTTTCAAAATGAGAGCATGAACAAAAGTATTAAAATGTGTGTGGTTTGATTTGTTTCTCTCTTAGTGGTGAGATGCCACTTTTGAAACTAAAGTAAGATTTAATAAAGTGGATTTTTAAGCTGAATTTTTTTTTTTTTTACTTTTCCCCTACCTTCTTTCTTTTTCTGTCTGTACCTGTCCATATCACTCTCACCACCTCCCTCCATTTTACTCTACTTTTTGCTCTCTTTTTCCATCTCTCTTCCCCTCATACACACGCGCACACACACACACGCTTGTGCACACACAAACATGTTCCTGTCAGTGTTTGATCAAACTCCGCCATTCAGTTGATGATACTTTCAGCTGAAAGCACTGCAGTAAATAAAAATAAAATGAAACAAGGGATGAATAAAATATGAGCAGGATAATGAATAAATAAAGGTGTGACTGTATTAATAAGAACGAGTCAGAGGTATCAGACGAATAGAAACCAACACACGCCACCATCGCCTACGCACACAGCACTGATGAAAGGCTAAGGTGTGTGGGTTAGGAGACAGCCCTCCTACCTTTACCTATCTTCTTGCTGTGTCTGTTTCTCTACCTCTCTTTTTGATTCACTCTCTTTGTAACTTTATTGGTACATTTGCTTATGCTAATTAGAACACTGGTTAAGCATTATACAAGGTGTAGTCCAACAGTACACCATAATATATTTTTGTTTTGGAAACATGCATTACATAATAACTAAGAATGAAAAAGCAACAACTCTCATTGTCTCCTGTCCTTCTCTCTCTCCTTATTCTCTAATTTCCTCATCTCAGCCTCTACCTGTCTTTTGATTTGTTCAGTATTTGTCCAAGTTCATCTCTGTCTTCCTGCTTCTTCTATATTTCTCACTTCATTGCTCCACTTAATGCTCTTCAGGAAATCAGGTGTTGAGAAGGACAGAATACATCACAGTACATATGTGCGGAGATGATTGTGGCTATGATTAAATTCTTTAAAGGTTTAGATCCTGTGCAATAGTGTATATTAACATATATCTGATATTTGCATATAGGATACATATTTAGCTTGAGATGAAGAGATTTTAAAGGCTGAATAATTTACATGGTTAGCTAACTCAAAGATCAAGAGTGTAAGAAAAAAAAAAGTACTGAAATCAATATTGAGGTAAAATGAAAAAGATATTCAGAAAATGACATTTACTATGCCCCTTTCTAAGCCAGTTTAATTTCATATATATTTTAAAATGTATGTTGTTTGTATGTATGAACTGGGATGGAAACTCAAAGAGTTTAACATGCCAACTATGAAAGCCACAATTTTCCAGGTAGCGATATATACTGTATATTCAGGAAGCCAGATAACATGACACATAAGCAATGGAAGCTCTCAAAAGACTAACAGCAAACCAGCCAGCTCACAGGTTACACCTAGGTCAATACATATTTTAGTTCAAGTGTGAAATTAAAGGAAATCTTCCCCTTTTCAAACGGGCCCTAAGTTCACACAGGCATCTGAATGCAACGCCTCTCCTCATATGCCACCATGGGCATTCCAAAACAGGCTGATCACCGTGGCAACGGGACAGAGCCGTGTGGTGACTGGCCACGGTCGTTATCATTCCTGTCAGGACAGGTGTGAGCGCTCTCAGTTAAACTAGCTCTTGATTGGTTCAAACTGCCGGGAGGCCAACAAATCCCTAATCAGACTGTTAGCATATGAAAAAGAGAGGCGAGATAGAGAGAGCAGGAGGGAAGGAGTGAGAGAGACAGAGGGAGAGGAACTGAGAGGATGAGGGAAAGAGAGAGAGAAAAATTGGAAATGAGAAAGCAAGATTTGCAATTAGAATGATTGGGAGTTCGCTCACATCAGCATGCATAAGCACGACTGCACACATACTCAAACACACATTTTAAAAACATGTAATAGTGATACAAACCTATGCACAAACCTATACTTACATTCAAGTGGTGCTTCTCCACACAGATGGGCTTGTGTGTGTGTGCGCGTGCTTGTCTGTGAGTTGAGACAAAGGCAGATGGTGCTATTAACACACTATGGCACCTTTCCATTCATGCACATGCAAACAGATGCACAAGCACAAAAAGGACAGTCTTTAAGATGTGGTGCTTTTCCTTTTGGCAGTGTTAATTAGCTCTTGCTTACTTTGTGTTGCTGTTGGTGAACATTTCCAAGAGGTCTGATGCTAACTTAGCGCAATCATGCAGCTTATTAAATATTAATATTTGCATGTCAGCCCACTCTGCATGATGTCCGTGTTACAAGGAATTCTTGTGCCAGCCACTCTCTCTTGAGCTTTGAGCATTCCATGTAAGAGTGGTGGTCCTGGGTTTCAAAGCATATGACCGATCCATCTCCATCCTCCTCTCACAATCTCCTCTTCCAATGGCGTGTAGATGTTCAAGATCGGCCACAGGCAGCTGTTGATGAACATTTGTACTTTTATTGTTGTTTCATTGCCACTGTGGTCTTGGTTGTCCTCCACACCTCTGATCTTGGCTTGATGTTGTGGCTGAAGGGTCTGAGCTGTGCAAAGTAATTTGCTCCAGTCCCACGTATTTTTTCCTTTTGTAACAATGTTTCCTCAGACTGTCCTTGTTGAATACACAAATAAGTAATTGGCAGTTTGTAATTTGCAGTCCACTACTCTCTAAACTTCAGTTTCTGGTTAGGCTGCTGGTTTATTTATACATAATGTAGTGTAGTGAGCGGTGCATACACACACACTTATACTGTATATGACATATCATGGACACGCAGACACAGAAATACGACATGCATATCAGCACATAGATGAAGTAAACAGAAATAACATATGTGAACACACTCCTATATACATTAATCACAAACAATCCTACATCACACACTGCCACAGATAGACATATACATGCATGAGGAGGCACTGCAAAACATGTGGAAGCACAGAGCACAAAAAATGAACATACACACAAACACACAAAGGCTGCTTCTTTCAGGGGACAAAGTGAAAATGAAATATAGTTCTAGTCATCAGATACCTTCTCGCATGGATGTCACCAGTTAATGCCTTTCTCTCTATTTCTTCTCTTTTTCTTTTTCCTTTTTCTCCCTCTGTGTCTGTATCTCTGCCTTTCAGGCAGCCAACGCTGACACCCAGAGTAATATCAAGAAAAACAATTTTCACTTTGATGTGTGTGTGTGTGTGTGTGTGTGTGCGCGCTTACCTGCATGCATGTGTGTACATACAGGTACGCTACCTGTTGTGTGTGGAGCGTTTCTTGCGTGGGTGCATGAAAGGTGTGAGGCGTGGGTATACATATGTGTGTAGGTCTGTGTGCACAGCACACATGAGTATACGCCACCTATTCTATGTGTCAGTGCTTGCATGTTGGGCTTTTTATGTAAATAAATCAATATGCAATACATTGTATTTGGAATATTTGTTCACATATACGTATGTGCTGTATGTGTGTATGAATTTAGAATATGCCTTAGACAGAGAGCAGGAACCCTCATGGGAACCTGTTATCTTCATCCTGCAGGCGCTGGATCGTCAGAAGGATGTGGTCAATAATGTTAGGGCCTTTTGAGAACCTTAAGGCCAGACTGAGTCTACACCTCCTTCCATAAGAGACAACCCAACCTCACAGATATCAAAACTTAAGGTAGAGAAAGAGGGAAATATGGGATATAAAAGAAGAAATACAGGAAAGTAAGAATGTAAATCAAAACAAGGGAATTGAGAGCAACATGATAGAAAAAAACAGGCTGAAACAAAGAGCAGAAATATATAAAGGTGTCAAACGTAACGAAGAGAGCCACAGGAAACATTTGATCTGATTGGCATGTAGATACACACACACACGTGCATGCATAGCATGGGTTGTGCCATTCCTCAGTACAAAGTCTGAATAAACTGCAGACTGATGGCATGCTGAAGTGTACCTGACAGTGTGTGTATGTGTGTGTTCAGGGAAGCCTCTAAGGTAAAATTCTCCACGTATGTCATTGTATGGGTGTGCATGGGTGACAAACAGTGTGTTAGCCATGTGCCTATGTGTGTGTTAGAGTGAGCACAGTGTGTGTAAGCAACAACATCCATCAATCACACTTACCACCTGGCCCTCTGCATGTCAGGGTCTTTTTGCTTTCACAAAAGTGTACCACACACACGTGCGCACGCACGCACGCACACACCGCACACACACACACACACACACACACAGAGTTTTGGAGACATTGTACTGACTTCCATCCATTCCCTAGGTGCATGTCCAAATGTCTAAAAGCAAGAATTTCAGAGAATGTGGCCATTGTTCCTGTAATTTCTTTTCAAGTAGGGATGGCCAACCATGTTTGTGATTTTGGCACACTGAGATAGCCCATGCATCTTTATAAATTTGTAAATTTCCCCATTGTGGGACTAATAAAGGATGATCTTATCTTTGTCAGATAGGAAGTACGCATTGGTAATGTACGGACTACTCACAGGGCTAGTTGGACTATTGTAGCTGGCAAAGCCAGGAAGTTAGTCACAGTACAGTAGCTCCCCAAGGTTCTTTCTGTTTTCTCTATAGACTGTGCCCACATTTGGATTGTACATCATTTCATTCAATAAAGAGTTACTTTAGAGGAAAGAGAAAGAAAGCTCTGAGAACTAGTAGTCCATTAACTCTCAATTTAACATTTCACTGTGAAATATTCATGCTGTCAGAAGTGAATCCACTGTGGTCATTCCATTGAAATTTTATGATTTCACAGTGAAATTGCAGATGTAAATGCTGGTGTAAATGGGCCTTAATAAGTGTGTCAGTCATCGGTGAAATCACCAGTTGAGAAGATTGGATGGAATTAAAAGCTGCAGAATGTCGGTTTTCCATATGGCACATGGTTGGCTATGGTTGACTGGAAACTGGAGTTCACATTTTAGGTTTACAGGCTGCGCGGTCGACATATTCGTTTCACTGTCAGTATCCTCATGATCTGATTCTTTCTTCTTCAACTACCAGTAAGTCAGAGACAGAGATGTTTCAGAGTTCACATATGTTGCAAAACATCTAGGATATATCTAGGACATTGTCAGCATACTACAGATCAATATATTTCTTTTGGTGGAAGTCTCATTTAGAAAAACAAAAACCATACAAACAGAAAACATAGTCTATGCACAGATGATTAGACTTTATGATTACCAGTAGTTGTTGGACAAACACAGACACAGCAGAGAACTCATGCAGTGCACAGATACACACCTCGGTAATTTATGAGACGTGGCCAGCTATAACTCTATTTACTGCAAGTTAACCTTCTCTCTCTTCTATTCCCAACCTTTGCAGAGTTATTAGAGAGACACCAGTAACTCTGGAGCTGGTGAAAAAGAGACAGTGACAACTCTTGACAGGGGGAAAGTCAAGATTGGAGATTGGGAAAGAAAGACAGAGAGATGGATGAATAAACAGATAGCTCTTTAGAAGCTGTGTCACAGCCAATCAAACCTGTAATTGATGGAATCAATTTAACTGAGCTAATCAAGCTCTTTTAATCTGGAGATGATTCCCCTTATTAATCTCAGCTGTTTCAAACTAAGATATAGTGTGGTCTGGTTATAAATGAAGAGAGTTCCCAAATGGCCAGTACATACTTTGGCAAGAAGGATGCCTGATGCCTGTTGTTTACTGTCACACTATAGGTTTTTGTGAGGAGGGAGACTATACCAAACAACTGAGAGGACAAGAAGCTCATTTATTATGCTGAAATAAATTTTTGAAATATTTTTTGACTTAATAAATACATCAATGCAAACAAAGTCAGTATGAGACATACAATGATGACATGTTTTATCGCTGATTTGGTGTTGCGCTTTGACTCTTTCTTAAAGAAAGCATGCTTGCTAGAGTTGTAACAAGTTTACAAATTCTAAAATGTCAAAAGTCCACCGGTGTTATTAATTTTTAACTTTTTTTCTAATTTCCTGAGAGATAGACAGTTTGCAGACACAAGCCTTTTGGTTGACACCAACAATACTGTTTGAAAATATTGAAATTATTATAAATGACCCCATCAGATAAGCATAGTACTTTAATAATTTGTGGCAGCATAATCGTAGATATGTTAATAATGTAAATTTAGGGCAACCCATGCTGACAAGTGCATGAAAAAAGTACAGTTTAATTGAAGTCACCTTGTGTCATTCATATTCTCTCTCTTTTTTTTCTTCCTCCCTGGTTGTCTGTCTGTCCGTCCACTTGTCACGTTTCTGTTTCTGTGTATGTTTAGTTCCAACAATAATATAGAATGTAGAATGAGTATAAGCTTTTACTGTGTGCTCTACATGTAAATAAAGGTAGTTGAAAGGTTTAAACTATATTTAAAATTCCAATACAATTTTGGCTGTATGATTTGTACAGTAAAAATTCATATACAAAGTTAAAAATTGTTGAGGAAATTTCTCAAGACAACAAAATAACTTCTCTTACTTACCTGCCCATCATAAGTCCAACAGTTTTATGGGACTGCAACATTAAATTAGTGAAGTAATCTTTTAAAGGAATTGTTCGTCATTTTAGAATATGCTTACTTGATTTCCTGCCAAAAGCTGAGTTGATACAATTGATACCACTCTCACTACTCTTACTATTTTATGGTGAATGAAAGTTTTGCCTATTCATTTGTAAAGAACTTCTGTGTGGCATCTCCATCTTTCAGAAAAAGTTGCAATACATAACTTGCTGTTTTTTTGGGGTGGATTAAACAAACCAGGTACAATTTAGTTAGTTAGCTATTTCATCCAGCTTCCAGTCTTTATGATAAGCAAAGCTACTTGTCATCTAGCCCCAGCAATATATTGTGGTATCAGTCTAACTCTCAGCTAGAGAGTAAAAAAACTGGGTTAACTAAAATATCAAACTATTCCTGATTCACATTTTCATATTTAGTGACATTTGAAAAATGTCAGTAGAAATTGTTGTATTCCTTTTTCTAACCCACAAGGTTTTATTCTGTTTTTCATTGGATTTTCCTCTATTTGGCTAACACATATGTACTCTATTTGTGCTTTAAGTTGGCATGTTTGCACACTTGTATGATATGTGTATGTTACAGTATGTTTTATCTGTATGTTATGTATGTACACATTTGTCTTTGCATATTTTTCTATGAAAGAGAATGCATTTACAGTAAGAGCCTGCAGTTGTGACCCTGGACTGTGTATGCTGATGTTGCACTCGTGTGTATGTGTATGTGTATGTGTATGTGTGTGTGTGTCCGTGTATATGTGTGAGACACTCACTGGGCAGCAGTAGGAGGTTCATGCTGTGAGTCTCTAGCTTGCTCTGTCACAGTGAAGGTGTTTCATTATCATTGGTTAGCGCACACAGCAGGTGAGATGGCAGTTGAAAGGGAGAGGCAGAGAGAGACAGGAATGAATGAGATGACGTAGCTAAAAAATTTTAAAGGATAAAACCAGGGTTATTTCATTTTAATCGTCTTAGCTGCCCCACCACGTCTTTTTTTTCCTAGTTGTGTCTGCACACTGTCAGCAGAATTGGAGATCATCACAGATATTTTTTCTCCATTCAGACAAAGTCATTCTTGTCTAGTAGCCCATGATAAGAAACCAAGCCCATTTTATTGCCATATACATTTAGTTCTGTGTGTGTGTTATGTTATGCCCTGCTTACCAGAGGAAAAAAATTAAAAAAACACCCTGGGATGGAGGGTCTATGTAGGGACAGCCATTAATTTCAGGAAATCTTCCCCACTGTCAGGGTTGTTTGAAAAAAATTAAGTAAATATGAAAAAAAAAAAAAAATCTATATATATCTATATGTGTGTGTGGTGCATTATCTATCTATCTATCTATCTCTATCTATATCTATATATATATATATATATATATATATATATATATATATATATAATGGTATTCCTCTTTAACCTACTGTAAAAATAAACCACAGGAAAAAAAAGTTGGCTTTTAACAGGCACTTTTTTCATATAGCAAATCACATTTGCGAAGTATTGAAAACAAGTAATGGTTTAGTGGGAAGTTGTAGAAGCTGGCCAACTAAATGTCAATTTAGATGGACCTTTGGAATTTACATCACAGGCAATTAGCTGATATTCAGAGAGAGAGGGGCTCTGAGAAAGAAACTAAGGGAAATAAGAGCCGATGAGAGATGCAGAGATTTCTTTTTTTTTCCTTCTTTTTTTCTTTTGCTCTGGATTGTGATATTGATGCTCTGAAAAATAAGTTCTATGGATGTGCTAACTGTATGTCAGTTTAGATAGTGAAATGCCTTTAATGTTAATTTTAATATGTGTGGGCCATTTCAACATAGTGAGGTACTTTTGAAATCAATTTCTTGTGTGTAAACCAGTTCTGCCCCCTTATCCTCCTTCATGAGTAACTTTAGACACACATGGTAACTTTTCTATTGAAAAGTGCTAAATAAATAAATATTTACTTACTTACTGATTCCTACACCCCTGGGGGGGGGGCAAAATCATCATTACACCTGTTCCTTAAAATACCGTGCTGCAAGACAAATGGTATTTAGCAGGCAGTCACATCAACATCAATCATTATTAAATGTTATGAGAGGATTATAGCTGCCTTTCTTAAATTTGGAAATTTCTGACCTCCAACGTGAATCAAACACAGCATTAGTCCTTATTTCTGTCTTGCTGCATAAAGGGCACACCACTTGATGCAATGTTTCTAAACTTTGGCATGAGATGTATATTGTGAGGTGTGGAATTGTCCCATATAGACTAGATATAATTCCTGGGGAAATGATCTTACCTATAGATGCACTTACTAGCTTGTTCAGGGCACTCCAGTCTTCCTTGGAACAGTGTCATCATATTCCCAGATAACACATAAACACTTAAAGCTGTTCCTTAGCTTATTTGTCTAGATAAAACGATTTTTGCACTGGTGTGACGTAAACCCCCTTCTACTGAATGTGAAGAAGACAGATGAGATGACCTGTGATTATGTGAGTGACGTCTTGTTAGCAGTCATCTATCAGTCCATTGTGCAGTTCTCCATGGTTAGTTTATTTTATACTCTGTAGTGTTAGGATGGGATGGGATACTGCATGGTATGCTAACTGTCTGTAAGATGAAACCATTGATTGCTTGCATGGTACAGACCACCGTGAATATTCTGGGGGTTAAAAGTTTTCTTTAGCTCTTTGGGCACTTAGCAGACAGGCCCTGAAAGTAGGGTTTGACTCAACTCATGTTCTTCACACAGTCTCAGTTTTTACCTTTTGGCACAGGCTACAAATATACATTTCTGCCCACATATATGAGAACTTTAAATGCCATTAAGTAAAGTCATTGCATAAGGAATGAGCATGCATAGATTAGGGGAGGATAGGGCATGATGTATGTGTTGCATGCTGATAAAGCTCAAGTATGTCTTTTTTAATGGTAAAACTGCAGTGCAGAGCAAATTTCCGTAAGGGATCAAATAACATATATATCTAATCTTAATCTTATCCTACTTTGTCTGTGGGAGTGTGCTCAATTCCCATGGACAGCCACACCACTGCTATCTTGCATTTGGATGTTTATTGCATTTTAGGCTTTCATTATGTCAAATGTCACAGGAGATTATTATTGGAGGAAAGTTTAGAAAAGACAGGTCACATGTTCAAGCATCACACAAAAACTTCTTCTGTAAAATCTAACAACTAAGAGGAAAGTTGTGTTTCCAAATAGTTTCTGAAGGTGTAACAGTTGCTCAGTAGTCATCCAATTGTGCACATTCATAAATTTTCATGTCTAATGTATTTATACATCAATGTTACAGACTTTGCCATCCATATGAAAATGGCCTTACAGCATGGCAGACAGCATAGTATATAATGACAGTAAATTAAGAGATACAGAAGCATAAACAAAACAACATTAATTAAAACCATAAAAGAACAGCAGATTGAATGTCCTGAAGACTGGAGAGTCAGGAAGTTACAGTGTGTGTGTGTGTGTTACGCACTTTATGGTATGTCATCCATCTGCTGTGTGGCTACCAGTATCCATGGAGACCTGAGAAACACAGAGGAACCACTGTACAATGTCCTGTTGGCTGCATACAGCTAACACTGTGCATTTGCATGTGTGTTTGTGTCTGTGTGTGTGTGTGTATCTGGATCTTGGCATCCACCTGTGACTGGCAGTAAGCATGCTTTTGTGGCTTTGGGTGAACATCCATGTTTGTGTGTGCACACTCCATGCAGTATCACTGCCAGATTCATTAAATCTGCATTACTCAGCCCGATTAGAAAATGCGCTCTTCCTCCTGTGGAGAAATGAAAAGATGAACGGAGTACCACAAAATACCAGTGAGACTGACAGAACTGAGGATGGAGGATGAAGAGATAGAGATGGCAATAATGTGAAGGTTAGACAAGCAGGCTTGTAACCAGATGGCTGATGATTTGAACCCCACATATTTGTACCAACATCTCCAGAACCTGTATACTGTATATGTGGAAGTATTGTTATTTAGCCTTGGCAAGAAGTAATAATCTGTGAAACATGCAGTATATTGCTTTGCAATATGTTTGTTGTATGTATGTTGCAATGCTTTGTTGGCTTGACAGAAGTTCATCTCTGTAGAAGTTTGACAGAATTGAGTCTGCATCATAGTTAACAAAAAGTAATTAACAGTCTGTTAATTTAAATGTATCATACATATTTCCTCAAATAGTTACTGAGGCCATTATTTACTACAGAAGGTAACAGACCTGTATTTGAAGCAGGCTTGGCAGGCCTTTACATCTAATTCCTGTTTGATAGGTATAATTGGTCATATTCTAAATTTTGTTTTGATGCGTTTACCCATGTTAAAGTTACTTCATTACTTTGTTACTACAAACTCAACACTTCCTGTATGAATCTCATATTAAAAGCCCCCTAGAGTTTCAGTGGACAGAAACCTTTCATTTCTTAACAGGGCTTTTATTGTGAAATTATTGCAGGCATACCATATGGAACAGCAGCCGGACAAGATTAAGGGATGACAAAACAGAGTGGATCAGTGTTTCTAAGTGTTTAGATCAACTGGGCTTCCATGTTTCAGTTCAAGACCTTATGGTGTAGAAATGAGCATACACAGACGTAAAGCTTAAAATGCTTGACACTAGGGCTGAACAATTTTGGGAAAAAATCTAGCTGCCATTGCGATTTGACTTGCAATGTAATTTTTAAAGTCAAGCTTCAGTCCAGGCTATACAAGTAAAATGTGATGTAGCATTACCATTTAAGATATCATTGAAATATTAACTGCTCTGTGTACTAATCCAAGGATGAGAATGAAAATATACAAATTCAAAATGTATTTATTCCAACAAAAAATGAACCATAGAACAATTCTCACAGAACAAACAGTAGTACTATGTTTGCTTGCCTTCTTTGCAGTAACTTCACATCGGTCATGCTGCTGCCTGTGGTGATTTTTCAAATGCTGATAGATTGAGGGGGAATGACAGAAGACTGACAGGCACACAGACAGCTGGTAGAGACGCTGATGAAAACGCTACAGGATTCGTCCCAGTAGAAAATACAAACTACAAATACAAACCTAACTTAATGTTAGCTAGTTCATTCTACCATTCTCTCTTTTTCTCTTCTTTCTCTCTCCCTCTCGGCTCAACCGGGTATTCTGCAACTGTATAATATCAGCAGCAATAATTTTCCTGTGGCGGGCCGCCGCTACATAATATGTATAGCAGAAACACTGCAGACTTGTTGGTGTCTTGGTCACAACTCAGTTCTCCTTCTTGCCCGCCTGTTGACACTGTCAGACAGTTTTAACTCATCATAACACTGGTAGTTTCAGCTTTAGCTGTGTGTGTTCTCAGGATGGGCATGCAGGTAGAACATGACACTGGAGCGGAGAGAATTGGAGTGACTCACACTGCCTGTGTCATGCTGTTGCTCTGCCTCCATTTTCATCAAGTATCTAACTCCACAGTTTTGTTGTTTGGTCATTTCAAGACCAGATGTGGTTTTGAAGTTTACAGCCTGTCGCTCTGTTGCCCCTTCAGTGCAGTGTGTGAACTGTGAGGCAGCTAAAAAAAAGTGTAATGACGCGTCCACTGAGTCTCTGTTGTAAAAATAATTGCAGTCTTCACGATTTTCAAAATGCATTTGTTCGAATCGCGATTGTGGTTTGATTTCGATAAATTGTTCAGCCCTACTTGACACAGATCACCATCACAGTAAACATTTATTCACTTTTTAAAAAAATCTATAGCACTATAGAATTGTGCATCCCAACTAACACATGGCACCTGCTGTGTGGTTGAGGTTAAGCAACTTAGTTTAAAAAATAAGGTAGGATGGTGAGAGTGATTTTGTTATAAACACTGACAACTACAAAATTCCTCAGTGGTATAAGTTTTGAAAAACCGTTTTCAGTGATGTGAAGTGTACATGGTTTAAAATGTGCAACAGTATGCTACTTTGGGTCCAGCAGTGTTTTGTGTAACTTTCATGTCCTGTAATTATGCTTCTAATTACTTATCTTTATTAATTACTAATTAATTCAGATTTTGTTCAGAGTTGTTTTCTCTGGTCAAATAAGACTGTGCCTGGCTGGGTAAGATGCAGTCCTTTGTCAAATAGCCTGTTTGAGTAAAACAACAGCAGAGAGCAGATGAAAAGAAATATTTTTTTCTTAGTCTTAGACCATTTTCTTTTTTTGTAGTCTCTGTTTTATGAGCAATGTGCTCATCTGACCAAAAATCTTCTCATACTTATCTCAAAAAATACAAATGTATTCTTTGTTAAAACATTTGTCAATTTGAGAATAGGTTATTATCCAGGTCACCCGGTAGAAGTAACTTGAAAAAAAGAGCAACAAAACAGAAAAGACAAGAATCAAGGCAAGCAAAAAAAAAAAGTAAAGCAAATGAGGAAGGAAGTACAGGAAAAAGGAATTTAAATAGGAAAATATTTGACAGTAAAGATGAAAAGAGAAAGAAAAAACAAGAAAGGCAAAGCAAATTAAAGAAGAATACACAGGAAAACTGACAGAAAATCAAAGTGAGAAATATGGAGATGATGGGCGAGGAGAAAGAGGAAGAAAGAGGGGGAAGAGGAGAAAGAGGAAAAGGGAGAGAGAGAAACAGGAGGCTCCAGATGGAGGGTTTGCGTTGCTGGGGCGGGTTGCCGAGGAAGTCATTAAGCAGCCATTTCATCTGCGTCTGCTTGGCTAGCGAGGAATCTAATTGCATCTGAGGAGAGGAGAGGAGAAATGCCAAAGTACATTTAGATCAAAGATAGAAGACACCAGAGAGCCTGTAGTCACCAGATCCCCCACCCCCATCTTATCCTCTCACACTTTGGCTCTCTTCCTTACTTTCCTCCCCTATATCCCTCACATTTCTCCCCCCTTTCCCCCTCCCGCTCTCTCCCCAATCTTTCCCCATTTTCTAATTTTCCTTCACATTCTTCTGCCTTTACGTCTTCACTTTCACTACTTTTCCTATTCCCCCTTTCACCCTGATCTCTATCTCCCCCTCTCTCTCGAATTTCCTCACCCTCCTTGGCTTTCACACTAGTGGACAGTGTGTGGGTGGTGCATTGTGGGAATTTTTTTCTGGCTCATATTCCCCCTAATGGCTCTAAATACTGTCACACATCACCGTCATTATGAATACAAGTGATTCTTTATTTTGCACACTCGAAAGAGCTAAGAAGCTGTATCGCTCCCTCTCGCCCTTCCTCTCCTCACTGTTCATTCATCTCTTTTTTTGTTTTCTTTTTCCCTCTCACATCAGTTAATTTCTGTCTATCCCAGTCTCTTTCCTTCCAATTGCCAGTGTTAACTGTCTTTATTTGGGTGCTGCTGGTTATTTGCCATGTGTGGAAAAAGGTTCTGACTGTATTTGCAAGCTACTGGTGTTGTGGCGGGCTGGCAAGTTTTGTTGTTTGAGTTACGTGTGTATGTGTGTGCGTGCTGTCAGAGTGTGTGGGTTGATGTGAGATATGGCGCGTTGTTAAGGGTTTCTTGACTTCTTTTTCCTGCTTTGTTACAACATGTCTCTAGGAAAATGTTGATTACTTGAGAAGTTTCTGAGCAGGAAAGGCAATTAGAGGCAGCTTGGTGTTAATTTAGGAAGGCTCGAGTGCAGTGAGTGTGTGTTGTTATCAACACTTACTTGTGTATAGCACTCTGTGTGTACTTTTTGCCTTGCTTGTGTGTGTGTGTGTGTATATGTGTGTGAACAAGAACAGTAATTGCTTTGTGCAGAATTGGTCTTCCACTTTCACCCTAAAAAGAGAAATTGCTTCTTGCTTTTAACCACTAGGGAGGGGAGGTGGTAGATGGGGATGTTAGAGATGGGCTGGGGGAAGGGGGGAGGGTTTTTTTTGTCCAAAATGATTTCAGCCTCTCCTTAGGAACCATTAGAACTATTTATTCATTGGAATGGCAAAACCAGAGTGCAGTAGTATTTTAGCAAAAATGCAACAAGTGGAGCTTCTGCAGTAGCATCCAGCTCAGCACAAACAAAGCTGTGGAGAGGAGTTTTGATCTGAAGTACCACTTTGTAATGCTAAAATACTGCTGCTGCTGCTACAGTGCATCTGCACTGAAAGCAACACAGTCAAAATTATACCAAGTCTGTTCATTTTCCTGTTGAATTGAGTGACACGGGAAACTCAGCCAATCTATCGCCAAAGCCCCCCAGCTGAGAAAATTGGTCACAGCTGCAGTTTTCATGGTTATCATCCAAAATGATATTACTGTTAATGATTTTTCTTCCCTATTTACCTACCAGTGTCACAGAGTATCATGTATAACACTTTCACTCGACAAGGACAAAAAGAAATAGGAAAATGATCTTATGAATAGTTTCAATTCACAACACAATACAAAAGTCCATCTAAGATAAGATAAGATAAGAAATTTACAATCTAATTCTTCTTGTTGTAAACTCTAGCTGCTTACTCAAAGACCACAAATGTAGTCAGGGCCAATAATGATCCATAAGTCACTGCTTATTTACAGCAATAGAGGATTTCTGCAAGACAACAAAATTAATCTTTAAAAAAAATCTCCAGGCTATAATCATATTCAACTCTGTCATCAGGTCAGAGCATTGACATTGGAAGAATATATAAACGTAATATCCACTCAAAAGGACTACAAAAAGACGCAATCAAACAAAAAAAAAAAAACTCAGGATTGAATATATTCAGAGTTGTATTCATTGTATTCCTGCTCTGTAGCTAAAGGAGCAGACAGAGCAAGCTATGAGTGAAACTCAGTAATCCTAACATCACTGTAATTAAATTAAGTTTTTTTTCTTTGCTGATGATACACATATCTTTGCATATAAAACCTGATTATGTATATACTCTTTGCCTCCTAAAGAATAAATGTACCTTTAGCATTAATTATCTGTAAAAATTTCACTTTAATTTTTTTCCTAAATATAAAAATGTGTTCATGAACAGCAGTAGATTCCAAAATGCGGGACATGCATCAGTCATTTAGAGGACATTTTAGCTTGTCAAACACAGGTGTGACTAATAACATTATCAATTGATACTGCAGTAATTGCTGGAATGGAAGCATGCTCATCAATGTTATCACTTCCACCTGTGTTTTTAGTCACAATGCTGTGAAAAAGGTTTATGTATCTGATTCATTTGGGAACAATAATGAAACACATTACTTGCAAGGCATCAGGACTCAGGTGTGCATGTGACGAACAAGATTAATAGATTTTTGACAAGAAAGAAAAGGCAAAATTGTCAATGCACATCAGGCAAAAACAGGTATATTTTTCACCTCCCAAAGGTAGGGAACTGACAAAGTTTTTCAAGTTTTTTGAACTCCTGTGCAGTAAATGCTATTTACATGCTGTATGAATATATTTTACACTATATTAATTTAGCCTTTTTCCATTAGCTTTGCATCATTAGCTGAATTTGTGTTTTATGCTGTTCAGTTCCTTTTTTAGAAAAAAAAAAAAAAATCCAAATATAGAAACCCATGCATTCACGTGTTGTCATGCAATAACACAATTTTGTTTTCTGGTTTAAACTCATTCTAAAAACAAAATTGTCCATAAGATTGTTTTGTTACAATGTCAAGACAAATAACAGAGGTGATGATGAGGTCTCTTTATGTTGGTGCCTGCTGACTGTGACAGAACTGAGGTGGACAATCAGGAACTAAGGTGTCAGAGGAGAGAACAAAGAAGTGAGCGTGTGACTGTGTGGAAGTAAGAGAGACAAAGACAGTCCTGAAAAGTCTGTGTGAATGCACGTGTGTGAAAGTGCGAAAGCCTGAAAATGGCTAACAAACCTAAAAGAGGTGTTACCTTCCTCCTGTAAAAACGAGCTAACACATAATGCTGCAGGGAGACAGATATCAACCTCCCAGCATTGCAGAATTCAAACGACTACTTGTTAACAAACTCAACACAACAAGTTGTTCATTGTGATTAAATGCAAGTGAGAATAACATTACTGGAGGGAGGGGTTGCTCAAATGAAGCCGAGAGAGGAAGAATGCAAAAAGGGTAAGGAAGTGTGCAGGTGTGGATAAGAGAGAGGAGATGACAGGAGAGTGAAAATGCAGTGGGTGAAAACCAGAAAGCATGTACAAGTGTATGCGAGCAGGAGTGGAGGAGGAAGCAAGCACATGTGATAACCAAACTCTTCCACCTGTGAAATAAAAGATATGCTGGCTTATCATTTTCCCTCTCCTTTTTCCCTCCTCTTCGTCTCTTTTGTTCCCTTCTTCCTACGGAGTGTTGCCAGGAGGCAGGGGAGCGGTGCTTTAATGTGGCTCCTATCAGTTAGTACTATGATGTCTTTGTCCTTTTTACCTTCTATCTCCCTGTCCCACTTTGTCACAACGAATATTAACTTCTGAAAAAAGTTCATCCAACTTATTGAGAAAGTTAAGGGGAAAAACAAGGACTAAAACTCAAATCTAGTATGAAAAAGTATTTTTGCAGATAGATAATAAGTTTAGTTAATAAGTTAATAAGTTTTCAATCCTGAAGAAACAAGTGGTTAACGTTGATGTTGCTGAGGAAGAAATGGCTGTAAAAATGGCTTTTGGGACTTAAAGGTGCTATATGAACATTTTTCCTGTTGCTACATATCCATTGTTAGCATTAGCAGCTGTTTACTCCACTAGAGGAAACATTGTGAGTTCAGCATTAAACTTCACTCCTGTACTTGCCAAGAGCTGTCACCAGCAGTGTAAAGCAACACCAGTGTTAACACTTGTGCTGCCACTATCTTCTTTTCTTCTACTGAGGTTAGCATGCTAACCAGCTAGCCCTGGCCTGTCCCACCTTGTAATACAACTTTAGCCATCAGAGAGTCACTGTAGTGTCCAGTCTGCCTTCAGTCCAACGTGAGAGGATTAAAAAGTAACCTCCTGACTTGTAAGTGCAATAATGGCTGAAGCTCTTGGTAAGTAAACAGCTGTTAATGTTGGCTATCTAGCAAGAGCAAAAAATGCACATATAGCACCTTTAATGTTGATCTTTCACTGATGATACTTGTTTCTTCCTGGCATGAGGACAATGCCAACAACTTATTTGACAGGTAGTGTATACTTTTGTATTTTCTCAGCTAAGGAGATGCCACAGTACATAATGTTATGCATATTTAAATTGCCCCATAATCCAAATAGTTGTTTGACACTCCATGAATGTAGGAGGTGTTGCAGCTTGCAGGTTCAGTCTAAGGCTTCATGTTTTTTTTTTTTCCGCTTCTGTCAGTCAGGAAGTGCTAAAAGCAAATATGTAATAAAATATCATCAGTGTCACCGAAGTGAGATATTCAGCAAGACTGCCATGGAAAATAGCTGCCATGAAACATGGCAAGGACTAAATACCATCTATTAACAAAACTGTCCTGGGGAACAGAGGACCAAGTGAATTAAATTGACATTTAACTTGGAAATAGTATTTGTACATTAAAGCACAGAACAAAACCAGCTTGCCATTTTCTCCACAGCATAAATAACTGGGTATTTCAGAGGATTTTGTCAATTGTACAATTGTATAAATATATCATCTTTTCTTATGTATTTATCTACACAGGTTCTGTGACAGAATGTGTTTTTAGTTCCAGGGCTGTAGAAAATGTTCTGTTCCTAAGATTATGTTTAAAAAAAAAATGCAAGTTATCTTCTCTCTCCAGCCTTTGAAAGATCCAAGTGATAGCTTGGAAAAAAGTCGAATCAGACTTTTAAACTAATTTCCACTTTGTAATATTTCAGAGAGGAAACTATTGCGGTACAAGATAGATGGATGCTGGATTATTCCACACAGTTCCACTTCTACAATTACCACCACGACTACCACTGTGTAACATGTTTTTAGGAGATTGGTAGTATATGGTTTTATGACCAAAACATAACTTGCTGCTGTAACACTTCTTTTAATACATATATGACAACCTTTTCTTTATGGTGTACAACTTCCTCAGTGTAGTGGTTCTTTTTCTTGCCTCTCTTGATAGCACTGCCATCGTTTCTGTGACACACACTGTATATTTTAATACTAATCCCTGTATCCCATCAAAGAGAGAAGGAGGTGTGATTGTTACAGTAATCCCCCGGGATCCTTAATGGGCAAAAGTGAATGAGAGCAGAGGATTAGGGGGCTGTGACGGCAATATATTCCGTAATTAGCCAGTTAACAGCCTCAGCGATGGCAGGATTACCCGGGTCTTAGCTGAAAACTTGACAGAGGCTACACATGACTGACAGATTGCACAGTGCTGGTGGAGAGGGAGCTGGTGGAATGCAATGGGGGAAGAAAAAAAAAAGTGGAGAGAAAGAGAAGTGCAATGGAGTGAGAAATTGGAGAAAGAATGAACATTTTTCTGTAGTTAAACTTGTCATTTAGCTAGGACATTTGAGATTTCAGCAACAGCAAGTTGATGTGTCTCTCAATTCTGACTTAGTGAGAGGCTCCAACTGTGTCTATGTGATGGTCTTTGCAATTACATTTTTTTTTTAAAAAGGCAAATCATATGTTTTCTTTCTGTATTGTCTGTTTATAAGGATGAAGAAACTACACTCACCAAAAACCTTTAACAGTATATATCATTACATTTGTTGCTTTTTCAGTGTTTGTTAACCTGCCCTTTTGAGATCATCCAACTTTAGCATAATTACAACTGAGAGACAATATCCCTCTAAAGTCTGTTGTTGTGCATATAATGAAGCACATGTTTAAAACCACTTAGGATTTTAAGTCTTCTAGCAAGTCCCCCGTCTCAGACAACAGTCATCAAAACATGTTGCGGTTCTGTCATTAGAGGCTATTTCCTACAATCTTTGTTTCATTCTCTCATAGTTATCACAGATCACAACAAATGACATCAAAGGCTTGATCCACCTTCCTCCCTGTGGACCTCTGCTATAATATGCACTTGCGGTGATAATAAGCCTATATAGATTGAAAGCTTCAGTCATTTATCTTTCAGACAAACAACCAAAAAATCCAAAACAGCTCTGTTTCCCTCACCCCCATTGGGCATCCATCAGTCCGAGACACAATTTAGAGCCATGCAACGTTCAATTATCAGTGGAGCAATGTATTTGAATGCTTTTTTTTTTTTAAGTTCAGTCAAGCGTGTGCCTGAGAAAGAGGACTTACAAGAGAGAATTTGTCAGTCTTTGTGGTGCGTGTTTCTTTCACAGAGGAAATCACAAATAACTTGTAATGATGTGTGGATGAAGCGTAGCAGCACTGTCTCATTGAGAACACCGTTTGATTTTGGATAATTGAGCCCTGTATCTGAAAACCATGACATCTGTTTTGTTTGATGAGGCTGATGTTTATTTGAGTAGCATACATATTTTACCAGGGAACATATTGTCACAGCAGCACTGTTGGCTTGGCTTCACTTGACCATACTGCCTTTAACAAGCATGCCAATTCATACTTCAGACAAAAACGATGACCATACAAAAAATCTTTCATCATATACATAGGACAAGCTTTTGAGTGTATTGTATTGAGTGCAAAAAACTCTTTTCTAACTTTTGCAGCAAACTTGTTTTTCTCTTAGCTGTTGCCAAAGCTGACACAAACAAATACATATTATCTGTATTTTGTAAAACTTGCATATTCTGTCTTTTTCTATCTTTTCTCTTTAGCAATTTATTCTTTTGTTTTTCTTGGGAAAATTTATGAAGACATTTGTTTAAAGTGAAAGAAGTTCCCTATTTTTGTTTTAATTTACAGTATATAATACAGTATATCTGTTCCAAAGACATGCTGACTCTCAACTCTAACTAATGCCTCTGTAATTACTGCCATTAATTCTGCTACTGTATGGTAACCTTAGACATGGTATGAAAAAAAGTGACACTGCTGCTGTATTAGTCATGGTCATGGCCATTTTACCATTAAGTCCATTGGCATTAAAGGTACCGCACTAAACTGGTTTAAGTCCTATCTATCTGATAGGCTTCAGAGTTCATTTTTCTAACATTTCTCTTTCTGCCAGGCCACCTCTAGGTTGATATAAATTTCCCAATGATGCTGCCGGTTTTTGATGTGTAGCCCTTTTTTCTAACATGATTTTGTAACATGAATCATAATGCATATAATTCAATACTACCCCACTGAAAGGTGCTCAATATGTCGATGTGATCTTATTAATCTATTTGCAACGTCAACACTTGCGGTCTGTCATCTTACAAAAGGCCTGCTGACTTAAAAAGTCTAACGAAAAGGCTCTTTGCCAGATATAGATAGAAGTCTGGATGGAGTTTCTAAACATTATAAGGATTTGAACTATGACTGACATGAGTAACAGCGATAGAGAACCATATACAATATATGTAGATAAGACAAATTTCATTGGTTCCATCAAAACATCTCAAAAAAGAAAAATGTTAAGATGTCAGTCAATGAGATGAATTTTTGGGTTCAAAAATATACTAAACAAGTCGATACCGAGTGAAGGGAGGATTGTGATTACTGTATAATTGATTTTGTTTGGAAACTATCCCAACCCTGTCTGCTCTCACTATGATGAAGAAAAATATGACAAAATTAAACGATATCATTTGGCATATTTTCTGAGGACCCTCTGGAGCCATCTCAAGGCCCGTTGGGAGGCCTTGAACCTCCAATTGAGAGCTTGTACGCTGCCAGCGCCAGCACCTGCTGTTTTCTAATCAGCGCGCCTCCAAAGACTGTTCCCTTGAACAGGCCCTAATCCTCTGTGGACCAATTAGAAGTCTTCCCTGTCTGTTGTTTCCTGGTTCCTATAAAGTTCTGACCAATGACAGATGGTCAAATGTAGAAACAACAGCAGACAACAAGAGTACACTGGATTTTTTAAAAAGACAACAACATTGGCATGCAGTGATTTACAGAAAACAAGGGGATTAAAAAGTAGATGAGGCAACAGAAAGAAAACCAGACTCATTCTCAAAAACAACTTGGACAGAGTAAACTAGAAAAGAAAAGGTTTGCAAACAAAGAGTGAGAGATAATTTCTTTATGCATCATGCCGAATAATATCATGTTTCTCTGATGTGACACATGCTGTAATTGAGACACATTTCAACCATTATCCACCAGAGATTGACAGCTCAAAATCAAAAGATCGTTTCTTCACCCTACAAGAAGAAATGTCTTCTGTTCAAAAACATATTTGACTCCAAAGGTCAAAAAGTCCAAACTTTAAAAGCAAAACCAAAACAGTAAACTAAAAACAGATAAGGGATTATTTCCAATTAGCCTTGCTGAGGGAGGCAGTACTAATCAAGTACAGATTGTATCTCAGAGGTATTTTAACAGATATCAGATTCCATGTTTGACCCAGTTAAACTCGCACTGCAATCGCATACAATCTACAATCTAACATTTCCCATCTCTTGGATCTGTTCACCTGTTTTATGTCTGCCTGTCTGCCTGAATAGGTTATGGATCAGAAATGTGCAACTGAGTATAGCAGTCCACTGGGTGTTATACACTACAGCAAACTACACTTCCCAGAGGTCACTTACTAGTCAACCAGTGTCATCAGCACTACGTCATTCCTGTTGAAGTCTCTGTAGGTGGTTGTCTCTTCTTTTCACCTTTGCTGACTTGTCCTGCTCAGATAGTTATCCACGTTTTCCTCTACACAAACCTCTAAAGACCTTCTTCTGCATCAAAAAGTTCTCTCTAGTTAAAGATACAGTGAAATTAAAATGTACATTTTCCATGTTCTAATCCTGTGTCCTTTTGTTCAGTCACCTCTTAAAAAGTCAAGTCAAGTCAAATTTTATTTATATAGCGCCAATTCACAACAGAAGTTATCTCGAGGCACTGTAACTATTTTTAGAAACTATTTTAAAAGTATTTTTACATAAAAATCGGTCTTTTCTCCTCCTGTAAAACATTTCTAATAACTACCAAGAAGTCCTCAAATTAAACGACAAAATATATTATTTGTCCTTGCCCTCTTGAATGACACAGGGTTTTGTTTTGTTTTTTCTGTGCCTTCTGAAATCATAACAAATCTCTTATGTAAACTAAAATTTTTATAGTGCTGTGTTAAAATTTCTTAAGGTATAAACACAAAAATAACAAGGTGATGGCTTGGGTAAAAATAACCACTTTTCTTTTTAAGGTTAAGGAAAACTCATGGTTTGGTCAACTACAAAATTGACTGTTGGTTTGAAAAGAGAAGAGAGCAGTGGTCCTCTCATCTATCCACCGCTGACCTCCTTCCTACTCAGACTCATTCAATATCAATGTCACCTGACTTCATCCTTTGCTCCCATCATAATTACTCAAGCCACTTTGTCGAGTGCTTTGTCACTTGAATGTAAACATATAATAATTCTGAGGCATTTGCTGAAATGATTGATGCTGTTGTCATTCTTGGGACAACAGTATCCATCTTGAACCTGGGGGCAAATGGAGGAATCTCTGTCCAAAGTGTGATTTGGTGTGATTAGCAAACCCAGCTCATCATATCCCTGATCTAACAACATGGATGAGGGAAGTGGGTGGGAGGTCATATTCACTAGGTCAGCTCATTTATAAGTGATCCAACAAAATATGATTTGATTTAAATTCCTCTTAACCACTGCCTCCCCACACATTTTGTTTCACACTGAAATATGTCAAAGGCTAGCAGATGCTCTAAGTGTTGCTTCACTATGACTGTAAGACTCTCCACAGTTTTTAAAGGCAAATATAAGAGCTTTCATGTAACAGAGTGTTTTCTTTTTTTTTATTGCTGCTGACAAAAGAGAGTTACAACTGGGACGTTTGTTCAAATGAGAATATCACAGATTGTCACTTTCATATTTACTCTGCTGTTTAGTCTCAGTATGTCTGCTCTATTCCAGGGGTGAGGTTGTATCTTGTTTCTGACTCTTCAAACAGTAGCCACCGCTGTGCCTTAGAGGAGCTGCAATCATGTAATCTGTTGTTTGACAAATATTTCAGTTGAGTGTATTCCACTCTCAGCCAGGTGTGCTGCTGCCTCTTTCTCTCTGTATGCAACAGAGGGACTGCTCTCCAGAAGTCACCTTGAATAAGAGCAGATGCCAGATGAGCAGAATTGAGACTGAGATAGAAAGAAAGAGACAGAGATGGGAGATAGAGAAGAGGATGTAAGAGAGGAAGATCAGTGAATGTGGGAAAACTGAGAGACAAAAATATCTACAATGTTTGGATAAATTAAGAGGTGGATGTACGACTTACAAAGGTGCAGATGTAGGAAAAAATGCAAATGGGAAAAGCACTGAGAGGGAAAGAGAGAATCCGTTTGTGTAACAGAAATGGCAGAACAAAGGGGCAAAAGGACAAGATGAGCACGAGCAATTTGTAAAATCAGTGTCACTCATGACAAGGCTGTCAAGTCACAAACTGTTAAACAGAGCTAACTGACAGGATGCCAAGATACACATTTCTGTCACATAAAAATCAGGAAAGAAAAGGAGCCCTTTGTTGACTAAATGAGAAGTTCCGGTTACCTTTCCTTCTCATACATATACTGAGAGACAGAAAGAGATTAATACAAAAAAGTGGTCAATCAATGAAAGACCTGACCAAATACATGAAAAACACCTCATATTCTGCCCAAAAGTAACACCAAGTCATCTTTTGGCCTTGATACTCTTTCACACAATACAAAAACTTTGTAGAGAGGGACAAACACATAAACTTATGAAATACAATAGAGCACAGTGTTCAGCATACAATGCAATTTATTCTGTGTCTTTGGGAAAGAGGGAATAAGGTAAAAGTAGGGGAAATGAAAGAAGTGAGGAAAGGCAAACAAAATGACACTGTTTTCAAAGTAAACATCTTTTCAACATGTAGAATGTTTTTTATTGGTTGTGAGGTTGTATGTTTTGTGCAGCAGTGGCGGTTGAGGTAGGAAAATGATGGAAAGGAATGCATGAGGAAGAAAAAGGGACAAGATGAAAGAAGAGGGAGGGGGGCAAGAAGAGAGGCAGACAGAACAGAGGAAAGAAGGATCTGGTGAATGTCATCAAGTGTGGGAGAAATTGAGGGAAAAAGTGACGCAGCCTCTCAAACTGGCCAAATTGGGCATAACAGAGCAACCCCATCTCACTCAAGTGTCTGCACACTACTCTGTTTTTGTTGCACTACAATCTTTCTGTCCCTGTGCAGTACCAGATGGCAAGAACACACACATAGTTTCTGGATGTGATTACAAGGAACACACACACACACAAACACATACTCAGAAATATGCCTAAGCACATATACAGTGCACATGTACATAATTTTACACATTCTCATATACACACACGTGCACCCTGCAATTGACGTCAGAAGATAAGAGCAGACACTTATTACTTCACCACTTTAGTTTAAAATAGAGCCTGAATTGTGACTGTCATGAATACATCCCAATCACATTGCGCCTTCCTGTAAATTATATGCCATATTCTTTTCAAAAACCTATTTCAGTGTCATTTCTGATGATCTAGATAGAAGACTGATGCAGTAAATGGGAAATATAGGTGAGAGAGCAGAGTTGACATGGTGGATATTTTCCAACCTATTAAATGATATGCTATTACAGTGGTAGCCATCACAAAAGTCCACACTCAGATATTCAGCATGCCTCTATTCTTCACTTGCAGAGAATAATTTCAACGTCACTCAGCAGATGAAAATTGGTATGGTGCAAGGCCAGGTGTAATCAACAAAGTTGTTATCTGCTCCTTGAAACTTCTGGTAGCTGAAAAGACAGCAAATCTGTATTTTTCAACCAGCTGGTTTACTATTGCAGTAAATCAAGAATAATACTGTACAAAGGAATCACTATTTTCTTTGTAATATATGATTATACATATTGCATTATTGACTGTATGTCATCATTGAACAATAAATGTCTTTTCTTTCTTGATGTATCTTTATGCTTACTGTTCAACACTGGTGAAAGTCAGGGAAATAAATCAGGAGACATAACAGGACCTTGTTGGCATTTTTGTAGAATCGCATTCCTACCACACACATTATACTTTTATACTATTATACTATTTTCACCACAGTATGTACTGAAGTCAAACTGAATCCTCCTTACTTTTTGTGTGAGAAATTTTAAACTATGATGATAGAGCTATTTTTTTCCTTTTCATATTTTTTGCTATTTTTCAAAAAGGTTAAAACCATTTTTAGCCGAGTTTGTGACTAAGCCTATGCCTTTGTTATTGTAACCATGTTGTCAAGGGTCTTGTAATTCTTAACAAGGTACCACACTGGTCAGCTGCCTGTTGGGTTGTTGTAATTCAAATGCTATCTATTTCGGGTTGTTGTCAACACCAGAGTTGCACCAATCACATTACAGCACCTCCACCAAAAATCTTGGCCTCTTGGAAAACACCAAGGGGTGCAAAATTTCTCATTGCATTTTGCATTGACAACATCACTTACATTTTTGGGAGAAAACACTTCAGTAGAAAGTTCCGTACTTTGTACCTATATGGTTATCTGTTGTGTACTGTATGTGGTCTGACTCTGAAGCAATGCAGCAGCTGATACTCTTGAGCTCCAGTAACTTTTCATCTACTGTAGAATCTACTCATTGGATAATCAATTATGTCAATATCAAGATTTGTGGAAATATAACAGACAAAAATGTGAGCAGAAGAACACTGCAGAAGTAATTTCTCCAACCTCACAGTAACAGTACCTGTAGGACTACAGTCAGTGATTATACAGTCATTATAGTACAACAGGATGGATGCAGGACATGCATGTGGGCGGGACACCACAGCAGACTAAGTATACAGTTGCTGTTTCTTCAGCTAATTTCTCATAGTAGTTATTTCTAGAGAACATCAGGAGGACATTAAAGCTGTACTGATACCAGAGCAGGTTATAAAGTTACGAATTATATTGCACAGCTTTTATGCATAAAGTAAAATGGCACATTATCACAAGGCCAGCATTGAGCTAAGCCGTCCCTTAGGAATCATCAACTGGCTGTAGGAGCTGCAGCTGTCTCCGTCAATATGTGTGTGTGTGTGTGTGCGCGTGTGTGCGTGTGCATATGTCATGCAGTCCATTAGCTGCCTTGCTACAACTGCCTCAGCAGATTCCCATTCCATTAAACACTACATTTTGTCAAATACAATGATCAATAATACTGTGTAAAATAGGGGTAAGTGAAGGTGTGTGCGTATATGTATGTACATGTGTGTGGGCAAGTGAGCAGGTGCATGCAGTCAATAATTTGTGTGCTTGTGTGTATCTATATGCCTGTGGGGCATATACTGTGTCTTAATGAGGTTATGGTGGATTTCTGCATGTGTGTGTATCTCCTCAATAAAGGTTGTGGTATTTATTTATTTATTTATTTTTTTGGCTTTGGATGATGAACACTAATACTGGCCAAGATGACATTCTCTAACTCACACACTTTTACTTTTCATAAAAACACCAGTTAGATTGTTTATTCATTTCTGCAATAGATGATTTGCTAAAACTTTGCCACAGGGAAGTCTAACATCTGACTAACAAGTACTTCAATCAGACGTGGAGACACACACACAGGTACCATGTAGCTGGCATCATATAGCATTGTAAAAACTCGACAGTTTACTTTTCAAGTGTTGAGATAGAGAAGAAAATTGCTACTATCAGGAGAGGTTACCTGAGTAATAAAATCCTGCCTTAAAGGAATTAGAACAGCTTTGCAGGTTAGTGAAACAGGTTCTTGTGCATCAAGTGAGAGTTGACTCTTTCAATATTTCTTACCAAGACTAGCATTATTTTCCTTACAAATCATATTTACTGATGCAAATTAATGTGCAACTGTACATGAATAAAACGTTTAAGAGGCAGGGCTGTGTTTACCTGTGACCACTGAGAGTAAATTACCACATCTGATGTTAAATTTGTATTCTCATGAACGTTTATGTTCACTTTTCAGAGTGATATGACCTTGTAGAAGTAGAAGAAAAATGTACAGTGGTTCAGTAAATACTGGGGCTTTTGCACTGCACTGTTTGCGTGAAATGCAGTCTAGAAGTAGAACAATGAGTAAATGATAATAGCGTGGTGTCATTATTCCTCCAGCAACTGTAGCTCATTTTGCCAAATGCCCAGCTTTTAACATAAAATCTATCTCACAGTGTAGATAAGTCAACACCAAAAAAAAGATTTAACTTAAACTCACTGTCCCAGTTCTTGTGTTATTGACTGTCTCTGCACAGCCTTTGTGAAAATGGATAGCAGGTTTTTACCCAAAGCCGTTGGATTCTGGTCTGTAATGATGACATAGCTCTTCCCTAATGGAGCTTCAGCCTTGACTTACTGTATGGTGCCTGATTTACTAATCAATTCATTGATCAGTAGGTTGATTTATGCCTATACTGCCCTCCGGCTTTCTATTCTAAGCTCTCTGAAAGCTTGTACAATGCTCTCTCATGCTCTGTTCATCTTTCTGTGTTTCTCTCTCTCTACCCCTTTTTCCACTCTCTCTTCATTCTTCCCTGTCTAAAACTCTGGTGTCAGGCCTTTTCTTTTTTCCTTGAAGGGAATGGAGCAGCCTATCTCGTTGTATCCCTGACACAATAAAATATTACACTACAGGGATCGGAAAGCTCTCGCTCCTTCAAGCACCAACACGTAAATCTCTCTGCCTCGCTGCTGGCAGCTGCCTAAACATACAGGGCCATCGCTCTGTGTGTAAAATGCCATTGCTTTTTTTCAGTCTTTTTGTTTTTTTTTTTTCTGAAGCGGGATGATGCGCTCTCACTAAATAGGCTGCAAATGGAATTGAACCTTGAACCCTTCAAAGGTTGGATAGAAGGGGGATTGTCCGAAGGAGACTTGTAAATCTGGTCGGTGATGGCTCATCTCAAATACCCAGCCCCACCCGCAACCGCATCCCACCATCTGCTTCGCCCGCCTTGACGTGAATAGGGGTATAAATTGCTGTGGCTTTGTGACGTGAGAATAGAGTCAGAAGGTACTTTAACAGATATGGCTGTAAAAATAAATAAAAATAATAAAAATACATAGATGGATGAGGGAGCTACAGGCCTGACAGCCCAAGAGAGGGAAGTTTGGAGGAAAGAGAAGAGACCAAAAAAACAGTCGAGGTGAAGGGGAAGAAGTATAAAAAGGATTAAAAGGAGGATAAGATGAGTTAAGAAAGAAGTGAAAAGGGGAGAAAGGAGAAACTGGTAGTTAAAAAGATAAGAAATGGGAAGGAGAGATGAGATCAGGGAGGGAGAAAAAAAAGAAAATAAGAAAATAAATTAGTCAGGAGGAAAACCTGCACATTTGCGTCTGTAAACCATAAATCCTAAAATGGCTCCTGAGGCCCCGTCAACATGCAAACTCCAGCTGACTGACAGCTTAATGATTGGCACTTAGAGGGGAGGAGAGGAGGAGAGCATTGAAGGCGGGGGGGGGGGGGGCAGAGACAGATGGATTGATGGGGATAGGGAGGAGTTAATGAGAGAGGGAACAGAGTGGAGATGCTTAAGGATGGAGACACTTCAGGATCAGTGATGAATGGATACGTGGATACATGGGTGCACATATGGGTCTGTGGATGGATGAATGGAGTGCAGGAGTCAATAGAGAAAAGTTGCTTCATGCGGAGGTTTTGAACCAATAAGTTACTAAAGTAACTAAAATCTCTATGTAATAATTACTAGAAAATAAAGTAACATAATGCATTTTCAATATATTGGTCACCACACATTTTTTTCTCTTTGCCTAAGAATCTGTTGAGGTTTTAGCTCTCTTTGCAAAATGTTTCCCAGTGAAATAAATGGAAGAGTGAGGTGAAAATCATTGTGGATGGTAATTTGGATGTTCTATCAAGGTCTAAAATGGCTTATGATTGCCAGTCATCTTTCCTGTTATTCCTACTATTCAAGTTACTGGTGGCGTCCTTAAAAAAAGAGACACCATTTTCTATCCTACAACATGTAATGTGTTTGTATTGACTGTTGCAGCAATCTGCTTCACTTTACTTTTGACCAAATCACTTCACATTAGCCTGGTGAAACAGCACCCCTCTGAACTGCAATGTGTGGTAAATGTTAGTGTATGTGGTGAGAGGTGGTATTGCGCTGCTACAGAGCAAATCATGTAGAGCTGGCAGGAGGGAAGTCAGTTAAGCTAGTAGACCTTAATTAGTAACTACTGAGAAACTCTGAGTAGCCAGGCCTGTCTGGGGAAAGAAAATGTGAGGAGACAGCCACTGTGGCTCCTTAAAACTGTGGCAGGAGGATTGAGAAGTTTTCCACTGTTGCTAGTGATATCAGCCACTGAACCACAGCCCATGTAGAAAAAAGAACAGTGTTGGAACACTTGTGGACAGGAGAGGATTGGACAGTTTGCAAAAATGTGAAACAAGTCATCTGTGGTGAAGGACCAAGGACCTCAAGTCCAGTGGGAAATGACATGATGTAGTTGAACACTTTGGTGGACTTTAAAATACACGGTAGGTGAGTCAACACACACACTTCCTCTTTTTCTCTGCTTGCTGCTGAAGTTTCATTTGTTTGTAGCTGGTAAAATGTTAAATGTCCCTGTTTGCTTGAATGTGTTTTTTGTGTTGTGTTGTGTTCAGGACTGCTGGCAGTTGTCATTGTGTGACACATTAGAATTCCCCAGATTTTACCTGTTTAGTTGTGTGTGATTTGTGTTTTTACAGAGGTCCCATGCTTTGGTTCTAACTTGTGCTATTGAATGAGCAGTTAGCTTTACTGCAGTAGGTGACTTGATAACTTGAGTTGAATAAATGTTGTATGGTATGTTACACTATGGTAGTGATATGGTTTTAGTAGGTAAGAGGCTTTGTAATTCAGCTTGTATACATTTTTTGTTAAGAAGGTGGAGACATATAAGTTGTGTATCTGTATGATGTATGCATTGTTTCATTTTGATCATGAATTTGGTGTTTAGATTTAATTTAAAGGATTATTGAGAGAAAAATATCATGTAGGCATTAGTATATAGACACAAATAACAGAAATATGTGATAAGAAATACAGAAGAGAAGACCAATAAAAAACCCTGCCTATTACTAACAATAACTATTGACTGTTGATGTTGGCCACATATTGTCACAGAATGTTTCTGTGTACAGTACCAAGCATGACAGAAAACTGACTAAATGTGAAATTGAAAAGTTTTTTGGGATATCAACAATCTGAGTCACCCCTTCCATGTATTTGATGATGGTAGTTTTTCTGACTGACAAGAACATAATTTCCTGTGACAACCAACTGTTAGAAAATGAAAGAAATTGCTCACAAGAAAAGGGGGCAGGGAGAGAGAGCAAGGCAGACTAACTTTGACAAGGATAAAGGACGGCATAAAGAGAGAGAAAACAAGAAAGACTGACAGTAGAAAAGGAAATAACAGAAAATATTTTTAAAAAGATGTGGTGAACACTTCACTGCACATGAATAGATATTCCTCTTGGAATATAAACTATGATAAATGTAAAGATAATATTGACAACCATGTATGTAGCATTTTCTTTCTTTATTTATTTATTACAAATCTATAATATATGTACAAATTTACAAATCTAAATTTCTCTTTAGTTATGCAAAAAATCAATCTTGAAGAGGGAGACACTGCTGTGCTGACTTAGCTGATTAGCATATGTGTCAGATAATAATTTAATTATTATTATACTTATTTGATTTTATTTTATTTTAATGAATGAAATATGGCAAACATATGGTAAATTTATTTGCAAGGTTTTTTCATTGTCAGTGTAAGTGAGTGGCTTTAAATTTCAAAATCTAGTTTCCATGGGAAGTGAAGTGTGTTGTTGAAGTAAACTGTAAAGGATTATTTCCCTCATATAAACCTTTCTTACCTGATACATAAACTCTTCCTTCTTTACTTCTCCGGCTCTCTAACATGCACACACACATTCTCCTACTCCCGTTGTCTAACACAGGTTATTATACATACAATGCTTTTTCTTTTGGCAGAGAATGCACCTTAGAAAGTTACACTTTCAATATTTGCACCTTCGTACACACACATCACCCACAAATGCGAAACCTCACAAACTCTTTCTCCCTCGTTATCACACTCTAACACATCATAACACATCACCCAAATGAACATGCATACTAACAAACTCGAAATCCTTATTTCAGTGCCATACACACACCATGCATGTAGGACACAAACTCTGTCTTTCTTCTTTTACTTCTTATCAATGCAGACGCATTGGTACACACACACAAAGAAAAACTTTTTCCCTTCACGTCTTTTTTAGAAAATGCACACATGCATTCACACAAATTGTTTGGTCTGAAGAAGCACACACACACAGGTTGGATGGAATGAGGAAGCTTGGTATCACAGAGGGACCACCAGGGAAAACTCAACTAAATCAATTCATATAATGAATGGCCTAACAGACTGCTGCTCCCCTTCTCTCTCTCTCTCTCTCTCTCTCTCTCTCTCTCTCTCTCTCTCTCTCTCTGTGTGTGTGTGTGTGTGTGTGCATGGCCTGAGACCAGCACACTTTCATAAATATTGAACAGTTATCTTAATGCTTTCATTATGGCCCTGACTCACAATGGCCAAGCTTTGTCCTTTTGACTCTTTGTTAGAGGAAGCTGGCCCTCTCTCAATCTCATCTGCTTATATTATAGCTTGCTAGCCAGCTATACCTACTGCCCTGAATTAATGATAGGGACAGAGAGTAGTGGGGGGTGGCCGTGTTTGTGTGTGTGTATCTGTGTGTGTGTGTGTGTTTGATGGGAGGAAAGGCAAGAGGCGTATCTTGATGAAAACTGCGAAAACCTCTCTGTGATATCCGTCTTCCATCACAGGGCCAGTTCCTGCTGCTCTGTTACTGCAGTAACTCTAAAGATGAAGCCATGGAAGTTCCCCCTCTTTTTTTTTTTTTTTTAATTGCACGCTGGCTGAACTGCTCCTCCATCCCAGATGGAATAACTTGTTGAAAAAACAAACCAACTTTTGCTCTTGCTACAGCTGCAGGAAGTTCCACACTTAAATAATCTGCAGCATTTTATGATTAAAAATCAGATTAGTCGACTTTCTCTCATTGATTGACAGCAGGATAAGTGATTCACCTAAAAGTAGTTCATGAACACATGGTAGGTGTAGTAAGAGCAACAGTATATTCAGTGTATATGTTGCAGTCCATATTATAATCCAATTATTGTTAACATGGCACCTTTTTCAAGACAACATTGCCAGTTTAGTTCCCTCTGGCACACCACCTAATAATTTCATCATATATTTTGACAATTAAATGCGTTTCTGCTTGTGGTTAGAAGGTTTATTTAAGTTAGTATGACAATAAAATTAATTTCAATAGTTTTCCTGGAGCTCTGATCCTTCAAGACTCCTCTCCCTTCTCCATGGACCTTTCAAGTGGGTGAACTCATCCCGAAAACCTGTCTAATTCAAACCATTTTTTAGAAACTGCTGACTTTGGTTGGACTGTCTTTGTCATGCATGACTACAGTCACAGCTGGTTGTGATCTCCCTTTGAAATAGTGCATTTCACTTAACTCTAGGTTTAACTGACATGCTTCTCAGGGATGCAAAGAAAGATACCCCCACTTAATCTTAAATGGCTGAGATACATTGTGTTGTCAAGATGTTGAGGTAAAAAAAAAAAAAACCTTAGCAAAGACAGCTGTACATAAAGTTGATTCTCACCTTGCTGTGGTGACACAAAGGTTTACTCAGGATGTGCATTCTTCTTACCATATCTATCAGTGAAGTAGTGTCAGGTCTAACAGACCTTTAACCAGTAAATCAGTACACTTCATCTGAATTTCAAGTTTAAGTACAGAAGGTACATTGCCCTGATACACAACCTGAACTGGCCAGTGGCATGTGGTCACCCACCAAAAATCCCCCTGCTAATATAATTGTAACAATATCTGTTATATGAATCCAAGATAGATGCACGATTATTATATGGGGGAACTCTTTTGGTTCTGCTTTCCTCCATTCCTTCCTTCCTCCATCATTATCTCCCATTCCACGTTTCCTGTTCAGTTTACACGTCTGCATCTCTGGGCTGCTTGCTTATAAATCCTGTCTTTTTTCTTTCTTTTTTTTTTTTTTTTTACTGCTGTACATTTGTAAGTCCAATGTCGGTCATGACACTGTTGGCACTCGAGGCAAACTCATGCAAACATGCCCTGCAAAATATTTTTCGCGTATCTGAATCAATTTCAGAAGATGTGAGTCAAGCATGATAACATATTTGCTTCTGTCTGCATCCTGTTTCACTCTTAGCCAGTTGGTCCTTGAGGCAACTGCCTATATTACTTTCTTGCCAATCATCGTGTTTGTGTATGTCGGACTGGATAAGAGTGTCAGCTAAATGCCAAAATTTGCCATGTGTGGCAAAGTGTGTGTGTGTTTGTGTGTGTGTGTGAGAATGTGTTATGCGTATATACTTAGTAGAGGAGGACCAAGTAGTTGTGCTGTAGATGTGACTCAGAACTCAGAGGCTGTGTCTTTTTTCTCATTCTATCTCACATACACAAACTCAGTCTCATGCCCTCACACACTCACTCACACACACATTGCAATCAGTCAAACAGTGACAACTCGAACATTGCTCTCCATTTTGTGAGTTCAGGTGTGTTTGTCTAATATTCCACCAATAAACTGAACATGCTACCAGAGCAGGATTGTGTGTGACAGAGAAAGAGGGGTATAGAAATAGCTGCAGATACAGGAACAGAAAACAAGCAGAGTTAGTTTCTGTGTTTTCTGCAGTTCTGTAAAAGTAGCAATCAGCCTGCATTGATTTCCCAGCATCCCCTTGTGATTTAGCTCCAGCCAAATTAATGGCAGATTACAACCCTTTAGCTCTTTCTCTCACCCTTCTTTTTGCTTTTTCCATTTCCTTCACATTCGAATTTTCCCTTTTTTTCTTTTTGCCTTTTCTTTTTTTTTATCTCTGGTCCTCTCAACCACTTTCTCTCCTTGTCTGTATATTAACTGCCTTTTTCACTTCTCCCTTTTCAACTACTGCACTCTACCAATCCTCCTTTAATTCTCAGTTTTATAACATGAACCTTTGTACCAACCTCGTTTCTGCCATAAGAAAAAATGATGAAAATCAAGCTTCTGTAATAAATGTTAAACATTCCAGCACAGTTTTAAAACCTAGTTTTAATGTCTGTCTTTGTCTTTCCCCAAAAAATCTCAGCAGTGTTATGCAGTAGGTGGTGGGATGTACATTACAGTGGTTGTCCTTGTTTCCTCATAAACATCTTTTTGAGCACGTAAACATTTTTGTGGCAGAGCAGAGAGTGATTTTTCAGTGATGCCTTTCTACAAAGTTCTTGTATGGGATTGGGTTATGAATCCACATGACAGGGCTGAGACAGAGCAAGGCCACTGCTCGTGCACACATATACATGCACATACACACATGCAGTTACACACAGTGACACACACAGGTTCCCCTTCTTTCTCTATCTGCCTGTGTCTTATACACACAGCATGTTGAAACTGGTAGCATTTTCAGCTGACAGTGCAGTCTCCAACAAGAACAACAACAGCAACAATAACAATAGCTCTGGCTTTTCTGCAGCAGTAGTGGAGCACTGAGCCTGGTACACATCTTGTGTGTGTGTGTGTGTGTGTGTCTGCTTGTGTGTCTTGTGGGGGGCAGAAGAAAAATGGGCAAACAGAGACAATGGCAGGGAATACAATTTACATTGTGCTATCCAGCATGGGTCCCTAGAGGGGTGCAACTGCAGGAACCGAGACATCTCCTGTGTGTGTAGGTATATGTGGAGAGGGTAGGATAGCGGTAGGTTGGGTCGTGTGTGCATGCATATCCGCAAAAAAGAGATGTGTGTGCATGTTAATGGGACAGGGGGATATGAGCATGACATCACTGCAAACAACTTCTGCCCGTCGCAAGAAACTTCTCTGTCGTGTGTGTGTGTGTGTGTCTGTGTGTGTTCTTGGCCGACAGCTTGTGTCACATTGGAGAAATCGTTGCACTGGCTGCTTTTTTGCGAACTTTTGACTTAGGGCACATTTGCAGCCACAGCAGAAATCCCCCAAAGGGTGTCTAACCTGCATCACACAGATGTCACCAGAAGTCCTTTGTTTTTACTGCAGATCTGCCAAACTGCTGCAGCACTTTGATTCTAACCCTAGCCAGAGTCATGTAATTTAAAAAAAAATAATAATCCAATGTAATAAGCAGACCATTGAGAGATACCAAAACTTTGCATCTTAATATAGAACTTTGGTTGTGCTGTGTGGCCTTCAATAAATAATTGATTTTCATACTAAAGCAGGATCTGATTCCTTTACAGGAGTCTGCATATATCAGAAAAGTGGCATGCTAAGCAGGTCACAGCTGCCTTAGCTGAGGCTATACTCTCACTGATGACAGCCATTCTGGCTTCCATCAGTTGCATCCTGCCCAAAGTCATATTCTATTTTCCTAAATATGAATGAGAGAGTGAGATAGAGTGAGTACTTTAAAAGTATCTATCAACTGGAGGAGATGTTCAATTGTTCATCTTGTTTAAAGCATCAAAATGTAGCAAAACTGTCAATTTTCTATAATGATCTAATCCCAGAAAGATTGGATTTGCAGAGAATTTCTCGCAGGTCCATTGTAACAAAACAGAGCTTCTTTTTTTCTGATGTACTCAACCTTGTCAGTTCTTTCGCCTCTTCTGTCAAATCTGCCCTCCCCTACCCTTGCTGTTTTTGTTGACAGTGTTCACTTTCAAGGTCCAAAATTCCGCTGCTAAGTTTTTGACCAGGTCCTCTAAAATGTTTGAAGTAACACCATCTCTGTATGGTCAGGCACCTTTAACACCTTTAAAAAACACCCCAAGATCCACCTGTTTAGACTTAGTTTTGTGTAATTTCTGTCTTTGTTTTTTCTTAATTCAGAATTTTATGTCTGTCCCTGTATTTTGTACTGTGAAGCACTTCATGAAATCTTCTCATGATATGTTCAATAAAAATAAACTAAACTACAATTAAGTCTGGTTTGAGCACACCATTCACTGTAAACAGTCAGTTTATGAATTCAGGGAACATCATGTTGTGGGCGGTCTGTTTTTGGCTCCACTTATGTGATCTGTCATAAGCAACACTTCTGCGACTGCTGATATGCAGACATAAAAGTGCTGATTGGCCAGTTGTCAGTGCTGTCATCTCTAGCATTTCAGCTCTAACCATTTCAAACTGATGGACTGCAATGTCTCCTCCATATTAATACTGACCGAGTGAATACCTGCACATTCAATCTTGGTCACTCCAGATACCTGGGATGGAGATAAAATGTAAAATGTCCTCAGAGGAGTTTTGAAGTGCGTGTCGTCGAGTCATTGTGAATGAAAAGTCAGATCCATTTGTCATTTTGGAGAACTGTCATCATGTCTCCTCTGACAGGCCTTCAAGTGCATCTTTGAGTAACGTGTGTGTATGTGTGTGCGTGTGTGTGTGAATGGGAGAGACTGGATAAGTGTGTATGACAGCTGCAAATCTGAGAGCTGGAATTTCACTCTTTCTTTGCAGCAAACACACATAAATGTGAAATCTACACATGCAGTTTCTGCAAATACTGTGTTTATCTGATATGTGTGTGCAGATGCCTAATGAGAGGGGAGAAAAGTCTCAGAAGGATTTAGAGATCCACTTGAGAGCCTTAAAGACGGCTTGTTAGCTAAGTAACAATGCTTCAGCACACACATGTGAGCAATCTTTTTGTGAGAAGTAAGACTCAGTCTCTTTCTCTCTCTCTCTCTTTCCCTCTCTCAGGCACAAACACACACACACACACATGCACGCACACACACACACACACACACATGCACACACTACAGTTGAAAATACATCCTATCTTAGAAAGATTTGCTCTTCTCTTTCTGTGAATTAAGCTCATTATCTTTGTCTCAGACTTTCTCACACACATACTGTGTAGCACTCGTAGACACCCATTATGTCATTGTTTATTCTGACTCACCAATGCTCTCATTTCATTACAGATGACCAATAAAATGATTTTCGAGCAAATAATAATCATTGAATTTAGTTAATTCTAATTTTGCAAATGAAATTTTCACATACTGTACTATGCCTATACTATGCAATGCATAGTATAGGCCTGCAGGAAACCAAATTATAGTTTGGTTTAATTTGGTTATAGAATTATAGATTATAGAAATTAAATTATAGAAATTGCTTCAGTTGAATGAATAATTTTTGCACATATACACATGGCTACAAGGTAGAGTAGAAATTCTACAGGTATGAATTCTTGCTGATTGGTGATACAGCAAAAGCAGAGCCCAGTTAAACTTTTTTTTTTTTGCCAGACAATCCTGCAGTGGCACCCCTGCTGTGTCAACACAGTGGTCTCATTGAAATGAATTGGTGGTGCTATTGTTGGCGTGAACATGAACTAAGAGAGTTGAATCAGTGATGAATTGAGCATAGTGTGTGTCAAGAAAAGAAGGAAGAATTTGAAAAAAAAAAACATTTTGAGAAAAAAGATAATACAGAGAGCAGTTTCCCATGCTTTCATTCATGTATGTGAGAGGCTTTTATTGTAAAAGTCAGGTTGAATAACTTGTAATTGAGAGGGTTGGGCAGAAAGAGAATTGTGAGGTAAAAGACAAAGAGTAATAGTCCTTTTCAACTGCAGGATCATTTATAGAAACTTTGCAGGCACTGAAGTATTTGATTAGCTTTTCAATTGGAGGAACCAGGCATACTTTTAGTTTCTTAGCTGTAGTTCTGGCTCCGCAAAGTATTTAATGCCCCAGGAACTATCAGGGTGGAGTTGGCAGCACCTGAACATTGCTAATTTGTAAAACATGCGTTAAGACTGCTACAATTTGCATTCACTCAAACTGCAAACAACAAGCTTTCGTTGCTACTAATATCAATATAAGGTCTATGGTTATGTCCTGTAATGTTACTGATGTATTGATTAATTCCCAACATAATTAATTTGATGTTATAGGCCTGTTTTAATTTGGAGATAGACTAATAACTAACTCAACAGGAATATATTAAACACTGCTCAGCCACAACATTAAAACCACCTGACTAATATTGTGTAAGTCCCCCTTGTGCTGCCTGTGCCATGAACACAGGACTTCTGGGGGTGTCCTGTGGTGTGTGACATGGGGACATTGGCACTGGTTCCTTTGGGTCCTGTGGTTGACTTGGTATGGAGGTGGGGCCTCCATGGATCTGGCTTGTTCTGGTTCATCCCACAAATGCTCAAAGGAATGGGATCTGGTGAATTTGGAGGCCGGGTCAATGCCTTTGCCCTCTTTGCTGTGTTCCTTGAGAAATTTTGGCAGATCGTCTATACATATTACTGTGAATGAGTCTCATCTTTAACATAATAACTAAAAACTAAATATAGCCTACTCCAGTCTAGATCCTGGGCTTCAACAGAAGTTAAGCAACTGTCAGCATCATGTCTATGAAAATTGAGCTGCACCTCAGTGTTCTGTTGTCTTAGTCCTTTTTTTCTGTGAGAGATGAAAGTTGACAATTCAGTCAGACTTTCAATTCTGGTGTCTGCTTGAAATGTGTGTAAATTAGGAGAATAAATTAAAGGTGAGACAGCAAAAGCAGAAAAGCAGGAGAGTGATACAGAGAAGGGAGAGAGCAGAAATTAAAAGGAGCAGATGGGAAAACATGTTGAGAGGAGGATGTGGGGACAAACAAGGAAATGAGGTGCTAAGCTGGGAAATGATTGGCATCTCTGATTAGCATTATAATAAAACTCACAAATAGGTATTTGATAGATCTGTTAAATACTAAATGAATGAGTCAAGGGGTGAGTGTGGTCAAATTAGCATCTGTTCATTGTTTTGTGATTAGTGTTGATGAATGAGCCAAGATTTTAAATATATTAAAATGTTTAAATAAATCTGAAAGTGTTACAGTTGTCCCAAATGACAGTTTTCAGATTACATAATGTCTGATTAGTGATTACACTGCCTTAACCCATGTTAAACTATCATTAGGGATGACTCAAATATGTCTTATTACTAGAGTCAAACCAAGGTGAACTATACCATTTGAATTTTGTCAGATAACCAGAATGCTGCGTCAGTGGTCCCCAGCCTCTTTGCTTTGTGACCCTTGAAAGTGAATCAATGTCTGCTCATGACCCCTTGTCACAGCTTGTCTATAAACTGTGTGCAGTTCAACCCAAAGAGTAATGTTCCCTTTTCAGATTGTTTCATTTTAATAGTTTCTACTGGCCTGAAGAGGCAAAACTCTATAGAAGTTTACAATAAAAAGTAAAGATTATGGAAACTTTGGTCATCATTACTCCTCAGATTTATCTTTAAACCCTTTGGATATCCTAATATCAAGTTCGGGAACCAATGCCTTAAATAATATTCCACCCAGAATCTTAATTGTATACATGTCCACCAACTGTTCCAGGCAGAAAGCCTAATTTCTCACTACTGTAAATAGCTACCTATGGACCACAAATAGTGATCCAACTTCCCAAGGTCATATATATAACAATATAACTCATTGTGTGGGACTCATTGGGATAAATACAGCTATGTTTGCACCACAGATTGCTGTGGCACTAAAAATTGTATTGTGCAGCCTGACATGTCTAAATAAATGTTAATAACAGCTAATCTTATGATGCCATTGATTAAAAACAACAACAACATACAATCCAGCATTTATGTGGATTAGTCACATCTTGTGATACTCAGTAAAGCAAATCATGTCAGTGTGTTGGCCAACACCAACCGGTGCATCTCTCACATCTAATATGGAGTGGCTTGGTATATATGGAGTTAAAACTTTGACAATATACATCTATATGCCCTGCTTGTCATTCTGACATCCTCTGGCTGGGATGTAAGACAGAAAATGTTGGTATTACCATATTTCCCATCTCCCTGTGAAGGAGACAATAACAGTAGTAATCCTACTGGGTGTTGAGGCTGTTCACTAAAATGACAGATGAATAGTAAAGACAGGAACACACTCACATAAACAGTTGGCTCTCTACTCCAAACTCAATTCTTCTTCATGCAATTATGCAGAATCCGTCATCAAAATAATTCCAACTATTACTTTCTTTTTTCATTAACATATCAACATATCATTAACATTGCTCTCTCCCTTTTTCTGAATCCAGCATATATCATCTTTTTTCTTTTTTCATGCTATCTTTCTCTCTTTTTAGCACTTTCTTCCTTTTTACTTTCTTTCTTTTCCATTTTTCATACATTTACATTCCCCATTCCCTGTTTTGATTGATTCTGTTCTCTCATTTTTTCCTCTTCCTGTTATTTCTCAGCTCTCCAGCCCTCTGAGCACTTTTTCTCCCCTAGAAAACTACAACAATAAAAGAAATAGAAAAATCACACCTAGGCTGTAAGTTTTTTTTGTCTTTTCTTTTCTTTCCCTCATAGTCGTCTGTCTTACCAAACAATATTACAAAAGCAATTCCACACCGAGTCAATAGGCTCCAGTATTGGCTCTCATCCACCGTGTCCCATAGGGGCTGCCATATCATCAATACAGATTTATACTGTAGCCTGGTAGCTAATATACACAAATGCCAATACGCCAGCTCTCTCTAGCTGGTAAAAATACATGGAGCAATCTTGGCCAATTTTATGAACAGTACTAAAAGATTGGCAGTGGAAAGAAAACAAGCCAGAGAGACAGTAGTGGGGGAGGGGGATAGATAGAAACAATCACATGTTCTAGAGGAACTGTTGGGCTGTCTGGTCATCAGTATTACAAGGGGCACACCACCATATTGGATAACAACAAACAAGTTGCAATTTTCTGGCCCCAAGTGGCAGCAACTCTTTCAAACTTTTGAAATTTTCTTCCCGTTTGGACTTGATTGTTGTTTTCTTTAAGTGAACCAGGTATTCACCAGCTTTAGTCGGGTTTCCTTTTTTTTTTTTTTTTTTCCAGAAAATAACCAAGATAAAATGCAAATAAATGTACATTTCCATCCACTACTGTTGTGTGGATGTGAACTATGAAACATCATGGGAAACATGATGGAAATATGCCATTTATGTTCTCCATACATTAATTAGAGGAAGGTTACAGTCTCCTCATTGATCTACATAGATCTGATGTCTGCCACCGATGTATCGTCACATCAGTGGAGCAGATGCTTCATGATTGTTTTCATTGTACTTTGTTTTAAATATTTTTTAATGATATATCAATGTTTCTAGTGTTTCCACTCTGACACAAGTGGATGGAAACACACTTTATGTGTCTCTGTTATTTGGTGCAGGTACCATACAATGGGTTTATCACAGCTTTTCCACTGAAAACAGCTGCCTGTTCTGTCTGGAAACAATGCTAATGAGAGTGCAGAGACTGAACTATGACTGTAAAATTGCAGGCTGTAAAACCAAAACAATGAGCTGAAAGACACCAAATGCAACCTCTTTCACATTCAACAGTCTGTTTTTTATTGTTAATATAAAAACATTGATTAGCGCAGCTTTAAAAGTCATTTAATCTTCTGTGATCTTGTCCCAGTTTTGGTTTTATAACTTGAGTGCCTCACCACTGCCACAGTGAGGAAGAGATGGCAACATTGCAGTCTACCCTTTTATTGTCACTAATTTAAGAAGGTGGTCTCATATGCTTTGGTAATCACTCTCTAAACATTGTGTGACACATCTATATTAAGCTTTTTATCTTGTTCTACAGCTAAATTCTTAACACTGTGACACTTTTATCATATCCTCTTCATATCCAGGAATTGTGATCTTCAAAAACTGGGATCCCACTGTTTCAATCAGTATCACACACAATAGTTTGAATACATTCCTGGAAAAAGAGCACTCATTCTGAATCTTGTTATAAGTACATTTCTTGAGAACTGTGGTTGCATAAGGTGGCAAATCTGCTCCTAACAAAGTTCAGTCTTAGGTTAGGGATTGAAATGTCAAATTTCTTTACTGATTCACTTTTCATTGCTTGAGACAAAACCTACTTTTTCCTAGACTTTCCTTTTCCTGACCTTGAGAGATTAACACTCCGCCCCTAGACATTCATTCCATCTGTGGTCTGTTTTTGTGTTTACCTTCCTACCTTCAAAATGCCATTGTCATCTCAAATGACAGTGGAAGCATAATTTTTGTTTTGATTATCACACCCAGCAAACACTGACTGTTTTTTCCAATGACTGTCCATTATTTGGAAGGGAAAAAAGAGCACAAAGGATGTATCCAGCTGTGATGGTAGCCTCAGATTTTGATTTACATTTTGCTTAGACACACGCGCATGTGACAGGAAATTATTGACGTTGCAGACTGGTACCAGATGCTAGTAACATGTGCTGGGGTGTGCATGTTTGTTGGTGAAAGAGTCTGTGTTGTGGGGGGCAGCTTAATGAGACTTTGTAAACCTGGGGAGCCAGGAAGGGATAAGGTGTGTTTGTGTGTGTGTGTATGTGTGTGTGTGTATGTGTGTGTGTGTGTGTGTGTGTGTGGAGGCAGTAGGGAGGAGTCCCTTTGCAATAGTATCACCTTGTCCAAATGGACCATTTTCAGAGTGCTCTCTCCCTCTCTCTCTTACACACACACACACACACACACACACACACACACACACACAAGGGGGTCTTAGCTCCTTAGATGCACAGCTAACAACAGCAGGATCACAGTAGGAAAACATAACTGGGCTCTGAAGCAGGAAGGGAGAACAGATGGAGAGAAACATTACACATACGCATCACACACACATACACACACACAAAATAGCAGTCATTGACAGACACAGACTAGCATACACACACATCACACTACATATGCACTCTCACACAGATGCACTCATTCACTCCAAAGCCAAATTCATTCACACGCACACACACACACACACACACACACGCACACGGACCCCCTTCTGACTCCCTCACTGTTCAAAAACTTGCAGCCTGTCACCGGGTTCAGCTGGTATCATCCACCTTCCTTCTACCTAGAGTGTGTGTCCCAGTGTGTGTTTACAACTTGCACGCAGCTGTCATTGTGCCGGTTACAAAGGCACCTTCTACAAGACAAAATATATCCCATAGCCTCACCATATGTGATCTCATTCCAGCTCAATCTCTCATAGTGTCTGATGACTGTGTAATGTGTCATGTAAAAACCATACAGAGATGTAACTGCTATTGCCTTGTTTTTTCTGTTTTCTTGCTGGATTTCTTACTGTACACAGATGCATTTAGAAAAATGCAGGGTTGATGCATTTTGTAGCAGGGTATTGTGGGCTAACAACATGACTAAGAGGTGCTTTTAGTGAAAAACATCAGACTGATTTAGTAGCAGAAGCATCTTTGGAAAACAGACAGGAGGACTGTTGTTTTTTATTTATTTAAAAAAAAAAAGAAGCAATGTCTCCATTTCCTTTGTCATTGTTAAATATTACTGCTCACAATAAATAACTTTTAGAGTCAGCACAAAAAAACTCAGAGACATACTTTTGCCCAAATGTCTTGACCATTCAAACCTGTTTTAGAATACTTATTTCAACATAAAATACGCCATCATTTATATCATTTATTGAGTGAGGTCATTTGTTCATGAAAAGGAGAGATTAATTTTGAAAAAGTTAAATACCACTTGACACAAGCCACAATGACAAATTTTGAATCATGTTGATACAATGGAGTAAATTTCTTTTCTTATGACTTGATAAGTTCAGGCTATGGGCTTCTTGAAATAACACTCAAATAATTAAATAATCTAAAATGAAAAAAGCACACAGTCTCCTAAATAGAGTCATTATTGGCTTTATCTTGGTTCAAAAGGTTCAGAATCACCATCTTTGCAGGCGTTCATTAGTTAGCTTAGTCATAAAGCAATTTCAGACGTTAGTTTCACCACACCACATAAAAACACAAAGACTCTCACCCTACAGTCTTGTTGTACGGTGAGATGTTTGGAAAGCAGTGGTACAAGCTCTAAACACATATCATCACCTTTATAACGTTGTGATGGCAAATGTATTAGTAAACAGTTGCCAATTCACTTATTAGCACTCATCTTCATTTCATTAATCTTGTTTTATTATATATATATGTTTGTATATATTGACAAAGAAAGGCAGTTTAATCTATATAGCGCTTAACATCATGTGGAAACTCAACTGTGCTATACATTAAAGTACAGAAAGCAACAAGTGACATGAGGTTATAATAGATAAAGTAGACTTCCAGATATCCATGTTAGTGTCAGATGACTGACAGCAACCCCTGTAGCATCTCAAAAAACCAATCAATGCATCATATTTTCCAATATTGATTACTAACTATCTTATAAGATGAAAGTTCAGTGGACGTAAACGTATGGCTCCAAAAGATTTAATTTGAATGTAGGGAAATGAGTCTTTATATCCCAATATGCTGCATGTGTAAGGACATCAGCAGGACTCATCCACAACAGTCTCATCTTATCCTTTTGTATCCTCTTGCACCCCTGTCCTTTTCTTCAACGTTTCATCTTTCATTTCATTTGTCTTCCTTTCTGTCACACTTTTATATCCCCTTCCCTGTCTCCCATCTCCCTCCATCTCTCATCATTTTCATCTGTGTTTGCCAACAGGGAATAGCTGCGCCTTAATGACAGCCCAGCCTAGCATGTGTGTGCATATGTGTATGTGCATGTCTGTGATATTGTGCACACACAATAATTGGATGTTTCAGTGACTGGGAATCAGAGAGAGAAGAAAAGTGTATTTTAAAGCATGGATGTGCAGTTGTCTGCCAAAGCTACAGTACAAGTGTGTGTACAAGTGTGTGTGTGTATGTGTGTGTGTCAGATCCAGGCTGACCGGTCTTTAGGGTCTGAACAATGCCAGTACCAAACCCGCTTCACACACTTTCTCATAATTCCCTACTCTCTGTCTCTCCAAATATACTGCTGCCTTTATCATCAGCTAAAACAAATAGCCTTACGCTCCCCAGATACACACACACACAGAGAAACACACACACGCACTACAAATCATTCCTTTGAGGACCAATTGGTGACTAACATTTATTTCCTAATCCTTTAACCCCAAAGTACATTAATTACTTTACCACAGCCTTAACCATAATTCTGACCCATATCTCTCATAGTAGTTATGTGTTAAAGTGCGAACCAATAAAATCTCACTTTAGAGAATTTTCATGCCTCTAAAATCTGTTCTCACAAGGATAGAAGTACAAAAGTATACGCACGCACAGCCTGGTGGGAATCATTTCTGTGTGTAATTTTTCCCATTCACTGCTGTTGGAGCAGGCTGTTTGATTGGTTGCTGCAGTGATAGATGCCTGGCCAGTTTTCTGATTACTACAATCTTCGATCTCCAGGGCCCAACATAATCAGAATAAATGTCCCCTACTGTAGAGGGAATAAAGGTGTGTGTGTGTGTGTGTGTGTGTGTGTGTGTGTGTGTGTGTGTGTGTGCGTGCGTGAAAGGGAGGCAGAGGGGTTGAAAAGAAAATAGGTATGAGTATATCCTGATAGGGTGGTGTGAGGGTTTGTGCAGGAGTGAGCGACAGATGGTGTGTAATGTGTGTGTAGCAACAAGACAAATTGATTTTGTATTGTGTTTTGGTACTTATTCCCCCCCTCACTGAGTTTTTTTTTCTTTTTACACAAAGTGAGGTGGTGTTGTTTTGTGTCTCTTCAGCAGTTTCTTGTTGCTTTTAATATTTGTGCTGCTTTCAAATCATGGCAAGTGACTGTATGTGCTTGAGCCAAGGATATCAAAAAAAGGAATTGTAAAATCAAAAGATAAAGAGTGAAGTGATCCAGGTTTTATTACTTCGATGAAACTATGGTGATCTGATAAAAGTAGTTAGGCTCAGTCATTTATCATCACTGTATCCAATCCATCATTTTAGTCTTCATCTCACAAACTTTTTGTGTCAGACAAAAAATAACTCATAAGTGTGATATATTTTAAAGCCACTTGACAAATCAGAGGCCAATTTGATTAAAAAAGTGGTGGCAAATTTCTTTCTAGCAGTCATCACTTGCAATACAAACTCTCTATTTATTGTAGCTGTGCAGCTTCAAAGCTCATCTATCATGAGCCACGAGTCAATTTTGGTATTCGCTCAAAAACGATGCGTGGCGTTGTTCAGGAAATTGCTCCGCTGTCAGCTTTTTGTCTACAGGCACTGAAGGGAGCTGGTTCCAATGCCAGATGATATCCATCATCAGGAAAACTGATTTGTACGTTGGAAATGCAAAAACTTGAGACGTTTGTCACTCACGCCTCACATTCGCCAAAAGTGGTTCTAACACATACAGGAAAAAGAACAGACAAGAGACTTTAGTTGTGTTGTATTAGCAGGCTATTCTTTGTCTTAATTAAACAGAGTTATCTTTTATACCATTTGTTTGAATCTTCTCTGTTCCATCTTGACATTAACCCTCTGCTTTTCTTTGTTATTGTGTTATGCCTTTAAATCGCCTTTGACAGTGATCTCTCACTTTTTATGTGATAATGTAATAGTGTCAAACACACTACAGACTCACACATACACACCTCTGACCCACCTTTTTAAATTTCAGTCAAGCTCCTTGCATGACATAGATCAATATTTATAAAATCAATATTTATTAGCCCTGGACTGACTGTGGTGTCAACCTAAACATATTGAATTGACCAAGATATTGGAATGTCACCCTCAACTCCTCAGTATTTATGGTGTATGTATGAATAATGGGCAGCAGGCAGGTTGCAGGTTTACAGCTTAGTCTCATTTTGATGAGAGAAATACTGTTACTTCAAAACCATAATTACAAAATGGAAATGAAAGGTTAAGTATGGTAAAAGACAGTGATTAAATAATATATTTCCTCAGGTAGGTCATTCCACAGTTTTGAGGTCGTAACAGCAAAGGCTCGATCACCCTCAGCCTTAAATCAGGGTCATCAAGCCTGAAAGAGGTACATTTTGAACTGTCTCATAAGGGGATCAGAGGTCAGATATATGTTCAGGGCCCAGGCCAAGACATGAGAGCAGTCAATACAGTCTGAAAATAAATTCTACAAACAATGTCAGTGTAAAGGCTAAAGTTAGCATGTAGCATGTCATGCTTCTCATTCTGAACCTGGTGAGAATTATGGCTTGTTATATTTTACACTAAATGAACTTTAAACACTACAGATTCTCAGTAAAATTCTAAGTGTTAGAAGCCTTGATTTGCTGCTGACAAATACAGAACTAATATCCTGCCATACCTGTCGACTGACAAAGCTGACTGCTGACTGACAGTGTGCATTGTGCAAACGTACAAAATTGGGAGCATGTCATGCCTTTGTGTATGGGTTTAACTTAAAAAAAACTTAACCGTTTTGATATTAAAAGATCTGCAAAATACGAGGGGATGTTGTGAGAAATAGAGGAACAGGAAGTAGGAGCACAAGTGGAAAATACTAATGTATTGTTGATCCCTTCACAGAAATGTTCTTTTGTAACCAACCTTTTAAGAAAGAAAAAGAATCAGGGAATAAATAAAGTTTCTTTTCTCTCAATTTTGGCTTAATTTTTTATCACAAACGCAAATACGCAACTTTTTCAACAAGCCCATGCAGGTTTGGTTATCAGCTGTTAACATGATTATTTATTTATTTTGTTTGTTTGCTTAGTGGTATTGAAAAGCTACTGTAATCTATGCAAAATGTGTTGTGTTTGTCTCACCTGGACCCAGGTAGCATAAGCTAATGCTACATGGGTCTAGTTTTTGGTAAAGATTTTTTTCTTTTTCATTAAGTTCCATTGAAAACATTAGCTATGGGAAAAAGGAGAGAAAGGGAAACAAAGTAAGTGTCAGAGGGTAGGACACATACACATGATGGATGAAGGATGCTAGAAATATGCATGTAGCCTACACAACCAGAAGGTAAAACAAGAGTTTTTGTGTTAAGGGCTCAATTAAGTGGGGCTTAGTTGTTTGAGTCAGCTGATGTATTTTGTGTGTGTATGTGTGTGTGTGTGTGTGTGTGTGTGTGCGTGTGTGTGCGTGAGCACCTGTGTACAGCAGCCCTTGAAAAACAATTTAAACTTTTGCCGTATGTAGTGCAGTGATGGCAGAGAGAGAGACCAGGAATGAGAAATGGAGGGAAGGAAGGGAGGGAGAGAGGGAAGGGCAGAGAGGGTGGTGTGGGTGAGTAAAAGAAACGATTGTGACGTTAGTGCGTGTTGGTCATTGTTTGTGTCATAGCATGTGTGCAATTAGGAGTGAGAAAGAGAGGAGAGGATGTTTATGTGGCTGTGGTGAGCAGCAGAGAGTGTATCAGAGAAGGGTGGACTTTGTGTGTGTGTGTGACAGTGACTCTAATTGCTCTTCACCTCTACTTCAAAAGCTTTTAGCCTAGTCAGCACTCAGCCAATCAGAGGGCCTGCACAAAATAGCCAGTCTGTGAGCAGGAGAGAGTCGAGGCAAGACTGTCTCTCAACTAACTGGATTACCTTTACACTCTCTCTGTCATACTGTGTTGAATAGTGTGATACTTAAGTAAAATTAACTTAATGAAGTGACAAAAAATGGTCACCTTCTGCAGTTTCTGTTTCCCTGTCTCTCTCCCAACAGCCCAGTTTCATTGTAAATTTTCTCTCTCCCTCTGTTTCTGTTTTCTTTTCTTTCTTTTTTGGTATTCCTCTCACCGCTCCCTCTCCTCCTCCTTTCTCAGCACTCATTTCATTTGCATTGATAAGTATGTTTCTCAATTTGGGGAATAAAGAATAAATGTCTGAAACTGCCTCCTGCTATCTAGACGCAGCTGTGAATAAGCCAGCTACAAAGCTGGGATAAATGCGTTTGCAATTACAGAGGAGAAAGAGAGAAAAAGAAGACAGAAAGCTTCAGCTGTCAGCCAGATATGTGTGCACCTCATCTCTTTCTCTCTTGCTTGCACAAATTCAAAGATGCTTCACTCTGTGTCACTGTCAGAAAATAAGCAAAATTGCCAAAGCGGTTTATATTACAATACTCAATGATAAAGAATACACACAAATCAAAATAATGAGATTTTTCCAGTGACCTTTCAGTCACTCTGCCATCTGTCACTGAAAGAATTCCATTCCATTCACTTTATTTGTGGCAGTGTGACTGCTGGAATTCTTCTATTGTCCATGTCTGTTACTTACTAACAGCCAGTGAAAGTGACAGTACATACAGGGAGTTTCCAGCAAACAGCATACAGCCAACACATAAGCTGTGTTCAGCTTCTGCCCATGACAGCAGAAAAATACTGCACTTCATGAGTGTAATGTCTCAGTTTAAAGATTAGGTAGTCCTTTTTCTGTGAAGATATTTTGGGATGTCACAGTAGGAAAAGCACAGGTGTAAATGCCATAATGACTTTAGATGGATTCCATTTAGCTGGTTTAGTTTCAGGGGCCTGGTATTGTTCATGCTGGCTCACTGTCACACTGTCATGACTTGCTGGGACACTTGAATAGAACTGAGCCATCATTAATGTTACTGGTAACACCTGTGCCATTTTTAGCTATGCTAGCAGGGTGCCTCTAAAGACGGGAATGTCAGTCGGTTGGTTGGTTCCACCATTTTGGTCCAGACTGAAATACCTCAACAACTATTAAATGGATTGTGTACGGACGTTCATGGCCTCTTTAGGGTGAATCATATGATTTTGGTGATCCCCTGACTTTTCCTGTAGCACCACCAACAGGTTGTCATTAGTGGTAAGACTGAAATGTATTGTCTGTTGGACTGGATTCATGGATTGCCATGATATTTGGTACATATATTCATAAGCCATCAGGGTGAATTGTAATAACTTTTGTGACGTGATCCCTTAGCTTTTTATCTATCACCATTATTATCTAAAATTCTAATTTGTCATTTATGACCAAATACCTGCAGAATGCTAAACTAAGATTGCAAACAGCCCCATAGAGCCTCAGGTTTGCTGTGAAAAAGGCCAATAAGACTGAATGTACTGTCTACTTTTACTAACAAAAAAAAAAAGGTTTCACTAAAATAACTTTTAGTTTTTTGTATTATTCAGTGTCCAAAGTGCATGATTCAGTAGTGAATCATTTCCTTAAAGTCACTGCAGGAGACCTTTACTGTAGACCAACCTTAAAACTAGAGTTGGTTTCCAAAATATGTATGAATGCTTTGTTCCCCCACACCTTGAAATTAGTTTCTAAGAATGACATTTTGCCACAAACTGCTTTTACTCACGCACTTTAAAATTAAAGATTGTTTGGTAAGATGATCATCTTAAATCTTTGCAGATGATAGCCATTTCAGTATCTCATAATCAATCTTTCTATTCCTCTCCACGGATGTGGGTGTTTACTCAATAACTATGAAATATACCTTTCCACTTTCCTAATTTATCCTTTGATAAAGTTGCCTTTGTAAAAGCTCATTTCCCCCTTGGTCTAACTGGTTCTTCCACAGGATTAAATTACATATCTAACACCTCTACTCCTCCATCCATCTCTCTCTTTTTCTCTCTGAATCTTCACCTCAGCTGTGCCTCTTCCCTCTTCTTTCCCTACCTTGTTTTTCTTGCTCAGCCTCCTTTTTTGGATTCTCTTCTCTCTTTTTGCCACCTCCAACTCTCTACTGATTAAGAAAGAGAGGAGAAAAAAAGAAAAGTGTACGAAGGAAAAACAGTCGGTAGATCGGTGGGAAAGTTCAATTAAACTGCAGGCCTCTGGGCTTTTGTGTTAGTGTGTATATGTGCATTTGTGTTTATGGTTGTGCATGCTGCTCTGAGACAACCAAGACATAGTGTGTGCGTGTGCATGTGCGCACATAGAAATGTGTGTGGGTATGTGTGCTCACTTTGCATCTTTACTGGTGTGTGTTTCAGTCTCAGCTCTCCAGGATTAGTTTTTCCTCCTTAATCAAGTGAGAGGGAAGCCCACAGGTAATTACAGCTTCTCTCCAAAAACAACAACTGGGCTTCTGCTTTCCTGTTGGACTCCATCACAGTCAAATAAAGCCACAGCTACAATTCCAAAGGACAAACAAAGTCACAAAGTTATTTCTATTCTCCTGCAGCGTGAGGCAAAAACAAAAAAGGTTTAATTGCGTTAACTGGACTGAATTTAGTGTTTCACATGCAGGGAAGGTCCAATGTTCCTCTTCAGTTTAATATGTAAAACATGTCAGTGATTTAATGTGAAACCCCTGACGGGTTTGTTTATTTATGTCACTGACGCAGGTAAATTTTTTTCATCCAGTCTTGATGGAACTCACATACGAAATGAATGATACCTTTCTACTGTGGCTTTCTGTTTTATCTCACTAAATATTGTTGGTTTTAAGCCATACATGAGCCTGCAGATATGCATCCCATCTACATTAACCCAAAGCAATAACACACCACAGCAAACTGACTTGTCTAAAAAAAACTCCACTTCTATTGGGTAGTGGTGTTCACAGGTTTAAAAACACATTTTAAAAATTTATGTCAAACTTTAATCAGACAGAATAAAAGGAATACAAACTGTTGTTTAAATAACAGGAACCAGAATCAACATTTGTTTTCAATCAGGCTGCAGCTAAAATCTATATGTAAAACACATTGCAGACGCTCAAATAAACAAGCTTCTTATGACTTATGACTCTGTGCATTTATGTATTTTTAATTTGCACAAATCCAAAAGTCAAAAGAGTATGTTCTTCACCATGCTTCAACTGTAACCACTGACTGCACTTTCAGCTGCATGTTTTGATAGTGAGGAGCAAGAAAAGATTGTGTGTGTGTGTGTGTGTGAGAGAGACACAGGCCTGAAGATTATCCCTTATGTCAGAACTTACTTAAAATGTGTGTTTATGTTTGTATGCACCTTTTTAGCCTGAACATGCAAAAAACTATTCTTATGTAAAACTGTGTGTGTGTGTGTGTGTGTGTGTGTGTGTGTGTGTGTATGTGTGTGTGTGTGCGTGCATGCATGTGTGTGTGTGTATTCAATAACAGCTCTATCCTTGCATCATCAAACAGCCCATGGTTTATCTGACTTGTAGTCCTCCAAAGACTTAATAAGCTTATGTGTTGTCATTAATTAGCAGCTAATATATGATGAAAGGAGAGCTGCTAATACCTAATTTTCCCAGTGCACTGGCTTTAACGTGCAACATCAACAAAGCAATCACTGATGTGGTAGGAAGGGGAGGGGCTAAGGCTGCGCAACATTTGTCTTTTCTCAGAGATAGTCCTCCTCAGACAGGCTAATTAATGCAGACATACCATTAGTCCTGAATTTAGCCCCTCTGATTATGATTCCAAAACTGTCAAACCAGTAAATTTATACCCTCTTTCAGAGTAGAATCTGAGAAACAATTATGTTGTATCTTGTAATTGACTGAAATGGCCTTCCTACTCAATGCAGTATTTGTGATTCTGTAATGTCTTTTAAATCCTCTCTTTTATCCAAGAAAAGGTTGTCTGAGCATCTATGCTCTTTTTTCTCAGTAGTACTCAAACAGTGCGTAAAAACAGTAACCTTTCACATAGTTGTGTATACACATATACAATAACTGTGTACCTACAGTGTCATACAATTTCCAATTCCAGTTTCCCTAAGTGTTTGCTACTGAAAAGCTCCATATGCACATGGGTGCTTCTTATTTACTCTTACTCACTTATTTTATTTTTTATTTTTTTTGTTTTCTTTCCTCAGTGAGTTCAAAATGCAGTGTGCAGTGCTACAAAACAGCATACCTGGATCTGCAGAGGATTCACTGTTTTGCTCAAGGATACTTCAGAAAGGACATGCACCTGCTGTCACTGTGGCTTGAACCCAGGTCTTCCAGTTGAAGGTCAGCCCACTTAATCATTGCCTCCACTGTAAAGCTCTATCAGGGCAGGATTAGGATTGGAAAGCATCATGAGATATGTAACTAGACCACTGACAGGGGGGGGGCAGCAGAGAAGTATGTGAAGGCAAGGCTAATTTGGCACTCATGATGTTTGAAGTATGGCAAAGGTTATACTATATGTTGAATAATGAAGAGAATATGCAGCGCTAACAGTGGGAATATTTTGTTTCATTTTAAATAGACAGAATTCTTAATTATTGCAATATGGTGTTCAAATGTGTGTTTTTGACAAATGTGAAATGTTGAGAAAAGATTTCATAATTTTTAAAGCACATGGTTTTCCCAGGATCCACTTGCAAGCTATTACACACATCCTTAGATCCTGTAACTGAGTTCTACAAACAGCCCTTTCAGACAATAGGTGATGGTGCATACACTGTCACAGCTCCCAAAATTTAGGCAAGGTCCCCTAGGCCTTTCCGCTGTTCTTCTAACTTCAACCTTCAACCCAGATTTTGATACTATTTGTGGTAAGCATTTTTTCTGTAATAGCCATTTAATGTATTTACATTGAATAATTACCTCTCTGTATAATAGCTTACATTGATAGTGGCATAGTCCGGGATTCCCACACGATGTTTAATGCTCTATCAGCTGTATTAAGTTATTCATAATTCATCATCAATGTTTTCAAACATTCTTTATTGCCACTGCTTCAGATTAAAAGCACAAACACAGAGTGGCTTTTATTGTGAAGCAGCCTCAGGAAATGCAGTGTATCACTGTAGACAGAAACACTGTTTGCTCTTGTGCTGTCTTGTATTTTTAGCAATGCAGAGTGTTTGCTGTCTCCAGTATTTAACCACATTTGCAGATACCATCGGTTGTCACAGTTGTTAACGCAGGATTAAAAATCTAAAGAGTGTTAGCCTTGACCACATGTTTTGACAGGTGAACACCCATTTAAATGTAATTTGGTCTTAGCCATAGGTGTCAAATAGGTAACTGTAAAGCCTGTAGCACTAGTACATGGACATGAGTGATGTTTTGAAATGTATCACTATCTTGGCAGTATTTTCCTGTCTGAATTTTTCATTCAAGACTGTGGCAGTGTTTTTCCTGGAAACATTGACTTTTTAGTCATGTTGACACTTTTGACCACTTGCTTTTTAAACCATACAGTAAAAATGTATATTCACTGTTTAGTCCAGTTTATTCACAGTATAGGTTTTCTGTCTTTCTGCTAGAAAAGATTGTCCTGGTTCCTGTCCTCACTCCTCTTCTTTGTCCTGGTGAGACCATGTGTGACTGATTTTGTCACTGCTCATTGAAAAGCTCTGCCTCTTTGTATTGGCTTGTGATTATAGATGCAACACAACTGCAAATGATTTTCCCAAATTTGAAAAGAGCTCTAAGTGTGAAATTTGTATTGACTGAATATTAAGTGTTAAATTGTTTGTTGAGTGTGACACCAGACCGGAATCGTTAGAGAGGTGTTGTAACTTTCTGTTGCAGAGATGCTAAATTGAATTCGGACCCTTTGTGCATGCCTCAGCCCACTGAGCCCTCATCTGGATGCATTTATTTATTCTATTAAGGTCAGACATTTAATAAGTTCTTTTGTGCAGATGTCTCACTCGCACATATTGGATTTCTTTATAGGTTTTCTCAGTTTGTTGTTACAACATGCAGATAGATTTAAACTTGTATAATCCCCAAGTCACTGAAGTACTGATTTGATAAACACTGTCCAGCAAATTGGATATTAGGTTGATTTCACCCTTTTCAGTTACCCTTCCTTCTCTCACAAAGGAGAAGGCTGCAACATCAAAATTATATTTAAAAGAAAAAAAACGTAATTCTAAAACTTCAGACAGTTTGTCATTCCTGTAAGGCAGAGCTTTGACACAGCTGAGAGAAACACTAATTATCAGCAGACTAGATGACGTGCATACTCTGTGTATGTGTTGTGAGGACATGTCTACATTGTGAGGAAATTTTTCTCACAACTTCAAAGGGCCATTTGAGGGTTAAGACTTGGTTTAAGGGTTGAGGTTAGCATTAGCTGATGCTTAGAGTAAGGGGCTAAGGAATGCATTATGTCAGTGAGTACAACAAAAAAGTCAACATGTCAGAAAATAGAGAATGGATTATTTCAAGCTGGTTACGGTTGTTATTGATACTAACTAATGAGATGAAATATCAGTACAGCAAGAGTCTGTGCACATTTGGAAATGTGCTAATGATTTCTCTGCCCAGAGAAAAAACATTGAAGTCTGTCCAGTGTATTGCATTTCATACACAAAATAGTCAGCTGTGAAAATTGTGGAAATAGACTTTTAGACTTTTAGACTTATTTATTTAAGTTTTACTATTAGTTCGTCCCAGAATTATTTTGGGTCTAAAGACTGACAACTGTGAGTTATTACTTCCATCCCTCTGCACTGCTGTCAGAGTGATATTTTTCTTTCCTTGCACATAAGCACATTAAAACCAGTGTAAGCATCCCAGTTAATAAACAAAATCTGCAGAAATCTGGGTATGAAACCAACAACATTTCAGAAATCAGGTTTCTGACAAAAACACTTATGTACATGTAAACACATAGGACATGGTCCAATAATTAATGCCTCATCACAAAACTATTTCACTGTTCATAACCACAGAGACAAGAGAAAAATGTTTTATGTACCTAGGACATAACATTGGTAACTTCAACGGCAGTGGAGCATATACTCTCATTTAAACACTAACACTCTGTACTAATCAGCACATCAGATTCTCTGTAAGAAAAGCTTGTAGAGAGAGAGAGAGAGAGAGAGTGTGTATGTGTGTGTGTGTGTGTGTGTGTGTGTGTTGTCTGTGTGTCTGTGTGTGCGTGTATGCTTAGTTATAGTCTCAAACGACTGGACCATTTTGATTTATGAGTGGTGTGGTGTAAAATAATGGCACGGTTCTAAAAGTGGAGTTAGGGTTAGGAAGTGCAGCATGCTGTATCTCTCTCTTTCTTTATTACTCCATAAAAAGGGAGCAGGCCACTGCCCTTCAACATTTTTTTAAAGAATTTTTTTTCCCTGTACTTGCCTATAGTGCTAGTTATTTAAGAATGTTTGTGGTTTATTCTACAGTTATTCCTTTCCATTGTAGATATAAATCAGTATTTTTCAAACTATCCCAAACTCTCAAACAACCACAGTTGTCTCTGAACTAACAGCCTCTTACTGCCAAGTTGGTCCACTCAGCCAGCTTGCTGTGCAGGCTGAAGGAGGCAGGAGCCACAACAGTCTGTGACCTAGCGGGAGTGCAGGGCTGGAAAACTGTGAGATTGGAAGCAGAGATCGGCACAAGGTCGTGTCTTTTCGCTCGGCAGGCTTTGGATGACGTTCATACCATGCGTCCTGGCTCAGCCGATGAACGAGCTGCTAGAGCAGTGCATTCTAGCTATAGAGATTCTTATTAGCCCACAGTTGGGAGAGTTCAGGCAAAGTGGAGAAAGAAAGCGCCAATTGCAGTGTCAGTGAAGGTTAACCACCGGTCTGCTCTGAGGGGGGTCAAGCCATCTGGGTGTTCTGCGTGTTCTGGGAGTTTGGAGCCTCACATGTCTCTGAGGATGCTGTACAGTATAAAGCTTCCAAATGAAACCATGTTGCTGGTGTACAATTGAGGGTGAGTCATGAGGTTATCACATTGAACAGACATGAGACACACCTTGATCTCACCACAGGGGAGGGTTGTCTGCTCTGCAGGGGAGCAGGAAAGGGTGCAACATTTGCCCTTAGACTGTGGGAGATAGAATGGCTTGCAGAAGGTGTTAGACATAAGTTATATACAGGTAAAGGGTCATGAAGTTTGGGGGAGGGGTGATTTATGTGTGATTTTTTAATCCAAAGTGATGGTGTTTCTCTGATAAAATGCTTTTAAATCATGAAAAAACAGACCTTGCAGAAAAAGCCTGGAGCTGCATGCAACTTACATTTTCTAAGTTGTTATTTCTGTTTTTCAATGACTAATACAAGGTCTGATACTAAGAATTTTGCAGTTTTACCAATAACTTTAGAGCACATGTATGTGTACATGTGCTCTAAAGTTATGACAAGTGACTGCCATACAGACACAGTCAACAAGTCACGAGTTTTATAAGCCATGAAGGTCTTTAACAAATCAACATATCCAAGGTTACTCTATAGGTTCTAGTTTTGTTTGTTTGTGTGTGTGTGTGTGTGTGTGTGTGTGTGTGTGTATTTGGGGGCAAACATGCATTTCTGTGTTTGCTGGTGTCTTTTACGCACTACATTTATGTTCTGTATGTTCAAATGGCTGTACTTACTGCTGTAAAAGGGATGCTGAAGTAAAGGCATCTGCATTCATTGTATGTAACTCGGAATCACCTGGACTTCTGAATTACCATTCACATATCAGATTTCTTTCAGTGTTTCAAATCTGTTGCCAAGTTTCTATACAATTGAACTGCAATAGCAAATATGTTCTTTAAGAAACATAATTGTAATTGTACAAAATGTTGTTTTATGCATCTGGCAAATCACAAATACGCTGCTACTGAATGTATCAGTGAAATGTTCAAAGATGGTTTATTTGTTTGCCGCTAAAACATCTGATCTTGCATAGCCACTCCATTCACAGCTTTATATGCAAGATCAATATTATTGACATAATTTTTCTACGTGGCATGCTGACTATCTACATCCTTGAAAAGTAGTGATAGAACAATATTCAGAAAAATGGTGACAAATATGGGTGAGTTGGACGCAGATGTATAGATTTTTTTAAGTCAGCTCTTTAATCAGTTTATAGTACCAGTTAAAAGATGACTGAAAGATGCTGGAGCACTCCATAGAGCTGATGGGGACTGCAGACACATACACATAATGATTTGATCATTTATTAAAGCAGCGTTAACATTAGACTTAGTGGAAAGAAAGATACTGATGGTACTTAGAAGTATAGAATTACAGTCGCTTACTGTAGTTGTGTTTGCATACACTTGATGTGGATGCAGCCAAAAAAAAAAAAAGAAGTTTCTAATCAAGACTAATTAAGCTATTTCTGAGTGTAATTATCTAACAGCACTGGCAAATTAGTTTGTTTTCAAAGATGCAACTGTTTCATTGCAGCACAATAATGGACTTTAAACAAAGCAAGTTGTTTTCATGTAGTATGATTTTTTTTCCCCTTAAGCTGCAATACACAGCTGAGACAGTACACAAACTGAAATGTTTTCAAAGTGAAGTGAAATTGAATTCAGTCCTAGTCATTGCTTAAAGTTTTCTTTACACAGCTATCTTGTGTCTCCCCTGTATTAATACTATGGAACCTTCACTGGACTCTGTAATAACAGAAACTAATTATTTCATTAGTAACATTCAAACTTCTCTCAAGTTTCTCTCAACCTTCTCACTGCCAGACTGTATCTTGTTGCAAAGAAAGAAAAACATGATTCCTTAACAACTTTTCCTCTTTGGGGTGATAGCATATTTTTGCAGCAGTTCAGTAGAAAAAAGAAAGTGGGACATCTGCAAAGGTTCTTCACTGCTTGTAAGCTTGACAAGGTCTGAATGGAAGCTGAAATCACTTTCTAAGGGTGTCACTTTTTTAGAGACTTCATCTTCGATTAAGCTGTCTCACTTGGATTGACACGCTGAAATTTAAATTATCACAAGTTGATAGGAATGTATAATAAGCTCCACCTCAGTGGTATGACCTCGGCAATGACTCCTACAGATAGAAGAACAGTTAAAATCAGTTCTCACAAAGACAATATTTCACATTATTTCACTTGCTTTCAATATAACCCCATGTTACTCCAACCAAAGCACTGTCTGGCATCTGTGTCTGCTAATAGGGTCATTAATATTCATATCTTCACAAAGATGAGATGAGAAACACACTGGTGAACACACATATTCACACACACAGGAGGCAGTACACGCACGCCACAAAGAGAAATCAGTTGGCTGCTCAAATATAATTACTTGACTGCTGGCTGGCGTTTAGGATGATGCCTAGATAGATTATTTTTGTCTGTCTTCCTCATTGTCTTTCTGTTTGTCTTTTTCCTTTTCTTTCTTTGTCTTTTCTCTGCATTTCTCTTGATTTTAGTTTTCCCTGTCACTGAATGTTTTCCCTCTTCTGCTTCTTTTTCCCCCACTACTCATCTATCTTCTCTGAAACATTGTCTGGCAGATCCAGTGATGTTGATTTGATTCAATTTACAAGTGTTTTATTGACATAATTTTCAATATCAACTCCCTCTCTAAACTCCACTGAACTGTAAAGGATAGCTTTGTCTCTGCTATGATACAGTAGCTTTCCAGCTACAAAACCCCAATGAAGGCAACAAGAGACAGGTTTAATATTTACTCAAGCTTTATTTGATTCCACGTGCATAAATTCTATCTGGTGGAATTTCAAAGCATTGACAGGTTTATACTGTTAAAGTTCATGATCATAACCTCTTGAGATTTGAGTGGTGGTGTTTTACATGAGATGTCATCGGTAACTGACATTTATAGTTGAAAGTGAAAATTCACTCTTGACCTTACAGTAGTAGTAGACCAAACAATCTCACCACAAAGTCCATTAAGATGCTGCTCTGGAGCTTTAGATCTTATCCCGCAAAAAAAAAGTTTGGTGTTGTATATACTCAGACCATGGTCATGGTCAAAAGAAACCAGCATGGACTATCATTTAGAAAAGTTCAACATTTTGTTGACCTCACCATCCTTCCTGACCTTCTCCCTTTGTGGATTTTGTGGCTCTGTAACAAAGTCATTGCTATTTCTTCCTACTTTGTACGCCCACTACAGGAATTTGTCACTTGAATGTTAATATACATTGTTTTTGGCCATTTGGTGAAAATATGATGAAAATGATGCTGTTTTTTTGTTTGTTTTGTTTTGTTTTGTTTTGTTTTGTTTTGTTTTGTTTTGGTTTGGTTTGGTTTTTGTTTTTGTTTTTTGGAAGGACAGTCTTCTTGTGACATATCAGTTATTGCACAAGACCAGCACTTTCTTTTTTTTTTTTAAATTGGGGAATAAACAAAACAATTAAATAAATTTAAACTCAGTTAGAGAAGTATTTAAATTAACACATGAATGAAGAATAACTTAATCATTAATCTGTCACAAACACTATGTGTTCTTTGATCTTCTAACTCACAAAATAATTAAAATAAATGTTTTCTCAGGCATTATGTCAGATAATCATTTCTTTCATTTTCATCTTCTAAGCCTGTCCCCTTCTTCCTGTCTGATCAATTAAGGATCAAAGAGATGCAAAAAGCTGCTTTGTAGTAGTATTTGAGAGTCATCAATTCTTGTAATTTGTATAAAACATATCTGATGGTTAGAGACTACTTTTGTTTTAAAACTACGTAATTTAAATTCTACAATTAAATCCCACTCACTCTGTGTCCTTCATCTCTCTTGAATGGAATCTTTAGAATAACTACATGATACATTAGTGTGAGCTTGTATTAATTGAAATAATTGAATGTTGAATTATTACCCGTATGTGTAATATATAGCCAGATATTTATGTTTTCAGTATATTTAAGTGAAGTGGGTATTTTTGATTTTGTACTCTCAGATTATCAGGTGGCCTTTTGCTTTGCCAGATAGGAGGTTACATGCTGTGTTGATGCTAAGGCACAGCACCCTGTGCACTAAATTACGAGATGAAGGCCTCATTTTGAAATCCTACCCAGGAGGATTGTTCCTCCCAAATGTTATCACACGCATGAGAGCAGCAGAACTGTTGTTGAGCCTGTGTGTTAATGCTCCCTCCTCCCTCATCTGTCCTCTTATGGTGGTCACCGTGGTGAAACTCTGAAGAATGGAGGCTATCTTCACTCACAGCATCACTATCCCAGGATTTGTCATGTGCAGACATTTTAAGAGAATACATATTCATTAAGCATATGAACATGAAGCATGTCAATGGCAAGGAAAATTCTCCTAATACGTACCGGTTGTTTGATTGGTCTTACCTATCTGTCCATACAACCTCTACTTTGTGTCCATGTGTCATAGCATATAATAAACCAGTATAAGCATGTTTGTACAGTATATACCCAAATGTAAGAATGTACTTGGATGTGTGTGTATTCCATCATGTGCATGTGTTTGAAGGTGAGTGTGCATATGTGTGTGTGTTCAGTCCAAGGGATCACACACTGATTTCCCCTTGTCTAAACATGGTGACTGTTTACCTTAGAAGATTGGAAACCCCTGTCAGTCCTGGTCATCATGACAAGGTTGTGTGTGTGGCGTGTCTGAGTGTTTGTGTCAGGGGGATTGTTGGAAATAGAGGGAATGTCTGATAGACCTGAGCAAAAGAGAAGAAAGGTGTAGAGCCTTCTCTGAACGTTTTGTGCCATCAAAATGAATGTTTGCCTGAAAACAATTAGTGGAATTAGTTGTTATTAAAATTAGGAGACATCCTAAGCTTTGTCCTTGGTTATGTGTTAGCTGACAAGTGTTTTTGAAATAATGACTGGATGAATTGTTTTCATGTGTAAAAAAAAAAAAAAGAACTTTTCCCCAAATGGATTTACAATGTTTGGAATTAAATGCTTCAGGTGTTCCATTACAGGCAGGACACAATCCCCCCAAACAATATGGGATTTCTTGTTTAGACTAATGGCTCTTAGTTTCGATGATTGTTCAAATACCTGGGGGTTTGAGTCAAGGACTAACAGAGTGGTGCAAGTATTTGACATTTTCAGATTGATATCTGCCCAAAGCTGGCACAGACAGAAATAATCTCTCTTTTTCACACAGTCCAATGAATGTTTTAGATCTGTTGCAGTGCAATATTAACACCATTAGTCATTTAGTCATTTTAGATTTGTGTATGATGAATAAACAGTAACACAGTATTTTTCGGCTGGAAAACAAAGTGCTCTGAGATAAAGTTGTAGCACAACTACCCAAGCCTCTATACCAAGCATTTGTATGTCACTATGTGTTTGTGTGTGTGCAAATCTGTTATTTCCTTTGAATTTTGATTTCGGACTCTGTAAGCACAAAAAAGAACTCTGCTGCTGTTGAACACCCTTCTGCTGAACACCCTACACATCAGTCACCTCCACAGGGGATTTCATTTAATTTGCCTGATGAACCCCATTCTAGGACTGTGTGCAGATGGGGCTTAATTGACATCTCTTCTCTCTTTTTTAGCAAGGGCATAGGTTGGTTTCAGGCATAAGGAGGACACATTGAAGTTTTTTGTTTTTTGTTTTTTTAAACTGGCTCATTGTTACTATATTTTCAAATACTGTCTAACAGATAATGTTTTATTTGTGCCTTTACTACAGCGCTGTGCTATACTATATTGTCTTTGATGTTCAATGCCACGGTTTTTAGGAGAATATTAACCGAAGACAGAAATATAGATACATATAATTCTAAACTGAGTGACGTTGGCTACAACCTTTTCAGCCCTGAGTAATGTCAGCAGGTACACGTTTTATGCTGCATACAGCCTCAACAACCTTACTATTAAAGGCCTTCTTGCTAACTTTGTCTGTCTGATGTTTGGTGTTGAGCAGGTAGCGTTCAGTGGTTTTATTAGAGCTTTTTGCTGAAAGCTGTTGCCTGCTGTTGGTGGAAAAATCTTTGATAAGACAGTGAACCAAAACAGTATATTTGTGGGTTGTAAAGCCAAAACAACGAGCTGAAAGACAGTAAAATGCTCTTTCGAGCTAAGGACAACATAATTATCTGGTGGTTTTCATTACAAGGGACTATTTTCACATTACACACAAAGTCAGGTCAATTGATTATGTATAAAATATTGATCAGTGCAGCTTTAAGTATCAGTACCTAGTAGAATCTCTATTAAATCAGAGCCAGATCAAGCTTTACTTCACTTAAAGGTCCATGTGGATATGCAAGTTATGTAAATACATTATAGGTTACCTGTACCTGTACTCGGAGCATGCCCCTGACTATACTCTACCAAGTCACATTTCTAGAAATACACTTTTTCTTACCGAGGAAAGGTTGAGCATCTATTTCACTGGTCTAACTCCGGGGATCCATGATAGTCTGGATGTCAAGACCTCCAAATTGGCTTTTAAGACCAAGAGTGAGAGAAAGAGACGTGGGGGGAGCAGTGAAGTGTTTCCTGTGGGTGGTGAATGTAAGAAACGTGTGTAGACAGAGGTGGAGAAAAAAGGAGTTTTAAAAGGTTTTTAAAGAGAGGGAATACGATACAATGAAAGAAAAAGTGAGAGAGAAATAGAGTTGAAGTATTTCCTCAGGGGTGAGAGCTGTCTTTTAGACGGCTGTTTGAAGATTGTGAATCCATTCTCTATGGATATTTATCATTTCCCTGTGGATATGCATTCCCAGCCAGCTGCAATTTATCAAGGTAGACAGAGGGAGAAAGAGGGCGTGGCTGCAGGGAAGATGGAGAGGGATTCAGGGAAAAAGGAAATGCACTGTTTTGATGGAAACACTTTTGAGGACAGTGTATAAGTAATTGTTAACACAGGACATCTGCAATATTAATGGATAATTTGCATGAGATGAGAGCTCTCTGTAATTACTGTCGCAAATTGCAGAGATGGGAGCTTGGACTGCTCCAATTCCATCACACCAAAATGTAAAAAGCATCATATCATAAAAATTACATCTATAATCATACAGCAAGACTGCAAAAGGGAGGGAAATTTGCATTGTTGGATGTATGATTGCATGGCGCGTCGGGTAAGGGTTCAACAAGACTTTCTACAGCCATGCCGCTAGGCCATATGTTTGTATAGCGATGCTTTAAGCCAAGACCTGCTGGTGTTGCTCAAGGAAAGGTCAGGAGTTCACCAGAGTCTGTAAGATTCATCATCTGGGGACATGAATGTCAGTACAAAATTTCATGGTAGTCTATCCAGTAGCTGTTGAGATCTTTCAGTCTGAACTAAACTGGACCAACAGAGTCAGTTGATCAGTATAGTTCTCTATCCATTATATTTGCATTTAATTAGCATTTGATTACTTTGAACAGAGACTTTGGCTGGCACAAGACAAGAGTTTTTCAGGTACTTGTGTATTATTTAGCATATAAGTTTAATAAATGCCAGTCATGATCACGACCTAAATGTTGACATGAACAGTGTTTACAAATCAGAAACTGATAATTACAGTAACTTCAGCATGACATGACCACAACATAAAATCCCTGGTAATGATTATATTACAGTGCCATCTACTTTTAAGTTAGTCATGAACTAACAAACTTGTCTGAACAGGAGAGTACAGGAAAGCAGAGAGAAAAAGAATAGAATAGTACAGTGTGTGAGTACAGCAGAACAGAAAGATGAAACAGTTACATGAGGACCCATGAGATGATTATCAGACCATTTTGTGCCAGTTTTTCAAGAAGAGACTCGTTTGGGATAACAAGTCAGCAAATATTATCTGGCAGTGGGAAGGGTTTAGAGATTAAATCTTACTCCACTCAACCCAACTGAATAGCCACCACAATCACATCAAACATACTTTAGATTTATTAACTGTCACCTGTAGCTTCCTGAACAAGTATTGTGTAGAGATGGCATATTTAGGTTTCCCAGGAATGGAGATCACCAGCCTTTGAGAATGAGAGAGAGAAAAACAAGTGCTGACATCAGTAACATTTCAGGAGTGAGGGAGGATATTGGCAGTGTGTTCACAGCTGAAAGACAAACAAATCTGTCAGATCTGCAGTTGTGAATGTGATGCAATACATTTTCAAAATCTGACAGGATTCTTAGGAGCTCTTGTAGTTCCTCAGAAGCTGTTTGCAGAAGAGGAAGGAAACAAGAATGGGCAACTTGATACAAAGAGGCACAAGAGATGTGAAATATGCGTAATGTAATGGTCCTCAGAACACTCTGATTGTTGTGTGATTCTTCACTTTACAGTTGTTTCTGAGCATATTTAAACCTTTGGAGATTTGTGACATCTTTAAATGAAGAGGAGTTAAGAGTTCTGTTTCAGAATGAGCCATCCACTGTGCAAGAAATTGTCACCAACACTGACAGATTGGTTCTGGCATAAATAGAAAAGACATCACAACATAATGATAGTTATGATTCATCCATAGACCTTTATTCACAAGTTCTGTATTGAAGACAGAATTGACATGCTCAAGGAAATTGATATCAACAGTTTTCGTTTAATTAAGCCACAACTTATGGTCAGTAATGTAGTGATATCTCATAGGTGGGTATGATGTGGCACAGCCACTTTTTTAACAGTGCTTGATCTGCTAAGGTAAGAGTGGCATGAGTGGCACGTTTCAGCAACACCTGTGGAACACCTGTGGTTGCTGCAACTGTCAGTGCAACATTGTCAACTAACGTCATCTCTGTCTCATCATCTTCTGGAATGCTTTTCCCTCTTTTTGTGACATTGTTGTCAGAATGTCAAGCAAAAAAGTTCAGCTTCAACTTCTGCTACAAGGCAATGTAACTTGATCCAGCAAGGTGCTGCCAGTCTAATACATGCAAGCACATACTCCAGGTAGGTTACATGAACACCATACTTCTACTGAATACCTTGCAATTGTCACAATAAAATATAAAATAATCTTCACCTTGATAGCTTTCGATACATTTCGTCTTGTAGTATTATAAAGGTATAAACCTGTGCAGTGTTTTCCTGAATGATGAGCCTTTTGGAAAAACATAGCTCGACTGGCATCTATGGATTGAAAGGTCTCATGAACTTCTGAACACAGCTGGGTTTTGTCAGGTGTGGTGTGTTGTACTTCTGGCCACATTCAGATGTGATGTAGCTTGGTAGCATAGTGCTGTGCTATATCACAGCAGCGCAGGGTGTAGAAAAAGCATGTTGTCGCAACTAGTCTGCAGTGTGCACAAGATCATTAGGTGCAGTTACTCTTTAAAGGTCTCATAAGCAGAGTGCCACAGATTATTTAAAAGATTGCCATGATTGACTCCAGCCTTACTCTGCAGGACTGGCCCTGATACCTACCTCTAGCTATTTCTAGGTAGAGATATGTTAAAGCCACATGCCCAGAGGTAGGCAAGTGCCATATACCTGTGTACGCACATCAACTCTGCTTACAGTGCTTATTGTAGCCCGCTTATACTATATGTTGACTTTGGTGTGTGTCACCCCTGTTTGTTAGAAATGTTGTCCAGTGTACAAATGGCTATAATCTGTTCTGTCAGTGCATCTTCTCCTCTCTATGTTTTCCTTCTTTCCCTATCCATTTCCATCATTTTGTCTCTGTCTCTTGTTCTCCCTCTCTCCATCTGTTGCTTTCTCCCCATCTCTTCTCACCCCCTCCCCCCTCCATCTGTCTCAGAGGAGGTTTCACTAACAGGGTACTTGACAGGAGAGAAGAGTGCAGAGAGAGTGGCCTTTTTCTAGCAAGTCAGCTAGTCATCCAAGGCTAATTAAATATCGCTTCTGAGTGCTCAAGTCTCTCTCTCTCCTGTCTCTTGCTGTCTCTCTCACTCTCTTTTTTTAAAGTGAGTGCTTTTCCTGAACTGAATTAGCACTCTTCCCTCCTTCTTTATATCACCTGCTCTCTCCCTCTCTCCCTCTCTCTCTTTCTCTCACTATCCCCTTGTTTCCAGTCATCGCCTTGGGCTCCTTACACTCAAATTAACCTTTCACTATAAAAATCACACAGGGGAGCAGTAGCCAGGCAGGTGCATGTGTATGTGTGTGTGAAACTCAAAAAGATAGGGAGAGAAAGCGGAAATAAGGGTGTGTGTGTGCGTGTGCTCATGAGTGTGTATGTGTGTTACAGAGTCTACAGGGTCAACCCAAGCCCTTGTCCATGTAATTGTGAATTAGAGTCTTAAATGAGCTCTACTTCCCCGAGCTGATCAAGAGACTGGGAGGAAGGGAGCTGGGAAAGGTAAATGAAAAAGAGGAGTAGAGTTTATAGGAAAAATAGGCGAGACAAGGAGGAGGAATACAGAAGAAATAAGTGAAAGACAAAGAAGAGACACAAAAGGCAGATGATGGGATTTGGCATAGAAGGAAAAAGATGAGGAAAAGAAGAGGAAGTTCAGTATGCTAGAACAAACTACAACATATTGTCAGACCACATCTAATTACAAAAGTGTTTATACTTGTTTTCAGTGCCACTCTTGAGCCATCACAGATGTTCCACCTCCTCCTTTTCCATGAATCGTACAGATGGGGATACTAGTGCACATTTTGGGCCAGTTTTTCCTTGGCTGTTAGTTCCAGCAGACACATGGCGTAGTGTTTGTGGGTGGGAAGCCAGTGAGGGATCATGTCCTTGTTTCTGCTGGTTGGTCAAATACCTGCACTCGTTGGGAACTGGATCTCCAAGTTAAGTTCCTTGCTGGTAAAACAAGTGACTGTTACTTCTGTTACACCATGTGTTCCAGCAGTAGAACACTGCTTTTTATCACCTTCAGGCCATCATTCTAACTTTTCAAAGTGGGAGAAAATGGGGAAAAAGTACCTTTAAAACAAATCACAAAGAATCAATGTGAACCTCAGTCTAGGGTCAAGAAAGTACTCAATTAATAAAGCTGACAGAGAATTGCTGTTCATCTACTGTATCAGACTATACATCTTCCATCATCCTTCATTGCATACCTTCATTGCTGCCAGAATCCTTTGTAATGAGGGCTTACTGGTTCAATAGCTGGCAGTTGCTTTTGTGTCCTCAAGCAAAAATAAATTAATTCTATGGGTATGTGGTTGTAAAAACATCAGGTGTTAGGATTTGATAGCTTTCTCTGAGAAACTGCATGTTTGCTTAGAAATAATTTGTTGCCTTGCATGTAGACCACTCCCAGCTCAACTGTCCCTCTAGACACCCATACATTTGAAGTGAACAGGGTCCACCAGTAGCCAATTCAGTCAAAGTCCATTGCTCCCACCTGTACTCCCAAAATCTCTACTACTCCTCTCTCACCTTAGATCCCTCAAAGAAATCAAAGCCACAGCCCACTCAGCAGCAGCCCCGGACAATTAATAAAATCCTGTACATCCCTCTGACTGTTGAAATTTTCAACATGAGGTGGCTCTGTGGTAGCATTGGCAGAGAGAGCCAAGCAAGCTTTCCTCCAGGGCTGGAAATTAAGCTTTCCCACTTATAAATGTTACATACTACTGACAGGCTGTGTCCAACAGGCTGAACACCACACTGTCAGCCTGTTGGACACAGCAGTTAAGAGTGGGCGGCTAGGAATGAGACCATCCAATTTGCAAGTGGTAGAGATAAGGAGAGGCAAGGGGAGCAGAAGGAAGGTATAAGAGGACAGAAGGGTCAGGCACCAAGAGTAGAGTAAAATAAATGAAATGAATTTTTAAAATTTGGACTTGGTCTCTTTGCCTTCATGTCTCCACTTCTTTTCAAATAAAATATGACATTCATTAAGGGATCATAATTTTACTGAGAAGTTTTTTGAACATGATAGTAATACCCCTCTAAAAAATAAACATTTTCAGTAGAAACATACTTCTCAAGCTAGCTTTTTTAACTTTGCCCTTAACTTAGCACCCCTGTTTCTCTCAGTGCTTGCTTAAGTTTCTGTATTGCCAAACAGTAAAACTGGACTGAAATTGGGAAGCAGAGTAGAGCCTCAAGAAGTGATGGAAAGGTCCAAGCACCATGAGACACTTGGCATCCAATTACTTGAGGACCACATTTGTTAGCATGACAGTTTCAGTCCAAAACCCAACCTGAAGTCATTGTTGTAATGTCAATCCTACCCACTGACCTCCTGCCTACTGATTCTCCAAATCTACACCAACCTCCACAAAGAACAGATGCTGACTATTGGCAATGTTTCTATATTACACTCTTTATATTCTCCATGAATAACCATCCAAAATACAGCAAATATGTCTGTTGGATTGTTGGATTGGATCTGGGCCATGTGTGTGTCTGTGTACCTCTGTGGAGTTACCAACAACTTCAGTTGCTTCCATTCTTCTGGGGCAATTATTGACAGATATGGAAGAGAAAGGTTTTTGGGAAGAAAAGTTAAAAGTACACACACACACACACACACATATATATATATATATATACATACATACATAGAGAGAGAGAGAGAGTAGTAGTAGTAATAGAGTAGGCAGTAATATAACCACCCAATGTTATTAAATTTCCTACTCAAACTTACTCAAACTGTCTGTCTTTCTCAAGTGAGAATTCTCATGTACAAAAGATGAGTGTGTGTGTGTGTGTGTATGTGTGTGATGAGGGTGCAGTGGGGGTTGGGTGTGGGGGTTAGGAAGAGCGAAGGAGTGTGTCATGTTGGGCACACAGATGGGAGTGGAGAAGATGATTAGAGTGGTGTTACATTGTCATTGGGTTGGCACACTCTGCTTTAATTTCCAAGTGCAGCAAACACTGTAACATTTCTAGATACACACATATTACACAGAAGTACAGAAAGAGACAAACGCTGCACACAGCCACATGAATGTTCTGAATGAATGTACTGTTCTTACCATAGAGAAACAAAGTAGAATCCCACTGATGCCTTTTTAAAAAGCTCAGGCTCAATATGGCACCCAATGAGAAAAATGAAAAAAAAAATAAAAATTGTCACATATTGCTTGGTCTGTCTCTTTTTTTCTTCAGGCCTTCCTTCTCTCCACTGGTTGGTTGGGATCATTCTCTGGCTCGTTTAAGTTTTCATGTATAAAAACAACTAATGATAACAATTATAAATTCTAATTGCATAAATAATGGCTTATCATAAAGTTGCATAATAATACAATCTCAAAAATTTGTTATGCAGTCACATAAGTCATACATCTATAATACAGTAAGTTGCTGAAATCCAGCAGTGACACTGTATAAACAGCTTCATTGAAACTAATGTCTGCTGTTTAAATTCTGTGTCTACTGTGTATATTGGATTATAAGACTATATAAAAGTTTTATCTCTTCTGCAGACACATAAATTGATATTTGAAACACAACATGGCAGAGGAAATGTGCAAATAAGAAGACAACATTTTACACTGCATCAAGGGAATGAAAGATGAAAAAGATGTGCCTTGTGGCTTATGATTCCAGTTTTTGATAAGCGCAAGTTTTGGCATACTGTACAAGTAATGCTGGATATCGAACTTAAGTACTTTCTCAGTATTGGTCCAAGAAGGCAAGTGCCAAAACCTGGCAACGCAGGCATTTTTTGACAGTCCTAGACTTTGAAAATTCAACATTTGATAAGTCAAACTTATTTTGGTACATCCAAAAGTTTTTGTAGAAAAGCATGTTTATATTTTCCAAAGTTAAGTATTGAAAACAAGTATTGTTTGGTACTAAATTGGATATTATATCAAGCCCTTAGGATAAGACTGTTATTTGTTCAAATTAAAACCAACTTTTGTACACACTCGGATGCATTGTAACCTGTAGCCACTGTTAAGCTTCTGCAAATATGCTGAAGCACATTTACCAAGTAAGAAAAGGGAGGAAAGGTGTGGAGGCAGAAAATGTTAGAAAGTCACAGATGAGGAAACAAGATAGAAAGCACACTTTTCTTTTGCTTTGTAAAATCCATCTGCAGGCTTTGGGGACAAATTGAGGAGGAAAGATGGTGAGAAAGGAAAAAAAAAGAGAAGAGAAGGAGTCGGAGGGTGGGGGTCAAGAGCTCAATCTATCCCTTAGATGAAAAGCAAACGGCAGTCGGTGCGGCACAAACATGCGTGTCATCCCCCGGAATTGGCTGGCGGTTGGTGGCTCATCAGGGTCCTTCTTTCTCTTTTTTTGTGCAAATGGGGGAAAGATGGAGGTGGAGAATGAGCAAGAGAGAGGCAGACATTTATATTTCATTGGACTGGATGCTGTGATGCCAGTTAAACTGATGTCGCAGCTCTCCAGAGGAAGGAGAATGGAGGCAGTAGAGGAGGGAGAAGAGTGGGGAATGCAAAGAAAAAAAGGAAAAGTGTAAGAGCTGAGTGAAAAAGCAAGAGAGAGCAGAGAGGAGGGAGGGAGCATGAGAGGTTAATCTAGAACAAATATCCATAGTGACAGAACAAGAGGACCGGATGCAGCGAGTTGTTACTGGGAGTGGATAAGAGGGGATTTACACAGCGAGCGAAGAAGGAGGGAGTGAAATTGGAAAACAGAGAGGGGCAGACGCAGAAAGAGAGATGACAAAGATGAGGGCAAGGAGAGACATGAGGAGAGGGAGACAGAACATGAACAAGTGGTGACAGACTCAAGAGAGAGCAACAGTAAAAGTATGAAAGAGAGAGAGAACGAAAAAGAGGATGTTGAGTTGATGGAAGAACATGAGAGCAATTGAAAAGACAGGGACAAATGCATAGAGACACAAGTGGAAAAAGTGGAAGGAGGCAGAGGGAGAAGAGAGTGGTATAGCCTATATGGAGCCTGTCACACACTAAAAAGTAAAGCCGAGTGCAGAGCAGATGAAGACAGAATAAGATGGTGAAGTTTCTTGATCCTCTAGTGCCATTCGAGGGTATTAAAGGCTGAGCTGAAAGTCGATAAGAAAGCTCTGGTCAAAAGAATCAGGTTTTTACAGGAGGAGATGAAGACCACAAATCACTGCATCCTCCAACCCCTCGTCATCAAGGGTGCAGGTTTACCACTTTATTACCAGACCTGTGATCAATAGGAAAAAAGATAAATGATAAGAGATAATCCATAATGGAGAAAGATGAGAGTGTAAAATAGTTAATATTACTAATTAAATCCTTATCATCATCACCAGCACATTTACATGCACATATGACAAGGTTACTGACAGTTCTCTACAGTAACCTGCTGTCTTAAAGCATCTTTAATTGATTTTTTTTTTTTTGGGGGGGGGGGGGGCTTTGGGACAATGGAACAAGTTATGAGCCCAATATTAACATATTATCATCTTATTTAGTTGATATGGTATTATCAAACATTTGCTTAGTTACACACCCACCAGACAAAGACCAACATTAGTACAATTAAGAGCCTCCTGATGAATGTAAGTCCAATATTCACTCACCTCTAGGTCTCAACAAACTCCTGAGGGAAATATCACTCTCTTCAGTGGTTAACTGTTCCACCTTTTTTTCCCTGAAAACAGTTGACTGCTATGGCAGGAGAAGGTGGTTAAGAGTGAAACTGAAACAGTAACGTTTCAGGCCATAACACTGAAACAATGAGCTGAAAGAGGCTAAAATGCAGTCATGCCTAGGAAAAACTGCAAGGTTGGGTGATTATTATCATGGATATGTCACCGTGAGTGACTATTCATATTACAAATAGTTTTTTGATCAATATCTTATATAGAAATATTGATTAGTGCATTAAATGTTGTGTCAATGAGAAACACAGGGTTTCTGATAATTTTTTCATGAGTACACATGTGCATACCAAAAACAATGTGGCAGGATAAAAGGACTATTATTAGACATAGTAATCCATCATGGTATTCAAAATAATTTTATGCGTAGTCCAACTAAAGTAGAAACTCACACTGTGTAGCCACCATAAGGCTAAATAAGGTATTTTTTCTACAGCTGCCCATTTTCAGACCTTTGTAATTTAAAGAAAATATATGCACACTCTCACTAGAGCCTGTCCTCTCACTGTCTGTCAAAATGCTCAAAACATATCAGGAAACAATGTTTTTTATAATTAATATTCATGGATTGTGGTAAAATAAGGCACAGGGTAGAGAGAATGATTACTGACCTGCATGTAAACATGGATTTTAAACCGGTCACTACAATCCATGTAAATGTGTTATCCAATTTTCTGCATAACCTGCTTCATCCCAGTAAACTGGTTTCTCATGTGTATGTAAATGTATTCAATTTAACATTCACAAAATGAGAACAAGCACACACCAATGGCGCCATGTCGCAACAGTGGCTCCCACCTTAACGCCCTCTCCTTCCTCTTCAGCTTCACTTTCTCTATGTCTTTATAGGCTCACTTTACCAATTCATCATACCTTACCTCTCTACTAGTCAGCCTCTTTAATGTGGGCTCTTCACCGTCCATCTTCATCTCTTGAATTTAGATGCCTATGTCCCCTGTTCCCCTTTTGTCAATCACTCTCCCTGTTTTGGGATACAGAACAACAAAAAGGGAATAGTCTGACAGTTCAACAGCTATCCCTCTACCTCTATCACAGCCAGCTGGCTCTTCAACTGTTTCTTTTTCAGCTAGTCCTTTGCCTGCATCTTACCCAGCTAATCCACTGCTTCTACCACCACTGTCTAGAACTCTACCTGTTTCAATGTTGTCCTTCTCCCTGCGTAGCCTCTGCCGTCTTCTTCTCTGATGCACTAAAAGCCCAGCGTGTCAGCTTCTGAAGTGTGGCATTTTCCCAGTCCCACAGCATTTACCTGTTGTTCACCCTGTCCAGTCTTGAACAAACCAGTGAGATGGCCATCCTGAGTGCCAACATGCAGCGTTGGAGTATTTTTGACTTTCTGTGTACTCAAGAGTCTCACAGTGCAGGCATCACTGGGTACTATTACTATGGTCACAACATTTTCTATGCCTTTAACAAGTCACACGTTCCTGGAAGCCATGTTTTGTATCATGCATTTAAGCAACATCATTACACTAAAGTGTGACTTAAAATGAGCCAAATGTCTTTGAGCTTTCAAAATGTTACCTTCCTCAGATGTATGCACATGCATAAGGTCAAGGTCAGAGGAAAACATTCTTAAAATACTCACCATCTTACAAAGACCATTTGTATATTGTTCACTTCTCCTTTTACCCACTGTTTCAATTTTCTATCTCTTAAACTTGAATAGTGCCTACTTTGAAGGACTGTCCTCCCTGGAAAAAAAAACAAAAAAAACTGAAGCCACAGCCATTACACACTGTGGCAACTGGAACCTCTCCATCTATTTTCCTGTTTGGAAGTGTATTTGTATTGTTACTGTCAATAACTGTCCAAATATAGATGACTAAATCATCAACAGTAAATGTTTCTGTTGTTCCTTTAGAATAAAAGAGAAATGGGTTCTACAATTTTCCACTGAAAGCGAACAATTATGCGGAGGGACAGTGCATCACAGAAAAAAAGAGATGACCACTTTCTCTGCTGTAACAAACTCAGATGCAGTACGGTCACAGAAATGGTCTTTTCTTTGTTTTTAAATTATTACTACTCCCTTTCTCTCTCCCTTGCTGCTACTATGGTGTCAATGTCACTACAACTTTCTTAACTATATTTGTAAACCATAGTTGAATGCAAATACATTGCACCTGTTCTCTGAGGGTTGTTGAAAATAATTAACAGTGCAAGTGTATCTGCAGGTGGATTTTTCCTTTCCTTTGCCCACCCAGCCCTCTTTGTAGAAGCAAATATCCTCCATGTGGGATTTTCTCATTAATTTCACTGTGGAATTAGTTGTGACAGAACAGACCAAGACTGACTAACAAACAGACAGACAAACAGATGACCAGCTAGACAGAGGGAATGGAGAGACAGATGTGGACAGATAGGGATGAGGAGGGAAGAGGGAGACAGATGGAAAGATGTAGATAAATGGAGACAACAAGTCAGCAAGGATATTGGAGCATTTGGCCTTGAGCCTGAATCAACACAGAAAGCTGACAGCTATATCTGTAAGCTTTATTAACATGGTGAGATTTAAATCCATGCAGGCACACACACCTGGAGATGTATACACACACACACATAGATACACACATTAGAAACTGAGTATACTTCCAGGAATATGTAAGAAGGGTTTACTTGCCACATGAAATTAGCTAATTCTGAGATGAAGCCAAGATTACCAGGCAATGAGAGTGTGTGTGTGTGTGTGTGTCTTTCTGTGTGTGTGTGTCTACAGGTGGGAATTAGCACTTGTGTCTAAATGTGTGAAATCAGGTATCCAGGTGCATCATTTATATCCCACAGCAGATGTTTTGAAAGGCAACCTTGATGTGCACACGCACGCGCGCGCACACACACACACACACACACACACACACAGAGCAAGCCAATTCTGATGGCTCTCTAACAGACGAACAGATAAGTAACAAATAAACAAATAAATAAATAAAGAAAAAAATAAACAGTGTACAGTCAGTTCAAATTTTGGTGTAGATTTAGCTACAGTGTAATATGGGTTTTACATCAAAAGACTGATAAAACTTTAGCGCAGTTATGTTCAAACATGATTGATAAAATGCTAAAAGAATGAGAATTAAACAACCTTCAACCTCTAATATATGTTGTAAATCAGGACTACACACTGTGGCGCTCTCCATGGTGCTGATCCTTTAGCTGTCAGCAGCAGTGGAGCTGTCCATGGGGTCTAGCTGCCCTGTATGTAATAGTTACCACAAGCAGGAATTTAAGCAATAACAACCATGTCTAATCATTATTTTTATCTATTTGTTAAGGTTCTCAGTCTGCTCTTTGTGCTCTTTTGTGCCACATAAACTGACCTCGGCCAAGTCTTGTTTAGCCACTATTGTTAGCAGAAGTGTTGATATGAGTGCTTTGTATGTATTTACCTGTACTTTTTGTTTCACAAACTAATATGTAAGTGTCATGAAACTATTACACTAATTTATTGTTGAACTAATTTCTTAATCACTCTTGATGAGAAGATGAATTCCTGAAAAGGTAACATGTAAAACACCCTGTAAGCAGATATTTCAATAGGCATAAAATTCTTCACTTGATGGTAACTTCCCTTGGCTCCACACAAGCGCAGGGTGTAAAATTTACCAAACTTTGTGAGAGTGTTTGTGTGTGTGTGTGTGTGTGTGTGTGTGTGTGTCTGTGTGTGTGTGAGAGAGAGAAAGAGAGAATGAGAGAGAGAGAGAGAGAGATAAAGAGAGAAAGGGAGTGAGAGACGTGGCAGCTGGTTGACACAGTGGGCACTAGGATGGGTATTCTGTCAGAGTTGAGAAGTGACATCACCTGTCGCAATGTTTAATTAACACCTTGGAGTGTGTGTGTGTGTGTGTGTGTGTGTGTGTGTGTGTGTGTGTGTATGTATGTGAGACAGAGAGAGAGAGGAGAGGAAGACTGTGTGTGCAGTCTATCTTTTGTGCAAACTTGTGTGTGCTTATTCGTGTGTGTGTGTGTGTGTGGATTAACTAGCACAGTGATATGTGCATGTGTAACGTGCATGTGTGTTTAATGTAGGTGGTGTCACCATCAATACAAACATGCCTGTGTGCATTTCTGTGTGTGTGGGTGCCTCTCATGTTTATGGAGATATTAATTAGCAGCACAATGCAAGCATGTGTGTGACTGTGAGAGTAGGTTTTATGTGTGTGCATGTCATGGTACATACCTAGCTGTGGGTGGGTGTGTGTGTGGGTGGGTGTGTGCGCGTGTCAATGACAGCTGAGGTCACTCCTGGGGGGTTTAATCTGGACTCCCATCAGGAAGTGGGATGGCTTCAGCTGGTCTGATTGGAATTTCCGCCGGCAACCCAGAGGTTCACCAGCTGTACTGATGATACGCTTCCTGTTAACTGTGGAATCCTCTCCCTCTCTACACACACATCCTTGCGCACACACACTCTAAGGCTTGTACATAGACATGCACACTGAGTCACATTCACACTTTTTCCCTCATTATCCAGCAGTGAATTGGACCTTAAGACAGCCTCTGTCACACATTAGAGTGCTGATTAGATTCTCTACCACTTCTTTGCTCACCCTCTCATACAGCTAAATACTTACTCTGTTATTAGCAGAGCACTGAAACTTGACTCAGTTAGGTTAAGTTCAGCAATTATGGTGCTAGTTATATACTTAGCCTTTTACCTAGCCACAGAGCATTTCTCAAGGTCAAAGTTATTTCATATATTGTAAACATCTATATCCACAAGTTGTTGCTTTATTCCCATGGTCATTAGCTTTTGCTCTTCAAGGGAGATCAGAGACTCAAACCGAGCATTTCTCCAGGTTTTTCTTATGATGACGATTTCAAGTCCTCCAAGTGAGGTATTTTGTCAGACGTCCTACTCTTTGGGTCAGTAAGGTTTGTGGTATCAGTTCAAATCTGGGAGAGCCATACAATTTGGGCTGGTTTTTACACATACTAAATATATTGTGGCAAATATCTCCAGCATTTAGAGCATTTAAAGCATTCACATCTACATCTTTTATTTCACCATCGTTATTATTATTATTTCCTCTCCCTCCAGTGTTTGTTCTATTTGTTTCTTCACCAAGGCACTTTCATTAGTGTTTTCTCCAGGCTCAAAAATGACACACATGTTTGAATTTTTATTTTTTGGTCACAAATTCAGTTTATGTGGCCCTCATTAATGAAAAGAGAAATGCCTAAAATGCAAACACCCATTGTTCAGTTTTCCATGAAGTGACTCTTTCACAGTCACCTGGTCAAAAAGGATGGGAGTGTGATATTTGTCATGTGGGACAGGGGTTTTTCTGTGAAAGAAAGAATTATTCCTCTCTCTGCTTCTGTGCAGTTTTCATCTGTTCACTTTTTCTCTCTTATTCTGGTGTTTTTTTCTTCTTTCCATCTTCCTATGGTTTGACTACTTCATCATCCAGGGCCCTGTGACAGCAATGCGTTAATCCTGGCCACTCTCACACACATGTGGACACTACACTTGAACACACACGTGCACATTCAAGCCCACACACAATTTGTTATAGCCACACATGCACTCATGTGAATGCAATTTCACAAATACAGATACATTTATATGAACTCTCATGCATATACCTAAACACAAGCACACAAATGTGCACATGGCCTTGAGTATAAACACACTTACAGCTGCATGTGTAAGCACACAACCTGAGCATGGATGACAGATTTGGAAAGAGATTCAATCCCTCTTCAAGCATAGTTCATGTTCATTTTATAGCCACACAGAACAGCCACCGGAGTGAAAGATGTAAAATGAAAAACAGCTCTGACATTTACAACATTGCACAAACTTTAGTGCAGCAATGAAAAGTAACACAATCAATAGATGAAAAAATGCTACAGACAGTCCTATACATTATCATATACAGCACATTGAGTTTCACAGATTCACACAGCCATTGTAAGGCAAGTGGTAACTACCATACAAGCTGAAGGTTAAAGCCAGTGTGGAAGTACCATCAGCAGTGGTATCTCTGCCTCCAATAGAGGCACATAAAAGTCAGTTTCTCTCTTGGAAAACAAAGTCAGTCATATCCCATTAAACATATAGCTGTAGCAGCACTGTCAAAGCCTCAGTGGAATAGAAGCGTAGTTGGGGCACAACTTTCCTTGCTCCCAAAATCAAAGAAATTAAGCATAAAACCACATTTGAGAGTTTAAACACACTTTAATACAAATCACTAATTTATGTCATCGCTTTTCAACATACATTCTTTAATTTAGATAGTATGCAGTGAGGACTTTAACACGTTTCCCTAGCACCATGTTATCTACAATGTATAAGAGTAAAATTACTCCACAAAAAACACAGAGGCAGGTATGCAGCTGATTGTAGCAGTTATCCTGATAATGTCACAGGCCTATACTGTTTATCATGTAAAACATCAACACATATAATTACCCAACAGCTCTCAGCAAGCTTTTAGACCATTGTTCCAATATGATTTATATCTACCAATGGCAAATGCTTCCTCAAGAAGCAGAATGACACAGAATATCTCAGTATTTACTTTTAGCATTTGGCTTAGGCCTATGACATTTTCAACCTAACTGATGCAGCTAAGCAGTCTGTTCCTTACACCCCTACATGATGTTTTTCAAGTAAGACTGAAAGCGTAACACACAGCTTGATATATTGTAGTAGCACTGCTTTATATCTGCCTTATTTTACATACTGTAATTTAAACTGATTCTACAAGACCACTAATAAGTAACAGATGGATTATATATTTTGTTTTTTTTTAATTAATCCATATAGACAACGTAGGCTCATATTACTGCAGAGCTTTTCATTTTGTCATACAGTCAACCATCCATCCTCTATCCTCACCACCTGTTCCTAGTAAGAGGTACAGGGAGCCAATCCCTTCATGCATTGGGTAAAACCTGATGCAATACGCTGGCCTTAGGTCTCCAGTCTGTTACAGTTCCAACCTATTTACAGGCATACACAGACAAACACATCCACAGCTGATTCACCCTGAGCTGAATTTTTGGAGGAAAATGGATTGTGGGACTTTGGTAGGAAACCGGAAAACCAGGCACAAATCCACAATGAGAGGATCAGGGCCTCGATGGAGCTGCTTGGTGGCCAAGTTTTTCAGACTTCAGAGCACTAAGCAGCCTCACCAGGCTAGCTATCATTGTGCCTTTGAGCATTGACTTAATTAGCAGCTGAGCTCCCAGAGTCATTATCAAGGTGGTAAGAGAGTTTTTTTTCAATCACTGTCCCCACAGATTTTACTTACACTGGATTTGTGTAGACTGCCCTCTGGTCACAATCGTGCTGCTCTAACTGCTGCATCCTGAATAACATTTTTTACTTGAGAGTCACAGAATCCTGCTGCATCTCAGCTCAGTCCTCAAGAGAGCATAATAGATTAAAAACACAGTAAGTCAGTAATTGAATAGCAACATTATAATGAGAATACATGTAAATATAGATTTTATTTTGGCATGAAGGCTCTGTTTCATATCACTCCCTATGAAGGCTAATTTAAAGACAGCAAAAAAGCGAGAGCAGGGAGAGATCAATGCAACCCCCCAGAGGGGAACCAGGAAGAAACAGCAGCATTTTAAACAGACCGCTCAGCTGGGGATAGTAATATGGAAGCTAAGCTGACACATCAGAGCACTCCAGTGGAAGTAGCTTGTCTAAGTAGCTTGAATTCATGATATTCAAGCACACTCTCAGCTATTGGAGGTGACTGAGTCGAGGTGTGTGACACCACAAAAGTAGTTTCTATAGGGACAGAACATTCATGTAGTTGGACTTCATGTAGACTGAGACAGTAGTACTTTGTAGTCTATAATCTCACATGAATTTGCACAGTTGTTCAGACAGTGTTAAAACAAATTCCATACAAACATGGTTTTCAGAAGCTCTTTAGAAACCATAATTGAGACTAAATTGTTACCACACAGCATATCAGCCACAAAGCCTAATTAACTCATTTTGAAAATATGTGTTGATTGTGTGGCTAATGTAGTAGACTTTTTTGGTGTGTTGCTTGGTGGGTGTGTGTGCAACCTAGAGTGAGAATTGAGCCTCCTTGTAAGTGCAATTAAGCAGCATAATGGCATAAAGAAAGCGTTTCCAGCCATAAGTCGCCTGAATTTTCCATCAAGAGAATACTGTGTAATGTCTTCTTCTGTAATTACAACTGCTGTTTCTGTGGATGATAGAATGTGTAAAATTAACTGTACAATATAATGATTGTAGCCTTGAGTGCAAGAAAATTATACATGTAGGTATTTTAAGTTATTTTCATCCAGAGATGCCTTGGCGGCATCTGCAGAGAGGCCAAATACAGCAACTAATAATATTGTCAAAATGCCATGTAATATAGTCAGTGTAAATGTGATTATGTCAGTAATTTAGGAACTTTCACATACACATACACATTTATGTATGCATGTGTGTCTCCACTTGTGGACATAAGGACAGGAATAAAAAAGGAGATAGGCAACAGTGAAAAAAGAAAAAGTGTTATATCTTTCATTAGTCTTAAAAATGTTCTATTAGGTTATTAGGTTAGTTATTAGGTTAGGTTTTATTAGGTTATTCTGTACAACTATAAATGTGCTAAAAAAGAAGTGAGTAAAACAAGCCAAACATATAATACAAAATGACAAAACAATAAACTGAGAGAAGTCTGAACAGGTGGGTCTTGAGCTGCTTTTTTAAAAATGTCCACAGATCTTAATTCCAGTGGGAGTGATTTCCAAAGTCTGGGAGCCACAACTTCAAAAGCATAAAACCAAGCACCTTTGATTTTAAGTTTGGAGCGAGGTACAACTAACAAGCCCTGGGCTGTAGTTACTCTATAATGTAAAAAGGAGCTTCACCATGCAAAGCTTTCAAAGTGATAACAAGGATTTTGAATTGAATTCGGAAGTGAGTGATAAAAGAGGGAAAAGGAATAACACGGATAAAAGCAGGACTAAGGAGACAAAAAGAAAGAAGACACAATGAAAGAGAAGGAGAGAGTCATAGCAGTGTGCAGACAAATGGCTTTTAGAGCTGCTGGCTAGCTCGATAAAAGACAGGTCTTAAACTATGTCCAAGGTCAACAACTGACATATTTACACCACTATCACCACCATCTCTGTGTCTTTTCTCTTTTTTTGTCTTGCTTTCCTGCTGCATCTCATCTACCTGTCTCTGCCCTCTCTCAATCACTCCCTCACTGCAACACAACAACACTGCAGCTACAGAAATGCAGGGTTGAATGTTGTCAGCAAGGAACAAATGTGTTTTTCTTCGACAAATACGCTCAATTTATTAAATAGTGATTAATGTTTTACTTTTTGGCATTTAAATATACAAGGTGGAAATCCACATTCAATTTTGCATGCACAATATCCTGCAGTAATGCTGTAGATGAGCGGTTGCCGACTTTTTTGGCTTGTGACCCCTTAAAACAAAGAGGTGTCTATTTGCAAATGTCCATCAGTTGTGATCAGATCAGGGTCTTTGGATAGAAATTGATTTGACTTGACTTGAATTGAACCTGAATTGACTTGTGTGTTTATGCTTTTTGTGACTTAACAGTTGTAATTGGGTGTCCTTAACTTCTCAATCTAACATTTATTTATTCCTGTTGTTTCCTCTAATTTTAATGTAATGCACGGTTAGTTTCCTTTTGTGTATGACAAGTTATAAGTAATACATAAAGTTTGCTTTTCTTTTCCATAGTCAGCATTATACCCTATAACTTTCAATCAGATTAAGAGACACACAAACACAGTTAAGTTTTGAAAATAAAGTGCAGAAGCCAGATTTGAAGCAAAAAGACTGGAATCTATACATTTATCCTGAGCGATATTTTTTATGCATTCATGTACATGAGTAGATATAAGTACAGCTGGTATAGCTTGAACATATGGCTGCAACACACATACACCAAAAACACACTCAGCACCGTTTTCAAGGAGCTCCACCACAGACAGAGCTACTTTGCAGTCATATTTCTTCATTATGTCTTCATAATTACAGGATATTAAATGTTGCAGTAATTAAAAACATCAGCTCTCGTCGTGATATATGGTTCCCTATTGTTTGTCAGCTTTCTATTAATAGCTTGTTAAGCAATGGGCTTAATTGATTTCTTAGTGCGTTAATTGATTGCAAGGCAAGAGATTTGTTTTGGAAGGTAAACTGAGCTGATTGTCAGAGAGTTTAGCAACTGAGACAAAGACAAAGAGGGGGAGAAAGAAAATGACGTCCTAGTCACACAGGCAATTAAGACTGAGAGCCTGACCTCTACTCACAATAACTGATTACAAGTTTAGTTTGGAACCTAGCTGTGTAGCACTGTAAAATTTATCTATTTAACCAGACTGTAAATAGCATTCTATTTTTTTATAGAAATCTACATAGTCTGCAAATGTATTTGTCCATCCACTCTTCTGGCATCATCTGAAAAACCATGAGGAAGATCTATAAGTCAGAGCCTGGAACCTAAACTTGACTTAACAACTTGATTGGAAACTTAATTATCTTGTTCAAGCAGTGATAAGGAGGAGTTTTATAATTAAAGGAAAATGGAGCCTGGTTCATTTCAGCCCGAATTAAGGAAGCACTCTTATAAAGGGGCCTAAAGGCAGAGAAAGCAGATCACAAGATGTCTAATTTTACTGTATGACCATATGAAATGCTGCCTAACTTCACATCCCGTTAGTTGCGATTAGTGTGTATATTGCTTTTGAGAAATACTGTTCAATTACATCTACATTGGGGAAAAAAGTTCTTAATTTCAAATGCTACCTGTGAGAATACTGTCTGTCAGTCTTGTTGGTTTATTTAGTCTCCATCTTGTAGGGTTCTATTATCATAAGACCAAGTGAACTTTATTGCAAATGTGGCTCCAGTAAGAGTGGCTTCAGTAATGCAAGCTCAGCTCATTATCGCTCACTAACATCCACAGTGACATAATAAATGCCACATCATTGTGTTAATTAAATTAATCAGCTTGCTATCATGTAAATGATGCAAACACTGTCATTGGAGTATTGCATTGATATGATTACACCAGGTTATCAGGGTTTAAGTGAGCATGTAAATGTATTTACTGTGACCCATTGACAGATAACAGGGAGGTCATTCCTGCAGGACCATCTCACCGCCCTATCTTTGAGTGCAATAGAAGTGATGTTAAACTGCTCCCCAGTGCTCTGTGCATCATTGGTGAATCCACTGAAGTACCTGACAGTCTTATAATCCCATTGAATAACTTTCCACTTATTAACTTGGACAAGACTGGATTACCAACCATGCAAAGCATGCAACCACCCATGGGTGAAAGACTTTAACAGATCCTGGAAGTCCCAGGTTTACAAAGATTTGCATCAGATTTTTGCCCAGGGCTCCCTAGTGGGTTAACCTAGCCCAGAACTGGGGCAGCTAATATGTGCAGATTACACTGTTGGGAACACTATAATTTTACAACCTGGACACAGCTTAGATACTGAGCTACCAGCAGTATTTTACAGTTAAACTATCTCTTGCCAGTAGCAACCACTACTGGCCCCACTCAGCACTTTAACTGACAAACCAGTCTGGGGACTCCTGCTCACTGGGGATGTCCGGGAGGACTATGTGTCCTCAAGGGCTTTTTTCTGGTTGCATTCACATCACCAATAGGAACATTCAAGTGACATAAGCTGGCCAGCGGTTGGTATAGAAACATCAAAATTGTTGTGTTTTATTCCACTTTTTAAGCGTTATGAGCTGTTTTTACACAGTTAATAATGTTTTACACAGGTTTTTTAAAATGGAGGTTGGTAGTGCTGTATTGGCTCATGTATGTCTGTTCTAGTCTCAATCAGCTGTTGTTGACTGTCGGAAGATAATGTGCAAAGATTCTAATCTTAAGTCTTCACATCCAGTTACTGCCAGTCATTCTCATAATGATTTTTTAAATGTGTTTGTTGTGACTGACATCGACAACCAATGACATCACTTGTGTGTTGTCTGAGAGAAACATAGCTATAAATAAACAGATTTACCTGAAGTTATTTTTGTTTTATAAAGTTCACTCACCTCCAGTTCCCTCTGTAGACTATACAGTCTGTACTGCCCATGCATCCCCATCCAAGCTTTCATCTAAACTCTGCTCTTTTTTCTTCATTTTCTGTGCAAATTGCTCTGCATATCAACAGTGCAAGCTGCTGCTTGCTGTCCATGTTTGTTTTGGTAGAGGAACTTGTGACATTTGGCTTCCTCGCAGGATTTGCAGGGTTGTCTACTGCCAGAACTCCAGTCGTTACTGACAAGTCATTCCGTATGTTGTCTGTATTTACTCAGTTGTAAGGTTTATGCTCCCTCCTGACTATTAAAGACCAAAAAATCTGTATGAGTTAGTGGAAACAGTATTAATGTGTGGTTTGTCTAGTTTTTGTAGCTTTCAGCTAGTCTTTAGGTTTGTCCCAAGCTTAATTTGACAGGTGTATCTAGTTGGTACTTTTATGAATACAGTTTCTTTTTAATCTACCAATTTGTTTCTACTTTACAATTCCTGACAGAGCACAAAACTTTACTCAAGTTGTGGTCAAATGTTCCTGTAGTAGTCTGTTTTTCTTGTTTCCCCTTTCTGTCCAACCATCTGTCTCTACGCCCTAAGCGGATCCCTCCAAGGTCTTCTCAACATTCCCTTTGTGCTGTTTTGGGCACATCACTATAAACCAATTTATTTAACGCAAGTGTCAAACATCTGACCTTGGGACGTGTAGCAGAGGAAGGGGTAAGGAAGATGTAAAGAGAGACAGAGCGGTAGGAAGTACAAAAAAGAGGGTGAACATATCAAGAAATGAGAAGGGAAATAAATGAGCAGGTTGCAGGTTCTATGTGAGCACATATCAGAGTGTGCATTCTATGTGTGTGTGTGAGTGAGTGCACGCATCATTTAGCATCAGTGCGTTGTTCACCAGGTCCACATTTCCCACAAGGCCATGCATGAGCGGGCAAGCGGCTGGTCCCTAGGGATGATGACAACGGCAGTTCCATTGTTGCCGCGGTGATATATTGCTAGGAAACCCCTGGGGGCAGGAACCACTTATTTAGACATCAAATTAAGGCTGAAGACACACACACACACGCACACACACCACCTAATAGGTGCACACATGCAAGATGCTTCCTGAGGCACACATACACACAAATTGATGTTGATTTACAGGTGTGCCTGCACACACACACACACACACACACACATTAAAAGAATAAGGATTTGCCACTAGCTTATACTCTCTCACACACCTGCACATCCACATTCTCACATGCGGACATAAATATTCACACTTTTATATTACACATACACTGAATAAGGATGCAGACACATTGCATTGCTCACAATTTGTGTTTTTTTTTTTTTCTTTGTGGGGAAGAAAACACACACACACACATCATCATCATCATAAACTTAGATACTGGTCACTTTTTCTCTTACCTCTTTTTCTTCATTCTTTTGCACATTCACACACTCAGAACACAGCAACGTCACATAATACATGATGTCTTTGATGGGTATACATCCTGAGACTTTGCTGTTAGACTGAATTAGTGAGTATTAAACATATTTGACAGGCATACGGTGCACTAATACAAGTAGGTGGGTTAAATAGCTCTTGAAGGGACCGACTACCATTTAAAGTTATTATTGAAATTGTAATTGAGTTATATTACATTACACCACTTTCAACATAAACAGTAACAATTATAAAAGAAGTGACTATGAGCCAATATTTGCAGTGTTGTTTACTCCAGAGCTTCTTCTTGAATTTACATCCACTTTTAAGCTTGATTGTTCCCATGTTGTACTATCAGTGACAAAATGCGATAGTGTATCATACAGGAATCTAACAGGACCCACACGGCTTAGTATCAGGTCTTAGCATCTGTTCTCTCATCACACGTCCAGGTCATGGTCCACTTTTTTATGTGTACATCTGCCACCACAGGCAGCTTAACCTCTCCCTCCCTTGTCCCCCCACTTCCAAACCCTCAGATTCCACTGAGAACATTTTCATATTTCTCGTCATATTATCAGCAAATCATCAAAAAACATTCACTTATTCACATTTACATTTATCATCTTATAAGCCAGTATTTTTGCTCTTCTCCTTATCCCTTTTTTATTGATTTATTTTGTATTTGTTTTTGTCTGCTGCTCTTGGAAGTGTTACCTCTCTACTTTAATGCTAACCTTTGCACTTCTTGTTTGTAATTACACCAAAAATCTTAACTGTAAACAACACTTAGCTACCAATTACCACATAAAATAATAATTTTGAGACCCAGACATGACCCATGTGATTAAAGATGAAAGAGCCAACATTCATGAATGTCAGCCTCTGTCTTTGATTAAGTTGAAAGACAGGGTAGTTACTGTGAATACCCATCTCCAAATCATGTTGCCACAATTGATATTCACTCCACTTTTCCTTCAGATAGTTAAGATTTCAGTAATATTTTTGTGTCCTGCATTAAAACTGGATTTGCCATCTTGCCGTGCCTCATGTTTGTGTATGTGCATGTAATATATATGCATATAATCGATCTATCAGTCACTACTTCCCACAGTGATCTCATTATCCGTCAGCATCAGATGCAGTTGTGTGAGTTAGCAAATGATGAGATGGACTGAGTGGCAGTCAGATGAAAGGCGGTTGTGCACACCACTGAATGAGCAATAACAGTGCTGAGCTATCTAGCATAGCATTTAACAACCACAAGGTTAAGGCTCTTGTAATAATAACATGGTCCTGAAGTTTTAGCAGTTCTGCAAATGGAGCCACTCAGTTCGCATAAAAATAGAGCTTCTACCAAGGCCACAGAGATTGATTTGCAGTGTCACATATGACTTGATGGAAATGACACTGCTAGTCAAAATGTGTTAATTGCAGAAAGACAACAGATTTTGGCTAAAGACTCTGACAGTGAGCCAAGACGCATATTAAAAAGGGAAATAAGAATCATTAAAAGAAAAACCTTTCTGATGAATGATTACATGTGAGAAGACCAGACTTGAGGGTGATTTTTCTGTGAATTTCTCCCTCAGTCCTTCCCTATCCTTCTCTCTGTTTGATTGTGTTCATCAGTAATACACTCATCTGCAGTGGCTTGAGTAATTCCCAGTAGATGTCTTCCCTCAAATTGAAAATAAAATTTTTGACCCCAGGCCACTGAGTTCTCAATGAGTTTTATGTTACAATTTAACAGGTCTGTACTCTTAATAATCAGATTATCAGCAACTCCATTATGCTACTACCACTACTATACTCTCCATTGGCCTTTTTACTTCTTGTAGTATAATGTTGGAAGATACAGATGGAACTGCTTGGGAGGAAGAGGTGAAATGACATGGAATAAACAATATAACCTCTGGATGTCTGCTGTCTGCCTCAGACTTAGTGGAACATGTGGGAAGGTGAAGTAAAATGGGAGTTCTGGTGCACTAGGGCCCAGCATTGTGCTTGATACTACGGAGGAGAATGAAGAGGTGGGAGGAGAGTGGGACAGTGCAAGGATATGAAAGGCATGTGTGGTAAATTGACTGTGAAGGTGAGTGAGTAGGGTGAAAAGGTGCATAGTGGATGATATACCCAACAGTGAAGCACGCTGATTGGATAATTGGGTGACTGGACCACACCAGCATCGCTCCCAAGGAGGGAAAAAAGGAAATGGAGAGCTGTGTGTAAGAATGTGCAGCCCTGGGAGGTCAGAGGAGTAGCATGAGATTCTTTCTCACAGAAATTTCATCTTGAACTGTAATTACTGTATGAGTCACATCTATCACATGTCTGTCCATCTTGAAAGAGGGATTCCTCTTCTGTTGCTCCCACTGAGATGTCTTTTTTTTCCCTCATTAAAAGTTTTATTACAGGAGTTTTTCCTTATCTGAATTGGGGGTCTAAGGACAGAGGATGTGCATAGCATTCCACAAATCCATATCCATGACATTGTGTGTAGTTCATAGCACAGATGAAGCCACTGTCAAAGTTACACTTCACAAGCAGGTGAAGGTGTTTTAGAGAATTTTTATACTGTGGCTCTTCTAGATAAAACTTAATACTTGTGTGCAGTACATCCATGGGAGCCTCTACAATGGTTTCCAATGCATGTCTGGGTATACAAGTGACAGCTACACTTCTGTCATTTAATAATGAAGGCAAGAAAAAAAAGGCATTACAGCTTTTTTCACCAAAATATAAATGTTATACATTATCTTATTGAACTTTCACACTAAAATATAGATAACATGAATGATGTGATAAAAATGTGTGTTACCTGTGGATGTAAAATTTTATGAGCTGGTCTTTCTGGACTATTATTTCATGTAGTACCATTAACCATAACTATGTTTAATGTGCTTAACACCAGAAGGACAAAGCTGACAATCACTGACCTTTAGTGAGGAAATATCTCAGTTTTCACACATCTGCGCTGCACTGGCATTTTGGTTGTTTAGACTTTATTGTCCTCTGGGGGAAATTCATTTTTCACAGCACTATCCAACAGTTAACACATATCATCACATGACCATGACAGGCAGAAATACATGAACACAACCCACCAGCACGTAAAAGCGACCGGTAACACAACATGACAGTAAGACACGGAGCCCATGACAGTGATGGGTAAAACAGCACGAGGACAAGATGCTAAGTGAGTCAACCTGTTGAGAGCTGCCGTGTCTGCAGGTACCAGGCTTTTGCCAGCGCGAGCCCTTCTGCCCCTCGGGGACCTGTACCTTCACCCAGAGGGCAGAACAGTGAAGTGTCAAATTCAGAACTTTTTTTTAAAAAATTGCATTTCAGTATAAATCATGCATCATCAAGGGTGAAATAACCCACTGACCTTCTCTCAGATCACAAACTGAATGTCAAGCACAAGATTCCACAAAAAACTTTAATTAATTTAAACCCATTAATGCTACTGATGATGTCCTGTTTATGTCTGCAAAAGCAATACTTTTGACACGGCAGGGGCTAAACTTTGAAGTCATCTCTGTCACTCACACAGTGAAAGATGGCACAATGAGCATTTTAAATAACCACAGGTCGACACAAGCGCCTCCTTTCCTCGACAATATGCATTTTTGTCTCACAACCCTAGACCTGTCATTGCTCTAGCTGCACCATAAAAAATTACTTCAAAAATGCTGCAGGGAATTTAAATTGCAAATTTAAGATGCAAAATTCTAATCTTGACTCTTATTAGTGGAGTACGTAGATCTGAAACTTGACCTGGGTGAAACTTGACCAGAGCCATACATTACAGAGTTGTGCAGGGTGTTTCATAATTAAAGTGTCCTTGTGTGTATGTGGGAATACAAAAGCTTTACAATATGTGTTCAAGTATACTTGATTGATTATGTACACATAGTACACATGTATGTTTTGTGAGACTGGGCTGCAGTTTGTACTTGATTTTTGACTTTAAGTGTGTGTTTGGGTATATACTTATATATGACTCAGCACGCAAGTGTCTGTGTGTGTGTTTGAGTAGTATAGATGCCTGTTTGAAGTACTGGCCGAGGCTGAGCAGGTCTATCAGGTCTTTGCTGATTCAGCACTCCACAGTACAGAAAGAGAATTATGGACTGGACACACACACACACACACACACACACAGACACACAGACTTTCTGCTGCCAACTCAACCTAAAGCATGCACACTTAAATGGACACTATCTCAATCTTCACGTATACAGAGACACACACGTTTAAAGAAACTGCACACACACATGCAAGCAGACGCTGCACTACACAAATACACACATGCACACACACACACACACTTCTGGAGCACACACCTAATGGAAATGGGATTAGATGTAGCACCAGTTATTACAGGAAAGTGGTTTGTAGCTCTTAGCTCGCACAGGTCACACTGTCCCCATTGACATGTTGTGTATGAGTGTGTGTGTTTGTAAGAGACAGGAAGAGATGTAGGTGTGTCTGTACGCTGTGTGCATTATGAACTATGTCCTTGTAAAGTGTAAAAATGAGTAGTATGTGCATGTGTTGATTTGTGTTGTGTGTACACCAGAGAGCTTGATTTCCACAGTCAGTCATAACAGCTGTTTTATCCCAAACAAAGCAAATTAATGTCTTGCTGCATCAAGGGAAATATAGTTTTCTGGTTACCTGTGAGCACTTAGTAGTATTTAAATTACCTGTTGGGAAATGTAGGAAAAATATAGAAAAATATGTCAGCCTGAGTTGTTGAACAGTAATTAGCTTGTGGGAGAATCTAAGTAAATAGCTGTATATAATATAGTTAATATGGAAATCCTCCCGGAAGTTAACAACATAACATTACTCTGCAAATCAGATGTAATAAGACATTTAATTTTGGCTGGACCGGTGACATGGTTTGTTCCAGCTAATGTAAAATGTGCAGTAAAATGAACAGACATCATTGCAAAATTTAATGTACTCTAAAAAGGCTAATCATATTTGTTTGTGCTATGTCACATGTACACACATGCGCAGACTCTATGTACACAATTGCATATATGTGTACTTAAATATGCAGTGACAGACATACTGCCTTATACACACACAGCCACACACACACACACACACACACACACACACACAGAAGAGGCCTAATTCCAGAGTAAGAAACTGATCAAACTTTGTGGTTTGTGACAGCACTGCAAACACGCCTGCCTCATTAGGGAGAGGAAACTTCAGTGCATGTGTGTGTGTGTGTGTTTGTGTGTGCACAGATTAGCCTGCAGTATTTGTGTATATGACAGTCTAGTTACCTGTGCATATATTTGCGTTTGTGTTGAAGTGTGTAAATCCTGCAGTGTGTATATGTACAGATGGAGGAGTGTGTGCGCACAGATTTGTGTGTGTACATTCAGTTATTTAAGAAAGATGTTTGTGTATCTAAACTTGCATATAGGTCCTAATGTGTGTGTGTGTGTATAGGTGGGTTGGTGGATTGAGATGGAGAATATGTGTGCATGAGTGTGTGTGTATGTGTGTGAGTGTGAGTGTGTCCCATGGGGATAATGTGACAAAGCCTGTGGTGTGATGTGTGATGTAAACAGGGATCATTAGCATAGCGACAGCCACTAGCATTCACACAGTGTCTACACCACCTGGGAGATGATAAACACACACACACACAAGAAAAATGTGCATCAAGATTCACACCTGGAAATCACTGCATGTACAATGTAATTAAACAAAAACAGCCTCACACACATACACACACATTTCACATTACACATTACATACATTCAATCTCATCTCATCCTGTCCTGGAGCATCCCCCTTGTATCTTTATGGAAATTGACTGCAGACAGGGATTGGCTTTTTATGTCTGATTTATGTTGCCACTGTGTATGTTTGTGTGTGTGTGTGTGTGTGTGTGTGTGTGTGTGTGTGGTGTGTGTGTGTGTGTGTGTGTCAATTGAGCCCAGACAGGGATTGCGTTTTTATGCCTGTTTTATTGGACAGCCTCTATTGCTGTCAGGACCAGGTGAGGAGAGGAGAGGAGAGGAGAGGGAGAAGGGTGGGAAGAGGAAGAGAAAGAAGAGAAAAAGCAGAGCAAAAAGAAAGTATGGAAGAGGTAGGGAAAAGAGTAGAAGATGTAATTCAAAGAAGAGGCATTAAATTGCATGAGGAAGAAAAAGAAAGGAAATGGGTGAGGAGAGAGAGGAGTGGAGGAGGTAAATGAGCCAGAGAGAATAGGTGGCAAAAGGAAAGGAGGAAAAGTGAAGGGATTAGGAGGAAGAGTGAAGGAATCAATGAAAAAAAGATGTGGAAAAGAGGGAGGAAATTAAAGTGAGAGCCGAGATAAAAAGAAAAGAAAAATGAGGAAGAGAAGGTAATGAATATAAAAAGGAGAATGCAGACAATGAGGAGAGGAAAAGAGAGACAGCGAGAGGAGAAGAATGAAAACACACACAAGAAGAGGGAAGACCAAGAGGAGAAGAGGAGATAAAAGAGGTATTCGAGTGATCAATCCTCGCCTGCTCACAGGAGTGGCCCATTTTTCAACCCCTTGTTTAGCAACCTGTGGCGCTACACAGCGGAACGCAACACATTGTGTTCCTGAACGACCCCTCCACCCTCCACCAACCACCCAACGCCTCAGGAAAGCAGCAAGGGTATATGTATGTGTGTATGTGTGTGTGTGAGAGAGAGAGAAAAAGGGCAGACATGAGAGTGCTTTCCTCTTCACTGTTTATTGATATGCTGCTTCCCTAAATACAGACCAATCCGTCTCTGTTGTCACACACACACACACACACACACACACATGCTGTATACAGGTTGGAGGAGTGAGAGGGATAGAAATTTAAAAAGATGAAGAAGAAACAGGGAGATGAAGAGGAGAGAGGGGATACAAAGCTGAAGAGGAGAGACAAGAGAAACAGAGGGCAAAGAAAAGAGGGAAGACATGAGAAGAATGAGGAGGGAAAAGAAAGGAGAAGTAGAACAAGAGGAGAGTGAAGAGAGGAAAGGTTCTTAGCAGAAGGTGAAGAGGATGTAAAGAGCTGAAATGCAATCCAGAGTGATTGATAGGCAATCCACACGTCTGTGTCAGCCATGCCATCCTTACCAGACAGAAAACAAGGGATTTCTCTTCATCTTCTCTCCTTCATTTCTCTCATTTTTCTCATTTCCACTTTCTTGTCTACTTTGTCTTTCTGTTTTATCATTATACCCCCCACATCCCCACCCCTCTCTCTCTCCAGAGTAAGAGGCATTAATTTGCTTCAGTTGATTGCTTTGGAGCATTTCATAGAGCAAACATACTCATCATGACTCTCCTCTCCCACTCCCCCCCCCCTCTCCCTTGACTCTTCTTTCCTCCTCCTCCTCCCCTTTCTTCTCCCTCCAGTCTCTTTTCCTCTCCTTTTGCATAATTTCCAATTTCCGTTCCTCACCCGTAAAAAACAGCAACAGCCACTGTTTATCTACTCATATTTATGTCTCTGTGCACTTCACTTTTTTCACTCTTTTTTTAATTAAGGTTTGAATTATTTAGTGGCACAAAGTAAACAATATCTTCAGAAGCAGAAACATTTTCAAGACTCAACTTGAAACTATAAAGTACAAACAGTGAAAAGAGTAGAAGGTTCTAGTAAACTGCTAAAATTATAAAGCAATAAATCAATAAAGTATCAGCACTACAGCTAAAATATGGTAATATAATGAATTATATTATATTCTCAAGATACAATTTAAAGCAGTATTTCTTTGGCCACTTGGGGCCAGCAGAAATATTGTGAGCACATCATTGACATAGCATAACCTTTTGAGTTGAAATGGCAACAAATGTACATGTAAGAAAATGTAATACCTATGTGGAAGCTCTGACAGAAGACACTGAAAAGCTTTTGATTCAAAGATAAAGAGAAAATGATATGTGATCTCAGATACATCATCTTAGATGTGCAACCCTATCTAAATAAGAATGTTGATATTGGATGATTCTGAAAAGGCCTGGATTACATTCAGTGACAACGGTTTTGAATTCTTTCTACAACATCTGAGCATAGCAACTACAGTTGCTCCTAAAGTTAGGAGAAGATTGTGGTTATGGGTGTCGAAAACTAACATTAAATGCAGGGCAATGACTAGACCCTCTGTTTGTTTTCCTGGCAAGCAACCCCTTGTGTACTGAAAGTGAACCGCCCTCTCTTAGTAGCAAAGATGGGAGTATAGCTCATAGCTCATGTTAAGTATGTCAGGGTATGTTTGGGTCTATTTCTCTTAATGAGAGGGATTTCTCCTAACCTTAAGACCACAATTTTCCCATTAAATAACATTAATCAAGCCTGTTTAGTTGCTTAAGTATTTTCTCTGGCATTTTAGCCTTTATTAGATACTACACAGCAGAAAACTGACAGGAAAAGAGATTGCAACAAAGATTGGACTCACACCAAGGATATTGTGATTACATAGTCAGCATCTTAGACCTCCAGGGCACTATGACGGGGCTTTAGTTGCCTAAACAAAACGACACTGACAAGCAACCTATTTTGTTGCTTGGATACAAGGACTTGTACAATGATTAATGTGCAAAACAGTAAAACTTTATAACCTCATCATGTTAAGATAATCTTTTTAGGAAAATACCCACAAGCAACTGAGTTTTTCTCCACAAGAGTGTGACAGGGTATTATCAGGTGTCAGAAATCAGCTGCTGATAGTTGGAGTTTTTCCCAGATAGCATTCAACACCTCACAGGTTTCACTGGACCTAACAGGTCAGGAGAAAAGGCAGTCTTTCATCCAAACTGCAGTGAAACATACTGTAAAACAGAACAGCAACAGAACCTCACAGATCATCAGCTGGCATTTAACATGTTACAACCAACAACAAGTGCAGCCTAAAGATGAAGCAAAAATGACTGCACTCATGAGGCAGAGTGACAATTTTAAGCCTTATTACTGTATTTGTCCAAGACAGACAGCAAAAAGTCTCAATACTAGTGACAAATGTGTATATTATAATTAACAAAAGTATGTGATAACTTTAATACATCCCCTTGTGTGTCAGACAATCTTTTTTTTTTTTTAAATCTGCAAAATGTTAAAGCTCTCACAGCTAAGCATGCAATTGTTAAACTACCGAATATATTAGCATTCTATAATATAGTAACAAAACCAATAAAATGTAGTTTTATAAAAATGTCACACTTATGTAAACATTTTTAAAAAAAAATATAATATCTACTTGTGTGTCTTCCCTTTCTTATGAATATCACCCAATGGAGATTTATTCTGACCCTGACAAAGAAAGCATTTTTTGATACATTGAATAAAAGTGTGATTTGCATAATGGCCACTGTTATGCGGCAGCATCCTGTTATTGAAGCACTCTTTTGACAGACAGGGACAAAAAGAAGCTGGAGGGATGTGGGGACAGGAGAGGAGCGGGAGGGGAGGGGGAGAGGAGGGGAGGAATAGAGAGAGAGTGGGGACAGACAGGGTAACAGCAGACAGAAATGTATTGGTAGATAAAGGATGAGGGCGAGAGCGGGGGAGTCAAAGAAGAAAAGGGGTGAGACAAGAAAAGAGGTAATGATGGGTAAAGGAGAGAACACACAGGAGTGAAGAGTGAGAGACGAGAGAGGAAACAATGGGGGGAGAGAGAAAAAGGATGAAAAAAGATCAAATATATCTAAAGCACACTCCAGAGATGCAATTTTTCATTTTTGTGACTCAACTGTCATTATGACAATCATACAGTCAGTCATGTGTAGAATTTCCTAGGGTTGAGAAAAAAGCTAAACATGAGAGGAAAAAAACTTGAAAAAATATTTTCTGTTGGAGAATTTGTGTCTGTTTTTGTTTTAAAACCTGCTGCCAATAAATTCATTTCAAGTGTCCAGATAAAATGCATTGTTGATGCCATGGTGTCTGTTAAAGATCCCATATTTTATGATTTTCCAGTGTTTTATTTGAAGTTTTGATGTCTATCCAAAATATATTTGTGGTTTTGAGTACCAAAAACCATCTCGATATAGTTTTACACCTCCTCTTGTGTCTCTGAGTAGGTGCTCAAGCATTCTGGGGTGAACCAGAACTGGCACAACCTTATGGCCACAAACAGATCTACCAAAACACCATGTTCCTTCTGCCCTTCTGGAGTTTCTCTCCAAGTGCCCTTTCATCTGCACTTTAAGTGAACACCCTTTGCTACTCCAACCAATCAGAGGCAGTTGTTAGGCAGAGCAGAGTCATCAGTAAAAAAAAAAAAAAAAAAAAACTACCTGAACGATGAACACTGAAGGAATCCTAACTTAAAAACAAGCTGAGCATCAAGAAACAAGCTGAGCTAACATTAGCGGCAGGCAAGCTAACTGAGGTCCCATGAAACACTGATTTCTAACATGAAACTTCTCTAGTCTGTTTCTTTTTCCAGTTTTAATTATATTTTTTGCAGCTACATTGTGGAAACTCATTAATAATGATGAAAACTTCTAAGTTCACAGATTTCTGAAGTTACAGTCCTGATCTGCAGCAGCTTTTAACATAGTGATGTTTGTTCCAGACAACAGGTTTTAAATTGTTAAACTGCAGCTGACATAATGACAGAGGCAGACTGAATTGTCTGTCTCTTCTCTCTGTGATTTGCTGCTTTGAGTATGAGTCCTGTGGAGAAAATGTTAAACCACAAACATTAATGTAAAGCTCAAAATAAAAGCACAGAGGATTTCTCTAATGGACTAATCAGAGCTAGTTCAAGAATTAAATTTGATTTGTGCACAAAGAAGCAGTGCTCTCATTGGAGAATTTGCTCCACCAGCTCCTGATATTCACAGAGCAGTAGTGCATGGGAATGGGCATTAATTTGCTTTTTTCCCCAAAGTCAGTTGAAATTTGCACTAAAAACTGTAAAATGTGAGAGGTAGTTAAGCTGTCTTTTTTTTTCTTTCTAAACTGACCAAGGAGCAACGAGAGGGTCTGGGTGGCCCAGCTGATGGCGGTGATTGTATTGTTATGACATCACAAGTTATCTAAGTCCGGCTTGTTTAGAGGCACAGTTTCTGAATACAGACTGTGTGCATTTCTCTGTGGATTGGGATTTTTGATACTTGCACAGTATTCATATAGCACCTACACCTGCTATATAATCAAAAAAGACATGGAAATCTCACTTTCTACACTATGCAACCTTTAAAATGTAGCTCTTCCTGCCTACTTTAACAGAGCACACTTGATTCAAATCCCTTTGAATCAAGTGTGCTTGTATCTTTTTACTAATATTTGATGGAGTCTTGTAAAACCTTTGTCTTAAAACATCCTTTTGCTCATATCAGAAAACGACTGGCCTCACTAGTTAAACACAAGCCATTAAAAAAGCTGAGAGTCCATCAAGAGAACTTAATGTGCTTTAAAGAAAGATGGGGTAAAACAGAGAATAAAATCACTAAATGAAATTTGTCTGAAGGAATTCTTTCTTTCTCAAATTGTTATTGAGAGAGAGGGCCATTAATTTTTGATTACAAAGAAATGTCTGAAACTTGTTACCAACTACAGGGATAACTCAAATGCAAAGTGCAAAGTTTTTAACTACCAATCAAATTAACATTCAACTCAAGACAAGGTATAAAATCTTTAAGAGAAAAAAATATAAAACAATAGTGAAGGTTGTTCAGAGCATATTTCAAACTTTGTTTCTCTCTCTCACACACATCACACAAACAAAATAGATAAGGCAAATTCATTTGTGTAGCACCTTTCAACAACAAGGCAATTCAAAGTGCTTTTACATTAAACTTAAAAGCCGTTAAGAAAGGAAACCAAAGACAATATAAAGACACATTTAAATAGCATCTAAGCAAAGTAAAATAGCAGAAGATAAAAATAAGCTAAGATTGAGTAAAACAGGCTTAACAGGAGAAAAAAATTACAGTACCTTGGAAGAGTGAATAAATATTCCCAAGTTTAACATAATAAAATGCAGAGGCAAACAGACAGTAAAGAAACAGAAAGAAAGTTGATTTAAAAAAACTGAGAGCAGTAGCAGGTCTCAAGTTTTCTGGGAGTTTTTTCCAGGTACGTGGTGCATTAAATCTGAATTATGCTTATCCCTCTTTAGTGTTGACTCCTTGGACAGTAAGCAGTCCAGTCGGTCTGAGACATCTGGATGGTTCATAACCTAGCAGCACATCTGAAATGTATTTTGGCCCTGAAGCGTTTAGTGCATAATAAACCAACAGTGGAAGTTTAAAGTCAATTCTTTAACAGTAAGCCAGTGCAACCGGAGTTATGTGATCCACTTTCCTGGACTCCAGCAGCAGCACTCTGAATCTGCTGCAGTTTTCCAGTTGATTTTTTAGGGAGATCTGTTAAGACAGTGTTACAGTATTTGAGAATACTGAAGATAAACATGGACATGAAGTTTTTTAAGTTCCTCTGAGACATAAGTCCTTTAAGTCGTTTAGTGAGGCCTTCAGGGTCCACTCTGAAGTAATACCAGGCTTAATAGTTTTGTTTGATTGTTAGTGTAAAGTAGAACTGAAACTACTGGTCAAACATATTTTTTGGTCATTTTTATGCATTTATTACAGACAGTAGAGATAGGTTGCAGGAAATGAGCAAGAGACAGATGTGGTAAAGGTCCTTGGGCAGATTCAAGCCAGACGTTGTGCATTGAATCTGAATTGTCTGAATCCTAACCCTTCAGCAACAATTTTGATAAGTCTTTAATTTAATGTTTTATGTAATTTAAAATTGAAAAAAACTTTGGGTTTAGAACTGTTGGTTGGACAGAACAAAACAAGAGAGTTTCAAAAGTCACCTGGGTTTCTGGGAAATGTCTTTTTTTTTTCTTTAACATTTTGTGACATTTCAACAATCAACCAACAGTCGACAATGAAAACAATTATTTGTAGTCCTACTGTTACACCTCTGACCACACTCACAATCACCACTCTTTCTTGGGTACTCGTTTCATTTGGAGGACAAGTTGCAGAAATATAAGTCACTGACCTGAAATTTTGACAGCTAAAAAAGTTTTCAGCCCAAATCCAAAGTCCAAAGCCATTATTTTAACGTCAAAACTTTCTCTCTCTCTCTCTCTCTGTCTCTCTTTCTCTTTCTCCCCCTCTCTCTTTCTAGCACTCTTTTCATTTTCTCCCTAAGAACAACACCTTTTTCAGTATTTTCTCCTCACTTTAATTCTGCTCTACCCACTGTTGTGACAAAATTGATGTTCTCTGACAGATTGCTGTGATCTTTCCAACATACACATATTGAGACGAGCCCATCAGAGAGAGATCGTACGAGGGAAAAAATAATTATCATATTCTGTCACGCAAACCCACACACACACACAAAATCACACACACAGATCTTGACATTGATGTCTCTGAAATAGGACACAGTTCACTTAGCTGTAACAGTAATCAACCATGAGCTTTTCTCCCTGGGGTCCCCCACCCACCAACTCACCCCTTAAGAGGTGCAGGGGTAGACCTCCAAGTATGTGTGTGTGTCTATACTGTATGTGTGCAGTGGGCTACATATGTGTCTGTGCATGTGAGTCAACCTCCTATATGTCTATGAATGGGTGCTAACCTTGAAATTGTTATGACATGATCTTTTTTACAGTATATTCAATCCTAGTATATCCTTTTCTTGCTTTATATCCTTTCTTTCTGTGTCTTTCCACTCACTGCCTCACATTTCTTCTCTGGTTCTGCTCTCTCTTTACATAAGTCATTCAGTCACTGGAGTCCTGTTGTCCATCTCCTCTCTTCAGCTGCTGTTGACACTTATATCTACCTGGCTACATCTCTTTCCTTTTCCATGTATTACAGTTTATCTGCCTCTTTCTCCTCATTTTCTTTTCCCTCTCAATCTCTCAATGTCACTCTATGACATTGTCCTGAATTGGCAGTTTCTTTTTTCTCTCGCTGCTAATTCAATTAACAAGATGCCATCTCCCCAATTAAGCTTTCCAATTACCGCTCCGCTCACAGTCCGAATGAAAGTTGCGCCCCCCCCCCCCCCCCGGTTTGGTGAAGGTTTTTCTTTGTGCTGGATGTTGAATTGAAATGGACTTGCAGTCTGTGTGATAAGACCTGCTCATCATAATCAAAAAAAAAAAAAAAAGAAAAATAGAAAAAAGAGAGAGAGAGAGAGAGAGAGAGAGAAACTATTTAAAACATTTTCACAGCTCACTCACTCTGATTGCTCCTGCTCATTACTGCTTTTTGAGTTTGGGCTGTAACAGTTGGTTTGGTTCCACTTTACTCTGACCTCATTCAGATTCACCATCCTGTGCATTAACCTGTGGAAAGACATGATAACACAATTACATGAAAAAGTAGAAGTGCTCAAAGAAAATCCCTAATTCATTTTAAAAAAAAAAGTGTATGAATGTAGTTGAGTGCACTTACTTTGTAAAAGTGTATTATAATTTGTAGAAAATCCACAAATGTTCACATGATATTATCTGCATGGTTCAACCTGAGAAGTCAGCTATGGTAAGAAAATGTATGAAAAACAGTCCAGTAACCATGCAGCATGTCATCTGCTCTCTGTTGACATTTTTCTTTAAAAGCACATAAATGGCCTTGTCAAAAAAGAGTAAAATGATAAAATGGGAGTATAAAGTATAAAAACTGTACATTCACAAGCCCCATCATGTTGTCTTTTTTTACTACACTCTTCAAACATCAATGTCAGAAAGTGTGAGACTCTTCTTCCTTCTCTACAGGAAGTGATAAAGCTTTATCACAATGTGATAGAAAGAAGGCTACTGATCTTGTGCAGGTGACTTTGATACTGTCATTACGCCTGCCAGCGTATCATATTGGCATTCCCATCCATCTTGAACACCATATGAGAAAAGCGTTGTTCATCTACCCCCCAAAAATATGGCCATAAATTAGCAGTGATAATCACAGGATCTCTATGAATTGCTTTTATTTTACTTTTTTTTTTTTTTGACAGCTGAATGTGACAGTGTGTAACCATGCTACAAGCATGGCTCTAGAAATCGCTCTATCACCCTGTTGGTCTGTAGGTCCACTGTGTTTGTCCAGATTGAAATATCTCCATTCTGTCAACAGGTATTAGATAGATTGTTGTGTCATTCATTGTCCCCACAGGATGAACCCCACAGACTTTAGAGATGCGCTGAGTTATTTACTAGCACCACCAGCAGGTGAAAGATTTCACGTATCCAGTAAAATATCTCAGCATCAACTAACTGAGAACACATTTTGTTTATGCATTCATGCTCTTCAGATTATTTATTCTATTGACTTTCTATTGACCTCTGACTTTTCCACTAGTGCCACCGTGCAGTTGATATTTTTGAGTGAAATGTCTCAACAGCTACCAGATGGATTTCCATTAAATCTTCTCCTCTGGATGAATTGGTGACCTCCTAACTTTTCGCTTGATGCCGTCATCAGGTCAAAATTTAAATTTGCCCAACTTTTCTGACTAAATACCAGCAGAACTAATGACATTCCCATCAGTCTCAGTCGTACTTTTATTAGTTCGTTTTGTGCTAATTAGGAAATTTTAGCATGCAAACACACCGAACTAAGCTGGTGAACACAAACAACACAATACCTGATAAACATTATCATGTTAGCGTTATTATTATGAACATGTTAGCATGCTGATATTTACATTTAGCTCAGAGCTGTACTGGGCCTATGTACAGCCTCACAGAGTAACTAGAGTGGTTGTAGACTCCTATTCTCATTGATATATATACATGTAACATATAACATGTGCACTTGTGCTGTTGTTCAAAATTAAAATGCATTTAAATGGAATATTGCAAACACTAATACAATAATAACTATTCACTTGCTTACAGCTCTCTGAAACATATTTTTTCTTCTCCCTCTCAAAGCCACATCACAGCAGTTTGCCTACTTCAGTTCAATAATGTGCCAGAGTAACAAGCAGTGTGTTCGTTCATAACACTTGTAGAATTTGTACCCATTATAGTTCAAATAGTGGAGTAAGCTAAAGTAAAAAGTACAGGCAGCTTATCAAAAGGGAGCCCGAGAGCTGTTATCACTCATTCAAATAAACTCAAAATTAATTAGGATTACATGTCATCACCACAAATGCACCATGGGACTGGGCACTGTTGTTGTTGTTATTTTGGGCTGGGTGAGGCCACGCTTACCTTTCAACCTTGATTACCTTTGGTGTTTGTCAGTGTAACATCGTAGAAACCAGCAGCAGGTGCAGAGAGCTGATTAGAATCTGGCACAGTCATATGATGATGACTCATCGAAACACATGCGAGACAGGGAGGAAGAGGAAGCGGAGGGCAGGACCAAATCATCAGCTTCTCTCTCTATCTCGCCCGATCTCTCTCATGACTTTGTCAAAAGGCACACAGATTAAGAAAAACAGCGCTAATTAAAACTTTTGTACAAAACTGAATCTTATTGAGCGGGCTGATTAAGTAGCTTTTCAGAAGTACGCAAGGCCATCGATGTGCCAGAGCTACGAGCAAGGGTAAAAACTGCATCAGCTCGGATGGGATGTGAGGTTGTCAAAACACGGCCCAATTAAAAAAGTTAATTCATTAAAACTTGCTGGACTTGTAGACAGACCTGCAAGATGACTGATTTATCTGATGTTTATTTCAGCACGGCTCCCATTCTGTTTCTTTTCTGAGCAGCTCTGATGTCCTTGCTCTGTCAGAAAGGGATAAGAAATACTGTACTTCTCGGCAATTTAATGTGGTCTAATTAAAATGTTAAGATCATACTGGGCTCACAGACATGTAAAATTACTTAACTGATGCTTAGCCATACAGCGGCAGCAATTTTAGTCCACCTTGAAACGTTTATCATATCTGTCCGACATGATTGCTTTTGAATTTTATACAGGAGTGCTAACTTAGAATACTGCAAGAAAAATTAGACCAACAAATTATTTTTTGAATGATCTGACCACCAAAGTGAGAGCTAATATTTTGTGGTTGAAAGTGCAGCACTAGTTGAAATGAGCAGTGAGAAGATAAGAGAGTTTGTAGAGCTGTTCATGAATTCGAACTTAGCCTAGTTATAACGCACGCTCACAAATTGGAAATTCAATCTTCTTCCTACATAGAAGTTTATATATATATATATATATATGTGTGTGTGTGTGTGTGTGTGTGTGTGTATTTATATATGTATTTATTTATTTATTTTTAGGAATATTTAATACCACTAACTGCCAGTTGTAACTGCTGTGTAGCTAACTGTGCCAACTGACAAAGCTAATGTTAGCTTGTTATTTATTTAAAAAGTAACTTAAATAAATATAAACATAAATACTTTTAAGTCAGGCCAGTCAGTTAGATTATCATACACACACACACACGCACACTCACATTTAGTTGCCAGTTAATTTGCTTTTGATTGGACAGAGCTACAAATAGTGGGTAGTTCAACAACATGATTTAGTGAATTAGTAGTCTCAAAATAACCACAAGTTACATACAAATAGCTGGTGCAACCTAATTCAGGTAATTGAACATTATTATCTCAACATTATTGAGATACATTCCAAAAACTATTTATAGACTGAAGATATTTGTGTGCAGCTTTATCGGCTTGATTAGTAGTGTACACATAGTATGAAAAAATGACTTTGATATCAAGATTTTTTTAAATGACGTTTCTAAATACCATGTGGAGGTCTAAAGTCCCAGAACAATAATGCATCTAAAAAGGGAACTGGTTAGGTCTGAAAATGTTTGAAACAAGAATTAAGCTGCATGCATAGCGTTCCTCTCTGCAGAATGATGGAAAGACTGAACAGTGACAGAAACATTCAGTGCACCTCACTGAGTAAAGTAATGAGCAAACAATGTCAGGAATAGAGCTTTCAGCCCCTGCTGGGCTCACCCATGCTAAAACCGAATGCTCTTATGCAACAGTGCCATGAATCACTCTGTATTGGAGCATCCACCAGATGGCATTGATATGTTCATAAATGACCAACTGCAGCAGATGGAGAGAGAAGTAGTCAAGACGACATACTGTAAGAGACAGAGAACGGCAGAGAAGAACAGATGGAGAGAATTACTCAGAGGAGAGCAAAAGGATATCAGAAGATAGTAAAGAAAAATATATATATTGCAGAGAATGGATATAGAGGGGATAGAGGGAGATTTGACAAATCCGTTTAAAACCAGGGCTGTTACTATACTAGATGATCCAACAGAAGCCAAGAGAGATCAGACCTCTTCTCAATAAAAATCAAATCTCACAAAGTTCATGCTCTTTAAACAACAATATCTGCAACAAACAAAATGCTGTTTACTACATACATTTCTTGTCAGTCTTTTTTTCTAAAAAAGTGATATGTAAAAGTAAAAAATAGTCTGTGAGTGCAGAGGCTGTGCCGAGGGCTGAATCTCATGGCAGGCAAAACCTGAGAGAAGAATATTGCTGAAACAGTAATTTTCATTTTCACAAATGAAATGACATGAAGTTAAACTTGCTAGTAGCTCATGTAAGACTGTTCCTTGGAGTTTTTTTCCCCAAAGAAGTGGACACTTTGATTGAATTCCTCCTCAAATTATGCTACTGTGTGTAGCATAAAGGTTGTACTGCACAACCCTTATGTTGCATAATTTGACCTTTATCGGTACACAATTAATAATTATCATGCACATTCATGTTGAATGGTAAACACAGCATTCACAATACAACACAAGAAAAAGAAACTGCATTTTGTGGCCTGACTCAGAGGAGAGTGGTGTGCCCTGTCCCTTATTTTTGGCAAGCTTTCTTGCTCTGAGGATTAAAGTTGAGCACTGAATGCTCAGGTGTGTGTGTGTGTGTGTGTGTGTGTGTGTGTGTGTGTGTGTGCGTGCGTGCATGCGCGCACGCGCACTGTGTCTACAGCTGCTGTAGGGTGAGTTTGGCAGTAGGGGAGCTGGCCATCGTGCTGACCAGAGGAATCTGCCTTGTCTCTGTCCATGGTGCTGAAGTTCATCAGTGAAATTAGAAAATGTTTTGCCTTGAATTACATTTGTCAGACACTTCTGTAAGTCTGTAAATCCCACAGAGCTGGTTGTTGCCACGTTATAACCAAAGCCAGGCCCATCATCATCACCATTTCCACCATTTGGGGTACAGGTAGTGACTAGTGATCCCATTGCTCACCATTTCTTTTTAAAACCTTACTGTATTTAGGATCAGTGGCTCCAGATGTTAGAGTGAACAACCAGAATTATAGACATTAGTTAAGTTAAATGTTTTTCAAATTTGAAAATTTGAGGACCAGTAATGACATCTTTGTTTTTCCTCATCTCTTTACTATTCTTATTGTCAAAATCCAAATTTTCTGGCCTCAAATTCTACATGAGGCTGCCAGAGACAAAATGTGGGACCCCCATTAGTCTTATATTTGTTAAAAATAGATTGTAACAGGTCAGCTTGAGTTGCAGACTGTTATTTCTTGTTTGTTATTTCTTTGTATATAAGATAAAGAGCCTTTCTCCTTATACTGTCAGTCAGCTGTATGTGGAACTTAACTTCTTCATTTGTTTGTCACCTGTCCATGTCTGGTCCTCCTGATTTTCAAAGCAGCTACAAACTGAAGATGGGATGAAATCCTAAAAGTACATTGGCTAGGCATCCTCCTATTTGGGTCTGAATTAGCGAGCCTGTCATTTAGCCCCTTAATTAGAGAATTTGACAAATAATCACTGCACTGGAATTGCCTTTACTCAGAAATATTAAAGAAAATTGTTGTGTTTTATTTCAAAAGGAGGTATTCATCATGTGTAAAATCTAGCATCTGCTGTAACAAAATGATTGCTGGCATGGGAGTTAAGCAGAGATGGACTATCATTAAATTGATAAGACCTTCTAAGATGTTTTCCCAGAAAATACTTCTAACTTCAGCCCATCTGTGTTTATGCAATGTATTTAGAAAAATTAAAACAGTAATTTGTGAGGGAAAAACAAGTCACATTTACTGACTCTTTCTGCAAATTTCACAGAATTTCTTAGAATCATTTATGTCATTTTGAGATAATCAGACAGGAAACACTGATGTCTTGCTGTGCACAGGACATTTGAATTTTTTTTCGTTGTCTGATCTTTAGCCTTACGATTTCTTTCCTCCTTCCTTTCCCTCGTAAAGCTGAGAGTCATTTGTTTATCTGCCTGTCCAAATTCAATTCAATTAGAAAATTGTATTCATCAAAGCTTATTCTGCCAGAAATACTTAATGATCTGGTTTTATGGGAGCATTATGGAGATGTCCTCATCCCTCTCAGGTTTTACAGTACAATCAGTCCATTTCAGGTTCAACTAAGAAAGACATGTCTCCTTTTATTGGTCTTCAGTGTATGATTGGAATATTATTTTTTGTCTTCCTTGCACCTCTCCTATCTTTTCTTGACAGAAACAGTGAGGTGCAGTCTCAAATGTCTGAACCTGCTCTTCAGTTAAACCTCAGTTAGAATACAGGTGCACAGCTATATAAAACTCACATACAAGGATTTAAGAGATGTGTTTAATGAAAATTAACTTCCAGAGTACAGATATTACACCAATCAACATTACAAACAAACAACAACAAACAACATTAAAACCACTTGCATAATATTGTGTAGCTACTGAAACAAGTCTGACCAGACAGGGCATGGACAACCAGACTACTGTGGGTACCCTGTGGTGTCTGGCACCAGGACATTGTCAGTGGACAATGTTTAGGTGGGTGGTACGTGTCAAAGTAACATTCAGACCCAGCAGAACATTGTTTTGTAAAGGGATGATTAATGTTATTCACTTCAACTGTCAGTGGTTTTAATGGTTTTAATGTTGTGGCTGTTAGGTGTATACTTCCTCTGGTAAACACATGGTCTGCTCTCTGGACTGTTCATAGCATGACCTGATGTTTCAGCAGCCTAGGGAACAACGTTTAGTTATGCATGGTGTAAACAAGGAAACTTCTCATTTGCAGGCAAAGTTTCCGACACTGATCTGAGCTCTCATGCCTTTCTGAACAAGCAGGCAAAAAAATTCAAGCGTGTGCCAATTAGTATGAGCAAGAGAAATAAATAATTCAAACAAGGTATTGATTCTGTGCTCTGGTTAACTGATACTGACACAGCATTTCCTGTGTTTTCACATCAAACCAACCCAGATGGTCAATAAAGGATTCAGTTTAAAGCAGCTATAATTTGATATTTTTTATTATAAAGATTAAAAAAAAACAATGTGACACTGTGGAGGGCATTGTTTGTAGTCATGTCCCTATGGAGAATTGCCACCTGAGCTTCAGCTCATTATTTAGCAACTTTAATGCTTTCATTCACTCTCACAGCTCCCATCGCATTGTTTTTTTGTTTTTTGTTGTTTTTTTTTTTTTGTTTGTTTGTTTTTTTGCCAGTGCACTACTTTTTCAGCACCAAACAGCACACAAACACATTTAGCAATTAGCTGGTGAACATAGTGAAGCATTTAACAGCTAAAGAATCATTAATTTCCCTTGAGAGTTGGTAGAGACCCCTAACACAGCTAAAATGAGAGTGAGTATTGGACTTAAATCTATCAGGTGATCAGAAACGCGGCTCCAAATGAATGATAATGGACATGTAAATAAGCAGCTCTTGACAACAAGTTGCCCATATCAACTTCTAAGGTGATATTATGGCAATGTTGTGTTCACAGCTTGTTTCATTGGCCCCATGAGGCCAAAAAGTCAGTTAGTGTTTGCTCATTCATTCAACTTTTCTTTTTTCAAAGAGGAAGATAATTGGTTAAGTAAGGCCATCAAATTTCATGAGCCCATAAGAATGATAAAGGTGTAACATCTCTTACTCTAACAGGTGCAACAAAACTACTGAAACTACTAAAGCAGTTTGTGCACGCTCACACAGTCCTAAGAAGAGCTCAGATCAGTCAAAATAAGTAAAAACACCTGTGTGGGTGAACCATTAGTGTGTTAGATCCTTGACAAACATTTAGATTTTTGAAATTTTGAGATTGTACCATGGCTGATCTCCAATATTTATCGTCTTCTACACAGGATGCTTTTAAAACACCATGAACATCTGATCATCTGCTCCTGTGTAAGTGTCAGCCTTTCTGTGCATCTTCTGCCAGCCTCTTTCATCTCTCCTCTTGTCGTTTTAAGTGCCATGAAGAGGCCAGGTCATGAGTATGCTGGATATGAGGCTCTCTGTAGGTAAGAGGGCTTGAGAGGCTGCCTCCTCTCAGAGGCATATTGAGTTGTATACGAGTTGGTCTGCACCGCTCATAACATTAGCGGCGGGTGTCCTAGACTGCTAATACTATCACACTGAGAGAGAAAGTCAAGCAGAGAGAGGAAGGGAGAGCTGTGTGTGTGTGCTTGTGTGTGCGCATGTATGTGTGTGTGTGTGCATGTTGCATTTAAAATACAGCAAGATATACCTCATTGGTTGAGGGTGACATGCAGGGAAACATAGGGAGAAGCATTGACATGTGAGTGTGTTTATAAGTGTATGGGAGTGTGTGAATACACATAAGATGGCAGTTTGGGGGTTTGTGGACAATGTTCTTCATTTGGTGGTAATATAAACCACCACAGCAGGTATTACTACAAAACTGTGTGTGTGCGTGTGTGTGTGTCAGATCCTTAATATAATCACACTGTGGTAGTCACACACACACAGAGAGCACACACAGAGAAATACACAGAAGGGTCTGTGGGGTGAATTAGATGGTGGTGTGTGTAATTTACACATTCTGCAGGTCAATATTTTCCTATTTTGTTTTTATAAGCCACTGAGAAATTTAATTTATTTATATTATGTGAATACATTTTGTTTGCAGAGGGTTTTTATGGAGTTGCGTGTCTGCCCTCTCGCTGCTCTGATGTTGAGGAAGTGAAAAGTTTTGTTGTTTTTTTTCCTCCTCTTCTGTTTGTCTTCACGCTGTATGGAAATCTCTGGTGTTTACCGTTACAGGTGACTGGTTTTCTTGTTGTTTACAATTACTTTTGTTTACCTTCTTTCTCCCAATGCACTGCAGTAAAGTTCAAAAGGGCATAAATGAAACACTGTTGGCAGTCCTCAGTTTGAATGTGTTTTACTGGTCTATCATACTGATGAACTAATCTTTCCAGTCTGGGCTGCATGCTTACTGAGATATTGCTGCAATTTTGTTCCATGCACTAAAAAAAAGGTCAGTTTTTTTGAGCCATCAGTTTTGTTGTCTTTTAACTAGTGGGTTAAATGTTTGTGGATTAGACAACACACTTCATCCTCTGGGAGCCAGACTGATGCATGTTGCAGTCGGGACCAGTGTGGTGGACCCATAGACTGAAATGGCCATCCTTAAGGCCTTTACACACTGAATAAACAGCAGGAAAATGTAAAAATACTGTCCTGCAAATATACAGAGGCTAAAGCTCTACCACAGCCAGTTCCAGATATATTTTAGGATGTCAGTGGGACAGTTTTAGGTCCTGCCAGGGACGCTAGCGCACATCTGAGGAGACAGATGACCAACTAAGCAGAGGATTGACCCAGAACAGCCTCTGGCAGTCTTTGTGGTGTGAAAGCTCAGAAAAATCAACCCCCTTCTGAAAAATATTCATGTTCTGTGGGAAGGTACTCATGACAAAAACAACAGTTTGAAAAATACATTTACATTGATATGCAAATTAATTGCATGAGAAAAACACCACCCCCAGTGTGTAAAGACCTTTAGAGCTGTGCTGTTATTATGGCTAAAAAAGAACTGTATAAAAACATAAATTAATACAATTAAAATACATGTATTATTATTATTATTATTATCATATTATCATATGTACAAAATGTAATGACTAGATATCTGAAAGGATTATTTAATGTAATTAATTAAATGCAGTGTTTTTATTTCTAATCGTAGTGAGCTCTTAATAATATGCAGGTTGGTGTTTCAGTCTTGTTTCACAAAAGGGAAAGTAAGGGATGGTAAATCCTGTCTATTTCTGATTCAGTGTCACTTTCATGCTGTAGTCCTCTCAGTGGTTCAGATGTCCTTCAAAGTAACCCACATCAACTGACCCACTGCCCGAGCCCTGTATTGATTTTGTTTTGGTCACAGCAGTGAGTGAGTGAGTCTGACCAGGCTCCCAGCCCTAAGTCACCAGGCTTCAACAGAGCAACCCCCTCAAGATAACACTTAAAAAAGGTCACTGGTTCAATTACTGGCTACACTGGTTCACTCAGCAGGGCTCTTAAGATGTACAATCTCCTCTCCTTTGGCTCATTAAGCTGGGTCTTAATGTAAAACGTTAACATTTACATACATATGCTGTCAATTACTGTCAAGAGTCCCCGGCTTTTGAGGAGACGTGGGAACTGGATTGCTTGCTTGATTGGTTACCATGGAGACACTGGGTGAGAAGGTCAATGCTTTAGAACCAAAAGAGCAGAACCAATAAGAAGAGAGAACAGGGTGGCGTTGAATTTAAAGTTTGTTTCCAATTGATTTATTTTACATTAGCAATTACTTTTTTTGTTTGGCAGAAATTTTGTCCTAATAGGAAAATATGCATTCAGAGTACTTAATAATGAAACAAAACAGAATAAAACAGTAAGTGCATAATAAAAACACTTACATATTATAGGCCTTATGCAATCATAAGCAGGTAATAGTTCAGCACGGTGCAATATAAATTAACTGATCAGTGCAACATACACAGTACTTACACAGGGATAAGATGCTACTTCATTTTATGTGCAAATTAGGCAATCTAAATGCAGTGAGAACAGAATGAGACGCTGCTTCTGCTGTACTTTTGGTAGCAGATTTTATACAAAAGGCCTCATCACTTTTATCCAACCACCCTTTTCCAACTGGCGTCAGCTGCTTGCAGTTTACCTCTCTGCTTTTGATAAAGCAATGTCTGTAGAAAACACACACAAGCAACCTGCCTGTCTACACACACACATACACACCAGCCATTCATTTGAAAAACTAATAATTTAAAAGAAGAGTCAGACTTTGAGTTGTTGAGGCCCCTTTTTCACGGTCACATTTGAAAATGTTATGAAAATGAAAGTGTCACATGAGGGGTCTCACTCTAAAATACCACGGATCCATTTTTCAAAATATGAAATTAATGAGAAAAAAATAATGTAGTAGCTGTCAGATAAGAAAGGTTCATTTTTTAAAAATAGTGAATATCTCTTCTCTCTCAGATGTTCATTGTATTGTTCATAAAACAGGAAAACCCATCATAAATTATACTGTCACACTTTACTAACATGATTTGTCAAAGGGTTCAATACTTGATACACAGATTCTTTGCCATCACAATTAATATTGTATAAAATGTTTACTGACTTTGACAAAAGTGCTCATCTTGCCTAAACCTAACCACAAGCAGGACTTGAGATGTAAACCCTGGTCTCCTTTATCAAAGTCCTCAGCTTTTGTTTGTCCACCATCCACCTCAACCAACTCCCTATGATTTTTGGGCCATAAAAGGACACAGGCCTTGTATATATGGAATGGATTTGCAACGAGGCAGGGTTGGTATTGCTCAGGTGGGTGCTGTTGTGCTTGTTCTGCTTGTTTTATAAATGTATGTTATGGGGTGTATGCATGTTGTCACCAAAGCTACATCATAGGCTACACTATAGCTGGCATGTGCCTCCTCACAAATGTAACTATACATCAGCGATATACTACAGCTCTTGAGATACTGTATAGGGGCTTTAGATAGTTGTACGTGCAGACAACAAACCTTCTGCTTACCGTGATCACCACTCTCTATAGCCCTTTTTACACAGCCTGTTCAAAGCGGGAATGTTCTGTTCTGTTTAAAAGTTCCACAAACAGAATGGAGGGACATTGTTGTTCCACCTTGAGCTAAATCGATGTCTTTGTAAAAGGGAGAGTCAGCATGGTGAGACAGACGCTGACATTGTGCTGTCTAGAATCACACACCGGGGCAGCATCATACCAGCTTCCTTTGGTTCAGTGTAGACAAGCTAAGTTGGCATAATGAGGGGCCTTCATAATGGCAATATAGTGGGATCTCTGTGAAAAAGGGGCTTATGAATGAATGGGTGTATTCCAGTTATATAAATCCATGAATAGCCCAGTGTCGCTGTATATCGCAAAGTTGTCTGCAACTGTGTAGTATATAGTTGAAGGACACAGCCTGATCACATACTGTATAAGACATTTGTTTAGTTTTGCAGACTGACATCAATGGAGGAAAACCAACACTTAACAAAACCTCTGTCACAGGTCTCTATAGCAGGATTCCTATTAACCCCTTGTGTCAAAGGCATAAATCCAGCTCAAGTGAAGGAATCTGTGGTTTCTTGTGTCTTTTCTTTGGTTTTGTGTCCCCAGGCTATTGAATTTCTCTGTTCCTTAGTTTCCTAGTTGTATTTTTGTTCTGTAACTATAGCAATGGAATAATTACATATAGAGGCAGTTGTTGTTCATTGGCTGTGCTGCTACCAAGTCACCAGAGTGTAATTACCTGGCACAGCGGGGGGGCACCGTTTCACTTTGAAATACAGTTTAGACAAATCTGCATTGAAGTAAAATGGAGATACCTCAACTGTTTGAGGAAATTGTCATAAAGTGTGCATCTAAATACATTCAAGGGTTTCAGCATGCGTGTGAGGAAAATAAAATTTGGAAAAGCTAAGAGGTGTCTGCTTTTTTTTTTTTTTAAGTAGCCATTACAATGCAAGAGAGAGAGTCTGTGAGTGTGAGCATAGTGAGTCTGACAGAAAGAGAGACAGGGACAAAGGGAGAACAGAGGGAGTTGAATGTAGTAGACATAATAAAAGAGAGGAAAAATGCAAATCTTTTCATGCCACCTCATCTCTCTGCCTTCAACACCTGGAGTGATGAGGCAACTGTGGCCTTGAGATGCAACTGAGTCAGGCTTTGAGCCTTTTCTTAATTAACTGGCGGTAAACACACATACATATGCACATCAAGATACAAATTATAAATGTACGCTCTCTAAACAAAATATACGCCAACACAGAGGACATGTACCCATACGAACCTGTTTACACATTCATAACTACAATGTTGCAGCATCATGCGTGCAGCACACAAACACTCGAGCACACATGCCAAGCAATTACTCCTATATTAATGTGCAACAGAGCACTAAGTTCAGCTCAGTGAATTCAGCACATTTCTCTGGTGTAGTGGTCCTCTGACAGCTAATTCACTAAAGAGGAAATGAAATAATAAATGGACGAAGGAATGGATGGATCCAGACAAAAATGCCTTTTTACCAATATTTTCACAAAATATTTGCGACTTCTCAAATACATAAATTAACAACATGTCCTCATTACATTGATAGAAAACATAATCCAGTTACGGTTGCCCTGTTACAAGTCTGGACCCCTGTATGGTGCAGTGGCTTGCAGTTTCAGAGGGTGCCTCAAGATGACATGTTTACTTTAAGGGACAAAGCCCTCTGGTGGTTGCAGTAATTATAATAGAAGCAAAGGAGGAAGTAAGGTGATGTTATTGTAGTATTATTGTACACTTTACAAACAAATTAACTCCTCTTTAATTGTCATTGACGAGTACATATTGCATTCCTTTGGCATAGACAATCAAGTTTGAGTTATAAATATTATTCTGCATTCACAAAATCACTTTCACGTGGTTTAGCATACTGATATGATAAGCAATAGGAAATATGGTCTGAATTTGAGAAACACGGCTGAGCCACTAGTGAGCAATGATGCTGGTATTTTTCCTCCCATTTCTAAATCCATGCTTTTTCTAAAATAAGTCTTAGTTTCTGGGTTAAATCAGATGGGCCCCCTAATCAGACAGCTGGTCCTGCGCTGGCCCCTGTGGTCTAAATGGGCCATAACTGCTGCTGTTTGTCTTCTCTTTGTCTCGCTCTTGACTGATCTGGCACTTCTGATCTTAAGTTGAAGTCTTCCTGAAGCTCTCAAGGCTGAGATAAAGCTTGACAGTGCTTATTATATCTGCCTCTACTTCTTCATCGGCTAAAGTTTACTGAAATGATTAAATGAGAAGCACACAAATAGGAACACACCAGGCTAGAAATGACACTGCAAAACTGTGATTGAAAGTTCATTAAAAACCTGTACAATTTAAAATGAGGAGCAACCAGGGCCCTTACTATTAGTTCATCTTCATCAGCCTGACCTTCTGTGGCCAGTGAACCATTTAGGTACATGCTGAGATGAAAATACTGCAATTTTGCTAACTTGCTTGTCAACAGCAGAGTTAATTGTAACACTGATTGCGGAACAATTTGATGTTTATTTTCATAGACAAACAGACAAACAGATACATAGCTAGATGAATGAACGTGGACAGAGGGAGGGAATGATGAGCAGGACAAATAGAGAGGGAGAAGGGACACACAGGGGGAGCAAGTTTTCAGAATAATAGTCCTTTTTATTCTCTCCCTCTGTTTGTCTCTTCCCTCTCTCTGGGGTAGTGGCAGAAATAAATCATGTTTTGTGTTGCAAAGTGTGTGTATGTGTGTATGTTTCAGGTATTGCGGGCAGTCCAGGGGCGTCCATCTTGGTTATGGGGCTTCAATAGCGTTTCAATCTGTTCTGTCTGCCTGATGGCTGTGTACGACCAGCAGACACATACGCACACACTAGTACCAATCTGTCCACTCCTGTCTAAGACTTGTTTATGTTAGCATTTCACTAAGGCAGTTGACAGTTTCTTCACAAAGCAATGTGACAGGCAGTTTTACTGTAGCTTCAGCAGATAGATAGATAGATAGATAGATAGATAGATAGATAGATAGATAGATAGATAGATAGATACCACTGGCAGCACAAATATTTCACATAACTCAGGAATCCCCAATCAGCTGGTACAGTGACCCTCCTACATATGAGCAGGACCGACAGATTGAAAGAGACTGTGGTCATTTTGCATCTCTTTTTATTTACTTTGTGTTTCTGCTCTTATCTCTCTCATCTTGTCAAGACAAAACGCCCAGAAAGCACCTGTTTGTGTATGTGTGTGTGTGTGAGAGAGAGAGAGAGAGAGAGAGAGAGAGAGAAAGAGAGAGAGAGAAAGAGAGAAAGAAAAAAAGGAAAGGAGAGGGGAAAGGCAGCAGAAGTGAAATCAGTGTCGTGACTTCAGCATTGATTTGGACACGCATGTACTGTTATGTGTTGACATAATGACAAGCCATTGAATGGGAACAAGCCTTCCAGCCTGGACACATGTACACACACACACACACTTCCTCACTCACAACAGCTATGCATAGACAACAAACACACTTTTGTCTCCCTTGCTGAAGTGTGTGATTCAAGCGATTGTGGTGTGTCAGATTGCAGGGCAGCATCAGTCTGGAGCCTCATGCATTTTTATAGCATCTTAGGTCCTCTTTCTTTCTTTTCCTTTACAATACTATGATACAGCTTTCTTGTACTTCATATATATCACATATGTTAAACATCTCCTGCATTTAGTGTCTTTGGAGCTGCTGCTTTAACTTTTATATTTTGATAATATTAAAAGTAATCATCTCTGTTTTTTGCGAACCATTCTGGAATAGGTTATACTCAGACAGATGACAGTTCAATATAAGTCCAACACAACAAATAAGCCTCAGTAGCTTTAATGTTTTAAATGCTTGTGTGAAAGCCTTAGCACAGGTGTCATCAGTTCGTGACAAGCTATGAAGCCTTTTTTTCTTTTTTTACAAGAACAACATTACATTACAGTTACTGTGTATTTTCTCAGCAGTTTTTCTTCAGATGGAGCAGTTACGCAGCAGGGGAACGTAAGCATGCGGCTAAAAGTGAAACTTTACATCTCATCCTACAAATATATTTCGCTCATGTTAATAAATCAAGATCATATGGGTTTTGATTATGTTTTATGTTTTTAATAAAGCTAGTATAAGCTGTGAATTTAGCTGTACATGTGTATTATGATCCATATTTTACAATAAAAATCATACCCTTCCATCAAATCTGACCCCACACCACCTTTTGAGTTTATCTGTGTTTAGCCATTCAAGGTGTTTGCTGATGGATAGTGGGACAGTTACTTTCGCCTAGCAGCAAAATTTGATCATGTGTGGCTGGGACAGAAAGAGGCCCTCAAAAAAGCAGGGGGAAATCAAATCAACACTATTTTATTGTCAACACCACCACAGAAGTGTTCTGTATACACACATAACCAGTGTAGATATATGTATAAGTGTTAAAATATTGGACCCTTAAAGGTGGAAAATAGACTATGATCATTTTGCTCTGTTGGACAGTTTCTTGCCTATCTTTACTGCAGTATGATGGTATGTTTGCACCCCAGCCAACAGTAAGGCAGACTCTGGTGTTTGGACAGGATGTTAAAGTTAGCTTTATTTACTGTTGACTCATTTGTATAGCAGTATGGATTTCCCATCAAAGGATATGAGGCAAACAGCACACTGCCAGCCTCTGGTTATGAGTCTTTATAAGTCTCACTGTCCAACTAGAGGATTAAAACAATGCTAGAGTCACTTCAGCTCATTGCGAGGGGGACATGAAAGATATGGGAGAGAGGAGAAGAAAGTGCGAGATAGAGAAATTACATCATAAAGCAACAAGGCAGTATAGTCCAAACAAATCAAATTTGTAGTGTTCAAATCAAATATGTCACTGTGTGCAGCCTGTGGCTGAAATCTGTTTCTTTAATACCATTCATGCTAGACGGAGAGGGAAAAAGTGAATCAGAAACACAAAGCTGGAAGGTCAGCCTTTAAAAATCACAGAGAAAGTTGGTGACAAAGGTGTTTTGGTAAAGGACGGATTATCGATACTGTCCTCTCGAGAAAAAAAACATGCATTGCCTATTTGATCAAATGCCCAAAGGTTTATCCAACAAGGACCTATTGTTGCTGTACTATTACTGCTTTTGTCACTCAGAATGGTGGAAATACGTGAGGGGGCACATTCAAGCTAAAACTGGCTGTTAATTTACTTTTTAACCAAGACATGTTCATACCTAAACTTAACCATTCCTTAAACACATCAGTGGAAGGACAGGAAAAGATCATATGAATCATTTTTGTAACGGTTTTAGAAGATTTGCCTGCACAATAGTGGCAACCAAATGAGGCCGTATACTTTACATGCTTGTTCTGAAAGCTTGTATGTTTTTTTCCCAGTTTGATCTCTCTCTCTCTTCCCACACTCAGCACACAAAAAAGGATTTGTCCGTTTGCTACCCAACTGAAACTAGGAGTTGAAATTTCTTTTGAAAAACAAGCCTGTTAAAAAAGGAAACTAAATGGAGCCTACAACAGGGAGTGAGTGGACAAGACAAAATATTAAACTTAACAGAAACGTAACTTTATATAATTGAATTAACCAAAATTAATTTGATCCAGATTTCAGGTACAGATCAACTGTACTTACAGTTTTATCGGCCAAAGCATTTCCATTCTGCATTTGTTATAGCTGGGACTTGTTCAAGATGTGGTTGTGGCACTTGAAACAAAGTTGAGGAGCCAATTTTCTCACAGCTTGGTGATGTTTATTGCCTGCCAGCATGAAAGACAGACAAATGAAGTAGATAAATGGAAAAGGAGATAATGGTGCTCTTGCCTGTTAACTGTTATGATAATTGGGGTCAGTTTATCAATTATTCTTTAATTCTCTGACAAGTAGATTTTTCTTATCTGCAATGTTTTTGAAATACGAGAGACATCTTTGGTCATGTAATTTGCTGTAACAAAGCAAACAGCTCTTTTTCAAACTTTTTGCAATAGAATCACATTCCTGTACTTTGTGGCATTTGACAACAACTCTTCAATTTTCATATTTTTTTCTGTGGGAGTAAAAACTAAACTGAAGGTCACCATCAATCCTCCCTCCCTCCAACCAGCTTCACAAGACTTCAAGTATACGTCTTAAATGAGTTTAGCTCTGACTTCATTTTAAGTTTTTCTCAAAACTCATCTTGAAACTGAATGCCTCATGCAACCCAAAAATAAATCAAGTAAAATCATTTCTTATCTCATTACTGAGATGTCTGGTTATTTGCCAGGATGTGAAATATGGACACCATTCTAAATTATATCAATAATTCTGTTTTGCACCAAGCCATCAGTAGACTCCAACGTAGACTCAGTGAATAACAAACTTGGACTTCAATGTATGTTAATGTGAGTACATCACACATTTGGGATGCAATGTGTAATTGAATTTGAGATGAGAAATTAAAGTACTGCTAGTGTAATGATAATCAGTTTATCAACTGTGGTCTCTCTCATAACCAACTGCAGCTCAGATTACGCTCGCAGTATATGTGTTTGTGAGTATGTCTAAGTATGAGCATCTCTTTCCTCCCTGTCACCATAGTGTTGCAGCTCAGTGACTGACTGATTGTGTGCTCTGATTGGATCCCGGTTGCCAGGATGTGGGACATTAGCTCTATGATTGGTGGATAGACAGAAAAGATCTTTTTCTTTTTTTCCTCACACATCACAGTTAAAAGTCAGTGTAAGAAAAACATTAATTGTGGTGATGTGAGGATTATTTTCTCCTCTAGAGTCACTTCCATGAACTTTTTTGATAAATTAAAAAAAAAAAAAAAACTTTTTCATGAGTTATTAGAATGGAACCATATTCACTTCATCTACTTGCTTGATTAGATCAGGGCAACTTAGCCTTAGTCATCAAAAGCAACTTAATGTCCAAAGTCAAGCAGCAGTTTGCCACATCCCAGCATCTAGTGACGCCCCAACAACATGACATCACTCACAATACTCCTAATGACCCCATTCACGAAAGAGATTAGTTGCAAATGAACTAATCACTCGCGAGTTGCACATTGCTACAGGGAGTGGAAAAAAAAATTGGGTGAATTAGTAAGCAGTTATGATGATGGAGAGCAACTGACAGTTAGTTATGCGGCGAGAGAGATTCAAAGTTGTGTTTACCCGACTGTTTTATGTCTTCTCCGCATGTCTTTCTGCTTCGATGAGAGAACTTTCCTAGGGCTTAATGAGTTTGGAGCCTTGGGCGTTTTAGATTGATGTGATCAGAGTTTAAGAGGTAACTTTTTAAAATGTATTCTGGTGCAGTGTAATCCATCTAGTTACTCTAAAGTAATATAGGCTGTTGTTTAATTTAGGTGCGTATGGAATTGATTGAATTAATGAGCTGAATGAAGGAAAAGAGCATGTATAAGAACTTTAAGATTTTAAGAACTGGACATCAGTCTTGTGCACCTGCTCGTTTTTGTGAGGTAGTATAGTCTTGATCAGTCCTGTCATATGTTTTTGCATACTTTTTTCCTCTTTCTTGCGTAATTAGTATGAATTTTAGTTAACTACCACACCGTATGGTACACAGTGTTTTTTTTTTATTGGTAGATGTGTATTGTACTGTTATGTGGGAATCAGACCTCCATCATGAGTTCTGATCATGGTTTCTCACAACCCAGCAAATCACAGGTTCCTTAACTGTATGGTGAGAATGGGGAACAAGCCTTTGGCCTAAGTCATTTCAAACTTAGAGTCAAATTCAAGAGTTAGTCATAGTAGTTAAGTTATTCATCTACAAATTCATATGAAAATGGACCATATGCAATACCCTAAAACAGAAATAAAACATCTGACCACAGTGTCAACGTAGTAGCTCTTCTGGAGTTTTCATTCATATCATATGAACGTCATTTGCTCGTAGAGTTTGCCAGTTGTCATGGACTTGTAGATGTTCAATTTTTATTATCATTATTTTTTCTTTGTTGAAGTTCTCAGAAAAACTTCCAATCTAATTCCATGACAACTGGAAAACTCAGTTTGCTGATGAAGATCATAAGATGTGATAGAAAGCTTCATTATATATATATATAATATATATATATATATACATTCGTTAATAAAGGACCTTGAGATGGGACTATTTCCAATGGCAAGAATCATATGAGTGATAATATACTCATAATATAATATTCAAATAAAACAATGCTTTGAAAAGAATAGCATATCAGTATTGATTGTTGACTATGTAAAGTGGCTTCCTGGATCTTTAACTTTACAAGTCTGGGGATGAATGAAGCGTTCCAGGTCAAGGACTTCTCTCAGCTGAGTCTGTTTTTACTGAGAGATGTCTGGAGGCTGGGTGACAGCTTGGATAACACACACACACACTCTCTGTCACACTCTCCTGCTTGCATTCTGCTTCATACTCACACACACACAGAGGCACAGAGCAGAGTGGTTAGCAGCGTGGCTAGCACTATCAGACCATGTGGTGTGGTGTTAATCACACCTATGAACATTAGCACTTCAACACAAGGCACCCTTAGCGCGCGTATGTACACACACATGAAGAGAGATGAAATACAGATAGTGATAGAAGTCTGGATGGATGGGCAAAGAAAACAGGAAGAATCTAGAGTTTGTTTAAAGTCATAAATGAAGTTATGAATATTTCATTTCATTTCATTGAGTGTATCTTTAAGTTTGTTTTTTTTTTTAAGTACAAAATGAATGACATGTGACAGGCCAATTTCCAACTATTTAATGAGTAATAGTTAAACATACAGAAATTAAATTATGATGAAAAGGTAAAAATACAGTAAAGTGGAAAAAGTGAAGTAAGATTTTTTCTTAAAGTAGATACAGTAGCTCTTGCCTGCGTAAAACTGGAAGTGGATACCTTTCAGTTTAAAGTAGTGCAAACATAGTGCTATCACATTATAATGTCAAACTTTTGTGCTTGTTTTGAAGGACCACCTGTTTGTACATTTGCTGGTTACACATCCAATAAGCTCTGTCTAATACAACTTTCCCATAGATGAGAAAAAAAACAATCTCAGCAGAATCCCATGCTGTAGGTATCTATTACTGTAGCTTCATTACAATTTCTCATTTCTGCTGCATCGCAGGTCCCTGCTGGCCAGTTGGAATTTACATTGATTCTGTATGCAGCGTCACCGTGTTTGTTTTATTGTCCGAGCAAGGCAATTATTAAAACAGGAAAGGCTGTGATGTGTTTTCTGATTGGATGCTGAAAGATTACAGCCGTGATGAATAATAAAATCAGATGCCAGTAATGCGTGGCTCTTCTGGAATTGCAAATCATGGGCTGTCCTGGGACTGAAGCAGAGCAAAGTGTGGACTGAAAGGAAAAGTAAAATTCATGGTTAAAACATGTTGTCACTGAGGAAATTTCCCTGTAGTTCTGCATGCCTCCTGAACTACTTTGCTACTTTTCATTCCAGAAAAGAGTGATCTGGTAACTGGCTGGCTGAGCTTCAAAAGTTAAACAGAGGAATAGATTTATATCTGGGATAGGCGTTTCCCCTCTTCTCCTCTTCTTCTCTAAAAAGCCAAAATCTGTTTGTCTGTGTTAACAATGTCACTTCAGCTTCAAATATTTGAACTAGTTCAGGGGCACTTGATTTACCTCAGCAGACTGGAACAGCCGCCAACGCAGACACATTACTGGTGAGATTAAAGTAAATCAAGCACTCCCGGTTTCTGCTGTGTTTGCTGTAGGATCAAGCAGTGGGGAAGGAATAGAGCTTTCTGTCTTGATCAAGATTTAAAAGGCACTGTGTGTGTGTGTGTGTGTGTGTGTGTGTGTGTGTGTGTGTGTGTGTGGAGTGTGGCTGGGTGGGTGTGTGTGTGGGTGCATGTGCATGTGCATGTCGCTGTTTGCACAAAGTATACTTCCTATGTGACAAGCTTGAGACCAGCACTCACCACCTCCTTGCATGTATCCCACCATTCTCATTCCTGTCACCCTCTGCTGTATGCTATTGAAAAGTAAACCCCAGTACCGTGAAATAATCTTTAAAAAATTGACCTGTTTTGGTTATGGAAGGCCTCTGTAAAGCCAGCCTCCCCACGCCAAGAGTTGAAAAAGAGACTGCTGAACTAAATAAAAAATCCACGTCCTTTCACTTCACATCATGTTTTGACTCAGAGACTAAATTTCACAGCCAAACAATGCCAGCGCCTTTCATATACATTTACAGTAGCCTGAGCGTATAAAAGGCTTGTGATTGGTCACACGGAGAATGAGACCCACTGCTCCTGGACTTGACTGTATAATATCGTCACCTCCTAGTATCATTCCAGCGCGGATGTGTTCACGTACATATATATGTGTGTGTGTGCAATGTAAGTATCAATATATCGCAGAGCCAAAGCCCTCTACTACCCTCAAGTGGCCAAAATGTTGAACTATCAGGACTTACCTGAGAGGTGCCGGCAGCTGCTTGCAGTGTGACATTGTGTAGCTCTGTGTGTGTGTGCCTACTTGCGCATCCACACTTATTTGTATTTGGGCCTTACTCTCCTCCTCCTGCACCACTGTGTATATGTCACGCTTGCCTGCATTTCTCTGTGTGTGTGTCTGGGTGTGTAATAGTGCGTGTGTATACATTTGTAAATGCGCATGTGCACTGTGCATACCCACGCCTCTTATTTAAACTAGAGATTAGCGGATAAAGAGGGAGCGGCAGAGCAAAACGAACAAATATACAAACACTGTGGTGTTGAGGTGGAAGTGGTAGCAGAGGTGTGGCGTGCGGGGGAATGAAGGCGTTAGGAATAAATGAAAAGGGCACCAGAGTTCAGACTGAAAACAGCCCTGTATTAAAGAGCCTTCATGGATGGAGGTTACCTCAGGTGCACATGAGACAGGAAATGTGATCAAGGAAGTCCAGTTGACGTAACAGATCAGTGAGTTCGAAGGCTTATCTGAGATGAGGCATGATTTTGGAAAGTTACCATGATGGCAGTCATTTTGTCTTTCATCCAAATGATCACGAGGTAAACAGCAGAAATACAGCTTTTACTTTATAAAGTCACCAACTGCAAATGTGTGCTTGCATGTATTTGAGTAGCCAGTGCAGCACCTTGGCAGATGACGTTGCATGGTGCTCCAGCAAAAGTTGTGCCAGATTCAACTTTCACTCAGGGGTGTTGTCTGTCTGAATGCAGACTTAGAGAGAGAAGGGGGTTAGAGCATTCAAACAAAGCTTTTAATTGTGTGTTCCTATATGCACATGATCATTCAATTACCATATTCATATCCTGTGTTCGTTTTGGAGCACTGGCTGTGACCTTTCTCAGAAAATAATATTACACATTGACATGATGCAATTAAGCACATGAACAGAGGGGGCAGTATTTTGGGGTGTAAAGTATGTGAAGCAACAAGCTGAGCAACAGTATGCAGGGTTTCCATCTACCTGTTCTTGTACATAGTTTCTCTTGGTGTAACCTAAACATTCACTGAAGCTTCCGGTCCACTGAAGAGACTGAAAATAGCGTCAGAGGAAAATGGCAGATCTGTGTGGAGCTATAATGAGACTGTGCACTGTAATCCTGATTAGCATTATTGTTATCTTTGATTCTGTGTCTTGTGAGGTCAGTTATGAGGTCAACATAGTTTCAGTACACTTGGAAGTTTTCAATTTAGTTTTTTCCAAGGTTTGAAATACAGTACATATTGACCATGTCTCCTCCCTGGACAAAGAGCATTAACTCACACCAGCTCTGGTTGATTGTGGTTGTAATTGATGACTCTCGTGTCTATTTGAAAGCAATGTTTCCACTTAAGGACTCCTCTTTGGTGTCTGTACAGCTGCATTGAGCAGAAGCAAGCTTTTAAACTTTAAATACTGGAAATCAAGTTATTTAGACCCTTTTGTCACAACCATGTATCGGTAACAGATCAACAGACGAAAGATCAACAAATATCTGTTGTTGCTTTTGTTTTGTCAGTTGTACTAAATGTTGTTAGTTATTTTCTGTCTCTCCAGTTTTTGGCTGCATATTCAAGTGTAGGTTCCAACCTGTTCACCAAGCACCGTCTCTCTTTGTATGTGTGTGTGTGTGTGTGGTGCGTGCGTGGTGTGTAGGACACAGGTCACAGAGTGTCAACAATGGGAAGAGATGAGTTCCACATGAACGGTTCACCACCTCTGCTGCCTCTGTCTCTCTTTTCTCACTCCATCCATCCATTTTCTCCCCCCTTCGTCTCCTCTCCTCTCTCTCTCTCTCTCTCTACAACTCTTTACATCTCTCATGCAGTGTCTCCGCCTCTTCCTCTTCTCTTCTTCATCTTCTTTCTCTTTTCTGTCTCATCTGTTTTCAACCTCACTCTCAGTCTTACATCTCTCTTTCAATCTCTCTGTCCATCTGCCCTGGCAAGGTTTCACTTTGTCTGTAGTTTTCTCCATTTTTCTTCTCCTCTCATCCCTCACTCTCTTCTCTTTTTTATTTTCTCTCTCTCTCTCTCTCTCTCTCTCCAATGTTGTCTCTTTTGCCAACTCTCGCTTTTGCTCTGACCTTCTTTGTGTATCCTCCCTTTTCTCTCTTTTCTCTTGTCTTTTTTCCTTAAGGCTCTTGATATACTTGATTTTTACTCAGACACAGACACCAGGTTTGACCAGTTGGTCAACAGCTGAATGAAAAATATAAATCCCAAAAAGCATTTCCCCATTGACTGCACTTACGAAAGAGACCTCTGGAAAACTGTCGGAAAACCTCAAACAGGCTAGATTATTTCATATTATGAATTTTTAAACCATACACACACACACACACACATACACACCACCGCTGCAGGCCTGGGGCCTTCCTGCAGTGGCCCTGCACTGTGCGTGCAGATGCAGCTATAAATCAGAGCACGAACATCGGATTGAACCGTTAAGGGCCTAAAACAGGACAAGAGTATAAGAGAAACTATACTTTAAAGGGTTTGATGACAGTCAAACAACCACCAGACAAATTTTGCCTTTGCTAACAGCAGCACAGTCAATAGAAACATAACTGTGGAAAGGTTTTTGGAGAAGCTTCTTTAATACCCCATCACACCCAGAGAGTGCTAATTCCCTGATGTCTAAGTTCCCACCACTCAGCCAAGATATGTCACTGTACCTCCGAGCACTCCTCTAACACCCTGAGCTAGTTGTAAAAGGACACTTCACCTTTTAAGTGTTTATGTGTTGGACTCTCAGTGCAGCACCTGAGGAAGGAACCCAAGACCTCAGAACTTAAGAGTTGCCCTCTAACATAAAGAGCTATTTGACCAGCCATGCATGAGCTTCATTTCTTGGAGCATTTCACTCTTTTCTTTGGACAAGCATCATAATGATGCTCCTTGAGCTATAGTTGGACAGAACCATTTCTGCCTGTGTTGGCCCTGCAATGTGCACACACACACATAGACACACACACAAAGGCAGAGGCAGCAGAGGTGAACTGTTCATGTAGATCTCATCTCTTTCCATTGTTGACACTCTGTGACCTGTGTCATACACACATACACACACGCACATGCATTCACAAACACACAAACACACAAACAGAGGCAATGCATGGTGAACAGATTGGAACCTACACTCGAATACGCAGCCAAAAAACTGGAGAGACGGAAAATAACTGCAACAATATTTAGTCCAACTACCAAAACAAAAGCAACAACAGATATTTGATTTCTGTTAATCTGTCTGTTGATCTGTTACCGATACATGGTTATGATAAAAGGGTTTAAATAGTTTGGTTTCCAATATTATTTTATGTTTAAAAGTTTGTGTTTGCTTGATTTACCTGCCCAGACACCAAAGGGGAGTTCATAATGGGAAACGCTGTTTTCAGACCACAACACCAAGTAATTACAACCATACTAAACATTAAGGGTGGGTCTATATCAAGCATTGATCTGTTTATGCTATTGATCTGTTTACACTGGAAATATAAATGATGGCCTTTGCCTTGATGAAATGTTTGTCGTGTCTGGAGCCATTCGTACTGAGTTTGGTCCCTGACGTTTTCGGGAGGATTCAAAAGTGTGTTTTCATATATACAATTTAATGTCCCCTTGAAATAGTCTTCTTGCAGCCTGATGTGTCATGACAAACTCCATGAGAGACAAGCATCATCAGTTACTCTGGGAACATAATCCACTGAGACTGTTTGGAGTAAACACCAATAACACGTTAATGTTAATAACAATAATAAAAAAATAACCAGACTTGATGTGAGCTAAGGCTAGGAGACATGGGAAATGCAAAAATACCTTATCATCTACTGATACTGTTTTCTCTGTCGACTACATACCTGAGCTCACAAGGCACAGAACAAAAGCTAACAATAGTCCTAATGATGATGGTAACAAAACATCATGAGTCCCATGACTTTTGACCAGCAAAGAAACACTGTTCAGCTTCAGTCTTCACTGGGCTACTAAAACATCTAGGATATAGACGAATCCAAGTTGCAGACAGAAGTAGCAGAAGCCACCATTACTGCTGTAGCATTTCACTTTTAAACCCACATACTAAACATGTATCTAAAGAGATTAATTTTTAAAGCACCTTTTGAACATGTTAATGTAATCAAACATAAATTAGATACCAGATACATCTACAGAGAGCTGACATTACTTCCAAACTAGCTGCTGCTCCGCTAGCTTCCATAACTCAATGCAATCTCTCAGCAAAAGGCATGTTCCAGGCATTTACAAGCAATATTCAAATATAAATTAGTGTCTGCTATCAAAATTTTACTTATTTTCTAATTATTGTACAAAATAAACTACAAATCCCATGAAATTTTCTTATGTAGTATTTCACAATGTGTTAAGTATTCCACTGTGACTGTTTTTAGTAATATTTGAACATTCCCAAATCTGAATTACATGAGGTTTTCCTGTTTTTCCCATTCTAACATGGAGAGAATGACATGATCTGGCAATTATGTTTGTACTGAAGTAGGACAGAGTTCGTTTTGTATGCAACACGTATATGCATCTTTTTTTTTTTTAGATTATTACACCAAGTTCTGTTGGGTAAAATAAAATTAAAATGTAGGAAATGTTACATGTGAGAAATCAGATGTCTGCCCCATGCACATCTGACACTTTTTATTTAACATTTTTGAATGTAAAAATGGAGATGCAGGCTTTTCATTTCAAGACTCTGTTAATGCAATTTGTGTACTTGTCTCTGATTTAGCTCTTGATGTAAAGCCTGTTTAAAATGGCAGCTCAGTGGGGTTGAAGGCAGACTCACTCATTCAGACGCACCCACGCACTCTTAGGTAAATCTCACACAGACAAGGCTTTAAAAGGTTTAGGAGTGTAGCAGCACTTACACAGATTGCCTCTATCTCTTCACTATAAAGGCTCACACACATACACACAGTCTCTCTCTAACATTCAATTACCTCTATCTATTCACTATACAAGTCCACACACACACACACACACACACATACATGCACGCACAAGCACATACACACACGTAATCATTCAATTACACTAAACTTGCTTTATCGATTTTCATTCACAGTGGCATGCACATTCTGTTCAGTGTGTGTGTGTGCGCGCACATGCGTGTGTGCTGTAGAGGTGGTTTGGAGCATGAATGTATATCTTGAACTTCTATCTCTGTGACGACCAGTTTGAGCTGAGTACCATCAGAGTGAGGACATTTTGTGTGGTCTTCCCTTCTTGAGTACTTCAGGGTTAAGACTTGGGGTTTTGGTTTGTATCTCTACTGTAAACTGGCAAATAAAAGTAAATGGCAAATTAATAACCCTAAAAGAAAAAGACAGAGTGTTAATCGTGCAGTCCTGCTGTATGTGCCCCAAAATATATTTAAAACTTGCAGAGGACCAATCACAGCTCTTGCAGTCTCCACATGGCATATCCATGTGATGATGTTATATATAGCGGCTATGTACAAAGGCTCAACTAAAACACTGTAACCTGCTAATGCACAAGTTTAAGTCAAGCGATTTAACTGCAGGAGTGCTTTTCCAGTCCCTGTTTATTATGTCCAAACAGCCATTGTACTAACTGTCCTGATATTAGCTACAAGGCAGATTTTTTTAAGTAGTGCATTTCAACCACAAGGCAATTACATTACATTAATGTATACTGTACTTATAAATGGCTTGGGTTGCAAGTGAATCTTTTGCTCAAGTTGCAATGATTTTAAATGTTGTTGCACATCTTTGTTTCAACCCACTGGTGCTAAGAACAAAAAAACACTTTTCCACATGCACTACCTTAAAAATTCAATGCATGTGAGACCTTGGAGGAACAATGTAATTGAAAGAATAAAGAGAATGCTTGTTTATGTCCTCGGGTATGTTTGCCTTGTATGGTCTGCACACAAACACGCATGCTACATAGAGGAAATTATTAAGACAAAGAAGCAGTCAAGAACTGATTCACACCCTCATCAAGAAATGTGGCCACATACACACTACAATACAGGTAATTAGATTCTGACATTCACATACACACACAGAGAGCAGAAAGTAACACCAAAAAATCAGTAATTCAAGCCCAACACAGACACACATGCCACACACACATCATGCCATATACAGTGTAGATCAGTAGACAGTTTTAGTCTACACACGCACACACACACATACACACAGAGGTATTGTAGCCGTCTTTCAATATGTCCAATGTGTCTCGGAAAGCTATTACAATCAGAGGTGTGTGTGAATATGTCTGTGTGTGTGTGTGTGTGTGTCTGTCTGTGGGTCACTGCTCTCAGATCAGGTCCTGCTCAGTGCCGTTTTGATTTCCCCACTGAAATCACCAGCTGTACCTGCACAACATGAACACACACACACACACACACATTGTGTTTGATTGTAATGGGGCTTTTTGTGAGTCACATAACACAAGCTGTCTGTTTCTCCATCACAGCTGAACGAAGGGGAAAATATCTGTTGTGGAAAAAGGTAGCCATAATAGATTTTTCTCTGCTACCTCTATTTTCTCAGTGCTATTCATTTCTTTCTCTCTCCACAAAACTGTTATTTATTCTTTCTCTTCTTTTTGTATATTGTGTTTTTACTACCACTGGGATAAAAATGCGTCATTATCAAACTGTAAAAAGCAAATACCCCCCTGTTGCCAGGGCAACACAAGTGACAAACAATCAAACTAAGCAAAACAGAGTGTTTTGGTAAAAGTCAGTGACATTTTTAACTAAAGAAAGTCAATTTGACTTCTAATTGCTGCAGAGAATAATGGTTCAGCAATGCTTTTTGCTTTTTACTTTTCTATTAAACTTTATGTTTTTGTCAACTCTATTTTTGTTGGACCAGAATATTAGAAACACTGTTCAGTGTGCAGCCATGATCTGTGTAGGATATATATTTCCTAAGTAACTTTGTGGCTTGTTTGCTGCTGTATACACTGCAGCTTCATTATTGGTTAATTGTTTTATTACAATGCATGAACACATCCAATCAGCTGGAATAGCTGGTTTTCTTCTGTTGTCAAAGAAATAAAAACAAAATAAATAAATCCAAACTTCCGTTTACCAAAAACGTAATGAAATAAAACATTTTAACCTTTACTCATTAGTCATAAAAGAAACCACTCAGTCTGATCTGGATCTAGATTTCATTTCAATGTGCTTAATCAGTCAGAAAAATTACTTTTCATTTACAAAAGTTCTTTAAATATTTTACTTGCCTGTCACAGGCAGTAATGTTAGTTGTAAAATATCACAAGGAATTCTTGTCATAAAATGCTGGGAATTACTGTAAAAAATGTAATATAATAAATAATTCTAGAGGCCATATTGTCCTTACTGGTTTTCCATCATACTTTAATACTTTGGCTTGTACGGCCGTAAAAAAAGAAAAAAAAAAAAAACAACAAAGGTATTAAACTGAATTTAATGTGGTCTTAAATTAAACCTGGTTAACCCTACAGAAACCCTGACACATCTCTGAAAGGGTTCGAGTGGCTGCAGCGAGTCTGGTGATCAGAAGTTTTCAAATCCTGGAGAGATGTGGGTGATCAAACTAAGCACTTTAACAATTCTTTATGAAGTGGTCTTGGCAAGGCATTTAACCACTGCAGCTACAGTGGCGACAGTGGTTGCACTGGGAAGATGTGTGATGTGAACATGTTTAATACTTGCATTCCTTGTTCTTTATGTTACTTATCTGTTATATTAATCTTTACTTTGAGGAGAGTTTGACTTGTAGTGGCATTATGAAGTAATGTTTTATTTGTAGGTCCCTGTTTTGTTTGTAATTAATGTTACGCTATTATCCAGTATGAGGACATACATGGGACGTGATACAGATTTGTTCAGGGTTCGGTTTCACATAATCCTGTGATCTCAGGCCAGGTTGTTATTCTGTTATTCTGTTTCTCCATGTTGTATTTTTTCTTCTGCTGCGTCTGTCTGTTCTGTACATAAGGCACCTTTTGTATGCCTGTCTTTCTTGGAAGAAAGTATTAGGATAGAGTGTTATATAGGATGGCAGGTAAAGCAAGTCATCTGTTAAAGTCAGGTCTGGCAGTTCAACCCCCCGGCTCCTCTTGTCCACATGTTGACATGGCCTAGAGCAAGACATTGAATTCTCAAATGCTCCCAATGGCTGAGCCAGTGGCTTGCATGGTAGCTGACTGCAGACAGTGTTAAAGTGATATATAAATGCAGTCCATCCATACGTGTGTATACAGATAGCAATCTTCATGTAATGCTGTTGCTTTTGCTTGAATACCAATCAAGGCAATGACACAGAGCATCAAATACTTTAACAGCATCAATCAGTGCTCGCAACACAACCTATAGCCTCCCTTGGGACCATGCTCCATCTACAAACATCAGCCTGCAGCGCCTTTAAACAGCAGTTATTTACCATACAACTCTCACTGCTAAAATGGGTCAAAAAATTTCAATTGTTCTGTGAGTGAAGTTGAAGTAAAATTGATTATTAAGATGTGGTGAAAACAAGGCCATCGCACCGGATATCCTGCTGTATTACCGGACAAGGGAGGAGCTGTGACCTGATTAGAAACAATGCATTGAACGGCTGACAGTGAACGTGCACTGACTTCCAGAATAACTCAAGGTTGAAAACAACTTCATGTGGCCTTCTTTTAAAAACTTCCATGCATCTCATCAAGGAGAAGTAGGGCAGAAAATCACTAAACAACAGCCACAAAGCAGGGAAAAAAACCTCACTGCCGGCTGCGTTAGTTTGCTCATGTAATGTCAAGTTTTAATACCTTTCAGTGGCCCTCGCAGATGTTGATAAGAGAAAAAAAGGCCAAACATACCCCTCAGTTTATTTGCTTGTTTGTTTGTAATGATAGGTGTTGAGGAAAACCCAAAGGCAAGGTAGTCAGGCATTACACCTGGATCCAGTTTAAACCCTGCAGTGTGTTTCTGCCTGATTCCTCATGTTGTTATTTAGCTTTGCCGTTATTACTTTTCTTCCCAACAGATGGATCCAAAATGCAACTGAAGAGCCATGGGAGGGGAGCAGGAGAGAAAAGGGAGAAGGGGGGATAAAGGGAGGAAGAGAGGCAATGTGAGGTGATGAGGAATGAGAAAATGGAAAAAGAGGAGAGGCAAGAGTACGTAGCGTTAAAGAAAGAAAGACTAAGGAGACAGGGGAGGAGAGGACAATAGATCCACCTGGAGGAAACTCAGGCAGAAAGGCGAGAAAAGGGCTCAGCTTTGTTTATAACACCCTCCAACTATTATTAGTGGGGGCTTCACCTGCTTCAGGTATGATTTAATATGCACCAGTGAGTTGTATTGCTACCTGAGGGTTTGTGCGTGCTTATGTACAAACAACTCCATGTTGAAATGGGTTAGAAGACCTTGCAAGTACTGTGTGTGTGTGTGTGTGTGTGTGTGTGTGTGTGTGTGTAAGCATGACTTTCCTCCTTAGGTCCATGCTCACCATGTGCTCATGGATGTTAGTGTATATTTATAAGAGTGTGTGTGTCTGTTTTTGAGTAGTGGAGGCACTTGGATTCTGACGTCTGACGTCTGACTTGAAGTCTGACAAAGTGCAACATTTTTTAAATGAAACAAATCTAATTGAACTCAGTGGCATTCCCCCATTCCATTCAAACATGTTTTGGTTCTTGACACAACATTTGAATGTTTGAGCTTCACAGAGTGAGATGATGGTTGTGCAGAGAAACTAAAGGACTACACCATGTGGGGGACATTTCTCTGTGCTCTCATGGATGTGTAAGCACGATTTCATGACATCGCAGAGTTTGGAGGCCAATCAGGATCCAAAATGCAACTCACACTTGTGTGATGTGGTAACCTGAAGCCCCTAGCTCACATACATGACGAATTTTGTATCCAGCAGTCAAACTTTTGAAATGAATAAAATTTGCAAGTTTATAGCCTCTGGATTTTCCACTGAGGAGGAAGGCATAGATTGAATTTTAAGGATTTTTTAAACCAGGTGATAAAAAATATATATCAGGCACAATTACATACACACTTCGCCACATGTTTAAATACTAATACTATCCAACCATGGCTATAACCAGTATTTTTTACATAACACACAAGGACTCTTCCAGCAAACAGCAGACGTTTGTTTGGTGTGTGTATGCTTGTGTTTTTTGCTGCTGTCAGACCTATCAGATTTAAGAATCTCTTCACTGTCACCGTGGTAAGTAAAATTGATGAAACTGCCCTTTAATCAGCAGATCCAGGTCTAGACAGCAGCTAACCCCACTGCAGTATCGAGCAACAATAGTGCTTTGTAGCTGTTACAGTGGCCTGTTCTCCCAGTGGACAGGAGCAAGCTAAAGCAGGTGTCATTAAAGTATCATAGTAAGGTATCATAAAACGTGGAGGACAGGAAAACCTGATATCGAAAACTGGAAGGCTCTTTTTTTTCTCCATAGGCTTTCACTTCTGCTGATAAATCCATATTAAGCTGAAGATGAGTAAACAGAAATAAAAGATCACATTTAGCTGACCGTTTTCCTTCTCATGTTACTGGCTAAAAATCCTATTTGTTATGAAGGAGGAATTTTCCGTGCAGTGCAGCCTACTTTAACTTTAAGTCGAACAACAAAATGAAGCATCTGATGTTGCTTCAGAGAGCTAAGAAATATGTATCATCACGGAGCGCCTTCATTGACAGTCAGAGCGAGGAAAGAGAGCTTAAGAGTGTGTGTGTGTGTGTGTGTGTGTGTGTGTGTGTGTTTAGGTAACTATATATGTGTTTGATCCCTCTAAAAGAAATCTCACTGTGTATCATGGGATTGAAAGGGGATTGTTCAAAATAAGAATATAAAAACAAAATACATGAAACAAAAGATGGAGAGGAGTAACATTTTAGTGTATCCAGAGGTGCCATGCTCAAAGTGTGACTTTACACAGTATGGGTGTTTGTCACCAAACTGGATGGACCTGTAAGCATTGATATTCAGTCTTCTGTACCAAGTCTTACCATTTCAGATGTTTTAAAATCAGAATGAGTGCATTTTCTCTGTTATAATATCCTGTGTTTTTTTATAATGTTGATAACCATGGGGTCCTAAGACTGCTGCCAGAATCAGTTAAAAATCCTTGTTAAGTAGCCTATTACCAGCTCCCAGGAAAAAAAAAAACAGAAGAGAGAACTAAAAATCTTACTTTGAAATCAGTGAGCAGAGCGTTGCTTCATGTAACATGTGTGAGCTGCATGGCTCACGGTTCATGTCACCTCATGTTGCTTTCCAAAAGCAGTTTCGTTAATTATAAGTCTATATCAGATCTGTTTCATTCCACCACACACACAACTCAAACTGAAGCTAATGAACATCACTAGTGAATAATATTATTTCTGTTCCCTATCTTTTCTCTCTCTTTCTCTCTCTTTCCTCCGACACAGAATCTCCCATTTCTCTTGTTTTTTGCTCTATTTCCTGTTTCTTTCATTTGCTAGGTTGTTCAGAAGCAGCATAAACAAAGCTTTGATCACCAGAAAAAAAGCGGGAGAAAGGTAATACATTCTGTGACTTTTTTTTAATGGTTCTGGCTACCTGTCTGTCTGCTTCTCCACTGTCTATTATTACTTGTCTATCAGTCTGCTTGATGAAGTGTTTGCCAGGCTTCCTGTACCTCTGTCTGTCGTCTTACTGATCACTCGCCTACCTGCTTTACTTGCCTGCTTCGCTTCGCTTTCCTCAAGCAGTGGCAGACATCACAGGAGCCAGCGCTGACAGCAGTGAAACAATGGGTCACCTCGCATGACAATTAAAGATTCAGCGTTGTCACAATTGGCTTCTGAACTATTGTCCTACAAAGAAAGTGAGACAACAGACAGGGTCTGCAGAATGTGAGAAACAGACAGATCTATATAACTGTCTGCCTCTTTTATTCAGGTATATTTTTTGCCCCTTTTTGCCTTAATTCATTTAGTCCAAAAAGTATGTGTCCTTTGTTTTCAGTTCATGTCTTTGCTTTCTGCTGTAGAGCAGATGCAGATTGCAACACAAGGGTTATCATTTCAGTATAACTAAAGGTGAAATAATCTTGTCATCAACGTCATTTTGTGAAAACAAACTGAATACTGAATACTGAATGTTGTTGTGAATGCTGTTCATATCATCAACCACAAGGTAATTATGACTTTGTTTGTTTGAAAGCTCTGACTTATTCATCTTGGTGGGAAATGCAGCTGTGCTTTAAAGGAGGTAAAGATGGATGCCAAGATTCTCTGTTCAAACGGCAAAACATGATTTTGATGTTGAGCCTGAAAGGTCACTCTTGTCCTCTGAAATTATAGTTTGACAAAAGGCAGTCATTAATGCAGCCACAGCTCAACAATGCATACTTATTTGTTCAGAGCACAGATTACACTTTCCATTAGTAACAGTGGCAATCACAATGTCAGGTTGACTGATGACAGGAATGTTTGCAAGCCACAGATGTAGGAATTTTCCCATTTCACATGACAGGAATGCTTGCATGTCACACGATACAGCAGAAATACTGTGTCTTGTTGGGTTGTCAAATATAAACTTACTCCTTAATCAACCAGAACTAGTAGTCCTTCAAATAATTTTATACCTAATTAACCCCTAATACTTTTTGTTTTTTAATAAAAAATAGTGTGGGTGGCATGATGAAAGAATGCAAAGTAATTTAAAAATAATCCAAGATGAATTCTGCTATGACTTTTAAAAGCACTGCAATGCAACATTAATTAATTACAAGCAGTCTGTAACAAACGAGTGGAAACAGCAGCACAAATAGTAATCATCATTACTGAGGGTAAAATTAAAGAGGACAAGCCAGTAATTTTTTTTTTTTCTTCTTATGCAGATGCTCTTATTTTCCAGCGCTGGCTGTCCACCTCTTACTCTCCACTCTTATCCCACTGCTTCTTCTCCCCATCACATTCCACTGTTGTCTTTAGCTGCATGCTGAATGACAGGGAGCGCAACAGAGACCACAATGATTCACAGCATTGACAGAAAAACACCAACTCAAATTCTAATATAAAGATGTGCATGCATGCAAGCAAGAGCACACATAAGAGCACAGTATGTAGAACACAGCAGGGTCCATAAGTCTGAGACTGAGACGATTACCAATTGACTTTTGGACCTCACTGTATGTGCTATATCAGTTTAAATGTGCATACACATGCATTCAAAAACACACAAATCAGTGAGTGATGGGTGGTTGTTGCTTTCTGTCTGTTGTCTGACTGACAGTTAGTTTGGCACCATGAGGATTGATGACTAATCAGCATGACACTGGCTAATCAAACACACACTTTCACACCCTTGTATGCACGCACAAAACTCATATTTCGAATAACACACATAGCGCAGGCTATAATTGTCGGTGATTGCATTTGGATACCTGCCTACCTACCATGCTTCCACTGATTAGCACTGTGGCACATTGAGCTGGTGGATCCCTTGTTTCTTGAATTACCAAACTATCAAATCACTCAAGCATCTAGCTAACTAGTCGTTTCATCTACCAATCTTGTCTTAAGCATCTGTCTGTAATGATGTGACATCTGTCTCTAGCATATCTGCACGAGGTCAAAAAAATATCTCTGATATCTGCTTTGGAGAATGTTGCCCCCTTGCAATTTTCTGAAAACTGCTGTTGTTGTTTTCCACTCTAAATGACTGCTACTACAGTTTCTCTGTGCTTCACAACCCCAAGATCACCACAGACCACTGACAGTTCACTGCAGGAAAAAAAAATGTCAAAGGTGTCCTTGGGAGAAAAACAACTTTTTGTTCCTCTTATGAGTTGCTGTCATTTTGGAGGTTTCCACGGGGCAGCAGTTGTGACAATGTGGCACATTTTGGCCTTTTGTGTAAGGATAATATCATGCTGATTGTACGATAATGTAATAAAGGAGTTATCATCCCTAAGAGACAAACAAAACAAGAGAGAGAGAAAGAAACAAAGAGAGAGCAAGGGAGACCAGAAAAGGAGAGGAATTTTTCCTCCATCAAGATGCAAACTGCTCCTCTTCCTTTGGGAGCGCGAACAAGTGGGAGAGGTGAAGAGAGGAGGAGGAGGAGACGAATAAATGAGAAGAGGAGAAAATGAAATGGGAGGACAGGAGAAGATGGGCTGCGTTGTGTTGATCAAAGTGTGAATATTCACAGCACTCTCCTCTCTGAGATTAAATACTAATTACTCTCAACAGCTGCTCAATGAGCTCGCTAAGACTCATTACCACAATGTACTACATGTGTACCACTTTAGAAACACAGAGCTTCATTGCTAAACAAGACGTCCACCAAGAGGAAATAAAAGCAGCACCTTCTTGGGTACAATGATTCCTGCAGGAAAGTTAAAAACTTTATTATGGACCATTTGTTAAGACCTTCAGGAGAAAGACTGGGCTGTTTTATTGGCTAAACAATAAATGTTTATCTGTCGCATCTCCAGTGATTATTTAGCAGTTATTGAATGTGGTACAGTCGTGTCACTCCCATCTCAGTTCTACTTTGGATCAAATTGTTTCTTCAGTAATATGACTGACATAAAATGTTTTGATGAAAGCTCATACCAAAGCTGTGTGAGTTCATGAACACTGCATTATTTTAAACAACCATTAAAGCAGTAGTTTGACATTTTTGGAATTCACTGCCTCAGAGCCCCATTACAATGTGCAATTTTGGGCTGTCTGAGAGGCACAGTGACAGTCATGAGATAAACGCTGTAAAATCTGTGGTTCTGTCAATCCAGAGCAGTGATCCTAGCTCGCACTGTGAGACATGTCCATCTACAGCCGAATTGAAGCTTTGGAGACCAAAGACAGCCTGAGGCAAAATTCAGAGAGTGACAGAAATTTAAGACCAAGTTCTCACAGTGTGACTGCTGCTGACAAAAGAGCCCCACAGACAGATGACATGAGCTAATGGCACACCTCAGCTCTCATATACTTTTCTCTACTGACATCATAGCACTAAGATTCACAAGGCATTCATCGCACATTCATCTGACATGCCTCAAATTGATATTGTAGAGTCTGACACAGACTGAGACCAAGATTTTATGAGACCCGTCTCGCACAGAGTAACACACAATAAACTTACTTACTCACACAGTCTAAAGGTGCCTTTAGATGAGCTGATCAACATAATTTCTTTGGGAAATTAACTTATGCCTTGTCATTACCGTTGTACTGGACTACAACACCATGATTAACCATGACCTCAATTCTAAAACATACACTTTATTAACATTAACACCTCTCTGACAGTGTAGAGTTTTTGGCAGAACAGTTTCACTGGGTTTCATTAGATTGTGCAGGTGTACCTGATAAAGTTGACTCAGAGTGTACATCACATACTCACAACAGGTCAGCTAATTTACTCTCACCTCAAATAGAGCAGGACTGTGTGTAATTTGCTCCTAAGGGTTGAAAAAGTTTCAATTTAACCTCCCGGCATTAGATTGTGTTGTAACTTTAGTCAGTAGTAAGATTGCATGGCTGAATGGTTGTAGAGTAGCTGTGTGTTTGTTGTGAATGTGTGTGTGTGTGTGTATGTGTATGGTTGTTATGTAAGGGGGGTGCTCTTGAAATGCCAGTGGGCAGGGAAGTTTTGTTCCAAAACAGAGTACAGGCTGGGAAATGAGCTATGAATTCCAAAAATTTCAGCGAGTACTTGGTGATGACTCATTGGTGCTGATCAACAACAAACTCCCACAGACATAGAGTGTTTCAGTATGGTCATTTTGTGCTACATGGCAGCACAAATCTTATTTATTGCCTTTTTTCAGAACACAAACCATCTCACAAATACAACATGGCCTCTCTTTTTCGAACTCCCTCCTCACCATAACTCTGCACAGTACCCTGATGTTGCAGAATCACCTTAATAACATATAAATAACAATAAAAGAGTGTGGCAGATGGTGGATGACCATGGCGCACAACTGGGTCAGCATGTTGGAGAGGGGACCAGACTGCACAGTTTTTACATGAGCAGAATGAGGCACAGTGCAGCTGAAACAGATGATTGTAGCTGAACTTGCACAATAAAGGCTGTAAGAGTGCAGTATAAAAACAAGGAGGGTAAAGCAAGCTGACAAAGCCCAGAAAGTTACCCAGAAGGAAAAAATATCATCTGTATTCAGCTGGTGACGGGTGTTCAGCTAAAACATGTTCCCCCAGTCTTTCACTTATTTTATTCAACTGAATTAGCTGCAGTTTATCCTGCTGTTGTGACCATGACTGTGACAAGTATCCTGAGTGCATAATGGGTGGAGAGAAAAGAGAAAATTGTGTATGCCTGTGTGTGTGTGTGTGTGTGTGTGTGTGTGTGTGTGTGTGTGTGTGTGTGTGTGTGTGTGTGTTAGGGAATCGGGGAGTGTTGCTTTTTGTTTGTTGTCTGTGTGACTGGCAGTCTGGCAGCATGAGTTGATGGCTAATCAGTGCGTCACTTCCTAATGGGCTAAAATGTACACATACACACACAGAAATGCACACGAGCACAGCAAGGAGTATAATTGTCTGTGATTGCATTTGGATACCCATCTACACTCATGCTGATTAGCGACATGGCGTTAACGGAGAAAGAACTGCAAAGCGAAGAAGAGAGGGAGAAACAGAGAGACGTGAGCAAGGGAGACTTATTAGTTCACACAGTTGTCTGCATATTGCTATTAATGAGAAATTTTAACCAATTAAAGTGAGTCAGAATCCACTAAACAGCAGCCCAATATATCTGCACATGATAAATTAACTGGAACACAGATTCCATATCACACTCAAGCTCCATCTAGACAGACAGACAGACAGATAGAAGTTTGGAGAGCTATTGTGACTGACTAGCACCGGTATGTTCTAAGCTAGCTGGCCTATTAACAGTTAACTTGCCATGAAACGATTTCTCATCAACTGCAGCACTCACTACCAAGTTTCCACTCTGCCTTGGAGACGTTAAACAACGTCAGTACAAGAACTGTTAATCTTGAGCTCAATGACATAGACTTCCATTGCCGAGCAGCAGCACACAAGCCCAAGACCACCATGGGCAATGTCAGGCATAAGTTGGATTGATTTAAAGCACTTTGCCAATGGACTTAGTGGAAATATGTTGTCTGGAGCGATGACTCACACTTTACTGCCTGGCAAGCTGATGGACCACTGGGTTTGACAGATGCCTGTCTGAAAGCACAGTGCCAACAGTCAAGTTTGGTACAAGAGGAACAGTGGACTCTGATTCCTTAGTTTCAGTGAGGAGAAGTCTTAATGCTACAGTATCCAGTGATTTACAATGATGTGTGTAAAGTGTGCTACAGTGTGTCAGTTACAGTGTGTTACTATGTCTCGATGAAAGACCCTTTCCCCATTTCAATGTGTCAATGTCCCCATGTACAAAGCGAGATCCATACAGAAATGGTCTCCTGAATTTTGCATAGAGGAGCCTGACCAGCCTGCAAGGCAAATGACATGAATGGCAGCAGATTCCTGCAGCCAGAGAGGCTGTTACACTGTCATATTAATGCCCATAGATTCAGACTGAGATGTTCAACAACCATATATGGGTGTGAGGTTTCTATGTCTGTGGTGTTGAGAGATACATAGATAGCTATTTTTATCTAATATTCCACTTCATATCACTTTACATCTTTCTGATGCATATTGCAGATTAATTCCAATATGCCAATGTTGGCAGAACTGTAATTTGTTTTAAGGCCACATTTCACAATTTCCACCCTCCAGATACTGTTGGTGGTTGCATCAACAATTGATTTTAGGCAATCAAGCATACAGACTTCCATATTCACCCAAATTAAAGCACCAAGCAAGTCCTTGGGGTTGATACTTGAATGTGAGAGGCATATTTGTTATTAGAATATATCATTGCGACTGAATTACAGCAAATTATTATTAATAAGCAGATCCTGCACATAGCATCTCTATGAAAAGATAAACAGTTTTCACTGCAGTCCCTCTCGGTTGATCACATGAAAAGACTGAGGATGTCTCGCTCTTTCTATATATGCAGATGGTAACAGAGGAGGAGACTGAATGGGTGAGAGGGAAGGAGGGCAGAGAGGAAGTAGGAGAAAATGGAAGCAGGAGACAGAAAGATGAGAGTGGGGAGGAGAGGAGGAAGGATAGTGGCGAAGATGAGCAGAAGGAGGGAGGGAGAGCAGAAAAAGGAGTGGGAAGAGGAGAGCAGAGAGGGAATGACAGCCTTAGCGCGTCTGTGTGAGTGACAGCCATGTATGAATATTGCATGTGTAATTAGGGAGCAGAGAAGATGGGGCTTAAATGGCTTGTTAACCGGGCCCCTAAATACTGGCAGAACGATGGAAAGGAACAGGGGAAAGGAAGCAGAGAAGGAGGGGGAGGCACCAGCATACTGACAGAAAGAGAGCCGCAGAGCGAGGGAGGGAAAAAGTTAGAGGCTGGTAAAGAGATAAGTTACTGTAAAGGGAGAGAAAAATTGCTTGATCATTTATTAGCTGATACAGCAAGACCTGGAGAGAGCAGCAGACAAAAGAATGGAGAAAATCAGGAAAAGCAGCCAACATGACAGAGAAACATTCAGGCTGTACAAACACTGACACTCAACACCGGAACACAGGTCAGGCCTGATCCAAACTATATCCATATTCAGTCTAATTGAGTTCAGGCAGTTTACCATTCTAATGCCACAAGTCTCAGGTCTGTGCATCAGTATGTATGTCTAATGCTACTTTAAATGAAACTGAGAGTCAGTGAGTGTGAACCTTGACTTGCATTGCGATGATTCTTAAGGCATTTTTTCAGACTTTTCAAACACAATTGCTTTCTACCACTGCTTAATGCTGCTGCCTGTGTTTATGCTCTCTTTATTTGGTTCTGTTTGAGTCATCCATATTCTGAATTGATTCTAACTTGTTTTTATTTTATTGATTTATTTACCTATTTATCTTTTATTACCAGCCAAGACAGGACTGGGAGACACCTAGTGGGAACTACCACAGAGACAGTTTTGAGTACTTAAGCAGGTGTTTATATGTCAGTGGACAGATTCTGTCAAAGCGATAGTGTCACTACCGTGCAAGATAAAGTCACAAAACTTTACAGGTGTGTTGTTGAGATCTTGATGAAGGCCTAGCTCAAAGATGGGTGTGGTCTGACCCATGAGTACTGAGCACTCATGTGATACTGTACTAATAAATGCTGAGTACTCATCAGTTGCAATGTCAACATGTTGAGTGTTGAAGTGCCAAGTAGTTTATTCTGACAATCTGACAAAACCCAGTGCACTCAAAACCACTAGTATGTTCCTGTAATAGTTTGTAGAGATTGGTTAACACTAAGACTTGAAATTTCCACATCAGCCAAGACACCATGTCATTAATTCTCACTAATTCTCACTAATTGTTGGCCGACAGTGAACAAAAACACTTATGGCATTCTACAAGACTGATCACTGCACTGAATCATGATTTTTATTGTTTGCAGCATTTTGGACAAGTTATTGGCAGTTAGGGATTTTTGTTTGCGGCATCTCAAACTTGTTTTTGGCAATATGGAGTTTTTCTCAGCACTGTCAACCAGTTTCTGGCGGTGCTGTAGCTGTGATTGGACAGAGTTGGACCATGCTAATCGAAAGTGGCTGCGTGCCCGTTTTGGCACAGTGTCACGTATCGACAGAGCAGCGGACACTTTCTCAACTCCAAATTCTTGCTGCAGGACATATTCTGGCAGAGAGAATTAGCTGCCTAAGCCAGACATACACGCACATGAGTACACAAAACACAGGCAGCATACAGACCCACGCTCACATGCACACACACACACACACACACTGTCACATGAACACTCATAAGTGCAAATCTCTGTGAGCAGAGAGGACAAATGAGACACAGACTTAGTGGGGGTGGGTGGTTTAGGTGTGAACATGTAAATGACAGGCGTATGGACAAGAATAACCAGCCAGCATGTTCTCTTTGCCACACTTCTATGAATAAAGGATGGACAAGCCTTTGTACACATGCAGACTGATTATGTCAAATTACATGTGAGAGATGATGTGCCTAATTTAGACCCTTTAGTTGCCTGAGTCAGTCTTAAACTATCACCCTTTCTCACTCGCACCTCTGGCTTCCTTTACTTTTTTCCCCTGTGGTTGTTTATTCATTCAGTGACTTGAATGTTTATGGATGTGACTCTAGGGAAACCTTCACTGTTATACTTTGTATGATCTATCTGCTGTGTTTCTGTTAACCACCGCACTGTAGTTACTGCTTTAAATGTCAGAGCATTTTTTAGCTGAACCAAAGCAATCTCCAGTGGCCTGTGTGGCAGTTGAAGTTATGTTTTAATTTCACCAAATGTCCCTTGAAGGTTTTCTAAGTTCACCTTAGTATATGCTACATTTACAGATAATAAGCCACTGTCATTATTATAAATGAGAAACTGATCAATCTACATAAGTGCCAGGCCAATCTATTCCACATCAAATACAATCAATAATTGTGTTTTCAGCACTTTCAATGGTAGGTTGCTACTGATGATTTACAGTGTATATCAAACCAGGGTTATCTTTATTACATTTATTTTGCTCAATTTATTTTTTTTGATTGATTGATTGTTTATCAATTTAGCATTTAAAATGTCAGTGCATGGTGACAACTTCCAATGTTACTAATATCCAAAGTGCCAATGCCAAAGTCATGGATATTTTTGTATTTCTTCTGATGAATGTTTTTGTAAATCTAAGTAATTTTATCTGCAAAGTCCAAGCAGCTTCTGGACTCATAGTGAACCCCTGAACACACATACACACACAAACTTACACTCACCCACTAACAAGATAAACAATGATACTGTACATTTCAACACCTGGCAGTGTCATTAACATTCACTGCAGACATTTTTTATTGATTATTCCTTCAGTATCTAATGATTAGACTAAGATAAACTCAGGATTAGGGCAACTAAGTCCATTTGGTTGCTTCCTGCACTGGCACTGAAGCATGTCGTTAAGCATGAATCACTCATTCACAGTTGTTGCGTAATTTACAAGAGGCTTGGCAGGTTATACAAGGGCACCCAAAGACAAATGACAAACAAACACAGGCTTTTCACTTAGGGCATTATATTAGTTTACATTAATTCACTGAAAATCCTCCTCAATCTTAATCAGAATCAGCTAACTCTAATCCTAACTGCAAACACTAACAATAAATTTCCTACAATTAACCTTCAAATTCAGCGATTTAACTTGGGGGACAGATTTTTGTCCCCATTTGGGTGTGAATCTCTAATTTCACAATCTAAACATATTTTGTCCCCACATAGATTAAGACAGTCTTAACATGAACAACAAATGGTTAACCTTGTGGAGACCAAATTTGTCTCCCAACTTGGGAGTTGAGTCCACAAAATGTGACTGTGGAAACAGACTTTTGTCCTCCATAATATGATGAATACACAGCACACACACAAACACACACTTCATCCTCCTGCCAGAAATCACATCTTTTGCACAGACTCTGTTGTGCACTGGCTCTCCCAGACCGTTTTTGCATTTTGCTTCATTGAGAGCTAATGAAGTGGTTTAAACGTGATCTTTCACGCTGAGGTACCCCTTCTTAGATGCACAGGCCTGACAAAATATGAAAATCATTCCAGATGACAAATACCTTTTACCATATTCGTTGTGCTGTCAAGACACACACTTGTCATTTCTTTTGCAAGACTCTCATCAGTCTGCTGTTGTGTGTCTCACAAAAGAAAATGGGGCATAAAAAGAGGGAGGGGTCACCTATATGCCAGAGCTTTTCACGCAGTGATTACATTTTTTCTACATGGCTTATAATGTGAGAGATTGTACTTTGATGCAAATTCCATTTGGTAAGTATAGGTTTGCATTCAGCCATCAATGAAGTGATGCTAAACGCTGACACTAAAATGATACTTGATCTGGTAATAATTATTTTTTTAAAAGAGACATTCAAAGATTATAGATACAGGGAAAACTTGCTTGCATTTTTATTGTAAATTACATCAATAAATCTTGTCTAAAGACAGGTTACACAATTATAATTTTTGTTTCTGTTTCTATATTTTTCTCTTTTCTAAGCATAAGTGACCAATCCACATTGTACCAATCCACAGCACTATTTCTGTTGTGATCCTTTCTTTTCATAATTTTATTTCAATCATTTATTGGGAACATGAGCTGCCACAAATGTCCGACAAGCGTTGTGGATGTTTGAGAACACCCTTTCCATTCACTGGAACAGGAAAGCGGTCTCAGACCAGGCTAGACCCCACTGTATGTGTACAAATTTTATGAATACATACCAATGAAAGATCCACTGACAACAACACAGAAGCTCACTGCACTGTTGTAACTTTTATGGTATCTGTGTCTATGTGTAATTCTTGACCAAACACTCCACTCAACAGATGGCAGTCGCTATTGCTCTGGCATAAACATACAACTTTGTGACAGATCTTCAATGTTGTGAGAGTTTTGTGGCATTTTGTGTATGAAATTAACCGCCTGGTCAAGTACAATGATAGTGTTGAGAGCTACATTGTGAACCTTGGAAAAACAAATTTCAGTATTGACAAATGCTTCTGACAAACTGTGGAAAAAACTAAATAAATATTATGATTCACTCATGAAGCTTTATTACGTTTCAAGCATCTGCAAAACATTCTCCTGTCTAACAAGTGTTTACATAACTTTAATGAATATAACTGGAGCCAGAAAGCTTGTATTATTTAAAATGGTGTAATGAACTGTGTTTTATGATACACCACATATACTACAACCTTAATATATGTCAGACTTGAAATGTGTGAGATAAGCATGAGAGAAAATTCTGACCAGACACCAAAAAGAACATCACTCAGACATCACTGAGATAAAACTGGCCCCGACTCAACAGCATCATTTCCTGTGAGTCTCAATCCAATCCAGCCTAGAAATGGCAGACTATGCCACAACCAATAAAAACTACTATATATAATTAATGACTGTAAATACATTTAATTGCTATTGCTTTTCTGCAATAGCAATTAAATATCAACTATAAATAATATCTTTTGAATTTATGAAAATTTCAAGTCCCAAAATCCCAGAAAAAATGCAAAGGGTATGACCTCAGTCTCCTTCAATAGCTACATACCTGAGAACAAGACAAAAGACATAATGTATTTTCAGCTTGATTCAATACCACATAACTTTGATTGATAGATTAAAATGCAGCTCTTGCAGGACTGTGATGGATAAGCTAAACTATGACGTGACATTTCCAGGTAAAATCCAAGATGCAGTAAAAGTTTTCGAGCCCTTTTCCAAGAAGGAAGGAAAGAGCAAGTGAGTGAGGACGAGCAAGATGAAAAGAAAGATGAGGAAAAGGGAGAGACAGAGGGAGGGGGGGATTCAGGTAAAGTACAGAGAGAAAGATACTGGAGTAGGGAAATGGAAAAGACAAACAGTCACAGGGAAAAAAGAGAAAGTTATATAAAAGTGCTTTAAGGAGCTTATCGCTCATATGATAATCATCATTCAATTTGATTGGTTGGCAGATAGAAGGTCAAGAAGGCAGCTACTTATAATTGTGCCTCCCAGCTCGGCCCAAATCTTTTCAGGTATTGGATATCGTGTGCATCTGTGTGTGTTTATGTGTTCTTGTATTTCTATCTTTGTGAGGACCAATTTGAATTGTAGACCTTGGGGGTAAGGACGTTTTTGGAAAGTGAGGATATTTGGGGTGTTTGGGTATCTGTGTGTTTAAGCCTTGGTTTTGGGTTGAGGTGAGTTTAAGGTTAGGTAAGGTTTGGGGTTAGGTAAGGTCTTCACAAGTATAGAAGTACAAACATGTTTGTGTGTGGGAGAGAGACGGTTAAAGATAGAGAAATGAGATTATGTCCAACTCCATACTAAGCTGTAGTTGACATTATCATGGATCAAATAAAGCATAGCTGTACATGAGGATTTTTTTAACAGCGTCTTCTCTCATCAGCTGCTGTTACGGCCCTAGTGTTAGGGGCCGTGTGTTTGCTTGTGTGAGTGTGTGTTGTGCTCTCTCTCTCTCTCTCTCTCTCTCTCTCTCTCTCTCTCTCTCTCTCTCCCTCCCTCTCCCTCTCTTTTTTCTTTCTTTCCAGGTGATCGTCTTTCCCTGAGTCCATATCCGCTCCTGATTAGGAGCGGAAGTCATAAAAGAGAGAGAGAGGCACCAGTCGTGGCCAGTGGGCCTCTGTATGCCGGTCGGGCGTGTGTGTGGGAGCAGTGGCTTCCAGTGGACTCCATTCTGGAGTGTGAAATTTGGATTTATCTATGCTGCGTTGCACTCGTGTGTGGTGGTTATAGTTTATCCTGGTCCCTTGGTTGTTTTGTCTTTTGTTTGAGCACCAGTGTCTTTTGTTAGTGAATAAACCTTTTTTTTCTTGACTATACAGTGTCTCCGACCTTGTTTGCTCTCCATTCCCCCCCGGGACATTATTTCTTTATTTGTTGCTTCCCCCCCAACCCTAGATTATTCCTCGGGGAGCGTAACGGCTGCCCATTTCTGTAACAAAACTACATTTTTGTGTGATCTTTAGAGCAATACTTCAGCTAAACCTCCTGCCAAATGTCAACACATTTTCTTTTAAAACTGATATTTCTGTCTTTTTAAGTTTTTCTGGAACAGTCAGCATAATTCAATCTGCATTTTTGACTCTCTGGTAAAATCACAATCACAAAGTCCAGTATTGCTCCTGGTCGTCTCTGGGTTCATCTGATGACAAAAATCATTAAACACAGGAGGTCTCTCTATCACAATTGCCATTTCACAGTCTCTTTTTTGTTTTTTTGTTTGTTTTTTTAGATCTAAACATTCATGAATATCTCACTATTAATAATGTGCAATGAAAGGATGTATCAACACAGGTATGGCAGAGGTAAAACAAACATTGATAGGCTAAGTGGTGTTGGTTCCTTCAGTTAGTTTCTTTGTTACTGTGTATCAATATATTCTGCCCATTTGTGGCAATTCAAATTTATGTGTGTGGATTTTACAGGCCTATGTTGGCAACAGTTCCTGATGCAGCCTATGTTTTGGGACAAGGACAAAGTCCACAAAAAATAATAACAATAATAAACACTAATGGAAGAAATCTTATAAATGTCAAGTAAAGTAAGTCCAAAAGGTCTAACAAAATACATAATGCTGCTTTCTTTCTGGATTGAAATTACGTCATTCAATGTGTAGTTGTGCAGAGCTGAGAGTCCATCATCTGTTTATATTCACACTCATATGAAGGAATAAAGTCACTGTCTTGTGAAGTGTTACTGAGAAGAATAAGGTCAAGCAGCAGTTTCTTCAGCTTTGTTATTTTTCAGAATTGATTTTTATAATTAACCGAGGGGGTTGATAGTGTTATTTATGATGAACTGTTTCATATTGTTGCCTTTCTACACACTTGAAACCAGGTCCAGGATTGGTAAGAACTTTGTTTCCACTTTGTAAAGCTTCTCTCCAACATCTAGGGCTCTGACAGGGAAGATACAGAAAACACTAAAGTCACTTCATCTTATAAATGATTGTTGTTAAAAATAAAAAAAAAAATCAGCGAGAAGGAAATCAGTTCATCTTTAAAACAGTTTTCCTTGGCCTTATTTACAAAACTGAATGACGAGGTGCAGGTTATTACTTTTTCTGAGGTAGATATGATGTTTTGAAAGAGCAACTTTCAATTGAAAACCAGTTGTGGTATTACTCTTCCAAAAGTCACTCAACAGCATCCAAATTGTAATTTTTCCTTCATTTGACCAATGTGTTTCTGTTTCTTTTGCACAGTGATGAAAGACATTGAAAGACAAAAGTGAAGAATCTGTGATAAAACACAGTACAATAAAAATCCAGAGAGAAAGAAAATGATGTGCATCTCAAGGTTGTTATGAAAATCTCAACTTCAACACCAGAAAGAAACAAACAACACACAAAAAGAACAAGCAATCTTGTGCAATTAGGAACACAACCTGACAGAATGTGGTACACCAGTCTTCTTAGTCACCGCTTTCTGGCGGCTTCATTTTTATGTGAAAAACCTTTTGACTGTTACAAAAGCTTGATGCTGTTCTCAAGTCTCCAACAGTATTTAAAGGACTTGGAGAAGAAAATGGCACAAATAGCTCTCTCTCTCTCTCTCTCTCTCTCCTCTCTCTCTCTCTCTCTCTCTCTCTGTGTGTGTGTGTGTGTGTGTTTGGCTGGGAGAGGGAGAGACGCAGGTGGTGAGTTTCAGGCATGGAAAGCCTTTGGAGACTCTGTTCAAACCACCAGGGACCAAAAGAAGAACATTTTTATCTCAGTTCTTTCTATTTTTCTATCTCGTCACCACTCTTGCTTACTTTTTCTCATACTCCTCTCCTCCTCGCTCCATGTTCTTTTTTTTTTTTTTTACATTTTCTTGATGCACTGCTTCCCTCTCATCTTGCTTCTCTGTGAAAGTTGTGTACATGTAGCTCCATCTAGTGGTAAATTCTATGGATGGCAATTTTCAGTCACCTTCACATGGTGGTGTCTGTTACAGATCGTGATCATAGAAAGGTTACTTTTTGTTATGTTATTTTAAAAAATTCAGTAACTACTGACCCAGGACTTAATACTTTTAAAGTTAGGGAATGTATTAATAGTTGATAGAAAACACTCTTGTACTAGCCATGTGTCTCAGTAGGTCCCAATACAATAATATTTTTAAAGAATGGTTTTTAGAAAATGTGCTTCAGATTAATAACACTCTTCTGTCTGTGTGAAGCATGGAGTTAAAGACAGGAGGCATTTGGCATTGCTTAGCATAAAGACTGGAAGCAGCACAGATTAAACAGATAGATATAACATGTTAATTAGCAAGTTGTTGAGGTGCTGGTTGCAGACTGTGTTACCTTCAGACTAGCCGTTACCCCTTGTTTCTTAGTCTTTGTGCTAAAGCTAAGCCATCTGACTGCTGGCTGTGGCTTCATATTTACCCTGCAGGCATGAGAGTAGTATCAATATTCTCATCTAACTCTTGGCAAGAAGGTGAATAAGCGCATTTCCCAAAATGTCAGTAATGATTGTTTAAGTAGCACAATGTTTACAACAAGGCTGTAAGGCTTCTGTCTGTCTGGCTCTCTCCAAAGTTAAATAATACACCAACCAGCACATATTAATCTCATAGATGAATGTGTTGTATCTTGTTTGCTCATTCCAAACACAAACAGAAATGTTAAAATGACAATTTGTGATTTCGGGGGGGATACATTCGGTTAGTTATCTCCCCCTGCTTCTAGTCTTTATGCTAAGCTAAGCTAATAAAGTGACTAGGCATATTTACCAGTGTGTTGAACTATTCCCTTTAGTCACAGGCTGACTGTCCAACAATAGATCAATGAGGAACAAACTACAAAATACTACTACAAAACTCTATCAGAATAAGAGGTTCTGAGTTATTGATTATGTCGAAACACTGTGGATCTTCTTATGCAAAAGGAGAAAAGTAATTACACTGTCTGGATCAGCTATAGATGCAAAAAACAAAGTCAACAATTAATGTGGGCAATTAAAAGGTTAAGACCCAACTTAAGGTGACAAACAATCTATATGAGTAAAAACTGAACATTCTGCTGCTCCCTTTCAAGTCCCTCTCTCCTTCCTCCCCTCCCAACTTCCCTTTCTTCCACCACCCCACCCTTGTTTTCTCTTCTGCTCTCTCTCAGTTCCTCCACTTGTCCTTCTTCCTCTGCCTCCCTCCTGTGTTTTCGTTTCCTCCCCGCCCTGCCTCCCCCTCTTGTATTGTCAAGTTTTTTCTCCCTCCATCTCCTTTCTCCGCCGAGGGCAACCCGGCTGTGATGCTGTTTTAGATCCACTCGAGGGATGAAGTGTTGAAGCAGAACAGATTCTCCTGTTCCTGTATATGTGTGTGTGTGTGTGTGTGTGTGTGTGTGTGTGGAGGAGGGGGGGGGGGGCTGTGTGAGCGCTGTCACCCAAACACCTGAGGACATTCTTAGAGATTTTCTCAGTGTGTGTGTGTGTGTGTGTGTGTGTGTGTGTGTGTGTGTGTGTGTGTGTTAGTGGCAGCAAAGACAAGTGTCACCTGAATGCCCCAGGACTCTTCTAATGCCTTTATTCATCCAAGTGTGTGTGTGTGTGTGTGTGTGTGTGTGTGTGTCTGTCTGTCTGTCTGTCTGTATCAGGTGCTTGCCCATGGGTTTCACTAAGGGATATAAATGTTTGCCTTGCAGCAGCTGATCTGTGTACCGTATCTGGCTAGTTAGCTATTAAGGAAAATCTTGATGCCACAGCACACAGTGATATTTTAGACCAGTGGCTTCTAATACTTTCGGCTTGTGCCTGATCCAAACAAAGCAATGTCTGCTTGTGACCCCTTTTCAGACGTAGAATATGCCTATTGGACTGTGTTTACACCTGCTATTAAAGCATGATCTGTATCCAGACACCTTATCCGAGTAAGGAAAAACTCATGTTAATGCAAGGTATAAATACATCATGAATATATTCTATTATATAGAATATAATCTGATCTGCCTGGCCCCTTTTAGAGGTAGTCTGGTTGGTATTCTGTTCAGAATCTGTACCTATGCAACGTCATCATTCCCGCTCTGACCTGAACTATGACCACAAATATTACTGAGCACTCCAGACATTGGCTAAAATGATGAAAACTCTAACAAAGAGGGCTGTAAAGGTTACAGTGACTGGTAGAAATGGAAGATTCACGTCCCTGGAGCCATCCAGGAAAACAAGAAACTGGTGTTTTGGGGTGACAGTGCAGTCCAAGCAAAACTGGACAGTCTGAATAGGTCAATTTAGGACATTTTTGGACACCTACAGCACATGTGCTGCCATCTCAAATTATTCACACACAGGTTTTGCACTCCTGATTTTTTATCTAGTCAGTATCTAGTCTACATCAGTATTGGCATTGTGAGGATGTTAGCATGTTGATGTTACAGTACACCATCACATAGCTGCTAGTGTGGCTTTAGACCTGTCTTGTTTGAACACATTTTAGAGGCCCAAAAATGTAAAATTAATAAGAAAAAAGCAAACATTAGAGGCAAGTCTGAAAAACACAAACATCCTGTGACCCCACATCAGATCACCCTTGCAACCCCTTGAGAGGGTCTCAAACCCTGGCTAGGAACCACTGTTTTTGAGAATAGTGTACTTCCACCTTTGTGCCAACACTTTTGGGTGGACCATTTCCTGTTTCAACAGAACAATGCCCTGGTGCCGAAAATGAGGTCAATAAACAAATGGTTTTCCAGCTGGGTGTGGAAAACTGGACTGGCTTGCACAGATCCCTGACTTCAGATGTACATAACATCTTTGGGATGAAATAGGCATGCAATGAGGAGAGTGAGACATCCATACTATTTGGTCTGTTTTCAATCATGTAAAGAAAAATTAAAAAATCTGAATTGAAGCAATAAATTGAAATTAGAAGCTTAGTCCTAAAAATACATATAGGTGGCAAAATAAAAGAGCAATAAACAGTGTTACAATATACAGCCTAAAATATCATTAAACTGAATAAATACCCCTCTGATACAGTCTCAACAAAAATGTAACATCAGCTTTAATAACTAAACATTAATCCAAGGCTACTGTACTGCCTTGCACTTAACATATTAAAAGCGTTTATTATATTAAGTTCAGTTTGCTACCTTGTGTAACTGTAATCTGTGCAGCTAGTGGTTAATTGTAGTTTCGGTTGGTGGGTGTTGGTTAGGTTTCTGGTTTGTTGATTGACATGCCAAGAGATTGACTCAGTGTGAAGATGCTGCTTTCAAGGCCACATTGTAACCTCCAGAATCCCAGATTCAAATTCATTATCAAAATGTATGCTTCACATTTATAAATGAGAGGCAGAAATTGCGCTCAGAGTTGAGGAAAACAATCCATGATTATGATGTGCATTTCTGAGAACCTTAACCATTTCTGTGACATTTACTGTATGTGGATCGAGCTGCTTTTCAGTGACTGGTGATTGTGCAGTCAGATCTGGAATAAAAGTCACCTTTATGATGGTTATTTCAGTTTTTATTGAAAATGTTTCTGAGAGGTACGCATTCAACTTTATTATTATGTTATTTTGGAGACTGCAGTTTTTATATTGCATTTTAAGCACGAGTGTTTCTAGTATGTTGTTCACCACATTTATATCAGTGAGGATACCAAAAATACCTCTCTGTATAAATGCAATACAGTTCAACACCACCACAAATTACATCATCAAGAGGTGTGTTTCGTATAAAACAATAATATGGACTTACCACCATTCTGAAAGTACTTTGAGAGTTGTGCTTTTAGAAATACTATTATGAACAGAAGTGCAGCAGTATGTGGTCAGGTTATATTAGCTATAAAAACCTATACTGGTAGCGGTCAGATATTGTTTTACTGTTCATATTTAGACACATGCACAACTGGAATTTTTGTCCGTGTGTAATAGTGATATTTCCGATGGCACCTGAAGGCGGCATTGGTATTGTGGGAGAGGCTGGTTTGTTGACTGACTTCGGCTCCGCCGTAGCTGCCACTGGCAAACTAGCTAGCAACCTTGCCAGAGTTAAAGCCATTCAGTTTGACGAGATGTCAATAATGTAACTTTCGTCTTAGCTGTAGCCACATGTTCTGGCAGGAAAAGATGATCGCCTGTAGATGAATTCCGTGTCATCGGACCAATTATTTTGTAACTGAGCACGACGTGGTTTTAGCTAGTGTTAGCCTAAGTTACGAGATTGACAAGATAGACGGCTAAAGTTACAGCAGAGAGAGATGGGTAAAGCTAGGCTGACTAGAGGTGGCTTATGTAGCAGGTTAGCTAGCTGAGTGCGACATGGAAATAAGAATATTTCCAGATGGATTTCGACCATAAATAAACTCTTTATTTATTCGGGCAACTGTTTGAGCACTGATCTTACAGGACCGAGCTGCAGTCTCCGGCCGTAGCTGTCAAATTCTCGCTCGTCCTGGCTACTGCGCTGGCCTAAGAGGCTAGCAGCAAGCTAGCTTGCTAGCCGCACGTCTGGCTCATCTACCAAAGTAAGTGTTTACACTCATTAATGATCCGTCGACAGCTTTATCCGGTATATTTTCCCACCGTGTTCAAACTTAACTCTCTGACGTTAGTTGGCCAAGTTTGTTAAATACATTTGCATATTTTGCTTACATGGTAGTAAGCTTTAACTTGCATAAGTGGGTGTGTGGGGCTGCTAGCGCTAAGTTAATCTATTGAAGCTATAGCTAATGGTAGCAGGCAAGATAATGGCCTGGATGAGTTTGTGCTGCTGCTAAGTTTGTGACATTTGTCTGGATCTAATTGTCGAGCTAGAATTTTGCGACTTAACATAGCAACCTTTGGGTGAACAATGACAGACAACGTCCAGAATATATGACATTATTTCCTCTTGGTTTTGACACTCAGTTATGAAATTACATTTGTTTATTGTTCAGTTACAAAACTGATCAAGTAGGTCATGTGAAGATCTGAAATACCTATCAGATACTGAAAGTCAGAAGTATTGATATTGTGGAGCTTCATGGCGAATAATTATTTTAAAGTCCTGACTAATATGATGTAAGATATATTGTTAGCCATCCCTTGGTCAGTGTTTTGCAGAAGTTAACAGTGTGTCCTTTGGTCACGAATGTCGTAGTAGCCATATCCCCTTTTTCTCTCTCTATGGGAAATGTTATGACATCAAATTGAAAGCTCAATGCTTCAGTGTAGCGTGTATTTGCTGACTGACATATAATGGCTGAATTGACATAAAATTAACCCACAACAACCATGATGATCAACTAACGGCTTTTAACTATTTTTAGTTCCTCAAATGTAAGAATTTGCTCCTTCTCATTGTTTTATTTTCTTTATTATTATTATTATCTTTCATAAAAGCCTTGGGATCTGAAACATTTTGATGGTAATTTGTCACTATTTTCTAACTTTGAATTAAAGTGGATAAACCTTTCTGAACATAGATCATCAGAAAAGACTTGATGTCAAAATTAAAAGAAATCTACAAAGTGATCTGAATTAAGGTGCCTTTGGCAGCGATCATGACTACAGCTTTAAACAACAAATTTCTTTTTGTGATATTATGCCATAAAGATGGGACTGGTGAGGAACCTGGACAACAATTTTGTATCCAACAGAGTATCCCACCCCAGCTATAGAAACATGTATTTCTTTAGCATTGTCACAGTCCTTTGGTCCGTACTAATACTAGTACTAACTCTCACTTTTTGAGGACAGCCTACCCAATGCAGTTTGCAGCCATTTATTTTTATTTTTTTTTAAATATGATTGACTTTAGTGTATATTGTGTGTAGTGCTTTGGAATTTTTCCTCTATCCCTCCCTTGATTCACACATTTCAGTAACCTGAATTGTTTCAAATGTTTCTTTTTCTAAATTATGTAGATTGTGTTTTGACATGAAAAAGTATTTTTTTCTGTCAGTCACATTAAAAAAAAAACTATTTACATCCAATGTGAATCCTTTATATAAAACATGAAAAAAGGGACTGAATAGTTTTTACTTCAACACAGTTCATGACTTTCTTTGAACTGCTGGCATCTCTTCCTAATTATGATATCTCTAATCATCCAAACTAAGCTCGATTTCAGTTATTTAAGTGTACATTTTAAAGTAGAAAAAACATGTTGGGGAGTTCTGGTAATCATTAGAACCAGTTTGACATAGCTTGTGTATCCTAGGAAGAAATACACTGCCCTTAATTCAGCTCTCAGCTTGATATAACACTGTCTTATAAGGAAGGGGTTAGCTGAATAGCATCTGTTTGAAAGAGGGGATTTATACATTCAGTTTTGCCTCTGCCAAGTCCTAAATGTTTACATCTCCCAGTAAAGATTGTATGTAGACTCTTGCCCATTTAAACATAAGTAATAAATGAGAAAGTTATACATTTGAAACATGTATAACACAAAGCTAGTATTAAATAAATGCCTTGCAGCAGGACTAAAAATCTCAATGCCCCATTTGCAGTGAAACTTCTGACTGTGTTTGATAACTCTCTTTTGAATTAGATTTACAGATTTTATAACCATTTTCCAGACAATGGTTCCACTGTACTGCAGCTTTATGTAATGCTTGAATTTTGATAACAGTTGAGACCATGTTCCCTGATCATGATGTGAAATTCATCACACTCAACTAAGAAAAGGAGGTCATCCTTATTTCTGCTGACATTCTTGCATTTAACTGATTGAAGGTTGCGAGTTGTTGATGGCCTCCCTGCCAGCCATGGACACTGCGACAGACACATGCCCCGCGGTGCACCAAAACGGGAACGCTCATCGGGAATCTCCAGACACAAGACCAGTTGCTGCTGTTCTGAGGCTTCATTTCTACCACAGCAGCCAGGGAGCAGCTGACTGCAGCTTACTCAGCTACCCACCTGGGGACTATGTGGCTGAAGAGCTGTGTATAGATGCAGCCAAAGCATGCAGTGAGTATTCAAGCTCTGCAAGCCTGCATAAAGCACCCCCATTCATGTGTTTTGCTGTAACTCAGGGCATAGGTCCCAAGATAAGGTTATCAAGAGGACACAGTGAAACCTGTCTGCAAAAAAAATAAAAAATCGTTGGCTTGTTCAGTCATCTCCACGCTTTGTTTACAGTCTGTCTAACTTTCTTTACTCTGTTTAAGGATAAGCAAAAATAGCTTGTTTCTCCTCACTACCACCAGCTCACCTCTCTCACTCCCACCCCCCAGAGGTACAATTTAAGAGTCAATAAAAGTATGGTGCAACTAATACACAGAGCAGGGCCATGTGGTGCTGGCGAGGTTAGACTAACCTGCTTGTTGTTGGGATTGCATGTTATGTGTTTGATGATGAACCAAACACAACTGACAGTTTAGACGATCTTTATTGACCTTTTGTTCACCTGTGTTGGTACTAGAAACACATAGTTTTCAAATGTGAGTCCTGAGGCATGCTATGTAGCTGTCCCTGAATTAACACAATTTCTACAGAGGAACTGTGGGTTGTTTGTTCACTTATTTTATACAAATAAACAAAGGGATATATCTTGTGTCGTAGCATATAGTATAGACATGCTCTTTTAAAGAGCATGTTACATAATCAGATGTGGTGCTAGTTAAGCTGTTATAATGTGGTTTCTCATTCTTTGTCGTCTTCAGGTATATCACCTCTGTACTGTAGCCTTTTTGGTCTCTTCCGAGAGCGAGACCACTTGTGGTTTTCACCCAACCACATCTTCCAGCTCAACGAATCAGCTTCAGAGGATGTTTTTTTCAGAATAAGGTAGCATTGTTTTGCTTCTGAATTTTCTCCTTAGTATGCTTTCCAGATTACAATTTAAATAACCTTTTGATTTAATGCATTCTCTTTATTACTGTTTACTACAGATACTACTTCCCTGGCTGGTATAGTGGTGGTGCATCCCGGGCATATCGATATGGGGTGGCCAAGGGGTCAGAAAGCCCTGTGCTTGATGATTTTGTAATGTCATACCTCTTCTGTCAGGTAAGCACCTCAGCATACAGCCATATATCAGTTGAGTGCTTTATGTGTGGGTCAGTTTAAAAAAAGTATTCAAGAGCATTATGTATTTGTTTGTTCATACATTGCCTTGCCGTCGAGTACCCTTCTAGATTAGGCATCAGAAAACAAGCCACTCATGTCCTTGACGAGTTAGGTCACGTCTTTCAGTTAAGTTTTTTTAAAGCATTGCTCAGGGACGCTGATGAAGAGAGAGAAGTAACAAACTATAAAAATGGATGTGTTTGGTGAGAAGGATTTCAGTTAGTTGCTGTAAACAAAAGGACTGCCTATGCGAGCAGGTGGCACCAACAAGAGAGCCAGCACTTTTAGTGAGTGCAGTCATAGCCCTCATGTGAGAGGGAACTCAGTCTTTGGGAGCAATTTTGCAACTTACATGCAAAAATCCGCACCTCAGTGTGCGCACAACCAAGCAAAATTAAATCTCCACTCACAGTTTTGTTTGTGTGTTTGTGTTTGTGTGTGTATGTTCATTCTAAGAGTTTTTCTTTGCTGAAAGTTTGACATATCAGAGCTCAGAGCAGAGCCATTGTCCAAAAATGTCATTGTTTGCTGTTTCGTTTCTGTCCTTGTCTGAAACAATTAAGTCTGCTGCACAAAGTGAGAGAGGGTAAAGCCAGTAAGGTTTGATTGCTGACATGGCCAAGCTGAGAGCTGCTCAAGCCACTCAAGACTTTAGAAACTCCCAGGTTTCCTTTGTAGAATTTGAGAAGATGCTAATTTTTGGGAGGAATGCACACCACGTTAGCACAATATACACAATGATGATAAGGATCTTAAAAGAGGCCTTGCATTGTTATCTAGTCTTGAGGCCCTGTCTTTGGGGGGCCCTGTTAAAAAATGTTAAAAAAAACAAAAAATGTAAAAAAAAAATAGTCTGAAAGGACAAGGCAGGCAACACAGTATTCTGGTTACTGTCACCAAAAACCAAAACCAATGATGTGTTTGTCTGTTTCCCAATACTTTCTGACTTCCTGTCTGTAGCACTTAACCACAAGCCTAGTAGTTCCCACAGAAGATATGAATCTTTAAAAAGGAGACAGAAAAAATACATTTAAAAGAATATCATTTAAAAGAATTTTGGGGATTGTTTTCAATAATAATAATATTTATGTCACTATTGGGAATTCACTGAGAAAAAAAAACCTGCAGTGCCCAGGTTAATGGTAATAAAGAGAGACGTCATCCAGTGTAACAGCGCGGCTCATTAATTTGTTTCTCGACATCAATGCAGGTCTATGGACACAAAGGGCACAAAGGAATAAACTACCTCTTACTTTGGCTGCACAGACGTGTGTGTGTGTATGTATACATATACATACATATACATATAAAAACACGTACACACACATATAGATCATCATGTTTCATTACCAGTGTAGATTATTAGGGTGACATGAGTTCATGGGAAGGGGGGGGGTTAGTATGGGCCTGTTGTGCATTTTTCACCCCCAGGGCTACGCAGCGGGTTAATCTGGTCATGGATGCCACACTGGCTCACAGTACTACTACTTTATTAAAACCTTAGTGGTCACAAACTCTCAAAAGCGGAAACTTTCCATACCATGGTTAGGAGACGAAACTCGGGATTTAGGTTACAGTAAGTTCATGCATGAATGGAGTTCATTTTCAATTTTCCCATCTTTCTGTTGGCTGTTTGAGTTTTTCCCTTGTGTTTTTGGTCAATGGAAATCAGAGTTGTAATCACAGTTTAGTTTTTTCTTTTCCCCACATAGCACTCACAATCAAACATCTGTGTAGTACAGGAGGAATAGAGACATTTTCATATGTATCATCATAAACCTTAAATCTTTAAATAAACTACATAGAGAAGAGGTGTATAGTATAGGTGAATCCAGGTAACTTGAGCCAGTAATATGACTGGAGCTTAACTCTGGGTGAACTAAAGGATTATCTGGAATTATGCCTGTGGAAATCTGCCCCGGTGGCTCGGATAAAGCCTAAAAGGGAGAAGGGAAGCACCACTGCGGGGGTCATTTGAGAGTGTAGCACATTGTGTGTTTGCAGCCATTAAGCTATTACACATGCTCGCATTCACTCCGGACAGATGTTGTGTTATGCTCTGTGAAGGATATGTTGAATTCCGCACAGTCTAATCTGGAGCTGAGCCTGTGTGTTTGTGATAAAGAAAGGTTATTATGACTTGCAAGGGGAAGTGTGTCTCATCACATTGGCCAGTTGGCAGTTGGCTAATACAACAATATAAAGTAACTGGAAACTTGGGGAGTTGGGGACCACTGGTGCAGAATATCAGGGTTAAGTAATATAACAAGAAAAGGCAATCTTTTCTGTAATATTTTAAGGACATTGATTCGTAATACAACATTGTTATCAGCTGAGTTTGTGTTCACACTCAGGATGTGTGTCTCTTTAAAAAAAAAAAAAACAAGAAAGAGACAGAAAGAAATCTCTAATGTTATGATGTGGTTATGGTCTGTTTAGTGTTCACACTGACTTATTACAACAAAAAAAAGGGTGAGTGGTCATCGTGCGTCATGAGTGTTACGCAGACGTGCAGGGGAAAATGAAAACAAAACTCTGTTCCAGTGACTGACAGAAAGTCATGTCATATCAAACTGTTCTCTGAGCCATTGTTTATCTTTTCTTGCACATGAAGATGATGAAGACATAGTTGTATATGAGTGGATAACAAGAGGTAAATAGAATCAGAGGGTGGACAGGAGAGTGGTTAGGTGCTGGTCAGATATTTGTATACCATTTGAATTCCTCAGGTGTCAAATACATGCCATGTAGTTCTGTGGCCGGGCTGCTTTCTATTATTACAATAAACCATCTGCACTAGAGACATCTTTGTTTAGTTGTCGGGTCATGCTGTGGTTCAAACTTTAGTACATAACGTGATCACAGGGTACACATACTGTATCTAAGTACATGAAAACAAAACTTATGTAACTGCTCTGACAAACCTATATGGATTAAGTGTCATCAGATAGGTTCACTTATAGTTGTAACAGCCACTCTGTTACTTTCATCTCTCTGTGCAGTGGAGGAATGACTTTGTGAATGGCTTGGTGAAGATCCCCAACTCCCATGAGACCCAGGAAGAGTGCCTTGGTATGGCTGTGCTGGACATGACAAGGACAGCCAAAGAAAGACAGATGTCACCGCTGGACATCTACCACACTATAAGGTACAAGTGGAAATACAAGGGGTGATTTTGATCAGATGTGAAATGAGTACCTGCTAAGCACTTCAGTTCTACCAAAAACACAACTGCGTCTAATTGTGTCTTAACAAAAACAGCTGTACAAGAGTTTTGCCAAAATAAAATGGTCAGAAGTTGGAGTTAGGGTTAGAAGAAAACACCGTTTTTACTTCATTTATTATGAAGACATTCTGATTTTTCCAGAGATTCAACACTTGGCCCTATTGAGTAGTTTAATGATAGTTGAAACTTAATATTCTTTTAATTTAACAATGGAAAAGATAAGACAGGTGAGCAGCTTTTTTAATCAACCTAATAATCTATTTCCAGCTTCTTCTTGTTATGTGCTAATGTATTAGTGTTTTCAACAGGTTATTCATAATGGATTTAAGACATCTGTCTTGATGCTGATACAGAAATCTCCCGAATCTCTTCCAGCTACAAGTCCTTTTTGCCAAAGGACATGAGAGCTCAGATCCAGGACTGCAACTTCTTGACACGCAAGCGAATCCGCTTCCGCTTCAAGCGCTTCATCCAGCAGTTCAGTCAGTGTCGGACCACAGCGCGTGACCTCAAGCTCAAGTACCTCATCAGCATGGAGTCCCTGGAGAAGGCCTTCTACACAGAGACCTTCCAGGTCAGAGAACCATCCAGCGGACAGCTCATCATCCTGGTGGCAGCAGACACTGGCATCCAGTGGTGTCGAGAGAAATTGAAAGATTCTGACCAGGTTGGTGTTGTCATCACATTTTTTTCTGCTGATTTAATTAACATGTTGAACTTACAAAACTGACCAGATAAATGACTGCGGCACAAGAAATGACTACTTCCTAGATCAGTAACATAAAAGAAACTAATACACAGACGCCAGTGTTGTTGAAATAACACCCTAAAAAACCTGTTAGACAAGGACATGAAAAACTGAATCACTCCCAAAGCTTAAGCAGTGTTGAATTCTGTGGCTTGGAGGCACAAGCTTTATCTTTCTATATTTCTGCCTACACAGAAAAAACTTGTTTTAAGATGTATTATTGGTATTCATTTAAAGATATGGAGTTATGTTTTTGTCATGCTGTTTGGCCAGGAGCTCCAGACCTTGTGTGACTTCCCTGATGTGACAGACATCAGCATCAAACAGGCCAGCAAGGAGGGCGCAGCAGAGAGCCGGGTGGTCACCATCAACAAGCAAGATGGCAAGAATCTGGTAATTTCACTTTGTAAACCTCTGTTCATCTTCCGTTGAAAATATAATATGGTGTCAAATTCCAGGTCTGACAGACTCCTGCTCTGCTGTGCTTTTTTCATATATTTCAGGAGCTGGAGTTCCCCACTTTATCTGAGGCGCTCTCCTTTGTGTCCCTCATTGACGGCTACTATCGACTAACAACAGACGCACATCACTACCTTTGTAAAGAAGTGGCACCTCCAAGGCTTGTGGAGGCCATCTCCTCTCATTGCCATGGCCCAATTTCGTAAGTGAAGAACAACAACAGCTTGATTTATGTTTAATAAGGGCTGTTGCTTCTTTCAAAAGTCAAGTTTGAATGAAAAAGAACACACATAACGCATAAACATTTGAATAAATTTGAATGCAACCCACATAGCCTAATCCCAAACTTTGCTATTAAAATGACATGTTATGCTTATCTGTGACACCTCCACTGTCTCACTGAAGTGTCAAACTAACAGATGACTCCTCAGGTTTGTGGCCGTGTACCCTAATTTTTTAAAATTTCCAAAACTGATAAACCAACCGTCACACTGCAACTGATGATCTCTACATTTCTCACACTTCTACCTCTGCCACTTCCAGTGTTCCAGTGCATCACATAGTTTCTGCAGATTTGACAGCTGCACATTTATGCTGCCAGTCTCCTGTTGTACCACATCTAAAATGTGTTCTACTGGAATCAGATTCAGATATGCTCATGCACAATCACATTGGATTGGTATTAAGGGGCCCAAAGTGTGTCAAGAAAGCATTTCTACCATTATTACACCACCAGCAGCAGTCTGGACTGTTGACACAAGCCAGGTTGGGACCATGGATGGTGATGGTGCCTATACTACATATTGTACTTTTTTGTTGTTGTTGCAGAATGGAGTTTGCCATCCACCAGCTTCAGAAGTGTGGAAACAAGCAGGGCCTTTACATTTTGAGATGTAGCCCTAAAGACTTTAACAAGTATTTTCTGACTTTCCCTGTTGAGGTAAGTAACACTCTCCTGTGGAGGCTGAAACATTTCACCATCTTTCCCCTATTGTGTGCTGCCTAAATTTGTTACAATGGTACTTTCTACAGACTTAAATTTTAGCAGAAGTCCTGTCCTGTGTTTGTGCCTCTTGTTTCACTCTTGAGGTGTAGGCCTGAGTATCATTGGAAATATGGTGATACTGGTACCAATACAGTCTGGATTTCTGTACTTAACTATAAAGCCATATTTTACTCAGACTGACTTTTCAGATGCATCAGTGTTAAATATAATATTTATTGTGTGACTTTTTACTTTTAGTTTTACTAAATATGATTAAATCGGACAAAATAGTGATAACACAGCCTCCTTATTTCAGTAAGACCACTACACTGGCATAGAGGAGCTGCTGTCTGCATTCAGCCTTTGTGCCACATACCAGACAGAATACTGTGTAGCATTTTACAATGTGGCATTACATTACTGTACAGTGGGACAGTCCTGTCTCAGAAGACTATAAACTACAGTGCAGTGTCTTTGCGTTTAATAATTGGTTTGTAATTCATCTCATCTCCTGTGACATAGCAGCATGTCTACAGCAGCACAACAGCTCTTGACAGTTTTAAATACTTTGTACTATAGACTAATTTTGGTTGTACAGGTTTAATACAATGTTGGACTGTAAAAGGATATATGTAGGTTAATGTATTGGTTTCTTGTTTTAATCCTCACTGTTTTCATTGTTGAATTGAAACCTGACCTGTTGTTCCTGCTCAGAGTGAGAGTTTTTGTATTGTTCAATGACGATTCACTGTCTGAAACTTATATTACACCCGTTTCCACTATCTTCCCTCCCCCTTTCCATGTCCCAGGTGTTTGACACTGTAGAATACAAGCACTGCCAGATAACCAGGTCTGCCAGTGGAGAACTTAACCTCAGTGGAACCAAAAGAAACTTCAGTAGCCTGCAAGAACTACTCAGCTGCTACCAAAAGGAAACTGTGCGCTCTGACAGTGTCATTTTCCAATTCAGCAAGTGCTGTCCACCTAAAGCCAAAGGTAAAACTAACAGAATCTGGCAGTGTATGTTTTTGAGAGATTAGTAGACAGTCCATGACCAGATGCATGCATGGAAAATGCTCACTATCCTAAGAGGGAAACCTTTCCATTTATTTAGTGATTTATAAGCATGCAGGCTATTTGTTTATACACTGGGCTTCTCTGTCAAATGTGCGTTTGGAGATATCCTACCAGTTTACAAGCATAGTAATTGAAGTGGGATTATCAGACCGGTGTCCGTGGGCCTCTAGCTCTATGGTTTTTAGATGCCGCAGGCTCCCATCCATGACTCATTTCTCAAGTTTCACTATCAGTTGGATTATTTATGTCTTATCACTTTCAACTTAGTTAACTGTAATTGGCAACTGGTTTAATGTTTTGTTTTCTTTCTACCATCAGAAAAGTCCTGCCTGCTTGTGTGCAGGAGCAACAAGGGCTCAGAAGTGCCTCTATCTCCATCACTACATCGACACAACATCAGTCAAATGGTGTTTCACAAGATCAGGAAAGAAGATCTGGAATTTGTAAGTTTTAGACTGAATCACTGTGTGGCAGTACTACTTTACTACTTCACTATACAGTGTCATCATTTTGCCCACAACTTAAGCTCTAAATTAAGTAAGATAATCACCTGTTAAGGGTGCAATAATGCCTGCAATAATGATCTTCCTGTCAGATGGAGAGTCTTGGTCAAGGGACATTTACGAAGATCTTCAAAGGGGTCCGCAAGGAGCTGGGAGACTATGGACTTGTGCACCAAACAGAAGTTGTCATGAAAGTGCTGGACCAGGCCCACAGGAATTACTCTGAGGTGTGTGTCTTTAAAGCTGTGTCTTGTTTGCAGGGACACTGGGCTCGGTGTTTACAGCCACTAATTGGTTGTTGGTGAAAGTACAAAAAGTAAACGATACTGAAGGTTAAAACTGCAGTGTATTAATCATGCTGCATTAGGCTGGAAGAGCTCTTTTAGGTGTTTTTGTATTATTAACAGGTTATCAGATCGACTTTATGTGCCATTCAAGACCACTTATTACGAACTAGGGGTGTGTGTACCCCAGGGGGTACTTCTGCATTTTGCCCAAAAAATTGTGGAGTAACTCAACTGATTTAAAAGAGGTCAAAATAGATCTTTGAAATGCTGGATGAATGGCTGAAATGTTTGTAACAGTATCCACTTTTATATATTGATAGTGTTAAGTAACATCAATTTTAAGTCCGTTCAGATAAACACATTCGGAGCATAATGTTAGCTGTCAGTGAAGTGAATGAAGCTCATTTGGTCATGTGGCCTTATGTCAGACAAAAAAAGGTTGAGCGATGTTACATTTGCTGGTATTCAGTTTCAGGTGAGTCACAGCAGTGTAGCTTTTTTTACATTGACACATGAATAATTCAGTTTTCTGTCTTTATCTTGTCCTGCAGTCTTTCTTTGAAGCTGCCAGCATGATGAGTCAGTTGTCCCATAAGCACCTGATCCTTAACTACGGTGTGTGTGTCTGCGGAGAAGAGAGTAAGTCTGCTGTAGAGAGACACACTGTACAACCTCTCTCAACTTGTCCTCAGTTGTCTGCACAGTGTCTCTTAATTTGACAGACATTATTAGGTTGTGTCATTATGTTCTAATGATGTCCAGGGTCTACCATGATCTGCTGTAAGCTTGACCAGCCTCTTTGAGCCAGAGGCATGGTGGGCTATTCTTAGGAGGATTACTATACCCTGCCCCAGAAACTCACCTGCCACACTTTCTCTTCACCTCATAAGACTTGTGCTGCTCCATCATGGCATACTGTAGGACATCTGTCCTGCACATGTGTATATTGCTCAGTTGCACTGATAAATAGGACAGACTGATATTATATTAGGGGAAATCTCAAAACTTTTCTCTGTTCACTTTTGGTAATTCCTGTGTAAATGTTTGTGTAATTATTATTATGTCCATACTACTGTAGCTGTCAGTGTACTAGTCACTTGTATTAGACCTGTAGAAATATACTCAATGCAATGCAACATCAAGATATTTACAGTTTAACTAAACTAGAATTTAAGAGAACATTTTATTTGGAATTGGACATTTTAAACCTGTCTAAAACCTCAAGAGTAAACACCCTACTGTTTCTATTACAGTAAGAAAGCCATTTTAGAGGGCTCAAATGTGCCATGCTTGGCCAAAAAGAGACTATTTTAAAAACAATTTGAATATAATCAATTGAGTACCACAGCATTTTCTACCTTTTTGGTTCTTCTTAATTGAAATAATGAAAAAAACTGCCATGATTTTGCTGGGAATTTACTGACCCTTAAGTCACTAACTTGCTCAGAAATGGACCAGGCATGGTGAGGAAGGGTGTGTAGGGTATATCAAATAAATAAACTGATGCCTATCAGTGGCAGATCATCTAAAAGTGAACTACATCTATGTCCGTTTTTCAAGAGTCATCGAGAGAGACATTTAATTCCAGCTCTCTCCTCGCTAGTGGCTTTGGTTAACACCATTTGCAAATTGGATCATAAGGGTAATAACATTATGTAGGATGAGACGACATTGATATGATAAGATATAAATGAGAAAAAAATGCTTTCTTTCAGACATCATGGTGCAGGAATATGTGAAGTTTGGCTCACTGGACATCTACTTAAAGAAGAACAAGAACTCTATAAACATCCTGTGGAAGCTTGAAGTGGCGAAGCAACTGGCCTGGGCCATGAACTTCCTGGTATGAATGTACCAGCCATTCACAAAGTATTGAGAGTGAAAAATGTGTGATTGGGTACACAAATTGTCACAAAAACTAAAATAAACTGTAAAAGAAAACATTTTTACTGTTTGATTGTTTTCTCAGTGTTAATAGGAGACTGATAAATCTCTTCTTTTCTGTATCTGCAGGAAGAAAAGCATCTTGTCCATGGAAACGTGTGCGCTAAAAATGTTCTTCTGATCAGAGAGGAGGATCGGAGGGCAGGGAACCCCCCCTTCATCAAACTGAGTGATCCAGGCATCAGCATCACTGTCCTCCCCAAAGAAAGTGAGTTTATATCCATTGTCAGGTTAACTGTAATACACCTCTACAGTCAACAGAGGGCGGCAGGTACTTATTTAGCAAGGTTGCAATGAGAGATGAGATACCATCTCAAATCCACATTGCATTGGATTGCCTCCCTGTGTGTGGTGAGTTAAATGTTTTTTGATTGTTTGTAATCAGTCCTGATTGAGAGGATCCCCTGGGTGCCCCCGGAGTGTATCGAGGACCCTGCCAACCTGAGCCTGGCGTCAGACAAGTGGAGCTTTGGCACCACACTATGGGAGATCTGCAGTGGTGGGGAGAAACCTTTAGCAACACTGGACAACTCTAAGGTAGGGCTGGGTGCTTTGACCTACAATACACTGTGTACCTCGTACCAACATGTATTACGCGAGTTAGGACAGACATGGAATGTAAACTCGCTGTGCAGAGGTATACAACCACAAGACAGCAATTCTAGTTTATAATTGCTGATACAGTTTGATGTATTTTAATATTGTATCTCCACAGCTTTTATGACTGTATGACCATTCACAATGATGTAATCGTGGCTATACAGCATGCAAACGGTCACTTATGTTTAATTTCATCGTTATTTTTCAAAACAACTGAAGTAAGCCAGCTGCTGAATTCAGGTCCACATGTTTTCAGACATTGTCAGTATTAACATAAGTGCCTTTACAATTTGCTTGAGGCCTCTTTGTTAAGCATGAACTGCAGATTGTTCAGTCCTGGTTGGAAATGATACCATGTGAATTTGTATAGTTGAAATATGTTGTCCTTATATGACTCAGCTCTTATGCTGCATTCTTCTTATCTTCAGTTTACTGTGTTGCAAAATAAAATCCAAAATGTGCCCTTTTCCCCACATGGAATATCCAGAAAGACGCATTAGTTTCAACATGATTTTTGTATTTGGATGGTTTATATCATAAGCAGAATCTGCACATACAGAGGCTGTGTTTGAAATGTCTCACAGAAAACCCTGTTCTACGAGGACCACCACCAGCTTCCTGCGCCAAAGTGGACTGAACTGGCTAATCTGATCACCAGCTGCATGGACTACGAGCCCACATACAGGCCGACATTTCGCGCCATCATCCGTGACCTCCACAGCCTCTTCACACCAGGTTGGTGTATTCCCCTTCACCAACTGACCAGCCAAAATTTCCCTAATGGTGTCACAACAGGGAATTTAGGTCACACTTGTGTTGAATGTCAGATGTCCTCACGCATGCCTCCTCTGAGCACACACACATTTCCTCAGAAACATGTCCATGGGAAGGGAGTCTGGGCTCCTGTTTTATGAGGTCATCGTATCATCAGCTGATACTGGGAATGAGGCAAAGAATAGAGTAGGGATAGTGTAAAAGGAATTCCTCCGCATTCTGGAAATGTTTTGCCCTGGAGGGCAGATAACACAGACATCAGAAACAGGGAAGCAAATAAAAGACAAAGACATCTGGGTCAAACTCCGCCCATCTGAAAATGTTCAGACACGCACAGAAGTGGCTTTGATAATTTAAGTAGATGTTGAACTTATTTCTGAGCCGTTCCATTAAGTCTTAAATGTGTGTGTTATTTGTCTTTTGTGTCCCCAGACTATGAGTTGATCGTGGACAGCGACATCCTGCCAAACAGGACAGTGGGCTCTGCCTGGACAACTGGAGGCTTCGAGAATCAGGAGCCAGCTCAGTTTGAAGAGAGACACCTCATATTCTTACAGCAGTTGGGCAAGGTATGAAGAAGTGTTGAAACTGTGCTTCTAATATTAAATCAACACGTTAATGAGCTTAGATTTGCAACCCCTTTTCCTCTTGCACTACCTTTTTGTTTGGCATAGTATGATGTAGCCTTATTAAACTATGATTGTGGAAGAACTGAGAATTTGTCACTCTTAATTGAGGTTTTCAACAAAAAGCACTGTTGAGAAAAAATGTTTTTACTATGCTCTGTACCTCGCTGTGTGCACATTCACAAAGTAAGAGAAAAAATATATCGTAAAATATAAGTCGGACAGCTCACTGAAGGTGATCTTCTGTTCCAGGGAAACTTTGGCAGTGTGGAGATGTGCAGGTATGACCCACTTCAGGACAATACTGGAGAGGTCGTGGCTGTGAAGAAACTCCAGCACAGCACTGCAGAGCACATACGAGACTTTGAGCGAGAGATTGAGATCCTGAAATCTCTGCAGCATGAGAACATCGTCAAATACAAAGGCGTTTGCTACAGTGCAGGTACAACTGAAGGCTGTTTGAATAGCTTTTTTGATAGTTAATGCAAAAGCTGGTACACTCAATCATGACTAGTTTACTGTAAACTGGCCATGTCAGACTGAAACTACAGTATATTTGAACTGTGAACCAAATGAGTCAGAAACTTAGTCTGGCTCCTGCACTATAATGGCCTGGTATTTAAAAGATATTCTGTGAATTCATACATTATATCTAAATATGTATATCTAAATATGGTAAGATCCTCACCATGTATTTCTACAGTGTAAAGGGTTTGTGTGATTTGAATTGTAGTGATGAGCAAATTATGGCCTGTTAGGCTTTCAGGCTTTCTTTCTATTTGTGCCAAAAAGATTTGAAACCTCAAGGCTTCAATCAAAGCAAAAACAGTGACATTTGATGGCTTGTAAAACTAATAGCAGCCCTTAAAGCCCGGGGCAGCAGCATTACAAGACCTACATAATTTTAAGAGCTTAGTCTCCGGTGTCTGCTCCGACTTCCTCCCACAGGCCAAAGACATACAAGTTAGGTGAATTGGTAACTCTGAATTGCCTGTAGGTGTGAATGTGAGTGTGAATTGTTTGTCTACATATGTTGGCCCTGCGATGGACTGGCGATCTGTCCAGAGTATATCCTGGTTCTCGCCCAATGTCCGGTGGAATTGGTTTCATTGTATCCATCCACAAATAACAGTAAACAGTCTATATGAAACAAGATCATGTTGATGTTATATCGCTCACGTCAGCATCAACCTTAATATTGATAAATAAGGATAGTTATTATGCTAATCTCTCAGTCTTTAATGGCCTTTAAGTACATATAGAGATCATGATGTTTATTTTTGGCTCTCTTCAGGTCGTCGAAATCTCCGTCTCGTCATGGAATATCTGCCCTTCGGAAGTCTGCGAGATTACCTCACGAAAAACAAGGAAAGGATCGACCACAAGAAGCTTGTGCACTACACTTCTCAGATCTGCAAGGCACGTCCCATTGTCCAGTTTTGTGACATGCTTTCTGGAGCTGCTGACCACTGGAGTTACTGATGCTAAAACATGTTTCTGTTCTGTGTTGACAGGGTATGGAGTACCTGTCAAGTAAGCGCTATATCCACAGAGACCTGGCAACAAGAAATATCCTTGTGGAGAGTGAGCTGAGGGTGAAGATTGGAGATTTTGGCCTCACCAAAGTTCTGCCTCAGGACAAAGAGTACTACATGGTCAAAGAGCCAGGAGAGAGCCCCATATTCTGGTAAGGCTGCTGTTATGTTCTATGTATCTCTCTCTAATGGTTTTCTATGTACAGTCTTAAACTGTACATAGTGCTGATATGCTGTGTTTTTATTTAACATTTCCTGTTATTGCAAACCAATCATTTGTTTTTAGTGATTCTTGTTAAGAAGTTGTTGGTAATCCTAACCTGTTATTGCTTTGAAATCCAAACTGTGACACCTGACATAGTGTTAAAGTCGTCTTTTGAACTCACCTGTTTTGCAGGTATGCTCCTGAGTCGCTGACTGAGAGCAAGTTTTCTGTAGCATCGGATGTGTGGAGCTTTGGAGTCGTGCTTTATGAACTCTTCACCCACAGCGACAAGATCTGCAGCCCTCCTGCAGTAAGTGATAGCATACTCTCGCGCACATATGCACTGGCTTTTTCACTGACAGTGTGAAAGTGGTTAAATATTAAATGTGGTGTGCAGATTTAGAGTTCTAAAAGTCATTCACTGTGCAAGAATCCTTTTAATTGCAAAAAAGTAAGAAGTAGAGGAAATAACCCTGTTGGCCTGAATTATTGCTTTACACAGCAAACTACAGATGGAAGCTTATTTCTTATTTTCATTTCTCATAATACTGTATATTGTTTGCTCTCACTATCTTCAGAAGATCCTATTTTAATTTGAGAAAATAGCATAACTGCTATGACACAGAGGCTTAGGGGCTATTCCTTTGTATTTGTTGCTGTTGTTGTTGTTGTCATCCTCCTCTTTCCCCACATTGCCTCTCTGCCTCTCAACAAGTACTATCAATTAAAAGCAAAAAAGTGAGTATAATGGTATAGCTCTCTAGAGACATGAAGAAACATGAATGAACCTCTCCAATGGAACAAATAAATTGGTTGCGAGGAACAAACATGCCAACCTGTCAATGTCTCTCAGATAATTTTTGTATGTATGATGATGATGTATTTTACATTAGACTAGTGATTTATGCTCTGACTACCCTCCAGGGTAAGAGGCTTGTATGAGACATCATACTTCAGGGCCTGTACATAAATGTATACAAACAAGGCCCCTTCTTCTCTTCTGAATAGCTTGTTCTAAGTGTCTTAGTGTATGTTGTTGATAGTCTGAGCAGGATGTCTAGGCTCAAACAGCTGAATGAGCCAGAGGTCTAGTGCATGTCATGCTTAATTACATCTTTAACATACACACGCTAACATCTCATCTGCCATGTTGACAAGTTGTTTAGGTTTCTCCAGATACTTGGCTTTGTCTCAGTAATAACCGATTCATCACTCTTGTTGCTAAGGCATCTGCTTTCGTCTTTCTCCTCCTCAGGTTTTTATGTCTATGATGGGGAACGACAAGCAGGGACAGCTGATCGTCTATCACCTCATTGAACTCCTTAAATCAGGCAGCAGGCTGCCTCAACCTCTGGGCTGTCCCACAGAGGTAACAACACATGCTGCTGTTTTCTTTCTGAAGGAACCCATTCACACATACAAGTACTCTTTTATACTGCATGTATAAGTACTTAAATTCATTTACACACAAACACCTGTATGCCAGTGCATAACATATATACGCTCCCCTCCAAAAGTATTGGAACAGTGAGGCCAATTCCTTTATTTTTGCTGTAGACTGAAAACGTTTGAGTTTGACATCAGAGAAAAAATATGAGACCAGAGATCAACATTTCAGCTCTTCTTTCCAGGGGAGTGTATATATATCCAACTGTTTTTTCTGTTCTATCTTGAGTGTCTTTTATCCACTTGTTTGTTTAAGGTTGCAGTTAATGCTAAATATAACATAGAAGGATTCAACTGCAGCTCAACCTGTTTTGCCAATGTGAACAAGGTTCTGAACAACAGTAGTGCTGCATGAAGAGTCAGGTTCAGTCAGGTTTTCCTGCTCCTCTGCAGTATGTGCATGAATGCAGCATGAACTCTTTGCTAAAAACCAATGTTTTTTCTCCCCACCCTGTCAGATACATGAGGTCATGGAGGAGTGCTGGGACAGTGACCCCAGCTTACGTCCTTCTTTCAAGGAGCTCGCCCTGCGCATTGACTTGTTCAGGGACAGTAAGGAGTTTTAAAATCACCCAAAGTGCCCTGCTCCTCTTCAGCCGAGGCGCTCTTAACATTGTTGTCCTGTTTTGTGGCAAAGGGACAAAAGGCCAAAACAAGATCCTTCTGCTGAGTGCCGGAGCAGTTTGTGATTAGAAGAGTGGTGGTTCAATGGAGGCTTGGATGCGTTGAACTGTTAAAGGTGATGTTGCTGAAAAAGAGCAAACGTGATCAGTCAAACATCCTGGATAAAATTTTTAAAGAATTCAAGTGTTTGTGGAGACTGTGGGTAGACTATTGCCAGGCCTGAAGCTAGAGATGCTTGACTCAAACAAGGTCTCTGTGTAAGTGTGTATGTGCGTCTGTGTGTGAGTGTGTGTGTGTGTGTGAGAGAGAGAGAGAGAGAGAGAGAGAGAGGAGTGTGAGTTAGTGAGTGTGTGGGTGTTGTGTCCATACAAACAGCTAGCAGGGCTAGCTCTCTCACCACACCATTTCCCCCCCTCACCCTGAAGAGAAATGGACTAATAGAGTGTTTTTTATGTATTTGTGTATATATCTACAGTATTTTTGTGTACATATGTCCAGAAAAATTTTATAATTTTATAAAATGAAAATATAGTAAATACTATATTTTAACTGCCAGCAAGTTGTCAGTGTAAATGAAGTACATACAAAGGTGATTTAAAAATCTGTTATTGTTTTCATTGTGAGAGGTGGTGTGAAAATTAAAGAACAGTTAAATTCAGCAGCATTATCTGTTAAGCAAAATTCTTGTGGTCCATCACTTTGAAACTCCACAATATTCCCACAATATACTGTAATGCACAAACACCTACTGTATATTATGCCTAACAGAGGACATCCTGTAGCGTTCCTTATCTTTAACACTATGCATCTTTTTAATGCTGGCCTGTGGCCATTGATCCTGTAATATGCACTAACTAGACCTCATTATGTAACTGCTATAATAAGAGAGCTGTAACTGAGAAGGGCACTTGAAAGGGTTTCTACCAAGTGTCTTAACTTAACTTTTACAGAAAGGCTTCAAAGACCCTAAGGGTAAATTTGGATTATAGACCAATCAAAGAGCGCAGTTTTAACTTCTGTCCACAGCACTCATCTCCAAACAACTCTGGCTTGTCCAGAAGATGACTTTTGTGGTGAGTTGCAGTCAGTGAAATAGGAAGTACAGAAATTTACTGCAAAAAAAAAAAAAAAAAAAAAACTAGTTCAAAACCATTCACTCTGTTAAAAACAACAAAAATAGCTCCATTTTCAGATCCTCAGTTTGTCTTAGACTTAGCCTTCAAAAATTAACAAAATATGTCACACTTGAGCATACAACTTAAGATGGATATCGATTTCGACATTTATTTTGAAAACCGGATGTTGCTTGCGCTGCGGATTTGCCTTAGCTTCATGAAAGCCGAAGTCCTTTGACCGGTGGACATCGGGCTCTTTAATGACGGTAATATCTCACAGCTGGCCGAAGTAGTCTCAGCCTGTTGTGTGCGGCGATGCTTGTTTGATAAATATAAACAAAAGGTGAAATAATATCGCAAACCTCCAAGCTAACAGTAGCCCCTTTCTGTTGTTGCAATGCGATTACCATAAACTTCTGAATAAGAGCGCCCTGCGAATTTAAAGGCAGGAGGTATTGACAGCTTCACTGCACTCAGAGGAGTGGAACATGTCGAGGACACCAGGAGTGGGACCATAACGGGGGGGAAAAACGTGAGCTTCTAGAAATGTTTTAGAAATTCTTTCTTTGTAATTGTACATCTGTGGTAGCCATGTTTTTTTAAGGTGAAAAAACCGTAGTACGTTTAAAAGCCTTGGACAGTGTGCGGTGGTGGAGGAAGTCCTCCGATCATGTACTTTACTAAATGTGGTATATCACACTAAAAATATGGTAATATAAGTAAAGGTGCTGAATTAAAAATTCTAGTAAAAGTACATTAATGTACTAGTAGCAAAATGCGCTTCAAGTATCTCAAAGTAAAAGTACCTACTCTGCATGATGTATTGTTAAGTTGGATCCACCACTATCCTGAAAGAGGAAGTTTTTAATCTCATGTGTACAGGACATTTATTAGATTTTTTTCTTTAAAAAAAAAAAACTGCAAAGATGCAGCATTTGGGGCTGACTGGACTCAGTCGGTTCTTCAGCTGATGGGGTTACTATGCCGAAGGCAAGTTCACACAGACAATTAGTGTGAGGACAATATCGGATGCAGGTTTTTGATAGGTGTTAAGGGGTTGAACCTGAAGCGCAAACGTCTTTTGCTGAGTGAAGAAAACAAGGTGTGTAAATAGGAAAGGTATTAAAGGAGGAGGTGACACTGTGCATATATTTAGTACTGATATATACGTATGTGTCCGTGAAGTATTGAGTTTTGGCCTTGATGCCTTCTCCAATAAAAAGACAGCAATACTCAAGTAGTGCGCAAGTATTTTGAAATTGTACTGGACTTGAGTATATGTACTGAGCTCCTTTTACACCACTGCCAATTTGTACATTATTTTCCTGCTCTTGAAGCTGCTAGTTCATGTATCTATGTGTATTTTGCATGTTCATTTCCATGAGCTCTGACTGCCACTGAGCGTTATCAGCTTACTTCATGACAACCTTTCAGCACAGGCAGGAGAACTGCCTGTGGAATAGCTGATGAAGATGAAGTCAAGGAGAGCCGGACCTCCTGATGGGGGGTATGGCTGGGTGGTGGTCATATCAGCCTTTTTCATCATGGGCCTTACTGCCGCTGTCCTCAAGAACTTCGGCATCTTCTTCTTGGACATCCAGAGACACTTCGGAGTCCTGGCCAGCACCACCTCCTGGATCACCTCCACTACCATTGCCATGTTTCACCTAGGAGGTAAATATTTCAGCTTGAACTTCTTGATTGTTTTTAAACTCAAGACATATTTATAGTGTTGATTTCATCATTTCCTCAGCTCCAGCAGCTTGTGCGCTGACCTTACTGTCCTCTCAGAGAGTGGTCATCATAGTTGGAGGCCTGCTGACTGCCTCTGGGATGTTGCTGGCATCCCTGGACCTCAGTCTGCCCTGGCTCTATTTCACCATGGGCATCCTGCAAGGTAGTGCACACTCAGGACATACTCTGAAACCCAGAAAGCTTTGCCCACTCTTTTGACTTGCTCTGCTTGGTCAGTTTTAGTCTTGAGACACTTGACACTTTTGCTTGGCATTTCCATTTTCCCTTTCCAGGAATTGGCATTTCCTTCTCATGGATCCCTGCTAACAGCATGGTGAGCCACTACTTTGTACGTTGGCGTCCCATTGCTTACGCCATTGCCAGCTCAGGGGAGTGTGTCTTCGCTATCTTGTTCAGCCCGTTCTTCCAGTGGCTCATTGAGACATACACCTGGCAGGGCGCCTTGCTCATCATCGGAGGCCTTCAGCTCAACGTGTGTGTCTGCGGTGCTCTCATGAGACCTCTGGAGGCGACCCAGTGCTCAATTCAAGACACCAAGACCAGCCTAAAAGGAGATTCTGCTGTGCTCGCACCAAAGAGGAAGGCTGCCTTCCAGTGCTCTCTGCTGAGAAAGCCTGAACTTATTCTCTATATCATGTTCGCCATCTTGTCGGCTGCAGGTTTTTTCATCCCACCTCTCTTTCTAGTGCCCTTTGCCAACAGTTTGGGGATGGATCGGTACTGGCCAGCCTCGATCCTCTCTGTCCTTGCGCTGGCTGACCTGGTTGGAAGGCTGACTTGTGGGTGGGTAGCCAACATGAGGCTGCTGAGGAACCTGCAGCTGCTCACCATGGTGGCCACTCTCCTCGGGGTCGTGCTCCTGCTGCTGCCCATCAGCCACAACTACTGGGTCATCCTGGTGTTCGCCTCACTCCATGGCTTCCTGTTCGGCTGCGTGGTGGCCATTCACATCAACTCCATTGTGGACATTGTATCCCTGGAGGGATTCGACAGCGGACTGGGGATCTTTATGCTTTTCAGAAGCATTGGTGGCTTCATCGGTCCACCTGCTGCAGGTGAGCAGTCTGTGTTTAGATTGTCAGGTTAAAAAAATGTGGTAGACTGAATATGAAGCCACGGGTGAATAACAGTGTTTTCGTACCTGTGCTGTTTAGTCCACTGTCAATACAGTAATCTCATTTGCATGTGAACCAAAACAACAAAGACCCATGAGAGGAGCTGCTATTTACTTTCTTGCTTCTGCCCCAGACACATCTGATCTATAAGTGAACACTGCCTCATGGTCTATAGTCATGCATTTTGGTTTGCTTGGATCTTTTTCCATGTGAAAAGAAGCTGAACCAAAGAGAAACCACTCCCAGTTTATTAACTTATCAACTGATTCAGACCAGAGTGAACAAAGTATAGGTGTGAAAACGCCCCAAATTAAATGCAAATTAGATCAGCGCTCACACACTTCTGTGTTTATTCTGGGGCAAGAAATGTGTTGTAACAATGATCAGGACATCACTGTGCCTAAACTGATAATGTCAGATAATAATTCATCACTCTTATAAAACAACTTGCAGCACAAAAGAAAGGAATAACCTGTACTAGGATAATTACATCACTTTAACAGACTCAAATTTATCCAGTTAACAGTTCTGTTCAGTGTAGGTAGGTAACACTTAAATGATGCAAGCATCTCACTGCGGGTCTACGTCGTCCTCAAGGAGCAGATATATCTGATCTTTTATTCATCAGCCTTGACACACTGTGTAATCTTATCTCCTGTTTCTTGTTCTGTATTTCAGGCTGGCTGGTGGACCAGACAAATGACTACAGCTCTGCCTTCTACCTCTCAGGCCTGTGCCTTGTATCATCAGCAGTGTTTGTCGCCCTGGTCGACCACCTGGTTCAGAGGAGACATGCTGTGGAGGGAGACGTCCCTTAACCAATCAGCCAGCAGGACCACTTGGAAACAGGAAAAGTCAAGTGAGAGACACTGTTTCATAAGATATTTTGACCTGGATGAGCTTGAGGGGTTTATGTCACGGGTGTAGGTATCACTTTTTTTTAGAAACATCTTGAGGAACATGTCTTCAGACAGACACTCCAGGGACCAACAAGAAATATGATCCTGTATAGTTTTTACAACTTGCAATTAATTTTTTTTTTCAGTAAACTTCACAGATTGCATCAAATTTAAAGTCTGGTTGCAAGATGTTGCCACTCTGCAGGATCTGGACTTTCTTAGTCCCCTGGAGGACTGTCACTTTTGAACAAATAAAGAACCAAAGCCTACTAAGCTAAAACACTGCACAGCCACTATAGCTGTGACTACAAATGGTGCTTGTTCAAAGAATTTGGCTTTAGATACTGTATTTTATTGAGACCAAAATCCCATGAAAAGACCTAAACCAACAGCATCTGACCTTCCTACCCCCTTTGTTTCTACTGAAGTCAGATCTTTCACACTGACTGTCACACATATGTAGTTTCACTGTGGAAAAAAAGGCTCAGTCATTTTTTAAAACAGCATGTTACTGTAGTTTTTAGCCAGTGTTATTCAAACAGGAGGAGACAGTGCACTTGTTGATGACTATTTTCAGGTGCAGGTTTGGTGTGCCTGTGAGTATTTATGGCAGCAGGATGGTGTGGTCATGTTAATAGTAATCTGTCAACATGTCAGTCAGTGTAACTATGTGGCTTTACTTAATGGCACAGAGGACTGAGCTGTATCAGTGATACTTGTTAGAGAGATGAATAGGGTTTGGGTTTGGTCTTTTCATGGGATTTATTAACAATTAAAAGAAAGTAGAATATCACCTTAACCTTTAACATTTTTTTTGCTACAGTATGTATGCAGTATCACTACATATAAGTACTGAATGAATCATTCAGGTGTATTTATCTTATTTATGCCCTTAACAGAGCCTTTTGACAACTTGTCAGTTGGGTTCTCCTGGGTTTGGGTTCTCCTAAAGTTAAATATTTCTGAATAAGAACCAGTGTTTAAGTATTATTATTTTTGTTACTTTCTTTGAAGCCATATGAATCTGTATATCATCAAAGCTGTTAACCACTTGTGGGTCAGGCAACAGTGGGGAGCCAGGACCTTTAAGGAAACTTTCCAGCTGTATGTAACTCAGGTTTCTCTGATAACATAAAGTGTTGGTTTTCTGTTTTATTGGTATTTTGGCAGTGGTGCTAAAAGAGTGTATTTTGAAAGTGTGTTTTTTGTTGGAGCCATGATGAGATTACTCATCTTGGCCCATGATCTTTTACGGATGACTTGAGTTCCAGATAACTTTTCTTAGCTTGAACAGATTCTTTTGTGTTTTTACATTTTACATTGAATTGCTGTGCAGATTGTTTTAAATAGAAGAGTCTTATGTTTGACTTTCCCTGCTGCCTGTATTCTTTGTAGTTTCTGCCTTCAGCTTTCCCAAAGCTAAAGACAGATCCCAAACAGCCTGGTCAGCCTCTCAGGAGTTGCCCAGAGCAGACTGAAAGTTGATACCAGGATGAGGGTATTTGAACATCTTTTAGGAATCTGTGGTATGTGTTGTACAAATTGCTCAGGAGTTACAAGTTCAGTTATGCAATGCAATTCTCAAATTAGTTACAGCTGGCTTCACATTGTTTAAGTCATGCCAGAACTTAAAGAATTAGTCAATTGAAAGAAAAATAATCTGCATTTGTTTGAATACTCGTGAGTCTACTTTTAAGCAGAAATGCCAAGAATTCACTGGTTCAAGCTTCTTAAATGTGAATTTGATGAATATCTTTGAGTTTCGGACTGTTGGTCAGTCAAAGCCATTTAAATTGTAATAGGCTTTTTTTTTTTTTTTTTTTTTTTTTTTATAAATTGTGCTTTAGTATGAAATCAAGATTGTGTGAAATGAAAAACTGTTCCCCCGGTCACCACTGGGTGACAGTGTTGCTTAAAACTTAGAACTTAGAACTTGCAGCTTCTCCATAGAGCCTCAACTCACATACACATTTTAAGACAAATGTTTAATAGACTTTTTTTTTCTACAGACAAAACATTTATCTTAACTATCTTCTATGTGGCCAACAAATGTCACAACATACATTAAAACATTTTCATACTATAGATGCATATTAACAAAAGTCTACGAGAACTAACTCCTATAGTTTGTCAGGTATTTGAAAAAAAGGGGAAAGTCAAGGCAGTTATTTTACACAACAGAAAAGAGGCACCAAGGGCATTTTTATAAGATACTGGGAGTCAAAAAATTAACTGTACTCAGCTCAAAATACAGTATTTCGGAGGTGTGTTACGGAGCGGCCTCAGAAGTTGCACCTTTGGTCCATTAAAGTTCGAGTAGGGTAAACCCTCCCCCATGACCCCAGTAAAGAGGGTGCAGTGAGACAAAGCCCAGTCCCAACATCCAGCTCACAGACTTTGACACCCATTCATAGTGAGTAGGTGAAGGCTTAGGACTGTTCCTTTGTGAAATCGCGAAGCGCTTGAGGGCTCTCTTGCAGACTTTTCGCACTGACGCAGGCTCTGTTTTAGGGAATTAACACTTAACACTAATGTTAAAAAAAAAAAAAAAACTAACTTTGACAGAAGTGGAAGAAAACAATAGCAGCCAAGACGGTTTAGTTCGTTGTCCCATGAAGAGCCAGACAGTATTAATTTGTTTTTACCTAATTTGTTAAAACATTAATAAAATAGAAGCTATTTTGTGATTAACTGAGCAAAAGTCACTCAGTTTTATTAAACTACATCTGAAATATGAGCGTCACACTTAACTGTCAACAATAACAGATACTTCTGCCCCAGCTAACACGATTTTACAAAGTAGCTTTTTGAGCCATTACTCTCCTGCTCTCACATTTTCACTGAGCGCACAAGCGTTTCAAGTCTGAGTTTTGAGTGTTTAGGGCATGAGGCCAGACATTGGGACTGGACTGCAGGGAGCATCTATGAGGAGGCTCTCTTCTCCTCGTATGGAGATTCGTAGACCTCCATGGGTGGGCAGGTGCACACGAGGTGCTGGTCGCCATAGATGTCATCAATCCTGGAGATGCTTGGCCAGAATTTGGTCTCGGGCCTAATGAAGGGCTGTAAAGTAGCAAAGGAGGTGTAATGGTGAGAACAAAGTAGTCAGAGACTTAATGAAATGCAACTAGTCTCAAAAAAGTAGCTGTTACAAAGTGATTTTACTGTTGATCTGCCAATCAATTAAGCATTTCAGCTCTAGTTTTATGTGGTTTTGAGAGGTCTTTAAAATTTCATCGACCACCCTAATATCAGTAATTTGATAATTTGACAGACAGAAAATTAATTTCCACTCAAATACATGGGAAAATTTCTTAACTAAAGCACTTTTTACTAGGCAGAGAAGTTGTACCAGGGAGTGTGTCGTGAAGTCAGAGAGATGAGGACACTCACCAAGGGGAAAGCAGCAAACTCCCTGGAGTAAGGTCTGTCCCAGTTGGAGGACGAGATGCAGGCCAGAGAGTGAGGGGCCATCTGTACACAAACACAAGGTGGATGTTACAGATGGTAGATGTCACATCTTTACATTGGCCATGTAATGTGTCTTTTTACCTCGAACAAAGAGACAAATTATTCTGGCAGCGCACCTTGAGTGGGTTGATGCGGGAGTCCATCCTTCCCTCCTCAATGTCTGCGATCTCCTGACGGATACCGAGCAAGGCATCGCAGAACCGGTCCATCTCAGCCTTGTCCTCTGACTCTGTTGGCTCGATCATGAGTGTACCAGACACTGGCCATGACATGGTTGGTGCGTGGAAACCTGAACACAGTATTTTAAAAAAACCATCCCCAAATCAGAAACCACTTTAGTTGGTTATAATTTAATATGCAGGGGTTTCCCTAAAAAACACTATGTATAAACTTGTCAATAACAACTTGATCCACTTGAGGTGTGTTGCGGTGTAGTTATTTGCTGAGACCCTGCACTTTCTTATTTGCGTCTTATTTTGCTGCGTTCATGATATTTCTGTGCTGCAACTATTGTTCTCGCCTCTCTTGCCCTCTCTAGCTCCCTCTGTTGACCACACACACTCTCTTTCTCTAGCTCCCTAAACATTTTTTGACCTCACTGGGTCTTGCTTGCTCTCTCTCTACCTTTCTAGCTCTCTCTATGTGAGCGTCACTTTCTCTCTAGCTCCCTCGACCACTATCTCTCTCTTTCTCACTGACCTCTCTCGACCACTCACTTCCTTAACTACTCTCTTTCTCTTGCTCGCTCTTATAAACCCAAAAATCAGAATGAACGTATTGGTTTAAATAAGGTATAATCCTGTACAATCAATGCGTAGTACAGGGCACCATATATATTTTCTGTTGATGTTAGGGAAGAATGTAGATAATTCTACCTACCATAATCCTGCAGCCTCTTGGCCACATCGACAGCCTCTATATTGGCAGTTTTCTTGAATGGCCTCACATCCAGAATGAACTCATGGGCTACAAAACCTGTTCAGAGAAATGCAAGAACACAAGGGAGAACATTTAGCTGATTGTATCGCTTAGAAGCATTAAGTCATTTAAAACTGAAGTGTAGAAATCAGCTCAGCATATACTGATAGAAACAATGCTTTCAGTTGCCTTACCTTTCCTGCCTCTGAATAGGATTTTATAGTGACCTTCCAGCCTCTTGGCCATGTAGTTGGCGTTGAGGATGGCCACCTCTGTGGCATGAAGCAGTCCCTTGGCTCCCATCATCTAAAACACCACACAGGAGTGATGTCAGCAGTAATTTTCACTGATCAAATGAAGAATACATTATACTAATGTAATGAAAATAATAATTCCTTTAATTGATGGTAATTCATGTAAAGATTCAGACCCATGATAACACAAAAAGTCTCTATATGCAGACACTAACACTGACGCTGATTCATGTAGCTGAGGTTCTGCTAAAATGTCCATGTAACATTTTCAGTTGAAACACCTCAGTAAATTCTTGTTTGGATAAAGACACAATGAGAGAGCTTATGGACAAGCTGGAAAGAACATTCTATTCAGGACTGACCTCGCCATCAGTCATCCAGGTCGAAACATGTTTAAAACTATCAAATTAAAGGCAACAGTAAAAAAAAATGTCCTGAAAACACTTAGCTTACTAGCTTAGCTCCTCTAAAGCTAATTATCATGACATCCTGCCAGTCCTTCCCAGGCAGTTTAACACAACTTCACACTTGAGTTCATGTGACTCTGACATTAAATTCACATGACAGTCAGGTCAGGACTTTAACAGCTCTTATGTGACAGCAACATGTGAAGACCCAAAGACGACTGCTACAGGGTTAAAATCACACGATCAATAAGCTTTGACTGTTGACTGTCCACCATGTCTCTGTCAATATGCTTTTGCTTCAGAATTGTACTCTACTTTTATTTTCTTTCTTTTCTCTACTTACTTTTCCTTTCTTTCCTTTCTTTACCTTGCTTCTTTACTGTCTTTACTTTTCTTTACTTTCTTACCTACTTCTGTACTTCCTTCCGTACTTCATCACACCTTCACTCACTCCTTCTCCTTGTGTCCTTCATGACATGTTTCATAACGTTTGACTTTGGTCGTTAAGAGCACAATGCTGTCTTAAACACAGATATCACCGATTGTCTGTGCTGACCTTAATATAAGCCCAGGAGATTGGCAGGATGGCACTGGAGCCCCAGGGGGCGGCGCTGATGGTGCCCAGTGAGCTGCTAGCATTGATCGACTGCATGGCGACCACTGGGTGGCTCGGCAGGAATGGGGCGAGGTGGGCCTTCCTGGTGAGGAGAAGATGAATGTCATGAGAACATACTGTCAAGTTCAAACCCATTTTCTTAATTAATGCAAGTTGATTTCACCTGTTTATACAGTATAAACATGCAGGTGAGTGCATATACTGAAGACATTATTTCACTGACAATCACCTGAGCCTTAAATCTCAGCATAATGCCAATGTTTGGATGTACACACACAGGTCTGAGTCTTGCGTTTTTTAGTTATATTCTGACTCACACTCCAATTGGCCCCATGCCGGGTCCTCCTCCACCATGAGGGATGCAAAAGGTTTTGTGCAGGTTCAGATGAGACACGTCAGAGCCGTAATCTCCAGGACGACACAAACCCACCTGGAAGACAGGGCAAGGAAGACAAATTAACAATCAGCTGAGATAAGGGGAGGTGGAGGTGTATTTAACTAAAAAAAAACAGTGGCGGGCAAAGAGAATAACCAGAGTAAATTAGGGCATTGCTTTACTGAACCCCTCTGAAATGAAGGTCATTTGAGGAGTATATACCTATAACTTTAATACCCATTTAAAAAAAATTAATGAAAACATTTAAAATATTGTAGTATTCCAAGTACAAGCTTTTCCATCCTACCATCTCACCACTGCACTGCATTGTTCAATGCAAAATTAAATATAGAAAGTTATCTCAGATTCCTCAATTTGCTCTTGGCCAGTTATTTGTGTCCTATGACTGGTTACTACCAGTAAAAGAGGAGGAAGTTTGCATTTTAAAAGTCAGACTTGCAGACCCTGACCCCTCTGTCAGGGATTGGTGGAGGTAGTATTGGCGTAAAACCACAATCTGCATATTATAGAGACCAAAGGTCATTTATTTACAGCATAATAGCACACATCTATTAACCTTTAACCTATTAGTCTTCAGTTTTCACTAGTAATATTTTACATTCCATGAATGGCATTCATACATTTTACTTTCCACACAGAGTATCAGAAATGTCACAGTGCTGTTTCTTCTCTCACCTGGGCGTTCATGTTGGCACCATCCAGGTACACCTGGCCACCGTTCTCATGAATAAGATCACATATGTCTCTGATGTGCTCCTCAAACACACCAAAGGTGGAGGGGTAGGTGATCATCATGGCCGCCAGGCTCGCCTTATGTTTGTCCACCTGTGAGTTTGAAGAGAAAAAAACATTCATTAAAAATAGATTGTAGAGGGCCACCACAGGAGCCAAGGGGTTAAAGATGACAAGTATAAACCATAAACCATGGAGGTCTAGTGAAAAAAACTTTTAAAATTTTACCTGCAACATCTGCATTGTGATATTATAAATGTAAGAGATGTCACATTGATACCTCTTTCTAGGTTTGTTAACATTTTTTGCTTAAAATCAACTGCCTTTTATGTGCTCCTTAAATTCCATCACATAGACAACAAACATATTCAAACCAAACTGTAGTAGAGGATTATGGAGAATAGTTAGTTAATATGTTAGTTCATGTAAAGAATCACTCTTTGCATAAATCATTCAAAATTGATCTTCGTGTAAAACCAGTAGAAAAGAGCAGATCAGCTCTCACCAGGGCCTTGAGGTGTGCCAGATCAATGTTGCCATCTTTGTCCACCTCCACCACCTGAACCTTCATGCCAGCCATCTGAGCACTGGCTGGGTTGGTGCCATGGGCTGACTTGGGGATCAAACAGACCTGGAGTGAAGGGACAAATATTAATATGGCAGGAAAGAGTGAAAACCAAATGCCTGAGTAAGTAAAGAAGACAACACTGAGTATGAAGAAGTTGTATTGTAGTGCAGCCTGGATGTAAATTATGCTTTTATTCAATGTATGTAAAAACATAGAATCCCAGTATACAGTCAGGCTAGGACTGCAGGATAATCTCTCATTAACTGAGAATAGAAGAACAGAACATCCTCAGATTAAGTCAGGATGGTGATAAGATGATCGGGTAGGACGTTTAAATTCAACTGTGTTACTTTGTACAGAAAGGAGATTTTCAAAAAGCCATGGATGGAAAGTTTAAAGCCAAAATACATAAAGTTCAAAATCAAAAATAGCTAATAAGTGTTCACTCAGCCTCTCAACAGTTAATAAATATATTGTAAAATTTATATTGCAAAATTAATAATGATAAATAATTTCTTTTAACAAAAGCAGGGCTTTTAAGGGTTTAGTCTGTGTGGGAAAATGCTGCAACTCCTTTTGGTTGAATTTTGATCCTGCCAACACCCACCACTGTTACTAATGAGTAACCTGCCTTCAGGTCACTAATTGATTTTATCCCTTATTAGGGTGACACTTCTGGCATTTTGCAACTTAGTCACACAAGGAAACTGGGGCACTTAGACCTGTGGGTTGGGTAACGTTGACATATGACTGACTGGGAACACAGTGCTGTCACTCCAGTAAATTGCAGTTGTCAAAGTCTTAAAACCTCCAAATATGGAATCTTGAAAGCAGGCAACCTATGGTGGGATCGCAGTGTTTTCAGCCCCTTTGTTTGCACAAACGGTTGTTAGTTTGGACCTTGACTGTTTCAAGGGATCAGGCCACTATCTAAGATGTACTTATGAGGGAGCTACTAAAAACAAAGGCCAAATTACAGTGCAAGAGAAGGAAAAAGGTTGAGTCAGCGAGTCTTTAATCTAAGGTGGTGTCTTATCTCGCCTTATCCCAGAACTACCACCAATCAGCATATCAGGATACTGGAGGACTGTTAGGAACTCATGCTGATAAGACTTATGTACTAATGCTCTTCATTAACATCTGTCAGTAGGAATTCAGTCAGCATAATCAAAGGAACTACTGGTGATAAATCATCGTTACATATTGCCTTGTAACTATGGCCAGAATAATACAATGTATATCTAAGAATAGCAATGAAATCATTGTTTCATTTCTTTTAGAGAAAGACACATCCTTTTGAAAAACAGGGAGATTTTAAGGTTTCACTTTTAACTGAGCAGAGGTTCCATTCATTTTTTCATGAGCTTTAGGTTTATATGTTTTTGGCTTCTTTCATCCTCTCTTTAGGTGAATTTTAATTGCTTCCCTGCTTAGAGTTGGATCAGAGGATTGATACTGCTCTCATGTCTGTGCATCAAACATGAAGCTACAGCCAGGAGAGGGTCAGCTTAGTTTAATATTAAGACTGACTACCGTGGTTCTGTTCAGAAGTAGCAAAATCTGGTTACCAGCACCTCTAAAGCTTGATAATTAACACATTATTTCTCATTTGTTTGCTGGTTGTAGCTTCCAATTTAATGTACAGACATGAGAGTGGTATTTATTTTCTCATAAATTCTTAGCAAGAAAGCTAATTTCCCAAAATGTCTAACTATTCCTTTAAGCGTGTTTTCCTCTCCAAATTTCTGAGGTTAAGTGAACATGATTTTAATCCTAACATTCCTTTGTGTTGTTTGCTTGAGGTGCAGATAATCTATTCAGTCAGTTAAAACACATTGGGTAACAGAATCAGATAAAAGCCTTAAGTGTTATTAAACCTTATTACTTTCAACATAACACTAATTCATACTGTTTTTTGGTATGATTGCTGTCCAATTAAGACTTTTTTTTTCTCTCAACAGCAGCACACTTACACTTCTTGAGCTCTCTCCCTTTGAGTTCAGGTAGGCTTTTATGGCAGCCAGGCCAGCATATTCTCCCTGAGCACCACTGCAAGGAAAGGCAAACACACCGTGGTCATGTATCACACAGACACACACACACACATCCTTAACTCAGCACAGTTCAAAGACCAGTCTGCAGACATTACCAAAAGGGGAGAGAAAAATGGGATGGAAAGCTAGCTGCATGATAACTCTCTGGGCCATTGTAGCTTGGTGTGCTACTCATAAACCCACTGCTGCTGATAAGTGGCGATAGACAGCAAGTATTTTTAGAGTAAAGTAGGTTTGTGCTTGATAAGCTGAAACCTGAAATATCCTTTTATATATATGATACCGTCTCTGCTTTTCTTCTCTCAATCAAAAGAGCTAAAAATTGTTGACAGACAGGAACAATTTAAAAAAGGACACAATATAAATTCAGTGAATTTCAAATTTGGCAGCTTCGAGGCTTCTTGAGAACAGCTTAGTAAAAGGAAAACAAGACTAACAGTCTCAGTCATGCTAACATCTCTGTGAGATTGTACAACAGTTCTTTCAGCTAAATGCTACCGTCAGCATGTTAACATGCTCACATCTGCAATGCTAATATGCTGATCGGGTATGAGGTTTACTATGTTCTTAGTTTAGCACATTAGCATGCTACTATTTGCAACTGAGGCCAATGTACATGCAATTAGTTTTGCAGGTATTTTAAAACCGTTTTAAATTTCTGACCTAATGGCGATGCAATCTGGGAAAGTGAAGGGGTCACAGTTCATTCTGGAGGTAACATTGCATGTCTCTAGCAAATTTCATTGCAACTCATCCATCAGTTGTTGAGATGTTTTAGTTTAGGCCAAAGTAGTGGACAAGCCAAATGTGCAATGATGCTAGCAATACTAAAATTAAAATACACCATTGTTGATATTCTATTTAAGAATTGGTCAGAGCTAGAGGTTGGGAACTGGGGGCCAGTGGGCAGCATTTAGGTGTAGGCCTGAGTAGTGTTAAGAAAGAGTCTCTGCTGCAACAAATACTATATATACAGATTTATGCTCTTACCTGTTTGGCTGGAAGGAGATTTTGTCATAGCCCGTCACCTCGCAGAGGTCCTTCTCCAGCTGTCTGAAAAGTTTCTGGTAGCCCTCAGCCTGATCCAGAGGCACAAAGGGGTGGATGTTGGCAAACTCCCTCCAGGTGATGGGCTAAAATAGAAGAGGACAGCAGTGAGCTGAAAAGAGTAGCAAGAACTTTCCAAAACTACTACATCTTAGTTTTGAGGATGTCTAATTTGTTATACAGATGTAACACTAAATCGGATTGAATTACTCACCATGAGTTCTGAAGAACTATTCAGTTTCATGGTGCAGGAGCCCTAAGGAGGAGAAGGAAAACAACATTTTACCACCACATAAGCCTTACATAGGCCATGATATGAATTTCAACTGTTCTGAATGTATTGTTTGACTTAAGGTCGCACTAACCAGTGGTATCATGCTGTGCACCAGGGAGATGTCCTTGTTCTCCAGGCGCTTCATGTATCGCACAATGTTGGTCTCAGAGTGATAACTGGAGACACAGATCAACCAGAGAGACATAAGTTGGTTAAACTAAGGTCATTAATCTCTGATGTCAATATCTAATATAACAGTTAGTAGTAGTAGGAAATTGACTATTCTTTTAAAGTGCATTATTGTGCAAAAGTTTCTTATCCATCACACAATCAGAGTGGCATCTGATCAGCCCCACATTCACTCTACAGCAAGACAGCAAGCTAAATCATACAGCCAGAGTCATCTTTACCAAGAATCTTGAAGTGTAGGAACTTTCTGTACACTAGCTGATCATGACATTATTTTTGAAAGCATCCTAACTTGACAATTAATACCTAAACCTTTTGCACAGTACTGTATGTCACAGTGATTAGAGAATAAACTGAGGACTTAGACATTAGAGGCCCTGATTGTCTTTATGGTACTAATAAAGATAAAATGCTCTACTTTTTGCCAACAAAAAGGCTTGTGTTGCCACTAAGGGTCTTATTTTTACTATTGAAAACCCTTTTCTACTGCACAAATAATTAGCTTAAAAAACACAAAATTCTTGATCTATCAGGAACAGCACATCCTTTGTCTTTTAATAAACTAAACCAGTGGAGTTGCTGAAGGATGGGGATGATGTGATGTGGTGATAATGCGAGTGGCAGAATTTTGGACCAGTTGAAGCTTATGGAGGGACTTTTTGAGGGAGGCCAAAGAGGAGAGAGTTGCAGTAATCAATGTCAGAGGTGACGAGGCAGTGGACAAGGATGGAGGCAACATGAGGGGTGAGGGAGGGCCGGAGTCGATTAATGTTATGTAGATGGAAGTATGCAGACCAGGTGATGAAGCAGTGGAAATGGATATTGAATTTACAGAAGATATTGCCAAGGGGGAGAAGGTAAGTGATAAAGAGAAGGGGCCCCAGGACAGAGCCCTTGGGCACTCCTGTAGTGACTGGGAAGAGGTCGGATTTGAAGGATTTCAGCTGTATGAACTGAGTGCAGTAGGGGTTAATTACATGACATTTTTGGGCTAGTATAACATATACCAATTTCAGTATGCAATAATAATAGAAGAAAACTGTGCACTTAAAATGCTTTGAAGCAAATCAACCTTGTGATTATGGAAGTGATAAAACAGCATAATCAAAATCAGTAGCATGCCTAGCAATTGTTATTTATAGCCAAGCATATCATAAAGACATAAACATGGTGTGATGTATGCGCAATACACTATCACTGGCATAGAGCTGCACTATGTGCTATAGTGTTGCAGGTTAACTGAGAATACCAACCTGTTAAAGACCTGGTGTGTGAGGTACTTGCTCGTCCTCTTGAAAGGACTCCCCATGATCCCCTTCACCCGCTCGCCCATCTTCTCAGCAATCAGCTCCTGGAAATTTAGCATTTTAAATTAAAGCAGGTGGCACTTTACTTTAAAACTACATCTATAAATAACAATCACTGTGCTGCCCTGAAGCAAAGATACAGACATAACTAATATCTAAAAGACGCCAGTGAGAGAAAAACAAACGACGTACAGCTGACGATTCACAGCCAAAGACCCAGAGCAAGTCATCCAAGTCCCTCTCAGTCACCGTCTCATCCAGAGAGACGCCCAACTGTTGAGAGAAAAGCAGAGAGAAATTATTAGGTGCATCGAAGTCTCCTTTTGCTCTCATTTTTGTGCAGTGTGTCCAGTTCTGCTGCTGACTAAACACATTCCTCCATATTCAATGATAGTTACCAATTACCACAGCTACTGAAAAGTAATGTTTATATAACTTTGATATGGATGGAAACAATGTTTTGCTTGAGCACAGACAAAACACACATCATTCAATATCCTTTTAAAAGTGTCAACCCCAATTTTGGTTTAAAAATTGCCACAGAAAGCAGAAGGCCAAAGGCATCTTGGATGTTTGCCACAGATGGATGGGAAATGGTTAGTTTTTATCAACCAGGTAAATAAAATGTTCTTAAGCCATGGAGTTTCAATTACGTTCATTTAGTGAAAGGAAGAGTGGTCTCTAACTTGATTTTTTGAAAAAAGACAAAAGCTGTCTGCTGTTACCTCATGGTGCTGCAAAAATGGCAAAACAATTGCTTGCAAATTATGTGAAAAAAAAGTTCCACCCCAACGTCTATGGTCAGTTAAAAGGTTACCAATAACATAAATGATTCTCACCACTCCCTCACTGTAGACTCGCAGGTTTATCTCCCTCTGCATGGCTCTCTCTAGGATGTCTTTGGCTGCCACGCTACAGTTGATCTTTAAGGTGTCGAAGAACATCTCACTGTGCAGCCGGTGTCCTGCTCTCTTTAGGCCTGAAAGCAAGTGTGGGGGTCAACAGTTATACACTGTTCATTTTTTTAGACAGATAAATAACTGTATAAATGTGTTTATCTATTCATGGAGGATGGAACTAGACAATTCAGACAAAACTTGAAAAGGTGACATAACTCACCACAAATTAATGGCACAAAATCACACCATTTACAGCAGTGAGGGCACTATATTTTTTCATTCAATCATTTCTTTCTTTTATCTAACAGGCCATGTGTAGTAATTTGGAAGACAATTGAATGAATAAAAATTGAATGAAAATGATCCTGCTACTGAATCAATAAAAAACTTGACTGCCAGTCAAAAAAAAAAACAAAAACAACGTTTACCTTCAGCAAGGATTAGAGCAGCATTGTGTGTCCTCTCAGCAATGTGTTTGAGTCCCTGAGGACCATGATAGAGTGTATACATAGCAGCCATGTTGGCCAGCAGAGCCTAGGAGGATGAACAACAGGTATGTTAACATTTTTTGACCCAAAAATGCAAACGAAAATACACAATTAACTATTTTTTACTAACTATTTATTACAGCAATGATAAAAAAAAAATCTTACATGTCAACTCACTGACTGACAGAGATTACAGATACATAAAACACACACATTCTCACATAATAGTTCAAAATTATTTCACTCCTTTACTTTGTTTATTTTTATGTGGAAATGATAAAACCGTACAAAATGTCAACGTGGTCATACCTGTGCAGTGCAGATGTTACTGGTTGCTTTGTCTCTGCGGATGTGCTGCTCTCTGGTCTGCAAAGCGAGCCGATACACTTCCTTACCAGCTGCATCCCTGAAATGTAAGTATGTTTTTTTTAAACAGTCTCCAAAGAAAAGCTTTTGAGTTTCTTCCACTGGTTTTAATATTAAGCCCTGTCATTTTATTAGGTGCGCAATGGACTTCCCTCCCAGGAAATAAAATTTATTGTCTCACCTGGTGACACCAACCATTCTGCCAGGCATCATCCGGACCAGGTTGTCCTTAACAGCGAAGAAGGCAGCATGTGGACCGCCATAGCAGAGAGGAACCCCAAACCTCTGAGAGCTGCCCAGTGCAACATCAACACCAAACTCCCCAGGAGGACGAAGCACACAGAGAGCTAGCAAATCTGTGGCACAGCAAACCAGGGCCTGGCCAGGGGAAGAAATATGAAGTAAGCCACAGTATTTGGTCATAAAAAGACTTTTCCAATTAATCTTGTTGTGTTTTGTAGTCATGACACATAAATGTCAGGAATTTGCATTGATAGTATCCTAGGTGTGTGTCCACCCCCCAACCACAATAAGTGATGGAAAAAATTACTAAAGCTAACTGTAACCTGTCAAATCTCAATACTAGATTATACGTGTCCCAGCCTTCTGACTTAAGCTCCACAAAGCCAATTCTCCTGTGTAAATATACAGCTGTGTCATCGGTATAAAACTTTATGTTTTTAAGTTAATTTTGTGGGCATTTTCTCTTACCCCTCCTTTGTGTGCACGGTCCACAAGTGCAGTGAAGTCTTCCACCCTGCCATCAGTGTCTGGATACTGGAAAAGCACGCCGCTCACATCCTTCCCACTAAAGTCCATCTCATGAGGCAACTTCAGTACTGTTTTCACCCCAATGTAGCTGCAACAGAGCAGTCAAAGCTTGAAGGTATGTTGCTTAAAAAAAGAGACATTATTAATTTCTGTTTAAGGAAAGGTGTTTGTAGTGGTTTTCTGTTTTCAATTTCTAAAATAATGTCTCATTAATTGATGCAATTTAAAATTTTCCTGTTCATGCATTTGATATCTTTACATATGTATTTTGTTTTGACAGGAAAGCTCATACTCTGATTGTGTGTGCAGTGGAGTACATACTTGGCTCTGGTTTGTACCACAGCAATGGTCTGAGGATGGCAACGTGGGTCAATGTAGAAAGTCCTTCTTTTGTTCTGTCTGTGAATAGTAACGACAAATAACTGGTGAAGAGTGACTAATGTGGCCAAAGCTGCTGATTCACCATGCAGTTAAATTCCATTTCAAAACACAATCTGAATAGCATGACTGTTCTCCATGTTACCACTTGCATTTCTGATCTTGTAAATACCTGTGGCAGAGCTGCATGGCTTCGGCAGCAGCCGTGCCCTCGTCGAGCAGGGAAGCGTTGGCCACAGGCATGCCTGTGATGTCACAGATCATGGTTTGATAGTTGAGGAGGGACTCCAGGCGACCCTGGGAGACCTCAGGCTGGTAAGGCGTGTACTGAGTCACCCTGAGAACAAGACACACGCTATGAATCAAAAGAGCGAGTCTGGACACGAGGACAATAGCGCAAAGTTGGTGGTATTCAAGGAACCGAGACGGGACAGTGGAATGCATTGTATGTCTCCCCCGATTGTTGAATTGTTTTTGGGTCAAAGAAAATCTTGTTCAGCAAAAAGCATGAAAGAGGTGCCTCATCGGATCTCATGTGAGTAAAGTCTGCAAGTCACACGGCTTCCTATTAAAACCACGTTACTGTGCACCACAGCAATTTAGCTCTAAATGAGTAACCAAACCTTTTGAGGAAACATCATTAGTTATCTGTGACCATATCAGAGTGGAAAAAATCTAATCTCCAGTAGTTTTCTCCTGAAGTAAGGTCAACTGAGGACACTCACCAGCCTGCATTCTCCAGAAGATTACGCTGGATGGGTGGCGGTACTGAGCAGTTGTAGTAGCCCATGCCGATGTAGGACCTCCATACTTTGTTCATTGATGCGATCTTCTGTAAAGACTCCAGAATCTCATTCTCACCTGTGAAATATTTAAAGCGAGACAGTGTAATTGCTGGAAAATATGACTATATGAGGCTATAGTTTCTATATAGTGTCTATATGTCTGTTTTATGTTACCATTCTGGGTGATGCTGCAAATGAATTAACAGAGATGATTAATGGGAATATTTAACTTAATGATGACTTTTGTCTCAATTTGATGGAGTATCTTAATATTTTTGTATTTAATTCACTATATTAACCAAAAACAGACATTCTCATCCATTTCTCAACTGAATTCCTAGAAAATGTAATATATCACAATGCATATTATAATATGAACTGAGTGATACGTTTTGTCTATACTTGCCTACCTGTGCAACATGGGTGTAATTTGGGAAGATTATACAACAACTTCACATTAAGTTGCCAACCAAGATATGGCAAAAGATCTGATGAACAGCGTTATCTCTCATGTGAAACACTGGCTGTATAACTAACAGAGTTAAGAAGATCAGTGTGGCATGCAGTCAGTTAGCGGTGCCATGTGGTCCAGTCAGATCTGCAATGACTGAATAATTCATTGGTTGTAAGAAAATTTGTTGGCATCTATTTTAAGCACAGATGTATTGTTTGAGTCATTTTCCAAGGAACACCAGTTTCACAAAAGTTAGATTTCTCTGCAGGTCTTAGTCTAAAGTTAGAGTAAACTGAATATCTTGGGGGTTTGGACTATTAGTTTGCTTGCCTTGTGGCACAGCGGGCATTCTTTTACTATATTCTATCAATTAATGGAGAAAATAATCTCCAGATTAATGAGTTATGAAAATAATAATTAGTTGCTGCCCTAAATACAGTATAACCCTCCAAACATGTGCAGGAATACACTGTAAACAATATATCGGTAAGGACACATGCACACCCCTCCTCCCATAAAGGAAAGACTTAAACCCATATGACTTCTTTCCTGATGGCCAGTTATTTAGCCTCATTCCCCACTGCTGTAGGGGAGCTCTGCCAGTGCACAACCAGCCTCTGAGATTCCTCTGGCCTTCCTGGCTGCCTAGCAACTCCAAGGAATGGACAATGCCGCCCGTCTGAACCGAGAGCCCGAGAAGAAAGACACCTCATAGTCCTCAGTGGTGAGGGAGGTAGCCAGTATAGTGTGGATATTTACAGCGTCTTCTAAAGGCTAAATGTTGCACTTTCAAGTGTTTGGAGGTGGTGAACCGACAAAATTCAGCACAGAAAATAAAAATTTAGTGATTTGAAGGATTATCAGCAGGTTCAGGGTCAGCCGTTAAGTGTTTATTTTTGTGTGTATGTGTGTGAGTTTGTGTCAGGGGGGAGGACTGCTTTCCCATGGTCCGGGAGTTCTACAGGGCAGCAAAAAAGCCTGATTCAGACCCATCCAGGAGGTCTATTGTTGGAGAGAGAATCCCTCGCTGGCTTTGCAAACCGAAGCCCTCCAAAGCTGAACAAGCAGAAAACCAGCACGGCCTCCAGTTTGTTCCTTCAGCATGGCTTGTTGCATTATGAAAACTGACAGAGTCAAGAGGAGGGGCCGACACAGGGCGGATCAGAGTGACTAGGTGATAGGGAGAAGCCGCAGTACCTGAGGATTAGCAACGTCTATATGTCATACTTAATCTTTTCTAAATTTTGGATTTTCCAGGAGGATCTCTGCTGTGTTAAAACTGACTGTCTCAGGTGAAAGACTTCTTCTGTCGAATAACTTGAGTTTATGGTTCCAGAGTCATTAAAGGCTCTGCAAAAGAGTCATGTCAGCATTTATTAAGGGTGCGCAATCACAAGGTCTCTCCACACACCTTACATTACATAGAATGTGACATGACTGTATTTAGGGCATTAAGCGATCAACAAAAAATGAGTCAGCAACTATTTGAAGGTGAAGTAAGTCATTTTTCTGGCAAAAATGCCAAAAATCCCCTAGTTTCAGCTCCTCATTTGAGAGTTTTTGCTGTGTTTGTTTGTCTGATGTGATAGTAAATGGAATACTTTTGGTTTTGGACTGTTGGTCAGACAAAACAAGATAATTGATACTTTGGCCCTTCAGGAATTGTGGTAGGCATTATTCATTGCTTTGTGATGTTTGATGAACAAACTTCTCAACTTAACTGACAATGAAAAATAATGATTAGTTGCAGCCCTTATTATGCTATAAAAAAAAAAATACTGATTCTGATTCAAATTTGGATTTCAACCTGTGATTAAAATTAAATTAACTGCTTGATTTTACATATTTAAAAGAGTTTTATCTTGTGAAATCTAGAACAATGGAATAGATTTCATTGCATCAAACAACTGGATTGTTTTGACTGACATTATTGCAAATATTCCCAATATAACGGTATTCATTGATATGAAAAGATGTTGTTGTCATTTCTGAGATGATCTCTACCATGCTTCCCAGCCAGACTGCGTTCTTTTAGTCTTGCACATCTGCACACTCAAAACAATGACAGCCCCAGTTTCTCAAATTAACATAAACCTGACTCCAGGCAAAAATATATTTGCATTTGAAAACACTAATTATTTATGTAAATCAGGCATCGTTTAATCAGCTTTCAACGGGGCTTACAATTGACAGAAAAGCACGGATTTAGGGAAGGATTAAATCAACTAGTAAAGCTTTTTAATTTGTTACTTAATCTCTTCCATTGTGTGCTAGAAATCTCCTCTGATAAACCTCTCCATTATTCTGTCTCTAGCTTGTATTTTTGCAGGAAATGAGCCAGAGAGTGAACCTGCTACTGAAATGTACACGCACTGCATATGAAGAAAGGGGTGGGGGGACATCCAGGCAGATCCCATGCAAAACATACCAAAGTCACCTTATTAGGAACCCCCTCGGCTGTGATGTAATGTGAACGCTGTAACCAGATTGAACTGGACTTGGGACCGGAGCTCAAGGCTAAACTTTACACTCCAGTTGCCATCCTATGAGCATCGGCTTCCCAACAGGAGATTGGTGCCGCTCGCCGAGTTTCGCAAAAACAACTCCAAATATGTTCAAAGGAAGACTTAACAGGGGAGAGCGCTCCACGGCACACAATAGAGGTGCAACCTACATTTCAGCCACTCACTTGGCTTCATTCAACGCCCGTTTAATGTGGGAAAGCCTCACCGTGCAAAATAGCTGTTGGATAAATAACCTCTTTTTCACATGCATTTTAATGATATTTGCCAGTTTAAATCGGGGCTTGGCATCACTGCATCGAGGCAGATCGTGCGGTGTTTTAGCAGAGGGATGTAAATGTCACATAAAAGATGGTAATATGTCGGTAACAAATGTATTCAAATGAAGGTAAACTTACAGACTGGATCATCCATTTTCATACTCCACTGCATACGGATGGAGGCTGGAACTGTGTTTTCGATCAACTGGTCGATCGACTGTGAAAAAAAGAAGCGTTTCAATAAATAAAAGCGCGGAAAGCCTGACTGTGAACGCCAAGTAACAGAAATAATCTGCTTAAAGCAAATGTTTTCATGAGATTCTGTTTTACAACAAAGCAATGATGTTTTTGCGCCCTTTTTTTGGCGAGATGAGTAGTAAATCTTACCTCGAGTCCCAGAGCATCCAGCATTTCTCTCTTCTCCCTCTCACCTGGACCGATGTGCCTCTCTGCAAAATCATCATGTCTGGGCAGTATTCTCTCTATCTGTCTGGAGGAGACGGCGGCAGACGTCCTCAGACCCCGGGCTGCTGCGGTCAGGGATGCCCCGCTGTTCCGGATCCTACACTGAAGTTTCCAAACCACGCGGCTCTTGACACTCAGATGCCTGCACGGTGCGCTGGGACTCACCGACTTGGCCAAGAAGATCCCCCAGGACTTGGCGCAGCTCTGCATCTCTAAATCACTTTGCAAGTCAAGTGTGCAGAAACTGGTGAAGCCTTTTTTCCTCCCCTCGCTCAGCAGAGTTTCCCCCCACTGAGACTGATGCGATCCCGACAAGAGACTCTGCCAACTCCTTCAAACTGCAGAGTTTATACAACTGCACAGTTGCACAAGAGCGGGCCAATCAACGCGAAGATGCTGCGTGACGCAGTGACGAGCCCCGGTCAAACAGCTGCTAAACTTTCTCACGTGCCCATCGTCCACTGGCCAAGAAGAGATAAAAAAAACACAGAGGTATCACTCCAGAGATAGGAGGAAGGCTGAATTTCAAACTCCGACTTGAACACTGAGTCCACATAGACTTTAATCGGCGTCTAGGTGTGTCCAGTGATAATGTGTGAATGAGTGTATGAAGGTGAACTGCTGCCTGAGAAATGAGAACACACACTTCCCATTCATCCAGTGGTCAATAAAGTGACATTGGTTGACTAATCAAGTATGATGCTTATTCATTTCATATTTTATGAAGAAATTAGGGATTATGAGACCATGGCCCCTGGGTGCAGCTGTGTGACCCCTGTCTCTTTATATAATTTTGCATCTCTCACTGGTGGTTCTGCATCTTTTTGTGGTGGTTCTGTGTCTCTTTCCAACAAGAAAATTCTTAAAATCTTTAATATTAATTAATAAATCTAACCTGAATTAAATCAATTATCAGGAAACATGCTGAAGTGACTTACTGTAAACAAGTCAAAAAGCTGTTATGGTGATGTTGGATGTGTATGTGCATTTTCATTTAAGATATATCATTACTTAAACTTGTTCATAATGTTATCCAAGAATATGCTTTGTTCCTGTGCTACATTCTTAATGTCTCACTCACTGTTTGAAAGCACATACAACGCTATAATTGGCAACCACTAATAATGCCATCCAGAAGTTCTGCATTTTAGGAACTGGAGTTTGCTATCGAGGGATTGGCTGCTTCTGGTTAAACAGGATTTCTATCTGTAATGTTGTCAGACACTTGTCAGAACAGTCTGAGCCTGTCAGAGGCAAAAACAAGCACTTCAGTGGATATAGCTTGATGCAGGCAATCGCATCATTTGTTTACATCACAGCAGACATTGAGGTACAACATTCTTGCTCAGTAGTGGGCCTATTGCAAATCCAACTTTCCAACAAGAAATGTGTTGTAACAGTCACTTCAAACAGAGTCTCTGAATCAGGGGCCCAAAGGGTCAGGTGAGGCCTCCGTTTGAAGTGACTGTTACAACACATTTCTTGTTGAAAAGTTGGGTAGGAACAGTTTGGTTATCCATCCACCGATTAAAACACACTTTAAAATCACTGTGTTATCATCATCAATATCACATGCTGGTGACTCATGGAAACTTGTTTTTACCCGTTTAAAGCTGCAATGCTATGAATCATGACTTATTGCTTCATACACACAAACGGCTCAAAAAGTCTGCTGCTGCTTTCAAAGGGCACCATCCCCTTTTGTAGATTTAGGAGTCACGGACATAAAAGTCTGCAGGTATTTGACAGGAAATCTCTTTATTGACATAAAGGATAAACCGATCCAAAAACCTTGTTGTCCCTGTTAAAGATTTTTTGTTTAGCATTCAGAAAACTCTTGTTATCAATGACACTGTTGGAATTCTATTTTCCCATATTTTGATGTTTAAATGATTAATAAGGACAAAAATCTTTGCAATAGGCCCACTACTGAGCAAGAATGTTGTACCTCAACGTCTGCTGTGATGTAAACAAATGATGCAATTGCCTGCATCAAGCTATATCCACTGAAGTGCTTGTTTTTGCCTCTGACAGGCTCAGATTGTTTTTACAAGTGTCTGACAACATTACAGATAGAAATCCTGTTTAACCAGAAGCATCTGTTTTCTCGATACCTTGAACTCCAATTCCAAAAAAGCAGAATGTGGGAGCTGCCAGTCTCCTGTTACCTCAAATGTTTGGCTTTTCCTTTGTTGCCACCCAGTTCATGAAAATTTGTTCTCATGGCATTATTAGTGGTTGCCAATTATAGCGTTGTATCTGCTTTCAAACTTTACAAGTGAGTAAAGTTCTATGCCTTTTTGGTGCCACTTGGCACTGACATGTCAGACCAGTTTACCTTAACATTTAATTTGTAGCTTTTGAGTGTAGCTGAAAACATCCTTTATATAATTCAATTGGGTATAAAATCACCACTGTATTGTTGTATTGATTGTTTTCTTACTGGATTGTTAACATTACCTAGCTTAGTAGAGAGCAATAGACTTTTTAAATGTTCTGGTCAGTTCAAATGAGGTCAGAGATCTGCAATGTAAAGCTCAGCAGAGCAGGAGTGACATGTAGCTACAGAAAGTTTAATGTTGTAAAACATTTAATAATGAATAATCAGTTAGCAAAATTCTTTTTCATTTTACCAGTTCTTCACAAACCTGAACATGGTAGGATCACTGGAATAAGGCCAGGAGGCTGTGGCTTAGACAGTGACATTCTTTTAATATTTATCATACATTTGGTTGCCTGCCTGCCAGTATAAAGCAGGCAGTGACAAGCCAGTTTCTGCTTAGATGCAACTATAACCTTGGGTGAAATGTTCTTTTTTGGATATCAGGGGAGAAACTAAGTCACACTTGTATCACTTCTACAAAATGTCACAGATGAGGGTGCTGGTGCCTGACCTCAACATTATCTTTAACCTTTCTGTCTCCTGCTTTGTTTACATTGCTTACAAGTGATAGTCCTGGATTGAATATATCATCAAAGTAAAAGTACATAATGCAGAAAACTGGCCTTGTGTTACACATTTTGTTTTATTTCAATGCATTATTATTATTATTAGTTCAATGTTAGATTAAAAAAAAAAAACAGACTTGTTTTGGTTGCTGTAGTTGCTGAAATATGGATTGACAAAAAACATTTCAGTACTGATAATGTTAAACAAAGGGAACAACCATTATCAGCTCTGTGTGACAATGGTAAACAAAAGGATTCCTTTAATGCAAGCCACAGGTGGAATGGCAAAGACAGTTGTCTGGGCAAATCCAGTATTTCACCTCTTTAATAGGACAATCAGCACCAAACATCAGCATCTTTGTCAGCATCTTTGTTCTTTTGTCTGTGATATTCAGCCTGGAATTCAGATATGGGTTTGGTCAACTGGATGGTGGAGCAACATCAGTTTTTAATGCAGCAGTGTTTTTCACTTCCATTTGCACTTTTGTTTTATTTTTTTGCAAACCGTGGATATCTGTCCTTGACATACAGGTATGTAATTACAAATCAACTGAATGATTTTTTTCTATTCTAAGCTGCATTTCAAAAACAATGTGTCAAGTAATTCATTAGGCATTGTTACCCTGGGGGCTACAGTAATAATCTAATAGGTCACATATTTCAGTGAGTCCATTATTTGATAAACATCTGGAATAAACATTGGATTTACGTTAATGATGAATCTATCAACCATTTTCTATCTTCAGGTACCTGTTTGTTTCTGTTGGAGGATGTCTCCTGGCAATTGTCACGATGGGCATCTATAGCACGCTTCTGTTCGCCTCCACCTTTGTCTTTATTCTGCTCGTGGCCTCTGTGGATCCAGGCTTTATCCACACCTGGGTGTTTGGTATCCAGATGTCGTGGCAAACCTTCTGGCACCTGCTTATACAATACAGGGAATACTGCCTGCATGAGCCTGTCAGCATCAGGTACTATTGATTATTAATATCAACTTAGTTGTCTGGATAATAATTACTGCAGGATGAGTCTCGTGATATTTTATATACGTTTATTGCCGTTATCGAATCTCATTTATTAAAAACTAACAATGAATTGATCCTGCTAACAAGTATCACCTGATACAATTTATTCCTCCAGGATAGGTATCAAACATTTATTCCTCCTTCTGATAAAAATGATTTGCATATAATCAAATTACCACCTTTTGTACTTTCAGATTGTTTTCTGCAGTGTCCTCTTTGATGCTGCTCACTCAGAGAATCACTTCATTGTCCATGGACCTCCAGGAGAAACGAGTCATGAGGGGTCGTGTGACGCTTCTTCCTCTTATCAGCTACATCCTCAGTTTCACCACACTGCTTGGTGGGCCTCTGTGCTCCTACAGCCAATTTGTGTCCCTTATGGAAGGAATAAGCCGAAACCCTCCACCCAGTCCACTGAGTGTGATATTCCTGAAGCTGGTACAGGTGTTATTGCTGGAGTTGGTAAGGTTTTGTCTTGTCTATTTCATAAAACAAATCATCTATGATCCCTCCTCCTCCACTGTTCTTTGTGGTGTGCTGTGGGTTTGGGGTCTTGCACTGGTTTTGAGGATCCAGTATTACTCTCACTGGAGGATCAGTGAATGCCTCAATAATGCAGCTGGGTTTGGATTTTGCGAAAATTCCTCAGGAAACTCACAAGACTGGAGCGGACTATCTGATGGAGATGTCTGGACCACTGAGGCGTCGAGCTGTATATCAGAGTTTGCCCGTCGATGGAACGCCACAACAGCTTCATGGCTGCGCAGACTGGTGTATGTGAGGTGCAAACAGTTCCCATTGTTCATGACTTTTGGTTTTTCACTGTGGTGGCATGGTTTGCACTTGGGTCAGTTTGTGGGGTTTTTGACTTGGGCAGCGACAGTGAAAGCAGACTACTATATACATAGGTACTTTCAGGCAAAGATTTCTTCAACATGGGTGAAGCTACTATACTCTTGTTTCAGCTGGATAAACACTCAAATGACCGTTACTTGTGTTGTTATAGCTGTAGAATTAAGAAATATGTCCGGCTTGAGACTTTGGTCTGTTACATATGTGGGTCTGTTTCCACTTTGTAATGTAATTCTACTTGTTATCTTAAAACTCAACACAGTAAGGTAGACTAAGGTAGTCATGCCAACAAACTCCCATACCTACATGTAACTGTCTTTTTCTGTCTTTGAAATATATAATTGGTCATTATGTTACTCTCTAGCATGCGGAATGCTCGGTTGCATTTATTTTCTTTGTTTGTCGAGTCAATAGTTTTGTTGAATTGGGAAAAATAAAATATTGCCCCTTTGAGAGTTCACCCCTTTGAAATTAGATTGCATATACGAACGAGCTTATAAAGCAGCAGAAACTAAAGATATGTATGCAGTTATGATTACAATTACAATAACAATTATATTACCTTAATTATATTTCTTTAGATATCTTCAGATAAGAAGCGTCCTATTTGAAACACAGAAACTGGAACACCCTCAGGAGATCAGATTTCCCCATCAAACAATATTTGGTAAGAATTCTTCTTTAGAATTTTAGAGAATAAACCACAGGTAAAAAGGTGAATGCTGGATAAACCCTGCACATGTAAATTTTGGCATGGAAAATTTGAATTACTCTGAAGTTAAGTTCTGAAGTTCTCTAGAGAGCAAGTGAATAAAGTGTTCAAAATAGCTGCATTATTCACTGCACAGCAATGGATGTTATTCAAATGATTCCTTGTCTGTATTAACTTCAAAGATTATTGCTATGCTTCAGCCACTGCTACTAAAAAGCAACAATATTTAAAATCTTGGGTTCTCTGTTTGCATGAATCAACGTAAAGTGACATTTTTGATATTTTGATATTGATATTTGATTGATTTTATCCTCATTGATTCTTAAGCTTGCACTTAAAGCAGGCTGTATGGGTGAATGTGACTGTTCTCACCAACCAGTCACTCATGTAGAAAGGGAAATTAAACATCCACTTATTTTTTCAACAGCTGGTGTACCAGTGACTTACAGTCACATTCATCAGAGCAATCAAATGAATGAATACTGCTCCCTGGTGGTCAAAAATCACTGTGCCGGATTTAAAATGTTTTTACATATTTAAGTTTCATTTGTGTCCTTTTTTGTGTATTTTTATTTACAACTAACTGATCAGTTATATGGGTACTTAGGAACATTTGAATACAGATTTTCACTACACATGTAAAATGATTTTATTATTTAATTGAATCTCAAAATACAGTTGAATTTATAAATATTTTTTAAAGCCAGTAACTGTAAATTATGTTTTATGAGCAAAGAAATTTACACAGTTACTTTACTGTGTGGGTTAAAATCACAGAGTTTACAGCACATCTTTTTGATCCCTCGTAGAGCTTTGTCAAAATCACAAAACATAGTGTGCAATGATGTAGTATGTGCTGTAATAAAATATGCTGTGCACCGATCTTCTCACTTCATCATACTTCCTCATTTTGCAGCAAACTCTCTCTTCTTTCTTTCCACAAGTTGCCAGCAACAATGCCTAAAAATAACAATAGTCCAAGATTTCTGTTCGACACAAATTTCTTCCAGCAGTCCTCTGGTTTGTTGATGTCCAAGGTGTAAATCTAAAGGAGAGAAGAGTAAATATGAGATGTTTGGTTAGGAAAATAACCAGGCCTTGTTACTGATTGAAAATAAAACCTTTATTGATTCTGCATTTACATCTCCACTCGGCAAACCCTTATGTGTTGTAACCACATGCTCCTTACCTGGTGCGTTAGGTGGATGGCCACTGCAGACAGCACAGTATAGTAAGGGAGGGTCTGTTCAAGCATTGATCCCAGCTACAACAAGTCCTGACATCATGGCCACTGTGAAGCCACTCAGCCAAGATTTGGTTTGCTCCTGGAATCCTCAGTGCAGTAGATTTGACTCCTACCTTGACGTCATCCTCCTTATCCTAATTATCAAAGAAAGAACAGAGTTCAATCCTCTGCATGAGTTAAAACATCCTGATAATTTAATTTCCATGCCAAATAAATGCTGTGGAGTCTGTGGAGCCCTCTACTTCACCTGATGTGCATATATGGTGTCGTATATCAGCGTCCACATCACTCCTGAGAAATACAGTGGGAGGCACACAGACCAATCACAGGAGCCCTGAACAGCGGACCAGCCAAGCAGCGCTCCCCAGTTAAAAGTGAGGCCTAAACAGAAGAATCAGATGCAACATGGGACTATGATTAGCTCCGATGACAGGAAGAAGCTTTGACTTTAGATTTCAGAAAAACCCTGGATTGTGTTATACGATATAGGACAGTACAATACCTAGCACAAACTGTGGCCAATATGTGATCCTCTTCATCAGTGGGTAGGTGATGACAAGAGATAACGAAGCAGCACCCAGAGCTATGCTGTGAGGAGCATTATGAAAATGTTAAGTCAAACACATTTCCATCCTCAGGACAGTGTTTTTCATTTGACCTACACAGGTGGTTATTTGTTCCAGCTTTCCTTTTCGCAAATAAATTGAAGCGCAACAGGTCAATACACGGATGACAGTTTCTGGGTACCTGTAGTAGTTGAGACACAGAAGGACCCCAAGTGCAAGTGTGAGCTGCCCTCCCAGGAAGACTAGTGCCTGCATTCGAGAAATCTCCCCTGAGGCAATGGGGCGAGTGGCTGTCCTGGATACCTGCACAAAAACATAATATCAGTGAGAAGAAGAAGATGATGTTTGACAGGAGAAAAATCAGCACATTATTGAAAACAGCAGAAAATGAGAATGCAATGGAAATAACTAGTTGATAAATAATGGGGCTGATAGGGCAAAGCAAAAAATCTGATCTAAGCAAAGCAAAGCAAAAGCAAAGCAAAAATCAGAGATAAGCTGTATGGCCACAATGACTACACTGTATATCAGTTTTGTTAACCTTTTTGTCAAAGTCTTTATCCCACATGTCATTGATGGTGCAGCCTGCTCCTCTCATTAACAGAGCACCTGTACCAAACAGAGTGAGCATGCCCAGATCTGGGAGGCATCCAGGGTCAGCAGCCAGGGCAATACTCCATGTACACGGGAGGTACAGCAGCCATGTCCCTATGACACAAACGCATAACATTATGAATTAAACAACAACACCTTAACATGGTTTTATAGACTGAAAACTATTGAGAACATAATGTTTCGAAAGCATCCTCACTGTTTAAGATGTGATTTTCATTAAAAATGAATGTACTAACCAATAGGTTTGTCGAGCCTCATCAGACGGAGATATGGCTGGACAGGCGCTGGTGCTGAGTTCACAATCGTAGCAGCTGATAAACTAAATGACCTTCTCCCATAGTGCTGAGTTTCACATAGTCTGACTGATGGGTGGATTGCACCCTGGCTGTAAAACACTCTTCCTAACACGCTGGAGTCTGGGTGGAGGCCATATTTAGTCCTCACTCCATTCTTGTGAAAGAAGCAGTCTGAGAGTGAGTAAAGACAGGCTCCATGGTGAACTCTTCTCAGGGCGTTTAAAGTCAACTGGCTGGTTCAGCTTGGCTTGGAGCATGGTGTTTCCCTGATGTCACACTGACATTATCTGTTATTCCTCAGAAACTGTCACCCCTGAACACAGAAACAGAAACACAAAAACACAATGGGTTTGACAGTGGCTTTTTCACAGAGGAGGAGTGGTTTGCCTGACCGGGCATTACTTTTGTGCTCCACTGAATCAGCTGCACAAACACCGAGATGGTCATATATCCAAGAGTTGTCTGTTTGTGTGCGTGTAGCTGCAGCGTTAGTTAAGTATTTTTAACAGTCTGATTATATCAGCTGTTTCTTGTTAAGGTAAGAAAACGTGCAAGTACATAAAATCATGCTGAGAAAGGACGCTAATATTTTTTGTCATGCACTTCTTACTACAAATGTTACCCACAAATCGGCTGTCTTAGATAAAATAAAGTGTAATGTATCGTCAAAACAAACTTACACTGAAGGTTACAGAAGATAAAATAATAATTTTAAAGGAGACCGGGAATCACACAGGTGACTGCCGCACTACTATTGCGATTTCCTGTTATTGTGCGTCGAGTATTGCTCCGGAGAAAACACCGTCAGCACTCGGAACCAATGACAGCCGAAAAATCAGTATGTTGAAAACACGATCCACCTTTACTTTAATTTCATAAATGTTGATTATCATTTGCCACTTATGTCACTTGCTCCAGTCTTTGCTCACTAGATCACTGCGGAACACTTGCCTCAGCTGCTGACATGTAAAGTTTGGGAGCAAAGTCGATTTTATAGGTTGATAGCTCAGTTTATTGTTACAGCTGTGAATACGTATAATATGTAACCTACAAGAATATGACACAGTAGTAGACATGACATACCACAAATGATCAGCATTTGGAACAGATTTTTTAAAATGGATATTTTACTTTAAAATAGCAAACCGTCTACAAAGCGAAAACTAAGTACTTCCGGTCAAATTTGTCTTGGATTTCACAATGTTGATTAAAATATAAGATTAAATAATAAGACTCAACATTGCAGGCCTACTAATATAGTTATATATAGTAATATACATCAGACATAAGCAATACTTCATACTTTGATTACTGACGGTTTTGGACTTTCACTGGTATTGGACTGAGAAAAAAAGTTTCGTTTTTTTCTGTGCACCTTTTTGTGCGCCCTCCTTAGATTTTATTTTGAAGTTTTAAGTGACTCTCGCCGGAAGTCAAGTAGTTGCTGTAGAGGAAGCAGAGAGTTGTACTCGCGGGAAAAATGGCGGAAATGTGTGGTTTCTTCATGTTACCAGCATCAGCGGTTCAAAACATCGCGTCTTAAACCTCATCCTGCGCCTGCCTGCCTGCATGTGTTTATGATTTATGTGCAGCGGTGAGTATTTTAACAAGAAGCATTTATTCCCCCTTTCTTTTTATTGTATAATGCCTTTTTCGTCGCTTTTCCGGTTGAACTTACCTGCCTGAAAGTTGTAAATACCGAGGCACACAGTTGTTTGTACCACCATTGTTGTGCTGCTGTTCAGTTGATTTTCCTTTAACGCTTGGAGGGGGCAGCATGTCTCTTGGTGTCAGTTTCATCTTGTAGAAACCTTCAGTGGCTCGTTTAACTTTTAACAAGCGTAAAATACAGACTAAATATACGGCGCTGTTCTTGAGCAATGCAATAACATATCTTCTCAATCCTCTAGGTGTGACACATCTGTGTCTTGATAAATATTGCTCTGGGTTTAGGAGGAATGCGAGATGCAAAAAGGTATTGGTTGCAGTTATTTCTTTCTGAGATTGTCAAGCGTTGATTCAGTTTAATGTGTCAAATTAAGTTGCGTATTCAATGTTATTTTTTAAATTGCCCCCTCAGATTCAGTGCACTTTTCCACCTCTGGCCACACGATGCACAATCAATCTGTCACCCAAGAGTCCGCGATCAAGTCTTTCCATTGTAGTCATTGCACTCTCATTCTGAAATCCAAAGTCTACCTTTTTGAACACCTGACCATGGTGCATGGCATTGATATTGATACTGCACTAAGAGATGCTGGTTTAAAAAGCTCAGAGACTAACAAAGCCAACACTGACAACAAAAGCAGCAATCCAGGAAATATTTTTTTATGCCAGCACTGTGATTTTAAAGCTTGTAGTCAGGATGTTTTAAACGATCATGAGAAACTGTGTAGTAAAAAATTAGTGAATCACAACGGGACGGAAATTCTTGAGACCAAAACAATTGTCATTCCAACAAACCAGCACAAGGAAGGTGCAGTTAAGTCTACCTCAAAAGCTACATGTGCACTTAACTCATCAAAGGATCTGAAAACATATAAGAGGCCACTGCAGACCATCACCAAATACTTTGCACCAACATCTGGATCAAATGGGAAAACCTCAGTGAAGTTATCTGAGAGTCCAGTGGTTCTAGATAACAACAAAGCAACCATACTTCTGCAAGAATCTCCCTCAAGCTCCAGCCCAAACAGCAGTGGTGTGTTTAAAGTCACTGCAAAGTCCATGATTGATATCTCCAAAGATGTTCCTGAACGATTTCTGCGATATGACCACCTTTTAATTAGTGACCTGAGACCAGAAAAATCTAGGGAAAAATTCAAAGAAACACCTCCTAACAACACTGGGAAGAGGACCAATAGTGAAATCTCAGAGAGCTGTGCTGCTAAAAAAGCAAAGTCAGACAAAGAAAAGAAAGAGCTCCCAGAAAAAGCCAATTCAAGGAAACAGCAGTCATCCAGAAACACAGAGTTTTCATTTGAATTTAGTGAAGATGAAGAAGAGAAGATGGCTAATCTTGTTAATGGATGCACAGAAAGCCCAAAAGAGTATTTTTGTAAGCACTGTGACTACAGTGATGTGGGCATCAGAAACATGTCTACCCATTACCAGAGCGACCACCCATACATTAGATATAACGCCGTCTACATTCAGGATCAGAGTGATCAGAGTGCTACCTTTCGTTGCCTGGAATGTCCAATTGAGTTTTCAAGTGTAGCCAACCTCAAGAGACACTACACAGAAAATCATCCAGAAGCCCTAGAAGTGTTCACAATGCATTTGCATGAACTCAGTTTGGTTTTCAAATGTTTTGTGTGTCCATATACCTCCAAGGAACTAAAGGCCTTGAAAGACCATTACAAGGAAAAGCACCCAAAACATAAAGTGGATAATTCCTTGTTGTACTGCAGATATTCAGCGACTAGATGTCAAGAGGGATCATCTCAGTTGAATACATGTGAGAAAGTGCACAGCCCAGAAAGATCGGATTCTCTCGAGAATGCAAATACACAATATGAGGAAGTCAAAAATGCACCCTCAACCCAACATCCCACCTCCAACACAGCAGATGTCATTTTGTATCAGTGCAACAACTGTAACTTTAGTCACAAGTCCATTGTTGTTATGCATGTCCACTATCAAAAAAGCCATCCAGGTGAAGCTGTCACAATAGACCACATCAAGCAATCAGCTCATGTCACATCACATACAACATCACAGATGACGCCTGAAAAATCAGAGACAGTAATAGAAGACTCCGCACCTCAGAAGAACATCTCAGAATCTTCTAAAAAAGCAAAAGACAAAGCTGAGCTGTCGCAGCAGAAGAAGCACACACGAAATGCATCACTTACCAAATGTAACAGGGAAATGGACAGTTCACCAAACAAAATGTTTTACTGCCAGTTTTGCAGTTATTCAAGTACCAACATCAGAAGTGTTGTTGCTCATCATAACATCAAACATTTTGTGCATGGACTAACAGATACTGAAGAGATCTTGTTGTATAGTGCTACGGTTCAAAAAAAGATACCGCAAAATGAAACTGAGGCCTCAGCAAGGACTGCATCCTCTGATTCTAAAACTAGTAAACAAGTTGAGGTGTGTGGTGAAAAAAAAACTCAATATGAAGTGGATAATGTAGCAGATGCTTCCGTGGTGGGATCTAATCCTTATGCATGTGCAGAAAACTTGTTTTACTGCCAGAAGTGCAACATTGGAAATCCAACTGTAAAAGGAATATTGAACCATCAGGCCAAAGTTCACCAGCGCATTAACTCCAGCAGGGAATGTATCATTGAACACACAGCTCTGGTTCGTGATGAAATTGAAAAATCAAAATCTCACACAAAGGAGTTAGCCTTTTCTACTCATCTACCTCCTCCACTTATGAATGAAGGCGATGAAGATAGGCTTTTCTGCCACTTTTGCAACTATAGACATAATTCTATGACCCAGGTAATGAAGCATTACCTGAAAAGACATAATGGAGTTGAGGTCAAAGTTGAACAGATCCATCTGCATACTGCTTTGGTTCTCAAAAAGACACAGGGAACGCACCTAAAAACAACAGCAAACCAAGAGGTTAGTCATGTGTCCCTTGGGAAAAAAGGAAATAAAAAGAAAAAAACAAAGAAGCATGCCAAGTGCTTGTCAGTTTCAGCATCACCCTCAGCCACACAAACACAGAGGACCCTTGGGTGCCATAGATGCACATACAGCACACAGTATGTGTATCTTTTGAGGAGGCATATGTGGAAAATCCACCAGGCAAATCGCTCAGTCAATGATGTTTTGAGAGTGTGCTTTAAACAAGGAATGTTACAGTCAGGGTATCACTGTGATTTGTGTGTTTTCTCTCACAAAAATGCAGAAGCAGTCCATATGCACTACCAGGAACAACACCCAACACGTAGGTTATCCCTCGAGTATGTCTCTGCTCAGTTATATGTTGGTCCAGATACATCCTCCTGCAAGGGGAAGAAACCTCAAATAAAGCACACTGGTGGTATCAGTGATGGTGATGGCACTGATAGCGGCTTACTGTCCGAAAGAATTGCGCAAAATGATATCAAGAGGTATTCGTGCAGAGCATGTTCATTCAAAGGTAGCTCGTTGTCAAGTATCACACAACACTACCGTGCTGTTCATCCTTGGTCTGTGAAAGACGATGGCTCAGTCCTGAATGTCATCACCAGCAAGAAGCCAAGTGCAAACAGCCATGTGGAAGACTACAATCAAGTGTCAGGGTCATTTGACAGCTACCAAGTGCCTCTTGAATTTGACAAGTCAGCTGGTTTATCTCATGAAGCAACAGCATCGCCCACAATGCTCAAGTGCCTTTATTGCCCTGCAAGGTTTCAGACCCATCGCGGTCTCAGCACTCACTGTGGGATGAAACACCCAGGAGCTGTACCCGAAAATTCTGATGAACAGCAAGAACAAATGGAAACCAGTGTGCATGTTTTCAAGTGTCGATATTGTACCTATGTCAATACCAACCATAAAGGAGTTCTCACTCACTGCCAGATGAGGCATCCTGCCTCGATATCCAGGGCAGACAGTCTTCATGTGGATGAAACACATATACAGAGTTGGGATAACTCTTTGAAAAGAAAAGGACCCTGGTGGCAGTTTGGGACTTCGTGGGTTCATGTGTAAAACCTGCCCTCAAATCTGTGCAACAGAGGAGAGTCTGAACAAGCACTGTGAGAACGACCATAATGAGACTGTGCCAAACACACTCAAACCAGCTGCTCAACCATCCACTGTAAGTAAAATACACCAGTCTAATACCCACAGCACTCTAGGATCTGTATCGAAGGCTTCTCTTTCACTTAAGAGAATGTATGCAGTGATTAAATGCCAGCATTGCAGTTATAGTTGCACAACAAAATTTGCTCTCAGTCGGCACCTGCGTGTTCACCACAGAAATGCATCTGTTTCAAAGGTTAAGGATCGTGTGTACAAGTGTGTTCTGTGTCCCAGTTCTTATTCCTGGAAAAAACGTCTTGCACACCATTATACTAACAAACATGGAAAGGAGGCCTTCTTAAAATACTATGCACCAGTATACAAGTTGGTCCCAGAGAAGTCAGAGCTATCATCAACTGTCTCCCCATTAACTCAGCAACCAGGAAACACAGAGGAATGTAAGTCCAGCATAGTGACAGAAGAAAACAAGATATTAGTGTACAAGTGTCCAAGCTGTCCGTACGTGAATGCTAGTTATCATGGAACTCTCACTCACTGCCAAATGATGCATCCAGATGTCGTAGCCAGGGCAGATGAACTTAAAACAGATGAAATACTTGTTACCAACTTGGTGAGGTGTAAGATGGGCAAAGCTTCTAATCAAAGAGGGTACATGTGTCAGAAATGTCCACAAATTCATGCATCATTGGTAAAACTGAAAATCCACTGTGAGAGGGACCACAGTCAGGCTGAGCCATCAGCTTCTGAACATTCCAGCTGAAACTGAAACTGAAAAAGAGCCTGATCACAGCTCTCAGGGCTCAGTATCGGAGGCTGCCTCTTTAAAAAGCCAAACATCAGCGGTGAACATCACAGAATCTGACCGCAGTCATACCCAGCACAGTCTGAGCACTCACTGTGGAAAGAAACACCAAGAAGCTGTTACTGAAAATCTGGATGGACAGCAAGAACAAGTACAAATCCAAGCACGTGTGCATGTCTTTAAATGTCCATACTGTACCTACGTTAATACTAACTATCATGGAGTTCTCACTCACTGCCAGATGAGGCATCCTGCCTCCATATCCAGGGCAGACAGTCTCCACCTCGAAACACATTTATACAGCTGGGATGACTGTTTGCAAAAAAAAGACCCTGGTGGCAGTTTGAAAGTTCGTGGGTTTATGTGTAAAACCTGCCCTCAAATCTGTGCAACACAGGAGAGTCTGAACAAGCACTGTGAGAACGACCATAATCGAGACTGTGCCAAACACACTCAAACCAGCTGCTCAACCATCCACTGAAAGTAAAATACACCAGTCTAATACCCACAGCACTCCTAGGATCTGTATCGAAGGCTTCGCTTTCATGTAAGAAAATTTATGCAGTGATTAAATGCCAGCATTGCAGTTATAGTTGCAGCACAAAAATTGCTCTCAGTCGGCACCTGCGTTTTCACCACAGCAGTGCATCTGTCTCAAAAGTAAAGGACTGTGTATATAAGTGTGTTCTGTGTCCCAGTTCTTATTTCTGGAAAAAGCGTCTTGGACACCATTATACTAACAAACATGGAAAGGAGGCCTTCTTAAAATACTATGTACCAGTATACAAGTTGGTCCCAGAGAAGTCAGAGCTATCATCAACTGTCTCCCCATTAACTCAGCAACCAGGAAACACAGAGGAATGTAAGTCCAGCATAGTGACAGAAGAAAACAAGATATTAGTGTACAAGTGTCCAAGCTGTCCGTACGTGAATGCTACCTACCATGGAACTCTCACTCACTGCCAAATGATGCATCCAGATGTCGTAGCCAGGGCAGATGAACTTAAAACGGATGAAATACTTGTTACCAACTTGGTCAGGTGTAAGATGGGCAAAGCTTCTAATCAAAGAGGGTACATGTGTCAGAAATGTCCACAAATTCATGCATCATTGGTAAAACTGAAAATCCACTGTGAGAGGGACCACAGTCAGGCTGAGCCATCAGCTTCTGAACATTCAGCTGAAACTGAAACTGAAAAAGAGCCTGATCACAGCTCTCAGGGCTCAGTATCGGAGGCTGCCTCTTTAAAAAGCCAAACATCAGCGTGACATCACAGAATCTGACCACAGTCAACAGCCGGGCTCTCCTGAGACATTTCAAGAGTCAGAGCCGAACACTGAATTACTGTACATGTGCTGCTTATGTAACTATACAGGAGTGTGTCGAAAGTACCTGTATTGTCACTACAAAAACACTCATAAATTGGATGCATTCAGTACATACAAGATGCTGGAGAAGTACAACAAACGAAAACGCAAGTTCAGCAACCTGCCCAAACCTGCATTTGAGGATAGTCCACATGTCAAATGTAAGAAGTGTCCAGACGTAATGTTTGACTCCTCTCAACTGCTCATTGCCCACTATAGTACCTTTCATAGCTCAGATTGCAAATTGGACTTCATTGTGTTATCACAAGGATCTAAGAAGAAGAGCACAGGGACTTTACAAATGTGCCCACTGCAGGAAACAGTTAAATGGAATTAAAAAGCTGCATCACCACCTGGATCACCATAGAGCAATGAACGTGAAGGCTGCAGAGACAAAAGAATCATTGGTTATTACAACAACACCAGAGGCTACATCCACTGAAGTAAGTTGAGACTGCCCATGTAATCATTTACATTTTTGCTCTTTTGCTACATGCTTGAACGACACTTGTAAGTTTGAAAGTTGATGACCGTTGCTGTGTTTAACTTTCAGATGTGTAGGCAAGATGAACTGCCTGTGTTCGAAACCGTGGAGGAGCTGACTCAATGGAATGTGACACCAGTGGAGACCTTCACTTTGCCAACAAGTCCTCTGTCGTCACCTTCGAAATTCACTGATCTAGAGCAGCCAGAGCTGAAATCAAGAGGAGACAAACACACTTGCAAACAGTGTGGGCGCGCATTCATGTCTTTGAAAGGTTTGCGCTCACATGAGCGCAGCCATGCAGCCCTGGCAGCCATCAAGAAACTGGACAATCTACAAACCTTAGCAGTGAAGCACAAGTAAGAATAAGCTTTGGGTCAGTTAGTTAGCAAAACATTAGGTTCATCATGACTAATTACTATTCTTTTATAGTACGACCTCTTCCAAACAAAAGCCACAGATTTGTTCATATGAAAAATCAACACACACATGAAGACTTAGATATATGAGAGCTCCTGCAATGGTTTTATCATCCTTTACACACATTCAAATAGCTTTACAGAGCTAATTAATACTATCACAGTATCATTAATACAGAGTTGTTTGTACTTTGTTCAACTACAATGTTCACATAATAAATGAAAAATACATTTCACAAATTTTCCTTTGTCTAGAATCATCAGCATTCATTTAGTTAATGATGAGCTAACTGTGATTGTATCTGACTAAATGTATTTTTTTGTTATCTCTGCAGTATTAACAAATATGTCATCTACAAATCTGGGACGTTAAGGCCTTTCTTATGTAGTTTCTGTTCCTATCGGACAACCGTCTTGGGCCTGTGGAGGAGTCATTTTATGAGAAAACATCAAGGTGAGCAACCATTGTGTAACGCACAATTACACGACAATTGGCAATGGTATCATGGTAGTATGATTTGTCACTCTTTGCTTTCACCTGAGAATTTCTTAAAGTATTTGTTAAGTTATTTTGTTATTCGTAGTTTACATGTTGTTGCATGGTAGAAATATAAATGGAAGTGGCAGCGTCTGTCTGGCACCGTTTCTTCTGCCTGGTTCTGATCAGGATGGTTTATCAGCATCTAGTCGAGTATTGTTTAATATGGGCTGTCATAGTCACATTGTACTTTGCCTGTAACTACCCAAACTTGAATATTTTGCTATGTTGTTAAATTAACAACTGAGTACTGTCTTTACCATATACTGTAGTATAGCTAGTTTACTAAAAATCTACTGCACAGATTACACAGCAGTCAATTTGAGATATTTCATTCAATGTTTTTTTTTTTTCTGTCTTTCATGCCATTTGTGTGTCACTGCTGGATACCCAGATGTCATTATGGATCCTGTGGAGCCTGACGATGAAGATGAGGAAAATGCTCTGAGAGCCAACAAGGAGCCTCCTATTTTGTCAAATGAAAATAATTATTTACCTGAATCTGATGAAGAACCTGAAATTGCTAAAAGCAAGTCGTCCCTCTTTTGTTTTATCAATCATAATGTATCTGTCAACGTTTCTATAAAATACACAATTTTTGCATTAGTTGATGTACTGACAGTGGTGGTTTGTTATATTTGGACAGGTTCACTGTACTTGGAGCCTCCAGATGTGCAGCGACAGTTGAACCACTACAACTTGATGGCACAGACTGGTGTCTCATCTAAAGCGAACTTGCAAGATACTGACTTACCTGAAAACAGTCTGCTTAACTGTGAGTTTTGCAACTTCAGCACTGGACACCTGTCCAGTATGCGAAGACACTACATAAACCGCCACGGGAAGAAGATCCACAGGTGTAAGGACTGCGACTTTTTCACTGGTTTAAGGTAAGCTAGAGTATTTCTCTTTATGTTTCAAACAGTTGAGGTTATTAGGGAAATGTGATTTCTGTGACGACGTCAACAAAAATGTTACCTCCAAACATTCTCCACACATTGTAAGTGACATGCATCCTTGTCATTTGTTTGACCCACCTTTTATTAGGAAAACACTGGACATGCACGTACAGACTGGTCATTCTACCTTCCAGTCAGAGCCTACTTATCAGAGGGACCTCCGCTGCCCTTTCTGCCTCTACCAGACCAAGAACAAGAACAACATGATCGATCACATCATCTTGCATCGTGGTGGGTTAGATGCTGGACAGGATTCAGTGTTCCCACCCACTGAAATCCCAATGTGTTACATCAGTTTTTTTTGTTGTTTCTTTTGTTTTCAGAGGAACGTGTTGTGCCAATAGAGGTGCGTCGCTCTAAGCTGTCGCGCTACCTTCAAGGCGTCATCTTCCGCTGTCACAAATGCACTTTCTCAAGCGGCAGCGCTGAAAACCTCAGTTCGCACATGACGAAGCATGATGACATCAAACCGTACAAGTGTCGGCTGTGCTACTTTGACTGCACTCTGCTGAGTGACTTGGAGGCGCACCTGAGTGATAAGCATCAGGTGAGGATTTGTGAAAGCCTTCTTCGCATCTCTGGAATTCCAGAAGAAATGATATTATTCATTTTGAATGTACTGGAATTTTAGGACTGTGATGAGCAAATAGCTGCCTGTGGGCCAAATCCTGCACACTTCCCACTAAGTCTGCAAAAGCTAAGGACTATTTCATTGTGAATTTGGTAAAGTGCTTGAGGGCTCTCTGGTTAACTTGTGCTATCAGTCCTGTTGAACCAGTTATACTTAACTGTTACTTGTATAAAGAAGAAACTGCTTCATTACACTACATACAGTCTGAGCTCTCAAGTGCTGTTCCACTCAGAGCCATCACACCTTCATCCACTCAGACGCTTGTGTCAGTGTCACTTTAAGTCTGTTAAAGTTCAGTGTGCAGTGCGTAGGGAAGACATTGGAACTGGACTGCAATCTTGCTTTAATTCACTCTTTTTAGACTGCTAGGGTTGCTGACGACAGAATTTTGTTTTTGATTTCAATCAACTTGACAAGAAGCATCAATCCCTCACACTAATATTAACACTTGTGCCACCCAGCAATTGTTCAGTGTTAAGAAAGCTACACACAAGTTGTTGCAGTTGCAAGGTTTGTCTCAGTGAACTATGGTCAACACTGCAAATTCAGCACCGATAGTTCCTAGGCCATCAGAGAGCACTACCTTGGGTATTATTGCTGACGAACATTTAGACCCTGGTTGCACTGTTTGAAACACAGATTCCTGAGTCCCTGATATGTTTCAGGGCTCCTGAAAAAGTTTCCTGTTGTGGACATTTGCATTATGAGTTCTTTGTACGTTTTTAATGTGATTTCTTTTGGGTCTCTGTTTTTCTCATGTGCAGGTTGTGAGGAATCACGAGCTTGTGGGTCAGGTCAGCCTTGATCAGCTTGAAGCAAGGGATGGTAGGATACCTGAAGTGCAGCAGGAACCGCTGAAAAACGTGGAGCACCACAACAATGAGAGTGAGAATGTAGAAACAGAGGAGTTTGTTAAAGATGGTAATGAGGTCCTATGTGAGACACAATCTGAGAGCCAGGCAGAAAATAACATCACAGGCAGGAAACAAACAGAAATTGTGTTCTCACCAGACACAGCAAGAGGACAGAGGATAGGAGATAAAGTAGAGCAAAATACTGGGGAAGGAAACAATGCAGGCATCCAGTTTGAGGACTGCAGTGGCCCAGAGAGAGAGAGGCAGACAAATGAGAACAAAAAAGAAGAGGAAGCAGAGGGGAGCTCAACAAAATGTGGTAAAAGCGAAAGTGAAAAAACAGGGCCCCACAAGTTAAATATTGAGGCATTTAAGCAGAGAATGTTGAACATACACAAGAAGGCACATCAGGATAGAACGGCTAAGATAGAGCAGAACACTGAGACTGAATTTAAAGTTAATTCAGAGGAAAAGAAAAATAACATCAGGGGTCAGGAGGGTTTTAAAATTGAAGGGCATTTGCCCAACTGCGCGCAACATCACATAAGCCACAAGGAGAGCTTAGGCATCTCATTTACAAACTGCAAAGAGGAACAAGTGCACAGTCAGAAAAACAGTGATGAGGTAACAGACCCTTACGGAGAAATGCCAGTGCTCGAGAATGAATATCTGAAGAAAGAAACACAAACTCTTGGATGTTGCAAGGAGGAAGAAGAGGACCATCATCCTGAGCAGAAGCAGGAGGAAGAAGAGGACCATCATACTGAGCAGAAGCAGGAGGAAGAAGAGGACCATCATCCTGAGCAGAAGCAGGAGGAAGAAGACAAAGTGGTCACTGAAGGCAGCGAGGATGAGTTAGACAGGATAAAGGAAACTGACAGTCCACATGCACACAAAAGTAAGAATCTAAATTGATCAAAGTGAATCTAAATGAATGATTTTTAATCGAAGGAACTGAATGAGAGTTCAGATGCACAGTTGGGGGCAAGACAAACCGGCGGTGTATGACATGTATTTAAACACCTGCACCCATTGTTTTCTTTGTAAAGGTGCTTTAAAATGTGCAAACAACAACATATTGGGAAATGGTCTGTGACATCAGCTTAAGTTCATTTCTCTTGTTTTTCAGGTGCATTCACAGCAACCAGTGCTGCTTCTGAAGTCCTGTGCCCATCAGTCGCAGATCAGAAACTTTATACCTGTGAGTTTTGTGGACGAAACCTCATGAACAGCTCTGAACTGAAGCGTCACATTATGCGACATGGAATATAACGTTTTTTCTTTACGTTGAGGACGTCAGAAATGGCTTCCACTGTTAATCTTTGTTTAGGAAGCTGGATTATATTTTCATGAACCGTCCTCCAGTCTTATACTGTACTGTGTATTTGTAAACAACTTGTTAACAAATTCATTTTTAATTTTTCATATTTTTTTAGATTTTAAACTTTTTCAAATGAAATGTTTTTATAGTACAGTTGTTGTGAGTAGGATTTGTGTGATTCAATAAATACAACTTCCAAGCTGGTGACTGTACAGTGTGTGACACATTGTCATTAAGATCTTATTTACATGAGTTTTGTTCCAAAACACTAATGGATATGCATGAATTACTATCATGCATATATCCTCTCTTTTTTATTTTATTTTTTCATTCCTGCAGTTTATGTGAAGGGAGACCTTTTTCAGAGGGTACTACTGTCTTTACACTGTTAACTATTGTTACAATGCTTTTGCTGCCTTCAGGTGCTGTTGGGTATTTGGACTTCACGTGTACCTTGCTTCTGAGCAGATGATGTTTCACGTTAGTAATAAACTTATGTTTACATTTCAACCTTTATGTCCTATAATAACATTTACTTTTGTCTTAAATAAACTGAAAGTGTTGCTGCTGGTGAGATGTAGTCCAGTGTATTGTGAATAGTGGGCATTTGTAAAGAAACAACTGTTTTTATAACAGAGTGGATGAAACTGTTATTGTTATATTTGGAAGCCCAAGATGGCCGTGATCCAAACTTTTTTCCCTCCATTTTCTGGTTGTGTTTAGTTGTTTTCTCAAGATTTCCAGTTATTTATATCTTCATCACTTTCCTAGGCAGTTACCTGCTTTGCTCAGTTGGTAATCCAGCCTTGCTGATCAGTTAACATTGGATCCTAAAGTAAAATTTATAAACATTTTATAAATGGTGCCTTATCAGAAAGTGGTGCTGCTCTTCTTATACCTCTGGTATGTCCAGTTTTGTTTGTACATCAATTCTCATGCACATACTGTCATGTTAATGTCTTAATAATGTGTTAATAAAAGAATTATGAACACACTGATTGTTAGATTTTAAGACATTTATTACCACTTATTAACAGTTCATAGACTGCTTAAGAATGTTGATAAAAGCCTCATCAGATTCTTTTAATTGTTTATATTAGCAAACACGTTGTTTGAGGCTAACAAATTACCTTATTACGCTATTTGTTGAACCTTTACTAAGCTTTATTGGAACACTAAGATTAATACATATTTTATTTTGCATTTATTGGCAGTTAACTAAGGTTTAACAAAAAGGAGAGACAAAAACTCTAGGGAGAACTGGGGTTAACAAATCCTCAACGCGTCTAAAACGCGAAAATACGAGCTTACGAGGATCACATGAAGGCAGCATTTTGGTCTGTGTGCGTTGGTTACGACACATCTTGTCATCCAAATGTAAGAGGACACCGCTTCCTGGTGTGGACTAATAATAATGGAGTGATGAGAGAGAGGAGGTAGAACTGCTCGAGTCGCTGCGATCGGTTGTCCAGATTTACGAGTGTGCAGAGAGGGTGTAAGTAAAACCGGTTACAGTGTTTCTGACCGCTTGGTAAACAATGTCCGAAAAGAGAAAAGGTGATGCTGATAGGTACTGGTCAGGCTCACGGGATCGATACTCTGCGGAAGCAACTACTTGTAGGAAATGCGCGTGCGTGCACGTATGTGTATGCGTGTATGTGGTTTGTGTGTGTGATTTTTTAAAAATGTTTTTTTAATCAGAGGAGAACTTGACAGTTTTAGAAGTAACACTAGTTAAAAAATGTTAACATGTCAGTGCTGGGATAAAGTTTGCTCTGAGTATTTACAGGAATAGTTTCCTCCTTCCTTCCTTGCGCAACATCTCTTCTTTCTTTATGACTCGCTGTAAGAAGATGTAGTAAATGGAAAGTGTGTGACTTTCAACATTACTGGAATACATATACTTTTGTAAACATTTATTCGTTTACATGAGTCATGTTGTGAATGAATCAAAGCAGCAATACCACTAAATAAAATACTCGTACTATAAAATACTAGTTACAGGCATGAATCTTGCATTCAAGATCTGATTTGAGCAAAAGTACAAAAGTGTTATCAGCTGAATGTACTTTAAGTACTTTATGTTTCCATATCATGTACAGTGTACTATTTGAATATTATTACAGAACTGTCCACCGTAATGTAATGTATTTAATGCATTTTATGTACTGTTAGATAGTTTAAGTTTCAAATAAATTGAATAGATGTTTTGCTAGTAAAAGTTTAATATCTTCTGAATAGTAGCTAGTAACGTAGTGGACATATTTCCTTCTTCCAGGAAACTATCAAGAAAGTGATAAGGAAATAACACACCTTTAAAATGAAAGTGTTTGTCATAGTTGTGGTACTTCCCGTAAGGCTTTACTTGTTCCTGTTGTTAGAGATAAGAAGTCCAGGTTATTGGAACTGTAAATGTAATGTAACACATTCATTTTCAAGCTGGTGCCACCCTTCTAACGTATGTGTTTCACTTCAGAGCAGGAACAGAAGAAACAGTGTGTTCAGTTGGAGGAATGTCAGACGTAAGCAAATCTGCAAAGGATGGCGGCTCATTCTCCTCAAAGGTCATCATCATTGTGTTTATCACCCTGCTGCTGGACCTGCTGGGATTTACACTGATTCTACCTCTGCTGCCTTCCATTTTGGATCATTATGCACAAACAGGGGTGAGTTGTCGTTGGTCTTCTTCTCTTCTTGCTACTCTCTATTAGAGCAGTTTGATGACTTAAAGAAAAGAAAATGCATTAGAGGAAAATGAGAGGTTGTCTGCTCGCTGAAATATCCAAGCTCTCTTGTTTTTGATCAGTGCAAACATTTTGACCTGCAATGTCTTCATCAAGCAAACATGCATGTGAACAAAACACAGGCACCACCTACAATCAGGAGATAACATGATACAAAAAACACCCATTCCAATTTACTATTTTCCTTTTTCTCTCTCTTAAAAATAGAAATTATAATATATTACATAACAATGTTAAAACAATCTGTACATTGTGTGTTTTCTCTGTATACAGCAAATTAATATGGCTGGGGTTAATTTGTATCATGTGATCTCAGTGTATAAAGCCTGTGTTGTAGCCTTGTAGATCGAGATGTTGAACTGATAATTATTTGGGATCTTGGAAATTTCAGTTTGCATAATCAACTCATGAGATTAGCAGCAATGGGCTTTGTTGTTGGGGAGGGAGTATTCAAGCTGAACTGACTTCTTTCCTGGTGCTCACATTGTCCCTGCGTGATGTTATATTTGTGTGTTTTCTTGCTGGGTAGGATGGGGTCTATCAGTCTCTGCAGAGTGTTGTGGACTGGTTCAGGGAGGCTGTTGGGATTCCTATGGAAAAGAAATACAACAGTGTCCTGTTTGGAGGTATGTTTGATTGATTTCACGTTCTCTGCAGCTCATACAGAGCTCTGCTTCTCAAGACATTATGGTCAAGTAAAATGATTCAAAAAATATGGTTTCATTCCAGGTCATTAGTTTAATTTGTGTGCTCCCCTCAGGTCTTATCGGGTCACTGTTTTCGCTGCTGCAGTTCCTGTCATCACCTATAACTGGTGCTCTGTCAGACTGCCATGGCAGACGACCCCTGCTCATTCTTACCACAGTGAGTACAATGCCAAACTTATTATTAATGTATTGTATTTTATTGTCCATTACATAGGTTTTTAATGACTTAAAAATATAAATCTCAGTATCGAAAACCTTGTAAAAAAGCAGCAGCAGTGTAACAATATCATCATTGCTTGTTAATGGTGGACTCATCTGCTTGGCACAGTTTGTCTTTCCACAGTTTGTGTACGAAAAATGAAAGCCATGCCATCAACGGTGATTCATTCAGGTCTAATTGGGTGCCTTGTCTTCCAGTTAGGGCTGATGTCCTCCTATGCGGTGTGGGCAGTTTCCCGGAGCTTCAGCATGTTCCTTTTGTTTCGGGTAATTGGGGGCATTTTTAAGGGCAACGTCAGCCTCTGCACTGCCATAGTGGCCGATTTGCCTTGCCCAAAAGCACGTAACAGAGGAATGGTAGGCACGGATTTTGTTTTTGAATTTCGTTATCAGGACACTGTGACTTTGACTCTCACATTCCTTGATTTGACATTATATTGATTCATTTTATTGTTACCAGGCGATGATTGGCGTCGCCTTCTCCTTGGGCTTCACTCTGGGTCCTCTGATGGGTGCCTACTTTGCCGTCAGCTCCAGAACATCAGGAAACGTCTTCTACCAAACTCCAGCTCTGCTCGCCTTGGCCTTCAGTGTCGCTGATTTGCTCTTTATTTGGCTGATGCTGCCAGAGACGCTCACAAAGGATGTCAAGGTTAGCTGTGGAAACATTCAACTGAATCACACACAGATTTACTCAGTGAGCTGTAGTTTCTATGCAGTTTTCCCAAAGCAGGATGTTTCGTTGGCCACAGTGATGGATGAATGGTCTTAAAGGAATAGTTCAGCATTTTGCAAAATGTGCTTTTTTTCATTCTTCCAAAATGTTAGATGAGAAGATTAAAGCCACTCTCACATCTGGATTGTAAATATGAAAAACTAAAAACAACACTGGTTAACTGGGAACTGGCATACGGAAGGGTGTCCGATAAGAACTTAACCAGAGATTCTATTATATTCATTTTTTCCTTATTTCATCCTAGGCTTCGTCTTCAGGGTTCGGGGACTCCAGAGACCTCCTGAACCCGTTATCTTTGTTCCATTTTTCAGCTGTTACTAGGACTAAAGATCCACCCTCAAAAGAAAGTGAGTACTCCTCACTCTGGATTCCTGCGTGAGGCAGAGGCTTATACCCAATTGACTCATTTATGATGAAGCAGGAATGAACTTTTGCACACTGATAGAGGGTGGGGATGTCTTTACAGGAATGCAGAAGCTTCAAGTGTTGGGCCTGGTGTATTTCTGCTACCTCTTCTTGTTCTCTGGTCTGGAGTTCACGCTGAGTTTTCTGACTCACCAGCGCTTCCAGTTTACAAGGTACAAACTCAAAGACAAAACTGTGCACTGTATCAGTGATAATGAATGCACATGAAGAGCACAACTTAGCTTTTTTCTCTCTCAACAGTATGCAGCAGGGGAAGATGTTCTTCTTCATTGGTGTGATCATGGCTTTGATCCAGGGGGGATATGCTCGCAGAATCAAACCTGGGCACCATATCAAGGCTGTTCGTATGGTAGGAGTCTGTTTACATGTCAAAAATAGCTCATGACATGGTACTGAGACTGCAGCACAAATGTCTCCTTTACTGAACTGTGTTTCTTGTTTTTAGGCAATCATAACATTAATCCCAGCATTTATTCTCATTGGGTTATCATGGAATATAACAATGCTTTACACCGGCTTGGCGTTATACTCTTTTGGTGAGTTGTGTTTATGTACATAGACCATACTGGCAGTAGGACAAAATAGCAAGATATGGTTGAATATATTCTTTATGAGAATGTTGTAAATGGATGTTTTTATTTGACTCTGTGCTGCCATGTTGGTAGCCATTATGTATCTCAAGAGACTTCCGGGTTAAGAAATTAGACAAAGCATGAAATATCTACATTTATTTTTGTTGAATTAATACTCCCTTTATTACAGCTGCTGCAATAGTAGTTCCATGCTTGTCAACCCTTGTTTCTGACCATGGTGAGCCTCTCATTAATTCTCATTTGCTTAAATTCACAAGCCATTTTGATCATAATATATATCTGGACACTGTTGCTGATTATCTGCTGTGGATATTCTTCCAGGCTCAGCCAATCAGAAGGGCACAGTGATGGGGATCCTGCGTAGTTTGGGCGCCTTGGCCAGAGCCATGGGACCAGTTGTATCATCTTCCGGTGAGGAAGCTTTGATAAGAAGTTGTCCTTTATCCTTCTCTTTTGGAATTAAACACAAAACCATTGACAACAGCACCATTAAAATTGTTCTCCATACCTCTGAATTTCTTTGGCAGTGTGCTTGTTTTAACTGTTGTGTTTGCTTCACAGTTTACTGGATCGCTGGAGCTCAGATCTGTTTCCTCATCACATCGACCTCTTTCATTGTGCCCCTCGTTCTCTTGAGCAGAGCCAGGAGGCTAAAGGAGGAGTAAACAGTACAAAGACTTGAACAAACTCTAAAAGGACTGATTGCAGAGACTGCTCTGATGTTTTTTTCTGCTGAAGTGAATGTTATGATGTTTACATCTGCTGGGAGAACAAGCACGAAATTATCACTTTGTCACATGCGACAATCTTAAAAAAATGTACAGTATATTTTCTGCACTGCTGGTTAAGGATCATGACATAAAACAAAATAATGCAATAAGATGCACATGCCAATACCAAAGGAATTGATGGGAGAGAAGTCATTGTATGAGTGTGAAATAAATGGACATAATGCCTTTTATGTGTACATGTAGACTTGTGCATATTATGGACTGCACAGGTTAGGGTGGGTTACAAATAACTTGTATGCTTATGGAACATAGATATCAAGTTATATTTTACTTAAAGACTGAACAAAAATGTTCTCAGTACTGAAACTCCATTAAAATGGGGGACAGTAATTAAGTGCATTTACTCACTTGTACCTGAGGTACATGCACTTGCATACACATTCCATTTCCATTTAGTGTTACTTAATACTTTTACTCCATTACAAACAATTCACTCCATAGTATGTGTCTTGAGTGCCAGTGTTTTTTGTTTGTTTTTGGGTTTTTTTCTGCAGAAGATTTTACATAAAAATATGATCCAGCTATGTATCAAGGTGTACTTTTTATAGATTAAACGTACTTAGCTCCATCTCAGCAGCCACAACATCAAGATACTATTTAATCCAAATGAAAGGGCATATTTTAGATAAAGAACGCTTTTTCTTTTGATACTGTGAATAGTATTTTTTTTACTGTGAGTAAAAATTTGAATGCAGATATTTGCAATTCTTTAAAACCTGTTGCTTGATTAATTAAGAAATAAACCAAAACACAGGAGTGGTGGTGTTAGGACCCACTCTACAAGACAGGGCTAACATGTTAGGTAATGATTGCCTCACAATTTATCTTATTACCAGTAGCCAGTTGATAACTGTGGGGCCCAACGCAGTTATTATGTCTGGTTGATTAATCCATCCTAGTTTAAATCACGGTATTCCCACTTTTATTTAAGTCAACTTTGTGTCATCACCTATGGCTGTTGATTTAATTCACTGTTATTTGAGCTTTCTATTTTTCAAATCTAGATAACATGGTGACATTTCAGCGCAACATTAATGAAAATGAAAGTAAAAGCATTTATCATTTTTATGTTGCGGTGTTGATTTGTAACCCACATGTTTGTAACGCTGTGGAGACAGAAGATGGCGCTATAAGCTCTTCTCATTGCACACCATGTAAACATCAGCTGTTCCCATCAGGCTCAAGTAGCTGCTATGCTAACCCTATCAAACAGGTTGCTTAGCCTGGATAGCCAACACACTGTTGGCGCAGATAAATGTGGCACCGCAGTAAATGGGAGTTTGACAACACGTGGAAGATCGAGTGAACGTGCGGAGATGTGACTGCATCTAGAATAAACCTGAAGATGGACAAGGTAGTTAACGAAAAATAACGGAACTATTGTTTTGGAGCTTGCTAGCATGCTAGCCAGTATCGCTAAGCTACACTAATGCACGTAGCTGGCCGAAAGCTAACTTTGAACAAACTTTAGCCGTGATAAACTTGCACAGAGGAAGGTTATAACTGGACCGCAACTTTGTCCACACAATTTAGTTGTTAGTTAAAACGATTTGACACAGTATTGGTAAGGTACTTAATAGTCATGAGTATGTAACGTTAGCTGGATGTTAATTTGAGCTACATAAATGAGCAAACTGTGCTCGAATCACAAGTTGAGCTGATTCATTGAATGAAATAAGAGTCGAAAACAAGGATAAAGTGATAAGATAATGTCAAATAACTTTAACTGTGGGATTACATGGTTTCACTTGAACCGGAGCCAGTAACGTGATTGTCAAAGGTCGTATTCAAGCAGACTGTTGAGCAAACTATCATCTGCTGTCCAGTCTTTCCCCCTTTAACTCTATTTTAAATGTATGTCACACACAAAATGGTGATATTATATAAAAAGAAAGAAAGTAAGCAATGATATAATATCAGGCTTAGTATATATGTGCATTTGTGCACACATACATATGTACGTATACAGAGATATAAGTAAAATTGTACTTGAGGAAAAGACAACCAAATATTGAATAACTAAGTGAATAGATATAAAATTCTTGTACTGAAATATCCTCAAATGTCCTTAAAGACTCTTATTTTAGGAAATTCATAAATGCCCTCCCTCTCTTTGCATTTTCCCTGAAATGCAAATTTAAGGGAAAACTGGTTTAAAAGTTCATTCAGCCTTTGACAAAAGGATGGCTTTAGTGAATTTTTCCAGCAAACAGAAATTGTTTGCACAAAGACAATGAAAAGATATTGTCTTTTTCTTGTAACATATAAGTAAACATGACTTAAGGCACAAAGGAAGATCCAAATTAACAATATGAGAAACACAATTACCGCTTTCTATCATAAATCTTTGATAACAGGACATGATAATGAATCAGTTTTTCTTCATCACATGTAATGCACGGTTTGGGATGTTTAGACTGAACCTGTGTAAGTTGAAGTAGTAATGTATGTTCTTATTAACCACTTACATTTTAAAGTTTGAACCTGATATTAATGGTTTAAACTTGTGACTGTAAACAAATATGTTTCCACTCTGCATTTGTTATTTCTCCTCCAATATCACTATTTGAAGCTAGGCTTTTGCTTTCTGATGAGTCCTTGGAGTGAGGCAAACAAGCAGTGAATAAAAGATAGATATTTTGTGATCAATGTTAAAATGGTCTTTCTTTAATTTTCCCAAAGGGGGCAGAGACGGTTCAGTTAAATAATTATATTGTTTTTTGTTTTGTTTTTGTTTTTTTTTTGCTGTCCAGCCTTTTGACTCTAAACACCAGAGGAGACAGAGAAAGGATCCTGCTGAGCTTCACACAGCTTCATCACCACCTCTGATGTTACCAAATCCTTATATTTCTGACCAGATTTCAAGAGGGTAGGAAGAAAGTTATATTTCATAATATTTCTGTCTTGGTCAAAGTAGCCAAGCATTTGGCCTATCTAATGGTCTGCTGCATCTGAGTAAATAATTCAACCACTTATTTGTGCAAATTTTGGATCTTCATTAAGGAACCGCTCAGGTCAGAGCCCAAAGCCAGCAAGAAAAGAGGGAGATGTAGCGAGAAGTCATGGCTACAGCAGCAGCCGTCGCGTTAGAGAGACCAGTGATGATTTCCACCAGAGAGACAGGTCCGTACGGGATCTGCAAGCAAAGGTTGGTTTCATTTTGAGTTTTAGAAAGCAAAATTAAAAACCTGTCTTAATGAGATTAATTTCAATGATTTTCATTTATCTCCCCAGGCATCAAAAAGCAGCAGTGACTCTCCTGCTCAAGGCAGAATCATGGGCAAGAACACTGATGGACAGAAAAGAGGTAGTTATCACACATGCCAGCCAAATAGAGAATTTTCAGTTTTTTTTCTCCAAAAATATCTCCAGAAATGATGTTATATATATATATATATATATATATTCTAATATCTGAACTACTAATTGATCCTCAGGTTTTAGAGATGCTAGGTCTGTTCCAAACTTTTCAGGGAGACCAAAACCAGCACAGACTGACTTGATCCCATTTGAAGTGAAGATGGCTGACTTCCCAGAGTTAGCTGGTGTTTCCCTGGGTAAAGCAGACCCTCCTCTTGTTCAGAAAGAGTGTTGGGGTCCAACTCCTCCATCCACAAGTCCTCAAATGCATGTGTCAGCATCTGCATGGAAGGTGAGCTAACTGAAATATCAGATGTAAGCCTGTGTATGAGTTAGTTGTGAATGTCACTTAAACAGAGTTATACACATAAATTTGGCGCAACACTGTTACTGTAATTTTCTGTTTTCTATAGTCCGGCAGGAGAGGATCCCCAACACAACCTGATCCCCAACCAAGTGCCACTAATACTACGACAGACTCCCGTGCCATCTCACCAGGTTAGGTGAAACGTCTTGTTGTCAGTCTTCCATTAACTACAGGGCAAACACAGTAATATTTCAGATATTGATTATCCTTTTTTGTGAACAGGTCAGCTGGTCGTGACATCGTGGGCTAATGTTGCCTCTCAGCCTCCGAAGAAACTCATCCCTAAAGAGAAGACAATCAGCAGTAATCACGTGCAGGTGAGATGATTAATGTTATTTAAAATATCAAGACAATGGCTCAGCTTTCAGGTGTATCTTTCATAGTCTAACTGAAGTGAGAGATTTCATTCCTAAATCCTAAATCCAGGCTGAAAGTTCTGTTACATTTTGTTAAATTTTAACAAGTCTAGTGTGGCTCTTTAGTCTGTTAAAGCTATTAGTCACTTATTGAAGTAAAAATTCATAGCTGTCAGGTAAACCTTTAGGTTTCACTGCGCTGCCGTGTGTTTCAACGTTGTTTTCTGTCTCCTCCTTTTGCATTTTGTCAGTTGGAGGAAATGGCACAGCAGGAAGAGGGTGCCTCAGGGAAGAAAAAACGGAAGAAAAAGAAGAAGAAAGCTAAAGGTGAAGATGCAGAAGTGGACCCTGAAGAATCACCACTTTATCAGGAGCCTCCCAAATTTGAGGTAAATAAAACCAGCTTTTTCATTTAATTCCAAAGCAAAACCTATAATGAACATTTTTAAAGTTTTGAAAGTAAGTGCAGATTCCTTTACAGCGTTGGATGGATCATGGTTTTTGTTGACTTTCTGTCTTGTCAGGATGAAGAGGAGTTTCCAGGTTTGACTTCTTTGACTGTGACTGATAGATTGATAAGCAGCAGTAATGCAGCAAAGCTATGCAATGAGGTACACTATATTTATCCTTAGGGATGTTTTCACATATTAATTATACAGTGTTATTTTGGATTTCCTTAAATGCGCATTACAGGGGTGGAAAATACACATTTCAACATAAATGGATTGTCACTAAGATAAATTATTTTGTAATTTGCCAAAACGATGTGATGTTTTTTTAAGGAAAACCAAAGAGAAGGAGGTCAGCACCAGTCTGCGGACCAGAACAAGGAAAAATCAACTGCCACAAAAACTCTGCCCACAGAGACAGTTAAAAAAGGACAGGTTTGTATTTTTAGCTTAAATTCAAATACATTGTCCTTCAATATCATCCAGGAGAAAGCCTAATTTGTACCTGTGCTCTTGCTCGTGTGATTTCTAGAAAGCTGAAAAAGTGCAAAGCAGTAAGAAGAGCAAAGTTCCTGTTCAGCTGGACATTGGAAATATGTTGGCCGCCCTGGAAAAGAAGCAGCAATCTCAAAAAGCCAAGCAAGACGCCAAACCAGTCATTCTTTCAGGTGGGTTATGGTCCACATCTTGGCCTATGCTACAACGGGCTCCTCATGTCTCTCTATATTTTGGCTGATTACACTCACTCAAAAAGACGCTCTCAGGTCTATACTTACTGATCCTAATCCGTCGATGCAAGGCAGTTAAAATATAGCCCAGAATTAATTGTCTTTTTAAACTATTTCTTTAAAGTTGGTGGGGGACTACCTGTTGTCCAGAAGCAGCCATCAGTCCAGAAGAAGCCACCTTGGCAGCAGGATAAAATTGCACACAATCCCCTGGACTCCACTAGCCCTTTGGTGAAGAAAGGAAAGCAGAGAGAGGTGCCCAAAGCCAAGAAACCCACTCCTCTCAAGAAGGTACTGGTCTGTTCACTCACGCTAGAAGAAATACAGATGTGCTACATTTTATTAAGAATGTATTTCAGCCATAAAACCTTGTTAGTTAGGTTGTTTTTGTTTGATCCTCAGGTCATTTTGAAAGAAAGGGAGGAGAGGAAACAGAGACGTTTGCTGGAGGAGAGAGGTCTGCTGCCTGAGAATGAGCTCAATCCTGCCAGTGATCCTGCAGAAGAGGAGCAGTGTGACACTAATGCACCAGGTCAGAGCAAAGCATGTTTAAAAAAAAAAACATTTGAGTCCTTCAGTAAGTTATCACGGCTGCAAGTAGATGAAGGAGATCTTTGATCTTAGCTAATATTTAATCTTTATTTTGTGTTTCTCAAACCTCAGAGGTTGGGAGTCCTACAGAGGAACTTGATGATCAGTTGGAGTTAAATGGCATAAACCAGATGGTGAGAGAGGGCGATGAGGAGACTGACAAAGATGAGACTGTGGAGCAGCAAACCACCACCTCACCTGTGCCCTGCCCAGTCAATCGACCCAAAATCCACAGCAGAAAGTTCAGAGAGTAAGACAGTATACTCAGACACAAGTTATAATCTTTGTATGACCATTTAATCTCACAGAATTTGATCACTGTTTTTCTCACTTTTTTTGGTTAATTTGAAATGTATCTTGTTTTATGTGCCAGCTACTGCAGCCAGATGCTGAGCAGAGACGTGGATGAGTGTGTGACGACTCTGCTAAAGGAGCTGGTTCGTTTCCAAGACCGCCTGTACCAGAAGGACCCCATGAAGGCCCGCATGAAGAGACGGATTGTGATGGGGCTCAGAGAGGTCCTGAAGCACCTCAAACTCAGGAAGGTCAAGTGTGTCATCATCTCACCCAACTGTGAAAGAATCCAGTCCAAAGGTACTGTGTCCCTGTGAGAGCTTCAGTGTGTGTAACCAGGAAGTTTTTAGGAGCTCAGTTTAATTTAGTCTTAGAATTTTTTCTTAATTTCTCCCAATCTGTACTTGACTAACGTTAATAGAAAAATGTCACCTTTCACAGGTGGCTTGGATGAGGCTCTGCACACCATCATTGACACGTGTCGTGAACAGGGGGTACCATTCGTGTTTGCGCTCTCCAGGAAAGCTTTGGGTCGCTGCGTCAACAAGGCAGTGCCTGTCAGCTTGGTGGGGATTTTCAACTACGATGGTGCACAGGTCAGGTTTAACACTTACTGATCTCTAACAAGATGGATGAAGTGATTTTTGACGATGAATGTATTTTTAAAAAGCTAAAACCTTAGTCTTTCTCACTCACAGGACTACTACCATAAGATGATCGAGTTGTCATCTGAGGCCAGGAGAGCCTATGAAGTGATGGTGTCGAGCCTGGAGCAGACAGGCCAGGCAGAGGCGGAGGCAGAAGCAGAGGCAGAGCAGGGAGTGAACACTGAGGAGGAGCTGCAGATCAGCAGGCTGGCTGAGCCCAGTCCTGACACCACACAGCCAGAGGAACCAGAATACAGTAAGTTACTGTTGCAGCCCAACACTGGTGATACCTACTATTTAAATCCACTTTAGGGGAGTTGTAGTAGATACAATAAGGCAAATAAAAATAAAATAATTATCTTTTTGTATTCCTTCTTTCTCCCAGTAAAAATTTGGAAGAAAATGTTGGAGAAGGACTACAACCATAAATTTTTGAACTTTGAGGAGCAGTTGAGCTCCATGCATTTGGACAGTGAATGTACTGAAAACACTGATGAAGATGTGAAGAGTTGACAATGGTGAAGCCCTCTGTGCCTAAAAAAAATGAACCCGCCTGTGCTGATCACCAGCGTAGGAGAAAGTAGGGTGGACTTAATCCCATATGCAAGTGCTGTGCTGCAGTGAGGATTTTGTCAGGAAATTGTCATGTTGCTAATTTTTGCAATGAATTATGAATTATTTTTCCCTTTTTTTTTTTTGAAAAGCTAAATTAATATGTTTGTGTTTGAGTTCAAGATAAATGGGTAAAGCTGTGTATATATATAAGAGTGTATGGAGGTTAACCACTGATTTACCAGGACCAAAGCTGTCACTTGAAGAGATCCCACAATATGAATTTTCAACCATGTTGTCTGTGAATGTACCTAGACAATGTGTAGGGGTTTATGTACTGACTGTGTGTAGAATATCAACCAGTTATTGAGGACTAAGAAATAATGAGTGATAATTTGGCTCAAGAGCCACTGTTTTACATTTTTCTCTGGTTCTCTTCTCAATTAGCTTCACTTTATTTGACAGAAACGGTAGAGGATAACAGGAAATGAGATGAGAGGGGAAGGATGGCGAGCAACAAAGGTCTGCAGATCTTAAATAGGCCTAAATAAGAATTGAATTAATTCTAAACATAAAGTCATGATTGAAAAATCTTATTGAGCCCACAGTCTTAAACCCCCAGGCCACCATGACACACCTAGGTTTCATTTAAGAGCTATTTTCTTGTTTTTAAGAAATGAAATCCTTTTTTACATTACAAGTCAGAGAAGTTTTTTTTTAATTCTGATTGCACTACGTAGTAGAACCTGTGTTTTTGATAGCACAGGTACTGCACACTATATGTTGGACTGCCTCTGATTAGGTTCTTTTAACAGGAAAAACAACAAAATAGGAAAAAACATTGCCTGCTGTTAATTTGAGTGAGTTTTCTGTTGTTCCACATAGTGAAGAAAAAGAAATAAAACCACAAAATAATCAAAAAAGACAAATGACAGTAATCTTAAGCACTAGGTGACAGTCCCGGTAAAAGAAGCAATAAATTACTAAATTTGAAATTAAGTTAGAATTCAGATTTAAAACGAGTGAGATGAAAACTGTAGGTTAGAGAAGACTTATCATCATGACCTAGTAAGTCTTAAAACATTGCGGTCATCATTTTGAATTCGAAATTACTAATATGAACGTTTCAGTTGTGGAGAGATGGTGCAGTGTTTGATGTGGTAAAAAAATGTGATGTGCAGTGAGTTCAGACCTGAATGAATCTTGTTATTGGAAGTTGGTATGGGATTGGGTTCATGCAAGGTGGACTAGATGTTGCTGAACAGTTCTGTCAAGTAGAATTTGGTAGTTACCAGTACCAATATGATGTAGCTAAAGATATATTCTCTAATGCAGCTGTTTTCTAAATCATTGAATATAAACTAAATACAAATGCGGTATTTACTTTAAGAGAGTGAAACATAAATATACAAGAGGAATAGTACTTGGCCGAGTATGTTTCCCTGAGGCACCCCAATATAATACACAGTGATTACATAACTAAATTGAAACAAATGTTCTAATAAATGTAAAAAGAAAAACAGAAAAAAATGACATTTAGTAAGAATTGGGTCTTTGTCTGTTGTTGACATTATTAATATTTGTCAATAAATATCACACTAAATAAGTGATCTTTGATCTGAATAAAGGTTCTTGGAAAATATTTACGTTATATCTGAAATGGTCCTTTTACACCGACATTTTGTTTATTTTGATTAAAGAAAAGAAACTTTCTTTCAGAGACATAAAAAGTCATGTTTACTTTTCAAGCTTCTCTCCTTAACCTGAGGCATGAAAAAAAATCCTGGGTTTACACTCAAGACCAGACATGGTGTGTAAAATATACAATACAAACAAACATTTTAAAATGCTATGTCTTCCATCTCAAAACACAACAAACAAACAAAGAAACACAAATCATTACATGTAAATTCAGTCAACACCTTTGAATTCTCATACTGCTTCTCCCTACATGAACATAAAAAGACAATCATCTCTTTTTAAATCCCTTGTACAATGTACCGTAAAGTCCCCTGTGTTGGCTTTACATGTGAAATGTTTTGTTTCAAAAATGATTTCTTGTCACAGGGTTAAACTGTGGAATATAATTTATTGGCAATGTCAAACTCAAACAAGACATAAAAAACATTAAATTATTTGTGACTTAAAATAACACAACTAAGAAAATGAACTATATTTTCAAAAAGGATTTTTATCTTTCTGGAATGAAATTCAATAGCCGATGAGTAATAGGAAGCCATTCCTTTAAAATCAGTGGCATAAAATGTCTTGCAAAATAAATAGTTTAGTTGATTAGACTACTGACATGTTTCTCTGCAGTCCTCTGCTTATTTTTTTCAGATTAGTGTTTATTAATCCAGATGTGCTTGTTGCTACGTGAATTTTGTGTTGTGAGTGTAATTACTTTGAAAGACGCAGTGCAGTCGCTTTCTTGTGTACACATCCCAGATAAACCAGAATTACCTTAGCCTGAGGCAAAAGCAATAGACTGCAAAACCATTATATAATCTTTTCATCGCCAACTACTGCTTTATTTTTTCTTCCAAAGCAACAATTATAATTCTGCTAACAAGTATTCCATCTAGCTGAAGCTTGATATAGCTTGAAACCAAAAATGTAGAGGAAAAGGCAGGGGATCAGCCAAATTGTGTGGATTCATCCTGTGGAGAACATGAACATCATCGTAATCCATCCCATATTTGTTGATATATTTCACTTGGAACCAAAAATGTCAAACTGATGGTGGCACTAGAGGAAAGGTCAGGAAATCACCAAAGGAATTAGGATTCATCTCCTGGGAACCACACCAGAATAAAATTTGTGCCATCCATTTACTCAGAGAACTGCTTCTCTGAGTAAATTGAAAATTTGACTTACTGATGGCACAAGATGAAAAGTCAGAGGATCATTACATATTACAGCTATCCGTCAAATATTTTTAAGTGCTACACAAAGGTAACTGGACATGCTTGAGGTTCTTGAAGCCTTTCAAATGAGGCATGAAACGTTTTCAAGAACTTCAAGCAAGTCCAGTTGCCTTTGCTTAGCACTTCGAAATGCCATAATCCGCATGACTAAGAATCTTCAAAGACAATCAGTCTCATAGCTGTCAAAATATTCCACTATGAACCACAAATGTTAACCATGTGGTGCAGAGGAAAGATTAGGGGATCATCAAAGTCAGCAGGATTCTTCCTCTGTTTACCATGAATGTCTGTACCGAGTGTCAATCCATTGAGTAAAAATAAGAAAAATATAGAATATCTCCAGCTCATTGCTTAAACTCTTACTAAGTCCATATGAAAACAAATTTTACATTAAAGGTGGTGCAGGGATAGTATCAACATATCCACTACCAATTAGTTCTGTGCACACTCCCACTTTACTAGGTCCAGTTACATGAGGATTTCTTAGCTTCTGATTGGTGCAGTCTGTGTAGTGGTTACCCTTTTCCCTACAAGAAGAGTCAGTGGAGGCATTTTGTCTCTGCAGGAGGACCTTATTGTCACCATCCACCTCTTTCACCCTGCTGTAGTCCTCTGGTATGTTCTCCTTTTGTCTCTGAATGTCCATGTAGCCTGGGATGTTTCCTCTCTGGAGGATAAGAATATTGTCACCGCTCACCTCCTTTACTCTGCTGTAGTCCACCTCTATCACATCCACCTCCTTTGCATTCTCATGTCTCTGAATATCCACATAACCGCAATTTGCAAGAGGTTTCACGGTGTTCTCAGCAGCACTGTTGTGCTTTGATGGACTCTGATCAGTTGTTTTTACAAAGCTTGCAATTGGGAACAGCTGTTTCTGAGTTGGCGGCTGGGGTGGCTCCATGTCAGATAAATTCCCCTCTGTAAGAGACGTATTGGCTTTTACAAAGTTATCCATTTCATTCTTTCTTTCCTCAGCCTTCTGCAAGTCTCTTTGGACTGGGGTTGGCTCCTTACATTGGATCCCCAAGTCTAAGTGGAAGCCAGCAGGAATAATCAAGCTTTTCTTCCTTTTTTGAGAACTGGAAGGGTCTAGCAGGAGTCCGTCGTCAGACACGATTAGGTACTCCTCGATTTGGTCCTTCCAGGCCACCATGGGAGGAAAGCTCTGGTTGATGATCAGAGCATTAATGACGTCCTCAGATCGCCCCCTCTGTAAGGGTTAGTTAGGGATAATTCAGTAAATTGTTACCAGTGTCAAAAGACATTTTCAGATATGCTTGAAATACAGTGCAGATGCAGTGTTACCTTGAGAAGTTGAACATCAACTCCTCTTATCTTTGGACCAGGAACAGGGGGCAGAAGATACTGCTTCACACTGAGGAACAAAAGAAAGTGAGTCAGGAATCAGGTTATCTTATCATCCTGGCTTTACATGGGGTTTATATAAGAGTTGTATATATTTCTTTGCAGGAGATACATACTTTTTCCTCTTCATGACCAAGATACACATTGCTGTTATAAATGGAACTGCAGAGAGCATGGAAACCAAGATCCAAAACAGTTTCTCATTGTGAGGATCTAAATAAAAACAATATTTTTATTGATTGTTAGAACTTATAGCAGTCGCCTCTTCCCTGTAAAAGCCATAGATGGAGCAGATAAGTTCTAAGACTTACAGTCAGGGGTATTCACAGAGGTAGAATTGCTCCATTCGCTCCAGGAGCCATGATCTAATCTACAGCGCACCTGAACAGCGTACAGTGTCCCAGGATTGATGTTGTATAGGTTGATGTGGGTTTCTGTGCCTGATGTGTACTCCTAGGGAGAGAAAGAGGGGAAAAAACACATCTCAGCCAACAGTGACCTTGTACCCTTGTTAGCATCACATTTGGATCTAAGTAGTACTTGCAAATACATTTGTTTACCTGAGTTGGTTTGGCAGACAGTTCTAATTACAGCACAATGATATACTGATTTATTAAATACTAAATGCAAAACTGCATATTGACAAAATATTTGAATAATACACACTACATGCTTGTGTGTAGTGTGAAGAGAGTCACAGCAATTGACAGTCCTGGAGTTTTTTTGCCCTCTACTGTCTGGCTACATATCAACTTGACTGTTTACCTGACTTGAAGAAAGGTTAAAGGTTGCTTACTTCTGTCCTATTTTGGCTGCTGCAATTCAAATACCAAAGCCAGATTTATCTCCCACCTTCAACTGGTCTAAAATGCAGCCACAAGACATTTAATAACAATTTTATCACCCCTATCTATAGCCTGAAATCACAAGCTACCAGTGAAGATTTTTCAGTCTGTCTCAAAATGTTACTGATCATCCTCAGAAAAAAATCTGGTCTGACCCTGAACTGGTCAACTTTTAACTCCTTATTGACCAGATGGTAGCCTCAGATCCTTTGGAAGGGACCTCCAGCCTGATTCATCAGTGCTTTTGCTATGAGGACCCTGAAGTTGTTTTATCTTTATAGAGGAGTATCAGCACAAAATTAAATTATTTTGTTTTGTGTAGAGGATAGCCTCAAACTAACAATGCATCATACTTTCCCCTTTATCAGTTGACTATAATTTAGGACATAAACCTATGCTACAATTGTTTACACAAGCATAACTGATGTGAATAAACTAGGGATACAACTTACAATTAATTTTATTATCAGTTAATCTGACAACATTTTTAGATTTATTTTTTATTGTCTAAAATATAATCACAGCCTCTGAGAGCCCGAAGTTATGTCTCCAAATGCTTTGTTTTGTTTCACCAACAGTCCAAATTGAAAGATATACAGTTTGCTATCACAGAGGACTAAGAAAAGCAGCAAATATTCACATTTTGGAAACTGGAATGTCTAAATAAGTTGCTTACTAAAATTGTTGCAGATTTTTTTGTCAGTTGATTCAGTTTTTAAAAAAACCTACAAATCTTTTCAGCTCTGAAGCAAACCTATAACAACATGACTGTGTCTTGTTGGTTTCTGCAAAAAAAGTCCTATCAGTCCATTTGACAGTGAAAGCAGGTTACATGCGGATCAGAGATTGTACCTTTTAAAGGCTCTTGCTGTTCTTTCCTTCACAAAACAAACAGTGTTCAGCACCTCTCCAGTGAACCAGTGAACTGCTTTTTGTTTTGGACTCACCTTCCACTCGTTGCTCTTTTCTTGTTTGACTCTTAGCTCATATTTAATGGTGACCCAGCCAGACTTGGTGTCTGTGTTATAGGGAGGCTCCCATCTGACATGGAGATATAGATTGTCCTCTCTCTTCATCACCAGCAGAGTGACGTTTTCAGGAGTGTTGGGCTTCACTGTCGAGTACAGAGAGAACAAGAGTGAAGAGTCCAGAGCCACACTAGTACCTCTATGAGGCTGCACACAGGCACAGCAATGCTTTGAGCTAAATGCCAACGTCAACATGCTAACACGCTTATAATGACAATACTGACACCTTGATATTTACAGGCATAATGTCTACCAGGTTTCTTTGTTTAGCATGCTAATATTTGCTAATTAGCACTAAAACGCAAATGTAATTAGTTCTGCATCACTGCATCACATGTACTGTAATCAGTACAACAGCTGAAAACTGTAACCAATAACCAAAGTTTTTAAAATGAGCGGGGACACGAAAGTTTGTAGCAAACAAAAGGTGTGAAATTTGATCCGCGACTGTACACAAGTTTTACGCCAGCCACAAACCAGTTCTGCCTCATTCTGTTCAGGTTTTCATTTGTGTCTCATGACTGTCAGTCAGTACTTTTCCATTCCTTACTAAGCTTAAGAAAGCTGCACAGCCAATCTTTAGCGCAATCAATACTGATAATTTTATGCTGTGTTAACTTCTGCTTTAACAAATACACAGATCTTGTAGCAGTCAATAGTTCGAAGTGTATCACTGACACAAAAGCACCCTTGAGCTAAGCAGTTATTCTTCAGTATTATTAATTATTTGTTTTTTTTTTATTAATGATTCATTTAGTCACAGTTAATGAATGCCAGAAAATCCTAAGGATATCCACTGTGGTTCAGTCTTGTAAAACAACAATCCATGAAGTCAAAGGGAGGTCAGTGGTTTTTATATTCATTGTACAGTAAGTCGCACAGTGCAGAGCCAAACCCACAGGAATCATATTCTACATATTTGTCATAACTCAGATAAAAACCCTTAAAGCAAGATATTGTCAATATACAAAGGGTTGATTTACTGAAAAAGATTCAGTTACTATATTTGTTAGTTTTCATTTTTGTTGTTTATATTTTAGTTTCTTTGTGCACTTATTAGAAACAGAGTCCCATCTGTATCAGTGAACAGGAACCAGAACATAATTTGAATCTCTCTCCTGAGGTTTGATTCATTCATCTCACTAAAATCCTTTTTCTTTGGGAAAAACAACTTACCGATCTCCATCACATCCATTTTAAAGATATCTGAAGTGGTGTTCCCAAGCTCATTGGAGGCCACCACTGTCAAGTGGTAGTCCACCCAGATGGAGGTGTGGTCCCTGTCAAAGAAACAGGAGTTCCTCCCTGCCGAGCGGTAGTCTGGACACTCGTGCTTTCCCTCCAGTCTGAACATAGACAAAACAAGACCTTTACTGACCAGGATGTGGGTGAACGCTGCTCAGAGCATTTTGCTTACACATTATGTAAGTTTGCTGTGGTCAGTAAATACATGGTAGCACTCAATAAACAAGCACAGGGTTCAGCTGATAATGGCTTTATACTAATAATCAGATATGAGTCAGGTGTGTGTTTTCCTCAGTGATCACTACAACATGATCCCAAATGTGGAGTGAAAGTACACTCTATGGTTTTGTCAAACCATATAGAACTATCTAATTATTTTTATGTATCACAATCACCACACTAGCATGTTAATGTTTAGCAGGTACTGCATTCTGCATACTACCACATACATACAAATGCAAATACTGACCTGATGGTCAGCACCAGTTGTGTAGTCAAGAGATCACCACCATCATTACATTTCAGCCCCTGGGGAGCGTGATTGTTTATAATCCATAGATGAGTTTTGTTGAGATTGTTGAAATGTTTTTAGTCTGAACCAATGTAGAGGACCAACAGATGGACATTACCATCCTCAAAATGTCTTAAATTGTCAGTATTGGCATTTTGCCCTGAAGTCAGGGCGAGTGAGGGTCACACAGGTGAAGTGTTTGAAGTCTGCAGGTTGACTTCCACAGCAACAAAGATTTGCGCTCAGCTGACTGAGCACGAGTGTGTGAACAGGAGAGCTGGTAGTTTTCCACTCGCTCGTCTGCAGCGCTACACTAACAACTGTCACTGGCTCGCAGTGTGGGTGATAAACTTATCTGAAATTTAATGGGACACTTGTTGGCTTAGTATTTAAGTTAGACACACAGTGTAGTGTGATTAAAATCCTGATTTCCTTCCAGTTGGAGACATTTCCCTCACCTTCCCTCTATCTCTGAATAGTCTGTTGAGGAAAATTTAAAAACAAAACAAACAAACAAAAAACCTTGGTGATTGGACTAACCTCTCTCTCTCATAAAAGAGGCGGTGCGTGGTCTTTAACCCTCCGTCAGAGCCCGGCTCCCACCAGCAGGTAAACGTCTCCTTCTCAGGGGACCTGCAGCCGAGCAGGACTGGTTTCCCTGGTGGAGACATGCCTGGCAACACATGACAAACAATCCTCAGCTCCCACTTCCAAATGCAGAACTAATACAGTAAAAAGAGATATTTCTGCATGGTAAAACTTTGCTGTAAATAATGTGTTAAAGGGCTAGTTCACTCAAATCACATGCTTTCCTTTAGCGGCATCTAACCATGCAGGCAGTTTTTATTTGACCACTCCAGGTCAATCAAAGTTAAATGAATTTATGCTCACAGCACTGAAAACTTCTTGTCTTAAGTTTTTAATTTGTTCAAATTATTTTATTTTCTAAGATCCTTTTTGTTTAACCACAATCATCACTACATATCACCACCAGACCCCATTGACAAACAACAGTAATTTCACCTCGAAGAGTGCGAGAGTTAGCCACCCCCACACACACCGGCTAAGCTAAGGTTAACATGGTAAGATTATCACTGAGACTCTGGTGAATGTGTTCTTTGAATTGATGTTGTCCCTTACGTTGATGTCCTTGACCACTTTGTTGTGGAATTTATTGATTTATTTTTGGTAACTTTTGTCTGCTTTTATTGTTTTATATGTGTTGTAATCAGGGCGTGCTTGTAAAAGAGTTTGTCCTCAGTGGCCCTCCCTGTTGAGATATATGGTAAAGACGGAGAAAGTGGAGATGGTGTTTCTGGGAAGAGAACTGAATTTGTCAAAACAACTGTAGTGTAAACTCTCTTTTAATGCTGATCATATATAACCTCTATTTACATTACTTTGGAAAAATGTATTGTTTGGACTCACTAATTAGAACAGGAAGTCTAAGTAATTTGTCTGAGTATCTACAGCTGAAAGTTCAAGGAAAAAAGCTGTAAAAACATAGTTTCTTTCTTTTCATGAACTGTATTTACTTATATACATAAGGTGTATACACAAGGTGTTTTTTACTTACTCTGTATTGTAAAACTAGAGTTCTTTAGGAAAAAAAGGTAAGAGAATTGATAAAATAACATTTAAAAAGTCATTTTTAAATGTAATTTTTCAATGCTGTGCCATTTGAGTATTTTATTATTTTGTTGCTGTTTGTGTTTTTGTATTTTGAGTGAACCAACCCTTTAAACATCATGTTGCTATTGGCCAAAGATAATGTCACTCAAGCCTTTCAACTTACTGTTGGACTCTACAGCTGCAGACAACAGCAAGAGCAGTGCCAACCCAAGATGTCCCCTCATCCTGGTACAAACTGTCATGTTGTGTGCCTTAAAAGAACATGAAGAGTGACATCACCAGCATGTAGTTAATGAGGTGATAAAAACCTGCGGCTTGGCTGCGGGTCTTGTTTTTACCTAAAACAAGGGCATATGAAAAAACACCGAACACAGGCAACAATTATTTGCACGTGCTGTCGCCAACATGTACAGGCCACCTACAGTCATCACATGACTAATGACATACTGTTAAAATTATTAACAGTATGTGAGAATTATCAGGTACGTTCTGACGTGACTGACACAGCAACATTCAACCCTCCAATCAGAGTTCGTCAAACAAGTTAGAAGTTAACAAAGACAGATCAAAGGTGCAGAGTTTCCTACTGGAGCAACTGGATTCAGAAAGAAACTGGATTTACCAGACTTAGCTAGGCAACTGTGACGATTATGAACTGTTGATTATGCAATATCCTGGTGGTATTTTAGTAAGTCTGTAACTAACAAACTGTGAATCTAAAGGAATATAATTAATTGAAACATATTGATTGCTAAGGATAAATGCTTCTTGAGCTTTGTTTTTTTTTTTTTTAACTCATTTGACTCACTAATGTTGCTCTCTGAAATAATCCAAATGGAGTTTAGACATTTATTTTACTTTTACTTCCTTATTTCTGGAAACTCATATTTCTACACACAGGTAACAGAATGACAGCACACTCAGCTATAACAAGCTTGCTTCAAAGCCCTGTGCTTGTTTTCCTCAGGTTTTTGGACCCTTTGGAAATTTACTGGTGGATGACTGATTGGCTCATAGCGAGCTTTCGGCAGATTTATGCTCCCTGCTTCAGCCTCCAGAATGGTTTTTTTTTTCCTGCCTCCCTGCTCTTCGCTACATAACAACGTTGAAATGCTTGATGCAATTAGTCACCTTTAAAGGTGGAGGAAAGATTCCCTAAACTGACCACCAACCCTTACTTACAGGATGGCACAAAGGGGTTACACATTTTCAATAACTTTTTTCTTGTTATGTGCAGTAACCACAGTGACAACAGCTCAGTTTCATGCTGCGACACCTGCTCTGACAAGTTTTAACAGGATCGCTTGAGCAAGGCGGGATCTGGATGAGGGATATTTCTCAATTCTGACAAAGACAAACAGGCCTAGATGCCAAAATACTTAACACTAGCCTGTCTGGCAATTTGCTCTAATATTTTTTTACTTACTTACTTACTTATTTATTTATCTATTTATTTATTTATTTAGAGGATGACACTTTTTCATTCTTTCAAATTTCTTCCCTACAGCCATTCTCTTAATAAGCTAAATGACACAACTACATAGCTGGAGCTGAATAACATTATAATTAGTACTGAGAAAAATCATTATTTTTAATATGTTCCCACAAAAAAGGGAAAAAAGAAGTAAGCACTGTTTATGAATAAACACTACACTATAACCTCTTGGTGAAAATGACAGACAACAAGCTGAACTGTAAAAACAGAGCAAAAATACATTCAGATGGCTGGAAAGATCCATGCTGAAACTCCACTGTTAATGTTAGTATTACTCCCTGTTGCGCCATTTAATATGTTACTCTAGTATTGGCTCAATACACAACATACCACAGAGATTATTAAATCTCAAATCAACATTTTAGTCACCCTTTCTATGAGCTGCCTGTAGTTATCTCCATTTACCATTTTAGAACATTTAACAAAAAGAAATACTGACTCCTGTTTAATGTCAGGTGTTTCTATAATAGTGGACAAAATAACAAAATAACATATTATATTCATCAGAAGGCCACGAAACAATCAGGTTACAATAGAATAAATTCCCCCCAATAGAAACTGAACATTATAAGCCAGTTCATACTGCATATATGATGCATAGGTATTGCATTACATCCCGCAACTAGGCGTTCCGGTTGAGTCTACTCCCTGCAGACATACCTGCGAGCACACACATCAAACCGAAACGCAAACTAAAAATTCATATTTTCCGCTTTTGAAATGCATTTATGCGAAAACAGCTGCAAAGACATTAACGCCTTCAGTGTTCACTTACCTAACACACCAGTTTAGGACGGGTGTCGACCTTCTCGTCTTTGTAAACTAACTACATTTAGCTGATGTTGACACAGTGACACGGGGAAAAAACAGCCTCCCTCTGTGAAGACATTACAGAGAATGATCCTCTCACACCTGGCGACACCTCAGGTATGGTTGGATAGGAGGAACAGAGGTGTCATCTGAGTACCGGGCGGGAGGAGGGGTTTGTTGCCGTCACGACGGGCCCACCTGAGACAGCCAAAGAGTGTGACAGTGCGAGACGTCTCACTCTGTCAGGATTTCGTTTAGGGTCAGTCTACATCTCTGATTGATTACTCATTCTCTGAGCATATGTGATCAATTACATGGTCGCTTGTGTGTTGATCTTAAAAGTTAATTTTACACTTTGCTGTAGGTGGGAGGAAGATAAATGTGTGTTATTGCTCAGACTCAGCCAAGTGTAATTCTGACATGTTTGATAGACACAGGTCAGCAAAACAGTGTGTGATTGGAGAGAGAAGGTTAAAGACAATGGAACAATTTTTCTTAAATTCTGATATGCTCATTTCTACACCTTTAGCCAACTTGGTAATCGCCTTTCAATTAAGTTTGGCGTCACAAAAAAATATAAAGGTGCACCTACACTGACTTATCTTGACGCATAAACAATCTTTGGCAGTGCAGTAGATGTTTCTGTTATCAGTTTCTTGCAGGAAGTCGACTTAGTGTCTTGAAGTAAACTGTTGTCAGGTCTAAGGACTGAGGGAGAGATAGTGGGCGATGAGAAAGGGTTTACAGTCAGTTAGGAAAAATGATTCAGACAGAAAATCACAGTATTGTTGCTGTGCCTCTGGCATCCAACACTGTCCTCAACACATTTCAACATAATACTTCAGGCAAGTGTTAGTGAATTATTAAAATATGATCAGCCTGTTCTCTGCTGTGTGTTTTTTCTGCTCATTTTAGTGATTGATAAAATATAGCTGTTGCACATATACTCTATACGTATCAATATGTGTAAGTGTTTTGTGCTTTTTAATTTAGTGCTTTGTCCTAATCTGCTGTCACTTCCACTCTCACTAAAAAAAAAAGGATGTGAAACTTGTAGTTTTCCTGTAGTGTATGATGTCAGTGGCTACATGGGTGAACAAAGTAACACTGTATAACAACATAGCACATCCAGCAAAACCAAAAATTAGCATAGAGTTTAATCAAGTGTCTCTGGCACATTCACCAACAAGCAGAACATTACAAGCTTTGTGTTGTCGGTTTATGGTGCAGGTCTGATGTAGTGCAAATAGCTATGAATGTCATTGTGTTTAATGTTGAACTAAATATGACCCACTTCCTTCTGACCTGTTTTATTTTTACTCTCTTGCAACTATGGTTTGTAGTGCCACTGGGTTTTCTCATGCCTTCAGTCACAAATATTTTCTCTCTGTATAGGATGAGACTTTCATCACCGTTTACCTCCTTTCCGAAGATTGTTATCAGGGATGGTGCGATCTTTTAGGGGCCCTTACAACCGCAGGAAGTGGTTTAACATATTTAGAGCACTGCAGTGAGTTGTTGTTTTCTCACATGGTGCAAGACTGTGGTCCAAATGTATTCTAAGTACAGTACATGGAGATCACCTACACCTGTATACTCAAACAAAAGGTGTGAAATTTGATCCGAGACTGTACACAACAAGTTTTACACCGGGCACGAACCAGTTCCACCTCATTCAGGTATTCATTTGTGTCTCGTGTCAGTCAGTCAGTCAGTATTTTTCCATTCCTTACCAAGCTCAAGAAAGCTGCACAGCCAATAAAACTGTGCCAATCATTAGCTCAATCCATACAGATAATTTTCTACTGTGTTAACTTCTACTCTATCAAATACACAGATCTAGTAGCAGCTAATAGTTCAAAGTGTGTCACTGACACAAGAACAATGTTGCTATTCCTCATTATTATCAATTTCATTTAAAATTTTGAATTAATGAATCACAGTTAATGAGTGCCAGAAAGTCCAGTCTTGTAAAACAACAATCCAGTCAAAGGGAGGTCAGTGCTTTTTATATTCATTGTACAGTAAATCGCACAGTGCAGACCCAGATGGAGGAGTGGTTCTCCCTGCTCGGCAGTGGTCTGGCCACTCCAAGACAAAACAAGATCTTTACTGACCAGGATATGGATGAACACCATTCAGGGCATTTTGCCTACATAGGCATTCAACACTGTATAACTGTGCTGTGGGCTGTAAATACATGTTAGCACTCAATAAACAGGCACTGGGCTCAACTTATGGTGGCTTTACACCATGGACGGATTATGAGACAGCGGGCCCCCTGGACACAAATGTGTAAAAAAAAAAAAAAAAAAACCTACCTCACCCAGATTGAAAGAAACACAAAACAGCTACAAATGACACCACTGTTCTATGTCTCTGTGTGGTTGTTTTGTGTCCTGCAGTTGTTTTCCGTCTCTCTGTGGTCATTTTTAGTCTCCTTTTAGTCCTTTTGTGTCTTTTTGCTGTAGATATTTCACTGGAAATGATCACCTGGTAGTGGCACTAGAGGAAAAGTCAGTGGATCACCAAAGTCATCAGAATTCATCCTCTGGGTGTCATTAATGTCTGTACAAGATTTCATGGTAAGTCCACTGAATAGATGTTGAGATATTTAAATCTGGACCAAAGTAGTAGATCGGCATTGCCATTCCAAGAGCCACAATGATTATGTAAATGATTATGTCTTCTATGGATAAATAAGTGGGAAATCAGTAAAGCTGCAAAGTCCTCTCAAACTTGACAAGAATCAAATTCTGTATGAAAACACAGAATCCTCATTTTTACAACAAGAAAATGGTCAGATTAAAAGTTACTAAATATCAGCTGTTAGTGAAAAGTTTTACACTATCATTATTGGTGTATAGCCCTGAGGCAAGGGCTTGTGAAGGTCACACAGTGATTGAAGTCTGCGGACTGACTTGCATAGCAACAAAGATTGGTACTCAGCTGACTGAGCACGAGTGTGTCAACAGGAGAGGGCTGGTGGCTTTTTATTCAGCAACCCCCTGGGTTGGGGCAGACAGGCAAAATCCTGGCAAAAACAGGCGGTTGGGGGAGGGGGTTGGTGCAGTAAAAAATGTCAGGGAGACATAGTCAGCACAAACTATTGTTTTATCCTTGTAGTTTTTAGTGACCGCACACGTGTTGTTTTGAACTGTCATCTCCTCTCAACAATGTGTGCCACTGCCCAAGAGAAACACAACCCTTGTTGGTGTATATTTCAGTGCATATGTTATTGAAATGAAATGACAATTAATAATTATTTTAATCAATTTGATTTTGTTTTTATTTTTACCAATCTTTATTACTTAAACTATAACTTAGTGATTGGACTGACTTTTCTCTCTTGGGGTGAGGTGGTGCGTGGTTAGCAGCCCTCTGTCAGAACCCATCAGCAGGCAAAGGTCTCCCTCTCAGGTAACCTGCGGCTGAAGAGGAATGGTTTCCCTGGTGCCTGTTGCAGTAAAAAAAAAAAAAAAAAAAAAAAAAAAGTTAAATGTTGGCAGTAAGAGCAGTGATATCCAATCTTTCATTCCTCAAAACTTATAGCTCATTAAAAAACTGACCAAAAAAAAAAAAGAAAAAAAAAAGCAAATATTCATGCTTGAACTACAAAAACAGATTTTTTTTTTCTTTTCTTAAATAATTAATCATTTCATCACCAGTGTATTGGTTTCTGGTAGCCTGGGGAGAAAAAATTAAATGCCATGTGAGTGGGGGTAAACAAGAGCCCAACAACATATATATTATATATATATATATATATATATATATAGTATTTATTTTTTGCCGTGGGGCCTCTTCAAATATTAATCTGGCCACAGTAGTTCACACAGTAGCGCAGGCCCCTATCGTCGGTAAAATTTATCATAAACTCTGCATTTGGGTTCTTTTCGGGGAGTATTTTAGCTAAACGTTTAACGACGGGGTACTATCTTGGTGCGTATACAATCTTTGGCTAAGACCGTTCGCAGCTGCGTGGGGGGAAAAACCAAGACAGTGTAGAAGGTGTGTCTGTGTCACTTTAATCATTTCTTCCAGGAAGTAAACTTTTTTTCGTCTCCAAGTGAATTATTTTCAGGTGTAGTACGAGTGTCTCCCGCCTGATAGAAACGCTATCGATGGTAGACTTTTCATGTCGCTGGCTGCCATGTCGGATACTTTGGACCGGTCCACAAAGATCAACTTGTTGAAAGAGCCGGTGGTGAAGAAGCTTTGTGAGGTGTTGGACAAATCCAGCAGCAGAGGATGGCGAAAGCTTGGAGAGATAGTCAACAATGAGAGACGGTTCAAAGTCAGGTGGGTTGAAAATGAATCAGACTATATCGTCTAAACAATCACAGATAGATAGAGTGCTTTACCTTCTAACTATAATGTATAGACCTACATCTGTAGTGCAGGTCAAGTAGATGGTGATGATGATGTAGTACTCTATCCAAAACTAATGCTGTCTCAGAAATATTTGTCTGTCAAACATTTAAGTGAAACTATTTAACGCAGTGTGTTTTAATACACGATAACTAGGACTTTATTGCATAAACAAGGTTATCAAGCATTTTACACTTTGGATTTGTTACTACTGTCACATAAATCTCATTCTTACTCGTTTCCATTATGTTTACTGACAAATATTTACTTATCATATGAAGTTTATTAGTTTATGTACGTAAAAGCTGTGTAATCCAAATAATTCAACTGTCCTGCAGTACTATAGTGTGTAGTGCTGTTGAATTGTCCTGTGTATTTCAGAGGGGTGTTTCTGTTATTGAGCCAACCCTGCATCTATGAGGCAACATAAACATAAACAGCATGTTGACAGCTGTAATACTAATTATGATAATGAGTAATTTAAAATTTCTCTCCATTAATTAATTGATTAATAGACTAATTGTTTCAGCTCTAAGTGAAACTTTAATACCTGTTGGGCCCACTGTCCTGAGATAGAATCACACTAATATGGTTATTCTTCATTGAAACTAGACTTCCAGTTGTAAATATACCGTACTTAGAACTACAGACAATTTTGATTCTCATATCTGAAACATGACAGTGCTATCAATCTCCTGCATCAGCTCAGACGACATGGAGATGTGCTCTCTGAAGGTGCTGGAGCTGGAGGGCAGCCCGAGCCGCATGCTGCTGAGGCTGATGGGAGAGCGAGGCTGCACCATGGGTCACCTGATGGATTACCTCCAAACTCTGGGCAACTCAGAGGCTGTGCATTGTCTGAAACCATCAGGTACAGAGGAGCCGCCCCCGAGCCTGTTATGTTGTCAAGCATCTAAAGCAGTTTGATGTTTGTTCTCTGTGTTGTATAAGGGAATTTATGACTCACTTCATGGTGTTTGGATCTCACTTACAGTATATTACAAGGCCAGTTACTATGGAAGCAAATCATTACCATAATAATATGAAATATATCAAAAACTGAACGCCAAATGTTGAAACTGAATCACTACTGAATTTATTGCATTGAAATATTTCCTGGTTTTTACCATCTTAAATGTCACATTGATTCCATTCAAGCTTGATTGCTTTTCCTTTCTGTACCGAATGTTCAGATCTTAATTTTGTATCTTGGATTTTAGCATCTGAATTTCTAAGTATGGAAGCCATTTCTGCCAAAGTGATGGGAAAAAAAGAAGAAAAAAAGGATCCTGTCATCGCATTGGCTGAAATAGGCTTCCATAGAAACCAGAGTTTTTTATGTGAATTTTTAGATCTGGGTTGAGCTCAGTGAAACCGAGCAACTTATAATATAGCTTAAATCCTGGAAAATATGTACTGGAAATAAAGTTTTTGAGTGAAATTCAGACCACATGAATTAAAAAAAGATGGTCAAATATTTCATTGCAACAAATTCAGTGGTATCTGAAATTCAATACTAATTGGTATTGGTGATATAATTCAAATTATTATGACAATGATTTGTCTCCATAAAGTTACAGTCAACCAGGGTTCAATCAGCTGGAGAAACTTATTAACTCTTGCATTTAAACACTTCTGGGGAACTAAAACACTTGGGTCATATTAATATTGAACAATAAATGTCAGCTGTACACACAAGCTGTCTGTCTGTGCTGTGGGTGTTACCCATCTAAAATCAGTGTAATAGTGTGAGACAAAGTCTGAATTCACAGTGAAAGTCTCCTAAATGTTCAGCCTTGCAGATTCTCATTCAGCCCCAGTCAGTGGCTCTTATATCTGGCCACAATCTGCGCCTTCAGCTGTCACGCCGTGGGAAAATCTCCAGTACAGTACCAGTGGTTTAAGAGTAAGGAAGAGGTGAGTTACAGCTCTGCCCCATTCACAGACTCTCTGCATCTGATGTGTTAGTCTGTTATTATTTTGCATCATCTCCTCTTGCCTTCTCATATATTTGTTCTTTTGTGAAGTCTTTACTGTACATCACCAGTAGAAGAGTATTGCCTGGCACAGCACTGAAGGAAATTTACAGGAGAAAATAAAGTGAGCTACAAATTGTTGTCAAAGTGCCAAATTAACAGGCTCGGGCTTGAAATCTTCTTCACTTCTGCTTCTCCGTCTTCCTGGCACAGACATCCAAAAGATCAAAATCATGCTATGCTGGTATATAGCAAACGTGCCATATCCCCTGGCACACCTGCGGCTGCTGATCTGCATTCCCAGATTGAGAAAGACGTTTATATAATTCCTGACCTAAAAATATGAAAATATCAATATAGAGACATTTAGCTCTCCTGGATGTTTACCTGCACTTAACCTTATCTGCATTGTTAGATGTTTATTAAATGCATAAACCTGATTCTTCTCTAGCTACTTGGTAGATTATACCAAGAATCTCATCTGTTTAACCAGGTGTCTAAACAGGCTCTTAACTTTACCAAAAATACCAACATACTCACATGATATCCTTCAGATATCGGCGTCTCAGACCAGGTTTTCCTCAGAGCTATGAGGCAAGACAAAGCAAGTTTATTTATTTAACACCATTCAAACACAGGGCAATTCAAAGTGCCTTGCAAAAGCATAGCAGAGGTTGTGTATGTAATATATTGGTAAACTACAACAAACAATAATGTTTTAAGCCTTGATTTGAAGTTGGATGCTTGATCCACAGATAGGGAGAAAAAACATAGAAATGAGCCCAGATGACCTGAGGGGTCTGGATGCCTCACAACATACAAGTAAATCAGACATGTGTTTAGGTTCAGGCCCATTTACTGCTTTATAGACAAGTAGGAGACAATTGAAATTTAAATGATCACACTGAGATTGCAACTTCTTAAAAGAGCGACTAGAGTGAGCAAAGCAGAGTGAATAAGAAGTGGGTGGAAGGGGATGAGAATTGAAAACTGGTAAATTTGACTGACATTCTCACACCCTCAGGTGCCAAACAGCTTCTCTCCAGACCTGGTGATTAGTCCAGTCCATCTGAGGGACACTGGCTTTTACATCTGCAGGGTCAACTGTGGAGATACTTTTGAATTCAGCCAGTGGGCTCAGGTGGACGTCCTAAATGTCCCCATGTCTTACGGTAGGACATTGCAGGTGTTAAAGTCTCACTTGTAACAGCTGCTTCCTGCTGTTTGTAAATGAATTTTCATGTTCTTCTCTTTTCATTTTCGGCTACTTTTGTTGTTGTTTCACTTATTTTTGAAGTTTCTGGATCCGTTGCAGGACAGGACATATTTACCTCATGTCACCTCTCACACCCCTTCCCTTCCCCCTCCCAGCACCAGGGCAGAGTTATCATTCTTTAGAGGGCCGGCTGAAGTTGGTGATCCAGCCTCAGTCCCAGCGGCTAAATGTTGGGGAAACCCTTCAGCTGGAGTGTGGAGCCGTGGGACGGCCGATCCCTCGATACCAGTGGCATAGAAACGGAGTCCCAATCCTCAACGCCACGAAGAGGAGACTGATGGTGAGAAGGGGGTTTCTTAATTGTCACTTTTACAAAAATTCTTTCTTGACTGTTAAAAGGCATGAACTAGCTAATCGTAGATCTGATTGTTATTCAGTGAACAAGGCTCGATTAAAGTATCTGTGCTTTTCAGATACCTGACGTGATGCAGGATCACCACGGCAGGTATCGCTGTGAGATCAGCAGCAGCACTGAGAGAATGTGGAGCAATGAAGTTGATATTGTCATAGGTATGTAACACCTCAGAGTTTTTATTATTCTAACAGCCCAGTAAAACCAGCTCTATTGTCATCATGTCTAAGTGATTCTTTGCTTTGTTCTTGACTGAAAGCACCAAGGATATCTGTCCAGATTTCAGGGGCGATGGAGTGCTCTGAAGGTAGAGTTTGAAAGGCCTGGTACATGGGGCTTTAAATGGCAACAGGGTAACAATTAACAGGCATTAGCTGCATGCGAATGTTAATCTTTGTTCTGGTAACTGCATGTGGGTCACGATCCAGATGATTATGATTATTATATACACACTAACCAGCACAGGGTTCACAGGGTTTGATCTACAGGTGTCACATGCATGAATTTCAATGTCATTATTTTCAATCAGTTGTGTTTAAAGATGGGAGTATTCTATATTTGTCTTTTTGTCAACAAATCCCATGAAAAGACCAAAACCAACATTGAATTGATCATGCTAAGCTAACACTATAGTATTGTCTGTGTATCAAAGCAAGATATACAGCAACTGTAGTGGACTCAACCCCAAATTTACCATCCTGCAGCTGCTGCAAATACTGACTAGAGCACCAAATGTGTGTTAATATGAAGTTGAAAATAGTCCTAAAGAAATGCTCTAGTTACTCCTGTTTGTGTGATGTTTTCTAAAAAAGTACAGAGTGCAGCTGTTTCAGGAGACTTTTAAAAAAATGAAACCACTTATTCATGACATAAAAAAATTTTTTTATGGCTGCTGCAGACAGTGGTAGGGAAGTTGGAATATACTCCGAGACAGATCAATACATCGTTGGCTTCTCATGGGAATCACTGACAATAAGAAAAACATAGAATAACACTGATTAGTTGATTTGACGTCTCTGCTCTCATCTCTGTGAGGCTCTCTCTCTTTGATCATTTCCTCCTCAATCAACATCATCTTTCTAACACCAACTTTTGCTCAGCTTATATGATGGTGACGTATTTCTGTTTTTGTTTCCTAGATGATGTTTACGCCATCGGAGGAGGTAAGTGTAACTGTGCTTGTCAAGTCTTAATACATATTTTACCTACACAGCACTCACTATATGATCCTTTGTTGTGTGTTTTCTTCAGGTTCCAGTGAATTTTTCCTGAATAGCATTCCTGATCAACTTTACGGTAAGTGTATTTCAACACACTTTATCATGCAAGTGTTAGTGAATTATGAATATATGATCACCTTGCACTTGATGGTACATTTTTTTGCCTCCATGCTGGCGATAGCAGTGGCCTTATTGGTTGTCTGTCCACTCTCGTGAAGTATCTCAGTAACGCCTTGAGGGACTTTCTTCAAATTTGGCACAAACGTGCCAATGAACCAAGGATGAACCAATTAGAATTTGGTGGTCAGACACTGAAGGTCAAAGTTATTCTGACCTCATGCGTTTTTGGCCATAAGTCAAGAATTAATTAGCTAATTATGACAACATTTAACACAAATGTCTGATAGGATAAAATGATTAAGTGCATTTTCTGTCCAAATGGTCTGTGGTTAACTTCACTGTGACATCATAAAATTCAGCAAAAACACCTTTTTGGCCATTATCCAATTCCATAACTCAGGAACAGAAGGGGAGATTGTGACCATATTTCTTCTAACTTTATTGGCTCACAATACTAGTGTTACTCTGTACTGTGTTTCAACTGAAACTTGATGGTTTCTTGTAACATATGATGTCAGCACCTACACAGGTGGAGAGAATAACACTTTGCATCCAACCCCTGAAATACTTGGAAAAAATACTATAGAGTTTGATAAGAATCTCTCTGACGCAGTGTGATCGGTAAAGGGAAATTACAAGCATCACAAAGGTTGGTTCATGTTTCAAAGCTGAAGATATTACCTGACATGAGATGGCTATAAATGTCATTGTGTTTGATATTCAGAGCTTGACCCACTTCCTCCCCGCATTCATTCCTTTGAAATTGCCATTTGTATCACAGCTAGTTGATTTTATGTTAACCTCAGTTTCATACAGATACTTTTGTGATGCTAAAGTGTAACACATAAAGCATTATCACATGTCACAAAAAGTAGGAGACTGAGTTACAGCAAGACAGAAAAACAAGAAAGACAAAAACACAACAAAAGACAAAACTTACATTAAATAGACAAGAATCTATATCAAGAATCAGTAATTACCATTACCTGTGACAACTTCAATAAAAATAACATGCCTGCAGAGAAACTACGTCATACTGTAATGTAAAGTACTGTTTTGTTCAGCTCCTGCTCAGTACATATTCTGGTCACAATTCTTTAATAACACAAGTTAAGAATCCTTGTCAAAAAAATATCAAATATCTGCTCATGTTGCGTACCAATAACTCAACCTCTGATACTGGCCTATAGTGTCTTTTATTTTGTCCTACTCCTGTACTAAACTGGCTTTAGCAGGCTTTATTAAACAGGCAGTGAAAAAGTTTGCACCCAAAAAGTCTGTTTCTCTGATGCATATTATTGTATATTAGTTTTCTCTCTCATAGTTTAACAGAATGTTTTTCCATCTCTCCTTTTTCACCCTCCCAGCGACTGACAAAGTGGCCCTGCTGATCGGCAATCTGTCCTATCAGAACCACCCGCAGCTCAAAGCTCCCATGGTGGACGTGTACGACCTCACCAACCTCCTGCGGCAGCTCAACTTCAAGGTGGTTTCGCTGCTGGACCTCACGGAGTCAGAGATGAGAAACGCTGTTGATGAGTTCCTGTTGCTGCTTCACAAGGGCGTCTACGGTATGTTGGGATTTTACATGTTGTACCTCTGGATGGTTGTTGGTTGGTTGTGGATGTGGTCGTAGATCCAGAAACACCTAAACAACACCCTAAAACACTACATGAATTATATCTAAGGTGATTACACACACTAACTGAGGGCAAGTAAAACAAAATAATAAAGATTTTAAATATCATCAAAAAAGTGAATATATGAAAACCTTGTTATTTAAGAATATTTTCATATTGGATTAAACACAATTATAAATTGGTATGTGTGACACAGGAGTGCTTCAGACCTTGCTGGGTTTTTCATATATTCATGTAAAACCCTTTCTTCTTCCATAACTTCTTTTAAGTAGCCAGAATTTGGTCTTCTATAACCAGGCTACTTTATGTAAATGAACAATCCCTCTTTAGGTCTGCTGTACTACGCTGGACATGGATATGAGAACTATGGCAACAGTTTCATGGTGCCGGTGGACGCGCCAAACCCATACCGGTCAGCCAATTGTTTGTGTGTGCAGAGCATCCTGAAACTGATGCAGGAGAAGGAGACGGGCCTCAATGTTTTTCTGCTGGACATGTGCAGGAAGAGGTGAGTGCGTGAGCTGTATGGGATTTATCACCTCAGTTTGGATCACAGACGGTTTATTACTTCTCTCATTCTCCAGGAATATTCATGATGACAGCACTCCAAACATTGTCCTGAGGGTTACAGCCAACATTGTCTTTGGATACGCTACGTGAGTCTGAAACATCAGTTATCATTCAAAACTGAATTCATACACTATTTCTTTTTAAGAATATCAAATGTTGTATTCTTCGCTGTGGCCTGCAGGTGCCAGGATGCCGAGGCGTTTGAGCTTAGCTCCAGTGGCTTCACTAACGGTGTGTTTGTCAAGTTTTTGAAGAAGCGACTGCTAGACGATGAGAAGATCACCGTGGTGCTAGACAGAGTCGCTGAGGGTGAGAAAGGAACAGAAACTCATTATATAATAATGTCCTATGTAGCCCTGCAAGAAGCACTGATATAAATAATGAATATTACAGTTACACCAGAAGTGTAATATATGTCATATATGCAAAGGTATTATTAATTACTGTGGTTTTTCTTTCTGTTTATAATCACAAATTGTCCATCAGTAAGCTACTACTGAAATTTAACAGGCAGCACCTAAATGTATCAGTTTACCATAGAGAATTAAAATACCATTATACTGTATTAAGTTGTGAAATTAGATTAGATTTATTTATTTTAATGAAAGGGTAGTAAAGTTAATTAACTGTAGCTTTCTTTGCATTATAAATATCAGCTTACCTGTGGGCTAATGGAGTTTCCTTTGAAATGCAGGGTAGATGAGAGCTTGAGGTTGTTGCACTTATTATTAAATAGCGATTAGGATACAGACAGGATGTGTCTTAAACATTAGCTCAGGGTGGGTAAAGTAAAACAATAACATTAAATGCTCCCTGCAATGTTTTTAGTTAGACCTAGTTTCAACTCATGTAATGGACTTTTAGATATTTCTGAGGGTTTAAAATCAAGACAGGCTCTTGTTGAAGTGCGTTATAATTTCTTGTGTCCAGACATGGGTCAGTTTGACGCTACGAAGGGGAAACAGGCTCTGGAGATCCGCAGCAGCCTGTCTGAGAAGAGAGCTCTGACCGATCCCATTCTGCCCAGCGAGTGCGCTGATCTCGACCATGCTCACAGCCGCCAGTGGGCGAAGGCTCATGGTGAGTCCAAAACACAAACGCCTCACCTAATTTTTTAACAAATTTGTTTATTGTTTGTTATCACAGTGCTGGGAAGCCTCTATTTGCTTACTGCAGCTCAGCCCTGCACGCTCATTCAAATGTTGATTCTGGTTAATGTTGACCAAGCACACAATGCTCTCTCACATTCTGAGGCTTCCTGGGTTGACCACACTGTTGTTAGCAACATGGTTGTTGGTGAGCAGACAGCAGGTAGGAGGAGTGACACCAGAAAGCCAACATCGTCACATCTTCCTATCAGCTGATAAATATTTGCTTGTGAAACAGAAGAGCCTACGTGTTGTTTATTTGTTGTTTTTTTTTTTACTCCAACCTGGTAGTTGGAAATATCACAACAAAATTATCAGAAGTGAAATTTCTGCAGTCTTACATGAAAATGTAATAATTAAATAATAAATGAATGAATGAAATGAATATTAAATGGGCAATTTTTTAATAAAAATGAGAACTTGACACCACATGAGAACTTGAACTTGAAAACCAGGTGGAGTTTTTGACATCTATCAGTGTGGCACTTGCTCATAATGTTTTGCGTTTTGTGTCTTAATCCAGAGCTTCCTGAGAGCATGAGTCTCAACTTTGACTGCGGGGCTCAGATCAAATTGGGCTTCGCTGCAGAGTTCTCCAACGTGCTCGTCATTTACACTCACATCATTAAGAAACCTGAGGACATGTCCTTCTGCCAAGCTCATGTCACTGACTTCTCACAGGTCAGCATGTTGTCACAAATGCTGGTTATTAACCCCGTAAAATAGACCATACCACCAGTGGGACACTTTTGGCCTTTGTATGATTAAGATGTTGCTTAAGGTGTTTTTATGAGGTTAAGAAAGAGCAGGGAATTTCCCTTCAATTAACAGGAACCTTGCAGGAAAACAGAACAAAGCAAAGCCACCATCTTCATGAACTGAAAATGCAACTGAAATTGTTCTGAGAGTGGGTGTGTGCATAACTATACACTGCTACCTGCCTCCTTTCCTTACTGTAGGACCTTGATGTGGATCCTAAAGAGATGAACAGAGAGACTCCAGAGGAGACCGGGATCTACCTCCTGTCCAGCAGCCTGCCGCAGCACTGTCTCTACACCAGACTCAGCTCACTGCAGAAGCTCAGGGTAAGAACTCAACAAGACATTTTGGAATATAGTACCGTATCAAAGTCAGCATGTAAAGGTAAACTTTGACCTGCTGGTGGTGTTAGATGAAAAGTCAGGGGATCATGAGATCAACTAGGATTCATCCTCTGGACTCGATAAATGTTTGAACAGAATTCCTCAACAATGTTTTCAATCATTGTTGAGAGATACCAGCATTGCTAGAGCCAAGCAACAAACATACTATTTAAAAATTAAGCAAAGTTACATATCATTAGTCTACTTTCATTTGTAGTCACTTAACACAGAGTATCTATATTTCATGTGTCCCTTCTTGAAGCTATTTTCTGAGCTCAAGTGATTGATAAAATCCTCAGTCTGCAGCAACAAATAGGAATACACCTCTGTTACTTTATTTACTTAATGTTAGTGAGTGCAGAACTATGCAGTCCCATCAGATTTACTTACAAGCAGGCATGGTGATGTCCAACTGCAGGACAATGGCACTACAGTGAGATTATCCAGTATGTGCTTAACCTCAGACCACCAGACCACACAAACATAGCCTTGCCTTTCAACAAGTCAAACCTACCTAATCACAGAGGCTAAACGGTATGACTCTCGCCATGTGGTGGCATGAGAGGTCATCACCTGGCTCAAGTTGCCAGAACAAAAAGAGAGACACACCTCGGGTAACAATTAACAGAGAATTATTTATTAAACCAAATTAAATTAAGTTGGCAAATTAAATATTTACAACATGGGGTGTGGAAAGCAGTAAAGTCGGTGATGTGTGGTGTGCATGAGTGAAGGATGTGTGTGCAGGTGTTGTAAGGTGCAAGGCAAAATGTAAAGATAAACTTACATAACCAAACCAAGATGTGGGGTGCCTGAGGAGAGGAGCAGAGAGTGAGGACACACTGGACACCATATGTGTTCCAGATAACACTCCTCAGATATCTGCAGAGCAAACAATTATACAGGTTAGTACCAGATCAAACCCCAGGAGGATCCCAGGGGTCATCATATGATATTCATCTCAAGACGAATGATTCTGGGTCATTAAAACAAAAACAAAAGGATCACATTGTGTTTATTGATACTACTGTTCCTCCTCTAACTCCTCATGTAACAGGAGGAGCTGGTCTTCACCGTGTGCCTTCAGGGCACCTTCCCGGCCATGGACGACGATCCTGTCCACTGGACCAAAAGCATCAACATCGGAAAGCCACTGATCGCCCGACTGGATCTGCACCGGGCCATGCGGAGGAACAGCTGCCTGCAGACCTGCCTGATGCCCCACAGCCCGTCCCACAGCCCCTGTCACAGCCCCGGACCTGAGCACCGCCTCCAGCTCCATCACGCGCTGCACCAGGCACAGGACTACAGCCGCCTGTCCCCGCAGCACCACTACCTGGACGTGTACGAGCGTCTTCAGGGTGCGGTGGGAGGCTGCGGGGATTCCTGCTATGAAAATCTCAGCCAGTGTCGCAACGAGCCAATGTACGACTCGGCCGGCGGGCTTTCAAGCTCGCCGGGCAGGCTGAGCATCCCCATAGAGGCCAGTGACGACATCAACGAGCTGCACACTGTGTTCATCAACAGTCTGCAACTTCAGCAGCAGTGAAACAGGTGCTGGATATCACTGGTATTTACCAGGAAAGAAGCTTTATATAATCTTTAATGTTAGATCTGGAATACTGCTGCTCTTTCTGTAACATGTTGTGACTTTTTTCAGAATCATTTGTTATATTGGTAAACTTATAAGCATTATTTGTCTCAACGAGCTATATGCTGACTCTGTACGTAAGATTTAAATTTTATAAATACATTTTTAGAAAAATGAAAATTTGTGTTTCAGTAAACTGACGAGGGGTAATTGCTGCTGAGTTTTGAATTTACCTGGATGACACTCGATGGTGTCAAGATGAAATGTGTCACAGTCTTTGTGTAGCAGTATTATGAGGAGTCTTTTCCATAAAGCTGGAAATGTTCCTCTTACAAAAGTTTTTTAAGTATGTGCAGAGGGCCATTGAGATGGAGAAGATAAGGGGTCAGGCAATCTGAATGCAAGGCTTTGCTTGTCTTTATTTCACGAGGAACATTGTAAACAAAATAGTCTGAAAGAAAGTATACATTCAGTGAAGAAAACTGAGGCAGCTGAGGCTCCCTCTGCTGTACAGTTAGAATATTCATCTCAAATCATCAGACATTTTATCAAATAATAAACCTGGGGAGAGAAAGAGGTGGATAAAAAATTTGACAGTAGTGGAGGAATTATTCTGCTTTACATGATTTTAAGATTCAGAGACATTTGTTTCTTTTTCTAGTGACTTTTTGTGTCTGAAATAACAATCAAGTTTGTTAGGAATAACAGTTTAAGACACAGACAACATTTTCTTCATTTGTTGACTGCACAAAGAAGGGATATTATAGTTTGTGTCACATTCAAAAAAATATCCATTTAGTCACAAGCTTCTGAGCATAAAGTCAAACACAAAACACTGAAAGAAACAAACACACACACACAAAGTGGTTTATTCTTTAACAGTACATTGTATTTTATAAGCTTATATGTATTTTATGTCAAATATTGATTTGAACTAACTAACTACTTTGTAGCAGAGTAAAAAGTACAATATTTTTCTGAACTGTAGAAGTGTAAAGTAGCAGACTATCAGTGCAACTAAGACCTAGTTACTTTCCACCCCTGATCATGGATAGTAGGTCTGAGATGTAATATGATTAAAAAAACACCCAATGAGAATATTTCCACGTAGCCTCTAGCTGACCCCCTCAGGATGGCAGTAGAAGACTTCTCTTTTCCTCTCCTTGCAGTACTCATGTTATCAGTTCCTCTGATGTCCTTGTTTAGTCGTGGACTTCATTAGTCTCTGTCAAGCTGCAGTCAAGCCTGAAACTTTCCAAAAGAGTTCCACTCAGTTAGTTTCCTGCAGGGATTTAAGACACAGTTCACTTTATTATCCCCCAAGAGTTTGTGTTGCTACTTTTGGATTGGCCTGGTGGTGGGAGGACACGCACTCAGGGCTGGTTTAGTCTGTTGTACTTTTGACATAAATCCTTTAGTTTGAGATCCGTATCTGCATGTAAATGACAGACAAGCCAGACATGAGGCCTCTCTAAGAATCCTATGGGCTTGTAAACACAGACATAATGTGCTGCTCCGCATTCTTACTCCATACTCATTTCTACATGTGACAGTGTAGCACATGCAGAATTAATCTCCTTATGTAAGAAGCCACGAGTCCTGCACCAGGATGCCCCACACAGTGACAAAAACACCCAAACCCTGCAGAATATGAGGGGGAATCTAGTTCAACAGTCTTACATTTACACAAGGTCAAGGTTCAAAGACCCACCCTAGGATGCTCTGGGACATGTCCTCAGTGCTATTTCCTGCGGTCAATGGATGTTTCAGGTCATTCAACACCATATGCCTGCTTAGGCGACCTAGCCAGGGTTGATCCCTATTCGATACCTGCCTGCACCTGGAACTCAAGGAATGCCACCTTTCTGTGCTGAGGTGTCAGCGTAGTCTGTCATCACTCTGGATGGGACACTGAAGATCTTCCCCTCCATGCTGACAAGTGAGGTGGATTTGAACTGCTCCAGCTTAGTTGAGTTCTCCTCCTTGGGTATCCAGGTGCCTTCCCTCACTGGTCTGTTAAAGTTTTCCTGTGCCAAATCATTCACAGAACCTTCCAGAGGATTCTGGAGCACTCTAGACAGAGCTCGCAAACCTTATAGGGTGCTCCACTGGGTCCTGGAGTGAAGGTGGCCCTAGTTGTACCCTGTACCTCCTTCCAGGTGGACTCTCTGGTCGAGCTCCACTGTGGGGGCTGTGGACTATAAGCTTTTGATCAAGGTCGCTCGGAGTGTTGTGCAGGTTTGGTCTAACTCTATAGGGCAGGCAAACTAAGGAAGAGGTATACTGCTTCCTGCACAACACTCTGGGCAATCCAGACAGTGCAATAGCTAGAGCCCCTCAAAGCCCTTTGGACATAATATTTCCGACAGCTTGCACATATTCTCCTACAGTGAAGATTACTTCATAAGAGGAACTATTTATTAAGAAACAGTGGAGGAAGAGATGAAAAGGAAGTTGACAAATAACAACATGAGCACACCTTATTACAAATAACGTATCTAGAGAGAATTGTGTATGCCTGTGTGAACATCAGTTGTACATTTTACTGTTTTAACTTAACATGTTTGTGTTTAAGACAGTGTTATTATAAACATTGGTCATGGGGGTTGTTTCCAGTGGTGGCAAGAGAACTAAAGGACCCTATTCAAGGAGAAGCTCTCTTAACTGAGTTACTTAACTGAGTTTACTCAGTAAATGTGTGACTCTGTATTTTTTGTAATTGAGTACATTATATAAAATCTTTTTTAACTGAATTTCTAGTTTTGGAATATGCTCAAAAAGCAAAATTGCATGAAAAGGTTAATCAAATACTGTAACACTTCAGTATTTAGCTAGTTCCCACTCTTGGTTGTTTTCATGAGGGCAGGCAGCTCATGTGACCTTCAGCTGCCAGATCCTCTCATATAACAGGACAGGGCACCTTGCAGAGAGCTCCACAACAGCAACATAATAGCACTCAGGCTGGGATGAATTTGATATATTTCTTACACACAGCAACATTGTTTTTCTTTTCTTTTTTTTCTTTTTTTTTTTTTTGCTTCAAAGCTTATTTCAGCATGTCCTGTCCATGCACAGCTCTGCAGGAGAGGACACACTGCAGCACAGGCTCAAGATATAAACCCTGTCTGATTGAATAATGGATGGAGTCAGCCACCCACAGGCTGCAGGGTGATATCATGGCTGCGTCACTTGCGCAGCTGAGGGAAGAGGGGTGGGGTGGTTAGACGATGCAGCAAGCAGAGAGTAGAGAGGGACCCGGTGAGAAATACTCGCTGAGAGGACAGAGGGGATAATAATCATGTCAGCCTCGTGGAAGCAGATCTTTTTTCAGATGCTCCTGCTTCTCATCTCCTGCAGACACATCAATACAAGTAAATGATATTTGGGTTTAATTTTGATTGTATGTGGTTGTGCTAAAGCTCTGTTCTGCCTCTTTTTTTCCACTAAATGCACTGTAACCTTGTGAAGAGTAGAAGAAAATGTGAGGATTACCATACCATCAGATACTCCATATTTTGGTTTGAAGTTGCCAGCAGTCAGTGTTTACTATTTTTATATCTTTTTCCCTTTTTTTGTCCCCAAAAATTTTCTGAGACAGCATTTATATCAACACGGGATGCCAAAACTCTCCATTAGAACCAAGAATAATTACTTATTGAAGAACTAGCAGCTTTCATGTACAAAACTCAATGATTAGAAGAAAATATCATTATTACTGTGTTAAAGAAAAAAAAGATTTAAGAAGCTTTTTATATCACTGTAAGATAACAGATATAAGAATTTAATGTCTACCTGTACATTGGCTGGGGTTATACTATATACCTTGAATATCTCAAGAGTAATTGTTTTCTTTTTATTTATGCTTGTGTAAATAAACCGGTGTAAGGAGGCTAATTTCCACAGGCATCAAGAAACTCTTCAGTAAAACTGTTGCAAATTGTATCAGCAGGAGGACATTGTGAGATCTTATTTTGTGCTTTTTCTTTGACCACTTTATGTCAGTGTTTGGTTAGTAGCAAAGCTGCTTTTAATAACAGATAACAGACCAGTGAGCAAGCAGGCGAGCTGGTAGACAGGTTGGCAGATAGAGGTGACAGGTCTCTAGAACTCAGGTTGCAGACATACGAGGAAACGCTACTGGGAACACAAACAGATGAACTGACAAGGAACAAAGAAAGGGCACTGTTACATTGATTGGGGGGGATGAGGAATGAGGAACAGGTGGGGAAAGATCAGGTGACTGTAGGGCTGAGTGGGGAGGTGGGACCAGGTTTGTGGGTGAAAAACTGTTGGGAAAGTCTAAGGACATCTGTTTGGTGAGTAGAGGAAGGCAGGTGTGGAGAAACAGGCTGGAGAGGCTGGATTTTTTTAATCAATATATCAAGAACACAGAATCACCGTAGCAACCACCTAGTATAACTTCACAACACCCTGGTAATCCCCCACTTTATAAATCCCTTACAACCCCATAGCAATATCCTAGTTACCACCACAGACACCATGGAAACCTTAAAGCAACAGCTTGGTAACCACTGAGCAACCACTCAGAACACCCTAGCAGGCACCTAGCAACACCCTAGCTGTCACTCAAATAACTATGTAACAACCAACAGTGGCATTTTTGTGTATCTAAAAACCAAGTCCAGTTGCCCTCGTCATAGCACTTCTAGATAGGCAGACACTGTAGTTATCAATATAAGACCCACAGCAACTCCTTAGTAACCACCAAAAATGCCCTAGCAACCACCTGATAAAACCCTGACACCACTTCCATCACCCTAGTAACCACATTAGCAATGACCAGTAATATCCTAGCAACCACCTGATATTTCCCTACCAACAACTTAGTAACACCCAAGTAAACACCAACTCCAAACAACTAGCTACACAGTATACATTTTTTTTAAAGAAAATGTAGCTTGTTGTATGATACATATTATCATCACGTGTTACATTTTAATCATGCTTACATGACGATATGTCAAGTTTGTGGGTGTTTATAAATTTATTCCTTCTCCTGTCAGAGACATCTGTCCCAACGCCTGCCCCACTGCCTCCTCTGCCAACAGAAGTAAGAAGTGGTATCCATAACGGTAATTGTCTTCAAGCATCCATTGTCCAATTGTCTTCAGCAACATTTTATTTGTCAGCATATTGTGTCTTTTTTTTTTTTTTTAAATCCCAGCTTGATGTGTCAATATTGCTCAGTAAAGTTATAGTTACAGCAGATGGCTATAAACCTTAGTATTATAGTAGAGAAGGGTGTTTTTTCAGGTCAAGGTGTTGTTTCAGTATTATATACACTTTTCTGAATGAACAGGTGTCCGATTTTACCTTGTGTCTGTGTTTTACCTTGTGTCTGTGTTTGAAACCCCACTACAACTCTCCCCACAGGTGAAAATCAAACTCAGAAAGTTCAACTGACAAAACCTGTCAATCTAGTGCTCGAGTGTACCTGGACTGGTAATCAGAACAAACTACCAAATGTAACTGGTCACTGGAGAAAAGATGGGGTTGAAATCGAGGACAGCCTTCTCACGGTTCTGTTGGAGAATGGCAAGTACAATCTCAAACGAGAGTAAGTGCTTCATGTGTTCATTATTTTATTTATTAGCTTCAGAAAGTACTATTAATTTTATCTTAATTTTTTGTTGGTCTTCATAAGTATATGCTCTTATCCACTTTGTGGTCTGTTGTCTGATTGAATTCAAATACATGCATGTGTACTTCCTGATTTAGTGTCCACACTTTAATACCTACTGGTGTATCTAAAGGCAGTTAGATGTCTCACTTCCTCTCATCTATTTTTGCTTTACAGGTTCAGGATTGTGAGTAAAGAAGACCTCAGAAATTACTCATGCGTGTTTGGAAATGAAGCAAAAATAGATTTTATCTTGGCAGGTACACGTCACATCTTTTAATATGAGTTGTATTTGTGACTATACCTGCAATACATTTCACATTCTCAGCCAGCAGTTGTCTTATTTTCAGTTAATCAAGTCCCTGCTGCTTATTCACAATGAATATCAATATTTACACCCAGAGCCGGTTCCTGACCATTACCTGTCGCTCTTTTCCCCATTTTCCAACAGGTCCACAGATGGGTGAAGTGCGAGATAAGCCGATAGTCAGCTATGTGGGAGATTCTGTGGTGATTCTGTGTAAACTGAACGAAACTGAACCAAGGCCCATGTTCTGGAATTGGTACAGAGCAAATGGGACAGATAAAGTGAGTCCTAAGTGAGATGTACGTCATTGGTTATATTTAAAGCAACGCAATCTCAATTTGCTCTGGGTAGTTTTTAACTGTTCAAATGGAATAAACAGCAGTGCTTTGGTTATATTATGGGATTTAAAATTAGCAAAATACTGGGTAAACACAACTTCTTTATTCATTTTTTTTAATGCAGCTCATCAATACACTTTTAATACTATAATCATAAGATGTTAGAAAAGATGCAGCAACCACCTGATGAAAAAGTATGCCATAGAAATACACACATGCCCTAACCCACTGGATTGATAAAGCCAAGACAAGTGATAAACCACTGTGTGCTTTGTGTCCTGCAGGAGCTGATTGTCGATGCAGATTCTCACCGGTACAAAATTAAGGTAGAGAAGAAAGAAAAAGAGGAGAAAGCCAAGTTGGTGGTGCACAACCTGACACAGGCCGACTCTGGCTTGTATTACTGTGAAGCAGATTACGGCATCAACACCACGATGGGCCACGTGGAGCTCAGGGTCAGTTGTGGAAAGTAACTATTATTATTATTACTATTCTAGTAAGGTTTTGAATGCAGGATTTTGACTTGTAACTCAGGTTTTTTTTCATATTTTTGCACTCGTTATATTGAACAAAATATCTGAATATTTCCTCCTCCACTGCTGAAGGTCATCACCCTCTGGGAGCCTCTGAAGCCTTTCATAGCCATCGTGGTTGAGGTGATCATCCTGGTGGCTGCCATCCTGCTCTATGAGAAGAGTCAGTCCAGGTCCAAAAACAGCACAGCAGGTAGTCAGACCACAAAAAGATACTTTTGTGTATTTCAGCATGCACTGCATTTTAGTATATTGTATGTTAACTTGAGATGATCTGCCTTCTTCTCAGGAGATGGGACAAATGCTGACCAAACGAACACACTGTGAGTAATATATGACTGCTGCTAACTTCTCTACAGAGTTTTTGTCACCACTTTATGATTAAGCACTATTTATAAAGCTTTATAAGACGCAATTAATGGAGTATTGTGAATTTTTAGTCACTTTGGAAAGTAAATGTAAATTAAATCAGTTACTAATGCTTTATAGATTAGTTATAAGCCATGAACAAGCACAACTTTTGGGTAGCCACTTGGTGGAAAATCCTCTTCCAGCATACCTTTTTGGCTCTTTGATAAAGAGCTGCAGGACATCCAGTTATAAACTACTTGTTAAAATTTACAACTGCAGACTTCATGAATTATAGAAACCAGAATTTATTAAAAGATTCATAATTTCAGGTGACAGAGTAATGTCTGAAACTGTAAACCTGATGGCGCATTGGAGAGTGGAAAACCCTAAGTAACGCAAAGAAACATTACTTAAAATGCAAAGCCATGACGGTGTCAAAACATTTAATTTCAACAGCGCACTGGTGCAAGACAACAACAGAGTGGGAATTTTCTTAAAGAAACGTAATATAAACATCTCTTACCATCAATATTTAACTTTTACTGTATTGTTCTTGTTACGTTTGTACTAATTGTTCTAGGTTTGCAGTTGTAAATGTAAATGCAGTTTCTTAGTGGGGTTTGGTCCCAATGTCCTGCAGAACTCTTCCGAAAAGATAAGAGGTCAAACAGTCCGCTGCTGAGCTACAAAGATAAACGAAAAACCAAAAGTCTGTGAATTGTGGCTTATCAGACTGAGGTACTGATATATTGAGAAGTTTGATTTTTAATCATATAAATTTTGATGCCTTCATCAGGACGCAGGGAGAAAACAATGGACCAGAGGAAAGTTCTTCAATGAGACAGCGCAAAGTTTAAAGACTCTGAAGGCTGCAATCCAGCAGATTCAAGCTGCTTTAACACTGTTTTACTAATTTTCAAATGTGAATATTAGAGCTTAAAAGCAATATTGAACAAATTATTTTGTGAATGTCCTCTATTATAATCAAAAATATTTTCACCAAACAAAATGCAATAACCACTGCTTTAGAATCATTACTTTTTCTCACAGCTTTTTTTTTTTTTTTACTCTATTTCACTGGAACGATATGTTTTTTTTATTCTGAATCAGTGGTGGTGTCACAGTGCTTGAAAGAGCAAGGCATTTACCTCTTCTGTTTTTTAGTGTTTAAAACTGTATATGCTCATTTCCTGTGAAGAAACAAAGATCATATCTACGTCTTCACACCTCACTCTACCTTTACCACTTCCCTGTCAGAGCGGAAGTGCGTTTTCTGTGTTTCGATGGCAATCTCCTGCATTATGTTTTGTGAGCAGTGCCTTACACTCTCAAAAAGCCATTAACTAACCATTCATAACTGTGCTTGCAATAACTTTGTCACTTTTTAGTTATGTAACACTGTGTCTACATACTGTGTACTACCTTAACAACATGTATATCAAGATATATCATCATATATGTAGATCTTTGTGTGTCTTTATCATGTTAATGTATCAGGAGTCAGAAAGGTAATATTTTCCCTTAATCATAATTTCAGTTGTGTTTAGTTAATGATGGTGTGCCACTGTGAATGTTAACAAGCAGATTAAAGCTACACAAGTCACTATTAGTGTTTGTTTCAGTAACTTCTCCCCTTCTTCAGTTTTGCCTTTTCGAAACTTGTGGGAAAAAAAAAATCACAAATTTACTAAACCTAAGCTCAGTTCACTCATGATTTACAGCGTCAGCAACAGGTTTCAACAAGAAGTATGGAATAAAAAAAGATGATATCTTCGGTTCTGCTGCCTCTATTGTGATTCTTAAAAATGAGTCACACTGTAATATAAGATGGCTAATAAATGTTAAAATGTTAATAGTAAGCACTGATAAATGCACAAGACCCTTGGTAAAGCATGATTTTATTTTTTGCATAAATACAGTTTGCACAATAATAACAACCAGGGATGTGTGTTTAGTATATTTTTCAGTACTTTGATCAGTTGTTAAACAAATGAACCCGTTTAACACAGATTAACCCAGAACTTCCTCATGTTGGCCATGTTGGTTCCGTCAGAGCACTTTCTCTTCCATTTCCTGCATCTTCCAGTTCCTTGGAGAACGCACATTTTTCATCTGCAGACAGAGGCAAAGAATCGCAAAAGAGGACGGACACCTGAAGAAGTCTATGGCTGGTTCAGGAGGAACTGAACCAGCAGCTTGATGACACTGTCGTTCAGGCCAACCACCTCTCCCTTCTCCACCCTCTCGTACAGTTGCATGCTCTCGGTGCCCCAGAGGAGGTTTTTCCTGGGGTTGTTGGCATCTGTGTCCACGGAGAGGGCCACTGTGTTGAGCTGGTAGCAGAAGAAGGAGAAGAAGTGGCCGTCGGTGATCACAGCCTGGGACACAAAAGGCCTGGTGACATCCTCGTGGCTCCAGAAACCTGCAGAGGTGAAAGGGAGGTATGATAAGTAAAAGTTCACTTTAAAAGACTAATGACAAGCTGTAAAATCAACTGTGCTGTAGTAAAAGATGTATCTAACATGTCTTTTCTGTGTAGATAACTCACCCTGGTACATGGCCTGAGCTCCTGTCCAGGCAAAGAGGCTGGCAAGTCCATTGGCTCTGAGGAAGACCTCCACCTGGTCAGACTGCTGCTGCCGAGCCATCCGGTCTCTCCGGTATTGGTCGGGAACCAGGTGGAACTGGGTGTGACCGTAGCATACAGGGTCTGGTAGCTTAGAACCTGTTAATGAGGTGAAGAGGGTGAGTTTACTATAAACTGAAGGACATCACATTGTTATTTTGTTCCAGGATGATACATTGCTACTTTTTCATTGAACTGACATCTTTTTCAGTATTGCCTCTCTCAGATTAATACAAAATCAGACTTTTCTATGTAAACAACTAGAACTGATTGTCTTAGCCAGAAAAGTAGGGCTGCTGAATGATTTATTTCATTATCAATTAACGTTACAATTAAAGTTACTATCTCAACTAATCGATTAGCCTTGCGGTTTTAGAACATCACCTTGTGCTAGTCTGTCTCTATGTGTCTGACCAGACGGACACTGAAAGTTGCGTACTGGCATCTCCTAGTGACAGCAAGTGGTAACTGGCTAATGAGTAATTCAACTTGGATGTCATGAGGTGCAGCTCAGGTGTACTCTCCAAGACACTGATAACAATCGATCTTAGAAGCATTTCAGTGAATGCTCTTCTGTTTCTAGAGCAACAGAGCTCTTGTGGCTGTGTTACCTGTGAAGATCTTGTTGTCGTACTGTCGTCTGAACAGAGGCATCAGGTTGGGAGCATACGTGATCTCTGGAACTTCAGCTGTATAGGAGGCCTCCAGTGGGGTAAACTAAGAGAAATCAAAATAACAGAAAGTCATCAGTGAGTTTAGAACAAATTTCAGTGTCTGTTTGTTTAAATAATTTGTGTCCTTTAGCTGTGTGCAGTGACTTTCTCCAGTCTGGTAGGTTTGTCGTGTATGAAAACCCACTGTCATGAGATATTTTAACTTGTTGCTCTGTTTTCTTAAGACACAAACTCCATGGTGTGGAAATGATTACTACCTGTGGCAGCTGTTGAGAGATCCTAATCTGACTGTGTGGCCGGTCGTCAATCTGGAACCTGATTGGCTCTTGCCGGCCTTTTCGGTGCCCCTTTGGAATGATTCTCTGTCCTCTCCACCAGTAAAAGTTCACTTGGGGATTAATATCTGATAGAGAAAATAAGAGTACAGTATATATCAGTCTGAAACGGACCATCTTGATAAATTGTCAGTAAACAATGAAAAATGTCCATCTCTCAGTTCTCAAAGTCCAAGGTAATGTCTTCAAATGTCTTGTTTTGTCAGTCTAAAACAGTAATTGTAATAAAATAAAAGAAACTTCATTTTCGAGAGGCTGAACATGGTTATTTTGTGGCATTTTTGCTTAATCGATTATCAAAATAGTTGATTGTTTACCTCACATTCGACTAATCACTTCAGCTCTAGTGTATTCAGGTGGTAATTTAAAATGTATTCTTTTGAATGCAAGACCTATATCAGAATATTTCTAGACTGTACTATATTAACTTCAGTAAAGTATGTGAGTTTTTCATCAACCACTAATCATCCATACCAAGACTGGAGCGGAGGAGCAGTGGGTTGTATTTGGCCAAACTAAACGTAAGTCCGGTCACCAGGTTTCTAAGTAAAGGTCCGACCATCATTTCCTGCTCTCGGTACAAGAAAGGTTTACGTTTATTCATGTACCACTGCTCCTGTAAAATCACACTGGTGACCATGGAGCGGATGTCGGCGAATGCATTATCGTCAATCCCCGGTACTGCGACTTGAGCTGCGGCCGAAGGCGAGCCCTCCTCCCCGGTGGTCTTCTCTGCATTCAGGTTGAATTTCTCGGGCAGGCCCGGGATATACGCGGTCTTGGTGAAGTGTTGGTACCATCTGTCTGCGTTCCGGGCGAAAGTCTGAGGATAAACCACGAACTTCTGCCGCTGGATACGAGTGATAAGGGACAGCTTCTCCTCCACCGGGGAGGCACATATCGTTTTCACCCGCTCCTCAAACTGCCGTCGCTGGGCCGATTTGCTTTTAGCCGTGAGAGAGGGAACGATGGGAGGGTACTGGGGCTCCTTGACTACAGCCTCTGTGTGGACGAGCTTTTGATGTCTGAACGGAGGCAGGTTTTTGGGGAACAGCAAGGGCAGCCGTGTGCGGGCCGCCATGTTTCAGCTTCTCCCTCTACTTCTTTACTTCTTCCGTTGCGTTGACACATGACCTTGCAGTCTCCCATGACAGCGTCCCCTACTGCACGAAATGTCACAATAAAAATATATTCAAGAGCATTTTAGTTCTCTAATCTACCCTTGTAATAATATAGGTACTAATAAACGTTACACGAATTATTCTGGTTTTATTTCACTTTATTTTCACATTACATGATTTACTTTTATATAGCTACTGCTAGCACCGTAGTTAGCATCAGTAACCGTTGACGCTCTTGAACGACCCCTGTAGTCACGAAAATGCTCCGTTTGGAGACACTCGAAAATGTCGTACGTTTGAAATGTTCAAACGTTATCGTGGCGATAATAGGACTTGGAGAAACTAAACGCAAACTTTCAGCCGAAAATGCGTTGACGATGAGCAACGAAGTAATGTCTAACAACTGATAGGAAAAAGAAAACTAAACGGGGATAAATCGTATTCAAGACTCGATTCGGGATTGGCCGAATAAATGTTACAGGTGTGTACATGAAGGCAGCATTGACGTAGTTCGTGAGGTGCAGAGTTTTGTTTTTTGAACAGTATTTTTGTTCCACGCAGTTGTGTGTTAAAAATAAAATAAACCCTGTATTTAATGCCTCGGAAAGCTACTATAGCTGGTTAACTAGCTATGTATTGTCGTCAGATTTTGCGGGCACGGTTCGTCGGGACCGGAGCGACTCACCTCAACCGTTTGCACCGCGTTTGTCTAACTGAGGTAGCTCTTAAAATAAACTGTCTTGTTCTCATTCTCATGAACATTTTCCTTTCTTTACCTGCAGCAGAGCATTTGGACAACACCTGTCCTACCAGCTCTGGTGGTGGCTGTGGGAAATCTGCAGTGCCCCCCCGCCACCAAGAGGTTTGGTTTATTGTGGCCCCCTTAAGTTGTTTTTTGCTGTTTCAGCAGCAGTTTTCAGCCCAGAGTTTTTTATTTCGTGTCTCTGTGTCATGTGTCTCACTGACCCACAGAGACCACTGTGCACCAGAAGCGACGAGGTGAGGCTGGCGGAGGAGGCCAGCAAGAAGTACGGCTCCCCAGCTCCAACCATCTTCTCCAAGGTTATTGACAAAAGCATCCCCGCAGATATCATTTATGAAGATGAGAAGGTAAACATCACAACATATTTGAAAAAAACATGTGTCTGTGAGTGTTTATTATCTCTGCTGGCCTATTCCACGTGGAGTCTGTAGATAATGAAATGTAGTGTGGTGTGCGAAAGTGTACATACATATTCTATTGATTTTTGAAGTGGAAAGAAGTAGTAAATGCATATGCACTGTTATTTTGAAAATAGAAAAATGGAATAGCTGTGCCATGTACACAATGTTGGGAACCCGTAAACACCCTTAAAAACCTCAGAACCTCAGGAACTGTGAGGCCTTAATTGACTTAATAAGATTTGTAAGGTAGGTGAACAATTGCCAGCTGATGGCATTTCCAGACAGATAAATTGTCAGTGCTACCTTGTGGACCTTCTTCAAGAAACACAACTCTCACAGTCCCCCTGCCCTGAACATCACTGAAATTCCGTGGACAGATGTTAAACTTGCTGTGTGTACAAGACAATAGCCTAAAAATATCTTTGTACTTGATTTGCAGGAGGAGTGGTTGAAAATTCATAAATCAAGAATAGAAAGACTCTAAGCTGCTGTGTATCTGCCAGAGGAGGGGATTATTAAGTAAAGTGACTTAATAGGGTGCCCAAACATTTGCACATGCCACAGTTACTGAAAGAAATGTGATGTATCCCAGGGTTCCCAAAGTTCTGTAACACTTCATATATGTTGTTTTTGTGTGTTTATCAGTGTTTGGCATTCAGGGATATCAGCCCACAGGCCCCTGTTCATTTCCTGGTCATCCCAAGAGTCCCTATTCCTAGAATAAGTGAGGCCAAAGATGATGATGCTGAGGTAAGCTGGTTCATTGATTTCTGTCCATTCTCTGCTGAGGTGTTCTGACAGAGCCCATCCTACATGCATGGCCTATTAAGTCCTGGACAGGTCATCAGTCTATCAGTGGGTCATGACATAATGTGCTCACATCCATCACTTTTTTTGACTTCTAGCTCCTAGGACATTTGTTGATTGTTGCCAAAAATGTGGCAAAGCAAGAATCTCTTGATAAAGGATACAGAGTGGGTAAGTTATTTTGTTGCTAACAGTCATTTCTATGAAAATACAGACTGTTTATTTGTTTCAGTATTGAATTCTGGGTATGTTTCTGTCCTCCACAGTTATCAATGATGGAAAGCATGGTGCTCAGTCAGTTTACCACCTTCATATCCACGTCCTGGGAGGAAGACAGATGACATGGCCTCCAGGATAATGGTGTCATATGTATGTTAACGTGTCTGTCAGCTACTTTGATTTGCTTAATCCCATTAGCTTGATGTTATATGTGGTGGGTGTAATTGATTAAAAAAAATCATATTCTCATCCCATTTCCTTAAAAAAAAAAACTCACTTCCTCACACAGAATAAGAAATGTAAATATGTTGATCCTAACAAATGTAAAACTTAATTGTAAAAAGTCAGAGTAAAGACATTATGTTTGATACAGCTGCTAATAAAGACACTTAAAAATATAGACGTGTGAGCTTTAAAAATAGGTGGAACACACCTTTTAATTAGAGCAGTAATACTCTTATGTTGGTAAATATGTGGATTTTTTCAATACACTTTTTTTTTTATCTTGCTCTACAGAATATTTGATATGTAAAATCATCAAGTACAAAATGTTACTTTGTTTCTGTTTCTTGATTCTGTTTTATTACTTTTTAAATTGTGGATTTACTTTATTGACATTCAATCTAAATTTGTTTTGATAGCACTTCATGATAAAGCACCATTTATAAAGGGGTTTTTAAAGCTTGAATAATGAAGGACTCTCTCAATGATTAATGCATTATTTACTAATGTGTTATAGATTTGTGATTTCAGACTTGTTATAGTATAACTTGATTAACTTTAGTTTGACCAGCTGTTGATACATGTGCAAAACTTAAAGTAGTTAACAGTCCATTGGAGGGAACAGCCAGAGCTAAAAAGGAAAAAGTGTCTGGCTTGAGAGGATTCTTCCACAATCTGGCAACCCAAAAGTTGTTCTTGCTGATGGATTATATAACAATACATTTTAGTGAATACAGATATTAGTAAATGATATATTAATCATAAAATAAATCCATTAACTGCAGCTTCTGAACCCCTTTAGAAATGGTGGTTTATCATGCGCGTACAGCACATTTTAAATGGTCTTGTGTGTTGTCCTGGCACTGATGAAACCCCTCACTAATCATTTCACAACCTCCACAGTCGGCATGTGCCCAGATATTAGCAGTGAGGGTCGGAGTCGAGAGGGATGTGGTGTGACTGGGTGGTACGATTCAGTGACCCTGGTGCCCGTGAGTAAGGTTACTGTGTGTCATTTGAGAACAGAGGGTTGAACTTTCCTCTATATTTACTTGCAAAACAATGTCCACTTCCTTGGACACGGTTATCAGACAGACGTGGCTGTGAGATATGAATAGGTCAGGAGGAAAAGAGGAAATGCAGATGCAAAAGTGAGTAAATTTTTGGCTAAATGATCCCAAGTAAAAAATCTTACTGATCTCCCTTATACAGTTTACTCCAATCACAAAGAACAGGCATAGGTAGAAGAGAGAGTTTTTAAGAATACTGACACTGAGGTGTCTCCCAACACAAATATCTGACAAATATTCTAATATTATGCGTGTCTTAGCGTGTAAATTGTCAACACCTTGACTTTTCTCTCCTGATGTGTCAATCTGTTGCTCAAGTTTTGTTCAACTGTTAAATAACTCTTTTATGGGTCAAAGTCTCACGTATCCTCATAAAAACTAAGAAGACTTATCTGGTTTTATCATTGTTTCCTCTGACAGGCCTCGTCATGCATTATCTGATAATGACAATCTTAATAAGTCGATTTGGGATAATAAAAGTCTCTAAAACAAACAGTCATGCACTTAAGCAATGTTTTATAGGATCTTTATATCCTATTAAATGTTTTGGATTTGAATGTCAGCAGTTGTCAGCTCTATAACTAAATATAAACAAAGCCGGTTGGTTTCCACCAGCCGCAGGGTGTTTGTGTGTCAGGTTCCAGGTCCTCTTCACCTTGAGGAGCCATAACCTTTGGTCAAGTTTGTTGGTGGATCTTTAACTGTTTGACACAGCCTCAGCAGCAGGTGTTCAGAGGATTGTGCAAGTCCCAGTAGTTCTAGACGAGGCGTGTGTGCAGTGTGTGCCCTCGTTCTAGTCCCCCATAGGCTGATATTTTCCCCAGGGGGCAACAGTCGAGTACCTGCAACGGGTAAAGGTTGATCCAGGTCTGTCCTGCACCTGACTGCTCCTGTCAACTTGATGCCATTCAGCTCTGTCACTAAACAAGGTAGGCTGTCATTTATGATTCCCACTTTTTGCTTTTTGATGTTGAAGTATGACACGACCTGTGTATGGTGTCTCTTATCATCCTTGTATGAGGATTTCCACATCAAGTTGCATAGAAAATCTTTATTCATTTAAACGTTACAGTTCTTTTTTTTTTGCATCAGCTGGTTTTTAACTTGTCTTAGTCTGATTTAAGATTTTAGTAAAATACACTGCCGTGCACTGTTTAAGTCATTGACATGTTGACAGAGGCAAACTGTGTTCACCAGCTCTTGGTGAAGTCCTGTATGGTAAATATATTTAAGACAAACACACGACTAGGAGATATGTAGCCCACATTTGGCATGAGCAGGCTCCTCTACTTTTATTGTTTGGTCAACAGAGACAGTCTTCCTTTAAACACCGGCTCCACAAGGATTGGCTCTAGTTAAAAGCTAAACAAACAGCTGCAAACACCACTTGTCTTCTCCGGAATCTCTTCTTTTCATACTGAGGCTAAACATCTGTAATAACGGTGGATTTTCTTTTTTCTTATGGAACTGTTTTTACTATTTTTAATTCAATGCACAGTTTTCTTCAGCGGTGACATCTTATTTCTGGGTAATGTACAAATCCAAGTCAGTAAAAGGACTGAAATCGTTTTGTGCACTTTAATTGATATTTGCTTAATAATCCAGAGCAAAGACTTTACTGTTGCCACACTGGAGTTTTGCAAGTCGTGTGAACTTTGTTCCTCAGACATCTTGACCAAAGTTATCTTAAAAACCAGAGGTCAGGCTGAGATTCTGCTGGGTTGACAGATCTCAATCTAATCTGATTTTATTACACATATAGCTGTTTTACGTTTGTCAGTGAATGTGCCACTAATTTGTTTTGCTTAACTGATTATTTGTGGCTGTGTACTTTATTAAGAACATATAGTACGTATGGAGTATTTGAATTGTTTTCACTGTTGCAAAATATGCACACTAGATGGCATTACTTCACTGTCTGGAGTGCAGACACTAGAGGACAAAGCTGAGGACAGTAGTTGAGTTGACAATATTTACATTATATTAAACACCTGAAACGTTGGTTGAGCCCTTTGTTAACTTAAATTAACTAGTGATAACAGAGATGCAGCATATTCTGTGTGATTACTCACAGTTTGAGGCAAGGAGTATAAATAGTCCTTAGAGATGTCTTAATGCTGTCTGGCACAGTATTCACAATTTCAACATTTAGACCACTGCTGTACGTGATTAGTAGCATTGGCGGTCATTGGCTCTGACACTGTTGCAATGACTTTAGTGAATGTCAGTCTGGTATAAATAAGCATAGTGGTGCTCTTTCATAATAGATAATAGATAGTTATCAGTGGAGGACATCTAAAGTTTTTTAATGTTAATTTCACTTCACATCAATTGAGGATAGTTTTCTCTTTTTCTAGCAAATACAAGATGAGCATCCAAGGAGATTCAGTTATGAGCAACGGCGTTGCAGTCATGGATGTTAATACTGAGAGGTATGTAAAGTGATGCATGTCCTCAAGTTTGAAACAAATCTTGAACCAAGACTTTCATGAAGACTTGATCCACTTAGGTATCAGTTCTCATTCATAACCTCCAAACTGCTTTCACAGCATCACTTCCCAAAAGGCACACACAATGTCAGACTCAAAGACCCACTCCACTGTCATCCTCAATGGAGATGTCGCCACAGCAGAGCTCAGTGGATCATCAGCTTCAGAGAGCCAGGAGACTCATCCCTCTGGCACTGCTGAGACACTGGCTGAACCACCCAGATCTCCTGAGCTGGAGGAAGCTACTGAGGAACTTTCACTAGGTAAGAGACTGCGTGTAGGAATGAGGAATTAATCCAATGTGAGAAGCTGTTTCTGAAGTGAAAACTTCTGAGAGCAATTGTAAAACACAGTAAGACTTCAGGGTTGGCAAGAAATTGGAGAATTTGTGAAATTAACAAGACAAGAAATAAGAAAAAAAAATGTATTGCTGATTCACAAATACTGCTTATTTTTCCTGACTTCTGTTGTGAAATTCTGGATAGTTTTACCTCTTCAGGCCTCTTAAAACAACTCAAATGATACAATCTGAATAAAGAAGCATCACTCTTTAGTTGAACATGTATGCAAACTGTAAAAAGAGGATTGTGAATAGACATTATGTCACTTTAAAAGATGCTTATGAAGTAAATTAAATAAGCAGGGTTTTCAAGCTGGCAAATAACATTTAGAAAGCACAATAAACACAAATACATCACAGAAAAAAGACTTAAATGTAATTATTGTTAGACAAAGCAAAATGGGTTTAAAAAATTATTAATAATTATTTAGCCTCAGCTCCCTGGCAGGTGTCTGTTTCCTGCGAACATCAGTCTTAATTATGGAGCAGAGAAGAGCACTTTTCTCATCGGCATTGAAGTTTAAAGATTATTTCAAAAGACATGTCACCATGCTGCGCCTTCAAAACAATCAGGACATTTTTGAAAATCTGTTCTAAAACTTAACAGGGAACCAGGGAGGGGAATCTAGTAATTGGTGTGATACTATCTCTTTGTTGCAGCCCCATTCTGGAAAAGTTTCATGTGTGGTGTATTTTCAGACGATGCCAAAATATTTAAGACAACTGCAGTAATTTTAGGTAGTAAAAACAAATGCAAGAGAGACTATTTTCAGATTAGCTTAAGATAGCAATGTTTGATATATTACACTGGTTTATATAATATATCAATATTGGTCTCAGTGGTAAAAAAGCAACCTTGCACAACGTTTCTGTTCTTGAATTGGACACATCTCATTTTTAGCTGCATGGCATTCTGGTGGAGTTTTTAAAAAATGTTTTGTACTTGTCACGTCTTGATTGTTTTTTGACATGCAGTCTGAGAAGCTGTCAAACAGTCAAGACATTTTGAAGCAACGTGTGCTTGTGAATAATATAATAAAGCAAAATTAAAAAGGGAAATACAGAATTAGAATGGGGAGGAAATAGACAACACATTAAGAAGGAGGGTGTGCGAAAGAAGCTGTAGAGTATAAATCATATGGTTTATTGTATCAAATGATTCACCAAGATCTACATAAAACCAAAGCTGTTTGCAAAACTTTGTGCATTATTCAAAAGAAATTTGTGACCTTTTTGAAAACAACTGCAGTTCTGTGAAGTTTAAAAAAACTAGACTGAGGCTAAATCAGAAATAGGACTTAACCTTTCACTCAAGTATTCACAGTCACATTCCCCACTGTGAAGAAGACAATGTGCCTGAGGTCAAAGAGCTGTGACAGTAGATAAAATACTAAGGAGTAAAGTGTTTTGTAGGAAAGTGGCAGCGAAATAATAATAGACTTGACACTTTTTACAGTGTGGCTCCATAAAATCCAGCTAAAGGAAGGAACAGGAAAAATAATCAATGCCATCCTAGAGTTTTGGTGAGAATCAGAAATAAGAAAACAGACTGATGGCAGGAAAATAAAACAACATTATATACAAAATAAATATAAAAAACCCAAATAACAGAAGGGAAAATTATCAAGCCCTATGTGCATTGTTACAGCATTATTTAGTCTGTGCCCTTTTGTGCATCAATCTAGGAACACAACTCTACATTCAAACTATGTTACTTCTAACCAAACCTGATTGGTGGGTAGACATGGACACTCTATAGCTTCCTGTTTTGTCTCAGATGACAACACAGCCTTCCCCTCTTCTCTGCAAATCATGTTGCACTAAGCCAGCAGGTGTAAACACACCCACAGGGGTAGTCATTCAGAGATGTCTGCAGTCCTCTCATACACCCGACTCGTCTTCTAAAGCACAAGCTTGCTGTGTCTTGGTTCAGTGCTGCTGCCTTTTGAACTTGTCACTGATGGCAGGTAAAAGCGTCTGCCCCTGTTGTCCCAATACAGAGGAGCCCAAAGCAGTTCCCCTGTCGACGGCGACTCTGGCAACAACTCTGGCTCCAGCTGATCAGCTATGGAGCACCAGCAGAGACAAGGCAGTCAGGCTGAGGATGGAGGGCTCGGGCCAGGCCTCCGAGACTCCCATCACCATCCATCAAATGTTCCTGCAGACGGTGGAGAAATACGGGGATCATCCCGCTTTGGTTTCCAAACACGAAGGCCAGTGGGTGACCCTGACATGGAGGCAATACTACGAACAGTGTCGGGCAGCTGCTAAAAGTTTTCTCAAGGTTTGTTTGCAAATTAACTTATTCTGCATATATTGTTATATAAAAGATTGTACTAATGTGAGCTTGAAATATGGTGCAATCAGGAAGTATTTGGGCAGTGGCTTTTATTGTTCTGTTGTCTGTACTTCAGCACATTGATTCTGAATGAAACATTAACTCTGAGATTACAGTATTGGCTTTTAGCTTCAATTTAATTTGGTCAAAAATGTAGGAACTGAAGTTTTATACATGCTATACTGCCTTCCAAAGTCAGAGCAGTAACAACAGAAACTGTGAATTAAAGATTCAAGGCTCTTACTAGTTTATCTGATCTTCCTTTTTCTCTCAATAATGATTTAGTTGTATTATTCACGTGGTATAAAAAAACTCAATTACTAAGTTTTAGGAGCATCAAAACTGATTTTTCAATTCCAAGACAAAGGGAAAATTGACAGTGTAAGAGTTTCTTCAGTAAGGTAAGATGTCAGATTCTACTCTTGATTAAACTTTTACCAAATTTGTAGTCATTGTGTTTTGCCTTAGTAGGGCAGTGTGGTCCAGTTTTCAGGAACAGAAACAGGGAAAGGGGAGGCAAATTCATTTACACAGTTTGTGCACAGAGGCAGTTTCAACTGATAACGATTCTGAAACTGAGACTGAAATAGCAATACAAATGTCAACACCCCCCCACCCCCACCGCCAACCCACTGCCACCACGTTATGTTACGAATGCAACAAAACCTCTCGCCTAATGACAGCTGGGGTTGGCTCTATCCCCCCGCAACACAGGGATAAGTGATATAGATAATGAATGAATGAATACTACAAAACTTATTCTCAATTAACACTATAATGTTAATCAGAAATGATTATTCTACTTAAAGTTAGGCCAAAAGACCAAAGACATGAGGAGTGATCCCAGTGACAGCGTCCCATATGTTTATGCAGCCATCTTCATCATCTGGTTGTCTCAGGGGCTTTTCCTGCCTCAGCAAATACATAACCTGTTGGACTGAGATCAGGTTGCCTAGTTTGTATGATTGCGATCATTATCTTCTTGCATTGTTATTCCATGTGCATTGTCTTGCATCTAAGTGAATAGGGATTAAAATGTGTTACAAGTTCTACAGGTTCTACATGTAAACACTCAAAGCCAAAAACCCTTTAAAACTCTGCTTCATTCAAATCTAGTCAGGTCAAAATCAGTGAAAAATGTCATTGTATACTATTATATGTACTATTACTTGGTCTGTGCTGTGTGTAATAGTCTACATTTATAAATAGAGGATCATGTGACACTCACATGAATTATATTCTTAGAATTAGAGGCAACACAAACCTTTGAATTCCTGGCACCTGCTTTGTAAACAGTATTTCAAATTTTACACCCTCTCTCACTGCAACCTCCTCGGGGTGAGAATGGGCTGCTGAAAACCAACACTCAGGTGTGTGAAATTCTCAGCTTGTGTTACGTCTCCTGTTTCATGGCCATGTTCATGTCTCATGAGGTGGAGTGGCTTTTGAAATGAGATGTAGGTCAAAAGTAACAGGCACTGTGCTGCTATGTCATTAAAGTTACATGCTCTTAAAACAAACAAACAAACAAACAAACAACCTCTTGGCTTTTTGTAGTTGGGGCTGGAGCGTTACCATGGTGTAGGGATCCTGGGATTCAACTCCCCCGAGTGGTTCATCTCAGACATTGGCTGCATCTTGGCCGGGTAAGATCATATTTAAGATATTTAATGAAACAGCCTGTAGACTTTACAGTCTTTGTATTAGAGATGCCTCGGCATAGTTTTACCTGACACTGCACTTTTATCTCTGCTCAACAAGCTTATCTCAAAGTCCTGTGTCTCTGCCCACACCAGTCTGGGCTGGACCAGTTTAAAGTCTCTGGAAACTTATTGTGGGTGTTAGACTTGCTATTTCCTCACTGCTCTCTGGTGGAAAACTGTGGACACAGCCAAAAAGTGTGGTTGGGAATTGGGACTGTTGATCTACTCAAAGACCTAAATTTACCATAAAACAAGGATTCATATGCAGAAACTGAGCCAACTTTGCTTTCTGGAGAAGATGAGACAAATGCATCAGCTTGAACTGTGTGTCTGCAGTTCTTGAAAAGTCTTAAAAAGCAATGAATTCAGTTCACTGAAAGAAAGTATTAGAAAGTCTATTGCAGATGTGGAATTCTATATGTCTTATAATTAATTTTTTTGAGGCAAGCCTCTGGATGGAGTTGTCCTCTTTGTGAGATCTTTCAGTTACATATGCCTTAACAATTAAAGGCATTTTATCTACATCTTTGGCTTGGTGCGACCGCGCCTGAAGTAAGCCCTTTGTCTACAGTTTACGAGTTTAACTTCTAGAGCCCCTTGTATTCATCTGGTCACCGCTATTTACAGCTTCATAACCATGAGAGCCCAGTAATTCTAGTTTAGTAGTTTCTGAAAGTCTTGAATATAACTTGAACCCTGTAGAAACCCTGTTCATGGTTAGCCTCGGTAATTTTTCTGCTCAGGCAAAAGAAATAGTGTGTAATTATTTGTCATTTATTGTTTCTAACATAGTGTAGGCAAATAAGCAAAAGACACAATGAATCATGCAAGGAAATGTATGGATTGATCTGAGCTTTTATTCTCCTGCATCTGATTTGTGCTATAGTGGTCTGGCAACCGGCATTTACACGACCAACTCGCCTGAGGCTTGTCAGTATGTGGCTGCCAACTGTGAGGCCAACATCCTGGTTGTGGAGAACCAGAAACAGCTTGACAAAATCCTGCAGGTGAGGAGCTTTATTACAGTGCTGGCTCTTAGTGTGCCTTTAGTAATAGTCTGCAAAAATGGGGGAAAAAAATATCAGTCCTCACATGCCTTTGTTTAATTTGTCTTTCCCAACAGGTTAAAGATCAACTACCTCATCTGAAAGCCATTGTCCAGTATAAGGGAGAGCTGCAGCAGAAAGCACCATTCCTGTATACAGTATGTTCACTCTGCAAACATATTGATCATTTGTGGTAGAAGAGTGAACTACACTGCTGCAATTTAGTACAGTTCAAGGTTTCAGATACAGTTTTTAAATGTTATCTATGTATTTCTATAGTGGGCAGAGTTCATGAAGCTGGGAGAGGACGTGCCCAATGAGCAGCTCAACGCTGTGATTGACAGTCTTCGGGCCAACGAGTGCTGTACACTCATCTATACCTCTGGAACCACTGGCAACCCAAAGGGAGTCATGCTGAGCCATGATAATGTGAGTAATCCAATATCATTATTATCAATTAATTTTTGATTATCCATTAATCTGCTGCATTTTTTTTTTTTTTTTTACAAAATTTCCATATACATTTCAGTAATTCTACCACACCAGTTAATCATTTCATTTAATGAAAAGTCAAGAATTGTTGGGTCTCTCTTTATTCATATAATAATACATAGAGTACAGTCTAGACCTGCTCTATCTGAAAAGTGCTTTGAGACTTTATTGGGATTCGGCACTATATAAATAAAATTGGCCTGACATGACTTGAAAACAGTCTCCCAGAATTCAAGATAACATCTTCAAATTCCTTGTTTTTGTTTGACCTTTGTTTGTCCAAATCCCAACGATGTTCAATTTACATGTGATATATGACAAAGAAAAGCAGCACAGGCTCTCATTTGAGAAGCTGGAACCAGAGAAAGTTTGCCTTTATTCAGTATTTTTGCTGAAACCACCACCTGTTTGACCTGTTGCCCTCAGGACGGCGCTTCAGGTCAATCAAGTCCCACACCACACCACCAGACTCACCAACAGCTTCTTCCTCTGGGCAATTCGGACCATAAACAAACACTGACCATACCCCACCATACCCGCCACCCGCTCCCCTCACCCCACCAACAACACACCTCACACACACACACACATGCACACACAGAGCCAAGGACACTATCCATCACCTGCACCTTAAAGTGTCCTAAACTCTTTGCACTATTGTGTGCTGTTGTGTGTATGTAGATTCTATTTAAAAGTGACATTGTAAATTTTTGTAATTTTGTAATTCTTGTATTTTTTTGTAATCTCTTGCATTATATTGTATACATCTTGTATATTGTGTACATTTTTCATATTTCTATTTGTATTTAAATCTCTTCTATAGTGCACAGTCTGTCTTCGTGGAGCACCCACAATTTCATTGTACTTAACTGTACAATGACAATAAAGCCTATTCTATTCTATTCTGAAAAAAACTACTGAAACTATTAAGTGATCATTCAAATGGTTGCTTATTATTTTTCTATCTGCTAACTATCAGTGAAACAACTGATAATTTCAGCACTTTTCCATCTTTCATTTCACTTTTATTTAGTGAACTGAATAAAATAGAATAATAAATAAAGGGTGATTATGTCACATAAAGGTAGAAAACAGTAACACTGTTTCTGCCCTTTTTTCAAAATGTCTTTTTACAGTAATGTTATGCATGTGTGGGATGGATACAGAGGGCGATGTTAGTGTGTATTTGCTGATTTGTATTATGGAAATTCAAGAAAAATATTTGAATGAGAAAATGCTCTGATGACGACTCTTTTTGACGTGCAGGTGACATGGACAGCCCATACAGCATCTACCATGGTAGATTATGTCCCTGCCACAGAGGTGGTGGTCAGTTACCTACCACTCAGCCATGTGGCAGCCCAGATGTTTGACATGTGGATCACCATGGTTTTTGGCGCAACCATCTACTTTGCAGAGCCAGATGCCCTCAAGGTAAGGATGTCTGCTGTTGTAGTATGCACACTGAATTCAGCAAGGAAGGTTTCCTGTCTAATCCTCATTAATTTTTCCAGGGCTCCTTAGGAATAACACTGAGAGAGGCTCGCCCCACTTTTTTCATGGGGGTCCCTCGAGTATGGGAGAAGATGCAGGAAAAGATGAGAGCCATTGGTGCCAAGGCATCCCCAATGAGGAAGCGAGTGGCTGACTGGGCAAAATCCATAGGCCTGCAGTACAACTACAGTGCCATGAGCGGGTGAGACAGCAACAGGGATCCTTTGTTAGAAATCAGGAAGAACAAATGTCAGGTGTTTGTGAGATCCATTAACAACATCCCCTTTCATCCAGTGATGATGTAGAGTATGATACCAGATATTTTCTCAGCATGCTTGTTACAGTCTGTTCTAGGCACCATACGGGCTGTAAATAAACATCACATATAGATGTTACCCAGATTTTCACTGTAAGATTTTTATGTATTATCATGACCAGATCATCATGCAAGTTTAAAGCACAAGACAAGATTTCCTCAAACATGGGTGGCTTGTTTGATCTTATCAACAGCTGCATGATTGGAGCACTCTGGTGGCTGAATGTTTACAGCACATGCCATATAACAACCAATTCCTGCCAGGGACCCTTAAGTCACCAAAGTGATTACAACTCATCCTGAAGGGATCATGAATGTTTTTACCAAATTTCATGCCAATCCATTGAATGGTAGTGGAGTCCTTTCACTAAAAATCACAAATGTAAATTTTATTTTGAGCTCAGTTTTTAATTTCTAACAAATCTTAAACTTCAGTTTTAACCTCAAATATCATCTCCGACCCTGTGTAGAGATTTAATTTCATCTTTTTGGTTACAGGGAGAATCAGGTGCCATGGGGTTTCATGCTGGCGAACAATCTGGTCTTCAAGAAGGTGCGTGCTGCATTGGGCTTAGACCGCTGCAAGACCTGCTTCACAGGTGCTGCCCCCATCACCAGAGAGACTTTAGAATACTTCATGAGCCTGAACCTCCCATTGATGGAGCTATATGGCATGAGTGAAAGCTCCGGTCCACACACCGTCTCAGTTAACAACGCCTACTGCATCACAAGGTCAGCAAAAAAGCATTATAGAAGATATGGAATATAACTATTATTATTACTTGTCTTGAGGGTTGTAAGCACACATTAATTTGTTGGGAATCAGACATCAGACCTAAATGAGCATATTGTTGACTTAATGATTTGTCTCTCCAGTTGTGGGAAGGTCATGCCAGGTTGCAAGACGCGGCTGGATAACCCAGATAAGGATGGAAATGGAGAGATCTGTTTCTGGGGACGGAACGTCTTCATGGGCTACCTGAACATGCCCGACAAAACGGCCGAGGCTCTCGACCAGGATGGCTGGCTACACTCTGGTGACCTGGGAAGACATGACCAGCGCGAATTCCTGTACATCACAGGGAGGATCAAGGGTAAGATGTGGTTTAAAAAAGCCTTTTACGTGTTCTTAGTTTGGGTACGACTTCCTCCACTGTTGATAGTAGACTTTTCAGCTCAGCTCAGCCTCGGTCACACTTCAGAGGAGGTGGCACAAACATGTCAGTTGTTTGACTGGTTCAGTTCTCCTCGTTCAAAGAAACAGCTTGGCAACGTTTTTGTGGGGACATAGTACAAAGGTTTTCATATACCTTACCAAACCAAAGAATGTGGTTAACCATTGTGATGTCTGCATCATACTTCTATGTATCCTTAGTGCAACTGCTAATGATCATAGGAATATCAGGAGTTAAAAACCTTTTCTATAAATACCTTTCTAATCACCCATTCTAATAATGCATATTTAATTAGACGACACACACATGCACACAGCAGTGGGAATATTTAGGGGCTGCAACCAATGTCTGTTTTTAATGCAGATTAATTTGCCACTTATTTTTACAATTAACGGATTGATATTTTTAAATGTAATTTTTGTGTGTGTGTGTGTGTGTGTGTGTGTTTGTCTGTCTATAATTATTTGTCTTCTTCATATTGTTTTATTAGCAACATAACTTTTTGAAACACTTTTTAGGATTTTTTGGTTTGTTTTACTTTGGAGTGAAAGTTGGCCTTAGGAACTGGGGGTGGTAACCTGATAATGATTGGATGTTGCAATGTTTTGTCATGTGTTTACTTGGACACAACAACTGGACACTTAACATTGGAAAACAAGTCATAGACTTTTGAACCTGTCTTTTTTAACACAGAGCTGATCATCACCGCCGGCGGAGAGAACATCCCTCCCGTGCCCATTGAGGATGCACTGAAGGCCGAGGTGCCAATCATCAGCAATGTCATGCTGATCGGAGACAAGCTCAAGTTCCTCTCCATGCTGCTCACTCTGAAAGTAACCAAACTCCCACTCCTGCAAAATCTCACAGCTGCTAAGTAGATAAAACAAACACAGTAATGGCCCTTCTCTCTGTTTCCACAGTGTGTTGTAGACGACAATGGTGATCCCACAGACGAGCTGAGCCCAGAGGTTTTGGACTTCTGCCAGCAGCACAGCGTCACAGCAACCAAGGTTTCGGAGATCGTAGCCAATAAGGAGCCCGCCATCTACAAAGCCATTCAGGAGGGCTTGGAGCGCGTCAACGCCAGAGCAACGTCCAACGCCCAGAAAGTCCAGAAGTGGGTCATAGTGGAGCGAGATTTCTCAATTGGTGGTGGAGAACTGGGTGAGTTTTGTTTTGCTTCCTGCAGTTTGTCCAAAATCAAACAGCCACTGATGCACCATAGGGATGTCATGTATGCAGGCAAAACCAGGGTTTAGCATTATCTTTACGTTTATTCATTCATTGCAAGCAAGCAAACAAAATAACAGAAAGAAATCATCGCTCTTGCTGCCTCTCTTGACAAAGAAATGCAAAGCAAACTAAGGAAATAACTAATAAAGAACAGATATTAAATAAATCTAGTCTGTCTTGAGCAAATATTTACATAAGTCACATACTCAAAACAAATAAACAACACAGCAGACAAGCTAAGATAAATACCTTCCACACTTCCTCTCATGACTCGTTCCTTTGGCATTAAAAACTGGAGCAAAGGTCAGTATACACCGATATTATCAAGGAATGAGGAAGTGTGGTATATTTGATGGTGATGATGTGAAGATGATGAAGAGAAGATCTCCGCTGACACTGTCTTACTTGCATATAGAAGTTTATTGCAAAGAAGTCCAGCATTCAAAACAAGCACTGCAGTAGCTTGTGAGAGGATCCGAGCCAATATGGGTCTCTCTCCCAACAGCTCTCAACATCAGTATATATATATATATATTTAGTCGTCTTTACAATTTACAGCGAGACATTGGGCTCTCACTCAATGACCTCACTTTTCCAACAAACAGAGAGAAGGAAGGAAAGGCCCTCTCTCTGTTCCTTATATGTATATGTTCATGGCTACTAACCTAAACATGAACCCAAAGAATAGAAGGACATACATGGAGCTTCAGGCATCGAAAAGAGTAAAAACCATATATGGAACGTCAGACACTACAGAAGTATTAACCACAACGGTCACCTTTTAATAAACTCAAAAGTTTGATCAGCTAAATCAAGATCACATCGTAATCAGGTCACAAGTTTTGTGACTGTGCTGCGTGCCAGGCAACATTCCAGTGAAGTTTGTTTGGTTGAGATTGAATTTGTGTCTCTCTGAAAACATTTTTAAAGCTGCTGTGGATTAAATGTATGTTACTGTTATTGAGTATCGCTTAGCAGCAATCTAATCTCCAGAGACTTGGATTGAATTAACCTGTTTTTTCTTCTTTGTCTGTGCAGGACCCACCATGAAACTGAGAAGGCCCATTGTTGTGAAGATGTACCAGGAGAAAATAAACGAAATGTATGCAGTTGCTACGGAAAAACAGTAAATTGTACTGCACAGAGATGAGAGAGGTTTGTAATTTAAAGGTTGCTATATTTTTTTGCTATCACTACATAGCCAATGTTAGCAGCCATTGCTTTTTTTAAGACAAGAGGTCTGGCCGACAATACTTACTTATCCTCTCATGTTGGACTGAGGGCAGACTGGATGCCAGGTTAGGGCTAGCTGGTTAGAATACTAATTTAAGTAGAGGGAAAAAAGCGATAGGAATAGCAGCAAAAAAAGAACTGACACTGGTGTTGGTTTACACCACTGGAGACAGCTCTTGGCGAGTAAAGTAATGAAGCTTGATACTGAGCTCGCAACATGTCTTCTAGACTGGTAATTAAACAGCTTTTCTAATGTTGGCTATGTAGAGATAGCAAATACTTACATATAGCTCCTTTAAGGGGAAAAATCTTGATTCTGGTGGTGTTTTATTTAATAAAGGTTTGTGCTGCTATGTTTTAATATGTCTTTTAGTAAGTCTCTCTGTTCCAAATCGATATTTAAGCTGTTAGATGTACATACAGTTTCACTGCAACTGTGCACTTTTTGTAAATTAAAAATCAGAGCCAAATCTTGCCATTTACCATATGGCATATACAGGTGAATCGTACACTGTCACTCAGCACCAGTCACATGTGGAGTGGGGAACACTGGATAGTGTCTGTCATCATTTTGGGAGGTACACTTTTGCATTTTTAGTTTTTAAATGAAATTTTGTGAACCATAACCGACTGTGGCCTAAATAGGAAAGTTTTTTTGTGTGATCATGAGCATATATGTATTTTATTTTTGAAGCAGCAGTATCTATTTAAATATTTTACAGCATTGATTGCCAGTTTTCTGACATATGTTTTGTACGTTAGATAATCCCCATCTGGCAAAGCTACTGCAGACATTGCCTCTGTAGATTGGAGATGATGTTTGAATATGTGTTTTTATGATATGATAAGAATATTACTAGTCTGAATATAACCAGTCACAAACATGTGCAAATTACAAAGCATAAATTTGAATTTGTGCTTCTCCATGTACAGTTTGACGAATACTGAAATGTTTATTTTGTGATAGTTGTTCCCTGATTCTCAATAAAAAAAAAAAAGAGTGATTTGGACAAATTACCTGATGTGTTTCGAGAATGTGTGCATTTGTTTTAGTTTTGAGTAATCTTTTTAATGTGCATCGTATATACCAGGGATCTGAACTACTGCTATTCATTTCAGCATATGATCCAGCATCATGTACAACAACATGAACAACTTCTTACATTATCTTGGAGATTTTTAGGGTTTTGGAGGTGGTAACTTGATCTTATTGAAAATACAATGAAATGTATTGTTGTGTCAGTGTGAAAAACGTATTGTTTCACAAACCCTTTTTCCTTGCACAGAACTGATCATCAGTGTCTCTGTGCTTTAAGAAAACTGTAGTTAGAAGTTTTTTAAAAATCCCCCAGGCTTCAGTTTAACCCTTTAATTATTGACAATCTCATTACTCAAAAGACCCATTTAGACAGGGGCCAATTTAGAAAATGGATAGCCAGAGGGACTGCGTATGATTACAGTATATTTAACAAAGCCAGAGACAACAACTAAAAGCAAACATGGAGAGAACATGTAAATTACATTGACCACTGCCTATATACATGTATTCTCAGTGTGTCTTGTTGACAGACAGCTCTTTACCATTACTGATTCTGGTTTCTGATTTGTTTACTGTAAATGGGTGTCAGGGTTTTTGCTACAGCATAGCAGATCTGTTCATCACTACTGTTTTTTTGGCATGTACTGTATATATTTTCACAAAACTGTGTAGGAAATATGAAAACAAATTCCCTTTATGTTCACAGGCATATCAGATTGCATTCTTGGACAACTGGTTGGGTTAATTCTCATTTCAGAGCAGTTTTTCAGATAAGGTTACAATGATGTCCTCTAGCATAGTTTGACTATTTAAACTGTTTGTGCAGGGTTGGGCTAATGGCTTTACCTCCCTACAGGCTCTCTGACATCTGACAAAATGTACTGATGAAGCTAATATCAGGTTTAATACATCTGAGTTCCTGAACTCAGGGAAACAGATCTTAACTTTCACACTGGCTGGAAACCTTAATTGGTTGTTCTTACACAACCTTTAACCCATTTTCTATGAATAACTCGTCCTGGCTGGCCAACTCAGGACCTTAAAAGACCTCTAACAATGTTCTGTCTTGTCTCATGAGCCAGATGCCAAGTGTACGTTGCTGTTAGCTGATTCATAGGATAACAGGTAGGACAACCATGTCCACCTATATCAACTGAAAGGAAGCTTCAGGAACAGCACAGAGCACTGACTGTTCAGTATTTGATCTTCAGTCTGAATAGTTCATTCATATTTGTCAAAAAATAGACTTAACCCATTAATGAAGTTTATTTACATAGTTCATGTAAGAACAGTTCAACGAAAAGAAGGAATTTAAGGATAAAATGACTGTTACTGTGTACTCAGTATTGGAAAGATAATAACCATAGTCATGCCTTGTTAGTAGCAGTTATTCTTGATTAATATTCTGTTTGGAAAAACATGGTTTTAAACAAATGTTCTGTGTGTTTCAGCTGAATTCACAGAAGCAACAGGATCCACCAATGGTGAAGGTAAGAAAATATTTTTATTTCTATAAAAAACAGATCACTAAAATATTTCTGAAACCTCATAACAACAAACAATTTATTCAGTTATAAAAATATAATTATGAAAGAAAGAGACCCATGAACAGTCTCAAATGTCACAGAGCTGAACAAAAACCATGTAACAAAAGTACTACCATCAAAAAAGTGTAATAATAGAGGTAATCTGCTACATAAAAAAATGTAAGTAATGTATTAGTAATCTGTATTTACAGAAGTCATTTGTAATATCAGAAGAAAGATGTAATAGTTATCTGTACTATAAAAGTAGTTTGCAGTAACTGAATGTAGTTTTCATCACTAAACGTTATCTGTAAACTTTATAAAAGTAATGGTAAAAGTAATCTAATATCCAAGGTTATAGTAAAAGTAATCAGTAATATAAAGGTGATGCAGAGGTAATACTAATTTAACATAAAGGTGAAAATGTCACAGAATTGTAAGGCGATAAAAAAAAGCATAACAGTAAAATTTCATGAAATGTAAAAACAAGGTCATAGTAAGGCATCAAAAACCGTCAAAAATATCATAGTATAATAAGGCATGTAAAACCATCAAATGCTGTGGTTTAGCTGTAATGTTGAATATTTCTCTATGTTTTCATGGTTAAACTGTTGATGAGGAATAGGTAGTAGTGTATTGATAATTTTCCTTTGTATGTTTCTCTTTGATTTTCTCCAGGTGTCACCACTTCATCCACGACATCGTCTACGATTGCTGAGATGTCGTCCACAATTGCAGAGACATGGTCCGTGGTCAGAGAGACATTATTGACTATGAGGGAGACATCGTCCACGACCAGAGACATTGTTTATGATTGCAGAGACCTTGTCAAAGATGAGAGAGACGTTGTCCATGATCAGAGACATTGTCCATGTTTCACAGAAACCTGCGCAAGAATCGGCGGAGACGAGGGTCACTGATTCAACTTCATCACCCACGATCAGAGACATTATCGATGATCACAGAGACACCGTCTATGATCTCAGAGACATTGTCCACAATCACAAAGACATTGTGCATGATTGCAGAGACATTGTCCGCAATCACAGAGAGTCTGATATTAAACTGTTTATGTTCAGTATTTGATCTTCAGTCTGCAATCTAGTTGACTATTTGTCAAAAAATAGACATAACCCATTAATTAAGTTTATTTACATAGTTCATGGAAGAACAGTTCGAAGAAAAGGATGCCTTGAGCACCTAACCCTAACCCTAACCCTAATCCTGACTAACCCTCTGGCTACAAGTGACTAGAGAAACCTGTAACCCTAACCCTAAACCTGTAACCCTAACCCTAGCATCTGGCTAAAAGTGGTTAAAAGCTGTAACCCTAACCCTAACCTCTGCTACAAGTGACTAAAGAACCTGTAACCCTAACCCTAACCTCTGGCTACAAGTGGCCTCTGGATAAAAATATTCACTATCATACAATATTAAACAGACAAGTATTCAGTGTTCAGACGTATTTATTTAAATTCAGTGTTGTAGCAGCAAAAATAGAAAACGGCATGATATAAACAAGGTAAGATATAAACTAAGATAATATGTAACAATATATAAAGATTATAAACTATATGAACAGTGAAAACAGGACTATGTACACAGTAATAGATTGGATTTAAGGAATGATACTGATACTGTTTGAAATAGCAAAATAGCAAAATGAAATGACAAACAAAATCTAACCTAACATTTCAGTCAGATCAACCTCAGACATTAACACTCTCCTCTGTGCTTTGGCAGCAGAAACAGTCTGACATTATTGTCACTATTGATCTGTATCACATATTCAGAGTAACTCAGAATAAATCACCATCAGACTAAAGAGTAAAAATGCTCACTCAGTAAGTAAAAAGCATTTCTGTACTTATTCACAATAAATCCTCAGCCTGACTTTGATAATTGGAAATTATTTCTAGTGTTTTTATTCTTATGTGATCATACTGTTTTCATTTCACCTTGTTAAATGTCATTCGTGGACGTCGCTAGGACCGAAACAACATGCAGCTATCAGCATTACTTCTCATAAATTAGGTACCTTACTCATGGTTCTGACAACACTGCTTTTAACAGCGCTGCCTCTTACCCATGAACATGCTCAGGAAATCCTGGGTTGACTTAATGACTCGATAACTAGCGTCGTAAAACCACTTAGCCAGACTGTAGTTGTTAGGTTTAGTAAAGCCAGATAACGAAAAGATATCCTGGGTATGTTGAACTTCCTTCATAGTACAGGCCTCAGGATGAACACAAAATAACAAAGAGACAGAAAATGTTGGTAAAGTGAACAGAAACACAAACACAGATTTACACAGATTATTAAGAGCCCATTGTCCTATCATCCCTCCACTTTGGGGGTCCACAACTCATGTCAGGGATGCCTCAGTCACATAAACACAAACACACTCTTACCCATACAATATAAACAACTGAAAAATGAATTGAAAGCCATCATTACAAGGTAATGCTAATGCTCTCTGATAATGCTAATGCTAACGCTAGCCGCTCAACTGTTTTACCTTTGCGCTCTAGGTGTGTTCAGCATCCAGTCTCACTCCTGTTCGAAAAAAGGCAGGTCCAGAGTTTGTTTTAGCATCCATCTTTGTCAACAAAGTTTTCTCACAGTACTAGCAAACCAGAGCGACTCTTCAAACTTGGTTTAAATCTGTTTTCCGACTTCGTCTCTCCACCTCTCTGCGCTCCTCCCAGGAGGTCATGACCAATGATGAGACACGTCGTGGCCAGTTGATGACATACCTGCAGGTCCCACTTCATCACCATGAGCAGCTCCATCCGCGAAGTTCTGCATGATGAAGATTTACCACACTGAGACAGTTAAAGCATTGAATAATTAAATAAATATGAACGGACAACAAGTTTAATGAACTGAAGTCACTGTATATAAAAAGATAAGACACTACACAGATCACATAATCTATCACATATAAGGTGAATGATTTATGAATTTAAAATACCCTGAAGAAAAATGGTGGGAGTTATGAAAAATTGCCTACATGTCCTATCCTAATGAGGTTAATATATTAATTTAAAATAACTTTGAGACCAAAGGCTGACAAGTGACTGATAAATGCAACACTAAACCACAAAATCAAAATATACTGTGTGAAAATGAAGACTTGGCTTTGAGTAATTTATTCAGTCTTTATTTTTCAGTTTTCCCCCTGAGGGATTGCCACCTTATCATGGTCAGGGGGTTTGCGTGACTCAGTGACCCTAGGAGCTATTCCAGCAGAAGCTTAGTCTTCACGTGGGACACTCAAGCTGGACAGGTCGTAGGGTGGAGGCCTGACAAAGTGCAATCCACTTCTCCAGGTTGGGGGTTGGATACATAGCTAATAACCCAATTCCATGGAGAAAACACTGTCATAGGCAAAAATGCTCCCCAGAAAATTGCTGCTGTAGCATGATGTGTAACTAGTGATGTTCCCTTCACATTTCTGACTGCCCTCTCATTGTTTCCAAAAAAATCAACAGATTTGTTATCTATATCACCTCTGTCACTGTCTGCATTTTATTGATATAGATTCATACAACAAAATTACATTGTCTGTATTAAAAATGTGACCAAAAAATGAATGTGTCTTGCTTCAAGATAAACAGTTTCCTGTTAATCCATTAATGATCTGAATATTAGGTTTAAGTATCAGATATTTTTATGGTGTCTGAATAAGTTGTTAATCCTACTTTTATAAAAACATGTGAAAACCTACAATACTGTGCAAAAGTTTTAGGCACTTCAGATGTTTTTACTCTTATCCCTCATCAGTACCATCAGGGAGGTGTCTGATCAGTCCCAGATTAAATTTGCAGCAGGACAATGAGTACGAACTAATAAAGAGATAATAAATCTCACCTTTCTCTCCACTACTTCATGTACTCGAATACATGTTGCATTCCTGACCACACCCTGATCGCTGGAATCAAATCCAACCACATGTTTAATCCTTGGCCAAACACTTGGTTTTACACCACACTACGTTGGGTGTGTCCTGAAGTGCTGCATACTTAGGGTCCAAAACAACCCCCAGTAGCCCAGGATAAAGGCAATATTTGGTATTTAAGATCTTCTTTTAAACATAAATTAGAAGTGTGGTGATTCCCAATTATTCCAAAACCCCAAATAACTTGACTTGTAATGTACATCCCCATATACAATACAGAAAACTCCTCACTTTTGCATGTATGTTTATTTTAAAGAACTGCTTCAATACATTTTTCAGGTAAAGTACTCCTGTGAATACATGGTGCAACATTTCCACTGCAGGTTTTACTTCATACTGAGATATCTACCAGTAGCTATTAGTAAAAAGCAAATAGATGCCCTTATAGTAATTTATGTTGCCTTTACTTACTGCTGCTAAATATGGTGCCACACTGACCTCATGTGGCTGAAATCATGTCATACAGCTACATCTGTGAGTGCAGTGTACTCCCATGGAGTAACTTAGTGGTGATACAAACACCAACAAGGTTTTAAAACATATAAAAACAAGAAAAAGTTAAACATGAGTAAATAAAAAGGCATATAAGTCCTCATAAAGCAGTTATACCAGCATATCCATTAGTAGACTGTGAAGGCAGGAAATAGACTGCACATTTTGTTGAAAGGCCAGTTCACCTCAGTTAAAGAAGAAGACATTTTCTTCCTTGGCTCTGATTGTATCTAACCGTGAAGATAGTTACCAACCTGTCAACTTCCCCTCTCAAGGGACTGATAATGTTTACCCAGGATTTTCAAACTGGCATTTGCAGGCTTTATTTCAGCTGCTAAGGCAATCCTACGACTATCAATTTCCTGACATTTTAAAGACAAAATATTTAATGGATTCATTGAGAAAATAATCTGCAGGTGAGATTTGCCAATGTTAGAGCACCAAAATTTTTAATTTACTTATATTGTATTGGGGTGGAGGTAAAAATCTTAAAGGCTGATATCTCAAAACCAAGACAATTTAAGAAAAATAGCTGCATGGTTAGATACCACAAGAGATCTGTGAGTAAATATAGTTTTTTGCACTTGAGATGAACCGATTGTTTATTAATGCCAACCTCTTCTTTTTCATTTGGTGGTGATGGCGACTCCCTTCTTGACCCAGGCGTTGCTATTGAGTAGAGAGAGCATGAAGCGAGCCACATCTCCTCTTCCCACTGCACTGCCTGCAGGGTTACCGCTGCTGTCGGGCACAAAGTATCCCTCATGGGTCAGAAACTCTTGAGCTGTGGAAGTCAGAAAAAAAAACTGTTACATGTTGAAATGTCAAGGAATGGACTGTTGTTTACAAAAAATGAAGGCCATTCATTGACATGGCATTAAGTTATGAGAACATGTGCTAATAAGAACTATGTCAAAATGGATCCTGGGGCAGTACTACTCTTTAAGCACTTTACTAGATGAAGCTCTGCTGCTCATGGTTGCATCACCTTGGCTCTAAAGCGACCGTCGTCACACCATAGACCAGGGTTCCCATCTAGAGTTTTGTCTGTTTTGGTGAAAGGATAACTCCAATACTTTTGAACCTGGGCCTTATTTTCTCATGTTTTTGGACTTAAATTGATTGCCAGGCACAAAAATATTTGGCATCAGTCCAGTGTTGAGCAAGAACGGTGTATCCAGCCACCATGAGAGAGTGTCATCCAATGGGCAACTGTCCATGTCAAAGTACATCCACTTAAGTGACTGTTTTTGCCACCGACAAGCTCTGATTGTTTTGTCTGACAACATTGATAGAATTCCTACAGAGACAGACCTTTTTTATTAAAGTGTAAGATCCTTTTTGTTCAACCAGGGACATCATTGAAAAAAAGTTATTTTACAAGGCAGAACACAGGAGTTTCCTACATACCACTGCCACGGTTGGTTAGATTGTTTGTGTTATTGTGTGACCTTCAGTTCCCAGACAACTGCCCATTGGATTACACTGCAGCACCTATTCCCAGTTGCCATGTACACTGTCCTTGCACAATACTGCACCATATATTCATTTACTGGGTTGCAAATGAATGCATGTTTCTTTAGTCTCTTTATTGATTTGTTTCTCCCCCTGTTGACTGCTGTCTGCTTTTACCTGAGGCTGGCAGGTTCTTGAGGCCAGGTGGGCGGACCACAGTCCAGCTGATGTCGTCAGTCTTCTGCAGAAACTGCTCCATCTCATACATGTTGGTGAGGACGCTTCGGATCATCGGCAGCAGGAGGAAGCGGATGAGATATGAAGACTGAGCTCCAGAGTTAGCTAACAATGACGAAAAAGTGAAACTAGCTTATTTTTATTTCTCAAAAATGCATATTGAAGAGGAAACTTTTCACTCTGATAACAATCCTTTAATGTGTGGACTGCACAGAATCAGAAACTCAACTTAAACAGTCAATCAAATCAGAAAAGGCCTTGAAGGCATCATCACGTGTGCTGGACTCACGCTCGGTGTACCAGGAGGTCATGGTGATGATCCTGTTGACCCGGGCCTCCCGCATGGCGTTGATCATAGCATTCATGGACAGGGTGTAGCCCGTCACCGCCGAGAAGATGGAGGCCGGGAAGCCAAGGCAGGACATGATCACATCCTGACCTTTGAAATGAGTCTTCAGACTGTCTGCTGAGAAAATATCAGCCTCCACCACCTGAAAGGAGACAAAGAAACATCAACAATCCCAAGAGGAGTTTTACTTTTAGGAGCCTGTATCCTAAGTTTTTATTAAGTATTTAATGTTTTCCAAAATACAGTTATTTCTTAAGAAAACTGTATGTGTTGTCTTCATCAAATGGTGTCAAACCTGTGTGATGTTTGTGTAACCGCTTCACTTTGGGTGTGGGTGCTGTAGTTTTTTTAGCCAGTGTTACACAAACAGGGGTAAATATTGCAGTTGTTGGAGAGTATTTTCCGCTGTTGATTAATACACATTTTGCGCTCTGGGGAGTGTTTACAGCTGTAGGATGGTGTATGTGGGACTAACTCAAAATAAACTACAATGCCCTTGTTCATAATGATGAAGTAACATGTCACCCAGTGCAACAGTGTTCATTTAAGTGTTTCTGAATAACAGTGGAGTTCTATGCCTCAGAGGCATCAGGTGATACTGATAATAATTAACTGTTAATTTCTGTCTTTTCACTGTTTTTGTTGACGATGAGAAAAGTACTGATGCTTATCTTTGCAGTGTTGCAGATAAGTTCACAATGTTATCTGCACTGTTGTGTGAAAAGAATCACACCCAGATTGTTATTTCAATATTTGTAACTTAAGGTTCCTCCTCATATAACCCTCATTTGGACCATACAACATTTATCATGTGACATAGCACAGACTGAACTTTGAACCCAGCATGCAGTGAGCAGCAGTAACGTCCTGTAATAGTCATGCAGCACAATACAACACACAAAGTCGGTGTTTCATTACCTTGAGATTATCATGATGCACAGCGAGTTTTCCCGGGTTCCTGACGATGGCGGTGACCGTGTGACCCTGTTGCAGCGCCTGGTTGACCAGATACTGACCAGTCTGCCCCGTGGCTCCCAGCACAGTGATCTTCATCCTCAGACTCTGTCACACACAGCTCAGTCAGGGCTGAGGCTGATCAATGGAAGATGGCGTTGAATGCTCTGACCTCTCAAACTAACTGCAGGGAGGTTCACTCCCTGTTTCGCAAGCGCAAGTGTAAAACACAATTATTACGGTGCAATAAAGACACTCTCTAAGTAATTATGGTTTATCATCTGACAGATTTTTGTGTTTAATATGCTACACTGAATCCTTGTATATATATTAGTCACTGCTCAAACAGAAATACTTACATAAAGGAGGTTAAATGTGTGGGAGTAGTTTTGCCACCAGAAATCAATAACACAGGATTAATGTAGCTACTAATGATTATTTTATTTATCTGAGTGAGTATTCATTCAATTAGTTGAATTCATTTAATTCACAATGCAAAATAAAATGAATTTCAATTAAATTTTCAACCACATAAAATTGCAGACAGTATGAACATAACACAAGTTATTACAGTTGTTTACACCAGCACTCTGTGAAGTTGCATGTAACAGTAAAACAAGACAGATGCTGCCATTAACCACTACAATTGTTTGAAACATGGGATTCATAGTTTGTCTGTAATTTGTCAGATTGTGTGCAGGAAAAAGCTCACAGGATTGTCCAAAAAACTTCTCTTACACCAGGGGAGCACAGGAAAGACACTGCGCGTCTTTGTTGTTCCTAAACTAGGCCGAATGGATTATTTCTGCAGTGGCTGATAATGACGAGTTCGTTGGTCAGATGCTCGCTGAGGATACTAAGCAGATACTGTTGAATGATATTTGTTAGGAAATCATTCTGATACAGTAGCTGCTATGTTCAAGGGAAAGGTTAGTGGGCGAGATGAAAATAACCCCCTTTTTAATCAATGTATGTACATAATGCTGTCTAGAAATCTTTAAGCAACATTTCAAAGACAGACAAAGTATTGGCTTGAACATAAGCTGACTCTGAGTATAAACCAACCCCATTTTTGAACTCCTGTGACTGAAAAAATACTTTTTGCAGAGACAAAACAGTGAATAAAATAATTGAAGGACAAGTATAGTATTATCAAATTGTTGTTTTTCAGTAAGTTTACATTAAAAAGAAATAACAACAAATCAGACACAAAAAAATCCTTTACGTGCCTTTTCTGCAGAAGCTGCTTTAAAATAATAAATACATAAAATAAAATCCTACTTAAATTGTTGTGCTTTGCAGGAAACCTATTAAAATATAAATAATAAAACTCTTAATTTTACATCTCCATTTTGCCGATAATTGTGCTGACTTACACTTAAAAAGCTGTGTACTCAGGGATCCTTTAGCGTGCTAAATATATTCTAATCTCATCCAAAATGGTTGAAATGACACTATTGCAGCTAATGACATAATTATTTATGAATATTAATAACCACAAAAGTGAGGGAATTTCAATTTGACATAGAAAATTAACAGGTAGATATGTATGTGTGCAAACCTTTCCAACCAATATGTGGCATTTCTAACTATTTACGTTCTTTTAAAATAGCTATCTGACATGGCTGAAATTCACTTTTCAGTCACACTGCAGCACCATCGACAATTTCACAAATTGCATCATCTTGGATTTTGGTGAGCCAATGACGAAGGTTGTGGGATGCATTGTGGGATAGTTTTGAAACAGAGTTAGAGCTTGCCGCCTCCACCACAGACCAACAGACATTTTAAATATCATATCAGTCAAGCAGATATTTATCCTGAGAGTCTTAACACCAACAAAATAAAAGCCATAACCTCAGGTTTCTCACACACAATATATGCATCTTGTGTTTAGATTGCATGGGAAATTAAAAAGCACCTGTGGGAAACCAGTAATGCTTTTAGTCCCATTTAGACTCATATAGTCGTACACTTCGCCCTCCTGCAGCTGAAATGAGTATTACAACAATAAATAAAAAACAGCCCAAAAAGGTTTCACCTGGCAAAACTTCTCCTTGTTAACACATAAAGAAAGTTAGAAAACCATCCTATAGAACTTTTTTTCACCCATTCTAAAGTCATAAACACAGGAGAGACAACAATTCCAGCTAGACTTAGAGAATGAATCATCTAAACTGTTCTCACTTGCTCTGAGAGCTTCAGCAGCCCACAGTGTAACTGTTCGAGATATTACACTTAAATATATCCATGGTGTCAAACAAGGAGCCGTATGATGCGATATTAGAACATCTCTCTTTTGGTCTGTTGTTAGATTAATCACAGCCATCTCAATTTTCTCCATGTTCTTAACTCTCAAAGCTGTCTCCCCAAATTGACTTATCTTTAACTTTGAAGGATACCACAGTAGGGACATTTTTTACCCAGCCCCTCAGCCCAGAACAGAGGGATTAAAACCCTCTTCTAGTGAGACACTGTCACCCATCCTGTATTTAATCCAAATACTATATCGTGATGTTTGGCAAATTCTGCAGCTGTAAGGACTGACCACACCAATAAAACTTACAGATGTCTGTTTCAAACTTCTTTTCAAGAAAACATCACTTGCAAAAAAAGAAAATAAATAAAAAATAAGAAATTAATAAAAAAAATAAAAAAAACAGAAGATGATGCTCCCAATCTATCCCAGAATGTACTCCACAGCCTACATCACTGACTTGTCATGACGCTGTTGATTGCAAAACGCTCCTAAACTATCTGCAGAAACAAGAAACAAGCATCAGTTATACGACAAAACAAACAAGTGCCTCCATGTTTGCATTGTAAAAAGCCTACCAGTGTTAGAAGATGTACTTGCATGTGATGACTTGTTTTCCTTACACAGTCGTTCACCATCCTCTAGCAATCACCTTGAATTTAAAACCGGCATCGTAACTTCTCCTCAAACCTCGACTGACTTGTCGTCCTCTTCTTGACCCCGTTTTTTCTACGGCTTACCTTTGTCTTGCCATCACTGACTGCACTGAAGGCTGAAACTGGCAATCAACGGAATGGAGCTTTACCACCACCTACTGGCATGGCATGACGCGCTCAGATTTTTGACTGACGAAGCCTGTGCAGCCTATATTTCTTTATATTTTGGAAACTTAACTGCGCCGAATTCACTGTTATCTGTTCCTGTTTGTGAGCTACCATTGGGTATACTAATACCCATCACTGAGTTACTTTGTTACTGAAGAAAACCTAAAAACCTGATGGTTCTCAGGCAAAGTTGTACTTAACTGTACAGTAAAGCCTATTCTATTCTAAATTCTGCAGTTCAAATGAGCACACGTTTTTCTAATATTTCTATGCGACTTTACGGATGTTTATTTGCACTGGAGATAATTGTTCTAGGAAAGTTTAAAATATTTGTGTAGTGGATGTGTGTGCAGATAAAACACGGATTTTTGATGCACCGATTGCTTGAGCACTAAGGGGTTTTGAGTCATGTTAAAGTTAAAGTTACCTTGCATGAGCTGCCCCTTCAAAGCCTACATTTGTTTACATTTTTTGAAAATTAAGTACGCCGAGTTCACCGTTAGCTGTTCTTGTTCGCTCTGTACCATTGAACATACTGACAACTTTGAGTGAGGTACTTGGAAACTGAAGAAAACTTAAAAACCTGATGTTTCTCAGGCAAGTTTTGCACTTATAAAGAGCATTTTTCCCCCCATGATTTCTGAGCAGTTTTACAGACATTTATTTGCATTGGATCTCAAAGGTGTCGCATTTTTGACTATTGCTCAATGGAGCGCTATGGTTTTGTCTATATTCGAGCTAGACATTATGTTCAAGCAATACAGTATCTCAAGCTTAAAAAAACTCAGTAGTGCTCAGCTTCAGAAAACAGCAAGAACTACAATGTCAAAAAACTAATAATATGCACTGATTTGCATCTACCTTGTAAACCAGTTACATGTGCATGTAAACCCACTGATATACAATACAGCAAATAATACAATAAATACTACACTTAATTTAAACAAAGGTCACTTTGTTCACTACTTCAGTCTGGTGTTTTTGCCCCTGTCCTAGCACTTTAAAGCTACTAGATCCCAGAAAGAGAAAAACACGTTCTGTGACTTTCACTAGGGTCAAGAGCAAGACTTCCACTTAATGTTTTGACTTATGTTTTAATTACTTCCAGAGGCATGGCCTTTTCCTGGAAAATTATTCACGTTAATTTAGAAGTGGTTTGTTTGAATGATGGCCTCAGGCTGCAAGTTATGCAAAGAGAAGAGTATCTAAGTATGGAAAATGAATTATTGAAAAATAACTTGAGAGAACACCATGTTTTTCTGTCTCTGAATGTTGTACTGAACTGACAACAATACCATACAGTTAAGGACTTACCGTCATTTAAGGTACAAGCAGTGATCCCAGCGTTAACAAACTGACAATCCCACCACCTACAAGCAAAAGCAGAAGATCAGAAAATGTTGTCACTTTCAGCTTCTCATGGTCTTTTAAGCAAATCAATGTTTTTACGTGCTGCAAAAATATTTGTTTTCAAGCTAGAGAAAAAGAAGTCTACATTTTCAGTCATGAGCTGATGAGAAATTCAGTAAATGCTGATCTTATGCTGCTCCTCGTTCGTAGTATTTTCTACATTCAAACAACCAGCTGCAGTGGTCAATATGCTTCCTGTTTACACCGGAAAACGCATGCGCACCGTGAGAAACTGGTCACGTGGTAAACATTTGCACGGGTTTTGATTTGAAAGGAGATTGTAAAGTTACATTGCTCCCCTTCAAAACTGTTTCTACACAAACTGAACACTATCGCTGTAACGGTGGTAGAATTTACAGCAGGACTAGACTGAATTAGTTTTAGTTTCTAAATCAAACCGGGGTAAATCACTGTTTTGTGTTTTCCGGTGACTCCAACACGCCCCTTTCTGAAAGGTGTTTGTAATCAAATGAAGTAACGCATATATACAACATTTTACCACATATCTCCAAAACACTATGTTTTAACCGTTAAGTATTACCGAGATAAAGGGGATATCCAGATAAGATAGCTCGTTATAGATCATATAAACGTTGCTGTAGTTCAGTATCAGCCCGACGTTAGATAACTCACCTTCGCCACACACTCAACCGCTCAGTGAGGGAGGTGTTCAAGAGCAGCGGGGTTCAGTTGTGTTTATAGAGCAACGGTTTTCAAAAGTTTAATATAGATTTCAAATTATGGCTTTGATGACATCTCAGAATTGATATCTCGATGTGAAATGATCGTGACTAACACGTTAGCTACAGGTAGCCGATTTATTGTCAGAAAATGAACTAAACAGTGACAATTTCAGCAGTTCAATAATTGAAATAGTCCAAATTTGCTGGTTACGGTTATTCAGGTGTAGTAAATGCTTGTGTTCCGTGTTTCATATCAAACATTTGAATATCTGTTTTTTTTCTGTCTTTCTTTTTTTTTTTTTTTTTTTTTTTGTCTGAAAAGAAGGAGATATAAGGACAGTCATTTGGACAGTGGTAACTTTGTCATATGTAACATTGTCTTTATCATTTTAAGGACTAATATTTGATAAATTTTGGTACCACTTTGTGCACTTTCTGATAATGCACCATTTATACAGGGGTTATAAGCTTTAAGTAAAAGATTTATTAACTGCTAATGCATCTTTTACTGATCCTTAATAGATCTGAATAGCTTTCCTCTCCTGTTAAAGGTCCCTCAGATTTATCTTGGGACCCTTTGTCCCCCTGGCTACCACTGATGACATTTTAAGTTTTGTTGAGGCTGTATGGTTAAATTACATCACCAGTACTAACTGTGCTTTTTTGTGACTGTTAATCACTTATTTTTCTGTTTAACGCTCAGGGAAATCAGCTGAGAAATTACAAAGAAACATTAAAACAACTGATGACAAAAAATAAGAACCAGACCATCATAAATAAACCCACCTAACTGACTAGAATTTGTTTGTGGGGAAGATTTTGTGCTTCTCTCAGCACAGTTTCACTTGGGGACCTCTAACCAAAGATACTGCTACACTTAAACATGGAGGTGCTCTCATTTGGCTCAACATTAGTCAAGTTATTAGGCATTAGGCAATCTCACAAGTCTCCAAAAAAAGCACCTGTAATCAAAAACACTTCCAAATAAACAAACCAAATACAGATGCAGGCCATCCTCTTTCTTACCTATGTTTACCTCTGCACTTTGCCATCTTCCTATATAAAGACCAGTCTAGGCGCATCAAGTCATTAGCTCAAAGTAATCCACTTGTGGCTTGGTGCCTCGATTATGCGATCACACCGAGGGACTAAAGACTAAACCAGCGTCAGCACAGACCAGGGGAGCAACACAGTGGGGACAGCTTCATACATGAGGCCTATGTGGTGAGATACTGGGTGCTGCTGTCGTTCATCTACCTCTGATGACTGGTCTGATCAACATCCTGCGGTTCTTGACCTGATCCTGGTGGACTGGTGGAGGATGAAACAGAGCAAATGGCTGCTTGAATACTTGCTGACACGCAGCACTGACAGCCAAACAACCTGGGAACTGGTGACTGGATAGAGGAGGTGACCACGTAAGTAAACGACTCATATACTAGTGTTACTTATTTAGATTTCTTCAGTAGGTAAATTAATCCACAAGCAAAGTCAAAGGCAGGAAATTTAGATCAGAGGAAAGTCTGAAACATCAAAATGTTCCAGACCAGGTTCAAAGAATCGTTTGAGACACTTATTCTTTATTTTAGCCCACTGCTTCATTGTAGTACTATTCTTTTGGTTTGGAAAATCCTGTCAGACTGGATGACTTTGGCCTGTTGTTAAATATCTTTACGTCACATGTAAAGATATTTAACAAGCCATCCATCTGTTCTTTTAAGAAGGCCAAAACCAGCACTGTGAAACACAGAAGTTGGATGCAAACACATTTTAATAAAGTCTACCATGTTCAAATTTAAATGGTCAATCTTTTATGGGGTTTTGTAAATTGTAAAAGTAATTTAGGCATCATTTATTTTCCCAAAACAACATGAGGACATTTAAAAATCCAGTTTCCATGTTTTAATTCTTTCCACTTCATCAAAAATAACTTCAGGCCGTGAACATATTTCCTGCCTCATTGGTTTCATGTTTCATGTGTTGCTTAATGTAAGCCTTCATAGAATTCGGGCAAAAATAAGTCCTCTGCTCCAGGATTTAGGCCAATCATAGAGGTTAGGAGTGAACCAGCAGATAACGAGATTAAAAGGGCACAAAGCTGAACGCCCTCCAGCTTCAGCTCTCCTGCTGCTGCCAACCCACGTTCAACTTTCCACTCTGTGAATGAAAGAGGCCAGAATTATTTCAAATATGTCACAATGAGCAGTGAACCTGTCTGAATCAGGAAACATGTACTGAAAATTGTGATTTCATAAAGCCATATTCCCCTTTTAGAATATCAGCTTCAGACAAAAAAATCGAATGTGGTAAGCTCAATACTTGAATGAAATTCAGGGTCTTTTCTGTCCTCATCAGACTCAGTTTTGTGCAGTGATTTAGTATTTGTCTTGGTGTTTTGTACAGGAACAGTCATGGGATGTGGCGTCACAAAGTCTGACCAGTTCCACAAACACTCTGGAAAAGGTAACCATGACTCTGCAGACATTTAAATACCCAACTGATGCACCCATCAGGCAGTTTTAACCTCCTCAGGTTTAGATCATTCATTGAATGGCTTTTGTTTGCTCTGCACTTTGCAGAATAACTGTAATCTCCCAATCTTGTGTGTATTAATGTACTTGTGTTTCTTTTTGTCTTTCTCTTCTGCTGCATGCAGCCGTCACAAGTAAGCCACGCCTGACTTACCTTGTTTGTTGTGCTGTTGTTTTCTAGATGTTTAATGTTAAGCTCAAACCTCACAGATCTGGGTCTGGAGGAAAACTCAAATGTCCAACTTCAAAACTGTTTCAGATATTTTACTCATGTAGAACTGAAGTAAACAAATTGGAGACAAAGTACCACCAGATATGGGAAAGAGATTTGACTCAAATAAACAAATACTTTTTAAAAATACACCATAAAGCATATATCCTGTGATGGACTGACGACTTGTCTGGGGTGTATTCTGCCCAATATTAGCTGGGATCGGCTCCAACCCCCATGCAACCCTCAAGGGCTAAGTGGTATATATAATGCATGGACAGATGGATGTTTATTCATATAAACTATTTGTCAAAAGTTACATTTCTCTTGTTAAGATGTATTCTATATGGTTTTCTTTACTGTATTATGATGCATTATCAGTTCATACAGGAGATATAGTTATTGACAAATACATTGATAAGCACTTATATCTGATTTCAGCTATTATAGTTGTTAGAACTATTTATTACATTTTTGTGTACTCTTATAAATGCTAAATAGGGAGAGTTAAAGTAATCTCTCGTGTCTAAAACAAAAAATTGAAAAAGCTGGTCTTAGTTTTTGCTTTTGATTGTGGTCATAATTTTCTTAGATTAATTAATTTAAACATCAAAAAATGTGAAGAATTAGGTAAACATCTCTGCAGTGTTTGATATTCTCTGATCACCTGCTGTCTGTGTTTCAGCTATAAGAGCTGCAGTCCTGATCCAGCGATGGTACCGTCAGTACGTAGCCCGTACGGAGATGAGACGGAGATACACCTGGCACATCTTCCAGTCCATTGAATACTCTGGAGAACAGGCTCAGATAAAGGTGAGGATCTACCAGAGATGAACTAGTGTAATTCTCTGCTTTAGAATAATAATCAAACTACAAGCTCAACTCTCATCTTTCCTCTCTCTCCTGTGCAGCTCTACAATTTCCTCGGCTACCTCATGGACAACTTCACGCCATCAAGCAATGAACGTAAGATCTCACCTTTCAGCCGTGTTCCTCAGGAATTAACTGTGTAAAAACAAATCTCTGAACTGAACCGCCATCATCGTCTTCCAGGAAATCTGATCTCGCACATCTTCAGAGAGAACGAGGTCTGTCAGGATGCAGAGTGGGAGAGGTACTTCTGCTACAAGAACATCGAGGTGCCGGAGATTTACTCAGGACCTCATCTCACCTTCCCTCTGACAGTGGAGCAGACGGTCGGACTGGTGGAGGCCTTCAGGAACAAGAAGGTAGGTGCATAGCAGTACAGCACGTGTCTTAGTCTTAATGGGCTGCGGTTCAGTCGCTATTTCATACTTGTTGCATTGTCTGACAAAAGAAACAGAAAAACATATGAATGAGAACAGCTTTACTGGGAATTTGGCTGTGATAAAATACTGTCTATGTGTGCACAGAGAGCAGGAGAGAGGCAAACAGATTAAGGCCTGAAACCAGCTGACACCAGGCAGAATTAAAATATGATGCAGTCAAACCACACTGCCAGTGGTCTCTGGTGGAGAATGCTATTTTTGCATTTTTCTGCTGCATGTTGTTACTTGTTGGCTGACATATACACAGATATGTACATATATAAAGTGGAGTTTATATATGTAAGCCTAATTTTACTGCATGTCTGGATGACTCTCCCAACCTGGCATTTAGCCATTTCCAGGAGAATTTCCTGGAGAACCACTCCACGTTAAATCTACAATTATTTTTACCAGCTTTGATTTATAGCAACAACCTGCAACATGTGGGCACCGAGGGGTTTAATACTGAGTTCTTCTTCAAAAGACAGGCTTTCAAATTTACGCTGTAGGAGATAATCCACTTTGACCTCTGTCCTCTTTCAGAGAAATAATAACTTCTGCCAACTCCGGGCAAATGACGACAACAGTATTTGGCAAAAAGCAGTGGGGTGACAGGGAATTAGCCACAGTTGGCTCCAAATTTGTGCCATCTGCTTTCTTTACCAAAGACTTTGGGCATGTGTAGTGTTGTTCTCCCACTCTGGGCACTTGGCTTTGTGAGTGTGGGGTTATTTTCATATAGAGGCATCTTGACCACAGCACAGTTTAAACACCATTTTTAGATGTTCTTCTGCCACTATGATAATCATGATAACATGAATTAATTAATTATAATCATCGAGCCAAGTACTTCTGTGCAGCATGCTAGTATATCTGCGATAAGCTGATACATCACTTGATTTATACTATTTTCTGACATGTCTAATGATTATAAAAATGTCTTCTTGATTTCTTATTTTTTCTGTTTTGAAGAGTATTACTGTATGAATCTATTTTGATATGAAAAAACAAATGTGACTCTGATCTTATATCTGTATGAAACTGACTTTTGAAATCGTGTTTAAAATCTTGAGAGGGAGCCTGAGTCAACAAGGTTTTTTGATTGACTGCATCTTGAAGCCAGTGCTGCTGATTGGCATTTTATTAAAACTATTTCATTACTGAATTTCAGACATTTACTTCCTCGGTGTAAAGTCTGAGTATACTGAAAAGCAGTCTTTAAATAAAATGTATCATTAGTTAATCATTACTATTATCAAACTCTGCAGTGTGATGTCTGTTCATGTGTTTGTACCTGAAACCCTTCTTGCTGACAAGTCTGTCTCCCAGTAGCAGCTGCACTCACGCTACGTCCTCCAGCTCCTGCTGGAGACCTGGAAACGGCTCCGGATGTTGCCAAATATCAACCGCATCTCCACCTGCCAGAGCAAAGAAATCACTATTTGTGGTGAGCTGAAAGAAATTGTTAATGTTTTTTGATGATTCATTTTTACCTTTGATAGATAGAGACAGTAAGGAAGTGGTTGGAAATGAGGGGAGAGTGACCGGGGATCAGTAAAGTAATCGATTTATCATTTTTGTGACTTCTTTAAAAAGTAAAATGTCTAGAATTCTCTGGTTCCAACTTCTAAGCTGTGAATGTTTGCTGATTTTCTTAATCTCTTTTATTATAGTAAACTAAATCTTTTCTGTTTTATAAACTAAAGTTTTTAGATACAATTGGCAGACCCACTTGTTAATAATACTAGTTTTTTGCAGCCTTAACTTTACCTTGAGGCACCAATATATCCTGAAAGACCGAGCAGTGATCCTGAAAAATGGTTTTAGAGCAAAAGCCTCTTTGTTACAGACATTTAAACAGAAAGTTTGTCTCAGTATGATGTTATTAAATTAATGAAATATGATGATTTCATTTACATAGATCCATTTCTTCACAGGTGATTTGCACGGCCAGCTCGAAGACCTGCTGCTCATCTTCTACAAGGTCGGGACCTCGTCTTCTAAAATCTTAAAATTTCATGAGTGCTGAAATAATTCTGACTTGAGCCACAAACATGGATTTTTTTCTTTTTTCTTTAGCTAGGCATTTGTGATTATGATTACAGTTGGACATCTTTATTGAAATTGTTAAAATCCTTCATCAAAGAACTTTCCTCTAGTACTACAGAGCTCTAAAATATATAATAAGCTAACATTAGCAGGCTGCAACTGTTGATTAATCAATTAATTGGCAATTTTTAGTCCATGAAATGTTGAATGAACTGTTATTTTATATGACCAGTCCAAAATCTTAAGTCTTAAGTAATGTAAAATGAAGAAAAGTAAAATAAGTTAGCTTTGAGTTTTTTTTTCTTCCTTAATCACTTTGAATGATTAACCAATAAGCAGAATTGTTTCTGATTAATTATGAAATTATGAAGATCACATAATTGTATTCTAAACACAGATGTTTTGGCTGCCAACATGCTGCATTTCTAAGTGCTCAGCAAATCAATTAGGGAGTAAAACAGGATCTGTAATCCTTTGTTTTCGCTCTCTGTGCCAGGACCGATCATTTGTTTACATTTAGATTACAGAATGACCCTTTAACACAGTGTTACTCGGTTACTGTTTATGTTGCAGAATGGCATGCCGTCCTTGGAGAAGCCCTATGTGTTTAACGGAGACTTTGTGGACCGGGGCAGAGACTCCATTGAGATCCTTCTCATCCTGTTTTCATTCCTGCTCGTCTATCCGAGTGACGTCTACCTCAACAGAGGAAACCACGAGGATCATATAGTCAACCTGAGGTAAAACACATATCTACCCTGGGCCACAAATCTCATTATAATTAAATCCTTCTTCTCTAACATTTACCTTCTTTTACTTTGTCTGGTTTAGATACGGCTTCACAAAGGAGGTGTTGACTAAATACAAGGTAGGTTTTTATAACAAATCCCTGCAAACCTACTCATCTAAAAATCACACCTTTTCCTTTCTTTAATGCCTGGCATTAACTCCTCATTCCTACTTATCAAACTAGCACATGGAGCCAGAATGTGTCCTAATCCCTGCTATCTTTGGAGCAGCAAATTCAAATGGTTTCTATCACGTCCGCCTACACATTCCTACTAAAGCCTAATATAGGCCACCTTCTCTCCCAATACAATACTGGTCACTCCTCTTTGCAGCTAAGAGGATTTGAGGTCATTAGAGCAGCTGACTGCAGGACACCTGACTCTGATCATGGCTTCTCATGAGTCAGGGTGGTCCACACATGCTCAGAGGAAGCCACAGATTTACTGGCTTTACTGTCACAATCAGCATGGATTTGATTAGAAATTGAGTTTAGAGACATTCGTCTTTTTACTAGAGACACAAGCTGCAACAACCTGTCAAATCAAGACAACTACACCATCAAGAATTCCTAAAAATATCCATAAAATGGGACAAAAATGGATCTTAACATCCACAAAAAGTGATTTTAAAATGGTTAAATAATAACGACAAAGAGAAAAAAGACGAGGAAAGAGATGAATGAAGTCATTTCCTGTTTGTGTTTCTCCTCAGATGCATGGCAAACGGATCCTGAAGCTGCTGCAGAAGATTTTCAGCTGGTTGCCCTTAGCGACAGTGATCGACCAGAAGGTACTGGTTCTCCACGGAGGGATCTCAGACACCACAGACCTCAGCGTCCTCGCCAGAGTGGACAGACACAATGTGAGGAAAACGACACGTGCAGCAGATTCACAGACGTTTTCATTTTCACTTCATGTCACTTTTTGATGAAATGTTTCTAAAACTACCTGAAATCTGTGCCCTCCCAGTATGTCTCAGCACTGAGGCCTCCAAAGAGGAGGCACATGAGCTCGGCGGGGGTGTCCATCGACTCGGACATGGACGAGGATGTCTGTTCCACCAACAAGCTCTTCCAGCGCAGGGCCTCCCTCACATATCCCAAACCTCTGGGAACCCGCGACAGCTTCCAGAACCGCTCCCTGCAGGACTTCTCTGACCGGCTCAAAGCGAACACGGAGGACGAGCTGGAGATCCGCAGGAGGAGACAGTCCATTTTCAACTCTGGGATCAACAGATTAGAAAACAACATGAGTCCGTCTGTGTCCTCTGACTCTGTCAACAGTGACAATGCCAAAGAGGAGTGGAGACAGGTGATGAATGAATGTTGGAACTGATCCCACATTGTCTTTGTTTTAACTTTTGTTTTTCTCAGCTGCCTTAAGTTTTACATTTAAGTTTTAGTGTTGTCAAAGTTAGGAGTTTCATTCTTTGCATGACTGTAGCTTCAGTACTGTAAATAATGATGGAATCAAAGTGCTTTAAAAATAAGTAAATTAAGCAAAAAATGAAAAAAAGCTATGAAACACTATTAATGTTGCAAAAATTGAAGAAAATTAGCAGTAAAATAGGGGAAATATTGCTTAAAATAAGCTAAATTATCTGTCAACAGAGCAGAAAATTTCAACTTGCCAAGATTTTTGCAAGAACAAAACAGATAATTTTGCTTATTTTAAGTAATATTCCCTCCATTTCATAGCTTTTGCAGCAGCAGTTACTCAGACCCACAGGAACACATTATGATGATAGAGTAAAAAAGCTTGAAACAAGTGAAATGATTCAACATAAAAACTTCCTGGTAAAAAGTAAGCATATTGCCTTGATTGAACAGAATTCATCACACTTACATTTGACTTTTTTTTGCAGTAGAAACACAACAGAGCTAAAGAAAGAGAACCATAATAGTTGATGCACACACTTAGGAATGAAGGTCATGATTTGTTTTATTGTTTTTGCTCTGTCAGGGAGTTTGTTGTTCTCTGGCCATCAAGTTTCCCCACATGAGATATTTAGTTAGTGACTCTGTCATGTAGAAAAAAAAGGTTATTCTAGTCAGAGGTCATAGCCTTTGTGCTTCGGCCTCTGTCCCAGTGGACTGAACGCATCCTGACTCAAACCTGATGACCGCTCCATCAGTAATCAACACTCACCTCAGAGCTCAGAGCTGTGGGTTGTTGTCTGCCTGGGCTTTAACGTGCTGTAAATCCACTGTACCATTAATCCCTCTGCCGTCAGTTCAAGCTGCTTTTCAACCCTCCGTCATCACCTTAAGCGCAGGCTGTGACAGTTGATAGTCTCGTCTGGCTCCAGTACTTGGTGGTGGTTCAGCTCCAAGCATCGCTGCAAATCACAATCATCAAGGAAACAGTAAACAGTCAGAAATCACAGGCATCTAACTACTGTGAACAGAAGTTAACAGCAGAGAAAACATTTTCAAAAGCTTAGGCCATGATTTTATAAAATTAAAAGGCTGTACTTGTTGCATTTTAAGCTTGAATTTCAGAATAAGAGATTATGTACATTCATTTTGTTCTTTCAGGATAAAGAGACACATAAATGTCCATTTATGGCAAGATACTGAACCCCAAATCACCCCCCATGTGTGTGCATTGGTGAATGAATGAGTTAGAGAGCGCTCATGTATAGAATAAGTGCTGTATGAATGTGTGTGTGAATGGGTGAATGTGACATGTAGTGTGAAGCACTTTGAGTGCTCAATTCCACTAGAAAAGCATTATATATGTACAGTCCAGTGGTTAGTACTGTCGCCTCACAGCAAGAAGGTTCCAGGTTTGAGCCCAGGGCTTTTCTGTGTGGAGTTTGTATGTTCTTCCTGTGCTTGTGGGTAACTGATAACTCAGAATTCCCTGGTGATCATTGGTGATCTGTACAGGGTGCACCCCGTCTCTCTCGCCCAACGACAGCTGGGATAGGCTCCAGCCCCCCAGCGACCCTTAATGGATAAGGGATGGATGGAAGTACAGTCCATTTACCATTAGCTACACTGCTGATCCTCTCAGGGGTCATGGGGGGCACTGCAGCCAATCCCAGCTGACACAGGTCACAAGTGTATCACAGGGCTGATATTGGTATTAAAATTTTGTAATGTACATCCCAAGCAACCATTTATACTTTAACAATTTGCATCTGGTATAAATAGATTTCACTCTCAGTGGATGAATGTTATGGGTGGCCTGGCTAAACCTGCTGGATCATTTTAGTGAAACAGGAGAAAGGATTCATGTTACAGTTGATTAAGTTACTAAAACAACGTAATTTATTCACCAGTGTCAGTCATTTTAAAATGAAAAATCTGTGTGTGTGTGTGTCCAGATCCTGGACCTACTGTGGAGCGACCCGATGACCCAGGACGGCTGCATGCCCAACGAAGTGCGGGGCGGAGGCTGCTACTGGGGCCCCGACGTCACAGAGGACTTCCTGAACAGACACAACCTGCAGCTCATCATCCGCTCTCATGAGTGTAAACAGGACGGTTACGAATTTTGCCACAACCGTAAAGTGAGCTCACGGCCCAGAGAAATGCTGATAATCCCGCACTTTAATTATTTTCACTAAAACAGTAAACATTTCTCTTGTTTTCAGGTCCTCACTCTGTTCTCCGCCTCCAATTACTATGACGTGGGAAGCAACAGGGGCGCCTACGTGAAGCTGGGTCCAGACCTTGTGCCTTATATGATTCAGTACCAGGCCAGCAGCATGACTAGAGAGCTCACTGTTCGACAAAGGTACAAATAAAAATACCAGAAAATATTTCTACATGTTTAAACACTTTATGCCAGTTTTTTGCATGTTTATTATTTTTGTCTCTTCTGCAGTGTTGGGCGAACTGAGCGCTCAGCCCTCAAAGTCCTGCGGGAGCAGCTGTTTGCGCACAGGTCTGACCTCATCTGTGCCTTCAAAAAGTTCGACAGCAACAACACAGGTGTGTGTAGCGTGAGTTTCACATTCAGTCCTCAGAGGATCAGGTGTTATGTGAATTCATTACAGACCTCACATGCACTTTCCATTTTCCCATGTAGTTCAAAGGAAAGCTTCTGCATGGGGAGAAAGCTGAGCTCACGTCTTTGTTCTTTGTGAAGAGCCTCGTAATCCCCATTCAGGAAAAAACAAAACAACATGTGGGCAGGGCAGAGCATTTGATAGTTTCATGGTAACCTCAGCTGAAACTGTTGTTGTTCTGCTTTTATAGTCAGCCAACATCCTTGTTTCTCAAATAAATGATAAGCAAACAAGGAAGTACATAATATTCTGTCTTCAACTCCTCATTTTTTTTCTTTTTTTTAACTTCAGATTTTACTTTATAATAAGCTAATGTTGGCTGATAATTTCAGCCTGGACAATGTATTGGTTAGGCTCTAATTTGGATGCTTTTGAAGTTGATTTCTGTAGTGTTCAGAATGTGTGGGGAACCCATCCATCCTAAAGACTAAGACAATACAACAATGGATGGAAATATGGCTAAAATCTTATATTATCTCAAAAACAAAAAATGGATAAAAATGGCTACTGTCAAGTTTGACTGGTGTAACAGATGACCAGAGTCTGTGCACACTTTAAAACAGTGTTACCTTTCTCTCTTCCTCCCTGCGTCAGGTCTCGTGTCTCTGACTGACTGGGCCTCTGCGGTGGAGAGTGTGATGCGCCTCGGTCTGCCCTGGCGGATGCTGCGCTATCAGCTGGTCACCTGCAAGACCAGTGATGGCATGATAGACTACTATGACTGGTTCAATGAGCTCGCCATCAAAGGACCCAACACGGATGTAAGTATGGGAGCATTTCAACGGCAAAGTGAGAACACCTTCCTTCTTCACTCACCCCCAAATCAGACTCAACCCCTCTGTGAGTGGCACAGTAAAGGAAAAAATGAAATAAAAAGTAAAAAATCAATTAAATTAATTAATAAAAAGGGGCACAGCAGCAGCCCACAGCAGCAAGACACAAATCAGACACTATTCATACTTGTAGGAGCAGTTTGAGTTTTTGGTTTGGCAGTTGTCCCTCCAACCAGTTTTAATGTAATCTGGAGATGCCCATCAATAACCTATTGTTGTTATTAAGTATACTCTCAGTTTTAAATTGTTTATACTTTCTTATGAAGAGTCCAACAAAAGCTTTGAGAGAGCACAAACCAAATTTTGGTTGCTGCACAGTCTGCAAGTCAGTGTGTAAGAGCAGAACCAGACTTGTGTGTGAGGGAGAGCAGAGTAATTATGTACCTACATTTGAGCCAGTGACAAGGAATCTCACACTCGTCTTCTCACGCTTGTCTTCTCACACTCGCTTTTCTCCGTCTGAATCCCCTGAGCACAAACAAAAAAATATGAGCAGAGCCTCACCTGTTCAATTTGACCTGGAAGTGAAGGCTCATCCTGTTAGGCTCTTCCTCCTGATTTCAAAATAAAAGCTGAGAAAGTTGTGTTTTTTAACCAGCTGAAATAGCAGAATTTGGTGTTTGTATAATCTTGAAAAATCTAAATTCATGGACACCGGACAGACCAAAATCATATTCAGTTTGTTGGCTAGATCTAGTTTTAGAGCCACTGTGACAGAGTATCTCAAAAGTATTTTCAAATTAATTTAAAAGTAGTTACTAGCTCTGAGCCACTTCTGTGTCACCAGGTGTTGCAGTGATATAAGGATCTTAAAAATACTCTAAACACATATAATAGGATTGTGCATAAATTGAGTCCAGGACAAACCAAAACACATGTAAAGAAGTTCTACAAAGGCCAACGTGTGTATTTCTGAGGGTTAAATACTGTTTAGATTAAAAAAAAAAAAAAACTCTCTGGGACTTTTCTCACTTGGTTTTCATCGTTTCTCCTCTTGCAGCACATTGACCAGAGTCTGCTCGAGACTTTGTATCGCCACCGCTCCACCTTGGAGACCATCTTCAGAATCGTAGACACAGACAACTCAGGTAAAACAATGAACTCATCACTTATACATCTTAAGTGTAAACTGGAAACAACTACACACACACACACCGCTGTTTTCAGCTTATATGCATCATATGTTTCTGTTAACAAACACATACATGCATTAATGTTATTACTGAGAGAATGAAAAGTCTGGATTTATATTCTTCGTTCAGTCCTGGTATTCTATATTTGTGCAGAGTTAGGTTAACCGCCACCTTAATGCAATAAACTGGTGATTTTAGTTTTACCCGGTAGGGAAAAAATGACTGTACTGACTCACAAATGCAATCTAATGAGAGATGAGAGAGTGTTGTGTCCAGATTGAGATGTCTACTGAGTTTAGTCTCCATTAATCCACCTGTAGCGTGCAAGAGATGGTTATGGCCTCCTGAATCCTCCCAGTTAAGATTAGGATTAACCCACTGATCTACTGGTCTCTCCATCCCCCACCTCTGATCTCACACACACTCAGTGACACACCCTTTTTCATTGCCTCGGCACCTGTGTCTTTTTATATCCTCTTGCATGTTTTCCAGCCCTTCCCTTCCTCTCAGATATGACCTCTTAACCTTTAACCTCCTCCTCCTCCTCAGGCTTCATCACCATCGAGGACTTCCGGCAGACCTGGAAGCTGCTGAGCGTCTACCTAAAGATGGAGATCACTGACGACGCCATCTCAGACCTGGCTGTCACCATCGACAGCAACCAGGACGGCAGCATCGACATAGATGAGTTCATGGAGGCCTTCCGCCTCACGGACAAGAAGAGCCGACTGGAGCGAGGGCGCAGCATGTTCATGGGCACAGCCAACGACCTCACCAAGCTGGAAGGGGACCCCAACATTTGAGTGGAGACCAAAAGACTGTAAACAGAGAGTGACCTCGGCTCAGACTCCTCGCCAGCCGGGCAGCGTAGCAGAGGGGAGGGCGGGGAGATGAAGCCAACACAAGCTGCTTTAATGACGCACATTTAGACGTAGGATGCTGCTGAGCAACAGCCGTGTGGATCGCATGGGATTAGGAGGAGGTTAGAGTTCAGGGCGTTCGACGGCGAATGCTCATTTCACTTTTTGACGCAGTTTTATCCTACAGAGGAAGTGTGGATGAAACACCACAGCATGAACAGGAATTTGTCTCTTTCATTGAGTTAGAATAGTTAGAAACTGTTGCAAAGGTAAAATCACAAACACAGAAACAAAAAGGCACCATATTTAGGCTGCATGATTATTAAAATAACAATAGTAGGTACTGTGGTCACAGTTATTATGAGGATCTTTGCATTTTATATCCATGTCTGTCTATATTCTTAACAAAAGAAAATGTTTTGAGTCATGTGAAAATGGACAATATTAAAATGTTTAAAAATTGTACCAGAGCTGCAACTAATGATTATTGTCATTATCACTTAATCTGTTCTTGATTTCCTCAACTAATCAGTTGTTTGGTCCATAAACTGTCATAAAAAGGCAAAAAAAAAAAAAAAAAATCCATAATGAAAAGTCTGTGTCCTAATATGTGTGAGCACAGAGACAATAAAGCATCAGATATGTCAAGAAATATCACAAAAATATCCACAAGCAATTACATATAAAGAAACATTAAAATATGACACATAACAAGAAGCATTTTTACCAAGAAATCTCTGCTCATAAAAGGTATTTAGCCTCTTAATAACCAACAATACTCCTGTGTTTGACTATTCTGTGTGTGTCAGAGTGCAAACACTTTGTAGATAAGAAAAAAACTACACAATGTACAACTGATGATTGTGCAGCTCATCTTAAGCACAAAGTATTTGCAACTACATGTTGTTGGTGCCTTAGCGGTAGTAGGAGTAGGAGTTTTAACTTCTAGAGATGAAGTTGAATTTAGGATGCACTGATGATGTTTTGTATCAGTGCCAACTGCCAACGATGTACTCATCGTCTCAGGTGGGCTATGAACCCTGACCTTGTCCAGAACGGAGAACTCATGCTTTTATTGAATTGGATGGATGGATATCTACCTCCAAACTCAGAACATAGGGATAGTTTGATATTCTGAGAAATGTAAAACTATCCCTAAGAAACCAGAAATGTCTAACTATTCCTTTAAGACACAGAAATAAGATAGTGTTTTTGAGTTACGTATTCTCAGTCTATATTATTAAATAAACCTCCCACATTGTTCAGTATTCTTCAACACAACCTGAAAAAACATGGAGAAATTGGTGCACGCATATCAAACATTTTGTTGTGTGTAAAATGTAAATATTCTTGTATGTTTTTCTAGTTTACTGACCATGTAAAACTGTTACTGTAAATACATCTCACAATCACATTTGTAGCTTTCATTTGTTTGTGTATATATGATTAAGATTAGTTCTCAGAATCACCAGCAGGGGGCACAAAAGGCCAACTAGTACAACTGTTGAAGGAGCAGTAGTAGAAGTACCCACATCCTTTACTTAAGTAAAAATACTAATACCGCACAGAAAAAAAAACTCCATTACAAGTTAAAGTCCTGCATTCAAAATCCTACTGAAGTAAGAAGCAAGTAAAAGTAGGAACAGGAAAATGCACTAAATATACTACTTAATGTACTCAAGATGAAAAAAGTCCACTGTGACTGTAACATTATATCATTAGATTATTATTAACTCATGAAAAAAGCTGCTCATTCGACTAATAATAAGTATATTCCTGTCGAGTAATTTAGGCACTTCATATCATGATAACAAAAATATCAGGTGGTAAAGAAACTAAAGTTAAAAAGTACAATATTTTCCTCTGACAAGTTGTGGAGTAAAGGTAACTAGTGCCAACCGAAACCCCCCCAACATGCAAACTACCACACTGGTAAGACAAAAGAAGAAGAGCCAGTTTTCCACTATATGCTGACCATGTAAAACTGTTACTGAAATAGAAATGTCTATATACAGTCTATGGGAAATACTGGGGCACATGTAGAGTACAAGTACCTTCAATTTGTACTTAAAGTACAGTACTCGATTAAATGTTCTTACATATCACCACTGACTATGAGTCCAGCATCTCAGAACTGATGATTGGGGTTATTCATAGGAAAACCAGTACTCACTGTAATTATATAAGATAATAATTCTCCAAGAATTGGTATTAAAAGTATTGAGGAAAACATACAGAGACTAACTATGATTCCTGAAGGCACTACGCCCTGAATTAGAGGTGCAGCAAAAGACAATAGAAAGTCTTTTTGCTTACAAATGATAATATTTCAAGTGGGTGGAAACATGCCCTAAGCTGCCTTAAGTGAGGTTTTAATAAGTATTGCACAAACCAAAGTTTACACCCACTCACCGTTTACCTGGAGAGGAGAGCTTGACTCTGAGTCATGGACAGCAGGTCGATGGGATATCTTCAGCATCAGTCATGTTTCCTGCAGTGTCCTGACTTATGGAGACAATAACATGTATTAACATTAATAAAAGACACAAATTTGGAAATTGGCATATTTATTTTATCTCCAAGAGCTAGCTAGAAGATACCACTCAAATAGTTTTCTTCAAAGCTGAAGCCAGAAGCTAGTTAGCCTAGCTTAGCATAAAGACTGGAAACAGAGGGAAGCAGCTAGCCTGGCTCTGCCCAATGTTTTTAAAAATATATAGCTAGCACCTCTAAAGCTCACTGATAAGCATCTTATACCTTGCCTGAACAAAAACTAGCAACTTCATTTAGACTTAAACAATAACTCACTGAAAAAACTTTGTTTTCAGACTTCAGTTTTGTACAGATGAAACAAAAGAGACATGTTAAATGGGAAACCTAAGAGGTGTGGGAAGGTGGATCTAACTGATATTTTTGGAAACTAACTCATCTAACTCTAGGCAAGGCAAAAAAAAAAAAAGCATTTATTTCTGAAAACCTCACCTCTTCATCATCATTTTAAGCACAATGTGAGAAGAATCTCTGTGATTCTGCTGCTTTTCACATTTGGTAACCCCCCAACATGCAAACTCACACACTGGTGAGAAGTGAGACAAAAGAAGAAGACAGTTAGACCCAGTTTCCCAGTACTATCGGAGGAGGGGGCGACTATTGTTCACTGTCTGCAGGTGGTCTTACAGTTGCAAAGCTGCTGGAGCTTTGCCCTAATGAAGATATCTGAATCAGTCAACTGGAGCATCTCAAAGCACTCGCCGTGATAGATTTGGCATCAGACAAAGGTCTAAGTGTACTTTTAAGAAACATAAAAACGGTTCAGAGGTTTGAAAGGAAAATAATTATTCAATTTGTCCAGCTCGGTGTGTTCCTGCAGTTGTAAATGTTTTAGTATACTGGTTTTATCACTTGATTCTGCTAGTCTTACTTTAGCAGGAAACATCTCACACATCCCAGAGTGACTGTAAAACTCATCCAGTTTTAAGGGCACCTACAATAGCCTTATTATTTTAACTGCCACACAATAACAAAAAGAAAATGTGCAGAAATGTTAATCAATATGCTTTGTCCAAAGAGATTAAAATGAAATGAACCATTCAACAGTAACATTTTTAGTGATTATCACTAAAGATTTGCAATTTCTTACAGGATAAGATCCTGCATATATTTTGTTGCGTTTTGGGTTCCTGGCTTTATACTTTGTTAAACTGACAAAAAGATAAATCAGACTCATAGCTGAGCTGTGCTGAAGAGAAGGATATCATCCACGTGAGGTTAGGACAGTTAAAAGGCTGCATATCAAAAACAAACGTGAATGTAAAAATTAACCAAAGAGTTGCAGGAGGGTCATAGTGTCCAACACCTTCTCCTTAAAATTAGGTTTCATACCAAAGTTTTACTATTTAAGTTGAATGGAAACCATTTTTTTAGGAGACAGGGTTGCAGCGTCAGCAGACAAGAGCGTCAACTCTTCTGAAGGTCAATTAAGTCCCAAAAAAGTGAACATTACACACTTAAGTAGAAAGACTAAGGGAGAGAGTCTGTTCATGTTGACACCCGCAGACCCTGAAACAACAGTCACAAGGGCAAAAACATATGATGGGAGTTCCCAGAAGAGTTTTTGTACGTAACCGCCCCGAGGCTATCACTTAGAGTGATGAACAGAGAGGCTGCTGCTGTGTACGCGTGTGAGGCCCTTGTGGATTTGTGGGTTTATCTCTGTTACAGGGTTGAGATGAATGACAGAAACATGAGACCTCCTGTGCTCCCTGAAAACTTGCCTGAACTTGTTGTCAACAGTCAAAACAGTGAAGAGGTGAAAAGGTCTGAAAAGAGCAAGAGGAGCCACAGCTTTTTGGCAAAACATATCTCCTTCCAGACATAAGTGGATGTTTATGCAAAAAGAGAATCTAAAATGTCCTTGGACTTTTAGTCTTTGTTGTTTGGTCAGTTATTCACAGGAAAAAGGAGCTGATGGCAGTGAGGCCTGTTCCTGAATGCTTAGTCGTAGTTATTAAGGATTTCCTCCTGAATCCACGTCATCTGTATTTAATCCAGTGTCCCTAAAAGTAAAAGTACATACACATAACGTACTTCTGCAAATGTAAGAGTATAAATGTTTGTGATGTGTGTAAGCAGCATTTTGATGTTCACTGTTAAGTCTGTACTTACAATTTAAGTAAATATGACGTAACCTACACTCAGTGGTGGAAAGTAACTCAATACATTTACTCAAGTTCTGTACTTCAGTACAGTTTTGAGTTTTTTGCACTAAAGTGCTTCCATTTTTTGCTATTCTTTCCTTCTACGCCATTACAACTCAGAGGCAAATATTGCACTTTTTACTCCACTGCATTCATTTGATAAAGTTAGTAACTAGTTACTTTTGCAGATTTAGGTTAATAATACAAATATAATCCAGTACATTCTGATGTAATATTATAGATTTAGATAAAACTTTATGGATCCCGAGGGGAGATTCACAAGCTACCCAGCCGATGAACTATATAAAGAAGTTAGATCATGTTTACAAGCTTCAACATTAAAATGACTAACACATTAATATATCAATAAGTATAACCCAAGATATATATTTTTCTGAAATATACCAATGTGCATAATGACTTCTACTTGGTATATTCAGTATATATTAATGCTAATACTTCTGGAAGGAAAAATTAAAATACATAACTTTTACTTGTAACAGTATTTCCACACTGAGGTATTGGTACTTTTACGTTAAGTACAAGATCTTAGTTCTTCTCCCACCTCTGCTCATGCCTGTGCATACACATCTCAGATTGTTCTGGTTTTGCGGTTTCACTGCCACAAGCAAGATTCATATTGATTTCTCTCTTTTACAAAAGACAGCAGACGGCTGTGTGAACTTTGCACTTGATGGCAACTTTTATTTTTTTGCAAATACACTAGAAATTTTTACAAAAGCACTGTAGAAACATCTGTGCAGTGTAAATTATCAAAACTAAAAATGGATATTACTTTGAAATCATTTTGCACCTAACATGACAAGGGGGATTGTCATTTTCAGCAGCAAAACAAATTAGTATATCTTAAGGAAATGTCTGTTAGTGACTTCAGAACATCGAAACGGGGAGATGTGGTTGTTACACCAAAGAGCAAATTAAGGGGGAAAAATAACAACAAAAGATGGTATGGCACTAGTGCTCATCCTTGAAGGAGGGCTTCATTCATCTAGATAGGTTACACAGCATCAATGCTTTACTCACTGCTTTACTGACTTTACTCAGTCATCAAGATAATCAGCCTTCCAGTAAATCTCTCCAGTTTGACAGAAATGGTGCATCTGGTTCCACAAACACAAGATTTTACTCACACAGGTTCTCATACTCATCCAACACAAACACCCGAATCTTAAACCATTCATGAATACTCTTACAGATATAATACAGGGCTCTGACTGGTCCCAGTGTAACATACTGGTCCATCTTTTATACTTTTTCTGGATTTTCAGAGTGAAAAAAAAAGAAATGATGAAGAATTAAAATGAAATGTGCTTGACCTCAAGCTGAATATTACAAAATATGACTAAATCACACTACAGAGAAAGGAAAATACTCCTACACATATGAATCTAACAAAAAAAAAATCACAAATTCAGGAAAAAGAGACACATAAATATTGTATGGCCCCTTACACAACATCCACAATTTATTTTACACAACTCTGTATTGCTTTGTCTTACATTAATACTGAGATTTTTTTCTGCTCACAAAGAGCATTGATTACTTTTGTTTGCTCTTGCACTGAATGAAAAAAGCAATACCCATCAAACTACCATCTGTGAACTTTTTTTTTTTTTTTGCCTTGATGTAAAAAGGCACATAAATGTGTTTACGCACACAAAACACTGTCGCAAATACTTCACATAAGTGGTGGCACAATTAAAAAAAAAAAAAAAAAAAAAGGTAGGCGGTGGTTTTGTGGCACAGCCGTTATCACAGAGGAGAGTAAACATGGCGCTGGGGCAGATCTATGTGGGTTATCTTTGGTCAAGCAGCGACGAGCCAATGGGCTTAAAGGATTGGACTCAAAGGTCAGTGTAGTAGAAGTCAGACAGGTGGAGTGATGGCTCAGGTGTGTGTGTGTGTATGAACAGACGCTGTAAAAAGGGACAGACAGACACACACACACACACACACACACACCACTCTCAGGATTAAGGTTTGCAGGTTCAAGTAAAGATTTTCAAAAGGTGGACGATGATGGACTGTGAGTTTGCACAAGGCAGAAGTTTCTTGCGTGTTGGTGAAATAAAAAGGCCTTTAGTGAACTGAAACACGCTCATTTGCCTTCTGGTAGAGAGTCAGAAATCTGTCTGTTAAATATGAAGCTGGGGCAAGGAGGTGATTAGCTTGGCTTAGCATAAAGACCAGAAATGGGGGGAAACAGCTAGCCTGGCTCTGGTCCCTCTCTCCAGTTTTATGGATGGTTATGCACCAAATTATTTCTTGATATGGACACTTTCTAGTACCAGGAAATACTCCAGCACATAATCACACATAAAACAATGATTTATATTTTTCTCTAGAGCTGCAACTAATGAGTGTTATATTTCAAGATGAATCGATTGATCTATAAAACATTAAAAAAAAAAAAAAAACTGAGATAAATGCCCATGACAACACCAAGTGACGTCATTAAACGTCTTGTTTTATCTGATCCACAGTCCAAAATTCAAAAATATTAAATGTACTGTAATTCAAGACCAAGAAAAGCAGCAAGTTTAAATCATGAAAAATGACTGAAATGAAAAATCCACCAGAAAGCACATAAGCATGTTTCCCAAAGTGCTGAACTTCTGCTTTAAATGACTCCACCACAGTATTACTAAACCCAGAATCAGACTTCTGACACCAGCGTTAGATGGTGATGAAGCAGCTCGCCTTTTGTGTTTATGAAACCTATAATAAACCCCCAATGATACATGTGATATGGTCAGATCATCTGCTAACAGAGGAATGACTGGTTAGTGATAACTTCAACTGCTAATTCCAATAAATGGCAGCAAGCTTTGGGCTTTGTATCTTGTGCTCAGGTGTCAGAGGGTTGGCAACACAGAAAGCCTTCAAGTTTTATGACTTGAAAAAAAAAAAGCTTCTGTGAATCAACCTGAAATCGAATGCGAGCACATTATGGTAAATACCCCATATACAAATACAAGTCCATAGGTTATGGCATTTTTTTAGCAGCAATAACAAATACAAAAGTATATCAAAAAGAAGACACTCCATGTGTTGAGAAGCAAGTAACACAGAGGCAGGGATGTCTGTTGTCCATTTACAACAACATAACCAATACTAGCTAGGAAAAAACCATTGAAATGTACTGAACATATGGACCACCTGCATTGAAATGATCAGGACGAAAAAAAACCCAAAAACATTAACAAATAAAAACCAAAACAACAACGAAAATACACGGGGCACAATTTCCAGGCAAAGTGCAGGGAATTTTCCACGTTGACAGTTTTATGGCCTTAAATTCACTTCCCAGTGACAACCGCCGATGGGGTTTGACGTGTAAGACGAGACAAGTGTGGCGGATAGAGAAATGAAAACACGAAATGTAAGACAAACAGTGATTCAAGTGCTGCGTGTTGTGTTTGCCTGAATGCCTACAGCTCCTTGGCAAACTGAACAACTGCACAGCGGCGAGTGGTGCTCAGGGCTCCCTCAACACCCAATGATTCCACTTTTTTTTTTTTTTTAAATAGTCACGGCACTTGACAGTGTCTTTGACAGATCAGCTGTAAATATATAATAATAATAATAATAATAATAATAGGACCCAAAAAAAACCTGGTAGTCTTGAGTGAGGACTGGTTTTAGCAATCCAAATTGTGCTTTCTCTAATAAGTAACAGTGTAGACGTGCAGGAGCGGTCGACACCAGAGCAAAGTTAGTGTCTTTCAGCACACCTAGGAGGACTGCTTGCTGGATTTGGTCAGAGGTATCTCAACATTTCCCCTTTACATATGTACAATAACGACGAAAAGAGACTTCCAGCTTATTTGAACAATGTATGAACATAAAGAACACGCTGAACCACTGTAAGGCAGAAAGCAGGTTCAAGTCTCCCTTGTAAGTTCTGTGGGTGTGTGTGTGTTGTTTTTCCTTTTTGTTTTGAATGTGAGATGAAGCCTAAAGGTGCAACTTCAATCAAGCTACTCTTGGCATTCCTAACAACTTCACAGCTAGCTACTATCACCTTAACTAACAAGGGCTCTGAAATGTATCTGAAGGTTTCTTTCTTTTTTTTTCTTTTTTTCTTTTTTGAAATAGTGTTCTGGAAAAAAAAATGAGGACAAGTGGGAGGGAGGGGTCAAAATCACGAGTATTTCAGGTGTCACACTTCACTGTGCCTGCATCAAGAAAAATAGTTGCCCATTGTCCATCAAAACAGGACACTGAAGTGTAAGATACAGGTGCACGCACACTTTCACTAACTGATACTTGGAAGTGCAGTATGTGTGAGCACTAATTCATTTTATGAAAAAAGGCAAAATGTTATAAATAGTTTGGCTCAGTCTGTTTTTTCTTCTTTTCTTTTTTTACAAAAAGGATATGCTAAGTTCACTTTTGTTAGCAAAACCATTTTATCCTCGGAGCCCAGGAGCTCAGAGTTTTGTCCTATGGATTCAGTTCACAGGGAAGTTTTTTTTTTTTTTTTTTAAATCTGTTGGTTTGAAGTTTTCTTCTCACGCAAAACTGATGGGAGAAGAAAAGAGCAAGAATACGACTGTAACAACACCCACTGTTGTTCAGGTGAATACTAAACACTCTTTTGAGCCATTATTAGTCTGCAGAGTCCGCGCAGGAGATCATGCATCCGTGTGCAGCAGCGACACCTATGCTACCGTGTTCCCTCAGAAGAATTACGGAAAAAAGGCTTGTCCTGGCCGAGCCCGCCCAGAGTCCCGTCGTCTTTAAAGGGCAGACCGGGACGGAAATGAGGAATAAAGGTGTGGGAGTTTGTTGTGTTGCAGTACAGCAGGCAGTGAGGGCCATGCTCAGCAGGTACAGTAGAGGAGGACAGACAGTCATAAGAGGGCTCAGTGAGAGGAGCAATGTCTTTGTTGACTAAACATTTACTGGGGTTTGTGTCCCACCCCCTTTCCCTATCCTCCCCACCCACCCCCATAATAAGTGAATGCGAGCCCACTGCGTGTGCTAACCCCCACCCGTGGTAATGTAACACCCCTGTGCTGCTCCCTCAGCCCCCTTCCTGAGCTCCACACTTGGGGAGGAGATCCTCAATCAACACTTCTGGGCCTCCACTGGAGACATGGCAATATAGGAGCCATTCCTCATTGGCTGGTTGGCTGGCGTTTCCGACGGCTCGTCCGGTTTGTCGCTGACCTGAGTGTAAGCCGTGTCGTCTTTCGCCGTCTGCACAGGAAGGGTTCGAGGGGACATGTTAGTACAAACCACAGCACTGGCACGACGTTCCAAATATTCTTTTATGCTTAACACTGACATTAAAATGGGAATGAATGTTTTGACTGTAATGTTCACAGTAAACCACAACAACCTACATATGCACCAATTACGACAAAAAGACCACCACAGAAAATGTTAACTTAAATAAGGAAACCAATTACACTGTAAAGCAAGAACTCAAAAAGGAACATAATATTGCATCAAGACAATTAAAAATGAGAATAATCAAAGATGATGGATAACAAATTAAAAAAGGAGAATAGCAAACAAGGCAAAAATTAAGACTTACAGTAAAAGAATGAAAAGCTTCAGTAAAATCAATACGTTTTACTTCATTCTAAAACAGAAAAGGAAAAAAGGGGAGGGTTACAAAAAAATTAAAATTAGAACATGGTTAATACAACACTTCTTCATTGCAATTAAGCAGTAAAAGTCTCTCAATGCTAAGCTAAACTTTAGCTGCATCTCTGTATGGAACAGAATAGTTTGACATTTTTGGGAAATGTGCTTATTCAATTTCTAGAGCTGCTTCCACACACATGCACTGCAGCCGTGAAGTTATCTAGACATTACTGCTGAGCTGTACGTGAGAACGCAAATGTCCGAATCAGCTGGACTGGACATTAAACAGTTTAACCCCCGTCAGCTCTGTTGTGCAAAGTCTGTGTAACAGAGTTAATAAGGCTTCCACCCTGGCTTCTGCACCACCCCTCGCTTAAACCAAATGGAGTATTTTCAGTCAGTGAGAACGTGTCTGACATGGACAATCACCTGTCATCACTGGCAACACTGGTGGAGGGGAAACTCATAGAAATCAGCTTTGTATTAGATGAGAAGATTAATACCACTCTTATGTCTGTGCACTGAAGATGAAGTCTGCCTAAAGGTAACAAAATCCAAATACCAGCATGCCTAATAGCTCACTGATTAACACAGTATAGCTTTTTTTTTTTTTTTTTTTAAATCTGTCCTAAAACAACTAATTTTGGTGCTGGTAGGCAGATTTTGCTCACTCATTATGCTATGCTAAGCTAACTGTCTCCTGTTTATAGCTTCCTATTTAAACAGGCAGGCATGAGAGTGGCATTGATCTTTATCTTAAGCTAATATTTCCCAAAATATCAAACTGTTCCTTTGACATGTGTGCTGCAGGCCTCTCTCTGGACAGTGAATAACCTCAACTACAGTAATTTGAGGACAGCAAGGCCGGGGCTCGTATCAGCAATCCTGCACTGCTATAGATAAGAGGTGAACATGTGCTGTACGTCATACCCAAGACTATTCCAGTTCAGTGCACCTTCAACAGTGCTTATACAGTTTACCGTATAGCTACACTGACCAAAACGGAGCTAAGATGCTTTGTCTCTGAATACAAAGATTCATCAAAGATGCATCGTCTGTTAGAAAACACTCAGCAAGAAAAAAAAAAACACACATAAACACCATTTGATCCAGAATTGTGGGAAACTGCTCATGCTGACTTTGCTAGACAAGAAATCATGCAATGTGTTAGTTAACATGTGCAAAGCCCAGGGGTTAAACCTGCAGCAGCTCTGTGAGGACAATGCAGGAAAATGTTAACCATGCAAAAACCCAGTCAAAACTTTTTAAAACTCTAGCGTTTACTGTGACATATTACTACTAATCTATCGGCACTCTAGGTTCCCATTTACACTGTGAGCTAATGTCAGTGGGTAGTAACACACTTTTGACACCAGTTTAACTGTGGGGATTAATAATAATGCTACAGTTTAGGATTAATAAGACCACAGCAGCAAGGCCAGTTCCTACCTTCTTCTGGCGGTTTCGGCAGAACAGGACAACGAGCACCAGCAGCAAGATGATGCCCATACCCACGATGAGTAAGGGGAAGTTTGACACAAGGGTCACAATTAGGAGCAGTGTCCTCATCTGGGATGCTGAGTCATCGTCAATAGTTGCCGTCTAGGTTCAAGAGATACGACAGTATTGACTTACGGTTCAACTTATCAGAACTGGTTTGTGTCAGTTTGTACTAAGGGTGGGAGGAGGGGGATTCCTCACCTCATTGACGAACATGATGGGGAAAATGGTCTCGTTGATGTGCTTGGTTTTGCTGCAGGGGCAGAAAGAGAGAGAGAGAGAGGGGAGGTTCAGGAAGGACATCTGGCTCAACATGTGGCCAAAATGGGGACAGAATGTGGCAACAGTGAACAGCAAAGTGGGTCAAAGTTCGACAAAGTTCAACTTACGGGAAGCCTGGGACTCTCTTCAGGATGATATTGAGCTGGGCTCGCTTGCAGGCACGAATGGGAACTCCTGTGGTCTAAAAAGAGAAACAAAGACATCAGTTTCAGACAAAGTGGAAAGGTTTAGGTCAATCTCATACAGCTCTTCTCTTCTTCTTTTCTTATACTTCTCACATTAGAAGGAAACTACTGTCCCAACCATTAAAACGTGGCTAGATGACTTGGAGAAGATTCAGTTAGCTTTAAAAAACAACTTCCCTTCATCCCTGGCAACAGATAATCTACATTTACCTGTATAAAGTTTAAAATGATTAAAATCCATATTAAACTGGGTTTGGTTAAAGCGGGATAATTGACTCTTTGTTGCCTTTTTGTTTTTTTTGTTTTTTTTTAAACATACTGAACCTAGAGGAACCTTTCAAAACAAAAACATGCAAAGCTATTACAACCAATCTCAATCAAAACAACTTATTTAGATAAAACCCGTCATAAATCAGCAGATGAAGGTTGAAAACAGATTTACCCACGTGGCTCTAATCTGCTGCTGGGACAAATATTAAATAAATAATAAATAAATAAATATTATCTGTACCGGTTGCAGGTCGAGGTACGTCTCATGCTCTTCCTTGTTGGGGTTGAGCCCATCGATGGCATTGATGTACATGGGGTCCGCTTGATAAAAGTGGGGGAAGGACACCACGATGGGAGCACCTTTATAGAAACGAGTGAGACAAACACATGAATCAGTCAGGGTTTGTCTCCGGAGAGGACTCCAACTAAACAGCAAAAAGATTAAAGAAGAAACGTGAGATAAGATAAAAACTGGCATTTTGTGTCAAACAGATAAAACAGGAACATCAGTGACTGATGCGCTATAGGGCTGCAGATAGCTAAAGAATGTGTGTTTCAGGTTGTATTGGGCCTAAACAGTGATTAGCTGACAAAGCAAAAGCAAGACTGTTTCTTCTGAGACACTAAACATCCTGTTCTTAGCTTTCCCTTGATTAAGAAACCTCACATCTGTTTGAAGCTTATATTAATTAAACTCTTAGTGGAGTTAAATGCTGTGCATTTGAACATATATTATCTTTTAAATTGATTTCAAAAATTAAAAAAGTGAACATTTAGCAGGATGAAGGATACAGGGTGCTTAGTCTCAGTCACCACGTCTTTTACATATATATATATATCTCAACAACTTAACATAGCATGTTATTTTCAGATGACCAAACGTCCTTTCTTGATGAAATGATATGTAAAAATGTCCATCCAAGTTTCCCAAGAGTCAAAAGCGATGCCTTCAGATGTCTTGTTTCACCCAAAAAACCAAAGAGACTCAGTCTGTGGGTAGTTTTTCACCCACTCCCTGGTGTAATTACAGCTGAAATTACCTGCTGTTTTTCAGCCCCTGTCCTCCTGTAATTTTAAGTCCTTTAACATGGACATGGACATGGAAGTTTTTTTTTCCACAGAAATATCTTCTTTCCTTAAAAAATATTGGACTGGACCATCATTATTAATATATGGTACTTTAAGATGAGCTTTGCATTGTTTTTCTGCAGAAGTATTTCACAGACTACATCCTGTAATTTCACAGTTTAAAATCCCATCTGGATATGATGAATGAAATCACAGGAAACATTTTATCCCCCACCTCCCACTGTAATGTTAATCCCCTGTGAATGGGCATTTAGACTGTATATGTTGGAACAAAATTTACACACACACACACACACAAAAATCAATAATAAGTTATTCAACAGCAGAGTGCTGGGGTTACAGTAGCAGATCTTTCCGTGATACTACAATGGCTTCATGTGTCAGGCCCAGTAGAGATTGCCTTATCAGAGCAATCACACTCTACTCAATGACCACCATAAAATACTTCAATAGCCACCACACACATTCAGCACAGTTAATCATTGAACCGTGTATTGAGTAAAAATCTGGCATGCTCAAACAGAGGGAATCAGACTCCAGGGCAGAGGGACGTGGTAGCTGACTGAAAGGACATTTTTGGAGGGGCACAAGAGGGGGATAGAAGGGGTGTGGGGGCTGGTTCGAAGTCATCAAAGGGGGGTGAGTGGGTGGTGGATAACTGGGTCAGGCTCATGGTAACGGGGGGGGGTTATCCTACCTTCTCGACAAACGCTGACTTTAAGCACCCCGGTGCCGAGACAGTCTCCAGCTGGCACACAGAAGCCCTCGTTAGTGGGGTTGTCTTTGGGACTCATGAGGACATCATTAGGGGGTGCAAAGCGGTACGCCTGGATGCCTTTCACCTCCACGTCTTTCACATAGGCTAAATGAATAGACCTGAGGAAAGAAAACAGCTTAGTGCCTGCCTCTGGGAATCATAAACTACTAAAATACTTGAGAAGTCTAAATAAAGACCTCAACAGCTACCAAGAAGAAGGAAGTCGCCGTTATGATCTTTATCTTTAATCGTGTAGGCAGTTAGGACTATACAATAAATGTCATGTGCAAGATGATTACTTCCTGTACAATCGTGCTTTAGAGCCTCCCCAGGTGTGTCCAGGTCAAACTCTTTACTTCCCAACGTGTGTTTTGAGCTCACCACCCAGCCTTCTCAGAAGTTGGAGTAAGTACAACTCATCTGTCTTTATCAGTAGATTTGTGAGCATACTGTGTACAACTCATACGCCATTTCCAGATTTAAACCTCACTGGAAGTTCTGGGCCTCGCCCTGCCAGGATGCTTTGACTGTAAACAAATCTATAAACCACATAAGCACACATACATACCTGCAGAGATCGGCGGCAAAGATGTAGAGCAGCTCGTTCCTGTTTATCAGAGGGTGGAAGACGGCGCCATCTGTACCATTGATCATGTTGCTCTGATTGGAAGACCACCACGACATCTTCCTGTTGATTGTTTAAAGGGAAAAAAAACTTTAGTATTTTCATTTAATCCTACTTTATTCTTCCATTTCAGACTAAGAGTTTATAAGAAAACACTACATTTAAAACACAGTGCTTATAAAATGTTGGGAAAGCAGCATTTCCCAACTTTTCTCGCTTGTGACCTCTTACAAAAAAGCAATGTTTTGTTGGTTAATCAGTGTTTGTTTTATCTGACCAACAGGCCAACACCCAAAGTGATTCAGTTTACTATCCTGTAAGCAACAGAAAAGATTCAGATCCTGATGATAAAGAAGCACATGTTTGGCATTTTTACCTCAAACATGAGTATTTGGTTGTCCTAACAATAGTTGCAGATAAACTTTCTGTCACGTAATCACTGATTTTTTTGGCAGAACTTTTTTTCCATTAATCATCTCATACCCAGATTTATCTTTTGACCCTCTGGAGGGGCCAAAGCCTTAGGTTGGGGTGTATATAAAGTAAATAAAACGTGCTCCACCTCAAACTAACTACAAGAGTAAAATGTTACTTACATGTTGATGAATTAGTATCAACAACATAATATTATAATATAGAATATTTTATCAGTCATGGAGCTATTTTCCCCCAGAATGACTTTTAACTTTTGATTCTTTTAAGAGCATTTAGCTGCTAACACCTCTATATTTCCAGGATTTTTACTTGTAATGGAGTACTATTACACTGTTTTATTGGTACTTTTACTTTAGAAAAGGATCGTAGAACTACACATGCTGGTTTACATTCAAAGTACAAAGTTGCTTCAGTTATCCAAACATTCATTTTGCAATCCTTGCTCTACCTAAAGCCAGGGAGCAAAGGCTTTCTCCTCTGGACTTTCAGACGTAGATTATGCAACAAGGTAAACGTGAATATCATGACTGGAAGGAAATGGTAGCTATGTTGCTGACAAGACACTGTTTACTGTCTTGGGGGAAAAAAAAAAAATCATTCTTTTTCATAGACAGTCGACACTGCCCAATATGAGTCTTTACCTCAGGCCGTTCCACGTGTCGATCTTCCCATAATCCAAGTAGTTCTCCTCCCCGGTGTGGAACACAAACTCTCCTTCATGAGTGCCATTTTTCTGTGGAAAACAACACGGGGTTCAGACAAAGCTGCTGTGACCAACAACTGTTGAGGATACTAGCAGAGAGGCACTGACTCAGAAACAGTGTTTATGCCTGCTGACAAAGGACCATGGGAACTGTGAAAGAAATACGGCTTTGTATCTGTCATTAATATGCCCCTTAGCGTATTATCATCAGAGTCATACACAACAGGGCATTAGTAATTGATTACAGAACATAAAAAAACACGTTGGTGGACATTTTCACAGAAACTGTTTTGATCTCAGAGATCTCACAGTAGTATTTTAGAGGCCAAGTCTAGTTTTGGGCTACAACTTACAACCTTTGTTGATAGAATGTAAAAAAAAATTAGTGGAAAATACTCATTATTGTTTCTGAGAGCACAAGGTGACATCCTCAAATTGCTTATTTTCTCTGACCCAACAATACAAATTCCAAAGATATCCAGTTCACAATTGATATATGACAAAGAGAGGCATCAAATTCTTACATCTAAGAGGCTGGAAGCTGTGGACTTTTTTGGTGTATTTGCTTGAACAATGACTAGAACAATTTATAACTCATCAAAATAGTTGACAATTGTTTTTTAAAACAATCAGTCAATCTGCTGATTGACTGATTGTTTTAGTTCTGGTAAAGTTACCCAAAATGCATCCCTCAGCATCACAGACGCAGACGTTGCTCTATAAACAGGAAGTACAAACATCTTCAATCAGCGTGTGGCCAGTCTCACTTCTTACTTGACACTACCACAGACTTCCTGTTGTCTGTTTTTTTAGTAACCCTTGGTAATCAATACCCAAGAGGTTTCTTGAGGTTTTCATCAAACCTGCCTCTAAAAATCACATTCAGGGACACCAAAGTAAGTGAGTAAAACCTCCCCTGCTTACCTTCCACATCAGCCCAAAATATTCATCCACTTCAGGCTTCATGGAGTGGATCTTTGTGAGGACAGGGTCTTTGAATCCCCACAGAACCTCATGGACAGTGCGGCTCATGAACAGCTCGATGCCCAGGCTGTTCATGTACACAGAGACAATAGTTTTAAGGAAGAAGGAGTAGGAGTTCAGCTCGTTCATCACCGCCTGAGGAAGACAATGACAGTAGAAAAACAAAGTCAGGAAAGATAGGAGACAAAATGTGAGAAAGTGTTCTTGGAAAAGTTCATGATAAACGCTGCATCCAAGTCCACTTGGACTGTTTGTCTTGGCTCTGGTGTGTCAGATGTTCGTGTGGTCAAGAAGTAAAAATGTAAAACTAAGAGGACAATGGCTTGGATTGTGTTACAGGAATGACAGTGTGAGAAAATAGAAGCACTCAAATCTAAAGGACCTGATTAGTTGGCTGCTGTATTTCATAACAGCACAATTTATCCTGCACAGACACCATGTCTTACCACAAATGGGATGTTGACAGTTCGGACGATATCAACAGTGGGGTCACCGGCGGACTTCTCAGGAACAAAGACAAAAGTTTTTGGGTTCAGGGCATAAACCTTGGTGCCGTTCTCCAGGAAAGTTACGTTCTCCCTCGGCCTGTATTCCCTGGTGTGGAAAAGGGCATCGGTCAGTTAGTCCAGATGTCTGCTGTGTTGATTTTTACAAAGCATTAACAAAATGATCTCAAGATGACCCACATGCAATATGGGGACTTTTACTAACATGGTTGATGACCAGTTTCCTTTTTCATCACTATATTACACAAACTTACAGCTACATCATCATCTGTTTGAGTCTACCTGTAAGTATAGGGTCCGATCTGTTGAACAGCTGCCTTCCCGCCTTTCAAGAACACCTCTGGATTGGTCACATTGAAAAAGTAATACTCCATGTAAACAGGTGGAGGTGGATTCTTCCATGATTCAAACACTTGGCTCTTCTCCGTCAAAGTAATTTCCTATCAGCAAAAGAGTAAAAAGCACATTCAGATTGAGAAACAAACAAAAACAAAGAGCGACACCACCCACAGCATTACAGTAAACTATTGAGCTAAGAAAGTAATGGTGTTCGGATTCTCAAATCTTGCACCTTAATGGAGCAATGTTTTATTCACATCTGGGCACTTTCAGAAGCCCTTCACTATTCTGAATGAGTGCCATCTGAGAGCACACATGGCACTTCTCTGCAAGGAGCTGGTGCTGGGCCAAGACCCTGAAACCCAGAGGGAGGCAGAGAAAAGTCCTTCATAGCTGAAAAAACCATCAGGACAGGCAGAAAGTCTTAGCAAAAAACTGCAGCGTCTCTGACCTCAGCAAGCCGAGACAGGAATCTGTCTGTGGGCTACTAGTCAGCCCACACAATCCAGCAATGTGTTGCAATAATAAGACATCGCATCTGTGAAGCGTTAGCCATCAAACTACGGACAAAATGTCCAGTGAGTTTTTATACACAGACTGTACAAGCAAAAGTGACCACAACAATTAGGGGATGGTTTCACTCTGAGAGGTTTCACTGATGTTTTGGCTGTGATCGTGTAGAGTAGTCAGTGGCAACTGTGTGTGACATAAGACTGGCTGACACATGTCTGAACATGACTAATTAGTAACCTTAAACTACACCATCTGACTGTCTAAGAAAACAGAAAAGCTGAAGATGTTTGTTAACATAGAAAATGAGCTAGCCGTTTCCATTTGTGAGGGTATTTTTAAACAGGGGAAAAGAGAAATGGCCTTCTGTGATCTCTCAGAGGCAATTGAGACGTTGAGAAAATATAGCTTATGGTGTGGCTGGTGCTTCCTGTTTGAGTTACGACTTCCGACATACCAAACATATTTTGCTCTACACAATTGTTTGTCGGGTTTTGTTGCAAAATATCCCCTATTCTACTTACAAAAGCCCTTGTTAGATGTCAGAGATGGTTAAACAAACGGAGGAGAAACATAAGATTCAAAGACACTGAGGACGAGAAAAAAGGCTCATTTGGGTATATGATTATGCATTATACTCTTAATACTTCTACTTCTGTTAATATTTAATGTCCAAAAAGTGGAAAAAATGCTTATTATAAGTTCCCAGGGCCCATACTAACATCTTCAGATGTCTTTGTTTCAATAAGCCAAACCCAAAGATATCCAGTTTACAGTGGCACATACCAGAAAAAGCTGAATTTCTGATAATCAAGAATTACCTGCGCTGTGCTCAATTTCAGATTTAACCCAGGAAACCACGCTGAAGCAGTGAACAATCAGTTTTAGTCTGACGTCACAAAACACACTTAAAGAGGAACTAAAAGTATTTAAGGCATGAGATTCTCCTGAGTGTTGATGATTCTGCTTCTTAATTAAAAGTTGAATTGAAAGCAGCATGTGACCACTGTGTGCAGTCACTGCACTATAGGACAAAACATTATGCCAAACCAGCAGAACTCACTTAATTTGTTCCCTTTTAAAAACAAAATGCAAACTCTGTCACTTTTGAAACCGGCTTCTGCCTCGTCTGGCCTTTCCCCTGCAGTGTTAGAGAAACGAACGTGTAACTGTAGTCTGCATGAATCCCTGTGTTTGCCAACCTTGAACAAAGGTCTTTCAAAAGGCCTTCAAAGTTATATGAGAATCATTTATCTCTCGTGAAAAAACCTTGATCTGTCACAAGCAAAAAAAAAAAGAGAATGAGGGACAAAGTAGAGAGGTTTGTCAGTGTGACCAAAATACAGTGTTTGTCATTCACTGGTGGAAAGGCTGAGGTAAACTAAACAATGTAAACTGGGCCTTAGCCAAACAGCTTTAGGCATCGCTCAGGTGTGGAGGGACAAGATCCTGCTCTGAGCTGCAATAGGAAAAAATAAAAAAAACAATACACGAAAAAAAGGGAAATCATCATCTCTGTAAGCCCCTCCTCTGCTGAAGACTTTGCATCGGAGTGTGAAAGACGAATTTTGAGATAAAACATGCTGTGTTTTACCAGCACAGCCTTGTCTCTTGAACGCTTCTTGCTCGATCCTACTACCTTGAAAAGTCTCCACTCCCAAACAGGGCTGAGAGGAGTGGCATGAGGGGGTGTTTTTCTTTTCAGTTTCAGGAGTCAGGATAGGCCAAGACTGGAACAACAAGGCACTATGAGGTTGCTCCCAGGGCAAAAATCGTGTCCCTGAGGCCAAGAAGTCTGTCAAATTCCTTGCGTGACTTTAACTTTGTTTTCCTCCACACCCAGCTCTGCAGACATACAGAGTCTGTGTCCTGGAGGTAGCTTTGACTTGTCCCAAACAACTAGGCTACATCATTATTATAGAGCCACATTCAACATCAGATTAGGTAGATTTTTGGAGTCATTTCAGCATGTCCGGGCCCGCCTAATTCAATGGGAAGGACTGTGGCGAAAGAGGATTAGCTATGCTGTCATTTTGTGTAATCGCCGGCCACATCAGAATTATGTCCCCTGTTGATGAACTTTGACTAACTCTCTTAATTTGGGTCCCCTGGGATGCTGCCGTGATTCAGAATGAGACCCAGACCTAAATTTAACTCCAGGAGGGGGAAACCGTGTCAGTGAGGCAGCTGTTTGTGAGCCTCCAACTTGGACAAATAAGTGTGTCGAGCTTTTTTTTTTTTTTTTTTTTTTTTTTTTTTTGCTGTTGAGCCGTTCCTAGATTCTTCTTCTTAGGAAGGAGGAGAAGCGACTTTGTGAAGGGGCTGAAGAAGCAGAGAGATTTTAAAGTACAGATTACGAGTTGCGCGGAGCATCCAGCACAGTGATTCATGTCAGTAAGAGGAATGTGAAGTATTTTAAAGGGCAGACAGCAGCGCTGGGTCTGCAGGGTGGGATAGGGTGTCAGCTGCCAACACCCCCACCCCGTCAGGCTGGCACTCCATCATTCTACTGTAACAAGGGAAAAAATTATAATTCAGTGCATCCCAAACACTAAGAGCCCACCAGCCCTCATTAATAACAAATGTATTGACGTTTTCTCTTATTTTGATGGACGTGCAAAGCCAAGAATAACATGTAACTGAATGACACTCGAACACTGCCTCGCACTGCGTGTTGAGCTGATTCTGGAGGTGAGGGTGAAAAGAGTGAATGAAGAGGCTGTTTTTGCGCAACAGACAAATGCAAGCCAAGTCTGAAATGTTTAGCCCTGCTGTACTGCATCATGCCTAGATGATTGTTAAATAATTTTTAAAAGGCTGTGTTGATTAACTTACAGAAAATGGGATTCTCAAAACAGAGAAATTGCTGACTGACTAGTGAAGCGGTGAAGAATAAAAATAGACGCGTACTGCAATTTTAAATAAGATGAGCAGGGTTGGACTGCATTTGGAGGATCTGTGCATTTAACAAACAGCAATTATTCAACCCCTGTAATACCTCTTAGATCAGTCCCTTAAAGAGATGCAAGGATGCATCAGTCGCATTAGTGCAGATTTGTCTGGTCTGTACAAGTTAGGTGTTTGATTTTCAGAGGACATGGAAGACCGTCACTCATCCTCCTGCTGCCACACCATGTAAAACTTAGTCCAGACCCTATGCCTGGAAGTCAGGGACTCCCTCACCCAAGCTCCCTTCCCCCATCCATCCAAAACCGGCACACCTCCCCCCTGCCCTCTATACCCACCATGTCCCTGCTGGCTGAGATTTCTACTATTACTACCAGTAACCCTTCCTGGGATGGTCAACCATCAAAAAGTCAGTACATTAAGCCTGGATCTGTAGAAATGTGTCAGTGGGTCATGCGCACAGGACTGGACAGGTTGTGAAAATACTACAGTAACAGCCAGGAGAAGGAACATATCACGCCTTTCCCTCCCATTTTCCACAGCCCCTTCAATTCTGTAAGAAGTCAATTGAATCTTGTGATGACTGGTCAAATCAGGCGAACCCTGTGGATCCGTAGAGGTATGTCAAAGGACACAAAAATGTCATAAAATGGGGTAAGGTCACGATCAACTCACCTCTGAGAGTGACACAATCATTCTTCCCCTTTGTGAGGGGTTACTGGGGATTTCTGGCCTTACAGCGAGGCGTGTACCGGCTCTTTTGTGTAATGTTAAAATGTACACGTTGATTAATCAGCTGTCTCAATGCAAGCTTGTAGGAATAAAACCCATAAAGCTTCACACGAGCAGCCAATCATGTACCGGGACTTACACGCTGCTCAACCTCGGATCATGCGGATTCATGAAGGGGGAAAAGGCTCTGGGTTCATCCCGCAGAATGCAGCAAAACAGAAATGACCACTGAACAGCTAAAAATTAGACAATACACACATAAACACACACTTATATCGAATGATCTTGTGACCCTGCTCGTGTTAGTACCAGTGGGATGCTGAATGCGCATGATTGGCCACTGCAGATGAGACGCTTTTAACGTGTAAAATCTCTCAAGTGTGGACAGATGGAACAAGTGTGAAAGGAGAGAACGAGAGAACAGTGAAATCATTGCCTTTTGTGTGGTTAAAACTGTCCAACTCACCTTTTTTAACCGGCTGTGGATCATTGTTTGGAAGACTTGAGCCACGACCAGGGCTATCCCCACTATCAGGAGGTGAGCGCACACGATGCCGGTGGCGTAAATGGCACAGGATCTCCGAGTCATGATGCCGGGTGGATGTTGATGTCCTCTCGGTCCAAGAAGGGGAAAAAAAACTTCACTGAAGTTTATGTTAACTTCCCCCAAAAAATTAGGCCTAACAAAGATAGCGAAGGGGGAGATGTGTGGTCGGGTCCGGCGTCTCCTGAGCAGCAGCTGGGGGTTTTAAACTTCTGTCACCGTAGTGGGCTTCCCGGTAGAGGCTGGAGAGGGGGGGAAGAAAACGAGTATAAAATAAAATGTTGGCACTTTTCATCCAATACAAAAAAAATCCGAGATAACACTCAAAGAGATTGAGCTGCTGTGTTGTTGCTGAGGCGGTGGTGAAATGAAACAGCAGCTCTCAGCATCGGGACGTAGAAGAAGAGCTGTGTGTGTCCACCTCCTCCCCTTCCTCTACGCATTAATGAACTCGGTCAGGCGAAAAGCGTCGTTTTGGGAGGCTGCATGGGCGGTGGGTGTGTGTAAAAGAGAAAGAAACGGCAGTGATGGTGCTTTCCTTACATGGCTGATGTCACCGTTACTAACAAACATAAGATAAATACACAACTGAGATGAAAGGGGGAAAAAACACAATTATCTTTGTTATTTAATCTTTATACGCGCTTTCACGCAAATTTTTTTTGGCCTCCTGGCGTCGTTTAATAACTTTATCCACCGATGCTTCGCTGGTGTGATGATATTTTAAGTTTCTGGATGTTTGCGTTTGCAATACGACGTGCAACACGACCAGGATTATTGAATGAATTAGCAGCAGCGTGCTCATCCACATGGACGTGCCGGTGGTAGTATGGCCAACCTGGCCGGTGACTTTTTAATGAGCTTACCGGGAGAGTGTATGGATGCAACACGATGAGGGGGAAATGTTTTAACATTTTCACTTTAAACTGTGACATCTCAACACCTCGCCCGCTCCCATCTCTCACGGAAACTGTGCAGACAGCGAAGATCCGTTACCTTTTATAAAGACTCCGTTATCTCGCCTCATCCCGGCTCCTTAAATAAGCTCAGCGTGTATATGAATAATGAGCCATTCAAACGACCAACGATCGGTGACGTGAGCTCTTTGTCCGACCAGCAGAGGCTCTCGTTGGCTACAGCCTCCCGGACCACCGCTCTGGACCACCCCCTCTGCGCGCTGATTGGTGCGACGCAAGTGAGTGCGATGCTGAATTTGATCGACTGATTTCGGGGCGGGGCTCCTATAAAGGGGGAACCGGACGGCCTGATGTTCTGCACACCGACACAAAGTGGATGTACAGCTGCTGCGGCGGAGACCACTGTAACCCCACATAACTGTGTAATGGAAAAAGAGAAAACTGTAGATGATTTATGGTCTGCATTACGGCCAACACAAAGCAAAAATACCGCTAAATATTGACAGACATAAATCATGTGTGCACAAAAGCGTCTGAAATCCTCTCCATAAAGAGATAATATCTCTCTTTAGCTGTCAACAGTGTCAACAGACTATACACAAAAACTCATAACTCTTACTTTTGTAGAGATGACAAGTTTAGCCTCATCTGGTCAAATCACACATATTTTTTGTTAATTTTGGAATTAAATACAACCTTGAAAGAAAACAGACCTTTCTTCAAATGTTAATGCACTGTTAGACCCAGTTTGTACCCATCATGTATTATCATACATAAGAGTCACAGAGGTAACCATCAGTTTTTCTTAAAGTGAATAAACTGCAGATGTTTGAAGGTTAAAAACACGTACTGTTGTTCTGTAGGTATCTCCAGAATCCCCAAAGACTCTCCTAAGCTCTCTGATTCAAAACCATTCAGTCTGCTAAATGATAAAAAATGATTCCGATTGTTTCTGAATTATAAAAAAAGATGGCAGACCATCGGCTACCTGGATGGAAAACCTGCAGGAAGGAGAAACCTTCAGAACAGGGGTTAGTAGGCTACTTTTAAATGTCCTGGGTTTTTCAAACACTGCTTGTTAATCATCTTCTTAAGAAACAGATGCTTATACATTACAGGCACAAACTCTGGCTAATCGCTTTTTAATTTCATGAGAAATTTAAACTGTATTCGTGGCATGTGCAAAAGTTTGGGCAGCCTACTGAGTCAGTATAACTGCTGGAGAGGTTGCATTTACTTCTTTTTACTTCAGAAATCAGCAACAAAATATAATTTGACCAGTGGTGCCAGAAGTTGCATATGACTGTATGTTTGTGTGCTAAACTAACGCTGTTCTATAAACAGGGTGTTGCAGCAACATGGACATGTAGGAGGGATGAGGGGCCTTTTACATGTCCGCACCCAAAGACCCCATAGTCTCACAATATGAAAAAGGTTCCTTATTGGCAAACACATGTTGTAATATATATTATTTCAGTGGTATGGTGTGAATTCTCAGTGTGACATGCAGAGAGAAAAACAGCAATGTCATTAACTTTGCAGCTGTACTTGAAAAAATGCCATTTGTTTCAGCACAGCAAACACAGATCTGTGCTATGCAGCGCTTGCCTGCTGGTTGGATAGTTTTCTCAGAGCTTTGGTCCAGTGAATATTGATTTTTGTGCAAAGCAGTAAGTTCATTTTTCACTATGATTTGGTCCTAGCAGCAGCAGGAACTCTAGTACAGTTCACAATGGTGATGGAAAAGTATGAAATGCAATTTAGATTTCTTTAAATGGGAAATCGGAAATGTGGTAGCATCGAAATCTGATGTTGCAGATTTGCAGGTTCGTAGCTTTTGAAGCCACTTTGAAGCACAGGCCCAGATGACCAGTGGAAAACTGAACTGAATGTCAACCCGTTGCTGATCTAATGCCGCTAATGCAAGTTGTAGATGTTTTACACCTCTAAATGCCATCAGCTTTTCACAACATCAGGCTCATGAATGTGTTACCAGAAATTGGTCGATCAAGTTTTTAAGTCGGAAAAGGTCAAAGGTCACATTTCTCTAGGACTTCTTGATGACTATTGGATTCTGTGGCACTCAAAGCATCTAACTGGTGTAAGGCTGAAACAGGACACCGGGAATTTTCAGCCACCACCGTCCTTATTTACAGACAACACCAGCTGCTTATCTCCAGAGCATGCTTTTTACCCAGAATTCTAGTGGACACGATGCCAGTTCAGATACTAGGTTACTTAATGAGATGAGAAGGGTGGCTAAATCTGTCCCCACTCCCCAGCTCAACAAATCATTCACAAATTCATCTGACTGGTCGCAGCTCTTCTCTCCAGCGAACCTGAATCACTCTCAGGAAAGCTATCCTATCTCATGAGTGATCTGTTTCTCATTGACTGGGGTTTATTTGAGGTTTGGTTGGTGGCCAATAAACTAGGATTCATCCTGCTATAAAATGGTGAATGAGCAGCAATGGACAGACTGAAAGGTGAGCACGGTCATTCAGCTGCCTCTTTCATAATCCATTCATAAATAAAGTAGGACAAAAGATTACTATTTTTCGTCTGGAAGTGATATACATCATGTCGTTTGATGTTGCTTAGTGGAAGGAACTGGCTGGGCTGGACTCTTAACATTAATGTAATTGAGTGTTACCTCATTGTACTAAGCCTTATATCAATCCCAGAGGATGGGGGCTGCAGGAGGGGGGCGGCATCTGTTCAAACAAGAGAAGTGAAAAATGCTAAAGAAAATCATCAGGGGGGAAGGATAACAGTCAAGTAATGCAGCAACATTGTTTCTGCCAAAAGAAAGGGTTGGGGCTTGGGGGTGGGTGGGGGTGGGGGTGAAAAGGGGTAAAACAGTTCAACCTTTGTAATGGTCTCTTTTTATGTTTGGTCAGCAGAGCGACACTGATTTTTTTTCTGTTTCTTCTTTTTGTTGTTGGACTGGAAGCTGAAGACACCCAGCTTTGAAGGCCTATACAAAGCTGACTAGGGATTGTTTTTTAATATGAATATCTCAAAGTATAGCTTCAAAAAAGGGGTTCACGTTGAGAATAAGGCAAGCATTCATACATAGCACAACAAGGAGATTATTATCCACCCAGAGGGTAAATTATTTTGGGCAAGTTCTTAAAACTAGTGTCTGTTGTCCCCACAAATCATTCATTGTGTTCCGACACATTTTGTCCCCCCACCAAAAAAACTGCACCAATAAGCTTTTGGTTTGCACTTTGAAGACATGGCTAAAGTGCAAATGTGGTTCAACAGCAAGCACATTTGTTTGGACACAAATGCCCATTCAAGAGTTTGGAAAAGAAAAGTATTCTCTGAATGTTTCACACATTCTGCAAAGTCAGCTTTTTGGAGTCATCCGTGATAAAAGTACAAAATGGGTTATGAGCTAACTCGTGTGGGCTTTACTTCACATTGTGTTTAGGAGTAATTCAAGCAAGGTCACCATCCTCACACACCCAATAATTATAAAATGAGTTCAACTGAGAGTCAGTATCTGACTAGCTCCAGTTCCTTTTTGACTTGGTGAACAGAAAGTTGTTATCCAGTTAACACAAAGTGGAGTTTTTTTCACTGCTGACATGGTCATGAATTAACAGTAAATCCTGTTTGAGGTTTGATGGGTGGATTCACTGTGAACTGCAGAGGCGGAATGTAAACACCTTTTACCTGCTCAATAAGATATCAGATAACACACACAGTTTGCAAACAATGAATCATGTCTTTTCGGACAGTCCTTCAAATTACAATTTGTCACATTCATCTGCAGCACTGTACAAACAATACTATCACACAATACTATCACACCCTTGCTCTCAAGACTATCTAAGGTTATATCTCTGTGTATCAACAAGGCCACAAAAATAAAGGTGTGTCAGAAGACTATGAGTCTACAGCCATGTTGTACTAAGGCACAGCAATGCTTTGAGCTGAATGCTAACATCAGCATGCTCACAGTGATAATGCTGACATGCTGATGTATAGCTGGTATAATGTTTACCATGTTCACCATCTTAGCATACTCACATCTTATAATTAGCGTGTTGAAGAAACTTGACATATTACCTGATAATGATGCTGGGGGATCACCAGGGTTATCACAATTCTCCCTGAAGGGGAATGAATGTTTGCACCAAATTCCATGGCATCAAACCTTAGCTGAGATACTGCACTCAAAACCACAAATGCCAACCTCATGGTGGTGCTAGAGGAAAAGTCAGGAGATCACAAGAGTCGTAGGGATTCCTCCTCTGGGCATCATGAACGTATGTACAAAATTTTACAGCAATCTATCCAACAGGTGTTGAGAAATTTCAGTCTGGACCAGAGTGATGGACCAACCCACTGACACTGCCATCCTTAGCCCACGCTGCTAGCATGGGAAAAATATCAATGAACTTATCATTATAAAGTAAATTCTGACTGCACAGTGTAATGGCTATAGAATAATGTCACAATCATAGCAAGCCTCGCTTTTACAAAGCAATTTTGGCTGCATTTATGGTTGGTTGTTGCTTTGGACAATAGCCAGGTTGATAGTGGTAGCCATGTTGCTATCGCTACCGCTAGGAGCCAGAAACAAACAAAAGATGATTCATTGTTTGTTTGATAATCTAAACAAATAACACATTTGCTAGCAGTGACCATTCAAAAATAAGCAGTGGTCAAACTTACTGTATCCTTCTTTTTGCGACAGCGGCACCAACATTAATGATACTTGGAAACACAAGGGGGGAGCCTAACCATTGCCACTTTAAATTTAAGCCAAATACTAACCTTGGCCATGGGTCGACAACCTTGCACAGCCATGGGGTTTAAACTCCTAAATTATATCATTCTTGAAAGTTTAATCTTGACCTTGAACACACTACTTTGCCAGAAAAATCTTCCCTCTAGGTCCACTTATCAGATTTTTCTGTATTATAATCAGATCTCACAGTCTTTGGCTGGGACAGAAACCAAACAAGCTGGTAAGGAAACCTAGAGTTAAGATTTTTTGGTAAAATCCAAAATGATCCTTGCTCCTAGTTCTTAAAAGGAGACTTTCTGAATATAAAGGTATTGCACCATGATCGATGTCAGCTTTAAATGTTGCAGTTATAACTTCTGTTTTTTCTGGTTGTGAAAATTATACCAGTGTTGTTACAAAAAGCTTTCCAACCTAGTGTTTAAACTAGGCAATCAATCTCACGACTGCATGGTAATCACGCAGAAATCAAGGCAGCTTTTCATAAACATAAAATTTTCGGGAAGCAGTATTTTTTAATTTTCAGCAACAATCTACTATCTCTGAGATGAAAAAAACAAGTGAGAGCCGACCACATCATCAACCAGTTGCATTCCATCATGTGTCCTCCCTATCTGCAGCTCCCTCCTTATATCAGCACAACAGAAACAACATTACTGCTTTCTGTAAACAGTGCTTTGACATGGTAAGCGATGTCCTCTACCCCACAGGACCACATGATGGTGGAGCCTGGTACTGGACATTAAGTCATGGTATTTTCAAGGCTGAGACAGTCTTTGTGGGGTCTGAGACTGATATACAGGCATAGCTGAGGGAGTGGAGACTTGTGAGGAGTGGTAGACCTTTTCACTGGGGGTGATTAATGTAAACTGAGCCATTAAGTACTATGGGAGGAGCACACTATAGTGAATTTATTTCTGGGTTAATTCATTCCTCGCTCTCCTTGGAGAGGATCGCAGTGACCAAAAGAACTCGCTGTGTTGTGGCAGACAAAAGAAATGTTAGGTAATGTGAGAAATGCAGAATATGTGGTGAGAAGGAAAACTGCAAGACTGGGTCCAGTGTCCTATACTTTAACCCTACTGCCATCTGCTAGCTAAATACATTTACACAGGAACTTTACTTAAGCAGACAGCTAAAATTAGAAGTTAATTTTTAGATCTAAAAACTTGACCTAAGAGGAAGGATGAGGAAGTTGTAATGTTCCTCATAAAGATACATTTAACAAACAGACATGCTGTATTTCCATCATGCTTCCCACCTTGCTTTTGTTCGTTTGAGGTTTGACTGGCACTTCTTTAGTAACTTAACCTTGTTCCTCTGCAATGGTTTAATGGCACTGACTGGAGAATTAGTGCCACCAACTGCTCATCTCCATTTGCCCATACTATTTGCATAAAGGTAGTGGATTGAATTGCACATTAATTAGCTTTTTTTTTTTTGCTAGTTTTCTAGAATTATGCTCAAAGTTTGCACTACAGTTGGATGGAAACTTGCACAGGACTTTGACTTGTATTGGTGTATTCTACATTGTTGGTAATTTTACTTCCATTATGGGCTGCAGCAGACAAAAGAACAGTTGAGTATTAAGAGAAATCAAAAGGAGTCCTAAGAAACAAAGCTCAGAGGTTGGATCCAATGTCCTATACTTCACCTATACTGTAACTTAAACATTGCATTCTCTACACCAAAGGATAATCAAAGTGTTTCTTTGTCACTGTATGTATTGTATATGTTTTCTCATGGTCAGACTTTGTAGTTTATTTACTCAACCTTGCTTAAGTGATGGACTGACCATAGAATTCCTTTGTCCATCTAGGTGTGGTTCATTTCCCACCATTCAACTAATGTGTTTTGTAACAGGAGACAGCGACTCATTGTTCCCGCACAGGAGCAACAAAGTGTTAATTTAAGAATTCAAGGAGGCACCGCTGTCACACCACATTACAGCACAAGAAAATAATCTTGATGATCGCCATAACAACATATTTTGAAGATGTCAAGTACTGATTGAGATTGAAATTTTTCACAGTGACCTCACCTCGCCCTGCTGTCCCCAGGCTTGAGAGGAGAGTTATGCAATAATGTATGCATTGTGCATTAGGCATAGCCTGACAAGGCCAGCACACAGTTTGGCAATTGCTTCAGTCATTAAGCTGTGAGGGGAAAAGTGACGTTCTAAGACCTACTCATCACAGTAAACAGCGACAGACAGAATACATTAAGTTATTTAGTGGTACTAAAATGATTAAGAAAATAAGAAATGATTGAATGAAAAGATGATGATCGGATGAAAAACACGTATGATATTATTTGGCTACAGTTTAGTGCTGAAACTAATAGCTGAATAATCAATCATTGGACTGACAGAGAATTAACAGCCAACAAATTTCATGATTGATTAATTATTGAAGTTATTATAAAGAAAAAATTGCAAACATTTTCTAACTTCAGGCTCTCAAATCTGAGAATTTGCAGCTTTTCTGTTTTTAACTCATTGCAAACTAAATATCTTTGGGTTCTAAACTGCTGCTGTGACAAAATAAGCAATTTAAAGAAGTCTTCTTGGTCTCTGTTAGTTAAAATAAGGAGTTGATATACATAGCCAGAGGTGCAAGTCATACAAACACAGAAAATTGTCAAATTAAAAGAATAACTCTACAGGAAATGAACAAAGAAGGCCTGGGTAAGTGGTTTTAAAATTTTGACTATTTCTGAACTAAATTGCCTGATGTCACATTTCCCTTGTTTTTATCAAAGACTTGAGGAAGATGAGTATTTGTTTTGTATGAGTTTTGTATTTACTGTATTAAAATGCAGGGATTGTGATGTTTGTTGTGAATAAAGGTCACCAAAAGTTGACCGGACCTGGACCTTAGGACTCTCAACAAGAGAGGAAACCTATCATGCCACACCTGTATGCCATAGCGTGTTGGATGGACTCTGTTGTATTGTTTTCTGCAGTTGCCCAACACCCTAGAGGCTGTAAAAGACTGTTAAAAATGGCAGTAAATACCTTTTTCACTGGAAAGCCAGCGTGCTGCCAAATCCTCTGATTTTACCATAAACAAAAACACTTCCTGTGTATAACACCAGTTTCCCTCAATTGTACTTATCCTGTTGATGAGAAGTAGAAAGTCTCTGGAGGAAAATTAATGCTGTCCTGTTGCTTTGTTTTATTTTATTGTGTGCGTGTGGAATAAACAAACAAATACAACAACGCACGTCATCAAACAAATAATCAAAAGTGGTTTTCCTTTACTGTTATCCTGGATGAGATAAATACAAATAAAATGCTCATCAAATGATCATCTAAATTATTGCAATCAGTGTAAGTTTGGATTTGTTTATGGATCAAATTGGGATTTGTTTTCAAATTTTATCAATTCACTACTTTACACTGATCACATCAGGCATATCAGAACACACAATGCCTTGAGGTTTGCATGTATCAACTGCAGAGCAGATACGGTTTCCCACATCCTAATATTTACTCTCAGATTTTTTTTTTTTTTTTTCCAAAGGGGCTGAGCCTTCCCGAGTCAGGCCATCTTCGTGCAACCATTTAGAGAGCTGTTTGTAGACAATGACCATTTATACAGGTGTCGTATTTCAATATTTATATGTCAGGATGCATGAGAAGGAAATCCTGAAGAGGAAAGAAAGGTGTGGTAGGTAAAACTCAGAGTACACAAAGTTGCAGGCGTTTCCTCACTGCAATCAAGCAGCGATGAGACCACAGCAAAAAATAAGTCTTTATCAGCTAATCTAGAGCTTCTTGTGAGAACAAAGGCTCAATTAAAAAGCTGCATCTAAAAATGTAAACTCTTCAGGAGCTAAAAGATGGTCTTGTTTAGGGCTTGACCACCACATGTTTGAGCTTATTCGGGCAGGGATAAAACACTTTTCTTGGCGTATAGGGATGGCAGAATTTCCCCTTTCCTCAGAAGGGCAGGTGGTGCTTTTAATGTGACTTAAAATTTGAATTACAGTTACATATCTTCCCATGACAACAGGGCAGTAAAATGGCAACAACATGACCAAACTGGCCAGACACAAACTGAAAGGTTCAAATGTCAACAGATACAGTAAATCTCAATATGGGTGCTAGTTTAGACGCATGCTGAAGGTTGAAAAACAGCAAATTCAGGTTATCAGCAGATCAGAAAGGAGAAGGAAACGACCAAGCTGACACTTGGCCTTTGCGGGTCACTGTATGTCATCCAGTCTGACTGAGGTATGTGGGAGAAAGCTGTTAAAATGCTTTGTTGGGAGGAACAGAGTCACATGAGTGACACTCCATCTGCAATCTAAAGTTGGAAATTCCTCAGAGAAATGGCGCCACACTGACGTAACATGGTCATGGCTACATTATCCACTCATAGATCTATGTTGCTGCTTCCGCATCGTGTCGTTGCCTCAGAGCGGTCCTGTGACAGCACGAGGAATCTATAGGCGAGAGGAAAAGGGTGTGGACGATCGGAGTGATGAACAAATCCATTCAGTCTACATAAGCTCCAGCATAGATCTTACTGGAGGCTGTGGTTGGCAGCATCGAAACTTCACAACAGTTCTTTTAAATGCTGTGTTTTAATTGTTGCTTTGTGACCATGACCACAAAAAATGAAGAATTAAAACCATACAGTCATCTGCCCTTTCCATCAGCTGATGGTTTTATCTTCCAAAGCATAAAAACATGGCTCTTATTATAAGATATTGGAAAATATATTTGCTTTCAACACTTTCTTTAATAGAAATTCAACAGGTGCTACTACTTCATACATGTTTAATTTATAGTGACATAACTTTATTTGTATATATTGTGTAATGACAAGTTGAGAAAAACTATAGAAAATGCTGGTGTGGGGCTTTCACACAATATCTAATCTATACTGTAGTATGTCTGCATTATTAATATTTTCAGTGATTTACAATGGCATAGATAAAAACGCAGAGGTAACTTTAAATTTAAATAGACTGCATTAGTTTTATCTCTTATATTTTTCTACTGTATTTGTGTGGATAAATAGAGAAGCAATATTTTTAACAACCTTCAGCTGCTCTGTAACAATATTTTAACAATATTTTTGTTTTCACAGTTAGAGGTCCTAGAGGGTTTATATTAAAAAAGACATAATGATGAGTCAGACTTACAGAGGACAGTTTAAAAGGTCCCAAATGAAGACGAAAACAAATGCATACAAAGCAAAAAGCCAAAAAAAAAAAAAAAAAGAGGGTTAACTACTCCATCAACAACAGGTTCTTGTCAAAGGCTAATTATGCAAAATTTAACACTGAGCATAGACTGAACTGAAGGTGTCTATGATGGTTGCAAATCTCAAATGTGTATTCAAATGTCACTGCTTTATGGCTGCATTCAAGCTGCGGCTGTGTTGCTGTCAAACAAACTCAAACAGCGCATTAGACAGTTCACTGACTGCATTGAAACTGTTTACTAAGTTAGTTTGTTGCTATAAATAGGGATCACCAGTGTTGAAAGAGGGGAAACAGTAGTCTCTCTGTCCCAGCAGTGTTTTCCCTGTTGTTTGAACAGCTAGGAGAGTTCGGGGACCTGAACTCAGGGTAATTAGCTAATTCATCAAGCTCCAAAGGGAACGACATGTGATTAAAGCCAGTCAACAAGAATCACTTTTCTATGTCACAGAGGTTGTCATGAATTAAACTGTGAATTTAAATTGAATTATAACTGTAAACTTCGGGAACTTCTGATTAAGTCAGAAGTAAACACTAGTTCTGCTAAACAGTGCACAGTAGGAAATTCAGCTGCAAAAGCAGACACAGATAATTTCAAAAACATCTAATTATTAGATTAAGTAGGTGGTTCAGGATGGCATAAAGTGATATGACAAATTATCTAACAAGGAGAGCCCTCTAGTGCTCAAATACTTGCACTATAACCTCCACACTGGGATTTCTACCCACCTTTACTCATCCTTATTTTTTATTATTTTAATTATTATTATTAGATTATTTTGGGGGATATTTTATGCCTTTATTTTATAGCCAGTTAGTGCTACTGGCTTGTACACTTATAAGAAAAAGAGCTAACAGTTCCTAGTATTATGGGTCAGTGCTCTTGTATATCATAATATCTGTCACTCAAACAACACAACAGCTGTAACCATAGTTAAACACTCTATAACTGGAGCTATAGGTAATCAGATATGAACACTTAACACAGTTTGTTGAGTATGGGTGTAATATACTTCATACAAAGTCCACGCATATCCAGCACTATATGCAAGATATAACATTAATGTAAAACGAAACATCTATTTTTGGTTAAAGGTACATTACCAGTAAACCCCTATCTTACTCTAATGACATGATCAGGTAAAATGGGACAGCTGGTAAATTAAAATAGGATAGTCACCGTTGCCTCAACAACTGTATTTCATGTTTTATTTGTTTTTTTTTAATGGTTTTATCTATTTATTAGTTTTGTTGTTGTTTCATTATTTCATTTGGATCATTAATGTATCCAAAAATATTAAAAACTGCAAGCAGTTGTTAAATAAATGTAGTGAAGTAAAAGGTAGGCTACAGTATATCCCTCTGGAATGTGACAGAGTAGAAGGCTAGCAGAAAACGGAAATACCCGAGTAAAGTACATGTGCCTCCAAATTTTACTAGGTACAGTACTCAAGTACAGTACTTGAGTAAAATGTATGTAAATGTATGTAGGCCTATTTACTTTTCACCACCGTTATTGTAAAGATTTAGTTTTGCGCTCAATTTAATGTGAAACGCCCGTTTAACGTCCCCTCATTTCTCACAAAGTAGCGGTCATCCGTTATTCCGACGCTGTTGCCATGGTTACCAAGCAACAAACTACGCGGGGCCGTGTCGGGAGGCGGATTTTTGAATCGAAAGAGGGACAGTTTGTTTTTTGTAACTTTTTACAAAACTGACCAAATTCATAAATCAGACTGATAAGGAACCATGGAGGCAAAAAACACGCGGCCCACTTTCCCCTGGTAAGTTACATGGAGCGTCTGTCTTTGAGTTTATTATTAACAGCCGTCTGTGTCTTTATCCTGACCAAAGAAATGATTAAGAGCTGGTTTCTATGTCTTTGCTTATTTGTTATGAGTCTAGACCAGACGTATTTAAATTAACTAAAACTAGAAACACTACAAAGTAAAAAAAACAAACAAACAAAAAAAAACAACTTAATTTCGAGTAGTGTTGTTTACTCCACCACATTTATCTGACAGATATCCTGATGTTTTTCACTCGAGCGTTTACAGTATGTATAAATGAAAATGTAATGGATTATTATTTTCAGCTTGTACAGCTACCCAGAGAGATTGAGAAATATGAGGGGTTAATTCAGAGGAGGGGAAGGAGGAAAGGGGGGAGGCAGGAAATAGTCAAGAGAGACATGTTACCGTATATCATTGTAGGCATGACTGCTATTTAAAATGGTTCTTGAACTGCTTCATTTAGACCAACAGTATGTGTATGGCCTTGTCAACAGGCAGCAGGCTGACGTGTTGAGAAGAGGGGATGAAACTGGACCTTCTCTAGTTTGGCTAAAGATTTAAATACCTCAGAGATGAGAGCCAAATGCTCCTTTGTCCCGTCTGTTGCTGAGCAAGAAAGACTAGAATAACAGAAGTACATTGTTTGCCTTTTGAACTCCTCAAACAATACAACAAAACAAAAATAAATATGTTATTCTAATAGGAAATTTTTAACAGAACCAAATGCTGTCATTTATATAAATAAGTGCTTAATCTGGTGATTATAATTTGGATTGATGGTTTAGTCTGTGAAACCTCAAAAAGATTCTTTCACTTTTCCCCCAACAGCTGCCAAATTCCCCCAAGTCTTTTGATCTCACCAGAAGTTTACGATAAAGTCCGCAGGGTTTGTCCAAAAAACACTGAACCAGCAGCAGGTCCAACAGATTTTAAAAACAACTTAACAAAACTTAGAAATGGTTTGTGGCCAATACAGTGGATCTACAACTAATATTGCTCCTGTGAAGCATATAAAGTTAAACTAATAGCAGAAAGCACAGCTTTCTATTGTAGATTGAAACTGAATCTGGTTGAAACAAGTCGACTTAAGTTTCTCTTAGGGAGAAACTGACATTTGACCTCACTTCAAACTGCAAATATTAGTATGAACTACAGTTGGCTTCTCTTACCAAAACTGTACAAGTTAGAAAGGTGGATGGTGGTGTTCACGTAGGAAAATGTCTTTAAAGGATCATAAAGTCCAAAAACACAGAGAGCATCATGCCACAGCGCTATCCAACTAGCGATGCCAACACAGTACAGATCCAATTATTAAACGAGACACAAGAGAAGAGACAGCACATCACAGTTGCCTGAATTCTTATCAGGCCTCAATAGTGACTATGAATCGTCTTATCATCTCCTCTTCAGCAGAGACATGACGCAGTGCCTGATCTTTACCAAGTATGAGCCGAGTGCCCAATTGGCAAAACATAAAAGCAGATAGAAAAAGATAACTCAGAGAGCAATGTGCGTGTGGTTAAAACCAAGATGCATTTCCTGTTCAATTTTTTTTTTAAGCATTTTTTTTAAGTACACTAAAGGTCTGGTCTCACTAAAACTGAAACTGAAATAACTGTCATTTTTCCACTTCAACATTTTAAAATCTTTTGAGTTGTAGAGGGGGGAGACACAGTCTTTTTTGCAACCAGATATACCTGAACACCAGCTGCAAAATATTTGAAAAATGTTTGCAAAATTTCATTGTTTAAAATTATTTTTCTAAGACATTAAGTCACCAGTTTTTTCCATTAGTGTGTCAGTTCATGCACACATTGAAGAAATAACTGTTTTTAGTTCCTCTGTTTTCAGGTTTTACATTACATTTGTATTTTATGTTAAACTCTATGTATTGTGGAGGAGGCTTTGAGACTGATGGAAACACATTATTGTAAGAGAGACTGCAGCTGTGGTGCTCAGCAGCAACCACACTGACGTTTATTACACCGTCTGCTATAGGCTGGTATAGTATTCCTAGGGTGAGGCTATATTTATATAGAATACAGTGTCACTGCAGTCCTTGTTTATCATTATCCTTTACCTGTATGGTATCCATATTGTTTCCACAAGTGCTTTATAAGACTAGTAAAGCTCTTATTTTTTGTAAATCCTCAGGTACAAGGAGAGGCTGCAGACCAAGTATCTTAAAGCCTCAACAAACAAGATTTCCTCGGTCAGCAGTTGTTGGCATTTTGTAAATGTGAACCTTGATGACTGCTCGTCAGTCTTATGTGGGGCCCAGTGCGGCGTCTCGCCGGTTATTTTCCACAGCACTCCAAACCACAGCTCCACTCAAAAGCCTAAAAAGAAGAGCATCCCTAAAGAGCATGCTTTGCTTCTCAAAGCAGATGATCCAAAAGCAGATGCGCAGAGAATATGTGGCTGCCGTGGAGGAGAAACTCAAACGGCATCCTTTAGCTATGTACCCGCACTATAAGGATCACATGACCCCAGAGGTAAGTGGAGATGACAGCAGTCAAGCTAGTGCCATCTGACAGAACGATGAGGCCTGTATTAAAAGATGAGAGTAGACAGATGAGTGAATGAAGCCTGAATATGTTTATCCTTTGTTAAAACATATTTACATGACCTCATTTTTTTTTATCTCCAGTTATTTGATAAGGTGGTATCCGTTTTGGACCCAGACTTGTGCATAAACAGTGCCTCTTCACTTACCTACGCCTACAGCAGACCATGCAGGGGAGGAAGGAGAGGAAGACTACACAGAGCCAAGTAAGGGAGATGTGAACAGAGCAAAACAAGGAATGTCTGCCAATACAATGCAAGTATACTGGAAATTCGATTGGTAGTATTAATATAATCTAAATTACTTTAATCCATCATCCCGTTAGAAATTAATGTATGATTCTGTCTGTAATAAGACTTCTACATCATTTTACAGCAACCCAGATGTCCAAAATCCAAGTCCCAGAAACCCTTATATACTACAAATGAATGGAAATGGTATCAAGAAATGCCTGAAAGTCAAAGCAAATCAACTGAGCAACCGTGAGGACACGAAAACAGCCGCCAAACTTTTCAGCAGATGGTTTGTTTCTCCAGTAAGAGCCACTTTGAAACACTAAAGATAATATAAATGCTACTGTTTGTCCAGACTTAAGACAAGAATGTCAATGTTAAAATGATGATACATGAAACTTATACTTGATTCTTGCAGAATGAAGAGCTCAGTGTTACTGAATCTGCCATACGGGGGACATTTTCACAGTGATCTTCAACACTACTCGTCACCAACTTTTCACATTTAAGTGAAGGACATCAACAGTTTCTCAGTTCAAGGATAAAGTTTTGTCACAGCCACAATTAGGGAGGATATTTAAAACTCCTTTGAGCCAAATATAGTACAAAAAGAGTTAAGTTTCCAAAATATTAAGCCCACTAATAGTTGTAAAATATCACTTTTGGTGGTTGCTGACGAGAAAAATCCAACAACATGTACAGTAAGGAGCCTGGAAATTGAAGAACTGAAGTAAACCACAAAAAATTATCCCTTTAGTGTGTCTTTAGTGTCTTTACTTCTGGGTCAATGACAGATGAGGAGGTAGAAGATGAGGAGGTAGAAGAGATGTACAGTTTGTAACCTAAGCTGTCAGGAGTTGTGTGTTGACACACATTTAACAAATGTGTGTTAGCAAAGGGGGCAGAGGTTTTACTGTGAGCCTGAAATTAATCTGAATAACCAATATAGATGCTGTGTTAGTGTCAATTATTGCTCCCTGTTTATTCTATTTGCATCATCAGGGATTTCTGCAGTATTCTCCAAATTAAATTGAAGACATTTAAAGACCTGCAGATACACACTGTAATGTAATACCCTTTTCATATTCATATGGACAACAAGATTAGCACTTATTATGAGTTGATGCATTTCCTAGCTACTGTAGCTAGCAGTAGTGACAGTGTTTGCTACAGGCCTGACAGTGTTCCAAATAAAAGGATGTGTATGTACTGTCACCCAAAGGCATGCAATCAGATACAAAAGGAAAAAAAAAACACATTCAACACTTGTGTAAATAAAGAGACTTAAGGCTTATTAAGACTTTTTAAGATCTAAAGTTTTCTGTTTAAGGGAACTAAATTCAAAGCTTTTTAAGACATTTCAGCATCTGCAGACACCCTCATCATGCTGGTCGTGCTGTCAGAATCAGCTTTACTAACCAAGTATAATTACGCATACAGGAAACTTGACTCTGGTTTCTAGTGGCTCTCAGTTCCAAGAACATTGTGTAGGAGGAAGTTTGTACATCCAAATATGCAAGTTTACAAAACCGAGACTATACAGAATATGGATTTTTTAAAATTTGACTTCATTTCCTGGCTTGAAATAACTAATCAAACGCTTCATTTTTTAATAAAATGATTTATTTAAACAATAAATTATGAAAATTCACTTAATTGGAGAGTTTTAAACCCTTATTTTGACATCTAACTTCATCTGGTGAGCCTCTGTAAGACAAAAATGTGAAATCTGGGGTGTGAGATTACAGAGATTACGATCAGTCAAAAACATTTAGACATTAATCTACAAAGTTACCAAGTTTAACAGGAAACTTCCATTGCCGCAATGGATTTCAGTTGCCTCATTACATCCTCCTGATACCTCAGACTTGTAATGACATTTGTTGCAGTGCTGCAGCTGATGAAATAATTGATCTGACATAATGTCTCTCTGTTTTATCATCTGTTATCGATCAGGTGTCAGTATTTGGCACCTCTATAGTTCTTAGTTTTTTTCCTCCACAGAGTAATATCACTGTTTACATGAATAATCCTGAAATGTGCTCAAACACAATCTATCACACTGTGTGTATGCATAATTATCAACAACTTACTAAAATGAGGAGCCAGCCTCAGGTCTGTTGTGTCCTGTCACTATTAGCTGTTTGGGTCGGAGGTCAGCAGACAGTGGACAGGTGACCTGCGGCCCAGTGAGAGGAGCTGAGGGGAGGATGTGTATTTCACTCCGGTGGCTGGACTCGATATATCATGGCCTGGATAAGTAATAACCTCTACGTTAGAGAATTAAAAACTGGTATTGGCAAAATAAATCCATAGTTTGTTGTATTTACTGGCTCTGCCTTATGTCTATTATTAATTAATCTGCTAATAACTTCCTCAACTACTTGTTTGGTTTAAAAAAATGTCAATAATGTCCATCACATTTTGATGTCTTTCCCATACAACAATCTACACCTCAATAAAATGTATTTCCAATGACATAAAGCAGAAAGAAAAACAGGAAATCCTCATGGACTGGAAGATAATAACCTGAATCACTGATCAATTATTAAAATAGTTGTCCATGATTTTCCTGCTCAATTAATCAACTAATTGACTAATTGTTGGGGTTCTAATCTTATGTTACATGAGACATGAAAGGAGAAAAAAACTGAAATATATTTGTGAAAAAGACATGAAAACTGACAAACTGGTGATGAAATCTCACCCTCACTGAAGGATTTGTTGTTGATCATTTTCCCATTCAGCACAGCTGTCATCAGGAAATGCGGCTCGCTGTACACGGTGCACAAACAGACATGCATTACATTACATCACATTACAGAGCCTGCAGCACTTTGCAGTGTGTTGCATGTTGCATGAGGGGGTAAAAGGTCACATGGGTAGATGGTTGACCATCTTGTAGCCTTGAGGCGAGTCATGCTCAGAGAATTCAAATAAAAACAACATGATGCCTGAGTTGTTTAGGTTTGGGCACTCTCCCTACCTGCCACAGGTTTTTCTTCTCAGTCTGGAGGCAGCTTTTACTTGGTCTGCTTTGTCAGCACTGCTGTAAGTGGAGGGGAACATTAAAATACAAAGTGAGACATTACACATACATACATAAAATCATATCACATTCCATGAGTCCATTACAGATTAAGGCACAGTTTTTAAACTATATGAAGTCAACATATTGTTTGTTCTTTTTATGGTCTATTACAGTACAAACAGTGAAACATTGTGTGGTCAGTAACCACTCATATATGGATCCTCCCTCCTCCTCCTCCACTCCAGTGACTAGAAGCATCACATGATTTTCAGATGTGACCTGAGCTAGCCTAAGAACAAAGTTAATCCTTGCAGGGTGTGTGGGAACGGAGCCAAACATACAATGTGGTCCTGTGCACTCTCTCTGGTGCGGACCTCCGCCTGTGGAAGCTGCTGCCGGCGGTGCTGTTATCGGTGTGTGGTCTGTAGTTCTCCGAAATTGCTCCTCGCAGCTCTTTGACAAGAGACCTGAGCTGCCGGGCGGGGCTCTCCTGCTGCCCCTTTTGTTGAGCGGCCAAAGAAGGACAGAGGAGAGAAAGGCAATGTCAGTGCAATGCTAGCGGTGATGACAATATTATAAATAGTCAGTCTGATTAGTATGCATCTGACCAGAGGAACAGGGAATGCAGGACAATCTCACAAGATCTTTAATCACGCTTAAGTCAGCTAGCACAAATAAAATAGCAGCATGACGCTATAAGACAAAACAAACTAAAGAGTATTTCACTACTGTGTTGAAATGATTTACACTCTGGTTTCTGTCCTCACCACAGGAATGTAATGCTGTGTGTGTGTCTGTGTGTGTGTGTGTGTGTGCGTGTGTGTTTGATTTAACGGCAGAGAGCAGATGTGCTGAGCTGGTGTCTGAGCAGCCAAACAAACAATGATTCACACATGCGCTTGACGGGCTGGAACCGTAGGAGATAACCAAGGTATAGGGAGTTTCTGACTATACCTTGAGGTGTAGTGTAGGAGTGTAGGAGACGTGCTGGGTGGAGGGTGGAGCAGTGACTGCTGCTGATGGGGTCGGGGAGTCCAGGTCCAGTGTAGGTGCATTCAGAGCTGTGTGTAGACTTTGACCTTGGAGCTCCTACAGAGAAGATAAGACTGGTTAAGGGGTGTTCAGTGTCCTTTAAAAAAAAGTGTCACACAAGTCTTACTAGATTACAACATGACTATCAAACAGATGACAGCTTATCTTAAAGCACCTGTATTAAATATGGTATATTTTTTTTTTACATACGTATGTATGCTACGTACAGGGTGGAAAAGCTCTATTTCTTGAGACAAAAAGACTGTATGTTATCAGCTCTACCTTCAGGTCAAGGGCATGTTGGAGTTTCAGACGATAAAACTCCTGCTCCTGCAGCTGGATGAAATCTTGACAGTCCGCAAAGCTCTCTGACATCTTTGGGAAGATACAAAAGTATATATGTGGAACAATAACATAGTGATGGAAACAAACCGAGACAGGACTGATAAGGTTCTTTTTTTTCTTTTAAACCTGAATATATAAACTCAGATTTTTGTTTTGTTCCAGAGGGAGATAATAGCTGTCAAGGGAAAGTGACCCCAACTCTCATGAAGTGAAATGATAGAAAAAGTCAATGAAAAAGTCACTGACATTTGTCAGTATTTCTGTTGTTGCTGATCAACAGATTACTCAGCCGGCAGAGAGATGGAAAATGAAACACATCAACCAGGGACATTGTGGTTCATATGGCACTTGAACCTTGGGGCCATTGGGGAACCATGACCATATACTTTTAAAATAAGAATGTATTTTAGTACAAATTACTATTATTTATTGTTGAAAACCTTTTGTAAAAAAAGACATGTACTATTTTGACCTGAAACTTGGTGTATGTCCCAGCCTCTCACCATCTTATTCAGCCTTCTCTAAAAGCTATATGGTTTAAAATAAAAGTGTAAATGAGCTCCACCTTGTGAAGGATGGCTTCCAGCTGGCCAATCCGGTCCCTCAATTGTTGGTCTTTGGAGCGAAGGGCCTCCAGCTCATTAGCAAGTTGTTTCTTCTCCTCCCTGACGAAGGTGAGCTCCTGGAGCTGATGCTGGTTCTCCTGGCTCTGGTATCTCTTCTCCTGGACAATGAGAATGAAAAAATTGAGCAAATGTTTTTAAAAATGTCAGTTAAATATGTACATTTATTGTTTTCTGGAAATTAGCAAAAATGTCTCGGTAGAACAATTCTTAAAAATCTAACTGAAAATATTTGATTCATAATAACTTCTCTGCTCAGAAAACACCACAACAGTTCTTCACCTGGTGCAGCTTCTCCACAGTCTCCTCCAGATGTTGGATTTTGCCCTGCAGAGAGTCGACTTGCTCTCTCCTGGCAGTGATCTCCTTCTGCATGTTCATGGCTACTTGGAGGCCTGAGGTGTAGACAATCCACAAGACATAGCGACAGAGAGAGGGCAGGTAGAGCAACACGCACATAAGACATCAAGAACATAAATCACAGAGCTTTAGTCTTGGACAGGCTTTGTACATGTCAGATTATATCTCTCAGAATATATAGTAATTGCAATCTCACTGAACTTTACTAATAATCTTGTGTAAAAGAGTTGTCAGCACTCCTAGATTTCATTACGATCCAAAATAAATCACTGTAATCTGTCCACTTAATCACAGACTGGATGCAAATCAGAGGAATTTTCTTGACATTTCTTTGTACATGAGGTCTTTTAATTAAGTCTGAATTTAAATGATGATGTGGATCTAACCGTGTCCATCGGCTCCTTCCAGGGTCGTCAGGGTGCTCCTGGCCTGGTCCAGCTCGTCATGGGCGTTCCTCAGCTGACTCTGGAGCCTCAGCACCACACCCTCCCGCTCTTCATTCTTACAGCTGTGGAGCCGCTGCAGCTCCTTATGCTCCTCTGAAATCATGCCCACATAAACACATGCATTATTTCCACTGGGACGCACACTTTAACACATAAGCAAACATGCACAACAATGGAAGGGCTTGGTTGACAATATAAACATACCAAACATGGCTCTTTGTTTTTTTAACACAGCAGGACAAGAAGATCATTTGATTTGGCAAAAAACCGTGAGAGCTGAACTCTTTCAAGAAACAGCACTGTAGGGAGCAATAATTCCTAGAAAATTCCTAGAGGCCTGGTTACACTAATCTGCTGTTCAGAGGCTACATAAGTCCTAAAGACAATGGTGGTTGCTTGACTTCATACAATAAAAGTCGAAGTCAATATGTAATGCTATGAATACTAATACTACCAAAGAATATTGTGACCTTAACAAGCAGAAAATTAATAAATGTACTCTCTTTATATCGTGGTTTGAAACCAACATAGTTTAAAGGTGAAGGTGCTATGTGTAGGTTTTTGCTATCGCTGTGGTATTACAAGATGGAACGGGCAGGTTAGCATGCTAATTTCAATAGAAGAAAAGAAGTGATAGAACTAGACGTAAAGCGAGAGTTAACATCAGTGTCACTTTCCACCACTGGAGACAAATCTTGACAAGTAAAGCGACCTGTTGTCTTGTAAGCACAATGATGACTGAAGCTCTGTGCTAATGAAACTAATGCTAACGCTGGCTATGTAGCGACAGGAAAAACATACACAAAACACCTTTAACTGACATGAACAGGTGCATAAATATATACAAATACATACCAGAACGTATGGTTTGTTGGTAATTTATGTGTGTGAATAATTCCATGAGGTCATGCTAATGATCAGGCCTGAATATAAAACCATTTATTCATTAGTACCATGAGGAAAATACGGTTCAGTTTGTTTTCCTAACCAGAGTTTGAGCTACACGATGGATATTGATCTCCGGTGTGGTGATACACATTAAGTAAAGTTCAACTCACTTCTGAGGGTGACTATCTGCATGCGCTGGATCTCCAGCTGGGCGGTGAGTTGCTGTTTCTCCAGAGTTTCTTCCTGGACACGCTGACTTTGTTCGGCCACAGATGCCTGTAGCTGCCGCCTTTCATGCTCTGCAGTGGCCAGGTCTGACTTCTGCTGGTCTAACTCAGCCTGATCAGCAATTGGTACAAGAGGAAGGAAGAAAAAGATTTATAAACAAAGTGAAGCTAGCAATGGTATATAGCTTATATACTTATAGCTAAGTATGTGGGGTATGGGTGCCACTGGGAAGAAGAGAAAATATCAAGTAAAGGAACTGATGAGGGAAAGTTTTACTTGAAGGATCTACTCTGTCATCATATTTTTGTTCCTGACCCTGAGCTGCTGAATCTCCAGCTTGTGCTGGTTTAGCTGGTTGCTGAGGAGGCTGTTCTCCTGGTGAAGGCTGTCAATGGTACGGCTGTGCTGCACTGTCATCTGGACGCTGTTTTCCATCTGCAACCTCAGAATATCTATCAGCTTCTCTCTGTCATCCAGCTTCAGCCTCATTGCCTCTCCTTCTACTCGCAAGGTCTGACACTGACTCTGAGCTTCTTCCAACCTGGAAAGATGCTGGAAAAATCAGTTTAGTGTAATTTCATTGAGCCTGGATCATGGTTTATATGTAATCTAAATAATATGTTTCTGCATAGCGATGTATGATCTCTTACCTGCTGGGCTTCTTGCTGCCTGAGCTGGAGTTCCTCATCTTTCTGCTGTAGGAGTTCCTGGGATTTCCTCCCCTCCTGGGCCCTCAGATCCAGTAGGGCCTGTAAGCAATTCCTCTCCTCCCCACGTCTGCGAAACTGCTCCCTTGCCTCCTCTAGCTGTTCTCTAAGGGCTTTTACCTCCACCTGGAGCTCACACTGCTGCTGCTCCCTGCCCCTCTGGAAAATAAAGCAGGAGGCATAGTGGGCTGACTGTATTTAAAAGGACAAAAAAATAATCATATTTGACAGTGTGAAGAAATATGATCTTAATGATACCCTATTCTACATGCCCTGTGTTTAAGAAAACGCTGCGCAACTGTGACAGCTGAACAGGTCAATCGCAATATGACACACAAGGTTGGTAATGTCTGTCAAGTCTTATCTGATCACCTGCAAATAACAGTGTGGACAGTCTGTCCTAAAGATCTGATTTGAGAAACCACTCTGATTTGCCTACAGTCTTAACAAAGCCACACGTTTCTCACCTAAAATAAGTCTCAAAATTGTTGCCCCATGATACTGAGAATAAATGTATCACGTACATTATTAGAACAGGCAGCATGGTCTCAGTCAGTAAATCTCTGTCAGCAAAGCCGACCCCGTAATCAGAGCCTCCATCTGAGCTTGGCAATCCTCTTTGAATCTACCCACCGGTGTCTTAAGCCTTTTTACGAGCAGATTACACACCTCCAGCTCTTTACATCACTCCATCATAATTAGGCTACACGGAGCCTAAGTATCATTTGAATTACATCATGTAAAGTGAACCTTATTCCTCAGTGTTCTTTAATGTAAACATGCATTTACGTGAGAATTTCGGATATCATAACAATAGATAAATGTTTCATGGTTTCCTGTGGCACCTTAATTTGGCCGAGCTGGGACTGAAGCTCCTCTGCCAGATGTAAAGATTGCTCTTTCTCTCTTTGGGCGTCCACCAACTCAGACTGAACCTGAAGGAGCTGCTGCTCCAGACAACAGACCTATAATGTCACAAAATGAAATTCACAAACCAAAAGAATTTTTTTTTTTTTTTTAAATCATTAAGTAAGAGGATCAGCATTTTCTTGACAATACAGAAGTTTTACTAATGTTGCTTCACCACATTCATTACATTTATAATCACAGAATTTAACAACAGCACAATCTAGATAAGTTCACATGGTCACTTTTGGTTTATGTTGTGTCTTATTCTTCACGCTACTTTGGTCGTACTGACTACACATTCGAATGAAGTGGATAAACATGGCTAGTTAATATTTACATTTAGCAGCCTCAGTGTCTCATTGCTTACATTACTGCTCATAATATTATTGTAGATTCTTCCTTACCTTATCTTTATGACTGGAAAGGGTTGACTCAAGTTCACTGACCTGACACTGGTGCAGTGATGCCTGTCTCTCTGCAAGTTTCCTAAACACAAAAAGGAGATATATATATATATATATATATATATATATATATATATATATATATATATATATATATATATATATATATTTTTTATTTTTTTTTTTATTTATTTATTTTTTTTTTTACAAACATTCATTAATTCAGAAATTCAACATTCTTTTACGTGAGTAGGCCTTAAACTGGCATAATGCAGATAAAACAGACATGTAATGATTTGGGAAAACTTACTTTAACAGCTCCAACTTGTCACCTAAACTAACACTGTTGTGCTTTGATGAGCTCAGTTTGTCAGTCAACAGTGCCACCTCCTGGCAAAGACTTGCAATAATTTCTTCCATTCTAAAACAGAGCAATGTGAACAGAGCTTAACAACACTGCTGTGGTAGACATACTATACTTTTTCACACTTAAAGCATTTTTAGTGGGTCAAGTGAAAAAAAAGATAAGAAAAGAAAAAAAAAACACCATAATTTTACATGGAGCAGGTAAGCAACTGTAGCTGGTATGTATGGCAACTTTAGTTAACCTACGCTAAGCTCAATGACTATTTTCTAACTGAACTGTTAATTTGGCTGAGTGAACTTGCTGAAAAAAAAAAAAAAAAACTCCTGCACCATTACATCCTTTTTTAACACAATGAACTTAAAGCACTACTTGAGACAGAAGTGACATAAATTATGCTAAAAAATAAAGCATTACCTCAGCATTACATCATTAAAAACAAAATATAAAAATGTCAATAGTAACACCATTTATGATTAGATTAGAATATTCAAACATTAAAACAGGGCTGCAATCATCTTCATTATTGTTTAAATCTGATTATTATTTGCTCAATTAACTGACTAATCATTTAATTTATAAAAACATCAAAAATATTGAAAAATGCTCTTGAGTAATTTACAAGATGACAAGTCAATGTTCAAACTCCTTGTTCAATCTGATCAACAGAAACCAAAAGCTGTTGCTGTCATACATGACAAAGAGTAACATATCCTCACATTTAAGACAAGGAAACCTAAGAATATTTTGCTCATCTGCACCTCTTCATTAAATTACCTTTGTTTTTGCTTGTTTGCTCCACTGCCTTCTTCACTCCCCAGATGTTCCATTGACTTCTGTGAAAGGGATGAAAAAAAAAAAAAAATCAGAAATGGTAGAAGGAAAATGTATGTCTAAAGTTCACTGATCATGATTCATAACTGATGCATAATACTTACCAAAAAAAGTTTCTCCTGTAGCTTGACTGTATCATTGTTAAAATCCTCTGTTAACTTAGCACCTGCTGATGGCTGTCTTGAACTAGTGGCGACGTTAGGACTGGTGATGACGCTGTCTCCACACTGTTTCTCATAAGATAACAGTGAAGAGTATGTTTCCTTCATCATCTGTTCCAGTGTTTCTACTTTCCTGTAAAGTGCCAATGCCTCATCCTCCGTCTCCTGCAGCCTCTGGTCGGCGGCCCTTTTGATGTTTTGGAGCTCTTCCAACATGCACAGCATCTGTTCCATCTGATCAACGTGTTTCCTCGAATCCTTCAATCTAAAAATAAAAAGATCTGTGGGTCAAAAAGATTTAAAACACTTTGTTCACTGAAGTAAAATTTCAGCAGTGTGTTCACCTGAGGTCAGACAGGACGTCCTTCTCCATTTGAACTTTCTGCAGCTTGGTCTGCAGGTTCACAATCGCCTTGTCAAAACTGAATGTCTCTTGTTCACGTTGATCGTGTGTCTGTGTTTGAGAAAATAATGAATTATACAGAGAAAGCATTACCAATTCAGTCATTCAGACAGCATCAAACTAAGATGATTCAAGGCTGAAATAAAAGTATGAACCTTGCTGAGCTGCAAGTCAGACAGCTGTTGAAGACAGTCATCTAATGCATTTTCCAACACCTCCTTCCTAGGAGAACTGCTTTGCTTTTGAGCCATCTCCTGGTTTAAACCATCCACACCACAGACCAGAGGCTGAGTCACTGCCTGATGGTGGATTGGACTAGTGAAATCCCAAGCTGGGTCATCAAGCAAAAGAAGCACAGTAAGTTTAAAATATACACTGATTATGTTGTAAAGTTAAGGGTTGATGAAAAATGTCTTTGTTTATACAGTTATGTAGTCTGGGCTTTTTCTTGTCATTATGTCTTTTTAAAACATTCTAATTCAATCACTGAAATTAAATCACCTAAATAGCTGATATGTACCTTCAGCTTTACATGTACCACTTAACTTAGTTCAGCCATTAATGTGGGTGTTGTGAAGAGTGAAACAAATAAGCCTGTATCTGTCTGGTTGCAGCTACATAAACAACATGTTGGGTGACGCTTCGTGTACTCACAGACATTAAACCTGTGGTTGTGACAGTTTTGTCCAGGTGAGCTATTGATACCATATGTGCAGCAAAATCTCTCCAAGGCTACTCTGGTTGCATTTTCCACCTCTTCTTGAAGTCTTTGGGTTTCCTTGGTTCGCCTGTCAAGCTCCTCACTGTCAAGAAATAAGATAAGGAAAATACAAGAAATGTTACTTGAGCCATCAGTTTATCATTTTTGTGTTTAGGTGTTTTGATGTTGACATTTATTTTTGGGGGTTTGCACTGTGTTTTATTGTTTTGCTTTTAAGATGCTATTATCTATTTAATGTTTATTAATCTAATGCTGGACCATGCTGGAAATAAAAGCTAATTTTTGGGTCAGAGAGAGAAACTGACCACAAAATCTAATCTAGGACTTACCCTGAGCTTGGAGACAAGAAACCTTGGTGTCATCTCTGACTCAGCATAAAACTTAAGGCCTCCTATCAGGTTTGTCACAAAATCTGCTTTCTATCATCTCAACAATATCACTGAAATGCAGCCATTTCCCTTCCTGAGTCACACAGAGAGACTAATATATGCTTTTACATCAAGAGGACAAGATCAGTATTGTGTCTCCTATCAGGTCTGCCCATAAAAAGTTATAAATCAGTTTCAATTGATTTAGAAATTTGCTGTCTGAGTGCTTACCAGGACCAAAAGGAGAGAACACATTGAACCTGTTTTAAAACCTTAACACTGGTTGTCTGTCACTTTCCTTTTAAAACTTGCATTTAAAGCACTTAATGGCCTTGCACCAGCCTGTTTGTCTGACATGCATCCAATTTATGAACCAGGACAACATGTCAGGTCTTCTGTTTTGAGTCTTTCAGTGGTTATACCATGCAACCTTTGGGTGAGGGAGCTTTTTGTTTTTATACCCTGAGCAATTAGAGCAGACTGTCTGAGGAGAGAGATAAGAAGTGCTGATATATTTTAACGCAAATGCGCAAGTCCTTCCTTCTATCTATATTCAGCTCCATCCAGCTCAGCAATTTACAACAAGAGATTGGACTCCCAAACAGTCATCGTTCTGATGCATTTCAACCTCTTATACTGTGTTTTAAGATATTTTATGGCCTCTGTTTAAATTATTATTAAAGTCATGTTTTAAAATGTTCTATGTTGCCATTTATCTGCTCCCTATTATTTTTTTAATTTTTGTTTTATTCATTCATTTTTACATCATTATATTTTTTCATCAGTTTACTGGTGTAATTATTACTCGTTCAGTATTTTGTTTCTTGTGTGCATAGGTCTCAGACTGTTTACATTTGAATTGTCACTAACTATTATTATATTAACTGGTTATCTGATTCAAAATGTTATTCATTTAAGTTGTGTGTTTTATGGAACCAGAAATAAATCAAATTTTAAAAGAATATTTGGCTAAATGCTACTGCAAGAAATGAATAGTTAAGTAAATATAACGTTACCTCAGTTCATCCAGTGTTAAACTGTTGAATCTCAGCTGGAGAGAGGTGTCATGAGCCTCTATAAAGTAAGTTAAACAGATGAGTTGTAGACAGAATATTTTAATTACAGCAACTTGACAGAACACCTGGTCAGAAAGCTAGCTAGCAGGGAAAACAGATGATCTACATAAACATAAGTTAGCTTACCAGTTGTTCCTGCTGCTGGTGGTGTTGGTTTTCCATGCTTCGGTAGAGACTGAAGATGTAAAACGTGAGCGCCATTACTGCTGGAGAGCCCCAAACTCTGGGACTCAGAGGGCTGAAACGCCGATGACATCTGTATTCACTTTCGTAACAAAGCCATCGATATAAACATTTACAAGCGGGGTTTTTTTTATTAAATAGCCGCTCTCTAAAATAATGTCAGCAGCTAGCGACTTGTCGATAAACGTAAAAGTTCCATCACCATGGAAACAGCGTCAAGTAGCTAACTCTTTGCTAGCCTTTCACCGTCAATAATTCGAGTCATCTTGGCTATAATAGCTAGACAACAGTGTCAGTCCGGCTCTCTTAGCCGTGAAACTAAAAGTTTCTCAGTTCAGTAACATTAATTTGATGGAGAGAGTAACGTTAGCGCCGACACTTTGAAATGACCCATCAACATCCGCTTTTTTCCCCCCTCTTAACAATCTATTGTGACGCAACCACGCAAGACAAGGCGTTTCCAGTGGTGCATTATGGTCAGTGTAGTCTACAACCAGGTCAGCGGTTGTTTGTCTGCTCAGGGCGGACCCTCTCTATTCAGCGGGGGATTAAGGGGATCTTGTTATTAACATTTGCCTCCCATCATCACGTTAACAAAATGGAAACATGAAGAACTGAGAGGTGTAATTAGGTTGCAGCGCTGTTATTATCCTGCACGTCGGCGGCTTCTGGGCAATGTAAGACGACGGTTTATTGATTTTCGTTAGCAAGCTAGCTAAGTCAGCTAACATTGACGCTGTTTGTGTTTGTGGAGCCACCAGCCTTTTGGCACTTTGTTATTTCTTCACATTACATGAGCCGAATTAAGTTTAAACAATCTGAATCTATCGATTCAATCACTCCTGAAATGTGTAACAGTGTCCACCCGCTATGATTGATAAGCTGACCTAGTTTCTGTTGTCCAGTAGTCATTTACATTTAGTCTGAAGTAATGTCCACACTAACTTTGATTTTAGTATTGTTGAACTACTTTTGGTTAGGGGATGTTTTTGCGCATTATTTCCTTTAATTTTTGTTTACAAGTTTAATATGTTTTTGGGCGGTGTGGGGGTGTGTTTGTGGGAGTGGGGGTCTTCCAATGACACCTGACACCCAGTAGGTGTGGTTTAGGAGACTATACGTGCTCTTCCCATCGCTCCATAGCGTAGGGGAACAGTTGCGGATTTTGTCTTGGACCACTATGCAGAACCATTAAAAATGCTGTTTTCCAGGATGAGGGATCTTCAAGCCATTGACTGCTTGCTCTTAAAAGAGCTGAAGTCATGCTGTGCGAAAGAGTACAACTTTCTTCCCAGGGAGACTGGCCTGAAGCTGATGGAGTCAGCTTCCACAGAGGTAACCCACTGACCTACTTTTACATTTCTGGACTGTCTGTGCAGGCACATAGCTATGCTGAAAAAATGTAAGCTATTTCCAGTAAGTGATGTGCACTTCATTTGTAATGGTCCTTTTTTCAGAATCACAGTGGAGTGTCTGCAAAATGCAGAGACACCAGAGTGGAGGAACTGTGGGGCCTGACCAGTTTCTTTGGCTACAGCACCCAGACCTTTGTTCAAGCTGTCAATTTGCTTGACAGATTCCTCACCATTATGAAGGTAGGGATTTCAATTTAAACATTCAAGTGTAAATATATTGTTTCAAGTTACAGCATGAATCTGTATATTGCATGTTTAATATCACGTTTCTATCACCAGTGCGACAACAATAACACTGCTTGACCTTGAATCACGAGATGTTGACTCACACTTGTCATTGCTGTGTTATTGTGGTAGGTGCAGCCCAAACACTTGCCCTGTATTGGAGTCTGCTGTCTGCACATTGCAGCAAAAATGGTCGAGGAGGAAAGCAATGTGTCACCCACCCATGAACTCATTCGCATCAGCCAAAGCAAGTTCACCTGTGTCAGACCTCTGTCGTATGGAGAAGATCGTCTCAGAGAAGCTCAGCGTGGAGCCTGAAGTAGTGACAGCCTTAACCTTTCTACGCCTCTACTACTCGGCCTTTACGTCCCCGTCTGCTGGAAGGTAAACACTACATTTTCCTCAGCTTACTATTTGTTGTTACTTTTGATGCATTGCTCCAGTTTGCATAGACTTAGTCAAATAGATTCTGCTTTATGAGGTTTGTACTGGCGGATCACATTAGGATTCCCTCTATATTTTAAGGGAGGAGATCCCAAGCATTGGGAGACTGGAAGCCCAGCTAAAAGCCTGCTTATGCCGGCTTGTTTTCTCTAAAGCAAAAGTAAGAATTGTTCTCAGGCGACAATTTCTCAGCATAGCAGCATTCATTTTGAATCCCGGGACTTATTTAACCTGCTATTTTTCTCCTTCACAGCCATCAGTGCTGGCACTGTCGCTCATTGCTCAGGAGTTTGATGCCCTCCAGTCCATCACCTTGTTGAAGATTGTCCAGCAATTCCAAAGACATCTAAAGGTGAGAGCCCATAATTCACCACATGGCATCATGTTTAAAGACTAGAATAGCAAGTTTCTTATGTAGTTAATATGCTTAAGTTCTGTTTCTTCACTCCAGCAGTGCCAGTATTTCTTTTTTTTTCCCCTTTGTGTTATAAATAGTTGTGTTGAATTTGTACAATGTGGCATGATGCTGTCATTGCCTCAGCATGTGCACGTGTCGTATGTGGAAAAAAACTAATGACTTGTTGATGACAGCATATTTTAAGACTATTTCGGTCGGCAGCGTCTCAGATGTTTCCTGTTTTGCCATCTTCACAGATCAGCGACAGCGAGCTGCTCTACTGGAAGGAACTTGTGGCCAAGTGCATGACCGAGTACCGCTCGGCCGAATGTAACAAACCAGACAACAAAAAGCTGGTTTGGATTGTGTCCAGAAGAACAGCACAGAATCTTCAGGCCAATCACTTCAGTGTCCCCGGTCTGCCAACTATTCCTGAGGGGAGCTGGGATGAGAGTGAAAGGTTAATAATCCAGTTTTTTCATTTTATTAGATCAGCTGTAGCTAGTTAACAGCAATTCAGCAAAGATTAAAATGAAAAGTCTGTCTATTCTCTCGTTACTGTGCCCTCTACATCTGGTGTTTGTATTCAGACAAAGGTTGTTTGTGAGTGAAAATGCTCTGCAGCGCCGAGAGGAATGATCAGCTGATCACCTTTAAATTGAACTTTGATTCATAATTTATCAGTGCTCTAATCTGATCAGCAAAAGACTGGAATAGGAGGAAAACAATTACAGAACCAGCAGCTTCTCTCATTTTGCAAATCTATAGGACAATAGTTCATGATTATATGAGGGATGATTTTGCATTTAACCATTGAGTATTGTGTATGAATGACCTCCTCTTTTCTTGTAGTGAGGACTCCTGTGAGGACATGAGCTGTGGAGAAGAGAGCCCATGTGGCTCGCCAGGAAGTGACGGCGAAGGAGCCTTCTTCCCCTCCACCTTTCTCAAATGCAGAAAATGAGGAGTCTTCATTGTGCAGTAGCACCTGATGTGTGTTTGTCCTCCTGAATTGTAGCTGATTTTAGGTGGTCACCGTGTTTTCAGAGCAAACCTGTGTTTCACTTGTCATAACTTATGTATAATACGTGTGCCAAGTGACAGGTTTCGATCGTTAAGTGCCTGTGTTGATTCAGTTTATTGTTTCTTTAATGTTTAAAAAGAAAACATATCGTAATAATGCAAAATGAAAAATTGCAATATCTTGGCAGCTTGATGGCAATGCATCCGAATGTCTTTTTTCCAACATCTACTCTCTGCGTTTGTTTGTGTCCAAGCTCGACACATTCCAGGAAAAATACTGAAGCACAAGGAAAAACTTAATGGATGTCAGTCATGAGGTACACTCACTGTTGAAGACCAGCTAACACACTAGCACATCCTCAATCTTTTTTTACAACAGTCTTTTATACTCTATGCCATACATATTTACAGTATTCTGCAAATGTATGTTCATTTGCATACATACACTATTCTAATGTGACATATGCGACATTGTAGTGTTAAAATATCAGACTGTTTATGCATGGATACGTTGAAATATGTGATTATGAATGGATGTTCATGTTTACCAAGATAAGCTTACTGTAAAAAAAAAAGTTTAAAAAAATGTACATAACATGTAAAAAAGAAGAAAAAATTTTATGTTTTGTGAATGCGACATAATGTGTGTTGTATTTGGATATCATGTGGAATATGTTGGAAGGGTCAGAAATAATCCCTCCAAATAAAAAATACTTTTTATCTACCTCGTTTTTTTTTCCATTTCATTTTAAATTCTCTACAGTTATTTTAGAAACCTGCGTTCACACTAATGTTAAAACTGATGTCACAAACCAATTACACATATTTACTGAATGAAAATCAACTACATTTATGTAGCTCTTCTAACACATATTACTACAGTACTTTGTCTAACACACACTCACATACAGATGATACAACAATCAGGAGTAATTCAATATCTCACTCAAAGACGCTTTCAACGTGGACTCTGGGAGATCAAACAATCAACCGCTAGCAGACAACACAGTCTGCCTCTCCTGAGCCACAGCCGCCCCTGAAACGACAGAGATGTTGGAATATATCCTTTTTTAATTCATGTATTCATGACAATTATCATCCTCTCAGCGGGGGTCTCTCGCTTCTGCAGAGGACTTCTGAAGCTCTGTTAGAGTGACCATTGGGTTCATGGTCACTTCCCTGACCAAAACCCATCTTGTCTGGCTGCTCAGTTTTGGTTAGACCCTAAGGAGAATCCTAGTGGTCCCAAATTTTTTCCATTTCACAAGTATAAAGGCCACTGTGCTCCCAAAAACACTCAAATCCTCCAGACACATTCTAAGGATACACAGTAGTATATATTGTTGGGCTACCACTGACCCCCACTGTACATATCATTTCATTATTGCCCCAGGAAGGTGAATTAATCAATTAACAGAAGCTTAATTGTCACAGATTTTGAGAATTGATTAACTGTCAAGATCATTTTTCATCAACCAGTTACTAAAGACAAGAACTGTCATAGAACAATACACTTTACAAGGAATGAGCTCAATATAAACTTAAACAATGTGGTGTGAAAACTAGATTTTGACACAGAGTGCCTTGCAGATTTTTGTGTTGCGCCTCTGAGAAGTATAAAATGGCTCAAATAAAGTACAAATACCTGTGTACTTGAATAAATGTAGCTTCCACCACCGCCTAAATGCTCAGATTAAAGATCAGGGGGCACAGGTTAGGGGATTTGACTGTCTCTTCCGCTGATATTTCCTGTTTTAAAGCCTCTCCCATCCCTCTATTTCTATCTCATTCAATTTATTAGTAGACAAGCTTTCCATTATGTTGAGAGCTGCAGGGAGAGAGAAAGAGAGAGAGAGAGGGGGCGGAGGAGGTGGTGGTGTTGATGCTGCTGGTGGACGGGGCTTGTCTTTTAGCTGGCTGCATGTGTTGACACGCATTTCTGCTCCATCTCCTTGATTAAACCGGTGGCAGGCTGGAGGGGAGTCGCAGCGGAGACTGAAGCAGCAGCATCAGCAGCAGAAGCAGCAGCAGCAGCAGCAGTCAGGGGGCTGGGGGCTTGGCTGGGTGGGCAGGCGGAGGAATGAGAGTGGACCGAGCCGCGGCATCTTCACCATGCAGCCGACTGCCACCACCAGCCGTCCATTTTATACGACTATATGAGCCGATGAGCGCCAGTGTGTCTGTTTCTTGCAGACAGGCAGCAGCAGTGTGCAGTCCCGGCGATGACAACATAGGCCAACGCCTCGCCGCAGCTTCATACAGGGAATGAAAACGCTCCCAAGATGGTCCGCATCGCCAAGGCCCTGGGTTTGGTTATTCTGTGCGTCGCCGTGCTCATACTGTCGCTCATCAGCTATGTCTCTCTCCGAAAAGACAGCCTCTTCACCTCCTCCAAGTATTACATGGGAGGCCCGAGGATTATGTTTCACGCAGGATTTCGGTGAGTGATCATTTCCAGCGGAGACTGTAGGCAGGTGATGAGATGCAGATTCAGGGTTTAGTGTAAATATAAACAGAGGAGTGTGGCCTAGTTCGCGCGATTCAACCTGGATGTGATATATAAGCTTAACACATCACTACTTTCCTTCAGTTTGGAGTCATATGCTTCCTGTCAATCAAACACTGAGCTGTCCAAGGTGCTGCTGTTGAAGCCCTGGAGCTCCATGACCTGAACATAAGATGTACTTATATAAAATGTATTTTTACAGTGAGAACTTACAGTATCTGTAAGACAGCGGTGGAAACTAATTACATTTACTCAAGTACTGTACTCAAGTGCAGGTTGTGCTTGAGTATTTCCATTTTATTCCACTTTATACTTCAAGGGGACACAGTGTACTTTTACCTTACTCCAATTATCTGACAGCTATACTAATTAAGATTTAGGAAATATTATGCTTTGTTATAAATGAAACTACCCAACAGTATGTTTAATTTGAATTTATCTTTCAAGTGGGGAGTCAATGTTTTAGCTGGATGAGGTTAGTTATAACAAAGTATGACATTTTGTTTTCAATCACATTGTTGTTTTCAGGTCTCAGTTTGCAATGAATTTTCTGGACCCGTCCTTTATCCCCTTGACCAACGCCCTGAACGAAGAGCTTCAAGGAAAACCGTCCAAATGGAAGTTCAACAAGACGGCATTTTACCAGCAGAGGTAAGAGATTTTAATGTCATCCTGGAGGATGTAGAGCACAGGCTGGGGTTTGCTCAGTCAGAGCAGAACTAAAGCAGAGTGGCCAGTCCCTGTGGTTAAAGGGAGTATTTTTAAGACATAAGAGGGAAAACCATTCTCCTCTTGGATACTGTTGCAGCGTGACTGGAAGGAAGTTGGGTTTTATAGTATTTTAAAAAGCCTCATCATGCATCATCACACCAGTTAAACTTGAAAGACAGGAGAAACATTGTTACAGATTATTATGAAGCCATGAAAGATAGTCAAACAGATTATTAAATGGACTAAATACAATAAATACATTAGCACTGCAATGATTAGTCAGTTGGAAGACTAATCAAATGATTGTTTCCTACACAAAAATGAAAAACATCTGCAGGCTCCAGCTTCTCACATGTGAGGATTAGGTTTGTTTTCTTTTTTGTTATATATGGTATTTAAAATGTTTCATGAGAAAATAGGTATTTATCTGTTGTATTCAGCTGTTGGTTAGATGTTATATATGCAGTTGGACAGGTCAGTAATTAAGGCTGCAGCTAACAATATTTTCTACCAGGCATTTTATCGATAAATCAACAAATCATTTGAGCCACAAAACATCAAAAAGTAGTAAAAGAACACCCATCATAATTTCCCAGAGCTCAAGATGACGTCTTCAAATTCCTTTTCTTGTCAGATCAACAATACAAAACTCCCAAATATTCTATTTACTATGATTTGAAACAGAAAAACAGCAAAACCTCACATTTGATAAGTTGGAACTATTATCTACGTGACATTTTTGCTTGAAACTTAAACGTTTACCTTGCTTAGATGGTGAATTACCAACAGAAATAAGACATAAAATGGACTCATAAATACAAAGCAGCATCTCCCACCACTGCCTGTAACACTGTTAAAGTGTTTCTCTGTTTTTCAGGAAAGATATCTTCAGCTACATCGACATTCCCAACAACTTCTCCCTGACAAAGAACAGTGTGCGTGTCGGCCAGCTGATGCACTTTGACTACTCCAGCCACAAGTATGTCTTCTCCATCAGCAACAACTTCAAATCCCTGCTCCCAGACACCTCTCCTATCCTCAACAAGCACTACAGTATGTGTGCTGTGGTGGGAAACAGCGGTATCTTGACGGGCAGCCACTGCGGCCCAGAGATTGACCAGGCCGACTTCGTCTTCCGCTGCAACTTCGCCCCGACGGAGGTCTACTCCAAGGACGTGGGCAGGAAGACCAACCTGACCACCTTTAACCCCAGCATCCTGGAGAGGTACTACAACAACCTGCTGACCATTCAAGACAGGAATAATTTCTTTCTCAACCTGAAGAAGCTGGAGGGAGCCATCCTGTGGATCCCTGCCTTCTTCCTCCATACCTCAGCCACAGTGACCAGGACCTTGGTGGACTTCTTTGTGGAGCACAAGGGCCAACTGAAGGTCGAACTGGCCTGGCCAGGAAACATCATGCACGATGTCAACAAGTAAGAGTATTGATCTGATTGATCATTTCTGCAAAATTGAAGTGGCATAGATTCTAAATGGAAAGTATTATCACGGCTGTAGCTATTATTCAGGACGCTGTCGCTGGCAGATTTCAGGGAATCTGAGTGCTTTAGCACCTCAGGGGGAGTTTACATTAAACAAGAACTGGGTGTCAGAATTGGTCCTCAATGCTCAAAGCTTTGCTTAGATAGTACACTAGATCTAGATGCTAACACCTTCAGTCATTTTCTTATGACTGAAGCTTTTGGCTAGGAGAAGATGTCGCCAGGTGGCGTCCAATTTTCCTCAGATGTTTCGCTCCTGAACCACAGTGTCCTCCAGCTGGAGGCTGAGCTGTGATCGCTAGTCACTGCCCATCTTCTCCCAACTTCCAGCTCAACTCATCCGCCTGCTCCGCTGCAAACAAGAGGCTCTTTCCGCTGCTGTCTTCCTCTCCCTTCCTGTTATTTCCAGAGCTGTAAGCATCTTCCACACTGACTACGCCTCGAAACCCTTGCAGCCTCTACTTGAAATACCTTTGCCTGCCAACCTTTGTCCTTTGTACTTGGTGGCCTTCCTCTCTCAGGCCTCTTCCCATCCGTCTTCCAATGGGACCTTCACATAAGTCAAAATGATCCTTTTAGCCTCCTCAAACCACATGACTCTGGGATGTTTGTATGACCAGGGGAAAGTGTAGTTTTCCTCCCAGGTCCACCCTTGTCTTCTACAGTCGCACTAGCCGCAGGAGGCTCTTCTTGGTCCTCTCCCCTTCCCTGATGAACTGGTTGGATGGGGCTGGTCTCATGTCACTTTTTCGTCTCTCCTGCTCCAACATGTCAGTCAGTGCTCTGAGGACCCTGTCATGACACCATCTGTAGCTCTCATGTTTGCGTTGATAAGGTTTCATAAATCTGAAAGTGTGTTTTAAACAGGCTTTAAGTTGAAGGTGAAACACCCATTCACAACAATAAGTGTATTAAAAAACAGAGAATCAGTCACTCAGTATTGTCATTAACTTTCATTTAACTGAGCTGAGGTGTTTGAATTTCATTTCTACTTCTGACCATTCGCTCTTTCCTCATAGATACTGGAAGACTAAAAACCTCTCCCCCAAACGTCTCAGCACTGGAATCCTCATGTACACGCTGGCCTACGCCATGTGTGACGAGATCCATCTCTACGGCTTCTGGCCCTTCGGCTGGGACCCCAACACGGGCAAAGAGCTGCCTTACCACTACTACGACAAGAAAGGGACCAAATTCACCACCAAGTGGCAGGAGACCCACCAGCTGCCCAGCGAGTTCAAGCTGCTCTACAAGCTGCACAGGGAGGGCGTGACCAAACTCAGCCTGACGCACTGCACTGCTTAAGACACACACATGTGAGTGTTGGATGGTCTAAGAGGTGACTCCAGAGGCTGTGACCCAGATACATCAGCTCAGTTCTAACTTCTGTTGTGACCCACAATGCATGATAAGTGTTACGGCAATTTATGGCACCCTCATCCTACAAACACACACTCACGTCACGCTGTAATTCCACACAAAGATGTCAGGCTCACTCGGGATATAAATCACAGACCCACACAGTAATATTGTTGTGTTCAGTACAGTTATGACCTTTATGCTGCTCAGTTGCTTCCATTACTCTCCTTTGCATGGCTGCTGGCCGTGGGTAAACAGCTCGAACAGAACACATGTCTACTTTAACTGGAGTCCACAGGGGATTCAGCTGTGGAAAACAGAAATAGTCAAATCTTCCAGTTCTGTTTATTACAGTATTGATTGATTAATCGCCTTTTACAACAGTATACTGATTCTGTACACTGAAATCACTGCCTAATCTCAGGGAAGGAGTTAGATCAGTGTTTTTTTGTAATCAGATTCAATGCCTCAAGAGAGGTGCAGTTCCTGTTTTCGGGCCTTTTTCCCCCCATGAGGTGTCAGACAATCTGCACTGCTCTGGAAGATGGTATTTGTTTACAAGACTGTACTCTATATATATATATATATATATATATATATATATATATATATATATATATATATATATATATAAAATATACTTGTGTGTCTTTTATTCTCTGTAGACAGTGTGACTGTCCACTTCAAATTTTGTTAAGATTCTTCAAATTTTTGGAATAATGATCAACATTCCAACAATAAGCCATAAAATTCATGGACAGAAAGTATGTTGTCATTACAATACAGAATCAAAGAAAGTGGTGTCGGCCTACATTAGGTTTTGAGACTATAAGACATTTGAAATATCTTCTAACAACACTATAAGTCTATAGCCACGCTAGCAGTTACCCTCAAGTCACAGAGCTTCGATTTTCCAAAAAAGTAAACAATCTATGAAAAACCCCAAATGTCGTTTCACTCTTAACGCTCTTCTGTACATATTTCCTGAATCCTCAAAGACAATGTTTAGTCCCAAGTTGCTGCCCTCTTTCCTGTCCAGTTGATCCCAGAAATGACTTATCTCCTTACTCTTTAACAACTGAAAAGAAATATTGACACATTATTTTGTTTAAAATTTTAAAATAATATAAAGCAATATCAATAGTAATAGTAAAATTCTTGAAGTTTGGCTCATGTTGCATAAATTGAGCAAGGACACAAACTGAGAGTGGGAAGTTTTGTTAAACAACCTTCTGGGTTTGTCAAAGATGTTTATTTTTCAGAAAATGCTTAGTTCTGTGACATAATGGCAATAGAGTCACAAACCAGGGCTAAATTTGCACTGGCTATTTGTAAATTCAAGCCTAAATTTGTGTGTAAAGTCCCTAAATTCCCTAAATTTCTATGAATTTCTAGCCATTTTCAAACTAGTGTTACTAAATCTGGTTGTAACCTCACAGTGATTTCAAGGAGTCACTGCTACTGTCCAACAAATAGTGAGATATAACATGTTAATTAGTGAGCTTGAAAAGGGTGGAAAACAATTGTCTATTCTTTGTGAATATAGTTAGATATTACTTTGTTTTATTTATACATAGAGAAATATGTTTGTGTTTAGAGTTAATAGTATCCATACAGTAATTGTGAGTGGTAGATATCCATAAATGCAAACTTAACTGCCATTTAGTGCAAGGTTAATGATGACTATATTATTGCTTTTACTCTAAAGTCTGAACAGGCCATGTTTGCTGCATCTGCCTCCGTTAGCTATAAAACGGTTACACCTGGCAGTTTGATGGATGTAAATATTAAACTAATATTTATGTAAGAACTAGTTTGTTTGGCGAAACCTGTTTTATTTAGTGGTAAGAAAATCTCCACTTAGTAAACACACGCTATAAGTTTGAATTTACAAACAGCTGCAACTGTCTCCATAAAATAAAACTGTTGCTGACAAATGTAATGGCAATTTTGAAATTCTTACCAACAATGAGGCAAAAAATACAGTTTGACCAGAGGGTACCAGATTAAGTGACCTAAGTCTTGGCGCTAGCGTGGCTAAAAATGTCAGGAAATACAACATTTTGGACATAGTTTCTTCAGCTATTCAATATCTACCAACAACTGATCTTGAGGTTTACCACGATTACAATTACAAAAATACAAAACAGGAGAATACGCTTTTTATTACAGAGCTTTTGTTGACCGGGAGAAAGTTATTTATTCTTCATGTAACCATATCAATTCCAGTATTTGTGACATAAAACAGAGAAAGGAATGAATGTTATATGACTTATTGCATCTTGTATAAAAAGCATGATCCATTTAACTGACATTGCATGTGAGGCACTAACAAAATCTTTTAGGCTAGTTTTATACAACCTTTTTGAAGATTGTTTTGAGGGTAAAATTTAGTTCTTTGCTATTGTTTGTATTACTGACGGTGTATTCCTCAAGAATATCACCAGTGTCTTTGTATGACAGACGTTTGAAGGCTAAAAAAAAGAAACTTACTGCTATATTCCACATGGGACCAAACCTCTACAGATCAACTTAAAAATGAACAAGCTTTATTTTTTATAACTGTAGATAATCTTGGATTTTCAAAAACTAGTCCACCCCATCATGTCAGACCTGAAGCAGACCGGTGGATACAGGGGGGCGGGTGGGTGGGTGGCGTTTTTGGAGGACGACTGGGTCCAAACACTGAAAGCTGACCACATGACCCGTCTCATGACTTTGAAACATGTGCTCCTTGTTGCGACTTCTGGCCTAGGCTGAGGTTTAATACACAGAGCAATGCAGTCATTCACACTTACCAGATGTGGCGTGTGCTTTTGTGCTCATTCAGATTTAGCGTGGCGGGCACTTCGCTTGCTGCACAAAGCGTTTTTTTGTCTGTCTCCTTTGGTAAGACTGAACGTTTCAGATAGTTAACTTTTGCGTCTCGTCTTTGAATCACAGTGCAGTCACCACAACAACCATAAAAACACATATCTGATGAGAAAGCAGTCTGAATAGCTGAATTTTAGGCCCTTCATTAGGAATGTGTTGTAGGTACACCAAAGACCATGTGTTCAAAGGAGCAATGTCACCTTAGCTAGATTGATTTGGGATTTTAGAAGCTGTATGACAACTAACACCAAGTATTAGTATAGAAGAAGTGGAATATCCCTTTTTTGATGTTGAATTTCACTTTTTGTGGCACAAAAATTATTTTTAACTTTCGCTTTTTTTGGTTTTAGCCAAAGTAATGTGGTGGAATTTATTTGTGACTCCATGAATGTCATCCTCTATAGTTTTGATTTGTTTGAAAAATCCGCTGGCACTGACACAAATGCTGGACATTTTCCTTCTCTGAAACATTTCTCTTAATTTTCAAGATCAATGTGTAGAATGTGTGTAAACGATAATGACGCTAACAAAGTCTGTGAGGATTGTAATCCCAGTCAGAACAACAGTATAGCTTTCTGTGCATTACATTTGAATGACCAGACAGTGACATACATAACCTTAACATAAATCGTCTTTATTCCAAATGCAGCACTATAACAGGACTCGTTCCAACAACCCTTTAACATTCTTGTACTTGTGTTCTGATCTGCATGGCAACTTTGTTCCATAATGCATAAAAAAGCTTGGCTGCTTATGTACATGTCGTATAAAAGTCATAAATCATGTAAGGGACTGTGCTTATCTTGGTTGTTCAAACAAAAATGATCATCCATATAAGAAATGTAACCATGTCTTAAATGTTTTTAGATTATACTCCATGATAAATATACGTTATGTGCCTGCATATTCCTTCCATCAATGCCTCAATGTGTCAAATAAAAATGGTATTTTTCTCTGATATGACTCATTTAAAGATGATAATTTACTTTTTTTTTACTTTTTTCCTCTTTTTTCGCTGAATCAAAACCACTCCATTTCTTCAGACAGGGTTTCTGCAGAGACCTTCGAATACCACAGAGTCCAATTTATTAACTTTTTCATGTTCAAACCAGTAAAAGAATGAAAATACGATGAAAAACCGGTTGGGATCATATGGCCCAGAATTATCTATTAATATGTCCTCTGTTTTTCTGTACCTCCCAGCAGTATATAGCAACAGTTACAATGATTTAATCAAATAATTAACGTAACCTGGGCCTGGATAACTGGCACAAAATGAATGGATTGACCAATTAAAAATGATTAATTCATTGAATTCATTTATGTAGGAACAATTGGATACAAAAACAATTACTAACTGACATTACTGTCTACAGCAGGCCACAGAAAAGACCTTTTTAAATATTTTTTTGCGAAACTGGATTCAGTGCTTTTTAAGACTTTTCAAGACCTGCAGTCCCCTGCAGTTTTTTTATTTTTATTTTTTACAAGAATACCTATATATTCAGTTACTATAAACAGTATTTAAAGTCTTGCACTTCTCCTCTCCCTCCTCTTTCTCACTTAACGATACACAGGCTGTGAATAAATAATATTACTGACAGTAAATATCAAGAGATGATTCACACTGTAATAACAATGTTGTTGTTGTTTAAGTGAAATAGGCCTCTCGAGTGTGGATCGGATCATGTTTTAGTTGATTTTCAGCTCATCTTCTGCCTTTACCTAGCGGGCACCTTAGTCAAGCTCCAGAAAACGGTAGCATCTCAAGCTGCAGCGTCGCTCGGGGGGCAGGTGTGAAGAGAGTGAGAGAGAGGTCAGCAGGCGCACCTCCTCCTAACAGGAGCCTCCTCCACTTCGTGGCTGGCGGCCGGGCTGCCGTTGGGCTCAGGGCTGGGGCCTCCGTACGTGCTCAGCTCCATCCGCTTCATCACCAGGTCCAGGAGTGTGGTCACTGCCTGGTCCACGTCAACACCCGTCACCGCACTTGTCTCAAAGTAGGGGATTCTGAGGAGAACGGAGAAAGGAGAGAGGAGTCTTTTAGGTAGTGGTGGAGGAACTCATCTTTAGCTTTCATTAAAGATGAACACAACTTTGTGTAGCAGAGGTTTCTTCTTTTTTAATCCTCTATTAATGTTTCGGCCCTTCAGATTTATCTTATGACCACATCCCACAGGTTGGGAACCACCTGCTGAATCAGATCAGGGAGAAAGGTCAGTGCCGCAGGGGTGAAAATGGCTCACTAGCACCATCCTGTGGAGAACTGGTAATAGAGGCAAACCTGTCTCAAAGTTTGTGTGTTCATATAATTGGATAAAGACTTTTAAGATGATTTTAATACCACATGTAATTAATTTTAATACCAGTCAGAGAATAACTCCTAAAAAGAAAAGAGAAAATTGTAGCAACTTGACTGATATTCATTCATTCATTCACTTCAAGCAGTCTCACACACTTCCTTTAACATATCCTGTAACTAACACACAATAATGCGCACAGTATGTAAAGCCTCACCCATATCTATCTGCTAGATCTCTGGCCTGTCTGGCGTGAACATCCCTTACATCTCGGAGGTCAGCCTTGGTGCCCACCAACACGATATCTGGATTGTCACAGTACGCGTTGGCCTGTAGCTGACCTATAACCAACACAGACAAAGTCACTTAAACCCATATAATGCAAATAGACATGCATGAGCAAAGCTGAAACTCTGTTCAGAAATTCCCTTAGTCAAAGGCGACTTTGCATCTCACTCTCAGTGGCGACGGGAGAGAAAACATTGATCCAAACAGTATTGATCTGAAGCAGAGCAGGCTGCTGAGATGACACATACTCATCCAGTTCCTGACATTGAGGAAACTTTGCTGATTGGTCAAGTCGAACATCAGCAGGAAGCCCATGGCATCTCTGAAGAAAGCTGTCGTGAGGCTGCGGAACCTGATAACAGATGGACAACTTTTGTTCCTGTGTGTAGATTTCCACAGACTGAAACATCTCAGCAACTGATGGACAGGTTGACATGATATTTTGTACAGACATTCATCAAAAGTAACAGAGTACATTTATTCAAGGTCTGTGCTTAAGTACAATTTTGAGATACTTGTACTTCACTTGAACATTTCTATATTATGCTACTTATACATTTGCTTCACAACATTTCACAGGGACATATTGTAGTTTTACTGGATTACATTTATCTGATTACTATAGTTAACTGGTTACTTTTCAGTTGAAGACTTCACATATGATAATCTACATCATCCTAACGATTTCAGCCTGTGATGTCCTCAGATACAAATTTGTTTAGCACAGCTTTGTTTTTCTCTTTCCTCTCCCATTAATCATCTCATCACCGGGTTGGAAACCACTGGACTAAACAACTTATCTGTATATGATGTAGTTAAGTAAATCTTGCTGATAATTCTACTGTACTTTTACTTAAGTTGGATTTTGAAAGCAGGACTTTTCTTTGTAATGGAGCACATTGGTGCACTGCTGATTTGTTTATAGAAAAATGTGCTAATCCTGGTCAGTAAGTCAGTAAGATGCTGGTTTTCAGCCTATTTATTCTCAGCATCTCCAGGCTTGAATTTGTGGGTGGTAAGGGGTAATTGCATCCATTGCTGTTTTGCTATTACCACAGAAAAACATATCTATGATGTCAAATATAATGTGAATTTAAGGTTAGCTTCACCTCTCTTGTCCAGCTGTGTCCCAGAGCTGAAGGTGGACTCTGAAGTTCCTCTCGGTCATCCCGTCAGCACCTGTCCCTGTGTACATCTGAACCAAACCACGAACCATGATAATCCAAAAACCAGAAGCCGTCCCACCTCTGAACTGAGTTACATGTATTTTAAGACAAATACCAAACATCATTGCTAACACTAAGGTAATAAGATTTTTAAATAACAGGGGAGATTTACGAACTTATTCACTCACCACTCTTTTTTCCCTGAAGTCAATGCCCACTGTGGTGGTGAACTTGCGGTTGAACTTGTTGTCCGTGTACCTGTAGAGGAAGGTGGTCTTTCCCACCCCCGAGTCCCCGAGTGCCAGGAGCTTGATCAGATAGTCATAGTCCCAGTCAGCCATTGTGCAGCTGAGTGCTCAACCTGCCACAGAGTTGAACTCACAGTACAATGCTTTGCTGGTTTGATGTATCATGTACCAAGCCATAAGAAGTTTAGAGAAAGCTTGCGAGTGGGTTAAGCTAAGTAAACACTTATAGGCACAGTCAGATTAACCTCAGAAGGGGCCCTGGGGGAAAGATTTGTTGCTGGGCGTCTTTTGCCCCCCCTCCCCCACTCTGCCTGTCAGTTTCATTAGTTCCCTCTATTGGCCTCTACAGCCACAAGTGGTAATTACAGGATGCTGGTGAATCAAATTTTGTTGGGCTCCTGTTTTTAACAGCTTATGTACACAATAATAAGGTGGTGAGTGGGAAAGCTGTTTTTTCCTTGATACTGTTTACCTATGATGGAATGATACAGCCTTGTCTGAGGTTATCTGTGTGATAATTACTTGAATGGATAGCAATTTGATAAACCATAACTCTGAAACAAATTACTTAAAAATAAACTAAAACAGATAAAGTCTTAAAACTAGATTTAGTCCCTTGGTGAGACCAAGGCCACAAGATGATTTGCCATTGATCACATTATGTGGAACTAACTGATTTGGAGTGAGCCTGGGGCATTTGGGGTCAGTGGGAGTCTTGGGGCCTGTGAGGCAGTTGCCTGGTGGTAATCCAGCCTTTCTCATTGGCTGAGTAAACTAGAAAAGAAAGGTTAAATTCTTCCACCTAAGCTGCAGTTTTCAGTCTGAGGGCGCGGGAGCATCACACAGGCATAACGAGATGTCGTAACTCCCCCGCTCATTAGGCGCTGATCAGAGAGAGACTAGCACATGACTGGAGCTGGCTTCCACATGAGCAGTCAAATGCCTCTCCAGAGTTTTCTGAGCGAAAAAACACGGCCTGTTTGGCAGACAGAACTCCTTTTATTGACTTATAGGACTATGGGCAGACAGCTCAACACTGCATGACGCCACCCAGGTCACTGCAATGCTTTGGTTACACTTGGCAGGCCAATAAAAGCAGCATGGAAAATCAGATTTAGTTGTGCAAGACATCGTTAAGAGCCCCCATGGGCACAAATAATCCTGAAGAGTAGCATTTATCTTATTTTTGTTCTGTAAAAAAATTATACTTGATGGAATAATTTTAGGGTGTATGAGTGCATTAAGGAATTATTCACTGTCATGCAACAACAGCAGTGACAGGATATGGGACACCACCACAAAATCTGGAGTCATTTCCCATGTGCACAATTAATGGTATTGGATTCTTTGCAATCAGCAGAGTGAGGAGAGAAGCTGAGTAATCAACCCTCTAACCTACAGCAGTGTTTTCTGGTTATCTGACAAAACACATCTCCATGAGGAAAAACACTAACAAGCTGTTAAATAGTGAAATACCCCCCAGATTCAAAACAGCACAGTGAAGTTTTCCTACGTAAACATGACACAAACAGTGCAACAGTTACTTTAAATAACAAAAAAAAAAAAAAAAATGGAGTTCCTTACCAGTGTATCTGCAGCAAGTGCTAACGTCCATTCAGAGGTTGCTCAGCACGTCCTGATTAAATAAAAAAATCGCTATCATGATGTGATGGCATAGTAGATCCTGAACCTTTCCCCCTTCTCACATGTGATCCAGGGAGGAGTTTCATGCCAGCAAGACCCAAGTGGGGCTGTGCTTACAGACCTTGTGTTTTCTGGTATTTCTCATGAGGGAAAAAAAGGGCTCTTTGAAAACTGGATTGTGTCCCCTGTTGACAAATAACGTGTGCTTCTGTGGATTTCTGTGGAAATCATCCAGCCAACGAAAGGAACGGGCCTCACTTATAGAGGCTCAGCAAAGTAATCCTGCTTCTCTGTGTGAAAGCAAAATAAAAACAGTGAATCTAAAGCTTAAGTAAATTTAGGCCTCATTCAGATTTTGAATTTTACTCTGATCTATGTTTGGAAAAGACATGACTTTAACATGAAGGGAGAATTCACAAATAATGTTCAAAGCTCAGCAAAATCTGTAGATGTTTTGAAACCAATATTAATTTTTTTTTTAAAACAATATAACTTTATTTCCAAGAAGGTGCTGAATCTGCAAAAATCTGCTTATTGTCAATGACACACAGGGGTGGACAAAGACAGAAACACATTACAGAAGACCTGAAATACCTTAATAGCATTTCCTTTTGTGGACGCTCAGTTATTATCCTATTGATTAAGTTTAATAATTGACCAAAATATTAATTATGTCAGTTAATGCTGCTGTGGATCTAACTGTAACTATGTTTCAATGCAGTTTTCTTATTTTTGGCATTATTTTACTTCCATCCCAATGTTGCAGTAGATCATTTTTTCTTTGTACATCATATGCTTTTTCATGACACCATGTCTCCATATTTGTGTCACTGCTCATTAGTTTAGATTTACAGTATGTTGCACAACTAAAATGCCTCACTAAATTGTTACTTGTTAAATGGCTGTTGCAGAGTACTGTTAAATGTTTCCTCTATTTTGTTCACTCCCTGTATACATGACAGAACAACTCTATAACAGGAAATTTAGTATTTTTAAAAAAGAGATATAACATGTTCTGTCCTTAATTACCATTGGGAGGGGTAACTTGTGAGTATCCCTCTCTAACTGGGTTTGAAATACTTCAACAGACTGTTTGCCTGGCTGCCTTTTCCTGCAGCCTTTCTGTCTTTTGTCGTCAAGCTTCTCCCTGGTTTCCTGGATGAGGGGATCTTCAAGACCGGCTTCTGTTGCTTCCATTCAGACATCAACTCTCTCTGAACATCCGGCGGAAGCTCAGAAAACACCTCGGGGTCCACATTTCCTGGGAACTCGCAGTCAGAAGACCAGGGGGAAGGACGGTCTCCCGTCTTCCATGACGTTCTCTCCTGGAAACATAATTGTGCCCGCAGGTCTGTGGTGATCCACGGTGGTCTCTCTGTCAGATAGATCCGATTTGTTTAAGGCCTCTTTAAAGTCTTCAATATTTTTGGAGCTTGTAAATGAGTGTGGTGATTTGTTTTTTGTCATGTGAGGGACATCAGGGACTACAGCTGGTGCTGATGGACTGGTAGAGGTGCTGGGAAGGGAGTTTACATAGGCAGGGGACAACAGCTCCTTCTGGATGTCCTCTGGGAGAAGCTTGAACACTTCTGGGTCAACATTTGGGGGTAACTGATGAGTCACAGCATTGTTTGTTTCATCAGGGTCTGACCTTGCTGTGCTGCAGTCCGCTGTCTGAAGCAGAGGGTCTTCTACAGCAACAACAGAGCTCTGTTTCCATTTGAACCCATGTAAGGCTGCCTCGGAGCTCTGGGGGCTTTTTGTGGTTACTGTCTTTTGTGAGGTGATGTGAGAGGAATCATCCTATTGGAGAATAAAAGAGGAGGAGCACGAATGGTTTTAGGAAATTCTGAGTACTAGCACAGTTTCTTAGAAAGCAAAAGTATGCATGCATCATGTAACAACACAGCGTGGAAGAATGAGACAGTTTGGAGATGCTCTCAGAGCAGGGTTTCTGCATCTTAAACCAGTTCCAAGATGACACCATACAAAATATCATGGAAAATCAGTAGGGACGATATGGACCAGAATAATGTATTATATCATATTTTTTCAGCATTTCCCAGAGTTTATAACAAGAATTTCTAATGTTATAATTAATTAAATTAATGCAACTGGACCTGGATAGGTGGCAAAAAATGAATGGATGAATAAACCAATTAAAAATAATCATTCTATGTCTGGAACTACTCATTATTTTTTATTATGAATTAATCTGACAATAAGCTTCCTTATAATTGATTAATCATTTGGGTCAAAAAAATGTCAGGAAATTCTAAAAAAAAAAAAAAAAATGCCTGTGACAGTTTACCATCTGTGTATGTCCCAAACTTTTATGCTTGTTACCTCATACCTTAAAGCAGTGTTAAGAAGTTAATAAGTTATACATGTTGAGATTAAAACTCAAATATTATTGTCACAAGAGCCAAAGACTTAAATAGTTTAGACAGTTTCAAAAGCAAAGATTGGAGATGAAAATTCAAATTTGTGTAGCAGAACTTTTTTTAAAACTCTCCCATCATGCATCTCATGAACCGCACAGATTTATCTTGTGACCCACAGGAGGGGTCACAACACCCAGACTGGGAGTCACTGACACACAGTAAAGAAAAACAGCAAATCCTCACAATTGAAAAGCTAAAACCAGAGAATATTTGGCATTTTTGCTTGAGAAAATACACAAAGGATTTTTTTGTGCAGCCTCCTGCAGCACAATCCTCTGTCACACCAGTCTGGAGTTGTGATTAATCAATTAGTCAATCGCCATAAAAATAATCTGCAACTATTTTGAAAACGGATTAATCATTTCAGTCATTCTACAAGTAAAAACAGGGACAAAAACACTACTCATTGTCAGGTTTCAGCTTCTCAAATGTGGGGATTTGCTGCTTCTTGTTGCCACAAATAAAAGTAAACTGAATGTCATCTTGAGCTCTGAACGGTTGTAACTGGCAAGTTTTCAAGTTTTACATTTCAAAGACCAAACAATTAACAAATTAATCGAAAGAGTAACCCACAGATATATTGATGATGAAAATAAGTGTAAATTGCAGTCTGGTTTACAGGTTTAAGTGCCGCCCAGCAGCTCATAATCAAACACAAAAATCTAAATAATTATGACCAAAATGAATGCCAAGAGAAGGAGACAGAAAACATTTAAGACTTTTGTAAATTAAATCGAAAACTTTCAAGACCTTCAGATACCCTGATGGAAATGAAGATAATCTGAATTATCTGAACAGTCACCTGACTCTGTGATGATGAGCAGACTTGTGTTTTTCTGGGAGACGTTGCGCTATGTGTGAAGAAAGATGTTATGGAGCCCTTTCCGCTGATGGCAGCTCCCCTGGTCTGCAGGTTACTGAAGCAAACATTGATGAGGGTGAGGTGGAAGGTGGTGTTGCTGTCCACCATCTTCTGGAAGAGCTTCATGGCTAACGGGACCAGCTGGACCACCGCATCATCACTGCTGCCTGTAGAGACATCACGAGGGCTGACACACTGATTTTGAAGTCAAATTTTAAGACTTTTTAATTTCTCTAGGTTCTTTGTCTTGTTGACAGAAGTTAAGAACTCAAAATTGGCAAAGTTAAGATATAAACTTTCAACATTACAATTCATTACAGAGGCTTATCTAAATATGGTACATCTAGACATTTCAGAGGCAGATTGACACCTACATTAACTGATGTTTGTGGCCATGTGGCAAGTAGTAGAGTAATTATATTCCCTTTAGCTCTGTTTTGGTCTCCACCAGTTTGTCTCTAATCTTGTCTGTCTTTTTCTCTGAAAACAGCTGCGTGCTGCTGCTGGAAAAACAACACAGCAAATTTGTGGGTTGTAAAATGGAAACACTGAGCTGCAAGATGCTAAAACACTCCAATCCAAAAACCTGATGTTGATTAAACCCTTTCAGGATGGAGAGAACTCCATGGTGCTGTGATATACAGAATAAAACAATTGAGCACAGTCATGCCCATCAAAGGCTTCATTTTCTTTTTCATAAATAAATACACTTTTGAGTATTTTTATGGTGAGTTGAAAACCTGATAGAGTGCCTGAGCTCTCGCAGGTGGGATATAAAAGTGTCCTCCTTGGTGGATGAGCTCACCAGAGGTGATCTTCTGTCCGATGTGGTTGGGGATCAGGACACTGACGACTCTCCCGACTGAACCACTTGTTGGTCGCTGAGTATCTACGGATGGTGAGCCGGAAGGTTTGAGGCTGCCTGCCGTCTTTGTTCATCCTAAACAGGTGATAAAGGCTTAATTCAGTGACTTAGACATTAAAACATAATTACGACAGACTCAGTGATGAGGGGTTAAATAGGTAAAGAAACTGGCCCTGACCTTTCAACCAGACTGCTCAAGAGTTCTTGAATCTTCTCCAAAACATCTTTAGTTGATGACATTTTTTTGAAGGAGTCTTCATCACTGAGAGACTGAATTAGTGACATTTTTATAATTTATTTTTGTCAGAACATCCCAGCTGCATGTAACAAGGATTATATATATGACATAATTAAAAAAGAGAGATTAGAGATATTTGAGCCCACCTGAGGGGCCCCGGTAGGAGTGACAGGTGAGTCATCAACGCCAGCAGCCAGATTCTTTAAGCGCTGAGCACTGGGACTTCCAAACTCTCTCACCAACTCATTCAGTGGGAAGAGCTGTAGGTCTTGGATGCTGACCACTCCCAGAGCTTGAAGTCTCTTAGCAGTTTGGTGACCCACCCCTGAGAAAACACAACAGATTTATCATTACGGACACTAAAGACATGAAAACCAAAGACAGATTTTGACAGACTTGTTAAAGGCCCCCACCCGATCCTCCTTTCACAGGAACACAACACGCCGACTGAAAAAGACCCAAAACAACTACAAACAACACAGATAAGTTTTGGAGTTGTTCAACATCTATTTTGTAGTTGTTTTACATCTATTTGTGTGTATTACAAGGCTTCAAGTCTCTTTGTGGTCTGTTTGCATCTCTGTCTGGTTGTTTTACATCTCTTTGTAGTTGTGTTCCATCTGTTAATGTTTGTTTTGCATCTCTTAACGAACATTTTGTATCTCTTAGTAATCCTTTTGAGTCTTTTTGCATGCATTTTGTGTCTATTTGTGTTCATTTTGTGACTCTCTGTGGTCGGCTGATTGACTTTCCAACAGGAAATGTTAACAGTCTCTTCAAACAGAGGCACAGGCCCAGGGGCCCCCTGACTCCTTGGGCCTCTGAGCTGTTGCCTGGTGGTAATCCTTCCAAGAATAACGCACACATATGTCAACGACAACAAAGTAAACAAATAAAGTAGTGAAACTGAGAGAATGATAGTTAAAGATTATTGGTATCTAAGTGGGCTTTATGTCATTTAACAGCAATAAACACAATCCATACCTTTAAGAAGCACAACAATTGAAAAAGATCAATTGATGAATAACTCATTCATGTATACCTGGTACTTTGCGGAGACTGCTCAGGCAGCCTATGATGTCGCTCAGGTTCTCCGGCAGCAGGGTGGTTTGCTGATTAGGTTTGAAGGTGCCAGACACCAGTTTGGCCAATAGCTTATTTGTGGCAATGCCGGCACAGCCGGTCAGGCCCAGTTTGCTGTGGATGGCTTCTCTCACCTCTGCTGCGATGTGCGAACCTAAAGCCAGCCTCGGGTACTCATTGGCTTTAACATCTGCACCTGAGCAGGAACAGAAAGACATTCATGTTTTCTGTGGGTGTGAAAACCAGAACATCTCTCAAGACGGTGAAGTTTTCATGTAGTGGGAAACTGAAAGTGCAATGCAAATGTTTTACATGTTTTAGCCTCTTGGCTTGTTTCACAACCCATTTCCCAGTTTCCATGAGTCAGATGTACAAAGATGTACTGCAACACACCAAGGCACAAATGTGACTTACATAAATGATTGTAGACATGTCCTTTAAATGAAAAGTTGTTGGAGTCTGGTGTCTGTGCTAGCCTTCTGTCTACCAGCTCTGTGATGTCCATGAAGTTTTCATCAAATCCAAGCCTCTCTACCAGTGGACAGTAGGACATCAGGAGCTCTGGGTGAAGGACAAAAACAGGGTTACGTGAGGTGAGCACAGAAATAGTAAATATACCTGATGTTAGCTAAAAGAAACATCCCTAAATAGCTTTCAACAACCATCAGTATGAACTTGTTGTAATAATCTGTGGGTTATAATGTATGTGTAAAGAGGAAAAAACTAATAGTCGTGCCACATGAGCCCCTTGTTCAAAATGCAAAATGTCATCTGACTCTTTACCGCTAAAAGACTAACACCACATTTTGTTGTTTTGTATTGATATTTAAAGATTATGTTAAGCTTGCTGTGGGCTGAAACTAACGTCATGTTGTGTCACTCAGACAATTCTCCACCCAAAAGCAAATGAACCCACAAATTAGAGATTTACTGAAAACATCTGTTTATTGAGCGTGTTTGGAAGTAGATTTTACTCTAATTACTGCTTAACTAAATACTCAAGTTTGCATTAAAACAGAGGAAAGTACAGCTTTATTTGTGGATGCGATGTACTACACTTGCTCACCTGTCACTTTATAGGACATTTCTCTGTAGTGTGTCAGGTCTTCTCCTTTAACCAGCACCAGCTGAGGACATTTCTCCATAGCATCAGTCACAAACATCAGTTTGGTAAGACCCTGTTGTCTTGCCACATAATTACAGGTGACTATGATGTTTTTCTGCTGAATACCTGGCAACACAAGAAACTTTATTGTACCACAAGAGCATTCAGAAACATGTCTGAGAGTCAACTATTATTCTGTTCAGTCAATTTACCTAAAGGGACGTCCCTAAGTGTTGGGTTTCTGATCATTTCCACCTGAGCATAGAAGCAATCCAGGTCTAAATGCAAGATGACTTTGTGTGCAGGTGTTGGTCCTGATGTCTTATGAAGGCTTGGACCTGAGACAAGAGTTAGTTATGAACTTCCCGTTTAAAAAATATATTTTGCTTCACTACATAATGTTAAAACAGTACAATACAGGGTATCATCAGCATCCTGTGTTAACTGCGTGTTTAAAATGCCACTTTATTACAGAAACTGTCTGGTTTCAGTATCATACTTTACCAGGAGCAGCAGCGGGGCTGAGCGGTGCTGGGTCCACGAAACTGCTCTTCCACTCGGTTTCATCCTCCTCCACCTCCTCGTCGCTACTGTCCATGTCAAACAACACAAGTCTGATGTGTGTAGTGGATTTCAATAAATCAGAAAAAACTGCTGTGGTTGTTGCTGTTTAGCGGTGGGGAAACTGCAGCAGTGAAAATACTGTTTCTTAGTAGTTCCCAGTTCAGGTTTGTACAGCAGCGCCATCTGCCGACTTGGAGGCAATACTGCTACACAATGAACCAAAATAAACCACATCTCGTAAGTCAAAATATGCTGTATTTATAACATTTAATTAGTTTAATTTACAGGGACGAAAAATAACTTTAATACTAATTTTTAAATTAAATAACTAAACGTCCATAAACCTGTTTGGAAAGAAATCATAGGAAAACATACGCTCCAGAATTTGCCTGACAATCCTTAGGTTTTTAAAATTTCTCCTGCATCAAAGTCATACAGAGACAGTTCTCAGCACATCCAATGGTACATAGCAAATACAAACTGCTAATAGCAATTCGGCTTACTTAAATTTCCAAAATGTAAGGGAAAATAGGCATTTAAGAGGGGTAAAAAGAGAAATGAATGGATGAAAATAAAAAATTGAACTACATTTACAACTCTATGGTGGGTTCTGATAGGGATATTTTTGAATACTGCAGTCAACCACACCAAATTACTAAATCGACATAGCTCGAAAACTGTTACTGTCTATTTATTGTTTGATTAAATTAGTTTTATATCCTGAAAACATACATCTTCTGAGTTATTTAAAGGAACCGGCTTTAACGTCTTTTAACGGTCGTGTCGGGACTGGAGTAGAGTCTATATAAGTGAGGCTGGCATTCCTCGTGTTTCAGTTGGACCCACCACCTGTTGGTCGACGCCCAATTAGTCGAATTAAACGGTTTTGTGAATCGTGAAAAGTGGCGTCTTTGCTGATGTTTCCCTCGTCTGGCCTTTTTGCTGATATAAACTGCCCTCTCTCGAAACGTGGGTTTTGTGAGCGGCCTCACTGTTCGTACAAACATGCTACAGAAGTGCGGGATGTATTTGGTGCAGCGTGTAAATCAGCGATAGTCCACTCAGCAGGTCAGTGTGTCGAGGTATGCTACAGCTACACGCGACAACAGGCATTAGCTTGTCTTAGCTTGTCGCATAAATGGCAAGAAACACAGACATGTTTAACACTAAAAACCATTTTTCTAAGTTTTGACTGTACGTAAACATGATAACTTTACACTTTTTCAACTGAAAATGTTTTAGGCATGTAAAGTGAGTTAAATTACACACTTTTTTTGTTAGCCCCTCGAATAATTTTGCTGCCTTTTACTATTTTAACGTGTGTGATTTTTTTTAAAGTGTAGTGCATAATGCATCATTTAATATCAAATTAAGCACTTATTTGGATCCATTATCAACAAGGGAAAAATGATATACGGAATATTTTATCTTTCTTTCTTTTTTTTGGTTCAGTGCCCTTGTTTAGTCTCCGAAAAACAGAAGTTTTTATTTTTTTTTAATTTTTTTAAAAAAAAACCAAACAAACAAGTAATCTACACACAAAACATGATTGTGGAAAGACATTTTTTCTTTTGCAAGCTACAGGTCAAATGAGCAGCACCCCATTCTGATACAAATTTCATTTTATATTCCCTTCTAGCAGGAGTCCAAAATGGCTACCCATCTTTTGCCTGTGGAGCACTAGTGGGTGATGAGACCAGAGACGACTGCCTCCAGGAGCTGGAGCGGATCAACAAGGAGATCGAAACCGTAAGGCACGAAGTGGAGCAGGAGCAAAAGCGTCTGTCGCGCTGCCAGAACATACAGGCAGACGATACAAATGCTGTGCCTGATTTCTCTGCTTGTAAGACTGCAGGTCAACGTGTAGACAGAAGTTCATGCACAGACTTCACTAAGACGTACTCCCAAGTAAGGAAGTACGTGGTTGACAACTCAAAACCAAGGACTGATTTGGAGTATGACCCTCTGTCCAACTTTTCTGCTGACCTGCGGTCTTACAGTTCATCAGGGAAGGAGCAGAAAGTGAAAAATGGAAATGGTTTGAAAAGGGAAAGAGAGGCTGTACGCTGTGACCAAAAGAAACCAGCTGCTCAGGCTCAGCTTTCCCATCAGTCATCTCCAGAGCCACTTGATGACTCCTATGACGACAGTGTCCTGATAATTGACATTCCTCCCTCGCCTGACAACAAAAGAGGTCGAACCCAGAAACTCAGTTGTGTTACTGGCAAATCCCAGAGTGCAATAGAAGAATTGAAGGAGGTCAAAGCAACGCCTACTTTAATTGATTCTCCCCCGCTCTGCCTTGCAAACGCTGAAGTGTGCCAGGTCACATCTCCATGTGCATCGAGAGTCAAGGTGAATAAAGTTTATAATCAGTGTGTTGTTGACATACCAGTTGATGGGAGTGTAGTTGACTTAACTGGATGTGTAGAAGATCTGGAAAGCAAATGTCAGAAAGTTACTTGTTTTCAGGCTGCTGAAACAGAAGAGAACAATCCTGAACCTGCAGGTCTTTCTGCCTCCACAGACCAGCAAGATAAGAGTTGGAACAATCTGGGGAAAGAAGAGGAAGAAAACACATTTCAGGTTGAGCTGTCCTATAGTGTTGAGAAAATGAATCCACTGCAGCCACATAATCTTCCATCACAGAATTCACTTTTTTATAACGCTCCAGCTGCAAATGTCAACTCACCATGCAGGCAACACACCAAGCAAGCCGAGCCAGGTCAGAGCAGAGTTCATAACTACTGGTCTCCCAAGCAAAGTGCACCATCATTGGTGCCACACAGCCAGAAAATGACAGGCAAAATACCAGGACAGATGCAGGGTAGAGCCATCATTAACCAGACCTCATCTGTAAGACACCAGGAGCAAGAACCAGAACCAGCTTCAGGCAGCAACCAGTTTCAAACCCGACACCCTTCATCAACATCTGGTAGCTCACACTGCACAACTCTCAGAGCTGAATCATCATCTGAACCCACTGAGCAGCTTTTGGTGAGGGCAGATAACGAAGAGGTTATAATCATCTCCAGCTCCGAGGAGGAGGAGCTCAACTATTCAGATGTGGAGCTGTCAGACAGTGACCCAATGGAAGAATGCTACAGGATCTTTCATGGAGGCAAATAATGAGAATAAGGGAAATGAGGAACAACCTGATGTGTCTGTAAGTATGCTGAAGGTACTCCAAATCTAAGATGAAGACATTTTTTCAACAGTGTAGAGATCTTCTCCCTCACTTTGTCATTTTTAGGTTGCAGCTACAGATGTGGAGAAGCAGGAGTTGAACACCACACCTCAGGCATTAGCAGGAAAGAAGAGAGTTGCTCATGAAGCCAAACATACAGAGGTACATGCCACATACTGAAAATACAACATGGCTAATCTGAAATCTGAAATGCATAGACGTGTAAGGGAATTTTACAACATTCCTCAACATTAAATCTGTTTTATACACTAAATGTTTTTCTTGCAATTGGTGCTGCAGCCATAAAAGAGTTTTTACATTTCAAAAAGTAAAAAAAAACAAAAAAAACTACAGTGTAAATTAACTGCTACCATTAAACATTTAAAAGCTGGTGGCTGTATCAACACATTTAAAATTGGTGTGCATATGAATAAAATGACACCCAGGAAAGAAATTATGCACATCAATGAAAGGCATAACAGGTTTAAAGATACTAACTGTAAATTTTTGAATGATCTACTCATTCAGCAGCCAGCAGCAAAGAGTAGACCTCAGCCCAAGATTTTGGTACCTCTGCATGGGCCAGCAGCTTCAGGATTTGGCTCCCAGTCCTCCATCACGTCCAGGATCCAGCAGGTGCAGCAGAGAGCCTCCATCCTGACTGCTTCAGTAAAAGGTGGTCAGGCTTTTGTTTCCTCCACCTGTCAGAGGACACCAGAGACCCAGACCATGACTTGTCCTCCCACTCAGACCCCTGCAAACACACAACCTGCTCACGTGCAAAGTGGTAAGCTCCTGTTGGCTGTAGTGGACTGGATTTGAAGATTGCAAAAATGTTTTGTTAAATTTTTACCAGTAAAACATCTTGAGTCCTTGTGTGTAAACTGAGAGGAATTTCTTTTTCTGGTGTATTGTAGTAGCTTTGCCTGAATGCATCATATCTGCCTGTGTGTTTTTGTCTTATCACACAGCTTACATGAACTACCTATCTTTTGGAACTGCAGTGATTGAAGTAGGCAACAACTTGCACTTGATCCTCCCAGAGGGCGCCTTCCCTCTGTCCGCTACTTCAAGCTCCAGCCCAGTTACTTCTGTGCTGACCCCAGTCAGTCCAGTGCATATGAGCTCTGTCAGTGTGAAACAAACATACCATCCAGCTGCAGTTACCCCTCTGCAGAGATACCGTGCAACAGCACCTCTGCTCATTCCTGCTCCGATTCGTAAACCTATGCTGACCTCTGCTGCGGCACATTCAAGTCCAGCTGCCTCCACTCAGCCTGCTGCCCATGCTGCTGCTGATAAGGTAAGACTTGAAATAAACTTACATCTGGTTTAAGGTAGAAATATGTAATAACCTTTGATTGATAATAATGAATTTATTCTTTCAGCCAGTGCGTGCTAAACGTAAACAGAAGCAGCAGCCCGAGGCCGCCAAAGATAAAGTGCCCCATGATATCCGACAGCGTTACGTCAACATGTTCACAGAGGAGTTCCTTAAAACAACAGCCAATGTCAATGATGCTTTTGAAAAGGTGAATATATGCTGATGAAACTTGTCCTCATTGTAAACTACAGTCTGGATATTTATTCTTTTCTCTGTTGTTTTATTGTTTACAGGCTGTAGCTGAAGAGAGGACTGTGTACAATCGCAGTGTGAACAAACTCAAATATCTGAGCATTGCCGTGAATTCACTGAAGAGGCTGAAGAACCAAAGTGCTGCTTCAGCTAAAGGTGAGAATCTCTGGGAAACCCAAACTCTTCTCCATGAAATGTGTAAATGATTCTGATTAAAAGACTTTTTTTTTTCTGGTGCAGATGAAAATGAGGTCAACAGCCAAAGATCAAAAGGCAACATACCATTTAACCCAAAGAAGTTAAAAGGAAATGGTGAGAGTGATTTTCCTTTTGACTGCATTTATCATTTCATTCATTCTTCGACAGCTTCTCAGTGTATTCATTTTTTTCCTAGCAGATGATATGGCATTGTATGAGAGTTTGAGGGATTATATTTTGACTGAGGGAGAACTGATTGAGAGCAACTATCCCATGCAGCATCCAGAGAAACCTGGATCTGCTGCTCTTTTCACTGACAATAAGAAAGGCAACACAGACTGTAAGTGAAAACCTCACACTCCATCTACACTTGAACTCTATGAAAAGACAAGTTGATGCTGTTGTCATATTGTGCCACTAGAGGGCACCTTTAACTTGAGCTGCACTAGGAGTGAGGGTTTCTAACCCTAACCCTCTCAGCATATTTCTCTCTGGTGATGAGCTTTCTCTGTTTTGTCGATAAAAGCCCTCAAGAGGATCTGCTGTCGATGTGGGGCCACGTACTCTGTGAACCAAACAGGCAAACACACTCGCAAGGAGGAGTGCAACTACCATTATGGGAAAGGAATTGAGAATAGAGGTGAGTATAACATTGCAGGGCTGCAAGTAACAATTATTTCCACCACCAATTAACCTGCTAGTTATTTTCTTGATTAATTGATCAAGCATTTGGTTTATAAAACATCAGAAAACTGTGAAAAATGCAGATTGCTTGCAGGCAGCTTGGCTTGTTTTTTATGTTTCATGTTTTGAGATATATGCTGGTGTAAGGTATACAATAAATATTTTGGAGCATTTGAGATGTTTTGAAACTGTTGCAGTGCCAGGTGGTGTGGAGACCCGCTACAGCTGCTGTGAAGGAGTCATGGGAGCACCTGGATGTCAGGTGTTTAAGGTAGGAAATGAAACTGAGAGTGAGGAATTTCCATGACTTACAACACCTCCTTGAATTTACCAGTTAGTCTCTTCTTTGATTTTGTGTCTTCAACAGTTGCATGTCCATGATTCCCTCAGCCTGGATGGGTTTGTGTCTACCATCCCCAGACATCCCTCAGATACCAGCTGTCCTGGGGTCTACTCTTTGGATTGTGAAATGGTGACTACAGCTTCTTTGTGGGGGCAGGGTCTTAAAATTTTAGGTTGTAATGTTTAGCACCTAAACACAACTGAAGCCTCCAGCAGCTCCATTTGTAATAGTGGTGTAGTATTCAAGACTTCTCCACCATTTCTACTGATGCCAAAGTGGTGCTAAGTCTAAGCTTTTTAAAATCCGACGTGGTCACGTGACCGAGACTACTACAATTCCTGATCATCTTATCCTTTTATGATAACATAGTCTGTACATAGAAGGTTTGATTAGAGATTTTAACCTCTTCTCACTGGATACCAAACTAATTAAGGTCACAAAGTTTTACTCCTGATACTTGCTGTTGGTGTTATTAAAGGTAATGTTTCATATTGAGTAGGCCTTTACTTTGTCAAGCTTCAGTTTCCAGTGAAAACTTGAATATTGCATTTATGTTTGTCTTCATAGTGTTATACTGTTCATGGTTTGGAGCTGTCCAGAGTCACGGTGGTCAACTCCAGTCTTCAAGTTGTCTACGACACCTTCGTCAGACCTGATAATGGTGTTATTGATTACAACACCAGGTAATGATGTTATGGGATTGTGATATGTAATTGCGTTTGCTGTCTGAATCTGTATCTAACAATCATTTAAGATTCACCGTTAAGCAAAAATGTTGGGAAACTAAGAAGAGGTGTTAACTTGATCATGGAGCCATTGCTCTTTCAATAGCTTGTGACTTTTTACCTGTGTAGGTTTTCAGGCATCAGTGAGGAGGATGTGAAGGGTAACAACACCTTCATCAGAGAGGTGCAGGAGACCTTACTGAGCTTCATTAGCGCTGACACCATTCTGATCGGACACAGCCTAGAAACAGACCTCTGTGCCCTGAAGGTGACCACTAAAAGCTTTACTCAACATCACTGACTTCACATAGCTGCTTTCACAATATGTTTCAAATGGCCGCATACCCTTTGTTCTCATTTTATTTCGCAAGTATAGTTTTTACTTATTCATTTGAATGCCATGTCATGTTTTCTGTCAATAGGGTCATCTAGAAATAGCGCCTTTTTAAAAAATGAATAAATAAAAATCTTCATTTATATTTTTAAATAGATTTGGCTCCAATAGAATAATGTATAAGATGCTGAATAGGTGAATAACACTATTTTCAAATGTCATTATTACAAACCGTGCTGCAAAGGTAAGTGTTGTTGGGTGCTAATTAGAAGCATTTGTTATGTGATACATTGGTTTAGTCCTCACTCCAGTTTTTAAAGTGGCTTTAAAAAACACCAAAATGTAGTGTCCCACATTAAACTACACTCATGCATTTTATTAATACTTTTCTGGTTGAGTTTTAAATTACCATGGTGATTTACCTGGAGTAAAACCAGCGGTGAAAGAAGCTGTAGGAGTATACGTACAGTTTTTCTTGAGTAGAAGTATAAAGTAGCAGAAATGGAAATAAGGTACTAGTATGTTAAATGTACTGATACTCCACTGATTAAATCCACACTCAAGCTGAAAATTCTGGTTATTTATAATCACGGAGTAGTTTTCACATTCCCTCAGAGGGATCACCAAGTGAGAGCTTCAGATATCTTCCTCTTTGCTGTAGTTACTTCATGGGACGGTGGTGGACACATCAGTGGTCTTCCCCCACCGTCTGGGCCCCCCTCACAAGCTGACCCTCAACAATCTCACTGCTGAATACCTCCGGAGGATCATCCAAGAGAGTGGTGGGTCACCATGGATTACAGCAACCATACAAGTGTCTGTTTTATGTGTCCTTTTTAATATTTACCATCCATCTGAATCAAAATCTAAATCCAAATAAAGACAAAATCACAGTCACACTATAAAATTAGAGTTTAAATCTCACAAAATGTAAATGTAAAACAATAGAAGTGATTCATTGCTGAGGATGTTGACTGTCATTGTTTGCATCTCTTTAAATAATATATTACTGTTTTTTTCCCAGTGTGTGGCCACGACACTGCAGAGGACGCTGCTGCCTGCATGGAGCTCATGTTATGGAAGGTCAAAGAGGATGGAAAACTGAAAAAATGATGGAAATAAAACCAAAAAATAATCCCCACACTGTTCATACATGAAAAATGTATCTGAAAATCTGAATGTGCGAAGCTCTGTCAGCTCTGTTCTGAGTATTTAGGAGGGCTGTTTATTTTTTTTAGTTTGATTACGTCACTTTATTTGTGTTAATAATACAGTATTCTCTGTATGTTTTGATTTGCAGCCCACATGTCCATGCTTGTATAAATATTTGTGATCGTGCTGCAGCGTGCTAAAAAAAACCTGAAGCAGTGGGGTGTCATTAATATTATCCAATTAAAGGCACAGAATAAAATCCCTTTGTTTGTTCTTTTTTCCCCCCAAACTTAAACCAGCCAATGAACCTCCAGCTTTTGACGTTAAATTGGCCTCAGGTGCAGTTATGCTAATTAGCTTGCACCTGTAAGCAATTGTGCTAATTACTGGCTTTACATGAAGGAGCAAACAACAGGAACGTGCTACGAGGAACGAGCAAATACATGGTATTTGTGTGAGGGATTAAGAACGTTTTAACTTTATGGTAACAAAACAAGTGAAATAACAAAATCATTACTCTGCAGATTTACAGTTCAAATACTGGATGCTGTAAACTTAGATTTTCTATGGTTTTTACAAAAGTCACTGGTCCCAGGCCATTAATTCAAATCCAGGACACTGTGGCTACAATATATGCTTTAAACCAACAGGACAACAATTAAACTGTTTTCTTATTCATTACCTTCTTAATTCAGTCCATTACTCAGCCTTTCTCTTTGTCTTTCCCCTCCTGCCACAACACCTCCGGAAGCAGAAACTGCAGGTCTTGATGAAGAGGAACGTGAGGAACAGGACGATGGTGAGGATGAAGGCCAGGACGTCCAGGCAGTGATACTGGTACCAGGTGAGCTCGTGGGCCTGGACCCTCAGGTGCTTTGGCTCCATTGTTTCTCATGGTGAACTCGATCCAGAATATCGCCTCGTCCAGCGGGCTCATGGGTCTGTCGTGGTGGATGCGGGATAGCTGCATAGCACTCTCCTTGTACCTATGAGAGTGGATGTAGAGAGGTTAGCATGTGGGTTATGTGTGGGCATTATGCATTTTTAATTTCTATATGTACATTTTTTGCTTTAAAAAATGTAGAATTCTTTTTAATGTAGACAGAAAAGCCAATATGTGTGGGGAAAAGGCCATCCACTGGTTTAGTTTATCTCACTGTTACCTTGAAATTCTGTGGTTGTAATTTAACCCTGACATACCTCATTCAACATGTCTTGAGTCCAGTTTCAGTCTACTTTATTATGGCAAAATCCATATCCATACTTTAATATTTTAGACTTTATGATCAGTGTGTTAAAATGCATTCTATGTGGTATAAAGTCTAACTTCTGTATTGTTGAGAGCACACCAAAAAGACAAAATGGCAGGAAAATAACTGTTCCATACCTCTGATACCCTAAAACAGTAACCCTAAAGTGTAGAGAGAACTTACGATTTCTCATTGATAACAGCTTTGACCGCATCTCTAAGGTCCTCTGTCTTCATGAAGTTTAAGTCCACGATAAGTCCAGCTCCTTTAGCCTTCATATGGATCAGGTTTTCTGGCTGGTCAGCGAACAATGGGATGCCCACCAGTGGAACACCGTGGTAGATGGCCTCATAAATCCCGTTTGTGCCACCGTGGGTGATGAAAGCTCTGGTCTTGGGGTGACCTGACAGGGTATCAAAGTTAATGAGACATCCATTACTTCATTACTTTTTCCAACCAAGACGGGCCGTTAAAGCGCATTTTCTCTCTTCACTATTGTGTGACTCAGTAGCCAGATTAACCTCAGAGGAGGTGTGGGGGTCAGTGATTTGTTGTTCAGGCCCTTATTGACCTTCACTGTAAATGGCAGTTTTATTACTTCCCCAGGAACCCAGTAGCCAACCAGTACTTTAGTGCAGAAACTGATTAATCGATTAGTCAAATTTATACACAGATGGAGGATGGAAGATCTGTTAGTTGCTATTGTTCTTCAGTTGAGCATCTTTTCAACAAATCAACAAATTAACCAAATGATAAACCATGTAATGCAGCCTTGTGTGACTCCTGTAAACATGTACTGAATATTGGAAAGGGCTGAGTGAGTGGAAGCTGGCTACATCAGATCCCATAGAGAGTTTGGTAAAACTGCAGAAAGCCTCTACCCTATAGCCTCAATGCATCTTTTCACCACGTTGATCCATGTTGGTCCAGTCTAAGACACAAACTGTGTCATATGACTTACGAAACACGAGGTTTAGTGTATGTATTGCAATGTTTCCCACAGGTTGAGAATTTACTTGTGGTGGTGGGTGGTGCAGTGTGTGACTGCCTGTAGAGAGTTGTGCACTTTAAAGAGGGAAGAGTGTAACCCAGGTTATTATCCATAGCTACAACTGTAGATGTTGTTACAGATGAAGACAGGCGTGCTGCCAAAAATTAGTTAGCTTGAAGAGTGAAATAAGGTGTTCTGTTGAAACCAAGTAATTTTATCTACCAGGGCAGGCCTAAGTAGAGCCTATGAAGAGGAAACGCTGTGGTTTATTCACACTGGGAAAGTGACAGAGTATACGCAAAACAATCAGTATGTATACTAAACACTTGACTTCTGAGGGTGCTGTTGATGGAAACTATTGTTCCACAATGCAAAGCATTAGTAAATCAAGGAAATTCCTGGAGCTTGAAAAAGTGGTAATGAAACAGCTGGGTCACAGTCTGAATGACTTCTGACGCAAGAAGTATTATATCATTTCCTGTTGCTATATGACGGATATTGTGTATAATTAGTATGAAATTGGGACAAAGCTTACTGTATGGACCTGCTCACGGAGTTAGCGTTCACTGTTTATTGTAGTTTGCATTGTTATCATTTTGAGAAGAATAACAACTGTGACTTAATTTGACATGTATTAAATATACGCAGCGCCTTTCAAATATTGCTAATGTGCTGATATTACTTTAGAAAATGAATTTAGTGAGTTGAGTGAAATCTTTCATTCATTCAGCTCATCACTTTTCAAGACTTCTAGTCAGAGCATTTTTATAGGTTTAAAACCAGACATTTTTAAGTTGAATTAACTTAATAAAACCTACATATTTACATTCGGTTCATAAGAAAAGATTGGTTGATTCCTCTAAAGTCCTGCATGATGTTTTAAAGTGTATGTCCCTTTTGGATTTTATACCATCAAACTAAATGATTGGAAATGAAAAACAAAACAGTGTTATACATTTCAAAGTAAGTCATGAATGTCATTGCAATATTGTAGCTTTTATAAAAGCTTTATTTACCCAGCAGGTCGTTCTGAGGGATCCAGTCGTATAATCTGGTGTTGGCACCCAGAGTCTCAGGTTTTTCTCCACTGTATCTCCACAGCACCTACAAACAACAGTAAACACAGTGCTAATGTTATGTCATAATGTCCTGTATGTCATAACATTTAATGATAAATGCTAAAATGAAAAGGAAAATAATTGTATTTTATAACAGCTCTATGTGGAAAGTAGTCGATCCTTGATGATTAATTTGTGTTTTCAAAGTGATTTGGTACCATCACTTACTGCTTCCACATCCCAGTTCAACCAGAGAAAAATGCCATGTCATCGTAACTTTGAAAACCATATTGGTTGGTTGCATGCTGTAGTCCTGCAAATCATTGACTGCAAATCCTGTCTCACTTCATACATTATCATTAACTGCAGATTATCTTTGAACTCTCCAGACAGGTGCTGTGAAAGTCAGTGTGGTATGAAAATAAATCTGAGACAAAATCATTGTTACATAACTTCAAATGATACTGCAGTTTCAAGCAGTGACATGGTGGCATATAAGGAAATCTGACAGTCACCAGTGAAATAAGACTGGGTTCAGTAAATGTTGTTGGAAAAAAAAAGACTCTCTCAACCTATAAAAAATGAGAGTTTTTAAAACACATTGATCTTCCTGCTGCTTTGCCTATGTGATTATAGAGTAACGCTGACAAGAAATGAGGCTGGCTGCTGTCAGGGATTGTCTGTTTTTAGCTAGTTTCAAGTCTTTGAAGTTGACTTTGTTGTTCTTGAAACGCGTGGGTATGCTGTGGAAAATGGTTGGCTGAAGTAGAAAGTACAAGCTATCTGCATTTAAGTGGATAGAACATACAAAAACACTGATTTGAGCTGCAACAGCATATAATCATAGACGTAAAAAAAAAACTGCAATCGGGTTATTCAAGTTGATTTCACTTGGTGTCCTCTGACCTTTTGTGGGATCTGAGAGAGGGCTGAGGCGATCATGTTTGCTTTCTCTGCGGTGATGTTCTTGATGAAGGATCCCAAAGTGAAGACCACGATGCCAGCGTCTCCAGAACTCTGCACAAATTCTTCCATATCCTGCAAGAAGTGAAGTATAATATCATCCCAGTGAAAACCAAACCAGCATTTTCCATTCTTCTCGCAGAAGCTTAAATGGCTGATACTACTACCTTTGGCAAAGGTTTAGCAGGTCTGCAGTGGATCCCACCGACGAATTTGAAGTTGGGGAGGAAAGGACGTGGAAAATCAAAATCCCAGTATGTTCGCATCAACCAGATGTCTGCCCTACCCATCATCTCACAGGCATTGATAGGCGTCCCTGTCGCAATGCAAAAATAATGAATGACAGCAACCCAGCATGGCCAAATACTCAAGATGAGATCGCTAACTTTAAAATTCTGTTGTTGACAAAAGTGATTGGAAATAAAAGCATTGCAATGAATCCAAAGCAGTTAAACCCACAAAGGACAATATGTGTTCTTGTGGCTGTCGCTGCTTACCTTTGACATCAGAGTAATATTTATCTATTTCTTTCCAGTAAATGTGTTTCATTACGACGTCCTGCAGTGCATAGAAGAGAAAGTTCCACACTCTCTCTGAGAAGTCCATCTTGTCCGTCAGTTTGCTCATAGCACCAGGGACAAACGAAGGTGGAGCGGGCACCTGACCGCACAGCCTCTCCCAGTTATGGGCTATGGAAAAGCGCAGAGAGAAGACAAGGGGGACGCCCAAAATCTCTGCTGCTAAGTCGCTGCCGGGGTAGATGGGGTCAGCCAGGAGAAGGTCGTATTTTCCTTCCTTCAGCTTCTTCATGATGGTTTCTGATTTCAGCACGCCGTCCAAATACTGTAGAGAATACTGCAGGTCGAGCTTCATCAGATCTATGAATCGAAGGTAAATCTGCAGGTAGTTCATATGATCCATCTCATACATGGAAAACTGAATGAACTTTTCAAAAAACTCCTCCATTTCCTCCAATGAGACTGAGACATCAAATGGTTCATAGCGAAAGCGGGCTGACTCGCTTGAGTTCATGAACATCGATGCGCTTGGGACCAGGACCGTCACCTGGTGTCCCCTGTCGATCAGTGAGTCCAGCACAGGCTTCATGTTAATCCAGTGGCTGCCTTCAGTGTACCACACCAAAATATTCCCTGCGTTTGCACTCCATGTCGCACTAAATACCAGCAGCACACAAACAGGAGAGACGCTGCCTCAGCTCCATGGTGGTTTCTCAGGAGGAAAGGCTGCTCGGGCCTGATCCTTTTTCAAATGTTCACCAAGAGGAGTAAATATTAACTAAACAAACTGAACTCTGGCACGTAGTTCCTCTTTGTGCAGCATGACACAAAAGATAACAGACGCACCCCGAGCAAATGGTTGGTGGTTAAAGGTAATGGGTGTAAAGTTAATCAGTATTTGAAAAATAAGAATAACATATAACCTGTACTAGGAAGCTACAAACAGAAGGTAAAAGGAGACTTCAGAAGCCCAGACTCTACTTGTCAGCTGTGGAGAGATGGAGTAAAATACACAGAAAAACGATAATGACTTCAGCTCAATAGGCTTGGACACAATTGCATAATCTGAGGAAGTTGTGAGAGCATGTGGGTGCCTGTGGAAGAATTCCCCTGCATGCCACTGATGTGTCGCAGAGTGAGGCCAAACACGTTCGTTTTAATGAGATGTAGAAAGCATTTTTCCTCAGTTGTGATATTTTCCTACACTAGGATCGTGGCTGAAGGGTTTAGCAACGACAGTTGGTCTCAGACTGTTTTTTTTTTTTTTTTTTTGCTTTTTCTTATCCCCCCACCATGTGGTTCACATTGTTGTATTTTTAATGAAACAGCTATTGGATGGATTAACATAAAATTTGACACAGATATCCACCGTGCCTTTGTAGATGATTCCTAATGACCATTTCTTAACCCTACATTTAGCAGCGCCAGCAGGATTCTAGATGGGTTGGCACAAGATTTTGTACAATTTTGCCGATTCCCAAACTTTTTGTCTGTCGTCTCACTGAATTTGACATTTGTGGTTTTGAATGAGGTGTCTCAGACGACTATTGGATGGAATAATGTGAGTTCATGTTCATAGAGGAATTGAACTTTGGGAATCCCTTTATCAGGTCAAATTTGTCCAGTACTTTGGCTAAGATCCAAATACTTGGAAAAACAGACATTTCTATCAACCACACCTGTACGGTGTTGAACACTAATTGGCAATGCTAGCATGCTAATACGCTAAAATAAAATGTTGAACTTGGTTAACGTAACATCAACATGTTAAGTGTCTTCGTTATATCAGTGTCATTGTTGAACAAGATGTCGTTTTAACTACAGTTAGCACAGCCTAACAGATGGATGTAGGCTCTGAATCGGTTTTTAGAGATGCATCTACCAGCAGAATGAAGCAGCTGATTTCAGACATCGGCTGAGGCCGGGGGGGTCAGCTTGGTCTGAATATTTTGGAGGGGGGTGTCGACCATGCCTTTAGGAATCAGTGGCGTTGAGGCAGTGCTGTTCTTGGGAAAATGTCACCTCCGACTGTTTGGGCGTCTAAAATCTTAACTCTGGGTACTTTGGCCCCCTCATTAACATTGTAGATTCCTTTTGACGCTGGATTCAGGAACGTCTGGAAAAACAATAAGCATTTGAATATTGAGTTCAATGCCCTGTTGAGCAGTGGCCATTCAGAGTGTGTAAGTGTGTAGTGTTTCGTCCTCAGACCTCCCCCAGTGGTACAGAGGACGTGTGAGAGAAACTAATGATCGGTGTATGAGGGTGTTGCATACAGAACTGAGTCTAACAGCAAGTTTTGCCCTTGTATTTAATTTTCTTGGGAATGCAACCTATCTACCCTTTCCTCTCTACATTCCTGCTGCCTCATCTCCTTCCTTCCTTCTTCCTCACTCTGTCTTTCCACCACAGGGTAAGGGTTACAGCGTATTGCTTTTTGAAGTAGATATTTGCATAATCAGATTAGGATGCGTGATTGTCAGTGGGCTCCCCCATCAGAGGGTGCTCCAGAGGAGAGAGGGTGCTGTCCAGCCCAACAATGGAGGACTCCCCTCCTCTCTCTCTCTCTCTCTCTCTCTCACCCTCCAACCAGCCCTGCACCTGCAATCCCATCCACCCTCCCACCCACCCACTGCAGGGCTGCAGGTCGGCTGCAGCGGCAGTCCACGCTTGGACTCGCAGCCGTGGCGGGGTGATAGGGGAGCGAGAGGAAAGGCGAAGAGGGAGGAGGGGGCTCGAGTGCATGACGGGAGTGGGAGGGCAGGGGTTGAGCTGAGATATTTAAACATGCAGAGTGTGAATTGGCTTTAAGGGGATAAAGAGCTCAGGGCCTATCGGTTGGCACCCAACTCCAGAAATTCTTTTTCATGGGCGCCTCAGCCGGGAGAGCGAGGGGCTGCCTGCACTGATCTGGCCCATTGTGATAACGGATTCAGACAGTGTGTTAGACGCTGATAAGGAAATGTGCTCTCAATAGACGATTACCCACATACTTGGGAGAGAATAGTCAATCAGGCAAATATACTTGGTGGGGGGAATGAGACGCGTACAGATTTGTTATTATTTTCAATGCAGCGTTTCGTAATCCTGCTGGAAAGTTGAGGTCAGAGTAATGCTCATACTGTGATTGGGCAATTTCTGTAAATAAGGTGTATCAGCAAAATGTATTTCACAGTCTGACAGCATGCATGGAAAAAGCTGTCAGGTCTTGCTGTCTGGTTTCAAATGACAGTTGAATAACTGAACATTAGGGAGTGTGAATTACACCAAAACATTCCACACATAAAGAAGTAAAGAGTTTTTTAAATGTGGTTCATATTACCAGGCGACTCAGCTATTAATAACCGCAGTTTTATTTCAATTCCCCATGAAATTACTCAAATCACCATGAAATTGAAAAGAGGTAAATACCCCTCAAACTCATGTTGTGGGAGAGACAGACTGCTGCTGCGCACTTGTTAACAGTCCCAGTATAATATGATTTATTTTGTATTTTTGCAGCGTTACAAAGAGTCACCTGTCAGCTCCCACAGGCCTCCAGTCAGTGTGTCCAGCTGCCCTCTGCTCCGTTTACACACCATTAGCCAGAGTTTAACAGCCGGGGGTGAAAGCGCCTGAAACCAGCTCAGTGTTTACTCTTCAGCTCAGTTAGTTGCAGCAACATTTTCTACAGTCACAATAGGCGATTAGGCATGTAAATGTCTGACTTCTTAAATGGCCGCCAAAACAAGGAGACGGGTGCAAACAAAACTGACATTGGAACTAGAGCTGAAACAAGGAGTTTATTAATCAGTTTGTTGAGCAACAGAAAATTAAGCAGTAACTACACCGGTAATTGATGAAGTGCTTAATTCATTTATAGTAAACTGTGTTTTGGACTGTTGGTCTGACAAAATGAGTAATTTGAAGACATCACTTTGACATTTTTCAGTATTTTCTTACATTTTATGGTTTAATAAACTGATTTATTCTTTGAAAACATCTTTAGTTGCAACCCTAATTGGAGCTATAATTGATTTTCATCTGTTATTTTGTCTTGGTTTCATCCATTTCCCATAAAAAGCATTCATCTAGTTGCACAGTAACATTTTGTATATTGATCAGTTGGATTTTAGTGTTTTCATTAGAATCTATCAGGAGTGAATTTGTTATCTCTTTCCAAGTAATTCCTGCCCTTACAGACATAATAGTAACGACTCCAGTGTCGTCAGATACCGTGTGCAGCAACAAAATGGCGTTTTCCTTAAGAAAACTCCATCTGCACGTCAGTGAACTGGTCAGTGTTTGACTCCAGAGTGACCTCTGACCTCAGGGGTCACAAGTTAAGCTGTCACTCTCACTGCTTTTCTCTCAGGCCTCTGGTCAGTAGACGGAGAGCTGAGGTCAGCCTTGTGTCCACACGGTCATCACAGCACTTTTGGACAAATGTTGGCTTATTGAGCACGAACAAAGAGGATTTGCACCGACGCAGCAGCTCTGCTCTTAACTTCAGCTCGCTGCGTCTACACAGTGTAAAATTATTTCATTGGAGTCTGACACTGTCCCAGTTCCTCACTACACAATAGCGGTTTACGATATGCAGTACATAATAATTTCAGCACCGTCTTTTTTTCCAGCTCTGAGTAGCCTCCTCAATTTGCCCTGTGCCAGTGTCCATCCCAAAAATCACTTTTCAACAGTAACAGGTAACAGTTGGAGTGATCTCTCTCAGTAAAAGGATTCAGAAAGTGTTTTATTAACAAATCATTTATTAAATAAATAGTTGAAATAAATAACATACTGTATATTCACAAGCAAATCAAAATAACTTACAAAAGAGGTATCAGAAGATAATTAGCACACTCTTCACAGTAGACAATCAATTCATAATCTTTGGCTATATGACATGCGTATTTTACAAAAACTCCAATGAAATCACATGTAAATGAGAATTATATGTGTGTGGTGAAGTAAATAATTATTCAGAGAGGATTGTCAGTTTTGCCAGAATTCATCAGCCCAATCCTAAGTATCACAAATCAATAAATATTGAACATTGTTGTATAAAAGGAACGAGAAAGTCTTTCTTAGAGGTGATTCCTCAGAAGTCACATAACCTTGATAATTGAAAGGTCAGATTTAGTCTTCTCAAGGAAAAAAACAGCATGTCGATTTTTAAAAAAAAAAAAAAAAAAAGTGCCCTTGGCTATTTTGAGACGATTGCAGTCTGGAGAATTGGCTGAGCCATTATCTATTCAAATGCCTTCCTGAATCTATTGCTTGAAATGAGAAATTCCTTAATCCCCTCCATTTTCCTCATTGGCAAAACATCCTCTTATTGCAAAAGTAAATTAGTTCCAGCCGGGTCGGCAACAAGGAATATTAACACGAAGACATGAAGGGAATATTGTACATCCAGGTTTTACACATCCATGCAGAATACAAATTAATTTTCACCTGCAAATCATATTTCAACACTGATGAGCGACGGAGGCAGCCACATCACCACACAATATTGCATCTTCTGCACTGAAACATGAGTCACACACAGGTGACAAATGCAGAAACAAAAAGAAGTCTTGAGAAAGGACAAGATCAGTTTTTAGACCCAGGAAAAGGGTCAGAGAGTCCACTCAAGAGTTGTTTTTTTTTTTTTTTGAATTTTTTTAATTTGTGTATCTGTTTCTACCAGGCCTCGGCACTGTCGCAGCTGGATCCCGGTGACGGAGCCTCAGTGTCAGCTGGTCAGGGCCCAGGTGTGTGGAGGGGACTGCAGCTGCTCCATGTTTCCTCTGAGGAAGGTGAGCAGGGCGGTGGGGGAGTGGCTGGCCGGCTGACCGCTCTGGCTCTCCAGCAGCTGCACCAGGAAGTTGATGTAGCGCATGGCCAGGCGCAGGATCTCGTTCTTGCTCAGCTTCTTCTCCGGAGGATGGGTGGGGATGAGCTTGCGGAGCTCGGCGAAGGCGGTGTTGACGTTGTGCTGGCGCCAGCGCTCCCTTGTGTTGGTGAACACCTTCCTGGTCATGGTGCTGAGTGAGCAGAGCTGCAACAATTGGTTGGTTGGCAGAAAACGAATCAATCGACTGATCGTTTTATTCGATGTTGGAGCAAAAGTGGCAAACGTGCCAAAGTCCAAGCTTCTTAAATATGATTTTCTGCTTGTTTTTGTCGTACATGATAGTAAACTGAATATCTTCCACTATTTAATTACTTATTTTTGACATGTTGTACATAAAAAAACACTTAAATTGGAAAATAATCTGTAGGTTAATCATAATGAAATAATTTGCATCCTGGTGCTGAGGTGACAGATGGAAATAAGATGGAAAACTAGCCACCTTACTGAAGTTTTTGCACAACATTATAGTTATTGATTAGAATAATTCATTAAAATCCAACATTGATGTTGTTTACCAGAATTAATTTTGTTATTTGCAGTTTCTCTCTGCAAAATACAACCTTTTTTTTTCTCTTTTTGTTTTCAAGAGATTTTTTTAGCTCTCACCAGGCCTTTACTTTTAAAATAGATTTTTCAGTGACACAGTTATGTACATTTATACCAGACTTTGCATTAAGATCAAATTATTTATACATCTGAGTATAATGATAATTTGTCGTATATCAGTCTTTATTCAACCAGCAATTCTCTTAAAACACATTTGTAACACTTAATAATCTACTATAACTGAAAGCAGATATAAGTAACTTATTAATAATAAGTTACTTATATCTGATATAACTGATATAACTCCTCCTGTGGGCTCCTATAAGTGGACGTATAAAGACAATACAGTTAAACACCGGTATAAAAATATAAAATATATCTTTATAGGGGACATTATAAATGTTGACAAATACTGTATAGTGTTAAACACAGTGTCCTTATGTCATTATACACCATGTATTAAATGTTTATATACTGCTAATAAATGGTAAGTGTGAGCAAAGGCTGATCTACAACAAAAAATTGTCCAAATGATTTGATCTTCCACTTAATGCAAAGTCTGGTATAAATGCACATCATTTATTACAACAAGACAGCTGCAGGCAGAGTGCACAGTGTCTTCTTGTAATACATACTCTTTCTGATTAATTATTTACTTGACCAAAGTGGAAACACACGGCCTCAGGGAAAAGAAAAAAAAAAAAATCCTTCATTATATCACTGATTTCTCACCTGTGTGTGTGTGTGTGTCCGTAGAAATGTGCAGAAATCTCAGTTGCAGTGTCGGCAGGTCATCGGTGTCCAGGAGCCCAGGAGGTGTGAATGTCCACTCAGTTGTGTCTTCTCATGCTCGCTGAGAGATCCTTATGAGTGAGAGGGAAGGAGAGAGTAAGAGACAGAGAGGGAGAGAGGGAGGGAGGGATGAGAGTACGGGGGGGAAGACTGCTGCATGCTCGCATCCCACATTTTATAGCAGGGTGAACCCTATTGTGTGACGTGTGCTGTCGAGGAGGCTGGCGTTAACTGAGGAGTGATTGTTAACCCCCCCCCCCCCCCGTCTGTCCGTCCGTCATTTAGACCCATTGGAGGTCACTTTATGATTTATATTATTAATAAATCGTCACTTTAAATGACTTTCAGAGATGTTTCTGTGCAACATTTGAGGGGATTCGGGGTCTTTCTTTTTTTTTAATTCAACAGCCTTTTAAGTGACTATTTGTGCTGCTTTTATGATTCATTGCTCATTTAATCCTTGAAGGTTAGCACTAAAGGTGACAAATAAATTCCCATTGAGGTGAAACTGAGACGTTCATCTCTCTGATCCTTCTCTTACTGCTCTGGACACTTGTTCCTTTCTGTTTCTCTGACATTAGGCATGGACAACCCACCGTCCCCTACACCGTGGAAAAGACCTTGATATCGCTGGCTGCTCTGCTATTGAATTCAGCCTGATTGGGCCACAAAAGGTAAAAATACCATATCCAGATTGACAGTCGAACAATATGGGTTTTGTTATGACTATGGTAATCTTGTTGAGCCATTCCAAAGGGCCACACATAAATTACAGAGGAAACAGGGAGAGCACAGCGTCCTGACTCACCTCTCTCAATCCACTCCTCCTCACCCCTCTCCTCCTCCTCCCCCCTCCATCCCCTGCCTCCCACTTTCGACCTCCGCTCAGATAAAAAAAAAACAAAAAAACAAGCCTAGTTTAACCAATTGTCACTGTTCCTTTTACACCCTTCAAGTGTTGTTTCAAAGACGCAGCCTTCCATAAAAGTCTGTGTGTGGAGTAGGAATTTACATAATCCGATTAGGGGATGGGATTAGCCCTGGGCCTGGAGAACAGGCCCGATGGGGGCCGTTTTCTGAATCGGCCATTCATGGGCCCTGCTGCACGTCCAAGAGGCTGCACCTGCAGGCCAGGCGCCACCGCTCTCTGGCTCCATCCAGCCTCCACTGCAGGTCTGCAGACACACTCGCTGTAGGATAGTTTGGCCAGTGTGTTGACTTTCATCACAGCTAAAAGGCCCGGCGATGATTATACCTGACCTGTTGTAATTTATAACGCAGGTAAGGGCTGGGAATGAGCAGGACGAGCTGCTACTGGAATTAATCACATCCGATTAAATGCAGCGTTTTGATGTAAGTCTTTATGACAAGCAAAGACAAAACGAGATGACTCACGTCTCTTAAAACCTGTTTGACAGCAAGAAGCTTTACTGACAGAAGTCACTGCTGTGTTTTTCATTCTATTTATGTTCTGCAGATATTTAACACAGGGTTATTATCTCATATACTACCAGATGGATTGCTATGAAACTCTGCGCTCACATTCATGGTCCCCAGAACATGAAGCTTACCAACTTTGGGGCCCCCCTGACTTTTTCTGTAGTGCCACCATGAGGTTCAGTGAATGTCTCCACAATGGTGCTGTGAATTGTATCCCTCTTACACCGATTGTTGATCCCTTGACTTTTTTATGAGGTCAAAATTTACATTTTTTCAGTTTATGTCTAAATACCAGTAAAACGAATGGCATTCTCATGAGCTTAGTTAGTTTAGTCAACAATATTAGCATGCTATCACACACTACATTCACCAAGCAGTTTGGTGACATGTTGTCAGTGCCAGAAATTCCCAGGATCTCCCTCCTGGGAAAAGTTTAGAGGCTGATGTAAACAATTTTCCCACTCAGCTGTTTGTAATCAAGATTTTAACGCATGATGTGAATGCAGCAGCCAGCGTGGCTGTCAACTTTTGTTTAGAGTCTTATTTTGATTCGTGTCTATAAACAACTTTGCTCTCCTGCATGCAACTCATACAGTCATTTTGTAAGTGGATATGAGTTGATAAAACCTTGACAATTTAAAAAAAAAAGATAATGGTAATTTAAAATATAATAGCAGTCAAATTCACAATCAGATACTTACATTCCCAATAAGGCTGCAACTATTTTCATTATCGATCAATCTGCCAATTTTTATCTTAATTTTTTCTCAATTCTTAAGTCTATAAAATGTTAGAAAATAGTGAAAAATGTCTATTTTGAATTTCTCAGAGCTCAAGAAATGTATTCAAGTCACTACATTCTGGTTAATGGCTGACCTTCTACTCACTCGTTTTTTTTAATGCATTTTATCTAGGAATTGACCAATCTGCTGCTGCAGGGCAAGGTAGGAAACTACATTTTCTTTTTATTTTGTCTCTATGTTAATAATGTTTATATACTGCTTATAAATGCTAAATAGAGGGATGTACAGTAAAGTGTTACCTGTGTGTCAAAAAACAGAACATGTGAGTTTTGTTTCCTTTTAGGATACAAAATCTGGCCATCACTCTTATCTAAAATCAGAACTTAACCACAAAGGTGTCACAGGAAACCTCCCCTTTATTTACAGAGGAGAGGAAACACACAGGTGACTCCCGTTAACTGCTGCCTGTGATTAAAGATAACAGCTGTGTGACCTTTGCAGCTGTGGCCAGAGGAGGATCCAAATCTAAAGAAAGGCTTTGGTTTAAACAGCCTGTTAATTCCCACAGTATCTCTCCTGTCCCATTCAGTGCAGGGCTAAAGTAACAGTCAGGGGCAATTACTGCACCATTAAGCTGCTGTTTACCTAGCTTCATGTGGGGACTCCGTTGACCATCCTGCTCACTGCTTTTGTTCCTGTGCCATGAAAAAACACCATTTTCTCTTTGTTTGTCCACTGCTTGTTAGAAGGCAGAGGCCAGAAAGAGAGAGAGAGAGAGAGAGAGAGAGAGAGAGAGAGAGAGAGAGAGAGAGAGAGAGAGAGAGATGTGTGGAGAAAAAAAATCTGCTGGTGGGTTATTGATGGTGGCTAGCCAGTGCTGGATATGGCTGTCCAGAGGCAGGGAGGCTTGTAGTCGATGTCCCCGGGGGTCGTCTTTGTCTGGGGATCATTCCTGAGGGAGCTGGCTTCACTCTGCTGGCTCGTGAAGATAAGCACTCTCTCCACATGCTGAGAGACGACGATAAGGGGATTGCTTCACTAAATGAAAGAGAGAAAAAAAATAGCCCCACCATTGGAGCTGCTAAAATGAGACTTTATCAGTTCAGCTGGGAAAGACCCCCGATCCCACTCCTCCAACCATAAATCACAATTTGTTTTTCACTACTGAGCATGCTCTGTATGGAGGAAAACAAAAGCAGAATGTGCACACAGCTGTAATCTTGATGCTTTATCTTATTTTGTAAAAACAAACTCAACAACTCTATATATTACTTGGAAGCAGTATATAAACATGTAATAACTAGTTTTATAACACATTATAGTGTATTTGTTAACTACTATAAGGTCTTTTAAGTGCAGTATTTCCAACAATTGCAATGCCTCCTATCAAGACATTTTTTAAATGACAGCTATCATATTGTCATTCAATATTTGTTTAAACCAAGAGAAGTTACAGGCTGCAGGACACTTAAATAATCAGTAAAATACTAAACAGGTATTTTATGATTTAATAAATCACAAATAAGAACATTTGTGCTGTGAAAATCACAAACTTAAGACAAGTAATAGTAGTAAAACACTACTTTATGAAACAAAACATTTTAAAATATTAAAATGATAAAATTAGTATTTTATATACAAACATCAGACTGTAAAGATTTAATTTTAATTATTTTGTCAGCAGCTTCTGCACTTTATTGCAATTTAAGTTTAAGTTTCATCCATCATGTTCCATCTTTCTTCCCTCATCACAGCTAGTTTCAAAAGAAAAAGCAACTTGTAAAATGTAGAAATTTTATCTAAAAAACTGGAAACTTGGATTGCAATGAAAACGTTTTGCAGTTGAACTAAAACTTTTAAACTTGAATTTAACAAAACTGTAAGCATTTATTTCTCATTCATCTTTACAAATAGGAACAAAGCATTCATCCCTAAAATAATTTGAGCCTCGTCTGTCCGTCACTTCTGCCGGGAACCCTCTCGTAGCTCAGCCTCCCCTTCTTCAGTGGTGTCAACACTGCAAAACAAAAACTAGGTAATATCTTTAATCTGTTAAATAAAAATAAGGCTTAATAAACTCTGCAGGTCCTACTGAAGTGTCACATCAAAAATCTCAGAGCCTTTCCCTCGAAAAAAAAAACATCCTCTGCTATTGTTTGAATATCTGACTTTACTATAAACTGCATAGCGTTATAGTGGCAGTTTATAGTAAAGTCAGATTTCTGTCCAAATTTAGGGCAAATTTTAAACCAATTTTCCTAAAAATTATTGTGCACTTCCATCCACTACTGTTATGTGGATATTAAGAGCAGTGTTTAACAAGTTACTGAGACTTATCAATTACTCGTTCTGTGCTATTTATTTAAAAATGTAGTTATTCTTAAGTTCATGACATAAAAAGTAACAGTGTGTTAACATTTGAAGAAGCTCATTCTGCAGGTGTTGTATTTACTTATCAAAAAAAAAAAAACAACAACCAAATGTGATTTGCCAAAACTGGCTGACAGTTACTTGCAACTGAATATATTCACCTGTTCCAACCAAGCCTGCAGCCTCTCCACTCCTCTTCCTCTCTCGTCCTATCCAGCATTTGGAGCCGTACATGGGTGAAACTTTTGTTCGGCTACTTTGACCTCTACCCCACAGCGTGACCCCTGTCGGAGGGCTCAGACTGCAGGTTATATGACGGCTGCTGGGATGCTGGAAGTCACTGCAGACTGAAGAGTTTGTACACATTTGACTGGTGACATCAGGCAGCTGCTGCAGGACGGGGCTGTACCTGAACGTGGAGTCCAGTTTGAGAGGACTGTCATTAGCTGTATGTAGGTAGTTGGTGTAGTTGTTGAGATTTGGCGGAGGTCTAAGTGTCCACTCATCGTTTACTCTCCCAACAACTCTCCCGGCAGCTCCGGCTCTGCTTCTCCACCCAGAAGACTTCACCTCCTCTCTCCAAGGATCACCGCTTGCCCAGCTCCTCTGCAAGTAAACATCTTGGCTGCCAAAGGAACAACTCAGGTCAAGTCTGAAATCTGTGTTTCCATCCTCCACCGTCGAGACTGGGTCTGGTTCACAGAAGCTGCCCTCTGCACTCTCAGCCCCAAACAAGAGGCTGGTGTTATGGTCGACAGAGAGTAACTCTGGATGTGGGTTGGTGAGTGGATGGGGAGAGGTTTGTTGATTTGTCTCAGTGACGATTGTCTGAGACTCTGGCTGGTTGGGGTCTGCAGTCCGTGTGTACAGGGAGGTGGTGTCACTGAACAGCTACAACCAAGACAGAAGAGAAAAAGATCACTTTGCTTTATTATATTTAAAGACTGAGTTTAGAAGTCACGAAGCAGATAATTATGTCAACAGGCCTTTTTCACAGCCAACACTTAGACTGGTTACATGAAGAAGCACAGGTGTTAATAACATGGGTGGCTGTTTGCTTGAAAAAGACCCAGAAACTGAAGCAGCTAAGCAGAACTTTTTACTCATTTATTTTTGTTTCCTGTGCTTTGCCTACTGTGACATATTAAAATGTCCTCAATGAAAAATGTACAAAAATAAAATACACTCCATTCATTAAAAAAAAAGTATTTTTGGCATGTTTATGTGTAGTGACGTGCCAAGGATCACCTTGAGGACTTTATGTGGCACCTCAGGGAGGAGGTCTTTCAGCTGAGACAGAGAGGCCTCCAGGAGCCACTGGAAGGACGTTGCTCTCCTCAGCATGAGCTGACTGACCAGAGGGTTTATACATGGGAACTGCAACAGACAGTTTTCCTCCTGCAGGGAAAGGAAAAAATATGTTTAAGGACATATAGCAGCACACAAACTCAAAGTCTTTCAGGGTGAAATGAAAGCCATACACAATATTGTTAAAGGACTTTGAACCTGGGCTTTTTTCCCAGGTTTTAAAATCATGGAGTTATCCTTTATGTTGTAGGCACTGAGTAGTTGTTTGTGTTATAACTTGTAACTCATTATAATACTAAATATTATATAGCACTTTTTATACCACATTTACTTAATAGAACATGAGCTACTGTAATAGAATGAAATGGTAAAACCAGATAAAGGACATGAAAATAAAGGTTGGTTGGGGCAAATATGATGATCTCCATCTTGTCCTTGTCAAATTGAATAAAGTTACATACGTCATTGAAGTGGCCTTTTAGGGTAACCAAACTACAAGAATTATTATTTATAAATGTCATCTGTGTAGAAATTAAACAATATGTTGTGTCTGCTAATCATTACAAAAGTTCATTTTTAGTCATTTATATGCAGTTATCCTGCATGAGTACAACCAAGGTGTTAAATAAGAATAAAAGAAAGCTCTTTCCATTGAGTAGTTCACCCATCTATGTAATTAACCATAAATAAAACCAAAAACACAGCATCCACACAGTAAAACCTGTGCCTTTTCTTCTGCCGTTTTCTCTGTGAAGGTCTGGTTTTGTGACGGTGTTGTGCTCACCTGTGAAGGCATCACCATGAGCCAGTCTCTGTCCAGGTAGCTGAGAGGATCCCTGTCACTGGACATCAGGCTGTGGAAACAGATCTGACTGATCCACTTGGCAATTTCCAACACATCTGGCACTATCAGCACCTGAAAGACAAGGTAGAAAACAAACATGTTTCTGTCAGTGTTGGAAAGGAATTAATTACATTCACTCTTGTATTGTACTACATTTCAGCAGATTTAATAATATACAATATAATCAACAAATAAATTACAATGTCTTACTATGGTTTAAGATAACACTTTTTTGATCTCTAGTAGAACACATAGTAATTAAAATTAGCTCCACCTTTACCAGCTGCAACAGTGATGTACACAGAATCCATTAATGATCATAGTCCAATAATATGAGGTACATTGTTCTGAAATGAGCAAAATTAGTACTTTTACTCACTTCAGGATGCTGACATTTATGCACCTTTTACCTGAGTTAAATTTTAAATGCATACTTGTAACAAAGTAAGTCTACACTGAGTACTGAATACTTCTTAAATCACAGGTTTATTATCATTTTGCCTACCAGCATAATATTAGATGATATTTTAACTGTCTGGTTTCATCTAAAATATTGCTGCAACGATTAGTCGTTTATTAATTATTTAATCAATTTGTTAAAATATATGTGACATTGGGCAGTAAAACTTGTGGCATCAAAGACCTAGAGTGTTGTTGAAAAACATGTTTATCAAGAGTTTAAGGCAGAAAAATTAATTGTTTGTGTTTTATATGTTCTACCTTGACATTTAGATCCTTGGACTTTGTCCCAAACAGGACCAGAGATGAATAAACCAACACCAAGTTACCGAAGGCCTCGCTGGAAAATCTGCCATCGCACAGACAGAGAAAGTGATACTGAGCCTCTGTGTGAAAAGTGTGTGTGTGTGTGTGTGTGTGTGTGTGTTCACTCTGACCCTCCTCCCTGGATGTCTGGGCAGTGCAGGATGAGCCAACAGCAGCTGTACTGGAGAGAGAGCGCTGTCAGCCTCATCACCAAGTCTCTCACTGGCTCGTTCCTGATGCAGTTCCTCCTGCTCCTATGCACACGCACGAGCACACACACACACACACAGTCATATTTTTAGTTTACAGTCTGATTTTGTCATCCTGGTTGTCCATACTGTAATTTCATTATGTTGACCTATTCTGTAACACGTCTGTCTGCTCTTCCTAAAGGATTTTTGCAGGGAGTTTTTTGCAGGTCAAAGGACAGAGGTTGTCATATCTTGTACAAGCCCCATGATGTAAATTTGTGATATATAAATAAATAAATAAAACTGACTTGATGCACGTGTACAGTTGCTGACAGTGAATTATTTTTAACATACAGTAATTATCAATTTTTTTGCAGACTTTCTGGAAAATGGTTTAAAATTTGCACTTAATTTGGATTTAAACTTGAATTGAATTGACTTGAATTTTCATGTTAAAACTGATATTAAAGTAAGTGAATCTTAAATAATGTGAACAGGAAAGATTAGATTTAATAAAGCGCTGTCTCTAATATAAACCTGTCCCAGAATGTAATATTTTTCAGCATCTCCAAGCAATACTCAAGAAGCTCGGAAGAGGGAGATGAAAACAATGAGTTAATCCAGCATCACAGCAGATTTGTGTCCTGCCAAGGATTCTATGGTGGCCCTGAAGGTCAAAACACAACATTTCTCGTTGTGTTTAATATTGACTGGTACCTGAATGATGATGCCGGTGCTTTCATCCACTGTGATCACAGTGTAGTGATGGGCCCCTCCGAGCATCTGCAAGGACGGACAGTGGCTCCTCTCCAGCACAGTCATATTAAACCTGCACCACAAGACACACACAGACACGTCTCACCTTGTGGAATTTAAATGATAAATTATCATTACTGGCAGGTAGAAACATTTTATATTAAAAGCTGAGTGTGACAATTGTTTTGCAGGCTATTCTATCTGGGGGTAAGGTAACATTTACCTTGAAAGAGAGACACTATTATCACCACTGAAGCTGAAACAATCATTAAATTGTTACCAGAAAATAAATCAGTAAAAACTGATTTAATAGTTCACATAAGTGATCACACAGAGAAAAGCAGTTATTATCTGGTTCTAGCCTCTAAAATGTGAGGATTTGTTGGTTGTTGTAAATTTAAGATATTTGGGATTTGGACTGTTGGTCAAAGAAAAACAACATGACATTTAAAGACATTACATGAGAATTTATCACTACTTACTGATATTTTCATTGAAAACATAAGTGTATTTTTTTTATTCTGGCCTCAGTTTTGAATATCATGTCAGCAGACTTGTCCCGTGGATCTGTGTATCTAGTAAATCTATTAAAGATTCAATAAGTTTTACATTTTAATGCAGAAGTTGTTATATGACTGAAATACTGCAGCAGTGTAAAAGACTAATATGAAATGCCTGAATGACCTGCTCTAAACCATCTTTGTGAGGACATTTTGGCCGATTCTAACAACTTCAAAAGGCTGTTTGAAGAGTAAGACTTGGTTTCAGAGTATAGATTAGAAATAGGTGAGGGTTAGGGGGCTGTGGGAATTCATTATGTCAACGAGGGTCCTTGCAACTATAGAAAGACCAGTGTGTGTGTGACATGGTATTGTTGATGTCCCTAGCCTAAATATGGTAATGTAATCTAGGTATTTACCACTCTTACTAAGCAGGATATGATGTAATTAGACTGGATGAGTGGGAGAATTTACCCAGACTCAAGTGTCTGTAGCAGGAGTGGACAGTTAAGTAGCCCCTCGGTCACAAACAACACATAAGGCACGTTATCTTCGAGGCACCAAGACGCCTCCTCCCTCTCTTCTGGGGAAACAAATTCATTTAAATATTACTGCACAGTATGTGTGAATAATAATATATATTTGGTGGCAGCAGACCAGTGTTGGAGATGCTGGTGCTGAAGGCGAGGTGACTGATGCTCCTCTCTCTGCAGACCGTGGACCATGGCGATTGGCCCGGATGGTCGTACTCCACCACCAGACAGAAACTGTTCCAGGGGAAGTCGGGGCCTATATGCTGCTCATACACCACCACACACACACTATCACACACACTGGTTGGACAGGATGGGAGTGTGAAAACAACACTTTGTTCAACACAGTATGGCAGCTTGAAATATTTCCTTTAATACAGTGAAACAATTAACAGCTACTCCAGGTTCTCTTGTTACTCAAGACAAATCTGTTTTACATTTTTGTTTGAAGAACGACTTGGTTTTTACTTAATATTCATAAAATTAAAAAACACTCCTAAAAACTATATTTTATTAATGCCAAGATATGGAATTACAACCACAAAATCTGGATGTGATTTATGGTAAATATGTTTAAATACTATAATACTTTAAAAGTCTAAAGTATATGTACAGAAGTATCATGAGTAAAATTAAAAGTATGTAATGGGGCAAAAGGTAAAATATTTCCCTCTGAAATGTGAGGTGGAAGTATAAAGTTTTATAAAATGGAAATACTCATGGGTCAAATGAATACCTGAGCACTGTCCTTAAGTAAATATACACAGTTACTTTGTACTACTGCTGAAATACATGTAAATGGTAAGTACTGTTACAAATCCTACATTTTTACCTGCTGACCACACTGGCTCCATTCAGTTTGGTCTTGTTCTCCTCAGGACAAACTGCAGTTACAGCTGCACCTGTAAGAATGAAAAACATGAACAAACTCATCTGTACAACACCACTATACCAAGTTTTTACTTTGTATTTCAACAGGCAGTTTAGTAAAATACTGCTAGATAAGGGCAGTTGCTTTGGTTTGCCAGTGGTTTAGTTCATTAGTGGTGTTTTTAATTAGTGTTTTATCCACATATGGACAAAATATAAGTTAACTGGAATTGATTATAGGGACATGGCAGAAAGAGATCGAGTTACTCACCAGCCACTTGCCTCAAACCGTTGATGATTATAGATCTGCTGTCGTCAGAGTCGACTGATGTTATGACGAGAATCTACAGAAAGAAAACATAGCTCATCATGGGAGCTGGTAAAACAGAACATTAGTAGGTGGTAAAATGAAAATCTTGGTACATAGTGTGAGCATGATGGTTAATGATTTGTGGAACAATGTAATGTAATTTAATAAATTTTATTTATCTGTCTAAGCAAACCAAAACAAGTATGTTTTTTCTCTTGTTGTGAACACTGACTCTCTCCATGTTGTTCTGCTCTTTGCTGCTGTGCATCCATGCAGCCAGCAGCTGCTGTAGCTGCTGCAGCTTGTGGTTTGACTCCTGGTTCTTGTGACTGAGGAAGAGGATGATCTGCAGCCTCTTCACCAGCTGTTCCAGACACTGCTCCGAACACGCCTCAGCTGCCTTACTCAGGTACTCTACAGAGCATAAGTACAAGGCTGTAAGTACCACAGCATGGTGTATACTGTGCGCAGAGTTTCTGTGGACTCCACTAAGTTAAAGATGTTTTCAGTATTACATCAGTCAGGATGTAATGTCAATCTCTCTTTGTGAAGATTGGACAAAGAGTGAAGATCTTAAACCAGGTGTTTAGGGGCTTCAAAGGGGAATGACGGCAGCTTTAACTGACCGAGTGCCGTACTGAGGTCGCACTTCAACAGCAGCTCCTTGAACGTCACCAGCACATGAATCAGAGCTGCCTGGTGGAAAAGCAGCTCCTGATCTGCAAGCAACACAGTGGGAATTTACAGTTTTCAAATATGGTTTAATGGATTAATTACTTTATAACTAAAAATACACTCACTAAACACTTCGTGTGGAACACCCATATAGTGGTGTTCCTAATAAAATGCTCAGAGGTTTGTACAGTTCAAGCCATAAACAAAACGCATACAAATGTGTTTAGACACTATTAAGATGACATTTCATACCTTTGACCGACTCTGTGCTCTGTGCTCGCATCCTGCAGAGCGCCTTCTCCTGCTGTTTGAGGAGGAAGTGTGTTTGGTCGGGGGCCAGGCATCTGAAGTCTCCCCACACCGGGAAGTTGAGCCCCAGCTGTCTGGCAGAGTTCAACCAAGGCTGAGCAAAGGCCAGCAGCTCAGAGTAGGCATGCTGCTGGCTGTCTGCAAGGGAGCATGAGCACAGAGGTTTAAAAAAGCAATATCCATCCTTTTCTCCATCAGACACTGTACTACAGTTCAGTTTGGTCAGTGAGAAAAGTGCTGAAGTAGCTTTAACATTACAGGGAAAGTGCTGCATTTATTTTTTTTTAAAGTTGACCAACAAGTTTTAGCAGCAAGAAGTACAAAAGAATTTCAAAATCTAGTCCATTAAATTTGAGATGCCTTTAAGTGTTTTTGGTTCCCTCTTAATTACCTCTAACAATGCGTATTATATATGTACAACTCAATCATCACATAAATGTAATGAAGGAAAAGTGTGACATTCAAGTAAAAGCTTCTCACAATGCTAAGTAAAATACCAACATTATAAAACTGAACCTTTTTGTACAGTATGGTTTAACTTGGGGTGCTGTAAATGTAAATGTCTCATACCTGTAGCTTGGACCTGTATTACTCTGCTGTCCCGTCTCTCCTGAGGGTCCGACTGACTGACTGGACGACTGAGGAGTTGACCTGTTGACTGACTGACTGCTTCCTGCTCTCTGGTAGCATTTCCTGACGCAGCACCGCTCATATACGCTGGTCTTCTGTCTGATCTTTGTATCTGCTCTGGAGGAGGCTGCAGTTCATATAGTGGAGTTTTCTGCTCCACCTTTGGTGCTGATTAAAAAAAAAAAAAGGATGAGATGAGATTATAGTGTGTGACATGAGGGAGTCATTACACCATGAGCACAGTAAGGTAACTATACAAGTATCTTGAACCTGAACCCCAGAAATGTTGAAATTTGGGGCTCCTCAAAGTTCATATTAACAAAGTCATATGAATCTATTCCCAGAGTCCACAATGAAGTCTTAAAATATTTTGTTTTGTCCAACCGTCTCAAACATATTCAGTTTTGCTATAGATGTGAAAAAACAAACAAACAAACAAACAAAAACATATAATATCTGAAAAGCTAGAACCAGATATTTTGGGCATTTTTGCAAAAAAAAAAAAAAAAAAAAAAAAAGTAAATGATTCATTTTAACAACAAAAAATTTAACACAAAATTGCTGAAAACTGTGTCCACAGATCTGATGGCCATGTTTTTGATGTGACCACCAGGTGGCGCCTATTGTTTTAAACAAAAAAATATAATCCTACAGATAAGAACTTTGGTATGGTACTTGGTGCATATTTCTGTTTGACCTAAAATCCAAAAAAAATCTTTAAAAAATATGGACAAAAATCTATATATAATATGTTGCCTGTAAATGCATCATCTGTTTAGTCATTATAAACCAAATTAACCTCAGCACAGTCTGTACCTGGAGACCTGGCTGAGCCCTGAGGTGCTGCAGTCACTGGAGCTGTCTGCTGAGATCTCAGTATCATGAAGGTGGACAGAGGGTCGAGGTCCTTCTCTGGTGGACGTCTGGTAACCAGCAGACCACTGTGATTGTCTCTGATCTTCAGTGTGGAGGACTCAGTCTGCTCAGGAGTGTGGGTGCTCTGCTTGGCCTTCCAGTTGTCTCTGTTTGTGTCGTTCTTACGAGCAGAAGACAAACCTGTAACTTCTGAGAACCTCACCTTGTATATGTCATCTCTGGTGTTGGCGGTGACAGCAGCAGGTTTTGAAAATATTACTGTCGCAGTTTGTTCCTCCTTATTGGTTGTGTTGCCGGTGTGCGACAGGAAGGTTTTCTGAGACGTGTGGGCGAGGATTTCTTTTTGGAGATGGAGGTCATCTGCAGCAGCTTCAGCATGAAAAACAGCAGTTTCAGGTTTCCTCGGGTTATATGACTGAGTTTCATTTCTGGGATTCCTCAGGATAGATTCAACTGTGACTGAAACCAGATGAGACGAGGAGACGGTGACACAGATCTGTCAAATCTGCTGCTATATTTTCACATTTTAAAGCTGTAAAACACTAAGATTGGTTTGAAGAAATACATAAACACACTCAAATTAAATAGAAAAAAAAAAAGACTTTACTCACATGTCTCATGTTCAGGTGACAGTTTTTTAAAGTCTTCTATCTTTTCCACCTCAGTGGAGGGAAACCCAGACCTCATGCTCTCTGTGAACTCATGGCTGCTGCACAAATACACCTGTGGGGTTTCAGCCATCATCTGTGACTGTAGTTCCCTGCTAACACCGATAAAGCTTTGTTTCTCTGATCGAACAAGTTTCGTAGCTTCAGACAGAGGCTGGAAGTCGATTGCTGGTTCATATGTTTCAGGCTCTGTGAAAAAATACAGCAAATTAGATTTTCATGATTATTTGTAGATATATTTCCGGTGCAGGTCTTTGAACAACCAGGATTAGGGGTTAATTTAACACAGACTTCCTCAACTCAGTTATATAATGTGCTTCATATAAAATCATTTGACTGCATTTCACAAAAGTCAACATTTTGTGGTAGAACTGACAAAATCTGCCATAAATAAATAATTCACCAAGCAGTAGACTAATTTCTTATAACCAAAATAAAAAATGAGGGATTATCTATGAAGGAACTATGATGGATTATCTTGAACAATGAGCTAATACAGATGCATGTCTTTCAGTTAAAAGTTTAAAGTCTGTAATTTCAGTTTGAGACTCACTCCAGAGCCACAGAAGACATAACAGAGGAATTCATCAGTTATGCAACAGTTTTCGGTGGTGAGGAGTGACGGGCGGCTGAAGCTCTGGGGCACAATGACATCTGGTGGTTTGCAAAACATACTGCAGCCCTTCAACTGAGGCCAGGGGCAATATTGATCAAAATGATAAAGTAAATGCTAAAATCTACTTATCAGACTATCAGACAGCTCGTATATGTTACAGAGCTCCCATGACTAACTCCTTCCAGTATATGTCGCTGTATTTCTCAGTTATTCACATCTGTTATAATCCCAGCAGTGTGTGAGTTAGGGTTCAGCAGATTACCTAGCCGCAAAATTTTCAACACTGTCAATTTAAGCAAAGTGCTTTCTGATACAGCAGCGACGTTTTAAGCTTCAGTAGTCATCAGATACTTGGTTTTCATTTGACAAAAGCTGCGACACAACATAATAAATGAACAAAATCAGCTGCAGAGCCTCCATATCATACATCCATTGCTGTGAGCAAGTACAATGATCTTAATGTAAAATTCGCGGAGTGCCCCTTTAACTACAAACCTGTAAAACTAGACTTTGTAATTACCTGCCAACAGAAAACCCACCACAAAGGTCGGGTGCTTCTCTGCTTTCCAAAGTGCCACCGCCATCTCTCTGTGAGCTCTCGCTGACACCAAAGATCTACATGACAATCATTAATGTCACAAGCACTTTTCTACATGAACTATGTCATAAAACAACATTACTCTTACATCAGTAATCTCTCTCTGCAGCTAATCGGTCACATATTTATCCTGTTTGTTAAAGGAAAATCTGACATTTATATTTGTTGTGGTGAGAGTCTGAACTTCAGGATTTTGTGCAGTGATAAAAACAGTAATATCCATTAAGGCTGTATTGAAGTAAAAGAGATATTTAACTTCTTATTTTCTTTGTCAAATTATTTATCATTTACCCATATCACTGAGTTGCGTTTCTCTGTCACAGTCTAGTGTGTTTAAATGTCATTTTGATAAATTAGAACAATATGTGTGTTTCTTTAATTGTCTTATATCACTGTATCACTTCATGTGTTCGTCCCTGTGGAATATGTGAAAATGAACTAAACCTCATCAGGATAACTGCTGTATTGATCACAGTTTGACCTGGTGTCATCACTCACTGTCTGCAGACCGGTGAAAATTCTTCCTCCTCCAGTTCAGAGGTGGACAGACAGAGATGTGGGTGTCTGGTCTGTGGAGTCGGGGTCAGAGTTAAGTCCAGCTCCATCTCAGTTGGAAGCACCATACGTCCTTAAAGGAAGGAAGGACCCACCAGGTAAACACTTGTAGAGATATCATGTGACTGTTTCATCCTTCATTCTAAAACAAGTACTGAGTAAAAGACCAATGTTTTAACCAGCCACTGTATATTTGCTTTCTGTTCAAAAACATCTAGCAGATTACCCTATTTGTGTATATTCTTTGTAACTTGTACCTATGGAGTCTGAGTCTCTCAGGTCTTCATTCATTTTGCATTCTTCACTGGGCTCCTCTGGTAAATCAAACTCAGAAATGTCCACTGATACTGATGCACCTGAACGGGAAGCTGAAGAAAATGCAACTAGATCAGGTAACTTTTCTGCACTCATGCATTTTTATTTCATTTCAAACCTCCTTGTCTTGTCTTCACCTTGATGAAGCACATCCAGCAATGGAGGCTGCTCATCTAGCTGTTCAGGAGCAACATTCATCTGACCACAGATGCTTGAGAAGGTGGTGCAGTTTTCTGTGGTCAGTTTTAAAGTATCCACTACATCAGGTAACAGCAGAGACTACAGAGGAATAATAATACAAATTAACTAATGCTACTCATACAACAAAACAATATGGCTTTTATCTTTTCTTTTTTTTAAATTACCTCTTCCTTCATGAGTGACTCTTTAAGAAACTCCTCATGTAGGTCTGCACGTGTCTGAACATCACACATGTCAGGAGTTTTTTCATAAGATGAACTGAGACTGAAAATGTTGTAATCCAACAGGTTTTAATCTCATGACCAGCTAGAACGTGTATGTGACAATAAAGCCAGTGAAGTAACTTTCTCCACAGAAATGGAACGACCACAAAACTGTGAAACACACTTACAGGTGAATGTACAGAGCCAGTTTTCACCTGAATATGGCATCCTCAGATATGGTTTCTCCTCTTGAGCTCAGCAGAGGGTCGGACACAGGAAGCGTTCTCAGTCTGGACAGTTTAGCTTTCAATGTGGGTAAATGTCTCTTCAAACGTGGCAGGTAATCAACTGCCATGAGCTCCTCTGGCAGGAGGAGATCTTTAACAGATGTAAACACATTTTTACTGAGACACAGTCTTTCTTCCAGACTACACAAAAACTGATATTGACAAAAAGGAGACACTAAACTATCACAAAAAGACTTGAAACAACAACAAGGACACACAAGATTATAACAGAGACTCAAAATACTAAGTGTTTTGTGTCCCTTTCTGTGTGACCTGTATAGGAGAGGTTGGGGCCATCATTTGTCTATTCCTAAGGTGCCCTTATTTCATAATCCATTTACAAAATAAATCGTTCAGTTTTTGCTAAAATTGTCTATTATGAGTTGATAGCTATTGTCTCCTGGCAGCCGAAGTTATAACTAATGTTATTGTATGAAATGTAAGACGTCTAATACCTTCAACGGTCTTTTTTTACCCTGCGTTGATGGGACTGATGAATTACCTTTGTTCTCATTTGCAGGTTTCATCTGGTCAGTTGTCCACTTGACAAAAGATTCCTGACATGGATCATTGATCTGTGACTCTTTTAAAATGCAGACATCCTCGTCCTGGTCTAGATCTGTCAGTGAGTCAGGATTAGAGCTGGGTACCACATCCCTGTTCACCTCACTCAGAGTCACACTAAATCTTGAACATGACAAAAAACATTTTAAGCCAAATCAACTAAATAATATAAATATTGGAATCATGACTTAAATAATAAAACGCAACAGGAGGAAAATGCAGAAAGCACCTTTCTGGTGAATGAACTGTTTGTTTTTTTCCTCCCAGATCGTCAAGCACAGAACCACTGACAAAGAGTTTGCAGGTAGAGATCACCTTTCCTGTCAGGTACATTAGAAGTTGATATATAAACAGACCCTTCTGTTGACAATCACTCATATCTCGTCTTGTCTAAATGTAGTAACTCAAATGATTCCACGTAACGATACTGTTTAACAACTCCTTACATAAATTTGCAGGAAATATTGAGACAACCATGCCCACATATATGGCATTAATTAGGTCACTTGTTTACCTCTGATCCACGGCATCCTGTAGGTGACTTCAGGCAGGGTGCCACTGTGAGGATAGAGGTCACCAGTTCCAGTGAAGTAAGGTGTTGGCAGTGCCAGTAAGTTCATCATGACTTTGAAGCTGGTGGTTGTCTGAAATAAACATATACATGGAAATAAAGGAGATCCATACTGAAGTTTGCTTTTGATCTGCAGCTTCTTTTTCAGCAGTTATGGGAAACATAAATGACAATATTAAGTGACCATTTCTCAGTTAGTTTTTTGCACCAGTTATTGTGAAAGGGTGTCACACATCGTTGTTAAAGCCTTAATGCTGTTTGAGATCTACTTTTAGAAATATGAAACTTTTAAAATTATTATTTAGAAAACACAAAACTGTAGATTTCACTGTGTTTCCTCCAACCACTCTAGTTTAGGTGTAGTCATTTCTGATCTAGATCCAATGTGGTCGGGATGGCATTTTTCTGTTTTGACAGATAAATAAGTGGTGCAAAAAATACACATTTTTTCCCTTAATGACATACTCTGAGGTAATTAACAAGCCACAAACTCACCTCAAACACATAGTCGAGAGCTTTATATCTGATAGCAGAGAAAATTTGAGGAGGTAAACTGCTGTCGTTTTCAGACCTGTAAACATCACATAAAAACAGCAATTCAAACACAAATTGGCATATTTTAGGGAAACGTTAACTTGATTTGTTTTTCTTGTTATTATCTTACCAACAGCCATCACCAGATAGATTTGTTTTAATGTCTAATGTCACCCTAAACAGATAACTTCACCTCAATTCCTAAAATCTGTGTTTAAATATCAAAAAACAAATGTTGCGTGGCTATTTCGGTTAGCATGGTTAGCTAGCTCTTCCTTGTACGCTACGTCGTTAGTTAGCTTCAACTACTAAAATATTCAACTAAACAAAAGCCTCAACAATACAAATTGAACAAATAAAACTCGAATAATCAGACCATGTTGCTTGGCATCTAACTTACATAACGACATGAGTTTTATTTTATATTTTTTTTAACAGGCGAAGGGAACACTGATGTCAAAATGGGAGGCACCAACGGTCTTTGCTTTAAACTTTACGCATGCGCCTTTGGACATTTTAGTTCATGACGCAACGTGATGGGCGGCTTTAAAACACTAAAAACGGCATTAATAAAATAGTATAATCTAAAACGGTCAAATATCAACATTACACCAAAACAAAATAGTGTTAGTTTATTTGTCTGATCACATGAAATAACACTCTATGTAATATATGTGACATCAGTTGTTCTTAAAAACTGCACCTGACCTAGTCCCCTAACGATTTTACAAGACAAAGTCCATTGAACTTAAAAATCAATCAATGTCGAAGTCATTTAGGAACACAAATGTACGCACCGCAAACACATCGTGTTACCTAACGGCCTGGCCCCGCTTTTATATTCTCGCTACCCAACTTGCATCCGTGTGATTGGAGGGCCGGATCGGGTGCCGCTCCAATCAGAATCCAGGACTCATACGACACGTCTAGTAGCGAGAGCCAATCACGTGTTGGGGACCACACAGCCGATTTAGCATATCCACAAATGTTTCAAAAATGAGGTGGATAGACGGTTGTAACGATACATTAAGATATACTGTGAACTCTTTGATATATTTGTATGAAAATGTCAGCATTTTCCCACAAGAAGCAGTAGAAACAAGTAAAAGTACTTCATATTAAAGATAAATCCACCTATCTCTTAAAAGACTTTTAACTGCTTAGTGATTTTTCTCTGCAGGGACACTGCATGCATTTCACCACAGGGAGGTACTCTTCACTACGTTATTAAAATACAGTACAGAACTGATACAGAGGATGTGGTAGTGCACGAGATGTCAACATCTTCCTTTTCACGTTATCAAATCCAATACATGGGATAATATTATGATAACAGACAGGAACACAAAGTTTTAAATAGTTTTGAGTAACAAAATCCCATTATAAGAGGTAATTCTGCATTAAATTACCAGAGTGGTTACAATGTTAAGTGCCAGAGAGAAAAGGTTTTGTTGTCTATTTCTGCACAGCTGGGTCATATGTCACAGTTCTTCTTTCTAAACTGTTATCCACTGTGTGTGTGGTTGCAAATGTTGTGTATGAGCTCATGGGACAGACTCATAAAGGTTAGCGAGAAACACCTATGTTTGGGTTTTACTAGTTTCACATGAAGGTGGCAAAAAATACCACTAGTGGCTGTTCAGGCTGCTGTGTTGATGTTGCTGCTGTTTAAGGCTTAAATGATAAAAAAGAGTGACGTCTGCACACTGACTTCAAGCCATGGGACAATGTTTCAGCTCTATCTGAATCTTTTAGGTCATAATGATTAAAAATGATTACCACACCCATATGTTTAAATAGGCTGACAGGCTCCATGAAAACACATGTGTTTAAATATAAAAAAAACAAAAAAACAGCTCAAGAAGTATTGCACTGTATATGACCAAAAGTATTATATTCTTCTTTTTCAATTGGCAGTTTTAACTGTAAACGTTGTCATCACTGACGTCTTAGTCTGGGAATGTGGGTTTTTTACTGCATCGTATTAAAACCTTTCACAACTGAGTGAGGACTGTGCTTAACAAGTCCTGATGAAAGGTGATGACACAGAGAAAAGCTCACAGAGTAATGAACACATGTACACAAACTATTCCTGTCCACTTGAAGATAACTTGTTTTTACACCTTGCTTTTGAGACAAATTTTAAATTAATTAAATTTCTAAGTGAAGTTTAAGTTGATCACACATTATGGATTTAATATCATTATATTTATTTATTAAAAAAAAAAAAATCAAAAGTTACTGTAAATGTAGTTGCTACCTTTTCATTGGAAATAATTTTACCCCTCAGGTTACAGCTTCTTCTTGGGGTTTTTCTGAAAAATATTCATTTAGTTTGCAGTCAGATAACTTCAAGGAGATCCTTTCTTTACTAAATACATTTTTTTATTTACAAGTGAGTTTATCAGCCAGATTTGGTGCCTATACAGTGTCATTACACTTTTCAGACAAATCTAGTAATCCACATATGTGAGACCAAATATGTAAATCATTCACAGTTTCCAAGATTTAGACCAATTCTCTGATTAAGGGGGTCTCAGCTGTAGAGTACATGTAGTCATACTGCAACACAATCCTTCTCTCACACAATCTTTAAATTTAAGCTCAACACTTATTTGATGAGCCAGACTTTTGCACTATGTGAACTTTCCCTTCCTAGTGTCACATTTAATTCTTCAGTTTTTTTTTTTCCTGTATGTTGTTGCTGTGTGCATGGGTTCTAATGTGACTCTTATCTTTCGTTGCTAATGTTTTTATATGAGTTGTTTGTACATCTCAACTGTACAGTCATTTTTATACCTTGAATGTGGTATTTTATTGTCTTGTGTTGCTCATGCAAGTAACAAAAGTGAGGTAAATATACAGTATTAGGTTCTTCCTCATATCCTCACCACACAAACACACACCTCTCTGTGAAACCTCTCACACTGACCAAACGCTTCAGTGATCAGTTATGAAACTGAAAGTGGCTGAAATCCTCAAATGACAGCACTGCACTTTAAATGGAAGACTTAGTCAGTCAGGATCGAATTATATTGAAGTTTAACGATCAAACAAATCAGCAGATTCTTCCCCATCAATGCAGAGAAATCTTTTACCCAAGTGTCAGGTATAGAGTGTAAACCTTTGACACAATTTTTAACCTTTGCTGTTTAACTGTGGGCTCATTGTCTCTGTGTTGCCATGACACCTGACCTGGTCCTGTATCGCAGAGACCCAGGGTAACAGCACAGTAGCTTTTATTCACAGCATTGTAGGATTTTGTTCTGACCCTTATTGATTATCTTGTTGTTCACATTCTTATTTCACTTACTGTCTAAAGGTGAAATGTGTTTTTAAATTTAGATTTAAACTTTTGAACTGTTTACTGACTAACTTTCCAAGCAGAATTGTAGGCAGTCACTTTATACAGAGGTTCTGATACTAACAAGCCAACTCTCATGTTCTTACTCTGAAGGGATGGATGACTCCACCCCTTCAGTCACACCCCCTCAGAGGGCCACTCCTCTGCCCAAGCCTCTGAAGTGCACACAAACTCACAGAAAAGATGCTGAAATTCAAGACTCACACAGACAAAAGTCTGTTACCTGATATGTAGGTTTTGCAGTTTCTGTCCTTTTGGTGCAGAACCATTTATTTCTTTGTTCCTCCCACCATTTTGCCCCCCTCCAGTATCAGTTAAAGTTTCTGTTTGAGCTAAAGTCTCTCTCTAAAATGACAGGGACACATATTTTTAAACACTGTGTTTTATTGATACTGTACAGCTGCTTTGGTTGATTTATTTGGTTAGTTTATTTCTATAAAAAAAATTAGGTTACAACTCTCCTGTTATATTCTTACAGCCAAACTATTGTGCAAATACAGTTGATACTGATCAAGACAGTTTCTAGAAAGCATTTGTTTATAACGACGACAAATTTCAAATAACTAATAACATTTAGTGTGACCCTCCAAAAATATCCTGTTTGTACTAAAAGTTTGACATTTTTGGAAATACTCTTTCATGCCAAGAGTGAAATGAGAAGACTCATGTCTGTGCACTAAATATGAAGCTACAACCAGCAGCTGGTTAGCTTAGCATAAAGGCTATTTTTTTCCACTTTGTTTTTTGCCTGAATTAAACTAAGACCTAACCTGTCCATTAGAAAGCTTTAAAGGTGTTGTTGGGTGGATTTTGTTACTACTGGAAGAATCAGGCTAGCTGTTTCCCCTTGTTTCCAGTCTTTATGCTAAGCTAAGCTAATGGACTGCTAGCTGTAGCTTCATATTTACAAACTTGAGAATGGTTCCTATTTTCTCACCTGTTTCTAGGCAAGAAAGCTAAAAGGCATAGTTCCCAAAATGACAAACTAATGCTTTAAATGGAAATGGGGGTTGACTGTGAAAGCTAATTCTTCATAAGGCAAAATGTCCTCCTACTAGCTTTTTACATATGTTTCACAGACTCTGAGATGTAGTCAAAAGCCCTGGAGAAAGCTATTACATATTATTGTGTCATGATTACCAGATTATACTTCAATTTTAATGTTCACATGCACACAAATATTTCATGTTGCTGAAGAGGATATATTTAACTGAACATGAATTTTATCTTCAGATCAGTTTTGGCAAGCTGGGGGCAACTTAAAACTTAGAGACAAAATAAAGAAGCTATAAAACAAGAGCGCTGATCCACAGTCAGCAGGCACTTTGGGTTTAACAGACGTCGCTGCTCCTTCTCTGCACACACTTTGGCTCATTTTTTGCGTTCTTCAATCTGCTCCACCTCGCTGGACTCATCTACCACTTTACCGTTGATCATGGTCTGAGTAACGACTTTTACAATCTTCCTGGTCCTGACGTCAGGGTCTTCTGTCAAACAGTTAAAAACCAGGGTTAGTCACGAAAAACACTGAAGGAGAATGATCTTTTTTGTCTTCTGGAACAGCACTAACAAGTACTGTTGTTACAGTAATAAAAAATATGATGTCTGCATGAGTATTCGAAGCTGCACCAAAGTGTTGACAACTTTGGTCATCAGTACCCTCACGTATAACCTAATGTCAGTAAACTAAAAACAAAAAATACAGAAGACAAGAACCAGTGTGGGTGATTCCAGCTTTCACTGGGTGAATCATTATTTTTTTCCTGCTGTATTTTCTTCAGTCTTCTATTCAGGCTTTTAGCAAATCCTGTGCCTGGATATCAAGTAATCTCGCCAAAGGCCAGACTCTTAATGTGGGTTAAGAGGGACAAATTTAGCAAAGGATGAGGTGCTCCTGTCTGCTGCAGCAACAAACTGTATGTAATCTACTGCAGGACTGTATACGTATACGGTCCTCAGGCGAAAACTTGTTGTCCTCCATACTGCTGCCCACATGGCCTTCCTTTACAGTACAGTATATACCAGTACTGCTATTCAGGAACACACTGTTTATTTCAAAATATGCACCATGTAAGAGTATAATAGTACTAATACAGTTGGGTTAGTCGCCCACTTTGCGCTGTTGGTAATGCAGCCTCATATTAGAATGACCCAGCCAGAGAGAGATGGCAGAACAGGCCATTAACAAGTAGGTTTCTACAAATGAGCATTTTGTACAGTTTCATATGCAGCTGGCTGGATGTGGTCCTTAACATTCAGTGAACGAAAGAGCTTGAACTTACTTTTAGGAGGTGGAGGTGTTTCTTTCACCCTGTGGGGCAAAACAATATGACATCTTAATCCAAGAAGTACCAAGGAGAAGTCACTATGAATGACCAGTTTCACATTGTTTTCACACTAATGCTTTAAAGAAGCAGTTCTGCATGAAATCTGGTTATATATGTAGTTTAGAGTGATAGTCATAGTTTCGCAGCCCTCACTTACATTTCCTCTCCTTCCAGCAGCCTCCTGTAGGTGGCAATCTCCATCTCCAAGTTCTGTTTGATGCGCAGCAGCTGTTCGTAGTCGGTCTTGTTGCGCTGCATGTCCAGACGCAGCTGAGACAGCTCATCCTCCAGATGGGTCAGCGTGGCCTGAAGACGGTCCATCTCCACAGAGTATTTGTGCCCTGTTTCTCCCAGGTTTCCCTCCAACACACCTACCTGTTAACAGCACATACAAGTGATAATCAGTGACAGTTCATTAGCAGGTTAATAATAATGCGGATGTGGATGGAAGGTTAAAGGTTAAACCCTTTGAGATTGTTCACACAGAACATGACGTACTGTACATGATATTCCTCTGTTAGGGCCACAAAAGTGTCTCCACTGTCTCCACATCAGTACACCCTTGATGTACATTCCTACCACCCAATATTTCTTTGTAAGTTTACCTGTTGAAATCATCCATTCATGACCCCTCACCACTTAACTAGAGATACTAGAGACTGTCAGTGCCATAATATCTCTGCATTCAGTATGTGTGCTCACTATCAGGCTGAGTAAACATCCATGAGCTATATTTGCATTCACTGAAAGACCTTTATATGCTGTATGACCTGTGCTCACTTGTAGCAGATACGCAGACAAAACCTTTGGGTTGGTGTCTTGTCACAGTGATTGATTATTGGAAATTGCTGTGTACACTTTATCGCTATAGTGGCTCTTTGTTGACAAAGAGAAAGCAGCTGTTATCTATAGTTACATGCAGTGTGCAAGAAGAGATGAGGTGAAGACGGGTTGAGCTCCAAAACAGTAGAGTGCTGGCAGGGGCTTGTCCAGTGGGGAAATTTTGATGTTTTCTACTTTGTTTTTTTTAGTTGTGTTTAAGCAGTGCTGTACCTGTTTGCGAAGACTATCGAGCTCCACCTCCAGAGCCTGCAGGAAACGTCGTCTCTCACTGAGCTCAGTTTGGGCACATCGCAAAGCCTCATTGCTTTCTTTGACCTCCGACTGCACTGCTTCTAACTGTAGACACACACATCAGATTAATATATAGTTTAACGTGCAGTGTGTAATCGGTAATACCACAAGAAAGGAAAAAACTGTGACTGACCTTCTTGAGGTACCAGGCCTCAGCCTCCTCCTTGTTCTTGCGAGCGATGCCCTCATACTGAACCCTCAGTTCAGCCAGTATGGCCCCCAGATCTGGACTCTGAGCTGCATCCACCTCCACATTCACCTGCTCGTTGGCCAGACGTGCCTTGAGGGAGCTCATTTCCTGCAATCATTAAAGGGGGAAAAAACAACCACCATTTAATTCTCGTGGTCCACCTCACACTCGACTTCAGCTGGTGTTAGTCTACACATATGGTAACAAGGAAGTAGATCCACTGTGCTGTGTAGATTGCCACAACAGCTACAGGGGTTTAAAAAGGAAACTACTTTCTGTTTTCTGTCTTTGCTGACTGTTGCTACATCGGGGTTGTCAGGCTGCCTGTGAGCATTCACGGTGATAACAGTGGTATATTTACAATTCAGTTGGGTCTCATGTCAACATGGCACCATGCTGCAGTGATCTTTAATTATTCCTGACCATATTTTTAACCACCTCAGCATAAAAAACAGCTTTCTTTTCAGTCAAGTCTGCAGGGAGCAGAGCAGTGCTTTCAAGGCTCAGTCCACATCCTGGACACCACACCTGACTGTCTAAACACACACAGTCCCTGTGGCTGGATGGGCTCAGGTAGTCATGTGCTGTGTACATGAGTATTATCTTGCTCTCTGGAAGCACCATGGCTACAGAGCCAAAGGGTGTGTCCATACACAACATTGTCATGTTTCAGATATTGAATACTGTTAAAGCTTCTGGCCTCAGAGTGCAAACACAAACTGCCTCGGAGCTGCTTCAGGTTAGCCTGTTTGAGAGAAAAAGAAACTATAGCTGGAATTTATTACACCCCTGTGTTTTTGTTTTTTTTTTTTGGATAATATTAACCACATCCTTGGTGAAGGCAGCTGCTTCCTACATTACTTGACAACTTGTAAGGTGATTATCTTGATAAGTAAACACTCATTGATCATGTCTGACGTGACCTTCACCATGGCGGGGATCTCACCTCGTCGTGATTCTTCTTGAGGAAGTAGAGCTCCTCCTTCAGGCTGTCCAGGTCTCCTCGCAGAGTAGCGATGATCTGGTCGTGGTCAGACTTCGCTCTCCTCAGAGCCTGACAGTCCCTCTCCACCGACTGGCACAAAGTGGCCTCTGCCTCCCATCTACAGAAAAAACATGGAGGAGAATTAAAAGAAAGGAGGTTATCAGCAGATATGTGCAACACGTCTATTTTTCATGTTAAAGCATTTCAAAGCTGTGATTTGTGATTTTTGACAACAGAAAACTAACATGACTTGATTTCCATGAAATCCCAGAATGGCTACACACAAGTGAAAAATACCACGCAAACTCACACAAAGATCTGCGTGTAAGGTACACATGCACTTTGCTGCTGATACCATAAATCACTGTCAATTGATGTATAACTCCTTCACATCAGGCCACAGAACATACCATCAACACGTTGTGAAAAATGGCAGCAGTGGGTGTATCCTGACTCCACCATCTTTCCTACAGCTTCACCTTGCCAACTGTGGACTACTCAGAAATGGACGACGTCTCCCTGACCTGCACAATCTATCACATCCCGCGCTAACTGATGTTTGTCTCCTGCGGGTGCCTGAGCACCGTGGGAATGGGACTCTTATTTCGCAGCCTGACAGAAAGGTCATTTATTCACATTGCTTTGCAGTCTGGCGCTCCCATGTGAACACTCACAGGCAAGTTAAAAGAAAGGAACCTCTGTGTGACACTCACTTGACCCTGAAGTCGTCAGCTGCCAGCTTGGCATTATCAATCTCCAGCATGATACGAGCGTTGTCCAGCGTCTTCTTTCTCACCTGAGCAGGGGGGACAGAGGAAGTTAGTTAAGATCTAAGCCTGAGGAACTACAGATGATATGTGTTTTTTTTAATAACTAGAGTGCTGGTTTGTTTGCTGCAACTCGCTGGCAGAAAACAATACATGTTCTTACCAAAGCTGGTCACTGAGAACATGAAAATCTGTCAGGCTGGAGCTGTTAAGAGTCACTGCTCCTAGACTCCTAGACTAGTCTGTCTTTATCTTTTGTGTTAACATGTCCAAATGTCATTTTGCTCTTTTGAAGCACAGGCTTTGAAGGTCAATGTTGACTTGAAGAGAGGATCACATTTCTATCAAACTACAATGAGAAAGTTCAGTTTTTGCTTTGTTAGACAATCCTAAACTTACTTCTTGTATTTGAACTAGTGCTTCAAGGTTGTGTCTCCACAGCCCAACATGATATCAGGTGCACAGACAAAAGAGACAAAAACAATCTCAAGAGAAAAAGTAAAATAGATGCTAAAGTACCTTTACGATGTTTCAACATTACGTCTTCAACAGATAATATTCAACATGTGATCAAAACGGTTTATATTGTAGACTTTGATTCCATATCAGTCACTCGTCACACTCATGAGAAAGTGAATTCTTAAACCTGATCTATGGACACTAACCTCCTGCCCAATGGCATGTGCCTGGGCCATCATCCCCTCGATGTCATGTCCTTTCGGAGCCCTCTCCAGCATCAGCTGTTTGATCTTCACCTCCAGTTCAGCGTTGGACCTCTCCAGTGAGCGCACCTTGTCCAGGTAGTTGGCCAGCCGGTCATTCAGGCCCTGCATGGTCTCCTTCTCGCTGGCTCCGACACCAAGGCCGTTGAAGGAGAGGCTGGAGCCCAGCATGTTGAGGCCGTTGCCCACTGAGACGGAGCGGGACAGAGACAGGGTGCCGACGGTGGCCAGAGGCGAGACGGAAGGCTTGGAGCGGATGCTGCGTCCGCTGTCCCTCACAGACATGCTGGAGAAGGAGGGCTGGCGTACAGAGTAGCTGCGCACAGAGAAGGTGGAGGCCATGGTGTCCACTGCAGAATATTAAGATTAATGTTATTCTTATCGGTGCGATTATGACATGTGCACTAATACACATGTTACAGCAAAGAGCCAGAAGTACAACTTTTGTGTCAGTGAGCAAAACAAAAACACAGATCTTTAAGCATGTGTTTGATAAATTCATGCAGTAGGGAGTTTGCTCTTGACCTTGGAAACAGTAGTCGAGGATGAACATTCAATCCACTTTTAAGTCATCGTGGACACCTTTGTTCAAAAAAGAGAACAACTACATTCTTTTTGTGTCTCTTTTTATTCATTTAGCATCTCTTTGTAATTGTTTTGGATCTCTATGTGATTGCCTCTGTAGTTCTGAGTCTCTCTGTCTTTAGTCACTCTGTGCATCTTTTTGGGCGTTTAGAGTCTCTCCATAGTCATTTTCTGTATCTCTGTAATTATCTTTATGTCTCTCTCGGGTCAATCTGCATCTCTCTGTAGTCATGTTGCATCTGTCTGTATCATTTAGCATCTTTTTGTAGACGTTTCACTGATTTCCAAACAAGAAATGTTAACTTTGACTTCAGAAAGAGGGCTCTAGCTAAGGGGCCCCCTATCTCTGGGGCCCCTGTGCCTGGTAGGCTCATTCAGTAATCCATCCATCTCTCTGAGCAGCTACAAAGTGGACCTTGTAGTGAGTCTGTTTGTCAGCTTCGATGACTGATGATGGTTAAAATAAAAGTGCTAAAGATGAAACATTATAGTTCTGTTCTTGTCAATAAGATTCAATGCGTCCCTCCATCAGTGACAGATTATTTCTGTGTCGAAAGAGTTTTAAATATGGAAAACTTCATCGCTCACTCACTGACATTTAGTTGTTATTTAATGAGTAAGAACAGAGAGGAAAGAGAAAAACAGTACATACATTTAGCTCAGTTCTTCAGGACGTCTTCTCTTCTGCTGCTCGATCAGGTTTTGACCCTGATGGTGTGAGTGACCGTCGTTACTGGACCAGATTTCACAGGTGAGTTTGGCTGCAGAGGCTCCACTCTCTCTTTGTTGGGGTGGAGCCACTGTCGGTGTGTCCAATCCCACTGCAACAAAGAGGAGGATGCAACTTGACACCTTACAGAAGAGTGAAACAATGGTACACATAAACTAAACCGGTCAGTGTCACAATTTTAAATACAGCTCATTGTCTGTAGCATCACAGGTTTGCAAACAGCAACTGTAAGATGAGACACTTGATTTACTTCCTGTAATACTAAAACTAAATCATTATCTGCTGTCATTTGAACATTAATTAAAATGTAACTTCTTATAGATTTGTTTTTCTAGATCTACAACCCATGCTGTTTGCAACTGAAAACTAATATATTTATTAGTCGACTAAGGTATTTTTCAGTGCATTTAAATGTTGCTTGTTTTAGATTTTGTCAAACATACATGATGTAAATGCTTGTATAGTGATACAAAATATGTACTCTGAATATTAAAGCTAATAACATTTTGAATTGAAATAATCCTGAAGAAATTGATGTTTTTCTGGAAAAAAAAAAGATCTTTTACTGAGGTAAAAATAGCAACACTTATATTTTTCCTATATAAAGTATGTAGCACCATTCAGAATGTTATAAAAGTACAATTCCTCTGAAATTTATTTAGGTGTAGGTATAAAGTACCTCATAACTAAGTACAGAACTTGAGTCATTTTACTTGCTTACTGTTATATTCCACACAAAGTAATTTAGAACTGCAGTATATTTGGCCTCATATCTCCGTACCATACAGTGACATCGACCTCCTCAGGTCTTCACCTGACACAAACCGGTGTGGCCGGCCGGCTGGAAACAGGGAGCCGGCTGTCTCCACAGTGATCCCATTGAGAGTATGGACACAATGCATTTCAGAGCGATGTGAGACGCTGGCTTCACCTGAGGACGGCCCGGTGGGGTGGGGAGAAACGGGAGGAAGCAGGGAAACAATGGAGGGAAAGAAAGAAAAGAAAGCGAAGACCCCTGAGAAATGCAGAGGGAAATGCAGGGCGTTGGAAACTTGGCTTATATTCACACACAGGCACAGAGACACACACCTTTTTGTATATTTGATAAGTGTCAACTATCTCTCAGTCCCTCTCTCGCTGTTGTACAGTATGTAATCCCTTGTTACTGTATTGTAGAATTCCTCCACTGAGCATTATTCTCTCTGCAGGATCAGATCACACAGCGACTCTGACCTGGTTTAGTGCCTTACATGCCTCTTCACTCCACCCAACGCCCACCCTCCTCTGCCCTGCACACACACACGTACACACCATCACAAAAAGCACTGAAAAAGGATGACAGGCGGAACAAAATGCGCTCCAAGCTGTTGAGATCATCCACATGATCAAATCGAGACTTTTACAGTAAATAAAGGAGATGTAATCTCATGGTCACAAGCTGGTTTCTTTTGTGCTGCTGCTTGTAATACGAATATAGACGTTATCACCTATCCGACCTCCACAGGGGGCAGAGACAATAACAAGAATATCTTAACTCTATCCAGCTCTGTCCACAATGAGGTTCAATCAAGTCTCAACAAAGGAAAATTACATTTCCTGCTCTCTAACTGTAGGACTATTGTACTGGATTGCATAACATTACACAGGTGTTTGTATCATTGTGTTCAATAGTGATGCAAACACCTCTTAATCCTACACAGCTGAATATATAACACAGAAAACATGCCATACATAAAAGATGTAACATTTTTATTTAGATAATACCACTTAGGGATAAAGAAATAAACTCTGCAGATGAAAGAAAAAGGAACACTGATTTCCACCTCAGCAGGATGCAGCATGGATACAGCGCCACCATGTGGGTCAAAAAAGATACCACATTATGTACAGCACCTCTCAAAAACAGCTTCAACCAAAGCTCAACCTACGTGAAGGTAGGATTTATTGCAAGACTGTTGTATTAGGCTGCATTAAGTTTAGCTTGGAGTACTTAATAAACTGCCAACTGAATGCAGATAGTAAACCCCAGGAACACTTTCTGCAGAGAGCCAAAGTTGTCACATCCTCTTAAATGTGAAACAAACAGTTGAGTGCAGAGGTCAAATAATTAAAAATGTTGTAAGATCAAATCTTTAATATTAATACACTAAATTTACTTCCTCTTTATATGTTATTGATTTAATGACAGGTACAGATTAGCAAACAGTACAATGTGTTTCTGTCAGTAGATGACAATTTTCAGGGCTAAAAATAGAAAATGTTTTCATGTTTACAAGATTTTTTTCTCTAATTTGTCTTTGGAAACGTGAGGACCTGTCACAAATTCGTTATGAGAAGGACAATCTATATTACCCTATGCTTGCTAAAACCTTGAGAATATGTACAGTATGTAAACTTGGAAATAGTTCATTGATTCCCAGAATCTCCAGTCTTCCAGTGTGCTGTAGCGCCACCATCTGTCCCTAACATGCTGCAGGCAGCCACGCATGTCTGCCTCCAACATGCCTCAGGAGAGTGATTTAGATCCTGCCCCAGCCTCTTATAAATCAAACTGAAGTGCTGTGATATTTCAAAAGACGTTGTCGTCCCCCCAAAAAATAAACACATTCTGGGAACCTGCTGTGGAGTCCCATGTTTATTTTCGCATAGTGCACAGTTGGCTGTCAGCCTGGGTGAAGTGAATCATATGTTTCGTCTATTTCCTTGCTTTTCATCAGCCCCGCTCCTGCTCTAGTGTGCTACTGTAAGAGTCATGGTTTACACATGAAAAAATAAAAAAGTTTCTTTGTTTATTTCTCAGAATGTCCATAGTACACTATGTACCAGCCCATAGTCCAGAGTCAAATAAATTCATTTTGTTTTTGTCTTTGTTTGGAAACTTGATCCTGAATACAGTTGTGTGGAGCTTTTATAGCCAGAGTTAAATGGAAGGCCTGTGCAATATCCTCATTTAAACAAAACACCCTAAGCCACAATTTAAATTCATTGTGGTCCTGTTTGCCTAAAGAGAGGACGTTTCACCTAAAAATGTTCACTCTTGTAGTGTTAACCCTCCCACTGTTGTTTGTTGACGTGGTCCTGCTCTGAGGCCTCAGATAGTCCAGCTCTGAACAGCAAATTTAGTCAACCTCAGTCCCAGAGGAGCTCAAATTGCTGCTTTTCTCATGTGTCACCAAACAGCTGATGGATGACATGAAAGTTAGATATGAAGCTTTAAGTGCCTTCAGAAACAAGCAGCTGTTGTTGGAAGGAAAACTCACCCTGCATTATGAAGCTGGATGCCACATCTGGTTTAGAACAAGCCTGAAAACCAGAGAGAAGTCAAGGTCACAGTTTATTAATTGCTGAACTGAGCACGGTCCTTAAATTCATTGTTAAATCATGCTAGTGTGCACAAGTCGCCATTTTGAATGAACTCGAGTGAACGGCGATCTAAGCACCGCCCCGTCTACAGCACCATCTAATTGCTGATTTTTAAAAAATTATTCACCTTTCACTGAGCTGGCCTACTGTACAGACAAAGTCCAGCAAGAACAGCGTGACCTTGTCCAACCTGGTAAACCAGCTAAACCGTTAGCTAAGACCAGCTAAAACCAGCATTCATCTTAAACTGGTCTATGCTGTTTTTTCAGCAGGGCAGGTATTAATTTAACCTGCATAATATAACGAAAACTTGCCTGCTTAATCCATCTCTTGTGCCTTTGTTGTTGTGTTTTTGGTTTTGAAAAGGCCAGAAATAAAAACACCACAATCTCTACACCTTAAATATACAAATATCACTTTAAGAATATTACTCTTATCTTTGGAGGGGCCTTGGTTTTTGAATCCTATAAGGCTCCAAATGCCAGTCCCTAACAATGAATCTAAAGCACATATTTTTCTACGTAAAATAGTGATACAATACACAAAGCTTTTCTGTGCTTAAATTAGTCTCTGTATAATCAGTTTGGTGGTAGGAGTAGGAGTTGTTCCTGAAATGTTTTTACAGCATTAAAAAAAAGATCATGGAAGTTCTTTTATTTAACAGTTGAAACTAAACCATTATCATACTCATCAGCCATTCAGTTACTTTGCATGGCATCATCAGTTCAGTCAAATAATATCTTCAAGTGAAGCAGGGGGGTAAAAAAAAAAAAAAAAAACTCACAAAAAATAGAAGGCCCTGCCAGCATATGGCAGCATCTGAAATAAACTTGAGGAGGAGGAGGGTGCTGATGAAGATGGCTCACGTTGCAATCTTCCACAGAGGTTTTTGTTGACTGTTGTGCAGGGGAGAGCTCATCAGCATGAAGGAGGGAAATGTGAATACGCGGAGACGAGGGGCACTGCAGTGTATCTGCTCATTAGGCGGGCGACGCTGTAATTCAGCGAGCGAGCAGCTCTGCAATCAGGGGCCTATTCATTAGCATGGGGGGCCCGCTTTCATCTGCAACCACTTGAGGCTGCCAATCACCGAGGCGGACGCATGACAGGATGACAAAACGGGGTGGCTTAAACGCTCGGGGGATGCTTGTGCATGGAGAGAGACATGCCTAAATGCTGCCTTAAGCGCTTGTATCTGAGAGGGACTTTAATGGGGAAGAAATGTGCGTTTTTACAGTGTAGTGCTGGCAGGTGGCCCAAACTGTGTCAGCCTGATAATCATCTCTCTGCTTAGCATGAAGACAGCTTTTGTTCTAAGATTTCACAAGGAGCAGCGTCGTTTTCCTGAACAGGTTTCCTTCTGGATTGAATTGATTGAAAGTGATTGATTAGAAGAAAGTTTGGTTTGCAAGGTGAAGTTTAGGGAAAAGAACAAGAGCACTCCATCAGTCTGCTTTTACGTCCTCACAACTAGTGATCTCCAGGTTTTTTTTTTTTTCCTTCAGACATATATAGCACACTCACACACACATACTTAAAAATCAGACAATGATGCAGGCACAGACACTCACACACACCTGGTCCAGTCAGCGTTTGGGTATCCTTAATTAAATCTTTGAGCAGTATAAGGGAACCATTGTATATATGTTTTTATCTGCTGTAGTTCTGCTGTCTGTGCAAAGGCAGCGCTGGGTCAGACTGTTAAGTTTCTGACATTCCTCCTCTGCCCAAGCAACAGGAGAAACAGCTGCTGTCACCTGAAACTGTATTAATGCAGATGTGATCCTGCTTTTTCTGCATTTTTCCTTGAATTCGATGTTTGTGTTCACCAGTTTTAATGCCATGGAAAAAACCTGTTCACAACTAAACCAGCAGTTGACAAAATAATATATAATCAGGAACTTAAAGGTGATTTTTTCACCTAAATAGTAGTTCCCCATATTAGGAAATATGCTTATTCACTTCCTTGCAAAGATTTAGATGAGAAAATCAATACCACCCTCATGTTTATATGATAAAGATTAAGCTACAACCAGGAGCTAGCTAGCTTAACATAACAAAAAGACTGGAAACAGAGGGTAACAGTCAGTCTGGCTCTGCCTGAGGGTGGTAAAATCTGCCCATCAGCACCTTTAAAGCTCACTATTTAATTAATGGGAGTAGGAAACATACTAATAATCCCTGACTTTGAGTTGTCTTCCTTTCCCCAACATAATGACAATATCTTCTATATAAATCACTGTAACAGTTTCCTCCTCCAGCTGTCCAGGACCAGTTGTCCATGTGCGTATGTAGTTCAGGAATGGCGGACTCCGCCACTCCGCCACTGACAAATACAAACTACTATTTATTTCCTATTTATGGCAGCCATGAATAATGTTAAAACTGGGCTTGATATGGTGAAAATCTTGAGGATTGTCAAGCTTTAACCCGCAGCTCACATGGCATCATAAAATATATCTATGATAATGCTAATAATTCCTAAAATACTCAAAACTACGCTGCGTACACAAGATGGCAGTATAGGCTACACACACTGGACTTTCCCTAACTCATTGCTGTGATGCCAGTTTTGGCAGTTCTCTGGGGAACCACACTGGGAAAAGTGCTGTTGGATGGTATAAATAGTGGGCTAGTGTAGGATAATTTGGGGTGATTAAAAAAATCACATATATACAGTGTGCCGTACTATAACCATGCAATCTTTACGTGTATATTTAGGCGTTCACTAAATTCCTACTGAATTAAAGGGGAGGAAACTGTCATAAGTCTGGCAAAAGTGCTCATTTGTGTTGCAGTGTCTGATGCTAGCTAACAAGTAGCACACAAATAATGAAAATGGATTGATTTCTTAACAAACGAAAACTGAACTCATAATGAAGACACTGGAGCGGAGGGTAGCAGACAGACTGCAGGTGGTCTGAGTAAAAAAAAAGAAATGGTGCTATAAGGAAATAAGAGAAGGTATCACTTATATGAGAACCAGAAAGCGCTGACAATCCTGTATCAGGTGTTCGTTTTCGAGTGTCAGTGTGAACAGTGTAAGTGCATGATTGTAGCACACTCACAGAATTTACTTCTCTGCTAAAAGAAAAAAGAAAAACAGCCACATTGATTCAGTTTGGAAAATCCAGATCTAACGATATCCTTTTACTCGAAGTATCCCATTCATTCATTCACAGCAGCTTAAGTGCCGTCAATCAATGTAACAACTGTAGATAATCTGTGTTAAAAGGCCTCATAAAGGGCAGCGAGCTGCCCGATCAATGGCTGCACTTTGAGTTAAAACCTCTATAATCGTTTTCACAGTGGGATTGATCACATTTCCTGTTAAGTACAGCATGTAAATTGGAGATGATGTGTAGGTTTGTGGCAGAACATTGCTCTCAATAATAGGGTACTACAGGTACTTGGCCTCTGACAGTCAACCTCCAGATTTAGTAGCTGCTGTTATAAAAACAGAGTCTTTACATAATATGCCTCCAGCAGAGATGCATCCACATTTCTCTGTAATGCTTTTGTAAGGCCTTTTGCTCTCTCTGCATGAGAAAATCAACCTGACCCTTAATCATTCAAACACTGAAAATTTCATAACAGATCTGATACATTTTATTAAACCGTAGCAGTATTTACAATGTACAATCACTGAATTTTTCCATTTCAAGACACATTTAAAAGTGCTTTTTTAAAAGTGAAGCTTTGTTCTGAATAAATAAGAGTTTCCATTTTCTGACAACACAACAACAAACAACAGTAAAGCTGCAAATGTGCTCATCACTGACACAAAATAATAATATCTATAATAAAAAATGCTGAGGTTTTTACTGTAATACTGCTACAACACTCCTTTTTTCTTCTTTTCTCAAAGCTCATATTGCAGCAATGTAATTAAAATACCTTGTATGAGTGGGTAAACAAAAGGAAAAAAATCCTGACCTGATGCAAAGTTTTGTGTCCAGTCACAAAAAGGAAAATTAAAAAAAAGTGGTCTTCTTTTCTGCATCGTAAAAAAAAACCCCAAAACAAAATGGAAAAAAAATAAAATAAAACTCCTGTGTTGGCATGGAGGTGGGACATTTCTCCCATCACCACAATCTGCTGTCTTTAAAAGACAACGTTTAGCTCTGCAGTCTCACAATGAAGAATCCAACTGATTGAAAACAGCTTGTCGAAGTCCTGCTGCCCAAGGATTAGACTCCCAAACAGAGCAGATTACAAACAGCATGTCCCAAAGGAATTTTGTTTTTTTTTTTTTCTTTTCAAAATCACAATATGATCAGAGCGGTGGAAACGTGGATGCAGGAGGTCAGCGGCTTATGGGAAGCTGTGGTAACGAGATGGACGGATGGGTCAAGTGGCCCGGAGCAGCGAGGACGGAGAAGGGATGAGCTGTGGGGGGAAGAGAAGAGGAGGACCAACATGAGTTTGGGGAAGCGGTGCGAGCATGTTAATGTAATTCAGTTGAGGAAAACGCTACTGACGAGAGATGAAGACTCTCAAAGCCTCCACATGATGAGTTAAATCACAGGGAGAGATTTTTGTCTGCAGAAATCATCTAGTGCAAGAAGAGAGATGCAGAATGCATATTTTTACAGTGTTTCAAACTTGGGCCTTCACCACTTCTCGCCATGTCTTTTCAAGCCAAGCCGTTTTTATTTATATAGTCCAGAATTATTAATTAAACATTTGCCTTGAAGGGTTTTACTCTATCCTTAGGCCTCTTTGGATAAGGAAAAACTGTAACACTTTTTACTAAAACCCTCTATTCAATAACATTGTATGAATCAGGTACCAATAACATACTTATCTGGTTCCTAAAATGTAAGTAGAGTGGCAGAAATTATAACTACAGGGGACAAGGGAATAAAGAAATAAATTATTTGAAGTTTGGGGAAAATAGTTTCATCGACATTGATGTTCTGCAGAACCTAGAAAGTAAAACCTAACAGCCATGAGTAAAAGGCCTAAGTGTTTATTTTTATTGTACTGTATTCAATAGGAGCTGGCTGACTGAACTGCCTGTGCTGTTAAAACCCCTTTAAGTACGCAGCAGAAAGTCCCTCATTATTCCAAGACTGGAGCTTTCTACCCCTATAAACTATAAAACTGCTGTACCCCAGCTTTGGTGAGTATCCCTGTCATATATGCGTTCTTCAGTGATATAAAGTAACTAAGTACATTTACTCAAGTACTGTACTTGAGTATTTACATTTTCTGCTGCTTTTTAACATTTCAGAGGCAAATATTGTACTTTTTACTACACTTGTTTGATAACTTTACTTACAAAAAATATAATCTACAAATTAAGCATGATTTATTATAGATTAAAATACAGCAAGGTAAGACATTATTGATGCCTGGGGAGAGCAACAGAGGAGGGATCCCACTTTATATTTGCATATTAGCACTACAGTACATAAACAATTTTATTATCCAATTTGGCTTACAACTGTTGCACTTTATGAGTATCTTAGGTTTTTATATACCCAAAATGCACTTTACACTATAATTCAATACTCATAAGGTATATATATATATACTTTTTAGATCCTTTATATTGCTTTTTATAATCCTCATTTAAGCCTTAAGAGTATGTCACTGTGCTTTTCACTTCACATATGAAGAAGCAGCAATACCATAATATAAACAATCTCAGTTACAAGTAAAAGTGTTATGAGCAAAATGTACTTAAAATATCCATACTAATGCATATATATCATTTAAATAAAGGTACTCATGATGCATAAACATGGCCACTGTGTGTTAACTTCACTTGTAAGTATAAAGTAGCATGAAACACACCATACCAGCTGATTATGGGATTAAAATGCTGAGAAACAGATTATTAAATATCCTGTGAACAAAGCATTTAAAGCAGTGTGTATCATTCTGCTTTAAAAAAAATATAAACTTCATGTTCTGTTGTTCCCTAAGAAGGCAGCGCTGACGTGAGGAGCTGACACTCACTATCCAGGTATCCGTGCAGGGCGAGTAGATGTGGCCGGTCTGGGCTGCTGAAGGGGGAGTAGTGGATATCATCTGGCAGCGACGGAGGCATCCTGGACAACGGAGCGCTCTGAGAGAAGCTGCTCTGAGGCGGCTGCTTTTTGTGTCGCGCACGGCAGTTCTGAAACCAAACCTGGAGAGTATGTGTATAATGTGAACAAGCAACAAGCTGGCAAGATGGAGTGGAGGTGGGGGTGTTAATCTCTGTGCCGAGACTGTAAGCAACCTATGCTATAATGAAAGTCATCTTATGCTTAGGTATGATGCTTTTATTTTGAAATACTGAATAATTTATCTGCTCACAACTCCTTTTCTTTCCAATATGACACAACATTTTATTTTATAGTCACCTACCTGTATGACTCGTCTGCTCAGTCCCGTCATTTCTGCCAGTTTCTGTAAAGTCTGAGCGTCAGGGTTGTTGTCCTGAGCGAACTGAGTCTGCATCACCTGCAAGGAGAGTAAGACAGTATGAAACAACATGTAATACTGTTCTGTAACCAGGTGGAGGAGAGTAACTCTGTACATTTACTCTACTTATGTAATTTTAAGGTACTACTTGTACTTGTACCTAAATATTTCCAGTTTATGTTACTTTATATATGCACTCCACTACATTTCACAGATACTTTTTAGTGCAGTACATTTACTATGGTTTTAGTTACTTACAAATTGAGATTTTTACATAAACAACATATGAAGAACTTTTGGAATATGATGAACTACCCATCAGTATATAGAGTTTGAGCTAACTGTAAGCAATTAGATTGATTAAGCAATTAATTGATTAGTAAGTATCACAAAATTTATCAGCGTGTCTGGAACATTTAATGGATTCAGCTTTTCAAATGTGATTACTTGCCATTTTTCTTTGTCTTTAATGACAGTAAACTGAATAATTTTGTGGTTTGGGCCCTGTGTGACTGTGGTGAACATTTCTTGCCATTTTCTCATGTCTTACAATCAAACAATAAATGGATAAATCAATCAAGATAAAAAAATAAATAAAAATAAAAATCCATAATCACCAGTTGCAGCCCGGTATATAATAATTGAAAATGAGCTTCACCTCAACCAGCAACAATTACATTCTACTCAAACACTGATGCATGACTAATAATAATGCAACATACCATATAATTCATACATTTTTCTGCATTGAGTACTTACATTAAGTACATTTTCCTGTTTATACTCACCTGTCATGTACTTTGACTTAAGCATTATTTTAAATGCAGGACTTTTACATGTACTGGAGTATTTTTACAGTGTGATATTAGTACTTTTGCGTAAGTAAAGTGTCTGAATACGCAGACAGAGACACATGTTAAAGCAGAATCTACCTGCAGTTGCTCAGCAGTGAATGATGTCCGTGCTCTCTTGGCTGGTTTTGGTTGACAGTCCTGATCAGAGGGCAGTGCTCCTTCCAGAGTCAGTCCTGTGCCTGAAGGCAACAACAACAAGGCTCCTTAATGTCACTTCACGTCATCATACTGTGAGGTTACACAACACAATGTAAAAGTTTACAGGTCAATCTCGTTACAGATCCACAAAGTCTGTGTCACAAAACTGAAGATTTGTCCAAACAAGCCACGTAACATAATTAAGATGTTTTCTTGCCAACAACCGCACAGTCCAAAGTATTTATACCACTATGGCTAAACATGGTCCTCACTGAAAGCCCAGCAGAGAGTAGAGGCTTCCACTGGAGCAGTTATTAGCAGTGTTGAAAGTAAAGGAAATAACAAGATTAATAGGAATTTTAGGATCTATATGGAACATGACAGACTTCTGCCTGATAAATTCCTTCATGAATTTTGTTTATACCTCTCTCTTCTGCTAGCATATTTTATTCTAACTGTGATTATTTTTGTAGGAGCTCCCCAAAATGTCCCTCTTTTCCAAGTTCAGCGAACCTAACCTTACAGATGTTGTAGCAGGTCCACTGTTTATTCTTGTGTTGGGTGTTTCAAACCCTCGGATCTTAAATTCAAGATGTTAACAAAGATCAAATATTGGGTATTTCATGTTGAAAATAAAGCGTTGAGAAGTGTGGATTTTTACGTTTGATGTAATGATGCATCCATAAAAACAAAATAGTGCCTCGTGAATACATCTGCGATGTTGTCAGCCAATGTGGAAAAAAAAGCTCTTTGACAGGAAAATTAAAGAGAGCACTGGAAACTTTAGAGCTCAACTCATCAAAAATTGCCAGTATGTTTTGTTCCATTCGTTACTGAGGCCCTGACCGAGGCTGGATTACCAAACAAGGCAAAGCGAGCAGGCGGGGGGGGCCCCAGATTTACCACATATTATTTAGGTCTGCATAATGTGATTAATCGCAAATTTGTTGTAAATTTGCACCATTAAAATAGACTATCCACTCCATGCTCCATACTGGTCTTAAACAGGGATGGTGTCAGAATTCTGTAAAACAGCCTACATTTTTCTGTTTCAAGTAACTAACACATAAAAATCATCAGGCAAGGTCACATTCTTCCATCATGGGAGAACTGTAAGGCTACAGCCAACAATTATCTTCATTATTAATGGGTCTGACAGTTGTTTTCTTTAATAACTGATTAATTGTTTAGTCTATTAAATGTCAGAAAAAGGTGATAACTGCCCTGAAATGCAAGTTAACATATTCTAATTTTAGTTTTTGTCCCACAAACACTTCAAACACTATCATCAAAAACTACAAAAACTAGCAAATATTCCCATTTGAGAGGCTAGTACCAGAGAGATCATTTCAGCTGTAGAGTAGTGGCTGGTTTCTGGGTGCCTAAGGAAATGACGTAAGTGACATGCATAGTGGAGGTCAATAGGGCCCCTCGGGAGGTCAATCAGCCCATGACTCTTGTATATTTTTGCTGACTGGATCATCAGAGACCATCAGAGATGCATCTTCGATAACGTCTGTTACCGTTTTCGGCAGCCCTGCGGAGGTTGTCCAGCATGATGTCGTAGTGGCTGCGGCAGAGCACCCTGCCCTCCACAAGGCCGAACTCCTCCCCGGTGGACAGCTGCCTCTTGCAGGAGAAACAGGCGAAACAGGCCAGGTGGTAGACGCTACCCCGAGCCCGCCGTACCCAGTCACTGGCGTACACCTGCCGGCCACACTGGGCGCACTTAGTGCCGAACCTACTGTGAGGAAGAAACGAGGAAACGAGGAAGGTGAAGGTTGGCTGCAGGGTCACAGAGCTCAAAGTCCTGACTGTGTTGTTTTTCTCCTGATCATTAGCAGAATGTTTTAAAACGCACATTGTGTGTACATGCACACTTGATTTACACAAATACATCTGTGTGAGTCTAAACTAATACACACAATCAGATAATAACACACAATAATACAGGTAATATTTACAGTCCATGATACATCTGTCATATTAATCTGTAAACACATTATTGTCCTGTAAATACAGGTCTGTCGCTGTTTTAATACTTGGTAGGTAGTAGGGGTGTAAATCCACTGTACAGTTTGTATCTAATTTTTTTGTTTTGTTTTGTTTTTGTGTGTGTGAACAAAATGTTCCCATGCTGCTGACTCGAATGTGCCCAGGGGTAAGCAGTCTCAGAGTTATTATTTATCTTGAGCACATTAAACTTTTTTAAACCACGATATTGTGGATGTTTGTATTGCACGTTTTTCCAGTGGGGACCATCCCATCATGTAGAGCCAGACACTCACACTCGTAGGATCATTCTTGCTGCCTTGTTTAATGCAATCTGTTCATATATCTGTGAGCTGCAGTAATTGACTTGACTATATATTAAACTATGAGATGTAAGTTCATCTAGCCATCCCTACTAGATTGTTTGGCTTCTGTTACCTCTTCAAAACATTTCTACATGTTAAACACAGTGGTTTTGTTTTTTCCTCCTTGTTGTGCATACTACTTTTCCATACATTTGTGTCATGTTGGCTATACAGTACACTGAGATCACAGTTACACTACAACAATCTAATAAAGCAGTCTGAATCAGAACAGCAGAGAATATAACCTACTGTATACTTTAAGCTTTGTTTGATGGTCTCCCATAAGACTTTGCATTGTGTGCTGTGGTATTTTGTATAATATCTGTGCAGAGGAGTGTTGTTGTTGATCTGTTGTGGCAGGAAGCTTTGGACAGGAGTCAGACATGCTCTCTTCATCTCCCCAACCCTAAATCTGGGAGGTTAAATTAGAACATTCTCAAATATTTGCCTCTTTTATTTTGAAATACTGGATAATTTACCTTTAAATCAGGTGAAGGTCACAGGAAGACAATGCTTTATTTTAAAGCAAAAACATTTGAAAACCACTGGTCTAAGCGAATCCATGTTATATTCTGATTATCTGTCTGCAAACCCAACAAATTTAACTTACTGGTATCAGTATCGGCCTTCAAAACCCTCTGTGTGGTATCATCTTTGTCTGTGGTCCCCAAATGTTCTGGCTTATGCCCCTTTACAACAAAGCACTACTGAACGGCAGCCACTTATGACAAGCTGCATGTGTCTACAGACTGTGATCAACTCAACCAAAGAGTGATTTTCCATTTTCCAAATAGTTTCATTTACACTGAAGCAATGTTAAAACAATCCTGGAAATTAACCACAGCACCTCAGACTTCTGCTTCTGCCATTGTCTCATAGTCTGTCCATGCTACTTATAAATTATTAATATAAAAAAGGGTACTGGTCTTCACTGCTTTATCTTTAATTTTTGTTTCCATCATATTTTTCCTGTGAATTAATAATGGATTAAATCATTTTTCCTGACAAATATGCAGTATTTTTCAGTCTGTATGTAGTAAATCAAAGTGTTTAAAAAAAGGCAACAAAACTTGCATTTTGAAAAAGTGAGAGGGAGATGCTCCTCTCGTCCACCAGTGGAAACCTACGTTTTCTGTGTGTCATTTATTTTGTGGTAATTTGACAGCTTCATTAAGGATCATGTGAGCATAATAAAACTAAAATTATAAGGTGCTAAAACTAGATATTGATGGCAGGGTCTCACTGTGAGACAGGCTCATGAAATTGTCTAATGATACAGTTAATATTGTTGGTTAATGCTGCAAATATGCAATCAATCAAATCACCAGAACCCACTGAGGTGCAGCAGGATCGGATCAGTTTCAAGAACATGGTTTTACCGGTGACATATTCTCCTAAAAAGATCTTGTAAACTATTTTTAGTCTGTTCTGCAGAACATATTTTTCACTGAGAAAATCAAGACTTTCCCCCTGAACTGAGAAGCCAAATCTTGTTATACTTGAGTGCAAAGTTGATCTTGGAGAGCAAAGATCAATTAGCTGTAAAAACACCTACAAAAATAAACCACATTATGTCCAATGATTTATCACCTGGACTAAAATAATCTTTAAGTCATCAGTCATTGTTCAACCTCAAGTGTTTTTCCAATTTAAAGCTACAAATTATTGAGTCGCATTTAAAGATATTATCTTTTTTTTTTCTTTTTTATCAAAAAGGAGGTAGAGACTCATCAACTTCTGACCTTGCCTGTGTGGAATCAGTCATGATATTATTTATATACAAATTGTTTCTGTTTGCATGGCTTTTACTAATGTGAAAAACAACTGAACGGATGCTCTTCAAATATCGTATCAAAAGCCTCAGTTCACGAGGGGATCACCTACAAAATTTGGGGGGTTTAATGGGAAGACAATATGGGGGGGTTTGGCTTGCACAGATGCAGGAATATTTACAAAACCATATTTTTCATTTGTCTGGCCATCATATCTTTGTTTATCAAATAATCTACAAATGCACTTTAAGACCTCTGTGGTTAAATGGATAGGCCTCGAAACTACGAGGATAAACCACAGGCTACAGTTTGCGTGCACGGACAATTTTCTAATCTATTTTTCAAAATAAACTACATCGACATGGTGAAACGAAGTGACCGGGAAAAATGAACGGAAATAAATAAACATTCAAAATAAATAATCATTTGATTCGCTAAATTAATTAATTAAATGTTATTTAAGTCTATAAGATGGTAATGAATTATCAATGCTAGAAAAATTATCACATTCATTTTTCAACGATGAGATTATTTTTCACAGCCTAACTGAAATAAATAACTGAATTTCACATTCATTAAGTGAACCTCAATCGATCTAAAAATACAGATATAATAGTGTGTGCAGTTGTAGCTTTTAGCATTATAAATGCACAGCCCCCCCCCCCAAAAAAAGAAAAAAAAAGTGCCATAATAAAACAGCTCTTACCTGAAATAATCCAGTTTGCAGTAGATTTCTTTGTTTTTAACGTAGCAGCTGCTGTGTTGGCGCAGAGACGCTCTGCACACTGAACACTCCAAACATCCTAAGTGCCAGTTCAGGTTGTTAACCTGTGGAAGGAAAAAAAAAAGAAACACAATCACACTAATGCACGACTGAATGTGTATGTGTGTGTGTGTGTGTGTGTGTGTTCAGGACCAATAATCAAAGCAACGACACACTCATCAAGATGTTACACAGCAGCAATAAATCTGATTTTACTTAAAGCGATTTTTATAAAAAGATAAACAAATTCAATCAAACTCTTTATTTACAGATTTCTATAACAAAGAAAGAAAGAAAAGCGTTTTTCGTTTATTTTCTTGAGATCAATCTGTGGTGTGAAGGCAAAAATAAAACAATAAAACAAAAACTATTAAAAGACGGAGTTGGAGCTTAAATCTCTTACAGCTTCGTGGATACATTTTATTCTTCCGGAGAGAGTAAATATCTATAATTCCTCCTGTTCCTCACCTTCAGCAGGTATCGGTCATGGATCTCCATGCCGCAGCTGGCGCACTGGTTCTTGGCCGCCGGAGGAGAGCAGAGGCAGGCGGCCTCCGACGGACTGGACTCGCTGGACTCCTTCTTCACCTCCGATTTAGACTGCGCCAGAAAAGACGAGTTTATACCAAAGAGGAGACTCGTTTCATCGTCCCGAGTAGATTTGATTTTATGTATTTTAAGAGTAGGGTTTTAAAAGGTAGTCCTTGAAATATCTGGGTCTTATGTGGTAACACGAGGATCCAGCTCTGGATTAAAAAAAAAGCAGTGATTTGATTTCCAGAAAACCATTATTTTCTCCACTGTCTCTTCTATACATTTATATATTCACTCTTATTTTAATTGCACTTAAACCCTCACATGTGCTCTGATAATTCAAACATTTAAGTTTCATGCAAATTTCATAACACAAGGCTTAAAATGCTGCATTATGTGAACTCTAACCCGCAGATTATTGAGTTTAGTGACTTTACTCTCCTCTGAATCCCTGATGATAATCGCCTATAGGTGCAGTCTATAGTCTCCTCCTGATTAAACCTGTGCCTCTGCCAAACCTCCACAGCCCCTGTGCAGGTTATCCCGCATTCAAAAAAGTTTAGAAAGAGAGCAAGAAGAGGAATCAACGAAACCTTACACAGGCTGAAAGACAAAGAAATCAAAAGGTTGCAAACCAAAACTCGTCCAGATGTTTGTGACTCACCATTTTCGGGTCTTGAACGCTGCCTATTTGGAGAGAAGATGGAGCTTGCTCAGCGCATTACGCATCTCTGCCCCAACCCACACTATATCCGGTCCAAAACAACGAATAACAGTTTCTCCTGCATTTAAACCCTGGTAACAAAAGAAATTTTGATGCAATTAGAAGAAGACGAAGGGGGGGAAACTATATATGATCGATCATTCCTCTTGTGCGCAATAGGGAGGCTGTATTCCCATGCAATCAAACGCGGTGAAAAGAAAGGATGGCACTATATCTGCAATTAGCGGCGGATTGAAATGCTTCGCTTGATAAGAGGCAACCCGAGTGTCAATTTCATGTGTCAATCAAGAAAAGGCAACCGAGCCACCAAGCTAAGAGAGAGAGGAAAAAAGCGGCGCATCCTAATTTCAATAGCTGTATAATCGAAAATCGAAAAAATCTCCAAAGTGAAGAGGCTCAATTGGAGATCGGTCTATTCATAACAGACAATGCGCAGAAACTGCAGCTGATCTTAAAGCATAAAGGAGCTTGATTGTCTCTTTCTCATGATGGACCCATTTAAGTACTTGAGGCTCCCCCGGGTGATTACAGCTGCATTCATAAACTGCCAAAAAATCTGCGTTTGGGTGGCAATCCGGAGTCCGTGTTGTCCTTCATTTTGTCGAAATTAACAGGAATGCAACATTATGTTAATTACCAGCTACGGTATAAATATTGGAGGCAGCAAAATAAGAAGAGATGGCCTATGGGAATTAAAAAAAAAACATATACTTCATACATGGAGAGGCTCCCTGAAGCAGCGAAAACATCGTCCAATAAAAGTTTTTCCAGAACATCACAGGAAAAATATCCAAATAAATCCGTGGGACATGATTGTTTATACAGGCTTTCCTCCCGGTAACAGAAAGATTGTTCTCCTTTCTTTCTCCCTCTCTCTCTCTCTCTCTTTGTCTACAAAATAATCCGACTTGATTAACTTTCTGGAACTGGGAATCAAACCAGTGGCACCACGCAGCACCACCCTCTCCCGGACAGACTCCCTGTGTATCTACTGTTGGTCCGCTGTTGGTTTCTCCCCGCCTCGACTCAGAAGTTTACACCCAGTTCAGACTCTGACAGGATGTGATGCTGCCCACTGGACCCGGGTTTACTCTCCTGCTTTTAGGTTCACGAGAATATTTATGAATTCATTACAAAAAAATCATAAAACTCCGGCTGAAAACTTAACTTTGGCAATGTCTTTGGCATTTTCCCCCCCTGAAAATGGCGGCTGCAGATTTGGAGGCCAGAGTCAGTTTGCCCACTTTAATGAAATCACTTCACTGTATCACTGCTGATTGCAGAGTGATGGAGGCTGAGAGGCGTTAAACATGCTCATGATGCTATTTAGAGCTAATTATGTGTCAAATACGGTTTGTTTTAAGGGAGTTTTGCAAGTCACGTGCACCTATGTAGAGTTGTATTTTTATGTTTTCGCATTGGTCTTAAATATGGAAGTATTGCACATTTACTTTTATATGAAAATGAAGATTTAACAGATGCAGTCAAGGTTTATAACGGATCATATGCACATTCCCTGAGAAACAATTGTTGCAAAATACATTTTATCTTAACGGTGAAGATGTTAAATATGACAACAAAACAATAACACAACTAACCAGTGTCCTCTTTGTGAAAATGACAGAAACTATGTCATCTATCTATACTACTTACAACAGCCTCAAAACTAATATCTTAAAGCAACTTTTACTCAATAGTAATTATTTAGTTTCCCATCAGGGAGAATGGGGCACAACCAAAAGTGATTGCAACATGCACAGAGTGATTTAAGGCAAGTGTGACAGTTCATTTTGTTCATAAGGATCAGAGTTGTTCACATGTTGATTGACAGTAGAATTGACCAACTGATTTGTGTGCAGACCTCATTTAAACAGGATCATCAGCATTCAGCTGGAACAGACTCTGTTTTGTTGTTGGTGTTTGGCTCCTTAAACCAAACTAGATTTTAATAAGAAAAGGTGACTATGAAGTCAAACATATAGTGGCACATACTGCTTGCCTTTTGGTTGTGTTTGCTGTGTTTAAGGCTTTGTTGGACCCTTATGCCTTTATTATAGTCTACAGTAGAGAGATGGCAGGAAATGAAGGGGGAGAGAGACATGATATGCAACAAAGATCCCTGGCTGGACTCGAACCAGGGATGTTGAGGTTCTTGGTTAAACCTCTTTTTTTGACTTTTATTATCTTTGACTGATAATTTCGGTGTATTTGCCGCCATGCTCGTCTCCCACGTTCGCAATTTCAGTCTGAAATCACAGCCAACAAAAAAATTTCCCACATTTCCAACTGTATTATGACTGGGACACTTTTTTAGTCTGCGGGTTTCATTCACAGGAAATTAAATATAATGGGAACAGATCATATTAGAGACAATACTGAACTGTGATTGAATGTCAGCTGCTTTTCCTCTGATGTAAACGGATCAAACCCACTGAGTGAAGACTTCTCAGGTCAAATACTGCACACTGAAACTGATGGGACTCTGCAGGACTTGTCTCGCCCTGCTGACAAGTTTGGTAACAACACGTATCCAGACATTTTTGGTGTCTTTAACATCTAAAACAACAACCAACAACAACAGTTTTACACATATGACACTTAAATGGTATGTAAACAATGGTGCAAATTATAATAATGGATGCTAACAACCTTATGTTGCATATCTGGTCAAAAATAAAACCTCAATCTTTCTAAACTTTTTCATATCTGTTTTACCATATAAAGTGATTATGTAGTAAAAATGTGTCGCCTCATTTAAATGCTCTTTAGATTGTCCAAAATATATATTTAAAAAATTTGTTTAGTCTTGGAGCTTCTCCTTCATTTTCCATACTCTGTGCTGTCATGGGAATACTTATTTTTATACATAAATGTTTTTTTGTTTGATTGTGGTCATTTTATGCTTTCACCACTTGTTTCCTCAGTGTGGTTATGTGAAGTCGATTTGTGTCTCAGTTCACCAAAGTCCTATCAGCTACACTATCAGCTGAAACTGCACTAAAGCACTGAACCTTTAAATCTGAATGATTTTTTTTCTCATTCAAGTTTCAAAGTTTCACTGAAACACCTCTTTAATAACTTCATCTTCCTGTATACACATGAAGAGAAAAAAAGTTTTTCAGTATGATTTAGGTGAAACTGAAGTCCATTCAATGTTTTATTATTGATTATATGATGACTTAAGGACCATACTGCTTAGTCACATTAGAATCCATCATTTTGGATAATAATAAAACCTTTTTGAAAAGCATGGTAGAGGAGACAAAAATATTCATTTGTATTGTAATTTTTCAGTATGTGCAATATGTTCTTGTGTGACAAATATTTTACAACTTAAACTGTATTTATACTGGCTGAGAATTGAACTGTATGAGCATAATACATCAAATAACAGAACTAAATTTAGGACATCAGCAGAGAAAAAAAATCAGAATTTAAATGATTTAATAATCTTCACTAAAGTTATTGTGAGTTTTTCCTCTGTGTTATAGTTGACTGAAGAAAATCACAGCTGTCTGTCTTGTGATGAGTGACATTTAGAGATTCTGAGTGACAATATGAGGAATCTTTACCTTTGTGTTGCAGGTCTTACACTGAAGCCACAGCTTTAAGTTTCCTTCACTACAATCACCAAACTCCCTGCACCCACAGAGAGAGAATAAAATGACTTTAAGTAAAGGTTTCCATGAAATCAATGACACTTTAATACTTATTGATCACATAAAAAGCATTTGTAACAGCAGAATTACATTGTCTCAGTCTCTTTGTATTGTCTGTGTAATGCACTTTAGTGGCTCTGTGCATTAACTGTAATTACAGATGGAGCAGGGTCAACTGGAAGTGGGCTGGTCAAGATGCAGGAGGACTTAAAGGAGAAAAGTGTGTTATTTCACCTCCATTATCGTGACTCTTTGGTGATGATGTGTAAGAGTGAAGGTTTTTGACCACTTTGACCATGTTTCTGAACCTGTTTTTGACCATTGTGTAGTTGGTTTAGTTCTACATTAATACCTAAAAAGCCTTTCAGATGCAGTGAGGTATAAACCAGGGCAGATATAAATTTGGAAAGAAGCTGTTTGGACCTTTTTTATTCTAAAAGTGAAAAGTAGCTGATACATTTCACCTCCCCACAAGTTTATTATTGTGAAAGCCTTAATCCATTAAGAAAAACCCACACTAAAATCTTCTAAGTTTAAGAGACATAACATAGTTTTTTGAGACAGAGTAGCTACAACATATTGCAGATTTTATTATATGGTCATTAAAAGGTGCTATATGTAAGTATCTTAGTTTAAAACATTCAGAGATAAACTAAAATTATCAACAGAATGTGAAGAGACAAAAGTTCTGACATTATGTCAAAGACGTATGTGCGTTGTGTTGCAGAGATATTTGCTGAAGTTAGCATGCTAACCAGCTAGCCCCACCCATCTTGTAATACCACTTTACACCTCACGAGGTGATAGTGAGTCACTGTAGCGTCCAGTCTGCCCTCAGTCCAACATGTGAGGATGAAGAAGCAGCACTGCCCACATGGGAAGAGACCACATTCAGCGACAAAGAAAAGAAAGTCCACAGAATTTAAACCACTTGAGACAACTTTTAATAAAAGATTTTTTTAAAAAAAAAGCCATTTTCTATGCATGCAAAGAAACAGCACCTTGTCATTTAGAAACAAATGCGCATTATTGAACAGGCTTTTAAGTGAAATAAAACAACCACTAAAAGGCACAAAACCATCACATGGTCATTTTCATTGGGAGTCGGGGGTTATATTTGTGTGTCCAGGGATGCATTGTGTCATAATTTGTCCATGGCTGCAGGATATTTGGAGTTACAAATAGTAGCTATATACTGATATTATTTCATATTAGAATATTTAGTTGTTTATTTGGCATTAATTTATTACACTAAATAAAAAATGTAACTACCAATAACATACAGTTTATTACTGTAAACACTTTCTGAACCTGCCCCCTGCCAGTACGTCACCTGAACAGAATTTCCTCTTTGTGGATTTGGCAACATAAAACACACAGGAGCCTCTTGACAATGGTAATATCTGAGGATGGGTCACCTGTTGCATCCTGTACAGCTCTGTGGATGTGTGAAAGTCACAGTACATGTGTATGTGACTGCTCTGTCCTGCAGCCCTGCCCTTCCTCTACACGCAGCTGTCTGCAATCCACACAAACAATAAGCCACAATAAGAACAAACCGGAGCACATGCTAAAGCTATTAGACTCATCCAATGAGCCCCAGTGGACAGTTTGATGCCTGGTATGTCAACAATGTATGACGTGCGTCGTCCGCTCGCTGTGGAGGTGCAGAGGGGTTCACATGAGGGCAACATCTTATTTACAGTGCTGAACGTTGGGAACAAGCGGCATTAAGGTGGGGTCCCTTTTTCAAAACCGAATAACAATGCTTGTATAACATACAACCATTCACTCACCAAGGCTACGAAGTCATGCCTAAAAATAATGGTATAGTCTAAGCTAGTGCTTTAAGTAATTTTAGTGGATTGATTTGGAATATTATATGAAGCCGAGCAGCTTAAAGACATCATCTGTCAGCTAAATAATCTGAGGATATTTTGAATTGCCAGAGGCAGCCATCTTCTCTCACTGTGGTAGTTTAAACAGTTTTAGGTTAGAATTTCTCATTGACAATATAAGATGGACGTCTTGATATTAATACAAAAATCAATCAACAAAAAAAAACAAAGACAATCTCACTCAAAAATGACTCTGCATTTATTGTATCTTATGGCTCGTTTATGTTCTGGGTTTGGCTGTCCATAATCTCTACTCCCACTTACTCCACCGCTTTGTTTTGTATGCAGAGTACAACAGCCAAGAGCTGCTGCGGTGGCAAATGTTAATTTTACAACTGTCTCTTGAAATCACACAATAATTATCTTCTCATCTTGAAATATCAGACTCATTTTCTCGTGATTAAAGACTCTGAAAATCTTTTTTTTTCTCAGTCACCATCTCACTGAGTGATGTGGTGTTTGTCTGTGCATGTTTTCTTTCTCTGTGGTCTTTTCACTTGTTTAAAGTGGGTGTGACTCATGAAGTTTATGTCACATATTTCTTAACCCCAATCAGATTTCTGCAGCCAGAATCAGACGGCAGGCCTGTGGTTGTTTATTTACATTGCCAGGTCAGTGTCCATGAAATCCACCCAGTCTGGGTGTGGGTGTGGAAAATCAGCGTTGGTGCTACACTGAGTGACTGGCTAACATTGCTGAGACACTGAGGTGATTATAAAAATGATCAAAAATGCTAAAAACACTATACAAAAATGAACAGAAATACTATCAACAACAAACGAAATTAACTGTGAAAAATGAGCCAACTGTAAGGTGGAGGTGAACTACGAGGAAGCCTTATCACAACAGTGAAGTGACCAAACAAAAATCTGTGGAGAAACAAACAAAAAAAACAACAACACACATATTGTTTTAATTACCTACGATAATTTACAATAAAATTTGAGATAGTGAAATAATAGCAAGCTGGAAAATGGTTTCACTTGCCATCTGTTTGCACACTCTGTTACACTCACATGTCACAGCATACAGTCAAACACAAAAACAGTTTATCTGCTCTGTTGTTTTTATCCTGAATCTGTTTTATCCATTTGTTTGTTTAGTTGTTTGACCCCAATTTAAAAGCCTAAACTGAGACAGGTGCTGTAAAATTAGCTTCAGCTCGATGTCCTGCATTACATTTGCTGCATTTCTTCTATAAAGCAATGTTTACCTCTATTGTTCTCTGTAAATAAAACATGTTTGTGATCAGGAGATTAGATGGTTAAACATGAACAGCAATGTCCTCTGCCTGCAGTTCATGATATTCTCCAACGATCGGTTTTCTGTGATTCTTTTGGGCGAGGTGGAGGCAAAATGTAATGTGCGTGATTCATGCCTCTTTCTTTCAGTGGTTGCATGTTACAGAGAACAAGCACAAAGCCACGTTACAGTGATGACTGATGCTCTGCTTGGCATGTTGGCTGAAAGAAAATGTTTGGAGAAGGGTGGAGCGAGCCCTAAACATGTCACAGAGGCCTTATCTTGTTTCTGTAGAACTTCTGCCACTGTAGTCCATGTGAATATTGTTAGATATTTGACATAAGATGGATCACAAGGCCAGTCTGTGTGAGAACAGTGATTGAAAATATCCGTTTGCTGCAATTGTGGTTTACCTGCTTTGTAAACCTGCATTCACAGATAATTCCCAAACAGGAGCAACTCAATTATCTCAACTAAACTGAACAAAAAATATGGTTTATTTAAACAAAATATATTATATTTGTGTTGATGAGGCAAAGAAACCGCCAGATTGTATTACAGAATTGAAAGTTAATCTACAATATAAGCAGTAGCTTCCCAACCAGAGTCAGCCGTAACAGATAAGAGTGAATATTTGGCATAAAAAGAAACACATGTAAGGATTATGCATTATAGATACAACTCACCGTAACGCAGCATCAGCTCTTCACCAACGGTGAGCGGCTTCTTAGCCACAGCAACGCGGTTAGCAACGCTAACCCAGTGCTACTGTGGCCCTGAAGACTTGCTTCTTTCCTTCTTGTTCACGTTTTTTCTTCAAAGAGCTTGGGTTCAGGCTTGTCTTTTAACGCAGGGTGCTTTGTCTCCATGTGTTGAAGCAGTTTTGAAGGCACCATTGCTTCATTTGATAGCCTGCGTATTAAGTAGAGGGAGCCTGGAGCACATGAATCACCTGTCGCGATAAAGTCGTATTTTAAGTAGGACTCCTGGTATTTCCCACTAAATGCAGCTTTGTTTTTCTTGACAGACTAGACTTTTTCTGTTGTTTCATCATCGGGCTTTTTCCCCTTTTCAAATACGCACTCCACGGACATTTATGTTCTACTCATTTTAGCTAGTTAGCTAGCTAGTTTAACTTGTCGGACATCACAGACATGACAGGTATGTGTCAAGCGGTATCAGGAGGCACAGACGGATGTGATGGGCAGAGTTTCCGATCATTTTTCAAAATAAAACACCTCGCAGACTACAATAATAAATAAGATTAAATAATATAAATTATTTATTCTTTCTGGTACCGATCGCTGATGTAGATTAACAATTTAAGTGGTTAGCTAATTAATGAATTAACAGTTGAAATAGTTAAAAGTAATGGATAATGACTGAACTCATTAGCTAAGCTATGTAAATAGCTTGTTAAATTTGTGGATGAACACTACAATAGCATGCATCTTTTTTCTGCAGTTTTCAATTGCAGTTTGCTTGGATTTAGGCAATGAAACCACTTGGCAAGGTTTTAGAAAAAGAGCATGTTTTGAGTTAAAATTGTCCCCTGCTATGTAAGATGTACAAACAATACAAATACACATACAGTGTCTAATGTGTGCATGGTGCAAATGGCATTGTTGGCTACAGACACCTGGGCATTTGTCTCTATACACCCAGGTGTAATAGCCACACTGGCTATTCCACCCCGGGTGCAAATAGCACTGTTGGCCAGTTTGGCCTCAGTGGAAGAAGCATCTGCCTTAAAAATGACTGAATAAACAGCTGAAATAGCTTCAAGCGATGACAGTACTATCCAAATTTGACAGACACCACAAACACTGACAGTTCAATTGCATGAAAAAATTATCGTGACAATAACCACTTTTATATGATTAATAATGTTAAATAACATCCGGTTTGTAATCTATTTATAAGAACATCGGAACATGTGTTGTTGATAAAATGGTACTTGAGCTTGTCTGTGGGGGTATGTCAGAAAAAAATGTTTGGGAAACAATACTTTGGATAAGTTTACAGAAATCATTCGTGATGTGTGCATGAAAATGTAAGATTTTTCAGAGGGAGTAACTGATGGCAATGTGAAGAAGCACATGAATAATACAAGAAAAACTGAGTCAGGCTCCAGCCAGTGAATGTTTGCCTATGGGAGCTTGCTGAAGAATCAGTTTGACGTCTGAAGACTCACCATCCACCGGCGTCCAACATTCAACAGGCTGCATCAACTCTGAGATCAAACCCATCTAGATTACAGTCCTGCAGCCAAGCTTTCAACAAACAAAGGAAATGGCACATTACACCATCTCTCTCTCTGAAAAGTTGCATTGGAGAGAGAGAGAGAAAAAAAAACCTCTCCAGTTATTTAACAAATACAAGTTTATTTGAAGTACAGACAAAGAAAAATGAAGGGCTTTTTTCAGGGCTTGCACTCCATATGACAGCAATTTGGGGGTATTGTGTATTTTGGCCCAAGCGTGTGGTCTATGATAGATGACAGGAGAGAAAATCACGAGCCGCTGGCCTGAGCACAGACATGCAAATTGCTTTCAGCTGATTGCCGTATTCTGCTTGATATTTATCAAGTGGATTACAGTATGCCTCTTTATTTACAGCCAGGAAGCAGCTGATCAATTCCACTGAAGGAGGGGAGGAAGAGAGCTGATGTTTTTCCTCTGTTGGGTGAAAGTACAAACCCCTCAAGTGCCCAGTGAGTGCTGTAAAATTAAGTGTATCCTCAAATGCATCTTGTTTTACCACATCAAATGGGACAACATCCAGAAATACAGATGTCTCAGGATTATCGCAAACCCACACTGATATTGGTTTCTGCTGAAACTTCTGAAGTTATTGTCTGGAATGTTTGTTGTTAATACGAAGGAAACATGTATGACTTTACATGCAAGTGGCTCCACAACACGTCTTGTCACTCAGTGCTGCAGATTTCGCCACAAACAGCAACCTCTCTTTTTATTTAGTTTATATTTTCATGTGCATTCATGGAAAATTGGATATTTTTAAGCTGAAAAGACAGGGTTTCTCCTAAGTATGGGTGATAGCGCAATAAACTGCTAATACTGATTTGATCACATTCACATCAACATTCTTTTATCTCTTTTTCTTTTCTATTCAAGAATGGTCATCTAAACTTCATCAGCACCTCTCAGCCAAACTAAAAATAAACTAAAAGCAGTGTTTCCAGATGGTTTGTATTTTCATGTCAGTGTAATTGCCCTAAAAGTTCTATATGTACGTATGTGCATGTATTAATTGCTTTGTCGATGTGTGAACAGACGCAGTATCAATAAAACATTTATACACAATCGATTAAAAACAATGTCAAGTTACAAGAATTGTATTAGTTTTGAATTGAAGTGTACTGTATTTGATGTTCTGTATAATTAAAAAACAAACAGGTTAAGTAGACAGCATTGACAATACAGGCCCCAATCGAGTGAGTGCACCTGTGATTTCCAATTGGGGCTAATTGCATGAACAAGGTTCACCTGTGAACACCACAGCCTCTTCAGTTTTGGCCTGGGTTTCATTTAATTCAATGAGGCTCCACTATGGTCGCCTTGAAAAATAACACCACAAACAATTCAGCATTTAACGCAACCTTGCATTGAAAAACAGACGCACAAGTGCTTCTGACTTTGATTGACATTGCATGAGGTCAACCTCTATGGACGGGGTCCATGAAGAAAACCATTACTCACAAAACAGGACAAAACTGTGAGATTAAACTTTGCCAAAGAACATGAAAAGAGGCCTGATGAATATTGGCAGCACAGTCTTTACTTAGATGAAACCAACATGAATCTGTTTGGCTCTGATGGCGTCCAGGACATTTGGTGTAGACCTGGCCAGGACAACCACCGTGACTGCAGAGAAACATGGAGATGGGAGTGTGCTGATATGAGGCCGCATGAGTGCAAAAGGTGTAGGGGAGATGACATTTATAGATGGTACTAAGAATGCAAACAGGCAATGCAGTATACCAAATACTGAAGAAACTTGGCAGAACAGGTATTTTTGAACATGACAATGATCCCAAACAAACATTGGAAAAACCACATGAGAGTTTGTGAAGAAGAAAATGAAAGAAAAAGGTGAAAATTTACAATCTGGCCAAGTATGTCCACTGACTTGAATCCAATAGAAAACCACTGGAGTATTTTGAAGAGGAAGGTAGAGCAACAAAACCCCTCCAGCAAAGAGCAGCTGAAAAGAATCACCTGTGAAGAATGGAAGAACATCTGTTCTTACACGAATCTGTTAGACTGGTTTCATCCATGCCCGGAAGAATCGAACATGTCATCAAAAACAAAGGTGAACGTACAAAATATTTTAAAAAATAACAATGGAATCTCACTAATTAAGGGTGTACTGACTTTTGTTGCAGCTGGTTCTTTAATAAAGATCTTTCATCACAGTTTAACATTTCTGTTTTTCAGATTAATTGGCTTCATTCTTCTTCGGCTTCAGCTAAAACAAATAAAATTGTATTAAAAAGACAGGATTTGTAATTACTTCACATTGTAGTGACATTGACCAGGGGCATACTCACATACTGTACTACCTCTACTGCACCACCAATTAGTTGTGAAACCAAATAAGCAATACCAGAACTCAGAGAAAAAGAAGCAGAAAGTTTGTCTCAGTTTCCTGTTGGCTTGGTAATTTCACAGCACTCTGTGTAACAGAAAAAATATGACAATAATACACACAAGGTTCAGTTTCATGAGCAGAACTCGCTGTTACAGCTCTGTGTGATCAACTTGAGCCCCGGTCATGTCTCTGATCAGGGTCCAGCTCTTTGCCTCAGCTCTTGATATGTTTGAGGACTCGGGTCAGTGTCAGAGATCAGCTACTTACCCAATCAGGTAACCAGCTCCAGAAGGGAAATTACTTCCTTCCGACCACTTGCACTCACCTGCAGTGACCCAGAGCAATCAGAGGTGAACGGGGCTCCTAATCACCGAAAACCCTTTAGGTCAGCACCGCGGGCCACCCAACCTCCTCTAGCACCACCTCCCCCAACAGGCCAGCTCTGAGTTCAAGTGTTTAAACTGTCACATCAAATAGGCTCAACGTGGAGATTACTTGTGCAGGACGCATTGTGTGTTTAGTTTGATGCCGACTGCAATATCCTGCCGCTCTGTTGATCCTAGCAGCTCTGGGTGTAGAGCAGCAGAGACGAGTGGTGTCAAGGAAAGGTGGCTGGTGCCGGGCACGCTCGTACTCCGGTCAGCCAGGGGGAAGTGTGGAAGGTGGAACAGGAAACACAGGGGTGTTTTAGCAAAGAGCTCTGGAAAGGGTCTATAACCTGGAGCACAAGCAGGCCTCCCTCAGTGCTTGTTTTGATAAGAGTACGTCTGGTGAGCAGGAGTGTGTGGTGAAGCACAGAGTGCAAAGAGATGCTCTAGATAGAGACACTAGTGACACATTAGTGATTTGAGGTTAGCCTCCACTCGGTGTGTCACACACTGACAGATGGTCGGCTACGAATGCAGCCTCTGTTTGCATTTCACGCACCCTCAACTTTTGAGGGCCGGACCCTGCACATTTCAAACACTAAAAATATGGTGTGCGTGCAGAGTGACTACATTAGAGTGAGGGGACTCTGTGTTTTTCTACGGTGAACTGTGCCAGCTCTCTGACAGCTGATGAATGAGACCAAATTTTGCTCCGCCTACAGATCTCAGATTATTTGCAGTATGTAGTGTACAGGTCTGAGGACTGAAAACCCAGCTCATAGTGCAGTGTGTGGACCTAGTAGCTGATAATCTACAGTATATGAGTGAATTAAGCTCAGTCAACATCAAACAGACTCTGATAAACTGATTTTGTAATATATATGTAAGTAGACCACCAGGAGGCCTATCCTCCTCCAGAATCAGCTGCTTCTTCGAACAGGTTTAACAAATGATACCTGGTGGGCTGTTTAAGGACCCACCGCTGTGTGGCTCTGTCAGAAACCCCATCTGAGATAACACATGATGCCCTTGCCTGTACGCCTATCGCCTCCATGTCAGTTGGATTGGCTTGTTCCACAACTGGACAGGAAGTCTGCTAATCTGTAACCTGAGCCCGGGGAAGGAAGAAGTCAGGAACCAGCCTTCACCGCTTTCACCAGTCGTATTCATCACCAGAGCCGGACCGAGGCTCATTTAGAGCGGGAGCACGGCTTAACTAAACATCTTCTCCATAAAATAAATGCTTCCAGGTTACTCCCAGTCCAGGTTCCACTCAGAGGAGCATCTGATCTCAATTACCAGGAATGCTATAAGAAGCATTGAGCCTTGGTCTGCAGCCTGAGCCAGCAGCACCATGGCAACCAGCGGCACGTCTACAAGCCCTGTGCAGATAGGAGTCCTTTTCAGGCACTTGTAAGGCGGGAAATGATGATTTGATAATTAGTTCCTGATGTGTCCCATTCTTTTTCATATCAATCATGTCTAGGAAACAGAATGTAATTCAAATACAGTTTGCTGTTTGAAGCTGCAGAGGTTGGTCTGTTGGTACAGTGAACGTCCAGTGACGAGTGATGTATGGATGTATGCCCACGGTTGTGAAACTTGCACTGGAAAGAAAAAACAAAAACTGAGGCTTGATGGGAAATTAATTCAGAGAGAAAATGTCTGAAGGTACTGATGCAATAAGGATGGGTTTTTGTCTCTGCATTTGAGACGTGTCTACAATTCCCAGAAATCCTCCCATTGAAGAAGAGGGAGGAGTAAAAATCAGTGCTACATTCAAGTGCTCCTCATTTACTCCCTCAAAGATTACAAGTTTGGTGGTATTTTTCATAAAGAACTTTTACCTGTAATACTGCATGTTTACATTGCTGTACTGGTACTTTTACTCAAGTAAAGGATCTGAATACTTCCCCTACCACTGGCCACTTGGCCACATACACGCACACACAGACAGACCTGCTAAATGTCAGGCGTGACCAATCAAAGTGTTTAGTCACACTTTTTGTTCTCATTTGTGACAAAATTTGCTCTCTCTCTGGAGCCCTGTCTTAACTGTAATTAGCGTGGTGTTGTTTGCGAACGATTCGTTCTGAAGAACAAATATTTTGGGTGGATGAACTGAACTGAATCGCTTCCTGAAATTATCAGCTCATTTCTCAGTTTCGTTCGCAGAGGGAATGGGGTGTGTTCAAGTTTAGTACTTCATTGATCCTGGAGGGAAATTACTTTGCTACAATTGCAACACACATACACGTACAACACAACACTTTGCAAGTAGAAATAAGTAGCAATAGAACAAAATATGATATGGTGATTTATAACAATAAATATACACGACAACTAAATATACATGTCAGGAGAATATGTGCATAGCAACGAATATTTGAATGGCAGTGAGTGGGACTGCGCATGAACTGATTCTAGTGATTCAGGACACTGAGAAGAACTGCTCTGGCCATCACTCAAGCAGTCAAAACATGTCAACATAAAATCACATCACATCACACAGGTAAAACACGTTAGTCACACGTATTTTTCGGTATCATTGCCTCTGGAGGGAGACTCATTTTCACTTATGCACCATGATACAAATTCCCACTGCACTCAAAAGCATCTGAACCCCTGCACTGCATCTCCACACGACATACACAACATATTCTTTAATTTGGTAAACATTTTCTATAAAAAAACAAACAAACAAAAGAACAACATATTCTCAAACATGTTTAACAGTTTCAGAGTATCATTACTTTAGATTCAAATGAATTTCTGAGTCATTTAGAGGAAAATGAAATAATAAGATTTCCAGTATAGTTTTGGGAGTTGGGAGTTCTTTGTCTTGTGATAAGAAGCTGAGCTCATATGAATTTATACTGTAACCTCCTTGAAGATGACTGGATGTGGGAAAGAAACCTTATCACTGCTGTTGTGGTTTCTGGTTGGCAAGACAAACCGGCTGCTGAAGTTTGATCAGAGATCATGATGTCAAAGAAATGAGGAGGAAGAAATTTAGGATATGAGACAGAGGCAAACTAACTGGAATCAGAGGGGCACTGGTAACAAATTACCTATAATGAAGTGAATTATTTTCTGACGCTGACCGGATTTAACTTCAAAAACATATTCGGTAACATCATATGAAACTTCAGAGAGGTCTGCAAAGTTTAAAAGAATTAGCTGAACATGTTTGGTTCAAGATTTAACTTTATCTCCATGTGGACATTGAAGACAAGCTAGTCCTAAAATTGCTACAGTATGCAGGAAATTACTCAGGAGAGTTACTTCAACAGGCAAAAATCTCACATAGGTTTGGCTCAGATAATGTCTCCGTGGGAAGATATCAAAGATCAGAACCTGGAAACACAGCTGCATTGTTTGGTTAATTTTTTAAAGACACATCTTTTACAGCTGAAAACAAGCACAGCTTTCATGTTTATTCTGTCCTCCCCTTATTCCAAATCAGATTAATTACCCACCATTGTCAGTGTTTCTGTGTGTCTTTGTTATTTTTTGTGATAGACTGCTGACCTCTGCAGGGTGTTTCTCAGCTCTCTCGTCATCACATGAACAGACAGGAATGAGGAAAGACAACGAGGAAGCTGCCAAAAGAACTAGACCCAACAAGACCCTTCAAGAAACGTAAAAAAAAAAATTAAAACCACACAGTATTTTATTGAACATGTAGAACACACCTACAGTTTATTTATCTAGATCACTACATATCATTTGAGTCTAACAAAATGATCTACCATTAAGTATAATCTTAGCTGTGATATATTTATCCAGGTCTACGTTAGGACAATAAAAAATTACACTCAGGTGACCAGCTTGTAAAATAATGACATGTATCTCATAAGAGGACAAGTTTCTATAATGCGTCTCTATTTCCAACAGTAGGTGCCCTCATTGTGTCAACATGTAAAGGAACTGAGGACCATCGCTAAGTTCATGTTCATGAAGGAAATATCTACATCCTTAGGTAATGGTGTGACATGCTGTAAAATACTCCATTACAAGTAAAAGTCCTGTTACTTAAGTAAAAGTATTGTAGTGTGTTCAACTAATTAATATTATATTAGATTGAGTACCACTGACTACTACCATACTATTAGCCTTAATCTGTAACAGTACATCATATTTTAGAAACTCTTCATATGTTTTCCATGTAAAGTCTTAATTTGAGAATAACTAAAACTGTCTGCTGGATGTAGTGCTGTAAAAAGTAGAATATTTCCCTATCAAATGTAGTGGAGTAGAAGTATAAATTAGCATAAAAGAACCTGAAATTCTAATTTAAGTACAGTACTTAAGTGCATATACCTTCGCCTCGCACAGTTGGAGAAGAACACCTCTGTGGCTATGACAATGCAAATTACTATTTCATGTCCTGTATGTATTTAGATCAATGTTACTTATTCTACATGAAATTAACTGTTTGGTTAAAATATAAATAAACTTCTTTAAAACCAAGAAAGCTGGAGAAAAACAAATGGTGGTGCACACAATATAAAATTGTAATAAAGAGTAATAGGGTGTTTGAATTGAGGCATGTGGAGGTACAGGGTGTTATTTTAATTTGCCAGCAGGTGGCGATAGAGCATTGAGATTTTTTTTCTTGAGCACCAACCTATTTTTTTCCCCCCTCTCACTCTAATGATTTGAGTGACACATAAAAATGAAAACAAAACATTGCTCTACTAATCATTTGAAGACACAACCTTTTACTCTGACACAGTAGAAGAGTTCACACACTATCCTGAAAACAGTTCATCCACCACACCCAGTTAAAAATGATTAAATTAAAATTATTTGGTGCAAATTGAAATGGGCTTTTAAGACTAAATAGAGGAAGTAGAGGAAACTGTGTCACCGCCCATCCTCGATAGCTGATATTAAAAAACCACTGGGACCATGTCAGTTGGTGTTGTTATGGAGAGAGTCTCTCTAGGAACAGACTGACACTGTGTAACACTTAAATTTTCTTTTTCAATTTTAATTCTGAGCCGTCATTGGTTGAGCCACGTGTGAAAGTCATGAGAGGTGAGTTAAAAATGTATTTTGTTCAAAATCTGCCCACTGAACATGTTTATCTCTACAGTTATGATATTGAAGCCTTTTTTGTTTTTGTAAAATAGGGTTTAGCGTCTTCTCCCTCTGGGTGTCTGTCAACCTGTTGTTGCTGAAGAGCTCATCATGTGCTGGTGACTCAAGTGTTGGTGAGCAGGCTTTTTTTTTTTCATCACAACTTTACAGAGTTTCAGAGTGATTGATTAACTTTATACCAGGGCCACTGAAAATCCTGGACTCTGATTGGTTGGAAGATGTGGGTTAACTTTTAGTGACTGAACTGGCCTGGTTAACACTATCTCCCAAGGCTCAGGAGTATTCAGACATATTTAGAGTTTGACTAAGGTTTGGGTCAGGTTAAGCATCATTAGGGTGATGCTTAGGTTAAATTTAAGGTAATGGCAAAAGCAATGGTGTAAGCCACTAAATATTTACAGTTGTCGAGAGAGCTCAATGTAAACAGACCAAATAGACAAAAGTCACCAAGCATTCAACAACCAGTGCGTCCCATCCAGGTTCACTTTTTTGTATCCCCTGGAAACACTTTCATTGTCATCTGTTCTATCAGCGCGTTTGGCTATTTGGTTCTGCTGTGTGTATCTGTTGTCAAACTGATGAAGACATGTTCCTGATTTGCTTGTGTTTTATCCACGTATTTGCTGTGCGTTGAGCTCTCAATGCATGTTACAAATTAAAATCCTACTCGAGGAAAAGTACAGGAGTATTACCTGCCTACTGTACTGAAAGTATCAAAAGTTAAAGTGCTTACTACTCAAAAGTACCCCATTCAGACAGTAGTGTAAGTTGTGTATAAGACTGTAATTTATGTCTTATACACAAATGCAAAGTTTGTCTTTACATGCCAGTTACTCATTTTGATATATTATAGCTGGTAGAGTGTAAACCTAATTTTAGCCACACATTTAACATGATTTTGGCTAAAATCTGTGTGATATGAAATCAACAATAGCTTTAATGTGGTGCGACCAAATGAGGATTAAATGTTTTAAAGTGACATAGAAACCATGACTTGATGTGTCTGATAACATAGATCACCTGTGTCTATGAGCTGTTGCCAGGGATGTCATGTTTGTAACTGTACGTTGTAATTTACCACTGCATGTTCAAACACAGGCTTGGAGAGAGCCTAAAACCATCTCTGCGCCTCTCTCATCACGGCAAGCTGAATATCTCGAGCCCTGCGCTGCATTGCCTATCAAATTCACGATCTGGTGGCCAGCCGCTGACAACGCCACAGGTGTAGGCAGCAAGCTGGGGAGAGGGGTGCCTTCTCCTGGTTGCCTGCTCACCATGTGTTGTGGTCTTTGCAGTAGCTGGTGGTGTGTGAGCTCAGTGGAGGTCACAACTGTTCAATCTGATTTGATTAAGTTTCGATCACTTCATTTAAATTTAGCAAGAAAATTTTTGACTAGATTTGTAACATTTCTGGTGAGGACGGAGACTCTGGACCAGGTCAAGTTCAAAAAGGAAGTGTTTTTACTGGACAGACAAAAGCTCATACACAGGAAGTGAGTTTTGGCAAACAACAAGCAGACAGGAAATAAGGAAGAATATAAAAACCAAGAAACAAGGCAAACCATAAGGCAAATGCACACACATGGATTAACAAAGATAACCTGGCAAAGGACAGGGGAAACAGGAGGAGTATATAAACACAGTGAACTGATAGGAATGGCAGGGGCAAATAAGTCGACGGGAAACTAGTCTGACTCACCGGATGCAGATTGTGGATGTAAGCCTGCCATTGGCTGCGTCTCGCAGGCAGCATTCTCCTCCTTTTCTGCTTCCTGCCTGTTATCATTTTCAAAATCCCCCTTCTCTATGGGAAACAACAACAGCCTATGAGCCTGCAAAATACACGCTAAAAATGGTTTTGACAAAGATTTTGATCAGGTCGACATACATCTTTTACTGTTTTTGAATTAGCCTTTTTAAGGACAGTGATTAGCTCCCCACATGCAACTGTTCCAACAAACAAGTTACCCACCAACACCAGTAGATAGATAAATAGATAGATGTACTTTATTGATCCTGTGAGAGAAAATCTTTTGTTACAGCAGCAGAGACAGTAAGAGACAACAACAATAGGTGATGACAAACATTATCTTTAAAAAAAAAGTATATTTTACCACTGGTGTTTACACAGTGATTAAATACAGACAGAATTCAGGCTAATTTTGCAGAGTTACCTCTGTTATTCTGCAAAAACTAACTAAACCTACTTGTTACTGACTTGGATTGGATCCTAGTCTGTCTACAGTTCTGCATCTGCTTTCTGGGCTTCAGTTAGGCCTTCATAACCTCAACGTGTCAGTACCATTGCAACAACATGCGTGCATTCAAACACATTCCCCTTTTAGAAACCTACCGCTATGTGTTGCTGGAGTAGGGTAGGCCTGCTTATCTATCGTCTCATTCCACTGCTAATGAGGAAAGCTGCAGTGTCACATTATCTCACTAGGTCTCAGCAAGTGTGAGGAGGGGACAGGAAGCTGCATTACGACGACAGAGCATGTTAAAAGATACAGGGTGGTGGTGTGGATGGGTGGTAGGCAGAAGCAACTTCTTGCTCAGAGGCAGTGAAGTTTAGTTAACTAGGTCCTGTGAAGTGACTGAATTGTGCATCAAAAAGCTACAAGCAGAAGACCTTTCAATCATTATTTATCCACAGCTACACTGGTATGGGGCCATTTAGTTCAGCAGGGGCTACATTATGCCAATTATTCATTCATTCACAACAAGATATCTATTTTTCTCTCTTTGCAGTGAATCCCTGTTGTTCCTATCCCTGTCAGAACTCTGGAGTGTGTGTGAGATTTGGTACAGACAGCTACAAATGTGACTGCACTCGCACTGGCTTCTATGGAGAAAACTGCACTGTTCGTAAGTAAAACTAAATTTTAAAACATAAATCTATGTATCTACTTGTAGGTGTGGCTTTAAAGTCAGAACCCAAGTGTCCTCCAAGTCAAAATCTGGTGAACCTCCCAAGTACCCCCAAACCTAAACACTACACTGAGCTTATACACTTTTACAGAAGGTCAGAGGTCAAATGGTCCATTGGAGGACCCTAACTCTCTACTACCTCTATACCCTCTTTGAATTTAAAAGCCAAAAGATCATTTTGGAGGAGGATAAACAGCAGCCAAAGGGATGTTTTAAACCCCAAACTTTTGTTTTATTAGAAGTGGTGTTAAATCTTGACCTTTGTGTGCAGCGGAGTTCTGGACCAGAATTCGTCTCTTGCTGAAGCCCAGCCCTGCGGTGGCTCACTACCTCCTCACCCACTTCCACTGGTTCTGGGACCTGGTCAACAACTCTTTCCTGCAAGATACCATCATGAGATTAGTGCTGACAAGTAAGTGATAAAGGTTAAAGTCACTCAATCAGCAGAGTCACAGATCACAGCAGATAAATCAACCGAACATGCTTGGAGATAATATTCTCCCACTTTTTGCTTTAGTCCTTCTGTTATATCTATTCACACTATGTTTATATACAGTGTATAGTTAAGTCTTGTTTTAGACAAGGCATAATCATGTGGACTCGTATTGATTAGAAATGTAAGGAGAAAATAATCATCACATTTGGAGTAGTTTATTAAATGTACAACAAGTTATAAAAGAGTGCACATGACAAAATGTGTAACTGTGAAAGACTGTTTTAGCCCACAAGAGGAACTTATTTAAACAAGATTTCCTCTGCCAAATACCTTCAGAGTTCACATTCACACTTTGGCCTGCAAAGTGTGAATGCCTTACAAGAATGTGTTAGTTCAAACCCCAAGCCCATTGGTTCCTTCTGAAGATGTTAATATTTAAAAACAGGCCACAAACAGTTTTTGTTTGTGAAAAAAAAGACATATGTAATTATATTTTTTTTGTTTATTTATTCATTTATTTATTTGGCCTTTATTAAGTCAAATTAAATTAGCTAAATAGTTCTTATTCTCATGTTTCTGAGTAGGAGTAAAATGAGATGATTTTTACTTTTATCTTTTACTTAAGTCTAAATTTTTGCTTTTAGTTTTAGTAGTACTTTTTACTTTTTACTTCATATATCACCAGCTACTAAATCCATATGTAACATATGAAAAAAAAAGAGACATAGCCACTACTGGCTATGTATTAACACATTTACTAAAATCTTGAAGAAAGGAAGGACAGTCGTACCGTAGCAGGGAAGCCAACCACACACTGAGGTAGCACCGGGGGTGTTCTGGTTGTGAGAACTCTAACAAACCAAAACACACTTAACATAAAATTTGCCACCACAAACCATATCACCAAGTGAAAGAACTCTCAGAACCCTGACCACACCTGTGACTGGAGGTCACCACTAGCTGCAGCACTTGAAAGACACAGAAAGTGTGTTAAAACTACATAAAACCAATTCTACAGTGAAAAATAAAAACTAAGATAGTAAAAGAATACTAAAATAAACAGGGGGAAGTGTGCAGTGTTGTTCCCCCTACATGGTTCCTGGTGTCCCTACATGGTTCATTCATTCCAATGAAAGGTTCTGAAGCAGCAAACATAGAAAATACCTGAAAAAATGTATAGTAAACCATGTATTTTCACCTTCTCTCAAAGTTAGAAGTGAACTTATTCCAAGCCCTCCGACCTACAACACCAAATATGGATACATCAGCTGGGAGTCCTACTACAACATCTCCTACTACACCCGGCTCCTCCCACCTGTACCTAAAGACTGCCCCTTGCCCATGGGAACTAAAGGTGAGACCTACAAAGCTACCATAAATTCTCATATAAAAATCACTATCCAAATAACGGTCCTAAATAACAGATCATTGCTCAGTCAGCACGAACATTTCTCAAGAATTTCTGAGGAAATCTTGACACGTTTCTGTCTTTCCAGGTAAAGCTGTTCTTCCTGATCCGAAAGAGTTGGCTGAGCGTTTCTTTAAAAGAGCCAAATTTAGGCCAGACCCCCAGGGAACCAACCTGATGTTTGCCTTCATGGCCCAGCACTTCACCCACCAGTTTTTCAAGACAAACCATGACGTTAAAGGTGGCTTCACCAAGGCTTTGGGACATGGGGTAAGATACTGACAGCAATAAAACCTACTGAGAATTAAGCACACACAAAGCATGTGTTTGACTTTCTGAATTTATTACCAAATGTATGTATTTTTCTTTCTTTTCTTTCTGACAGGTAGATGCAAGTAATATATATGGAGACGACCTCATGCGACAGCATCAACTCCGGCTTCATGTAGATGGAAAGATGAAATATCAGGTAGTAAAGCAAGAGCTTGACATTTTGGGAAATCTACGCTCTTTTGTTATGCAGCGTTGGGTAACAGTGATGTAGAAGTTATATTTTGTGGTTTTAGATGAAGATTATCTCTTGACTTGGCTGTCAAACTGTCCCCACTTCTTGTAATGCTAGAGCCAGCAGCTGGTTAGCTTAGCTTAGCATACAGACTGGAAAAGGGGGGAAATAGCTAGCCAGGCTCTGTCCAAAGCTAACAGAATTCACCTCTAAATCTCACTAACACATTATATATCCTCTGTTTAACCTGTACACAAACTGCAGAGTAACAATTACATTTTGTGGTTTTAGAGGAAGCTATGTGGTGAGACTGTTTCTTGATGAAGCTAAGCTATCGCATAAGACAGAATATGACAAACTCCGATTCATACAGAAGCACAGCCAATCTGGTTTAGAGGAATATCTTTCATAAAATCAGTAAAAATCCTCTTGTTTCTTGTTTCTTAACTAATATGTCATTTTCACTGGTTATACAGAATTATTAATTTTGTAAATCCACATTTCAACTCATTTAAATTTTGATGTTACACTTTTTTGGCAACAAGAAATTCGCTTATATATATATATATATATATAATAAGCAAATTTCTTGTATATATATATCCTAAAATGTCAAAGTTACATTTTCAGCTGACAGAGTGATTCAGTGACTCCTTAAAAGTACATTTTGTTTTGTCATCTGAAATGTAATATCATTGTATGAAGCTACACAATACTAATTATGCAAGAATTTAACTTCTGCTATTGCTCTATGAACTGTGTTTTGTGCATATCAGGGGTGTTAGCCATACATAAGAAGTCTCATTTCCTGTGTCATGTTTCTGAGAACAGTTTCCAGATAGTAGAGGCAGTGAAAACGTGGTTAGAGTCAATCCTTTCTCTCACTTTATGTATCACTTGCACCTAACACTGCGTTATCTTTCCTTTGATATGCTTCAAGTTGTGATAAGGATTTGAGAGGGCATTTCCTCAAACCATCTTTATCTAAAAGTCAAACCATCTTTATCTAAAAGTCACTCTGCCTCAGGATGTTGTTTGATGAGTAAGACACTGGCACTCTTTTGCACTCACACTTTTGATATTTACCTCTTGGAAGAATTTGTTGAGTTGAAGAAAATGGGATATTCAAAAGTTCAGATAGAATCAGAGTTGTATAAATTAACTAACATGAGTTGTGATTCATCCTGTGTTTCCACAGTTAGTAAATGGTGAGATGTACCCCCCTACAGTATCGGAGGTCCCTGTGCACATGGTGTACCCTGAAGGCTTCCCCCCAGAGCAGCGTCTGGTCACTGGTCAGGAGTTATTTGGCATCCTCCCTGGTCTCACCATGTATGCCACCATATGGCTGAGGGAGCATAACAGAGTCTGTGACATCCTTAAAGCAGAACATCCCACCTGGGACGATGAGCAGCTTTTCCAGACCACCAGACTCATCATCATTGGTGAGGGCCTCAGGAGCATACACTGATCAGCCACAACATTAAAACTGGTGTAATGCAATCCAATAACACAGCTCAGGATTAAATAGTAATTTGATGAGGCTTATAATATTTAATGCTTCACAATACAATGTGTTGTCTGTGGTCATTTCTGAGGTCATTTTTGAGTGACAGGTTGTAGTGATTTTGCAAAGTGTTCCTGTTATTTTGTCTACCATCTTGACAGCAATTACGTCGAGGGCTGCAACTAATGATTATTTTCATTACTGATTAATCTGCACTCAATCTTCGGTTATTGCTGCAACGATTATCAGATGATTTTGATCAAATAATCAGTTTAGTCATTTAAAATAAATAAATACATAAAAATAAACTATTTGCTGTTTCCAACTTCTCAGATACAAGCATTTGATGCTTTTCTTTGTCACACGTGATATTAAAGTGAATATGTTTGGATTTTTTTGCATTTTATAGAGGAATCATTTCATTATCAAACAACTAATCAACAGATTAATTGAGAATGAATATAATCTTTAGATGCAGCCCTACAATCATCTAACAAAGGAATTACCCAAATGTTGCAACTCAGATCAAAAGCTCAAATCTCCATCTTGTAGTTTCTTATAAATGTTTTGATAAAGTTCAGCTCAGTGTGTAACACCAAGTGGTTTTATTTTTTGTCACCCAGGGGAGATAATCAACATTATTATAGAGGAGTACGTGCAGCAGCTGAGTGGTTACCTGCTGAAGCTGAAGTTTGATCCCTCCCTGCTCTTCAGTGTGCGTTTCCAGTACAGCAACCGCATCGCCCTGGAGTTCTGCCAGCTCTACCACTGGCACCCACTGATGCCTGACAGCTTCCTCATCGACGGAGACGAAATCCCATACTCCCAGTTTTTTTACAACACCTCACTCCTCATGCATTACGGGGTGGAAAAACTGGTGGATTCTTTCTCCAGACAGCCTGCAGGACAGGTAGTAACTATAGCCTCCAAACATACCTGCAAATGTCACTCCTGTTTAGATGCTGGTGTGGTTCTTTATTCCTCAATATCACTGCTAACGTGAATTTCTAAGCTACAAGTGTAAGTTTGTTCACTCTCCCTGGTGGGGTCAGTGCTCAGCCTGCCAGCTTTAAAAAACTCACTGACGTCATTTTTGACTGCATAGCAGTGCAAGGAGATGACTACACTAACTTTCAGTTGCACTTCAACAGTTAAAGTTGGATGACTCATGTCTGTGCCATAACTAGTCAATGAAAATCTTTTTTTTCAGACTCCTTACATTTACATACTGTATATAACATTAAAATGGATATGTAACAGGAAATGCTGGGGAGGAAGTTGAGCTTGTTGATTATATCATCCAGCTTTGACTCTTGTCTTATTTATGTTGTGTCGTGACACTGTTGTATAGCCTCATTACTAACCCCTTCAACCCTCATGTTGACTATATCATATAAAGACAGAGAGTATAACAGAGGGAAACATTTTTTGCACGACTCTTCTGCTGCGTCTGTGTCTTCTGTTCACCTCTGTATGTCACATAAAACAACAGTGGGAGGAACTCTCACTGATGGCGCAACGTGTGACACTGCACATATTTATAACCACCAAACCACAAGTTTATTGAAATCACTCCCTAAAATCAACAGACGAAAAATTTTCTTTCAGAGGTATTGCTTGTATGCAAGATGATATTTCTGTTTGCTGAGTGGCTTTGCCTGCTGAGCTGGAGTCAGGACTACTTACCTCTCATTGTTTGATCTCTGGCTGATGATATCACTGAACTGTTCATTAAAATAACAATGTAGTAACTTTTTTCCTGTCTTTTAGATTGGTGGAGGTCACAACTCTCATGAAGCTGTGCTCAAAGTGGCAGAAATGGTCATCAGAGAGTCCAGAGCAACACGTGTGCAGCCCTTCAATCAGTACAGGAAGAGGTTTAATCTGAAGCCGTACACCTCTTTTTACGATTTTACTGGTGAGCAGGAATAATACTGCAGCAAAGTTTCTTTCCTTTTTATTTCTTTGACTTCAAGCATAGCTTAAGTTTTAACTCAGCTGCATCTCCAAAACTGCAAACCACTCAAAGGAGAACTGGTTTTGGAACAGTTTGCAGTCCGATGTAGCATGTGTTTCAATAAAAATCCTGAATCTACAGGTAAGTAGTTAAGTTACGGCTGTTTCCTCTTTTCCAAACAGATGACATAGAAATGGCCAGAGGTTTAGAGGAACTATACGGGGACATTGATGCGTTGGAGTTTTACCCTGGAGTCCTGCTGGAGAAAACACGTCCTGGTGGCATATTCGGTGAGAGTATGGTGGAGATGGGTGCTCCATTCTCCCTGAAAGGCCTCCTGGGAAACCCCATCTGCTCCCCTGAGTACTGGAAGCCCAGCACCTTTGGGGGAGAGACTGGCTTTAACATCGTCAAAACCTCCACTTTGAAGAAACTGGTGTGTCTCAACACCAAGTGGTGTCCATACGTGAACTTCCGTGTTCCACGAAACGAGGAGGAGGCGAAACCAAGGAAACCATCTACTGAACTTTAATGAATATTGACCTGGTGATCTGTGATTTCATTAATCACAATCAGTTTATTATAGATCGAAAAATATAGATGTCAGTGTGTTGTAAATTTAGACTCATTTGGACTGGATTTGAGTTGAGAAAATGTGATTTTGATACTATGGGTGGGTAAGGTTTTAAACTTACCCACAGTGGATGATATACCTCCTGAAAACACAGCTGACAACTCACATGTATGTATGTACTGGTGAGAAGTGTGTTCATTATCATTTACATCCCATGTATAATTCTATGTAAATGTTTCAATTTGAAAATAAAAGTCTCCAATTGGCCACTGAGCAGCTCCTGAGCAGCAAATTTTGAATCCCAGAAGATGAATCATAATTGGTATTCCCTGAACTTTTCCTCTAGTGCCACCCACACACTATAATCCCACCACTTATCATGAGAAATATCTTCTGTGGATTGGCACAGACTGTACAAAAATTCATGGATTCCAGACGACTTTGGAGATTTTTTTCTCTTGTGTCATGCCATAAAATCTGGTACATTCAACATGCTAGCATGATAACATGCTAAACTAAAATGGAGAACATTATATCTGCTTAGCTTCAGCATGTTAGCATTGTCATTGCAAGCATATTAGCATGCCGACATTAGCATTTAGCATCATAGCACTGCTCTGCCTAAGTAGCCTCAAAGGGTCACTAGCGTAGCTGTAGTCTTGTTACACTGTGTACAGCTTTTACATGAGAGGACTAAGAAAACCTTAGCTTTAGTACTAAATGGCCAAATGTGATGTGTCTGAGTTCACACACAGCTTGACTAACAGGAAACAGAGGATGGTGTTTCTCCCCTTATGTGTGAGAAAAGTGGTCATGCACCACTGTGGTTTTGTCTCAAATGTGATGTTAAAAAGAGTTTCATGTATAAATTTAGTGGTTTCAACTTAAGAGTTGATGCACTGGGTAGAGCACGAAACCAAAACTGCTGTATAATGGGGACAATCATGCTGAACATATAGTGCAGCTGGTATAGTAAGAAACAACAGATAAAGCCATTCGTTAAATCATGCGTAAATTACATCTGTTACCATGCCATGTAACTTTAATGGCTAAAGTCAGTTCATTTATGGTTCAAACTGGAGGTTGCAAAAATAACTTGTGATGTTTTTTGTGAGGTTGTGAGTTACACGGAGCTAGATTAACTCTTACATTATGATTATTTGTGTGCATGTCTAACTTAAAGACTAATGTTTTTAATAGCAGAAAGGTATGGTTCTACTGACCTCTACACAGCCTTGATGTAGCAGCCTAGACTACATATGAAATATTATTATATATTTTATCCCATCTATGGTAGCAGTACATCACTATGAGGGTGGGAACATTTCAGCTGCTAGATGGCAACAAAAATAAGATTCTCAGCCTTTGTTTCTAGACCTTTTTATCCAGAGACAATGTGATTCTAATGAGCTGCTTCAGTTTCAGGATCCTGGTGGGACACTTAAACTGAGCCTTTGTTAATGGCATCAGTAACACCTGTGCATTTTCCTACCATGAAAAGTCAGAATGTCTCCCGTGAAAAAGACCTATTACTTTTCAAACAGTGACTAATAACTATTGACTCCATAAAAATTACACACTAGATAGATCTAGGCAGGAAGAATTGAGGCTTGATTGTCTCTCTGATGGCTGCACAGTGATAGCAGTCTTCAACCTCTTTTGTCACCGAACAAGACCATTAAATTACTTTCATTTTTGTCTGGGATGAGCACTAAAGTGTCTCCTGAAAGTTAACTACGAACTGTGATGACTTTCAAAACAACCATGAGCTGCCAAGAAACTTTAGGACTCCATGAAACTCATTTTTTCTTCCCATTGATCATGTTTTGCCACCACCATCTCTCTTCTCATTCCAGACCCTGTCAGTCCTCATGTGACCAACCCACCTGCTTCTCCCCTGCAGCCTGATTACTTTGTGATCACACACCTGCCTTTAATCATCCCATCAACCCTTCAGAATACCTGCTCACCTTCCTTTCCTCTTTGTCAGCTCTTCTACTGCCTCCTCTCTGAAGAATACCACTCCTTTACTCAGTCTGCCTGCATGTTTTTGCCCCAGTCTGTACATTGTTTGTGCATGCATGTTTGACAGATGGTCTTAACACATTCTCCAACCTAAACAAGCATGCATACAATCCATGTGGAGTGATGATGTTTGGAGCACGTACTTAGAGCTTTTTAATAAGGTGTGCAGCAACTAACATTTTTATCATAAAGCACATATTCAGTAAACAACATGCTTTATATTGGATCACAGGGCCATGTGTGAGGAACATACAAAAATGTCACCGTGGACTTTGGTTGTGTTCTCTAAATGTTTATTGATACAGCCCCCATTACCTTCCTTTGGTTTCAAAAAAGGTGTAACAGTCAAGTAGCTTAGATATAAGAGCGTGAGTAGGTCACTGAAACAGGTCGTGTCACTGAAATTGCAATATTTTCTGACAAAGTAATGTATCCTTGGCTGTTTCACTAAATAGATCACTATTGTACAACACATTTAAGTCTTTTTTACTTGAACTAACCTACAAGCAGTTAATATAATATAATATAATCAGAGTGAAACATGTCTCTTACATAAGTAATGATAAAATTAATACAACTTATTTCCTCTTTTGTATTTCATTAATAAAATAGAGAATTAAAACAATAGAGAGCAAGACTATCCATGATAAAGCTGTGGTTGTATCAAAAGTAGCCAGTTAAACATTTAACATGACATTAAATAATCTAACCAGTACAGGGAGTAATACAGAAAGTGCTGTGCTAAAGCTATGAAATACACATTAACAAAAAGATGTGGATGCTAATACAGAATGTGCGTTTTTTTTAAAGGAACAATTCAACATATTCTTATTTGTCATCTTGCTGAGGGTTTGATGATAAGACTGATACCACTCTCATGTCTGTGCATTAAGTATGCACTGAAGCCCAGACACTGGAAGCATGGGGAAACAGCGAGCCTTGGTTCAGGCCAATGCTCAAACATCTGCCTATACCAGCCCCTCTAAAACTCACTAATTAGTACGTTTATCCCCCTCTCCCTCCATACATTTCATATTACTCAGAAATATGTCACATTACTGAGGCTGAAGAGCTTTAACTTGTCTTATTGCTCATCAAGACAGCAAATAACCACATTTCTCACATTTTACCAATTCGTGCTTCTCATCATGTGATATCGTTACAGTTGGAGATGGTTTTAGCTACTTAGACTGATGAAATCTGGCAGTCGATTGGTCATCCCGACTGTTAATCAATGGAGGACTGAACAGAGGCGCAGCCACTGAAGTGGAATTGGAGACTGAATTGATGTGAGTGCTAGTGCCCACTGCCATCGAAGACGTGGCCGCTGGGTAAAAATGGACATCAACAGCAACTGTAGTGAGACCCAGAGAGACATGGTGAGACAGGAACAGGGGAGGGTTGCCATGAGAGATGCTGAGGCTGTGGTGGATTGGTGCTACACACTGCTCAGCACTTTGCAGGGTTAATGAGGAGCGCAGGCCCTCCTCACGTCTGGAGGGTGGAGAGGGGGAAGGTGAACAGGAGGGTAAGGATGACGGAGGGGGCAAAGCATCCTGGCAGGGGCTGTGGTTGTCTCCTCTGTCACTGGTCCAGTCCTCAGCACACTGCAGCTGGATGCTAGGCTGGGATAAACTGCAGCCCTTCTCCTCCTCCAGAGAGGGATCAATCTGAAATAGGTAGGAATGCACTTCTTAATGATAACTTGATGATCATTCAACCAATAAAATAGAAGAATAAATAAAGGGTAACAAGCTTAGATATCTATAGAATGCTAATGAGGTTTGTAATTATAATTACACCCCAGAAAACACAAATGTTCTTAGATCATTACCACTAGAGAGGCAAAGGATGCCACTGGAGGACATGCTGCTGTGCTAACTTGTTAGTTCAAACTGTTCATGTCCAGAGGACCAAAATATCCCTGGGTGAATTTTCCACCCTGTTACATTCATGTGTTTCTGTCTTGTCAAACCTTTGTGTCAAGAATGGGCTCAGGATAAGTCTCTACAGTGACTGAGTGGTTGTCCAGAGCGGGTTGTGTCTCTTCTTGAAGATCCTCAAAAGCGGGCTCCATCTGCACCGTGACCAGGCTGGGTCCTGGAGGTCTGGCTCGGGTGTCTGACGTGTTTGGGCTCTGCTCAATCACTGCCACACAGTCATCGTCTTCAAAAGCTCTGTGCAAGGCATACAACACTCTGGTCAGCCTCTGGTCTGTAAGGCCTTGTCTCATCCATTTTGTACTGTACAATGGTGTATTCACCTGTTTTCATATGTACGTCCTGCAGCACGTCGTTCTGCGTGTCGTATGGGTACACCCAGATTCCTCTGAGCTGTTAAGGACATGTAATTTGTGATTTTAGTTGTAAGTTTAGCTTTGACCAGTAACAAAATCCATCTAATAGCATCCCTAAAGCTCATTAGTCAATACCCTATATCTTGCTTGTTTAAACTATATCAAAACAGAGTAGAAAAACATATATACTTTTACCATAAAAGTCATAATTTTATGGGGGGAAAATAAGCATATTTCTTTAAATGTCAAGCTACTTCTTTCATTTTCAGATGTGCAACAGGCTCAGAATTTAAAACAGGTGTGATGACATTTGATGCATGGAGCATCTAAGGATTTCTGACCTGCTCGGCTTGTTGGTGCAGGTTCATTCTTCTGGACCACTGAGTAGAAGGTAACAGTGATGAAGATGAAAGCCAAAGATACACCCACTCCCACCACAATCGGGATGTCATGTTTCTCCAGCACGGGCAGCCATGATGGAGACTGCTGCGTCACTCTGGAGTGTACAAGACAAACAGAGGTGACATCTTGCTGCTTTGCTGTGCTGTTTTTGCCATCAAACTCCAAACTGTAGTAGCACGAAATACCTATTGCTCAACCTTCTTTTTTATTTGACCTACCTGGGATAATTACTGGTCATGGGTGATTGGGAAGTGTTCTTCTTCAGCCACTCTATAAGCTCAGTGTCATTGGTGGATTTTGCTGACTGAACTGGGTCAGCTTGCTGGGTAACATTTAGTTGTACCTGATCAGACAAGTTTACCTGATGCATGGTGGGAATTTCAGGGGCTAACGTTGAAGGATTAGAGGTCTGACCATGAGGGTGGATGGTTGAGACTGAGGGCTGTGGCTGTCGTGTTGGAGATGATTGAGGTTGGGTTTGAAGAAGCGTAGAAATGCCTAAAGTTGGTTTAGTTGATGAAGGCTGACCGTGAACGTGGGATGGCTGAGGTGTGGTGATTGAAGAAGGTGGATGTTGTGTGGAGGGCAGGTGATACTGGATTGTTGATGGTTCAAGATGGAACTTGGGTATGAACTTGAAAGTAAAGGATTGTTGAGGATGAGTTTGAGGCATTTGTGAGAGAGCTGGTGAGGGCTGTAGAGAATGACTTGGGTTTTCCAGCTTGATTTGAGAAATCTGAGTGAAGGTTGGCTCATGGTAGGATTGGTAAAACTGACTTTTTGTGGCCAGGTGGCGAGACTGGGTTTGAGAAAAGTGCAACTGGGTCACTGAACCAGTGGAGTGGCTTGTCATAGTTTGGCTCACAGGACTCTGTGTTGGAGTTGGCGAATACGAATCCAACTTGAGAGGGCCAAACTGTCCACCCACTGGAAGCTCTGACGATGGTTGAGTCATGGGCATCTCAGTGACAGGCTCTAAGGTTTGACTAGCTAGAGACACAGCACGGATGTTAGAGTCTGGTGCAGTCAACAATTCGTCCCTGATTTGATGCTGAAATTGTGGATGTGATGATGTTAAAGTCAAATGAGTTTGACTTTCAGTGAGTAGATACTGAATTGATGAACCCAAAACTTCACTGGTGACTACCGATGACTGGCTCTGTGTTGTAGGTGATTCGCTATCTGAAATTAAAAGTGGAGAACTAGTCACTGGCTGTTGGGTGTGGTGGTCAACTGACTGGAAGTTTGGATGTGGAGGAGGTGGCAACAAAGGAGGCTGCATCTGTGTGACTAACGGGTGATTTGGATTGGTTGTCGGCTGAATGAGTTGGTGTTGTGACAGACGGCCAAGTGACCCTGGTGACATCTTTAGCTCAGCCACTGCTCCACTTGAAAATGCAGAAAATATGGCAGGTCCATTTGTTGTAGCATCACAGTTTGATGAGGAGCCTGAAATAATGAAAAAAATCAACAAATGTCTCAGTTTCTTTTATATACCCAAGTAAATTAGAATTTGCATTGTCAAAACTTTTTTTTAATCACTGACTACACCTTTGCTATTTTAGTGATATTGTTATAAGATTGCAGTAAGTACTAAGTTATCATTGCCTAGTTGCAGCTGTAACAGTACATACATGTGGCCTCCTTATGCTGTGCCTGTACATGTGGATGATGTGTTGTCTTGAGATGTTGCGCAGCCATAGATTGAGAGTTGCTCGGTTGAGAAACTGGCAGTTCTTTGCTAGTGTTGATGCTCTAGAAAATATGACAGAGACTCTTAGTTTCAGGACAGACAACCTTTGACACAAGCAGAAATGTACTAAGCCACAGGACAGGTCATAAGCATGTTACAGGCCACAAATATCAGAGCGGCGTTGTTACCCAATGACAATGGAAAGTCACCACAACTAAAGCTGTAAAGAGGACACACAATTAAGAATAATTCACAACTTCTAGACTGAGTCCACAAACTGATTTAGGAGCAAAACAAAGTTACCCAGTGGTGAAAGAAGTACTTTTATCCTTTAGTTAAATGCAAGTACCAGTAGCAGTTTAAAAATACATTACAAGTAAAAGTCCTGCATTCAAAATACATAAGAATTATCAGCAAATATATTACTATAAATGACAGCATTATATTGTTAATGCTAATGAAATAATGTGTAAGAATCATTTTACTGTTGTAGCTGCTTGAGGTGGAGCTAGTTTTAGCAACTTTGGGGCAGAGAAAACAAATAAACTAAGTTCTGCTAAACAAATTTCTCCACTCTTTGTTTTTGTCATGAAAGTTTGGCATCATTACAGTTATTCAAATGAAACAGTTCTAAATGTCACAAAGGACCAGAATCAGATGCAGTTTTTTTGTAACTTGTTATGTGTCGAAATGGTTGAAAACCACTGATTTTATCTTTAATTTCTTGTAATTCATGAGCTTGTTAGTGCAGCACTCAAGCAAATCTACATAGATACTATCCACCACTGGTGTCACCACACAAGCCATAGCAGAGACTTCAGCGTCATTACTCACAGCAGACAGAACCAGTCTTCTCTGCTTGCCTCTACCAGCTGGGTGATCTTCAGCTTAGGACAGAGGGCAGCATGAAAGAGAATCAGCAAGAAAAAAAAAACTTGAGGTCAAGGAAGCGTCTTGTTGTATATCTATTTACTGCATCAGCATAGAGAAAGAAGTCTTTACTTGCATTATGACCATGTACTTTGGCCTCCTGCTAAAACTAAATATGAAAGAAGTGACAGGAGAGCAGTGAGTCAATGTAAAAGCACCTGTGACAATGAGGATGGTTTGTCTCTGATGTCGTCCTGCTCGGTTCTCAGCAGTACAGTAATATTCTCCTCGATCAGACCACTGCACAGTTGAAATGTGCAGAGCTCCATCCTCTGTACAGCAGCAAAACCAGGCAGACGTTACAGCTGTTTCCTTCTTTCTCAGGGATTTGTGTTTGCTGCTGAAAATAATTCCAATACTGCTGCTCACCATCAATGTGTCTGTCTTCACTGGGACTGATGGCAGACTGTGTCTCTGCTCTGGCTCTGGTCCAGGTATATGTGATGGGTAGAATCCCGACAGCCCTGCAGGGCAGGACTGCTGAAGCCCCGATCCTGCAGCTCACCTGACCTACAGAGGTCACTATGATGGGGCTCACTAGTAGGAGAAAGAGGAAAGTCAAAGAAGGACCTTCAGGTGCCATTTTACATGCTACAGTCTGAAGAAAATTTATTCTAATATCATTGCAATATAATTACTGAAGCCATTTGTAAGACTTTATGCCAGGAAATGCAATTTTGTACCACTTGGCCACCATTTCACACACAAAATACATTATTGTACACAGTTATCTTCGTATGAGGTCTGTGAGGTCCCAAATGTCTGACGCAAATGTCTTCAATGCTACTTTATTAAAATTGGCAATTATTAAAATATTAAAATTGCCTTATATTAACATATACCATACAACCTATATAATACTTCTCTCTGTAAGTACAGTATGTGAAGTATCTAAACATTGCCTGTTAAAAGGCCCAATCCTGGATGTGTACATTAGAATGAGGACCATATAAGACTTTGAGAACTATAGGAGCATCTTCACAAATTGAATCTAAACTTCCAGTGCAAAAGGTCTTTTTAAATAGTTAACCACAGTATTGTGTGACATTCATACAAACGTGCAGCTCACAAACAGCTTGCCAAGCATTACAGAAGTGCATTTTCTTGTTCCTGACTTAACTGAATTCAACAAAGCTGGTTTGTACTTGTTTGATCATGGATTTTAAGTTATTTTGTTACAGGATGTTGGTGTAAAAGTTACCAGCAACTCTCAGCATTGCTGTGCTGCGGCTGTGGCCCAGTGTGTTTGAGGCCTCGCACACATACACTCCTTCATCGTAGCTCCTGGCTGACTGGATGTGGAGAGTAGCATTTCTAAGTCTGTAGGAGGATGTAAAAGATAACATTCTACAAGGAATCTGTTATAGCACTTTATGTGGTTGTGCTACTGAGCAAATGGGTTTACAAGACAGAAACTATTATTAACCATCTTTGCTTTTAAATAATGTCAGAATACATCAGTTGTGGTGGAAGAAGAGTTATATTAGAGTTATAACAGTTCAAACCCTTAATCTGAAAATTAACCAGTAGCTTTTAGACAAATCTAGTGAAGTTACAATATTTGCCTGTGAATTGTAATGGAATATAAGTGTAAAGTAGCAGAAAATGGAAATACTCAAGTAAATGAACTTACCCCAGAGCAATCTTGCCTCCAGTCTGCTTGGAGTGGCCTCTCTTGATCCAGCTGATGGAGGGTAAAGGGTGCCCTGACACCTGACACTCCAGCACCACCCGAGCACCCACAGGCACAGTCAGCAGCTGGGGCCACAGTTTTCACCGACGGAGGTGCTGCCAAGGAAGGGAAAAGAATAAGAAAGACTGTTATCACCCATCACAGAGGCTTTTATACTGGTCACCAGAAATCAACACGTCAAGTGATTAGTGGCCTAGAACACCACAACCTCTATTGTAGCAGCATACCCAGCACAGTTAGTGTTGCTCGTCTAGAGGTAAGAAATCTTTGAAGGTGAATGTTGGAGGCCCTGCAGAAGTAACTCCCACTGTCAAAAACCTGGACGCTGCAGAGAGGACAATGTCAACAAAACACACTAAACCATATACACTTGAACATGTTTAGTTAGCAGCTGTCAAAAATGTTTTTTTTTTTTTTTTAATTTCCATCTATCTCCATGTGCATGTCCACCAAACATTTATACATGTTTCTGTAAAGACATACATACTTTACCTACCTGTATTGTAATGTACCAACAGCTCACATATGCACATATAGTCAGGTATTTGACAGAAAACGCACTGGTGACAAAAACTTGCACACATGCATTTCTTTAAATACACATGTAATACACACTGTGTAATGTCCACACACGTAGTATGCATCACACACACCTGTAAAAGAAGAGGTCTCCGCTTGGCAGCACAGTGACATGAGCTGTGGGGGTGAGAAGCTGGTTGTTTTTGAACCAGGAGACCTGGGCTGCTGGTCTGCTGTATGGAGGTCTACAGGTGACTGTGACGTTCTCCCCTGACCTCACTGTCAGGTTTCTGGGCTGCTGCACAAAACTCCAATCCATCTCTGGAAACACAACATTAGTGTTTCTTAATGTATTCTAATATATTGTGTAAATTCTGACCCATTTGATAATATCATGTTCTCATTAATTCAAGTCTTTCTGCATCTGAATTTGGCAATTGCATTGTCAGAAGTTGATGCCATTAGGGGAAGTGTTTACATCATGTTTTTCCACTGAAAAATTGACACTGACCTGGTTACAACATGCCCTTTGTAAAAGGTTAAATGTTCACTTAAATTGGCTATGCTTTTATTTGTTTTAACAAGGCATTTTACTTACTTTGAAAATGACTTATTCATGTTAAAAATGCACCATAATGCAATAAAACTAATGGCAGTACCAGCTGGAAGTAGAAAGGCCTGTTGGGACTTGATTGTCTCTTCCTGGTTGGATGCTTCACAGTGATATGAGCCCTCATCCTCCTTGGTCACATTCCTGAGGAACGCAGCCAGAAATGAATCATGAAATCATTATAAAAGCCTCTTCTAGACAATCAAAACTCCAGATGGTGTCTAACAACTTCTGTGTGACTCTAAAATCTGGGCTCTGTACGGGCAAATTGCAGGGACAATTGTGTTACTAATTGGAGGGTAGCGCAATCTGTCAGGTAGGAAATAGGCATCAAAATGGTTTAGTACCTGTATGAATGTAGTTGAAAAAGTATCTGTATAATGTTTCTGTAAATCAGGCCCATTGCTCTTCCCTAGTATCTCAGAGCACTGTTTGGAGTTGTTCTTGTCGCATGTGTTTTTGCCTATTTGTGTGTATTTTTGTACTTCCTACAGCACTAGATTTGGAGCGGATTTCCATTAATGTTTGTACTTCCACTCTTATGCAGTATGTGCAGTATGTGCTTTAAGGGTCACTCTAGCAAATCATAAACAGTGATAATTGAATACTAGATGTTCAATTTCACCATTTTCATAGTGCATTCTTCTCAGTTCATCATTACATTTTGACACACACAAAAAACCCCCAAAACAAAACCAAAAATTAATATTCCTGTTGTCCCGTGCAGTGTTAGACCTGAATGTGAGCAGCTGTCCATTGTTCTGCAGGCTGAACAGGGCTGAGCAGTTCGTTAGGAGGCAGCCGTTTTTGAACCAGTGCACCATGGGAACAGGGAAGCCACGAACAGTACAGTGCATGGAGACCTCTGTTCCCATAGCAACAGTGATGTTGTTAGGGCCCTGGACGATTTGCAGCCGTCTGGGAACCCCTGCAAGACAGATGGACACTCTGCAGCACATTTAATGTAGCACTGGGACATTTGAAGACATCACCTTGGTCTGTGGCGAATTAGTGGAGGCATTTTTCATAACATTTTGTTGACAAAACAAATGTAAAAAACAGCAGATTAATCAATTAATCAATACTAAAAGTAATGAGCGCTGTTGTTAATTTATGTAACCTATTAAACGAATCAGACATTAAATCACCAAAAAAACAACAACAAACAAAACATGTACTCGTACTCACCCTGCACTGTTAGTTTAGCTGGTTTGCTCTTCTTGCTGATGTTCAGTAAAGAATTGTATGTGACACAAATGTAAATCCCATCATCCTCTGATGTTACATTGAAAAGATGCAGAGTGCCTGAGGTCTTCTTCTGGTGACCGCCTCCATACTCACCCTGAACCCAGAAACACAGTTTGAAGCATACACTATAATATACCTGAGTCAAAAGGTACAACACCATTGTGAATTAGTCTGAGGGTGTTGTCTGTTGCTGCTTACCTGAATCTGTCTACCTCTTGTGACTGCCTCTCCATCTTTGAGCCAGGTGATGCTTGCAGTGGGTGAACTTTCCCCAGACACACACTGGAGGAAAACTCCCTCTCCTTCTCTGACTGTTTGGTCCTGGGGACTGAAGAAAACATCCTCCAGACCTGAAACACATTGTATAAATAACTCACAACCATACACCACTCACAACTAAATGGTCATTACCCCAGATATTGAACAGATATCTTATGAGATAAAATCATTACTTCATGGTGGTACAGTATGGTGGCAGTTCATGAACGTGGATAACTAGAGACATGTTCGTCTAGTGGCTGGACTAACTCACAGTAAGAGGCACGTGGACTCACCCAGTTGGGATGAGACCGCCAAGCTGGACAGGATGAGTAAGCAGAGGTGGGAAGTCATCTGTGGGAGCGTCCAGATGGAGACACAGACATGCATCCTACTGCAAAGCTCCCTGGGAGTCGTGAGGAAACCACCATAGAGCCTCATCCATGGCGTCAGCTGGGAAAGCAGAGCTTGATCAGGAAGTTGCAAGTTAAAGTGTGCAGTCTTAACCGACAAGTTTAAGAAATGGACCCAGAGCATGTGTAGTTATGTGTACTAGGTTTAAGATGAGTAGGTATAGAGCAAAGCACGACTATCCTACAGGGTCTCAGCACGTTGTTTTGGCTTCATCCTGCTCATCAGCTCTATAGCACTGTCATGCTCTGCCCCTCTGACTGTCTTCCTGCCCAGACTGTCTTATTTATTGTGAAATTAAACACCTTATGTGTCTGTCTGTTATTTTACTTCCTGCCTTTGTATTTTTTTCCCACCACTTTTCTTTGTCACCTGTCCTCTATCAGTAATCACCTGAGTCTCACTGCTCATCTACACACCTGTTTCTCATTACTTCCCCTGATTTCTTGGCTTCTTTGTGGCAAGTACTGACACAACATACTGGGGTGTAGTAGTGAGGGAAATACTGGCAAAAACTACCCAGGGCCTAAACAGACAACAACAGAACAAAAAGTCTGATTTTAGGTTTGGATTTTATCTGCAACGTTGGACACACGTACCCAACTACCACAAATGCTGGGTTAAAACAGCCCCTTGTCTTGGGTGGTTTTCTACCCACAGGTTCTGGGTAAGGTTACCCATTATTGTGTTGGCACCATATAGTGTTTACCCGAGTTTGAACCCAGTGCTGCAGTGATTTTAATCATGCAGCATGGCACAAAAAGTGAACATGTCAGAGATATTCCTTACTGATATGATAAGCAGTTGCTGCATCATTACCACATCCTATACCGCAACTGTCAGTCCTACACAACAAACAACATTGAACCTGCTGTTGGCATAGATTCACTTTTGATTAGTTTCCAGCAAATGTATTCAGCAGATGAATTTAACATTACTCTCTCTCTCTCTGTCCCTCTTGCTCTTAACGCCCTCCCCTCCCTTTTCTCTTTGCTTCATTCCTATTTTGGTTGTGAGTCTGTGGCACCGCAGCGAGCTCAGCTTTGTCCTCTTTAGTCCCTTGAATGGGCCCAGCCACTTTATAGAGCTCGCACTGTGGCCCTCCACTCAATGAAAGTGACATGAAAAGAGGCTGCGGAGCTTTGTACTGTGAAGATCAGTTATTGGTCCCTGCAAGCACAGCTACCCGTCTGATCATATAGGCTTTCATGATCTTCAATATGGCCATGTAAAGGCTGATCCTTTATTGTTTGAACGAGTCACAAATTTTGTTTATGTATCACTGAATTTTCACAGGTAAATATAAGAGGATATTGAAGGGAAAAATACATTTGATCTCAAGGTTGATTTATAATTAAAGGATTAAAACTGAATATGCAGTGATCAAGGTTAAAGGGCTCAGTGTTCAGGAAGAATGTGGACATTGCACAAAGAGACCATAGAGGAACATAAAGAAATATTTTGTATCAAATTTACCTATTGAGCATATCAAGCAAACAGTGTGTTAACAAAACAGGAAAGGACATTTGTCACAACTACAACCACATTTCAGAAATAAATCAGCAGAAGGGAAAAAAAGTGCATTTCCATCCACTACCCATTATGTGAATACTAGGAGTTGGGGCACACTAAGTGTTAATTCTTCAGTCCAGCCCCATTAAATTATTGCAGAAAAAGTGGGTGCAGCAACATAACATAAATGATGTAGAAAGCATGATGCAATTATGGCAGAATGTTACAGTCTCCTTATTGTGACCCTTTTTTTGTGAAATATCAACTTTTTTTTTCTCAAATTCCTTTTTTTTTTCACTCTGGCACTGAAAATGAGCTCTAAAACAGGTGGATATAAACACACTAATTATGTGGAAGTTTGGTTGTCACACTTTAGGAAAACTTAAATGTTGTCTTTTTGTGGTCTTAAATCATACAGCAATCATACTCCAAAAATGATCATATCATCACTGTATTATAACTTTTTTACACATATATAATTGTCACTTGGCCCTACTTGCATGATGTTTTTAGAGGACAAAAGAACAAAAACATGTAAAATGGTGGAAATAGTCAAACCAAACTCCCACCAGTGACATACTTGAACAAAAAGAAACGAAAACTGATTTAAGACCTTAGCACATTAGTCATCACTGCTGAACTAGATGCATCAGTGAATTGCTTGATTGGCTCAGCATTGCTAGTGGCTGGTTATACTAACATAATGCTAAGAGCCTGTGGGTGTGTATTTGTTTGACTCACAACAGATCATTTACACTGTTTAGCATGTCATTAAAATGTTTTTAGCCCACATGCTGTATTCCCTCTGTATCGGTGCTTTTTGCCAAAAGCCTAATATTCATTGTTTTGTTTTGTTTTTGTTTTTTAAACAGTGAGTGGACGAGGGAGCGAGTTTGAACCATCAATGCCCCTCATCATGAAATGCGATCCAGCCAGTTACATTACTTTTGCACTGTGTGGTACTTTACATCTCTGGCAGGTGCCATCGCTCCAGTGAATAAACTGGATGTATCGCTTCAGATCAAGAGGTCAGTAATCTGGAATTATAGTGTGTTTTTGAACATGGTCAGAGCATTGTTCACATGAAAACGTAAACTCAGAGAAATGCAAGCAGCTGAAATTCTTTTGCTTTAAATTCTATAAAAGCAAATCTCCATTCATTATGTTCTTTCATTTTAGAGAACGAGGTGGCATGAAAACAGTTAATTAAGGTTTTGCTTTTCATTTTATCTTGTTTCCACTGACAAAAACTAATGTGGTTTTCACTGCATTTCACTGTAAAGGCTGTAAAATGTGGCCCCACTGTGCTTCGAATGCGAATTTGCATTTGACTGAAAATGGAAAATATCAAGAGCTACAAAAACACTGCAAGCTACACCTAAAAGTGTCCCAATGAAAATGAAAACTTTTTAAACAGCTCCTCAGATTTGCAAATACAATGTGCAATTGGTTGCAAGTTTTGTAAGATACTAACAACGCAAAGCATCTTTATCCATTTTATGAACAGAGTATTGATACTTACTCTACTCGTGTCCAAGGTTAGTTTCTGTGTTGGTTTACAATCAGCCCATTCATCTTCAGTCAGTTCCCTTCTGTCTGTGGTTTGAACAGAGCCTCTGTTCTCCTGATGCATTTGCTGAGCTTCCAGCTGGGAGAGAACAAGAAGCAGCAGCCGCTTGCATGTACTGGACACCCTCCACCCACCCTCCACCTCCTTTCTTCACACACACACACACACACACACACACATACACAGACTGTGCATTCTCATTCAAAGCTAACAGCTGTAGCGAAGCAAAAAACCCTTAATTGTGTACCCATTATTGAGACAGTCCACAGAAGCAAACATGAGCTACACACAACACACTCCACACAAAACAATAAATTAAATTGTGAAGCCAAGTGTCAGCTGATTGTAGTGAGTGGAGAAGCATGATATTAGAAAATGTGAAGCCATAAGATTTTCAAGGACCTTTGAAGGCAAATATTGTCTGTCAAGAGAAACCTTAGATTGAGTGATTTTATAGGATAATATTATGATTATATACAGAACTATACTGCCTATATAATATGCCCATAATGCCCACAGTACACCCTTATGTGACTGAAACCACAGACATTAATCTGTTGATATAATAGCCTCCACTCCTCTGGGAAGGTTTTTTTTTACTACGATAATAAATAAATAGAAACATATGCATTGCCAAGTTTCAGTTTTCAGACCACTTCCTTCATTAACAGCACAGTAGCTGACGAAATACTAACAAAACACATCACAGTGGCACTAAATAATGATTGTTAGTGAATGAAGCACTGTCATGTCAGCACACAGTGACTTTCACTATAGGCAGATTTGTCAGTGGTTAAACTGTTTCCTCTTAAATGTAGGTTAATGAGGGGCAACCACAGTCAATCAGTGTATGTAGAGCATTTAGGAGGGTGGCTTTTTAACATGACTGTAAAGATTAGACTGTAAAATATGTCTCTCCTGACAGGTCGTATTATATAGGTGTCATATTGTATAGGTGGGATAATTTGCTTGTATCCAAAAGGCCAGTGTAAATAAAGTATAGATGTCAACAAGACAATCTCAGCTTGAGGTTCACATGCTTGTTCATGAGCTTTTGACCAAGAGTCCTCATGGGCTTTTTGTGCAGACATTCATGGCTCTTAATCCTAAATGATGGGATGGATTGAAATTTGGTACAGACGTTCAAGTTCCTGTAGTAACCTTTGTGAACCCTTGACTTTTCATCTAGCACCATCATCAGGTCAAACATTTTACCTGCAAAGTCTAATGATAATCCCATCAGCCTCACTTTTGTTGCTCATTATTTTAAAAATAGGACGGTAAAAATAGTGAGCATTTTTCCTGCAAAATATCAGCATGTTAACATAGTAATTTTTACCATGTTAGCATTTAGCTGCAAGCACCTCTGTACTTAAATGCAACTTCACAAAGCCACTGTTTTGGCTGTAGATTCTTAATCCTGCTTCAACCATAAACTGACCTCTTTTCAAGTTAAAAGTGGAGCAGAGTATAAAAATATAAAAAGCTGTCCATACAGTGGCTTCTGTCTCACTTATTCACATGCATGGCTGCAGCTTACATACTGTACTGTAGTGTTGCCACATGTCTACTGGGGCCAGATGAAGTCCTTGCAAATGTAAATTGACAATCCATTCAGCATAATCAAATGGAAATTAAAGTACAAATGCACCGATTTATAATCTATGCAGGAAGGGTCATTTTAATTAAGCAGACAAAGACTGATTTAGCAGGCGAAATGTAACATTATTGAATTCAGGACAACATCAAACACATAAATCCACCAAAGGAGGTGTAGCATCCCAGTTCTCTCAAACAATCTGTGTGAGAGCACAGTCCAGTGTAGATACAGAAATGAGCCTCTTTGTAGTAAACATCCAGTAACTCTTCTCAATGCTGAGAAATGATAAAATATAGATTAACTGTTATATATTAATATAATGATTATTACATGTATTTTTTTCCTCATGGTAGAAGAATAAGGAACTCTGACCTGACCCACTTTATATTGCTTTTTTCCAAATCTTTTTTTTCCCGCACCAGTCTTTTAGCACAACTCTAGTAGCATGTCACATACGCATATTACTTGTGTATGTGACAAATAAACCTTACTGATACTGATTACTCTATTACTTGCATTTACTATTTCAAATAAGCAAAGGTACATAAAGTGAACATTTCTGACCTTGGGAGAGACTGTGTTAGATCCTCTTGGCTGAAATGTCCAAAGCAAACTAATTTTCATGTCATCTTGAAGTCATTTTTTGGACAATAAATGTCAAACAAATCAATGTATGAAGCAATGCAGAAAAATCATCTCAAGAGATGTGACATGCTGCCTCTGCAAAACTATTAATGTGAGTGAATTAATATTGATTTAGCTGAGTTGAGAGCTGCTCCCTTTCTGTCCAAGAGGGTGTGGGTGTATTAAGTGTTCATCAAACAATCCTCCTCTGGTCAATGACACCTGCAACCAGCCAGTCGGTTTATTGTAATTCATACATACTTTATGCATACTACATACTATCGTAATACTGCAGTCACAGGGATTCTGTAGTATTTATGTGAAGTTTTTATAGGCTGAAAGTTGCCAGTCTTTTGGAGCTGAGTCATGACAGTATTGCATTAATCACAAGAGGTAAGAGAGGGGGGAGGAAGCCCGGGGTGATGAAGATGTGCTGGGCAGCACCATGAAGTTCAGTTAAACAGAAAGTCTGCTCCAACATTTGGTGAGTCTCAGCGCTAATGCCTGGAAAACAAAAGACTGTTGTTGGAACTGAGACATCTATGTGCTGAAAAAAGGCTCTTTTTCATCATGTCAAACCTCATTTTGAGACCTTACCATGTTGGGACCACTCCCTCCAGGCGAGTAGGTATTCAGTGTCATGTTCCCACCCAGAAACTGTGTGAAATTGTGAAAGAAATGGCTGTTTAGTACTTAGGAAATATTTGGATCCTTTACTTAAGTAAAAGTACTAATACCACACTTTAAAAAATACACCATTACACTATTACAAGTAAAAGTTCTCCTTTTAAAATGTTACCAGAGTAAAAGTATGTAATAATAATCAGGAAATTATACTTAAAAGTATTAAAAGTAAAACTACCCAAAGCAGAAAAATGGCCTGAGACTGTCATAAATAGATTGCAGTTATTAAAGTGATTTAAATGGAGAGCATAAAATCTCAAATGTAGTGCAGTAGAGGTAAAAAGACCACCATAACAAAATAATTCTGCCCTTACCTTTGGAGTGCTCCGTCAGCAGGTGTTTTAAATCTCTGAGAGCCCGGGTAAGGTTCTCCAGTCGGTACTGGAGGTGAAGGTTTTCTCCTTTCAGAGTGTTGATGGTGTCTTGGAGCTCATAGGCTGAGCTGCAGTGTGACAACAGAGGAATCAACAAAAATACTGTAGTGACCTCCAAGGTAGAGAACATCGTAGTACAGCAGTAACTGAAGATATGACTAGATGTTATTCATTCAGTTTATCAAATCTGCTGCTGCCACTGCTGGTCTCAGTCCACTTAAATCTTTCTGTGTTAATGTTATTCAAGTGCTATATCTCTGTGTCAAAATTGATTTAGCGATGGGTAGCTAAATGGGGGCTAAAATGCTCTTGGCCCACTGACCACTCTAAAAAATCAATTGTTCTGTTTTGTTTTCCCTGAGCTCAAATTAGAGAGACGCAGATAGAGTTCTCACTGGAACCTTTTCTAGTGTAAACACCAACCATTTTTGGAAAAGTGGTCCTCATGGGGACCATAGCCTGGTCCTATTAAGGCAAAATATAATTTTTGAGGTCCTGGTTAGGATTAGGGGTAAGGTGTGAATTGAGGCTGTGTTAAGGTTAGGGTTAGGCATGAATTGGTTACGGTTAGGGTTAGGCTGTCCACAATGAATTGGAGGCCAATGAAATGTCCTTACAAGGATAGCTGCGTGTGCGTGTGTGTGTGTATGTGTGGTGGGGGTGGAATGTAGAACTTTCAGTGTTATGATGTGACATCATAACACTCTGCTTTATGATGTCATATTCTGCCAGTCACCTGCCTGTTGGAAGCAAAGGTTTTAACAGAGGAATTTACTGTTAGTGTACAAAAAGCCAGGTTTGAACCCAGCTGCATTCACGACAAATCTTCCGTAAGACGAAGACATTTCTTTCAAGAGAAGAAAATGGATACATTTAGATCTCTGGGAATCTTCTCCATTGAAGACCTTGGGGTGGAGATTGAAGAAGAGATTAAGGAGGTGACCGAGGGAGACGCTGAAGTAGTGATTGAGGAAGACATCGAAGAGGAGATTGAGGAAGATATTGTAGAGGAGAACAAGGAGGTGATTGAAAAAGGGATTATGGAGCAGCCCTCTGCCTCCATCAGAGAAGACCACTCCTACGCTTCTGGCCTCGAAGAAGAGATATCAGAGAAATCTGATGAGAAAGACATTGAGGAGGAGATTGAGGAGGAGATTGAGGAGGAGATCGCAGAGGAGATTGAGGAGGAAATTGCAGAGGAGACTAAGGAGGAAATTGTGGAAGAGGATCCAGAGCAGCCCTCTGCCTCCATCAGAGACGACCACTTCTACACTTCTGACTTCGAAGAGGAAAATGACGAGGTTAGTGAAGTTTCACAGGGAGAGAAATCTGATGGACTTCAAGAAGCCCTGGAGGAGGAAAGAAAAGCCAAAGCTGCTCTCGAAGAGGACTTGGAGAAGATGAAAAAAGAACAAGCACAACAGAAAGAAATCTTGGAGCAGGAGCAAAAGGAAAAAGCAGCTCTTGCGAAGACTCTGAAAAAGGAACAAGCTAAAAAAGCCAAACTTCGTGAGGAAATGGAGCTCATGAACGCACAAATGGCTGATCTCAAGAGGTCAAAACAAGAACACCAGCACAGAAATGCCGAGCTTCTACTCAAAATGAGTAAGATGGCAGCTGATCTTGAAGAGGACAAAAAACAGAAGAAGAAGCTCAAAAATGAGTTGAAGGCGTCCTCCAATCAGCACACAAAAGAAATGGCAAAGCATGAGAAGGTTAATTGTGCCAAAGTCAAGGCTCTACAAGACCAACTCACTGAGCAACAGAAAGAAAGCGTTGAAAAAGACAACAAAATTCAGTTCCTACACTCCAACATTCAGAGTCTTCAAAGTAATATTGAAGCTAAAGACAACACTGTGTCCTCGCTGAAGGAGAAAGTCAACCAGTTGGCCTCAGACCTCAAAAAGGAGCAAACCAAAACCTGCAAACTCCAGAGGGACTTTGAGGCTGCTGTCTCCCAGCAGCAGAAGGAAGCAGAAGGGCTGGACCATCTGACTCGTCAAAACCAACAACTGGCTTCTGAGAACAAGAGGCTGCAAGGTGAACTTGAGGCTGCACTAAATCAGAGACAGTCTGTTCAAAAGCAGCATCAGAAAGACAAAGACACTTGCAGCAAACTTGAGGAGGAAATCAAGAAAGAGAAAGCTCATTTCTTGGAAGCATTTAAGAAAATAAAAATGCAAGAGAAAGAGCTCTCTGAAAAGACTCTGGCTCTAGAAAAGAGCCAGATTGCTGAAAAAATGTTAAAGTCCTCCCTTAAAAATGAGAAAAGGCGCTTTGAGAAGATGGTTTTCCAGAAGCAGGCCACAGAAGACCCTATAACCATCCTCAGTAAGCAGCTCAGAGAGGCCTCTGCTTCCTCAGAGAGCATGAGGTACGACATGCAGACACTGAGGATGGAGAATGCAGACCTTAGGGCTAAACTCAACGCTATGGAGACAGAACGTGACAGAGTGATCCAGAGACACCGCTCTCTCTCTGAGTGCCATGAAGAGATGATGTCAAAGAAAAAGGATATCATCTCTGAGAATCAAGCTACCATTGCTAAGCTCAAGTACATGGTAGATGGACTGAAAGCACGACAGTCAGAGAGCAGGACAAGACAGGCTGAACTCGAAGAGGCCCTAAAACAGGAGAAGACACAAAGCACCAACTTGCAGCAGAGAGCCGATCAAATCACCTCTGCTCTCGACAAAGAAAGGACCATGTGTGAAAAATACCGTGTCGAGCTCAAGGAAGCCTTGACCAAGCAGATGGAGACAATGGAGGAGCGGCAGAAACTGACTGTGGCCCTCCAGAAAGCTCAGGACAGCTACGCCAGACTTCAAGAACAACAGCTGGCAGAGTCAAACTTTCAGCTCAGACACAACAACAACACCGAGCTCAGGCTCCAGGAGAAAACACGTGTCCTAGATGAGACGACAAAGGCTCTACACAACCTGCAGGAGGAATACGCTGATCTCGGGAGGAAGCACAGTGAGGTCAATTCAGATTATCGTGACCTGCTGAAAACTCACAGTGCCCTCCAAATTAAACACGAGAGGCTCAGCTACGCCCAAGGAAACCCCCGACCAGAGTTCAGTCTGCCTCGGTTCAGTGCCGCTTATGCGTGAAGATGCTCAGTGCTGTTCTCCTTCCTCCAACTCCCTCTCCCCACACCACCCTCTCCACTCCCCTCTCTCTCCCCCTCCCCTTCTAACCCCCCACCCCCACTGTCTCTACTCACCCTCTCTTTCTCTCCCAACCCATCTGGTCAAGGCAGATGGCCACCCACCCTGAGCCAGGTTCTGCTCGAGGTTTCTTCCTGTTAAAAGGAAGTTTTTCCTCGCCACTGTCGCCAAGTGCTTGCTTAGGGTGGAATGTTGGGTCTTTTGCAAAGAGTATGGCCTAGACCTGCTCTACATAAAAAAATTCCCAGAGATAACTTTTGTCATAATTTGGCACAATATAAATAAAAATTACTCAATTCAATTTAACTGTAAGCTGATTGATTTAATATAGCTTAAACTTAACGTTAGCTTTCTAGCTAACAATTGACCAACCAATAAATGTTGTTCAGAGGATTCTCCAGCATGTCTTCAAATGCTGCACAGAAACACAACACTGGTGAGAAAAATATTAAACAAAATCAATAGCCTGTAACTATCTGTTCAGTTCAAACAAAGTCAATCTGGAAGGCAAAACAGACCAACAATCACTGACACTGAAAACACATTATGAAGTGATCTTTTAATATGAACAGGAAATATCATTACAGCAAAGAAAACCTGTTTCAGTGTTCATATGGGCACCTTGATTTAGGAAAGAATTCACAAATTATCCTTCAATTACTTTTGACTTAATGTACTTAATTAAGTGTCTACTGTCTTTATCATGCACTTGACCATCTGTACCCAGTGAAAACAAGTGGGTTTACCATGTAACAGAGGCAATGACAAATCACCTTTTTAACTGGGAGTGTGATGTAGATCAGTATTTTCTACAGTACAGTTAGTACACTTTAACGAATAAAGCCTAGTCTCCAGTGCCTGTCTCTCAGCCTGATTTGGGTTGAATCTTACTGGCCAAATAACAAAACTAAATGTTAAATTGTACGGCACTAGAATTATCGTAATACATTAACAATTAAAAAAATAAAGCGGTTATTTATTTGTTTGTGTGCGCGGCGGAAGTGCTTGTGCAAACTGTCATCATCTTCCGGGTGGATTTCCGGTCACAGAGAATCGAAGATGGCGACTCACATGTCGAAGTGTAGAACCTGGAGTCGTGTTCAAAGGTAATGACATGTTTAAAATTAACGCTCTAAAACTGTTGGCGGACTCGACTTAAGCACAGGAAAACAATACTGTCGGTGTATTCAGTGTCGCCCGTGTTTCTTTGCGTCTACGTCCTCAACGCGTGAAATGAGCTCAGTCAGTTAGCACGATGCCAGCAGTCTGGGCTAATGTAGCTTCATGAGTTAGTCAAATATAAAGTAGGAAATCATTAGTCACTTTGATGATGGGGGTGTTTTAGATAAATGGATAGCTGGAGGGATGAAGGAGTTCTATTTTCTGAGTGCCGGTGATTTACTTGGGGTTTTCAGAGGTGGTGCTCTGTTAGCTAGCTACCTGTTTGTATATACTTTAAATGTTAAGAAATGCAGTTTAAGTAAAGTCTGATGTTATTTCTAATTTTGTGTTCAATTAGCAGAGGTTTTACCTAGTCAGCGGCTTACATTTCTTTGGTCATTTATAGTAAATTCTAATGTATCTGAAGGGTGGTTTGACTTACAGACAGAAGTCAGTAATAGTATATGCAAAAAATTGAATTTACACAAGCGCACAGATTAACTCCAGCATCAGTGCTTCTTGTCATGAAAAATATCTATCCCAATTTCCCAAACCAAAATGTCTTATTTTGTCTGATAAACACTGCAAAACTCAAACATATTAAAGATTACAAATCAGAAAATAGTAACATATGGGAAGCTGGAGCCAGAGAATTTAAGGTTGCTGAGAGCATTTTAAAGAAGCATTGCTTTGTTGTTCTCAAAGGTTTGGGATCGCAGCTTATAGAAAGTACAGCAGTGGCAGCGGATACCCAAATATCTCCCTCTCTACACCGCTGCCTGGGATCCCCAAGCCTGTGTTTGCATCTGTGGATGGTCAGGAAAAATATGAGACCAAGATCACAACTCTAGAAAATGGTCTCAAGGTTGCTTCCCAAAACAAGTTTGGTCAATTCTGCACAGTTGGAAGTAAGTTGCAGGAGCAATATTTTAATTATAATTGTATGCACTTTTGTTCAAGCTGAAGTGGATAAAATGTGGATGCTTTCTTTTTTAGTTTTAGTAAACTCTGGATCCAGACATGAAGCAAAATACCCAAGTGGAATAGCACATTTCTTAGAGAAACTAGCCTTTTCTGTAAGTACTTCCGCTTATTTGTCAGCTCACTCATTCACTCTTTTAATTTCTTTTTAATGCTGACAGTCAAATTAACTGGAAAGACTAGTTGACTAGTAAAAGTTCTCAGCAAGTCTCTTTTGTGCATTGGTAGTGCTGCAGAACATAACAGCGATAACCTGGATGTTCAGCTATTGATTTTTTTTGCACAAATTTTCATTCTCAGGAAGATAAAGAAAATACAGAAACAGTGGAACAACAGAGTAAATAGTAGAATATAGAAAGTGGTCATCTTGCATTGTGAACAGAGGTTGACAACAGCCTGTTTTTATTGTTTAAGTCCACGGCTCAGTACGGGAGTAAAGATGAAATCCTGCTCACGTTGGAAAAGCACGGAGGGATATGTGACTGCCAAACATCAAGGTATGAGGTCTTTCAGCATGCTGCCTGTCTCAGTGTTGTAGAATTTAACACTTGTGTATCTCTACTTTGTGAACAGAGGCTTGTCCTTTCCTTTGTTATGAGTAATACAGCTGTTAATGTGCGTGTGATCTATTTTACTGTGCAGAGATACCACCATGTATGCAGTTTCTGCTGAAGTGAAGGGCCTGGACACAGTGGTCAGTCTTCTTTCCGATGCTGTACTACAGCCTCGCCTACTGGGTACGTCAAAGATTTCTTACTTAGACTGACAGATCGGTCCTCGAGAACTGTACAAGGTGTCTCCACCCTGGTGTCCTGGTAAAGTGAAATATGTTTGTTTACACGGCAGACGAAGAGATTGAGATGACCAGAATGGTGGTTCGCTTCGAGTTAGAAGACTTAAACATGAGGCCAGACCCTGAACCCTTACTCACAGAGATGATCCACGCTGTGAGTTACACATCCCTGGTTTTGACTCTGCAACAATAGCTCTCTGTTAAAGTGATAAATTAAACCATGACCTTTATCGATGTGTTTTAGAACCCAGAAAGTGACTGACATATAGGCTATCTGCTGCTTTCCACTTTTACGTCTTGTTCATGTTAGGCTGTCTGATTAAAAGACTCACAGTTTGCCTTGAAAGACAACAGAACCGCAGCCCCACATTTCTCTTTTGTTTTACTGGAGTACTGTAACTTTTTATTCTTTAACATTTCCGTAATTGTTCATTGTTCATTTCCAGGCAGCGTATCGAGGCAACACAGTCGGACTGCCTCGCTTTTGTCCTGCAGATAATGTGGAGAAGATCGACAAGAAAGTGCTTCACAGCTACCTGCGTAACTACTACTGTCCTGAGCGGATGGTGCTGGCTGGAGTGGGCATTGAGCATGAGCAACTGGTTGAATGTGCCAGGAAATACCTGTTGAATGTGAAGCCAGTGTGGGGAACAAGCACTGTGGCCAACGTCGACCTTTCTGTAGCACAGTACACTGGTGGAATAGTCAAGGTGACTCATTAGTGTTTTTGTTAACAAGTCATCTTTGCAAAAGATTTGGGCCTTAATGTTTCTTCAGGTGGCATTTATCTGGCAGATTTTCCCATTTTAAAATGGTGAAGAAGACATTTCAGAATTAAATGGGCAAATGCTGATATATACATACTTTTAATCTGTTAGATGGAGAAGGATATGTCGGATGTGAGCCTTGGCCCCACCCCGATCCCAGAGCTCACCCACATCATGATCGGCCTGGAGAGCTGCTCCTTCTTGGTGGGTGTTCAGTCAGGTGTGCGATACCTGTTGGCAACAATTTCATAAATAATAAAAAAGGGATTGTTTTCCTTTTACAGGAGGAGGACTTCATCCCATTCGCAGTGCTCAACATGATGATGGGTGGAGGAGGCTCTTTCTCTGCAGGAGGGCCCGGGAAAGGCATGTTCACCCGCCTGTACCTGAACGTGCTCAACAGGTGAACATCCTAGGCTTTTGTGTCAGCCCCTGCTTCGCTAATAAATTCCAAGCAACAGGTTTTATTAGTTGTCACTGATTTTGTTTTCCTCTTCTGCTGCAGGCATCATTGGATGTACAACGCCACCTCCTACCATCATAGTTACGAGGACAGCGGCCTGCTGTGTATCCACGCTAGTGCAGACCCCAGACAGGTTGGTACAGGCACAGTAATTTTTCATTTGCAGCCACTTAATTTGGTTTTTCTGCATTCGAGTGTGGTGTATGTGTGGAAATTCTCCCTGTGAGTAGTTAGTAATGTAGTTTATGTTGTCTTGATGTTCATGCAAAGTTCTTACCATAACGTACACTGATCTCCAGGTGCGGGAAATGGTGGAAATAATAACCAGAGAGTTCATTCAGATGGCTGGAAACGCAGGAGAGGTAACAGTCGCTACAGGGGAATTCTGACACAGATTTTATAATAGTGATTATTGTTAAATGATCATGGGTAAACATTAATTTTTTTTTAACTATATCCAGATGGAGCTAGAGAGAGCCAAAACTCAGCTCAAGTCCATGTTGATGATGAACCTTGAGTCACGGCCGGTTATTTTTGAAGACGTTGGTCGTCAGGTTCTCTCCACAGGAAAGAGAAAGCTGCCACATGAACTGTGTGAGCTAATAAGTGAGTACTGCAAACTCTTCTACTGTTTCTTAGTGATTCATCCTTACTTGTGGCCATAAAATGTCCTAAAATAAAAAATTGATAGTAGAAATAATCCCCTATCAGCCTTATTCATTTTTTTTTTTACTCATTAACAATTCATTTCCAGGCAACGTGACAGCCAGTGATATTAAACGGGTGACCACCAAGATGCTGCGCAGTAAGCCTGCAGTCGCAGCTCTGGGAGACCTGACGGAGCTGCCCTCATACGAACACATCCAGGCTGCCCTGTCCAGTAAAGATGGACGTTTGCCCCGCATGTATCGTCTCTTCCGATAGACCCCCACCCCCGCAGTCGCCATTCAGCCTGTCTGACCTGGCAAGTATCACTGTAAATAAACTGGACTGGAAGATTACACTAGTTTTCCCTCCCAGCACAGACCTCGGCACAGCCCACTGAGGGAGGGGGCTGATCCCCGGACTCTCAGCCGAACCTTTGAGACAGGGGATTTTAAAGAAAAGTTCAATTTTACTCTAAAGTTGTCTACGTATGGTTGGAGTATATGTATTTATTGTCTGTGGGCAGGAAGCCATACAACATTATTTACTAATGGTGTTTGGAGGAGTTTGGTTTTAAAGGGACAGTTCACCCTAAGGCCAAAGTTTAAGTGTTAATTTCCCATGTAAAAACCTCAGTACCAACCTGATATGTTTTTACATGGGGAAATGAGAGTAAATCAGGTTAGAGGCAAGAGAAAATGAGTGGTTAAACATCCCTCAACACTGTTACTTTTTATTGAGCCATTATTCTCCTCAGTTTTCAGATTATCTGCTCTTTAAAATTCACAGAGCTCCACCTTAGACTGTCTCTTTTTTCCCCAGAGAAAATGTATAAAAACTATGAAAAACCTTACTATTTATACAACAGCACTTCATAATCTCCCTTTAAAGGCACAGGAGACACAATTCACAGCAATAGTTAACAGATTAATAATAAAGAAATTATATATATATTTTGTGTTGGTAAACTTCATTAAACATTAAGGGGTTAAATTAATGGAATAGTTTTACATTGGTAAATTATTCACTTTCTGGTGGCAGATCGATTCTCAGTGTCGATACTACTGATCCAAAGTCTTGTTTTGAGTCTTAATACTAGTGTCAATAAGTTCAGAGAATTCACATTATGAATATTTCTTATGTGCAGGATCTTTTGTTTTTAGGTAATTTACAGAGAATTGTGAAATAACTCTTCACAGTCATGACATTCTCTGCCTTACATCCAGTCACATCACTTTTCAACGACAAAAGGTATTGATACTGTGATCATGATCCTGGCCCTGGTGTCACTTGGTATCAATCCTCTTGACTAGCTTCCCACTGAAAAATGAATAAGTACACATCCAAATGTTTAACTATTACTTTCAGAGAGGTGTCCCCCTGCCCCCGCCTCATCTCTGTACATTTAGAGCAGTAAGTGTGTTTTGCTTTTATTTCAGTGGCTTCAATGTGACCTCTGTTAACATCTGTACACCAACTAGTAAATAAATGTAATTACTTCCATGAATAAAAATATATATTTTAAAGGTTGTTGCTTTGTGGTGTAATGTGCAACAGTGTAGCCAACAAACAAGTGTGTTTTAAAATGTTTATTAAGGGGTGTTACGCCATAGGTGACATATAAAAAGATAAAGAGGTCCTGAGGAAATGAAAACAAGACCCACAGGCACTTTTTTTTTCTTAGCGCAGACTGCTCTTCATGCTGGGAATGCAAGTTCATTAATACGGTACACAACATACAGTACATGGACAGTTTGTAGAATATATGAGGTTACACAGTGAGATGAGAGGTAAGGCAATAAGTTACAATCAGGATCAAGGATCACTTGGCCTAATAAGAGAAATAGTCATGACAGGTGTTAACATTGTAAATAAAATGCTCAATCGATTTTATAGGAGGTGAGTTCCCTTAAAAAAACAGTTTAATATAAGCTGTCAAATATATTTGATCTCCCTGAAATTCAACAGTAGCACATAATAAGTAATAACAACCTCATAGCTGCAGCATTCATTAATGTCATGCTCTTTATATGATATATTTGACCTCATGACAGAAATAATGTAGCTACAGTTCCCTTCTTCAGTCGTTCATTCAGCTCAGAACACAATTCAAGTTAAAAATGGACCAATGGCAGACACCTAAATGCTTACTGATGACAAATTCACAAGGCAAGATGTAGCATTCAGAAAAAACCAAAAAAAACATTGTGGTTCATGATGCTTTTTAAACACCTAAAAATGTATCTGAAAATGTAATGCAGAGCCTGCGAGGTTAAATCAGTTCAGGTTGCAGCGTGTGACTGAAGAGTAAGCCATGATGGCCCCCTAAACCCCACCCCACCCCATCCCACTCTGTCCCAGTCACGTTTGAGTAGAAGGGGGTGAATAAATAAAGGCCAGACTGCTGCTGCTGTGTCTGCAAATCTCTCTCTGTCTGACCTTAAGGTCCCTGCCCTCAAGTACAGCCAGCCACATCTCTTGACCAGCAGGACATATGCATGCATGCATGCATGCATACATGCACACACACACACACACACACACACACACACACACACACACACACACACACACACACACACACACACACACACACACACACACACACACACACACACACACACAGCTCCTAACAATGTCCAATAGAGGGCGCACTCTGCTCAGTTACCACAATCAGCGCTGGGTACTGTGTAATTAAGACAACTCCGGTTTCCTTTTGGTCCTTTTCCACCTGCCTGTTTTGTGGCACGGTTTGATCCAGTCCAGCCTGGTCTGGTCTGGTCTGGCGAGTCCACTTTAAGGGTCTAAGCGATGGCGCAGATGGTGCTGCTACTTTGGTTCTTCATGGCTTCCCTCCTCTTCAGCTCTCTGGTGATCCTCCTCCTAATGCCCTCCAAATACAAGCCTCGGTCGAACTGTCCTGCACCCAGAGGAATACTGACAAACGACAGAACAGCAAATATTACAAGGTCAGAATGTAGAAAACATAATTTCATTGAGTATTTAAAAAAACAGTGATTAAGAATCCAGTTTAAGGGGGCAGAAATTACAATTCTTACTGTTCAAACATCTTAAAACGACCAAGATATATCTGCAGGAGTTTAAAAAACAGGTTTTTATATTTCATGAATACTTCCAACTTTGCAAAGGCAGAATATAATATAATTTCTAGCTGCAGAGGAACAAAATGGCCCTGCTCACTGGAATTGCTCTAGCCTAATGAAGTCTAATGAGCTTCATTAAGGAAATCAGCATTGCATTACATTTACAGTTACTCATTTGGCAAATGCTTTTATCCAAAGTGACTTGTAAGTGAGGGACAACACGAAAGCTTTGGTGCAGCAGGAGACCTTGAAGTGAGTACTAAGTACTAAATCTGCCAAATAAGGCAAAGTGCAGGGAGAATAGGTAAACAATAGAGAATAGTTAAATGTTGTGTTAGGGTCTTCAAGAGATTCTTGAAGATAGAGAGGGAAGTCAAAAGTGTCACTTTCAGATCATATTCCAATTTCAGAGATTAATCTAGAAGAATCTAACTTAGTAACCACTTTGTGTTATTTATTTTGATAACAAAAACGTTTACAACAAATCACAATATAAAATGGTTGTTGACAGAAATCATTACATCGTTGAAAGCATCCTTAACATTATGCCACTAACACTATTTGTGACTCACTTGTCTCTGCCTGGCCTTAGTTTGACCTGGAAGACACCGATGACGGGTCGATGGTCTGAGGTCTTGATGCTGGAGCAGCTGGTGTACTTGACCACTTTTATGTCTTCAGCCTGCCTGTTCCTGAACAGGATCCTGTCCTGTGAACACAAACAGAAAGGTTTAATTCTGCTGCCCTTACCAGTTTAGAGTTTGGCTCATTTTGGTGGCTGTAGTAACAGATCTTGTGGAGCTTGATTTTCTTTTTCTTCTTACTGTGTATGAAGGCGTTCTCTGTTTAGACGTAGTGTCGTAGATGTCGCAGCCGATGTCAAATTTGTATGTGGGGAGGAAGTGTATCGTTGCCTCTTGAAAACCTTTAAAGATTGAACCTGGAGAAACAGAAGCACATTCTCAGGGTGAGAATCAATCAAACAGAACAAGGTTCCGCTATAAAAACAGAGATTTCGTCATGCAAGCATACCATCCTTCATCTCCTTGAAGAGCTGGTCATGCTCCAACAGGGGGCCCATATCACCATCCACAGTGCGGTTCATGATGCTCTCCACATCCACCCGGTCCTTACTCAGCCGGAAGTTAAAGTCTCCAAACCAGAAGACCTGGTCAAATCTTGTGGTGACGTCAGCTGCAATGAAAGATTACATTACATGATTATCAAAGTTTACTGGCCAGTGTTCTTACCAACATCAAGTCTTGAAGTCTTAAGTAAGAAAGTGAAGGAATACCTTGCTTTAAGACAGGTTTTGTCTTTTCAAAATTACTTAAACACATAAAATATCATGTTTTTAACTGCTAGATTTTTATGTTTGGGAAAGACGATAAAAGTCTAATTATGTTACATTTTCAGGCCTGTATGCAGAAACTCCACCATCCTAATTGTTTTGATTTTCCACGTCTTCCACAAACAGGAACTTACATGGTGTGGATCGGTAAGGGTTGGTGTCTGGAAGGCCTTTTGGAAGGGCTAGAGCCTCGACAATCTTATTGTAATCGAGTATTCTCTCGTAAACTTTAGCATCCCCAGCTGGAGGAGGAACAGAGTAACGAATTACAAACACATGAAACTGCCAAGATGTCAGTGATGCAACCTGGAAAACTTTCTACTCACAGGTAAAATGGGATGTGATGAAGAGGAAGGAAGTGCCAAAAAAGGTGAAAGCAATTCCCACGGCCCCTTTGGTCTTGATCTGAGAGATGATCCTGGTTGTGACCGTGGCGTGCTCCACCTCTGTGCGCGTTAACAAAACAGAAGTTGTGGTTGGTGTCAAATCAAGTAGATTAAAACACAAAAATCCTGAAAGATGTCACCACATCAAAATCTGCATTTGGCTGATAATGATGATCTAGCATCTGATTATAATAGTGGTAATAGTACTCTAAAATGTACTGTATTCAAGACAATTTGTCATTACACAACTGGACTAGATGTGTAACCATCAAACCAAAACATTAAAATCATCTACCAAAAATCTGGACGACACAAATGTTGTATAAGCATGAATCAAGATGGGAGGAGTTTAGGCCTACAACTAATAATTATTTTAAAATTTTCTTGTCCAACCAAATGTCACAAACCCTAAGAAATTGAGTTTAACATCACAAAAGACAAAGAAAATCAGCAAATAATCACTGTTGAGAAGGACCAGAGCTGGGAAATTTGGGGCATTTTATCAGAATAGCTGCTAATTATTTCTGTTGATCGACTGTCTTAGCTCTGGTGGTGTTTATTTCCTCCCAAACTGATGTCTGTTTGTTTCCTGTTTTTACGTGAAGGAGGACTGACCTGAGCAGAACCAGATGAGGTCTCTTCTGACAAATACAGTGAGATACAAAACACCATGTGATGCTGCGTACAGCATGACGTAATAAGGTCCCAGAGTCTCCTGAAGACGCGTCTCCCACTCCCTCCTGCACACACACAGTCACGTACATATTAGTATAACTGACTTTACAGCCCTAATGGAGTAAGTGGTCATGATTTATATCAAACAAAGCATACAATACCTGTCAGGACAGCCCTCCTGGACCCCGATAATATAAAAGTCTTGTGCAAATTCAGAGTCTGTTGGAAGGAGGAGATCATCTAAGTTGGCTGGCAGCCCCTGAAAATGACAGAAACTCAGTTACCAATCATATGGTGCAGGCAAAGATGATTCTTGGTCTGTCAGATGCTACAGAGCCCAGATTTCCTCAAACCTTCTCTCCCTGCATGTTCCATGTGGCGATGTAGACACCCACTCTCCTGTTGGGGAAGTAACGGTCCAGCTCCTCAGCCCCAAGCAGAGCACCACTTCCAAGCACGCTGCCCTCCAAAAAGCTCCTACAAAATACACGTTGGAAAAGAAGATCGTCACATCAATTAACTTGCACAGAGGTTGGTTTAAGACTGCTCTTCATCTCAGCTGATCACACCTAAATCTTAATATTCAGTATAAGAGAAAGCCAGTTGTTCTGTCAATAATTTCAAAGTAAAAATTAGACTTTTCCCTATTGGGCTCTGACCATGTATCAAGATTATAGGCTAAGACTCATTTTTTGCTCCCCTTCCTGTCAAAAACTGTGCTGAACAAGCATCTCCTCTGATCCTGTGTTAATCCCTCTCCACACTGTCACATTACCCTTTTCTCTTAACGATGTGAGCACTGCACACACACAAAGTGTAAGTGTCTAGAGCCTTGATTTCAGGACAAAATTAACAGTCTGCTGGCGTTGCCTCAACAATCACTCCTGGTAGTGAACCTGAGCTCCAGATGCCTTATGTTTATCAGCTCCAAGCAGAGGGCATAATCAATACTACAAGCCTTGTAGTGGATATAAGATACTGCATTTGGAAGCAGTGCATGTGCATAGTAAATTTCTTTTGAGCAATTTTCTTTTGATGACCACAAGGATAAAGTAGTTGAAGACTGGACAGAGCACAGACTGACATAGGTTTGACAAAGTAAGATATATGTACAACTTAATTACTATATTAATGATGCTATGGATAGAAAATACACAGGTCCAGTTCTAAATTTAGCTGGTCACCATCCTGTGTCTAAGTTGAGAGCTTAGGGTTCCCTTGGAGGAGACCGTTTTCTACTAGCCCTCTGACACCAGAAAGAGTAAGCCATACAAAGGAGCCTTCACATCCAGCCTGAGAAAGATTCCAGCTACATTATCTGCAAGTTCTGCTATGCCTACTGTACCTGTTCCTCACATCCTGCGGTCTGATGGGGCTGAGCACGCTGTAGGTGGACCTCATGGAGTTGACAGAGGCACTGTCCGACCCCATGTTCTCCAGAAGCCGGCTGTCGCTCAGGTTCCTGTGGAGTCTCTCCCTGAGCTTCTCTCTGGCCAGCACGCCATAATCCAAACAATCCCTGTCAATCCTATTAGCTGCCCTTAAAGTGGCTGACACGAAGCTCTTCTCCAGAGCAGGCAGCGGCCCCATGGGTTGCACCGGAGACAGTCGCTGCTTGGTGGACCTCCCCCGGTGGTCTGTGGGGTCGCTCTGCTGGCTGTGAGGCCTCCTTTCATACTCAGAGAGACTGCTCCCTCTCTCCCGGAAGACTGGGGATCCTGTCGCAACAGCAGAGTGTGGTCTCACACTGGTGTCCCGGTTCCTGATGGTGGCAGCACTACTGACAACAAACCCACCTGGAGCTGCTACTGTTTGGTCCTCTTTAAGCGAGTCTGTGGAGGAGCCAGTCTCAGCCGGGTCGCTCAGACTCTCCTGGCTGTTTCTCAGCCTCCTGTTTCTCACCGTCTCCTCAACTGAGCCACTTTTGCTGGACTTTGCTTGCCTGGGCAATGAGGGTGGCCGAGGCTGGTACGGACTGACCTCTCCCTCTCCCTTTCTAGCAGTGAGTTTAAGGGCATCACTGTGTTCCTTGCAGGGTTTGACATCCACTAAGGAGGTCTTGCGTGGCCTGCTGTCAGTGACAACTGAATCTCCTTTGTCAGGAGCTTGACAATTCTGATGGAGGCTGCTGTCCTCTCCATTCTCAGTCATCCTCTCATCATGTCTGAGACCAGCTGTGGTCAGGTGGACAAAGTACTCTCATCATTAAGTGACCTACACCTGAAGGTTTAGAGCAGAAAATGATTCAGTGAAACGTTGGCCTTAAAAGTTTGTTTAACAGCAAATATATACCTCAGTCTGACTGCAGGAGTCGCTTTTATGTGACTCATAATGAAGTGGAAAAACATATGAAAAATAATAATCTGTCAAATCAAAGACTACAATTTAAGTAGTTAGTTATTTCCTCTAATGTTATTTCTATATAACTTTGTTTCAGCTGTTTAATTTATCACTTTTGTTACTGATTTATTCTATATACTGCCTTATTTTATTGTAATTAACGTCACACAAGTTCGAGTACTGCTTGATGCTCTGCCGGAATTTTGAGAAAATGTTTAGATCTGTCAAATCTGGACTAGATTAACAGGGAAAGTATTAAAACCGTTTAAAACAAATCTATTTACTGTTGATTTGAGCCTGTATGGACTCTGGAAAAGATCCTCTTTACCATTGAATCAGAAGCTGCACATCTGAAGTTAACTGTTAGTTATTCTGTGTTTTATTCCAAACACAGTAATGATCACAAAGATAGGGCTTGTAGGTGCATTTTTTCATCACGGTGGAGCACTGCAGTTTAACAGTTGACTTTACAAGCCTGTACTGAAGGTACTGTTAACATAACTATAAAACATGCAGCATTGTTTAGGGACAGCATTGTGCCTACAACTTGTTACTAAGCCTTTAATGAGTGCTAGCGGCGGGAGCTAGTTTGTGCTAACCTTAGCCAAGAGATTGAACCAAAATTGCTGTTGTCATCGCTTAATAGAAGCGCCGTGATTTCCGCTTACCAAGCTGTCATCCAGCCAGACATACAGCTATAACATTAGTTAACTCTCTAGGTTAGCTTAGTTAGCTAATAACCCCACAGTAACTAGTTAGCAAAGCAGTTAAATGTTAGCAAAACAGTAGCGATGTACAGACCAGCCGAGCTAACGCTTTAAGCGAGCGTTTATTAAATCGTGTTAATAAATGGGTGGTGTCGATAGTTTCCGTCTTCTGTAGTTATTTACGTGTTATCACGCTGAAGTAAAGTTACCTCTCGTATACCGCTGTTTGATCTCAGAGTGGCTAATTTAAAAAGTAGCTCTATAACTTCCTTAGCAACGTTTGACAACACAGATTTTGTTACCAAGAGAGTCACACGGTGAATGCAGCATGTGTCACAGCGCCACTCAGTGCCGAGAAGTAGAACTACAAGCATCCCAGTTAATCAATTGATTATTTGTACAATGTCTGTAAATTGTGGTCCATCTTTATCCACTGAAGCCCAAGTTAACACATTCTGATAGTCTGATAGTTCAAAAAACACTAAAATTATTGCAAATTAGTTTTTCTGTCATTTCACCTCTACATGGTTTCTTGGTGCCTGGGTGAATAATTAAATTGACATGTACAGTAGGGGTCAGTAGGGCTCCAGTGGATGTTTATCAGACCATGGATGTACTCTGTACTATTTTTATTTATCATTGTCATTGAAATTCTCACACTGTGTCGTTATAATAAGGGTTAGATAAGTTTATATCAAACAAATCAGTGAACTTAATTTTCTCATTTGAATGAGTGAAATCTCTGACAATCTCATCCACACAAGCCTGTAGCAGACTTACAGAGAGACTAACTAGCTTTCACATCATCAAAAAGGTACAACTGGAGGAACTGATTGAAAAGGGTTTGAAAAATCTATTGTATATTCACAAGCAGAAACTAAGGTAGTATGTTATCTGCTAACATTGTCTAATTAGTTCCCAAGTTAGATCTAAAGTCAGTTTCCACTAAATTAAAAGGTTACAAACACAGTCACTTCACTGATTCCCAGTATTTATCCTCTCATTAAATGTCCCACATCAGTAGAATACAATCAAATGCTTTGACTGGTACTGTGTGGTACATATACTTACAATGGGCGCATTTCGACATAAATTAGGAAAAATTAATAGGATGAGACAATAACCTGAAAATATACTAAAAATAATTCATAATCATCAGCACACTTAAATCATTAATATAAAGTTATAACTGTAGTGCATGCAGTTTAGTGTTAAAAATACAGTACATAGCAATTTAAGTTCCTTGATTAAGTAACAACAATTTAGCCATTTTGAAAATAAAATCATTTGAATATTTAAGAACAGACTTTCACAAGTAATGCAGCATGATTTAAAAAAAACCATGACATTTTCTTTTTCTTTTGTTTCCATGTCACTTACATCTGAAACAACTACCTGCCATAATTTATATATTATGTTTTTATATAATCATGTTTCTTATACATGTAAATATCACCTTGTTACCAACTTCTGTTTTATTTACCAGTGATCACACACTCATCAGTTCTTTGTGCACTAGAAGTCATATTTTTCACATGCAGGTTTTGTTGTTTATTATCATATATATATATATAACATTCTTTGTGTCATGTTTAACTTTCAGAAAATTATTACGCTTACAAACATTTTCCTCATGCACTACAACGTGCTATAGTGACTGATTTTACAATGAACACTGTGGCTGAAACAAAAAAATGACAGAAAAAATGTTGTTGCTGACAAAACTGTGTATGTCACACTGAATAAACAATGTCAAGGTGTGACCTTTCACCTTTTCTGTGTCCCCCATGTACGAGAAATGGCCTGAAAAAATTTCTGAGGCCACCGGCCGCTGAAAAGATTTCTGAGGCCACCAGCCCCTGAAAACATGGACAATACCTCCATATTCTGTGTATTTCTATGGCGTCACTGCTGGCTCAGGGGGTTTAGACAAAGGGCCAGTCTGTGGGGCTGGTATAAAAGGTAAGGGTTAAACCAGGTTGGGTACAGTTTGGTGCAAGAGCAAAGACAGCAGCAGCTCCCACAGCAGCAGCAGCCCACTGACCAGCAAAATGACTTCCACTGGAATGAACATGATGAGCAGGGTAAGTTTTCATTTTTCTAATATTACTGCACCAAGGCTCCTGCTGCTTTAACTGTCACCAAAATCATAAAAGGGATAAAGTGGAAATAGTCCATGTGGCTTTAAGCACAACTGTATTTGGCTGGAATACTGTCAAACATTTTAACTATGTTTAATGTGGAATTGTAGTGACAAACACGCAGAGTTATAAACCAGATCTGCTGTTAATGTCCACTATCCACTATCCACACAGCAAAAAAAGCCAGATACTTCCCTTAAAAGTTGGTGGCGACCAAAAACAGAGCTACAAGAAGAGTGAATAATTCACTCATTTTCATCAGGTGGCCTGAGGCACAACTCCTCCTGGATGTGAAAATATACAACTGTTTGCTAACAAGTTTGATAACATGTCGGGGTTGTGTTTACAGCTTATTGCAGGTTTAAAGACACACTTTAATGTAAATTTAAGATTAAAATCTATAGCAGGACTTTCCCATTTTTCCATAAATGTGTAGCTTTAAACTTGAACACCTGACACCCCTGCCTCTTCTGGCTAACCAAAGCCTTTCCCTCTCCCTCTCACCCCTTCAGATTATCTTCTACGAGGACAGGAACTTCCAGGGTCGTTCCTATGAGTGCATGAGCGACTGCCCCGACATGTCCTCCTACCTGAGCAGGTGCCACTCCTGCAGGGTGGAGAGAGGCTGTTTTATGGTGTACGACCGCACCAACTACATGGGCAACCAGTACTTCCTGAGAAGGGGCGAGTACGCTGACTACATGAGCATGATGGGCATGAGTGACTGCATTAAGTCCTGCCGCATGATCCCCATGGTAAGATCTCACACCTGGGTAGATTTACTGTAGATGAGATTCCTTGACTGCTTGAAATACTAATAGTTTTTCAAAGTAAGCTTTGTAAAGTTGAAGATGAAAAAAGTTAAACCCACTCCTCCTGTGCATCACAGTACAGGGGATCCTACAGGATGAGGATCTACGAGAGGGAGAACTTCGGTGGCATGATGCATGAGCTGATGGACGACTGTGACAACATCATGGACCGTTACCGCATGTCCAACTGCATGTCCTGCAACGTGATGGAAGGCCACTGGCTGATGTACGAGCAGCCCCACTACAGAGGCAGGATGATGTACATGAGGCCTGGCGAGTACAGGAGCTTCATGAACATGGGCTGGAGCGGCATGAGGTTCATGAGCATGAGGCGCATCACCGACTCCTGCTATTAGATTGTCTTTGCACTGAATAAAACTGTCATAACCTGAACTGCTGCTGGTGTGTTGAAGTCATTTCTTACTCTGAGCACTCATGGTCTTTCTTCACGTTCACACAGTTCAGAGCTGGTCAGTTTAACATAAAGGATCTTACATAGTTTGAAACAGACAAATGCCCAGTTGGATAACAATGCAGCACTGTTTCATATTTGGCGGGTACACTGTTTCATAATGGACCAATTGCAAAGATTTTAGTTGCTGTTAATCACCCAAAACAAGACTGAGGTTCAAAAATCCTTCTGAGGTTCCTTTAATAACTGTAGCTACTAGAACTTTCTCCATTTGCCTTATAATTATGCACCAAATTATGTTGGCCATTCATGTAAATATTTGAGGAAAGGAACTCTATATTTAACATGATTTTTTGAGTATAGATTTCCACATGCTCAGTGAAATGGGTCTGTTCACCACCTGCAAAATCTTTTGATTTGCAGCTGAGAACTACTGATACATACAGCTCAAACTGTTGCATTCCTCTTGGGTCAGCTGAAATCATTGCACTGAGTTGAAGGAAGTTTAGTCTAAATCTGAGTGGAATTTAAACTGTTGTATCTGGAGTCTTACGTAGTAAACTTGGGCATTGTCTTGTACATTCAGGAATAGCTGAGATTCTTTGATTATATTAACACTGCTCCAGTTTGGCTGCACACTCGGTCAGAGGTGGTAAATATTGTCCTTGGACCGTCTAGATTTGTTTCTGTTTGACTGCGTGTTTCCTTCTTTTCCGTTCGCATTAGGAACACAACAACGCAGCAGTCACACAGGTAAACACACAACATGGATCTGGCTCTTTGAAATTTATATATACATGGTAACAATATGCAAATGGAAAAAATGCTATGGGAGTTATTTTATTGTTTTTGACCACTAATGGCTGAAATTTGCCTGCCACCTATTGGGCAACTGAAGGTCCTTTCCTCCTAGTGTGAGGAGCCCGCACTTTTGGCTGTCCAACTTGGGGCCCCATGGCATGTTTGCTGGGATGTCTCTCTATCATTCTTTCTCACTCTTTCTCTTTCCTCTCTCTTCTTCCTCAAGAGAACGGCCAATCCAGCGAGCGAGCGGGGAATCGATGCCCTGATACGAGATTCAGCCTAATGAGGATCAGAAACATCTTAATAAAGACCCATAATCCACCACTTAATCCCTCATTACAGAATCATCTACATTCACTGGTCCTGCTCCATACCGCCGCAGTGATGGCACATTCAGGCCCATTGTTCTGCCTCGCCTCATCTCTCACTGAGGGCTACATCTCCCTTTGTCTCCCCTCGGTGTCAGTTATATTTGATCCGCTCTCATTAGACTTTCAGACGAGATGTGCAGAAGGGCCTGAAAATAGTGCTTTTGTGTGCACTCCTATGCTATCTCTTGTCTGAAATGGAAAGTGAGACATATGCTTAATGAGGAGATGGACTGGGACCTGCCGTCCGACAGAGAGATAGGAAGTGTATTGTGTGGAGGAAGTGCTGTGACCGATACCGTTAAAGGACACACTTTCCAGGCGGCTTCTGTGTCAGTGATTATGACTTCTGTCAGAGTGAAAATTACTCTGAAGTGGGACAGATGGATTAAAGTTTAATGCTGAGCCCTGGAGAGGTTCTGAGTTTTTCTGTGTTTTAGTTTAGTGCAGCATTAACACTAAAGTTGGTTAAGTTTTACCCAAGTTAAGAAGTATGTATGAGTATAGTACATAGTATTCTCACTGTTAATAAATCCAATAATTGGTTGGATTATAAAACATAAGAAAAGAGAGAGAAATGCCCACCACAGTTACACAGAGCTCAAACTGAGCTTCAAAGTCGTTTTGTCTGGCCACAAGGCAAAACCTTGAACATTTTAATGGTGATTCAAAGGACTAGTTAAGTGTTGCTCATCCTGCAGATCCCACTGAGAATCAACTGCTCAGTCAGGTCTGAGCAACTGATTTCTGCTAACTGTTATCGTTCAATCCAGCTCTCACAAAGGCCCCATAAAAATTCTAAATATCTAGCAAACCAAACCATGACTGTTTTATTCTCAAATGTTGGCGAACTAAATATTTCTTTATTCTGGATGAGGATTTTAAAACTTTATTATTTGAAGTTTTGTATCATATTCCTGTATTTCATTTTTTATTTTTTGTTGCTTGGTTGTTGATCATCTGATTTATACATGTTGCTCTTGTACGCACAATGAATATTTCTTGTTCCCTAAAAAGGAATTCAATGAGACTACCTAAATACAGAATGCTAGATTTATCTAAAAGAAAAGCCAAACAAAAGACCTGTCACTTTGATTGTTAGCAGAATAAATCTGTGATCCATTCATTTCATAAGCTTCTACCTTGTGTTCCGCCATATCCATCAGTAAAGCAGCATGCTGAAATGAGACACAAGGGGGTGAATAGGTATCAAAATGCCAAGTGGAATTAGCTTCATCCGCAACAACAGCATACAGACAGACACACTCCAATTTAGACTAATGAAGGAGGTTAATATAGAATTATGTGTCAAGAGAGAAGGAGAAATCTCTTTTCCTTTAGGTGAAGCTGTGAGATGATCCTCGTGAGGGTTGGATAATTAGCCCCATGAAGGTGTAGAGAAGGCTGATTCTTAACCCACTGTACCCCTCCCTCTTCATTACTCTGTGTACTGAGGTGAGTAGGAGGTGGAGGGGGATAAAACAAAACAAATAAAACTCATTAAAGGTGCCCATGTGGCTACAAATCCCCCTCTGCAGTATGCTTACACACCACAGACATCATTAGCTCCGGTCAAAGGAACCATCATTATTCTGCCTGGATATGAACGCAGATCAAAGCCTGCTATAGTTCATTGTCTTTTAACCTGAGGCAGGATTCTCAAAATCAGAGCTCCCTTTTTGGCAGGTTTCCATTTTTCCTCCTTGATCTCAGCGTGTGGAGACCCAGAAAATCACTCTAAATAGCAAGAGCAAATCTTGAGATGAAAAAAACTCGAAATGATTTCTCCAATGATGCACCCATGGCATTCTCTTGTTGTGAAGAAATCAAATACAAAATAGATAAAGGTGCTAGATAAATTTAAAAGTTTGCAGTTCCATAAAAAAAGTTTGGTAAAACCTAAGGAAAGTTGTGACAACTTCAGCATCAAGGGGCCTAATTTTTTTCCCACGTTTTTTTTAGTCATACCAGTGGCTCTAGAAGTTGCAGTGTTGGTAAATGTCTTAACACCTACTGGATGGGTTGTCATTACATTCGGTTCAGACATTCTTGGTTCCCAGAGGATGAATCCTAATGACTTTGGTGATCTCCTGACTTTTCCTCTAGCTCTCCTTTAGTCTTGTTTGTCAGTTACATGTTGTAAGTTGACACTGTGTTTACATGTTATCACAAACTTATCCACATCATAAAATGCTCAAATACTGTGGACACTGGTCTCATTGAAACCACTGTGCTAGAAAAAAATGATCAGTTTAATGAGTGAAACAATGAGTCACACAGGCCAAATCCTCCAGTGATGTTTAGCTTCAACATGCTGGATGTAATCCACACCAATCTCCTGCCTCATTTCACACACATTTGCCTCTCTGATCCTCTGGGTCCCGTCCCCACGACTCCGCTGACCTGACATGACTGATAAGGGCAGTGTAATTTTTCTCCTCAGGTATGACGGCCTCAACATGCCCTGACGACTTGATCTGAACTGTGCAAATGACTGCATTCACATTCCACAGTTCCCTCCTGCTCACACACTGATGCTTTCTTTTTTGCCTGTTTACATTAGGTAGAAACAGAGGCAGGTGCAGGGGGGAGTGGTGGGGTGTTTTTCTCCTCAGGGCAGCTCGTGACGACTATAACTGCTATCAGACAGAGTGAGAGCATGTACCAACAAACACGCTGTACACTAATCGCACATGATAGCATTGCCAACCAACAGACAACAGGCACACGTTACACGCCTCAGGCAGTGGAGCACGGGGCTGAATGAATGACTGCAGCTGCCCATGATCACATCAAACACAGACACATGTGGATTAGTACAAGTGTAATTATATTTTTTTTAAAAAGGAGATGGAGAAGAGGTGGAGATTACAGTTTACACGGTGCCTCACTTGTAAGTGGAACTGGAGTTGAGATGAAAATGAACTATAAGAAGCAGACTTTTGTTATTCCATTATCAAACAGTTGACTAATTGATAAGTCAACTATTTATATCAGCTCTAGAATAAACACTCTAGCATTAAATGTACAATATCACCCTGAGTTGAAGTGTAAAGTTGCATAAAGAAAGAAAGACTCAAACTGGAATTTGGAACATATTTTGTATCTCTCTTGGTTTTGATATCATTCTGACTTCCTAACCCTGCTCAGGTCAAGCTAAAGTTTACAATACATTCTTACTCCTCAATATCCTCCTCTGTTTCCAGTCATCACTGATAATAGCTCAGCTCTGTAGGAGGAATGTCGGCTCTGGCGCTGTGTGTTTCCCCCTGTGTGTTTTTCCTCGCCAGCTTCTTCCCTGTGTTTGTTGCAGTTGGAAGCCTTGGGAAAGAAACAAACACTGGAATCCAGTCTGCTATAGTAACACCAGATACCCCGGAAGTGGTGAATGGAGAGTGGATGTGGGAGTAATGGGAGAGAGCCAGGACTATTGTGTCCCATTGTGTGTACTACGCCCCCATCCCTACACACACATACAAACCCTGCTCTGGTCAGTAGTAGTGGGGTCAGACATTGACCTCTGGCCTCTGACCTTATAATAGAGTTGCATGGTGAGTGTGGTTATCAGCATTAATATGGATAACACTACCAGCTTTGATGTAACATGAGAAACATTTCTGAGGAAAGTTGAGCTTCTGTCACTCAAAATGATGAATTCAGTTTTTTGAGGGTGGGATTTCTCAATGTTGAGGCTGTCCTCCTGGTCCATAGACCGTCTGTGCAAGCAGCTTTTTATCACCCATTGTTACATTTAATTGTTAGGCAACCTCTAGCTGCCATAGTAATTTAGTGGTTGTCTGCTGACTGCTGTGGGCCAGAAATCTCTCCCATCAATGGGCTGACATAGACTGCATTTGGCTTTTAGTGAATTATTTTGACAACTATTGAAGGGGTTGTCATGAAACCTTTTACAGATACAGTATCTACAGAGAGGATGTATCAACCTCATCTATACTTAAGTGCTAATTAGCAAATTTGACAAACACTTATCACTTCCTATCAGTAAGCATGGTCACATTTGCATGAGCATTCTACTGTTAGCATTTAGCTAACCAACAGTTTTCACATTGCTCATTGCCATTTCATTCATTGCGTAGATGAAAATACTGATTATAGCAGCTTTAAATGCTAAAGCATATATTTGCTGCCACAGCCAGATAGATATTTTTGCACTGTAATATCTGGATTGGTGAACTTAATCACCTTTTGTCCTGGACCTTTAAGCATGCACTCTGCTTTCTCCAAAAGGAGGAACTGAGTGGTTGAGGGAACTCTTTGTGACTTGGGAGTTGGCTTCATTGGATTAACCTCTGGCCTTTGTCACATTAGTCACTTAGCAAGTTGAGAAGGTAAACACGTTGAACACCAGTAGCTGCGTTCACTTGCTGATAAAGTGTCTCTGCTTTAAAATCATTTATCCACAGTGGAAATAGAAATTTTCTTTATTTTCCATTAACCCTGCATCTTTGCCACAATCCTGAGCTCAATCTATCTTGCTACTTGATAGTAATCAAGTTGCCTTTTAGTGATACATTTAAATATAGTATGCCTTTAACTGTGGTCAGGCTTTTAATTCTTTGTGAGAAAATCTACCTTACGTAATAAATCTACAGCTGAATCTATGTCTGAGGCTCCTGATGGCAGTTGTCTGCCTCAGGCAGTTGTGGTGCGAAGACACTGATGGGGCCCTGATGACCCGCAGTGACCTCTGACCTCTGTCCTGGGCCCAGGCCCTTTAATATAACCTCAGCAGATCAGTTCCATATGGTGATTTAGAGAGGAGAGCCTGGCAGAGGCCACTTCAGAGTAATTTAATTATAACTCCCCCTGCGTCTGGATCAGTGGAACATACCAAACCTTATGAAGATGATGATGATCAAAAGAGTTATTAACTGTACTGTGACTTATGGAGTAATTTGTTAATAATGTCTTTTCTTACTTTGAAGCTTGGTTAAGGATTGAAAGCCTCTCTCATTAAGTATTGAAACGCAATAATCAGGAGGGAAGTGACATTTAAACTGGAGAATGTCAGGATGATGTAAATTTTAGAATTTATAACTCACAGACAACAGATACAGCTAAACCAGCTGAAGATCAGAAGTTTGTAGTCAGAGTTTGTGCCCATTAAAAAGTTGTTATCCACTTTATCTCTCCTCTGAGTAATATACTGATACACTTATCAGTATCTGTGGAGCCTGTGGCATGGGCCATGTTGTTGACACAGCTGCAGTTTGGGTGTAAACTAACGTGTCCAGGATGCACCTCCATGATGCTTGCCAGCCCAGCAGCATTTGCGAAAATACAAAGACTGGAAAGATCATCTCCCACCCAATGTGAGAAACCAGTCTGGGAAATGATCTTTCTTACATTCTTTGACCTGGAAAAGGAAAATGTCAGAGACTTTATGATGGGTAATTTTGTTAGATCTTGAACACTGTTCATATGATCTGAAAAACAACTTTTTACAATATAGTTTTCAACAGTATAGTGTTGCAAATTACATTTACTCAGTTACCATACTTAAGTATAATTTTGAGGTATTTGTAATAGCATTTTATGCTGTTTTATACTTCTACTCCACATTTCAGATGGAAATATTGTACTTTTCAATTCACTACATTTAACTGACAGTTAATGTTACTTTTGAGATTAAGATTTTACAGATAAGATTAAACCAGTGGTTCCCAACCTTTCTGGCTTGAGTCCTTTTCTAAAAAAGTAATGTCCGCTTTGGGCCCCTTTTTCATGTGTACATAACGTACTTGAAAATAGCCACACCAGTAAAAGTCTGCTTACAAATTGAGGCATCAGCCTTAGTAATGTAATAATAATTATATATCAGTCACAGCTGCTGTTTTTCTGCATATATTAAGTGCATTTTGCTGATAATGCCTCTTTTCTTTAACTTAAGTAATAGCAGTTTAAATGCCCAACTTTTACTTGTACTGAAGTATTTTTATATAGTTGTATTGGTAATCTAACTTTATCTGAGTACTTCTTCCACCACTGCAACAGCAGATGCAACAACTGATGAATCCAAGAATTTGGAGGCTGCATGTTTGTCCGTGGTCAGTTCAATACCTGTCATGGCCAGAAGGAGGCAGTGATTCTATTACTGTCCCTTGAATCTCAGTTGAGGTCGATCTAAAATGGGATTCTCCAATTCTGCAGAGCACTCTCACCAGATCTGTTTCACAAAGCCAAGCTTCAGAAACAAAACCTGACAAGGAAGCCAAACTCCGACCCTTTGTCGACAACAGATCTGAGACGCTGCAGGATCTTTCTCTTTGCTCTGGTATCATAGTTTCAATGACAGGGAAGCCCTGCCCTGTAGGCAGATAGGGAGAGAGGAAGGCACCATGGTGCAGAAACTACCCTTTGTTTAGCCCTTTTACTTGTCCTCAAGCCGCGCTCAAAGATTCAGCTTTGTGTGAGTGTGGGTGTTAATATACCCAGGGACAATGGTATCAGATGGGCGCTCCACAAGGACAAGTGTTCAGAGATCTATATTTAACACTGTATATCCCTGTGTTGTGTTTCAGAGGAGTATAAAGTTTTCTGTATTGTTGCATGTAGGCTGTGGGGGGGCTTCACATCCTCTTGGTGAAGTTAAACAGGTGTTGCAGGGACAGTCTTCCCCAAGGACCAATAGGGAAGAGACCCCTCTGTATGGTGCACAGTTTACATGTCTGTGAGTAGGAAGCCTGAGAAAGGATGCTTCACAAAAATACAGTGTATGAATTAAGGTGTAGCAGAGCACTTGCAGGACTGAGGACCTGAGGAAGACTGTGATTAGCTCAAAGGTTCCTGAACAAGTGAATAAGTGGACCATTAGTGGAGATTATTTTGTCATGAATGTCTCTGTCTGTTTAATGGTAATAGCAGAACTCCCTAAAACAGAACTTCTCTGGACTCAAGTATTTGGCCTTTATTACTGTAAAATCAAAAAGTGAAAGTGGTAGTGGTCAGCTAAGAATCCATGCTTAGAGAACAAAGAATTGATTGTGCTTATTTATTCCATTGTTAGCCAGGGATGGAAAAAAAAAATCTAATAGTCCATATCCTAGAGGGAGGATGTCTCTCAGGACCTGAAAGTATCCGTTTTACAGTAACTCCTCTGGCATTTTTCACAGAGGATCTGAGGTCATTTCCTGTTTGTTATCCCTGATGCTATCATCCTGAATGGCCCAGTGGTTGTTTTCCAACCATCCAGGAAGTCCTTTCTTAATTTGTTATGCCTCCATCACCTCCTCTCCTTTTTTCTAATTCCCACTGAAGACCGTGCACAAAGCGAGCAGGCACTTATCAGTCGGGGACTTTAAGCATGTTTATTTACAGATCATTGGGGAGCTTGGGGGGGGAAGAAGCCTCAAAGAAAGCCGCTCGCTGGTCTTCAAACCCGGAGATTTGGTCCCTCGGTGCAGCGTCGGAGGCCGTGCTCCTGTTGCCATGTTTGATGGGTGTCGACAGCCACTCGCGGGGCTTCAAAGAGAAATGTGGCGGCTGCAGATGTGTGACTACTCACAGGGTCCTAATCTGCTCAGAGGAGTGGGGATCCAATCCGGATCTTTTTCATCCAGCCGCACAGAGACGGGGCTTTTTCCAAGAGGCCTGCTGTAATACAGTGCATTAGTGAGATAAAGGCCTCTCCTCACAGCTGTCTCATGCTGACAGACTCTTGGAAAAACTGGCTCTGGGTGGATCTGGGAGGATCCTTTCCTTCTCTACTGCTGTATCTCTTCAACAGGTTTCTTTCTTTGCAGCCTCACACTTCCTGTCAAGCCCTTGAGCTTGGCCTTCTTTTCACCCACAAATCTCTTTTATCATTGTTATGATAAGGACTCCTCATGGTTCTGGTTCATAACACTCTGCACTTCACTGCAAAGCTTCAGCTATTTTTCCAGTTTTTCTCAGACACATGAATTAACAAACACTGTGAAACAAGAATCCTTAAAACATCCTTAAAACATACCAAGCTCCTTAATCTAAACCACAGTGTTTGGTGTGGCAGCCATACTGTTACTCTGCGAAACATCACATAGGAATTGACTTAACATAAATATTTAAGTTTTTATTAATTTTGTTTTTTTATTTTCAGGCAACCTCAGAAGTTAAAGCATGTGTTCTTCTGACTTGAAGTTGTTTTACTTGAAATGATGAGATGGATGAATGAACTACTGAAGTTCACTGAACTCATTAAATTAAGTATCAAAAGAAACATCATCAGCATAAAAGCAGACTTCCCACCATGCATTGTTTGAGAGTTAAATCTCCTCAGACACTCCTCTGTTTTGTAGTTTGTAGAAAATATTCATGATGTAAATTTTATGTGTCTTTGATACATGTTAAATTAAGTCATGGTTATTCCTCTTGTAATGATGAAAACACTGCAAACCATGATGACGGCTAGAATCAAATTCAATCCCAACACCCTGAATTTATAATTCAACATTGGTTCCAATAGTAGGAGGAGTAGGAGGAGTAGCCAGAGCTAGAGGAGTAACTGAGAAAATGTATTAGGATGCAATTCTATCCTTAATATTTTGTTAGAATTACTGAACAATTTTTAATTCAACTTAACATTTAATTAACCTTTTAGAAATCTATATCTTATCTTACCCACAGATATAGGCTAATCAAGAGGTTCTCGAAGAGTAAACCCTTAAAAACACCATAATCTTAAATTAATAATTGACAAATCAGGTAGATTTTTAAGCAGCTCAATATTTTTGTATCAACATTGGGTGAAATATGTGGATTCAAATTCCTCAGAGACAAGGAAACAAGATCTCCTCTGATTGGGCCACACTAACAAGGGTAATAGTTTTTCCTGGCCAATAAGAGTCAGTGTTAGGGCTGTTGTGTTTGTATTTATAGAGTAGAGTGATGGATTAGCTCCTTCCCTCCTCAGCAGACAAGCAGCAGACAAACCAGGACACGGAGAGGAGGACGTCCAGCCGACCAGACCAGGGAGGAAGGCAAGCAGAGATGAAGGGAGAGAGGGAGGGAGGCTGGGCCCCAGACGTCACATCTGCTACTACTACTCCCCAGGGGCCTCCAGGGCATGGGAACCTCGCTTGTCTCCACCCAGCCCCCTCCCTCAGCTCCGACCAGTCCCTCTACTGGCCTGAGACCTGCAGATCTCCCACTCATTTCCCTCACTGTGTCACACTTGTGGTTTTGTTTTTTACTTTCTATTCTCAACATCTCTTAATTAATCGTTGTCTCTTTCTGGCTTTTTCCTCCTCCTCTCGCAGTCCTATGAACCTCTCACCATCCCCTTTTCCCCCTTGACTACTTGAAAAACCTCAGCTGTAATAGTTGATATGGAAAATGTGTTGCCAAATATATTCACACAGCCGGCAAACACAGAGAAACATTGGCGTTCATTTTGAGCTCTGTTTCTGGCCACTTGACAAATATAAGTGTAACATTCACTGTCCTTTTTGGTCTCTTTATATGCTTCACTACTGTCACCCCTAGGTCATTAATATTGAGTGTGTCTGTAACCTAAACTATGACTTATGGATTTAAAACACGTGTTGCAACAGGTGAACAGCCAACAGTTAAACCTGCTTCTGTATAATCACCCAAAAATTCTTGCTAAGCTTTACTATAAAAATAAGTTTTCTGGGTTATTTTCTGTGCTTTGTCATATTATGTTTATATCTCCAACAAACTAGATTTTTTCAAAGATGGACAGAGACCCACATTTTCAAGCTCAAATGTCTTCTTTCAAAATTTAGCCGCAGTGTTGCATTTAATTCGCAGTTTTGACAGTGCAGGTTACCACGTCACATTATCTCCTCCTGCTTTGCGTGTCTAGAGTAATACAGCAGTTAAACCCCTGCCAGCTGTTAACAATGGCATGCTGTGTGTGAGGTGTGAGTGCACATGCATGTGCAGCAGCTGTCGGCAGCATGTACGTCTTCTCAGCCAGTGGCCAAAACACAGCGGCCGGCTGTTCCCAAAGCTCATAGCAGCACGGCCTCCTTCACACGTTTACAGCTAACTGCTGCCATTCTGTTAGATCATGTCAATATTATTACAACAGTACAGATGGTTTTCAGGCTGACTGTGGATAGGGTGCATTTTTGTTAGCTTGTTAGTAATTACATGGATAAAAAACTGACTTATATTTTAATACGTTAAAATATGTTAACGGTAAGTAATTTAAGCACAACAAACTGTGAATTATACCGCTTTAGGTCTGTATTTGATTATCTATTTGGTTTTCAGCCGTATTTTGTTGTCACTGACTAAAGTAACAACAAGTCAGATTCTGGTTTTGTCTTAATATGTAATTATTGCATTTTGGTTTACAGATACAGGCTGTACTTTTGCATTAGCAATGCTTTATGCTAATGCCAGCATGCAAATACTCATTAGGTCATTAGAAATAAGTCATTAGATTTCATTTTCTGAAGACTGTTAATGTCTGCTCCAAATTTTGTGACAATTCATCCAGTAGTTGTTGAGATATTTCAGACTGGACCAAAGTGGTGGACCAATCATTGTTGTCACTGTCAAACAGATGACACATACTTGTCTCTACTTAGGTTTCACAAAGCTTGTCTGTGTCGCAGTCAAGGGAATAAACACATGCCAGAGCGTGGCTTGTCACAGTCAGTTAGCACATGTCTGACTGTGGTACAGTCTCTTGTGACTTGTCTTGTTTGTTGTCAAACTTAAATCAGTTGCAAATAAAACTTACTGTGTTTGTTTTGACCTGCGTATAGTCTCAGATTCATATTGTTTACGGCATCAAGACAATTCACGCAGGGGATCACAGGAAAGACTTTCCTACAGGGGACCTGAGTCTGTCTGTTAGGACAGACATGTGGTGTCTGCTCCCTTTTATGTCTGTCATAGCAGCCATTCATGGCATTCAGTCTGAGACAGACAGATGATATGTTGAAAGAGATATTAAGCCGAGTCTTAGCACTCCAGACAGATCTGACACATCTGACCTGACATCAGTTATCAAGGGTTGGAGTTTGATAAACCAGAGTACTGTATGTAGATCTAGAGGCACCAATGAGGACAGTGAGGTTCAATACTGTCTATTATTTGTGCGGTACTCAGTTGTTTTCCCAGTTACATTATTATGACAAATGTAATTCATTATGAGTAGATATTGTCCTGCAAGATCAAATGCTTTTGTATCACTTATGTGTGTTTCTATGTCTGTTGACTGCTCCATTCCAATAAAATTTGCAGTAATTAAAACATTTTAGAGGTTTTCTTTTAGGGGTAAAATCCTATGGCTCTGTGTAAATCCCTTAATATTACATAATCCATCTCATTCCCAGACTTCTACAGTAAATCACAAAGCAAAACAACTGTTTACTCCCCAGCTCAGTTCATAACTTTACATAAAAGCAGACAGCTTCAGCCTCAGTGTTATTTCTACGTCGTTCACTGTTTTGCAGTGAAATCAACTTTGGCTTCCTCCTGACAGGCGGGAACTGAATGGAGGGAACAAACTATATACTTTCCGGAGATTCTTACTCTCGTACACAATCAAGCCCGAATTACACCTTATCACCACAGGAACAATGTCCTCATTCAGGTCCCTGACATACGGTCCAAGGAACCGGTCCAGCAACAATAAGCCGGGACACACACACACACACTCAGAACTGTAATTATGTGCTTGTGAGGACATTGAATTGACTTATATTCATTCCTTGGAGGTTTGACCTGATATACAACCCCAACTCTCACTTTGACTTTAATCCTAAAAATAAGTCTTAATCATAAGATGAAAGGTAAAACTTGTGGGGACCTTACTGTTTGTCCCTATATGGCAGTTGGGGGAGTTTTGGATGACATTACGTTTCTCTCAAAACTTATTTGTTGTTGCAAACTAGTAGTATATACATGTTATATGAGACAAGAGCTGACATGTAAGCTGCAGGTGCTGGTAAATGTTCACTATTTTTTGTGATTCTGTTGGTATTAACAAGGAGACTTTTCCAATTTTACATTTTATTTTTCTTTACAATATACACATACATATGCGCATGCATAAAACATAATAAGCAATCATAAATAGAAAAGAGGAGTTAGCAGTCACATACCTTTTACGTTGAAGTCCACGTGTTTACAGTCAGCATTTCATTTCAATACACTTTAATCACAAAAAAGCCATTACTGCTGTGAGTGAAGTTAACAATAAGAACATCACACAAAAAGAGAGATAGAAAGTTTTATTTTTAAGGTGGGATAATTAGATTGAGAATGCTTTACAAAAGCTGACATGATTCATTGCAGAAAGGTTAATGTGAAACAAATCTTCATGACATAACATGGAGAGCGCCTGTGTTGTTCTCACTGAAGTTGAAAAATCTCCAAACCTCCTTAAAAACCTCAGTTTCTCTCCATCTGTCACTGCATGTCCTCTGGGAATTTGTGGCCTTTATTAACTCACCACATAAACGGCAATAAACCTCTCATTTGTCACAAAATGTATCCAACACCTTGTTAAAGTCTGGTACTTTCCTGGGCTTTAAAGGGAGACACGATAGCTGAGCAACATTTCCCATGCTGCCCTGTCAAACATGCTGAGACAACCAGTGACGACCCCTGGGAGAGAAAATGGACTGCCCTGTTAAAGATGCAGCCTATTTAATTGGCATGATGCTGCAGATGGGCCTCGTGCTGATATCAGTGATGAACGATGCAGGAGGCATCGTGCCCACGTGCTCTCTCCTGCTCTCTGCCCACACACAGGAAGAAGGGTGATGCTAATTGATAAAAGGGATAAAAAAAACTCAACAGGGGGCATCAAAAGCTGTAAAATCAAGTGAGGCAGTGAAAGAGAGACACAGAAAGACAGAGAAAAAGAGAAATGCAGGGAAGAATAAGGGTAAAGAATAGAAACACTGTTAACAAGGATGAACAAATGATAGAGAGGGAAGGTAAAGCTGGGAGAGAAAGCAAACCACAGCGATGCACATACTGTTTCTGCCTCCTCAGTAATCCCTGTGTTGAGCAGAGGCAGCTGGGAGATTGGCAGCTCTTCAGTCCCTAATGAGCGACCATCTCCCTGACCCTGCCTCGTCCCTCTCCTCCTCCCTCCATCCTCGGTTCAATAAAGCCCTTCAGTTCTGAACCTCCAGCCTCTCTTCGCCTCGCTCCAGCCAGCTCCCCGCAATTAGGAGAAGGGGCCGAAAATAATTGCGATGAAAGGACGAGAGCCTGTGTGGCCCGCGTCGTCGTCGGCTTGACTGTGTCAGAGCCAGACGCCTCGTTGTTCTCAACATTGTCCATCTGCACACAGTCAGAGCCTTTGTTCCCAGAGGAGACTAGATAGAGAGAGGCGATGACCAGTGCACCAGGACCAAGAGGAGGCCCGCCCTGCACAAGTCTGCACAGTTACTTAGGCTTGTGTTTGATACTGGTATTGGTACTGGGGGTTACAGAGGAGTGCAGCCAGCAGAATCCTACCTGTACAGTATAATGACACACTGAGAGATGCATCTTCATCAGATGATGATGAAAAACATGAGTTTATAGATTGATTTGATATCATTGTGAGTTGATGCAGTTGAAAGCAGGAAGTGCTTGTAGACTCAAGAGCTTCTAGACAAGGCTGAAATCTTCACATCAAGGACCCGGGCCTGAATCCGAGTGCACTTGACCCCAAAGTGTGTACTGTGCTGTGCCTGAGCACAGATCAACGAACCACTTGAAAAGAGTGAGTCTTGAGTACAGTTCATGTGTATACTCAGGTATGGTTTTGGATCAGATGTGAAAACAACTGACCATTGTGACAGAGGCTGCACGTAAAGAATGACTCTCTTTGTTTATGAATTTGTTTGCCTGCAGTTACAGGGCTGACTTACTGTAAATCAGATGTACGCAAGACTGTTTTTTTTTCCTGTTGCTATACAAACACACAATAACCAAAACATTTACACAGCTGAATAGTTTGATGAAATTCTGTTATGCAAAACCTCTCACTGATCGCTCCGTTTGCAGTTTAGACAATAAACATCAGTGAGATTTTCAACTGTCTCTTTCTTTTTTTTCCCCCTAGAATTTGTTTGTTAGATTTTCCACAGCATGCAAATGTCAAAAAGGTTCAAGTTACAACATTGTGTCAAATATAACATGGAGAGAAACAGAACACATATATAAATGTGCAGCACAAATGCTGTAGAAAAAAGAAGAATTAACAAAAGTAAAAGTAAAAAAAAAGTAAACACAAAACATACACTTTTTAATACAAAATACATGATTTAAATACAAAATTCACATGATAGGGAAAAATAAATAACAAACATCCCAAACCTACTAAAGGTGCATTTAAGTGGGTAGAAATTTGATTAAAGCTGTTATTCTGGAATAGCAGGAAACACAAACCCCTCAGCATGTGCAAACAAGGTCCCCATGTTTTATTAAATTTGACAAGTGAACCATTCATACACCAGTCTTTTCCCCCATTTAACAAAGTAAAAAATGCCCTTGATTCATGAGAAATGAGAGGGGGATGCAGGTGATTTCCACCTATGTAAATCAACTGTCTTTTTTTCTTACCACCATCAAACACAACCAGTAATGAACCATGTCGAAACCTTAATCGGCTGATATTTTTCAGTCCCTTAGAGATGCATTACAGCAAAATATCTGCTTTTTCTGTCATGCATTATAGAAAACTGACCATGTATTTTTGGTAGTGTAACCCAAACCTCTTTCAGGTTGCAGGAAAACCACTGTGTGAACACAAACGTCAATATTATTTCCTCACTTAGGAGTTTTTCCCAGGCTCCAAAGGAATTTTGTTGCTGCTTACAAAAAAAGAGAGAGAGAGAAAATCTCACCAATGATTGTGCATGGTGAAAGAAAGAGATACAAGGTTGGTTGGTAAACAATAGCCAGTAACCCTGAGGCTTTTTCCTTTGTGCTGCAGGAATGGAGAGGGGGAAACAAACCATCGACTGAGATGAAACAGGATGACAGGTGTCAGATGAACAGAATGGGAGTCTGATGCTTTCAGAGATACTGGATGGCAGCAGGGCACCTGGGCCAGGAGAATATATTATATATATATATATATATATATATATATATATATATATATATATATATATATGCAGTGTCAGCATTTACAAAACAATCACAAACAGAAAGGCAATGTCATGTGCAGCAGTGTGGGAAACTGATGAAAAGCTTGATAAGAGTTTGTGAGGCTGCTGTAGGTGTGAATCTCACGATCGCCTTTTTCCGGGACTTGGAGGTTGAGAGTTTTGATGTTAGAACACAACACTTACCTTTTTTTTACCAAGACACTCTGAATTGCTTTTTCAATATCTGACGAATACGTTCTCAAAAACATGCAGTTGCTAGCTTGTGGAGCATTTTTGGACTGTATCTCTTAAGCCGATCTCTCTCTACACTGTTGTATTGTGTTGTACTGATCACAGCTCAGTGCTGGGAATAACAGGCCATTTCCTGTCGTGCAGCTCATTTGAGACATATGATTTCCTACAGATGTTGGACAGCGATGTGAGCTAAATCAACCAGGGACCTGAGGCAATATGTGTCCGTGCATGCCAACACAATCAGAGCCACTTAATGAAGACCAGCGAGTCCATAAGATGTGATAGAGGGAGATTATTCTCATCAGAAAAAACACCACAGACTGAGGGTCCCATTGAAAAACTGTCATTTACACAATCACAAATTACACAAATAGAATTCATTAAACAATGCACCAACAGACTTATCCAAAGGGACATCTTTTAACTATGCATCTCATGGTTCTTTCTGGATTTCACAAAGTTCAAAATTCTCATACAGTGGGTCTCCCTGGCACCTGTATTTTCTTATATATTTATTCTATTTATTTATATACAAATAAGTATCCCAACGTATCAGCCTGGTCTCATGAAAATGCATATTAATAACACACTAAGTCAATTCATGTGTTATCAGTGCGCAATTTTTCAAATTCATTTATTATTATTTTTTATATGGAGTTTATTCAACCAGGAGATTTTTTAAGAGAATGGCAAAAAAAAAAAAAAAAAAAAAAAAACACTGAAAATTGCAGCACAGTGATGTTATATTGACACTCAGTTGAGTGATGCAGGTACTTTGGGGCCCGTTTAAATAATAATGAGATGCCTACATGTTTGTTCTCGGCGTGAACAAGATCAACGAGTCCTGAGAACTCAGTCTGTAGGTTTGTGTTGTTGCCATTTTTTTGGCTTGAGAATGAGGATTATTCACCCATGTAACTGAAATGTGATGCCAGGTGGTTACTCTCTGTTCCAAAACAAAATACTGATGTAAGATGAGCTGAGAACATCACAAAGTCTCAGCACATGTTAAAGTAATAACTGAGTCACATTTTTCAAAAACGCTGCTTTAGCATTTTGTGTTATGGCACCTTTGAGTACACTCTGACCTTTCTGAGGTCACAGTCTCTCTACAGGAGGTAAACAAGAGAGCAAACATCTCAGGGAATAATTACTGATGTGTCTGGACTCAAATTGCTGGGTGACAAAGGAAAATCTTCAAAAAGCAAGAAGCAGAGGATGAAAAAGTTCAATCCTAACACCTGTCAGTCAACAAATGTGTCTTTGACTAGGTGTTGGGAAAATACTTATTCCTTTTCAATGATGCATTGTTTAGTTTTTCTGTCATCTTTGCTTGGTTGGAAGTGATAAGTAATTCAAAGCAGTGAAAAGGTGTAATAAACCTTTTATTTCTCCAGAACTTTCTCACAGCTGCTGTTTAGGGATTAATGCCACTCAATTATGTAGTCCTGCTGGAAAACAAATTTCCCACCGTTGTAAGATTGTCTGGTCATGAGAGCCAGCCAGGGACAAAAAGGTCTATATATGCAGACTACTGTATTTGTCTCTGTTTAGACAGAGGGGATATTCAAGTACCCTGTGAACTGAACGGGAGCCGGAGCCTCAAATAGCTGTTTTCTTTTAAGAGCAGGATTAAGTACATGAGCAAACAGCCACCAGGTCTATAATTCATGTAAGGTCTTCTAATTTTTTGCAGGTGAAAGGGGAATTCTGAGCAAAAGTCAGATACATCCCTAGACCTAAACGTGAGACCTGGAGCAGACCTTTTTTTTTAACAAGGAGCTAAGGAGCTTGATAGCGGAAAACAAAACACCTACTTCCTGTGAACTGTGTACGTGCTGCTGGGAAAAGCGGCACAGTAGGTGACTCTGTCGGCTCCATACCACTGAGGAGGAAGTATGCACTCTGTGCTTGTGCGTGTTGTTGCTGCTTATTGTCCATTTTGTCACAAGAACCATTGTTGTGATTTTATGTTGTGTCCAGGTTTCCATAAGTAGGCTGCACTCAGGACACTGAGCTATATATGTTATATTGTCCCAAATTAATGTCATGTGGTTGTGTATTTATGAAATGATTACATTTTTATTTTATGTATTGCAGATGGATATTGCTGCCTCCAGAAATGCAAACTACAACTTATAGGTACAGTAATAAAACACAGATGTAGATAATCAAAATAATGATGAATGAATTCTATTCAGCTGCTTCAGGTTCGGGGTCCTCTTAGTGTTTACGCTGGCCCACTGTCATGACTTACTGGGACACTTGAATAGGACAAAGCCATTGTTAATGTTTTTAGTAGCAGCTGTGCTTCTCCTACAATAATATACTATATATATATATATATATATATATATATATATACACACACACATATATATATATATATATATATATAAGTTCAGCAATTCTGAACTATAAATCAGTTAAAAACCAGCAAAATCTCCGATATTCATTGCGAAAACTCTGAAAATATCAAGAATTCTAAACGGAGTTTGGCATACTTCTTATAGAATCAACACTTCTGGCTCCAGAAGCCGGGGATCATGAGGAATGTAAAACAACGTATGGTCATTTTTCAGTTCAGTGAGTTTGAGCTCCTGACAAATGGCTGACATCTTAATTTCAAGATCATTATATGTGAGATGTAAGATCTTAATTTGGAGTGAAAGTATAAAGTAGCATTAAATGGAAATATTTATAAGTACCTCAAAATTGTCCTTAAGTACAGTATTGGAGTAAATACGATTCTAGCTATATAGTGAACGAAAGTCATGTTTGTTCACTTTCAAATGAATGAATCACGATAGGGTCGACAGAAATGTATTAAAATAAAGGATAAGCCTTCCAGTTTATCTGGGCCGTCACATGTGCATTTAGATTAAATGAGATTACATCTAATCACACCCTCATAACACCATAATAATGTGTTTTTGCTGAAAATCAACAAAAGGGCCCCCCACCTATCTAAAAAGTAAATCTCATTGTTGTAAATAAATGAGAGGTGTTTGAATTCTTCTCTCTGTCACTTCCTCTGCAGTCGAGCGTTGAGCTGAGCCCTTCAGGTGCTTCATTGTCCCACAGAACTCCTGGTTTCCTTGCTCTTTGTGTGGCACCGGGTCACGAGCTCCCACACTGTTCTCATGCAGACATTACACAGCAACACACAGAGGAGCACTAATCCTCACCCTTCCTTCCCTCACCCAAACTACAATTATGAGATTACAGCTCACAAACAAGCTGCACTCACACACACACACACACACACACACACACACACACATTACTGGGGCTTGCAGTTATATTGTGAGGAATTGAGGAGACATGAAATCTAAGAATAATAAACCAGAGAGCATCAAAGTCTCGGGTAAACAGTCATTTTCCACCAAATATTTTGCTTATAAAGATATACAGTGGGAAAAAAGAGTGAAAGGACGATAGTGAGGATATTTGTGTGTAGAGACAGAAAAAGAAACAGGAGGGGAAATGGTTACATGAGAGACAAAGTCCCTAATGAGAGAAAGTCAGAAAGTCCCTCTCGGTCCAAGCCATGACCTTGCACCGGTTAAGTCCATATCAGTAACCCCGTGCAATCACAGACTTGACATGGAGCTATTTCATTCCCATGACTGGGCTGCAGATATTTACCCACAATCCCACAGGGTCATGGAGCCAGTCTGTCCCAGCTGCACAGTGATACTTCGGCCTCTCACATCATGTCTCCCTCATCGGTGCTTCATCAGAGGACAACAGATATCACATTAGATATCTTTCACTGAGCGGACGACAGGTGTGGACAGATGCCATTAAGTAGGAAAGAAAATGTTTTATATGTTTTATAGTCACACTGATATTTGAACTATCACACTTTTAATTTTAAGTTATACTGCAGCCATTGTGGATATTACTCATTCATGGACACGCCATGTTCATGTCATCCTTTTACCCTTTAATGTTCTCACCCTAGAAAAAAGCAATGGAATTTTTTTTCCTTACATTTTTTATTTACTTGGGTCAATAATAACAACTTCTTTTTTTAGCATAACGCAACTAAACTGAGTGGTAGAGATGGCTGAATCAGGTTAAGTTCAACACATTTTTCAATGGGATATAGCTACTCAAAATGTGCTCTATGCGGTAACAGTTGCACAGAACTGGAATTATGTTTCTTCAGAGAAATGAACATTAACATCTTTAAGGTTCTGTTCTCTCTCTTCTGTATTTTTTCTCATTGAGTTTGGGTATTTATTTCAGCCTTGTACTGCCACAGTTTGTCCTCTAGCAGAGAATAGGGCGAAAATTCTCGTCAAGGCATTAAAATCATTGCCCATCTTGTCATGTTTTGTCTGTGTACATTACAATGATAAATCTAAATACTCTTACATTTGTTTCACACATAGTGGTCTGTTTGCTATATTAGTGAGGTGAAACTGATTTCCATTTCCTGATTTCTTCCTAGTGAACAGGCACATTACAATCCCAGTCCGCACCAGTCCTGGCGTTAGCTAAAGCTAGCTATCTATAACAGGCCCCAAACACACAGCCGAGGCCATAATGAACTGTCTTCTGTTACAAGAAGAACAAGGAGTTATGCAGCAGATGGTCTGGCCTCCATAGAGCTCTGATTTCAACATCATTGAGACAGTCAGCATCATTTATCATGAAGAGACAGAAGACACTGAGACAGACTAAATCCACAGGAGCCTGAGGCAAGTTCTCCAAGATGCTTAAACAACCTTCCTGCCAAGTACCTGGAAAAACTGTGGAGAATCTGTGCTGAGGAGTCACAGTAAATATTGATTTGATTTAGGTTTTTCCTGTTTACTAAAAAAAAAATTAATAACATTACTCTTTAAAGCATCCTCACTTTGTGCATAAGACTTTGCACAGTGCTGTCGATGGATTTTAAAGGAAGGCTGTGACATTCAGAGCAGATTTTTCCTCAAGTTACAGTAAAGAACCACACCCTCACTTTCGAGCAGACAGGTTTCACTGGGAACTCATGTCGTACTTTTACCTCTCTTCGCTCCATTTCCTGTCTGTCTCATGTCTCAGAAATGTGTGCTACATAAAACGAAAGGTAGGAATGCCAAAACTGAAGCAAAATGGGCTGTGACTGGGAAAAGATGACGCACCTAACTATAATGTTAGGTGGTGGCCTTCACTCTGCAGGAAGTGATTCAACATCGGAGAATATGGTGCCCTTCAGTGACATCATCGTGTAAAATCTGGCATCACTGAATGTGTTTTTGTGCGACAGATTTAGCAGATTTCTAGGCTCTTTGTTTTGGCAAATGATCAAAGCTACAACAACAGCAATCTATATTATCTTGCAGAAGACTTGTGCATGGGTTATTCCATATTTGACAGCATGTCACTGCTCTTGCATTTTTGTAAAGCAACAACACAGGTCTTTAATGGCATGTGAATTAAGTCTATTTATGTTAAAGTGAATTAAAGTTGCAAAATTGCCCCTGGGAATCAAACGAGCTTGGACCTCTGACACATGGCAGTGCCGCTGTGTGTGTGGGAGTGAAATACTCCTACCTGGCAGCTGAAATGAGCTGAATAAAAAGAGAAAATAGAGAATGAAACACTAAAACAGAGGCAATGGAGAGTGAATGACATCAAGATGGTAGAGGCAGAAACAAAGGGAAAATAGATTACGAGTGAGAAGGAGAAGCCTTGTTCGAAAGATGGAGCGAGCGATGGATGGAGGAGAAGTGGAATTGCCGAATCCCTTGGGACATCCTAATAAGGAAAAGGCTGCAAATTTCCCAAACTCACTCAAATGCAGCGTTTTTTCCTGGCTGAGCCTGCCACTCAGGCAAACAGTGTAACACTGGGAAGCTAACATTTAAAGTAAAACATAATTCCCTTGAGAAGACTTTGCATCCTCAAAACATAACATAACATATTACTTTTTCCATTAAACTACTTTTTTTTTTTTTTTTTTTGCATAGTGCCTCAGACTTCACACGACACAAGGACTGGAAGATTTTTCACAGTAGACGGAGCACATAAAGGTAACGTGTGGTGGTATGCAGAGGGGGGTGAGAGCTCTCTCTGTGGTGATTATCAAATATTTAAAGAACAAAGGAATTGTGTTCACTGCCTGGGAACAGTGGCTTGGAGGTGTGTCACACTACGTCTTAAGCCACAACAAGCTAAATGCATTCCTTTGAAAGGGAAATCTGCTCTGTGGTGGCTGTTCACAAGTGAAACGCATTGTGTATCACTGTGTTTCTGGAGCGAGTGAGCTGCCTTTTATCATACCGAGTTTTAGTCATTTACACTGCAGATGCAATAGTTATCTCAACTTAAAGTCTGTCAGTCCAATCCACACTCTGTGCATAACTGTGCACTGCCTTTGCACCAAATGCGCAAATGCAACATTGCACAAAAAGATTCAAACTAAATTGAACTTTCACCTTAAATATAACTCCAACACAAGCCAAGAGGGTTTCCATCTTCCTGTTTCTTTTTCATTTTCATTTAGCAAACAAAAAGCTTACACGCAGTAGATAGGGTTAGGGTTTGCATATTGAAAGTCTGATGTTGTTGACCCATGACGTGCTCATCTGCTCCCAACAGATCCAAAGAGTCATGATGAATACAACCACCAGAGGACTTTGAAGTAAACTTGTCATTTTTGGGGGATTTGCTGTCATTTTTCTTGGCAGGAAAGTCTCATACAATGTCACTGACCAGAGGTGGAAGTCAGCAGTGGAAGTCATGACATTACATAACTGTACCCCTATATCCTATCTGTACATCAGATGTCAGGTGTAGGATTACATGATGCAATTCATGTTTCCCTGCACATTTCATGTGAATCAGTTGTTGGAATCTAATTTTCTAACTTCGATCACTTTGAGAACTATGTTTTTAGAATTGTAATTTGATTGATTGATGTTTGGTTTGATGTTTGAAAAGACAGCACAATTTCTAATTATAATAAAACAATCCCAGCTCAAGGTTCTCTTCTCCCCAGCTTTTTCTGGAGTTATCAACCATTCACACACAGTCTTCATACCAATAACTTAACTTCCTCTCAAGGAAACAATTTGCACTGATGAACAATTACCAAAAACACCACTGTAAATGCGACAGGGTTAGCTAAACTTTTTCAGTGCTATTTTCAATGAGGCTTTAGAACAAAGTGTTTGGGTGAAGAAACACGTTGAACAAAACAAGTCAAAGTAAAGGGGGCAGAGTGGATGCTGGAGCACTGGTACAACTTTGTCTTTGGGAGTTTAATTCAACCCCCCTGTAAACAAAAGGAGGAAGTGGCCCTGTGTGACTGGCTTGCAGGGACTTCCTGTTTGTGATTATTTGTCCAAAAACAGAACCAGGGTCTCTGGACCTCCCACGACTCTGTGTCACTCAGGGCTGGAGAACCACTGACCTGCTGCGTCTGGCTGTCCGTACATTGTGCTTACGTAGCCGGGGCGCCACAATACTGGGAAGCAGCTGCAGCAGAGATAAAAGTGACAAATGTACCTTGTTAATGGCGTGCAACACACCAGCTATCATTAGTGAAATTAGCTTAATGGGTTGTAGCATAGGAAGCAGTCCTAATGGCATTTTAACTGTCTCAGTCGGTAGTTTTGACAGGCTAAACTTATTCCCATTAGGTTGGAAAATGTTTAGCAAAGTGTGATCGTATATCTTTTCAACAGTGGCAAAAAATTGAGATTGTTCCATTTCTACATGTGAGATAACTGCATCTCATGGTCTTCATTGGTGGAGTTTGCCCAGGTGTCACAGAGATGGTTCAGTTGTCATTAAGTGACCTAATGTTCGTTCCTGTCAAAAGGGATGGCTGGTAGAGATGGAAAAGATTAAGAAACTGAGGAAAAACACACAAGGGAAAAGAGAAAGATTACTATCTTCATGACTTGAGAATAGCTCTGTCACTGGTCCACTTGAGACAGTTGTGTGATTACAGAGTGAGTCACACCAAGGGTTAGAAATACTGTTCACTGACCATATTACACCATGTCCAGTAAATTTGTGTTGGGCACTTTAAATCATTAAATGCCATGCATGTGAGACTGAGTTATGCTAGAAAAGAAGTCTTTTGTACGACATGTGGTCTAACTACACCAAAAATCAGTGTATCGATCTGTCCACAAAACTACAAATTGACAGTCACGATACAAAACTACACCTACTTAGATACCATCAATCAGGTTTAATACCAGTTTCAAATGTGTTAGTTAGGGTAAGATTTACAAATGTGTCTTCAGGGAGACATTCATAGTGTTGCACTCAGTTGTTGACATGAAAAGTGCAAATTTGTGCACAGAAAGCTAAAGAGACATATTAATGCTCCACTTTGGAGCTGAGTTTTTCCAACAATACATTTGCCATACAGATTCTCAGCAGCCACCTCCTTCCCTTAACCTTGCTACTGCAGGAAAGCAGGAGCCAAAGACCCTCGCCTGCAGTTCCTCACTTTGGGCGACATAATCTGTGATTCAACAATAAAGTTGGTAAACCCTCCTCCCTGATAAGAACAATACAGCAACACCAGGATACATTAATCCGTGTTTGAAACACTAAGGAAATAATACGGCTGCAATACAATGGGCTATTTTCCGTCCCTCAGGTATGCTTTGTATCGTAGTGAAAATCGTTCTTGTAAGAACTGTCTCGCTGATCGATGCCATGTAGATTCAGACAATAAATCAAGTGTAATCCAAAGGTATGGCCCTGAACAAGACAGTTTGGTTTACTGGGAAAAGGAATCAGACAAAAGAGAAGATGATGTGGGTTGCAACATTGGTGGAGCATGTTCACATGTTGGGTATCTCACTCACTGTCTGTTGGCTCAAGTTGCCACCCCTGCCGTCCTCCCCTCTTGTCACACACTCAGTCACATTTTAGGACACAACTGCTGTGGGTTCAGATTTTGATTCTGTTCATGAGCTGTTAGCTTCCGGGAGAATGCTAGTTCCCGTTCCCTTAACTGCTTGGACTCTGAGCCCATCAGCGTCCTGTAATTACCACTTGTGGCTGCAGCTGCCACTGTTGCCACTGCTAAGAAGAAGTTACATAATGCGGTGTTGCTTTAATAGGAAATTACTCAGAAATTACAGAATGAATTAAAGCGTAACCTTTGTGTGTAAAGAAGAAATGTGGATATGTGCAGGAGAGGAATGATGATAAGAGGGCAGAAGCAGAAGAGAGACATAATATCAGTAAAACTATGAAAAAGACATTATATATTTGTTTACAATCTGCATCCCACACAGTTCCTTGTCTTTGACAGACCTTTAACTCAACTGGACCTAAGCAATATTGTCCAACTAATGAGGGTCCCTCAGGGGATGTGAGGGTAGGAGGGTCAATTCTTTCCCCATCCATAAAGCTTGCTACAGGCATGTGAATGTGTAAGTAGTAAACAAGACTGTATAATTAGAAATGGCTTGGTTGTAGTAGTTTTCTGGAAATGAACAAGACCACAGGCCTCTGCAGAAGAACAAATGACTTGCCCTTAGTGAACACTAGTGGAAAAATTTGAGTGTGGGAGAATATGAATTTTAGACATCTGGAAGTCATCTTTTGAGGTTGTCACCACTTGATAGAGCCAATTTTATGCATAAATCTGTTAGGGTTAGTAATAAAATGACTGTAGGATCATATTCAGATTAAGACAACAAAATAACAAATCATCTAGGCCCACCCGCAATCACAGAAGGGTGTAATGACGAAGAGGGAAACCATCATTACAACAGTTGCAATGAAGCAGTCAGCACTCAGAGACCAAACAGAGGAAGCTGCTGTGTTGATGGCCCAGGGGATTAGCAGCTCATTTTTCAGGGGTCATTTACTGTAAGTGTCACACCTTCACTTTCAAGATGAAATGTCCAGATAATGAACAGATCTTACTGTGTGTGATTACATGCATATATATGAAGAGGAGAGAGATTTTTTTTTTTTTAAAAAAGAAAAGAGTCTGATAGTTGTTCATGTTTCTGATACATGATGTGTTTGAGTCAGTTGTAACCACAATAATAATATCACTTGATAATCCTAAGGAAACTGGTTGTCAGAAATGGACACTAGTTTCTAAAATATACTTATCCAGACAGGTTCTGTAAGCCTTTGCATTGTCATACAAATACTGGAAACACCTATCAATTTGTTCTTAGAAAGAAAACAACACATCTTCTCTGTAGTGTCCTTGTTGTTTCCACATACTGGCACACCGACCTTGGAAGGACAACTTCACAACTCAGGAGATGGACCATCAAAGAAGACATGATACAGCTTTAATACAGTGGTTCCAACCTTTGTGGCTTATGACCCCTGAAAATTAAGCAACGTCCAATTCTGACTCCTTGTCACTGGTCAACCCTGTTTCTTAGAAATGACATTAATGTTCAGCTAATTTTCAACAGCAAATATATTTTGAAGGATCAACATTTTCTATTAACACAATGAGGAAATTTTGCTCATTTTTTCCTGCTAAAATATCCAGCCTAGCAGCACAGCATCCAGTTGAAGTGACTACAGCATTGAAAACACAACAGTGAGGCAAACTGTTGAGTTGGGTATCTTGCTCCTTCATCGCAATGAACACAGTGACTGTGGTTTATTTTGAGTTGATCCCACATCCATCACCCTGCTGCTGTAAATACTCACTAGAGCATCAAATGTGTGTTAATCCCAGGCTCAGAATAGTACCCAGCAAATTCACTATTTACTACTGTTTGAGTTATGTTTTTTATTAAAAAAAAAAAAAAAAACAACTGTTTATGTAAATTAAGTATTAAGTAGCCTTTCTAATAAAAATGAAGTTATTTGTTTGTGAGCTGTTTTAAGGATTCATGTCTTCAGTAGGAATGAAGAGGCTGAAGGCTGAGTTCAACAGGTTAGGATTGTTGGTTTTGGTCTTTTTGTGGGACTTGTTGACCAAACAAGAAAAACACTGGAATTTTTCTCTCTATTTTAAGACATTAACAGACAGTAGGAGATGAAATTGTGTTGCAGACGTGAGACAGTTTGGTTTTGAGTAAGAAACTTCACTTTTTCTCTCAAGTGGAAAAACCTGTCCCCTGGCTTTTATTGCTTACTGCTGTTATATCTATCTCATTATCTCATTACAACTGGATGCAGCAAGTTCACGTCCACTCTTTGATTGAGTGTTAACAGGTTCTTGGAAGTCTTGCAAATCACAAACTTAAGTACACACATTACTAGAAAGAGGCTCCGCCAAAAGTATATCCATTATTATGAAATAATACACTGAACATTACAAGCTGCTTCTAACTGCCCAAGGGAATAATTTATTTTCTTTTAATATCTCTCCACTCTCTCTGATTGTCATCTTTAGATTACAGTTGCCTAAAATCACCCCTACAGCAGCTCTGTCACAGTAGATTCAAAGATACAAACTGACTTGTTAGTTACATGACAGCGAGTCACATCAGCGTGTCCTGACTCGTCCCGTGCACACCACATCTGCCGCTGGCGGCTGCTCGGCGCCCACCCACACATGTTCTCAAAGGATGAAACAGAAGATCTTTTATGCAAAGTAATATTAACATTGGACTATCTTGGCAGAGGAAGCTCATTCATGTGAGTGCAGCAGTTGCACAAGTTTATGCTACGTCACCAACACGACGAGCAGCCAAAAGTCAGGAGGTCAATGGTCATTACAATGGATACATGCATGATTATGTAATCCTGTAACTTTTTAATTTATGATAAGATAGAAAAGTGCCTGTGTAACTGCTGAGTTATCAAAGTTATGACCATTAACTGGGCAATCTGCCCATTATTTCTTCATTAATCGATTAGTTTGGATGTTGCTGTTTCGCAGAGACTGGTAAAAATGTCAGAATGTCTTTTGTCTGATCATCTGTCCAGATGAAACTTTCTAAAAATATAATTTGCAGTGATATAAAACAGAAAACATTTTAGGAGCTAATTTGGGCACTTTTGCTTGAAAATTTTAATTGATTATCAAAATAATTCATATTTTATCAGTTGACTAATTGATTAACTGACTGACTAATCATTTCACTTACTCTGTTCACTTGGTTTATTGTAATCCCTTTAAACCACCATGTTACACTATAATGCCTTCCAGATAAATCTATCCATGCGTCACTTAAAAGATGACAGCCACTGTAGCAAACAGACTGTGGCGTAGTTTTCTGATCTGATCCAGCCCTGAGCAGCTGTCTGTGTTTTATGAGGCTTATAAAGTAGAACAGGTCTCTCCATCTGTGCTGAGCCAGTCATGGGGACAGACCCCAACCCCCAGGTCAACACAATGAGAAGGAAATCAACACAAATCCTGTTTACTCTCCACCTCACAATGTGACACAATAAACACATTTCCCCTATGAAGAACAACACAATGGGCAGTTACAGCTTTTCTAGGTGTATGTTTGAAAGTATCTTAAAACTTGCGGGGAGGGATGAAAGATGTTTTTTGGTTTGTTAATATTTGTTACCACAGTGTAAGTGTGATCTTGCCGACTGGAGACTGGAGACGTCACTGTGAGTGTAAACTGATATCAGAGAGTGACCCCGATAAAGACCCAGTTGACCCAGTTGGCGTGAAAGACCAGTGTTTAACCTGTCAACAGAAAGCTCGTGTTAACAGGTGAAAGACACTATAAGCAGCATTTAATAAATGTTCAATTGAATCTAATTTGGTTTCTAATTAGCATTTGGTTGACATGCATTCAAAACACCAAATCTTATCAGGCTGTCTTTTTACGTGCTTGAATTAATTGACTGATTGAGCTAAAATCTAGGTGGGTTAATGACCAAACAACCAAAGATGATTATGAGCTTAATATGATAAAGATTATCCAGACTATAGATATCCAGACTGAGACATTTGCATGACAATACCCATATAGTATTACCTTAATCTGCTTACAGTGTGCATGTAAATAGACTGATTTAGATTTAGGTTACACACGGTTAGACCTGCTGCTCACCTGCACCTCCTTGTTTAGCATTTTCTCTGTCTGCCCTCAGGGTTTAAACGTCTGCTAGAGGTTTTTTTTAGAGGCTGTTTTACCTGTAACGTCCTGACAGTGTCTCTATGTGTCACTCTGTGGTTTATTAAACAAATGAGATTTGAAAGAGACAGTTACCGCCTGAGTATGTTTAACAGACCTGAGTGATGACTTCAAAAAGGTTTAATCTGTTTGACAGTTGACTGCAAAAATTAAAGGTAATTTATGGAGATGGGATTTCAGTGCAACCCAGTCAATGCTGAAGTGGTCTGATACCTCTTTACCCTTATAAATATAGGTCTACAAAAAGTGTTCACCCATGGATGGAGGCCTAGAGGCCCTTGAGGTCAAGAGGCCCCTGTGCCTGAGCCTCTGTGTGAGGTGACTGTTAATATTTCTTATATTAAAGTCATAGAGCTCAAATAAAAACAAATAAAACAACTACAAAGAAACATAACAAGACTACGAAGAGACTCAAATGACCGCAAAGCAACACAAATATGTTTATATTCAAAAACATAAAAAGGCGACGTTTCCAAGATCGAGATGAGGAATATTGTTGATAGTGACCAGTTTTGTGAAAACTGTTTTATAAATTCAGCATTTCATTTATTTGTGCCAGCAGATACTATGTAGGAGTGTTATTTATTGTCATTTAAAACACATGTATTAGGAGTGCTGTTTAATTGTTTAATTATGTTATTTATGATTTTGAAAGCAAACATGCCAAACTTGTCGTTATGAAATCTTTGTTATTCCTAGGTACACTCAACGACTGACTCCAGTTAGGAGTTAGTCTTATCTATCTAAACATGACAGCAGCAACCTGTGTGAAGCTGCTCAACCCCTGTTCACAAACCACCTGATGGGAATCTACACCTGCTTCTGCCAACTCTGCAGGCTGGCTGAGTGAAAACTTGCGTGAGTCACTGTCAGCATTTATTTATCAGTGTAGAAGATCCTAACTGCTAACAGGCCAGTTTCCCTGCTTTGTCAGGTTGTGATGCCCTGATAGCAGGAGCGTGGGACAGGAGTTTGACTGATGTGGGCTTTTAAACACAAACTATCCGACTGATGTCTCTGGAATCAAGCTGCATCTCTGTCCTTTTTGCCTCTAGCAAAGATACAACAATTAGACGTCTGTTATTGTATTGTATTGTACTGGGCTGACTGCCAAAATAAATGTTTCAAGTTTTCCACAGTTATGTTTAAGCACTCATCAGAGTGACTGCAGACTTTTGCAAACAATGTAATATTTCTAGATGTGCATAGAAGTGGTGGATAATCATTACATTGTGATGCTGCATGAAAAGTAAAATACTGATATCATTATTGATAGACATGACCATAATCACTGATTGTTAGTTATAGAGATCAAAATCTTTAGGTCATGGTCGGGTCCCTCACAAAATGTGATATTATGTATATTTACTGAATCATTAGAGCAGCAACCTTTTACTTTTCATCTTAATTTAAAATGTAATGCTTATTGTTTTTTTAACTGGGATTCGTGTACCCTTGTACTTTACTTTTCGGTTGTAATAAAAAGCTGACTTCCCTTTTTTTTGGCTTGAAGTCTTTTTGCATCTTTTTTTTTTGTATAACTTAAGCATAGCCAGCTGTAAGATAAACTGTAGCTAAATACAGGCAGATTAGACATTAAAGGAAAAACCTGAAACCTGAAAAAACACATTGACAGTGCCTCCATCCATAGGGCCTGAGGGGGTCACTGGATGGTTTGATGAGCATGAAAATGATGTGAACCATATGCCATGGCCTTCACATTCACCTGTTCTCAAAAAAACTAATCACCTACGGGAGATTTTGCACTGACATGTTAAACAGCTCTCTCCTCTATCATCATGTTTTAGAAGAATGACGTTTCATCCCTCCACTATAGTCCAGAGACTTAAAGAATCAATGCTAAGGAGCACTGAAGTTGCTCTGGTGACACATTCTGTCCCAACATCATACTCAGACAATTTATGTTGGTTTTTCCTTTAATTTCTCACCTGTCTGTACATACCTGCTGTATCATATTGCAACTGTTAATTTGCTGTATTTCTTTAAAAGTACAGCTAAAGTTTGAACAAACTGTCCCAAACCAATTCCAGAAGTTGAGATAAGTGCTAAACACTGTGCAATATTTGGTGTAATGTCAGATTTTAGCATTATTTACTGTGTAAAGTGTTTTTTCTTTGTTTGGTTTGTTGATGACCCTCATTATCTAATGACTTATTGAAAGCTAACTTTTAAAAAAGACACTGAATGATGTGTGTGTGTGACGAAAACCGCTGTCACAGCTGCACTAATTACCCAGACTTGTTAATTAACCAATCAGTACGTGGGAAAATAAAAACAAACTTCCTTATTATCTCTTCATCAAGTTGTACAGTTTGTGCCAGTCTGGAGACCAAATGTGTGTTTGTTTAAGTGTGTGTGTGTGTGTGTGTGTGTGTGTGTGTCCACGGAAGAAAAACGCCCCTCGATGCGGAGTAGCGAATGGAGAAGTGCGTCTCTAAGTCATTTCCAACTCGGGATCCGAAGTGACAACATCGCATGCTCGGAGTTCACTGACGCGCTTTACTCTCTGTGGATCTACCAAAGGATGAACTGAAAGTTGTTGTTTTTTTTTTACCTGTCGGAAGGGAAGACACAATAGCGGATCTATGAAAAAACCCACGTGGATTTGTACAACCATTTTAAACCAGAAGGAATGCATATTTTCTTTGCCAAACTAACTTTCTTGTTGTCGCTGATTGGACTAACACGAGGTGAGTGGCGTTTCGGGAGCTTTTGATCAGTTTTCAACAAGATTTGAAAATGTAGTTTTGCCACTGATTAACTCTTTATAGGACACGGTGAAGTTTTAGCAACTTGACACATTCACTTTCATTTCTAAACTGATGGGCTGAAACTGAAGTTGAGCCATTTCCCCCCAACTTTTTTTTTTTTTTACTTATCCTGCAGGTTTCTGAAGTTTACTCTTAATTTACATTCATCAGGTTTCCTTAAACGCTTTCATGCACCTGTTGGCATTATCTAAACATGTCATGTCATGTTTACACCAGCCCTACTTTTCTCCTGTCTTACAAACTGAATCACTTTATGTTTCTTTTTTTTTTTTTACTTTGCCCAGGCAGCTGTTGCGCACTCGCCCAGCAAACACTCAACTTTTTCTCACTAGTGTGTAAACGCATGCCTTTGCAGTTTGGATTCAGAGCCAGTCTTTTTTCTTTTTTTAATATATTATTGCAAAGCTGTGTTACTCCCCCCAAATGGCACATTCTGTATGTGGACAGCTGCAGAGATGAACATGCTACTGCCAAACCGGTGTCAAGTCCCTGTGTTCACCACAAGAAAACTGCACTTTGAGGTGGCAAGAGTCACACCTAGACTTCACATTAGTGGAGTGATACCTGTGCCATTTATACAGCCCCCGAGGAAGATGTTTTAGCTGCATCACCTGGAGAGTTTGCTATGTTGTAACAACTGAAAATAACCACTTTTTTTGTTTTAGAAAAGTGCAGGTGTATTAAAACTTTCCTTTCGCAGGCCTGAGATGCTTCACGGCCACGGAGTCGTGTTTGAACCAGGGGAGATGTGAGGCAACTCCAGATGGGAATGAAGAGTGCAAGTAAGTGTAACATCTGCACTTCTCTCTCTATTTTTTATTTATTTTTTACCAGTAAATGATGAGGGAAAACCTGCGCAGAGGATTTGGGAATGTTTGTCTGGTGGAATCTGCAATGACTCTTTTTTTTTGGGATGCAATGTGAGGGCTCTAAAGGTGGAGCGCTCATACCAGAGTTGCTATTTCTGGGAGGCAAATGGTCAGAGAAGCAGACGCAGAGAAATGAGTGGACATTGATGAGGACAGGGGTCACTGTGGGAGAGAGTGTGTTTATGTGTGTGTGTGTGTGTGTTGGTGCCACCACACTCTCCCCTCTGCAGCCAAACTCTCGCAGCCCTAAATCTTGTTTTTCTTTTCTTTCACGGAGCGACAGCTGGGGTTGCCAGAAGCTCGGCGACCATTGTTCTCCACTGCGATTAATTCTGTGTGACTAATCTGGGTGAGGCTTCCCAGAGAGACACTCAGACTCTGTCCTCCTAACCAGCCCCCCCACCCTCTCCTGGGATTTTGTCCCTACCTCAATGGCCTACAGTGCTCTCTCCCTCTCTCTTTCCCTCTCTCTCATTCCCTTGGACAGATGGCAGAGGGTGAAAGTTTGCAAACTTGCTAAAAAATGGAGACAGGTTCCTACACTTTGTCTTCTGAGTTGTATTTGGAGATGTCTTCAGTTCACATGTAAACCACTAAGCTCCTGCTCTGCTCCCCCAACTTTTTTTTTCCCCCTTTAAACAACAATAGCCCTCTTTGCGCTTGGCTCTAATTTCCGACCTGGCATGAGCAGCACCAGCCAGTGTCCAGTGTCATCTTAGTGTCGGTGACCGCCAGATGATTGGGTCTGGCTGGGTCACAGATGCGGGGGGACTGCAAGACCCAGGCAGCTATCTTGGCCTCCCGCCACATCTTAATTTGGTCTGGTTGTGTTATTCACCCCTCAATCACATAACCTCCCTTCCCCTCCCTCCTCCCTTCTCCCAGCCTCACCTCCTCACTGGGCCACAAAGCCAGCATTGTGTCCCCGCACTGTCCTCCTCCTCAGACTTTTCCAATTAAACATGGAGATGGGCATCTTTTGCTGTTTTGAAAAGGTTTGAGTGAGCGCTCAGGGCTTAGTGTGTGATTGTGTATGTGTGTGTGTGTGTTTAAAATGTTGCTTTCTCATTGTGTCAGCTGTCACTGTGCTTTCAGAGTGCTGGGAATTTTGGAGAAGAAGTTTTAGGTTCATCAAGATGGGGCAGCAAAACATTAGTAGCTGAAATTCTGACCTGATAAGTTTATAAAAGTATTTTGATAATTGCCATATATATATATATATATATATATATATATATATATATATGCATAATTTGCCATATATGATTGTAATCTGATTACTCTGTGGATTTTAAACCTTCAATTGAACTAAAGAGTCATCACTTTGGGCCTCAGGAGTTGTGAGGTTTTTTTTTTTTTGGTTGATTGGTCTACATAAATAATTACAACAAAATTAACAGATTGATTAACAGTGAAAATACAAAGTTTGTATTGTTTTAATGATTTAAGCTTAGTTGATGTGAAAGTGTTACATTTTTTCTCGTGTATTTTGCTGTTGGAGTTACTTTAAACCACCTTCCTTGTGCAGTCTTTGGGATATATACTCTCAAAAAGTCAATATCAGTCAAAGTGAAACAGTTTCACTGAGTTGAGAACATAATAAAAATGTTTTATCTTGCTGAGTTGATTTGTTTTAATGTTCTGTTTTGTGTGCATTCCTGGTTACAAAATGTCCTGTGATATTAGGTTACTAATTACTCAGAAGGAATTCAACCAGCTGCTGCTTGTTCAGGGGGATTTATTAACTCGACGTTCAGGTCATGATGTTGATTTAAGATGCATTTGGACATTACTGTTACTGTTTTCCAGTTGTGCTGAACAAAATTGCTTTTAAGCTACATGGAGGAGTTGCTTAGTTGGTCCAAATCAATTGAGAAGAAGCAGAGATACACTGACTCATAGGTCTTGGTATCAGGTAAACTAAATCACTGGTCTCAAACCTAAGCCAAGATAACCCTGATGGCCTGACCAGAGTCGTTCTCACACTTAACAAAGCAGACACAACTTTTTACAGGCTGCGTACTCAGCTAGGTTAATTTACCAGTAAAATGATCTGCTAAGTGAAGCAGGCTCAGAGTTTAACAACCAACTGTAGCTCCTAGCTTCTCTCTCCAACTCCAAAACCCAGAGCCAGGTTTACTGACGTCACTTCTTTTCCATGAACTTCCTGCGAGCATTGTCTGAGATCGATGACTTCCACAGCAAGTGCTTTCACGCAGTCAGTGCTGCGGCTCTTGTAAAGCAGCGCAGGTGGCACTATCAGGACATGAACAGTGAGAAATAATTGCAGCCAGGTGGATCCTGTTCAAAGCTTAGTGTGAAGTTTGTCTTGTTGGAGTATCTCATCAAACAAAAGGGTTAAAGGTCAAGTGTATTACTTGACTAATGCACTGAGGGGTTAATTGATATATTGTTAATCAGTTAACTGTTTGTAATGTCCTGCTTGGCCTCGTGAAGGAGAAACGCTGACAGTGTTTTTGTGTTTCCTAATGAAAGTATGCAGAGAGGCTTATTTCCCCCGAGTCTCATTTCATTCTTGACAGAGTTATGAGGTGGTTTCACCTCAATCAAAAAGCGGCCGCCCTTGAACTGAAGTGTTATGTGGAGGTCGAGTAAGTGGCATTGGATGCTTCAGTTTTATATAGTCTGACAGAGATGCCTACTCGACATGCCATACCATAAATACCACCTCCTCCTTGTATCTGGCCTGTCTGGCCCAGTGAGATCCTGACTGAAGTTTATCTCCAAAGAGCTTCGAGGAGGCCTCTCATTTACTGTAGAGGCTTGGCAGCAGCAGCAGCAGCAGGGAGCAGTGAGAGAGCTGAGCCAATCCAGACCAGGAAAAATAACTCCCAAATTCCAGTGGCACAATGGCCAGAATCAAAGCAGCTCGCAGCAGAGCTTCTCCCTGCCCAGAGGGATGAGAGATGCCGGGCCAGTTCAGGAGCGAGGAGCGACGCTGCTGAGAGATTGCGTATGTTCATTAATCAGTCAGTCAGTGTGATGAAAAAATATGACAGATTTCTGACAGCCTGTTGATAGCACGGAGTCTTGTGATGAGGGCGTTTTTAGGATTTAAGGTCTCGCAGCTGGAGTTTATATGAATTAAATCAGACTTTAAGGATGCAAACACACACCAGACGTTTGGGTAATTTATTACCAGAATAATAATGTAATTCTAAACTACTCAGACTTAAATTAATGACTTTTTTATGCATTTCTGCCAACTCTGCATGAAGGAGCCATGACCATGTCCCTGTTACTTTGTTTGAAACAAGCCTGACATGTATTCTTGACCTTTGAAATGGGTCCACTTCACATGTCTTCATCAGCAAATGGAGCTTGCTCAGTTGTTACAGAGACTGTGCTGTTGATGTTAACAGACCTTGAGTTGGGGTTGATGTGTTAAACGATTATTTCTAATGCCAAGAATTAAGTTTCATGTTTAACTTTGAACATGGACTTGAACATTTTGCTTTCTTGTCACAATAGATGAAAAAGTCTCTCTATTTCTTATTGACTCTTTCTGCGAGCAGTTAGCTTGAAATATTTGCACATGAGATTTCAGGTTGAATGACGAGCACTTAGGATCTAAAAATGTGAGAGCTTTAATCCTGTAGTTAGGATTTGTTGGTGTTTGAGTGAACAGAGCCTCAGATAACAAACAGAGTCATTAATTCCTCGCTGGTATGTGCAGTGACTGCTACAGTATCCATCCACTTCAATGAAAGTGAGCCCTTGTCTCTCCGGTTCTGGGGATTCTTCAATGGCACCTCTGTTTGCTCCGGTCAGATGAGTCTATCTTAACCTCCCCTGCACACTCTACACCCGCTGCCCCCCACCACCTCCATTCAGAGTCAGGAAACAGCCTCTGAGTGGCCCGAGGGAAGAAAAGGTGCTGTATCTGATCATATCATCACACAACGAGAAACACACAGCGCGAGGCTTTTATATGGCCGCTGCCGCCGGTTTTCGGTTCCCTTTGGCAAGAGTCCGGCTGGTGAGAGGGCTGATCGGCAGACCGTTCTGGCTGTATGAAGCGACTTGGTGGTGGGGAACCTCAGCACTGGGGATTAGTGATATTTGAGCCTCCCTGGTTGGCATATGCCAAGACAAATCACATAAACTTTGATCGCAAGCTAAGAGGACTGACAGTCAGCATGTGTGTGTGTGTGTGTGTGTGTGAGAGACAAAGCCACTTGGCATACTCCAAACCACACTTCCTCTTTTCTTTTCTTTTTTCTTTCTTTCTTTCAGCCAGACCACCTGTCTGTGGGTTATAGTATAACAACTAAGAGGGACGTGCACTCACCCACACAGCAGCATGCTCCATAATACCCATGATTACTTGTGGTTTTGCCCATTGAGCTCCACACAGAAACAGCTCGACTTTGTCTGCCAGGTGTGCTTTTAGCTTTCAGTCACTCTCACTGCCTGCCACACACTCAGTCACAGGATATTTAGGAGAAAGGAGTGCAATGCTTTTGTTGTGAAATAGAGCAGTTTGTTCAGATGCAGATTGTAAGACTGATACCAGTCAAAATATCTGTTGCACAGGGGGAAATATGACAGTTTCCTCAAGGTTATGAGCTCCAGCACCTGACGAGTTCCACTACAGCCAGGACTGTATGGGAGTGGTTAAAAGGACCCCTTTAAATATATCTTAGAGGGCTAATTAACAAGGCTGTAAACACTCTGAGTGCTACACATATTAACATATCTAAGAACTTATATTACATGCATGCATTTTAGTCATTTTACATGACTAGATTTTCAGCCCACACTGTGTATGAGGCAAAGACACCATATTAGGTGAATTTGAGTCAAAAATCGAACTCTTTTCAACCCTGTCAAATCTTAACAGAAATAATAACCACATAGCGTGACTTACACTTATCAAGGATGTAAATCCATCCATAAATCCACATAGAAATCACAGAAAACCGCTGTGCCTTAAAACTCCAGAACTTGTCTGAGAATCATCAGCTTCAGTATTAAAGGTGCCTTCAAAAACTAACTACTATTAGCTAATTCAGCATACTTTTAATGGGACCAGTTTGCCAGCATGTGAACAAATAGAGCTCCTGTGCAGCTTGGAGGGCGCTGTTGTTTTGACTTTGAGTCTGGGGGAGGGGGACAGTGTCAGACAGGAAAAAAAAAGTTACATTAGCTGAAGTTATCTGCTAGCATTAGTGTGGCTGACTCGCAAAATAAATGCTGTTAAATCTTATAAAATCTAAAACCAGCCTTTGCCTGGTCTTGATTTATGGCTGAGCGCAGGGCGGATGAGGTGATGGGACATTTTGCCGTGCTCTGGCTCAAACCCTGAAATTGCAGCGTATAGTAACAACCTGAGAGTCCAGTTGCACTGTCAGTTACACCTTCAGATGCAGACCGTAAAGACTTTAAGTGGTTCCCAGCCTCGTAAGGAAGCTGGCAGTGGCAGAAGTCATTAGAGCTGACTCTCAACACACACACACACACACACACACACTGAGTGTTGATCCCTGGGGGAGCTGGCTCTTTCCCATGGGCTGTGTCCATAACACTCCCAAATAAACAGGGTCTCTAATGAAGGCTGCCAGATGTGGGCTGGCCAGGTCAGCTCTCCTGTACTATTAGAGAGGAAGGAAAAGAAGGATGGATGTAAGGAGAGGGAAAGAGGGACAGCGTTTCCCCTGTAATTTCTGTAGCCAGTGGGGATTCAGTGGTAACTTTGGTTTCAGTTCCACAACAAACAACAACCCTGTTTTTGTGCCAGCTTTGGTTTTAGCCAAAGAGCTATTTTTATTTCAATAGGCTCAATTTGTGTGATTGAAGCTGAGTTTAAGCGAGCATTTTAGCGTTGATTTTCTCTACCAGTGGTGGAAGAGTTGTCAGTGTGGTTAGACTCTGTATGCTGCTGGGAAAACACAGGAGAGGGCAAAGAGAGAGAGAGAGAGAGAGAGAGAGAGAGGGAAGTGTAGAGGAAAGGAGATGAGAGAGAGCCCCCCTGGGCAATGCTTGTAAAACAGATCAGACAAGACTAAAGGGGACTTAGTCCAGGCAGAGAACCAAACAGCCAGGAAATAAGAATGAGTGGTGGGGAGATGTGAGGGGTGAGGGGAGGGGGAGCAGAGGTACAAACATGCTCCACTAACACAGTTTGACTCCTGGTTGAAAACTCTGTCACTGAAGAAGACACCTGAGAGAGAAGGAGGGAGAGAGAGATGATATAAAACGTCCAGTTTATTAAATAACAGTCTTAATAGATAATTCTGTTTATCTATTTCTGTCTTCTGGGGCAAGAAATACAAGTAGCCAGGCTATCAGACGGGTTTTAACCAGAACCCAGCTTAGTCAGATGTTATTTGAAAGAGAGAACAGAAATTAATGATAAGATTGTTACCACACTGGCTGGTGTATGGCTTTCTGCTTCAGCTTTGACCTTCTAGGGGCTGAGAGATGTTCCACAAAAACCTCATCATCCCTGGTATGATCTTTGTTCTCCCTTTCATTCTCTGTATTTCCTGTCTGCCTTTGCAAAATACCCAAAAAACAATCTTTAACAAAATACAAAACAAAACAAATCCTCAACCTACTGTTTCATTACAGCAAAAATATCAAATACTTCCTAGTTCCAGCTTTCACTGTGCATATTTGTTGCTTTTCTTAAGCAACAATCATTGGTTCTACTCACCATAGTTGTGTGAGTGCACAGATCTCCAGTGCAAAAAGGGTTTCTATTCAGGTAATTTAACCTACAAAGAAATTTAGAGAATCTGGCTTATTTATTTAAGTCTTCTTGATCACCTTGTGTTTCTTACCCATATGCTTGGGTACCCTTTCCCAGATCTCTGCAACTACTTTAGAGAGGCAGTTACTTTTCTATTATTGTCTTAAGCAATAGAACTGATGGCCAAAGCCGTGAAAATAAGGTGTAACCTAAATAATAAAAGGTGAACAAGGAATTACCCTAAAATATTCCTAATTATGTTGTTTACAGAAATGAAATCAGACACTGGTTCTGTCTCCCACAGGGCTTTATGTGGCACAATAATTGAGTAAATGCACAACCTAATTCACTAAGCTCCTTAAAAGCTGCTACCAAAATCTGCATTCTAGGTTTTTTTTTTTATTTGTATACAGTGCACATGTGTAGTCTACATATTATGTTCGAAGCCTCTGTCCCCATCTGTGCGTAACCTCAGAGAGATGGCAGATGGCAGATTGGCCCGACACTGAGGAAAGCCCCTTTTTAGAGTGACGCCTGGCCAAGGGTCAGATGTCACCACAACATCTGCTGGAGGCTCGAGCCGCCGCCCGGCCCTGTTATGCATCCCATCAGTGTCGCAGACCTGTTGCCACGGGCTACTGTGGCAGCAATTGAAGAAGAGGCGGCCCAGAAGTGAGCGCAGAGGAGAACAATGAGGTCTGCTGGGCAGGGATGACAGAAAAGATAATAACAGTATCGGCCTTACCGCAAAGATAATTCCGCTGCTGTCCTGCAGTTATACGATCCCTCCCAAACACCTGATATTTGCTCAGCTTCTGATTTGTGCCCCTCTTTTCATGTCTTCTTTATTTACCTTTCTAGCAGCCCAGTTTACCTGCTGCTGTTGAGATTATCCCGCTCGCCAGGGCAGCAGATTTCTCTTGTTGAAGCAGCTGCTTCGCTCTGTTTGTTTTGAACACAACCAAGACTTCATAAAAGCTGTTGAATATCTTTTGTCTTACCCCCCATTATTTTATACATCTGAGCTCCTATTGAGACAGTTAAGCTTGATGCCTGTGAAAGCCATTTTGTGCTGAGCATGTATTTGACAGGCTCTCGCCAAGTTAAAGAGCAAACTGTTAGCATTCTTTGCCTAGCGTGTGCTACAGTTGACTTACCGCTCGCACCTCAGCCAGAGTGTGTTTGGATAGTGCGTCCACGTGCACCGAGGTAAGGGTGAACGGGCTCTATCTGTTTGTCTTTTAGGCCTTGGTGTGAGACGCTGGGCTGTTTTTTTTGCGAGGGCAGATGCCGGTTTCAAAGCTGGTGTGTTTTTTTTTTTCTTCCCTTTTTTCGAGAAACCATAAAGTGAGGCTGCCAGCAAGCCTCTATTGAGGTTTCTGGGGTTAAGAATCAGGACAGGAGACTTTAGAGTAAACACCAAAGATTCCTTCTGAACTGGCAACCCCTTTCTCCCTGTGAAAACCCAACCAAACCAGTTCCAATTTCCTTTCTTTCAGACTCTTTTGTTTGTCCCCACTGCTTGTGTGTGTTTTGGATTTTAAGCTTTTCTTTCGCCTTACGCTTGGCCTCAAACATCGCACACCACAGGAAAAAAAAAAAAAAAAGTTGAAGAGCAGCTTGGAGTAACTTGGAAGGAAGTTTGGGGGGAGTGAGGAGTAGTCAGTTGAGACTTATAAATCCTAATGCGGTGTCTTACAAATGAAAAGAAACAGGGGTGTGTGTGGGAGAAGTGGGGTGACGGGGTTTGGAGGGAAAGAAGGTGCACAGAGGGGAGCGAGCGGATGCCAACAACTGTATGGCTTTGAACAGAGGAAGTGAAACCAATAATGAGAAAAAAAGGGGGGAAAATTCAGGGATGAGCCATATGTAATGAAAGAAGATTCAGGGAAAGATTTTTTCTGGGAGACAGAGAGAGAGAAAAAGAGGAGGGAAAGGAGAGGAAAGAGGAGGTGTAACCGCTGAATACGCCCGGCCTGTGGTCAGCTCTGAATGGGGAGGAAAAACAATGGGCCCACTCATCCTTCGCTCTCTCTCCCTCTCTTTCTCTTCCTCGCTCGCTCCTCATTCTCTGCTAGCTTTAGAGGAAGGGAGCAAACCATTCAGATACCAACACTGTAAAAAATGAAGAAACTTAAGATGTTATTTAATTTATTCTGCCTTGTTCCTTATCAGTTTTTAAACTTTCCTTCACCACAGTCAACCCAATTGACCAATCACCATAAACAAACAACTGTAAAAATGAGAAATTAAGACTAATTCATAAACTGAAAACCTTATTTTTTGCAGTACGGGGGCCCTTGCCTCTCTCCAGACTTTAGGACAGTAGTAGGATGGGGTGCCATGGAGAGGAAGGAGGCAGAGTGGTGGGATAAGGGACATGGGAGGTGTGTGTGTGTGTGTGTGTGTGTGTGTAGTAGGGGGGAGGAGGGGCTGAATGGCCGTGGCAGCAGCTGCTGTCTCCTCATTAACATGCGCACCTGCTCCCTGCGGCCTTTTTCCAGGGAGCTCGTGTGGCGCCTCACGACCTCAGCACCCGCCACCACTGGGGCTTAACTGGACTGGCCTTCTAGCAGCCAGATCTCACTCCCCCACCCCCACACCCCCAACTCTCTGCACCATACATACACACACACACACACACACACACACACTCTTCTACTATCCTCTGAGGGATACAGATGCTCAGAAATTATGTGGAAGAATTTCCAGCCACACCACAGTTTACAGTGTAAAGATACTTCTGTCTTATCAGAGTAAATCTGGAAGTGGAGTTTGAAGAGAAGATGAGAAGATGTCTCATGCATTTTGTTCTAGATTGTGGACCCACAGGAAGAGTTAAATCAAATCATATACTGTGTTGGTCAATGTGATTGAACTAAATGCAGTTTACTAAAGTTATTTTACATGTTTTCTGATGCAGTACAGATTCACAGATCCAACTTTTTCTCTCCTGATACTGATGTCAGAACCTCAGCTCATGGAATATGCTGGTCTGATACCACTGCATTGTTACAGCTGCCTCACTGTGTTGAACTCTTCAGGATGAATAAGACCATATTTTTAGGTTCAAGTAATTAATGTTGTTCTCAAAACTGAGTTGTGGGGCCCAGAAACAGTGATGACGAGAGAGTGTTTGATGGGTATCGGTCATGTTTTGTTGATTCCTGATCCGGTCAGTTATCAGTGCCTTTATCGATCCTGACATCTCATAAAAATCAGCACTGTACGCAGTCAAAGTCAATAAAGCCACCTGGAGTTTCCCTTTCACACATGAGGCACGCAGTCAGAGGAAGTCTGTGTGATCATCTGCTGGAAATATTCCTTATGGTTTGGCTGAGGGGTGGTGCCCACATAACGCTGCTGCAGGATAGAGGATAGAAATGTCATCAACATGTCCACTCTCTCGCTGTGAGTTCTTTGCTGTAGAGTTTCATGAGAGCACTTGGTCCTTGTCTGAATGAAGGCTCTAATGATAGAGGGTGTCATTTACTACTGTTTGCAAAACCCTTTGGGGCGCATTTGTGATTTTGGACTAAATAAGTTATTTAATAACCTTTGATTTTATTTGCCTGTAACTGATTTGACTTGTAACTCCTGAGATCACTGCTTTGTTTGAACTTAATGCTACAGTGATTCCAGGCTAAATGACACTCAGCCAAGGTGCAGACTCTGCTCTCAGCGTGGTGACATGCCACCACTCACTACTACTGTTTATGCAGCGGGCAGCCTAGCATGTTATGTTTTCTTTTCCTTGCCACAGTCCTAAGGCTGCCTAATCCCCTGAGAGGGAGACCCTGTCTAAACACACGCCTGTCCCTACAGAGGGGCCACGGCTTGGCCCCCACCTACACACACACACACACACACACACACACACACACACAGACACACACACTGGCTGGACCCCCTGGGAATGTTTGGGGACATGGTCCTGCCAGCCCCTCAGGGCTAACAGACTTGCTGGCTCTGGTCAGGTATTTGAGAGTTACGGCGGGTTTTAATGTCGTGGGAAGGCCGCTTTGATGTCGGCAGGATGTTTTATGCACAATGTTGTTTCTGCGTGAGAATAAAACACAACAATATTCCAAGAGAACAGTTGTTTGTCAAGTCTGTGCTGAAAAAAAATAAACCTAAGAAATTTTGAGATCTAGACATTCCCTGTGAGCAGGAATTCACTTTTGGAAATCTTTCATGTTTCTTGACAGAGGTTGCGCCACTGTCTCGTCCGTTTCATCCTCTTCCCGTTTCTTGTCTGATGCTGCAGAAAATCCTCTCTGGGGAGGGAAGAATAACGAGCATTGAGGTGGTGGCACGGTGCTTTGAAGTTGCCATAATGTTGGCTTGAAGCTCAAACACTGTGGCATAGATGCGGCCTTGTCCTCAGGATGAATGAGTGCTGACAAAAGGGTCGAAGCGAGCACATTTCAGCCCTGAGAGCTGCTGAAGGGTGCCATGATGGCTGCTTTTCTTGTGTCTCGACTTTTGGAAGGGATGGATTAGGAACAAGAATTCCAAATGCCGCAGATTTTTTTTGTTCTCGTCTCCGGTGCTATTGAGTAGATGCTTTGTTTTTCTAATGCCCAAGCCTCCCTGACCACCCAGCGTTGTTGACAACTGTACTGAATCTCTGAAGGTGATGAAAATAGGAATGTGGCAGCGGGAAGGATTTGATGTTGCAGGTCTGAGGGTTTTTTGGCAATGACCAAAATAAGATTTATTTTAAAAATCTTATCCCATTTCATTTAAGCAAAGATCTTGTACAACTGCTTGTGTTTAGAAAACATAAAACACAGAAAACTGGAATAAAAAATATACTGTGTTTGTACTGTTTTTGGACCAAAAGTCCAAAAACCACAAGATTTAATTAAGATTTACAATCATAAAAAACTGAGAAAATCAGCATGTCATCTTATAAAGAAGCTGGAACAAGGAAACATTTGCCATTTTTTTCATAATAAATGACTTAAAGGATAAATGAGAGACTAAAATTGTAGGTTTTAACATTTCAGCAGTATCAGCAGTAGTCTCAAAGCTGCAGAGACTTGATTGACTTGATCACTCACTGTATTGTGTGTGTGAATACGCACGCAATTGTGAACATAAATATGCTTAATTTCCCTGTGTGTGTGTGTAAAAGACTGCACACTGTGTAGGTATGAATGTGTGTGTGTGTGTGTGTGTGTGTGTGTGTGTGTGTGTGTGTGTGTGTGGCCCCTTTGTTGAGCCGCGCATATCCTCAGGGGACACTCTTCAGCTCCTCTCATTGTAATTGTAAATGTGTGAATGTGTCCCTGTGATCTGCAGCAGCTCTCTCTCTCTGTCTCTGTCTCTGGGAACTTGTTCACTGGGGTCCGAGCGGACGTTTATGACTCATACACAACCTGTGAGAAACATCACAGGAGTTTGTCCGACCCCCCTCGCCCTGTTTTACAGCCTCAAACACATTGTTCGCAGGGGGACTCACGGCAGAAAGACCAATGTCCCATTTAAAGCGTAGTTTCTCATGGCTGTGTTGTCGTGTTGTAAACACAGCAGAGCAGGGCAGGGCCATCTTTTAAGGGAAATGGATAGTTAGTCCTATTGGTGAAGACAATTACCCAAGTTGATTTATAAACACAGTAGTGCACAAAGGGATGGACCTTGCTATTCTGAAGTATTGTCTTACGCTTGTGAACTCTTCAGTCGGTGCTGAGCTGCAAAAGTTTGGATAGGTGAAAATATAGGTATTTGGGAATTCCTTTTGACTGCTCCTGCTCTTTGTTATGCTAATTTTAAATGAGAAAAAGAGTGGACATTTATTAGTGGACCAATATATCGTTCCTGTTTGCTATATAACAGTGGTTGTTAGTGGTGTTTTGTTAGTTAGGAGGTAACCAGATTGACTTATTCAGGGTAAGGCTGGACAATAAATTGAGCTTTTGATATAATTTACTCTCATGGGCTGATGATGATCTAATCAGATGGTCAACCAACCAGTCAGCCCAGTGTCCAGAATTTTTAACCAGTCATACTTTGATTAATCTGGACAAGTATAAAAAGAAGCCAGCATGAGAAAGGAAATGTTTTGTCTGTGTGTGTACACTTTGATGGCTTGTTAAATTGTGAGCTGAGCATATTTTAACCCAATAGATAAATAATCAACAGCATAAATATAAGAGGCCATAAAGGGTGATATGCAATCAATCTTTAAAGAAGCTGAAGGCCTGCTCTGCTCAAATCATAGTAACTGCAGCTGGTAAAGTCATATAGTTCAGGGTATTCAGCCTCAGCCACCACTAGTTTCTCTTCTCAATTCAACTGCACATGACATCAGGAGCTTTTCTCCTCAGAGTTGAAGTTTTTTCAGCTTCATGCATTCAGGGTGCTCCTGCAAAAACATGAGGTGATCTGAACATCCAAGGTGCTGTATTAGCAGCCAAAACACTCACTGCCTATAGAAAGCAACTGGAAAAGATGCCTCTCACTGCAAAAACTCTCCTGTCTGATTGGCACCTAACTGTGTATTTGAGTACCACTGAAATATCCCTGTCTGATCCCATGACCCACTGAACTTTTTTTGTAGAAAAATATCTTTATCCTCCTTGTTGATGCAATCCGCTCACTCCACACTTGTCAACTGTTAAATGTTCCTGACCACTCTGTTTGTCTTTTCCCAGATGCCAGGACGGATACTTGGGAAGCAGATGCCAGTTTCGCGACCCATGCACCAGCTCGCCATGCAGGCACGGCGGCACGTGTCACGCCGCGGTCAGGGGGAACACAGTGGACTACAGCTGCACCTGCAAACTGGGCTACAGCGACCCCCGCTGCGTGACGCCCGTCAACAATGCCTGCATCAACTCACCGTGTCGCAACGGAGGCACTTGCGAGCTTGAGACTCTCCAGACGTTTAAGTGCCACTGCCCACCTGGATGGTCAGGTAACACACAGCAGTTTTATCGCAGCAGATCATTTTTTCCCCCCAAAAGAAGTGGAGAAATTTATGTCTAATGACATAAGAGTTCTCTGACCCTAAGAACCAAGAAATATACTGGAACATAATTTCTCTGTGTCTCTAGGTAATAGGTGCCACCAAGCCGACCCCTGTGCCTCAAACCCATGTGCTAACGGTGGCCAGTGCTCTATCATCGAGACCCACTTCGTCTGCACCTGCACGGCGTTCTTCTCCGGAAAGACCTGCAAACAGGACGTCAACGAGTGCGATGCAAGCCCATCGCCCTGCAAGAACGGCGGGGTATGCATCAACGAGGTTGGCGGGTACCGGTGCCAGTGCCCACAGGAGTACACGGGCAAGCAATGCGAGAGCCGCTACCTGCCCTGCAACCCATCACCCTGCCATAATGGAGGCACCTGCATCCAGAGGGGAGAGACCAGCTACGAATGCTCCTGCGTGCCAGGTAGAAACATTACCTAAATTCAAGGCTACATTAGAGGAGGTTTAGGAGTCTTTATTGATCTGATGATCTAGTGCTCCATCGCTTTATGGCCTGGTTACATTTAAATCCATGTAGATTTTTTGTGTGGCAACACTTGTCAGCCAGCTACCCTTGGAGTAGTCACTACATCACCAAGCTTCTAGACTATAAAAATATTTCACAAAGATGACCTCTACGTAATATCTTCAGTTCTAGAAAAAGTACTAAGGTAAAAATATCAATCAAATCAGTCAGATCTATCATTTGTAAGCTGGGTTAAGGTGAGGTTATTCATTTCTAAAGACACCTCAGTCTCTCAAGTTGAATTTAAATGTCAGTGCCTAAGAGATGATGTCATTTAAGGCTGGGCTGTTCCTGCTTATGTTGTGTCCTGTGTGTGTGTGTGTGTGTGTGTGTGTGTGTTTCTGGTGTGCGCAGTGTGTGAACAAGGCAGAGCAGGAAGGCATCGAGGCTTATCATAAGGAAATGGTCAAAGGACAACATCCTTTTTCACATAGCAGAGTGAAGCAAAGCTTGCTGGGACTATAGCCCAGCCCACCAGCTCATCACTCCCACACAGACTGACTTTGCCTTGCTTTTGTGTGTTCTATGCCCAGAAAAGATTATAAGCAAGCAAACGTGGATGGCTTTAGTTGTTTTTTGCAAATGCTTTATGAGGAAGGAAATGCATTTGAAGCCTGCTTGTGCTTGTATTGATGATAATCAAGGAAGTTTTCTAAATTATTTCCTAATTGTAAGGGTAAATGGTCATATTTCCTGAGTTGTAAACACTATAAAGTGGGAATAAAGGTTGACAGACACCTGCCGAGAGGATGTAGACTTAAATCAAGGCAGCTTGTTTTGCTTCTTCTCCCACAAACTAATAAGTAAATGAATCCACTACACAAGAAAGCGCTTTCACATTTTATTTTGCAGAAATATGCAAAATTATTTTCCAATTCATGCAACATTGTTAACATTTTCAATGTTACTTAGCTTTATACTGTGTTGATCAAAGAAAATCAAAAAAACTATTAAGATGACCAAAAAGACTCATTGGCAGTGATCATGTACTGGTTTTGATTTTCAGTATATATTTCCCAGCATGCCATTTGTACAATCCAATGGTTGCCTCTTGTGTAACTGTATAACAGTGGATGTTATTACATGGCGAGGTTGCCACAGACCTCAAGATGGTACAGCTGCCTTTTTTCTTGGCAGGAAAGAGACAGTTGGCCACATTTAACTGTAGAGAAGTTTCATTCCTTTTGTTGTAAATGGGAGAATGTTGTTTTCAAACCAGGAAAAATGAGCAACTGAAAATCTGAAGCCTGAAGCCACTAGTAGAAATTACTCAGTGAAAGCAAACACACACTGTAAAAAATTAATTGCAGTCTGTCTGTGTTTCAGGTTTTACTGGCAAAAACTGCAACTACAATATTGATGACTGTCCTGGTCATGAGTGCCAGAATGGAGGGACGTGTGTAGATGGAGTCAACACCTACAACTGCCAGTGTAAACCAGAATTTACAGGTTTGTGTGACGATGCTCAAGTACATGTGCCAGCGCTGACTTCGTGATTTGTTTGGAGCGAACCAATTAAACTTTAATCCTGTGACCCCCCGGTTCTCCCACAGGTCAGCTCTGCACAGAGGACGTTGATGAGTGCCAACTGATGCCCAACGCCTGCCAAAATGGCGGCACGTGCCACAACACCTTCGGCAGCTACCAGTGTGTGTGTGTAAACGGCTGGGCCGGGGACGACTGCAGCAACAACATCGATGACTGTGCCAGCGCTGCGTGCGCCTCTGGATCCACGTGTCATGACCGTGTAGCTTCTTTCTTCTGCGAATGCCCTCATGGCCGCACAGGTATCTACATGTTCACTTAGCTCTTAAACGCAACAACCTTAGGGGCTTAACTTCTGTAGACGAGCATGTGATTGTGGGGTGTGAAGGATAAGGAAGTGACAAGTTAAAACTAACTAAAATTAAAGGCTGTAAAGTAAACACCAGTGAATAAGCACTGCATTTAGAGAAAGTGACACTCATAAATGCTGATCTTTGGTTTCTCCCGTGGTTTTGGTGTCTTAAACTGCTCGTGTTGGTAGACATGAGTGTCAGATGTGAAGACATTTTTAAGTGTTTACCACTGTGTTTTACTATATTGTCACTGATTATTATTTATTTACCAGCTTCCACTCATGGGTGCCTCATAGTTTAAGTTGAAACATGATCACATTATGAAACACTGCTAAACCATTGGGCTTAATTTAAAGTGTTACCAAGTCACCTAATATAAACTTGTCACATCATCAAATATGTTTCGAGACGAAAATAAACTCTTTTGTCCATTAGAAAAGGAAATATAAAAGTCCCTGGTAGTACTTGCAGTTCTTAAAACAAGAAGTGATGGGGTGACTGACTCAGTCCACATATAATAAAGTTCACCTTATGGTCTCTGTACCAGGTCTGCTGTGCCAGCTGGACGATGCCTGCATCAGTAACCCTTGTCAGAAGGGCTCCAACTGCGACACCAACCCTGTCAACGGGAACCACTTTTGCACCTGCCCCACGGGATACTTTGGAGCTTCCTGTGATCAGGACGTTGACGAGTGCGCTCTGGGTAAAACTCATTGACCTGCCAACTCTGTGTCTGCCAAAGCGTTGAAATCTGCCTGATTGAAGACACATTTCAACTGTACTGATGAGTCCATTCAAATGTAGATAGTCATAGTTTAACTATATTGCTGTCAAGAAAGCTTCAGTCACTGCACATGCATTTGTAACTCTTTTATACAAGTCAAAATACGAGCTCATTCTTTCCAGTTATTATGGGTACTTTGGTGCCCATAATTATACCCATATTCACAGTAAATAACACCCTCGGGGATATTATTTCTGTAGTCACACGCAGCCGAGGCTTTGGTTTTTGGCTTCACCAAACAACAGTAAACCACCCAAATCATCTCCATGTCATGTCTTTACATTCAAATTGATCCTTGTTAGGTCTCGTATGTACACGATGGACCGTTGAAGTAAAGTTAAAGTACTGATTTGTTTAAACAGGTTCCAACCCATGTGAGCACGCAGGGAAGTGTATAAACACCAAGGGTTCATTCCAGTGTAAGTGCCAGCAGGGTTACGTGGGGCCACGATGCGAGCTGGACATCAACGAATGCATGTCGAACCCATGTAAGAATGAGGCCACCTGCCTGGACCAGATAGGAGACTTTCACTGCATCTGCATGCCAGGTGAGACGCTTGACTACTGTCGTCCTAGATTAAAGTTTAGGTTCCATTTGTTTAGACTCGTGTCACCAAATTTCAGCAAATAAAAGCTCATAAACAAGTCACGTAGAGTCAAAAGAAGCTTATTTATGTATCAGTTTTCGAATGCTCTTCCAAGTTGAATCAGTCCAGTTCTGGTCTTTGTGGCTTTAGTAAAGTTTCTGTCCTTTCCAAAGGCTGACCTCATGGCATCAAACATGACTAATTTCTTTTTTACATGGTTTTCTTTAGTGCTGAAATTTATTACCTTTTGGTCAATTGTGGAATATTTTAAATCATCAATTTTGAGACTTAATTTGTCTTTTATCATTTTTCCAATCCATTTTTGTCCAAACATGCTTTTCAAAGATTCTCAAATCCTCTGTTTCACATCTCTGTAAATAGAATTATCTTCATTAAACTTAAGGATGCAGCTGAATCATTTAGTCCGTGAATTGTTTAGTCAGAAAAATAACCAGCAACTATTTTCATACTTAATTACTTCTGTAAGTCATTTGTCAAACAAAAAATACCAAACATTTTCTAGTTTTTCCTTCTCAGTTTTTCGGGGATTTAGCTTTTGACGTCACCACAAACTTTTCAATTAATTTAGAAAGTAATTGCTAATTGCAGCCCTACTCCCATTTATAGGACCGCAGTGTATAATTTCAGTCCATTACAGCAGTATACAATATTACAGCAGTGTGAAAATGCTTCTCACTGTGTCTCTGTCTAACCGATCCATCTCCCTCTTGGTCCTCCCTTGCTAATTGGCCAGGCTACGAGGGGGAGTTCTGCGAGATCGATACGGACGAGTGCGCCAACAGCCCCTGCCTGAACGGCGGCAAGTGTATCGACAAAATCAACTCCTTCCACTGCCAGTGCCCCACAGGTGAGGCTGCCGTGCTGCTGCAGAGGAGGGGGGAGGGTGAGGGAGGAAAGGGAGGGAGAGGAAGCTCTTGCTCTCTCTCTCTCTCTCTCTCTCTCTCTCAATCACAAACACACACATACACACACAAACACCTCTGTGGACGGGCACTAATCCCAGCCCTGAGGCAGGCTTACGCAGGCCCGGGTAGCCAGAACGAACGCAGCAGTCGAGGAGGAGAGGGGGGAAAAACAATCTATAGGGAAAGGCTTGAGGAAGTTTGAACTTTTTAAACAAGTTTCTTATCCTGTCTGCAAAGTCTGATGAGTGAGCAGAAACTTGTGGATCTAAACAAGACTTTTGACTGTGACTGGGAACCAGGGGGAGCTAATAATAGTGGGCAGAATTACTACAGCGTTTCATGAAATAAGGTTGTCTGTGTTGTGGTGGTGAATGAGGTAGTTGCGTGGTCTATTTTGAGGGCAGGTAATTGTTTGGCTTCAGCTTTTTTTCCCCAGAAATGCCATTGGAGTTACACTATTTGGACAAGAGGTATTGATGTTTTATTCAGGGGTGAAGGAATGCAACTATTGAATCTTGGATAGAGAGAAAAAAGAAAGGATGAAAAGAAAGGAAGGTTCTTCAAACTCCCCAAATGTGTTTTTTTGTTTTGCATTCTTTCAGTGGGATCATTGAGGTGGAAGTGATTTTTTTTTTTTTTTTCCTGCTCTTTCTTTTCTGGGAGGAAAAATAGCGAAGCTCTGAGTCGGGTGGATCAAAGGCAGCCTGGGTGGAGAGAGGCAGGATTCCTCCTGTTGAGAGAAAAAGAAAGGAAGGAGGAAGGATGGAAAGAAAGAAAGAAAAGACATCCCAACAAGGAAGCTTTAGAATTAATAGAGAGGGGGTACAAGAGTGAACACAAGAGCTTAACGCTTACCCAAAACCGTGTGTGTGTGACAGTGAGAGTAGGGTTTATGTGAGGAAGCTGCACAAAGTGGTGGTGGTGAAAGTGTTTTTTGGGGAGCGGGGCGGGGCGGGGGGGCTGGGTTTGAGATGCACAGACCGTTATGCTGAAGCAGGAAGGGAGGGCTAAAGAAGGGGGAGGGGTTTTAACCGCCCTGCTTGAGATGTAAATTTGTCCCTGTTGCGAGCGAGGCCCGAGGCGAGGGTCCCCTCTTTTCATTTCTGTACATGGAATAGCCATGGAAACCCCACTGAGAGCCATTGAAATGTCTGATTCCAGCAGTCTGGGGATAAATCCCTCTTCGGCTGCTGAGGTGCACGATGTGTGTGCGTTCCTGTGCATGCTTGCATTTCTGCTTCACCTTTTGTGTGTGTATGCATATGTGTGCATCTGGGTAAGAAATTCATTCATTTCATAGATTTTTTTTTTTCAGTCTTCTTAATCTCAATCAGAAGTGCATTTTGGGCACTGTAACTGAACTGTGGAGAAACTTAACATTTGCATCGCGTCCTGGCAAATAAACACTCGATTTGTGCCGCTGAGGTTTGTTCCAGCTTTTTTCCCACTGCTGGAAACTGGCAGCACTGCTAACAGAAGACTCTGGTGTTGTTTTGCCCTCTCTGTCTGCAAACAGCTGATCCTCCACTTTTTGAGTATTGAAGTTTCTTCTTTAAATTGGCTGTTTTGTTTATTGTTGATTCAATAGTTAATGTGAGGTTAGAATTTCATTTGCAGGACTGTGTACTGCCAAAACTTTATACTGTCTCAGCCTGCATACTTCAGAGTGAGTGAAAAACTATGGAAGCTCCTGCTGACGTAAGTCACAGAAAACACACTGAGACACTGATGATTACTGACAAAGTAATAGTTTTGGTACCACTTCTTTTATAGGTTTATAGGTTGTAGCTTATGGCTTATTAATGTACATTAAAATATGTACATACTTAAGCTCACAGGATACTCACTATGAAATAAAACAAAGATAAGAGAAAAATGCACCCTTTATGATGCGTTTATGCCTTTTAACAAATGACTTTATCAATCATTAAAGAATATACAAATTCTTTGTAGATCAGGTTTTTTGGGTCAGTAGGGTATGAAAAAACACTTTTAAAACAGTGCTTTATTAGAAAGTGGCCATGTTGTGAAAGCATCTATTTGACTGGTATTTATTTGTTCTCTTATTGGTAATAAATGTTGGTAATTTTTAATAGCTCATTGATCAGTGTTTCACAACAAGGCAACCCAAAAGTTGTTGTTACTAAAAGCTTAAATGTGATCTGTAACACATTAGTAAATTATTTGTTAACCATCAATGATACAAATAGTCATGACTAATAAATCTTTTTGTGCCTTATTGGAAAGTAGCACCACATACTACGTATTTTTGGAACTAAAAGCACACAGCTTCACTGAGTCTGCATCCCAGTCCTCATGTCATGTGTGTTCACACGGCCAAGTCATAACTCAGTAAGTGCTTCTAGCAAAGTCCACTGGGAGAAATCAGCTCGCCCGTCAGCCACACAAATACTTTGTCGCTGGATTAGCCGTAGCCTTTTTAGCTTAAACCTCCTGCGTGTTCCTGCGGTGAGGCGGGGAGGGGAAGTGGTACTTTATCACTTCATCAGACAACATCCCACTAGTCCTGGGACTGTACCATCTCATGACCAAGGGGAAAAGAAGAAAATATCTGAGATGAGGAAAAATGGAGAAAGCCCTTCTGGTTGATTTTGAATGACGAGGAGTTTGAATAGTGGAGGGTCAAAGGTCAAGCTGGCTCCTTTTTCGGGGCGGGCAGGGACTGGAGGGGGGACTGGAGTAGGGGGTGAAAGCAAGACAGGAGAATGCACATTGTGATGGAAAAGTTTTGGGGGACAAAGGAGGCAACAGGCTCAGTTTGGCGTTGCGTTGAGCAGACAGGCCCTCTTTTGTCTCTCACCCCTTGGTCAGGAGGCCTCGCAACTTTCATTCTTTCCTCATTTTTTCCCTCTCTCCCCCCTCCCGCTTTAAATGAGTTGGTTCCCCCACTCTCCCTTCTCCTTTTGGAGTCGTGCTGAAAAGAAGAGAAAGGGAAAATAGAGAGCTTGTAGTGTTTCACACTCGTTAATTAACATGCAGATTTCTGATTCGCTGAGAGCTCTTATAGTGTGGGCTTGGGATTATGAGCGGGACTGGTTTGAAATGGTGAGAACACAGAGTAGCCATGTCTCCACACATACGCACACACACACTCCTTCACGCACACACATGCACACAATAACACCCTCTTGTTGTTTTTCTAGGCTTCACTGGGAACCTTTGCCAGATAGACTTTGATGAGTGTGCCAGCACACCGTGCAAAAATGGCGCCAAGTGCACAGACGGGCCCAACAAGTACACCTGCGACTGCACTGAAGGTACACAAGCTTTAACAAAAGCCAAAAAAAAGTTTAACAGAATCTGAAATTACAGAGTAATTTTTTAAAGAATCAAATTTACATTGCTTGCCTGTGAAATGCATCAAATTTCAAGAAAGACTGACCAAAGTTAACACAAGATGATGCATTAGTGAAAAAGAAAACACCTTTTTGACAGGTTACACTGGGAGGCACTGCGAGACGGACATCAACGAGTGTTACTCCAACCCCTGCCACTATGGCACCTGCATCGACGGCCTGGCCTCCTTCAGCTGCCACTGCAGACCTGGATACACCGGCCGACTCTGTGAAACCAACATCAACGAGTGTCTGAGCCTGCCGTGCAGGAACGGAGGCACCTGCCAGGACCGAGAAAACGCCTACGTCTGCAGCTGCCCTAAGGGAACTGCAGGTGAGGACCGCACACACAGTAACCTTAAACTTCTTTTTGAACTTTACTGAGAGCAATTTTCTTACAGGAACCAACTGTGAAATCAACATCGACGACTGTAAGAGCAATCCCTGCGACTATGGGACGTGCATCGACAAGATCAATGGCTACGAATGTGCCTGTGCACCTGGCTACACTGGTAAGCATTTTAAATATACAGTGTTACTGCTCAGGCTTTACACATGTGGGTGTTTTATGGCAGAAGATTCAGCTCAACCTCGGGGAGCAAGAAGAGTTTGCCATCTTCTCTCTACAAAAGCTAAAACTGAACAAAATTGAAACTTTTACTGCCGCGAGAAGAAGGAGTGAGAAGGTGGGAATTGTAGAGAGGTTTGTCCTTGTGAGTGCAGTTTAGGTGACTCTCTTTCTCTTACCTGTCAATACACAGAAAGGCTGTTTGATTCTATAGTTTATTTAAGCCTGGTTAAACATTGCTGCCATCTCAGGTTACCCACAGACAAAATGAGTCTTTAAGGTGCGGGATTCGAGGATCTAAGGTACGGATGGAGGAGTGTGGTCCTGATGGGGAGGGTGACAGATGGCGAGCGAGCAAGCACGCTCCTCTGAGGCTCAACCGGTGTCACTTTCCAGCTCCACCCTGTCCCCCAACCTGCTGCTGTTAGGACACGCAAACTGCCCTCCCACACAAAGAGGAGGACACACACACACACACACACACACTCTGGCACACACACGGTCACCGGGGATTTGAGTGGGAGAAAAGATTCCCTGAAAGATTCCTGAAAGTTGAGCTTTTAAAAGCTTGGAAGCCGGTCCCTGCTTTAAAGCTAAATGGGCTGCCTTTATGTTATGCGTGGCACCGGGCTGAATGGCGTCAATGCCTCAAGTGGCCGACAAAGAGGGACTTAAAACCCCTCATGTTTCTGGAAATTGATACATTTGCTGGTCTGAGATATAGACTTCATTGTGTGGCAGTTTTTTCTGTTGTTGTATGAGTTGGTGTTGTGGATTTTAAAAAAGAAAATACTTCAAATAGACTGCAGAATCATCAGTTCACTGTCTACACACCAGTGAGGAGATTATTTGATTTGATTACTATAAGGGTCAAACCATCCCCTCCTTTCTTTTAGGCACCATGTGTAACATCAACATCGACGAGTGCGCCATCAACCCCTGCCACAACGGCGGCACCTGCATCGACGGCATCAACGGCTTCACCTGTGTGTGTCCAGAGGGTTACCATGACACCACCTGCTTCTCCCAAGTCAACGAGTGTCTCAGCAACCCCTGCATCCACGGCCACTGTGAAGACAAGATCAATGGGTGAGGCAGCAAGACAGGATGAATCATTTGTTTCTTTACCTGAAGGATGTTAAGTGAAACCAGATGTTGTTCTGTGAAGAAGCCCCTGTCTCCTGGAGCTGTAATATGTCTACATATCAGGATACATAGATCTACATATCTCATGAACAGCTTGTGGCTTCTTGCCAGTTGGTTAATATCTGGTTGTTTTAAGGCAAATGGCCAATCTTGATATACATTTTTGTCTTTGGGAAAGGAATGTAAGTGGAGTTTTATTTTCTTCCATTTGGACTTTTCCCTATGGCTTCTGGTATGAAGGTTTGTCTTCATATTGTACATGTATATTTTACTCTATCAACTGTACAGCCACTCTACCTTTGAATAGACTAGCTGTTTCCCACTGCTTTCAGTCTTTATGCTAAGCTAAGCCAACCAGCTTCTGACAGTTGAACCATATTCACTGTTCAATATTTCAGAGAATATTCAGCTGTTAGCGATAAATACTTTTTCTAGAGGAAAAAAATAATTAGGCAATGAAAATGAAGTAAGTAGTAAGATTTAAATTCCTCTAAATTTCTAATTTAATGTACAAAATTTTTGATACTAGTGCCAATACAATACCTAAGTTTGGTAGCAATACTAAAATGATACTTTAAAATTTAAAGCCCTTTTTCGCTTAACCCTTTATCGGGCAAGTGACTATATATGATATCAATATCTATATACATATATATATATATATATATATATATATATATACACACACACACACACACATATATATCATTTGTTATTTATGTTATATATAGATATATGTGCGTTATGTTCAATGAAATGTTTAACATTAAAAATAAATGTTCCTTTACCTTTATATGTGTTTTATGTATTTTTTTAATACATATACACCTTTTAGATGGTTTAGATGGGCAAGGAACCATATATGGTAACTTCATTGATCTTGATTTTCTACATGAAAATTGAACATTTTCAAAAATGTCACAAAAGTAAAAAAGTCTTGTTGTGCACTGCTATGACACTCTAGGGTTGAAATTTTGAATTTCCAAGTATTTGCCCGAGTGCCCGATAAAGGGTTAAAGGGATAGTTCAACATGGGGATTGCACTTATTTGCTGTCTTGAAGAGAGGTAGATGAGAAGCTTGATACCACTCTCACGTGTTCAAAAAGTGAAGCTACAGCTAGCAGCTAGTTAGCTTAGTTTTGATAGTTAGCCTCAGATGTAAGAGTGGTATTGATCCTTTCATCTAACCCTGAGTTAGACAGCAAATAAACATGTATCTCAAAATATCCAACTATTCTTTTAACAGGAGGCCAAATTTCTCATATGATAAATGCTGTTTGACAAAAGCAGGCATAAAAGTGGCAGATTTTTTAAATTTAATTTGAGAACTATTTAAGAATGTTAGACTTTCAGTGCCAGCTTTCAGGACTTGCCCAGTTTTTGATACATTTTGGTTCAACTAATATCTGGTGACAGACTTCAAGTGGAAGGAAATTATATAACAAAAGCCTGTCAGACTGACTTGATCACTGACAATTTCCAACATTTTCTCTCCGTCAGCTATAAATGCCTGTGTGATTCTGGCTGGAGCGGTAAAAACTGTGACATCAACAACAATGAGTGTGAATCCAACCCATGTATGAATGGAGGCACCTGCAAGGATATGACCAGCGGATATGTTTGCACCTGCCGCATGGGCTTCACTGGTCAGTATTTGTGTGATTGTGGATGAGCGTGTGTCGGTGTTTTGGCTTGTGTATAGCGTGCGTTTGTCATCCAAACCACACTTTCCTCCACACCACTTGACTTTTGACCTTCAACTTGAGCTGAAGTGTGTATAATGTATTCCCCTGGTGCTGATCACAGGTCCAAACTGCCAGACCAACATCAACGAATGTGCCTCCAACCCCTGCCTCAACCAAGGGACCTGCATTGACGATGTAGCGGGCTACAAGTGCAACTGTGTCCTGCCTTACACGGGTATGAAAATACTATTGAAAATATTTGATACGCCCACGTGCTGGCTTGGTGTTCAGGAATTTCCCATCTGGGAGGGAGGTGAAGTTTCCACAGCCTGTGTACTTCACGTTATTGAGCAAAAACATGCATCGGATGAACTAACTGTCGAGTAAAGTTCAGCAGCAAGACTTCCTCAGGGCTCAGAGACACCAAACCTCTGGCTCACTCTGCTCCTCTGTGGTACACAAACATCCATGAGAAGAGAGCTGGAAAATATTTTCATGTCATCTCATTTATTATTTGACAAAACAGATAATAATGGAAAGGCTAAGGGCAAATTTTCTTGTATTTGTCAAGTCGTCTTTTTGGAAAAATCCACAGGACTTTGAATAATAAAAGGCCTTTTGCTTGTGCCGGGGTGGGGTGCTTGACACATTTCCTCTTTGCCTGTTTCCTGTCTCACAGAACTGCAAATGGCTTCACAATGGCCGGACACTGGAGCCAGGTTCCTCTATGAGCCCTGTGTTGTGGAAAAAGATAGGGAAATGTCTCTGCAGGCCTCTAATACTGACAGAACCTGGCTAAAATCTTCTGATAGCACTGAGTGAAAGATGATTCTGTGTCCATTTGGGTTGGGTTATCTCCAAGTTCATGACTCTTACATGATGTCACACAGTGAAACTTAAGCACAGTTTGTGATTTATTTTAATTGAAGGTGTTCTGTAATATGTAATTATAAATATGATTTTGTATTCATATGTTTGTAGGAGAGAACTGTGAAACCTTGATGGCCCCCTGTAGCTCCAAACCCTGCAAACATGGAGGACTGTGTCAGGAGTCTGAGGACTATCAGAGCTTCTCTTGTGTCTGTCCTGAAGGCTGGCAAGGTAAACATTAATGTCTGCATACCTGTGTGTTCTACAGCAACTATTTTTTCCTAATTGTCAGTGGAAAGGTCACTGAGGTCTTCTCATGTGTTCCCAAGACAGAAAAGTTTTATTGTGCAGAACTCCATTGAAAAAATTGCAAATTTTGCATAAAATTTCAGATTTGTGTATTTATATTCAAAATGAGAAAAAGGATTTGCTGTATACCAGGACCTCTGCCTTCTTCAAGTCTTTTTTTTCAGACCTGAATTATACAACTTACAGAGGAATTCAAATTTTCTCATATGTGTTTACGTAGTTTAGAGGATGGACATGATAAAATTTTTATCTTATAGTATAGTCTTATAGTAACTGCCAGAATTATTTACACTCTTAGTTTCTCACTTATCCTTAGAACTACTATACACTTGCATACCTTCCCTCCCGGGGCTCAGTTAAGTGTAACTTAATATCCTGTTATCTAAACACACAGTTTTTGTCCCTTCATTTAAAGGGAAGATTTAAAAATCTCTCCTGCATTTCTTCTCTCTCAGGCCAAACCTGTGAGGTGGACATCAAAGAGTGTGTGAAGAATCCCTGTCGCAACGGAGCAACCTGCCAGAACACTTTGGGCAGTTATCGCTGTGGCTGCAAACCAGGCTTCACTGGACGCAACTGTGAGACCAACATCGACGACTGCAAGCCCAGTGAGTTTTCCCGTTTTTCTTCCCTTTATTTCTTTTCTCTGGTGCATGATATAAAAGACCTGAAAGCAACTTAACACATTCACTGAGATGCGTCAAATCTCACCCCTCTGTAGACCCCTGCAGCAACGGAGGCCACTGCAAGGACGAGGTGAACGGTTTCCTGTGTACCTGCCTGCTCGGCTTCAGGGGAACAACATGCGAGGAGGACATCAACGAGTGTGAGAGCAACCCGTGTAAGAACGGAGCCAATTGCACCGACTGTGTCAACAGCTACACCTGCACCTGCCCGCCAGGCTTCAGTGGAATCCACTGTGAAAATAACACTCCCGACTGCACTGAGAGGTACGGAGCTCGCAGAAAACAAAGTGCCACATTAGTGTCACTATCATATTCAGACTTCACAAATTATATTTTAAGAGTTAAGGCAGACAGGGGAACACTGTTCATTGTGTGTATTTACACAGATTGATGTGTAAGGGCATCTGTTGAGATCAACAGGTTCATTTTACTGGTAACCCCATTTTCTTGTCCACTACTGCCCCCTCTGGTGGAGTATTGATTTACAACAGCCAACTTAAACATCTCCTAAATATTGCAGCTGTTCCATTAGCAATAAAAGATAAATTGTCTGTAAGTTCAATTAGACTATGACTATGGAATTGTTTGCTTACATGCCAAGATTAGTTTCCTTATGTGTCATCAGTGGAGCAAGTATATACAGAAGAACACTGCAGTAAAAAATAATATGTTCTTAGTTAACTTTCTATGGGTAAATCAGGTGAAAATTTGCTTGCAACTCTGATAATGAGAGTTGTTTTGGTTTGCTCTCCTCCTGTCTTCTGCAGAATACTTTACTCATTTTAGTTTTTATTACTATTCTTTTTTTTCCCGGCAGCTCCTGCTTCAATGGCGGCACCTGCATGGACGGCATCAATGCCTTCACGTGTTTATGCCCACCTGGCTTCACTGGGAGTTACTGCCAGCATGACATCAACGAGTGTGACTCCAAACCCTGTCTGAATGGCGGAACCTGCCAGGACAGCTATGGCACCTACAAGTGCACCTGCCCTCATGGTTACACCGGACTCAACTGTCAGGTAGGCAGGAGGGAGCAGCTCAAAAAATGTCTAGATGTCCGAGTAAAACCTGAAATAAATCTGGTTGAAAAGCAAATGTTTATACATGTCTTGGGTACTGATTGTGTAGCCTTTGGTATTCCACACTGAAATATAATCATTTAAATGCACTTAAACATTTATACATCTTTTGATCTGCAAACTACCAAATCAAAGTTACAGCAGTATTAATGTCAAAATAAATATCAGGTTGATGTAATCGTCACCCAGTCAGTGGCTGTTAACCGAACTTGTTCCTGCACCTTTCAGAACTTGGTTCGTTGGTGCGACTCCTCACCCTGTAAGAACGGAGGAACCTGCTGGCAGACGGGCACCACCTACAGGTGCAAGTGTGAGACTGGCTGGACGGGCCTTTATTGTGACGTTCCTAGTGTTTCCTGTGAGGTGGCAGCCAAACAGAGAGGTAAGACAAATGGTACAGGGGTTTCTTTATGTGTGCGTGTTAGTCTGCTTTAAAAGTATGTGCACAGGTGTTTTGCCTAAAGTCACAATATCATAGACTGAGGGAGAATTAGTGTGTTGGTGAAAATGTATGCAAATCTCCCCTGAGCAAATAAAATTATTCAAAAACAACACTTACTACAGTATCCTCTATCTTATCCTCTCTGTGTAGGAGTCGATGTCGCCCATCTGTGCCGTAACTCGGGTCAGTGTCTGGACGCAGGAAACGTTCACTACTGCCACTGCCAGGTCGGATACACTGGGAGCTACTGTGAGGAGCAGGTGGATGAATGCACCCCGAACCCCTGCCAAAATGGAGCCACCTGCACCGACTTTTTAGGCGGATACACCTGCAAGGTAAGAAACTGAAATAAACCTGCACCCAGTAGTTTGAATTTACATGAAAATTGGAAGAGCTATGCCCAAGTTATTTTTGTGTTTTATTTATTTGTGTATATGGTCCATGTATGGTCCATATTCAAGGGATTTTTTAAATATGAACAGGTGAAAATCAGCTCAATCATGCAGATGGTTTTTACTTTTAAGTGCAAGTTGAGTTTTTCATGCCACTCTCCTTGGCTTTTCAAAGGGACTATTAGTTTAACTTAATCGCAAGTTTAAAATCTCAAAACCTCAATTTTGTTTCATGAAGTTGTTAAAATGCCAGGATGTACAGCAGGCATCCCTTCAGCTGATACATCACTGTGCAGTCCTAATGAAGAGGCCTGTTTATAAATAGAAGGCAAACAGCTTGGTTATGTTAATCTCCCCCGGAATAAAGGATCTGCTGGCCTTGGCAGGATGGAGGCCAGAAAACAGCCAGGTAAACAAAAACCATCTCTGTTTCATGTCAGACATTGATTAAACGTTCCCCTCTCTTCTCTTGGCTTCCTCTTCTCTCCCTTGTTCCCTCCGTCTCTCAGTGCATGCCAGGCTACGTCGGGACCAACTGCTCTGACGAGATCAATGAGTGCTTCTCCCAGCCGTGCCAGAACGGGGGCACCTGCATTGACCTGATCAATACCTACAAATGCTCCTGTCCCCGGGGAACCCAAGGTCAGCAGACCCCACGCACACACCTCCACGCCACTCCGCCTATCCATCCTCTCCGTCCTTGTCTCCACGCTTCATTAATTAGGGCTTAACAGCACCTAGGGCATGTCTGAAAACTCCTCCCCCCGTCTTGCCTTCATTCCCTCCTCTACTTGTCAAATACGCCATCGATTTTTCTCTTGGACATGAAGGGGAGTGTGTGTTGTAGGTCAGCCTGAAGTGCCAGTGGAGCTTGGTGCATCCCAAAAAAGCCAACATGTTGATCAAGACGCTAAAATATGTTAGAAGCTTTGACATAACGTTAAAAGATGATCCACCATAAAACAGTTGTTTTGGGTTTTTTTTTAGATTCACATTTTTTTAAGGCTCATTGTTTTTACCAGATACAGCATTTTTATTGTTAAATATTTTTAAAAACACATCAACCTTTCCCTCCAGTGTCACGTCCTGCCTCTGTTTTAACTTAAAGTGCAGACACCGGACAGGACACCATTAAAATTCAGTTTATTTGTGACTCTTTTTAAGTCTATTGGTATTTCTGTACTGCATTTCTAGAAGTTTCAACCTTTCTATTTTTATTAAACATCAGGCCATATAATATGATAGATGTGTTAGAAGTCTTACTGAAAATGTACAGATTTTTACCAGGTGCAGATCAATTTAAACCATGCTGGAAGAGGACACTGACCACTATGGTTTATGTTGAAGAAAGTTCTTTTGAAATTAAAGGGAGGAGAAATAGAAAAATGGGGAGAAAATACAAATGAGATGTGGATAATGTGCCAAAATCCCTTTAAGTAATTAATTTAAAAAATGATTTAGTTATGGTCATTTTTAAAATCAGATTTTTGCAGGATAATTCAACTGTACATAGGGATACATCTTGTTAAGAAAATTAAAAACAAAAATAATGAGCCTTTACCATTTTATACTGTTCAGTCTGTAATCATACTGGGACAAATCAGTTACACAAGAGGCAGATGTATGATTTTTTCCGTTGACTTTATCCTCATGTTTTTTCTGTGCTTACTGATCACTCAGTTTATCTATGAAACCCTCAGGGTTACCTTTGAACCAACTAGAGTGACGTTCCTTTTCCCTCTTCTCGTACCGTACCATCCTCAGGGGTGCACTGTGAGATCAATATTGACGACTGCAACCCGTTCATCGACCCAGTCACCAAAGAGCCAAAGTGCTTCAACAACGGCAAGTGCGTGGATCGAGTTGGAGGCTACCACTGCATCTGCTCCGCGGGGTACGTCGGGGAGCGCTGCGAGGGAGACGTCAACGAGTGTCTGTCCAACCCCTGTGACCCGCGGGGCACGCACAGCTGCATCCAGCTCACCAACAACTACCGCTGCGAATGTCGCACTGGATACACAGGTAAACGTCTTATTTACCAAATTCTCTGTTGAGATATGTTCCGTTTTTTTTGAATTTATGTCCATAGTTTTTTCTGTTATTATACAGAGCTTAGACTTGTAGGCCTGTTAAGAGACTAGCCCAATGATACTGGATTTTTTAGGCCATTAAATATATTATTATTTGAAAGTTCAGTAATCATATTTTTACATAAACACACAACACAAGAATCCCCTTAATTTTTTTTTATTGGGACATTCTGCAGTTGATATCTGGTCGCAATGGACACCTCAAACATATCTTTGTCATGTCCCTACTGAGATTTCTTATTACTAATCACCACCATATGCACATATACTAACACTTACACTGTACTGTACACTGTTGGCTTAAACTATACTGGCAGTAAGCCATTATTAGACAATTATCAAGTCCTAAAAGATGTGTGTGCTGTTGGCTGTAAAAATAAACTCGATGTGAATTGCAGTCACAATGGAAATGTGAGGATATTTTTCAAACTAATTAATATGTTTAACTTCTTTTATGTGTGTGACCCCTCCGTAGGTCAGCGTTGTGACACAGTCTTCGATGGCTGTAAGGGTAAACCTTGTCGTAATGGAGGGACTTGTGCTGTAGCCAGTAACACACCACACGGCTTCATCTGCAAATGTCCACCTGTGAGTACCCACACACACATACACACACACAGATGTTTGTCACAAGAGTGTGAGCAGATTTTGGTCTACTAATCAAATAGAGACACATTTAAACACACCTATTATTGTTGTTTATATGTTTTTAAAAAACAAGCCCTGAGCTATTTGCTAAAAGAAATTTGAAAGAATCCTAATTCATATGTGGTTTTCTTATGTATTTTCGTCCCCTTCTGACAGGGCTTTACTGGCTCTACATGTGAATATGACGCCCAGGCCTGTGGTAGCCTTCATTGTCGCAACGGAGGCACTTGCATCTCTGGCCACAAGAGCCCCAAGTGTCTGTGCACCTCGTCATTCACCGGGCCCGAGTGTCAGTATCCCACCGACAGCTCCTGTAATTCAAACCCCTGCTACAATGGCGGCACGTGTGAATACACCTCAGAGGAGCCGTTCTACCGCTGCGTCTGCCCTGCAAACTTCAACGGCCTCAGCTGCCACATCCTGGATTACAGCTTCCGGGGAGGGATTGGCCACGACATCCTGCCACCGTCGGAGGTGGACGTCAAATGCGAGAACCCGCAGTGCGAAGAGCATAAGCACAACAAGGTCTGCGATGTACTCTGCAACAACCACTCCTGCGGCTGGGACAACGGCGACTGTTCGCTCAACTTCAATGACCCATGGAAGAACTGCTCGGCCTCACTGCAGTGCTGGCGATACTTCAACAATGGAAAGTGCGATTCGCAGTGTGATAATGCTGGATGCCTCTACGACGGGTTTGACTGCCAGAATCTGGAAGGACAGTGCAAGTAAGTGGCCTTTCAGTCTACATTTAACACAGTTCAAATTATTGAACATAATGAACTTCACATCCAAATGACAATACCCCTAACTTATGTTTTTGGTCTTCAGCCCTCTGTATGATCAGTACTGCAAGGACCACTATGCCGACGGCCACTGTGACCAGGGCTGCAACAATGCAGAGTGTGAGTGGGACGGCCTGGACTGCGCCAATAACATGCCGGAGAAGCTAGCGGTGGGCCAGTTGGTCCTGGTGGTCCACATCACGCCCGAGCAGCTCCTCAGCAACTCGTCCAGCTTTCTGCGCGAGCTGAGCCGCGTCCTCCGAACCAACGTGATATTCAGGAAGACTGGCAAGGGCGAGATGATGGTGTACCCGTACTACGGGAGCGAACACGAGCTGAAGAAGTACAACGTCAAGCGCTCAGTGGACTCGTGGTCAGAGGTACCTGGTAAGGTGCTGAATGTGGTGAAGAGGAGCCTCTATGATGTGGCAGGAGGGAGCAGGAGGGAGAGGAGGGAGCTGGATCATTTGCAGATCAAAGGGTGAGGAGTAGTATTCAAAGTGTTTCCTTCACTGAAGTTTTAGTGTAATTTAAAAGTAAACAGCTGACTTCTTTTCTCTAGTTCTTGACTTAAAATGACCTCTGGATGTGTTACTTCTTTGCCTCACTTTAGTTCAATTGTCCACTTGGAGGTGGATAACCGTCAGTGCTTCCAGCAGTCCACCGAGTGTTTCCAGAGCACCAATGATGCTGCAGCCTTCCTTGGAGCTTTGGCCTCCAGTGGCAAACTGGATGTTCCATACACCATTGAAGCTGTTTTTAGTGAGTATACCTCATAATAGTCTAAATGAATCAATGAAAAGGTGTTTTTGATAATCAGATGTTTGGATGCATCCTCCCTACTTTTACAGCCGTACATTGTTTTCTGCTCATCTTTGAAAATCAATTAGCAGGCTCCTGAATCTCACTTCAGATGTATAAGTCATCACAGTGAATGTCAAGTCATTATATAGTAATGGAGTGCAGACTTTTTCCAAATTAATCTGTACTCAGAGGATTAGTCTGGTGATATCTTTTTTCCCTTTTTACTTCTCAGCAGTTCCCAAAAGATTAAAACCCACAATGAATTTATCCTACTAACATGTATTATCTGATAGAGCTATTTCCTCTTTGCATTTCAGCTCCAGTGAGCCACACTGGGTGACATGTTCCTTCATCAAGATGAGCCTACAGTGTATTTTATATTTACTTTATATTGACCCTACACAAGCCATCCTGCTGTGGGAAAGAGTGGCTAGAACACAAAATGTGTTAATTAAGTGCCTAGCTGCTTAAAGGCAACATGCCTTTAAAAAATAAATAAAAATAAAAAAAGTCCTGTTTTTAACGATTGACATCTTCAGTAGGAACAAATGGATTTGGGGCTCACTGCCACAGACAAAGAAGTGAAGCTGCAAACTGTTGTTGGCTTTGTTGTTTTAATGCAATTTGTTGACAACAAAAACATATAATGCCACTAGCCACAGTATTTAAACTGCATTACCACAAACCAGTAATTGCAGATTTGATGTTCTATGGGACTCTAACAAGTTCAAAGAGTCTGGTAATTGATTTTCATTTGAGTGCAAACTAGAGGCTGCTTGGAATGGTAGGAAAAATACAACCAGAAATGTAAAACATAACTGAAGGGTGTGCAGTCTGATTAGTTCTGATGTAAATAATGTGATTTGGTGTAAACTGGCTAAAACCACTGCACAGTTATGGTTCCGTAAGGCCTCGTTCTTAGTGGCTTCATATACATACTCATACACAAGTGGATAAGACACGTGCTCTTTCACGCTCACACTCAAACTGAGAGCATCTACTGCGCCCTCTGGTCGGGTTCCTAACCCTACCGCTCTTTGATTGTGTATTTGTTATGCAGCAGTGAACAAATGCAATTGTGAATCTCAAGGCCTAAACAATCAATCCTTCCCTCGTTGCGTAAATCCACTGGCTTCGGGCTCCAAAATGGTTAATTGCCGCAAATCAACTCATCCAATCCCCTACTCACACAATGTAACGCTCTATCTCTGTCTCTGTCTCTCTCTTTCTCAGACATGTACACATATACGTCCACAGATAACACACTCACACACGCACACACACGCACACACTTCATCCCACAGTGTGAGGGGCTGCTGCAACCTTCACCTCGCTGAATGTAATACCAGGACTTAATGCATCTCTAAGGGTTTAGGTTGGGGGAGTTTATCATTTCAAAATCGTTAGTGGAAAAAAAAAGAGAAGGGGAAAAATTGATCGGGAGTGTGCTAGAAGTTGGGAGTCTTTGTTATCTCGAAAATCCTAATAAATCCTTCGTCTTTACAGCTTAAAGCGCGTGCAGTAATTTGAAGTTCATTAATCCCCCTCCTTTTTTTCTCCTAAAGAAGAAATGGTAAAGTTGTCTCCTGGTACCCTAGGTTGAAAAGGGAGAGAGAGGAGGTGGTGGTGTCCCCCCCCACCCCCCGTTCTTTTTTTTTTTTATCACGCCCCATCCCTTTTTTTTTTCTTTTTTGATGAAAAGTGGTTAGCAATTCTGATTATTACTGAATAGGTAGTAGAAGCTAGCTTTACAAACGGTGAGGATCGCCAGTCAGTTTCTGGAGCTTGCCGCTGGTTGCGGTGTGTTTTTTGGAGTGGGAACCACGGGGCGAAGAAAGAGCCGGACTAGCTCTGCTCCAACACTCAGGCTGATCCTGGGTGTCCAGGTCTATATCCTCTTGTCAGTCCACGTCTTCTCCCTCGCCCCCGGTCGTGACCATGTTGTCCCTTTTCCTACCAGGCGATGTGGACCAAAAGGTTTCGTCGAACCTCTACCCAATCTACCTGGTCCTGGGCGGCGTAGGGATACTGGCCTTCCTCGGAGTGGGGATGGTGGCTGCCCGAAAGCGCCGCCATGAGCACGGGCGCCTCTGGCTCCCCGAGGGCTTCAAGACCACAGAGACCAGCAAGAAGAAGAGACGTGAGCCTGTCGGGGAGGATTCAGTGGGATTAAAGTAAGTTTCCGTTTATTCACCAGTGGCTCTCAGTGTCATCAGGTACCTGTTTCTTGGCGGGTCAGGTGAAGGGCTAGTTCTGAAGGACAAAATGGGTCTAACTGGTGATCAGTCAAATTTGGGAAAGGAGGATTTTGCCTGGATCATTAATGATAATGATATAGCAGGTTTAGGTGCGCATTAATTGACTTGTTGGGGCAGAGGGGTGGGGTATGGATTTAATCAATGCTTTTGTTTTTCGGCATTGCTGCACCATTAATGCTGAGAGACTCCGATGAGATGGAAGCAGTAGAGAGCAAGGATTTTTACCGGGTTTTCTGCTTCATCGCAGGCCACTAAAAAACACTTCAGACATTTCACTCATGGATGACACCCAGAATGAATGGGGAGAAGATGAGCCTTCGGATGCAAAACGCTTCAGGGTAAGAAAACAGACACACTCACAGAGCTTTTAAATGATTAAGGCATATTTTTTGTTTTGTTTTGTTTTGTTTTGTTTTGTTTTTTGAGAACTAATGCCCTGAAATCAACTTTTAAATTTTAAAATTACTTATATCGGATTTTTGGGAAGACATATTTTTTTAAAATCTTACACAAACAGTAGAAAAATAATTTAACCATATATTTAAAATGAAGTATGCTTATATTTGTGATTTGATTTAAACTCAGCCAATGTTCATGCAGTTTCAGGTGTCTAACCTCTTGCTGTCCCCGTTTTACCAGTTCGACGAGCAGGCGATGCTGGAGGTGGACGACCAGACGGACCACCGCCAGTGGACGCAGCAGCACCTGGACGCCGCCGACCTACGCATCCCCTCCATCGCTCCCACACCCCCTCAGGGCGAGATTGAGAATGACTGCATGGATGTCAATGTGCGAGGACCAGGTGGGTTACTGAACACAACATATTAGTTACATATTGAGGAAATCAAAGGGACCTCTGTGCCAGTAGATGTGAACCAAATTTTGGTTAATTTTCACTCTGGATGACTTAGTTTTCTTTGTAAACAACAATAGATATTCCAAGATTTTACAAAGAAAAATCCAATATAATTCTCATCTGTTGTGGGAAATTATATATCAATTTGCGAAATAAGTTGTGACACACTCGGAACGGAAAAAAGAAGGAAAAAAGCTTTTCTTACGTGAAATGATCTTCCTTCTTTTCTCTTTCCTTTTAATTCTTGCTTGGTTTGTGAAACACAGGATAGTTTCCTCTCTTAAGACCTTCAATTGAAACAACCTGAAGAGGAAAAATCACTCTAGTGGAACAGCTTATGTGCCATAACTCGGAAGAAGGTTGCTGTTGCTATTGATTTGTTTTAAGGGGTCACAAGCTAAAAATCAAACTTTTTGAGTAAACATTTTTAGAGGTATGTGGGTTGATTCACACATTTTCTGAGCAAACATTCCACCCCTCTAGTGTGTGTATTTGTGCGTGTCTGGGTTGATTCATGCCTTTTCTTAGGGAACATTTCACATTTCTTGTGTGTGTGTGTGTGTGTGTGTGTGCGTGTGTGTGTGTCTCCGTAATCGGGCATGTAGGAGTTGCTAAAGCCCCATGTCCTCAGGGTAAAGGATCTTCTTCAAAGCAGCTGGCTGGAAGCCTGGCGCCTGGGGGAAAACACTGATTCCTGATCAGATTAATCATTTGACCAGTAATGGGCCTCTGTTTTTTTTGTATTCCACTTTACAAAAACCAATGAAGGCATCAAATGCAAAAACCCAATTTTGTAATAAGTGCCAAAGTCCCTGAGGAAAAGCTATGAAAAATCAAAGTAACAGGGTTAACAACTTGAGAGCACACTTTTTTCTCCGTCGTGGATCGATGCACTTGAATCGACCAAATCTGCCAGATCTGGGGCTTGCTATCCTTTTGAAGAGGAGAAAACCTATCCAAGTCGACTGCCTGCGCTGCCTCTCACAGTTAGATATTAATGCTTCGTTTTTGCAGCAGCCTAGCTTTAGCAAGCCCTGGCCTCTATCCCCCTAGCTTCGCTTTCCTTCTGAAGCTTCTCCTGTGCCGAGGCCTTGATCAGAATCCATTATCGAAAAGAGAGAGCTGTGATGATTCAACCCAGGCAGAAGTGTCAAATCCACATTCGATTTGTTTGTTGCTTTTGTTTTGATCTGCCTAATGCTTTGAAGTGCAGGCTCTTGTCTTTTTTGTTGCAATTTACTGGGTCTGTGCTGACCATGCTGTCCATTTACCTATAAGTGCCTCCTTTCATATACCCCTCTCCTCCTTCGCCCCTCTCTGTCCAGATGGATTCACACCCCTGATGATTGCATCCTGCAGTGGCGGAGGCTTGGAAACGGGCAACAGCGAGGAAGAGGAGGACGCCTCTGCCAACGTGATCAACGACTTCATCTACCAGGGCGCTAACCTTCACAACCAGACCGACCGTACAGGTGAAACCGCACTTCACCTGGCGGCCCGTTACGCTCGTTCTGACGCCGCCAAACGCCTGCTGGAGGCCAGCGCTGACGCCAACATCCAGGACAACATGGGCAGGACGCCTCTGCATGCTGCTGTGGCAGCTGACGCCCAGGGAGTGTTCCAGGTGGGTTCTTATATGCCAAGTATGTTTCCTAAATATTACCTAGGTGGTATAGTTAGAGTATTTGCATTGAAATTAAAAAAGGATTTGTCAGTTTATCAGTTAATTACATCTATTTTAAAGTTTCAGCTGTTTCCAGCTTCTCAAATGTGGTGATTTTCTTCTTTTCTTTGATTTATATGTCTGTTAATTTGGTAAAGATAGTTAGACAAAACATGCAAGAGTTCTGGGAAGTTGTGATGATCATTTTTTAGTATTTTCTGATGTTTCTCTGACTAGAAAACTTGTCAACTCGCAGTCAAATATTAATTATAGCACTAAAAGGTATAGTTATAAAATAATCTGTTAACTCTCACAGGCCAGGAATACCGGAGGTTAATTGTGTTGAAAATATTTGAGTCAACCTTTTTAAAGTATGAAACTTTGAGTAAGTTAATGGAATCGTGTCTAGCTCAAAAGGAGTAACCTATTGTACGTCTCGATAGATTCTGATAAGGAACCGCGCCACAGACTTGGATGCCCGCATGCATGATGGAACTACACCCCTGATCTTGGCTGCCAGGCTGGCAGTGGAGGGCATGGTGGAGGAGCTCATTAACTGTCATGCTGATGTCAATGCAATTGATGATTTCGGTAAAGCTTCTCAATTTTTTACCCCCCATATGAGCCTACAAATCATTACAGTTCAGATTCAGTGACCCTGTTTTTTGTCTTTTTAGGTAAGTCGGCCTTACACTGGGCTGCAGCAGTAAATAATGTGGAGGCTGCTATTGTGCTTCTCAAGAATGGTGCCAACAAGGACATGCAAAACAACAAGGTATGAGAACAATTTGTCTCCTCTTCCACTTTATACTGTGAAACAAAAGGGAAACATCTTTCTAAAACAACATTCCTGGTTCATCTGTGAATCTCTTAACAAGTTGTCTCCTTTCTCTCTCTGGCTCAGGAGGAAACGCCTCTATTCTTGGCTGCCAGGGAAGGAAGCTACGAGACTGCCAAGGTCTTACTGGACCACTTTGCTAACAGAGAAATTACTGACCACATGGACCGCCTGCCCAGAGACATTGCACAGGAGAGGATGCATCATGACATTGTGCGGCTGATGGATGAGTACAACCTGGTACGAAGTCCTCCCATGCACGGAGGGTCACTCAGCACCACATTGTCACCTCCTCTTTGCTCGCCCAACAGCTATCTGAGCAGCATGAAGCAGCCCCAGCCGCAAGGCCAAGGCCAGGGCAAAAAGGCCCGCAAGCCCAGCACCAAGGGCATTGGCTGCAAGGAGGGCAAAGACATGAAGGTGAAGAAGAAGAATTCCCAGGATGGGAAGTCCGGGAACCTCCTGGACAGCTCAGCTGTTCTGTCACCAGTTGACTCATTGGAGTCTCCACATGGCTATGTCTCTGATGTGGCCTCGCCACCCATGATGACGTCACCTTTCCAGCAGTCGCCATCTGTATCCCTGAACCATCTGCAAGGTATGTCTGACGCACACCTGGCTGTAAACCACATGGTGATGCCAAACAAGCAGGAGCTGGCTCGGATGCAGTTTGACCCGCTGCCTCCCCGCCTCACCCATCTGCCCGTGTCTGGCTCCAGTGGCCAGGGTGCCATGAACGGCCAGTGTGATTGGCTGTCCAGGATGCATGGCAACATGAGCCAGCCAGGCCAGTTCAATCCCATGAGAGGAGGTCCTGGTGGTCAGGGAGGTCTGCACCAGGGAAGCCAGCACGGGATGATGACCTCCCTCCACAACGGCCACCCCACCACCAGCCTGTCGCAGATGATGACCTATCAGGGGATCCAGAGCACCAGACTGGGTCCGCAGCCCCACATCATGCAGCAGCAGGCTCAACAGATGCAGCAGATGCAGAACCTCCAGCAGCTCCAACAACAGCAGCAGCAGCAACAGAGCATCCAGCTGCAGCACCAAAACTCAAACACCACCAACAGCCAGAACTTCATCAGCGGTGAGCTAAGTTCCCCAGAGCTCCAACAGGGCACAGGCAACTCCAGCATGCCCATCCACACCATCCTACCACAGGAGACCCAGATTATGTCCTCCTCCATCAACCAGTCAATGCCCAGCACCCAGTTCCTCACCCCACCCTCCCAGCACAGTTATTCAGGCCCCATGGACAACACCCCAAACCATCAGGTCCAGGTGCCTGATCACCCTTTTCTGACCCCCTCCCCCGGCTCCCCTGATCAGTGGTCCAGTTCATCTCCTCATTCCAACATGTCCGACTGGTCAGAGGGCATTTCAAGTCCACCGACAAGCATGCAGTCTCAGATTGGACATATACCTGAACAGTTCAAATAAATTGTGTGTATCTTTATGCCCAGATGAGCTGCTCTATATTTTTTTATAAGAAAAAAGGCACTCTGTGGGAAAAAAAGAGAAAAAGAGCAAAGCCTGTAAACAAGATTTAATAGGACTTTTTTGTAAGCTTTTATACTAACAGCAACACCTGTTTTTCATCCATTCTTTTTATTTATTAATGTCTTGTTTATACGCATTGCCTACTTACAGAAATTTTGGGGATCCATGGTGTTGGGTCGTACGCAGGACAGACACAGTCTTTTAGAGAGACTTTTTTCTTTTAGTACTTTTTTCTGCAGTGAAGTCGCAGCATACACACTGGGTATTTATTTCTTTGAGGATTTTTAGTCTTTGCCTTTTTTTCCTCAGTCTGTTTATATTATGTTATTTTTTGTATAATCTTGTTTATAAAAAAAAATGTGATTAAGGGGCATTTAATAGAGCACATTTTAAGTTTCAGTGTTATTTCATTTTGTTTGTAAGGTGTGGGAAATATTCTCGTTATCCAGTGATAAGCAAGTTGCAAAAATGAACAGAACACATGTCCTGTATTTCATGCGCAGGTCCTTTCCCCCTTTTAAATACTCTCTAGAGTTTTGTACATTTCTTCAATCAATGGAACAGCATTATGTTGTACCTCTAGATTTGATTGCATTCATATGTAGAGATGTGGTGGAGATGTGATGTGGTGTACAGTATACAGCCATCTTGGAGATTGGCAGTTAAAGACAGGCTTGAGTATCTGTTAGTCCTGTGGTGTTGGAGAACTGGCCCCGTCGGCCACAGTGTATGTTGTTGTCCAGAGGGAAAAAGGAAACTTAATTTCCCCTGTCCCTCCTATTAGTTTGAGCCTATGGCTGTGTTCTTTCTTTTGTAAATATGTTATACATTTCCCTTGCAAGCAAGATTTTGTTTAAGAAATCTGATGTCTTAAGCATGCAAATTTGATAGGTCTCGCACCAGTCAACAGCCTCTAAAATATCAGAACAGAACTGAATATATATTTTGTATTTTAATGTCCCTTATGCATAAATAAATTTGAACTATATACAAATAGATACAATATATTGTTAGGCAACATGTTTCTCATAAAAAAGAAAAAAAACATAAATATTGAGGTTTTATAAATTGATATTTATTTACTGTTCTGTAACACACACACAAAAAAATCTGCTGAGGCAACAATCTGTGTATGTCATGAAATGTTTTTGTTACATTTCAGTTAAATGGAAGAAAGAAAAAGAAAAAAATGATGGCAAAGTTCTCAGTTGTGTCCACTTCAGTGCTTTGTGAGACGCTCCCTGGTATAGTTTGCAAATTGTTATAATTTAAAAAAACTATTAGGTTGTAGTGAAATTGTAATATCTGCAATATGTTTGCTTCCTCTTATAAAGCTATAATTTGCAAGAAATGTATTTTCCCTTTTCATTTTCAATATGTAAAAATGTTTCTTGTTATAATAAAGGGCACTTGTGTGTCTTAAAGTTAAGAGAATTGTCTTTTTTCCCCTTTAAAATGTGACACAAGATCTCAAAAGATCATCATCCTCTGGATAGGTTCAGTTACCTCTGAAGAAAACTAAAAACTAACTAAACAACAATAACAATAGTACAGTAGTCACAGTCTCATATACATCTGCCTCTATCAGGGCAAACTGAGTGTGTCCTTAGATTTAATGTGACCTTTCTCTTCAAACAATGTAGCACTTTTTAAAATTTGCTGAATGAGCAGACTATGATTTTACTTGGTATGTCTCCATCTAGTGGTGCAAATTGCAAATTATTATGTCCAAATGTCACAATATATTTAACACAAGGTCCAGCTGCACCATCTAGGCAATTTGTACATATCTAAATTAATGAACAGATCTTTTCTGTGGCTTAACACCATGGCTGGATTAACCTGCAAGCATGACCAGGGGGCAAAAATAAAGTCCTGGGCCCCAAGTAACTCAGAGTTCCTTCCTGTTCCTGAGCAATAAGTAAAGTTTTTCTAGGTTAGAATGCTATCTGGCCCCAGGTTTGCTGTGTTGTAATTAAACACACAAAGGAAAGAAACTGAAGCATAAAACTGAAATAATCAAGATCTGATATTTTTGCATAGGGGCCCTCTTCAAGATAGGGCCTAAAATCAGAGAATAAAGCAGGACCTACGTTAAAGTACTTATTTTGCCATTTTGTGTCTTGCATAAATAATTTCTGGCCCCATGTCTCCATGGTAAGAATTCTTTGCCATCTGTTTTTATATCAAACTGAATAGCTGTGGGTTTTGGACTCTTGGACTACCAAAAACAACACAATTGAAGATAAGATGAGATAGACTTTATTTATCCCACAAGCTGCTGTAACATGTAAACAAAATTTACATGTTACAGCAGCAAGAAACAAGAGTGACAAAAATAGAAAAGATAAAAATATAATATAAAAAAGGCATAGAGGGTAAAAAAAAAAAAAAAAAAAAAATCTTTTTTTGTGCTTTAGGAAATTGCCCTTTGCTGATTAATCTGCCAGTTATTCGATTTGTTATTTCAATTATCAAAATAGCTGCCAATTATATGGCAATAGGCAGAAGATGAGCTGGGATAAAATAACTTTACATGTAAATAAACAGTATTATAGTATTATATTATTATGGTATTATAGTTTTATCCGTCACATTTTTAATGCGTTTTGTACATATAAACAGTGAAACTATATTTTTTACAACCTCAAACAGTTGTACAATAATATTTTTGATTGATTATCACTGAACAATTTTAGATTTTAATTGGCGTCTGTGTCTTCTCGCTTGACTATTGAGTTGATTTTAAAAAACAAAAACAAAAAACTACGTCTCCCATGATGCACCGGCAGCAGCACAGTTGAAGTTCAGAGTTCAAAAATTACAGTAAAAAATAGGGTTCTCGCTGGCTGGGTGCTTGTGTGTTAACAGGGAAAAATATACAACTTGGCGAGCAGCGTACACGCTAATCGGTTGCTACCGCACCGAGAACCGGCAGAGGAAGCCGAAAATGGCCCTCAGCTAATCGGCGCCCGCTCTTGCTCTGTTGTCGGCGGATTTACAGAACGACGGCTAGCTGGGTGCTAACGTTAGCACGCTAGCTTGCCAGGAGCACATAGCAACTGCAGCTAGCTAACGTCACTGGACTGGTACTGTCTTACTCTGAAGACTGCAGCTATGTTCGTCCAGGAGGAGAAGATATTCGCCGGGAAAGTGTTAAAAATACATATCTGCACCGTGGACGGCACGGAGTGGTTGGAGGAGGTCACGGAAGACACCACTGTTGAGAAACTAAAGGAGAAGTGCTTGAAACATGTAGGTTTTTGGGTTGTTTGTGTCTCCCCTGTTGCTTTTTTTGTCCTGTCACTCCTCTGCCTGGGGTGTTTGCAGTCTATCATGCCCTCCGTGTAAACTGTCAGTGTCAGTGTCACTGGCTTTGTATTTATAGTAACTGGGTAGACTTTGCTATATATAATTTAGCAGGTTGGCTGCCCCTCGCAGGCTAGCTAGAGCTAACAGTCCGACTCTGCCCCTTTTCTGTTCCCAGAGAGGCATGCTGCTTTTCAGCCTGTCTATTATTACACAGCTCGTTTATCATCTCCTTCTATGGCCTATAGCATAAACTCCCAGTGGTGGTTTAATGTTTTCTTCCCATGACACCATGGGAAAATTCACAGAATCAATAACATATTTTCTTTGACATCAACACAGGAGCACAGGCATCATGATGAAAGTTGAAAATTAGTATCAGATTCCAGGATTTGAATAGAATAAGACTAAAACAATAAGTTGATTAATTAACTTTTGATTGTAAGATTATTGGCCATTCAGATTAGTAATAAACTAATTCTATTCCTCACAAATTCCCAGAGTCCCAGGTTAGGTTTTCAAATGTTCTGTATTGTCTGACCTAATTTTATTGCTGCAGTGTGTCATGAATTAACATTTATTGATTGTCACTATTTTGATAATGAATTAAACATGAAAGATTTTATGCTTTTCTCTGTTGCATAATACTATAAAGTGAATAATTTTTTATCTTTGCCTGTTGGTTTGGACATTACATTAGAAATATACACCAAATTTTCACCTTGGAGATGGATTTTTTGCCTGATATTTGAGTTAAACAATTAAGGGAATGTCAAAATTGTTATGGTTTAATTTTCTGCCAATCAATTAATTGATTAATTGACTCACAGAAAATCAGTCAAAAACAAATTTGATCCTGATTAATCATTTAAGTTATTTATTAAGTAAGAATGCCAGACATATTCTGGTGCTTGCTTCTTAAATAGAAGAAGACTTTGTTGCTGGCTGATTAAATAACTATGAAAATAACAGATAATTGCAGGCCTGCTGTTCACGCCTTGTTTCTGAGCTGGTTTATATTGTGCTTGTTTTGCAGTATGTACATGGAAATCTAGAAGACCCCAAAACACTCACCCACCATAAACTTATACATGCTGCTACAGAAAGAGTTCTCACCGACACTAAAACAGTCGCTGATGAAAATCTCAAAGATAAAGGTATGTAACTATCTATTTGATAAGTTCTGAGATTATGACAAAAGAATCCTCCACTGGTTTTCATGGACTGAGCATGTTTCATGTGTGTTGTAGACGTTTTGCTGCTCATAAAGAAAAGACCGCCACCGACAGCTCCAAAGATGGCAGATGTTAGTTCAGATGAAAAGGTGAGATTCTTCAACTTTTTGTAAAGAAATGTCTTATTTTGCCTGCTTCTTAATTATTAACTCCTTGTTGTTCATTGTGGTTTTCACAGAAGAAACAAGATAATAAAGCTCCAGACAAAGATGCTATCCTGAAAGCCACAGCCAACCTGTCTACACGCCACACTGACCGCACTGTTACCCAGCACAATATCAGAGATGTGAGGATCTCAGAATCATGACTTTAACTGACAATGTGTATTGAAATGCACATAAATAATGAAATAAGTAGATTCTGTGAATAAGAATTTTACCTTCTGTTTAAACTTGATATCAAAGATGGTATTGATTTTTGATGTGTTGTTCCAGTTTCAGACAGAGCTCAGAAAAATCCTGGTTTCTCTTATTGAAGTTGCCCAGAAGCTTCTTGCCTTGAACCCTGATGCTGTTGAACTCTTCAAGAAGGCCAACGGTAAATCATAAAATCCCTCTCCAACTCTGTATCAACAATCCTACAGTCTGGAAAGTTTGGATGATAAGACTATTTTGTTTGATATGTACCAGACACAGCAACAGTAAGTTTTTTCATGAGGCCAACACTTCTAAATACATTCACATTTAAGGACAGTACAAGGTTTCCAGTTGACGTGGGTGGAAATCTGAGCACCCAGTTTACCCACATAGGTATACAAACTCCAACAAATTTAGGCATGAGGTATTTTATGTTCTATCTTCACATACTGATTTAGTTTTTACCATCAAGATCAGTGCAGTGAAACTCATTTAGAGTAGTAGTACATACCTGAGCCATATTTTGGTAAGTACACATACACTGCCCAGTGATGGCTTCAGTTCTCTGATCTCTTTGTGTTTGTCTGTGTCATATAGCGATGTTGGATGAAGATGAAGAGGATCGGGTGGATGAAACAGCCCTTCAGCAGCTCACTGAGATGGGTTTCCCTGAGAGCAGGGCCATCAAAGCTCTTAGATTGAATCAGTAAGTCTGTACTTGGTAACTTAACACTCACAACTCAAAATGAGTCTATTTGGACCACATCCAGAGCATTGTTACCAAAATTTGCATTGTTGAAAACCCAAAGGAGTTGGTCCTTGTCCAGTGTGGCGTGACTAGTTTAATTTGTCCTAGAAACCCTTGTTTTTTTCCTCACCTCATCCCTTCTTTCTGCAGCATGTCTGTTACCCAGGCCATGGAGTGGCTGATCGAACATGTAGACGACCCGTCTGTAGACACGCCGCTACCAGGCCAGGACTCCTCTGGGGCAGCAGGGGCCACGGCAGCTGCCACACCAGGCCCCTCTGCCTCAGCCTCTGCCTCTGCCTCTGCCTTGCCTCAGCCTCTGCCTCTGCCTCAGCCTCCGGTCCTAACCTTTTCCGCAGCCTCTCTAGCCAGTCGAGCACAGACGAGAGCAGCAGGCAGGACGAGCTCACAGAGATCTTCAAGAGGATCCGCAGGAAACGGGAGTTCAGACCGGACTCAAGAGTGCGTGGCTTTATCCAGTCAGATCTTTCATACAAAGCTTTGACTTACTTTTCTGAAACTCATCATAGAGCTCACAGCTGCGTTATCTAGGAAGATGCTTTTTATCTCCACAAATCCTTCAGACAGGGCAGTTGCAAGACAGACTTGTTTTCTCTCCAGGATTTTGAATTCGTTTTACCAAGAGTAAAATATATACAAGAGTGATAACTGTGAAGTTCCTTGAAACCTGTGATTGCTGCTTATGTACAGTATATACAACTGGAATTGATGAATAAAAGGCAACCTATCAGATACAGAGAATATTGAAACATGCATTCATCAATATAAAGTTTTAGTAACCTCATTGCTAGATAGTAGTTATGAAGTTTTTATATATAACTTTGATTGTGTTCATAGTCTTATCACTTCCCTAATTGTTGAGCTTAATATACCTTAGTTTCCCCAGGAACACTGCTCCTCAGTATCTCCAAAAATAGAAAAGTGATTAAAATGCCATCTTCCAGCAAAACACTTACACCGTTCCACTGTTAATTCCTCCAACATTACTGCCATCTGAATGCTTGTAACACTTCTTAAGTACGTCTTCTGCTGTGCACAAATTAGGCTTTTGTTCCCAAGACACTTCCTGGGCTCCATACAACTGTGACTGCATATGTTGTTGTAATTAGACAGAGGAGCTCTTAGACTGAACACAAACTTTTTCTTAATTTCTGTAGGCTGTCATTGCTTTGATGGAGATGGGCTTCGATGAAAAGGAGGTTATTGATGCTCTGAGGGTCAACAACAACCAACAGGACGCTGCGGTATGTTCACACATCCATGACATTAGTCTTTGGAGTAGTCTTTGAGCTTATACTAAAAATACTGCAATACTAGATTTGAGTAATACCTCCACTGCGGCAGACTCACAAATAGATAAATAATGCTAAAAATATGTGTGCAGAATACAGTGTAAAGCCATTTGAGACACATAAATCAAATTGACTTGCCATGAGTTTACTTATGATTTCACTTTTTTTGTTTTGATGGGAAGCTATACTGTTTGCAGCCATTTATACAAGCTACGTAGCTGATTCTGCACTCTGATCTCCATAAAGATATCAATGCATTTTTAAAAACAGAAAGGGAATTTGGTTTCTTGCTGTGTTTTTCCCTCCTGCAGTGTGAGTGGCTGCTAGGAGACAGGAAACCTTCTCCAGAAGACCTGGACAAGGGAATCGACACCAATAGTCCACTGTTCCAAGCCATCCTGGAGAATCCAGTGGTCCAGCTAGGTCTAACCAATCCCAAGACTCTACTAGGTATGAATGATGTCAAAAACTCTCTCTTACGTTGTAGTGTATTTTGGGTAGTGTGTGGTAGTGTTTCTGAAAACTCCAGCACAGCTACAATCTCATTCTGTGAACCAGTGAAAATGTAACAATGTGTCATGTTGATACATGACACATTGTTACATTTCAGTTCTGGTCTAGCTCATGTTCTAGCTCTTACTACACATGAACCAAGACCTGTAAACATGGACACTTTTAGTCACTGTCATCCTGCAGGGCTACTTTGACCTACATGGAGGAATCAAATTTCACTGACTGACATCAGGTTATATATGCGGCACCTTACTCTCCATTCTCACAAAGAGCTCTGAAAAGAAATGACTGATTGTGACTACAACTGGACTTCATATGTCATAAACACAAGACCAAGAGCTGCTAAAATAGCCCTAAGCTTAACACACCTCTTTTTAACTCCTCATTGCTTTTCCCACACTCATGTGTTGACGCACATATGTGTTACCTTGGTTACTGAATGAATTTTGTATAGATGGAGGCTGTACATTGGAAGACTTTCTTAACAGTTTGAATGGCTTTAATAGTAGTTCAGCTTTTGAACTGTTGTCAAAATCGCTTCACTATGTCATATCCTAAGAAGCTGAAGGTATCTTGACAGGATTAAACAGACCAGGTTTTTAGATATACATTCACAGGTTGCTGGTTTTGTTTAATATTTTTCTTACCAGCGTGACTTGTGTTTGTGTGCAGCGTTTGAAGATATGCTGGAGAATCCTCTGAACAGCACCCAGTGGATGAATGACCCTGAGACTGGCCCTGTCATGCTCCAAATATCCAGAATCTTCCAGACCCTCAATCGCACATAGAGCCTCCTGGTGACACCCCCCACCCCCCACCCCGTGTGTGACTGTGGCAGCTTGTGTGTGTGTGTGCGCGCACACGTGCGCGTACGTGTGTGTATGAATGTATGTGTATCTAAGTATGGCAGAGACACAAGTATTGTTTTTGCCTTGTAAAGACACAGCGGGAGGAGTCACAGTATAAATTAAGATGCTATACATATAACTATTTATAACAGTACAGTAAAAACACTTATACAAAACAAATGTTAACATAAACATTATTATTACAGTAATAATAAAAAATGAGATTTAGTATGTTGTTTTTACATTTTAATGAGAACAATTTATAGTTATGACAGACATGATTTATTTTATATAATTTCTCCATGTGCAAAAATGACATCAAACATCAATTTAATGTTTACAGTTCAAAGAAAACAGTTTTTGTATGTTTTGCAATATTTAAATATCAATTAGAGTTTCGTCTGTCTCTTTAAATTGTTACATTTCATCAGTTTTGAATGTGTGGAAGACTTCTGTCAGTATCGTGTTTTGTTTTTCTTCTCCCCTTTGTCTAGTGTTCATCAAAATATCTGCTTATAAGAGAGGCTGGTGGTCAAAGTTGAGTGTTTGTTTGGCTCATTGAAAATGGGCTTTCAGACATATTACCTCTCTCTCTGTTCATGCCTATGAGGTCACTGTAAGTCAACCGTCAACTCAGTTTAAAGAGGAAAATATTTGTCCTTCAGACTCTTCAAGAATATTTATTTGACTTTCTTGCCTTTTAGAGGAAAGCTGTACACTAAACTGTTTGTGTCTTAGTCATGTTTTTACAAGAAAACAATATATTAGGCCTGTGTGTTTATTGTCAATGTGCTCTTGAATGTCATATTATCATGTTACGTTCATTTAGCACTTCTACGAATATCACTCACTGCAGCACTGAGGAAGTTAAAAGAATGGTTTGTGTTTTGTCTCAAAAGGCTATAGTGGGATGTTAAATGAAGTTGAGCCTAATCAAAAGGGTTATGCCTTTTTAACCTTTAATTTGAATGACGAAGATGCATGCTCGCTTCACGCTATGGAGATGCAAGCATCTTTATACAAGTAAAGAAATAATAATGGAATTTGAGACTCAACCAGTGTTGGTCTTTTGGTTTACTTTTTTCTTTTGAGAGCAACGAACATTTATGCTGTCAAACCAAACCAAAATGTCATTATATAACCTGCCTTGTCATTCGATGTATCCATTGAGAATACCCTGTATTTCTGTGCAATAGCAAGGACTTCTGTTGACCTGTAAAGAAATCTATTTGTTTTGAGTGTTAGAGATGTGTGAACTGCAATGGGTAGTGTGTTATACAATATTAGCCTTTGCATTGAGTACTTAAAATCTCCAGCTACAACAAGGTGAGCTTCACCTCTCCTCGTTGTACTGAGAGTTAAAAACAATATGGAGGATGGTGTGTTTTGCCAAGGTTTTGAGTGTTTTTATTCAATATTTAAAATGTGGTATTGATGTGACTTTCTGCTCAGGGAGGCTGAGATTGTTTTCTAAACCTGTCATTATGGCAAACCTCTGCTCACCCCCTTCTAGTTTGGCATTTGAAAATGGCTTTAACTAATCTGTCTAGAACTTTGCTTATGAATAAGAGCACCACAAGACATGGTTTCGTAAATGCAATATTTGAAAATATTTAAATGTTTTTAGAGAGAAGTGTTTGTCTGAACTATGTATATTGCATTATTTATATCAAAGCCAAACTAGTAACTTGTTTTTATTTATAACATTTTTAGCAAACCTCAAAGCTAATCTACAAATGTGAAAAAAATTAATGATTCAAATGTTGTTTTTACAAACCATTATGAAATGTGCTTATGGACTGGTGGGTCACAGTGTGATTTAAAGTCGTGCAACATGTTTGAATGGAGGAGGATTTCTACATATGTGTCTGGAAGCCTCTCTGCACACTTTCTGCACTGCGGTGGACCTTTATTATGGCCACAGTGATCAGCTGTCTCACCACCTCCGTGCTTGGCATTGGCATGCATACAAATAATCTCTCCTTCGTAATATCTTGAAACAAACATTGGGAGATTGTACAATTGAAAAAAGAAAAACGTCAACAGAAAATGGTGATTTCTTTCAAAACGGTCAACAGGAACAGAAAAGAACAAAATGAACTTTATTGCTTAGGGACACTGGAAGAATTGTTGGAATCACAGGTTATTATTTTCACTCAGCTTTCATGCAGGACTTTCCCGGATCAACAACCTATGCAATATACTCTCACAGTCTGTTCATTCAAACAGCCCCGTGGCTACTGGCATCTAAATCACTATTGCATTAAAGTTATTTTTTGTGGCTGTATTCTTTGGATTCTGTGTTGTTTTTAGATGCCAGCAAAGCAGTGGCAGGAAAATCCACCGTTAAACTGATTACATGTGTAGCAGATAAATTTGAATTGGTCATTTTCTGAATTTATTGTGTGAAGCAAGAGTCCTAAATGGCGTTTAGGAGCCTTCTTTTTGTGAATATTCTTATGCATCCCGTGGTGAGTGTACCTACATGGACTACAGAACACTGGCTAGATTTATATAGATACCATGTAAAACCCTCATATGACTTTCATGACAACCAACCAGACCACTACATTTTCAAATAAAGATCATATATGAGTAAAAGCTACTGAAAGGCCCCCGTGGTGAGATTTTTCTCTCACCTGAACCTTTCTTGTTTTGACAATTTTCCTGTTGCACTGTTGGTTTGGAATAATTAAATTCAGTAGGATGATTTTTTTGTTGTTTATTTATTTTGTTGTATTTGTTTTTTATATGCCACATTGCTCACAACACATGAGGCCAAGAATTTAGTTGGCCATGTGTTTGTTGGTGTTTCTGTGTTGCTGGTAACTGTGGTGCCGAATCATAACATGCTTTAACTCGGAACTTTACAGAGTAAGGCCGAGACCTTACAATATTAGAGAGAGAGAAACCCAACAAGTCCCACCATGAGCAAGCACTTGGCAACAGCAGCGAGGAAAAACTCCCTTTAATGGGAAGAAACCTCGAGCAGAACCAGGCTCTAGGTGGGCGGTCGTCTGCCTCGACCGGTTGGGCTAAGAGAGGGAGAGGGGGGAAAGGTGAGAAGAGAGAGGGTGGTGGAGGGGATGGGGGGTGGGATGGGTGAGGAGAGGAGCGAGAGGGAAGGGTGGGGTGACAGAGCTACCTCACATACAAGCGGCGCTGAACTGAGGCAGACAGAACTCTGGTCGGGGGTTTCCTTTGGCATAGCTGAGTCTCTCATGTCTAATTTGGAGGGCAGTGTGAGTTTTCAGCAGGTCACGATAATCTGAATTGACCTCACTGTGTTTCCTCCCGAGATCAGCGTATTCCTTCTGCAGGTTGTGTAGAGCCTTTGTTGTCTCATCTAGGACACGTGTTTTCTCCTGGAGCCTGAGCTCAGTGTTGTTGTTGTGTCTGAGCTGAAAGTTTGACTCTGCCAGCTGTTGTTCTTGAAGTCTGGCGTAGCTGTCCTGAGCTTTCTGGAGGGCCACAGTCAGTTTCTGCCGCTCCTCCATTGTCTCCATCTGCTTGGTCAAGGCTTCCTTGAGCTCGACACGGTATTTTTCACACATGGTCCTTTCTTTGTCGAGAGCAGAGGTGATTTGATCGGCTCTCTGCTGCAAGTTGGTGCTTTGTGTCTTCTCCTGTTTTAGGGCCTCTTCGAGTTCAGCCTGTCTTGTCCTGCTCTCTGACTGTCGTGCTTTCAGTCCATCTACCATGTACTTGAGCTTAGCAATGGTAGCTTGATTCTCAGAGATGATATCCTTTTTCTTTGACATCATCTCTTCGTGGCACTCAGAGAGAGAGCGGTGTCTCTGGATCACTCTGTCACGTTCTGTCTCCATAGCGTTGAGTTTAGCCCTAAGGTCTGCATTCTCCATCCTCAGTGTCTGCATGTCGTACCTCATGCTCTCTGAGGAAGCAGAGGCCTCTCTGAGCTGCTTACTGAGGATGGTTATAGGGTCTTCTGTGGCCTGCTTCTGGAAAACCATCTTCTCAAAGCGCTTCTTCTCACTTTTGAGGGAGGATCTTAACATTTTTTCAGCAATCTGGCTCTTTTCCAGAGCCAGAGTCTTTTCAGAGAGCTCTTTCTCTTGCATTTTTATTTTCTTGAATGCTTCCAAGAAACGAGCTTTCTCTTTCTTGATTTCCTCCTCATGTCTGTTGCAAGTGTCTTTGTCTTCCTGAAGCTGTCTCTGATTTAGTGCAGCCTCAAGTTCACCTTGCAGCCTCTTGTTCTCAGAAGCCAGTTGTTGGTTTTGACGAGTCAGATGGTCGAGTTCTTCATCTTCCTTCTGCTGCTGGGAGACAGCAGCCTCAAAGTCCCTCTGGAGTTTGCAGGTTTTTGTTTGCTGCTCTTTGAGGTCTGAAGGCCAACTTTTTTAACTTTCTCCTGCAGTGAGGACACAGTGTTGTTCTTAGCTTCGAATATTACTTTGAAGACTCTGAATGTTGGAGCACAGGGATTGGACTTTGTTGTCCTTTTCAAGACATTCCTTCTGTTGCTCAGTGAGTTGGTCTTGTAGAGCCCTGATTTTGTCACAATTCACTTTATCACGCTCTGCCTCATAGTCCCTCTGGAGTTTGCAGTTTTTTGCCTCTTCCTTTTTGAGGTCTGAGGCCAACTGCATGACTTTGTTCTGCAGCGAGGACACTGTGCTGTCCCTGGCTTCAATATCACTTTGAAGACTGTGGATGTTGGAGCGCAGGGATTGAATTTTGTTATCTTTTTCAAGAATTTCCTTCTGTTGCTCACTGAGTTGGATTTTTAGAGCCTTGATTTCGGCACAATTCACCTTATCACGCTCATAGTCCTCCAGGAGTTTGCAGTTTTTTGTTTGCTCCTCTTTCAGGTTTAAGGCCAACTGGTCAATTTTCTCCTGCAGTGAGGATACAGTGTTGTCCTTACCTTTAATAAGAATTTGAAGAGTCTCAATATCGTAGAGCAGGGACTGAACTTCGATGTCTCTTTCCATACTTTCCTTTTGTCGCTCAATTAGTTGGTCTTTCAGAGCCTTAACTGCAGTAAAATTCACCTTCTCGTGCTTTGCTATCTCTTTTTTGTGCTGACTAGAGGACTCCTGCAACTTATTTTTGAGCTTCTTAATCAGTTTTTTGTCCTCTTCAAAATCAGCTGTCATCTTACTGATTTTCTGTTGAAGCTTGGTATTGCTGTGCTCGTATTCTTTTTTTGACCTCTTAAGATCAGCCACTTGTGCCTTCATGAGCTCCACTTCATCACCAAGTTTGGCTTGTTCCTTCTTCTGAGCCTTTGCAAGAGTGGCTTTTTCTTTTTTTTCCTGCTTCAAGGCTTCTTTCTGTTGAGCCGGATCTCTTTTCTCCCTCAAGTCCTCTTCAAGAGTGGCTTTGGCTGCTCTTTCCTCCACACCTTCTTGAAGACCACCAGATTTCTCTGATGTCTGAAATTCCTCTCTTTGCAAAAGTTCATTAGAGTGGTCGTCTCTCATGGAGGCAGAGGGCTGCTCTGGAACCTCTTCCACAAGTTCCTCCTCAATCTCCTCTGCAATTTCCTCCTCAATCTCCTCCTGCAATTTCCTCCTCAATCTCCTCCTCAATTTCCTCCTGAATCTCCTCCTCAATTTCCTCTTCAGCGTGTTTTTCGTCAGCTTTCTCTGAAATCTGATATTCCTCCTTCTGTGACATTTCACTAATCTCATGGCTTACTTCTCTGAATTCAGAGGCGTAGGAGTGGTTACAGGCAGAGGGCTGCTCTGGCACCTCTTCCACAATGTCCACCTCAATCTCCTCTGCAGTTTCCTCCTCAATCTCCTCCTCAATTTCCTCCTGAATCTCCTCCTCAATTTCCTCTTCAGCGTGTTTTTCAGTCAGCTTTCTCTGAAATCTGATATTCCTCCTTCTGTGACATTTCACTAATATCATGGCTTACTTCTCTGAATTCAGAGGTGTAGGAGTGGTTACAGGCAGAGGGCTGCTCTGGCACCTCTTCCACAATGTCCACCTCAATCTCCTCTGCAATTTCCTCCTCAATCTCATCTTCAGTGTCTTTCTCATCAGATCTGTCTGATATCCGAGATTCTTCCTTCTGTGAGACTTCACTAATCTCATTGCTTTCCTCCTCGAAGTCAGATGCATAGGAATAGTTTTCGCTGATGGAGGCAGAGGGCTGCTCTTCCACAATTTCCTCATCTATCTTCTCTTCAATCTCCTCTTCAATGTCTTTCTCAATTATCTCCTCAATCTCTTCTTCAATCTCTCTCTCAGTATCTTCAGAGGAAAACATTCCCCTAGATTTTTCCATTTTCTTATCCTGGAAAGATGCCTTCTTCTTACAAATGATTTTTTCTCAAATGCAGCTGGGTTAAAACCTGGCTTTTCATACATTAACTGGAACACCTTACTACCTCTGTTAAGGTAGTGTGTGTTCTAGAGGCAGTCAATGAGTGATGTAACATCATCTGTGACATCATAATAGAAACTCAGTTTTGATTTACTGACAAATTCTACATTCCATTTTAAAGGGCTAGTTCACCTAAATTTCAAAAACAAACAAAGCAAATCTGTCCATCCCTTCCAACTAGTATCAAATAGCCATGCACATTGTGTTTTATTGGCTAGTACATAGAATCATAAAATCTAAACTATGTTTCTGTATGTTTTGTGTGATTTTACCTCTTCACTCATCTTGTTTGTCCAGAAGCCTCAAAGGCTGACTATATCACGCATTTCAGGTGTTTTGTCATTTAATTTGAGAATAAATGCATATGGTTTGATATAAAGTTTTGGATCAATAAACCATCAATAAACATACAAGTTTAAATAAACAGAGATAGCTGTATTCACACAGAGCTTAAAGGAGCTATTGCTGTTTTAATTTACATTTCTATTAAGTTCTTTAAAAAAATAAATAATTTACCAACTTTTAATTAAAAGTAAAATAGACTTAAAAAAACAGGCTCTCTTTTATTCCTGTAGCCACTGAAAGGCTGACTGTCTAATGCAAAAAATATACGCGCACAAATGTACTTTATCTTGAGTAGAACTGTACTTTATTTGGCTTTTTTTCACAGGGTAGTAGAGGTGCTTCTACCTTCTACTCTGCCCTGCTCTTTTTTTAAAATTTTTACTAGATATATTTCTTTTTAATATTATTTATTTATTTTGTATTTTGTGTCTTTGACTGTACATTTCTGTCAGCTTTGTCATCATTGTATATCTGTAACCTTTGTGTTTGTGCTGGCCTGTTTGTCTATCCATACTGCAAACCAAACTTTCCCTTGAATTGGAAAAAGTTGAAGTTAAATTTGAAGTTAATATAATCACAGCCATTGTTTGTGTGGTTTGTGAGCCACTTTGGCTATGGTAATTGAAGTAATTGCCTGGCCACACTTTTTTTGCAGTCTGACTGTAACTTTATTTCAATTACACACTTTTTGCTGGTTATTAGAATTCTAAGTTATTATTTTGACTGCATCAAAGTGATGGCACACTCATACAGTTTTGGAAAAAAAGAAAACACTCAAATGTTGTACCATCTTTTACCACTAGATGACCTCATTGGTCAAAGTCACAAGGATAACACAGGAGCACTAATAAAAACCTGTATATACAGTATGCTTATATTGTAAAAAAGCTTATACTGACAAAAATTAATGGTAATACTTAATTTTATAGTTCCATTATTGCCTAATATTTTCTAGGAGATTACTGTAAAGTACTATGCAATTTGGCACTAATTACTGGGAAAATAAACACAATTTTTGTTAGAAAACTTAGCTGTGTTGAGTTACTGACTTGCAGAGAAATTTTCTTGAAAGACCTACATTTCATTACTTATTCGAAACTCAATTCTCCCTATATGTTGAGTTATAATCTTGTCTGTAGACAGTTTTTGCATTTCATGAGCAGCTGAGATTGTTCACTGACTGAAAAGATTGTTACACCACCATTAATTGGAATTGATTAACTTTAGATAAACCAGCTCAACAATTTCTCAGTTTTGCCTGTAATTAGTACTAAATTACATATTTTTTGGGGGGAAGGTTTATAGTTATTATTATTATTATTATTATTATTATTATTATTATTATTATTATTTTGAGAAAATAACAGACACACGCCAAAAAGGTGTCGCTGAAATAACTTAGGATGAAACACCTGGATGTGCTCTTTAGGGCCAACCTGTTAAACAAATGTTTCATTCCATCATGAATAGTGTCATTAGAAGTGCTGAGTTGAACGTGTTCCTGCTGTCAGTCAACAAATAAATCAATTTTAACTAGGGCCTAAAAGTTACAACACTCAGCGTAATAGATTCGTAAAATAACAGAAACTGAGCCAGATCTGTGTTTTAGCTTAAAAATGAAAATGAAACAGTGAGAGTGAGTTACTGCTGATGCATTATTGACAGTTATTACCAGTATTACTAGTAAGAGTCTGGAAGGTAATCACGCATGCGCAGTCGTTGCCCTCACGCAGGCTGGGATGATAATTGCATGTCTATGGGCAGAGCGCGAACGCACCGCTGGTTCTCGCTGTATACACCGAGCCCCACAAATCTCTGTGTTCCTCTTATAACATGAGGAATTTAATACAGAGATAGATTTTTACACAGAAGAGCCCCTCTACGTCGTGCTTATCCACTGGAAAGACCTCCCTATTCTCCGCCTGGAAGTCTTGCCGTGGAGCGGTTGTCTCACAGGCCGCGGATCTGGTCTTGTTGCTGGGAGGAGACCATTCAGACTCCCTGCTAGCATTATTAGCTGGCTAGGATGCGTCGCTGCTGCTGGTGTATTTTCCACACGGCAGGCCACTGTACAGCGAGGCAGCTCCTCGGTTAATTGTTTACCCCGACGGATCTGAAGGGTGACTTGGAAACACACCACACCTTTCAAGGTAATGTGTTGCCAGCTAGCTAACGTCATTCATGGGGCCGATGAATGCAGTGCTGCTCCAAGCTAACGGTTAGCCGGTTAGTTAGCTGCTTTTACATTTGCATGCATGGCCGCATAGCTAACCTCACGTTAGGCAAATGTGCACTTTGTCACTCAACGGTAGTTCCCTCATGAATGGGGTTATCATAAAACCAAATATACTTTCGTCAAAATCAAAGCTAATCTACTTAATTAGCAATTACCTAGCCTGTCCAAGAAATCAGCATTGGGCCGTTAGTGGTAACGTAATGGTAAGGAGGCGTTGGGTTAATGCTACAGGTAATATAACAATAACTTAACCAAGGTTAACTTTTTGGACAAATTTAAAGCAAAACGCCGCAGGGCCTTAGTATGACCGTATAAGTATGAACTCTCATCATGATTACCGTCATTAGAAATCTTGCGTTGGACACGTTTCCACTGTTAGGACTATTGTAAATGTCAGTAAGAAAGCCACAAGTCTCAGAAAACTAAGTAATAATACGATGGAAAAATCTAAGCAAGATGTCAGCCTGATGGGCAATTGAAAGTGAAAGCCCTCTGAGTTTCATGTAGGCAGTGATTTGACATATAAGTCTGTCTAACATAATGCAGGGAGTCCCTAATAACGATAATAACCTTTACTGCATAGCAACCTCTAATTGCATAATAATATTACAAAATCCCTCACAGGAGAATAAGAAATCACAAAGATGATCCATATTAATTAAAAGAGTTAGGTGAAACAGGGATAGGTAAGATTTACAGGTTTAAAGGAAGTTACTGAGGTAACAAGGACGGGATTTTCCAGAGTTTGTGGGCTCTGACAGCAAATACAATCATCTTTCGCTGTGAGTCTGGACTGAGCATCTGCTATCAGAGTTTTGTTGCACAGTCTGAGTTTGTCTACCAGTGTGAATGTGTGAGTAGTTTGCTTTATCAACAGTCAGTATGATTCCTCAGGTTTTATTTACAGCCAGAATGTGATTTTTGTTCAGTGACCTAATATAATCACAAAGTTTGGAGCAACACATCACATATATTTTGTTTTGCTTTTGTGGACTAGTACAATACATGATATGCTTGCCACAATGTACATCATAACCAGAAAGTTTCATCTTTTTGGACTGTTATATCTCGCCATGGGCCTCACTGTTGGTTCATTTAAGTACTAGATACTGCAAAGACACTGTGTCTGCTCTGTCATCAAGCATGTGACATAATGAATGTGATCAAGCCAACAAGGATGCTACTTTGGTGCTTATGTCTCAACCGAGCTGCAAGCCCTAATTGAGCAATAAAAGGAGGACTAAGAGCAGCTCCCAAAACAATAATTTTCTTAATAATCAACAAACACCAGGCGAGATTAGACTTTAACTACTTATTGAAGAATTACTCTAAAGGAGCATCCAGCTACTCACATGCCATGCCAAGGGACTTTGCAACCTGGCATGGCATGTGGCTGTGCCCCTTACTCTCCAGTATGTTCAGTGTAATTGTGATTGTAACATTGTGTTTATATACATATATTTTTTTTAAGGATGGATGTTGATTTTTGTGCTGGTGGGGACAGTACCAGGAGGAAGGTGGATTTGGCTGGGGTTGCAGAAGGCACAATGGATGTTTTACCATTGGAGATGTACGACTCTGCCAGAGCAAAAATAGCTGCCAACCTGCGGTGGCTGTTTGCCAAGGCCTATGGCATTGGTAAGTATTGTGAATTAACATTCATAATTTGCTACACAAATGCTAAGTATGTTTTCTTCTTTAGTTCTACAGTCATGTAGAAGTCTGTATGACTTACTTGTAAATAGTATCTCTATATCTACCATTATGAACCACAGACCTGAATCCTAAGATAATGTCTGGAAATTTGCAGCATATTTTTCTCATATTCTCATAGTTATTCCAGAAATTCAGATGTTGTTGTTGGAACAATGTGTTTACTTTTCTTAACATACTGATGGTCAGCAGGTTGTGTAGAGCTTCAGTGGTGAAACATTGACAGCGAAGGCCCAAGAGAAAGAAATATTTGTGTATGTGTGCACTCAGGCCAGCACTAATTCCCTCATGACACTTGGCAACTGAAGCCTCCCTCACTGACTCACCAGATCCTTCCATTCTTGTAGGGTGGCCAGTGAGATTGAACCCAAATCAGATGAGTGACAGGCACTGAGGATTAGGCTATATTTGTTAGACTGTACTCAGAGCATGGAAAATACTGATCTGCACTGCCAGTCACTCACACTCCCTGTTAAGATAGTATCAGCATTAGTAACTGGGCCTTTAGGGCAGATTTTGCTTTCTTGTCTGTGGCTGCAATAGTGAGGAATAGAATAAATTTCAGGAATGAGTTGAGATGAGTTGTGTGAAATTCAGCACAGCCTTTTAAGGATGTGTTTTGTGGCTGTAAATCTAGCAGCCTTAAACCCCCCCAGCACTGTCACTGCTTATCTTCTATATTTAAAGCCCACTTGTTTTCACTGAATACAGCTGGTCAAATGCACAATAGCAGACAGCTATTAACCAGAATTTCTTGAACCGTTTTTTTTTTTTTTTTTTTTAAGATTTAACTTAATGTAGAAGTGAAGGCATGCACACTCAGTTGCCAGTTTATTAAGTGCAGGTGCCCAAATGAACATTGGAGCAGGTGTAATCATTCATCCTGTTCATCGTGGCCATTTAAAGATCTATTTCTAATGTGTTTTCATTGCTGGTGATTGGGGACAAAATAGAAAGTCCTCACTAATGTATTCAGAAGTTTATCTGAAGCTCATATGAGGCCTTGCTATCTGACTTAGTGAAATCAAGTGGATGTTATCTTCATAGGTTATGGTGTTTTTTGTGAACTTATGCTTGAAGACTAATGTAGCACCCTTACAATAAATCCTGCCGTCATGATGGTTAATATGTCTGTTACTGAAGTGCTTTATTGAGATGTTCATTCGGTGTTATGTTAATTTTTGAGGCTGTAGTTTGTGGTGCTTATTTTGAGATGTGTGACAGTTGGGAATGGGATCAGCCAAGCATTAGAAACACCTTTGAGAATTAGTTGTCCATTACTGGAAAGTTCATGTGTAAGTAAAACTGTTGACAACTGCAACTAGTGCAGCCTGCTGTATCTTGTTGGGCTCATTATGATGATCTAGCCAGTGAGTGTGCTGAAAACCCTACACCTCTTATCTGCAGTTGGAAGTTAACAGCAATTAACAGTCAAATGCGGATTATTTTTTTCTCTCTCTCATGTCTAAGTTTCCTTGTTCTTCTTGCATGAAACCAGCCATCATTAGGAGCTCCAAAATTTAGTTGAAACACACAGTGTGTGCTGTAGACAAACTGTGACTCCCACCTCTCATATCTCCAGTTACAGTTGTTTTGGCCTGTTTTCAAATCAGATATACTATGAATTATTATAGGGCTCTAGGTCAGCTTTTCTTGTATGTTAACCTTCACTCACATAATGAATTTTTAACCTCTAAACTCAGACATGGCTTTAGAGAACATCCTGACTGTTTTGCTGGTTGCAGGATTAACATTGCAGCATACTGTCATTGTTTTACTACAGGGTTGCTAGTTACGTTTTTTTTTTTATCTGCTACAGTGTGTCTCCTTATCATAGCTGCTAAGCTTAGTCAGTGTAAGCCTCAACTATCAGATGCCCAAGTCCCATCATTCACTGCTTTGCATGTCTGTTGCATCAGTGTAGTCCCAGGTCATATAATCTGTTGTTATTTCAGAGATGCATACAAGCTTTCCTTTGTGTTCGGCGGTCTCTCACATATCTGTGGTCATTACACAGATTTCCTAATGCTACTGAAGCATTCATAGTAAACAAATGACAATAAATTGGAGTTTTTAATGGTAACCCAGGTTATGGATGGAAAGCTATTGTCTCTCCTGCCTGCCCTAAACCCCTGTTTGCTCTAAGGCTCATTACTTGATATTTTCTCAGAGTTCATACCAGGGCTTGCAGGCCTTTGCTTGCTCACTGTTGACTGTCTGTCATCATAAGCCCTGGCTAACGATGCAGGCCGAAACATGGAGCAAAAGAACATCTCCGTACAAACAAAAATGATGTATCACAGATGAACCTGGGTGGAGATACTGTTCACTTTCAGTAGAAGGCCTACAGCAGCCCTAAAGCTTTGTTGGCCCAGAGTGAGCAACTCTCAGGTGCAGCCGCAATTATCTTCCTCCTATGGGAACTGAATATGTTCAGGCCCATTTGAATTTCACTCTATCGCTCATATGGTGTTTATTGTGATGCTAATGCTGCACAGTCGTTTACTTTGCTCATTCGTTGACTGACAGACACAGGTAGTAGCATGTAAACAGTGTCTGTGGTGTAATTCCATTATAAAAAAGTGCCATCTCGTGATGTGGGGGTCGTCTTGGATTCAGGTGCATCTGTTGTGTACTCATCAGCATGGGTTCTTTGATCATGGATGTCTATGTTTGTGTACATGCTCTCCTGTCCTGCTGCCCTCTGCATGTGCCACAGCTGCTCCCAGCCTGAGCGACAGACAGCCACACACATCACCAGCAAGAGTGAGCACCTGTCACAGCTGTGGACTCGTTGCTGGTCGTCGCCCTGCACTCCCCTGCTTGTGCTGGTTGTGGTTCGGTGCTGATCATGGTTGGCTGACTGTGCTGTAGCACATCCCAATTCTTGTTGCCAGATTGTATCCTCATGCTCCACCCCATCCCAGTTAGTAAAATTTTCAGCCTGGCTCCTGGTTGCAGGAGGGTGGGGGGCAGCTGCCAGACAACATCAGTGTCTGTGGAATGAAGTCAGACGTGAAGACTCGCCCCAGCCAGACCCCTTTGTTTTCATACACAATTAGTCCCACTGTTCTAATGTGTTCATATACTCAGACGCAGCTCTCCAGGAATGACCCACACTGCTGGGTGTTACGCACAGTAGATTAATGCTGTTGTACAATGACATCCCTATTTGCACCATGTGTGTGGTGGAAGACAGCATATCTGCGAGGTTTGTGTTGAATGCATGTAGAATACAGCATACAGGATCAATGTGATGTGGGTATTGGCAGCTACTGGAATGAGTGCTGCATCGTTAATCACATTAAAATTGCCATTTCAGTTCATACCTATTTGCAGTTTCATTCTCATGACGTCACAAAGTCTTCATATATGCATTAGCAAGGAGATTTGATGCCGCAAACCAAAAGCTCCTAATTACTTCCTAAGTTGCATCAGTAAATGACAAGAGTGTAATAAGCCACATGAACTGTGCACAGGCAGGGCAGCAGAGACAAAAACAAATATAATGTTGGAGGAGAGAAGAGCACCACTTAGCTTAAGATGGATCACAAAAACAAAACAAAAAAAGCTACAAACTAGGAATCCCAACCAGTGCATAAATACCTAAACATAGGAAACCCTAGTTCTGATTAAAATGTTCTCATGCTCTGTAAATTGCCACATTCTGTAGTATTTTTGGATTAAAAAATTATGATGTACAGAGGCACCTTCTTTACCAGTGATGGTTGTAGCACCGCATGGTAACACCACAAATTTATTTAACTAAAACATCATCACAATGTAATGCAATATAATTGATGAGGACCTCATAAACAGCTGGAAGATCCCTCACACCCAACCATTTAAACATCTACAATGTGAATTACGTATCCAATATTTTTTTAAATAAGAAATGTTTTCCCCAGGAATTATGACAGAAAATCTGTATCTCAGTTGTGCAGAATTAAGTAGCTCTATCTGTGACATTTTTGTCATGTATCTCTTAGGTCATGGTTTTATTCTTTTCCACCATATTTGGATTCCTCTCAAAACCTAGTTTGTTGCCTCCTTACTTGTGCAGTTCAGCTTTTGTGCTCGGTATATTATCATCCACAAAACCAGCTAGAAGAAGCTGCCTGCCTTCCTGTTTTTTGTGAGCAGGAGATTGCTGACGAGTGGCTCCCTTTATCCCGTCTGTAAGAGCAGACACTAAGAACACATCACATACACACATATGGCTTATGCTGTGTTACTGGAGCTCAGGCAGAGTTGAAAACAGATTTAACAGAGCAGGGTTATTTCTATCACTGCACCGTTGTGTAGAAAAGTTCAGTTTTGGACAGGTTTTGTGCATCACGTTAGACCTATTTAAAACTTTTATGCGTGGTTTACCTTGCAGTATAATTTTGGTTTGTGCATGCCTCTGGTCAAGTGCTCCTTCATCCCATGCCCTTATATGGTTTTGGTTTGCTGTTTTGAAAATGACTTCACATCCAAAGCAACAGAATGTCTTGTGTAGGTCATGGTTTTCTTTTCGATTTTGTGGCTCCAGTATTGTTAAATTAGTGTTGGCCAAGCCGACCGTGTCACCTGAGAAGCCTGCTCTCACTGCGGCTTCTCAGCTTAGTAAGGATCTGTTTCTCAATGTACCCTTAAGGTAACTTATAACTTAAAGTAACTTATAACGACTTATAACTACAAATGGCCATGTTTGCCCCAAGTAAACTGAAGCCGGGATAGAATAAATATTAACATGGAAGGCACTTTGTTTTGTTGCATTCCTGTAGTCTGTTGACACTGTTGAAGTTTGACGGATGTAGGCTGAGTCAGACGGAGATGTTGGTGTTAAAGGTGTTTGCCAGGCACCATCATTTTCCTGCTACATCATAAATTATCTTGCTGTAATGTTGCCATACCAGCTATCCCATAGGTCTGTCTTCAATTCATGGCAGTGCCACATTATTCACCTAACCCCTCTCTACGTTGCAGACCATATTCCAGAAGACTTAAGGGACCCGTTCTACACAGACCAGTATGACCAGGAACACATAAAGCCTCCTGTCATCCGCCTACTGCTTTCCTGTGAGCTCTACTGCCGTGTCTGCACCCTCATCCTCAAGACAGAGCAGGCAGCTTCTCTTAAGTCCCACCAGTCTGTCATCCAAGCTCTGTCCAGGAAGGGCATTTATGTCGTGGAGAGTGATGATACACCCGTCACAGAGGCAGATCTGGCCTGTGTGCCCATCAAAATGGTGAGTGGATGTGCTCATGTTGTTAGTTGCTTGAAGAAAAAAAAAAGCAAGTAGGCATCCTCATTGATGCTTGAGTTGTAAATTGCCATTTTCAAGCTCAGTGTATGCTAATTGACCATTTTCAACTTTTGCTTCTACTCTAGGTGAAATTACAAGTCAGTAATACTGATATTTTTATACTCCTGTTGTTCATCAGATAGGCCATGTTGTTGCAGTAGCTTTTCCAAAACTTAACTTGTGGCACAGATTGCCTGTCAGAGAAGAAGGAAACCAGGCCAGAAGCTAAAACAACTTTGCACATTACCTGTAACTTCCCCAGCTCTTCCTGCTTCTGATGTATTATCTTACCACAGTGAAATCAGTGGAAGAAGTCACTGCTTTTATCCTCATCCAGCAGTACAATCAATCTCAGCCACGGGCATTTGAGACACTGGGAAGCTTCTGTCTGTTGTGTAGAGTAACTTTAAAAAGTTGTAGACTGGCATAAAATTTCAGTTATTTGTTTCACAGAATACACTGTGTATATGCCAGGTGTCAGGCATGTTAGTGGAGCAGTTTCCGTATGATTTGTATGTAGCCTTATCATTTTCATTCAAATTAGTTGTGTGAGGACTTCCATGCAAGGTAGGGCTGAGATTAGGATTTGTGATGTGTTCTGTTGGTATCTAGTCTGTCCTGGGTGACATTTAGCAACTTATTTTTACTTTGATTTGTTTTTTTTTTTTTTTTTTTTTTTTTTTTTTACTTTTGATTTGGCCAGTTTTCTATGTTTTTTTGCGTAAAACTACTACTAAAAGAATTACAGTTAATTGTCTGAGTTATAGTTTAATTAGAGTTAATTTATGATAATACCACCCACCTTATTTGTATTATCAGTCAGTGTGAAGAGCATCAAATGAGATAAGGTGTTTTGATGTGGCATTGTCATCATACTTATTTTGCCCATAACATACAGCTGTTACTTTAATAAACATCGTCTCTGCTGCTTTCACTTGTGGAACTAACTGATACTTTATTACTTTGTCAAAAATATCATTTTCCATCCTGTTCATGAAAAAAAAATCTACAAATCCTCATAAAAATAAGGCCTGTGGCCACAGGCAGTTTAATCAGGGGCATCAGTGTTAAGAGGGTTACTCTTGCGCTAATACTTCTAAGAATGGATTTTATTGTCTGTGATATTTTTCTCACCTACATTTTCTCAATCTGTTAAGAGCATTTGCTGAATGTTGGCACTTGAAAATATTCCCCCTTTGTCCTCCAGTGCTCAGTTTAAATGCTTCTCCCACAACTATGCTCCCCTGTGGATCTATTAGTTTGGTTCTGGGGGAAAATGTAAATCTGTTGACAGAGCAGCAGCTCTTCAGGCAGGAAACTGGTGGCTCTGATCTATTGACCCTTTCTGTAGTCATCTTATGAATGTAATGCTCATAATATTTTCACAGATCAACTCTTGAACAGGTTTAATGTCCTCAGTGTGTATCCCACATCCTCTGGGTCATCGCCTGAATCAACAGCACCACGTCACAGTGTAGTGTGAATGAAGTACAGACAGAAAGTCCCCCCCGTGGCAATGAGATCCGATGTCTCACAATTTCACTGAGAGCACTTCATGCAGGGTAGAATGAACACCAACCAGCTCACTTGCTCTCAGCCATCTTCCTCCCCTTTTGTTACCATGGAAACCGGCAACGGTGTGCTGAGCAGGCCTCCTCTCTGCAGGCTGGCTAGGCAGGGATGTGCGTCTGCTTTTCCTGTGAGTGGCCTGACAAAATAATCCACGCAGGCCTGTGTGTAAGCAGCCAGACACAAAGCCTGGTGAGGGGATGGAAAATCCTGAGCAGGACACTGCTTATCTCTGATAGACTGTTGGAACCCCCCCCTCCCAGTTTGCTGACTTGACAAGGCGTTTCCATAGCAACTGGCATTTTCCTACTTTTTGTGTGCGTGTGTCTGTGTTTGTGTGAATGAAAGAGATCCCACACCTATAGACAGTTCCTCCGCACTCTTGTTGGGGCAACAGCTGGGGCTTGTAAACCCCTTAAGAGGCTGGTCATACTCTTGAGTCCACTTAAACTTTTGTATGTGTGTGTGTGTGCGTGCAGGCTGTCTGTCTGTCAGCATGCACACACACAGCTCAGGGCAACAGCAACCCTCTGCTACTCCCCGTGGGGCTTTACGCTGTGCTGATGAAGGGCAGTGAGTGTTGGAGGAGAACAAAAGATTGAACAGCACATCATGCTGTTAGATTTACCCTTTTGTGTATTTATTGAGCACCACTTATTGACACTTGAGTGTTAAATGCAGTGAGTCTTTTTTGATGTTGAGTCTTTTCATATTTTCTGCTAATGCTTTAAAGGATAACTCGGGTATTTGTGAACCTGGGCCTCATTTTCCCCCTTTTTCAGGGATGTAAATGATTGATGGGGACAAAAATCCTTGGTATCAGTGCAGTATTGAGCAAGAATAGCTGTACCTGCTACTGTGAACAGCTGCTGCAGTGGAATCCAATGGGCACGAAAGTGTTTGTGTTTGCCACCAACAGGCTCAGATTGTTATTTTAAGTGTCTTACAACATAATGGGTAGGATTCCTACAGAGATAGACCTATTTGTCAAAGAGTAAGCTCCCCTTTGTTTAACCAGAAACATCACTATATATTGCTATCAGACTCCATTGACAAAAACAGTAATTTTATGGAGCAGAACATCTGAACAGGGGAATAGTGCTGCCTCGATGATTTAGTTTGTTTGTGTTATTGTGTGACTTTCAGTGGTGGTTTTTATCCCCCTATCTGTGTGTATCAGTTTTTGGTATCAAGTGTGTTACTTTTCCCATTACACAAGAACAGCACAAGTAAAGAATAATTTTGGCTCCACACAACTTGGATCAACTTCCTCTGTACTTGCCAGTTGCTGAGATCTGGGAATGTTACAACATCACTGCATTGTTGGACAGGACAAGAAATATGAGCAATCAGAGGGTGATGAGGATGTTGAGGTCTTTTATTCCCAGATCTCAAAAGTGAATTTCACTTCACTTCACTTCATTTCAGTTCACAGTTATCATAACTGATAGCCTAACCTTTCTTGATGAAAAGTTTTAGTAAACCCTAGTTACCCTCCTAAGGAGGACAGAGAAACAGTAGTTGTGAACAGAGGGTTGCTAGTCTAAAAGGAACAAATATTTATCTGAAATGGCCTTAATGCCTTGAATTACCTTTATTTTGATGCAAAACACAACAGCTAAACAGTAGCTACTGTGTAAGTGAATCAAATGACCCAGCAGAACTTGAGCAGCCTTTAGCTTCCTTTATGCTCATCCTCCTCCATCCTTTCTTTATGTATTTACTTACCCCTGTCTTCCATATTACAGTACAGGATTGTCTGGAAGTAGATCTTCACTGTTGTTGTCTGTGTCCATGTAGGTCATGCAGTGGAGAGAGCTCTGAATAGCTCTCATTTATTATGTTAACCAGCCTAATCTCTGTGCACTTCCATCACCAATTGGATTAAGCTAGCAGCATGTTACACAAAGCACTAAAACAATGGTGTATATATATTTGTTCTGTAATGTATTCAGGTGCTGCATTTAAACACTTAGTAACAGACTTTTACATAGAATGAGATTTATAAATAACGGTTGACCACCAGAATCAGGTTTTGCCAGCTGGGGACAAAGATTTATTAGTATTTCGTCTGTGTTAATTCCCTCCATGGCTATCAAGGGATCAATATTTTAACTGGTAGGCACCAGGTGTTGGTCCACTTGCAGTAAGGATGCCCCTGCTGGGGCTCTTGATTGCATTAGGATGTAGAGAGTGGATTTAAGCTTGGACACCCATTGTGCTGAATGACAGGTTTCACCTTTGATTAAGCCATAGTGGTTATTTAAAGCTACACAATTGTTTAGGAACCTCAGGATTGTCCCTCTGGAGCTCTGAATTAGACAGAACCCTTATCCATTAATCTTATCCATTTATCCACACCTCACAGTGGCTGTTAAGAATCCCTGATTAGTTTTTATAACAGAATATAGAATATTATCTGACAGAGTAATGGCTGGGATATTCTTGTTACTGCAAAGAACGTGTCTGGCTGTTCAGAGCAGCCACAATTAACACATCAAAGTCACTGTTTTTTTTGGGGGGGGGTGCTACTGTATATGTGAAAGAGTTGTATAAAGTCTTTTGTGGCTCCAGAGGGGAGTGAAATCTGATAAATAACCTCAAGTCACGTCACTTGAGTCTGAAGATTGAGTCATCTCAGGGTGTGGGTTTAGAAAGAAGTTAGGCTGCCAGACCTCTGTAGATCTCTGCTAATGGGTAGCGGCTTGATGCTACACATAGCTGCAACTAGCATAACGCACCCAGATCTCCAACTGAACAGTCAGTGATCAGGATGCATTGTGGGTGATGTAGGAGCAGGTTTGGACAAGGAAGAAGACTGCCTGGAATATTTTTGTTTAAACTGTCTAAAGATGTGATGATGGTGGTATTTTTGGTCAGTCCCTCTTAGAAGGCATTTATGGTGTTGCACTCATTTGTACATACAAACTGATGGAAGTTGTTTTAAACAATTAAAAAGGAAACCTTGAGAGCCTCAAGCCCTGCATCCTTTGCCTCCTTTGGTCCTTTGGCAGATTGCTCGATGTCTCTGCCAGTTCCATTGTTAGAAAGGTGCAGAGAGAGGAGGGTTTAGATGCTGTGGGACTAATCCAGCTAACACTGCATTTGAAGCACCCAGACTCCTTAAATGGTAGAGGGAATTTTATATGACCATTGCTCGTTTGTCACAGGGTAGATTTATGAGGAAAAGTATACTTAAAACACACTAAATACACTTTCACTATTGTAGCATAGTCTAATTGCCTGTTAGAATTACAAAACAACAGCTTGCTAGATCATGTTCCAGACAATGAGCTCAGTATCATTTTATGTCATGTGGACAAATCTGCATTGTATTGCAGTCTAATTTTGTTTGCCTCCAGCTTTGTTCTTAATTATATCGGAAACTGGGGGAAAAAAAATTCAATTCAATTGAGTTGCCCTCTCTTTCTCTTTCTCTCCCACCCAGAGTGCTCACATGCCAATGATCGATGCCCTGATGATGGCCTACACAGTGGAGATGATCAGCATTGAGAAAGTGGTGGCTTCCGTCAAGCGCTTCTCTACCTTCAGTGCCTCCAAGGAGCTGCCCTTTGACCTAGAGGACGCCATGGTCTTCTGGATCAACAAGGTTCGAACATACATACACGCAATTCAGAAAAAAGAAACACCACAGCTTGTCATGATCATGAGCTGCCACTAATTTGTTTTTAGCACCATGTGGGATGAACACTGTTTCATATTGACATCATAATTGACAGTAGTCCACTTGTCATCTTGAGGCCTGTATATCAGTGGTGCTTAGAGACAGGCCAACAGTTAGGAGTGTGGATATGGTGCGCACAAGAGGCTCAGGCTCATGTTGCAGTCATCTTTCAATGGGTTGAAGGCCTGAGGCAGTGAAAGTCATGACGCAGGGTGTCCATGAATCATCATAATGGCATCCACTATCATTGTCTGGGAAAAGGAAAGTGTCTGTTTTAAATGGAAGGATAGGACACTGTGAAGTGGTGAAAGTTGTCCTGGTTTATGTTTGTATATTTAAAAAACATATTGAGTAATTTGTCAACTGATTAGCCTGTAAAATGTCAGAAAGTTTCAAAATGACAGTAACCAAGTTTACTGCAGAACACGTAAACACATTCTTCGTCTGTCGGCGTAACTTGGTTTCTCTAAGTAACCTTGTTTCTTGAGTTAAGATACTGAATATGTCATTACTTCTTCTGCAGCTGAACATGAAGATGAGGGAGATTACAGAAAGGGAGCACAAAGTCAAGCACCACCCGTTGGAGTCCCCCAGCCACCAAAAGGTAAAGCCACAATGTCACAGTGTCTTCCAGTTGCTTCTTTTACAGGAAAGAAATCCAAAAACCTAAAATATCAGAACCAAAATGGCCAAGTTTCTGCCAGTAGCTCCATATTTCCACTTTTAGGGGACTTAAAGAAGTAATTTGTTTTACTAATCTTTATCCAGGTTGGTGTCATCACCACAAACATCTTTATCAAGTAAAAACTTGATTTGACAAAACAGCAGGATCCTTAGTTTTCATGAGGAATGTCTCTCCCTAATGGCATTTTGGAGTTGTTCTGACCCTGCTCTCTTTTTCTCTCTTTAAACCGGAAGCAGATCCAATCCTTTTGTCTGTGACCTCTGACCTGTTAATCTTTCTGCTCCTGTTCCTCATCTGTCCCTCCCTCCCCTCTCTTATCCCTGCAAACTGGATAGTCTCCCTCCAAATGGTATTGGAAACTAGTCCCTGTAAGTTGGATGCCAGTCCCCCGCCCCCCCATAACCCCATTTTCTTCCTCCCTCTCCCCCTTGCACGCATAGTTTTGTGTTGATGTGCGCGCACACTCCACCATGGCTCATTCAAGCTCATTCTATGCTGCTTGTAGCCAGTGTGTCAGCAAGGGGGAGAAAGCTGACAATTATTTTTTTGTTTCTCTTTTTTTCCCTTGTGGCAAATATGTCACACAGGTGTAAGGTTTTTCTGACCTTTGTCAAGTGTTCAAAAGATATTCTTTTAGCTACGCAGTGTGTGTGCTCCCATTTCAAGCTCAATTAGGCCATGTGGATTCTCTGTGCGTGTGCGCGCGTGTGTGGTATTTGCTTGTCCTGTGAGAATAAGAGCAAATCCATGCTTACACCTCTCCTTTGCTTTGCAGTCCCATCCCTGGCCACCTCCTCTCACTGATCTGCTTTATCATTCTCCCTCCAGTCTCTCTTTCTTCTGCTCACACACACTGTTTCCTCTGTGCCCACGGTCTCCTCTGACAGTATCTCTGCTCTCCGTGTGTGTGTGTGTCAGCCTGATGTTGTGCACGAGCTGGCCCGCTGCATGCTGGAGCCAGAGGAGCTCTCCGAAGCGGTACAGTGTTTTCTGCGAGTCAGGAGAGAACTCCCTTATGTAGAGCTTGTCTTGATAATAGAGCTTCTTGTTTGGTTGTTAGTTTCACCTGTGACATGTGACAAAAGGCTGCCTCACTACAGTTGGTAGAAGTTTGGTGGAATAGCCTCCAAATAGACATACTGAAGTTTATATTAATTAATGTTGTGTGTTATTTAGATCAGTATATTTTTTTGCTGTTTTGTTTAGTTTTGTGCTGCTTGTGGTCTGTTTTAAATAGTGCTTAGTTTCTCCAGACTTGTTCTAGGGATTGGCATGTTTTATCACTCTTTTTAGTACTAAAACTTCATGTTTAAATTATGCTTTTACTCTTTCTTAAAAGGTTTGATTGTTATTGAAAATATACTCTCCCTGTCCACATTATTAGGTACATGTATGGAATCTAACGCTAACCAGATCAATAGCTACATATTCTGCCTTCATGAACTGCAAACTACAACTTCAGTAATAAACAATTAGTTAAAGTAATGCCTCTCTGACATCGTCAGTCCAAACTGAATGTTATTAATTAACTAGATGTGGAGGCATCCCTGTCTGTCTGTCTGACTTTTTTCTTTTTTTTTTTTTTTTTTTTGAATACTGCTCATTCAATTGACTGATGGAACCAAGAAAGTGCAGTTTCCATTAAGGTTTTTTGGATGAGCGGTTCTTGAGAAAGCTTTTCATCATCACTTACATCACTTTTCTATATGTCAACTTGACATGAAGAAAAAGGCAGAACTACATTATGGACAATGTACAGCAAGGGTTTTAAAGAAAGGTGGAACAAAACTGTGATGGTAGTTTCTACGCTGTCACGCCCACATCAGAGTGCACTAGTTTCTATAAAGGTAGAGTTTATGGCTGAGCTGTTGAATTGGATTGCATTAGAGTTCATAGGTGTATCTAATAGTGTGGCCACTGAATGTATTGGCTCTTGATCAGGTTTCTTGCTCTAGATGGAGTCAATCCCACAGTGTTTATACTCTTTTCCATACCAGTGCAAGGCTAATTTGACCTGTAAATAACTTAATTGATTAATTAATTTCCTGCATGCCCCGTATTAGTGCCACAGAGATTGTCAGATTGATTAGTCATTACACGGGGAGCGGTCTTCCCTTATATAATCTCAATATTTGTAAGTCACGCAGAAGCATTTGGAGTTACAACCAGCAGTACCAGTCAGTCTGCTTTGGCATCCTGTGCAGTCTATATTTATGTTGCTCCAAATTATATGTAGGTCTGTACGTGATCTCCATTTTTAGTTACTGTATCGGGTGTACATGACTTCTCTATGAAACAAGTGTTTGGCCTGTCTCATTTCAGTCTGTAATATTTAACAAATTTGTGCTTGTTCAGTTTGATCAATTAATTGTGGAAGCTGAGATAAATACTGAAAATTCTCATCTTTACCAGCTGCACAGAGCATGTGTCCAAAACGAATGCATCTAGAGTGAGTGAGTTTCTGTACCAGCCACACACTCATTTCCCATAAGTGGGCCAGTGATTACCCCAGTTTCCGTCCCAGACAGCTGCCTCACGTTGCCTGGGTTGACTGGGCTCCACCGCTGGCTGCCTTCCCATTAAAGCCGGAGGAAGGCTGACCATCAGCTCTGTGTTGTTCATATCATTGCTCTAACACCTTCACCTCCATCTCCTCACAGTTAACTTGCAGGTTTTCAGGGTTCTCCCTAAATTGGGTGATCACAATGTTGCTCAGCCTTTACAATCAGCACCAGTATCTCTTGATAATTGCAATAAACCTGCTGCTGGATAAGTTGAAGAGGAGTTTCTGCTTATATTAGTCAAACCGAATACCGTTTGCTTTGAAACTCCTGGGGAGAACCTTGATCTTATGCTCAAATTAATTGGCTAGAGCATTAACTGTCATTTGTTGGTAGTGCCATGGTGGGGTGTGTTGTGGCTGTAGCTTTTCTCATAAAATCATCATCCTCTCCCCCTGGTGGTTAGGTGAGGTATCGCCGGGAGCACGCCTCAGGCCGTCAGCTTCCCTTCTTCCCACTGCTGGAAGAGCTGATGAGGGATGTTTGTGACGGAGCTGCGCTGCTCACCGTGGTCCACTACTACTGCCCAGACCTCATGAAGCTGGAGGGTATGCTGAGTTCACATGTGTGCAATTTCACAAACACACCCTTGTTCAGTAGCTACATTACACTAATTATCAGTTGCCCTCAAAGAATTTTTCCATAATGAGCATCAAGCTTTCTTTGCTAACATTGAATTTAATATCCATGTGTGATACTATTTCTGGTGCTCACACATGGCTTACTGTCCTAGTCCAGTCAGTGTGACATTTATAGCCATTGGGTCATTGAGTTGTGGCCTTATCTGACCTGCTCTCTGTGTGTCTGATCAGATATTTGCCTGAAGGAAGTGCCCTCCATCGCTGATAGCCTGTACAACATCCAGCTGCTCAGAGAGTTTGCCAACGAGTATCTGAATAAAAGTTTCTATCTGACAACAGAGGACATGCTCTATTCGCCGCTTGTGCTCAAGGTACAAAAATTGACACGCAAAAAAATATTTGCTCTTAGATTGACATTTAACCTGTTAGTACAAGTCAAGTCTGTATTCAAGTCTTTTTTTTTTAAACCATGTTTCTTTGGCTCTCTGTGTAGCATAATGTGATGGTGTTCATTGCTGAACTCTTCTGGTGGTTTGAGACTGTCAAACCAGAGTTTGTTCAGCCCAGAGATCTCCAAGAGTTTAAAGATGGTAAGCATCACAGTTTGACCACTATACACACAAGATGAAAATATCTTACTGGTTAAGTGATTGGAAAGGGAATATCTTTGGGTTTAGTAATAATATAATAGATATTTTATAGACAAAATAATTGGTTAACTGAGGAAATATTTGGCAGATTAATCAACTTAAGTAGTAACTTTTTTTAGTGACAGAGAACCTCAGTCACTATTTGTGTCTTAATGATCAACACCTCAGTCCTCCTCCTTCCCTCAGCTCGAGCCATAGCTCAGCCCAAGAGTGCCCGTCCATCAGTGCCCATCTCCAATGCCACCAAGCGCAGCTTCCTGGCCAGCCCCGGCGTGGCCGATAACCAGAGCAGCCCTGAAGTCTGTAACAGGTACTTCCTGCACCCTGAAGACTCTGACCCCCTGTAAGTCTTCTTTCACTTTCCTTCTCATTCCACCTCATCATGATCCTGTCTGCTAACCAGTTACAGTAACCCTACAAGGATGGGTAGATATGAAGCTGTGTCTGACGTTCATTTTCATGTGCTGTTCACCTCGAACCCTTTGTCTTCTCCTGCACCACCTGCAGTGAATAATAACAATATGCACTCAGTCAAGCTGATTTTTGCATTGTCTCTGTCTGTGTGTGCTTTTTGGTGCTTGTTTGGGAGTTTAGATTTGCTGTCTGAAAAGACTACATTGAACTGTCAATTGGGATTTTTTCATGCCATTTTCATGCCTGCTATGTGTTAAAAAATACCTGGCTTTTACTGTGGGTGTATGAGCGGGATGTGGTCGACAGGAAAATGCGTCTCTTTGTCTTGGGTGTGACCTGTATACTGGGCTGATCCAGTGATGTGTTTGTGCCAATCTGTTCTGCTATTACTGTTCTATATAACTGTTTTTAAGAAACATATTACTAGAAACATTACACAGTGGAGTATAGCTTTGACAGGGCATCAAAATGTTGTACTGATTTCTGTTCTTTTTGGCTTTCAGTAAAGGGGGTCCAACCTTCAGTCCTTCCCACCCACTTCTGCCCCTGAGACAGAGGCAGCAGAAGCAGCAAGGAGACGATGGTGCAGGTAAGATAAACAGTTGATCCACCTCTGCAAACACACACACATCTTCAGATCCTACAAGTGACAAGCTTGTTACATACATCCTGATTACTCATATATATTTCTGGTTAGGTCTGAGAAACCGTTCAAACTCCCTGACTCAGATGGACGGACAACCCAGAGGCTCTGTTGTTGCATGGCCCGACAAAAGGCAAAGGTACCTGAAAATAGTGTAGTAGCACAGATCCAAAGATCCCTGATACAAAACCCTTTTCATTTTACATAAAGGGATAAGTTCTTTATGTATACAAATCACCACATACTGTGAAAAGTTGTTGTAAATGTGCACATGTGCTATGTGCAAATATATATGAACTCTATTTATTGTAACCTGTATATTAAACTGACTATACAAATCAGATTTTTCCTACTTTCTCTCTTCAGACCACTGTCCACACTGAGCCCCTACATGTTGCATTCAGCCACAGACAGTGATGCAGACATGGCCTCTGGTGACAGTGTGAGTCTGGCTCGCTCCATAAGTAAGGACAGCCTGGCGTCCAATGTCATCAACGTCACTCCCAAACATCAGACTTCTGTCCACCAGCCCTCACAGGCTGCAATTCGCAGAGTCAACGGCCACGGCCTGCTGGGCAGTGCCAATGCTGAGTATGAGGAAGAAACTCTGGTGGCAGTCGCAAGGACTGATGGTCCTGTCACCCCCAAACGGGTTGATGGGACACAAGCAACTGCCACTGCAGGATCTAAACCTTCCACTGAGCTCCAAACCTGAACCAGATAGCTTTTACCTAGAACCACTGATGCCTGCCGTGCTCAAAACGGCTAAAGAGAAGTCTGTATGCCTAAATAAGGAGGAGGAGAGTGGGGAGGGGCCCCGCTCCTCTGGAAGGGGGTCTTTACGCCGAGGAGATGGATCTACATCGGCCGTTCGTAGGAAAGCACCCTGCACCCTAAACCAAACCTTTACCCCGCCAGGTGAGGATGCAGACTTGTCAGAGGATCTTCCCCAGGGTCAGGCAGGTTTCAGACCCACTGTCACTAGCAGTGTGGACCCATCAGCCAGAGAGCCAGCTGGAGGCTTCTACCTGCATTCTGAATCTGAGGAACCAAAGCCTGGCCAGGGTCTGGATGCTGAGCTGGAAGACCTGGATGAAGAGGAAGAGGATTTGGATGAAGCAATTACCACTAAAGACCCCAATTGGTCCAGGAAAGCCTTTGATGAGGAAGATGAAGAAGAGGAATCAGCCAAACTCCAAGAGGATATGAATGTGAAAGAGCACGAGGACAAAGACTTGAATGGCGGCAGTGGTCGTTCCAGCCCCTGTCTCAGCGCTCACTCCCAGGCCAGCAGCATGGCCAGTGGCAGTGTGCGCATGACCTCCTTCGCAGAACGCAAAGCTCAGCAGCAGCGCTTCGGCAGCAACCACGACCTACGCTCCAGTGCCTCAAGCTCCCAAAGGACCACTCCAGATGGATCAGAGAGCAGCGGACCCCTAGCATCCTCCTGGAGACTTAAAAGAGACCAGAGCCCCTCCTCTCCCCTGGGAGGATGCACTCGCACAGGCGATGGTAGTGGTGGTGCTAATATACTGGCCTCTGAAATTGTCCAGCTCCGTATGCAGCTGGAGGAGAAGCGACGTGCCATCGAGCATCAGAAGAAGAAGATGGAGGTGCTGTCAGCGAGGCAGAGGCAGAAGCTGGGAAAGGCAGCTTTCCTGCACATCGTAAAGAAAGGTGGGGGCAAGAGTGACACATTACCCAACCCGCTTAAAGCTGACATCTCTAAAGATGAGCTCAATGGGGAAAAAGGACCATCAAGTAAAGATGACACGTGTGTTGATGCCCTGAGGGGAGACAAAGAGGTGGAGGGAACCACCCCACCAGGTGCCTTAGAAGCAGACAAGAAAGGAAACAGTGGAAGCTTCTATCTAGAGGAAGAGTTGGACCTGAATGAGTGCAGCCGCTCCATTGAGCTGCTGAACGAAGCCATCGGCAGCATCCAGCAGCAGATGATGCAGCTGTCACTGCAGCAGGAGATGTTGATGAAACAGAATGTACAGTCCCCCCCTGGTGCAGCTCCACCTCCTCTCACCAGTGACAAAAACTCTGACTCGAAGGCGGGGGCAAGCTTTCATTATGTGGAGCACCTCGCTGGGACTGGCACTGCCCCCACCAGGAAACCCCCCAAGCTGAGCTCAGGCCGGAGCTCCAGATCCAAACCATCAGAGCTAAAAATAGCAAAGGAGCAAGGCCGGCAAGCCTCCAGGACCCACACCCCCACCCAGAGTGCGTCAGAGACGTTACCACATCCAAGGCAGTTAGCTGGGGGCAGGTCCCCCAGGGCCGAGCAGCCTGACCAGTCCCAGAAAAGCCACAACAGGAGAGACAATCGACAGGCCAGGCTCTGGTCACGTTCGGAGCGCCACCTTCCGGCTTCATGACGAGGCAAACATGCGCCTGCCGACCCGAGTGGACCTGACGGCAGTGGCTGCCCCAGAAGTGTCCTTTGACTGAGTGCCTGTCCAGCACCATGAGAGAGTCTGAGCTCAATTCTTCAGACGGTTCAGGGAAAGAGAATATACCATCAGAGGAGGTGCAGCGCAGCAAAGCCCACCTGATTGAGGTTGATCTGTCAGAGCTGAAAGCTCCAGAGGAAGAGGAGGCTGCTGAGGACACAACAGCAGAAGGAGGTGATGGAGAGCAGAAGTCAGTCATGGGCTTCTTCTTCAAGGTAATGCCTTTACATGAAAATCGAAAAGATTATTTATTTGTGTCTTTATTACAGTGATGAAATTAGCTTTTTGTCTACCCAACACAAAAGTATTTGAAACGTTGATTATTAATTGATTATGATTTCTGATGATTGACTACTTCAGAGCTAAATTAAAGATCGATTAAATCATTTAATCTACAAATGATGATACAATGCTGTTTTTCCCATATTCTAGGATGAGCAGAAGGCAGAGGATGAGCTTGCTAAGAAGAGAGCAGCGTTCTTGCTGAAGCAGCAGAAGAAAGCTGAGGAGGCTCGACTCCGCAAACAACAACTGGAAGCTGAATCTGAGCTGAAACGAGATGAAGCAAGGTAACTAATTTTACCAACATTAACATGAGAATTCAGATGTTATTGAACCAGAAAGATGCTAACAACCAGGTGTTTGATTTCAACACCAGACGGAAGGCTGAGGAGGATCGCCTGCGCAAAGAGGAGGAGAAGACACGGCGGGAGCTGATAAAGCAGGAGTATCTGCGGAGGAAGCAGCAGGAGATGTTTGAGGAGCAAGGCCTGGTGAAGCCCAAAACCCCCAAACCGAAGCAGAAACACAGACCCAAGTCTGTCTTCAGAGAGGAGTCCTCCAGCGACAATTTCTCCAAGTGCTCTTCCACACGTAAGCTTGTTACATCACCGCTTTGACATTTAGCTGAAGCTACATTTTTCTTTACATGTCTCAGCACGGTGCACTTCATTTGATTATTGCAGCTGAGTTGGGGGGCATACAGGCTGACTGCCAGTTATTCTATGTTTTACTAACAATAATTACATGTCCTGAAGTTATGAATAGCACTTTAATATTAACATAACTGAGATTAGGGTTGTTTTTTTGATGCCAGTGTCTTTGGTTTTTCCTTTGAGTAAATTGTGATTTTAAATAACAGGTAAAAGCTCAAGTATGGAGTAATAGTAACGTTGTCGAAGGTGTTATTTGGGGGGTTTTCTGCCGTGTTTTACAGTGAAGGTGGAACATTTTGCCTCAAACAAAGACAGTTACCGTTTACATCACAGAAATAGCCACACTCACAAAACTAAAAACTAAACTTCTGGAGTAAAGAACAGACATGGAATGTGGCTTTTGTTCAGGCAGTCATCTTAAATACTAAATTGATGGTGAGATACAAAGGATAATACCATGACTAAATAATATACGTGTGGAAACTCTGTTTTTAATCATCACTGTTTTTATGCTAGATTATTTAAAAAATAAGAATTGAATCTTTGAGTATCTTCACTTAAAAAGTTTGTGAAATTATGGTGAATTCAATATGCAAGATTATTGATGTTTAACTAATTACTGAGTTTTATTAGCATGTCACATTGAGTTCAGTGAAACTGCTTTGAAGTTGCATTTAGATCTCTCTTTCTACACTTGATACAAAATGTTTTAACTGGTCTCCTCTGTTACTTATAGCTGACAGCCTGAGCAACGCCCAATCAGGCTCCAGTCTGTCTCTGGCCTCTGCTGCGACCAACGAGGCTGACAGCGTCAACTCTGGAGGAGCTGGCTCCCAGCGGTAAAGCTACTCACAGTGTTTGTTGATTTCTTTACTTGGGAGCTTGTGTTTAAAAGTATTCTCTGCATTGTTTATGTTTATGTTCATATCTGCAGCAATCATACTAACTTCTGTTTACAAAAATTGTCATTATGTAATTGTTACTGTTCATTATGTCTTCCAGCTGTGACTCCGTGGAGTCGTTTCCAGGCAGTCGTAACAACAGTCGAACTGCAGAAAGAGACTGGGACAACGGCTCCACTGCATCTTCTATCACTTCCATGGCTGAATATACTGGTTAGTACACAGATTTTTTTTTTCTCAGTTATCATCAGAAATATTACTATGACAGCAGCCCTGTGGTTGTGTGTGCTTTCATTATGACACAATAAACACAACCAGTCAGTTTCACTGTTTTTCTTGTCATATTTTCCAGAACACCATTAACAGCCAGAAGTTACCTGCCAAAGTGATTGTTGCATGACCTAGACCTGCAGTTAATTTACAGTCACCTGACTGATTCTTTTCTCTCTTGTTATGTGTTACATAATACTTAACACTGTCTAACCGGCTTTCCTCCTTCAGGTCCCAAACTGTTCAAGGAGCCCAGCGCCAAGTCAAACAAGCCAATCATCCACAATGCAATCTCTCACTGCTGCCTGGCTGGCAAAGTCAACGAGCCCCAGAAGAACCAGATCCTTGAGGTACTTAATGTTTGTTTAATGAAACGTAAGCAGCTGTTTGGTTTGCCTGCTCATGTAAAGTCACCGTAGGCAAAGAATCTTCTTCAAAATTTGCCCGTGAATACTTAGAAACTCACGCATTTGTATACTGGTATAATTTTAGAGCTGAGAAACAGTTATTCCATAATAATTTAGTGTATTGACAGAAAAATGAATTTTGACAATCTAGCTGTTGTTTTTCAAGCTACAATACTGAAAACGGATTAAAACATTGCCAGACAGTTTTTTGACAGTTTGCAAGACACAAGAGCAGGTACTCACTCTGTTCAAATCACTGTGTTTTTGTGGTCATGTAAGTCTTTGATTTTAAAATATAAGATGTCAATCAATTTTTCAAACATAGGAAAATGTCTGCCAGCTGTTAAAATGTACCCATGTTACACCACGGCCATTTTAATTATGGTGCTTTAACTCCTCGTTTACCAGGAGTTGGAGAAGTGTGAGTCCAACCATCTGATGATCCTGTTTCGTGACGGCGGCTGTCAGTTCAGGGCGCTCTACTCGTACTTCCCCGACACCGAGGAGATCCAGAAGCTGACCGGCACCGGACCCAAGAGCATCAGCAAGAAGATGATCGACAAGCTGTACAAGTACAGCTCAGACCGTAAACAGTTCACCGTCATTCCTGCCAAGACTGTGTCAGTCAGCGTGGACGCCCTGACCATCCATAACCACCTGTGGCAGGCCAAGAGAAGTGCTGTGCCAAAGAAAAGTGTAAAATAGCAGGCGAGGATTTTTAACCCTCTGTCATCCAGATCATTTTATCCCCATCTTGCTTGTGTCCTGAATAGACTGCATTGATGCTCACAGCCAAGCTCACCGCCATGCTCGGTCTGGAAAACCTACTCAGGAGAGGCCACGTCTGTGAACATGTGGTCATCTGTAGGTGGACCAAGGCAAAAACAAGGGAACAGGTATGTGTGTGTGTGCGCGTGTGTGTGTGTCACAGGTGGTCTGAGGGACTGGTGCTTGCAACAAAAAAAAGAGGAATGCCGGCTGAATCTGCTTCTTCTCCCTGTGATCTCAGTGCGATCTGTTCAGGTTTCTTTGGGTCCGGCTCTGTTTTTTTTCTACGACGACCGCGACTCAAGCATGTGGCTTTTTTTTTTCTCTGTCTGTCTCATACGTGGTGGATGCTCATTTTTTTTTTTACATGAAGTATTTATTAGTTCAGCACTGTCATGGTCGAGAGCTCAGCTGCAGCACTAAAATCCTTCCTTCTCTCCGGAAAGCGCCTCTCCTTTGGACTAATATGGACAAAAGGTTTGGACGTCGGGGTGGGTGTTTTCTGACGCTCTTTTCAGAAAATCCGAAGCAAAGGGGACCTTTGTACGACCCTTTAGGACTGTTGGACCGCTCTGCTGTCCCGACAAATACAACAATCTTCTTCCTGTGTGGACTGTCGAATCTGTCGAATCAGGCTGGCATTGCCGATTTTTGCCTCACCAGGGATCTCCAAAAAAAAAAAGGACAAAAAACCTGCTGCTCTGAACTGTCGTCTTCTTTTTGTCACGGGGGTGGGAGCTTCTCAGGTCTCTCCCCCCCCTCCCTCAGACATCCGTTGGCCTTTTCACGCATCGTGGTACTATCGTCTATTTATTCAACCGCTTTTTAAACTAGATGCTGATCGTGTAGCACTGGATATGTGTACAACAACAAAAAAAAAAAAAGAAAAAAATGTTAACGACAGTCATTTTAAATACTTTTATTCGTTAAAACATCCTTTTTTCCGAGGGTGTGAAAAGAGGGTGAATGATAGGCTTTGGTACAGAAATGATGCTTTTTTTGTTTTGTTTTAGCTTTTTTTTAATTATTATTATTAAAGCAATGTGGTATAGAGTTTGAGCTGATGTTATGTGTTTTCATCATAACGGGAATTCTCTGATGTTTAGAGCTTAGTTGTGTTTTTCTCTCTTTCTCCACTGGGCACTCTTGAATTGTCCTGTATAAAGGTGCACTCATGAACACACGTCGACAGCTTCTTTCATGTAATGTAACTCCCTCCCCTCCCCTTTAACCCCCTCCCTCCTCCCCCGCCCTCCCCCTCGTGTGTTTTGTCAGCCTGTCCCATCTTAAACTACGAGAGCGGCACACACATACATAGACACACTCTTGTTCTGAAGAGTGTTTTCTGTTGCCGCTCCGTACCTGGTTCGAATGACAGTATTTGATATATTCACAAAGGGGGGTTTCTGTGTGCGGGCGGGTTGGCTGGGGGGGTGGGGGGCTGTGGTTCAGTTATGTACCAACATTAAAGAACATTCCTCCAAGGTGTTGACAGACACTGCCACGTCGTCTCTCTCTTCTTCTCTCTGTCTTTAAAAATAATCAAAGTGCTTTTTAAAAAAGAAACCGTTTGTTGGCCTCGAGAACAACCAGAAGTGTTGCACGAGCACTTTACTTTCTGTTTGTTTGGGTGGGGGGGTTTTACCTTTTCGGAATGGGCATCAAAACTAAAAACTAATTAATAATACTGCTGTTGTGCACTCAGTAAAGTGTGAGAACTAAACCAAACACTAAGATTTAATACTGGACACGTAAATCTGAAGGGCCTCTCCACTGATATGTTACTACTGCTGTCTCCAAAAACAACAGAATACTTGATTTCTCATTTGCTGCATTTTGATGTTTTTGGGGGTGTGGGTGGGTGGGTGGGAGGTGGTAGGTCTTTAATTGTATGTGAGTGTATTTTTATGTTCAACTAAAAGATTGTATTGGCATTTGGTCACCATTTTGTTACACTAGTGTACTTTTCATCCCTGTTGATTTTATCTTTGATCCCATGCCATCTATTTATTTTAAAATGGAAGCACTGAAACTGAATAAATTTTCAAGTAAATAAAAGTCACATTTTTTCATTTTTATTCTTTTCTCATGTCTTGATTTGTTCATTTGTGAGACTCACGCTTTCTTTTCTTTTGTTAGTTTTAAGACCCCACACTGATTTTAATCTTCACACAACAGCTCACCAGTTTCACAAAAGTTTTTTTTTTTTTTTTTTTTTTTTTCTCCCACATTTTTTCACAAGAGGTGTGGCTGCATCCACTCACAGGAATGTTTATTTTTCTTGTCTATGAGTTCAAACTAATGTCACAGGGCTGTGTGATCTTAAAGCAAGCAAGAAAACATGTTATCATCAGACATGACACAGGGTCTCTAATTTAAGCAACTTAAATAGTCAAACCCTCCCCTGGTGCCTTGCACTTCACCAACCAACTGGAACAGCGACTTCATAATGCTTTAACTCCAGCGCTCATAACCATGGCAAACTCTGATCTGCCATAGCAACTGTGTTTCTTTTTTTCACACCTGGTGGTTCAGGTGATCACAAGAACACCACACCTGGTAAACTGTCCTTACAGGCAGACTCCAAGTCGTGGACCTGCATCCTTATCACCATGATAGGTGAGTGCACTTATTTCATCCTCGCACTGTTTGTAAAAAATGGATAAATGTCAAAACTAATGGGATTTCCTCTCTAATCTCCACAGCTGTTGCTGCTCTTGCTTTGTTTCTGGTAAAGGTGCAGTTCGGCCATTCTTGTGTCGAAGAGGGACAAGTTATGATCTGCCGTGACATCCCTTCATGTAAGAGCTTTTAGTTTGATTCATACTGTTTGCTAATCTACTATATCACTAGACACTGAAAGCTTTATAGTGAGTGATATTGGTGTTTATCTGAATGGATAATGGTGGTTCCATCATTACCACAGCTTTTAAATTTTTTTTCAAGTAAGGTTGATCACAGCCGCTCTAGTTAACATGTCCACTGAAAAGAAAACCAACTATTTCAAAGGTTAAGTTTCAATTTTTTTTCTCAATCTTTTTCAGTCAAAATGAACTAAATGTAATAACTGATCAGAGTAATGGGTTTATCGAGGTCAACATACTAAGTCACTTTTGAGATGTTAAATCATACTGCTGTATGTGTAGCACTGGATGAGCAAATATGAAAGACGAAAGAAATAGTGTTTATTTTGACCATTTAGCAATAAACCATGATATGTATGGTCCTGTCATATGTCATATCTGTACAATTTAATTTGGAGATGATTATGGCAACAGATGAGGATCTTTGCACCGTGGGTGTCCAAATTTTTACTAATTGTCTGTCAGGTAATTGTTGACATTTCAGTCTGGAACAAAGACCATTCCAAGAGCCACCATGATTCTGGCTCGGCTAAAAATGTAAATAAAATATTTTCATTAAAAAAATGTCTTAATGTATTCTAGAATTTAATTTATTCTGTCATAAAAGTTGGGTAATGAAATAGAAAAATTGGCAGACACACTGTCACATTGACAAATAAGCTACACATTCAAAATCATACTTTCTTTGATTGTACACTACACATCATTACCACTAGATGGCAGCAAAGGCACGACTTTGAAATGACTTAATTTAAAAAAAAATAATCTGCTCAAAATATATCAGCTTCAACATGAGTACACTGGCACTGGCTTTCAAATTACAGTGAGTTGCCGAGGTTCCCTTTAACTCAATGAGTGCATGTTTTCTTTAATGTTATACAGTATAAAACAATTACGTTTTAGTATAAAAGAAAAAAAGTGTGCAATCACCAGATCAGTCCTCCTAACCTCCCATTGAATGTGAATTCAGCTGTGTTTCCTTGTTTTCCTTCTTTGATGACATGTTTTCTACGCAATAGCTTTAACTGTAATTCTGATTCTCTTAGATTTCAGCCCTGGTTATTCGACCCTGGTGATGTATGTGAGCAACGTCGGGGAAATCAACTCCACTGTGTTTCGCAGCAGCAGCCTCGCCTCTGTAACCAGGCTCAGGATCGACGGTGCTGGTGTTACAGGAATTGCTGAAGGGGCCTTTGGTTCTTTCCAGAACCTCACAAGTGCCAGTTTAGAGAAGAATGCAATAAGGGAGATTAAGTCGAACTGGTTCGGCCGGCCCGCTGTCCTCCGTGAGCTCAGTCTCTCAGAGAACCAGATTGAAGTTGTGAATGAGTCCTCGCTTGATGGGCTTATTAACCTCACAAAGCTCAGACTGAGCAAGAACAGAATCAGAGCCATTGATCCAAACAGTTTTCGCTCACACACAAACTTGGCAGAGTTGGACTTGTCTGAGAACAGGATGACTCGGGTCTTGCCGCAGTTCCTCAGATCCCTCAGGTCCACCAGGATCAGACTGGATGGGAACCCGTGGGACTGTTCCTGTGGAGCTGAAGACTTTGTCGCCGCCCTAAAAGGTTTGTGAAATATGAGATGAATAACAACAAGACAGTGTGTTTTCAAAGCCTTTAAAAAAATCCTGTAATGATCTTTACTGAAATATAGATTTTAAATTAGGCTAAAGAGCCAACACTGGATGAGACGGGAACTGGAGCGAATATCCTCGGGAACTGTCCAATTACAAACAAGAAATAATCTGAAATGTTGTTGTAGCTTTGACCTAAAACTACTTCTCAGAGCTACAGAGCAGATCTCTGCTGGACAGACAGATGGAGGTGACCTGTGAGAGTCCTCCATTTCTGAGGGGTCGACCCGTGTGGAACGTGTCAGTGTGCACAACATTGCCTACACCAGGACCACCGTCGGTATCGCAATCTGACCAGCCCAAACCCACTGACGCACTCGTAACGGTCCCTGCATCATCTGGTACATCTGGTTCAGCTAACTTTCTGGAAACTTTCCTCATAATTTCCTTAAAAAAAAAGTATATAATTTAATAATAACATAAAATGACAAGTCATGACACAAATGTTTTTTTGTTGCTTGTCTGTTTCAAAAACAGATTAGATCAGTTAAATACATTGGAAAGTTAGGTCATAACAAAACATATCAAGAGTTTTTTTTTGTCGATAGCACCACCTTGTGGTAACTTAGTGTACAATCTATGTTCTCATGCATCATTTCAGATCTGTGAGGTCCTGGAGACAAATTTTGTTTTTATTTTGTATTTGCAGTATGTAGCCCTGCCCATCTCTGTCTTATTTCAGAAATAATATCTGATAGTTTTTCTCATAATATGACTTTCCCCTTGAAATTATGTCTGTCTTCTCTTAAAATCATGATTATGAATATTTTTTTCTCATAAAAGGAGTACATTTTATTTATAAATCTTAGCCTTGAATTGTAGTTTGAAAAATATGTAACTCAAAATCTGGAGTACTGCAGCTTTCTGGCCTTAATTAGCAGACAGTTTGCTCCAAGCTTGTGACTGAGAGTTTCTGATGTGTTTTACTGTTTTCCTTTAATTAGTTTCCATATTCTTGTAGACCTGACATATCTGACATAAGCCATTACCATAACTTCTAAATGCATTGCAAAATTACAACTTAATTTAGAGGACTGGTGCTCACACCTACTCTGAGTCATCCTCAAGTTTTGATGGTGTTTCATCTGCAGATGGCGCCACAGCAACATGGTAAATCAACCATAACTCAGTGGTTATGAGTCTGACTCCTCTGAAATTTTACACAATTCATTTTCAGATTTTAGGCAACCACCTGTATGATTTTCTCTGATTCCTAAATTAAGATGCTATATCCTAAATTCAGATTGGACGTGTGTCTCTCATTGTTCAGCGTTTCTATTGTTCCTTACAGCAGCTTACGTGACTTCACCATCATCAGAGACAGAAACCTTCGTCCCTCCTCATACTGGGGTGACCGGTGCGTCTGGTTCTTCTTTGGTTTGACATTTAAAATTCTGAAATGAACCACCTCTTGCATAAATAATTTGTGCTTCATATTTTTGCTGTTCCTTCTAGAAACGTGTGTGACCTCAGAGCCACCATCAGTTACAAACACAGTCTGCATACTCATCACTGTGATAGGTAAGTTTTGTTTTATTGTCACATTTCTGTTTGACTGTAGTTAGAATATTAGCAAATGATTAAAAATAACCTTCTGACCACTTGCTCCTCTGCAGTGGTCCTCTGTGCGCTGCTGTTTGTGGTGTGTTTCCTGGCGGTGCGGCACAGGAGGAAACGCAACAACAAAATTGTGATGCCTGGACGTCCGAAAGAAGAGAAAAACAAGGGGGAGGAAGACGGCAGATCGAATCGCAATGAGTCTGCAGGGAATTCTGAGAACAGAGACCCAGAGCTGGCTGGCACGAGGAGGCCTCTTACTGGAGTCAGAGCTAAGTCGGCTAATGCTATTCTCTTCATGTCTCCTTTTTGTGTGACTGAGAAAGATCAAGTGACTGTATCCAACAAGACACGTGCTCAATCAAAAGACACAGAAAACCAAGCAGATGAGAAGCAGAAAGTGGAAAATGAAACGGAAGCAACAGGAGGAATTCAGAGAGAAAATATCACAAACATTACAGGTGTAACTGAGAGAGATGAGAAAGGAGCTGGTGAAAACCCTCACTGTGTTTCTGTCAGCACTGACACCGTGCCTTATCTGAGCATCGGCACCAGCCAGAGTAAAACGACCCCTGGTGATCTCAACGAACAGCCCACTGACAGTTTGGGTCAAAGATCACAGATGGGAAGAGTCATGGGGAGGATCTCCACCTGGCCTCCGACTGCAATCCAGTGGCAGGCGAGATGTAGAATGAAGGAGGAGGAGGAGGGAAATGAAGCTGAGAAGTCCCCAGCTGAAGTGAAGAAGACTCCAAAGAAAGTGGAGCATCCTTCTGTTTCTGACCAGGACAGAAAGGAAGGTGAAATAGAGAAAAATCAAATGGAAGATTTGCCCACCGCTCCGATCCAAGATCTCCTAAACATGAGACCCGCTCAGTCCTCAAACCTTAATGGCAAGACCACATCTTTGAGTGAGGCTCATGGCGTCGCTGACATAAAGCAAGAGGACCCAGCCACAGCCCGGAGACAGACAATTACAACAACCCAGAGTCTGAATCAGGGAAAACTCAATCAAGACCTCAGACCTGCAGAAAATCCTGCACACGAGAGCAGCAGCAGCAAGGCAGAGACGAGACACGAACCGAAGAGAACTGAGTCGAGCAGACAGAGGGCGGACAACAGAAGCACCGGCTCGAAGGCTCCCTCCGGTGGTGCCTCGCCGGACGACGAGACGCTGCTGCAGGGTAACAGGTACGCCTTCATGGACCTGCTGCATGAGGTCGTGCAGAACAACGGCCGCTGGACCAGAGAGAGGTGGAAGCAGACACATGTCAACAAGCAGCGGCGTTAGGAATGAGAGGTACGGAACAAGTTTGAAAAGTTATTCACTGAAAGTTTAAAGTTTTGTTCACATACAGTTTCGTAGCTTTATTCAGGCACTGTTTAGGTTTAGTAAATGTTTTTTTCTAACTGTTATATCGAGTTACACTGGCACCTTCGGTTCGTGTATGGATTGAACAAGATGTCATTTGGTAATTACTGAGTTTTAGGTGTTAGTAACTGTCTCTCTGTTTCCTATTTTTATGCTAAACTAACTGGATGTATAGTGATAAAGTGGCCTCAATCCTCTCATGCAACTCTCAGCGAGAAAGCGAATTTCCCGAAATGTCAAACTATTCCTTTAGTTGACAAACTGGCACACAGATAAAATGAATAATAAATAATAATATATAATATATATAATAGCTAAATTTCACATTAAGTGCATGTGATTATTCCACACTTCATCGTCTGAAGACCTAAGATAAAATAAAAACACGTTTTCATTCATTAGATCTGGCTGCATGCAGCATTTATTTGTTCATATTTCATATGTGGAGAAGTACACTCGCTTCTCATAAGAAATAGTACAAAATGGATCAACCCCTTTTTGACAATGACTTTAAAAACATAAAGTGGAGGTAAACATGATACGGAGGCTTCTGATAACACCAAGACGACATGCATGTTCCATTCATATAAATACACAGTATCAAATAATGGCTCCAACTTGCAAGCAGTTGACTTGATTATGGGTTTCTCTAGCAAAGGGACATCACGCTAGATGTCCTGCTAAATGTACAAAATGTATCATTCTTGGCAAGCTTGTATATGAAAACATGCTTTTTAGTGTTTACATGCCCCTTGTGGTATTGTAGGTAGTGATTTCTCTGTGGAGTGTTGAGATTTTTCAGAGGTGACGACCCAGGAAGACGTTAAATGAATGGGCCTGCGCACAGATTGTATCCTCCATCGCGGTCGCTCACGCTTTTCACTCCTCAGCTCTCCTGCCCTGTAAACTGACTCTTCTGAGGGGCCACTGAGCACACTGAGCACATTTCAGTTGGACTCTTTGCAAAATACATAGATTGTAAAACATGAAAAGAAGCTTATGCTGATTCCTTCAAAAAACAAAAACAAAATTGGCAGATTTCAAAGAGAAAACAATACATCTTTGATTATTTCATCTTAACTATCACTCGATATTTCCTTGACATATTAAAAAAATGGCACATGACAAAGTAAGCTTTGCAAACATCTGTAAGGGAAATCAAACCAGCAAAATGCATGACATGTTACTGCGCATTTGTCTTTGCTTCGCGAGAATGGTTGAGTAGTGCCTGCCGTGTTATACAGATTCAGATTAAAGGGTCATGCTGTTATGCTCTAGACATCCCCGCAGAGCTTAGTGCAAAAATAGTTCAAGTCCTCTTTCACTTTTTATCACACAGAAGAGACTGAAACAAAACAACAAACAATGACAAACAATGAATATATAAAGTTAAAGTATTTACAGTGATTGAACGAAACACACAGCCAAGTAATGATAAAATGAAAAGATTAAATACTGCAGTCTTATACACAATGTGTGGCCTGTACAATTTGGAAAGGAGAGCACTTCATTTTCAGCTCAAATATGTTCCAATACATTTGGAAATAGATTACAAGATAGAAATAGACTTAACTGTGCCTGTCAGTATCTGTGCAAAACTGTCTGCTACCAGTCCTTCTGCAACTCCTTAAGAGTCATGAAACTGGAGAATCAGAAAAAATGAATGTTTACTATCAACTTCAAATGGATTCAAGTCAAAAGAATAAAAAACACTAAAGCCTGACTGGATTTTGAGGGAGATACTGATAGTGATGTATCTGTTAATCGTTTTTTCGTCGTTTTGTTTTCAGTGTTTCATGTTGAGAGTTAGCTGAGAAGATTGATACCACTCTCATGTCTGTAAACATAATAAGACCCTACAGCCAGGAAACTTTTAGCTTAGCATAAACACCAGTAGCATAAGGAAACAGCTAGCCTGACCTTGCTGAAATATCCCTCTACCAGTACCTCTTAAGCTCATGAATACATTTATGGTTAGGGTTATGTTGCCCCCTGTTGGTTTGGCATGCTCCTGACAGATTTTTTTTTGTATAACGAAGGAGTTCTGATAAATTCCTGTGTACATGTGGACTGGGCCTTACTCAAAGAAAGCAAATAAGCATGTTTCACAAAATGTCAAACTATTCCTTTAAATTAAGCTATTAAGAGTTGTAACCATGTTATGTATTGAGTGAAACATTTTACTGTTAAAAATTGACAAAAATTAACACCTAAAAATAACTGTAAACAACAGAGAAAGTAAACAAGTATATTCTTAAGTTTAAATAAGAAGACTAAAGTATGTTTTAAAAAAGCAGCTTATAACACTTGGAAAATCAGAGCTACAATAAACTATACTGAATTATGATACTCAGTAAATGAAGTAGTGTGCACTTTATGAATAAGCTTAAATTCATCTCTGATTTCTGTTTTCTCAATAAGCTGATACAAATGATTAATTCAAAATTTGTATTGAATTTATCTCATTTAACAGTACTATTTTTGGCATTTCTACACTGCAGATGGCTGTTTTATGAATTGGTCAGGCTCTAGAATAAAAAAAAACAATAACACTGACATCACAAAATAGATGCAGAAGGGCACATAATGTACAATTCATTTAAATATATTTACAAAGAAATAGAATAAACAAAATGGCACATACAGTAGAGCAGACATAATCTGGGACTCTTAAAATAATGAAATAAATTAAACAATTTTCACTTTTCAACAATAACTACAACAAAAATTAGTTTCCAAAAATACAAGAACAGAGAAAGAAATGTTAATATGGCTGATAAAAAGTGCCACTACAGTGTGTATATTCACAGATGACAGTTGTAAAAAAGTTTGTGCTCATAAAGAAAAAAAATCCTGTCTGATAAAGAGAATACAAACAGTCAAAAAAAAACAAAAACAAAACATTTGTAATAAATTAAGGAAAGTGCACATGTACTGAAATTTCATGGTAAATGCTTGAATAGCTAGAATTTCAAAGCATTTATCCCTTGTCTTTAGAAAACATGAGAGTGTGGAGGAGGAGGGTGTAGTTGCCCCCGAGATTCGGTTCTTTTGTGAGTTTAGGTAGAAACAGGTGTAGAGGAAGTCGGCACAAGGGCAACTTCACCCCTGAGCAGAACGTGGTTGAGTGAAATGAGGAGTTGATATCCTGTATGTGCATGAAAAAATTCCTTTGACTGTCCAGAGACGTCTCATGACAGCAAACAAATCTCTCAAACCTTTGGTTGGGAGGAGGAAGTCTTTTCCAGTGGCTGCTTCTCAGTTTCAGGTTGTTTAGCGAGGGCGGCGTGTGTTAGTACAGTAGGCGTGTGGGGGTTGTCGGGGTCGATGATGAGGCACTCTTCATGCATCCTCCTGTAGCAGCTCAGTGGGAAACAGCAGGTCTCTCAGGGCCATCTTTTAAAATGTTGATTGTTTCATGTTCCTGGTCTGAGGCTGAGACACATAATGCACATTCACTATGGACAGCTGTGCTTGGCCGGAGACAAGCCTTCATCTGTGTGAGACAAACAAGCTCTGGTGGCCCGGGTAGGGCTTACAGGTTAAGGGTCAGGGTGTCGAGGACTGAGGAGGTTTCAGAGGTGAGTCTCGTCCCTTGTTTCTGTGCCAAAGTCCTGCTGATTTCTGGTGCTGCGTGCCTGCCCCACCTGTGAGTCCTCTGGCATGTGTGCCAGCGGGTCAGACCGAATAATGTATCTGAAGAGATCAAATCAACATTATGTGGTAATATGGAGCAATAACTGTGCACAAGGTTGAAGGATTAGTCCACAAATCTGGGTAAAAATTGAGCAGCAAACTTAAACGACAAATTACACTACATGTTGTAGCAGCCTAAAGGTCCAACTGTCTGACAGTGGACAGTGTTTCTAGTTAGTTCTGAATTAGGGATGACTAATTTTTCTGTTGGTTAAATGCTAATTTAAATTTAGATTAGCTGACCAATCTAAAAGCAAGAAAATAGTAAAAACTGAGCACAACATAACTGGGAATTAAGCAGGATCTCAGCATCTGCAGGTACACAATGTCATGTTGGTTTACAACGTTAGCAGTGCTAGCCCTTCTTTTGGTTGTGTTTTTTAGTATTTGGTTGCATTTTCAGTATTTGCAGCACAGTTCAGAAACACTGCTGATCTGTGCTGTAAATACAGAAGATTCAACCACATACACAGACCTGCTGCAAACACAAAAATGCCACCAAATACTGAACTGTAACGGTTGTGTTTTCAGTAATTTGCAGCACCGTTCATAATTTGGTTGTGTTCTCAGTATTGCAGAAAGTTATAATACTTTTTTTTCAGTATTTCCAGTGTGGTTCAGTAAGCGGTTGTGTTTTCTGTGTTTGCAGAGCATTTCAGTATATGGTTGCATATTCAGTATTTGGTTGTGTTTTCTTAACTGGACTGCTAATACTAAAACAAGCAACTCAAAGCTCAAATGTGCTGCAAAAACAGAAAATGCAACCAAACACAACAGCACATTAGAAAAAGTGAAAATACTGAAGATGCTATCAGGCTGCAGACTAAAAGTCCCAGTGTCAGATATTCTACATTACATTTAAAATGCCAAAACAACCTAATGCAGCTACTGGATAAATGAAAAAAGAGAGAGTGTAATATGCTCTGGTTCTTACACAATGTCGTTGAGCTCCAACATGGTGTCAGGGGGAGGATTGATGAGGACGTAGGACAGCGTGTTTTGGTGGTCGTTCATCTCATCTGTAAGAAGAGACAGAAAAGACCTTCAGAGCTGCTCTGGAGCCTTCCCTCATCCTCCTCCATTATACAGTACATCAGCCAGGAAATGAGCCCCTCTAACCACTTTCAACCTTTCAGTGGGGACAAAGGCAAAGTAACCCACGTACAGTATAAGACCAAGTGGTACAAAAATCTGAGACAAATAGTTCTGGGAATGCTCTTTTCCTATAAATGCTTGTTACAACTGTTAACTGTAACAATTTTAAAAATAGCAGTAACCTGTGTCAGTAGATGTATTTATAAATAAAGCTGACAATACAGCTTTGAAAGGGAAATAAACAGCCGAATTTACAAATCAAATTTTGCATTTCTTTCAATTAGCATTTTAATTACCAATATCAATATTTGGGAGTTTAAATAACCTGATAACAATAAAGTGACAGACATACTTTTTTCTTCCTAATTGTTACCAAGATAAAATTGAAGAGGACATTTTACACTTGAAAAATAAACAGTTGTTTCAAACCTATCCCATCGGCCTTCATTTACACCAATACTGATTTTTGTAAGAAGCTAATATCAGCCAGTATTTATTAGTATTTAATAATTTCCTGTGGTTTATAATAAGCACCAACTGAATATGCTGCACACCCACAACCTTAAAAGTATTCTGCTACTACAAATCCAGTCCACAGTTTGGTTAAAAAAAAAAAAAAAAAAACCTAAAAACTTAACCCTAACCCTAACCCTAACCCTTATAGTAAACAAATTTGTAATTCAAAGCTCTTAGAATTAGTTGTTTTATTCTAATAATTATAATTATATATACAATTATACTACCAAGTTGATTAAATATTTTGGTATAATTAAAATAATTAGCCATTGTTTTATTTGGAAATAAATTACTCTAAATGTGTAAATATTTAGTAAAAATCAACTGATTTTAGATTTGATTAACCAGAAATAGACTGATAATTGCTTAATTTTTATATCCAGATAGCTGTAAATTGTTTCCACATTAAACATTTATTATATCTACATTAAACATTAACAGTTGGAACAATCTTTTATTGCTTCCACAACGTGACTGAGCAAACCCTGTAAACTAATTTGCACAATTTCTCTTTGATTCCTAATCAATAAAAAGAAACTGACATGACTAACATTCATCCCCCAGATGAGTCATATTACTGTGTGAGAGCGTGTACGTGAGTGTGTGCTATGTATGTCTGTATGTTTGGGTGTTGAGTGCCCTCTGGCAGCAGCTCCTACTTGCGTTGCGTGATGGACAGAGGAAGGGAAAGGAGGGCACGTGTGTCTCCGTGACAACCCACCTGCTTGTGGCCCTTTATAAAGCCAGGCGGGGTGGAAGAGAGAGAAGGGCTAACCGTTACTGACAGGGCACTTTGTGGAACAAGGGGAGGCCCATGCTGCCTGCTGACTCAAACAGCACCCCATGCGCAGCTTCAGAACGGAGCCAACATGCAGACAGCGTCCGCGGCTACGCCACATATTGATCTCCATCGGCATTCATTTATCGCCCTGCGCATTCCACACTGGACCAACAGGCTGGTAAGGCGGCAGGTTGCCATGCCAACGGACAACACTCAGCCCGCAACCCACCCCCACCCCCCCACCCCGAGTGACATGTGACACACCCCCACAGACACAGAGGACATGCTCCAGCATCCGTCAGACTGTACCAAACGCAGAGCGACTCAAACCAAACAGAGTGAAGCAGAACGCATCGGGAGTGTGAGAGTGGAAGAGGTCGACCTGCTGTTACATGTGACCTGTTACATCCCCCCTAATCCACACTTTGGTACTGTAGACTACCCTGTGTATTAAATATGGATTATACCATGGCCACAGAAAATACTAATTTCTAATTGTGGCTCTGTAATCCAGGACATTAGATATAAACATTAAACAATGACTAAGTTTGCTGATTTTTGATGGTGTTTTTTTATACCATATTCTAGGTCATTGCAGCAGGCTACTGATCCAGACCTTCACCCATCTGATGAGTTTCACCTGCTGAAGACCAAGATAAAAGATAACTAAAGATGGCTGCAGAGCACGCCTGAGTCCAGCCCTCAGGCAGCCATTTACTGCAAAGGACATACAGGCAAATGAGGTATATTTAAGTAATTAACCTGTCTAATTATTTCTGTCCCCTGACATTTCAAGATTAGGTATCTAAGTATCTGATGTGGATGCAAACAGTGTAATTCCTTGTACTTCTTCACCTATGTCTGTCCTTGTCATGTTCCAAATGTTAAATATTATATTCAGCTGGTATTTAACGCTAAAATGATATAAAACAGTATTGTTATGTTTGGTTTGTTTTTGCCTTTTTCATATTAGATACAGTGATTTAGGAATTGTTAATGATAAGGTTGGTTTCTCTTGAGTAAGTTTGATTTGGTTTGCATTTTATAAAATATTTTTGCTATCCATTTAGACTCTCTGCTCACTATCAATCACAGCAGATGGTATTAACATCTGACTTGAGAGTGTCCTGTACAGTCAGACTATTGTAGCTGGTAGCATTTTATGTTATTGTGACAATAAATGTACTAAAAAATAAGCATACTTCAATTTGTAATCCTTTTTGCATGTTTATACTGTCACAAACACAAAAATATAGAGATAGAGAGATACATTTTTGCCAAATCATAAATGCCTTTTTTTTTCAGATTAGCTGAGGTAATCCATATAATCTTTCCATGTCTCCTCTGCACCTCCTGGTGGGAAATTATTATCCTAGTGTACACTTTTACATCACTGCTGCAAGGTGAGAGGTTAAACCACTGGAGGTCAGCAAAACAAGATCTTCAGCTGATTTTGGATTTTTTTAAATTAAGTGTGAAAGTTTAAAATCATGGTGATGTTTCATTAGAAATCTAATGAGCTGGAGTACAGAGCCATTGCAACAAAAATGTTTTCCTGTCTCACTAAATTGTTGATAGGAAACCATCTCTTTACAGTAGCAAGAAACAGTAACTGAACCCTTAGGAATTATGTAGTTATGTATATATTTGTCCTAAAATATGACCAGATCTTTATCGAAGTTAAAACAAACACAATCTACTTTAACTATATCAACTATATCAAATACATCACTCAAACATTCACAGAGCAGGTTGGAAAAAGTATGTGAATCCCTCGTTAACATCAACAAAAGCCAATTTGAGTCAAGAATTAGCAAAGCTGGAGTTTGATAAATAAAATAAGATTGGAGGTGTGTGTTTTTTACTACCAAAAAACAAACAAACAAACACACACACAAAACTCAAAAATATTTAGAGTTTGCTAGTTTACAAGTTTTCTTACAGGACTGGGATGCTCATACCAGACATCCTAGGAATAAGGCTGAGCTGAGTTCTGTGATTCCTCCTTAACACTGTGCAGGTCTGTTTTTCAGCACGTTATTGCTGCCAGAGGAGGTTCGACCAGTTATTAAATCTTTGCCTTCACTTACTTTTTCCACCAGTACTATGAATTTTTAATGTGTGTTCAGTCGAGATTTGGAAGATTTTAATTATGGGTTATTAGCTTAAGCACACTGTGTTTGTCTACACACATTTTATGACCAATTTCAGAGGGTTCACATACTTTCTCTTGCCACTTTAATCAGTCTGCAAACCATAGACTGCAGGCAACCACAGCAACAACACAAGTGTTATGTCTAACTAGCAAAACAGACCAAACTACAAACTTTAAGAAATGAATAACAATGTAAACACTGCCTGTGGCTGAGTGGCCATTGTATAAAGTGACACTACGTTCTGAGGTGTCTTGATGTACAACCACGAGGCGTTTCCTCCTCTCCTCTTCTTCATTTTCTACATCAGGACACCTCTGATACACATTATTCTTTATATTTCCTCTGTCTATATTTGTATTCTACTGCTAACCTTCCATCCACAGACATAACGCGTTCCGCTCCACTCTTTAAGCCATACTCGTAACGCCCTGCAGTACTCTAGCCATTTGGGACGTCACCTCACAGGAAACACAATGCAGAAAAGACCAGATAAAGAGAGAGAGAGAGAGAAACAGTAGAGAGAGAGAGAGAAATAGTAGAGCGAGATAGATTGGCTGCTGATCTACCACTCGTTCTGGCAGGACACACACATACACGCACACATACATACACACTACATACACGCACACACACACTCATGCAGGAAAGTTGCAGTACTGTGATCAACCAGCTAACCTGACAGCCTGGTCCCCTCTGTATACGGGTGCTCTGAAATGTCCTGCAACTCTAAGCAATGGCATTCACTGTTAACTTCAATGTCCTAATTTGCTCATTTATAATTAACTAGAAAATGTATAGTTTCCACAACAGATGAGGCAAAGTGTGAAGAACACAAATATCTTCTACAAATGAGCATTTCTAGTTCTGTGAATAAATTCAGTGCACTATTCTTCAATGGATGCTGGTGAAAGGACAAAATGTCTCTCCACAAGATGGACGTAAACCACTCACATGTTGGAGATGAGTTATAAAACGGCACACAGATTACCTTGCAAATATCCTAGATTTACTCGATTCATGACATCGCTCGCAGTGAGATTAGAAACATCCTCTACAAGCCAAAGGGAGGGAAGACAGAAGAGTCAGCGAGAGAGAGAGAGAAGGGAGGAGGAACAGAGGAAAAAGGGGGGGGGGGACAAGAAAAAAAGGGGGGAAAGAAAGATCAGGCAGGCAGCGAATGCATTTGCAGTTTCAAAAAGAATTCTTGAAAAAGGTGAGAGCAATGCAAAGAAGCCATGCGTTAGTGTGTATGCACAGAATCACATCCAAATTATTCATCTGTCACACGCTGCAATAATCCTCACTGACATTCATGGTTGTTAAGAAGATCTTGAGCTTTTGGGGTTCTTCCTGAAACGTATTTAATTGACATGTTACATAATATTTAGCAAGTGCAACACATCTGGACCATGATTCTGCCTTTTTTTTTTTTTCCTAAGCGTGAAGCTGGGAGGAAAGAAGAACTTAAGAAAAAAGAACTGAGCAGATAAAGAATGCAGGCAATTGCCATCTGATAAAATGCAATTGAGAAAAAGGTTTAGTGCTCCTGCATCTTCATGCATGTGGATGTGTTGGTATGATCATGACTACGTAGTGGTATGAATGATTTATGGCACACGGCAACAAGAGTTTGATGAGCGTGAAACTGATGTGAGAAAATGAGATTTTATGAAGGTTAATAATGATGATGATGATGATAAGTGTCATGTTAATGATCCCACAGCACCACATTTTAATAGTAAAGATGTAAGATGTAAGATGAGATAAAATGACTGGAACACAGATTGGAGTTTTGAATAAGTTTCTTGAATACAGGGCAGCTCTTATGGCAGAAAAAATCTAATTGGCTGAGAGAAGCCTCAGTGGACGGAGCAAAAGAAACGCCTTAACCATAAGTTTTGGCCTTTTTTGTGTTGATGAATGCAACCTAATTAGACATTTATCTAAACAATACAATGTGATCAAAGAGTTTCTAAAAGTCTGTATGCGAATGAAACCTCCTGCACCACTCACAGATGAATGGAAGCACAGACTGACCCATTTTCCAAGTGTGCTTTAGACTGAAGCCCTGGGAGAAGGACGGCCAGTAACAGAACAGCTAATTGAGGCACTTGTTATACTCAAAATTTCATGGAGTATACTTACTGCAACTCTGGGTATTACTGATTTCTATGCAAGATCATAGAGTTTTTGGCATGACACACACTCCTGATGTAAGTAGTAAAAACAGAGGTGCTCTAAAAGATGCTAAATGAGTTAAGCCCTGTGGACTGAAGTCAATCATATGATACTGTACATGATTCTGGGAATGGTGACTCATTTAAATTTGTTCTATTAGTCAGGTTTATAGTTGCAAAACCACTGTGAGATCATGTCATTAGGGCTGCAACTAACAATTATTCAATCATGAGTCATTAGCCATCTGAAAATTATTTCCGTAATTTCATTGTTTAGCCAGAAAAATTCCAGAAAATTGCTAGGAAAATTGGCACTCACATTTTCCTACGTTCACATATTTAAATATGCATCTAAAACTCAAATAGACTCAATTTACAATGACTAAACACTGTAGAAACCAGCAGGCATTCACAATCTGGAACCCGGTTTTGGCAGTTCATTTTCCATCTATCAACTCATTGATTAGTCAAAGTATTGCTGTCTAACGGTAAAGTCGACTGGCTAATCGACCTAAACTGAAGTTCAACCTAACCACACAAGCTCACAGCTACAGGTAATGTTAGTAGCTAGTCTGCTGACCTTTCCTAGCTATGACCATGAATATAAAAAGAGCAACCACCATAACTGAGCTTGTTGGCTTCACCCACTGAGGTTTAATTCAACCAAAGTCAGTATTTCTGCCACCAGAGCTGCTGTGACCTTAACATAATGTTTAGAGAACAGAGACTCCAATCTGCAATAAATAAACATTATCATTTTCATTATTATTAATTTTCAGATATAGTATGACTAAGTATGATTAAGTAATTATAAATTAAATGAAAATACATAAAAATCAAAATTAAATAGTTGTTAATGATCACCTATACTGTATTTAGTCTTGTTTCAAAATTACTTTTGATTACATGTTAACTTTCATAACAAAGCCAACACACTGACCACCTATCACGTCTCTAAGTATCATGCCATCAGCTGTTCTACTCACCGTATCCCACGGTGGGCAGGCCCAGGTGCTTCATGCGATTCTTGACCAGCTCGGACAGCTCCTGACGCTCGGAGCGTCGGTACAGGTTGAGTCTCTGCTGCGAGATGCGCTCTGCTCGACTTGACGGTTTGACGTTCTTCCTGCTGAGTCGCCGTGCCCACTGCATGCTCTTCTTCCTCAGCAGCGGGTGTTCCGATTGGTCGCTTGTGGTAGAGTTCCTGTGGGCCGTCTTCTCCTTCCAGGACTCTCCACGCTCCCGATGCTCCTCACCCTGCTCCACGTTGATGGACACCTGAGACTGGGAGAAAGGGTGGGCACTGTTAATATGGATACTGTGTGTGTTTTTAAAGAGATACTTGCATGTGTGACATTAAAAACAAACTTCTAAGCCCTATTTTCAGAAGCCTTCATTACCAGAAAATAACAGTCATGAACTTTGGATATTGATGAATGCCAGAAAAATGCCAGAAAGGAATTTTTCATCTCTGCTTGCTTTAAGCAAAAAAGGTGGTGAAATATCCAAATTAAAAACAAGCATGTTTTGATCTTACCTGTGCATAACTGTCCTTGCACTGAAACAAGAGAAGGACAAACAGACATCCAAACAAAAAGAGATGCAATGAAAGATGGGGGCATCCAAAGCAAACAAAATTATTAAAAGCCTCAAAGGTCAGCACATGACAGTAAATATGGTGGATTTCCTGTTTTATTACTAATTACCGGTGAGAAACACTACACTAGCCAGCACAGGTACATTTTTGGTTGATGTGTAGTGAGTTTGTTTCTTATACCAGCCACTTATATGACCTGATTTTTATGTGAATAATCATGCTGGCTAGTAAACACAAAAAAACTGTGGTATCTAAGGAAACATGTTAACTCCCTTCCCTGCTGTCATGTAAGTGTAAATAAAAGGAAAGCACAAAGAAAAAAATTCTTAACAGAAGCAAACAGAGGAAAGAGATGCATAAAGAATGGTTAATAAAAGGTAGGTAGACAGGAGGAGGAGGCAAGATTGCCAATTAGAAGGAATATATGAGGGAAAAATTGGAAAAAAAAATGAGGACAGAAAAATGGAGAATTAGAGAATAGAACAAAAGAAAGACATTATAGGAGAAGAAGAAAGAATAGAGGGAGGGAAAATTAAAAAAGGAACTAAAAGCTGTAGGTGGAAAAGGAGCAAAAAACCCTTAAAGAAGAAGCCAGAGATGCAGCACGGCCAAGGCCAAACCGGAAGCCAAAGCTGAGGCCAAACCCAAAGGCAGGAATCTGATATTAAATATCTGATCAAACTGAACTTGCCTCTGAAGTTGAGAACATGTGCGACTCGGTGCGGTAGATCCCTATGGGGATCTCAGCGCTGGAGGAACAAAGTTTCTGAAAGAGTCTGCCGTAAGTCCTGATCCACAGATCCTCCTCGGTGATCTTCATCTGAGAGAGAATAATGATCCAGTCGATGCACACCACACACTCATTTACTCAAACTTATATATCAATTGCTATTAGACAAAGGAGCATTCCCACTTACAACACACAGGTACCCAGAACCAGGCGTGGTGTCCAGGCCAAGAAGAAGCCTCGCAATGGCAATCATGTAGTCCTTAACAAATGACTGTCAAAACAGAGGGAGATCAAGAAGTCTTAAGCTAAGCTGCAAACAACTTGAACAACAATTAGTTTCAGACATCTATCTTCATCTGACATAAACCTGTGTTGTTCATTCATTGCCTGGAATCATGTAGTGACAATAATTTTCCCCATTATGTGTATCTGTTTCTAGAAAAAAAAAAAAGAGACTTCATTCCATTCACTCCAACCTTCCAGCTCTTTCCTTAACTAGCTTTAGCTGGTGTCCTGACTGACGTGTGCATGTCTTAGGTCTGTATTTATCTTGACTTCTTCCATAATGAACCAAAGTTCAACCCCAGAAGTCTGTCATCCCACCTGGTAAAGCAGCGTATCCAACATGCTGATACTGAACACCCTGCCTGCAGCGAACGGCAGCCGGAACATGAAGGCCAGGTTGGAGCCCTTATCACGCTCTATCTGGAGGGAAAAACACAAAAGAGTAACAAAAAAAGATTTGAGAAACAGAGAGACACTTCACTTTCACTTTTTTCTGTGTATTTAGTGAGCTATAGCTCCATCTTCAAGGAGGACTTATGTGGAAATGAGAAGGCCTGTTGGTTTTCACCTATGAAAACTTACTGACTTGGGTTGATTGACAGACACATTTTAAAGGATTATAAAGGTAAAAGCTAATATTGTAAGTTAGAGAAAAAATACAGAAAGGAGAAATCAGCTTTGATCAAGAATCAGGATCCTACTAAAATTCACAAACATTAGTAGAAGGTTTGTTTATATACTGTAAGTTCCTGACCACATCTTTATCAGTTCCTCCTGTGTCTCTGTGTCTCAATTTACAAACCTTAAAATAACATATAGACACATAAAGTCCTGTAAACTGACTTTTTTCAGATCCATTTCACTCCCCATCTGCTGTAGCTGGAACAGATTCAGTATGCATAAGGAAAGAGAAAAATGGTGTTTACCACTAAATATGCCAAACATAATGATCAACATTTAACAAGACTTTGCCTCAGTCCATGTATCTGTTCAAGTGTGATTTTGAGACATTTTTAGCGAGCAATAAGAGTTAAGAGGAAAAATAAACCATTATTCCCTTAATCCCCACTCATACTACACAGGAGCACCTGGCAAAGACAAATCAAAAGCATTTGAATATTTGCAGAAGGGGAGCCCTTCTGAACAACCCAAGGTGCTTACAGTACAAAGGCTAACCTGATTTTAAACATTACACTGCTACAGATATCCCTCCATTATCCAGCCCCACTGTCTTTTGAACACATTGGATGAAAAAGATAGATAGATAGATCCCAGAGGTTTTTTCTTTTCAATTTAAGAAAGAATAATGAGTCAAAATCAGAGAAGCTTATAATGGGATCCTCCTATATGAACCACTGACCTTCTCCAGTTTGGAGAGAGCGAGTGAGTAGCAGTCCTTTGCTCGGAACTGCATGAACCTCATGTTGGATGGGTGTGTGAGCTCAGTGATGATGCTGAGGCTGGGGAACAACCTGAGAGCGGTGGAGAGAAAGAGAGAGGGATGTCACTGGAGAGATGAAAGGCTCTGTGCTGAGGGGAAGAGCTGGTGTGGCAGTGATAAATGCTTTTAATTTTAGCTGTTAAATAAAAGAGGAGTTTCAGTGCTTTGGCAACTGTAGTTTATATGTGAAATGAACTCATTCTCCATTCTGGCAAAGTCTGACGAACAAGTATTTACTCTCTGGCATCTCACTGAAAACAGATAAAGTTAATTAAACAGAATCTGGTGCACATTTCATCCAAAACCTGAAGGTCCAGCTCGTAAATAAACATCCACTGACAGTATTAGTTGTTCTCTGTTACCTGAACATAGTCTGGACATTGACAATGGTCTTGGCATCTGCCATGTAGTCCTCCTCTGCGCTCATGGTGCTCTCTTTGTCCACAACCACCAAGTTGTCGGCGTAGATTATGCCACATTGCAGCAGGTTGTCCAGGCTGGTGCATTCAGAAAACAGTGTTTATTAATTTATCAGGAAATATGTGCTCTTGATAACAATAGCATAACAACAATCTGTAATTTTCAACACATTCAAACCTGCACCATCTACTTCTACTTTAGTTTGCAATTTCCTACACTTCCTAGAATCACTCTGAGCAAGCTGATGAATCTTTATCTTTGCAAAAACTAGTTCTTATGTTGAGATTAGCTCTTACTAAATCTATCTACTAACTTCCAGATGTCACAAAAATGCTTTTAACATTCTGTTAAAATGGTTGTCTATATCTTTTTTTAATCCCCTGAACATCATTGCACAGCTTGAGACTAAAGAGCATCCCTTTTTTTTATCCTCTAACACCAAATACATCATTTATTGTTTAAGAGAAATTTAAAATCTTCTGAAATTATTTTTTTTATTTTAACATAGCTGTTTAGTTATAGACAATTGGTTTTGCGGGTAGTTGTATTAAAAAAGCAAAACAAAACACTGAGATGAAGATGATCATTAAATTAGTTGATCAAATGAGCAGATTTTAAAAATTCAGACACATACTTATCGATAGTACCAGCCATGAAGTAAACCATTGGAAAGCAGCAAATGGCCTCTAAGAAGTGGTTGTCTGGCCTACAGGAAACAGGAAATGTCACGAATGAGCATCCAACATTAATTATCTTTGTAAAACCCCAGTGAAACATTATGACATCGCTGCTGCAATTTCCTGACATTTGCTCACTGAGGGATTTGTTTGAACTGTATCAGCTGATGGCTTATTAGGCAACAAGAAGTAAGTGTATGCTCAGTTCTCCAATGCAATGGGAGGATTTAACTGGTTGCTATGGAAACTCCTGAGGGTATCACTTAGCCAAAGCTTTCTTGGCTCTCTGTCTGTGTAGTTGATCTGTTTCAGCAACCGCAGAGATTTGGCTGAAGTTAATGAAACCCACAGTGAGTTAGAGCAGCAGAAATGTATACATGTCCTAACACACAAATAGGCTTTCATATGCAGAGAGGACTTTTGTTTATGAATAATGCAAAAGTGATTTTTCCTTTATCTTAAAGCAAAGCTACGCTATAGTTCTAATTTTCTGCTGAAAGCAATTTGGTAGTTGCAAACATATAAAACAGTGGTGCATCCATTTCAAGTCCACACGTGTCAAGAAACAAATGCAAATTGTGCACCAGCACACAAGCAAACAAGCTTAAATCTGTTTTCATCTTTTGAACTTCAATTCAGCTTTCTGTGTAGAAAACCGCTTTTTATTAACAGTGTATCTCGGGGCAAGGTTAACCCATATGTTCTTCAAGCACAACATCTAATTACTGACTCTACTGCAGGCAATTCTGTCACAGAAAATGTTCTCATATTAAAGTACTGGATTACTTTTTATCTATGACTCTGCAGTGATTGAAATAATGAAATAATACATGACACAATTGTAGAATCGGGTTCTGTGACCATCTGCCACTACTAAACCTATATCAACATTAATGTACAGTGGAGGTGACATCCATATAGCAAAGGAAAAGCTTGCTTTATAAGTTGCTAAACTGACCCATATGGTAACCATGTGGCAAATTAGAGTAATGTCTCATCTTAACTGTGTTGTATGCACATAATTATGTATGGAGGTAACACGCGTGTTAGAAATGTAACATAAAGACAATACATTTGAGTTTTTGATGTGATTATTACAACTTCAGTGCTTTTATGATTCATCACTGTAGTAGTAAAAACAGAGACACTAGGTTAGACAGGAGGCTGAAGAGTCTTACGGGTAGTCCAGCAGCAGCACTATGGGGTTGAGCTCCTTCCTGGGCCGATAGTAAGCGCGCAGAGGTACGATGAAGTTGTAGAGACCAGTTTCCTGCTGTCTCTGCAGACACTATAATCAGCTTATTCTTGAAACCGTACGCCTTGGCATCCTCAAAGCTGTTATGTGTGCAGCCCTGGATGGAGACAGACAATTCAACCAGAAGTCCGCCAGGTTTTAGTTGTGCTGAATTCTCAGCGGACACACATTACATAACAGTTCTTTTTTCATCTTAATAAAAAAGGGTTTGAGAAAAAGGTAAGGTAAGTTCAAATTCTGGTAAGACTTTATTTTAGGGGTTGTGTATTTTACATCACTTTCCTGGAAACCATCCTCATAGTAAAATAAAGTGACTCAATGTATTTGTTAGTCTTTCAGGAAACTCAGATGGATCGATGTCTGTTTTTCTCTTACCTACTACATAAAAACTCTGAATGGGTACTTACTTACTTAATAACCGAAGCAAATAACACTTTCTCTATTTCCCTTATGATTAGTACCAAAATATGCTAGGAAATATCTGTGTAATTCAGAGTTCAGTACCAACTGATGCTTAAGAAATTATGAGGAAAGTTTCTATGAAATAAGCTGTTAAAAATGGCACCCATAAAATAAAGCACGGCCCAGATTTTTTGTGGCTTAGGTTTGTGCTGTTTCTGTCTTTTCCCACAGGATGAATTCACCTTGTCGAGGCGAAGGCAGCAGAATGGAGCTTTCTGTGGCAGGAGGTGGCACAGAGTTGGAGAGCTGCCGATGTAGGGCGAGTTGGGAGGGTAGCCCTTCACAAAACTGATGGAAAAGAAACAAGAAATGTCTCTGAGAATAAAGTCCTACATACTTTAACAACACTGCAGTGTCAAAGAACTGGAGTAAAAACCTTCACTTACATATTGCACAGACAACACCTTTTTATTTATATCAGATGTCTACCAGTAATGCTGAGCTGAGGGTTTCCATCCTCTCCACTGTTACTTCAAATGAAAAATGTACTGGACTGTACTTTATGATATAAATATTTCAACCTCACAAAGCATCCCTGAATGCCTCCTCAGTTTGTTAGATTCTGCAGCTGTTTTGTTCAAACTGCTAATGTTTAAAATCCTGAAGGGACTCGTTCCTGTTCAGTACCGACTACATCAACAATTACAATGTTTCTGTAGTCTGTTTAGTTTTAATCATGTCTCATTTTGTGTGTCAATATGCTCGTGTGTCCGCTGATTTGTAACGTGTCAGCTGCAATTACCCTAATCAGGTTCACGGTGCCCTCTAGTTTCCCAATAAAACATTCTGACTTTGTTTAGAGAAGCATCTGCAACCTGATCACCACAAGATGGCACTGTGGGTCCTTGAGTTTTAGTTCCTTTCCAATCACTGCCCCTGAAAACTCTTAAAGAAGAAAAACTACTCAGGCGCCATGGGGTTGCAGTAATAAGAGGCTCAGATGTTAGGAGGATCCTGTTGTGTCCAACCTTATGAGACCCACTGAAGTCTGGGCCCAGCAGTTGCTGCTCAGATGGACTTGAATGGGCTGGGATACAGACCCCCAGTCTATCCTGAACTTATCTCAGCCTAATGAAACCACATAAAGAGAAAGAAAAGAGAAGATAAATGGATTCCTCTGAACTATCGTGGTGACTATCTGTCTGGTCAACTGATTGATGAGATTTGAGGGGTGAGGATTTATGTGAGGACACACAACATGCACTGACCTTCCTGTCATGACATACACATTAATCACTGCCACATCGTCACCTGTGAAAGCATCATGACACACACATTACACGCTTATTCCAGACCCATCCATCTCTCCTCCTACAACCACTGAGGCATTAACTGGAGGGCAGGTGACATCCATCAAGTATAGAGCACAGGACGTTTGCACTATAAGGACATTTCACTTTTTTTACTGCTGCATGAGCAAGACATACTGTACACTACAACGCCACCAAATCTCTTTGGGTCAATAACAACTAGGCCCCTCTGTCTTACATTTCAACCACAGCCAATTCACTTACTCTGACCCTACAGAGCCCTCCTCATCTGATTGGTTGGTCTCATCCTCTGATTGGTCGCTGAGGAGGTCACAGGGAAGAATGGCGGAGGAGTCGGCGATCTCTAAAACAGGTGCGATGCTTGGTCTGCGGCTTCCCGCTCCGTTCTCCGTCGGCAAGGTCAGTTTGCCGCTTTCTTCTGGGGGATCAGGGTTCTGGAGATCTATGGCTACAGTGCCTGAAAATAACATTATTATAACGTTATTGTATCTATACCACTGAGAATTAAACTATAAGGCTATATAGAAAAAGCATGTGCAGCACTTTTAGTGAATGTTTGTACATAAATGCCACAATGAACTCATGATTGTGTTATCTCAGACAACATTCTTGTGCTGGAAAATGCTTTTTCATATTGCATATAATATAGTCCATGTTTAGCTTGCTCAGCATCTTAGCTACCCACATTCCTATCACCTTATTGAGCTCAGCTGTTTGACTTTGAGGAGAAAATGTATTGCTTTCTGAATCACAGAATTGTACTCTCCAGCTACTCCAGCAAATGTCATGCAAACAGTATTGACATTGTCAATAAATATGATACTAACTTACATCATATTAGCAGTTTGTAATATGATGTATGATATATGCACAATACATATATCATGTATATCAAATACATGATATAAATATACAAATATACAGTGATTTTTCAGTTTTTAAAAATCACAAAAAATTAAGATACGTGTTAGTTAAACAATAATGAAATATCAATGTCATGTATAGTGTATAACATACTATAACTTGTGAATATTTTAGAAATAGTAAATAAGTGTAAAAAAGTGATGCACCATGCACAAACTTACCATAAGAAGTGGCCTGATCAACTTTCACAGGTCAAAGAAAAAGCACAACACAATAATGTCAGCCGACAAAGTAAAAAAGCATGTAAGAAAAGATTCATGCATAACAGTCAGCGAAAGCATACAGTATCACCAAGGCAGCCGCCATTCAGAAATGTTCAATGTGAGTGCAGTTTAGAGTAAATAAACATCAACAAAGCATCCATTTTCTCTTCTTACAAGGAAACCCTTTCAACCAATCAAATGTGAGGCTCTGTCTGCACTTGTGCAACTACAACAATATCTTTCTTTGTCCTCTTTTTTTCTTTCTTTACCAACATATTTTTTCTCTGCGTCTGGTTTTCACCCTCACCCATGCTAGCGATGATGCTGTGCACAGGCAGCCTGGAGGGGGCGTCGTAGAGGCCAGTGACGGGCAGACCTTTGCTGTGCTTCTCCTCCTGTTTGAAGATGAAGGCCGAGTTCTCCTCCTTGGTGATGTTGATATAGTAGCAGGTGTCAGTGGCGGCCATGATGTGGCGGGGGCCAGGGTTCAGGAGGATGCTCTTGTTGTCCTCCCTCTTCACCCCGATCAAACACACACCATACCTGGGATGTAAGAGGAAGTATACAAAGTTTTAGCTTCACCAACTACTGTAATGAGATAACATATTATGATAACGTGCCCAGACTGAGATGATGCAAGTTTTACTGACTTCTTATGAGCATGGAAGGAAGCATAGGTGAAGCTTTTTCCATCGTACTCCCCAAAAAACTTGCTGTCACACAAGCGGATATGGTAGACCTCGTTTCCCGAGCAGCGTCCGTACATCTTCTGCCACTGTTCTGGTGACAGCTGCCCCTCCCTGGAAACATATCATCAGAATACTTACTGTCTGAATTACAGTAACATGAAGAATCACACTTCCAGCATAGACTACTTGCAAACAGCCTATTTTAAAAGAAAAATAGGATTTATGCTTGAAATAAATGTCAGAATCTAAATATGCTACCATCAACTATGGCTCAAGAGTAATTTAAAGTCAGAAAGCACCTTTAAATCAAATGTGACTTTATTTGCAACTCAACAGCTCTCATCTCCCCCCAGACTTCTAAATCTACCTGACCTTTTGTGACCTTTCCCGACCCTGTACTCCCCAGCCTCCTATATTCTACTCATGATAATGAACTAAAACGAAAAGGCTATGAGGTCATTTTATTTAGGCAGTTGTTGTACTTCATGACTTGATCCCTTTGATGATGCTTAATTACACACCTGCCATAGAGCAGTCTATTCCCATTCCCGTCACCTTCACAGCTCCAAACCAGTCCATCCCATGATGGAAATTAAAATGGATGTGCTGTGTTTCTGCTGTGCCAGCAGTGAAAATACAGTGGTCACCTTGCAGATAATGTGAAAAATGCAGCCAGATTTATAGCCTAACCAGGAACAGTGTAATGTTTACTGACTTGACAGTGACAAGTTTCTGCAGAGCTACAATTGTCAGCTGTGCGGAGACAAAAGCCACGTAGAGTCTTTAGAACTGTAACAACTCTGCTGCAGGAGTATCAGTCATTTATCTCTAATATTAATAACCAAGTGGGACTGAATCTGTCCACATGAATAATGGCACAAAAGGATATTAAACATTAACAGAGCACTCAAGGCTAGGAGGATTGAAAGTTTATTTAATAAAAGCCTCTCAGAGACGTTGAGCCGCTCTGGAAGGAGAAATTATATCACTGGTTGAGTTAAATCTCAACAGACAAAGCCAAAGTATAACACTGGTTTTCAATAAGTAATGCCAAGGTGAGATCCAAGGAAAGAGTTTAGCTCTTTTTCTACTGATTAAAAACATGTCAGAGCTCTAGGGTCACTAAACAGTTCAGCTGACATTTCAAGAGAACTGTGGCAGCCTACATTCGTTTACTTAAGCACAACATGACCATGAATAAAACCCAGCTGAGATTTTCAGCTCTTTCCATAGATGTTCAATGTGATTCACATCAGGACTCAAAGCAGGCCACTTCAGAATGGTCCAATACTTTCTTCTCATCCATTTTTTACTGCTTGTACAATACATTTTTGATCATTAACCAGTTGGAGGAGCCTTGACCTGTGGCTGAGTCAGAGCTCTTTGACACTGGTATTTTATGTTTAGCTCCAGAGTGCCCCAATAATCCTCTGATTTCATTGTGCTCTGCACAGATGCGAGGCATCCTGTGCCAGACACAACAAAGAAAATCCATAACATTACTGAGCCTCCTCCATGTTTCACAGTGGGGATGGTGTTCTTTTCTTTGAAAGTGCAATTTTTTACTTCAGTGAACACAGAGTTGATGTGACTCAGCAAAAAGCTCTATTCTCCCAGAAGCATTGTGGCTTGTCAACATGCATTTTAGCAGATACCAGGCTGGCTTTTTTATGCTTCACTTTGAAAAGTAAGGTCTTCTTGAATCTTCTTCTGTGGAGCCCACTTTCATTCAACATATGGTGCAATGGGACACTGTTGTTGTATCTTGATCTTGAAGGACAACTTGTACTAAGCTTTTCTTGGATCTGTTTCCACCATTTGAAGTGTCTTTTTGAGCAATATGGGGTAAATATTCTTCTGGTCACTATGTCCAGGAACGTTAGCTACAGTCCTGTGGACCTTAAACTTCTTAATAATATTAGCAGGTGTGTTCACAAGATCATCTAGCTGCTTGGAGATGGTCTTCACCTTGACCATGCACGACAAATATTTTCTTCATCTCAACAGAAAACTCTCTTTTCTCTTGGCCATATTCAGTGTGGTGCACCCAATTGTAAATTTCCCCATTGTGGGAAGGATAAAGGATTATCTTATATCACCAAACAATAGGCTGAATGACTGATGATAAGATTTAAGACACCTGCGATACTGAAAATTATTAAAATAATAGTAAATAATGAAAAATAGTCATTTGAGAGGATCTTTGTAGAATAAATAAGAATTCAGCTCTTTTCACAGTTTCTTTGTTTTTTTTTTTCTGTAGCAAATCAAAGTTATGTAGGTATGCATGATAAGAGTTTTTAATTTCATAACAACTCAGAGTAATAAAAGTACAAACTGACAGTGGTCAGTGCAAATACTAGTATAAATACTTTTAAGTAAGTGAAAAATAGTGGTGTTTACTCACTGTCCTCTGGAAGTGTGAACCAAGAGAGTGACTAAGGTGGACGTGGCCGGACACACACAGTTGAGCGCCAACATGGCATACTTGAATTCCTCTTCACATACTACATGATCTGTTTAAAATGGATAATTAGCAATTTAGAAATGTCTAAATCTAACTTATAGACAAAAACACCATGTTTCAGTAGGCATGTGGCCATCCCACACTTACCAGCAAACTTAACATGAAATTTATTTTCCGGTTTGAGAATTTGGACGTAGAGAGGACAGTTTGGAGCAAAGTCCTTCGCGGCCCAGGCCCTCAAAATAGTCTGGTGATCCTGTGGGACAAGAATTTGTTCTATTTTACTCATCCAGTGACTCATTTGTAAATGCAATTAGATTTTTATGGACCTTGAAGTTTGCCTCAGAGACTCTGCATGCTCTCAATACTTTGAGAATCACGCTATCTGAATACCTCCAATGTATTGTTTAATTTTAAAATGGAAGAAGAGCGTGAAGAGAAACTGCACTTATTTCAATTATTCTTGTCATGAGATGGTTTGTACTGGAAACGAAACAGAGGCTGCAACTGCCTCTGCAAATTCCTGTCAATGTGACTCACAGCAGCAGTTCGATCAACTTCGTTCCTGCTGCTCAGGATGAAGCAGGCCTCAGCATCATCCATCCTGAGGATCGACAGAGAGACAAACAGAAAGAGAAAGAAACGCAGACAGGCAGGGTCATGGGCTGGTGACTGTGATGAGGGCATTCAACCAAACAGGAAATTCATCATTTAAGGAAATCAATGCTTTAAAGAAAAGCTAGGCGTGGATAAGTGCTAATGTCCCATGACAATGGCTGAAAAGGTTATCAGCCCTATTCTTGCATGAAAACAACCTACTGTTGGTTGACATTAGACTGCAGTGTTTGCTGTCCTGAAGAGCAGAGATCATTCATTTGTGACAGAAAACTCTTAACTATGTTCTGTGAACGAAATGAGAACTACAACATGAAATGATTTGAAGAGTCTTTCAGCAGAGCAGGGCTGATGTGTCTGTGAGGCTTACCTGGCTGGGTGATTTTATCTATTACATGTCAGTGCATGAAATTGCCTTAGTATTTAATCTCCTGCACAACTTTGCACATTGAAGACGGGCTCTTGGAGAAGGGGGTGGGCTGCTGGACAAATTTATGACTTTGATTCTATACCACATGCGTTGCTGGTGAGAAGCAGTTTGACCACATTTCAGTGGTATCACACCATAACACGACAGACAGCAAAACATCTGTCAGTACGCTGTAAGATCCCCTCAGTACCACAGTGGTGATGTTGATGCTGCAATATTTTGCATCAACACAGCCAAATTTGTCAGGTCAAACATATTCCAATGTCATCTATCACAGTTTTTATTAGTGTCTATGTATGTGGCCTTTGATGTGACCAGATGATAAATGCAGAGTGAAATCCCATTACACTGATGTGCAAGCAGAGGGCAGCCAAATGCACTTGAAAGTATCTCACAGTCTAACTGCACTTCAATGGCTCTGCATTGCCAGTGGAGGGCTTACACTTTATATTAACATTTAAAATATTCAAATGCAGACATAACATAGATAATGTGCTAGACTGGAACCCAAACCTTTCAAGGACATAACACGAATGTTCAAAGGCTGATTTTTGATGTGGTCTTATGTTCATCAATGATAGGCAGATAATCAAACTGAATTAATCAGAGATGTCGGAAAAAATTCAGAGGTTTGAAACTGGGATAAATCAAGGATGCACTCACATCCTCTAAAAACATGACTGAGACAAAACTATGTGCATGTTTTAGTCTGTCTTTACGTGTTTGTATTTGCTTTAATGTGAGAAACCGTGCCATGCTTTCACTCACTTGGCCCTCATCAGGTCCTGGTCTTTGAGGGCAGATCCTTGCAGGTAGATGACCCTCTGAGACCACAGAGGGATCTGGAGGATACGGCGAACCTGGATGTCTATCTCAGTTGGACACAGAATCACCACGTAATAGTCCTGCACAACAAAGAGACACAAGTGCCCTATTTAAAGCCCCTGAACACCTCTCTGTGAAACATTAAATATTCCAGACTGAATAAGCAACACTTAAAAGTTACACTCTGGTTGAGACCCATCCACTTCAAACCAGTGAGAGAGAAGACAAAACAGCGCAGACAGAAACCTCTCATGGGAAACAGTTCTAACTTTGGCAGAAAACTGTGTTCATGTAGGAGTTCATCCCTCAACATAATAAACAGACTGAAAAACCATATTGAGAGACCATATTTAGTTGCACATAATGTATACAAGTAAAGTCTGTCTCTCCTAATAAAAAATTCTCTTCATGTATTTATCCCACATGGAGTCTGTCAAGCAGCTCATCACACAACCATTGCTTTTCTGATGGTTAAAGCGAGCAGTAGAAAGAAGGATGTCCTGACAACAATTATATCGACACTGATGGTGAAATATAGCCATTCTGATTTCCCACTGTACCTGTAGTCTGGGGTGAGCATAGAACTCATTGAGGAAATCCATCAGCAGGTCAATCTTCAGTGAGCTGACACACAGCACCACATGCTTCTCTGTCTGCGCCCGGTGGCGACTGTAGTTCCCCCCTAACTTCTGGCTCTCCATCCACAGGTATGCTAGTTCTTCAAACTGACAAAATGACAACAGCAACATCAATGTGATGTCAAAAAGCAACAAGAGCCGAATAAATAATGAAAGACAGATAGATTTGCTGCCTGGACACAGACGGTGAGAGGCACTGGAGTGAAAATTGCTGATGTAGCAGTTTGCCAGCAGCGGGAGTTCATTTCTGCCTCTCACCTAATTTGCTCTGCGGGGACTGTGAACACTTCACAACATTTGAAGTTATGAACATGTTTATGATCTTTAAAAATAAATAACACAGGGAACAGGTGGATTTAGGAAATGTGAGCCAGCATGACTTGGCCTGAATTTTGAATTAGATTTTTCAGACTTCCTCTGCAGCCAAGAAATGTCAGAGATGTAAGCACTTTAGTAGATTTTTATTTGCTTTCAGCCTGTAGGAGCTACAGCAAAATGTCATTTAATATTTGATGATAACCCCACAAAGGTCATCACAAGATGGAGAACATCAAATAATTACCAGTGATGAGACAGAACCTAACACAAGGCTTCTGTGTGGTTCCTTACTTACACTTTGGAAAACAGTTAGTTAGCAGTTAGTTTATGGTATAACCATTACCTGCAGTGGGAGGACCACCAGGGCAACACAGATGAGAATGACCACCAGCAGCTGGGAGGGCCAGATCTGTGGCGTGACGTCCCCATAGCCCACAGTGGAGAAGGTGACGATGCAGAAATAGAATGAGTCAAACAAGGACAGGTGCTTCCCTGCTCTCTCTAGGTGCTGGATCCCACAAGCTCTGCAGGAAAAAAATGAAACATTACACAGTGACAACAGACATGTCTCCTACAGTTAAAGATAATTCAAATATTTCACAAGGAGATGTTTTAATAAGGGAATCAGTTTCAGTATTTTGATTTTAGCCTGGTGGACTGGGTATGAAAATTCAATTTGCTCAAGATCAAAGGCCACCAAAGTCAATACAGCTAAGGCTGCCTCCCCTCAGGATGTCATTTAATGTCACCACTGATTGCTCTGTCAGTTCCACCTCACTGCTTCCATTTATGTTTTTTCATTGCTAAGTTGAAGAGTCAACGAAACCCTGAGGTAGTCTAACTGGACAGAGCGGAGTGGAGGAGGTAGGTGCTGAGCAGTGGCCAAGGCTCATGAAGGTTGCCAAGGAGCAAAGGTCTAAGAAGTAATTGCCGTTACATCAATGAAACAAAACAAATGAAGAAGGATGGGTGATTCAGTGTGAATATTTATGCCAAAAACAAGGCTTCACAAGGGTTTTTCCCTCAATTTAACACCTTTTCCTGCTGTGTTTTCATGTTAGTTAGTGTTAGTCTCTCATATCTCCTGCCTTTTAGAGGAGGTTACCTGATGTTTCTGCACATCATGCTTATCATGATTTTTGGTCACAAAACAGTTTAAACATCCAGATAATGAAGGTCAAAGTATTATTTGTATTTACATTGATTGACATTTTACATGAAGTTTCATATTTATCATTTACAAGTTACAGTAGCTAGCTAACTTCTCTTATGTTTTAGTTTGTTGCTTTTTCACTCTCAGTCTAATTTTATTTTGCCATACAAGTACATCTGACTCAACCTCGGAGCTAAGAGCATAACATGCCTGCTTTTAAATGTCAAATTTCTCTCTATTTTTACAGCATGTATAGTTAATCTGCAACCAACTGTGCTAGAAATTATGTTTTCTGGTTCATGTTGAAGATTCAGGGACCAGATTTTGCATTGAGGTCAGTAAACAGGATATTAATAACCATGAAAACCTCTGTAGTCAGAGGTGCATTTCTGTAACTAATTCTGACTAATGGCAAGAAAGATGTCCACTCACCCAGTGAAAACCAGACACAGTAAGGTACAGATGAGAATGAACACTTGGTTGAACATGGCAGAGTGGGTCCTCTGGATGGCACGATGGAAATCATTCTGGTTAGAGGAAGAGAGATACAGACAGGTTTCATTGTCATATCCATACCAGTGACTGGGAACTGAGATACATTTTCCATTCCATTTCCATTTCTCGATTATCGGTTACAACATCAGTTCTCAATAAAAACTGCATCAAAAACATTACTAGAAAAGGTCACTTACTGTCCTCATATTTACCAACATTGCCTTAACTTCTATAGATTCTTTCTGTTAGGATCTAATGAGAGTGGCCTAAATAAAATCCATAGCTTTCTCCTCTTTAGTGGTACATTTTTGTACTTCGTCCATATTGTGCTTTCTCCTACATTAGCATGCTGTCCATCTTGAAATATAGCAGCTCACGACTCATTTCCAGTTGCACCTTGTTAGCATGTTCTGCCTGCCACCGCCTCGCTTTACCGCCTCTCCAAACTGTCAGTGCTTTCTCTCCATGTGCTGGTCTGCCTGGCTCCAGATTCTACCATCTGCCCAACTACAAGCCTTGGCATGGGGCTCTTACTCTGTCATGGTCTAATCTGAATCACAGTGAGAGCACACACTACCCCAGTTGGATGTCAGCTAATTGCTTTGAATTCCACGTACTCAGTGACTTCGCAGCAGCAATAAATCCCGAACAATACTGACACTCCAACACTAGAAATCTGCACACCACATATTTTTATCCTTTCTGTGATTCTGTGTTGCACTGCAGTGTTTTGTTTTGCCTGCACTTGCCTCTTTTTGTTCTGGCTTGCCTTGATGTTGCTTTTGCTTTTATTTAAAATGTGCTGTGGTGCCTCAATAAATGCAATTCATCATTACCTCAGTGTAGGTCTCCAGTTCATTAAGTATTTGCATGCTTTGCAGTTGCATCACTAAACCCCAGCAACTGCAGCTGGTGGGATAATGAAGATCAATTGAATAAGTTTGGATGATATCTGGTTCTCTATGTAGCCAAGATACCACATATAGACCTGAAAAATAGTGCTGATCTTAAAGTAAATAGCCTGAGTTGGACTCATTTCATTTTTTCAGGCAATTGTAAGAACAGAAAAAACATGTCTCCACCTCTAGCCTCTTCTAATTTTTTATTCCCAAACAGCAGTCAGCTCAGTTAACCTGAACAAATGGTTGGTGTTAGCTGTGATAGCCAACTAATTAGCTACCAGGCTAATTTATCAAGGTGAGTACCCTTAAAGCTAACAATGTTACACAAACTAATGTAACCAATTACACTTTCTTCAAAAAGATGCTGCACCAAAAGACAGTAACAAGAAAGAAAGGAATTCGCCTGCTCAATTGAATTCTGTCCGGACAGTTAAACCGGATAAACCCACTCAACCCTTGCAGCCAGTGTTACTCATGAGCCGAGGAGATCTCCAATATGGCTGCCACAGGATGGATAATGTTCTGTCTGAGGCCTCGGTGCTAAAATCTATGCAGCCCCGTGTGTGCACTCTCCTTTGTAATACATCCACAATTTGTACATTACAGTACACACATTCTGAAAAATACTTACAATCATGTTTTCCAGGGCACCTTTGGCCAGCCAACAGTTAAGAAATACAGGGACGAATATGTTTCTCAGTGGAGGCCAGAAGATCTTTAGAAAGGAGGGAAGAGAGAAAATATTGGTGAAATACTAATCAGTTAACATACATGAGACACAATAGGAAATCGCTATCCTGAATCCTCAAAAAATAAAAAAAGGGTATTTGGATAGTAAAATGTTAAGGCTGGGATGAGGTACAAATTGCATTGGAGCTATTAACGTTAGATTATCGGATTGTTTGGAGCAATCCAATAGCAAATGACCTCGAGCCTAAATTAAGATACCTGTGCTAATACATTTATGGGGAACAGATTCACTGATCAGTTGATTAAGGTAACTACTCACTGTGATTATAAATGGCACTGTATTGATCATCTCCAATATGAAGGATATCTGGAAGATCTGCTCCCAAATGTTCCCCTAGAAAGAAAAAATGATGAGGAATAATTCAATGAACCAGTGAGAGGGCAGATTGTTTTGGAGGGCGGTGAGTGACTTTATCTTCCAAAGGCCAGATAATACAGTATAAACATTTAGAAAAGAGTGGTCACAGCTAATTGCACATCATTGAGTTCTAATCGCATATTGAGAGCACAGCTGAGTTGACATGACGCAAGCCAGACATAGATTCTGTCTATGATGATGCTATTAAAAAGCTCAAATAAAACTCTGAGACCAAAACATTTTACAAGGTTACAAGTGATCATCAGCTGAGAAAAATAAAATTCAGGCATTTGTGCCTCATGAAATAAATGCAGTAAGAGTCCCTATACAACCCTCTGAGGAAAGACAAAAGGACACGGTGAGACATAAAAAAAAAAGATGAACAAAAGATTGCATTTAATAAAACCCCAACCAAACTTTAGAGGGTGACCGCAGGGGAAGGAGCTGAAATCTACAGAACAACATGTCAAAGAGACACTGCAAGTCTCAGAGCAGCAAAACTAAAAGTGATTTTCAAAGCAAAGACGAACTTCTTTTTAGACTGGCAGTACTTTGAGGACCTTCAGCCCTGGAAGGATTCAGATTGGATCTTCAGAAGCTGTGGGTGGCGTTAACAAGGCAGATGTCTTGTGGATGTTTGGTCTCCATATCCCATGACCTTTCCTTTCAATGCACATGAACTAAGGACAGAAGTGCGACTTCCAGCACTATGAGAGGTGATTGATTTGTTTGTGGCCTAAGGTAGAAGGAGATGAGCTTTCACTGCATGCACACGCAGTTCAGCTCTTTGACTGAAAATTTGATGTTAATCACTATGTGTGGCATTTCTGTTTCAGGTAACTGAACATTGTAAGTCAGCACTGTGTGAGAAAATGGATCATCAGCCTTTGTGTAGCCATTAGCCAGATGTGGGTTTGAACTCCTCCAACACCCCTCTATTCACCTGATTTGGCACTCTCAGACTACTACCTCTTCCCCAAGATGATGAAGGAGTCCAGTGCTCACTGTTTTGACAGCGACGATGATGTAACCGCTGCTGTGGACCATTTTCTCAGACAGTGCTGACTTGTAATTTTCAATTACCCAAAACAGAAATACCTCAAAAGTTATTAAAGTCAAACTTTCTACATAATGACTCAAAGAGTTGAACTGCACGTTCATGTAACAAAAGCTGTTTAACTCATCTCCTTCTACCTTAGGACACAAACTTATTAATAACCCCCTTGTATGAGGCTGTTTACATAACCTGTTTCTACAACAAAAGTATTTGATGTCTGGGTCTTAAATTAGGGCAAGAGACTCCTGGCCTTGTGTCTTTGACAGGCACCTTGGCACTGGCACTTGGACTGGACACTGAAAGCTGTCACGCCACGAGAGAGAACAAACAGGCAGTGCTGGACTTTGATCAGACACATGCAAGACATCAGCATGGATTAAAGAGACACAGTGTGCACTGGACCTGCCTCTTACCTTGTAGCTGAGATATGTGATAAGCATGGTCTCCAAGAAACTGATTAAGGCCACCGTCACCTACAGCAGAGGGGGGACAGAGAGATAAATGAACCGAACAACTGCAAACTCATCTCCTCTGGCTGCTCAACCTTCACTGAGGAACTACTGTGCTATGCAATTCTTTTATCTAATAAATGGATGCTAGTGTGTTTGGCTTATACTCTGCTTTGGGATTCAGTTCATGCAGTGGCATTCGATTTATGTGCACTTCCACTGGAGTGCTATTATTCTCACCTGTATCGCCCAAACAGAAACCCGTCTGTTCACCCAGAAAATCAACCCCCTGTCAAAAACCAAAGGAAAGTTTCACTTTCACTCCATCTCTGTATAATTGCATCACAGGAAATGAGGACACTTCAGGATATAATTAAATGCCATTTTGGCTAAAACATACCACTTGATTTCTGGTGACTCTGATGTATTTGTCCAATTGTTGTTCCGACATATTGCATTGCTGAAAAAAACAACAAGGGAAACATATAAGGAGTATGAAAGTGTGTGTGTGTGTGTGTGTGAATGTGTGTGCCTTAGTGGAAACATGCCCACTGGGAAACATTTCCATCAGTTGGTGTGTGGCCATAAAGAACAAACCCAACGTGTCTCTAAAACTGCTGGCAGTAAGCACAATATAAACAATCTACAACTTCCACATGACTGCACAGAAGGAGCGTTTCACTTACTATATGTGTTTTAGACACACAAAATTAATGAAATAAGGTTGTCACTTCAAAATAAACAACTTCATCCCAAGACAATGTTAATATTTGGTCATCAAAACCACATGACTGACTTAAATACTGTTTTTTTCTGTTTGTTTCAGGTATAATTCTTTGTTAAAAGAACCCCTTGGAGACGGTGCTCAAAGTGCTTAAAGCAAAACTTTAAAAATATTTCCATATAAATAAATGTTCTCTGCTCTCCTAATATCTTTCTTTTTTTGTTGTTTTATGCACATGCCAATGAGAAAATGATTTCCTGGAAAACTCCTCTGGCACACAACAACTCATCTGTTTGGCTCGGAATTAATAGAAGCAGAGAAAGATAGATGGCAGTAAAAGTGATAAGATGGAGAAAAAAAGCTACATCTACAAAAACAGTTTCTGGACAGTAACTTATTTTCTGAAGAAAAAGATGTCACATTGCCTTTACTTAGCATCAGAGATGTTGCCAAAAAAAAGGACACAACATATCACATAAAAAGCAACAATTCAGGAAATATGGACACATTGGACATAGGGAATAACTGATGATTTAGAGATTTTTATTGAGTGTGACTCTCACCACGGGTTGCCATCCTTGGGATCATCCAGGCTGACTCTTAATATGTAGAGGGCACAGGTGAGAATCTTCAGTGAGAAGTTGAACAGGCGGATTCTCAGGCCTGTGGAGCAACAAAAACAGCAACACCTGACATATGACTCAAAAACTGGTCTGGCTCAACTTCATCAATAGTTGAACTTGGATTGGGGTTATTTGAGCGTGGGTTCTTGCCGGGAGCCGGTGGTGGTGATGGTCGCTTGTCAAGAACTTCAGCCATCTTTGTGTTTACAATACAAGAGTTTATAATATGCTATCTGAGCACCACTATGTCTTCAAGAGAGTCTAAATAGAACTAGAATCAAAACGTTGCTGTTGATTTCCACCTCTGGAGATAGCTCTTGGCGAGTAAAGGCATGAAGTTTAATGATGAACTTGTGACGTTTCTTCTAGACTGGTTTGTAATTATCTGTTAATGCTAACACTGGCTATGTAGTGATAGCAACTTACAAACGTACAAATAGCTCCCTTAAATCTCTGCAGGCTTACCTTCAAAGCTCTACACATTCTTGATTCATTTTCTCACACTTTTTCACACTCGTCTGCTGTCTAAAGTTCAAGCCCTGCAGTGTCATGACCATCTCTATGTTTCTAAGTCTACTACTGACAAAAGATCATGCCAGGACTCTCCTCATTATGAAGTCGATACGATTTGAACACCAGTTGTTTAGGTGAATAAGACACCTTTAGTGAAAGGCCTAAAGTGACTATATCTGTTGAAGCCCTGAAGCATGACTAATGCAGCTCCATGCTGCTCTGGCACCCTGTCACAACTGATTTCCCCTGACACATAACTTGCAAATCCTCAAAGAATAACACAAAATAACACCAGCACCTTTATGGGCTTATGATATAACGAAGCAGTACACACAGCGAGATAAATGACTGGTGGGATTTCATAGAAATAGCAGAGAAGGATAATGTTTGTGGAATGTTTAAATAAGCACAGACGTGTACTGATAAGCACACATGGCTTGCACCACCAAATATGCAGAGCAGAAACTTTGCTGCAAACATGCTCGCTAGCCAGAGGGTGGTGCTAGCTGTATTGCTCATTTCCAATCAGTCTCAGCTGCTACCTAATCTCTTGCGACGTGACCTCTTCAGATGAAGCCAGCGTCAATGTTAAAATGATTTGAAACTGGACAAACACAAACAATGCTGCAATGGATTATAGCAACATACCCTGCAGCCAAGTGTAACATTTCCATCAAACTGTGTTGCTTTATGTCAAAGACTCTGGTGGCTTAGTGACGATGACAAGCTGAGGGAGACACAGCAGAGCCATGTCAGTGTCGAGGATATCTTAACGACATGTTTTACCAGAGACACAGTTCCCATAGTGAATATTTTTACAACTAGATGCAAATGAATGGTTTCCAGACACAATGCACCAAACCACTGGGCTGCACCAATGTCTCTTTCTGAGATGCTGTGGCATTGCCGGTCTTATCTTCTAATGAGAAAAACACTGCAGCCCTGCCTCATCTCTCAACAAATGAGCCACTCTTTTCTCCATGCTGGGCCACAGCGTGCACACCCAAAAATACAGCAATTTACAATGAGATGGTTAATGTAATAATGAAAACCCCGGCTGAGACAGAAATTGGATATATGTCATCACTGGCCGCAATTTCCCACATTATGCTTTTATTTCTTCATTTGGCTTTGAGCATATCTAGTGGCAGCAAAAGAGGAGAATAGTTTGATGTTTCCTGTCAGCTGTACTTACTTGACCTTTGGTTTTTGATGAAGAAAAGCTTCAGCCTCTCCTTAAAGGTGTTTTCATTCACATAAAACTCCACCTGCACCCTGTGGGGAACAGTGACAAAATGTCAGTGTAAGCGTATACAGGTGGTTGTGTATATACAGATCCCCCGGCCAACACACACACACCGAAATTTACATTACCAAGAGAGGAAGTGAATTACATTTGTCCAAACAATGTAGAGTATATAATGGTGCTGTATAATCAGGTGTGAGACAAATGCTGTGTTTCAATTTGTGTACTTCCATACTCACACTTTCTATTTTGAGTGCATGAGTGCGTTCATACTGCCAAGTATGGAAACATGCAGTGCATTAGAAGTACCAGGATGGTGCTCTCAAAACGGTTCAAAAAGTTAGTGAGCGTGGAACCCTCAACTTCTCATCCACAGCGGTCACCGTCTTTAATGTTTAGTGTAAGGGGAGGGACCACCAAAGCATTTTAAAACTCGTGTAAATGGTGGCCAAGGAAGTAGGACATGTCATCAGCGCTGATGGTGGAGTACAAGAAGTAAAACATTCATTTTTAAGTCAAGTGAGCAAAGCAGCAATCGCGTGTTGCGATAGTCATTTTAAGTCCTCAAGTACACAATGGCTGTGTCTGATTTGAGACAACACTTCCCTGTTGAAATTCACGCACTAGGCCAGTGAGTATACTGTGTACATAGTGTACTGCCTGCAGTGTTTCCCCACACAGCAAAAGAAGTGTATTTGCACTTGTAAATGTTACCCATGTGATGATGGTTAAGGTACAGGCACAGTCATATTCCTGTTTGCATTTCACACAGAAATTCTGATATCAGTGCCAATACATCTGAGCTTCTATGCTGACATCCAATTGATACTTTGTTAATACCTTGGTGAGGAAACTAATACTTGGGAAAGTTTAGTCTAGTTAAGAAAGTTTTGTCTGCCTGTGTTCCCATTGCTCATCAATGAATAAGAAAACAAAAATTAAATTCTGCATTACAGTTTGATACTCAATGCTAAGGAAACATTTCAGTGAGTGCACACAGTTATAGGGCAGCACGATGGTGTAGTGGTTAGCACTGGAGAAGAAGGTTCCGGGTTCAAGCTTTTCACCTTTTCTGTGTGGAGTTTGCATGTTCTTCCTGTGCCTGCGTAGGTTCTCCAGCTTCCTCCCACCGTTCAAAGACATGCACATCAGGTTAATTGTACAGAGTGTACCCTGCCTCTCGCCCAATATAAACTGGGATAGGCTCCAGCAACCCTGCGACCCTTATGGATAAGCGGTATAGATAATGGAAGGATGAATGGCACACAGTGGCAGTAAGTTCTGATACTCAGACTTAGTTTGCACCATGGTATTGTGCAGCTACTCCTTGTAATGGTGCATACTGGCAAAAGAAGTCTTGGTAATGTTAATGATGCAATCACCATAATTGTGTTTGGTGAAAGTTTCCAGTGAAAAAGGACAACAGACAATGTTCTTTATGGAAATCTAGCTCAGGAAAAAGCTGTGGAAGTCTCTCCTCTGACTAATCCTGTTACCGTCTATTTAGCATCAGTCATTATGTTTAACTCCCCATCACAATGCAACAGTACCGGCCACGATTCAGGTTAGCTTCAAACCTAATGTGCAACACTGGTACTTGTTAAATAATACAGATTATTACATAAATAGAAGCCTGTTTTTTTTTCCAAACACTCTCATAATGGTGCACTTTCTATGCAAATTCTAAAGACATGACAGCCTGAGTTTAAGATGGGGTAAAGGTTTCTAATTGCTCGACTGAGACATTAATCCAAATTTATCAATTTGTGCATCAAACAGTTACCAAGGGGCAGGTCTGATCATTTCTATTTTAATATTTTATACAGACATTTAGTATCCAACCACATAATGTGAAATATTGTTTACAGTCAGAGTCCAGCACTTGGTTCTTGACTATTTAATTCACATAAATAAGTGAGAACATGAGGACAACCTGGTTTACATTGAGCAGTGACCCAAAATTGTCCATTAATAATTGACAATCGTCTCTTACTAAAAACTACAGTACATCAAATATATGTTTTCACAGTATTGACACAAACTATGACAAATCCCAAGCTATAAAAGTTTCATGCAGACATAATGGACTTTAATAGGCTTGGGGAGGGCTTGACCAGATGATCATTTAAGCACAAATGATAATGTAGCTCAAGTAGGTAGGTTAGATGAATGCAGGCGTATTAACAGTTTCTGTAATGTAGAGAGCTTGTTGTCACTAATGAGCATGGAGGGGAAGTAATAATGGCCTCTTGGTTACAAGAGGGACCCTTAGAGCCCGCTACCTTGTCTGACAAGATGAATATAGGGTGCAAAAAGACAGGGGAGGAGAGGAGAGAGAGGGAGTGCAATTACAGCAGCCGACTCCTAAGGGAGGAGATAAAGGGTGTAGGTGGAGGAAAGAACATGAGATATATGCACCATCTTCCAGCTATTCCCCTCTCTCCCTCTTCCGGCTTTATCGCCATGGAGACAGCTTCTGAGGCAGGAAATGTTCACTCACGTGTCTGTGTGTTGTGTATACGAGGAATTAGGCAAGACTACACACACACACACACACACACACACACACACACACACACACACACACACACACACACACATCGACATGTTCTTGTCTATAGGAACCAACCGCACACTCCCATCCCCCGTGACTCCATCCTAACCAAACACACAGCTACATGTAAGCAACGTAAACCAAGTATATCGACTGCCCTATTACCTGAGAGGCAGTACAAGACTGTCATAAAGAATAATGGTGGTGAATCAGTCTCCATTTACACATCATACAATCTGCTCAACAACTCTTTCCCCCATCTGCCTCTTTTACTTCTAACTATAATGAGGATATGGTCATCATCTCCTCTCAGAATAATACATTCCAGTAAGAACAGTTTACAATAACAATATCTCTGACACTAACACACTACAATTTCCATGACTGGACAGGTTGATGTCAAAGGTTACAATGACATTTATAACTTAGCTTTGCTATAGTTTGATCATTTTCTGGCTTCAGTGTCCTAAAACTGGAGGGACTATACTTTCTGTAGAAACGTGTGTAAGTCTGCACTATAATCTCACAGTCGTTAAATTTCAAATTTTTCAAGTGGTGAGCACAGAGCCAAAAAAACTAAACAAACTTACAGACCACAGTGACTCTTTTTTGACCACCTAGGTAAAGTTGAGCTCCTACTGTATCTTCATTACTTTGATTTATGTTCACAAAATTAACAAACACTAGAACTTTAAGGATGATAAACATCTCTGCCAGGCACTGCAAAGTTTATATTTTGTTTAAGTAGCTCCAACTAAGGATACGAATAGCACTTCTTTCACACTTGTCGACTCCCAGTAACTGGAGACCCACAGCAATACCTTTTAAGTACTTACGCTCTTTTCTTTGGCATCGCTAAAGCCTGGAAACCATCACCAACAAGTTATGGACATGAGCCACACTCTCAAACATCAACACAAGCGGTTTGAATATCCAAGAAGCCACACAGCATCAACAACAGGCTGGTACTTATGGACCTTAGGATGAGACACTCCTTTTGCTTCCCTAAAGTTTTGTTTGCACGTAGTCACAAAAGATGCATCATATGACCATATGTCCTCAACTAACAAGTCTACATGGTATGTAGAGCCTTTTGTATATATAGCAGCCATTCGGAGTATTTGACAGAGACTTCGTAACAAGTTCATGATCATGATGAAAGTAACGTGAAGCAAAAATGTAACCTGAGAGAAAGATTGGTCTGGTGGGAAGGACCTGTGATCAAGCGGCGCGCGCACGCACGCGCACACACACGCACACACACACACACACACACACGGACCATAACCATTGCCAGTGATAGGATTACAATTCTATGCACCCTTGCATGAAACACTACAACTGCTTTGTAGATTCAGTAAATAAACATCAAACAGCTTGTTGACCTCGGGATAATCATGCTGACAGAGACGAGCTGTTCAAACGCCTGCGTTCATCCTGGTGCTGAAAAAAAACAAATACTGTCAAACAGCCAGCCCAGATGCTCTGTACCATATGGAATATTTGTCAGAGTGCAAGCAGCAGGGGCAAGCACAGGTGAATAACGTTATCAGTTAGCCTAGCAGAACATCACCTGGGGGTAAAATGATCATGGAAACTGTGGGAGGCTAGAACAAGTCTTGAGAAGGTGAACTGAAGCTTCTGCAGAACAGATACAGAAATAACTTCCTGTAAAATCTGATATACACTCTTGTAGAAAGCATAATATAATGTGCATTTAGCAGCACCAAAATCAACAAAGTGCCCATGCCTAACTAAAGTGTTGGCATAGCAACAAATGTGGAAATGATCAACCTGAGTTGATTGCATGAGGTTGCATGAGTGAAACAAATGTTGTATCATGGCTTATGATTAGATCTAGCCTTTGGGGCACAGAATCAGCACACAGACCAATAATACTGCATCTGGTCTGATAAACAATGTAACAGCAGTCTTTCCCATTACAGCTTAAATACAGTTTATTATTATTACTATCATTTTCTGATCTTAGGTTTGATCCGTTCACCCTCTGATGAGGCAAACAGTTGAAAATAGAAAACTTCCCGTGCACCACCTTCAGAAGTGAGCCTGATATAAAAGCTGCAGGGCTTCTAAAAATATTACACTTGGACATGAATATTCAAAGGCTGTGGCATCTTTGTTATTTTCTGCCTCTGTTCTACCAAGCTGCATCTAAAACTTCCCATGGTGAGAGTATTTCTTGTCCAATAGCCTCATTACAGCACAAATATGAATGGGCTTCAGGCCAGACATGGGCTGTGGCAACTGTGAAGAGCACTTTGTCAAATGAATACTGAAGCCAGAAACCTCAAGAAAAAGTGTAAACGTTTGTATTATAATAAACTGGAGGGGAGGATAATCACCTCAGTGGGAACTAGGTGGCCAGTGGGCTGACAAGACTAATGTAAAGGAGGAGGTTTGGATCATTTCTGATCCTCTGAGGCAATCTTAATAATGTGAGAGCTTCTGTATATGTGCATGGGAAGCACAGAGAGAGTCCTCGCTGCCCTGTATGTACAAATGATGTGTTCAAGGACCAAGAAAACCCTTAAGTATTTAGTTCTAAAACACTTTGTATGAGCTAGCATACTGAAAGTGCACTGCAGCATAATTTCTAACAGTTTAGCCTTGAAACAGCTTTTGAAAGATGCTGATTCAAAGCAGTTGCCACGTGTCTTTCAAGGTCTGTCAAGGAGTCCTGACACAAATGTGCAGGTATAATAAAAGTGCTGCTCACTTTACTGTTGACTACACTGTGTAAAAACAAATTAATCTTCCTGCTGACTCAAGTGAAGATTTCAAGATCACTGAAGCTAAACAGCTAGGCAGCCACATCAAGGAGATGGTCCATGTTCCTCAAAAAAAAAAAAAAAAAAAAAAAACACACCCAACCAGAAAACTCTTGAACACTTAAGAGGCTTTAGCAGGATTCTGGTTCAGTGGTATGAAGGAAGTAGTAAATCACATCAACTCTACACTGGATTGTTTTTAAGATCTTATTCTGTGAAAGAATCAGAACTTCTACAAGAAGCTGTTTTACAGATCCAAATCACATCCCATTGGGGTTAAGGCTCAGCACTGTAAAAACTACAGAGACCTCGGAGCTTGAACAAGACCTGAAGGTAAAAGGCTGTCAAAAAGTAAAAAGGCCACAAGGGGTTTTGTATGAGATCTGCTTGCTTAGCAGCTTAGCAGTAGACCCTCTCAGACAAAAAAATAATCCAAGATCTCAACATACTGGCCATCAAACTATAAATAGGAAAGCTCAAAAAATGGCACATGAAGTTAAGCTTACTTTAAGAAATGGGACATTCAACAGAGTAAAAAAAGAAATGATACCAAAGAGAGAAATTTTTAGAAAAGCCCAAGAGGTCATTTCCTTGTGTCAGAAAATGACAAAGCAGTGTCAGTGTCAAATGAAAGCTCAAAGACATAGGCCTGAGAAAATCTTTAAATGAGCAAGAACATTCAGAGAGAACCTAAAGTAATATCACTGATGTTGAAAGATGCCTTTGAAATTCACTTCACTTCTCCCTCTCCTTTTTGTTCAAATAAGTAAGTTATGCAATAAGGTTATTCTCACCTGCTGAATGTGAATTTATTTAATATGCAAATTAAGGTACAGTAAAATCGAGCTGAAATGTTTCATTAACAAACTGAACTAGTTCTAGAGCAGGAAGGTATTTTGGAAGAGCAAACTTTTACCAGCATTTTATGCACAGCTGTTCCATATTCAGTACGAACTGAAAAAACCTATAGATAAATAATGTTTTGTCATTTTGATGCTTCAGAAGAAACTCCACTACACTAACTAAACAGAAAGAGATATATGAATGTGATCTAGTCTGTGTCCTTTATTAGAGAGCACACTTAACTGTAAAATGTTCTACAGCTGCTCATCTGACTTTACTCTTTCATGAACTGTCATGGAAACATGTCCTCTCTTTTCACACAGTACCACTTTAAGAAAAGGTGAAGTGCCAGCCTCTGTGCACACACTCACAGACACACGCACTACAAAGACAGCTCGATAATGATAAAGACTACAGCTGGTTGCCAGCATTATGCATTAAGATCATGCAGTGTCACAGGAAGCTTTCAAAAATTAACGTTTCTTTCAGATTCTGCTGCAGAGAAAAAAAAAAAAAGATCAGTCACTTTTCATATCTTTTCAGTATGGTACAGTATACTACAGTCTGTGATGTTCAATGCATTCCAGAAATTATTTTGTTATAAATCCTGCTACCCACCTAGTGTAGCTACTCAGAGATGTGGCATCAAGCTCCTCCATATTGAGAGGAGGCAGCTGAGATGGTGTGAGCGCCTGCTAAGAATGCACCATGAGGACCAAGATTATCAGTTTCATAATATGTTGTTTTTGCTGCTGCTGCTGCTGAACATGCAAACATACTCATCTAGACTGAAACCAAGAGTTGTGGTTCACTGAATATGCAATGGCAGACTTGCTCTTTGATGAGCTGAAACCAAAACTTGACGTTTCCTGTGATGATATATGATCGCATTAAGGTATTTCCTGTTGTAGCAGAAAAAAAAAATTGTGTCAGGGATTTCGTGTTTGGGTATTGCAGTTTTTAAATAGAAACAGAAAAACCAAATCCATCTCCAGTAGCTGAATATGCGTAACAATGTTTATGTTATTCTCTTTAGTTGAGATGCAGAGTCTTGTGCCTCAAGCTGTGAAGTAAATAGGGAGCCCTTCTCTGTTGTGCAGGATTCACGTCTACAGAACACAAAACGCAATACGCTCTGTCAGCTTGAATTTCTACCTAGAGAACAACCACAAAAGATGATAAGAGTGAAGAGGGGAACACTTGCATGTCAACATATACTTATAGCTCACCACTTAGCAGGTCCCCAAGGATCACAATCCATTTTCTAACCGTAGCATGACTCCCAACAAATGCTACACTCAAGTGGCAACCCACCACAGCTGAATGGTGAAACCACTGCAGAAGTGTCTTCAGCTGCAGTCCTGCTATCAGCCACTACCTGCTGATTTATAAAAGGCCATTTAAAAAAAGGTCCCAACACTTCTCTCAAAATACAATGGTGATAGTTAATTTCACTGTTCTAGCGAGGAGACGCTACAGCCTCAGGGGAGGTTTGTTCTGGGGCATGTTTCTTGATTGACAGGTTTATTGTTCTGTCGGTCATGGACGGTGTTTGCTTGCCCCAGCTTTGCTCCAACCAGCTTTCCTATCATTGACTATAACAGTGCAAGCGATGAATCAAAGTCAGGGCTATAAAAAAAATGTCTTCAAAATGTCATAGCAGAAATCTTCTTGTTTTTACCTACTTGAAGTCTTACTCCAAAGGTGTGGGCTTTCCTGCACTTACAGACTCATGGGTTTTGCAGAGTCCTTCTCATGAAGCTGAGAAAACAGAGCTGCCCAATTCTGCCATTAATCAATTTAAGACAAATTCTTTGGGAAATGAAAGCAAAATAGCTTTCCGTTGGCTGCTGTCTTCTTGGACAAATGAAGCAAGACAGATCTGTTTGCTTAGGTAAACAAATTTTTCCCCCTCAAATTATGAAAGGAAACCATAAAATTCTTACTGTACATTACTGATATAGCCTCCATGCTTCTCCCTTATATTACCATGTCTTGCCAGTTTCAAACTGTGACTCATCAGCATGCCAGTAACAACAATCCAGATCTTGGAGTTTTAAGGTCCCATCTCACCAGTATTATCTTCAGATTCTTTCACATCTGCTCACCATTGATGTTTCAGCAATATCACATACTGACGCAGAGAAGACTGATGTGCACATTCAGTCAAAAGACAGATAAATACAGCAGTAGTTACTTGATAATAAAAAACAAACAAGTTGCCTTTTCACCATTTATTGTGGCATGACTGAATATGACAACAATCTCTGATGTTTTCTTTGAGTTTTTGCCACAACAACTGTTGAAAAGGTAGCCACAAACAAATGGGTTATTACCAGATTTCTGATCATTACCACAACAATCATTGCCCACTTTGATGAGAACGGCAGTATAACCTTCAAACACAGTTAAGGCATTACATCTACGTCCACATATAGAGTCTACATAAAATTCAAAGTGAACAGTGCTTCGGTGCTCGCAGAAACTTCCCAATTAGTCCTGTGTACAGTTACCATTGCAGACACAATCCATGCCATGCAAGCATGATGCTGCCAGGGACTTACTGGGCATTGGTTGAGTCCATACTGTACTCCTCCTGATACCTGGACGCAGCACACATGGACACAGATAGGTACAGATTAGGAGAGAGCGTGGTTGAGAAAATAGGACAGGGAAGGAAAGGTTGAACAGCAAGAAAAGGATGCGACTAATACAGCAGCAGTTTATTTGCATTCACTTGTATCTTGAGTCAGAATGCAACCATTTCATAACCTTGAAGGAGAATCTGAACACAGTTTGTGCAGCAAGAAGGTCCAAGACGGGATCTCATGCATTGTGATTGTCTTAATAAACTGCATCAGATCCTGTATTTGAGCAGCTGCTTCTTACTGCACAGTCATGTTCTAACTATTCCACCAAGATTTCATTGAGTCACCTTCAAACTTCACATACAAGCAAACACACACATTTACAATGGAAATTGCCCATTTTTGAGCTTGACAGGAAATATAAAATGCTGCTGATTTACAGGGCACATGCAACGCAAAGACTAAACATTAATTAAAAAAAAATGTTTCAGCTGACTGGAGAACAGATGGAACACGTAAATGCAAACCACAGGGGATCAGTGGACACACCCTCTTGGTCAGTCTCACAGGCTGCTACACTGAGATGACCAGGGAGATAAGGATGTGTAACACTAAGGAAAACTGACAGACAAAGAGACATACTCAGGTATTGATTTTAATGACTGATTGGCAAGGGGTCAAAGGTTAAACACACAGTTGATGCAGACCAAACTGACTTGTGCACACGATGTCTATGAATTCCTATGAAAACTGTTTATTGAGGCTGAACCACAGAGTTGTTTTTTTTTTTTGTTTTTTTTTACATCTATGTAAAGTCAGTCTGTGACAGGGAATCAACCAGTATGTCATTTCCCCCAATGTCTGATGGCACGTTCATTCAGATTTTCAAAATTAAAACCAACCCAGCAATTACACAGGCAACACAGCACAACTTCTTGGCTGACTCTGAAACCAACAAAACCACTTTGTGTAACTAATAACACAGGTGTGATGAATAACATTTTAAGAAGTCTAATATTGTGCATGTTACTATTATGTTGTCAGTTAACTGTGTCTTTTCTGCAGTGATGTCAAATGTGTGAAAAGTAAAGCAATACAACAGAAAAATTTAGGTCAGAATAGATAGCAGAGCTTTTGTATCAACTGATCAGAAATATCTGATACTTAACTCTGTATTGAATAAATTCAATCCTGATACAGTGAGTGAAGGCTATGGATTTTAATCTTAAACTACTACCATTATAGTCCATTCAATTGCAAATATGATTTGTATTGTCATTTGGGGATTCATTTCACACATATACAGCTTTCATGTCAGACTCAGATTCACTTCATGATTGAATAGTAGATTAAACTTTTACTTTATTTTGATCCAACAATCATGTATATACTGCATAAGCAAGACCATACAATCATGTCCCAAATACACTTAGTGCATTTCCTCAGTTCAATTCAATTTTATTTATATAGCACCGAATCACAACAAAAGTAATCTCAAGGCACTTAGTATTTATTTTTTGTTTGTATTGTTTTGTACTGAAATTCAGAAAATATGTGTTAAGTAAGATGCCTTCAAGGTCCAATCCAAAGCACATCTAAAAATATCAATTTCAGCAAAAGTGGATGGATAAAAATATAATTTAGGTTGATACCTCTTTGAAGCTTGTGATGAATCAGAGCCTGTCTGTTGGTCAAAAGTGTTAAGAAGAAAAGCTGAAGGGATATGTGTAAATAAAGGTCATTATTTGACAGTTCAGGCTGCACGGCTGAAAAGTTTTTGACAAAACAAAGATCATCATCATCCCATTTACGCCTTTCAAAATGCACTAATGGAGTGTCCATTAAACCCAGGAAGAAGGCAGGTCACAAGAGAGGACCCATACCATTCCAGTAATAATCCAGAAGCTTCAGCCATTTCGACAGCAGTGAACAGTCGATTATTATAGTCCCCAAGAACCATTGAAATAATTAGATCTGGGATTCCACTAAAGTCAGATGGCTTTTAGTGGAGTTTTGGCAAAAGTTAAAATGTTCACCAAGTTCAATCAGCTGTAACTTTCTAGTAATGCCACCATGAAAGTGAACACTTACCTTAAGTTTGTCATTCACAAGAGGTTCTTGTCTGTAACTGACCTTGAATAAAATGAAAATAATTTCTGTGAGGGTCTGGTTATCAATCACATTGTCTGAAAGAGTTTCAGATTTTTAAAAGCCAGATTCAGTGCAATCTTCTCTTAAGTTTTATTTTATTTTAGATCTGTAGTAGCGCATATGAGGGAGATTCAAGAGAACACCACATACAGTTTGATTATTTCCCAGCTTTTACTTAGCTAATGCTTAGTGTTAAAAAGGCTACCAGTGTAATTCACTAGGGTGCCCGCTGCACCATTGTTAACCAGTGAAATAAAGTGATTAGTAAATGATTAGTCTGCTTATCAGGGATGGAAACTGAACAGAACATCAAGATCAACTCCTCAGCTGTGGACTCACTGTCCATTTGGTGGTTATTTGACAGCACGTTAATGAGCAATAAAGATGCTATCTGGTTGTTAAGAGCTTTAGCAGCGAAGAGGCAAAGATAAACAGAGGTTCTCTTTGCCTCCATTAGGTTACAAATAATACACTAAAGCAATGACTCTGTCTTTTTAATACACCAAAGAAATTTAAAAATCCTAATATTCATGTGGTTAGCATCATGATGCCCTTGAGGTCTTATCCCAGTTCTGCTACAGACAGCAAAGAAGAAAATTGATTCTCACCTCTGTAGATCCCAGTATGAGCCGAGCTACTGAGACAACAAGTGCAAAATGACCAGCACTTTCAAAGTATGCCTTCAATTACATTCACTGAGAACTGCCTCAAGCACTGAGTGATAGAGTGGGAGGGCTCACACACATACACCATCCCTGCACCAATTTCAAGGACAAATGGGATTTGTAGTTTTCCGTCTGTTTACCTGTATCTGGACGCTTGCCAACATTTCCTTATACACTACAGTTCCCATACTGTTCCTCACACACCACAGAAACAGCTCAGGTTCTTGTGTCCAAAAATATGACTAGCTGGTTGTAGCACAGTAACTTAACACCGGGTTAAGGAGGAAATCTAACCACAGCTTTCTCAAACAAGGACAACAAAACAACAAGATCCTGCCCTATTGCTTAAGTATTTTTCATATATAACGATGCTTCATCCTGAGTTATTGATTTAAGTACTGTAATGGCCCTGAAGCAAATATTATACTGTAACTACATAATGGTCATCATATTGTGCTGATATATGTGTTCACTCAACTTTCAGCTTTATAGCACAAGATTCTTGCTTTATCTTGACGTGTTAAACAGCTCCCCCTTTTTATATGATTATTTTATGAAAATGCCTCAGAATTTGCTGAAATGTTACCATATTGTTATATATATTGACAGAAAAAGTGTTGTATCCACCCTGTGTTGGTGCTCGAAGCATGTGAAGGCAACTGGATGTCAGTTGGTGTGTTCATCAAGAAAATTATGGACTCAATGTTAACAGCACTCTAAAGAGCTCTCCACCAGGCATGTCATCCAATCAGAATGCTGTCCTCCCTTCCCTTGCAATCAACTCGGTTTTCCAAGCTGTGTGCTCGTGCTTCTCCACACTCTGCAGCACAGCACAGATTCAGTTCAGCAGTGAAAGCTGCATGTATGAGCTGTCTTGAGTTTGGCGGCTTCGCTCGAATTATCCCGCATTCTCACGTTGTCTAAGCCTTGTAATTGATTCTCTGCTAGCTGATGCTCTTAAGAAGCTGAAGACAGCAAGTGAAACGATAGGTCTGATCGATGATTTGGCCTATGCCTGTACACAAGTGCTACATACAGTACATACACACTTATGAGGTACAATACACAGCCAAGTGCACACAGTATCTCAGTGTTACAGAGACTTAATTAAAGGCCACTCGCATGCTTCCAGATGAATCCTCCTGATATCTGAAGTCTTTTTAAAAGTTCATTTTGTTGAGGGGCAGACATAGCAGCCACAGAGCTTGTTATTTTAGAGTTTCAACTCTCAAGTCAACTGCTGGAACATTTCATTCACCTGGTTTAATGAACGATGATGGAAAACATGTAATTTACCCCAAGGACCGCATTAAAACCCCTCATTAAACCTTTAATAATCAAACTAAAACAAAAGTGTAACTGTTGTGTGAAAGCAGGGCACTATAAATACACATTAAAGACAAAAGGAAGGAGGACAAGTGCTCTGGCACAACAACAAAAAAAACGTGAAATGCTAATCACTTACAATCACAGTATAATTGAGCAGCAATGAATCTGAAAAGAATGCAAAGAAGTAATCTGATGGAAAACTGAGAGACAAAAACATTAACATTTTTTTTTTTTTTTTTTTTTAATGGTTGACAAATTATTCTGTGTGTCACGGTGAGAAAGTGCTAATGTTAAAACCATGCATAAAAACATAGTGTATTAAGCAGGCAACCACAGTAAGGTTGACTTCCTAATATAAAGAGAATATAAAATAGCTGAGACTGTAAACATAAAGAGAAGGGATTTGCAGAATAACACATCCTGTTAGTTGATTACAGTAAGCTGTTTCTCTTTTATTGCATCTACACTCATCCTCAGTATTTACTGGAACAGAGTACATGTCTATAACCTTTGTGCTATTTCCCAACTGACTACTGTTTGCACAAAAAGAAATTCTCATTTAGTTGTTGCAGATTAATGAAGATGCATTACCCAAGGCATGCTTGCACTTCATCGTGCTGGGAGTAACCACAACATTTAGATTAAGACTTAACAGACTGTTCGCAGTAATTTATTTTTCTACCCTTGAATACACCTAAGTTACTGTGTAAGATGCATAATATACTGCACCATTTGAAGAGGATAACTGCATCAAAGTGTCTGCGGTGGGATAACAAAAAGAGGCATGGGAGTAGAGGAAAAAGGAGCATACATAAGATAAAAGTCAATTTAGGTGCAGAGATGAATTCACAATTAAATTAAGGTAGGGATTTTTTTATCAAATCTGTCAGGAAGCTCACCTTACAAAGAAGGGAAATATATAAAGACATAAAAAACATTTTAGATTTCAGTTACCAGTAACTTATCTTCAGAGCCAACAACAAACACCTTTAAATATGAGCAATTTTCTGAGAGATTCTTCCAGATTTTTTTGAAAAAATCTGCACTGGTCCATTTTTCTGCTTGATCTATTAAGTGGCATATTGGCTAAAGCAAATAACATCTAAACATTACAGCTTGGCTTCATATCCTGCTGTGGACTTCTGTTGCATGATATCACCCTCTGTGTCCCTGGTTTTCCCATTTCTAATCCATTTAAATGTCAATTAGAAGGAAAAAAGCAAGAACATAATAATGAGCCATTTCATCCATCAGGTCAAAGCATTAATTGAACTCTGGACAACATGAAGAGCCTATATCCAAATGTGAGGTTTTGATTTTGAAGAGGCATTGCTGACTGCAAAAAACTGAAAATATAAAAGGTATTAGTGCTTTAGACTGACAGACATGTATGGTCTTTAAAAGGCTCAGTGTTGCTGAAACCCCAGCAAATGGTTTAAAGTCTATGCTGCACATCAGTCTTAACTCCTTTTTCTTAAGTTACTCCTCTGTTGGCCCATATCCAGTAAAACATTTCCAAATCATCCTGTGTAACATTATGATGTGGCCTTAATGAGACTTTATGAACAGCTCCCACTGGGCTCTAAAATTCACATTTATTCCACACTAACAGGCCAAACCAAATGCCCATTTTCAAAGCAGATTTTTCATGGAGAGGCAATGTGGTGGCAAGGTTGGAGGGAGCCAAAATAAATCTGCGCAAGTTTATCTGTTTTGACTACATCCTGTGTTTAAAAGACGGTCAATCCCTCTGTTCTTGAAGATCCTCCAAGTCTCATTTAGTGTCTTTACTGCCAACAGTATTTAGATGTCAATACTGTATAGAGAATCTTACATACACATACACAAAGGGGATTCCCAGGGGCTGTAAATTATGCAGAAATAAAGTAATTCTTTATAGGCAGTGTCGTACGACGGGTCAGATTATTGATTCCCCTGCTCCTCCCTCCACATCCTCTCATTCACGAGCCAAGTGGACACAAATCCCACACTGATCACATTTCACAACCTAAAAAGCTCTGGTTCCTGACAACATCCTGTCAGCCTGCAGATGAACAGGGGAACTGTGTAGACTAGAAATTAGATATAAAAATATCAGATTTAGTCATTTCTGAAGGAGTAAAGCAGTGTGACAGGAGGACAATTCCAGGGAAACATTTATTCATTCATTTAAGATATGAGAACTTGTTCCTCAAGAGTGGCAACCTCACCATATTAAATGGTTGACGGTGGTCCTAATCTGGTTGCCCAGGGCAACTGGCCAATGGATGGATTAGGTTTTACAGCCTCAGCCATTTGCAGATATTGTGTACGAGATCCCTATACAAACAGACAGGCAATGCAATATATACTCAGTCAATATGGTTGAATTTCTCAAAACTGATTGGCTGCCAATCTGCTCTTTCAGCCTGTTCAGACCAGCTGGAGGATGATGATTGCTGTAACAGATCTGCACTCATCTCTACAACCACCTACAGTACACCAGCAACACCACAAGCTTCATCTCAGTCATCACACATATCATAGTTCATGCTCATTATTCACTATCAGTATTACTAATGTTTGATGATTTCACTGCATCTGCAGCTAGATATCACTGCTGTCTTTACCAGCTTCATCATTGTTTACATTAATGCCAGTATTATCAATATACACCTATATTTCTTTTGCCATTATTGGGCAGTCAACAGCGAAAGGAAAGACAGGAAACACAGGGTGAGGGGTTGTAACATGCAACACAGGTCCCTGACTGGAAACGAACAGTGGACAGACATTGCAGTTATGTGCTGTAGCCATCTGGCTGATGGGACGCTCCAGTTCTTGTCCAGTGTTTGGTAGCAGTGATGAGCTGCCCCATTCACGACACACTTTAAATCTCTCCTTCTCATTGCTGTGATCACATCAATCATTATCGGCTGTTGTTTGCTCTATACTCATTATACACACTCTGGACAACCATCTATGCATCCCACTGATTGCCAGCTTATAACAACTAACAGAAACTAGATTGTTGTGTCATCGAAAGCTCAAACCTACATTCGTCATTAGCGTTGACATTAAAATCAGAGTCAGCAGTTGAGAACCGGTAACTCAAAATCACCTCTACTGCAGTAATTTTTTTGCATCCTTAGCTTGAACCACTACTGTATCTGCAGTTCTTGTTAGTGTTATGGAAACGCTGAGCAGATCGCTCCAAGCTATGCTGTCATTTCCAAACCAAGATCATTATAATCAAAAAACATCAGACAGTTTAGAGGGATGATTGACATTTGAGAAGCACCAACTTTGCAAACTTACAAAGGAGCTAGAGATGAAAGATGAGTGAAACTGTTCTCACACTACTGCTAAATTTACATTTATTAGCAAAAATGCACAAATCACCCCAGCACACTTCCTAAAGAAGTTACTTAGAAGACAAAAATTAAAGTAATGGAAAAAGTGTCCCCCAGTTAGTATCATCTCATAACTGAAAACCTGTGCAAAGCATTCTTGACCCATCTTTAAGAATGGAATAACACTTTCAATTCTAACACACCATGACATCCTTCAAGGTTAGGTCTGTCATACAAAACACAGAAGCCAAGCTAGAGACATTTTGCCTCATGGGAAAGCTTTACAGAGGTTTATGTACTGAGCTTAGTGGAGGATTGTATGGTTTCAGTTGACTGAGAAACATTAAGAAGTACTGAGGCATTTATGGTGGACTTGCATCACTGAAGATTTCTCAGTGGTTCTTTATAATTGATGGGAAATTATAGTTTCTAGTGAATGGAGAGCAAAAATTATTAATATTCAGAGAAACTTCACACAGTAAAGCCTCATGGTTATGACTTCAGTGGTGATCCAAAATACTATTTCACTGCAATTTTTGCATCATATATAATGATCTTTACCATTTTTGACAACACTGACATCCCTTAGGGAATTAATGTTTTTCCCGTGCCGTCATTGTTGCTTTATTATCAAATGTGAAGATAAATAAATCACATGCTACAGAAAATCTTCCACATTTCAGTGAGTAGACTGCAGATTTTTGATCACAAACATACCCCAAAAATGTCAATGCCCTCAAATAAATATGAACAGGAGAAATATGTGCTGTAAATACTGAGAGACAGAACACACTGCACCACCAGCACATTGGCTGTGCAGTAGTTTCTGAAACACTGTCAAACATGCACACTCTTTCTGTTTTCAGCCAAACCGACCTCATATAACCTGCAGATAAGAGTGCCAATCTTCACCTCTCAAGTTCTTTTGTCTCTCTGAAAGGGGAAAAAAAGAGTTTCCCTCAGTTGTTACAGGTTCAGCCCATTTCACATAAACCACAATCTAATTTGTCTACCAAATGGTAGGAGAGTGTCCTCACAGTGGATGCCTGCGAGCTGATCCTATAGAGTGCTGCAGATATGTGCTGAAATATAACATGTAGGTTGATCAAAATAGGAAGGTATGTCAACATAATCACCCATGGTTTGCATTTTTATTTCAATCAATCAATCTGGTATCATATCACAAACAACTTCAGTCTCTGAATGCAGTGGTGTTAAAAGATTTTTCCTGCCCTATAAAAACATCAGGATTCATAAAAATGTAATGGGAATGCAGCATTCACTGAATTATGTAATCACTATACACTGCAGCCCTTAAATAAATCCCAGTGATGCTGAGAGAAAAGTGATTGAAGGCAGAAGCTTTTGCAATCATTCAGGAACCGTATCTGTCATGAAACTGGTACATAAATGGGCGCACAGGTTGCGATGACGTTAAAGCCCAATGGGGGAAACAAATATAGCCTATACCATCCGTTTAATGTCACTCACGTTCCTATAAATGTCCGTGGGAAATAATCAATTTACGGATGAATAGTTTTAATGGTGATGGAATATTGATTACGTCGTAACTTTTGGATGATTACGAGCTAAGTTATGATGAAGACTTTATGCACCACGCGCTCGCAGCATCATGTTATATCGCGGATGCTGCATGTGTACAAGCATTCAGAAACATGCCACTTCGGTGCGGATCTGCGGCAGCTACCTTTGGCCGGCATCGCTCCCAAAAGAGCCCATGGTCCGGAGAGGGTTGGAGGGGTTGACCCAGGTGGGCTCTGGGGTTTTCTGCACATCGGTCTTGACGTCTGGGTCGATCTCCGAGGGCGAGGGCGTCAGCTTTGCGCCTGCCATGGTTCTCTGCCTCCCGAGTGTTACCTCCAGCAGAGAGCGGCCAATATGTTTCCTCCTCCTGGTGTCGGCACGAGCTCAGTCAGCGACCGACGCCGCCGGAAAACCGCATCCCCGTTTCACTGGTGCTGTACGAAGGCGGAGGGAGAGCGTCTTCCTCTCTGCCGCATCACGGGGTCCTCAGACACACTGAGGGGGGCTTCGGTTTGTCTCCTGGTTATGGAGCGCTCCTCCATCACTCATGGAGATGTGAGATCCCCGTGCGTCTGTAAGATTCTCACGTCGTCACGAAGTAACGTCAACCGCTTGGCCAACCCAACGGGCTCCCCAACGCGTTACATAACGAAGATGGTCAAATATAATGATACGCGATTTCTTTTCATCATAACAACGTGCCAATCATTCACCTTCATCATGTCCAGCTGTGCATCGCCTGGTCTTCATTTCTACAAGACAATTTCTGAAGATTTAGATGATTTTGAAGCGTAAATTCTATTTTCATTAATATGATTGATCCTACATGGTGCTGAATGGAAGATATAATTATACCGATCAAATTGTCCTCACTATCGAGAGATCTTCATTGTCCAAGCTTCTTTCAGCTATTGTTATCGCTTTACAGACAGGAGGCAAATAATAATGACAAACCACAGACAAATGAGCAGGTGGCCTGGATAAACACTGCCGTGATCATGTCGATTTGCATGGAAACAGGCCACACCTGGAGTGCAACATGCATGATATTAAAGTGTCTGTCAGTTCATTTCACAAAGGCAGAAAGTGAAGTTTTTTAAGACACAAAAAAATGTTATGGCCACATGACATAAAATTACGTTATCAGCACCATGATAAAAATCTTTCAAAGCTTCCTTTAGTGAGGCACCTATCAAAACAAGTTCTAATAGCAGTTTAAGTCAAAGATACACAATAAAACATACAGTTCAACACATAAACATGTTTTTAGCTGATCTAGTTTGTCAGTGTTAATTTCAAAGCTTGCAGGCCACAAAAGCAAACACAAGACAAGTGACATTCATGATCCATGATTCGTTTTCTCATCTATCAGACTTAATTGTGTTTGGATTGAAAAGAGCACCTTAATGAAACATGCAAACCTGGAGAACATCACACAGGCGGGGCCGTGAACAATATGGTGACAGTGTTAACCACTGAGCCACTGTGCCTCCAATGTTTGCTTTCACAAGAGGTCAATAGTTCACATGCATTTAAGAACTTTGAGATAAATCCTAAACCTGATATGGGTGAGGGGTTTGTTAATGGCCTTGCAGGTAATTTTCACAGTATCAGCCAGGACAGTGGGGAAACAAAAGACTAAATCAAAAACTTCACTAAACGTGATTCAAATTTCCATCCCATTCCATTTTCTTAACATCAGCTTCATATTAGTTGCCAGATCATACTCCTTTGTACCTGACATAAATTCAGAACAGCTGTCTGACATCAATTAATATTTCTCATCTGTAGTTCATTATCATGATCTTATGGGCCTATTTACAGCAATATTTATAGAATGTAGTTTATTTCTGATGTAACCAGAGGAGCCACATGAGCTGAAATCTCATTAATAATGCATTCAGGAAACACACAATACACTCCACATTCATTGCACATGGCATTTTGGGTTCAGCCTCCAGGGAACACATTAAATCATCTGCTGATAGCAACCCTGGGATTAGAGAGGTGGACCTGTGGAGGGCTGCGCGTTTAATCCCCGACTGGATGGGAAAATCTGAGAGGTGAAAGAATAAAAACAACTCTCCTCTTTTTTTCCCTGAACACTTAATCCTGGTTTGGTTCCTCAGTAGTCCTTATTCAGTCTGATTAGCCTTAAGTTGTCAATGTGTGCAACTATAGTACATATTTGGTAATGATGTTATGTACTAAGTCAACTTCTTGCATATATATATATATATATATATATAATTTATAATATAATTATAAATATAATTTTCCACCTCCACTCCTATCCTAATTGGCAAACAACATTATCCAGCAGTTGAAGCTGTAATGCATTTATGAAAATATACTAATAAATGAGCATTGTTGTATTATTCAATCATGTGAACAAACAAATCTGCTCTGGAGGAGACAGTGTCTGTACTCTAAGTGCTGGTGGGTGTGTGGACTGGTTCCAGTCGATTACGAGGAAAGAGTCGATGTCATGACAAAAAGAAGAAGACTGAGAAAAAAAAGATGAAGACACGCCAGAGAATGTCAGAGAGAGGGACACAGACAAGTTCATCAGTGGTAGAAACAGGGATAGGAGGACAGATTTGAGCACAGAGACACTATGTGGTGAAGTAGAGAACTGCACAGTGTGAGTCATCTGCCAACAGCATTAGTGTAAAAACATACTGTACAAGGAGCAGGCATCAGCCAGTGCTGGCTTAATGTATTCTATATCTAATGACACAGATGGCAGTATAGCCTCAGGTTTTATCTCTCGTGAGGTCGTATTAATGCGGTATCCTTGAACAAGCTGCTCAAACCCTTCACATGCTTCAGGTAAATCGCAGAAGCTGGTGGAACCTGCAACCTAACCAGAGGAAAATATGATATATTATGCTCAAATGAAGCAAAAAATAAGTATAGAAAGCCAAAATCTAATATAGATGCAAGAGAGAGTTCTGAAATAAACGCAGCATGATTAGCCCACTTAGCGCCTTCCCATTCACACTGAATATTTACATACATAACAGCAGACCCTAGCTGGATTTACAGAGGGCAGCAAAACAGAGGGATATAACAAACATGCAAAGAGAGCTGCAGTGAAGCCAATTAGCTGAGTACTAGATATAGCTGGTAAAGTATTCCACTCTGAAATACTTGGCACATACACTTGAACAAATTCCAAATTCTGCAAGATGAGTAAGGGGGAAAAAAACCATGTTGTACCCTGGTGATGCTGCTGTGACATTTGAAATTGTACAAAAAAAGAAATGGGAGCAAGGAGGGATTATAAAAAATGTGTTGATGATGTTGGATAAAAAAAAAAAAGAGGAATACATTTTTTTCCCTCACAGCTGCTATTCACGAAACGAGTGGCAGATTTCCTTATCATCACTACTGTAATTTGAGAGCGACATTCTGCCTGTGAGAACAAACCAAAGGTGATGACGGGCCAGATAATTTAAGAAAGTCTTAAAAAGCAACTAGACCTCTCTCAAAAGCTTCAAAATCATTGGGCGTGCCTCAGCTTTAAGGCTCCGTGCTACAGATGGGCGTTGAGAGCTGTAATAATGCTTCCTCTGTCAAAACATATTAAGGCAGTGAGCTAGCACTCCTGTGGGCGAGCTGTCTGCCTGTGCACAGCGTAGCCAGAGAGGAGGAAGAAGTCTAGCCAATGCCACTGGCAGGCTTACACACAGGAGGATACACACGCACTCGAGCACAGCATTCACAGGGATGCTTTTGCTCGCTGACTGCTGTTTCGCCAAAGGCTACTTCGTGCAAAAAGGTTCAACTACCCCATTTATTGGTCATAACCTTATGTTCTCTTCCAAAAATGAAGGCATCTCAGGGAATGTTCACTTGTGTAAAGTGAGTTAGTCAATTGTTCATCTGAAATAAGAAAAAAAATCTAGTTTTATAATGCCTGTGGGACCATTAAATCATTTCTTTCAGTCTCTTACATGTACCCTGAAAAGACCAGAGAGTCCCTGCTGAAGTGTAAACAAATACTACTTCAGCCTGTGCATAAATATAGCATTTACTCATTCTCTATGCCTCCAAATAAACTGCTGAATAAGAGTTTTCTTTCCCTTCAGATACAACTACCATATCCCTTTGAAGCCTCTCTGAAAATATGCAGGCATTTTTATTAGGCCAGATTACTGACAAACAGGCCATGTTCAACAGTACCATGAATAAAACAACTGCTCCCAGCATGATGGCGCACCGGAAAGCAGTGATACTGTTGCTCTCATTTGCATAAAATGGGAGAATCAGCTCATATCTGCCAACTCATGTATATAGATGTAGATAGGGATTTAGCTTTTATTTAATCTAGGTGAACAGCTGCAACAAATTTCTTAATTGATAGTAGAAGAAACTTTTCATCTTCTTCAGTCATAACTCACAGTCTTGTCTGTATTGATCCTTGTGTGGGGAACTGTTTGAATAATGGCCTCCTTACTTATTATCTCCCAGAGAGGTAAGGTAAAGTCTTCCTTCATAAATCAGGATCAAATACAGTGCTTTCTTCCACATATTTTATCATTTGACTCACAATCTTTTACTGAAAAGAATGATTATCAGGGAAATTAATTTCAGAGTTATTTTTAAAGTCACAAGAAAATCATTAGTATTGTCACCATGAGCAAATAAATTCTTCATAGTACCTTTCATTGAGCTTTAAGAGTAAAGTAAGCTCAAAAACGTGTCATGCAACCTTTAAGACCAGGAATACACAACTACTTCAGAGCCATGAGCAAACAACACTTGGTGCTGATTAGAGTTCAGAGATAGAGTGTACTATGCAATCTGTATATCAATGCCTTAGAATTACCCAACATTTACAAATGGCACATAAACAACAAGCATTAAGAAATTAGGCATATTTCATCTTGCTTTGTAATACTGAAAGCAGGAATGCCAAAGATTGTATTTAAATGAACAGAGAGATAATTGATGGACAGTGTCCAAGTCAACAGACAGCAGGTGAATAAAACCATCACAGGCCTGGCAGGCAGTTGAGGTATTTGGAAAGGCTGCCTCTGGGCTCTTTACTAAAATAATGCTGCAAATCCGTGATCAGTGAACCACACGGTTCACAATATTGATTGTGAAACATTTTCCTGATTGTCTTGGCCAGGCAAAAATCAAATGGGCAACAGCACCACAGGTTAAATCTCCTCATAACTTTTACAACTACACAAATGCAAGTAAAACATTGAATTGACATTAATGACTGATAATTAGAATTTAAGATTTAAGATTATTCTAATCATGGTACAAATTGTGAAAAAACTATTGAAATTTTTACAAAACCAAGCACATATCTTATCATTTCAATGCAGCGTCAGTATTCAGGCCTCACATATTTGACTGAATCTCTTTGAACTAGTTGAAGTTAATTGTGTTCTGTGATTCTTAAATAATCCTCTATGCAACGCTGTATGTCTCACACACACCCACAGCACTGGAAACCTCTCTGCAGTGCTGACAACCTCATCCAAATGTCTCCAATCATCACAGCTGTTTATTAACGTCTGACAAGCCAGCTCCACCGATGCTAATTAATTTGGCAAGACAAAGCATGGGGGCTAAACAGCAAATGCACCAGAGATTTCCAGGAACAAAGATGCAATGGCCCAGAAGAGAAACAAATTCTGAGGGGTAAAAGAAATCTTATTCGTCTCTGAGCAACCCCTCAAGATAACTCTCCCAGTGCTGGCTACCTTTAATTGTCCATCCCATTTTAGCTATCCCTCTGAGACTATGTGCTCAGTCACTGTAATGTTCCAAATAATTTCATATGAAGACCAATAAAAGCCCTTTAGGAGGGCTGAACACTCATTCTTTTCAGCTTAAGCACAATGTGCCACTTTCACTAATACCTAAACTGTGTAAAGGGGAAATAAATCTGAGCAGAAACTGCTGAAATGGAGCCCTGTCCAAACTGAGCTTTTCGAGGAATGCAATGCATCGGCTCTCTCTCATTTTCACCTATCCGCTTGCTCAGATTCCAGTTTCTGCTCACTGGCTGCACAAATCCTTTGAGAAACTTGCCTCCATAGAATGTGACAAAACAGAATGCAGGATAACATGTTTGGGGCCTCTGCTTCATTGTGACATTGAAAGTAATCCTTAAACTGACAGCACGTCAAAGACACGCAGCCACTTTGCTGCTGATGAGAACAAGTCTAGCAGCCCTAAAGTGTCGCCCACCCACTCTGCTGATGGTGGTGACTAATGCCACCTATGGTCTAAATTGCAAGCTGTAGTTGCTAAGCGGAACCTGTGACAGCACTCGTTCAAGCACATCAGACTTTTATGTGAGATGACGTTTGGAAACTTTACAACAACTTGAGATGTGAGAGGTCTCATTGTGTCCAAGTTCTTTTTTTCTCCTTTAACGGAGATGTAGACGTTATCTTTGCTAGGTCTAATAATTTGGATGAATCCCCTGAACAGCAAATGTCCTGTCATGGCTTCGCAACCGTAACTAGGCACAGCAGACCTGGCTAACTAGCTTACTACCTAAAGTCATAGCCAAGCATTAGTTCCACAGGGAGGGAACACATCATTAGAAACCTACATTAGGTTGAGGGGTTACAGATCACCTGTTGAAAAAACCCCTGCTCCCTGTCCTTTCTCACTAGTGAAAGTTACAAGTATATTAGAACAAAATTACTCTGATTTTACCTTATTTCCTGACTACTCATTATTCTCAGACTAATTAGCTCCACGCTGCAGTTTGAGAGCAATGATTTAGGATTACATGCATCAGCTGATGAAGATCTTGCCTGGGACATGTAGCTTTAGCCTTAGTTTTGGCACAAAACAATTATGCAGACATCAAGTGCATATTTAAGACTACTTTTATGAAGTTTATTGTTTAAGTCAGCCCCACGGCTTGGTTGAAAATGCTGTCTACAGCCAGCGTCTGCCAGCACCATTACCAGTTGTTGCCATCAACAGAAATTTGTAGGACAATAACATAAACTTCACGTCATCATAACACACACACTGGATAGAATATTTTGTTCATGTGTGTCTTGTTTACACTCCTCTGTTTATACAGGTATCAGATAAATTAGAAATGCCAACCTAAATCTAAAATGAGCAGGAACCTGGAACTGAGTCTGCAGTGTGAACATAGCCTGAGAGCACTCACTCTGTTTGTCCTTTATGACTTCATGGACCTAATCGTCCTCATCATAATCTTCACATCAGTGTCGCTCATTACTCAGCTGCCTCCTTTCTCTCTGGTCCTTTTTTCTTTACTGCTATCTGGTCATCTCCTTCCTCTGGGTTTATGTGTTCCTTCTTCTCCTCACCTCCCTCTTTGTCTTTGTTCTCTATCGTGTCATCAGCCTCCTGAACTTGCTCAGGTGCAAATCATCCAGGCATCAAATCCAAGCAGTCACTTCTGCCACAGAATCAGTGCCAACTAACAGCTGCACAATTATTGTCTCAGGACACTTTATTCCACTTGGACTCTTTGGTTCTCGAATATTTATATAGACAGAAAAAAACTTCCAAAAAGGTCTCAGAGATGCAATCCCTCTCCTCATATGAAAACATGACATTTTTGATTTATATACTTGTAGCTGTAGTAGTTAATGAAACATATCAGAATCAATCAAGATCAGCTCAGAAATAGATGACTACACCAAGCTGTCAAATTGGACATGAAAGGTCTTCACAGCAAAGATGACTGAATGATCCACATCTGAGATTAGCTGTTGCTCGGCAGAACATGCGTCAATACTGGATCACCATTCCAAGTGCCACCATTTGACTCACAAGGATGTGTTTAAGAGCTGATTTAGTGACCAATTAACACTGCTCACTCTGTCGTCATTACTCTCATCAGCATTCTGCCTTGATTAGAGGAGAAAAACCCCAATAAACAAGATTAGACACGCAGAGGAAAGATAGATGGAACCAATTTTCTCCCCACCACTCTCTGTGTTTCCAACCCTGCCGGCATGTATAAAAGTGTTTGGTGGCTTGTTTCTATTTCTGACGTTGACTGAAGCTGGCCCCCCTCTGCTGGCTGACAGACTGAGAAACAAACCCACGTACACACACATGTGGATGTATAATCAGACGCTCACAGGTGCACACACACCGGTGTGGCCACACTGAGAGCACATACACCAACACCTGTGAAGATAGTACTCGCACAAACAAGTGCACACACACACACACACACAAATGTCACTTGTCAGACCCATGACTTCAGCGTGATTGCTCCTCTTCAGCACCCACACAGCCGAGCCAGTCATTACAGCCCTCTGACACCCAACCCTGGAGATAATGACAGCCCAGGAGGAAGACCCCCCCCACCACTTTTGCTCTCCCCATATCCACACTGAACACCCACATCCACACGACAGACACAAAGAGATGAACGGAAATACAAGGACACACACACTCTAACAGCACAGAAGGGCTTATTGCCTTAATACTGCTGGAGTGACACACATTGAGAAACTTACATTTGCAGCAGTAAGAAGTTTTGCCATTCCGTGCAAGTTTATTTCTTTAATATCTCAGGACTCCTACAAGAGGTTGCAAGTTGATCATCACTGAGGGACATAAGAAAAAAAATAACTCTGCTACACAAAGTTCTGTGTAGTTTTCAGACTTTTCGCTAATCTTTCTTGCTTTCTTTCTTTTTGGCGTCTAAAAATTATTCAAGTGAAACCATCAAGGGAGCATAACCCTCCAAATGAATAGCTTACCTGCTGCTGGGAGGCTGATGGTAAGCACTGTATTAGATCATTTTTGTCAATGCTGCAAATAAATGAGCAGAATGACCTTTAATTGACATATGGGATTTTTATGAGATTTTTGCATTAATTTCATGAAGTAGATTTAAATTTGACATTGTGTATCATATGCATTTTTCAATACAGTGGATAGTATTGACATTTCTTGACTGCAAATTTTATTTTAAATCTTAATTTGATTTAGATGACCAGGTAAACCAGTCTTTGTAACAAGATGTTTGTGCATCTGAGTGCTCTTGCTGCAACTCCCTCCTAGCAATGTGATTACATTTAGTCAGTTATCGCTGGGATGAGTCCTTCGACCCACTGCCTTTTACTCTCATAGCCTACTATGACAGATGCAAGAAAACAGATGCAAAAGGCCATCAGGGCAGGGGGGTGGGGTGGGGTGTCCAGCTCCCCCTCTAGGAGTTAATTTGTTTTGAGGCTTTACACTCGACAAAGCATCAGCACAGGAAATAATCAACATCACAAACCATAAGCATGCAAAAGATCATCAGCCATGAAACAGAGTGTCCCCTAAGCCCAGTGACACCGTCTGCTTCCTGTTTCCACTCCAGAGCCTGGAAACTAGCAATTACTGTACACTGGCATAAGATGCTATCAGTAATGGTGTTTACTTCTTTTGCATCTTCATTCAGTTCCTAACACACACTGCACAGAGGTGTGTGTGTGTGTGTGTGTGAAAAGCTGCCGTTCACAGCTGTTATTTGTTTTGAAAAAACAATGGCTACTGTGTTTTTCATGGCAGGATCTGTAAATTATAAAGCTCTGTGACAAGGCCTAGCACGTCACGTACACGCACATATGTGGATGCAAACACACACACACGTACACACACATACACACACGCTTACAGATACATGTGTTGGTAGCCCAGCAACAAGCCCTAATTACCCTCTGCAATTGAACAGTGATCAGCAAAGCAATTCACAGGGGACATACTGGATGAAACATGCGTACAAACACACACAAACACCCCCCACCCCCCCAACACACACACACACACACACACCACCATACTTCAGCATCTCAAGGTCTTTGTGACACAGAAACATGGGACAGCATAATGCCACTGTATGTTGACTGTATTTCCATGTAATTAGTATGTAGTGTAATCTGCACCAATTATTACTTTGTCAAACCACATAAAAGACGTACACAAAGATGTTATCTTTTATGTCAACAGAGCTAAGAAACCTGACATGTAGCTAAGAAAAACAAAGCAATACACATCAGTAGATGGATACAGAGAAATCACTGCAGCCCCTGGGAAAGCACACAAACCAGTGTGTGGGGGGAAATGGTCAAATACTGGAACACTGCTCTAAATGTTATCTGTAGACAAAAGACCTCGCATTGATATAAAACATACTGACAGCAATTTACTGCAGGGAGCCCCAGAGACAATGGAAGTGAGTGAACAGAAAGGAGGAGTGAGAGAGAGTATAGTGTCAAAACAGAGCATCCTATTTACTCGTATAAAAATCTTGGTTTAACATGACATTTCACCAGTGATGATATTTGTTTTCCATCCATACAAGACAGATGGATCAATGCACTATTCACAAAACACAAAAGGCATCCACAGAAGGTTATCAACTCTTTGCTAACAACCAACAGTCTGGGATTGAGAGATAACATTCACAATGTGCTGTCTGTCAGATTCAACCGTTGATTAAATCATAAATCAGTAGTGCTGTTAAAGGCGCTAGCAGTTATGCAAATCAATGAGACAAGCTTTTAAATATAAACCCTTGGAAATGGTGCACTGATGATGATACAAGAATCAGGATTTACAGGTCAATACAATGGGGACTCTAAGGGAAGAAGGCGGCTTTTTTTTTGCATGAAATGATGCTTTCAGTTGAGCTAAGACCACTGCCTTGTCTTTGTTCAAGGCTTGATAACCTCACTCCTTAGGGCAACAGTCTTGCCTGGTTATAAATCATCCATGTCTGATAAGTCAAACATCCTCTGGCTACAGATATCTGCCAATATTAATGGACTATGACAGTTTATGGCACAGTCTTAAGAGGATCCCTTAACAAACATAGTGACCTGGATTTGACACTGTATTAAGGTTCAAGTAAAGAGTCTCATGTTAGTTGCCTGTGCTTGCTGAGGCTGAACCTTTAGTGAGATGGCCTCACTTCAGCACCATGGAGAGCACCTCAGTACTCAGCCGTGGCTGATGTTCAACTAATTCTTCCCCTCTTGGGCAGCGAACAGCATCTGTTGGCCTGCCTCTCCAACCACAGCAGTAATTTAACTGTTTGGAGACTCCCAAACACTCTAGCGCTTTAGTGACTGTAACATCAGTCAAGGTCCCAGGGAGGGGCTGTTTCATGCTCAGTTCAGAGCCAGAGGAAAATGCAGTCTCAAATCTACTGAACACTTTTATTGAAGCGTCCGGACCACATCAACACTACTTGTGATGTAATTTGCATTTCTAAGATGAAGGTGAACTTAATTAATCCAATGGGGAAAGCTTATTTCAGTGTGTTTAGTGTGCTTTTCTTATTTCTGTCAAAACTGTTCAAATGGAGTATCAATTTTGGTGTCAATCCCTCTGAATTAGGGGGAGGAAAGTCTTGTTTCTAAAGTCACTTTGAACCAATGTGATGATGATACTAGCAGGACAGTCATGACTTAAGAGGCAGGGATGTCAATTTCCGTGCTGACAGTAGTCCAAATAATCCACAGCACAACACAGCCATAAAGTCTAGGCGAAGAGCATGGCTTACTTTTTCACTAAAAAAAACCTCTCACTTCACTACCTCTATTTCCATTGCCGTATCCACCTACACATCACACCAAGAGCTAAATACAAGTCCTGCCACATTCTCTAGGGGGTTGTTGTGAGAAGTCACTCGGGGAAATGTAGGAGAACAGCAACTGAGGTAGAAGTAGATGAGGCAGCTTGGGGAAAGCAATGCAATACTCAACATAAATTCAACTCCTGGAATGTGTGGACTATCATTAACCATTGAAACCAGGGTTTCGAGTATCTAGGGCGATTTAAACATAAAGTAGATGTATGAATCCACACTTACACACAAACACAAAGCACCCCTCCAGTAAAATCCCTGGACAGCCTCTCGAGTTGTACATACTGCACAGTAACAGTGTTTTTCATGCTACCTGTCATCATTCTGAAACGTCTGGTCCCCCAGCAGCAAGTCCCTGAAGCGGTAGCGAGGTGGAAGAGGAGGCACCTCTGAATCCACATCTGCCATCTTGAGAGCCGAGATGTCCAGAATGACGCCAGAGTTGCTACTGTTGTTCTTCTGCAGGGTCTCAGTGGACGGCCTGCGGGGCGAGAAGACCAGCATCTGAGCATCAAACATGCAAGCTTTTGTACCGTTACAATGGTCACATTTCACCACAATTTCCAGGATTAACGGATACAATAAGGCACCTGAGATCATTTGGAAATGCAGTGAATATGAGGCAATGAATAAGGAGGCTATTACTGAGGAGAAGATTTGATGCTATGGGAAATCTAAAGGCAGTTACAGGGCTGTATGATGAGCAAGAGCAGACTGCAATAAAAACAATCAATGTTCAGGGGGGCTATGACATATGTTGTACTTAATTCCCCAGATGCCAATTCATTCCTCTGGAGGAAAGAAAAACCACAGCTGGGAAATAATGCCAGTTTTTAATCGGTTCCATGAATACTGATTCCAAGTAAACATAGCATGCATTTACTGAGGGTCATCTGGACACTACAAACAATCTAGTCATGCTCCTAAACTGCTCTGTCTACAATGTCAACCACAGCTGAGAAAACAACTTAAATATATATGTTTGATTTGTTTAAGAAATGCTAAACCTGATTTTCTGTGTCAAAGTAAGTCATGCATTAAAGTCTGAACCAGATGACTTAATTTAACTGTCCTATTTCATGGGCATCATGTATTATTAAACAAGAAAAGAACACATACAAACATACATTATTCAAAAAAAAAAAAAAAAAAAAAAGATTTTTTTTTCCACAATCAAAGTGGACACTGTCAGGAACAGGTTATTACAAATATGAAAATACAACCCACCTTGTACATAACCGTATGTGTGCATGCTACTGTGTGTGTCCACTACATAGAGCATTGGCTACATATTGGTATGTGTGTATGTATATGTGTTCCCATCATGTCACTCAGAGTCACATGTAGGGGAATGAAGTGCTTCAGGAAATTACCTGTCACCATGGGAACTCGATGATCGGCGTGGAGGGCTCATGACTGCCTCTTGTGGGGGGGATTTGAGTGACGAGAGAGAGAGAGAGAGAGAAGAGAGAAGACAGGGAGAGGGAGAGAGAGAGCGAGAGAGAGAGGAAGGAGAGAGTTTAAATACACTTATTAAGAATTCACCTCTTTAAGACTTAAGGAGGTTGTAATGTGATTACATCCTCTGCCTGTGTCGCAGCTTAACTCTGCTCAGAGAGTTCAGGAAGCCCTCTGAAATGTGCCACTCTTTAAACAGATTGGGATTGCATGGACGCACTTTAATGCAGCAGTACAGTTTAATATTAATGTGTTCACGGTCTCACAGAAGCCCAACTGATGGTGTTTTATTATTTATAGTATAGTAGAAAGAAACATCTCTGGTGGGTCAATCATCTGTTATCTATCAATGCGTATACTGAAGGTACCCTAGAGTACAGGTTTTAATTTGTGTAGCCATGGTGAGGAGGGATCCCCTTATCAGGGTGGTGTTAAACCCATTTTCTGCCTGTGAAGCAAAACAGAGAGAAAGGTATTTCAGAAACAGGACAATGATATTTCTAGCACACCTATGTACAGTGTATGATTGTATGTTCTTACACTTTCGTTTGTGTGTGCATTTCTACTTGAGCGAATCTATATTTCAGCTTAGTTTATATATGGTTTTCACATATTTAGTCGCATGATTTACTTGTGTGTAGTGTTTAAATTGTTTTGATTTCCCTCTAAAGTGTCGACAGAGGCAACAATAAGTGGGTAATACAGAGCTGTGTATTTGTGTGTCATCATAGTACAGTGTGGGCAGCCTTGAGTGCACTAATAGCACCCAGGGACATGCTCTCCCTGATTAACAGTGAAAGCACAGACCCTCAGAGACGCAGACAGAGGAAAGAGAGTGGGGAGATGACAAATGAGTGTGTTGGTGAAGAAACAAGAGGAGAGAAGAGGAGGAGAAAAGGAAAGGAAAGGAAAACAGGAAATAGAAGATGTGAGTGCAGAAGAGCAAAGAACACACTGTCCTCAATGTGTCCTTTACTTCAGGGAAAAGGAGAGGTAAAGGAGAACTGGGTGACAGGATTTAAAAAAAAAAAAAAAAAAAAACTTGATCACTGAAAGTCCACCATGGAAGTAAAATAACCCCTTTACAAATCTATACAAAACTACAGTCTGCAGCCTTTGAGAGTTGACTTAATGGACGAGGTAAAGTGACCACAATAATAGGGAACAGACTTGCTTGCGGTAAAAGACTGCCTCCACTTAATGGAGAGAATACCACAGATTCAGACCAAAGAAAACACATCAAGCATAGAAAAAAAAGTACATCCAGGGCAGAGATGAAATTGGTCTCTAAATAAGGAAGAAGGGATTGAAGATTGAAAAACAGAATCAAAATTGTCTGATAAGGTCTATGAAAATCTGCATTCTTTTTCAAAATGATGTATTACAAAAAAGACCAAGGTAAGGTAGATGTCACACTTATGGTATTCGATATCACATCAATCAACCATCAGCAATATCTTAATGTTATGATGCATGTTACCATAATCAAGTATTTCATCTGGACAGTGTCTTTTAAGTTTTCACTATGATTACACAAAAATGCATTTGTCATTTGGACAAGATTTTATCTCTGAGATGCAGAATCAGCTTAGACTTCAATGACTCGTTAGTTAATTACAACACAAAGCCTTAAAACAATTTCTATGCTTTAAACAGGGTGCACAGTCACTTTTACTTACTACAGTCATATTTCAGAGCACTGCGACTTTAGGTCTCTCTGAAAATGAGTTTCACCATGTACTGTTGGTAAACCAAAACATCTGCATTTAAGTCAACCATAAATCTTAGAGGGTTACTAAATAAATACCTAGCTAACCTAGCTGAGATTTGCAATCTGAGTACCACTGCAAAACTAGGGAGTAAGGTTAGGCTATAGTAACACGTTTTATAAAACAAAAGAAAACACAACAAAATTGCACCAGAAGCTTAGTGATATGAAGTTCCATAATGTTATCAGGGTAAGACAAATATCAATTCTCTGCCGCCTGAATGGCAGTTTACAACATTACTTAGATACTCAAAGTAAGTAGCCTAGCTAAACTTAAAAATAAGCACCAAACAGACTGTAAGCAAAGTCAGGCTACAAGGTTTGACTTCTTGCTAACTTCCTTTACCTGGTTGTGCTCCCGTTTCTGACCGAGGTCCCATCATCGTAAACATAAGTCTGGTTTAGAAGACCTCCAAACACTGTCCATACAACACTGCCTGTGTGACAGAGTATGTCTCCCATCAACGTGTGCCTGCGACAGCTCTGTCATCATTGGAAAATGGCAATTGCAAGGGGGGAGGGAAGTCAACTCGAGTGGTCAGTTGGCAAACAGGAGTCCAACGGAGTTAGCTTAAGCGTTCAGGTAAATCAAATCAATCCACTGCAGAGCCTCTCGGTGACAAAAACGGATCATGGCTAAGCTAGCTTTCTCTCAGTGCTACACAGCTGTATGGAGGTTGCAGGACTGGGTTATTTGGGTTTATGGGGAAAAATTAGTCCCGGTTCTCAGCTCTGATTGGCTGACACGCCTTCGAAGGCGTTGTAATTTATCGCACACCTGACGGTTAATTTACATATCAATGCGCGAGACCCCAAAACGCCACCAATATTAAAAGACTTCACTGTCGCTTAGCAACAACTTTGTTTGCTACTGTTGGCGAACTACATTGCTTGGCGGAAGAAGGACGAACTGCTATTTTTAGTCCTGTGCTGTCGATTCTAAACTTGATTCTCGACTTGCCTTCTTTTTTAAACGAGTACGCAATCCGTAACCGTTTTCAGCCGTTCTTACATCTCAACGCCTGGTCTAAAATCACCGTAAGTACCGCTTCTTGTGGCTTTCACCTTTGCTGTCTTCTATAATATAACATTGGCCAGCGCAGCTAAAATAAGGACATCATGTAAGCGCGCTGTCGGTGTCCATGCTCTCCTGTCAGCATCAGCATCCTCTTCTCCCCAGGAAAGAGTGGTGGTGGTGGGGGGGGGGGGGCGCCCGTTTCTCAACCTGAAGTCACCTACGAGTGCCTCGCCACCTACCGGAGAACCCTGAAATTTATCGGTGTCTAGCGAGTAAGCTGCTGCGTTTGAAACCGAGAGGAAACTTCTCATTATAAGGCTTTTAGAGAAATGAATAAATAGGCGAGTGTAATTCTGCGTAGTCATGCTTTTGTCCACCCCATCTGCCAAATAAAGTCACGCTTGTAAGACAATGGCATCATGTCAAGACAAATACAGACTCCCTGCGGCTTAAATGCAATGTTATGGTGTGAAATGCCAGGTGCATGTACACGGTGTCCTCATCAGTCAGAGTCATCTGGTGGTAAGAGGTGGAAAGTGCAACTTTGCCAGCCTTCTGTATGTGCTTGTGAATGAAGAAATGAATCAGTGTAGCTACAACATACAGTCACTAAAAACATTATTAGCTACATCTGTCAGACCAAGGCTTTATGGCCAGTACAGATATTTGCATAAAAACATTGCACTGGAATTAGACCAAATGATAAGTTATTTATTCATTTTTCTCATACTTTCCCAATATCCAACATCAGTATTGAACTATACACAACATGCAAAGTCTACTAGGCAAGATTTTTTTTCTATTAAAACATACCTGCAACAGCTCTGTCCTCTGCTATTTGCCTCACAACTGTCCCTCTCAAATTGAAAAAAATATTCATTCTGTGTGCACAGTAGCACGGGGTGGGAGACACCGCTGGCTCGTGTGTGTCTCTGGAAAAGCTGTGTTGCTCTGTGCGCTGTGCGTTTCCTTGTGCTCAGCCTCTCCACATTTCAGCCCATTACTCTCCAGGGGAAAGAGCTCTGAGCGTCATCATTTTAAAGCCCACACAGCTACTTATGCTTTCCCATGCCAGCAGTCACATCTCACTCACTTGCTTATCTCACTCAGGATCTTTATTCCCACAGATTTTCTTTTTCCCGCAACTTGATCCAGCTGATTTTGTGATTTCGCAACCCTTTCTGTGAGTGTTTATGCAAGATAAATGATGAAATATGATGGGGAAAATAGTTTACAGTCACCGCTGTAGGTCATTTACAGTATGTTGGCATCATGGAAATTAACAGAAGCTGACGCACGCACAAAATGTGTCATATGATTACATTTAATTGACATTTAAGAGATTTAGATCCCTCAAATTGACTGGAAATTTAAGAAGGCTCATATAAAACACATCATTACTCTACATTCATATGTTATTTAAAGAAACCATGGTTCATTTCTATTAAAACATTCAGCACACCTTTTGCACTTCCAACAATCACTTGTTGATGTTGTTCACCTTCAAAGCATCCTCGTACGATAGTATATCAAGGTTAAACCTTTCTACTTTCATACAGTAATCCTATAATCTACTGTATGAGTATTTTTACATGCAAACCCTGAACTTTCTCTAACCAAATACCTGCATTAAATCCATGTTAACCTTCACTTCACCATGTATATCACTTCTCTATGTTCAGCACAATAAAGAATAAATATCAAATCACTTATCTACTGTCCCTTAAAACACTAGATCACTTCATTATGTCAGTACCATACAATCTATACTTAAAGGCTGTCAATCCAAAATTTTATCTGTTCATAAAGGGAAAAATGCAACCTGAGATTTATTTGCCATTGATTCATCTCTGTAAAAGAGGTCTGTTTTGTAAGCTAGAGACATAAAAAGACCCATAACTTTAATGGTAACCTGGTAGCCTATGATGTGCTTTAATTTGATGCTCACAGTCATTTTATAACAGCGGCTGCCAATGCCAGCTTCGACTAATGTGGGGATGTCTCATTTTGGAGTGAACTCTTTAATTATTCAGTCATTATGCTGCCTTACTTGAACCATATCACAATGTGTCCTGGATCCCTGGCGCACATCCATTAGGGCTATTTCTCTCGGACACTTTTGTCCTGTTCATATAACATGAGCATTGTCAAGTCTCAGCACAGCACAACCACTCTCCCTCCTGGATGCTTGCTCTTCATGCTTCCAAAGTGTCTAAAAACAGATGGAGAGGGGAAACAGAGGGACTCAGACAGTGAGGCACTCAGATTCAGTAAGCAGCCTGAAGGCATATATAATATATAGAAGCCGTACATACATAGAGGTTGGTGCATGAATCACAAAGTTAGTCTATGTATTTGTCTGGCTGTAAGCAACAGAATGTCTTGATGTAGAAGTATTTTTGTCCTAAGCTTGAAATTAATTTGACAACTGTATCATAATGGAAAGATACACAGTGATCTCTGACATTAATTACACTGAATGTTACATTTAAATTTTAATAAGTAGGAGTCATTACATTGGATGATAAGGCTGTTATATCACTTTTTAGGAAATGTCTTGCATTACTTTGACCATAGTGAGTCAGCATTTTTTCCCTTTTTAGGGTGTCTGCACCACACTGTGTGCTGTGATTTCACCCTGTGATTGGAAATAATTTACATTTTTTCTTCTTCGGTTCACTCTTACTTAGGTAACCCGTCTCTATTATCAAAAACATGGTGTAAACCATATCCCATCACTAAAATAATGACTGTAGGTTTAGATAAATATGATATATTGTGTGTTTCATGTTATTGTGCACCCTCTTGTGTCAGCATTTAAACTTCAATCTTTATCCATGCAAATACATTTCCATATTATGGCTCACTACTGCTAATTGATTTTGCAATAGTGATTCAATTCATAACTTGTTTGTTAAAGCATAATGATGTTATGGCTTTTATGTTTCCTGCAAACCACAGGGGATAGAAACAAAACTGTGTGATGAGTGATTTTTCATAAAGGATATCACAGCACTGGTTTTCCTCTTACCTCCATGTGTTGGTTTCATGGCTGTAAATTTCAATTGTTTTCAGATTGGTGACACCATCAGAGCCTCCCACAGCCAGCAAGGCACCATTGAAGACTACAAGGGACATCTGAGGCATGAAGCACAAGAATAAGAGAGTTTTATCAACAAATTAGTTGAAATTGGTATGTCCTTTTTCATTATTGCAAATCGGTCCAGGGGTTTCCTTGACTTTGGTGATCCCCTGATTTTTCATCTAGTGCCCCCAGCAGGGCAATGAAATATCTCAAAATGAGGTTGACATTTGGGCTTTTGAGTGAAACAAGCATTTAGACTATGGGTTCCAAAGATAGCACTGAGACCCTAAACATGTATTTATATCTTAGGTAATCTGTAAAGGAAAAGTATGTCCTTTCCTCAGTCACATCTCTTCTCCTCATCTTTCCTGTTTTTATCATTTGTATGTAAATATACCCTGAACGTGAAATCAGAGGGGAGCCCTGACATCTGATCTGTGATTACTCACGCTGTCCCTCTTGCTCCTCATACGTTTGACAGGCGACCACCTCATGGTGTCGGGGTCTAATCTCTCAGCAGAGCAGAGCTTCAGGTTGAGTTCGTCTTTGCCTCCTGCCACATAGATGTGTCCCAGGTACACAGTGCAGCCGGCATTCTCCCTGGGACACAGCATGTGGGCGCATATCGACCAGGTACCGTCTACAGGGTTGTACCGCTCCACTGGGGAACATTCAGAGGATAGCAGAAGTCAGAAAAGGCCATATATACCATATAATACACAACTACACACACTGTATGAGTAACAGTACCTTACTGACAGCCAGTGTTTAGATTTATATTTAAAAATGTCCAGGTTATATTGATCTTTTGCCATTTTAGATGTACATGAAAAGCTAGAAATGTCTGACAGGAAGCAAGATCCTAAAGATATGAATATATTGCCTTTTTATTTTTAAATAACATTTTCTATAAAATGAGCCACAAATATAGTAATTTAATTTACCATTTTCAAGCACTTGATGGGAACCAAAAAAGGTTGTGGGAATTTTACTGACATGCACTTCTCACAGACTGAAATAGTCAGTGACAAGTGGCAGCACAGCATAACCCTTGTTTATCTTTGGCAAGGTCAAGGGACTTAAGAATGTGTGTGTGTGTGTGTGTGTGTGTGTGTGTGTGTCCTTGTATGTGAAGCAGAAAAGAAAAAGTGAGGTTTGTCGTTATGTGTGACCTAAGCCATGCCACACCTCAAAAAGCTGTCAAAGAAAGCTGAGATTTTTTTTTCAAATGATGTTGGAAACAAGTTAATTCAAATAGCATTTCTATATGAATAAATGATCAGTGTCACTTTAAGCTTCCTTCATTTATCATTCTTTTTAAAGTGCTTTGGATAATTTGTGTCAGTTGTGACAAGTCAAATGAACACATAAAAACTCAACAAGCACTGGCAGTTGTATGTAATTAAACTTTCAAATTTTCCAGTTGGAATTTGTGCTGAAACTATTAGTCAGTTAATCAATTAGTCACCCCAAATAAAATTCATCACTACCAATTTTGAGAATCAATTAATCCTTATCACATACCAAAGCAAAAATGCCAGATATTTGTTGGCTCTAACTTCTAAAATATGAAGATTTGTTGGAGGAGTTTCTGTTTGTATCTTTGTGGGTTGAGTAATTTTGGATTTTTGGTCTACTGGTCAGACAGAACAAGCACTTTGAGGACCTCACACTGGGCTCTGGAAGTTTTGTGATGGGCATTTTTCACTATTCTCTTACATTTTTCAGACTCAAAAGCTCACTGATTAATCAAAAACTTAATCGACAGATTATTTCATAATAAAAAGAAACTTTAGTTACAGCCTTTTATGAAACCTTGTTTGGATATGTGAGTGCCTGACATCAAGGATATATATATATTTTTTGTTGTTGTTGTTCTTTTTTTTTTCTCTTTAAATCACATCTCCCACCTGAGCTCAGAGCCATGTCACCATCGTTCCCTCCAATCACATACAGGTGACCCTCCAGCACAGCAGCCACTGCTCTGGTACGTCTGGTCAGCATCGGCACCTGTTTGCTCCACATGTTCATTTTTGGATCATACCTAGAGCAATGAGACAAAGGTTAGCAAGAAGACAGATTTAACAAATAGTGTGTCAATCATTAATGTCTTTGCATAACTGATTTTTCCTCCAAGTCAGCCACTTTAGATAGCTTTTAAAGTGATGCGAGATGTCAGGTAATTAAGATCATTATTACTTGAATTTTATGTATATGTACAGAAAGAGACAGCCTACTCATTCCATTTTCATTTTATGTTCATTTTTAAAGGAGGTATGTTTTTATGGCACAGATCAGCGACACACAGTAGCAGATGGTGTTAGCAATGAAACAAAAATGACAATTTGTCTTAAACAGCTTCTTCTCCTTCTTCTTCCTTACAAACATCCAATAGAGACATTTTGACTGCAGCCTTCTACGGGGAAAATTAAAAATAATAATAATTCATTTTGCAAGATATTGATCTTTAGTACCACCCATGCTTTAGTACCTCTCCACAGTATTCATAGCAGTAATGCCATCATGTCCTCCGATAGCGTATAGGTATCCATCCATCGCCACCAGACACACTCCGCTGCGGGGGCTGCTCAAGGGTGCTACATCTGTACTCCAGCTGTCTGTGTCTGGGCTGTACCTGTCATGATGGAGGTCAAGGAGTGAGGGTGTCAAAGTGTTGGTGGAAGGTAAAATCACTTGCTGGTAATAACAACTTGAGTAGAACCAACATAGACACAAGCTTTCATAGAGAACATATATTTTCAAGCTTTTTTGTACGCTTGCTGTTGTGTGGTTTTGGGGAACACACACACATCCACACCGAGAGAAAGTATTTGAGCTGTGTGAGCATCTGTGTAAACATCTGCCAGAGTGTTTCCCCTCTGCTGGAAGACCATTAAAAAACTGTTTTCCCTTTGTCAAGGCCATTAGAAGAAAACCCACATCCCACAAAACAACGCTTCCTTCTAATTGGTGAATTTTTGCTCGGATGGGACGTCAGAAATTCCCCCAAAATGTCACAACAGCACTGTAAGCACCCCTCAGAGATTAGGTGCACTCAAGTAACCAAAATGAGAGGTAGCTGGTCCAGACCATTAACAGCAGATCAGTCTGGAGCAGGTCTTTCCCTGCTGGTCTACGGCCAGCCGGGGATGATCATTATGGGGTCAGCTGGCTGGCATTCAGTTAAGGAGTGCCTGTGGGAATTGGGAGCAGAGCCAGCTCCTCTGAGAGGGTAGAAGGACAGGAAGTGGGAGAAAATGTGCTGTAGAAGAACACAGTATATGTGTGTGCATGAGTTTATTTTTGGCTTTCTCTGCCTCTGAGGATTAAATACCTAGGCAAGATTAGGGAGATCCTGTAAAATTAGGATTCTGGGTGGTCCATTGCTCACTAATAAACTGGTTCAGGGTCAATGTCAAAAGGTCTACATCTAATTTTTGCTTTAATACTGACCTCTATTGTTCAGTGGTGTGAACAGCAACAACAAATCTTTTATTCCCCTAAGAAATCTAGTGATAAAGTACCTCGATAGTATATATGACAGGAGTATTTTAAAGAGGTCAGTCAGTCAGCTAAATGGCATGCCTCTCAGATTGTTTTTTCCTCTGTGTATACTGAGCATATCAGTCATTTTTCATTGTCAAAACCACCTCACAGGAGGATAATCTGTCATATCTAGGGCTGAATTAACAGTTAATTAAGTGGGAACTCTGTCATGCAGCCAAGTCTCTGTTTTTTAGTGCCCTTTATGTTCTATGTGCCATTGTGCTGATGTTATCTTGGTCAAGGAGGCCCATTTAGGTCCCTTTCCTGGTTAAAATAAAGTTAGACAAACAGAGGCCTCTCCATGTAAAATAATTCCCCAATTTGGACCATAGTCTTGGGTTAGCTCTTTCCCTACATGGTCTCATGCCACAGCACTCTTCACATAATATTTACATGAATTCATTCTCCACAGATCAAGCTGAGAGGAATCCTTTGAAAGACTCTGACTGTCAGAGTCAAGCAACTCTTACTCTTAAGAGACAGCATTTTAAACTGTCACCCCACCTCCAAGATGCTTACTTACATAATTTTCTCCCTATAATAACCAGTGTAAAGTAATGAAATGGTTCATTTGAGCTGTACCCATGTAAGTTTGAATCAGCTTATACCAGAAAATTTACATAAACCAAAATAAACCATTTCAATTATGATATACATAATAATCTGATGTTTGAATTTAACTGGAACATGAAATTCAAGGGAGCCATGTGACAAAATAAACAAAATATGTTCAAATGATGATGTGAGGCTCTTACAGCGAGAAATCCTTTGCATTAAAGAGCTGAAAGTGATAATACTGTAGCAGAAATTTTGAGGTTCCTCTATAGTGTGACATTTTGAAGTAAATTGATGTACACATTTTTGTAAAAGCCGTCTCTCACCTCTCCACACTGCTATAACAACGGATGTTATCTTCTCCACCCACAGTGTAGATCTTGCCATCCAGCGTTTCCACAGCCACATTGCCACGATTGTTGACCATGCGTGCAGCTGTTCTCCACTCGTTGTACTCAGGACAGAACTGTTCCACCAAACAGGATGGGTCGTCCTGGGTCCATCCCCCGACTACCAAATCAAAACAGGGCATTCATCATTGTTATATACAATTATCAGTCACACAACATTTCTACTGTCTCCTCCGTGCTGCTGGATTCTGCAGTAACTCACTGTTGCAAAGTGGAATTTTGAGACAGCATGGGCCAGGGCTAGCTGGTTAGCATGCTAACGAGTAGAAGAAAAGTGATAGAAATAGAAGCAAAACAAGAGTTAACATTGCTGTTGCTTTCCACCACTGGAGACAGCTCTTGGCGAGTAAAGAAATCAAGTTTGATTCTGAAATCGAACATTTCTTCTAGACTGGTTAGTAAACAGCTGTTAATACTAACAGTGACTATGTAGCAATAGCAAAAATGTACATATACAGCATTTAAACTGCAAAAATTCATATTAGTGTCAAATGTCATAGGAAAAAAAAAGATTTGCAATTTTGGAAAATTAAGATGTTTCTGTAACAGAACTTCCTCTTAAGGCTTCTTTCGATCATGTCTCACTTTTTGTGTTTCTCTAACTGCAACAGAAGCAGTAAACAAGGCAAATGTAGGCATGGATCCAAAAGAAATGGGTTGTTTTGACTGGTTTCCATGGTAATCCTTGGCAGGAAGAGGTGTGATGAAAGTGAACTCAAAATTATGAGTAAACAAACAGAAAATCCACAGTATGTAAACCTGTATTGCAGCTATTTCTGCTCAGTTTCTGACACCTGATGGCTAAATGATGACAGCAGCCTCTGAATGCTGAATGGAGGGGATGTACAGTTGTTTGGAGAGTTGATGAAGATCTGGTTTACATAGTGGATGTATATGGTCACTCTCTGTATTGTCTTAACTAGCTGAGAATTGTTGGTGGTGATATCCATGAATAACTTTCATTTCAACTGTGACATAGATAATGATTAAGACCTGTGTCAGGAGACAGAAATAAGTGAAGTGAGACTTACAGTATATGCTGCTAACTACCCATCCGTTAAATATTAACATAAGACCCTCTATAGTATGAGCTGCAGTCCAGAGCAGACCGGAGCAATTACAGTAAAAGGTAACCACAGTAGTCAGTAACCACAGTGTGGTATCCATACACAGACCACAATTTATATACTGACTCACTAATATGATGAGTCAAACTTTCTGTTTGTAAAACATCCATCTCCTAAAGAGCCAGCCAATCAACTCACTCACTCAACTGTTTTATCAAAGTAGGCTTTTTGATGATTTTGTATTAGATTTCCACAATATCTGAAGGCTTGTATGAGGTACATGAATGGTCGAAACAGATGCAGCAGGGGACACCACCTTTAGTCCCTTGCATAGGTCAAACAAAAGGCTGGATCCTACATTTTTCATAATGCAACTCAGAAATATGTTTCATTGGATTTCCCCTGCCCACATCTGTCAAACTCTGCCTTTGAAACACTGGAGGAGGAAATAAAACTATTTTTCAAAGGCTGAGTAGCATTCCCCATGTACTCCGAATTCATCAAAGATGAAAATCGGTAGGAGTGCCCCTTTGAAATCACTTGGACCTTTTGACCATTGACATAAACTCTAGAGATCAGATCTATATGAATGCAGTAACTGACCCACAAACATCATGTCATTGCAGATGTCTTTGCTGAACCGTCTGCGGGGGGAGAGGCGTGTTGACATGCGGCGATGGCAGGGCGACCCTCCTTTTTTCTCTTTGATTTGCATATGGCGGGGTTCTGGTTCCTCTAGGGCCGCCCTACAAATATATAGAAACAACATGAAATGAAATACATGTGAACAAACTGTAGAGATTTTGACATCATTACTTCCTTTTAAGGGAAGTGCTAACTACTATACAGCATATGTCGTCATCAACAACAAATTTAGAGATACAAATGAATTTAAAGATTCTCATGTTCATTATAAAAAAATATTAAAGAATGAAAAATGTAAAGTTTTAGGTTGCTATAGTTATTCACAAAGTGCCATAATTTGTATATCTTATTTAGAATTAAATAGCTATGTAAATATGCAATGTGTTCAGTATTAACTCTCACTGTTTCCCCAAATGCAAATAAATTTTCAGCAATGACAAGATAAAAATATATTTAGATTATGCAAAAAAAAAAGTCTCAAAGTCAACTTTACATGTCTTATATGCACTGTAGCAGCACAAAAGCTCTAAATTAGGATTAATACCCTTACCCTTGTTCATTGTACACTCCCATGTTTTATCTCCTCAGTGCTTGTCCAGTGGGACTGCAGTCAAGCTTTATCAGTACACACCGCTCTGTTCCCTGCAGTATGTCCTTAATCTAGCAGTTGTCACTGCTTTCTGCACTGTAGGACATTGTACTTGTCTGCTTCAAGGAATTTAACCTCCTCCCCTTAGGAACAAAACCTCCACCCACCCAAGTGATTCATCCCACCGTCTCTTCAGCCTGAAACCTAAGACTCCTCTTGCACACCCTATAGCTTCCATTTGACAACTGTCATGCCAAAGAAATTGTTGGTTTCAATTTTAGGTTCAGACCAGACTCCATCAGTGGCCTCTAAGTTACTGTGTAACCTACCAAGGCCAAATAACTGTTTAGTTTGAATTAGTTTTGGAGAATAGCAAATGAATAATGTATAATGTAAATGATTATTTTTTGTCATGTTTCAGTGGAATCAAATTGTCAATCTTTAAAAAGTTATTGAGGAATGTCAAACTATTTCCATGGTAAAAAAAAAAAAAAAGAACTTTCAATGTATCACCTAGTCCTATTATTGACTGAGTGTGTGATTCTCTATGTTACTGAGAGATATTTAGGTAAAGGGGTTTCCCCTCTGTTAAACTGTGGATGCGCCGTTAGTGTTGGCAGCAACATTCATCTTCACCATTTCTCCATCTCACCAGAGGGAACCGGATATCCATTACTGTCTGTCCTGACCCTGTCAGCTCACTCCTGCAAATCTCCCACCCATTCCACCACTTCTTTTCATCCCTCTGAAGTTTGTGTGACTACCTATGCTACAGAGTATCTATATTTAAATCTGTCCGGTGGAAACGCCTCAGATGGTATAATGATTCATCTCATGTAGGTCAAGGAAGGTAGGTCACTGCTGTTTTGTTGTCAGTACATGGCTCCTATAGAGCTGACTAACAAAATGTGTTTGACTCATCTGCAGCTGCATTATAGAGATGAATCAGACAGACAGACAGATAGATAGATATTTACAAAACATATGATCAGTTTATGAAATACAGTGCATTGTTATAGACTAAACTACCCCACCATGTATGAATCTCCACCTTAACCAACCACAAAATTAAAGAACCACTTATAATCAATAAAAAAAACTTTTTTAATGATATAACACTGACAAAAGTAATTTTTCATAATGAGAACTTTTACTTTTGATACTTCAGATTCTTCTTTCAGCGCTACTGCACGTTTACCTGAGTAAAATCTAGATTGTAGCATTTCACTCATATTATAAAAGTGTGGAACTGCTACTTTTATTTAAATTAATGATCTGATTACTTCCACCAATGCACCAATGGTCAAAGCTATTTTAAAGTCAGTATTAAGACTTGCTTCCTGGATTTTGTCACAGTTTCACCTTTTATTTCTGTTGTTTAAAAGAATATTTGTCATGATGTAAGGTCTGACACTCTTATACACATATTGCTGTTTTTCTGGGCTTATTTTAACCATGACACTGTAAGATCAGGAGTAGATAGATAGATAGATAGATAGATAGACACACCAGGTGAAGCAGCTGCTGTACTCCTGTCGACAAGGCCTTCAGAGTTAATCCAACAAGAGAGGAGTCCGAGGTCTTGGGATATAAAGACAGCCAATAGGTCCTTTAATTATCCAGGTATGAGTAGCTGAGACTTTCCCTAAGGCCCAACTGTGATGATTAAAGTTTCCTCCTCTGAAATGTCCTGAACATACCCTCCCAGAATCAACAGTGAGACCCAAACACTTGGCTGGCAGCTCTCACTTGGACATTTCGGCTGTAAAATCCCAAATTTTTAGGAGGTCAAGGGTTTATTGAAGTCTGCGAGGATAAAAAAACTGCTGACGGGCTATCTTCTGAACCATAAACAGATATTGGTAGATATTTCTATTGCAGTGGACAGGGAAACATAGTAGTGATCTCTGGGGAATTGTGCTGAACAGTTGACAACTAATCAAAGTCCAGTATACTTTTGTTTTAATAACTGTAATATGGAACACAACTACATTTTTTTACTTAGAAACTCAGATATGTAATGGGAGCTGTCATTAATCTGGCATAATTTGGCTTGTTCAGGTAATGATGGCATTTAAAACGAGGAACTGCAGCAAAAGAAGAAAAGCAGTCATTCTAAAAGCAATACATCAAAAGTGATGATGCACATATAAAGGGCAAATTAAATCTTTAATGTGAGCCATAATTTTTCACCTATTTAGTCTGCAACTTTTGCTTGTTTGCAATCTTACCCACTCAGGTTCCAATAAAAGCATCAATATCAATTTCATCTAAAGCTTGGATGCAAGGGGAAACAGTTAGCTCCAATCACCTTATCACCATATCTTCCAAGAGTATAACTTTTGATTTAATTTGTTTCTAGTGTAGAAACATGAAATGACATGTTATTTTAAAGAGGTTATGTAGCATATGCATCAGATCTATTTCTAGTGAATGTGTGGAGCATTTCAGAAGTCCTATACTCACTCTCATAAATCTGAACAAAAGCCAGGTGACTCTTGAGCACATTGTTGACAGGACTTGGCTGTCTCTTTACTTTGCTGTGCCAACACATCCTGGACTATACTGGAGACAGGCAGTTGAAATCAATACTAATTTCCTCGTTTAATTGTGGGTTCGATGGCAAACAAGCATATTTCTCAGAATGTCTGTGTGTTTCTTTAAGTCAGCCTCTGGAGGTTTGCCAATTCACATGTATAAATGGAGGATCTGCCATTTAATCATAAGCCTGGGACCTTTTTTTATGGGTGTTAATGCAACAAATGTCTTCACCATTAGTTATTTTGGTTGAGGGAAGAGCCCTCAGAAAAGTTCAGAAAATGTGTGTAAAAGAGACTCATCATGTAAATTAGGTATCTAAAGAAGCTGACCCTGCATCATTTCAGTCCGACGTCAGTGACGTAGTTTACAGTACAGTATGGTGGTCATGTGTGAGGGAAGACCCCATGCAGCTGACTCTCCTGAGTCGTCAGTCCTCCCACATACCAGAGAGCCTGTCTGTCACCCAACCGGCTGATGACACACTAGCTCTCCTGCAGCTGTCTCTGGAGACTTCCTGCCACTCACACGTCATAGCAATAAGGCATGCTGTGCAGCAACCATGTAAGTGACCTTAGCACGTCATCCCTCCTCACAGTAGGAGAATATATATACTCTTAGTATATTGATGGCAGGACATGAATGCTGGTTGGGTATTAGTGTTGCTGGGTAAGGTTTTGCTGATTATTGATTTCAAGATGTTTAATAGAAGAAGGAAGGATGGGATAAGAAAGCATAGAGAGGGAAATTCAAATTAGACAAATAGATGAACCTTTTCAACTGGAAAGAATGTGAAGACACTTGACATGATTATATACTTCTTATTAAAGGAAATGGAAACTGTAGAAATGAGCCTATGTGTATAACATAGCAAGGCCACAAAAGTTTTTGTTGTTATCATGAACCATAACCATTGTATGGTTTTATTTTTGCATATAGAGTACATAACCCATACTCTATTGAACATGTGTTCTTTGAGTCTGCATATCTTCTCTTTTATATAGTGTTTTTACTTGTGTGTGTATATAGCTTTTACAGTACGTATGTACAGTTGAATTATACCTAACTGTTAAACATAAACACACTCAAACTTATGGAAACATATTGCTGCCACACCAGAAAAAAAAAAAAAAAAAACTAAAACAGATCACTATCCTATTATAACATAAAAAGTTTCACAACGTAACGTGATAGTGATCTGTTTTTATTTCTCTGGTGTGGCAGCAATACACTTCCACACAAACTCACTAGTAAACAAAATGGCAGAAATATCACCATCAACAATTTCAAATAAACATCCTGTTTATGAGACAACTGGATTGTGTATCTTGCGAAATTTGTTCAAGCAAATTGGAAACTATATATTATAATCTTTAAAGTAATTACTTTTTAGCTTATTATCTTTTAAAGGATAATTACTGTTTTTGTTTGTGTCCAGTCAATGAGGTCTTGTCTGTTGCAGCCTAGATCAGCTTAACTGAAACCCTCACACCATTTTCTCCACATTTTGAAAAGTAGTGTAAGTGTTGGCTGAGATAAAGGCTGTGTTTGTGTACTAAAAATACCTTTGTTGATGCAACCTGAGCTCTAAAGAGGTTGAAAGAAAAAAAAAAAACTTCTGCAGTTCTGCTGTTATGTCATTATATATAGTACATATTTTCATTTCCCCCTTTAAATGAGCATCAATACAGATAAATAAACACAAACTAAGCCAGTGCCAAGTATGATCTGTAAAGGTTGTGGCAATGTCACATGTTTCTTGCAGTTGTAAAAAAGTGCTGCAGTTGACACAAAAACCCACTTGAGGAGAAAGTGATACAGAGGTCGGTGGTATGGACCTCAGGAAGAGGATCCAGGATACTAAAAAGTTAACAGCTGTGATGCTTCACTTGGTGTCACTTTTGACAGATGAAAGTGACACCAAGCCTGAAGGTCTGTGACTGCAGAGAAAACAGAAGATCTTAAAAATGATTCTTTGACATTTGGATGTAGAGCTCCATTACTTTAAAACTGTTCATAGTGAGGTCAAGACCTTTTCTCAAGCCTAGATATTTCAGCAGCCTCTTGGATTCTATCACTATCTGTTTCCTTGCCTCAATCTAAAAGACACAAAAAAGCAGTAATGTGCCACAAAATTTCTGACAAACACAATCTTGCATTTCTTCCTTGTTTGTTTCTTATTTACATTTATATGGCATATGCCCACATTTGATTGCTGAGGACTTTGAAAAGGCATTCTTGAAAGAAACTAAGACTAAGAAAATCATCACTGGAAAATAAACAGGTAGTTTAATAATTCTTTCTTAATTTATCAACCCTGTCAAAGAATTTTGCGTGTGTTGCCTGAGCGATTGATAAGATTTGTTTTCTGTTCATGAACTGTTAGCTTCTAGGGGTACACTGCTTCCAGTAACACTCCACACTAGAGGCCCAACAGAATTTAATGTGCCAGTGTCTTGTAATTATCACCTGTGGCTGCAGAGACTGCTGATGCTTCTGATCAACAAAGATTTCATACTGTTTCTTCAAACTGTCTGCTGTGAGTCTGACAGTGTTAAAGCAGTGTAATGCTAAGTCAGCTAGTGTGGAGATTGCCCCAGCAAACACCTGATGCCAAGTCATTACCATCCTCTTAGGCCTGTGCAAATTAAACACAGCAATGAAGTCATTGTCTTGCAGACAATTACGACCATCCAGACATAAACCACTCTCAAGGCAAATATCACTGCAGGCCCTGATGTGTTTGACTCACCAACTTCCCTAACCTACTCTTAAACTTCTCATTAGAATATCATAATTTCTGTTTTCCGCATGTGCATATGGATTTCTATTTTTAAAACTGAGGAATTATTAATATGGTTCTAATTACATCATTGCTAATCCATCAACAAACAGCCATCAACAAAAACCATTACAGACAGACTGTTCACAGCCGTGTGTGGGCAGCTCTAATGCTGCATGCTCAACCACAAGCACTGCAGGAGTCCATTAGTGCTATTCCAGAAACACAGGGGCTAAGTAATCAGATTCACATCTTTACTGACTTCCTAGACAAGTCTCAGAGGAGCTTTAAATCCAGCCCACACACGACTATAAACCTGCACAACACTGTGCAAGTGTTACCTTTAGCTGACATTATACAGGGGTATAATGAGAGATTAGAGGAAATGTATCACGTCATTATAGTATATTACAATTATAATGCAGAATGCGCCCTCTCCCCCTCAACATATGTTCTTCTTAAGTTGGCAGTTTCCTACACGTCCCAAAATGACTTTTGCTAAGCAGGAGATAATAACTTGAACTCTGCAAATGAGTTTTTCCTGTTGAGAAAAGTAGCAATGTTGTATTCTGGTCTATCAGAGCTGTTCTCAGTGTAGAAACTGAAATATCTGCCTTTTAAATGATGATGATTTCCTCCCTGCCTGTTTCAATGCAATGTTGTGCATCTGTAGTGTATCTCTTACTCTGGGATTCTATAGGATGAACCTTTACTTCAGAGCTGAGCTGGGCTGACCTGATAGATGAAACTTGTTGAACTTAAGTCACAATAATGAGCGTTTGAGACTTGGACTTTACTGTTGTTGGCATGACCTACTTGAGATTTGACTCAAAATGAGAGAAACATTCAAGTCTTGGCCCCTTGGGAGCAGAACAAGTTGTAAACACAACAATGACATATTATGTATGACCTTATGAAGTTGTCTTGTTGAACAGATTAGTTAGCAGTGCATTATTTATATGTCCAGCAGATACAGAACAATATCAGCAGTCATTTGGAGCTGTGTTTCTGGTCCACTGCTGAATGTTAAGCCCAATATTCACCATCCTTTAGCTCTGTTTTTAGACTCCACCAATTCCGCAGAAAAAGTATCTTTAGCTAGAAGATGCAGCAAGTCTCTAACTTCATCTGTCTTTTGTTTGGTGCTGGTCAGGTAGCGTACATTAAGTTTGAATCTCTTTTTCTTGAAAATTGCTCCACACCCTCTATCCTGGCTGTACCTTTTCAGCTGAGTTGTGAGTAACACGTTATTATAGTTTTCTGTATGCTAATCAGAGTGTGGTGCCCTGAGTACGACTGACTCCAGTGGGGAAGGCGTGGCTTTCTCTCCTTCCTGATTGGTTGGCTCCCAGTCCAGCTCCACCAATCCTGCGGATGCAACTGGGGATTGAAACAACCTAAACCTATAAAAGTGGAGCAGCTGTGACTCATCTTGTTGGATGTATGGATTGATTGTGTCCAGTGAATGGTTGCCATTGTGTTAACTTGCAGAAGTTACTTGGTAAATCTATGGTGGTACTGGGCGAGGCATTAGATTGTTCTGTCTCCACTATGTTTTGTTGTCAAGTGAATTTAGGTAGTAAGGTTTTTATTTCCACTTTCAGTTTTATTAAGGAGATAGTGGTGTTAACTCTTAATTTTTGTTTTTTGGTTATATTTGTGTCTTGGATTTAGGCAGCATCCATTGGCCCCTTTACTCTGTAGTTATGCCTCATCTTTTTGTGTTTGTTGATTCCAAAGTCTGTTAACAAATACAGTAACTTACTTATACTTCAAACAGCTGGAACTGAGGATGATGAGAGCAGGTGAGAGTTAAACCTAAAGCAGTAAAGTTGCAGCCTGTAAACCAAAATAATGAATTAAATGAGGCTAAAACTGAATTTTTGGAAAGAGACGCACCTCAGTAAGAAATACATATTGTAAAAATAAAAATATTAAATGGTGCTGCTTTAATAGCCAGCATTCAGAGACCCGAAAAACTTCCCCCTAAAAAACATGGGGTGTGATTTGAAACTTCACATATCTGGGACTGAACTTGGAGATGTCTTACAAGACTTGACACTCAGCTTGGATTTAAAAGCAGCCAGGTTTATGTTTGCTGCTGTTGCAACATAGATATCAATAATGCAGTTTGGCCATTTAAGAACAAGAAAGAAATAAAAAATAAGAAAGAAAAGAAAAACAGGTTCCTTTCATTTGACTGTCTAGTCTTAATACCCAACTTAGTATCATCAAGACATAACAGAGTTCACAACTGAGTAAGTGTTAATACTTGGTACCAACACATATACTGTAACACTCAAGTGTCATAATTGAAGAAGACTGAATAAAGTGTTAATGAGAACCACCAGCAAAGAGTGAAATAGTCCTTGTAATGCAAGATGATATTTCTTTTTTCTTGTGTCCCTGTTAGAGTGATCTTTCCTCCACTCAGCCTGTTTTGCTGGAGGAAGGAAAATATTTGTTCAGGACACAGCTGTGTGATAAAAAGAGATATAGAGCTGTAGTGGCACACCTTCACGTCAGATTCACTAATCTCTTGTCTGTAACACTCCAGCAGGGATTTACTGATGACTCCACTTCACCTTGCATCAGCTGAGAACTGGAAACAGTTCAAGGGTCCCTGTCCTGGTTTCACCTGCCTTATGGCTTATGCTCAATTTATCATCTAATTTGGATTTCAGTGCTGATGTATGAGGATTTGAATTTGAATCATGATCTCAGTGGGGGGGGGGGGGGGGGGGGTCACTATATCTCTAGTGACATAGTGACAGAAGAGAATTTATACAGACAAATGCAACTTATCACTGAATTCGGGGTCCAAGCAATATGATAGATACAGACCTGAAAGCTGATTTAACTATTCTCTTTTGTACTCTAGTAATTAGTACTCTTACTGTCATTATCCTGTTGTCTAATAGGCCTGTGTCTGGTAAGGTACACCACTACCACAGTGGTTTCTCAGTGTGTGTGTGTTTCTCAGGTGTCTTGGAAACTATAAGGTCAAATGCACAGTAGTAACATAATCACCTTCCTATTCTACCTGCAACTTTGATGTCAGTAAGTCTCCACTGGACAACATTACTGTACAGTATAAAGTTACAAACCCAGATTTATAGTGAAATATATTAAATGTAAATATATTCAAACTTAATTGTGTCGAGCAATAGGAGTTCAATGTCTTGCTCAAGGGCACCTTGACATGTAGTGTATGCAGAAGAGCTGGAGACTGAACCACAATACCCTGAACAACCACCTGCACATGCAGTATATCTCCTGAATCACAGCCATGGAGACCACAATACAACACATATGTACAACACACAAAAAACAGAGAATAGGTTGCTTCACCCCAACAACTATGCAGGGCTAATGCACAGAGACAACACCCACGCAATCAGTTTCAAACCCAGAAAGCTCTCAGGCTACAGTGCTAATCACTGAGCTATGACACTGCCTGTAGTGTGTAGTGGTGGTGGGTGATGAAGACCTGTGCAGTTAATGCAGAAATTCTGTTTCTATGAAAAGAAAAATACCCAAGCACTGTGTCATTAGAGTGGATACATAAACACCAGAGGGTGATTTTACAGTTTTTTAAATCCATTATTATAACTTCTATTTGAGCAACTTTGCACATTTCAGATAAAAAGTTTTAGATTCTTGCTTTTCCTATGAGCTGTTGTTCATGTTGAATGAATAATGGAATGCAGCTTAGAGAATATTAAGACTGCATTATTTCCATTTTTTTAGCTGGGCTCTCACATGCAGCCTGCTCTCTGTCCCGGTCAAGAAGGTGCCAGCTTGCCACATGGCTCTACCAGTCTCCAGCTGGGACCAGCTCCGGCACCCCTGCTGCTCTGCACAGATGGGACAGGCCACTCATTGCCATCCTCTGACACAGTACATGGATGATGTGTTAACTTAAGATCCCAGACGGATGATATCACACAAGGTCCCATTGTTAAATGGAAAAAGTGTGTTATGGCTGCGGCTGTGATTTACACAGCAGCTGTGATCATCCAGAAAAGAGAAAAAAATTACAGGCAATTCATCACTGATGTTTGCTTTAAATAATTTACATTCAGAATGAATTGGGAAATAAGCCAAGATCCTTTAATAATCTGCGTATATATGTGGTGCTGAATATTGTCTTGTGATGAAAATGTATCTTGGACCCAAGTGTGGTTGCCTTGCCTGGTCAGGACACTGAAGTAGTTAGGGTACCATAAAGTCATTATAAATCAGTTTGCCCAGTTCATAATTTATGCATTGGTATAAATTGTTGGTACCACTGTGTATTAGACTGCTGTCCTCCCAGGAGAGGAGAGGGTTGTAGCAATGGGGTGAAGGTCATCTATCAGTAAATGATTCCTAATGTGAAATGATTTAACCTGACAAAGTGCATTCCAGCAAATGGTCGTAGAGACTGGGATGTTTGCACATGTGTGTATGTGTGTGCTTGCATGCAAGGATTAATTCCTAATGTGTGAAATCAGTGTGCAATAAGCGCTTCTTCTCCCATCTGCCAATTCCCAGTTTTTAGAAAATATAATTCCCCCATGTAATGTACTCCTGTGTTTCGGTATTAAATTAATTTTAGCGTAACATGAAATTTGATAGAGTGTTGAAACCAGGTCCCAAAACTGCTGCATTCCAGACAGCCCGGCGACCACAACAGTGAGTGTGTGCTGCAGGTCCAGTGTTTTGTGGAAACTCCCCTATACCTGCCAATTAGAAGTTTGAGTGGCCACAATAAGCAGCCATGACTTAGAGTTTCTGACAGCAGGAACAGATGATACAGCACTTCAGAGGAAGGGAGGTAATTAGGCACAGAGGAACAACAGACCACTGGGAGAGTCTCAAGAGGAGCTGCCAGACCACTCCTGCATGCACTGACGTAATATGACAGAGGGTGGGAGGAGATGATGGGCTGATTGGTCTTCTTGCACCCTCAAGTGGTGAAACACTGACATGACATGGCTGCTGATGTTTGCTCATTATGACAATGAGCCATGCATTCACTACATATTCTGGATCATGTGACATTCCCATCACATACAATACCACATGGAAATCAAGCCTAGGAAAATAAATTGCAAATGTCAAACACCGCATGGTGTGACAAAGACAGAAATTTGAGAGCCATGACTATAAGTCTGAGCCATCAAGATGAATGACCTGAAGTTGCTCCATAAACAATCACTGAATGGTTTATTAATTATGATTAATAACTCCTTCTGTGGGAGTTTTAGCAGAAATCTTGTACTGCCCTGTGTTCTTCTCTTTGCTTGTTTATCACTATAAAATCATGATCATTTATTATTGTTTCATCGTGCAACTTAGCCCAGCCTACAGGGGCTTACAAGACATCACAACTTCATTAAAGTCAGATCTAAGGAGCTGCATATGAAACATTAAACAACACTGCAAAAAGGTCCCAACGAACTTCATCAACTCTCAAGATCAAACCCTCAGACCTTCATTGTCTGAAACAAAATTTGAAAGTAAAAGTTAAATTATTATTATTATTATTGTTTTTAAATATTTACTATATAATACTGAAGAAATCAGAGTAATTACAAATTAAATAGTTCATCCTGCCTTCATCTCCAGGCTCTAAAGACAAACATAGAAAATTTAAACACATCAAAATTAAACCATTTGTCTTTTTTGATCATCTGCAAACCAGAATATTTCACAGTTTTGTCAAATCATTTCAGTACAAAAGAAGATGGGACTCACTTTCCACCTTCCCCAAATCACACAGATTTGTTTTCCTTTCAGGGCTCAAACTGTTGTTTCATATGCTTATATGGTATTTGTTTTGTGTTATTTTGAATATTTCTGAAATTTATAAAAACAGAGTAGTTTTCCTTTTCTGTTCATTCTGACAAAGCTGCACACATTAATACTTGGAAGCTGCCCAGTGAGACTATTGGCCACTGAGCAGCTCCGCTCACTCCACATGGGGTTAATATCTTTGCTGAAGGGCACCTCACTGGTGGTAATGAGGCAGGGGAAGCACCGCTCTTTCACTTTAGCCACCCAGATTTCCCCTGCTGGTCCAGAGAATGAACTGGCATCTTTCCGGTCACAATTCTAATCTTTAGGCCAGAAATTCCCAAGCAGAGGTATTTATTTCTGCGTTTCTTCCAGGCAGTACCTGGAAATACTGTGCTGGTAACTCAGCTAAACGTAAGTTAGGCTGTAGAAAAACTATTAAGCTCTGGCAGAAAAATCAAAATAGGCAGCTAAAAGTAGCAGATAAATGGTTGAGATGCCCAGTAATCTCATTTATTCATCACTGCTTTAAGCCACTGCTGCTTTATATTGGTTACAGATTATACAATAGGAAGAATGGGAAGAAATGAAATATATTCTGCGTCTTTGGTTCTCACAATGAGAAGCAGGATGAATGGTCAGTAATCTAAACTGTCCCCTGAGAGCAGGATATTACATAAGCTGTCTATAAAACTCAGTAATATATGGCTTTAACACAGCTTGTAAACTCCAACATCAACAATCAATGTGGCCTCACTTCCAAATATTCACTGCAGCAGCTTCCATTTCCATGCTGATTATTGATGACTTTTACAAATCTCAGCCCTTGAAAGGTGCTGAGCAGAGGAAAATGACAAATCATCCCTCCTGGAAAGCACTGCTCACATCATGCGTCACATCATGGATGCTGGAGGGCGGAGGTGTGTGTCGAGCCCATAATAAACTGACACATGGCTTCAGTGAACATGGCAGCAAGCAAATGCTGGACTGCCAAGCCAAATACACTCAGACCCCCCTATCAGTTTTTTGGATGTAATGTATCCAGCAGGCAGACTGAGCATGTTGGCCTCCAGAGGCCCTTTGGATGTGCCATGGCACATAAGAAACTGCACGGAGCCAGCGTGTGCTTGGCGGGTCTGGCTTTTTTTTTTTTTTTTTTTTTTTGAGAGAGAGAGAAAGCTGAGGTGTGTGCACAGTATGACCATTCAGATAGCTCACAGAGGAGAGATGAAGAGAGAATGAACTCGTCTTTATGGGGGAACAGCAGGAAAATGTCTGTTATATAACAATAACACCATATGATGGCAAGGCCTGTACAGACTCTGGGTAACTGATCAAGAGAGATGCATGTGAGTCTGTATTCACAGGATTAAACGTTTGGGAGATTTCATTTACTTTCATATGTTTTGTATCCACGAGTGGAAATATCGTGATAGTGATCACATGTCTAGCTTTTCTTAATCCCCCGGATGAATGAGATGATTCCTCTTATATCTCTTCAGTATGTTTGGCAACAAGCTGTGCACAGTCAAAACTTCCATGGCACTGATTATGTTGACATTTGGTGCAAAGTTAGGACCAATATGCAAGTCTGCCAAGAAGATCTTCATTAAAGTAAAGGTTTCACTAGTCTGTCTTAAAATAATGGTCAAGTGACCTTTTAGACCAGGTTTTGCTTCCTCCTGTTCATACTGACAATGAAGAGCAATCTCCTCCCAGTGTGTTTCCAGTGGAGGTGATTTTACTAAATCCACAGTCCTTATTCAGTGCAAAAGTAAATTCAAAAAATTACCTGAAGTTAATTTGAAGCTTCAGCAGGTGTCCCCCAAAGCTGCAGTCTTTTTAGTACCAAATTCTCTCTTAGGTCCATGGCAGGTCAGCACAGCACGTCACACAGTCTGTGGAAACAAAAAGATGGACTTTTGCAATAAAAGGGAAGATAAACTTTGGAATGTATTTTTGCACAGAGCAAGACCTGTAGATTTGATCCGCCATCACTTACATCTGAAAGGCTTTTCATGGCCAGTATGAACAGGAGGAATGATTACAGCTGGTAAAACCTGTTTCAATGTTCATATATGAGCACCTGACTACTGTTTTAATATAGACCTGAAAAAGATGAACCTGTCCTTTAAGTGTCAGATTTCAGTCAGTGACTTTTACCACATGAAAAAATAACTTTTTTAAAGCATGAAACCAAAATGATACCAACTCAAAGTCCACGTACTAACTAACTAATCTTGAGTTGAGATAGTGTTGTCATATAACCCTTTGGTTTTCTTTCTTTTCTTTCTTTCTTTCTTTCTTTCTTTCTTTCTTTCTTTCTTTCTTTCTTTCGGCAAATGATTCTGTTTAATTGCAGCAATATATCTCACATTTCCTTTTTTAATATAGTAGTGGACTGTGAACACATAAATTCTGAAGAAACCTCCAAATTTTGGCATTTAAAAAAGACTATATAATTAAGTTTAGGTGTCCTGTGGTGTTTTCTGTCTGTAGAGAAGTGGCACAATGTATCAGATTTTGGCAGCTTAACTATGATTTCATAATTAAAAATGTTATCACTATCTGCCTTTAAGAAAAAGTTTTAAAAGTTTAGATCCTATTTAAGAGCAAAGCTACAATCAAGCTACTTACATGACAGAGATTGACTTTAAGCATCAGTCAGTTGATGAATAAAATCTGACACATTGCATGGAAAAGACAGTTGATAAAAGTAACAGGGACAAACCTCAAAAATGACAGCACATGTGGCCAGAATATACAGAGTACAGACAGAGTGAAGGTCCGGGACAATTAAAGATGAATGAGGAACCAGTGTCAGGCGGCGAAGGGCCAGATGCCAAAGGTGTCGGCTGCTCAGGTGTCACTGGCTGGCTGTGTGAGGAGAGAGCAGAGAACAGGAGATCAACAGCTGTGGAAGTATCAGATCGCCTGGTGGAAAGACACATTCAGCTCCGTACCTGGATAAGTCAACAGGTAAGATCTCTGTCCTGTGTGGGTTTGAAGGGAAATTAGAGAAAGAAGTTTATTCTTATTATAGTCATTAGAAAGAATTACTGGGCAGTTTTAATGTGTTTTATTGGGTAGTTGAATGTTAAAGGAATTAATTAGTGTTTTTAAACAATGGGGATAGCTTATGACTAATAGAGTATCAGTGGTGGAGAGTAACTAAGTACATTTATTCTAGAGTTATATAAACTTGTACTCAAATGAGCCTTTTTTTCTACTCCTGCTTCATTTCAGAGGGAAACATTGTACTTTTTGCTCCATTACATTTATATAATGTTGGTAAAATTAGCTTCACCCAGCCCAGACAGAACATTAAAAATGCTGCGTACATATTAGTACATCTGTAACAATAATCCAGTATCATTATAGTAATATATGAAAACTGCTACTGACTACTTACAGATTTGATACTTTAAGCATAATTTGCTTTTAACACTTTTCTACTTTTACTTCCATAAAATCTTCACTGTAGTTTTACTACTATTAGTACTGTTACAGTGAGGTTTAAGGACTTTTATTTAAGCTAAGAATCTGATATTTCTCACTTTAATGAAAAAGGTGAATATGGATTAATGAATGTACAGTATATCTTGATGACAGACAGTGAGGAATAAGATTGAGATACTTCTTATGCAGGGTTTAAAGATTATTAAGGAGATCAAGAGGAAAAAAGAGGGAGTAGTATTACAGCACAGGACTTGAAGATCTTAAGTTCAACACTTAGAGCCATTACAAATTATATCAGTCTTATTTTACTGCTTCTTTTCTGAGTTCTTGTTGGACTGATGTTCTGATAAAAATTACAAAAGCTTGCTCTCTTTCCAGACACTTAAAAAAGTACCAGAGAGACTACAATAACTGCAGTAAATGCTCAAAATAAAATTATCTGGGCTTAATTTACAACATACTTCAAGAGAAAAAGCTGGACTGACAGTAAAGATGCATACACTTCTTAAAGCATGAGTCCTATTTTTCCTGCTCTTTACCATCTGAGGCTGAGGCACACCCATGTATACACAGGCTACTAATCTCAGGAGATGGCTGCCTGCCTGCTGCCTCTCTCAGAAGCACTAGCCCAAGCAGATGACATGGCTGCGGATGCAGCGATTAGGTTACAGATAGTGTAATTCACTGACTGGCTGTGCAGGAAACAATGGAGGCTTGTTAGCGTGCAGTGGCAAAAAAAATGGTGATCGGTGTCATCTTAATTTGGACTTCCCATGCGCAGACTTTCTCTTTTTTTAACATGAGGTACCAGTGTGAATTGAAAGCTCAAATAAGGCAGCTTTTATGCCTGAGTCTATTCATTGAGCTGTAAAACCATGATGACCTTACAACCCCAATGAGAAGAGGATGTCTCAATCTATTTTCACCTGTAAACTCTCATCTCAGGTCTTTATATCATCCTTACCACACTGAATTATATCCTCCTTTACTCACACTTATAAAAAAAAAATCTATTCAGCTTTTTCTTCCTCCATCTACCTGTTATACCACTATTCAGCCCTTTATATTACAGCTCAGTAATAAAGTTATAATGGCTCAGATTTTTCCTAATTACCAGGCTCAGGAAATATCTCTTACAGATACAAACTGATGAATTCTCTGTCTATTATCAGGTTAGTGTGTTATTAACCATTTACCAGGCTGTTCCTAATGATTTCTGCACTCTTATTGGCTTTCTTGGTGAAAGTTAGATGAGAAGATTGATAGCATTCTCGTGCTTGTCCTTTAAATACAAAGCTATAGAGCCAGGAGGTGATTAGCTTAGCTTAGCATGAAGACTGGAAGGCACTGGTATGCATATTTTTGAAATTTGGACAGAGTCAGTCTGTTCCAGTCTTTATGCTAAGCTAGGCTAACTATTACCTGGTTATTTCCACTGTAATGACCGCAGTATAGTGCCAATAATATCAACAGAGCACTGACACCTGCACTATATTCAGGGTTTCTTATCATATAATTAATGTCCTATAATGTAAATGTAAATATATATATATATATAATTATATATGTAATATATATATATATATATATATATATATATATATATATATATATGGTACAGACTGTATGTTCAAATACACATGTTGCTGTTGTTGTTTGTGCCAATGAGTCAGTTCAGAATGGAGTCATTTCAGAAGGAATCCATGAGAAGAATGAGAAGAAACAGCAAGAACCTCCTTCAGGATCTCATCTATAGGGGAGTCCACGGAGGAGACAGAGACACTCCTGTAAGTTTCTAATTAGCATGTTCCTCAGTGATGTCATTTTTATTAACGGTTGTCTAATTGCTAATAAAACAGCTATTGTCTAAGGTTATCATTGCTGTGAATATTATTAGTTGTACATCTGAACACTATGATTTCTTTTTGAACAGATCCCAGCTCAGCCTGGTAGAGATGCTAAAATGATCCACTCCATCGCCAGCCTGATCAGAGCAAAGAGCAAACTCCTCCTCCTTGAGAGTCCTGATACTGTGGAGATCTACAAGGTGAGTGGAATATAGAAAAGAATCTTTTATTGTTTATAGTTTTTCCCTTTATATTTTGGAGGCTATTAAATATTTATGACCAGAAATACTCTTCATATTCTAAAAACTTGATAGGACTGACTGACTGATAAAACATAACCATGCATACACAAGCACATGCTAATGCATAAATAACAACCCAGGATGGTTGTAAGTGAAGATTTTGTAATGGGAATACATAGAACAAAATACATAAGACGTAAGTATTGAAATAACTTCAAAATGAATGGTTCATGAACAAGGAAAAAAATCCAGTGAACTAAAAGATGAAAAATACTGGTTAGGATCAGTTACCCAGAAACCACAATGGGGTGTCTCTCATTTTATAAAACTTATTCACATGACTTTTAAGTGACTATTTTTTCAGATTTCAAACACAACAGATCATGTTATGTGTTTATTTCATGTCCATAAAACAGAGCTGTTTGTATTGTATTGCTGATTCCTCAGCTTGTGAATCTTGGTTCTCCTTCTATATCATCTTAACTATGGATGTTAATAGGAACATAATGGGAACAATATATTAAGCTTTGTGCTTTGTTGAAACTGGCTTGTCAAAGTCTCCACTGCCGTATGTGTAAAAATCATATAAATAACTTATTTCTCGCTTTATTAAAGCCTTGTAAAGGAGATAGTATTAAAGTGGTAACCATTCGCATTACCACAAACTGAGTTTGCAGATGTGATAAAGGCAGATGTGACATAATACAGAATGGACAATAAAGTATTGTCCAAATAAGTAAATACTTCATGTAATATGGGCTATGCATTACAAATTTATATTCCCTTTGTTTACCATAATATCCCTCACAGATAAAGGAATATACAGTATGTTATTTTACATAGTGATGTTGCTTATGTTTCTGGTCAGTTGGGCCCCATTAGTCCTTATCAGACCTTATATATGCAAATTGCTTCATAGTTGCACAAATGTTGAGTAAAAAGTACTGTCAACATCTATCGAACACCAAAGAGCATATGATCATGCATTGTATTTAACCATGTTTTACAGCAGGGGTCTCAAAAGTAATATGTCATTTTCTGTAGCAGACTTCTGAAATAAATCATCTTTCATGTAGTCATGTATTATCCAGCCAATAAAACAAAGGGAGGGAGCCTGGGTTCTCTAAGATCCCAAACCAATCATTATGGTGATTTAAGATTAATCCTTTAATTGTTGCATGTACCCTGTGTAGCTGAATGAACCAACAACTCGTTCTATGAGAGGTGGTAAAGATGACATCTACCTCCCAGCCATCACAACAAAGGCTTCAAGTCTAAACTCAATCAGAGGGGCTCTGAGTCAGTCCTGCCCGTACCTGTATGACAAGCGGAGAGGATCCTTCTCTTCAGTTGCCTCTCAGAGAACAGGAGGTCACCTTAAAAAACAGGTGATTTGACATCTGTTCAAGTTCCAATCAAAATGATTTAAAACATGTTCTAAAATTCACACCTTCAGGCTCTTTTTTCACCTTCATCTCTTTTCATATCAGAGTAGCCTAAAGGTGCAAAGAGAGGCAAAGAAATCCAACGTGACAGTGACAATGACCTACCTAGGACAAGGTCATCGGGGGTCAGGGTTGGTGTCTGCTCAGGATGAACTGAAGGTGCTGCAGCAAGTCAACGGAGGGGAGAATATCTGTGTCTTCAAGGGCCTGGTGACTCCAGGAGGTAGGAGCTGTGAGATGTGAAGCTGTTTTGCTAGAATGGACAGGAATGTACACAAGAGAGCATTCAAAACACAGTTCTGACAACTCTGTCTTTAAATGTCTTTATTATTGGCATCATTTTCAAAAATCCCCTATGGGAAATTTTCTTTTTTTCCGCCCACATTATATAAGGCTGGGATAATAGGAGGCTGGAATCAGAAGTGTTAAAATTTCCACACATTTAATTACTCATCTGACCTCACAGCAACATTGTAATAAAGGACGAGGAGGAGATGCTGGCCCTGAGGCAGTGTTTGGGCTTGAACAAGAACAGAGAGCTGATGTGTGACCTGATCCTGACTACCATCACATAAATAAAGTCAGTAGACTAGACAAGTTATTTCATCTTTGCAGCTGCTACATGTTGATACACACTGTACAGCCGTCACTCCGGGGAGGGAATCACAGTGTCAGGCAGATGTACAAGAAAGAGGTTATGGATTTCTGCTTGAAACTGTGGGTGTGATCTGTTTACAAAATCCTCTGTAGCTGAATGAGATAAAGAGATGAAACAAAAGAAGAGACAATACACATACTGTAGAAACACATTTCAAACAGCAGGAAGCAACAGCAACAAGTAGGATTTATGACTTTTTATACTCACTTAAATCATAATAGTTGTTTTTTCCTTTGTGGTTTGACCTTTATTGCAAATTTGACCACCACATATGTAACACAGTGTGGTGTGAGGAGTGGTGCTGAGATCATGCTGTATTTTAACTTTTTTTTTCTTGCTTTGTCTTAGAGTCAACAATATTTTGACTCTGTACCTGGAAAATGAAAGCAGCAATGGGTCGGTTCACCCAAATTACAGAAATAACATATTTTCTCACTCAACTCTAATGACACTTAGTCATTCGGATAGTTTTGGTTTTATTCCTCACTGTGAACAGTTTTCATTGGAAATATTTCCAGACTGAAGAAAGCTGACAGTGTATTTTATGATTTAGTTTCTTCTTCTTCTCTCTTCTTTCTCGGTACTGGAGAAAGTCTGATTTCTGTTTTGATTAGGTTTCTTTTTGAAATAATGTGACATTTTGCATGCCAGTGGCTCCCAACCTGGAGTTCAGGACCCCCCCCCCGAGGAATCACAAAACAAATGTTCATGGTCAGGTCAGGAAAGAAGAAAAAAAAAAACAACAACCTTTTCTGCTAGTTTACTTCTTACTTCAGACGTCTGAAAATGAGTGGCTTTTCACACACACACAAAAAAGATGTTTGCACTGAGCTAAGCGAAATAAATTGAAAATGTACAACTTGTGATGGGAGGGGTCTCAGGTGGGCATTGCTTGGCCATGAAGGGTCACAAACCAGAAACATTAGGAACTGCTGCTGCGTGCTATTTCCTGGATACTGCCATCCCAAGTGTCTCAGAACACTATGAGCACAGAACACAAGAAAAACCATCCCTGGACCCGTTGACCTTAACGTAATGTAAACCAAGCAAGACAGTCGGTTAACCATGCCGAGTCTATTAGAAAGATCAAACATGATCATCTTCAAACCTTGCAGCGTTTCATAACATCATCTCCCTGTGTCTTTCAGAGCAGTTCCAGTTTGTCTCTCAGAGGCACAGAGGTTATCCCTTCAGCGCTACCTTGTACGTCAACGGCATCATGGTGGCCAGGATCAGTTCCTGCTGCGAGTACCGCTATGCTCCGGGCTTCCAGCAGGGCAGGAAGAGCTGCTTCAGACTGGCTTGGCTGGCTGGCGGGGTACCCTGTTACAGGTTAGATTTCATCCCGTGGGAGACGGACAGCGTAACATTGGCAGAAAATTAGGAATTAGTACCAGTCAAAACAGATCGGGTAAAAAGCCATTGCTCTGCAGATATAGTGTATTGTGGGGTTGACAGATGAGGAAAAAGGATGCATATTGCATGACATGAGGGACTGATGTTGGTGGTGGTACAGGGGAGGAAATATGAGTCATGATGAAAGCACATTCTTCATCTTTTTCAGATGTACAAGTCTCCGAAATAAATACAGCTCCTGCCAGCAGCTCAACAACGGCACAAAGGAGAACTCAATTCTCCCTCTAGAGCAGAGTCTTGGCAATGGTACAAAGCCTGGAAATGAGTGTCTCAATTTTCCATTACTTCCTAAAGCTTATTCATCAACATTTCTTTGACATTAGGCCCAGTCCATGATTTCAGTGGCCCAGTTTAATGACAAAATGTCCCGCAAAACATTTTTTTTTCTCCAATGCAGGCACCATTGAGTCATGTCCATCATCCCCTCTGTTTATCCCGGCCAAACCAGTGAAGAAATCGACAAGGAGGATGAGAAAACACATCAAGGAAGGCGGCGGAGGATCTACAGACAGCGAGGAGCATGCTGTAGCTGAGATTAAAGAGGCCTCCAAGAAGAAACGACGCAAGGGTCAAACCAATCAGAAGGAGAGCAAAGGCAAGACAGCTGGAAATAGCAGAGGGGAGGCGGGACAAGACAGCAAAGGCTCGGAGGTCTCGCAAAGGTCAACAGTAACAGAAAAATGCAATGACCAAGCACCGTCTGCCAGGCAAGCGCAGAAACAGCAGAAAACAGCTCGCGATGCCACAGCACAGCAGACAGAGCAGCTGCAACCAAACAAGACGAGCAAAGTTCTCGGTGAGCAGCGTTTGACTCATTGTATCTGGTTTCACTCCTGTAAGAAAAGATGGAAAAAAATAGTGGAGAGTAAAATCTTCCACACTTTCAAGTGGAGATGTGGAGGACCTTCAATCCAACCTCATGTGGTATTTCGATTTAATATTGTTTGTGGGGGAAAAAAATGGGAAAGAACAAGTTTGTCTTTTCAAAGATTCATTGCAGGATGAGGAAGCACTGACTAGGCAGAACGGAGTGAAACAGAAGGAACTGGGATCAAATGGGAAAAACAGAGATGGAGAAAGACTGAAGGACTTCTATGAAGAATGTGTGGAAATGAGTGCCGCGTTGGAGCGAGGCCCAAACAAACACAACTGGTTCAAGGCAAACAGTGAGTAAAGAAACCGCAGCACAGTAGGAACAAACTGGAATCCCCCTGGAGTGCTGTAACAGATTTACATAATACATTTTAGCAGAAAAGGTTGAGTTTGCAAGAAAGTGATGCATTGAACAACGTCTGTTTGAAGCAAGATGGATGACGTGTGGGAGAGGTTATACAGACATTGTTCACACAGACACACACTCGCACATACCTGCACACATAAATCTCTGCAGCGGTTTTGCTTCTTGAACAAAAAAATGCTCAAACTGAATTTTTGATTTTAACAATCTCACATCAACAGCGGGTATCAATATCACTGCATGCACTTGGCTTTAGGAGAGACCGTTTTATTGTGCCTGAGTTTTTTGTTCTTTTTTGTCTCTCTTTCTGTATGCCAAGTCCTGGAGAGGTGCCGGCTCCAGAAGAGGCTGTCATCGTGTCCCAAAGCTCCGGGCTCAGATGTGGAGCTCAGTGCAGAAAGTGACACCGTCCTGCAGCCTGATGGAGAGCCAGAGGAAGAACAGGACACGGCCAGCCAGAGCACTGGTAATGAACAAGACCTGCAGGCACAGGTGTGTGTACTACACAAATGACTGTGGTAGCTACACGTTATATTCAGACAATAATTTCCTGTTTGCATGATGATTACTATACACCCATCAGCCACAACATCAAAACCACTGACAGATTAAACAACACTGATCATGTTGTTACAATGCAATGTTCTGCTGAGAAACCTTGGGTCCTGACATCTGGATGTTATTTTGACATGCACCCCAGTGACAGTGGCCTCATCCAGTGGGAAACTGCTCAGAAACAGCTCAATGAACATGATGAAAAGCCCAAGGTGTTGACATGGCCTCCAAATTCTCCAGAATCCAGTCAAGCATGTGTGGGATGCACCAAAGGATCCGCTGCCAATGCCAATGCCAATGCCTGAATGTGTGCAGAATATAATGCAGGTGTTTTTAATGTTGTGACTGATCAGTGTGTTATTAATTTTTCAGCCTTAATGGTGAAATTAGAATACAAATTCCACATCCACAGTGACGCAGCAAAAATGACATCGTAATAAAAATGAAAAAGAGGAAACTGAAGGCCAAATGTCCCCTGTCCACGCATTAGGGCTTAAAGGAGTTGAGGCAATTTAAAAGGAATGAATGTGAGGTGTAAAATCATAAAACACACTGCCAATGAAATACACAAAGTTAGATATAAAACCCAAAAATATGAAGTCTACTATAATAACAGAAAAAGGGCATTATGTCACTGTGTGAAACATCCATTTAACTGATAAAAAAGTCGATTAATTCACAACAAATCCATTCCTAAAAAAAAAAAAGACTGTTATTTGGGAGGTTAATACACAAACAGTTGTAACAAATGTTCACTGAGTTTTATCTGGGATAGGCAGGCGTTTGGCTCTGGTCATACCCATCAAGATGAAAAAGCTTCCTACCATGCCTGAAAAATTCCTCAAGGTCTAGCAAAGTGGCACAGTGGACATGGCCGACAGCCAGACCATATGTCTCTCTGGACTCTCACCCTGTCTCTGTGTTTAGAAAACCTCCAGCACCTGTCCCGCTCACATCTCATTCCCGACCAGCAACACACTTTTGGAGCTATGCTGCTCTCACACACAAACTGTAAATACTTAACGTTTGCAATACCTCGCTTCCCGGAGCCATGATGTAAAATTTATTTCGGCGAGAGAGAAAAATAATCTGTCTGTGCCACAAAATGAGATTTTCTGTTTTTTTGCTTTTGTTTTTTTTTTTAACAAAAAGGCTCTGTCTAGCAATTAAGGTGAACTAGAAGTTAGATGAGATATATCAGTTTGTAACATATTTTTGCAGTCTTGTATCCTCATGTGGGAGACTATTCCCCACCAGGATTATAGAACAGAAAAAAGCAAATAAATAAATATATTGAAGTTGTTGTGAAACGTTTCAAACCTCAACAAGTCCTACAACCCTAAGCCTTATGAAATCTTTACGAAACCCAGTGGCTAAACTCTTTAATGCATACCAGTCTTTTCTTTCAGTGAAGATATATATATATATATATATATATATAGTAACTTTTTGGAAATGAAAGTTTCTACTGATGTCTTGTACCAAGCCAAAACAAATCCAAAAATAACAGTTCAAATATTTCCTTGATGTTGTTTTGGTCTGTGACTGCAGCTCGACGCCATGATGACGGTGCTGAGCACATCCGATGAGGTGGAGCAGCTCGTTCTGAGGAACACAGACCTGACAGACGACCTTCTGTTGAGTCTGGCAGTAGCCCTGAAGACCAGCCTGTCAGAGGTCACGTTGCTCAACCTCAACCTCAACCTCATTGGCCCGTACGGCGCTCACATCCTGCTGGATGTTCTGAGAGTGAAGCCTCAGGTCAAGGGCCTGCAGTAAGTCTCCTAATCCATGTTACATCAAAATCTGAGAAGGAATAACAATCAAATTCAGGAAGAAAACACATTGAATAACAAGCAGATTCTGGAACATCATCCTAAGTGCTCATATATGACTATAAAAGAAAATAATAGAACTGACAAGGCAGAAAAAGACACAGCAAATCCAAGGATGGCCTCTTCACTGCAGTAAAAATCTTAGCTTTCAACTATTGAATTACACAATCCATCTCTTTTATGTGAACAAGAAATGCCTCTAGTGCCTTACCTTTCTGAGTTATTTCCTTCTCCTCAACTAACTACAGTAAATGTGCTAGAACTCGTCTTGGTGGCACTGATTCAGAAAAAATATCGACAGATTTAGAAACTTAAAGTGCAGGCTGAAATGTGTGAGATACAGCACAAGCACAGCTGGACATCGCAGAATGGGGCTTAAAGGAATAGTTAAACATTTTGGGAAATACAGCTAAGTTCTGGCAGAGAGTTAGGTGAGAACATTGATACCAATCTCTCATCTGACCATTTATTATAAGACCGATGCCAACAGCTGGTTAACTTAGCTTAGCACAACTGCTCTGAGTGGCTGCCAGGCAAAGCAGCAGAGACTCCAGGAAGTTACTGGTCTCAGCCAAGAAACAGCACAGCGCATAACCCCGTGTAAAATGGCAAACTGTCATCTTACACCATGGTTTTTTAATGGATCGTACAAACTAGATGTAACATGTGTTTCCAGTTTTTGCAGCGTTATATTTAACAGAGACTGACATGGTGGTATTGATCTTTTCATCTAACAGTCTGCAAGTAAATGAATGCTTCCTGAAATGTCAAACTATTTCCTAAAAGCAGATCCAATGTTTCCTTGTAATGGTTGAAAGTATTGTCAAAAAGATCATGAAAGTGCATCTGAACAATGCCCCTGGGTGCATCAGTTCAAACACTTGTGCATTTATTTAGATCCCTAGATCTGCATTTGAACAAAGACACCAGACACTGACACATTTCCCTGTTTTCAGTAACAGGGAAATGAGTTTAAAAATCATCCATAAGACATATTTTATCGTAATTTTTCCAATAGATGTAATGGTTTCAAAACTGCAGAACAGCCAGACACAAACTTCATATCAGGGTGCAAGTGGCTACCCTTTGTTAGCTGTTCATGGAGCAATCAATGTACATTTCTATGGTTACTGCTTTTTGCTCTCTCCACAGCTTGTTTGGAAACAAACTGCGCGACCATGGTGTGTTGACCCTGCTAAATGGAATAGCTGAGCTGCAGGAACAAACAGCAAGAACTGCTGCTGCCATCCAACAGGCGATGCTTTTCCCATCAGACCAAAATATGCTTCTGCACCTCCCCACTGGGTGGAGCTCTCTCAAGGTTTTTGCACTCTTAGAACTGGATATTGGGGGAAACGGCTTGAGCAGCGATGGGGTAAAGGTGTTAGCATCATATCTGAGGCACCACTCCTATCTTCAGTATTTAGGACTGGCACAGACCAGCGGCGCTGATCTGGCTGCATGGAAGGAACTTTTCGACAGCCTAAAGGGAAACAGCTCACTGACTCAGATCATCTTAGATGAAAACAATTTGGGAGACCCCGGGGTCAGGCTGCTGGCCGACATGCTGAAAGAGAACATGAGTCTGCGGCAGGTGGACTTGGATGGGAACGGCATCAGCGACGTAGGAGGAAACGACATCATGGGGGCGCTGCTTTGCAGGACGCAGCTCCCCCTGACGCACCTGAGCCTTCAGGAGAACAACATCAGTGCAGGACTAATGAGTAGGATACAGGAGGAGGTGAAGCATAAATGAATTCTGCAGCAGTGGATGAACACACTTTAAAAGCACTGTGTGCTATGTAACATAATAAACAAAACACTGACTTGAGAACTCATAGGATTCTCTGTTTACATTTTGAGGTCACAAAGGAAAAAAAAACTGACTCATCTGACTTGTTTGACCTTCAAACACACACACAAACACACACAGATCTCTTCCTTCTTATAACTGGGTGGCCCTGCTAACAAATGCTGCATCTTAGTTTAGCCCAGGCAGGTAGTGTAGGAGGCATGTTTGCTTTAGGGCCGCACTGTGGTCTGGATGCATTTTCAAAGAGATCTCAATGAACTGAACCTTTATTCTTTGTGGTTAGGTTACATCTTCACCTTGATTTTTTTCTTCTTCTTCTTCTTCCCACCAATGTTACCCCTCATGACTCCACACCTCCCACTTTGCTAAAACTGACTCTAGCAGAAGGGCTCACTGATCCCTCTGTCATCTTATTGAATAATTTTCTGCCTCCTGAAGAGGAAAGAAACCACAGTGATTCATTCCACCCACAGTATTTACAGGTCATGGATGACTAATCCACGAGTCTCCCTCCCCCTCCCTCAAGAACATTTCAGTAGCCATCATTAGATCCCCTTTCTCCACTTCTACAAATCAAAAGAGAGTTATGGACAGCAAAGTCATGCCACGTCAACTACCCTCATTTTGTTGTGCTCTTCTCTTCATGTGCTAGACAGTACTTCCATTCACAATCTAAGCATGAGGGGATGGGGGGGGGAGCAAAACTAGGGCAAATTTATCTGAATTTTGAGGCCGTCATCTCATTGTTCTATCAACACAGACATTCTGAGAATAACTGTACCTGTGATCAAAGCTTGTCAAAGTGGTAATTATCTCCTCCTCTCTGGGCTGCCAGCAGTGATTCTGCTGAAACCAATCCACCCATATTTCATCTGCAGTCTTTGCGCATTCCTCTTTGCTGTGGAACCCTGATAAAGACGCTCTCCGAAGCTCTGGGAGGATGACAGATAAATGAGACTGGTGCACCTGAAGATTACATCTGCAGATGTTATCCTGCCCTGAATAAGACTGTATTTGTGGTATTGTGGTATTGCACATTTAAAACTCAGTACAGCGAAGAAAAGATGTCTACTTTACGGTGTCGTATTTTGTAAGGTCAGCTCTTTGTATCTTAAGTCTTGCAGATGAGACAGGCGAGATTTTGTTATCAGCACTAAAAAGACTCACAGTTTCTTTTTGACTGTTGATCTTCTACAGCCACATTTGTAGTAGATTGAATACAGAACTAAGTGGTACATCATCATGCCTGGCTGAGCATAAGCCTGCAAAACAAGAGCTTCACTGTAATTCACAGACTCCTTCGATAAGGTCTCTGTGCTTCTCTGTTACATGTAAGATCTCAGATCAGTGACCCCATTGTCCATCTGCTAGTGTTGTCTGTATTTGGCCTGAAACAAATCCTGCAGTGTTATAAGCTTCTTTCAACTGATCTTCCAAAAACATGACATTAAATCATAGAAGCTCAGTCTGTTAAGAATTTACAGGTTTATTCAGTTTCCCCTTTCAGTCCCTGTGTAGTCACATGATGCCTCACTGTCCCCTGTTGTACAGCCCAGAAATAATCAGGTTAAACACATCATTCATCTATGTGACTATTGTGAACGTTTACTCACCTTAATCTTAATCTGTAAAACAAGGAATTGCTCTCTTTTTTTTACAGCTGAAAAGTAGCATGTACACATCTTATATATGGATATAGAGGGGTTAAGTTTCAGACAACTGATGCTGTACTGGGGGGGAAATAGAGAGTGGAAAGTCTTGGGAATTCAGTTTCTTGACTGTGACTTAGGGCAAAAACCAAACAAATGAAGTGAACAATGGTTACTTACACTCATGGGAAGTTCAGTGATTCAGACTTCCTTTAAGTTTCCTGGGCAGGGTGATGCAATTTATTTCCACTTACAGTATATAAAGGGTCAGTGTCTGTTTGCAGGGCCGTTAATGTTTGATGCCTTTGTAATGGAGTGCCTCTGGATACACACAGGTGGGTAAAGCTTTTTCAACCTTCAAGTGAATATTTAGCCTTGAATGAGGCATGGCTATAGGAATGGCAATGTTGGCTAATCAATCTATTCACCATTTTGGTCAAGACTAAAATATCTCAGCACATTTTTTTTTTTTGCAAACATTCATCCACATAAAGCCAAATGACTGCCTATTCTTCAGGTGACACTATGAGGTTGACATTCGTGATTTAAGTGAAATACCTCAACAACTATTGGATGGACTGCCATGCCATTTACTACAGACATGTTCTTCTCTGGATGTCTGGATGAATTGTAATATTTTGGTGTTGCCTTAAAGGTGCTATATGTAAGTTTTTGCTATTGCTACATTGCCATCAGTAGGATTAACAACTGTTTACTCACCAGTCCAGAAAAAATGTTGCAAGTTCACTCGGCAAGAGCTGTCTTTAGCAGTGGAAATCAATGTCAATGTTAACTCTTGCTTTACTGTTCTTATCATTTCTAAGCTTTGTGCTTTACTCACATGCTAAATTAAAATGGTTGATATAGCAAACATCAGCATGTTAGCATTATCAGTCTGAGCATGTTAGCATGCTGACATCAGTATTTAACTCAAAGGAGCACTGTGTTTAAATACAGCTTCACAGAGCTGCCAGCATGGCTGTAGACTCTTAGTTTTGTTAAATGTTTAAGTGTGAGTATAGTGAGACCTCCATTCTGCATCATTTCTACCACCAACAAAATTAACACCAAAGCGTGCTGGGAGAGACTGTATCCACTTTGTAGATCTGTGCCATGAGAACAGTCTGAGTCAATGTACAACATGATGGAATAGATGGGCAGAGGTGTATGTTTGTGTACAGTGGACCAGTTTTCAGCCTACATGTAGCAACCCAGGTGGCGTGTTTGTGTTTACGGAAGCCTGGGGGCTGGTGGACCTCTGTCAGAACAGCAAACCCTCCGTGGTGTCCATGTAAGTCTGTTTTGTACTGACCGCAGGCACACACTAATTTGTTTTGTCTAGTTTGTCCAAATCAGATCTTACTTCTGCAGCTTGACAAATTGGAGGCCATTTGTTGTTAATTCAAAAATATTTTTTTCACATGGACCATAGACTTGCTATAAGCTCTGACACATTGCCTGGCTTTGTGACTGGCTAATTAGAATCCCTCTGATTGCCAGTCTATGACAATGAAAAGCTAATCAGATAAGTTAAAACACTCACAGAAGACTATGATGTGTTCTTGATTAACAACAGCATGAAGATCTTTGTCTTCATCTTCTTAACTGTTGCAGCAAGAAGGGAGCAGGAAGTTGACGTTGGCTCATTCTAGCTGCAGGAGCTGCAGCAGAGGATGAATGTGCACAGGCAGGCCTGGCTGAGGATGAGAGCAAAGGTTTCTAGATTTGTGAGATATAGCACTGCAGTGAGATCTCTTAGCAGGGCCTCTCCATAACATATCTTCTTTATTGTCAAGAATAGGAAAGCAATTTATAGACCGGATGCTGTTGTGATACTGACTCATGCAAAGCTACAGTTACATGGAAGCAAATTGTTCTTATTGCTATGACAGATTAGTCAAAAACTGACTTGAAGTTCAAGTGGAAAGTAGCCAAATGGAAATTTTGTACGCCTACATAAAATGTGTTTTCTGTCAAGTTGAATTTCCCATTCTTAGATTATCTGTGACATGACTTTTACTGGATCTTGCTAACTAAAAAAAATCATCCCATGTGGTTTGACTGCTTTTGGATCCTGAAAAGTGATGCCAGTACCACTGTTTTTGGATTGATTCTTTCAGTTTAACCTTTAATGATTCCAAAATATTTTGACAAGCATTCAGTATTTCCGCTTAGCATTTTATTGTCATATTGGGGGGAGTGTCAAAAGCATTTAAACCACTGATTCCCAATCTGGCAGTGAGAGACCCAGAAAATATGTCGTAAGATGAATCTAAGAGGTCGAAAAATGATTAATGGAACAGGAGAATTAAAAACATATTTTGATATTTTCCTGAGGAAAGTTGTTTTTTTCCCTTTGGCCTCTAAAAATGATAAAGCAATCTGAGAGGGTAAAATCCCTTGTAGGTTAATACAGACTGTATTAAACCCATGACAAGGGGATCACATAGGCACTGGGTCATTTTAAGTACATACAGCCCAAGTCAAAAAGCCACTGATTCAGGCCATATTGAGATACACAGAAAATCACCTGAATGCAGAACAATGAGCAAAATTGTGACTAAAAATAAAGTAATGAATTTCTTTGTGTGGGCAATGTCACTGCCTTTAAAATTACAGTACAGTCAATAAGTAAGGTCCATTATAAAGCATTGGATTACATGACTAGCAGCATGTGAGCCCTGAGCTACAACTTTATGTTCTGTGCACTCTCCTTTGCCACATTCACCACATTATGTGACAAAGCATTGTGATGATGGTGAAAGAAAGTTTTAGAATCCGCTCCTTGAACAATGGCTCCTGCTGCTGTTTGACATTTGGCAGAAAGACCAGCATTTCAATATGGATTATTCATCAGCGGTTTGATCCTCCACTCAAATGTCACCACAACAATGCCTCTGACTTGGCAGCAGTGTCTGTCTTTCTGCAGCTCCACGGGGTAAGGAATTGGCAATAATTACCACATCTAATGTGGCCTTCAGAAAAATTGAGACTTTGTGTTCAAACTCTTTTGCTTTTCAAATTATTATCATTACCATTTTATTGAGAAGCAAGGAAAGAAATGAGAATCTTGGCATCACTGCAATATTGCGGTCTGTGCTCTGACTTATGATGCTTTTAAAGAAGATGTAAATATGCCTAATGCAGGAAATGTGTGAACTGCTGTAGCATAACATGATGTCACAGATGACCAATGGATGTAACAGACCCATGACCACAAAGAAAATATCAAATGTATTTACTTAACGTGCAGCTTCACGTCAGTAATGGCTCTACAGACCCAGTTTGTGGCAAAAAGCTACAGTGGGTTCTGTAAAGGCAGAATCGGACCTGATAGCAGAGAGTGTAAATAGATTATTTTTCTTTAAACCGAGTATTTAATTTTTTGCCACTTGGGTAAAACAATAAGCTGTACATATAATATTGTTCTGCAGTTTGGTATTCGGCAGGCACACAGTGGCTTTTACACAGCTTTATCACTAGGATTGTGACAATTAAAGCGTGAGTGTGAAATTGAACCAAAGTTCAGTTTGAAAACCAAAACAATGACATTAAAGATGCTAAAATGCTCTGCAGAGCTGAGGGAACTGCAAAGTCAGGTAATACTTCTCTGTTTGTGTCATTACTAAGCAATTCACACTATATGTAGACATTATAACATTAATTTTACTAGACCATGACTTTGTTATTTGTGTTAAATTAACATTATTCAATTGTTGCATTCATCCATTGTTTCAGATGATTTTTTTTTATTTGATCATGTTAATCATTGATTAATTGTTTTGTAATCTTAACTATACAAAATTTTTGATTAGTACATTTCATCTGCGGCAACATAATAGAAGATACTATTATATCACTTAATTGCACTGACAAAGAATGAGTAGAACTTTTCTCTAAATTTCCTGTTGTATGTATGGAATGAGTAAACAGAGCACCAGGGCATGGTCTTATTGGATCCAGCTGGGCCTGGACAGAGGTTGCTGCATTCAGCTGGCCCCAATTCTCCAAGACATGGGAGTAAAACAAAAGACTCTGTGTTTATCAGACAAGAGTTTCCATCACTAGAGCATGACATAAAAGGATACATGTGCTATTTTATTAGTTTATATTTTGAGGCCTGTTACAAAAATAGAAAGGGGAGGGGGATAGCCTAAAATGATCATAATCCCTTCAGGTCTTTAGATGTTTTTACTAATCTCACAAATTAGAGCCACAGTCAATGGAATAAATCACCATAATTCTTGGACTACTCATAAATTATGTGACTTCTCTGTCAGCTGAGGGTGATTCATATGGATATAGTATAGGGATACTAGTTACATTGACATTGTCTGTCTGCAGGAAAATCATCCAATTTCCTGCAGACGCGGAACTTCTAATATCCATTGTAATGTTGGGGTATACTGGCCAGCTGACTTCTATTACCCACCACTGGTCTGGAGTAAAAACATTCACAGTGCCTATCCACACCTGTCAATGGTTATAGATGAGGTCTAGGATGGCTGTCATATGTGATGAGTGGAAGAAAATCAACACATAAAACACTAATAGAAAAACCAGCCTCTGGGTAACTTAAAAAAAATCTACTCTGTTTAATTTCTCTTTCCACCAGAGCTCATTCATGGTTTCCATGAAACAGACTCTTGGCGTCAATACAGAGTGGAAGGTCTTTGCTTGCATTGGAAGGAGGTGCTTGTTGAACTGCTGTCAGGTAGAAAATCTGTGATAAAATTGTGCTGCTCTTGCCTTCAGGCGCAGTGTCCCAAAGGCCAACATGAAATGAAAGTCAAGCTTTTACAAGTCAAGGACCACCAACACGAGTATCAGACTGCAAATCCCTATGTGTCCCAAGAAACCATATCTGGGAAGACTTTACATAACAATTACATAACTTTCTACAGCCTACGTTGCATGAGAAAGGATGGATGCTGACAGCTATTACTCACCCCCTTTCTTCTGTCATTGTGCATTAAAGGACAAGTCTATCCTTTCTACATTTTCTTATTGTCAACAAATCCCATGAAAAGACCAAAGTGCCCGTGTAGCCAAAGCCTGATATAGCTTATTCCTCTGTGCCACAGAGCTCTATTAAAAGCACATGACTGACAACTGGTGAAACTTTCCCTCATTACCATGAATATGGGGACTGTAGTTTATTTTGACTCATCCCATATACACCATGGCCTGCTGCCATAAACACTTGCTAGCACATTAAATGTGTATTAATCCAACAAATGCCCTATTAACTCCTGTTTGAGAGGCATTCGTTGAAAATTACAGCACCCGGCTGTATTAGGAAATTATTTAGCCTTGTTAAAAAAAAAAAAAAAACTATAAATTTGTGACCTGTTTTTAAAGGTGTACATCTTCAGTAAGAATGAATGGCCTTTGGGCTGAGTGCCACAGACTGGTGAGGGAAGTCAGGGAGTACTGAAAGACTGACAAATGCATTGTTGGTTTGGGTTGTTGGCATCAAGGAAGATATAGAATTGTACCAGCCTTTTAAGAGAAGACTGGTTTTTGGGTGGATTTGTTACCTTTGGACAGAGCCTGGCTTACTGTATCCCCCTATGTTAAGATAAGCTAACCAGCTGCTGGCTGTAGTTTTGTGTTTATCCCACCAACATGAAAGTGGTATCCATTTTCTCATCTAACTCTTGGTAAGAAAGCAAGTAAGAGTATTTTACAAAGTGTTGACCTATTCCTTTAGACTATTCTTCTTCAAGAACATTTGGCAGTTCCTGAGCCACAGTTTGAGAACCACTTCCATAGGCTGCTACAATAGTCATTACAAACCCCATGAAACTGTACACCCCAGATTGAAGATCTTCCTCTGCTCTCTTCCACAGGCCGTGAGGACATTGCCCTTCTTGTCTGTGAACTAAAACTTGCAGTAACAAAAGCTCACATCCGACGTAGCTCAGACAGGTACATGGGAAGTTCTCTTTCAAAGTGGTGAGCTCCCTTCCTTCCTGGCCCTGAGAGGACAAACTGTGAGGGGGCTCTGTGTGAGCAGGAGGGATCCAGTTGCAGGCAGCTGAATCGGTGCTCTGTTGGGTCTCCCCTGGACACTGTCATAGCGTGTTTGCTGAAGGCGGGTCAATGAGGACTTTCTTTGGCAGAGGAATTTCACAGCACACGACAGCGCACACACAAACACACACTGCAACTAGTGCAGCCCTGCAACCCAGATCCCTGCTACTCTGGTGAGAACGGAAGTGGATGTTGCTGAAGCAGGAGGTGAAAGAAGGCTGTCAAAGAAAGCTGGTCTACTGGTTTAAATTTCACTTGATGACATTGATTGGTCATTTGTTATAACCGCAATGCGTTCATCGTATCTTCTGTAATGAGGTGGAACAGAGCAGTTGTGAGGCACAAACAGAAGGAGTGTTTACATGGTGAATTTTCATCTGTCAAATAGATTATACCATGAAAGTTGTACCACCCCTGTCACAAGAAATAAAATATATTTCAAAAGGAGCCAATTTATCTGTGAGGTGATTACATGAAGCTTCTTTACTGCAACTGGGCCTCACCTATACTGATAATACAAGGAGGAAAATTGCTCTGGATCTCAGGGTCATACCTTGTGTTTTTGGTTTCAACAATTTTTGTGACCTGAAGTGGAGTTTTTATTTGAGCCTGACCAATAAACAGACTGATTCTAGCTTATCACTGATATAAATGTCAAACACATTCCCATGGCAATTCAGAAACACAATTGCCATTACACAGTTTGTCCACAAGAGGTCACTAACTAGTTCAAAAAACAATCTCAACTCAAGGTCACCTTACATGCATGTTTTTGACCGTATCACATGGTCTTCATCGGCAGCTAAATTTTGCTCAGCTGCTGTGTTAAACTTAAAAACATTATTAAAAAAACATTTTGAACACTTCTGTGAGATCTTGTCCGTTTTGTCTTTTTAAAGTTGATCAGTTTAACATTCAGAATATAGTTGTTGTGAGTTGACTTGTCATGGATTGAAAAACATAGGTGTTACTAAAAGCATTAATGATGGCTCTGTTCTCTTAAACTGTCCCACTAATGCTGCATTTCAGACAACTCAGAAGTTGAGATTTTCCTGCCTCTTAGAAACAGTACAATAGAATGTCACTCAAAGCTGAGGGTCCTACTTGTGAACTTGGGGCAAGTCCATCTTCCCCTTCTTCATGGAGAAGCAGTTGTTTCACTTCACACAATTTTATTATTTACACCTGTGTTTTTATTACTCGGTGTGTCTGCCATGAAAATTGTAATTTAATCTTTAACGTATGTAATAAAATGTTGAACTTTTTTCAAAATAACAGTAAATTTTACAGAGGGTTTTTGGTGGCTGTTGGAAGTTTCCTTCAAGGGTGTGTGGGGTGGCTGAGGGGGGCTGGACTCATGGGCTCAGTATCTCTAAAATCCTCTGTGTGGCCCTGAAAATGCTGCTATTGCAACAAGCAGCTTCAACATCAAATGTGTTCAGTGATTTAAAACCGCACATAAAACCTGACTGACCACAAATACACACACAACGTATATGTTACACGTACAATGTGAGAGGACCCTGCTCTCTAAAAAGACACACCTTCAGCTGTAGGAACTCCAATTTTGTTTCCCTCGATGTCAGCTGAGGGCGACAGAGGGAGGTGTTCCCCCCTCCCGGTTCTCAAGATTTCCCTCGGTCCACAATAAACTTTCATTTTGGGAAGTCGACACACACACATACACACACACAACGGCGGTCGTCATCTTGTCCTGCAACTGTTCCCCGGGAGAGCTGGACCAGCCTTGACTTGACGTTCATTGTACTTTGCAAAACGCGCGAAAGGGATACTGGAGAAAACATAGGAAGCGCACAGGTGGAGCTCTCCGGAGCGTCTTTTTGTAAAAAAAAAAAAAAATTGCTGTCACCTTCTGGAGGGAGGCTACAGGGATACAAAAGGGGGACAAGACAATGACAGAAAGCAGCAGTTTCACTGCAGGTTAATCCAACAGTTTTTGCTTTGTTGCTTTGTTTTTGTTTTCCGGTTCGTTCACTCCTCGCGCGACCCCTCAATGAACACCTGGAATGGAAAAACTTTATCTGCCTCGTCTGGACTGTAGTAAAAACTCCCAAGAAAGAATGAAGTAACCGCTATGGAGCCGGACAATGCCCCGTACTCCAAACTCAAAACCACTGGAGTCGGGGGGTGAGTCGATACAATTTTAAGTCCAAACAAAATAGCTGTTTTCTCTTTCTTTTTTATGCGTTATCAAGTTCACGAGGAAGTCATTCGTGTGCTCATGAACATCACCTGCGTCTTGACAAAGATATTCGTGTTTAGTCGCCAGCAACGTTGATAGAAATTGTAATATTTTCCACAAGTGGTCTGAAAAACTTGCTGCAGAATTTGTTGACAGTTATCCTGAGAAATTACAGAATATTTTATTACTTGAAAAAAATAGATAGTCAGAAATTGGAACAGGTGGTGTGTTTTAATAGGTTTCAGGTTAGTTTATGGAAACAATTTTGTCTGCTCCTATCATAGTTCAGTGGAAGTCAGTGTAGTCTGCTGTACTGTTCTCGGGGTTGTGTCTTTGCAGCTTGTATCAGAATGAGCTGCCAGAGGATCTGGGACTGATTTGAGGGAGATGTATGAGAGGAGGAGAAAGTCCTCTCCTTCTCTTCCTCCTCCTCCTCCTCCTTTTCTCTCCTCCCTACTGTGCATCTCACTCAGCTGGTTGGCTAGCTGTCCCAATGGGAGGGGAGATAAAAGTCAAAATGTTGCATCATATAACCCTGCTGGACATATGAAAGACTTGGTAACAAACTGCACACCCCCACCTTTTTTTTTTTTTAAAGTTTCTGCTGCTAATGTCAGTATAGCGAGAGAGCAGTGGGACATAAAGAGGGAGAGAGGAAAACTTTTAAGAGCCTCAGCTGGCAGTCAGTGTGCCAGTGGTTGACCAATGGTTTTTTCTGCGGCTCTCTGGAAAACCACAAATGTTAAAGATTTCCTCTAACTGCTTTCATTATGGCACTTGTCACTGAGCCCGTGCCACTTCAAACATCACTAGCTCAACAAGCGTCCAGTTTTATGTGCCGCGTATGACGAAAACACTGCTCCAGGGAAAAAAAAAGCAACATTATCTCTGGGATATTATGAGTTTGCACTCCCTCCAGAGATAATATAACGCCTTTAGAGCTGCATCAGCTCTACATGTGAGCAGTCAACACTCCTGTTATCACTTGTCTCAAGATATAAATGTCACTGAGAAATCAATGGTGGAACATTTGCTGTGCATTGCATGGTGTGAGGTGATAAATGTCAGTGTTGTCATGCGAAAATGGAGTTGATCTATTTCCGATTGAAGGATTACATGGTCTTTTGTGGGGCTGAGGAAATTCTGCACCTTTTTAGACCCATGAAATCCTCCTTTCAAAACTTGCAGTCAAAAAGTGCAGAGCACAATATAATCAAGGTGGTTTTGTCTCAGTGACCGAAAAGTTCAGATTGATTTATGAGACTGGTTACAACTGTCTTTATCTTTTACTTGAAATTGTAGGTTTTAAAGTGAGAGTGTGGTTTAGGGTTGTCAGAGGTGGTCCAGCGGGAGCGCTCACCTAACCCTGCTCAGTGGGAGCTTATCTGGTCAGGCAGCAAGATAAGACAAAGCCTGTTGTTTTGAAACAGATGTTAGGGCTGTTTGAGCAGAGCAGAGCTGCTGCTGATGCTTTCACTCACTCTGCAGCGTGCCTGCTTACTGTGGTAGGTGAATGTTCAGAGTTTTAGTGCGTCAGTTTCATCCCCACTTGTTACAACTTGGCTTGTACTATTTGCTGCAACTTCTGATTCACTGTTGAGACTTTTAATTAGATGAGTCAGGGATTAATTAGGAGCTGAGGCAATTAGTTGATTAAACATACAATCAGCCCCATCTCCTCTTTAAAGCTTCAAAAATGTTGACATTATCTTACTTTTCCTTTTCCATGTCATTCTGATGACTTGAATAAATTAATTTCTTTTTCTGTTTCTGATCAGACTTAGTAAGAAATATGAGGATAAAATGTTAGCACTCTGGTTACCTTTGAATTTGGAATTTATTATTACTTTTCACATTGCAGAGAATAACCATTAATCAAACCATATTTGAAAGATAAATGAATAGTAATAGAATAATCTCTAAGATTATCTGTCCTTGACTGTTTTTTTTTTTTTTCAATTTGTTTTCTTTCTCTGTAGGAGAGTTCTGATTCTTTGGACTATACTCTCTTGCACCTGCTCTCTAAGGCTTGCACAAGCACAAGGTAAGTAGTTTTACATATTTAGTATGTTGTTGTTTTATGAGATCTTAACTCATACAGGCACTGTGTGGTACTGGTAGCATCACAGTGTGGGGATGAGGAAATTTAAACAAATTTGTGGGAGGTTACAGTGACACTTTCAGGTGTCTCCTATGCACTACACAGCAGTGACAATATTCAGATCCTAAACCAGGTAATATTGTGGGTATATGATCAGCAGTGGAACACAGAATGAGTGAGGGAAGTCTAAAGTATGTAACCTTTTACATGGGCCCCTTGTTGTGCACTTGTTTACCCAAGTTATCCAGGGATTATCTAAAAGTGGCATCTAGATTTTCCCCTGGCTTGGTCAGCTGTGCCTCTGTCAGCATCACTGTTTGATCTATCAAGGCCAAAACCTCTGATTTAATATGTTTACCCAGGAAAGCATACTAAGTCTTTGTTAGAGATTGGCTGCTCTTTTTTGCCCTTTTCCCTTGAAGTGGTTGCTGTGTGCTGAACAGTTGAACTAGATTAGCAGGAAACTGCAGATGTCCTTCAAAAAATATCTTCTTATTCATGGCATTGTTTTCTCAGCTATTTGAGGATGGTAAAATTAGAGCACATCATACTCATCTTTCGCAGTGTCAGTAGATGCATTTTGAAAACCTGATATCTTAGTAGTTTTGCTGAAAGCACTGTACTTAATGTATCGACCTAAAAATGTGAAAAAAAACAGGTATGTTTTGTTCAGACATTTGAACTTGATGAACCTACAAACCTTTTGCAATCTGTAGCAGCATGTCTCCAAGCCTAAGCAAACCTCATAACCTTGTCTAATGTCTTAATAAAGATTTCCAAGGTGTTAGACAACCCGTCAGCCCTGATTCCTGATGTTTTCCCTGCTCGCTTGAAGTGTGATCTTTCTTATGTTGACTCACTGTCAGCTGTGCCTTGATGTCTGCTGCTTTCAGTCAGCTCTGTTATGTAACTTAAAGACCCTTATGAGCATGTTGTCTGATTTCGCTGCCAATCAAAATCTGCCAGATCTTATTCAATCAGAGCACTTTGCAGTTTCTAGATGCCTTTAGATAATGTGAGCCATCGCACTCAACGATAACTGTTGTTGGCAATTACTCTGTAATTCTGCCTTCGTCAGTTGATATTTTCCTCCCGTGATGACTGCTGAGTGCCTAGAGACCTGGATTTTTTTATATGTAAGGATGTGTTAATTTGCAAACTCTCAGATCCTAATGAGACTATAAATTTGTGCAGGCTGCAGTGTGGAAAAAACAGCACTGCTAATAAACTGTAAAAACATGCAGACTGTGTTTGAATCATTTAAAAGATGATGTCTATGTTGTCTACTCTTTTCATAAAGAGGTGGGTTGCAGTGGAAGTCTTGCATATGGGAAATGACTGTGCAAACTGCATGGTGCTGGCTACACTCCAGTGTATAAAAGACCCAATCCAGGGCTGGTGTATCACAGACTTTCCTAAGCAGACATCTACCACATGGGCTGCTACGTCTATGTTCTCACCTCAGGCTTCAGAAGGAAACTTGATTGTTAATATGCACTGGCCTTTAAATGTAATCTTTTTGCACAGTTACCCTGGCTACACATATGTTAACAACCTACACACAAGCTCAGACGGCTCAGAGCCTCATCAAGGTCTGCTGCTGCGCAGCATCCCTGGAGCAGATTTAGGGGCTCAATATGTCACTGTAGATGTAATACCAACTATCTTCCAGATGATGGCTCACCTATTACAATATAGCAGCCCTGGGGTGACTGGTTGACCCTCCACCCGTTGGAGGCCGTCTAGGCACAAAGCAAACTGTGTGAATAATAATGATGGTGGTAAATAATTCATATATAATAAGGTAAAGACATATACCCTGGGAAAGCACTCCTTGGTGTAAGGAATAATGATGTCCTGTCACTCACTAAGACCTTTTGACAAAAAAATGATCCATTTTAATGTGGAATGGGAAAAGTTTTGGCTGAGTTTGAGACCTTTGGTAATATCTGATGGCCTGTCGATACATTAATGTGCCGAGTCACCAGCCAACAAAATACTCATTCTTTCCTGAGAAACTGTTACTCAAAACAATTGCAGAGTTCTTGAAAGAGAAGTTGTGATTCATTTAGCTGTGTTAAATGTTTAGAACCAGTTGTGTCACTTAATGCCAGCACCTTTCCTGAATGAACAAACAAAGTGTTTAAGTATCTATCCATTTCTATTCTTTGTCTCCATCAAAAGTCCTTTTAGTGTGAAGCAGCTGCAGGAAATCTTGAGTGTGCATTGACAGCATACTAATAGGTGAAAATGCATCTGTCTGTGCACGTGCCAGCACAGACAGATGCACGTGTCAGCACAGACAAATGCAAGTTATGTTATTTGCTACACTTGATCTTTAGCGGCACTTTGTCTCCAGGATGTTTTATTCTTAGTTCTCAGTTTTCAGCTTTTTTTTTTTCCCCAGCTCATCAGGAGGTCACAAAAAGCCTCAGGCGGCCTGCCTATCCGCTTAGATTTAGGTATGCAGGGAAAGCTGTGAAAGTAGATCACAAATCACAAAGTAAAAGAGCAGTTTTGCTTTCCTCATACCGTATTAACATTTCAAATGAGTGCTGTATGGGAAATCTAACTCAGGAAAGTCTTTGTTCTTGTTTCAGTTTCTGTTTTGTTTGTCTTCTTTGCTATCGAGCTGACCTCCCACTGACTGCGCACACTGAGCAGGGTTTCCCTCTTAACATGTACAGCGTCTGCACATGTTTATTTCAGTATTGCCCACATTTGTTTTGCATTAGTCTGGAAAAGCATTGATAGTTGAGATCCATATATAAGCTTTTAGTTTGTACGTTGCACGTACTGAGAGGATTAACGTACCATATTCAAGCTGATTGGCCGGGGATGATCAATTCTTTATTTTCCAACCTTGCTAAACTAAACAAAAAGCCTTTGTTTGACATTACTGATGACTTGCACCGGTGCCTAACAATAGACAATAGTATGATAATGGGAACAATTCCAATGTCTTTTGATGTTGGAACCAAAAACAGATTTTACTTTCTAAAAGCCCTGAATGTTATGCTTGTGAAAGTAATATCTAGATTTAAATAACCGTGGTGCTGTGGTTTCAGTGGTTCTCGGTGTGGGACCATCATGTTGAGTTTGGAGGTCACCAAGTACATTATTTTCAGGGCTTGAGAAGGTGATTTAGAGGTTAAGAAACAACTTTTCTCTTATTTTAGCTTTATTTCTTGTGCAAGACTAAATAGTGTCAAATCATTTGCTCAAGACTGTGTGTTTATTGTAAAGATTGCTCTAGAAACATAGGCAGTTTCTCGCTACGGTGAAATGTGGATTTAATTAAACTCAACAAAGGTGTGAATCCAATTAGGGGCAGTATACAGTACACACAACACTGTAATGTGTAAAAATTACCCACATTTTCCTCCCATGAGATGCAAGTAGCAATTAAAACCTGCAGAAAACGCTGCAGTATGTTTTCATGAGCTCAGACCCCTGTCAGAGCGATTGTCTTTAATCAGCAGACATTACCTGATAAAGCGAGATGACTCTTCTGTCTCTGCACTAATACACCTCTTAAAACCCCAACACTGTCCTCTCCAGGGACCCGTTCAATCTCCGTTTTCCAGAGATTGTTCTAATTAAGACTGATGTAATGATTACATAATTTGCAGCAATCGCCAAAACTGGATGTTGATGTGTGGCTTTATTGGAAAGTTAATGCAGCCTTTTTAAATTGCTTTTGCTGCTGCATTTCCATTCATCTGAGTTTAAACCTGTGAACTCCCTGCTTGGCGTGACAATAAAGTAAATTATTACTTATATTGCTGCACTTTTGTGTGTACTTTGATATAGATCAGTGCTCCTGAGTGGGAGGTTGTTAATAGGTGCACTTACACAAATTAATATGCTATCTTCTTTCAAATAGCTTATTAAGTGCACATAAAAGTCAAATGTTTAAGGCAATTAACCTCCTCTTTTTTCTTTTTAATTTTGAAATGTATAAATGTAATGTAATGTTTTTCTTTTATGTCCTTCTGTAATGCTTTTTGTAGTCTCTACCTTTACCAAAGAGTTAGCTTAAAGTTATCACTTTTAGAGGATTTAGAAAGAAGAAAGTCACGTACTTCATTATTTTATATAAGCTTGGAAATCATGATATCGTGATTTTGTGAAAAGGTCTACAAAGCTAAGAGTCACTGACTTCACTCTCTTTTGTTTTTCTGAAGATGTGGATGTTCTGCAGCAGCTCGGGCTTTCGGGGCGAAGGGCAGGCGGGTCATCATCTTCAGGTGCTCGATCCATCCCTAATGGCATCATCCCCTTTAAGTCTGGAGTTATCCTCACCCCGAGGGCACGTATCCAGGTGCCTCTGCGCACTGTCATCCCTGCTAACTACAGCTCCACCAATCTTTCCCTGATCCTCAGCCTGTCTGTTCACCGCATCAACAGCGCTTTTCTTTTCTCAGTGCAGTCTAAGAAACGGAAAGTGCAGCTCGCAGTGCAGTTCATCCCAGGCAAGGTCCTGGTACATGTGGGACACAGGAGCTCTGTGAGTTTCGACTATGATGTCCATGATGGCCGGTGGCATAGTCTGGCCTTGGACATCCAAGGTCATCAGGTGTTCTTACACACTTCTTGCGGAGAGAATAGCATACATACAGATTTGCCCTCTAAAAAAGTGGAGGCCCTGGATCCGGAGGGCTCTTTCCTGCTGGGCAAAATGAACCACAACTCGGTGCCGTTTGAAGGTGCCATCTGTCAGTTTGACATTTATCCCTCTGCTAAGGCAGCTCAAAACTATTGTGATTACATTAAGAAACATTGCAGAGAAGCCGACACGTATCGGCCCATGTTTCCACCCCTGCTACCTCTATTTTCCACAGACCCAAACATTACTGTTACTCATATAACTCCACTGTCAATGACGGAGCTTTCCAAGAAGGGCCAGAGACCTACTCTGGCCTTGATTGAGGAAAACACCAGGACTACAATTCTTGTTCCAACTGACCGCTTGCTAATGCAGAACAAAACATCTGTGTATCAGACTGCAAGCACTCCAAAACCTGGTGCTGTGTCTGTTTCTCCACCGGTTCATCCAGGGTTGGAAAGCCCGTTAAAATTTCCAACTCAAACGGTTACTACATCTCTTAGGATCAGCGTGACACCACCAAACCCAACTTTACATGCTGGTAAGAACACAAAGCAAGGACATACGAACACCCTGAAACCCTCTGGGAATAGTTTGGATTTACCTGCTTCCACCAGACCATCAGAGATGAAGCCAAACCTCCAGACCACAGCTGCTTCCACACAGGGGTCTCCTTCAAACGCCTACCTTCCCCATAAAGAGAAGTTGAGCACAGTAGCTCCAAAGAAACCTGAGCCAAAAGTGACCAGTGTGCAGGATGTCAAACCCACCTCGCTTATTCCAGTCACTCCAGCTGCAACAGATGGCTTCCAAACATTTGACCTGGAACCGACCCACTTCTCACTGCTGGCTGGACCACCTGGACTAAAGGGAGAACCAGGACCGCCGGTGAGTGTGTGAGCTCTAAACAAACACAACACAAACCTGCCTGTGAAACCCATGCATGAGTAAAAGCACATTTATTACACCTTTGAGTCACAATGAGTGCATCTTTGTGAATATTTGTTTATCTTATGATTTGTTTACACTATAGTGTTTTAGTGTTTATTTTATGAATGAATGCCTTATGAATTAGAGCAGTGGAATTGTAACAGATGCATGTTTTAATTCTTGGCTGCCATTTTTCTATGCTTCGGGCCAATTTCCTAATACCTCTTTGTATCACAATGATTATACAAGTGTGACAGCTTGTTGTTTAAATGTCAGTTTTTCCCTTTCTTTGATGTTGGAAACTGCTGCTGACGTGGATGCTGACATGTCTCTTGGTTGTGTGGTTTTGCAAATCTGGCAATCACTAAGCATTGCGTCTCAAAAATGTTTGCTGATTCGACAATAGACGTATTGCATGTGTTAATGACTGGGACTTTTTTGAACTGCTTCACTCCCTATCCTCAGTTGGTTTTCTAACTCGCCTCAAACGCTTGTTTGTGGTGTTAAAGATTTTCTGTCCACGTCAAATTGGTGCTGATTAATGTGTGATTTCCTTTTTAGCAGCAGTGGTAGAAATAGTCAGGTTCATAGCTGGCCCCTGCCAGTTTGTGTTTGTCTGAGTGCAGGGACTGGCGCTAAGGTGTTAGATTCCTCTGAGAGGGAGTGTGACTGCTCAGAGAATGGATACTTTTAAAGTGGGGTCAAAGGTAAAAAAAAGGGATAAAGCACTTGTGCACAATTAACCTATTGAGAGTAAGAATATAAAGGTATTTTCAAAATAAATGCAGTGACTCATCCCCATTATTGAGCACTGTATTATTTTCCCATTTTAAGCACCAGCAGACTTTCTTGGTAGGAATGTTGGCATGATGTGCAGGGATTGTAGGAAATGGAAAATGTGTTTGTTTTGTACAGAAAACATTATATCAAATGTGTAATTCATTAAAAATATCTGACTGTATCTATGACTAACTTGAGTACTAAGCATGTGTCAGATACATGCATAAGGAATATTACATTTTAAAATATGTGTTTCTAATGGTAGGTCTGAGATTTTGCAAATCTGTAACAAAAAACATGTACTCTGCTAAACTATTCAGATCACAGCTCCACTGATAAAATGCTACAACTGAAAAGCTTATGAAGAGACATTTCTCATTTTTATTAGATCATCTTAATGCTACAACGTAAGACTAACCTTTCTTAGTTCAGAACAAAGCATTGGTGATGAACAAAGTAGAGTACTTTATGTGGACATTTATCAACCAGTGTTGACTGTAGACTGTATACATTCATGTTGACCATGTGATCCTGTCAGACACTGTTCCTCTGTTGAACACAAAATGGTTACCCACATTTTCCATTGTTAAAAGGACTTCTCTGTCTTATATTAGGTTAGCTTTGACCAAAAAGAATGTTTTAAGTAAAGCTTTCCTGCTCTGGCAGTGAGGGAAACCGCAGCTCTACATGCCCCTGAAGCCGCTCAGACCATTTTTTATGAGAGAGAAAGTAACCGATTCCAGTCAATCCCTGATGTGTGGTAAAGGTTACCTGGCTGAGGACTTTCACCATTGTATTGCTTGCTAATACTTTATTCTGAACAGATTCAGGTACAGGATCTAGAATTAATCTACCATATTGTCTTTTGAGTCATTTCACTTACGACTAGAGGTAGCACACTGTTGAGTTTTCGACCAAATAAATAATATACTATAAGAGGGAGGACCAAAATGACTAGATAATCTTGGTAAGTTCTCTAGTTGAGAACTAGAGACTGTTCAGTGCTTATTATGTTTCCATGGGTATCATATAAATGTCTCAATAATACTGAGGAATTAAATGGCTAGCTGCTGGCTCCGCTTGTTAGTGGCACAGGAATCCTAGGTGTCAAGTTACCTTACAAAAAAATGAATCCAGTACCTCAAGCAGTTACGTATACAGGGTTTTGAATTGGCTAAAAGAGCACTTGTATTAGTTAGGTTCTGTTGGTAAATATCATGACACAAGGTATTGCACTTGGTATTGTGTGTGGAAAAGTTGGATTGGTGCGTCCTTTTGCAATCTTTTGTTTGCCTTTGCCGAGACAGAGATGCTCTGAACCATGCAGAAGTGCTACCTCAGAAGTTGCCCAACAGTGGGATGTTATACCTTGAATTTTTTTTTCAATTTCAGTATTTGGTTTTATTCCATTTGAATAGTTATTTGTGACAAAATAATCTCAAGTCAAATTATGACTTAAAGCCAGAGTTTCAAGTCATGAATAGTAATTGTTTATGAACTGTTTAAATTCTATAAAGATGTGAGTTCTAGCACTGGCTTGGTGCCCGCAACTGCAGCTCAAATTGCTTATCATGTGTGGACAGCCTGATGGTTGCAGTTTAAGGAGTCTTAGGGTTGCAGAAAGCCCTTTGGCTTTTCAGAGTGTGGGCTGGCTGAAAGAGTATAATATTAATCCTGTCCAAGTTAGACAAAAGTGCTCTATACATCTGACATTATTACAGTAGCCCAATTTCAGCTTGGACTGCCTCAAGCTGTTTTTAGGCCCATTTCCTTTTCCTCTTTCTTTAAACTTCTGGAGCCATGGGAAAATTTAGCAACACTCCGAACATCTCGAGCAAACTGAGGTTCCTCAGATTGACCCCTCATTAGATTTGACCTTTTAGAGCTTTGCTAATCCATGTATGAAATTGTTTTAAAGCTAGCCAATGCCCATAATTAATGTGATTGGCTGTGGCTGGAATCAGTGCCGACCTCCCTGCCAGTACAATGAGTCAGACTTACAGTCCGTGCACTGTAGTGGTTTTGCAGTGAAATAATATTGGCTACAGAAGGACAGGGCTGCTCTAGCCTCTAACAAGACATTCTCATGCCTGCCAGCATCTCACTGACCGTGTACTTTCAGCTAACTGCATGCATTTACTGTTTGAATATCTAACTTAAGTGAATTATCTGATTTTTCTTTACTCTCACTTCTCCAATCAAGACTGCTCAAGGCTTCCTTGAAATGACAACACAAAAGGCAGCAACTCTTATTCCCTCCTTTTGTATTTATAGACACTTGCCTCACTCTGTCCCTGACATCTTTTATCTTTCCCTTTCAGGGCCTTCAAGGACTTCCAGGGTTGCCAGGAAAGCCAGGGAAGAGGGGCCCACGAGTGAGTGTCTCCCAAATAGTGACAAGTCTCCCATTTACCTTCCTCTTTTTTTCCATTATTATTTTTTTTTCTATTCCCTTCTAAAATCTTCCACATATACTACACTTTATCTTAATGATGCCTTAAAGCCTGAGTCTGCATTATGGTGAGATAACACCATTAGAAGTGCACAGACATGGAAGACCTCTGAGCATTTTGATCAAGCACCCAGTGACATCTTTGGATTATGGAGCATTATTCAGCCAGACGTTAGTTTGCTTTGGCTCTGGGTTTGATCAAACTGTGCTTCTCTGCTGCCAAAGTCCATTTGTAAAGCTGGAGAGCAAACAACCATAAGCTACAAATCTGTGGGTTGCCAATTTAAAATTAATTGAACACATATGGTAGGTATTAGATGGACATGAAAAAAATAAGGTAACTTGTGCAAGCATATATATAAATTTCCAGAACAAGTGCTTTCTATCCCATTCATAAACAGTACTGGTACTTAAATTAGGCATACACCCTATGTTAACATTGGTGAATGCTTCTAGTGTATTGGACTCAGTCCTCTGGTACCATGTCTCTCATTCTGGGGCTCAGTGTCAGTCTAGAACTGTGAGCTCCTGATGGAACCAAAGAGAGTGAATGCAGATGTTATTTTAAGCTCATGTTTTCAGAAGAAACTTAAGAAGAGGGAAAACATTGGAAGATGATTTGTCCCAAGTGACGCTTTGTTATTTTGATTTCTTTTTAAAGCCCTATTACTGATGGTTGTGCATGTAGTTGCTGCCCATTTAACTGCCTTGTCACATCCCTTATATAACAATGAATGAAGCACATTTTGAACTTGGCCTTACAATGAGTCCTAAGTTGAAATGAATATGGTAGACCTTAAGGCAATGGAAGTGTGGAGTGATATGGAGTCATAGCAGTTTTGGTTGCTCTTTTGCAGAGCCACTGCTGAAGTACTCCTGCAGAGCACTTGTGCTCCCAAGGAGTGTGCATGTGTGTGTGTACAAGCTACCTGCTGCAACCTGTGAGACTGCGCCCTGTGGTCGGGCCTCAGAGGGGTGGGCTGTGGGAACCCAATCTCTTTAAACAAGGAAGAAAGAGGGCTTTGTCCCCATCTTATTAAAGGCATTTAAGACCCTGTCTGGAGCTCAGCAGTTCTATCCAGTAGCGTACCAACCTCTATAGAGTTCATTCATCATCAAACTCTTGAGACCCAACTGCAGGCCACGCCAACTCAGAAAGGAAAAAAAAAAAAACATTCCGATTGTTTTCTTGAACTATCAGAATTTTCCTGGATAGGTCATGTGATTAGAAAAAAATACCTCACAGCTACACACATGATCAACAGAAAACTCTCGAGTGGACTCTGGGAAAAAGCCTGTACAAACATGTGGAATAAAAGCGATATTCACTATAGAAGAAAACTGTATTTTTTTTAAACATAATGTACTTCCCTATAAGTTAATGAACAGTAATGCCCCTATGTATGCCGCTCAAGCAGTCATTAAACTCTGCTGTTTATGTTTCCCCATGTTTTGATATGTTTTTACACATGAAAAGAGATTTACTGAGCAGAGGGCTAAATGTGAGGGCTGCTGTTCCTCACTACTGCTGATGGTTGCACACACACTAAACAGCACCAAATCCAAATTTTGTTTGTGTGTGTATGAGTTTAAGCCACTGTTTGTTTCATGAACTTAAAAGGCCTCAAGAAATTGAGGACATGTGTGACAAATTTATTCTCCTCAACATTGTCTGATTTGCCAGTCAGCAACTCTAATCTTTGGAAGGTCCTTATCTCATTTCACGTTCTCCTTTTAAGTCAGATATAGTAAAAATTGCAGGGAGATATGGTGTGAAACAAATAACTGTTGCTACTGCAGAAAATGTGTGGTCTTTTCTGGGAAAATGTGGGCCCACTTACTCATCACAAAATCTTTACAGCAGTTGGAATGACATGGCACCATTAGGGCTTTACCTCCCTGACAGCGAGGTGTCATGTCTGACTGAGCAGACAGTCTCACCGCGGCTGCCGACCGGCAGCATCTCTTACACGTGAGAGCGTCCACGTTCCTCGACACAGCCATAAGCCCGACAGAGAGCCGGAGTTCACCCGGCCCTGAAGGGGAGGCTTGAGAGTGGATCAAAGAGGGCTTTGTGCAGAGAAACTGCCAGTGTGAAGTCAGTGAGTGATGCTGGGTTACTGTGAAATTGAAAACATTTGCATAATTTCTAAAGGGATGGTTGACAGTCTTTGACATGACATAAGGAGTCTATGGAGGCTCAGCTCTGGTTTTGCCACTGGTTTACTGGCACAGAAAACTGAACTGCTTTATGTCTGTTGTAAAAAATTCAATTCTTTTGAGATGAATTACATTTGTAGGCATGAATGAGCAGACTCTCAGAGGCTTGATTAGGTTTGTCATTATTGGTTACACAGACATTTTCCACTATTGCTTGTACTTAAGCTAATAGGGAGCACATTTAGAGAGTTGAAGTTAAGGGTTCACACAAGATGCCGGCAACTGTCAGTTTGTTCATCACCACTGAATTTTTTCCTAAGCATAGGGTGGGAAAAACTGCAAGCATTTGTACATTGTCTAAACAATTTTCCATGCATTACTTCAGTATTAATGTACTGTAACACACCAGTCATTTAACCAATACCTAGTAGACGAAAATAGCTCTGTATCAATGTATATGTATCAGTATGTGGTAGGTCTACCTACATGTCACCTCTGGTGCGAAGGAGGTGATGCATTTTATATTTCCAGGTGCAGCTACAGTATTTGTTTTAAACAAATGCATAAAATAAAAGTGAACTGCTGTTAAGAAACAATTGAATCATCAACACACAACCCATGGAAAAGGCCTGTACACCTCAGACAAGTTTCTGCATTGAAATGATTTGTCAACGAACCAAACAAAAATAGCCACTCGAAACACTCGATGGTTGCAGCTTCTCAAATATGAGTGTGTGACTGATTTTATGTATTGTACTGTTTTTGACACTATATAGGCTTCACAATTAATTGATTAAAAAAAAAGATATTTGCAAAAGAATGGCTAGTTTCAACCCAGTCACACTACTGGCTCTTTTCCTCCTAGATCAATAATCTTAGAGAAGCAATTAGCACATACTTGGCACCAAAATGTTGCCAAATAAAATAGAGTTAAGATCTTTTTAATATACATAATTTTGACTAATCATCAGACTAAAGACACTGTTTCCTCCTGTGCAGTCCAGAGAAGGTGTTAGCAGGTCTGTTCTGGGTTAATGGCCTATAACAACAGTAGCACCCCACGTGTCATTCCTGTAAAAGTCATTGGCCCACATCGTAAACCTGGTCACAGCTCTGACACACAGGTGTCTTTCATCTGCGGGCCTCAGGTGTGAGTATCTATGTGTTTGTATATGCTGACCTGGCTTTACATTAGTGCTCACATGTGTGTTTTGTGTTTACTTGTTGGTGGTATCTCAGTGGGTTCTTCCTGTTCGGAGCTCCTTTCAGTAATTAAGCAAAGAGGATGTTTATTCCACTTCTCACCCACATGAAGATAGATGGATAAAGTGACTCATTCTCCCCATTATCCTGGTCTCCACTAGGAAAACACCCGCCCACCTTGTCATCAGCACCGTGCTTCCTCATCTTATGTACTGTGAGAATGCAATTTGTAATATTCTGTCTCGACCTCCCCATTTCTCTCTGTCTCCTCCTCCCTTTGCTTCCTATCTAGAGAAAATGACTTCCATACGTTTTAATATCGAGCGAGCAAAAGAGGGAATGCTCTGAATAGGGGAGGAGGAGGAGGAGGAGGAAATCTGTAGATGAGCTTCTGTTAAGTGTCTCCATATGTCCTACAGTGAGCGCCTGCGAGGGGAAAGGTCTGGCCAGTTCGAGGGGAGGGGGGGAGCTGCCTGGTCTGTTTGACTCCTCTCCACAGTCTGATAATAGAGCACAGATAAATAACAGAGACAGAGACCGGCTGGATCACCCAACCGTACTCTTACACCTCTTGGCCTCCTCCGTCTGCTTGACTCAGAGTAATCCTATCCCTCACTTTCAGCTCCAGCTCGGGGGGAAAAGGTTTTTCTTTGCAACCCATGGAAAGTCTGAACAGCTCAAAGAACGGGCCGAAGATACAGTAGCTTCCTGTTCGAGCCATCTGAACATGTTTCAATGCTTTCAATTTTGCTGGGGAAGATTTTCCATGCTCAGCATTTCAACCCGGCTCCACACAAATAGTGCAGTTGAACGGAAGACTTTTCAGTTGGATGCTTCAGGAAGTTGTGGCTTTATTTTTCCAAACAATCCCTCTCTACAGCTTGCTTGAATTTACAGTCCCTCCAACCAGAAAAAAATAGATTCTGTCTCCTCACTCTCCTGAACATCCCACCTGGCCTGACTTGCAGTAGATTGTCAATTTTGATAAAGCGTTTTGGAACAGATAGCTGCATGCATTACATCTAAGCACATTATATATTACAGATACCTAGCTTGTGGCACAATGCGATTGGGGAATATGGCGTGATGGATGAGTGGCCTTCACTTTGTGGGACCCCAGAAACCAGTGGAAAAGTGTAAGGATGAGGAAAATCACATCCATATGTCATTGGACGGGCAGGCAGACAGGCAAGGCAGGCAGGAGACACACACAGTACGTCTCACAGAGCACCTATACACAAACACAGAGGGACCTCGGGGCACTGCTGACCTGTCCCATAACACAGGCAGCACACAGTGTGTACATACATCTGTGAATACCTCACATATAACACTAGCCACCCCCCCACCCACCACCCCATTGTTGCTGAAATGGAGGCCTGCTCAGTGACCCTGATGATCACCTTTACTCTGTGTCTTCCTTAATCATGTGTGTGTCTTATTTTCAGGGTCCCCCTGGCCCACATGGAAACCCTGGTCGTCCTGGACCTCCTGGAGTGAAGGTACGGCATTGATGAATCATTGTCATTTCAAATGGTATTTTTCTTTTTTTTTTGGAAGGAATTACACCTGTACTATGCACCAGATTGAGTGGATCCTATGATAAGTTCCTAATTTTGTACACCAAGGATGATCACTGATTCTTCTATCCCTTTCAGACTGATTGGCGAATACTAAACAAGAATAACTTTATCTAAGTCATTAATGGACAGACTGGCAATATTTAATATTTTTATTTTTTGTCAATAAATTCTATGAAAAGTCCAAAACCAACAATAAATTTGTACTACTAACAAGTATTGCCTATGTAGCCATTAGCCAAAGCCTGATGCACTCACTGAGCACTATACGCCTGTTTATTCATGCAATTATCCAGTCAGCCAATCACGTGACAGCAGTGCAATGCATAAAATCATACAGCTGCAGGTCAGGAGCTTCAGTTAATGTTCACATGAAGCATGAGAATGGGGGAAAAAATATGTTATCAGTGACTCTGACTGTGACATGATTGTTAGTGCCAGACAGGCTGGTTTGGGTATTTCTGAAACTGTCCTGGGATTTTTACACATAATAGACACGTAGTTCTAATCAAGATGAAATGTTCAGATAATGTAAATTAAAAAACAATTAAATAATTGGCTTTTTATGGTTCATATAAACATAATACTGCTTTATGCACCATATCTAACTGATGTAACAAGGGCATTTAAAAAACAATATGAATTTGAAGAGGAAGTATTTCTTGTGGTTTTTCGTCTTCATCCAATGTTTATTTGTGATTTAACTTAGTTTGCATGTCTGAGGTCAGATCCTCTTGGCTTCAAAGTGCAACTCTTTACCCTCTTACAAAGCCATTTGTTTCCATTCAGGAGAGAACAGCAGTTTTAAGTCTTTCTGACTCACTAATTTGCAAGTACTTGACATCAGTCTGTGTTCCAGCTGGTTTGCACTGTCAACAGAGAGGGTTGCTTAGCGCCATAATATGTCAGTCTGATATCACAAGAGTCTGCATGTTAGACTTTGCTGGAATAAAATGGAAAATTGCTCGTATTTCAAGCCTGTACCTAGTTCATTCAAATGCATTGAATTTCAACATTTTCCACAGTCCTTAAGCATTTAAAAAACATAATTGATACCATGCTTTGGCCCGCTTTGACCAGGGAAAAACTATAACTCTTATATCGTACATATGTGCTAGCTGGAGCCTAACCAAACCTGGCCTGGCTCAGTTTGACTCATTTGCACACAAACCTCAAATAGCAGACTGTCTGGTCTGGCACAGTTCTAGGTCATAAGAAAAATGAACCAGCCAGATGAAAACATATCGTATGTTAGCTGAAATTTAGTTTTGAATATGACACTTCGTCTGGATTTAAAGATGATAATTTGAGACAAGATGATGTTCAGTCACCTACTACTGCAAGTAGCCTACCATTAGACTTAAAAATTAAATGAATGGAGGCATAGAATATGCATATAATCAGTGGAAGGTAGAAGTGCTTTTTAAGGCCATGAGCTTTCAAAAGAAATACCCTAATTTAGCTCTGTTTTGAGCTTAAACTCTTCAGATAATCCAGCTGAGGTGAAAACCTTCAGACAGTGAAAAGACACAGTGTTCATGTATGTATATTGCTCTTGGCTGAAGCAGCACTCCTGGGCTCTGTTAAGAAATCATTCTGGAGAAAATTCCCACAGACTGTTCAATGCCAAGTTGTAGCTGACACGAACATGCAGGTTTAAATGGACCGATATACTGTAGATGGGAAATTTTGTCCTACTTTCATCAGTAACTCAGTCAATAAAACCTACTCTTTTGAAGCAGTGCATGTCTTTCCACCCAAGACTGAACTGCTGGTGTGCTGTTGCCTTTTGCACAAGAGGTTTGGGAAATGGCGCCCATGTTCCTTTTAAAAAGAGATGTTAGCTGCAGGATTGTACCAAAATGAGTCACAATGCAGGATTTATTCCCACACCCAAACTTCAATTTGTTAAATTAAATGTGTCAGAACACTTGCAATCAGCTGATAACAGCTGTTGTTTGATTACAATCCAACGCAGTGCAGCAAATTCTTTCTCCATATACTTATTTCTTTATATGATAAGTGCTTAGCACAGGAAATTATCTATTTCTCCATGGACCTCAGACATTATCATTACGTAGATTACTGGGCAGCTCTTTTACCAGTACAATTTGACATCAAATGCTGACCTAGAATGCACTGACAGGATTCCCACTGCCCAAAAAGGGAGAAGAATGTACACGTTCACTCCCCATCACTTCATGCTGGATTGATGTAAACCGAGTAACCGGTGGGCATAAATGGACTAAATGTTTGTGTAAATACAAGCACTACACTCTCCAATAAGTAGGGTGAAGTCATTACTCTGTGATAGTGTAAGTGCAAACTGCAAGCTCCTCTGCGCCTTGTAAAGTGGAAGGCTTTGGCAATCTAGAAAATATGCAGAGAACTGGTGCAGACGAGGATGTATTTTGTGCTTGGTGGGGGAAAAGTGTCTCTTTGAGTATGAGAAAATTTCCTCTGTTTTATGTTCTAGGGACAAAAAGGAGATCCTGGACTTTCCCCTGGTCAAGCCCCAAAAGGATATAAAGTATGCATATTATCACATTTCCTTCTTCTGAAACTGCTCAATTACTTTCAGACACAGTCGTGTAAATATGATGTTGCATTTAATGTGACCTAATTTGTTGTTTTAGGGAGAGCCTGGTGTCATGGGCCCCCCTGGACTGCCTGGCCAAAATGGACGAAAGGTAGAAGATCAGTTTGGGCTCACAAACTCAAACTGTGTGTTTGTTTGTGTGTGCAAATCTACAAGGAAGTAACTGATATCCGTCAGTTTACTGGCTCTGTCCCAAATGTGTGAAAGTTTATATGCTAGGTGTGTGTATCTGTTCTTTTCCTGTCCTCAAAATGTTTTCACACATAAATCAGACACAGAGTGAATGATGTGACTGAATGAGCAGAGTTGTGTATATAGAGGATCAGTAAATCAAATGTACCCTCTCAGCCATGGCCCTGTCTGAGCTTCCTTTGAGGAGGGAAATCTGTGAAATTGCAGTGTTTAGAGGCTCCAGCCAAACATGAATGTTTGAGCTCTTGTTTGGAAAGCAGCCTAACATAATGCAGGAATCAAGAAGCACACCTGTGTTTTGGCTCCCCTGTGGGTTGAAATACAAAAGATTTGAATAGCTGAGCTGTTACATCATCAGTATCGCAGGCCTCCAAAATGAAGAAGGAAGCTGAGGAAACTAGAAGTTTTAGTGGGTGAGGCTCATGTTGTATTTGCTTCCTCCAAATGCATGTTATGTCATTCACTTCTCTGGCGAGCAGTTGTTTCTAAAAAGTAGGACAAGTTATGAATGTGGGTTAGTTGTGTGATGGGGTCCTGCAAAGGATTATTTGTCTACATTATTTGACTTTACATGCCCCTGTGTTGGGTTACCCTGACAGAGAGTGATGGTTAGCAGCAGAGTGTTTTCTCCATGGCCTTGTGCATTTTATCCTTGGCCTTTTCCCAAAGCCTGCTATCCTGCTCACAGTAATTACACATCTCAAGTGGACCAGAGCCTCTTGGACTTCCTACTATGCACAGTGTGCAAATAACATAGTACTCTGTAGCTGACTCTTTTTTTGCATTTTGTTTGTTTTAAGACAGTATGTTTGCATTAGTTATTTTTTCCACATATAAATATGTTTCAATTTGGTGACTGCAGTGCTTTTTAATCACAGTATCACTGGTTTACTTATCTGTGTAATGGAGTATCATAAAACATAATACCGACTATCGTGAAAGAATAAAGTTGGTGATATTTCATATTTGTTGTTACTATCAACAAAATCCCATGAAAAGACCAAAACTAACAACACATTAGTCTGTCTCTCTCTACTTTTTGGCTCCTCTATCCTGTCTCTGGCACTCAGCCCAAGCACAGGCCAGCTAGGTACGGTTGTAACACCTAACATTATTCAATAAGTGTAAATTGTGCATTTGTTTTTGGACTATTTTCGGATACGGATTAACACACATTTTGTGCCAGGTCATTTCAGAAAAACTTCTGTTCAAACCAGAACCAGTGCAGTGGAAGAATTGTTTCACAACGCATCTAAAGTTTCACTGGTAAAATCAACAGCACGAGTCATGTAGAATATTTGCTCGCTGCGTGTAGCGGTGGCTGATTCCAATAAACAGCAGGCCTCGCAAAATTCTCCACAACAGCTGCCATCTTTGCTATCAGTTACCTCCCATTGCTGGAGAGGGCGACAACATGCAGATAATTTCTGTGCCAAAAACGTTGCAAATTCAGCATTTCCCCCAGATTTATCCTGTTAGCAGGGGGAAAAACCTTGGAAACAGCTCCTAAACCACTGTAGGACACAAAAATTCAAGCCCAAATATATGAAATTAGTTTAGGCTTATCAGATTTTTATGCAGAGGGAACCACCCTACTTATTTAGCAGCAGAAAATCTCTCAGATTTAAATGAGAAATTGAATTAATATGCATTTCAGATTTTCTAGAATCTCTTAGAATTTCATTTGTGGGTCACAGACTGTTTTCATTCTGGTTAAAATAAGAATGAAAAAGGGAAACTTTGCAAAGAGAGCCACTGCTGAGTTACCTGACAGTCTGTTGCTGCTGCATGTGTTCAAAAAAAAAAACCACACACACACACACACACACACAAAGTAAAAAAAAAAAAAAAAACAAAGTCATAAAAACTTGTGGAAAAAAATCCTCAGACGGGGCATCTTTTAAATTGCACTCAGCACACTACTCCTTTTGTGGCCTGCTGTCAGAATTATACTCTGTCCAGGACAGAAAGAAACAAGAACTGTGCATCAGTACAGTAAAGGTCACAGTGAGGTCAGGATACAGACGTCAGAAGAATTCTAATTAAGAAAACAACTGTCACACAACATGAAAAATCCTTTGTAAGCAACTTCTCTTTCTCACTGAGACTCACACACACACACACCCCCCTGTCCTCATTTGGGACATAATAGTATGAGTGCAATAATGCCTTGGCGGGATCTCCAACAATCTGTTATGCAATGGGACAGCGCTGACTGTGAAAAACCATCTGGTGTCCTCAAGGTTCCTCCATTCAGTGTAGTAGTGGGGAGGGCTCCAATTAAAAAAAAAAAAAAAAAGAAAGGAAGACCTCCTTGTGCCTTGTGAGTCATGGAAAGTGGAGTCATGGGAAAAAGCTGATATTCTTCCTGATTTATTGTAATTATGGATCTTAGCTGGGCGTGTACCGGGTATCCAGGCAGAGGTTAAGTGGTTGTAACAGATCCCCTTTCCCTGTTCTGATGCTCAGCTCAGGTGGGATTCTAGTTCCCTCTGATCAATCCTGTGTTAACCTTAAGACACTCTCGTCCACACAAGTAACTGCTGACAGCCATACAAAGTATTAAAATGCAGTTTGTATCCAGCTAATAAAATCAAGGCAGTCAGCTTGGCTCTGTTGAAAGCCACCAGACACCTCATTGCTTGCAGCTGTGCTTAACTCTCTTAGAATTTTTTGATCATACTCTGGGACTAGAAGCCAGAACTCCTTACAGTGCACTTTTGTATTCAAATTACTCTGAAATTCCATCATCTGCCACAGTTGAAGCTTGAGGTTTGCTCCCTTGTCTGCTCTTGTCCAAGCAGTCAGTAAAACTATGACCTGCTGCAGCTTTATGGACCCCTTTTCGCTGAGTTTTCTGCTCAGTCCCCCTGGCCTGCCGCCAGAGAAAGCCTCTCTCACTGTGGGAAATGTGTAAAGATGTAATGGGAAGGTTGCCTGGGAGTCAGGCAACGGCCTGCGCTGTAAAGTAAGAAGGGATTCATGTATGCGTGTGTCAAGCCTAAACACAGTAGAGAGAGTATTACCAGCCCTGGACCCGTGTGCCTTTTACACAGCCAGCTCTGATCATGGCACACTGGAATAACACTCAACGTTTTATTAGCTGTGCAGCCCTCAAGATTTTTCCTTCCTGCTCCTCAGCTGTGTATAATAACATTCTCGTACCTTTATTTGCTGAGTCGGATTTGTCCAAGAAAGAAGTGTTAGGTTTGCCAGGTGGGAATAAGTTTTTGTTTTATAATAAAAGTAAAAAATCTATGGAAAGAACAACTTACTTTTTGTCTGCCAAGTACAGTCTGTTACTTACTATGTAAGCAGGGGAGACACCGCTGCTGCTGCTGCACTTTGCCTATTGGCTGCAGGGTTGATCTGCTGTGAGTTATGCTAATTAAAACTGTTTGCTCGTCATAGAGAGGGAGAACTAATGGAGAATGTGATCCTTTGCCATCTTTGTGTCACACAATGGATTTACAGAACTGTGAAAGCTGTTTTGAGCCCAAATACGATACACACTTCAGGGACAGACTTCTCCCTTCTTTTACTGTACTCAGCTGTACTGGCCCTGTTGCAAGGCCCAGACACATTCTTTTGTCCTTTCGTGGCTGCAGCACTTTGGCTCCTGCAGGGAGACTCATCTACTCCCCAAAAATCTTGTCCTATTTCCAACTCGAAGCACATTGCCGCCTTTCTGCAGATAAATAGACAAATAATCAGGAGTTTGACGGAACGGAGTATAACAGCGTCTGATAGAATTACTGTGGCCAGTGGACCAGCATCTGGCTTCACTCTATGTCTAAAAGCTGCAGGAGATGTCACAGAAAATTTGAATCCTAAAATATAGTTGCCTTCCAGAGTGTGTTTATTTCCTTATTTCTTTGTAAGGACTTTTTATTGGACTCGGCACCGAGCTCTGAGCATTTGTAAAAGATCAACTCAGGAGTGTTTTTCATCTCTGCTACACGCTGTACTAATGTGAATGCTTAAATTCAGCTCCCAGCTGATAGATTAAGGATCAGTTCTCATTTAATGATGATGTCACAGCCCTAGTTGATTGGTTTGTCACTGGGGGATAATTGTGATAAATTCTATTGAAATGTTCCAATGTTGTTAATATACTCTCTGAGTTAACATGATACATTGGACCGATAACAGGCTTCTGATCAACATGGGATGTCAGCCTGTCTGCATGATTTTACTTAACAGCTTCAGGCATATTAGTCTCACTCTGTCTTAGGCCCTTAACCCTACCAGACCCACTGGTGGGTCCATCAATATTAACACATGTTGTGCAGCCAAACCCACAGAATCTCATTTTAAATTCTAATCAAGTGTCCAGAGGTTCTAAAGTCAACAACCATGTCAGGCCCAATTACTGCAAAATGTGTGTTAAATGATTCATAGGACATATACATCTACTGTACAATGTTCTCTTTTGAAGGCATAGTGTCTTAGGTTTTAATATTTCATTGATTATAAGCAGCAGAGAATTGAAATGAAGTATGGCGTACAACATTTTAACACAGTTTGGAATGAATTCTCCGAACTTTAAAGTTACTAAAGGGGAAATACTGAAAAAAATGGTTTAAATGATTAAAGGAATAACTTATTCACTTTCTTGTAGATAGTTAGATCAATACCATTCTCATGTCTAAATATGAAGCTGTAGCCAGGAGACGGTTAACTTAAGCATAAAGACTGGTAACAGAGGAAACAGGAAGACACCGCACTGTCCAGTAAAAAAATATAATTTGATATTTTTACTTCTGCTTTTTTATGGATTCAACAAACCAGCTACAACATGTTAATTTGTTAAAAAAAAAAAGTCTTGTAGGTGAAGTTTTTAAACTTTAGTCAGTGCCAGGCTAGCTGTTTCCCCTGTTTCCAGTCTTTGTGCTAAGCTAACCGTATCTTTGCGCTAGCTTCTTGTTCAACAGACAGACATGAGAGTGGTCTCAATATTCTCATCTCAGCAAGAAAGAAGATGAATGCATATTTAAAGTAGAAAATCTAGGTTTAAGTAGTATTTAAGTTTTTATTAGCCTGCGTTAGAATCACCTTGTGTTCTGAATGATGTTTCAGAGATTTTAGCATGCTGCCAAGTATAAAAAAGTGCTCCTGGTAATTATTTCACATGAAAATATTCTAATCTTAGCAATATCAGCACAAAATAGGCTGATGTTGATGTTGAAGTCAGCTTAATAATGTAAAAAAAAAAATCTTTAATTTCTCCTTCCTTATAATCATCATGCTTGCTTAAACTCAGTGAAGCCGCCTTTAAAGTTGAGCCCTGCTTTACATCAATATTACCAAATGTCTCTCAGGACTTTTGCAGAGGGAGATTTTAATCCTCATGTACACACTCTGGCGGCAGACTTGAGAGTGCTTTGGTCTCTTGATGGTGACTTGTTTGTTTACACTGATACTAATTTTTTTTACATCAGCCTCTGGCTCTCTGTGGCTGACTTGTTCTGTTGCTGAGAAGCCAACACAGCTGGTGGCTGATGACTTCACACATGAAGGGATAGATGTGTTCTTCCCTTAAAGATGACTTCACATGACTCTATCTACCGTAGGCTTTGATTGCAAAAAGATTATTACATTTTGCAACCAGCTGGCACGCTCACTTGAGACCACAGGGCATGAAGGTGACTATTAATTATCCCTTTGGGTGCCACTTGTTACTGTCTAATTGGTTTACTGAGTTAATTAAAGCAAGAGTGTTCAAAATAGTTTTGTCAGTGTGGTGGTAGTGGTGATTAGACAAACTTGTAGCCAAGCAGCTGTGCTGCAACAATAAATAAAAACTGTATTGTGCTTGTTTAGAAATAATAAAGAAGCATTTTATTCAGGGTTAACCAGCCAGTACTGCTCAGAAGTGGTCCTTGTAGTTTCACGGCTATTAAGTTTGTCTTTGCCGTGGACCCTTTTAAACTAAACCTTCCGGGTGATTACCAAGTTATTTTATTGAAGATTTTACAAGGAAACAAAATCAAGTCCTCTCTAAGGCAATTGGAAAAGCCTTCATTATAATTTCAGTACCTGTGGAAGTGAGATGCTCTTGAACACAAGGTGATAAACTCTCAAAAATTAGATTAAATTTGACCATTTACTTAATATTTTCTGCCCAAGACTGAAATAATCTCTTTCTCCAGAGCACATTTTACTTCCCTGTGGTTTTGTGATCAGAATTTAAACAAGATAAGATGTCATAGTATTTTTACTTAGTCTTAAACTCTAACATATTATTTCTCTATCAACAGGGACAAAAGGGTCATCCTGGTCCTTCTGGTCTCCCAGGTGAACCTGTGAGTATTTTATTTCTCTGTAATCATGGATTCGGTTTGATGTATATTGTACATTCTTTCTCACAGATAACATAAAATATGTAGAATTCCTTTCTTTGTATCCTCACTAATCTACCACCAAGTTTTAATATCACTCTCCTTTGGGCCATCAGGTGAACACATCAGTAATTGCAATATATGTATGTGTAGCGCCTTCTTAGGTCATGTAAAGGGGAAAACTAAAACTCTGATATGAGATATATCATTGCCCCCTTTTTTAAGAATTTGATAAACAGTGTCTGAGGTGAGAGTGTGAGTTTTATCTTAGGGATTAAAAACCATCAACTGGCAAAGAGGATTTTCTGAACAGCAAGGGTGCCATCTAAAAACAACTGAAATGGGATTTCTTTGGTTCCTCTGACACAATCCCTCCCCCGTCTCTTTGAAGTGTTATCATGCTGTCTAAATCCACCTCATGCTGTTTGTCTGTCTGATGGCTGCCGTGTGTGTTAGCTGTATGTCAATGTATGTTTACTCACTGAATAGAAGAACTGAGAGTCTGCAGAGACTCCAGCATGTCTTTCCATTTATAGTTACAAGAGGAGAAAGGGAGGGAATGACAGAGAGAAAACATTAACACAGAGACATGGGGACGTTAAAAAAGAGGGGTGATGGGTGGGAGGGGATTACAGTTGAGAGAGTAGAGACATTAGACATAAGTTGTTCGGGAATCTTGGCGGGAAAACAGAGCGAGCGATTTTTGGCAGAGGTGCAAGTGGGCTAAATAGTTTGGACACCCTAGGTCATTCCTCCTTCTCCTTTCCCTCCCTCTTGGTTCAAATCCTGTGTATTATCTCTGAGAAGAATGTGCTGTGTCACAAGGAAGAAAAAAAAAGAAAACTTTTTCTGTCTCCTGTAGCATTTTCTAGAGATGATGCACTCCTTTCTTTGGAAAATGACAAAATCACATGGTTTAACATGCAGATCTGTTTAAGTCAGTTATTATTATTGGCCTGTTGTCCAAGGCCTCTTACTTTGTTGAAAATAACTGGCTTCTGCCAGAAAGATTTTGACTCTTAATTTGGTGGAAGTTGTGTATTACTTAAAGGCATCCTGTGAGGATTTGTTGTTAACAAACATTACACTTTCAATAATTCTCACAAAAACAAGGCCTAACAGGTTAAATGCATTTGCAAAAAAACAAAAAACAAAAAACAAACCTACTACAAATCTACTTTATACCGAAACATCCACGTCTACATAGGCTAGCAGTCTTCTTTCCTGCCTTTTGCTGGCGTCTGCAAGGTTTATTAATGTGTTACTGCCACCATCTGTTCATCAGTGGAATAGCGTGGCTTGCATGGACTGCATATTTGAGATATTGTCCTCTGCTGTCGCCAGGAATGTGTATAGCGTCACCTGTATGCTTGTGTATCCTGGTTAGTAGAGCGTAAAATACACACAAAACAGGGACCTGCTTATTAAAACATTGCTCCATAGTACCTAGATGATTAAACGATTAAATATGCCATGTAATAAAGTTTGGTGATGCACTGGACTGCGTTGTATTGAGAGGTGTTGCAGATGGTCTGCATGAATGTAAGCTGAACAAACAATATAATGCAGTTCAGTCCATCACCAACTTTAACTATGAACTCAGTAATAAACGTGTAAATGAATTTCCAGCAATGTCAACAAAAACTTTGTAACTGAGCTTCATAAATATAGATGATATTGTAGAGCTGTTGAATTGGGCTGCTTCAGATTATACAAGTGTCCCAAAGAAAGGGGCCACCTAAGTTTCTTTGTAGCCATTTACAAGTATTCTCATCATTTTGAACAATAGACAATACACATTTTGGTCTCTCTCATCACATGAATTATCTGTCTTTTTTTCCGGAAACTGTTGCCAGTGTATAATGAATGTGGTTCACCCTAAGTACACTGTATGAAAAGCCTGCAATTTCTTGCATGCCTTCACTAACTAATCCTGTCTTACTCTTGCCATACATGTAGAGTTAAACATTCCTCTCAGAGGGATGCATACAGGAGGTTTGGTCTTACCACAAGGAAGAAATGACTCATGAGTTATTCTGTGCGTTGATGAGGATAAACATATTAAGGCAAAACTGTACTCACAGTAGTCTTAACAGCATGTGGCTCGACCACACTCTAATAGCACTTACTGCTGGATTAATTGAATGGTTAGAGTGGCAACGTCTGCTGTGGCGCCTCTTTCCTTAGGCAACACTGACTCGACTAAACAAAAGGTCTTTATTGAAAAGCTGAGATTTAAATTCTTCCATAGGACCAATTGACTGTTGTTTATTACTTCATAAGCACAGTGCCTGCTTTCTGTTTTTATTACTGTCTTTTTTAAGTTCCTATTATAGCAATCAGTGAGGCTCCAACAGAAACCATGTGTGTATAATGGAAATATTTCTCGTAAAGAATATTACTTCCTCATTCTCTCTATTCCTCCATCCTTTCATCCCTCCTTTTCCCTCTTTTAGTTTCTTGCCCCCCCCCTCCAGTGCTGATTTCTGTTCTGCCTTTCTCTCCACAGGGTCAGCGGGGAGATGATGGAAGCCCTGGGGCCAAAGGCTATCCTGGCAGGCAGGTGCAGTAAATCTAGTGTTGCGGTGCTGGTTGAACAGGGCCACACACACACACACACACACACACACACACCACACACACACACACACACACACACACACACACACACACACAAATACATATACACGCAGATATGTAAACAAAGAAACACACACACACACACAGATAAACCAATAAATGGAAACTAGAATGTTATCTCTACTGTGAGTTCAACTTTTGAAAATATAGGGGCAATTTTGACCTTTTAATAAATCAAATTTCAGCTAGTAATTTTTTCTTACTGTCAGATTGATGAATGAAACAAGAATTATAGGGGAAACACTGAATCCTTGTGTGTTTTCTGTAGATAAAAAATAATCACATTTAAAGATATTGGATGGTGGTGAAAATCTCAGCCATCGGCATTTCAGCATCAGCCTCCCCAACCCAATTTGGTAAATCCAAATAAAATGCTTGTAGTGGCTGAATGACAGGAAAAAAAGCCCCTGAAAAAGCGACAACAGCTCTAAACTGTTGAGAAGCACCTGTGGGTGAATTTCAGCAATGGATGCCCCCCAGTCCGGTGAGGAAATAAAATGTCAAAAGGTTTCCATAGTAAGCACTACCCTGAAGAAAGAAAAGGTAATAAAAGTGTGACTAATGCCACAGCTCCCCAGGTACAAATAAGCTTTCTCTGTCCCTCCAAACTATGAGCATCCAGTCTTTACCTCACTTCGAGGAATGGTGTTTAAAACTAAGAAGTCAAAGCTGGGGAGCTTTAGGGTTTCTGAGTATTTAAAATCTGTTTCCTCTTAGCTTTAAGCAAATTTAAAGTTCAAAAACAGCTGAACAACTGCTCACTCACTTGTGCTCCCTGAATGTTTATGATAACATAGAGTTCAGGCACAGGTCTTGCTGTTTGCACTTACTATGTCAGGACTCTGATCCCTATAGACACTTAGTGGTGTGTGATGGATTAGGTTTTAGCACCCCCTACCATCTGTAGGCTGTGAATCATTGGGGCTGCAGGTCTGTGTCAAGATGCTGCACTTTGCTGTGGGGAGTTCTCCTGAGCTGAGAGTTGAGCTTTATAGTTGTAGGTGGGATATTTTCTACTCTGGTGGATTTGCTGGCAGTGTCTCTGAGAAATTGATGCGAATGCTGCTGAAGTATTAACACTGCAAATGTCAGCCAAGATGCTAATTAGAATTTTAAAAAGGATGCAAAAATCACAGAAAAAAGCTGATGCTTATCATCAAGTATGGAGAATGTTTAACTTGCTTAGATAATCAAAACATGTTCTTTGTTTTTCCAAATAAGAACTTTAACAGAATCAGAACTTAAGTTTGTAACCACAGAAATGTGTTTTGTCATCTGTTACATTTAGGGTTTTCCTGGGCCTATAGGAAAAATGGGGCCAAAAGGAGTCAGGGTAAGTAGTTGCTGGAAAAATACAGCTTCAGCATTGATTTTTTTTTAGTACATATAGACACTGTAAGGTAGTATGTCTGTTCTGTGGTAATAAAAAGGTACTTTGAAAGTAAATACTGTATATCTCACACTCTGAGAATGACTTGTACTTGTATTTCATGTTCTTGTCATGCACCCTCACTTTGTTTCTCCTGAAGGCCACGAGGGGAGAGAGACATGTTTCTTGTCTGTACAGCAAAGATGTTGAACTTTCACTTTTTTAAATGAACTGTGAAATGTGTGCTCAGTGAATTACCTAACCAGTGTGGATACATAAAAAGGCCAACGTTGTAAATGCCACTTGCCTCCTCCTGTTAACTCCATGATGATAATGACAGATGGTTTTGTTAGTATATGTTTCAAGTACTGAAGGAGCAATTAACACTGGCCTTTAAATCCGTTCCATGCTTGCTGTTCCTGTTAATGTTAGCCAAACATCATAAAACTATATTGCTCTGCTGCCTTGTGCAACCCTAATGCATTCAGGCGTTAGTTTATCATATAATGTCCTTGTAATTTCTCCTACTGCCCTTCTGCCCTTGGCAGTTTTTCCTCCTCTTCCACTGAGCAGGTATGGCAGTGAGATCTTCAGAGATCCCTGATGTGAGGGTATGTGCCCTTGGACTACATCGTGGAAGCCAGCACCATGCAGTCCATGGGCATATACACTTGCCTCAAGGCTTGGCTCTTCTAGACCAACTCCACTGTAGCAAAAGCCTGCAGTGCTGTAACAGATCAATGCATCACAGCTCAAGTCTTGTCTGTAGAGATTTTAAGATGTGATGGTATTGTTGACATCTTACAGTTCTATTGTCCATCTCCATCATCTCTGCTCTTTTCTATCTATCTTTCTCCCCACTCCATCTTTTATTCATCTCTCCAGGGTCACATTGGCATCCCTGGGCTTTTTGGCCTCCCTGGTCCTGATGGCGAGAGAGTGAGTATTAGTGGCTTTGAGAGTAAATGCCTACTGAGTTGCATTATATGACTGTCCATGGGCCAAAGTGATGAAATAAGAATAGATTTCATTCTTGAAGTACTCTAGGCACACTTCGCCAAATCATGTTTTTAAATCGAAAGTAGTGCAAGCTGCCTTTGTATTGGATCAAACCTGCGTGCATAGACAACCTACACCCCAACCTCTCTTCTGTGTTGGATAAGATTATAATGTGGAAGGTAAATTGAAATCTACTTAAACCCAGCCAAGACTCAACATGAACCTCCAGGGCAAAACAGTGGCACCAAATCTTTTGGGATTTTCACACCAAGCATTTTGGAATTTCTTCTAGTTTTTTTGCAACCCCTAGCCAAGTGGCACTATGGACCTCATGGCCACATGCATCTGTCAATCCAAACCACTGATCTAACATTTTGAGTAAAACATGTCACAAACATTGGGATGAATTTACAACTTGCAACTAAGAGGATGAATCCCATGCCCCAAGTCAGGGAATTAACTTCTCATCTACTGCCAATAATAACAGGGCAAAGTTTTCACTAAGACAGAATAGTCCTAAAGCTAATGAATGAATTCTGTCTGCCTCAGCTGTGCTTTGAGATTAATGCTGACATGGTATGCTTTGAAGCGATGATGCTAAGGATTTCTCCATTGTTACTTCATCTGACTTTATTTCTGTAACGTAAGGGGCATGATAGCTTCACAGGGCTGATAATGTGACTAAAACTGTTCAGTCTTATCATCTAATAATCTCTCTATTTTTTATATAATGCACTTTTATCTCTTCTTAAGTTCAGTTTGTCTCTTTCGGTCTCTAAACTTTGTTTTCTTTCCTATTTCCAGGGAGGTCCTGGCGTTCATGGGAAGAAGGGCAAGATGGGTAGGCCGGTAAAGTTTTCTCTCAACATACTTTTCAGACAACATTTTTAATGCAGCCTCATGAAAGAGGATATATTTGTCTTGATCTATGGACTCTTACTGTGGTGCATAGCTACTTTCGAGTGTATTAAAGGACCATTACTCTGACAGAGACTCTAGTTCACTGTGAAGCCCTTCTTGGCTTTAGTCGTAAATCTGTGAAGAAAAGCTGTGGTAACTTCCACACTGGTACAGTGATGCTAGGGACTATTATAACCAGACAAATATGCACCCCAAATAGGGTAACTGAATATACTGGAAACAGAAATGTTTGTGTGTCAGCAGATTATATTTAAACTCTTAGTCAGTTCCCTTTTTAAAATCAGAAGTTCCTGGCCTCATATTAAAGTCGGTGACTGATCATCTATAAATCTTTTATGATCAATTTTCTCTGGCTGAAGTTGATTATGAAACATTGTATGTAATACAGTTTGTGCTTATTACTGTGCTTGTTTTGCATTAGACTGATATGATAATGTGAGGTGTCAGTTGTGGGTTTGGCTCTCCAGAGCCTCTACCCGCAGACCAGGGAAGTCTATCGTCATTGGCGCCTGGAAGTAAATTTCCCATCCTTCCAGTCTTACATGGAAAATATTAATGCTGCACATAGCCACTTGTGTAAATGTGATATTTTCCCAGGCTCAGTCTGGTTGTACAAGTTTTTTTTTCAAAAAATACTATTATGCAGTAATGGTCAGTGACACAGACTGAGGTCCAAAAGTAAGCTTGTTATAGCCAAGTCATGAGCAAGCCTTTTCTCTTCCTCTGTGGTGAAAAGTGAGGTCAGTCAAGTTGCGTAAGAAGTCTTTTTCTATCCTGAGTCAGCAGTAAAGAGGTATAACAGAGACAGATGAGAAAGAGTTGGCATGTTTGATCCAACAGAGATGCATGTGAAGCCTACAACGATTTGAACCACAAAAACACAAAGCAAAAAAGCCATAAAATGCAAAAAAAAGAGACAAGCTTTCCAGCTTTCTGCATCAACATTGCAGTTGGAAAGTAGCCATGTATATGAATTTATCTAGTGAATGTCATATTTTGCACATAGATGAATGGCAGGACTTCCAGTGGACAAATCTTCTAATAAAGAGGGTCTCGCCAACATCACTAAAAGTTGTTGTCAATACGAGAACAAAGACTTGCATGTGTTTCTGATCAAACTGAGTCAGTTATGGACATTTTTGGAAAGAGGAACATTTTTCCACATTTCCTGTGGGCTTCATGTTGCACCAATTACCTCTTATTACTTTATCCACATTTGCCTAATGTCATGTAGAAGCACTCTGCCACACAACAATCCTATCTCTGCCATCTCTTGAGGTCTTCTTACTTTGATCTGATCATTTCCTTTCCATCTGCAAACAGAGAATGAGAGCTTTCTCCTCTGTTCTGCCATTTATCATTTTCTAAACATTGTGCGCTCGACTTCTGTAGGCAAGTGCTGAGCTGTGATGTTGCGGTGGGTTGCATGTTGACCTTGGCATGCTGACAAGCACACGTTGAGCGTGTGGCCTCATGGCTGCATCACGCCTCTTGTTCTGCCTCTATAATGGAATTACGAGCACCAAGCGAAAAAAAAGACGAAGTCAGCAGTTCCTGGGCCAAGCAGCTTTATTCAGCCATTTAGGCAAGTCCTGGGGGTTTGGTTCGCGGGCTGCTGAGCGCTCTCTGCCAGCGCGTGCACACACAGACACTCGGTCGCTCGGAAACACTCAGCCGTGGAATTTCCTGCTGGTCTCCCAGGAATGAAGCGCTGGGATCACATTTGATGGGATTTGCTTGGCTTTACTCTGCAAACTTCTGTTTTGGGAAACACTTTGTTGATCCCCTGTGTATGGTGTGATAACTTAACTGACAAACCATGTGATATCTATTTAAATCCAACATCAAAATGAATGCTTTCATCAAATGAACATGACAGATATTCAGTTACCCATCCGGTTACATGACTATCCTGTTTGTTGTGTGTTCAGGGGTTTCCTGGTGATTTTGGAGAGAGGGGACCTCCTGGGCCTGATGGTAACCCAGTAAGTGAAATGATATAGATACATGCACTTTCTGTTCACTTTTGGCACAGTGAAATTCATCAGGCCAGTCCACAGCATTTTTTTTTTTTTTTTGCAGAAGATTGACTGTGAGGCAGATCTGTGCAGTCATACAGTAACTCACTCACCCATCATAATCCATACTGATACGAGGGCAGTTTCAGCAGTTTCTTGCCTCTTCTCTTTCTTTAGTTTGACCCACACTGCACGATTGACAGGGTCAGTGCTAGATTGTGATTGGCTGACCTCTGAGAGCCTCCTCCAGGCCTCATTTCCTCTCCCTCCAGAGGGAAGAGGGGATGTTCCATTTGGCTGAATTCATCCCCTTTCATTCATGGCGAACTGGAGGAGGCGACAGGAAGGCCACACTGGGCCATGTGTGTCATTCATCTCTCCACTGGATGCATAGCTTGGAGAGGATGCAGGCATGGCATGAGGCTGCAGGGTAGATCATTTGGACAACAAGCCTCTGTGTGTCAAGTGCCAAGTGCTCACTCACTGTGCTAAACTGAGAGGAGAAACACATTACTCTGGCTATCAACAGAGGAATAAACTAGCAAACAAACAAAATACAGAAACAATGTTGCATCTTTTGTGCATCTCCCTTTTTCTCTTCTCCCTCCCTCTTAGGGTGAACTCGGAGCTCCTGGCCCATGTGGAGTCCCTGGTCTTATTGTGAGTGTTGTTGTATCCTTCTCATAAAGCTTTTATAGCTTTATATTTTGTGATTCATACACTTAGTGTCCTTGTTTTCTCTTTGTCTCTTTCTTCCCTCTGGAAAGCAGCAGGATGTAGCAGTAGCTACTCTTTTGAAAATTGTCATATGAAAAAGTTTTATTCCTTATTTGCTATTCTTTTAAGTTTCTCCCCAGTTTTCTGTTGGGACATTCAGCTGAGAAAACATTTTTTTTTTCTTTTTTCATTTCTTGGCAATCAAAGCACTGGTCCTGGGTTTCAACCCTAAATGAGTATCAGAAAGTGTAAAGTGCCAAAACCTTGAACTGAATGTCAGGCCATCTAAATAATCTTGTATTGTCTGATCAGATAATTCTTGATTTAAATAAAAAAAAGTTGCCAATTTTATAATATTATATTTGTTCAGGAGACAAATGTCTTAACATCTAACATTTGACAGATTTGGCTTCTTTTGTTAAATGAAAACATGTTCATATTCTCCTTTCATTGTTTCCATTTCAACTCGGGTATTGTATCAGCACAAGTATATACCAAATTATATGATAGCCAGATCTTGTTGTAATAGAAGCAGCTGTGACAGTGAGCATTTGAAATTCATTCAGGTTTAAGAGTTTTCTTTGCTTATTCAGTTTAGTAAGTAAATGTTTTGTGTTTGTTGTTGGTGACAGGGAGACATGGGCCCTGTTGGCATGATGGGATTTGCAGGACCGCCAGGACTCAAGGTACACAATGTGGACATGTTGTGTATGTCTCTGGTCTTGACATTGGTGTGACATGAAAAAACTTCAAGTACTCTAGTTGCTTATAGTTTGTTGAACACTTTGCTGGTTTGGGGATCAAATTTGTAAACTTTGTGAACTCTTCCACTCCATACTCACATCCTCTTCAAACAGCCTGACAGTGTAGTTAACACAGCAAAAACTGTGTTAATGGTTTTCATCTTTTTGCCTCCAAGGGAGTACCAGGAAACCCAGGGGAACCAGGACTGAAAGGTGATAAGGTGATCTGCATATATCTTTCCTAGACCACAAAAAAAAAAAAAAAAAAAAATCCACGAATAGTGGAGATGAGTAAATGACAGAAATGTATTTAAGATAGCACTACGCTATAATGTGTGACTTGTGTTATCTAGCATACCTGGGGTGCATATTGATTGAATAATTTTCTTTTTTTCATTTTTTATTTGTGTTTTCTCAGGGGGATTTTGGTGTGCCAGGAGAGCCAGGGGAGTGTGGATTCCAAGGGGACAAGGTATGTGTGTGTGTGTGTGTGTGTGTGTGTGTGTGTTGGTATGTGCTTGGGTTTTATAAATAGTAGGATTGGTGGTTTGGTGCCAGGCTGCTCTTATCTGCATGTCAAAGTATCCTTGAGGAAGACACTGAACTCCATATTGCTTCCAATGATAAGACCAACTTGTAGGGAATCTCTGTCACTGCTGGTGTGTTTGTGTGCACTGGTTAATGAGGCCTATGGTAAAGCTTGGTGTCCTGCTCTCTAAGTGTACTACAGAAGTGCAGTGGATTAACCATTTATTTTTCATAAAAATCAGAAGTGTAGTTGGCGTGTTTATGTATCTAATCAGCATTTTCAAATACATTACTTTTTTGACCCTACAAAATAATTCTGTTTATCATTATGTTACAGGGTATCCGTGGCTCACCTGGGTTGCTGGGGCCGCGTGGAAAACCTGGACCGCAGGTATCCTCTATCACCCTACACATTTAGTTAACAGGAGCTCAGGGGTGCAGTTGCAGTGCAGAGGTGGGACCTCTTTGATTAGACTGCACAGTTAATTGGTGATTAGTGGTTGTGGAGTTTTTCTCCACTGTGCTGATTTCCTGAGTGATCAATAAATGATTGAAAAAGTACTGTCTAAATGCAACACAGTGAGCTGTGAGTAGCCATTCTAAAATTTTGTTGTGAAGGCTTTCTCTACTTTTTTCCTCCTTTAGTTGCCTCAGATCAGAATTTTGGTCTAAACAGTATAATGGTGTGTGGGTATGGTAAGCACTCAAAAAAAAAAAAAAAAAAAAAAGAGGCACTGGTGCTCCTGAGTAAAAATGAGTGGAAATATTTACAAAAGCTCATTTCAGGTGCTCTTGTGTAGGAAAACTTCGGAAATTGAAGCTAATCAAGCACAACCAACCCCTCAAAGAGCAGGGCATGGGCAAACTCCCAGTGCACATGCTCCCTGAGCATTAAGACTAATCCACCAGTTGGCACTCATGTGCTCTTAAGTGTCCTTAATATCTTGAGTGCTCTCTGATCTGATTTGAGATTCCTGGGAAAACCCGCTCTTTCGCTTGCTTGACCTGCTAAATAATGTTGGCATCTTGCAGGAGTGATAGCAGCTGTTCCGAGTTGTCTCATTCCTCCTAGCAGGATCTTACCAGAGGTTCAGTAGCAATTTCTACAGTTACGTACATGACTGAATTGCATAAAGATGATTTTTACAGATGCTACGAGAAAGATTTCCTGTCATTTTCAGGTTATATTAGATTGTTTTTGAAATATAGTACATGATGTTCCCTACACAAACTATATATAGTGAATTTGGGCTTTAGTCTTATCAACATGGTTACACTTATTTTGAAGTTGTCTGATCTGTGATAACATAAGATCATTTGTGACCTTTCTTAGGGCAAACCTGGTGAAAAGGGCCCTACTGGTTTACCTGGCCCTCCTGGCCCAGAGGTTGGACAGATTCTATTTACCAAGTATTATATTTTGACTAGATACACATTTATGTTCCTCTGTCTTTGTCAATACAGTGCAGCTTGCAGCAAGTGTGGTTGTTTATTTTCACAGGGCTTTCCAGGTGACATTGGCCCACCGGGTCAAAATGGCCCTGAGGGACCCAAGGTTAGTAGAGTGAATTTGATTTCACAAAATGAATCATCAAGCTTCAGAAATGAAGTGAAAGTTCATTTATATTCTTTTTATCTATAGGGAAAGCAAGGGACAAGAGGTTTGCCAGGTCCAAGAGGAACACCTGGACTTCAGGTGGGTTGGTGTGTTGATACTATGAAAATGAGCAAAAGATAAAGGTGTTTTTCTTTTCCTGACCTTTAGCAACAATTTTCTTGTCAGGGTGATGAGGGACCAGTTGGGCCAGCTGGACCCGCTGGACTCGAGGTGAGTGTTGATTGGATAATCCCTGCAACTCAAGACCTGTTACAAAACATCATAACACAGTAATCATGTAGGATCTACTATACACACCAGACCACAGTATATTCTACACAAAAGCACCAAGTGTCTCTGCCTAAATTTAGGCTTTGTCTAATTTGCATTCATGGTCTGTATTGGACAGCAAGTTCTTTGGCTGACTGATCTCTCTATTGTTCTAAAGCTGTTTTGAAAGACTTCCTATTGGACACTATATACTCATATTACCAGACTGGTCAGCAAATTGCTATGCTCTTTTCTATAATAAAAAAAGTTCATACACTCACGCACACATAAAAGTCAAAGCAAATGTCTTTCAATTTCAAACCAAATGTACTGAACAAAAAAACAAAATATAGTTTCATGTGATGACTGATTCATAAAATACTTTTACTGACAATAATGAATTATTATTGTCTAGGGAAGTCAAATGTGCAGTAAAAGTTATTTAATCTAGGGACACTATGAAATAATTATAATAGTGCTGTTTGTTGTTTGTTTATCTCCACCACGTGTAGATTTATATTCTCAGTTTTCAGTATCTGATCATATAACATAGTGGATAAAGGGGCCATGAAAGCCAAACTTTGGATTCTGCAAGAGACAAATGGGATGGCTTTGAACTGTTTTGCAGTATAAATAAAAGTCTACGGTGACTATCAGTGACTATCTCAGTCCAAAAAAGTGTTTGTTTGGAGTCATCCCAGGCTAAACAATAGAGAAGACTTCTCCAATGAAACTCTATTTTTGCATTGGTTGCCTCCAGTCTGCTGTTTCCCAAAAGTGTAACCCACAAGTGATTGCAGAAAACAAACACAAATGACCCAGTGACTTTTCAGAGTAATAACAAGCCTTTGATGCTGCAAATGGTTCTTTGTTTTCAGGATCATTAAGGGATGTTGTTGTTTTGGCATCAGTTGTTGGTTTGTTTTGTGCCACGGCCTCTCGAGGGACGGCAGACTCACAGGCTGCACCTTTTACAGGAGATATAGAGACTTTATTGTTTTTGCTGTGTGGAGCCGCGGTATACTTCTATGTGTCATTTTTGCTTTCTGTTCAGGGCAGGCCTGGGAGGCAGGGATTCCCTGGATTGACAGGCCCAGATGGACTCAAGGTCAGACCTTACAGTCACATGTCCACCGCCGAACCACTGTCATCCTTAACTGAACATTCCCTCCCTGGTTCCCTTTTATGATAATGTATCATCTGAATATGTGTAAATTAGATGTTAATACTCCGTTACCACAGGGGAACGGGCCCCCAAGCACATTTGGACTGATTTGAACTAAAAACGAAAGGCATGAATAAGTTTGTGATGTGCTAATTGGCTGCTTTGCTGTAGGGCGAGACCGGGATAACTGGCGAGGTCGGAAAGCTTGGCGAGAGGGTAAAGGCTTTTCTCCCTCTTTCTGCTGATTTCTGTTTGATGCTCACTGTATGTGTCTGTTTTGTTGGAGCCCCAAAGCTGAGCAGCCTATTATGAGAAATACAACTTCAGTAGAACTAAGAGGAATAAGAAACCATTAAGACAGCATGCTTTCTCTCCTTCAGGGACTGCCTGGTTTTATTGGACCAATTGGAGAGATGGGCATTGCTGGAGAAAAGGTTAGTATGGTCTCAATTTGTCACACTTTTCTAGTGTCACAATTTGGTGTTGTCCAACATCCACTTTAATCTGTTATATTGCTTTCTGTTGATCTAACATGTGATTAGTGCTGAAACAATAAGCCAATTACAGCAAATTTGATAATATAGTAATTGTTTGCTCTTTATCAAGCTTAAGATGCCAGCAGCTTCAAAAATATGCAGATTTGCTGCTTTTCACACAGTATCTTTGAGTTTTTGACTGTTGGTCAGACAAAATCAGCAAAAGCATCACTTTGGGTTCTGTGAAACTTGTGATTTATATTTTTTAGACTGAATGCTTTCATCAGTTAAACTACACCAGAATTGGACAGATTAATCAATAAATGTCATTGCTTGTGGTTCCTCAGGGGGATCGAGGGAAAACAGGCGCCCCCGGGCCGCCAGGTGAACCAGGGCCGATGGTAAGGAGTAAGTCTGGACCCTGTCTCTCGTACCGTGGGGCATTCAATTCTACATACGTAAGGGATGGGGGTGTCATACGTTTGGAAAGACTGGTTTAAGTGATTAAACAATAATCAACTAATAAGCAGATAATTTAAGGTAATCCAGTTTTGTCAAAAAGTTAATTCATGATTTCTTTGATAAATAACATGGATGTCATTTAAGTAATGTTGTATCCATCAGGGTCACACTGGAATGCCTGGAGAGACGGGGCAACCTGGACCACAAGGAATCCCAGTAAGTTTACTGTTGTCATTGTCATAAACCAGAGAATACACACTGGCAGTTTATGCATGTATAGACAGTTGTACTTGATACAATTTCAGCTGTGTTACCTGAAAACATAATGATCATATATCAACTATAAGATATAAATACATTTAAAGAAATATTATAAGTTAACAGTTCTGTACCTGCATTCAACTTGTTAATAAAGATAAGACTGAGACAGCTGTCCTTTGTATCTTAGTTTCCATAGTTTGATGCAGTCAAACTTGTAAACTTATAAAAGAATATTTCTTCACATGCATTCAGGGGCCTCCTGGTTCTCGGGGATCTTTCGGCATCAGAGGACCCAAAGGCATCAGGGTAAGTAAAACTGCATTATACGTTTATATATATATATTAGGAGACACATAACTGCTCTATGTTAAAAAATGGTACTACGTAACAATTCATTCATCATGGCTCTGGGGATAGCAATGCCTGTGTGTCTGTTAAATGGGCTCAAATTAGACTTTGAACTTTTAAGGTGAGTGTTATAATAATAATCACATTAAAACAATTTCAAGGTTTGTAGTTAATCAAAAAGTAAGTCAACCATTGTAAAATCAGCCTGGGAAAGTTTTTACATCTGAAGGAAAGATTTGTATCTGTAAGAATGACAGTCCAATCACAAAGTAGGATCCAATCAACCCAGTCTCGAGCTTTTTGACACTAATTTGAGCGCATACTGTTGGTCCAACGCTTTAGTGTAGACTGAAATATCCCAACAGCTATCAAATTAATTGAGTTTTTGTGCAGACATCCATGCCTCCCAGAAATAATTTGTCCAATACCTTGTCAAATATCTACAAAACTAAATGCATTCCTATTAATGTCACCTGTACTTTTTATTTAGTGCTAATTAGCAAATGTTAGCATGCTAACCTGCTTAAACTTAGATGGTGAATATGATAAACATTGTACCAGCTAAACATCTGCATGTTAAAACCCATTACGAGCATGTTGTTGTTCTTGCTTTAGTATTTAACAATTGCCTTGTTTCATAATTGCTGGTAGGTCTTCTTCATTAAAAAATGTTTTGCTTATAGGAAATCATGCATTTTACACAAGCATTTTACAGCCAAACCAGTTTATCTATATATTTTTATATTTTTGGGGTTTTTTAGCCTTTACTCCTGGATCAGGAGTCAAACCAGGGACCAGCTGCTCAGGGCACTAAGGCCCATGCAGTATGTGCCCCAACCATTAGGCTATGGGGGTGCTCTGCAACACTTTATTTTGAATAAATGGAAAAAGAACTGTGTAGACATGAAAGTAGAGAAACTGACAAATCACTTATCAAACCCAGCCATCCACAGATACTTAAATCACATCAAAGAGCAGTCTAAAAACACCAGACTAAGGACTACTTAGCAACCTCTGTCAAAGAGGAAAAAACCTTTTAAGAGACATAAAGTTCTGTATATTTCTACGTAGACATGACAAGTAGAATCAGAACATATCTTAATAAAGCACATAAATTCTAATATGCTAAGCAGCTTGTCCCAGCGTCTTTATACATACTCTCTGAACATGGGTGTGTGCCATGAGCTTGGGATAATTCCAGTGTTCGCTGGCTTTTCCATAATTGAGTTTTCTATTTTGTGAAAATAGCCCTTGGTTGCACAGCAGGATCATTGGACTGAATGAATAATTGATCTAACGTGAATAAGTGGTATAATTAAAGCATTTCATTCTCTGGTTTGGTTTTACATGGCTCCCCTGATATCACATGCAGTCACAAATGTAATATTTAATAACTGTAATAGCTGAAAATTACATCAAGGCTTTGGAAAATAGAATTATGACCACTACCATTAAACACCATTCTCCTTATTACAATGTCTGAAGTGATTCCCAATCAAACAGAATGAAGAAAAAACTTAACATTTTCCTGTTCCCAAAGTTTTGTTTAAAATTATAATTACATTATACTCTCAAGAAGGAAGAGAATAGCTTTATTTCACGCATTTTAAAAATGTGGTCTGTGTTTGAGTAAAAGCGATATGTCTTATTCCTACATCCTGCTCTTGTATCTTTTTAAATTTTAAAAACTGTATTTTACTTGAAGCATACATCATCATCATGTCACTGTGTTATTCAAGTATGTTTAAAAGCAGAGTCTCCTATGTCCTCATCCAATCTCATTCCTCTGAATTTAAACAATTTTTCAATCTTCATGTGATGCATTTCTGTGATATGTAAGTAAGCCATCACCATCATTTTATCCCAGGTGTTTCCACTGTACTCTTCAGTTAAAAGCCCTAAAATTGATGCACTTTAAAAGAAAGCTTTGAAACGTGGGTGAGCTTCAAACTAATGTGCTTGTTCACATTGAATGGAACTGAAAAACTGATTATGGTGGGCTGATGGATGGATAGTAAATGTCTGAACTATAAAATATGTTGTCACATTGTCAAAAAAAAGACAATAGATTGAGATTATTTCAGAATTTCCCATACAGTTTCAGTTGTAATCATGCCCTTTTTCAAGAAAGACAAATGACAATAACTTGAAATGAGGTTGCTCCCATGCTACATTAAGGTGTGACCTGTGTCAAGAAAATTTAAGGTAAAATTATCCCCTCTTATGTCTAAATGTAACTCAGTATTAAACAAAACAAGTTTTTAACAATCTAGAATTACTACTTTCAGTGGACTTAGCAATCTCTTTTTAATGTTAATGGCTATATAACAACACAAATGATGGAAAAACAGAAAGCATATGAAAAGGACACAAAAAGATCAGCAATATTTATGGAATAATTTAAATACCCTACTTTTTTGAATGATGAGAAAGCTTTTTAAATTCAAGTACTATTTTTACCTTGTGTTTAACACACATTTCACAGCTCTGATATAACTGTCATCAATCATAAGCCAACAATTAGAAATGCAATAGCTTCCTAACACTGCTACATCTCAGTCTCTCAACAACAATCTTGAACTAGTTTGTCAAATAGTGATTAAAATTACAAGGCTTTATATAGGGATGGACTGTACTCTGCTATGGCTCTGTTGAGGTCACCTTAATAAGAGATGTTTACATGAATGACAAGCAAAAGACACAGTCAGTCATTTTGTTTTCTGAATAGTTTGGTTCAATTTAAAAGGCAAGGATGAATCAGCAACAGGGTTTGTGACCTTTTCCCCAAGGCCTCTTTACAATGACCCCAGTGTGCAGGCAGTACCACTGTATGTGATCGTGGAAAGATGGGGACAAAGTCTTCACAGTGTGGATTGGGCAAACTGTGGAGCTAATTCGCAGTCGCCAAGTATTTGCAACATAGCCACAATCTTTGATCGTGTGTCTCCAGTGTGGGCTAAACCCTAGTACACTATAAAACCAAGAGAACTGCCTCCCAGGCTCCACTAAGTGGGGATGACAAAAATGGAGATTGAGTGGCTACATTTATTGACTTAATGTATTAAACGACATGCCCCGGGTCTGCTTAAGGCTAAGCTTTCCAAAGCTATTCATCAGTGACAACTTTTATTTCTTTGTATAGGGTCCAAGGGGTCCTGATGGGCCAGTGGGGGAGAAAGGGTCTACAGGAATAAAGGTGAGCATATGGTCACAAAAGTCAAAGTTGACCACTGGTTAATAAATCATCTTCAGAGCCTCTTGTCGGGCTCAAGTTTGTGGCTAATTGTTGATAATGTCACCTTACATGCCTTAGAGCAACATCTGGCCTTAAGCTTCCTAATTGCACACATCAAACCTCTCCCACAGAAAACAAGGATAAACAAAATGACTCAAGTTTCTCAACGGAGGGAAGAAAAATCATGAGAACTTCTCAAAACAGCTTTGTTCAGCAGACTGTAATTATTAACTATTTTTAACATCTAAAGACTCTTCAGAGGACACTCTTTGTTAACTACAAATCTAACAACAGAACCTTAAATCAAAGAGTCCTAAAATATTGATGGTGCTGCTAGTGCTTGGCAGTCGGGAACATTTTAACTCTGGGGGATTTTAGAAAGCTCAAGCTAACTGAGTTGGATGTTTTTTTGCAGGGCCCTGATGGTCCACCAGGAAAAGTGGGCCTCCCTGGAGAGATGGTAAGGAAAATCAGGCTTCTTCACTTTCCTTTCTTAACAGTAGTGACATTATTAGCAGTATTAGCAGCAATCCTGGTTAGAGTACATTTGGTCATCGTGCCCTCTCAAGGTTACAGAACAAGTAGCTGGGATAAATAGCAGTGCTGGTACTGTCCTAATGAAGAACAATTTTCCAGGGTGACTTGGAGAGAAACTTCTCATTAAAGCAGGGGCAGAGAAAGAATTTTATATAAGCTCTGTGCTTGTTGTTGCATAGGGCACGTGGTCAAATAGAATTCACATCTATTAAAATCCATTAAATCTTCTAAATGGGGATGTAGATAAGAGCACTGATTCATCATGCCATTTTTCATTCTCTTTATTATGCGTGTTCTCAGCTGGCTTGTGAACTTCCTGTGATATTCAGTTTCAGCAGGCTATTACTCAGGCTATTAGTTTGAAATTTAAATGACATTTTATGAACATGATAATTGTTTAGGTCATTTTTCAAACAGAAAATGTCCAACTTTCCAGCTCATGAAATGTGTGTGTGAATATCATTTAAAGGAGGACATGGAGCATACACCGAACTCAGCCTAGCCTTATGCTGCCTATGTCATGGTTTAAGAACAAACAGCACCATTAAAACCTGTTTGACTGTACTTATTTTTCCATTTTGTGCTGTTTTGCTGTAGGGAAGGCCTGGCGAGCCGGCTGAAGCTGGGCCTAAGGGATTTCCAGTAAGTGATTGGGGCTAACAGAGGTCTGTTTTAGGTCAGTCTTGATTTTTGGGGAGGAAACATTTTTGGGGAACAGTAGAGGATGGGAGAGTCTTGTGTGGCGCACTGTTTCTCTAGCAGGTGTTATGGCATTTTGGCATGTGTATGTATGTACACACCAGTAGTGTGTGTGTGTTATAAACGACTGTATTATTTTCAGGGTGTTCAAGGACCCTCGGGACCTCCAGGAGCCAAAGGAATTGCTGGAGAGCCAGTGAGTTTATTATTTGCTTACATGAATGTACACTATTTTGGCCCCATATTTTAAAATAAACTTCATTATTAAAGAGCGTAATGTTTTTGTTTGTGTGTGCATGTGTGTGTTTTACTCCATGTGGCCCAGTTAAAAAAATTTGGAAGTTGCAGAATCTCGAAGATATAGTCACATACAGGTTATTATCTTTAATAACCTGTAGCCCTGCAACACCTACTGTGTACCATTTCCTTTTGCCCTTGCACATAAACTCAGAATTTTCACTTTGACACCTTTTATTCAGTGCACCCTAGAAACCCACTGTCTGGTCAAAAAGCCCTGAACAACCTAATCCTCTTTCTCTTATTCTGCCCAAGTCTCACAGACACAAGCAGAAAAGTACTGAGTCTGAGACAATTTGATTTACACCATCTCCTTCCTGGAGAGGCAGCTTTATTGTAGCCTGAATGTGTCTCTATAACAGCAGGGCTGTTTCCATCACTTACAGGAGCTTTGGCTCAGTGTTTTGAAGGCTTTTAGCCCTGCAGATTAACTTATCTCTACAAATCCACACTTTCTGCCTGGTTCTTATTTCTTTTCTCATTTTTCCTCCTTTACTGTCACTTTCAGAGGTGTTTGTCCAAGATTAGAAAGCACTCTTAACCTTTTTTATCAATGCCTCTGCTTTGTCACTGCAGGGACCACCAGGGCCACCAGGAACGATTGGGCCACTGGGGGAGATGGGGCAGATGGTGAGTTTGATCACTCAGCTGGCGTGAGAACCCCCGCTGACTTTTACATTAGCACTGAATACTAAAGGCTGTCACTGTTTCTGTCAGGGTCCACCAGGGAAGGCTGGAGAGAGAGGGCCACCTGGTGAAACCGGAGAGAAGGTGAAGATGATGATATGCTGTTGAAGTGTTCATTGATTATCGAGTACTGAGATTAATGTGTACTGGTTGTACACTGGTTGTGTTTTGCATCATGAAAATTAGCATGGGAGAATCACATTACAATAGCCTTTGCAAAACTAGGTCTGACTAGTGTGTCCTATATACCATTCTCCATGTGTTTCTACACTATCTAATCATCGATCATTGTTCTATCAGTTGTATTAGAAACAAGACACAACAAAAGTTGTGGCAAAGTAGAACTGAGAAAGGTTATTATGCACTGTGGACATCTATGTGGATGATCAAATTAAATTATTGTTTTACCACGAAACATAAATTATGTGCCTGCAAAAGAATTTTTTCAGTACTCAAAATGTCAATATGCAAACTCAGGATTTGAGGTGCAGACATGATGTTATACTGCTATCCATTACGGAGCAGGAAACACTGGTAAAAACAATGGTGGAAACATGAAGAGGTACAAGACATCACAATCATCATGTTTCTTCCCCTGGCAGGGTGCCACTGGTCTACCTGGCAACATTGGGGAGCAGGGTTTGATAGGCCAGAGAGTGAGTATGCCATGTTTTTCTTTCAGTTACATCCTAATGAGTTAATCAAATTTATTTTGGCAAATCCTCAACTATATTCAGAACCGCACACGTCACTTGTAACACAGCGTAAACAAAATAATAAATAAAAAGACAAAACAGTTTTACTGTGTGCTTGCTACACATCTGTTCTTGCTTCCTGTGATTTCCTTGTCACACTGAAACATTTTGCAGCCATAATATTTTTACAATTTGTCTGTCAGGGTGAGCCAGGCATTGATGGGGAGGCTGGACCAAGTGGACCCGATGGAGCCAAGGCAAGTATAGAAAATAAAAGACAAATTGTAAGTGAAAATTTGAGATATACATCATCCCAAAACATGCAGTAAATTGAAAAAAAATATTCGGGACTTTGGCTAGTAATAACATTGCTGTCATTAATTTCAACATCATTTTTTCTGTTATGAAGCTGTTTGTCTGTGAACCTGATGAACTTTCCTGTTTACTGAAGCAGCTTATTGTAATTAGAGCAAGTTGAGTATTGTTTGTGAGCTATTGCCCTTTGTACAGTTGGAGCTGCATTGTGTTGACACTTAGTGAAAACAGATAGAGGCTATTTTAAGAGCTCTACTGTCTGGCAAGTATTGTGATGGGGGAAAAAAAGAAAAGCACAAAAAGCCTGCCTATTCAGCAGAGCCAAACTGCTGGAAGTATGGCTGACAGACCCACAAACAGCTTTTGGCTTAGAGAAGGTGGTAAAATGTGAGCACAGAGAACACAGAGGATTAGAATAGAGTCAACCTGAGAGCCTGTTCAGCTCAGTGCTGTACAGGACGTTTTCTGTTAGTCAGGAGAGTAAACTACTTTGAACAGTTCTTGGCTGGAATGCAGCTCCTGGATGGAAAACAGCAGCTCGAGAGGGATTTGCAGCTTTTACTGTTAACTGTTCAGAGAATGAAAATCAGTGCATTGTCACGGTTTGTTGCTGTATTCATTGGTGGAACTGGTGGAAATTCAACAAATAATCTTACAATTCTGTTTTAATGAACAAAGTTATTACATCTTGTGAGTAATTATGGTAACATGGCAGGTTTTGGACCCGGTGTCAAATTTTTAAATCAGTATTTGAATAATTTTCAGACAATCCATACTTGTGAAATGAACCCTGTTCATGACACTGTATTCTGTAAGAACTAAGTGAACTCAAGCTGTCACTGTATATATTCTGCTTTCTCCTTTTATTTAAGTTGAACATCATCTTCTTGTTGATGTCAGAATAAGCGTTTTCCAAAGAGCCAAAGGCTTTTGTATGTCCGTAATATCAGCTGCTCTCAAAAGAACCCATATTTCTATTTAATAAAGCATTACATAGTTGTTGGAAACAGTAAAATGTGATCCCTTATTTGGAGAACAAAAAAGTAAGACTGGGCAATGTTATCTGCTTTCCAAGTTGAAGCTATTTCAAACTTTATCTGCACATACCCCTTTCTTACACAAAATAACTTTTTTGTGCCAGGCTGAAATGAATGTATTTTACATATTTCACTCAGTTGATATGAGGAATGCTGGGACAGATGGGTGTAATAACTTTTATGAAACATAAAAATGTCCAAAAAAAGAAGAAAAAAAAAAAAGAATTCCAAATAACACGGGCTTGGCTAAAAAAAACTGTATTGCCAATAAGTGGACATGCTGACTTTCTTACAAGAGTAAAAAGTTAGACTGCCAATAGTTTCTTTCAGTAAAATAGCAATAAAGCTCATTATGATCTGATCTGACAGTGTAGCATCAAATCTACAGCTGAGCCTAAGCTCACTTTCTGGCAACTAGTGATGCTCTGGGAGCACATGCACCTTGAAGAACATGTCAACACATTTTTTTCCATCTTAGAAATGTTTCCAAATTACAGCCTGTTGTGCCTCACCGATAAATTAGTCATGCTTTTGTGTCATTCTGGCTAAACTACTGTAACTCTCTGTTTACATGCCTGAGCTGTCACTGTGGAAACTGCAGCTAGCTCAGAATGCTGCAGCAAGACTTTTATGTAGGGCCAGCTTTAGAGCTCACATCCCTCCCATCCTGGGTTCATGTCATTAGTGGCCTGTGAATACTGGATAACATGAAAGATTTTATTTATAATTTGCAACGCTCTTCAAAATCAAGCTCCTACTCAGATATGTAGACTCTTAATCTAGGATTTGACAGGCAGGATTCTGTGTTCATCGGATCAGACCTTAGTGACTGTTCTTCTGGCCAAATTCAAAAGCTTTCATTGCTGTGCCCCCCCAGGTTCTGCAATAATCTTTCTGCAGACATTTGGTAGGATGATAATATGGAATATCACATAAAAACCTGTAACTACAGACAGATCTTTCACTGACATTTCATTTCATTTATGTATTCTTTATGCTTGCCATGTGAAACTCAAAAGTTTCATTGCATATAAATGACTTTTTCTTCAGTCTGAATATTTTATTCAAATGTATTCAAGCTCCAACAGGCCAAAATCCTAGCTATGATTGCATGTGATTGCGTCAGAATAGTCCAGTTTATTGCACCTCAATTGTACGATCACCTTTTTTTATTAGGCTTGTATTACTCTTCTCAGGGTGAAAAGGGGGATGCTGGTTCAGAGGGCGCCAAAGGAGACAGGGGTGAAATTGGCTTGAAAGGAAAGGAAGGACCTCCCGGGCCTCCTGGACTAGTGGGTGTGAGGGTGAGTGTATCAGCAGCCAACTCCAACTTTCATTCAGTTCTCATGAAAAGACAGCTATTTGTCCACTCACAGCCCTGTTCAATTTTCTTTTACAAGGGTCAGGAGGGTAAACCTGGCAAAATTGGTGAAAGAGGAAAACCAGGAGAAAAGGTTTGTCAGTTCGCTTGCTTGGGGCTAAAATACACTTTTCATTCTTTGATGCCTGTCAATGTGTTCTCTTGTATGACAAGTTGAATAGCTCACTGCTGTAGTAGAAAACAGTGAGGTCAGTAACCTCCATAAGCATGCCATTTGAGGTGCTTGTCAAGCAGAGTTTGAGTATTAAATGTTTGTATTGTCAAACAAGCCACACAACTGTTCAGGGAAGTTTGTACACTCACTGCATACCCGCTCATTGATGGCCTCTCTCCAGGGGAGCAAAGGTCACCAAGGTCACCTGGGAGAGACTGGGCCAATCGGTGAGCAGGGAGAAATGGGGTTTGTTGGACAGAAGGGAGCAAGAGGAACCATCGGGCCAGTGGTGAGTTCTTTACAGATTGATTGAAGGACTTAATTGGTTGTTGGTGGATGTGGGCTAAATATATATATTTCCCTAGGGTGCTCCAGGGAGAATGGGCCAACAAGGAAATCCAGGCATATCCGGTTACGAGGTAAGCACTTCTTCATAAACAGTGATGGAATAATACATTACATTGCAGGATATTATGAAAGTGAGGGACCTACAGCACTTCCAGAACTCTACACTGCTGTCAATGCAAAAATGTTACATACTGGGACAACCTTCTTAAGCATCTAAAATGAAGATTCTTATTATCTTGTATGGAAAGAAAACCTTTTATTTTTCTATTTTTGCCACATGGTAGTATATATGTAACAATGTAGAATGTGTGGGTAAAAAGGCAAAATTAAGTATTACATTGTTGACAGGCATGTTACCTAATGATGATGTAATGTTGAAACTTCATTGCTTTTTGGAGTCCATCTAATGTTTTTACCAGTGTAGCACCCTAACACTATTGTATGCCTAAATTGCTTTAATTTACCTTAGATAAGAAAGACAGGGTGTCTGGGATTGACTTCCTATGGTAGCTACCCAGAAAGTTAACCTATTTTCTGTCAAACTAATAATACCCATGTAAAAGAACAAAACTGCAAGACTTGGCAGCACTTGCATTCACTATACTGTGTTTCAAATAACTGACCCCAAAGAAAACTTATGATTAAAAAGGTATTCACAGTTTACTTAAAGTTTTGCTTTTGAAGTGTACAAATTATTTTTTACCACTGTTAGTTGAAATGAAATAACGCTATGAAAACAAAATTTAGACCCCTTTAAAATACCTAATATGTCTAAATAATAATTAACCAAATTACTGTCGCCAAAATTAGCAAATGACTTAATTGGCAAAATTGAATTGGCTTATAACCCAAATGTTACAGCACAAAACTGTATTTCTCTGCATTCTTTTAGCAAAATCCTTATTTCTCACTCATTTTATTTGACTATAAACAAAAAACAGTTGCAGGCACTTGTGTCACTCGGGTGCAGTGCGGCAATTGAGTACTTATCCTCAGCAGAGCAAGAAACACAAAAGGTCTACCTCACTGTCCGGCGTCAGTCCTAGTCCTGGAGAAACAGTTTGTGGTCTAAAAGATGAAACCAGATGGCAACAGGAGATGAAATCCTCGTCAGGAATCCCAGAACACTCCTCCGGAAACACAAAGCCGTTGTCTCCGGTTAGCAATGGCATCCACTCGTCTGCGACAACATTGTCTTTAGCTTAAGCTAGCACAGTCACACTGGCACAAACGTCCTCCCTAATCACAGCAATTAAGTTAAAATAATGTGCGTAATGCTCACAGCTGTAGTTCTCTGTCACTTAAACATTCACCAACTATCCACAATAGCGTTTCATATCATTTCTCCCTCTCGTGCTTTCTCTTTCCCCCTTTTCCCCCACTTCCGTATTGTTGCACTTGCCCCGCCCTCTACCGTTCTCTTCCTTACCTGGGCCAATTACGACAGGTGGTGCCGACTGACACCAAAAATAACCAATCAAACAACATAAATGAAACTAAGGACACACCATGCGAGTATCCAGTGAGTTTACATCACTGTTAGCTTTTAACATTTCCTAGAACAGTATTTTTAAACCACTTTATTCAACAATTTACATTATACCCCATTTATGTCCCGTCTAGGTTTACATATTGAACATTATGGAGTAACACTATTGACATATGAGTCACTATGCTTTTATTGTTCTGGTGTTGATGAATCACAGGCTGATTCTCATTTGCTGGTGTTTTGTGCTTCTTCTTCTTCATTCCACAGGGGGAATCCTCAGATACTCAGATCTGTTGACAACCCTGTGTGTTGTTTTGGTTAATTTAATTTTTTTTATGGAGTACAAGGAAAATAACTAGTTCCCTCTGAGTTGTCCTCCCTCTTTTGGAATCTCCAGTATAGTTTGATTTCTCATGATTCTTTGCTATTTAAAGGTATAAACCACTATAAAATATGTAATCTTATCTTGATTAATTGAATTGTAATTAATTTTCGCTTCACAACTGACCACTAGAGGGCAGAAAGTAGTTGCAAAGAAACAAACGCATCATAAAAAGAAAATATCACATTACAAAAAGAGGATTGGTTTGTCTATCTCTAGCTAGCCATGTCTGCTTGCAGCTCACCAAATGTAAATCTCCTCTATCTGTCTAAACCAATAAAGAATACACTGAACATTTGCCAATAAAAAATATGGGAGTGACTAAAAAAACTTTTGGTTTGGGCTGAGGTTTCACAACAAACCTTCTCTTATTTCATGTACAAATGAGATGAAAACAGCAGCATTGCTGGTCTGCACCTGTGCACACACATTCAAGATACGATTGGGCTGAGAAACTGATTACTGCAGATTTAAGACTGAAGTAGAACTGAACTGTGAAAAAATAGAACCATGCTTTAACTGATGATTTACAAAATAGCATCCTTCATGGCACCAGGAGGTGAACTGATGATTGATGGCACTGTCTTATTCTCTGTCTGTAGCTTGATCCCATGTGTTTCTCTACATTATGAGTATAATACGTCACATGGTAAAGTGGAGTGAAGACTGTGAGGTTACAGTCCTGAAATGAGATTCAGTCACAAACTCTTTTCTTGTCACAGGGTCACATGGGACCACAAGGCCCACTGGGACCTCCTGGGCCAAAAGGTGAAAAGGTACATCACCAAAATTACTTGCTGTTCTTAATAGCCATCTGCATTTTGATTGTGTCTAATGAGCTCGGGGGGCCTCTAATGGTTGCATTATTTAACAATGTAAAACGGGGATGCAGCACATTGTCTTTGAGTGCATGGTCAGTTTATTTGATGTATTGGGGCTTCAGTTGTGTCCCTAATTGGTGCTTCTTCTGTCTGTCTTGTTGTCCTTCCAGTATTCGTCAACTCATCCCTAGTTTGATTAATGATATGAACCAGGACACATCCAATTAACTAAGTGCTGTTAAATGTATATAATTAGCCAAGCACCTGTGTGCTTCTGCTTGTGATTTTGGGGATATTAGCACCATAATTTGTGTTTATTTGACAGGAGCAGCACCCACTAGAACACTCCACACCAGAGTTTAGTGAGATGCTAATTTGCATTTTTTTAGTCCCTGGGCAGGAGCCATCTGGATGTGGATATTTGTTATTTTCGCTTTGCCAATATCCTCAAAATAATGGCTCTGCTTACTCAGTAATTAAATCAATATCATGCTATGACACAGGTCATTGCAAAATTTATGATTTTCAATTGAGCGTGACAGGTAGCCCTGGTGCTAAAACATGCTGCAGATGAATACATATCCGTATCACAGTTAAGTTAAAAGCACTAATGCTAAAATGTAGTGCTTTTTATCCATGCAAGTGTCAGTTTTGCTCAGCCCCTGGGCATCAGTAATTATCCTCCTACTTTTGGATGCCTGCTGGACTCTTCTTTTATTTATTTAATTTGACACATGCACAACACATGATTGTTAAAATCATACACACATCTGTGGTTATTGGTTAATGAATTCCATAAAGACCCTGGAACAGACACTGGCACCATTTACGTGAAATGGGATCATTGTGGGTAATAGCGCATGTAATGATTTGCCATTTATATAAAGAGAGCAGTCAATGTGTTTCCATTGTTATACTCTTTCAAACAAAACGTGCATTGATTTTGCACAGACCACTGGGTTTTAGGGAAATGCCATTGATTGCGGTTGTTTGTCTGCCCCTATATTGCTTGTTTAGGGTGGACAGGGGGACGACAGCAAGGTAGAGGGTTCTCCAGGTCCCCAAGGTGACAGAGTGAGTTTCTTACATGTACCAGTTTCTCTTTTGTTGTTTGTTAGTGGTGTTTGGGATTGTTAAATGAATTTGTTTCCATATGAATCCAGGGTCCTCCTGGAGACAGAGGAGAGAGAGGAGAGCCAGGTGACCCTGGATACATTGTAAGTGAACAAAAACAGACATGTTGTTTTCTTTTGTCTTCAAGTTTAAGTGTCCTATACATTGAACTGCAGATGCAATTATATTTTCCAGGGTCAAATGGGTTTTGATGGAAAGAGAGGAGATGCTGGTGCTCCAGGGCTTCCTGTAAGTGTCTTATTTTTCTTGACATGTAAAACCCTGAATGAAGTGGAATTTAAATCAAACACTAATGATAATTTTAGGGACATCCTGGGCCAAAGGGACAACCAGGGCTGAAAGGATCCAAAGGTGATCAAGTAAGGACATAGATAATAGTTGCATGATTTTGTTGTATGAGGAAACTCAGTGCAATTTTACCGGACTGTACTTTCTGCCATGTAACCATGTCAGAACTGTGGAACATGAACTCTTTATGCTCTAGGGTCAGAAAGGAAAGACGGGGGCAACAGGTGCACCTGGGACCAAAGGACCACCAGTGAGTTGGATGCATTTGTGATATTGGGTTACAGTTAAACTACTAACAACTATGTTTCTATTTAAATCAGATCAAGCTTTGATGTAAACATTTCTCTTTCATAAGGGTCTGGAGGGTCCTCCTGGTCCACGGGGGGTTGTGGGCAGGGAGGGACTTGAGGGGCCGCCTGGAATGGATGGACAGCATGCTAAAGATGGAAGTAAAGGAGTCAAGGTGAGGAGAGTGCTGTACACTTATTCTTTGCTAAATTAAATCAATATCAGCACTGACTGTTGTTTACCCATTATTGTTTCTCTTTAGGGGGAGCAAGGAGAAGATGGAGCGGTGGGCTCACCTGGAAAACCTGGATGGCCAGGTAAAACTGGTGTGACAGGGCTTCCTGGAAGTCAAGGCTCCTTTGGGCAAAAGGTGAGAATGATGGGTAGACAAGTTGCAACATTTTAGTTGCTTGTGCTAAGAAAGTTTTGATCTTATTCACAAAGAACTTAATCTTAAATTATGGCACAAGCATCTTTTATAGATTAAAATGCAGGCAAATATATTGCCAGTATCAAGTGGAAATTGCCAACTCAGCTTTAATCTGCCAGGGCTGCCTCCCTTGGCACCATAAAGCTGCCTTTATATCTGGAGCATTTTCTGATCTCAAAGGCCAAAGTCTGCACAAAGACTTTACACAATTTCTCAAAAGACCTCATATTCACTGCAGTAATTTTGGGAAGTCAGTGTTGCAAAATATTAACGAGCTGGCACAGTCTTGATTTGCATGGCCTCGCCAATATTACATAAAATGTACATATGCATGACTGTGACAAACACAGTGACTTTATTTATTGGACTGGTGGTATTAGGCAATTTTCACCTCAGTGCCTGTGGGTAGGGTACAACGTTGCATTCTGATATGGTCATGTAATGCAACCATTTATTGTATACTTTATGAGGTAAACTGAAGTTTTGTTATTTTGTATCCTGTGATAATGAAACTGATATTAGAGGAAACACAGGTTGTGTAGAGGGAAAAGCACCAGCTCAAAATTGCTCATATCCAGGTTTAATTCTCAGCAGTGGTGATTCCTAATTGGCCCAACTAAATACAGTTAACAGTGTCCATCAGTGGGAAGCAGTGATCATGAACTTGCTGCTCGCTCTGCTTTGTCTGGGCTTCTTTGCAGAGGTTGTTGGGTGGGATGTGAGGAAGATGAACAAGGGTTTATGTGTGTTTGTGTGTGTTCTCCAGGGTGAGAGGGGTCTCCCAGGCCATACTGGTCCATCAGGAAAAAAAGGCTCTATTGGTGGGATGGGAATGCCAGGAAAACAAGGAGACCAGGGACCTAAAGGGCAACCAGTGAGCAATGACTTATCAAAATAACTTACTGGAGTTTCTTTAACATGACAACATCCTGGCTTGTGCAGTGATGAAGATTACCATACTTTCCCTTCTCCTGTGTGTATTAGGGAGACACTGGTGAACAAGGATTTCCAGGAGTGTTTGGTCTGTTTGGACCAAAGGTATGTTCCATTATAGCTCTACTCTCAACTGAAATGATGACCTCAGGTCAATCAAACCTATACAGTTATAGTTTTCTGGTCTGAACCAAGTTCTTAACCTTTAGAATAGACTTATGATATGGCTCTGAGACTAGTAAAATGATTTTAAGAGTCATTTCTAGGTTGAACTAACCTTTTGGTTGAAGTACTTTTGTGAAATTTAAATGCCTAAACTTGTCTTGTGGTACATTACATTATCTTCAGTAAAAATTGGTATGAGAGCTGTTAGGTATTATGGCAACATGCCCCAGGATAACATCTGCTGCACCATGAGTCTGCTTTACTTACAGCACTGCTGCACTATAGATTATTGCCAGCTGTAGAAACAGTGCAGGCTTTACTTGAGTCTCACTTTTTAATTTAAAACCCTGAGAGTGACGTTGGATATTTTCCCACAGTGGGAGTTGAGCAGGAGTGTGAGGCAGATGAGCTCTGTGTTAGTGTTCAGTGGAGTTTATAATAGTTGCTCTAACTCAGAATCAATGAGTAAGAATAATTAGAGTGTAGTCAGTAAAATCAGATAAAACTGCAGAAATAATGGCTGTGTAACAAACCCCTTTAACATCTCATGTCTTGTGATTTTTAACTGGTTGTATTAATGGCAACAGTATTGACCTTATGCTAAATAAGAGAACAGATTAAGTTGTTTACACTTGTTTCTTACAAAACTTTTCCTACTTCCCCAGAATTATAACATTAATAAAATGTAAGCTTTTTTTTTGGTACTATTATGGAAAAGTTTACTGGTTTACATTTACTGGTTTCCAACTTCTATGTATTTTCTGTGTTTCTCAGCGACATATGACCGTAAATTGAATTGGTTTCAGACTGTAAAAATTAAAGAATCTAATTTTTTTAATGTTTCACACAGTAGGTGCTTAATTGATTGATAAAAATTGACTGACTATTTGACAATGATAATGGCTTTTTGCAGCCTTAGTCTTGTGCACAGAGGGATAACTTCTCATACAAAAAATGGTTTAGTTCTAGCAGAGAAAACATTTCTTTATGAGGTTCATTTAACTTTCACATTCCAAAGCTGAAGTTTGATTGACAACCATCAAAACCATGCATTGTTTAAGACCACTGGGGAAACTGTAGCTTAAAACATTTAAGCTGCTTAGGCATTTAACAATGGTGGCTGCCATTTCCTAATCACATAAAAATTTGTCAGTGTTTAAAATCCTGCTTGTTGACAACAGTGGTCAACAAAGGTCACTGATTACTTAATACTGGTTTAACCTTTGACTTACCAGACCTTATCCATTAATAATAAACAATTGTTTGTTTGTTTCTAGGGACCTCCTGGAGACACTGGCCCAGCAGGGATACAAGGACCAAAAGGACCACGTGGTTTGATGGTAAGATGAAGATTAATGGTACTTCGGTACCTCAGTGTAGCATTTCTGAACTTTCACAAACTGCACACTTGCCATGAAAAATAAGCACTGCTTCATCAGATGCTCCATCATATGTGTCCTCAGTCACTAACATGCCTCCACTTTCCAGGGTATGGAGGGAGCTTTGGGCCCCGTTGGCATCATTGGCCCCAGCGGTCATCCTGTATGTACCTCATATCTCATCCTATCTGCCAAGCTTTATGTGACTTCTCTCTGCTTTCTGGCAGTGATGGAGTGATCCTCTGTCTCCTTTCTCTCCATCAGGGACCCCAGGGTGACAAAGGAAGTCGGGGGGAGACGGTGCGTGGCGCTGTTTTGATGAATCCTTTTCTGTCTGTACTGTGAGCACAGAATAGGATACTTAGTATGGAGACAGCACACCACTCAGCCTGCTTTGCCCTCAGCACTTTTCATTTCCTATTGTGCTCCACTGTTTGTTGTTACACTCACAGTGACACTTAGCTGCTGTGGAATTCCTGTCAGGGTGATAAATGTTGGCTACATGCTCATCTAAAGCTTTTTAAAGAGGTTTGTTGAGTGCTCATACACACAAGCATAATTCACAAGCTCACTCCTGAAATGCCAACACTCGTGCATAGGTTTGCTGTGTGAAAATAGGATTTGCTATGCGGAAATAAGATTTCTTTGTAGGCTTGCAAAGAAGCAAGAGGGCAATTCAGTAGCAATACAGCAGACAGTAGATAAAGGCTGTATTCTGTTGGTGGCACAAAGATGGCATTATACTGTACATGATAGAATAATGTCTTGTCTGTTCTCAGACTGATTATGTTATTGTGGCATTGTCCACTTATGAATATTGATTTCCTTTTCTTTCTTTGATTTCCTGCAGGGGATGCAAGGACCAAAGGTGAGTAATTATTCTACTCTTGTAGCTCAATCATTATTCTTTGCTCAGACCTGTGGTCTACTCAGCATGAGAAGGAAAAATTTAACTTGATCATCTTCTGTGAAGTCCAAGTTATGAATAATTTTGTGATTTTTCAGGGATCACCGGGTCCTCGTGGACCACCAGGACCACCAGTAAGTTCTTCTTTTTACATAGTTTTTCAAATGAAAAAAGACTAATGTAGTTACATGAAAAGAGGAAAAAAATAGATTGTTTAACTTTTACTTGTTTACTTGTTTCCAATTTAGTTTATCACATTTCAAGAAATACCATAGAATAACAGTATTTAGACATAAGTCAGATCACTCCACTAGATAATGTTACTAAATCAAGTCACTTGTCAAAAAATGTCTTAGAACCAGTGGGTGTGCATTGAACACTAGTGATACCTGGTCTCTTCTGGTGGATCTGATAACACACGTAATGTTAACACCAAGTCTTTTTCATCATTCTTATCCCTCAGTTCAATTTAAAATGAAACATGCAGAACTGTGGCGGCAGCTGGAAAAAAACATTTGAAGATGAAAAACTCATCTGATCATCAACACCCTAGTTAGACCAAGAGCACATCAAGAGCGTTATTCAGAGGATAATCTAACCTGCTCATTTTCCACGGTGATCTAATTCAAATAGCTGTTAGCCAGCGGCTCCTCTTCACTGCATTTGACATGCTTTATTTCCTTTTCTTTCATGCCTCATTTCCTGTTTATTCACATTTGTTTGGATGCATATATGAATATTGGGTGAGAATTGAAGACACCAGCATCAACAGTGTAGACTTTGATTTACTGAACTGCTTCATAATCATAAATACACTGAGAGGCTGTTGCTACAAAAACGTTAACAACAAAAGATAACAAATGTGTGCAAACACACAATGCCTATAACACAGGTTTCTCCCTTTGGTCTCTAGGGTCTTCCCAGTTCTGCCGTTTCACTTGTAAGTATGTTTCTCTTAATTGTTAATTCATGTTTTTTTTGGGAATGAAGAATGAAGTAGTACAAACAGAAAAGTAAAAATGGCCATGGTTGTTATTGCCTTGCTTCTTCTTTGATAGAGAAATGAGGCCCTTGGCGCTGCCTTTCAAGTAATTATTGATTCCCATGCTGCACTGAGGCAAGAGGTCAGTTCTGAGGGATTTAATGTTCATCGCAAAGAATCACTGTTGATTGTTGGTTGGTTCTTTGGTGTCTCATTGAATTCATGACCCATTATGGGAAACTGAGCCATTGCAGTAGCATATAGTATGAGAGTGATTTGGTAAAAGGATCAAAAATTAATAGAATGTTTCTTTTTTTTAAATAAAGGCTTAAAAATATTTATGTCCAATGCAGAATTATCAAAGCATGGATCTGCCCATGTTAGACCAGGGCACAGAGATTTTCAAGACCCTGCAGCACCTCAGCACTCTGATCCAAAGTTTAAAGAACCCACTGGGAACCCGTGACAATCCTGCCAGAATCTGCCGAGACCTCTACAACTGTGAACACAGGATGTATGACGGTGAGGACATTTAAACTGCTCCATCATTTCTGTGCACATATATTCGCTATGTTCTGATTGATGAGAGCTGTTTCCTCCTCTGCTGCTCCTCTTTGACAGGCACTTATTGGATCGACCCAAACCTTCGGCTGCACCGCTGACACTATTGAAGTGACATGCAACTTCACTGCCGGAGGACAGACTTGCCTGAAACCTATCACAGTATCCAAGGTGCAGTTGCTTCTGGATTTAGTCATTTGCCTCAGCTAGACAAAACACACATCACTTACACAGAGACAAGATCGCTTTGGGAGAATACTGTGCAAACAGTGGATGAATATCAAATCCTTGAGTGCTTGTGTCCTTATGGGGAATGTTTTCTTCATGTTGTCTTAGACAGAATTTTTCAAGAAGTAGAGAGGCTTAGAGTTTAAGATGGGCTGTGTGTGTATGCCAGTCATGTGATACATAAAGGAGCACAGCTGTTCATTTTCTGGCTCTATACAATAAACACTAGGACTAGTTGGATGGATAATTCATGCAGTGAATCTTAAGGCGTCCCACTTAGACTTGGCCAAGTCACCATCAAAGACACATTCAGTTGGCAAGTAAACCTCCAGAATCTTAAACTGTCCTTCATCCCTTCACTCCTTTGTCTTAGACTTATATTCCAGCCCTACAGTACAGAAAAACAGATCCAATTCTTATATTAACTGTAAATAAAATAATAGGAACAGACAGGGGCACAATCTGTGATCCAGATGTAACGTGTTCTAATTTATATCAGAAATTGAAGCCTGTTATCAATTCCTAAATTGATTGCACTCAAGTCCCTCTATTGCAGAGATTAACACTTGCCAACAACTAAATCAGTTTTTGTCAGCTGTCTGTTGGTAATGTAACAGCTTTCTCTGGTTAAACAAAAAGGAATCTATCCTACGGAGATGGATTTACCTACAGAGCTTCTCTATCATTATGTTGTTTGACACATATAATAATAATCTGAGAGTGTCAGGGGCAAAAACAAACACTGTAGTGGACATATTTTGAGGTGGATAATTGCATCATTTGATTACATTGGATTAGGTGTTTAGTTTTTCTCGGTTCAGCATTCTTGCTCAATAGTGGACAGATTGCAGAGATTTTTGTGCCTGTCAATCATTTACACCATGAAACATGGGAAAATAAGGCCCAGACTCAAAAATACCAGTGCTATCCTATCCTTATTGTTTGAATCAGGATTGTTTAGTGAATAAACTGTGTCATTAAAACTGGCCTATTTTCTACATTATGATAATTTGAAAAACATAATTATTTGAATATACCCAAATTTATCAATTATTTTTGTGAATAAGCATCAAAATTTGTGGGCAAAACAGTCACACACTGGACCTCAAGAAGCATTTTTTTGTAACAAAATGGTGAAATGGGAAAGATGTAGACATATATCCACAGTTATTGATGTAACTGTATCATGGTCAATGTTACATCTTCTAGATTCTGACTTTAAATAGTTAACCTCACAATTATGCTACAAATATGTACAAATTAAAGTAAAAATCCACTTGCCTTTTAGTTGGAGATAGGAGTGGGTCGTATCCAGATGAACTTCATCCACCTTTTGAGCACTGAGGCCGTGCAGCACATCACCGTTCACTGTCTCAACACACCTGTGTGGGCAGCAGGGCCCTCCCTACAGCCTTCAACCAAGGCTGTAAGCTTCAAAGCCTGGACTGGCGAGAAGATCCAGGCAGGAGACCTCCTGGAGCCTCTCATACCCAAGGATGACTGTTGGGTACGGACTTTTATTATTACACTGTTATATATAAATGTATATAGCTGAACATTTTGGACAATACATGTATTTGTTTTCTTTCTGAAATGAGAAGATCAATACCACTCTCATACCTGTGTGTTAAGCATGGAGCTGAAGCAAGGAAGCAATTAGTTTAGCATAGTTAGCATAAGACCGGAAGCAGCGGGAAATAGCTAACTGTCCTTTGTCCTCTATTACTTTGTCTTCCACATTATCACATCATGTGACATAATGTACCCTTCACTTTCAGATCAAAGATGGCCGCTGGCATCAGACCCACTTCATCTTCCAGACCCAGGACCCAAACTTACTCCCCATAGTGGATGTGTACAACCTACCAACAACAGAACCTGGTGCACGCTATCACCTCGAAGTTGGGCCTGTGTGCTTCCTATAGGGCCCTGTGGAGGGGCCAGGAATACTCCTGCATGCAGGAGTGACTGGATGAGGGGGATGGATAGGGATGAATGGCCCTTCAGACCCCTGTTTCATCTCTACAAAATATGCTTGGACTGCAGAACAGGAGGGGGCACCAGAGAAAGGCGGCCCATTGGAAATGCAGAGATAAGACTTCTGGCACTAATCAGCCTATGGAAAACAAAAATAAGCTCCGTTTTCAGAGACTTGTTTGTGTGATACAAGATCTGAATGCCCCTTTTGGAAGTAATATCAACGTCATTTCTGTCATCTCTTGGACCATGTTGTATCATATTTTCTTCACGGTCTGATACCGGATTTTGCAAGAACCTAAAAAAGTTTTTCAAGAGATCTGTACAGAAATATGGAACAGTAACATCTGCAAATGCAATAATTCCTATTTTAATGTTAAAGTATTATTTATACATGTATATGTACTGTATATTGTAATATAAAGTGCAATAGTTATTGTTCTACAGCCTTTAGGCATATACAGTATCAACATCATATCACTCATTCAGGTATACAGTGTGCCTCAGACACACAGGCATACTGCCGCCAGGTAAGTGTTCTTGAGCCTCTACTAACTGTCCAGTGCTGAGAGACCCCACATTTAAACAGACATCTTCACCAAAACAACTGCTGTGTGGTACTTTCCATGTTAAAGTGGACCCAAGGTTTCCACAGTGTGAACCAAGAAAAGTGTGTCAAGATGCTACCTCGTACTGCACCTCTCATCTCACAGCAAGCGAGTCGTCACCTGATATAATCTGGGATGACACAGAGGTGACACCTGGTGCTGCAACAGTTGACACTCGTATGATAAACTCTTGTCAGCTCTCAGCAAAGCAATGTCTGTGCTTTTACGAAAAAGGGAAGATTGTAAACTATACCCACAGGCCAAATACAATAAATTATATTTTCAAGGTAGTATTTTAACATTTTGCAATATTCTTTGTATGAGTCTGACACTATAACTTAATTTTTTCTTTTTTGTTAAAATGTAAATGTATAATTATGCAACCTTTATTATCTACAGTGGATTCTATTTAAATACTATTTAAATTCTGATTAGCTTTCCAGTTCAAAACCAGGCATCAAGGTCATGTTTTTAGCAATGTTTTTGTCACTTGGAGCTTTAAAACTTCTACAGTCTGTATGAGGGTTTATATATATATATATATATATATATATATATATATATATATAAAATTAAGCTGTCCTAAACATTCAACTGTAGGACATTACCAGCCTGATTATTATTTACTGTTAATGCTTCTGACACTACAATGTGCAGCAATTATGGTTGGTCCCACCAATCTATAAACTCAGAGGATTTCTTACAATACACAACATTAAACTACCACAGTACATGAGCTTACAGTGTTTGGTCTGTACAGATGTTCTATGCTGCGTGAATGAAGTCTAATGACTTAACAGGTAATTCAATAAATGTCTGAAAACCTTTGTTGATAAGCAGCTTTCAATTTTTTTTTTTCATCAAAGAAAACCTAATAGCAAAGCAAGATAATAAAATGCATTTAAACTGCTTACTTGTGATGGTGGATTTTAGCTTCCTTTTGTTCACTTGACAACTGGGACTGTTAAGTACAGTGGCCCTGAAGGTCAAAGACACAACAATTCACAAAACACTAAAACATTTCATGAAACATAAAATATTCATTTGTCTATAATTGGACACAATTCAAGTCAATAGTGTGTTTAGTGGCCAACATACTTGTTCACATGGTTAGTTCACTGATTTCTTCAGTAGGTGTTTATGTGGTAACAGGAAAGACAACCATGTCCACATAAATCAGCTGACAGGAAGTTTCAGCAACACCTCTGATGAAAAGACTGCAGGAAAGAAAGCTTCAAAAACAAGTTGAGAAATTTAAGGTATCAGTGAACTAACCATGTATGTATGCCACTAACCAAAAGCTTCTTGTGATTTCTCAGTCCAGCTGCTATTTTACTGACATTAAAAAAAACTGTTGACTTGTGATTTGATGTTGTGTTTTGTGAAATGCTCTTTAAGTTTTAGGGTCACCATTGTGCCCTTGAACTAATCCCTTGTTTTTTTTCTCTCTCTGCAACCTTTCTCTCAGTTTAATTGTTGTGGCAATAGCCTTACGAAGTACAAAAACACAGACAGACTTGGGAGTTTGAAAGCAATATATTAACAGACTGCTGTATGTTGTATGTTGTAAGTTACATAGTCTTATCTTGGGCACATGGCATGGCGACCTCCATCAATAGGTAGGTTGACTCCAGTGATGAAGCTGGCAGCGTCAGATGCCAGGAACGCAATACTGTGGGCCACTTCCTCCACCTCACCTGGTCGACCAAGGGCGTGGGTCTGCTTACATTTTGCAAGAAACTGGTGGTGAAAAAGACAGAACAACGGATGGAAGATACACATATTTAGTTTTTGTTGTTTTCAGAGAATAAAAAGGTCATTCTTTGGGTATGTTTACCCAGCTACTGTTGCACTGTTCCAGACAACTGTTGCACTGTAATCCAATGGGCAGTTGTCCACATCAAAGTAAGTCCACCAAAGTGCTTGTTATTACAACTGACAGGCTCAGGTTGTTATTATGAGTGTCTGACAACATTATGGAGGATTCTTACAGAGATAGCCCTAAGTATCAAAGAGTAAGATCGTTTTTGCTTGACCAGAAACATTGTTATTTATTGCCACCATACTCCGTTGACAAAAACAGTAATTTTACTGGAGCAGAACACTCTAGTTTGGGTGGTACTCCAATTAAAAGTCACACAATAACACAAACAAACTAACCAATCGAGGTAACGGTATTCCAGCATCTCCCATATTCTGCATGTTCTCAGTCTATCAGTGGCAAAAACAAGTGCTTAAGTGGATATATTTTGATGTGGAAAATCAATTATTTACACCCAAATAGCATGGAAAAACAATGCCCAGGTTCAAAACTACTGGAGTTATCCTTCAAGTGGTATGACCATGATGTCAAAATTTTTCTATTTTAGTGGCGAGATGCAGTAGTGTCATGTCATGATGTGTTACCTGAGCGTACTGATCTTCATCCAGTCCTGCTCTTTTGTGGACATCTGTGATGATCACACCCGGGCTGAGGAGATAAAAGCAGGAATATATGATATAGTGCAAAAGAAATAATAAATTTCAGCAGAACTAAGTAATTTCAATGATTTTTCAAAGTCAGTTTCAGAATAAACATGCATAAATGGCATGTGAACTAAGATAAGAATGGGAAAGAAAGTGTGAATCTAGAAGTGAACAATAAAATGTTCATTGGACATACCATACAGAGTTCACTCTGACTTGCTTTGATGCCAACTCTGAAATAAAAAGCAGTCATGTGATTTCCTGTGCTAACGTGCCATTGTGAACTTTTACAATGCTGAACATGGCTAAATGAAATGGCTAAAACGGCTCGACTCACCAAGTGCTATACAGCGTGTGAACTGGTCAATGGCAGACTTGGACATGCAATAGGCCAGCACACCAGGGAACTACAAAGAGAAAAATCACAGTTCTCTAAGATGCTTCATAATAAATAAAGATGGAAGGTGCTGCTGTAAACTTTTGTCCAGCTACATAACGCCTACTGATCTCTGTCCATTGACACTGGATACATTGACGATGGAGCCTTTGGTCTTGATCAGGTGTGGCACACAAAGTTGAGTCAGGTGGTATACAGATCTGAAATATGAAACAAAAGTTGGGGGCAACACTAATTAAAAATGACTGAAAACATACTTTAACACTTAAATATGGATTTGGGGACTTAGTATGATTCACTCCCTGAAGTCAAGCAGCAGAACTTAAGAGACATTGTGCGAATACTACTGGACAGTATCTGGGTGAACTACGTGCACAAGAGTTGTCTTTTATGCCACTGTTTATATCACCCTTTAATCCTATAATATCCTTTGCTGGGCAGCTGTTTAAAATAAATTGGGGCATAGATTAAGAGTATACCCACTTCTCCAGGCACCACTACACCACTGGTCATATGTAGATTCAGTCAAGCATGTACACATATACCTTTTTTATATAAAATAAAATACTATTTTATTCATTTCCCAAACTATCTTTCTCATTTTGTTGTTTAACATAATGCAAATAATACTTGAATAAAATGGACATCAATTTCAATTTCATTCAGATGCTGCAACTTGAAAAAATGGATCCTCGATCTTACAATAAAGTTTGTTTTCCTTTACATGTCTACTGCCTGAGATTGTTTTATGTTAAAAAGGAGAATAATTCTCTTACTGTAAATATATAATTTTTATCATCATCACCACTCAGTCCTAAAAACATGTTATATATCATATATTTCTTGTCCAGAGTCGTTCATTAAAACATTTCTTCCAACAACCAACTCAACTCAAAATGTAAAGCTATATTCACTGGACAATCATCATCTGACATATATTACTAAAATGTCTCCATTATGTTATGAAGATTTGAAATCCTACCTGACATTGATGTTCATGACCTTGTCATACTGGGCTAGGTCTGTTGTCTCGATGCCACCCATGGCCAAGATACCAGCGCTGTTAACCAGGACATCCAGGCGACCGAAGTGAGCAATGATCTGCTCCACTGTCTTCTTCACCGTCTCCTCATCAGTCAGGTCTCCAGGAACGAGCAGAGGCTGCACAGTAATAAGTAGTGTTCATTAAGTAGTGTCAAAATTGCATTCATGCAATACTGAACAAATCACTTTGTGTGTTTGCATGTCTTACAATGTAACTGTATATATGTATATTTTAACATACATGAGGCATGAAGCTGCAAATATATCTAAATGTATTTACATTTGTTTTACATCCATGCTGTATATACCAATTTGACATGACAAATTACAATGTTCCCAAACAGGGCACATTTGAAAACACATTCTAAGTACACTTTGCTTTTGCACTTTTATCAACTTAATATGTCAGGCTCTGGTGATTTAAAGTTGGCCTATTTCTGCAACTGGAGGCCACCGTACAAATCGTGATGTCACACCAAACTCCATTCAAAAAACAGATTAAAAATACAGAAACTAGTTAATGATTCCTACATATTCAGACTCCTGCTGCTCCACCAAGAGCTACACTCAACCAAACTTTCGGATTATGCATGCACTCTAGTTAAACGTTACATGATCACCTAGTTTCCGGCTCAGACTGAGAGTCAGTACCTGGGCAGCTCCACAGTCGGTGCACTGTTTGGCTATTTTGTTGAGGTTTTCCACGTCGCGGCCGTTAAGAGCCAACAGGGCCCCGAGTTTGGCAAATAAGAGGCTCGTACCCGCTCCAATGCCTGAGCTGGCACCCGTTATCAGGGTCACTTTCCCCTTCAGAGAACTCACCTAAAATACACACACACAAACGGCAAATATGTTAAGTGTCCAGACTCACCTTACCGCGGATAAATGAGCTGTAATTTAGATCATGCTCGACAAATATTAAAACAATGAGAAGAAAACATGGAAATAAGAGTATATCACAGGCAAGAAAGTAAACTTACTTTAAATGCATCGTCTGAGGCCATAATTTTTGTGAGTTGAATGCAGTTTGCATGGACTTTCTAGTACCAGGGACATACTTCGTCCACTACTGATGACGCAATTTGACTGTGACCGCGTCTTCAACGTTTTATCTTTTTAGCTTTTTAAGTGTACAAAATGTTTTTGAATCATGGCAGACATGATATTCTAATTATGGCAGACAGCACCAAGGTGTTTTTTTTAAACTTTATTCAGTAAAAAAACATTGGCAATTTATTTACAGTCTATTATGGAAAAATCAAAACAAAACAAATAAATCTGTACAACAGTTCTGTATGAAACCACATATATGTTTTCTTTTTATGGTGTCTATTGTGAATGTGTGAAAATGAATAGGTTAAGAATAGCATGAACTTCCCCACAAAGGCTCTGACATATCAACATGAGTTTAAAGGAGAATAACAATTTAAACTTAAAATTAGCAATCATAGATTTAGTTACAAACTGCTGGAATCAGACAGGATCAGTTGTAAAATCTGGCATTGCTTCACAGACAATGACTGAGGTGCTTATTTATTAAAACACTGAGATATTTTTCAAATTGTCAATACTATTGAACATTTCATAGCCTCAGTCAGATTTTCTCCAATTTCTAGCCTCCAACAAGTTATTAATTTTAACTTTGGCAAGGTACCATGCACTGTATCAATATACAGTGCATGATTCAGGCATATTGGAAACATCAGAGTTCTTGTCATGTTAAAAGGCTATCTGTATATTTGATGTCCATTTCGGCTATCCAGCAAAAGGGTTAGCATGAATGGTCACGTCCTTTATCCGAGTTTCAGTCAGTGGTCGAAACGTCTTTTCATTGACGGGCAGTTTCTCCAGTTCATCCAGTGTCTCCAGGCCATCAATAATCCTATATGTTGAAGAGAGTGAGATGTCAATGCACAATCTAAAAGATTTGTGGTCATGCAGAGGCATATACAAAGAGGCCCATGGATCCTCCTCAATTATATATGATATATTTCATGAACTAAATTTTAATCAGTCAGTAACTGTCAAGCAGAATCTAACTAGTTGTCTGTAGAGTCAAAACAAGTTTCACTGTCTCACATTTATTTATGTCCCTACCACTATGTTGATCTCACATAATCATATGCTCATTTATTGGTATACAGGTTACGTACTTCCCAAACACTGTGTACTTCATATCCAGATGAGGCTGTTTGGCATATGTGAAGAAAAACTGGGAGCCATTCGTGTTGGGACCATTATTGGCCATTGAGACCACTCCTCTCACATTATGCTGAAATATGACAAATCAGAAGAACACAAGAGTTACAAAATGGCCCTGAATAAAAAAATATTTAGGTAAAAATTAACCAAAGGAGGTACTGACTTTTAAGTGCTCACTGAACTCGTCTTCGAATTTACGACCCCATATACTCGTCCCTCCTTTGCCTGTGCCTGGTTAATTAAATTGAAATACAGGGAAAACAAAAACAAAAGTGAGAATATAAATTCTGACATTTCAGGTATTGTTCAGGTACAAGATCAATCCCATACCTGTGGGATCTCCAGTCTGAACCATGAAGCCTTTAATATTTCTGTGGAAGATGCAGCCATTGTAGAACCCACTGGCACACAAAGCAAGAAAGTTCTGTAAAGTAAAAAATATAAATAGGTGATATGCCATGATATACCATGACTTTACCTAGGAAAATACATTAGTTATGTTTAGACCTTTGAAAATTACAGTGCTACAATTAAAACACAGTTTTGCAACTACAACTAATCCCAAGAGAGCAACTGTCAAATTATTACAATGTAATATTGAGTCTCCATGCATGTGAATCATATCACAAGAAGGCACCTTAACCTGAGTGCAATACTTCACATTCACCTCTCAAGTTTTTTATCGTGTGCTTATGTTAACTTCAACTCCCAAAGAGCAAGTAACTAATAGTAGTCCAAACCCAGAAGGATATTAATATTAATAAAGCGATAATGGAAGTTTCTTGCTATTTAATACAAACGTAACTTAATATGCAACTGTGTTGGAAAACAGTCGACAGTAACGTTTAGTGTAGCTACGTGGTTTACATCTAAAGCAGTGAAACATGCAACTCACCTCACATGTTCTCGGTGAGCGCTCACAGAATAGTTCAATTTTAATGTCTCCTAGATCTGTGTGAAGGGTAACGGCCTGTAAAATTCACAACAACAAAAAAAAACACAATGAAGTCCTTAAAACGTTAACTTTTAACAGGCACAGGAGTTAAAAGCCATTCATTAATGCTGGGTGTCTAGCTTAGCCCGTTTCCCAGTTAGCAAACATAAGCAAACTATCACATCACACACGCGTAGTTCGCGAACTAGGCTCCACGCTTGATTAACAGCATTCAATCACAATATTAGTTATTAACTTATTGGGCTGTTTTGCTAATTGTATTTTGATATTAATCTGCTGAAAAATTCTACAATGAACTTTACCATTTCAAACACTGCGTCTGTGAATAAGTGTGTCGGAGAAACGTGTCCGTGTAAGCGCAGTTACCCGGCGTTGAATGGTTCCGTGTCGCAACGCTCATGTTCTTTCTATTATGCTGTGCAGATCTCTGGGCTATTTACACACATACATGCATACATTGTGGACCCATGGCGTTAAGGAGTAGTTACAGCAGAAATGACCGGATTTTGAATTTGCCTGACCTATAGTATGGCAAACCATACATTCTAGATGCAGTGAACATTAGAGTAAATTTGTGATACTGTTGACATAGACAGATAAACCTAAAATGAGCTTCTATGCCCCTAAACTCCCACCCCCCTCACTCAAAGCCTTTTTCTGGTGGAATATTACCAGATTGGCTTTGGGTTGATTTGATTGTTAGAAGCACAAAACTGTTACAAAGAAGGAAAACTATTTGCTATTTGACACAGGGGCCCAGGTGGTAATAAAAGAGAGAAGTGACTCATTTGCAACATCCAAGCAGAAGCTGAACAGAAACCAAGACAAATTTTGTCAACCAAATTTATTTTACCCTAGTGGATGGTGTACAAGAGAAGATGACACATGCTCAAACAATACTCACTCATTGTCACATCATTCATGTCAATACTGTTGCATTGATGATTTCCGTTTTAATGAAAAACTTTTGGCAAAAAGAAGAAAAAACACTGCACAAAACCAAATGTATACATCACCCATGACTGAAATTGAGTTGGGGAACAATGACAATGATTTTTGTACCCAAAATAATAACTCTATAAGGACCAGGAACATGGACATCAAGGAGTGACAGAGTGCCATCATGCAAACATACATACACACAGGTAACGCTCATACACACACTTCATCTGTGCTAATCACGATGACAATTCTGACATGACACAGCTCAATTAATACATGGTGATTGACGAAAACACAGAATCAAGGTTAAACCATGTGGTTTCTTTAAAAACACAAAACACATCTTGTTTTAAACCAGCAGTCAATATTAAATACACCAAACTAGAAAAGAATGTATAGAAATGCATATAAAAATGTTATCACAACTGTTTAAATAAATAAAAATACCAGGTGTAATAAAAAATAGGCAATCAACTCAAAAAAAGAAGTGAGTACTAGCTGGTTTCCTGAGAAATTTAGTCATACTATCATAATGCTAATAGCTGTCAAAATGAAAAAAAAAAAATGAGTCAAATGATTTTTAAAGAGGAGGGAAAATACAGAGAACATAAAGATTAACAATGACTATGAGACAAGAACCTAATCTATTTACTGATACCACTTTACTAGTAACCTACACAATGTATTTTTTAAATGTACTGACCATTTACTTGCAGTGCTTACAACAAGACGTAACATTTGACATTTGTGATGTCACCTTTAATTACAATAGTTGATTGTCTTCATCTGTGGCGTATTGCTGAGGCATTCATTTAAAATTCCTTGCTGGGACTTAAAGGTAAGGAACAAACTCAATTTGTTTTCCTATGAGTAGTTCTAAAAATACTTAAATAGTAATCAAATACCCTTTTAATCTCATAGCTGGCAGTCATTCACTTGAACCATACCATACCAGCAAACACACGAAACATGCGTTGTATACTTTAAATTGTATATCATTATTTGCATTTACCTAAATGTAAATTGTGGGAGAGGTGCTATAGTGCAAAAGCATTCTAGGATCAAAAATAACCTCTAATCTATTTAACTTGAAATTCTCACCATTGCGTTAGTAAAATGAATGTGACAAAAAGAATGCCCATGCGCATTAGAAAACTACATCACTAATAACTCTTACATAGTTTAAATAAAGGCAATATTGCACAATATAGGATGGTTAAACGTGTTTTGAAATAAATGTACATAACTATTCCAATGCTTTCCAACCCAGTTACTGTGCTGTATATTGCTACTGTCCAAGTTTTCTTGTAGTTAGGTTTATTAAAACATAAACTGATATATTTTTTTTAATTCTCAGAGTAAACAAAAGAACCCCTGTTGTGTGTTGTGCTGAGTGAGCGCTGTGCATTGATCTTAAATTCCACATTTTTAGCATCATGCTGCTTACTGTGGCAAACCGCAAGTGCAGAAAAGTCTCTCTAAGGCAAAAAGTATTAAACTTTTCTCTACAAATGATCACACTTTGAAACCAAAATGATAACAATGACCTGACGTGAAGTATGGAAGCCCATTTATGACAAAACCAAAAGGAAAAAAATGAAATAAATAAAAAATTATCATAACATCACCATCCATCCATCTATCCTTTATCTATACCGCTTATCCGTAAAGAGTCGTGGGGGGGCTGGAGCCTATCCCAGCTGACATTGGGCGACAGGCAGGGTACACCTTGTACGGATCACCAGTCCATCGCAGGGCCAACACATATAGACAAACAACCAATCACTCTCACATTTCACACCTACGGGCAATTTAGAGTTACCAATTAACCTAAGCCACATGTCTTTGGACTGTGGGAGGAAGCCGAAGTAACCGGAGAGAACCCACGCAGCCACAGGGAGGACATGCAAACTCCACACAGAAAAGCCCCGGGCTTGAACCAGGGCTCAAACCCGGAACCTTCTTGCTGTGAGGCGACAGTGCTAACTATTGCCATGCTGCCCATTCCTGGCTTTGAGAATCTTTTTAAATAATTACTAGAATTTTGTCTTTTTTAAATTTCCCTGGCAGGACATTAGAGCGGAGTGTCTGGCACAAAAACAAACACACAAACAAAAAATCCATCACACAATAAAAAAAAGTCTACTTTCAAATGAGCTTGTGTCACTTCAATAATTAAAATTTAAAGTCAACAGCTGAATTTCTAAATCACTTTTACAAATAAAAAAGCTGCACTAGAGCAGACCTTAATGTAAAAAATAAAGTTTTCACAGCCAATGTCACATGGTGAGGCTACAACAGAAAAGAACGCCTTGTTAATCACATCTGGGACACCATATGTGTCTTACGTTTGCCCAAATTTATTACTGGTGTCAAGTATGGTCACTTGTGAAAAGTCTCCAGGAACTGATGAAATTAAACATTAGAGCAAAATATGGAACAAACAGCAAAACTATCCATTACCATTTGGGCCTGTTGATCTAGTGCAGCTTTAAAGACAATTATCTGCATCAAAACATGGCCAAGAGTACGATCATTTGTTTTTAACTCTACAGATGCCACAACAAAAATAACAGCAAAAGTACATAACACAAAAGGAGTAAAGTTAAGGCAACTGACTTGAAATCCATGGCTCTTTTCATAAATGCCCCCTAATCTTTCTTGCCACTGAAGTGAATATCAAAATTACATTTTTTTTCTTTCCATTAAGTGGAATGTGGCTTGTTTATTTATTAGCTAGCTTAAGTTTCAGAAATGGCCATTTTGGACCTTATTGCATTGTTCACATAATTAACTCAGATTAAATCACTAAATTGTTCAACTCACCTTAATTAATTACATATGTAGCAATTAAGATTGCTTACATTAAAGATGGCTGTAAATTCACTCACAGGTGAACAACATCTACACTGAACACTGCACAATATTTGGGTAATGCAGTTCAGATGGATTAAAATAACAGAGTAACCCTATTAAGGTAGAAACATCATAATACAGTGTTAAAATAAACTGAAATGAACACAAGGCCAGGTGCTCAGAAAGCAGATTTGAGGACATCATATCCACCATTGCAAGGGTAATAAACCAATCTAGTGTTTCAGGTAAACATCTATGTTAGTTTCAGTCATACTACCAACATGTGGAACACATTTCAGTGTCACCATGTTATCCTGTATAAACTTCAATTAAATTCTTATGATGCAGATGTGACTCAACTCATTCAAAACCTTTTCAGCATTTTTCCCACATTTGTTCATTTTGTATTGTGCAAGTCATTGCAAACAAAAAATGTGAATGCAGCATGGCCATGTAATTGATTTTGCTCGGTTCCCAGTTCCCACTGATTAGTATACTGACAGTAAGGGTTGGGTATCTGCTTCCTGATAAGATGACTGTGTGCGGGGGTTGATGTTTTGTAATGCTAGTCCACTGGGTAGCATTCAGGACAGTAATTGCCTTTCCTCAAGCGGTAGGTCAAACACACCACACAGAAAGAGGCCATCAACTCTTCCACCCTGCCAGTGTAATGTAACATTACACTCACTAGTCTAATACCAAATGTTGTACTGCTACCAAGACTCAGGCCAGCTAAAGACAACTACTCCTCCTCTACAGCACTTGCACTACTAACACTTTATCCTCAATGACCCTCTTCTTCCCATCTTATACAATACCTTCTCAGACACAAGGATCTCACAATCTACAACCTTTTTTGAGATGACTCATCATTAGTCACCCCCAAAATAACTCAAAATAATTGGAGCAAGTGAAGATTGCAGTTTGGCTGTTATCTATACACAGAGAGGAGGCGAGGTCTTACAGATCACCTTACTTACTCATGTTAACAATACTGAACATATTATTTTAGTAATATATCCAATCTTGATTAGACAAGATTGGAGTACGGAAACCGTACTCAAGTTCTATTTCTGGTTTTTGTAAAGTTGGCCAACAGTCTGCATTATGTTAACTTCTCTGCCATAATTGAGAAACATAAAATTCAAAGACATATTGTTGACCATGTCACTGCTACATTATTGCTATAAAGCATCATTACTAGGTTAAAAAAAACTAAACTGAATGGAGAACAACCAGAAGCTACCAGGATTAGCATTTCGGTTCTGTGAAACTGGCACTGGCTCTTGATACCCAACCTTACTGGCAGTACACTGGCAGCAGGTCTACTGCCTGCAGCAAGCCCTCTGGGACTGTATGGGCATTCCTTCTGTGTCAGGGCCAAGTTGGGGAGTATCTGCTCTCACTGACAGCAACAGACCTCTTTAAGCTTGTTCTTTGTCAACCTTCCACAACTGTTCCTTAACCTCCGTGGGCAACGTGTTGAAGAGGTCCTCCTCCACCACGAGACCGGTTCTCTTAAGCTGTCGGCACTCGCCCAGCTCCACAGGCAGACATTCCAGACGGTTTCCTCTCAGCTCTAGCTGAGTCAACCCGGTCAGTTCTCCAAACCGCGATGGCAGAGACTGTAGGCAATTGTTCCCCAAGTTCAAAGTGCGAAGCTTCTTGCACTGGAACAGCTCATTAGGCAGACTCTCAATCTTTATTTTAAGGTGGGGAGGGTGTTGTGAAGGCAGAGAAAAGGAGAGAGAAACATTTTTCATCAGCAGACAAATTGTTGCAAACAAACCTCTGAGGATGAAAACAGTCATATTCAAGTACTCACCCTGTTGGCTGTCACTGCCAGGTACTGAAGATTCTGGAGGCAGCCAATGTCTGTTGGGATGTAGGTCAGGTTGTTATGGCTCAGGTCCAGGAAGCGGAGCTTGCGGCAATAAAACAACTGGCTGGGGATCTTCTCAATCTTGTTTCTGTTCAGGTACAGCTTCTCCAGGTTGGTCAGTGTGCCAATTTGAATGGGAATGTAGGCAATCTGGTTGTACCAGAGCTTAAGGCAGACCAGCCGATGAAGGTGCTGGAAGCTGATGATCTCCTCGATGGTCTTCAGGTTGTTGTCCTTTAAGTCAATCTCCTGCAAGTTGTGCAAACTGAAGATTGAGTGCGGTATACGTTCTAGATCACAGCGAATAAGCTCCAGTTCGGTCAGGTTCACCATCTTCTTCAGGCTGTTGAGCACCATCAGCTTGGTGCCTTCATTATTGATGGAGAGCTTCTGGAGGTGCATGCCCACATCAGTCACCACCTGAGGTAGCTTGGTGAGATTACTCTTCAGACGAAGAACCTTGAGCCTCTTGAGCTCTCTGAGCCCATCAATGACAATGTAACGGTTGTTCTCGGCACTGAGATTCCCTGTCAGATGAAGCTCACTCAGATTCTTCAAACTGTAGATCCATAAGGGAATCTCTTTAATGTCAGTGAACTTGATGTGCAGAGACTTCAAGTTCTCACGCAAGAAAGCCAATGCTGGAGCTTCAATTTTGGCTGGTGTATGGTAAAGCCACATCTCTCGCAGGTTAACCAGCTGGGCGATGATCGGGGGGATGGTGACATCTGGGATAAGCTCCAGTTTAAGGACCTCCAGCTCCATCAGGTCAAACACTGTGTCTGGGATGCCACTTAGCATGAAAAGGTGCAACTCCAACTTCTCCTGAGAGTTCTTAGTTATCCTCTGCCTGAGCTTGTCCAGTGTCCACTCATTGTTCAGGTTGAGCTGCCTCAGTTTATTTTCACTTACTTCAGAGAGGAACACAGCAAAACGTTTCGAGTACAGAGGGTCATACTGATCTATCATGTGCAACATGAATGCAAAGTCATTCTTTACATCAGGTATGTCACTGTAGCTGCTCTCTTCCCGTATTGATTCAAAGGAGTATTTCTTTAGAGAGCGCCGAAGCATCCAGCAAAGCGTGTACATGCAAATCAAACCGTACACCACCACTAAGCTAATGTAAAAACAGGCTAAGATTTTAAAAAGCGTAGCCAATGGATGGGCACAACGGTACACACTGTAACCTGTCAGACTCTCTATATTTACCGAACAGTCGACGCTGAATTTAATATCGTGCACGTAATACCCTGTGTAGCAGATTATCAAAATGAACTTGATGACTTTGATAATAGTTTGACGGATGTACAGTCTGTACACAATGTCTCCTTCTTCAACATGTATACGGAACTTCTTCACTTTTTCAAACAGGGCTTTTGCCTGTTCACCCTCTTTTTTGTCCAAAACCCCTGTCTCTGTTCTATCTACTATGCCCTGCTCAAAGCGTGTCTTTGTCCTTTGGAGCATAGGAACACTTGCTTCAACATCCTCACTAATGACAGACTCCTTATGGTCCATTGAGCCGTTCATTTTCATTGGTTTTGGGTCGCTCTCTTCAACCACCGTCTCTGACAGTGCCCTAGTTGTCCATGGGGAGTCAAAGCATTTCAGCAAGATCGATACAAAGTGCTCTAGTTTGGAACTAGTCCGTGGGAACTTAAACCAAAAGTTGCTGCAAGCTAGGAAAATAAGGGTGTGAAGTAATACTAGGTAGGGGAAATACTTGGCAAACCAGTGCAATCTATTTTCATAGCACACAGCATCCACATAGTTATACTGGTGGCGGTCCAGATCATACTGGATCCCTTTGGGCTCCAAGAAAAGTGATGTGGAGAGGGTGGAATTGAAGTTCTTCCTGCAGGTCTCATTGACCACCCATTTGCAGGGCAAGCAGATCATCTTGTCCTGGGTGACCTGCAGTGTCCCTCCAAACACAGAAATCATGAGCATAACAATGGAGATGTAGTCGGTGAACACATCCCACCATGGTTTCAGGATGCGGTATGCTGGTTGTGTGTCCACAAAGTACCGCAACTCAGTGATGGGGATCATGGTTTATCTGTGGAAAAAAAGAAGAGTTGAGAAAGTAATCATAATAGAGTGGAGTAATATACTATACAAGGTTGTCAAAAATAAAAAAGCTCCTTTCCATGAATGCCTGAACAGCCTTTACATACCTGAACCACAACATAATACCAAGCTGACAAATGATGACTACAATGCTAACTAACAAGGTCATACATCAAAACATTCCAGACAGTTAATGCAAAGTCTGCCAGGAGTAATGAAATCCAAATTCCCAATTGTTGTGACAAAGAACTGCCTGATTTACTTCACTAGGTAGACTAATATTTATTGATTTAACCACTGCTAAACATGCAAAATTAATCTTGCTTTCAAAGGGGTATTGTCACTGGACATAGCACCTCAAATGTTGTGGCCCGAATGGCAAACCAGCCATCAATAAAATACAAAGTCAGTTTGTCTGCATTTTAATTTAATTCTTACATGATTTAGGTGAAGAATAAATGGGCTGTTCTTGTGAAGAAAAAAACAAAACAAACATATGTCACACAGAAAGTGTATGTGGGCTGTAAGCATAATAAATGAGTAAATTAACAGCACAATCATTTTACACTTAATCATGAAAAACCTATATGTCTGATTTTAATTGGGCAGTTACCCTTATGAGCAGGGACACTAGAATTTGATTATGGTGTCGATTATGACATCTATGAAACCTAAACTAAGTACTTCAAATTTTGTAATGCAGTCTGATACACATCTGAACAATGACCTATGCATCAGTAATTGTGCCGAGAATGATCCAGAGTATTGTTTAAGATGTAGCACTACTAACTTGGACTAGAGGTGGGTGATATAATGATGACACTGAGACACATGAGACAATACAAACTTCTTAACCAAAAAAAAAAATAAAATTCACCTACCATTTATACTCAGGCATTTATCACTTTAACATCACTAGGTGTATTAGGCCATAGTAAGCAATGATGCAAATTAATGAGCAGGACTGCTTCATGGCACAGTTGCACAATTTTTGTAGCATTACAGTAACATCCCTTGATTTGTCAGGTATAAACTGAACAAGTCCAAACCAGACATTCCTATGTGGTTATGTTATTCCTAAAACACATTTTAATTTATGTACCATAAAATGTGTTATATCATGATACTGTCAAGCAGAATTTCATATACTGTGATAGTGGATTTTATCTAGCATACATTCCTAGTGGTAACTATGTAACCTCAAGTCTACACCTTACTCCAAGCTGTTGGTATGCAATATAAGAAACTAAAAAAGTCTGCATATACAACATAATTTATGTGCAAGGACAGATAAAGTTCTTTATGAACTTGAAAATGGTTCTACTTACAAATCCAAACTGTAAAATGCAATAATTCCATACATAACCAGGCAAGAGTGATCCACAAGTACCCCTTAGCCGCTACTGCACAGCAGAGCCAGATAAAGCCCTCCAAATCAACCTCTAGCCTTGTGCGAGTGTGACACACCCAGCCTGTAAGCTTGAGAAGTCACTCTTCTACAGATGATGTTCCGTTTTGGCTTGTTTAACCCAAACAACACGACCGCCAGAGGAGCCACCTTGCTCCCTTGCTCTCTATTCTTAGCCATTTCCGTTAAGGATACCCAGAGTATTGTCTGTGGGGGCCTTGAGAAGCACCTCCCTCGACCTTCAGGAGGAGATCCTGTTTACCTTATGGAAGCTGCTGTCTCCAACCAGTGTCTCTCTGGAATACTCCGCCGTCACCTTTTGCACCCCCACCCCCCAAAAACACACACCTACACATACACAACAAGAATCAAGAGCTGGCATTCATCACAGCTTGTACTTTGTTAGGAAACTGTAAAAGCGAGAAGTCAGGACGCCTGGTCTGATCCTTGGCCAAATAAGCATATTTAGATTGGCTCCAGTTCAGAAAAATTTTTGCACACATAACAGCTATTCCAATTCACTAGCCCAGATTGAGTAGACGGCGTAGCACCTACAAGTACACTCAATAAATCAAACACTCACCAGTTCGGAGGTGTTATCTGTGCTCCAGTGCCTGATGATGTCCCTGGTGGACCAGCCACTCTCTATATATCCAAAACTTTTCATGGACCATTGCCCCTCTCATCGCCATGGGGTTGAATAGAAGATCTGAAAGAATATTTGGAGATGGAAATATAGTTCCAGATGTTTTCTACCATGTTTGGAAGTGATATACATTAGCAAAGTAAAGAAAGTTACATACGAGATCCAAGTTATGTTTAAACAACAATATCTTACGATAAACGATATGTGCCTTATTAAGAAGTGTGTGATATATCGTGCCATATATATGACTTGCATTGTCAGACACAATTTCCATTTAAGTAGATATACCCGCTATCCATCCGTCACCGCTCGTAACCCTGGCATGGGATGTCTTTGTCATCTGGCTAATTCAGCAATCTACATGTCAGCACCGACCACGAACAAGAACAAATTTTGCTGTTAAAACACGTTAGCAAACTAAGCTAGGCTGCCATTAGCTAGTGAGCTAGCCTAGCTACATGATTTACCACCGGCTCTTTCTGTCATCGGAAGTTTACATCCTAGCAAACGCTGAAGTTTATACGACTGCAGTACACTGCTAACATGCTTTAAAACTGCCAGGATGTTCGACTTACAACGTTTGGTGTGCTGCGATCAAATCCAACGCTACTTTAACATCAATAGTTGCTAACAAATTGTGTTTGCTGTTGCTAGCAGCTCAGTTTGCTAGCCGTTGTTTTTTATATCAGCACCTTCGCTTACACCGCCCAGGCGAGGGGTGGCAGTGTGCAGCTTTTAACAAGAAGAAGAAGAAGAAACGCTCTTCCTCCTCTGCCTCTGAGGGAGAGTGAGAAAGATGTTTGATGTTTTGACAGGAAGGTCCTATGTTTTGACTGCATAACAGCACTAGGTAGTGTATTTTAATATCAGACATGTTGTCATTGAACTCTTTACGGACTGTGTGCTTATCCCGGGCTGCACTGCACCCGAACCGACTAATGACGAACCAAATGCCTCTTTCTAGAGCTGTTACATGTTCAGCACACTGCATGTCCACAAGCTTACTCAACAAGGACGCATGGCACAGCAACATGAACATCAGAGCACTGGAGAAGGAAAGATGGCTAACCTACTACACAAATCAAGCCAATTTACCACGGAATTACTGTACAGGTCAAGTCAAACTGAACTGCTGGAACTGTAAACAGCCTCTTGACAAAATGCCTGCATTCTTCTGCATGTCATGCAAAGTAATCCAGCCCCCTGAAGAAGGGATAACTTACTTCAAGATCATGGACTGGTGAGTATTACTATGTCTTTTTGCTTATTACCTACTATTGTATCTTCATAAACTTGTTATTAATTAAGTCAAGTCTGTAATATTACCACGTGTTACCTCTTTTCAGTGATTGCACATTCACACTGGACACACAGAAGCTGCAGAAAAGATACTTGGAGCTCCAGAGGTCTCTACATCCAGACAACTTCAGCCAGAAATCTGTGGTAGGCAGGGGGATGTAAGGGGAATCTGAGTGGAGATCAACTGAGTGACATTTTCTATGAGTCATCGAAGCTTTCCTATCTATTAGCAGCAGTGTGACACAGGAAACGGGGTCTGACCCGTTGTCCCTATTAGCCCACTTGACTGTGCATTTTTGTTTTGTTAGTATGATTCATTGTGATTTGGCCATGGAAATAATACTGGGCAAAGTTGAAAGATGGTTTCATTAAAGTACATTGACAAATTTTCCACCCGTAAGGCAGCTTTTCTTATATTAAGCAAACAAGGACAAGGCAAGCAACTTCAAGGAATCAAAAAATGAACAACTGAAAAGTTGAAAGGCCTTTGCTTTAAGAGAGAAAGGAGAAAAGATGAGAAATATATCAAAAGAATTGTGGAAATATAGTAGAAATGAATGAGTGGACTACAAACAGCATTATAGTTTTAAATTAAGTATCCCAGGAGGCAATTCCAGTGAACCAGCATGCACAATACCAGGACCCTGATCTGGTTTCCCTACATCTTTATTAATGCTGGTTATACCTGACATATTGAGATGTCTACTGTGAACAAGAGAAAGTTAAAGTAAAGTAAGTAAATAAATATATGGAAACCCGTCCATCCTCCATGTATTTCATAACTTCTTTCTGTGGTAAAGAGAGAAAGTTTGGCTTACATATCCCAAAGCCATTGTGCAGTTAAAGCTGAAATCCAATTTTTGATTTAAAAGCATATTTTGGCAGAGGAGGAAAAGTAAGTACCATAAAATAAGTAACCACACATTTTCCAGTAAAAATTGAATGTCTTAAAGCTGCACAAGGCAACTTTGCTTGTTAGTGGCTCTAGCCTGCAGAAAAAGACAAAATGTTAAGTGAAATGTAATTTTAAAGGGGCATCCCTCTAATTCTACACATAAAGGTTTACACATTAGCAGTTGTATGATGTGTTCTGTGGCAATGGTGGAGGTTTGTCAAGTCATGATTAAGTCATAGTGATGTTATCAGAAGGGAGTAGAGCTTTAAGACATGGAATGCTATCTGGGAGGCTTTAATGAATGGTTCTATCAAGTTGCGTCATGGGAGATGTAGGATGCAGTATTTTGTGAGCTTGATCCATACTAGAGACCAAAAGTCAGGATTGTCAGGTAGTTGCCCCTCTGCTGCTTAATGTAACCCTTCAAAAGATATATAGAATATCATTATTAAATGGCACACACCAAACTCATGGTGATGGTTTATACTTTATAGGGTTTATAGGGAAAATACACAGAAGAGGTCTAATTTTGGTTTGTCGACTTGTGGGGGACTCATTCATTGCTGTTAAAGAAAGAAATCTGGTCCTCTCTTACTCTTTGCTTTTGAGTTGTCTGTCTTTATAAGCAAACAAGTGTGCCTTTCTAGCACCAGAGGTTTGTGTGGAAAACTAGATTTGAGATACTTGGTAAATCACGCTCAGCCGAAAGCACAGTTAGGCTGAGATGAGAAAAGGAGGACTATAATTTACATAAAAACCTTGACTAGATCAGCTTTAAAAATGTCAAAGAAAGAAATAAGACTTGTACCAATGCATCTGAGTGCTTTAGGGTTGAATATGTTTATAGGTTATTTTACAAAGTGGTAAATAGTGGACAAAAGTTTCACAACATCCAGTTTCCCCCTCGTGAATCACTGAAAAAACTGCATGGCACTTTAGAAGAAATAAACATTATGGATACTAGGAGAGGAGGAGCAGAGGTCTGTTGCTTCAGTTGTAATTTATTCTGTACGTTCGGGTGGAAAAGCACAATGCAGAATGCTGTCAGGATATGATATGAAAGCCAAACTCATATTCAGCAGAGTGTGAGAGAGGAGGGGTAGCCTAAATGGTTTCCTCACACACAACCTGTCCAATATTGTACTGACTCTGTTTTATTTATCAGCACCTCTGGCCATTTTTTCTTAATTAGACATCTTCCAGCCTCAGGGATCTTCATCATGTATAGAAAACTCATTACTTATACAAGGCTACAAGGCAGCCACCTACTGCACTTGTTGTTATTACAGAAACAGCTCCACACGAGGGGCCCATGGGCCAGAGCTTGAGACTATTGATTTCCACAAGAGCTGACAGACCTGATAGCTGCAAAATGTACTCAGATCTGCCAACCATTTCCAAGATATTTTCCTTGCCATCTTATTTCTACACATCTGCCGTGTCAAACTTACACCTGTATCCCTTCAAGGGTCCCAAACTGCTCAACTATAAAAGAGTAGCTGTATGTCATACATCTAATTGACACTATCACCAAGGGTGTTTAGAAAATTGACAGTGGTATAGACTGGGATGGCAAGGTGTAAAAAAAAACTCATCACTATCACTATCAATCACAATGATACTGAGTTTCTTTCCCTTTTTAAATGAATGTATACGGAGCGAACCTGCCATAATTAGAAGCAAACTTAACAGAACCCTCTTTTGCAGAAAGAACAGGAGTATTCAGAAAGCCAGTCGGCTCTGGTGAACAAAGCATACAAGACTCTGCTTAAGCCTTTGAGTCGCGGTCTTTATATGGTGAGTTTGAAATCCCTGCTTCCACTTTTCCATTCTAATGAATAGTTTACTTTCATAACTGTAAGCTCTGTCTGTCTGATCTCTCCCTCAAGAGAAGCATCTTTACCATCTGACATCCAAGAGCAGTGACATGCATTCAAAGGAGCAGTTGAGTTTGATGAACTCTTAACCTATGTTTCAGCTGGAGCTGCAGGGGATGCATATAGAAGAGGGCACAGACTCCGGGGCCGATTCTGCATTTCTGATGGAGCTGATGGAGATCAATGAAGCTCTTGATGAAGCACAGACTCCAGAGAAAGCCAATGAGATTGGCCAAGACACTAAAGGTAGACATACATGTCTGTTGAAGTTTATATGGTGAAAGCCTGATTATTGAGCTTAAATTTGCACAGGTGAAGAACATTTCTCTAGTTAATTGGTTCACATCAGCTACTTCTGATTTATAACTAGTTTTATGATTAGATTTTTCCCTCTCTAGGCCTCAGAAATGTATGAAAACAGAGTGATGGCTGAACTGCTCACTAAGTATATTGAGACATGTTTTGTTTTTAAGGGTTAAAGTTGTGAAGATCTCATTTCTGGATGATTTGGTGATACCTGTGGTTACCATGGTAACAGCAAGTGGAGTTTAAAACTAAAGACAGTACTCCTTGAGCAGCTGCTTTGTCAGAAATACAACAGAAGAGTAACTGGTGTTGCTGTTTAAGTGCAGTGCAGCCAACCAAAATCATGTTGTAGATATGCATATGTGGGCATTCTTAAATAGAGGGAGTCACAATTACAATAAAAACTACTTTATATAGAAGATAATTCAGAATGTAAATACATTGAATGGCTAATGCAGAAGAAAATGCTGACCATAAATAGTATGGGATTTGATTTCATGAAAATCTTAGGAGTATAACGTTAACCCAGGGTTAACTTCTGACAGAATGAGCATAATATCCTACCTTTGATATACAATGCATGTAAGGTTGAACACTACAGTATCTGACAGATCTGCAGTAACTTAAGTAAGTGTCTGTATGGGCTGTGTAATATATTTCATTTTACATCAGTGCTAGATGATGCACACATCAAACTGTTAACACAATACGTCTCTCTGATTTTTCTTGTTTGTTTGACATCAAATCAAGCTGTTACTCTCAGAGGCGAGTGTGTTTTTGAATCTCTATGAATAAAAAGCACGATACGTGCCATGTCTTGTTAACATGCAGAACTGAAACTTGTCTCCTGCTCACTTGCAGGGAAACTGGCAGACTTGACAGTACAGATAGATGCTGCACTTCGTAAAGGTATTACATTGAGATGTTGCATTGAAATATTTTCTGTTCCTCCCACACATCCCTTTGTTTGTTTTGTAATCTATGCTGAAGCTTTCCTTTAGGTCTCGGAGTGAGTCATTGACTGAACTTCCTTTTGCAGGGGAGCTCCAGACTGCCAAAGCACTGCTTGCCCAGATGAAATACTATGCAAACATTGAAGAGAAAGTGAAGGAGAAACTTTCTGGATTCATGTAATTTCTTCCCCTCTTTTGTCTCTTATTTTATATTTTTAGACACTTTTGCACAGAAGCGCACAAATTATTGTACATTTGTTGTATTATTATTATTATGTGAGATTATTATTCTAGTTGAATAATAAAACTTGTAATGCATAATACACCACTGAATTAATCATGATTTGTACTTTATCTGCTATTTTTGATTAAAAACTGTATAGATATGAGGGTGTAATTGGATGCATACAGTATCTCCCCTGAATTCCACTGATTTCACAAGTCTAATCATATCCACTTGTAACTAATGTATCATTAAAGACGACAGAGGTCTATAATTGGCTGTGATTAAAATGCTGCTCAGAGTGTTTATATCATTATCCTGCCTATCAGTTCAGCATTTTGTCATGTGGGGCTCACACACACACACACAGGACTCTCATTCTGTTCCTCAGGTTACCTTTAGGGGGAGACATAACACCTTGACAGTCACCATGCAGTAGAGCAGTACATGTTGTACAAACTGGATATGAGACCAGAAGGAAGTCCTTTATTGAGGTAGACAACCTATTGAATTAATGGTGGTTTCATATGTAGCATCAATGCTGTGATAATCAGGAAGACCCCACTGAATGACGATTACTCAATGAGGCAAAGACCTGTGATGGGTGTAATTTTTCGCTCATAAATTGATGTACATTGACCCTTTTACTCCTGTGCCTGCAGCACACCGACTGTGCACCAGAATGTAAATTCATCCACCCTCTCCCTCATTTAATTTTTGAAGGCTGTTTTTTCAACACTGTGGAGAAGAATTGTTATAATCTGTAATTACTTTGCAAATTGGAGCTCGAGTCGCATCAAAGCTTTTGATCCAAGAAAGTGATACAGTTGTAATCACACTGAAATATGGGGTGGGTATCACTTAATCTGATAGCAGAAAGTGAACCATCAGATTACATATCATGTGAAAAATGTTATTTGAGACACACGAGCATCACAGCCTAAACCATTTTGTGTGTAATAGTGGTTTTACAGTGACACTGTGCAGCTCAGTCCACTGGAACATCCCTGTGTAACAAATCCTGACGGGTTGTTTATTAAGTCTGGAACAACAATGTCATGTGTCTGAGGCTGTTCTGTTTTTTTTACTGTGGAGAAGCAGTTCCCTTAATACACATGGATAGACAGTGAATTAAAAAGGGCCACTCCCACCACAAGGAGACCAACAAGCCTATTTATTATTCATGTCGTAATCGGAAGGCATCTACAGTGCCTTTAAATTAATGAGAAAGTGTGATCGACCAACGCTGAGGCCACCGCTGTCTGCCAGAACTCTTTGAAATTGAGTTTGAAAGACACGAAAAGGGGGGGGGAAACTCACCACAGCCAGGCTGTGAAATTGACTTGGATGGGAAAGCTTGGGAAAATGAAGTAGGTACATGCGACCACCATGCAGCTTCTGGGATGAGTTAGGTCAGCATCAGGCACACTACACAATTTACTGCTGCTGTTGGGGTGTTTACTTGGATTTGCTGGCTATGGTGCTCTAGGTTAATTCAAATACTCTGTAAAGGTCCACATGACCCAGTAAATAGAATTCCTCTTAGTTATGTTAGCTTGTGCAGTAGTTTGGCATTTCGGAAAAAAAACTTAAATTTCTTGTTGAGAGTTTGATTTGAAGATCGATACCACTCTCATATCTGCCAGCTAAATGTGAAGCTACAGCCGGCAGCTGGTTAGCGCAGCATTGCATGAAGACTGTAAACAAACTAAAACCTGGCTGCTGGCTGTAGATTCATAGTTAGAGGACAGTAGCAAGAGTGGTATAAATCTTCTTGTCTAACTCTCTGCAAGAAGGCAGAAGCAGATTTCCAAAAAAATCCTCCCTTTGTATTATAGATGTTGTTTTCTTGCAACCCAAATGACTTATTTCATGAAGACTGGGTATCACCATGTGTAGTGCCTGTGAAAAATGAAATTGTTCTAGGCATACTGGGCAAATGTTATAACTTGAAAAATCACTGGAAACAATTTTATCTGGATTAAGGTGTCTAAATAAGCCTCCAACAACGTGCCTAATAGTGCATGTCATAATTGCAGTATTAATCATCTCCATATGGCCTTAAAATAAATATCATAATAAGATTAATGTGTTCTTATGACCCATGTCTTAATCATAATATTCCCATAATCACATTAAGACCAAAATGTTGGTGGGCCACTTTAACACAATCGCAGTGCTCTCGACAGAAACCTAATAGAAAAATTTCTCATTATAGTCTCTTTGGCGTATAATGAGGAAGAATTCCATACAGACCTTCAACTATAGATGTAGTCAGTAGCCAATGAAAGGTGTGATTGACAGAGGTTAAAACCAGTGGAAGATGACTCACTGGAGCTGAGCTCTTTTCTCCTCCCAGCAGAGCAGCAGCCTTTATGATCCTCGCCCTTCTGCTCAGCCTCTGTGTGACTCAGCCGCTGAGTGTCAGTCCCATCATCCCACAGATACCTCAAGCCCGCTGTGTGTACTCATGTCTCACCAGGTAGTAATGCCATTTTAATCTACCACTATTAGGCTTTCTTCCCTCCCTTAATCCGTGTTTTTATGTTGTTTGCCTCATCTCTTTACCAAGCCGTGTCTTTGCCTCCCCATAAAGCTCCTGAACTATAGCCTTCTTTGAAACCTGTTACTCTATAAATATGCGTTATTAATTTTTGACTCCCACCTCTTCTTTCCCTAGTTTTCTTTCTATTTTTATTTTGGTGTGGTTTTTCAGTCTGAATCCCCTCATACTCAAATTATGAGTTTTAAATACAACTTTGTCACACATTCCTGTAGACAATACTCTACAGAAGAAGACTAACAACACAGTAGTGTGCTATTTACACGGATGGTGACAACAACACAATGCCTGATATGTCCCACATGCCTGCTAATGTGATATGATACAATGAACATATTGTGAAATAGAATCTGGCAGCATAAAAATACACTACTGTTACACCCCATTGCTTTTTAAACACTGGTAAGCATTCATACATTTTCTTGAAGATTGTTTCCATTTCCTGCTTATCATTTACATCTTATCATCAACTTTAATGGGGGATCAGTTCATTAAAGCTCAAGTACTCTAGATTATTTCGTTTTTTCCCCTCTTTGAATGTAATATGTCAAATCAAAACACATTTTAACAATAAACCCCTTTCTTCCCTGCTTCATGTTTGAGAGAATTCCCCGAGCTGTTCCTCTTAAGCCTCTGATATAGGCCCTGCTGAGAGATTTCTGGGGGAATCTCTGCTCTCCTCAGCAATATGAGGCAGAAGCCTGTGTATTTAGACGCAGCATGTTTGTGTGTTTGCGCACACATGGCTGTATGTGTTTGTGAAGACCAGAATCAAGAGCCATGACGTATCTTCAAATCCCTTTGACTTCTCAGAATGGGCAATCGGCCCACCAAAAAGCAGTTGTTGAGTAATCCCCTTATCAATTGCCTTCCCTAGAACCTCTTGTCACATGTATTCCTCCAAATGATATTGGATTTGATCTGGTACACTGCACCAATCAGATACACCGACTTTTGCTGTTGTGTCTTGTAGCCTGCATCAGAATATTACTGTAGACCATATTCCAGGATTTTTATAAGGTAATTGGCTCTTCATATTTCAGACCAGTCAAATATGCCACTGGTGCATATAAGACTTCTCTTGTTTTCTCCCAAAACAAATTTATGATATACCTACCGGGTATTGTCTTGCAGTAGCCCAAGTTTCTTTTAGATATAAGCATATTCCTTGGCATACTTTCCTAATAATTGGGTCACTACTGTAACTCAAGTCAAACTTTCTCAACTGAAGTTCCATGAACTTAATGAGGGAAAGGTGTTTAAACAAAACAAACCTACTCTTTTGGTGCTTGTACAAGAAACTTACTTCAAATTGATCAAAGTCCAACCAGTTTTTCACCAGTTTCTTGCAGTTGGAGGTGTGGCCAAGCAAAAATAAAGCAAATTGATATGTTGTTTACATCTACAAAGAGGAATAATCACACTAACATATGTGAGGTAGCAGGCTGCAGGTGGATCTGCACACGTAGAAGGATTTTTTTGGCTCGTGGCTGTCCCATTGAAACACCAGGAGATATTGCTTCAAAAGGCTCCTTTGTGGTTCTTGAGTTTGGAAAGCCTTTGAAGGTGAAGAACCAGGGGTTTTAAACAAGGTGTATGCGTGTGGAAACACAGATCAGCCATTCACTTTCAGCTGAGTTGAGTGCAAACCACTCGCCTCTGGTGAGATCTCTCTCTTCACCTTATCTCCTCTGCTATGCTGCCGCTGCCTATCTCACAGCAATCACATTGTCCTCGCTTCAGAGCTGGCTTGTTTGTTTCTCGTGTCATCTTAATACCTTGCACAGCGTTGTGTTTCAGTGCCTAATCAAGCTCGGGTTCCACTCTGACACTGTGGCTCTCAAACTGGCTTAGGGCAAAAACTTTCACAAATCTCTGAAAACTAATTTAAGTACTCCCTGCTCTTTTTAGTGCATCTTCGTACCTCTGTCAGAGGAGCAATCCAGCCATCAACGCTAAGTGTAAACTATGGCTCAAACAGAAGAAAGAGAGGAAGTTTTCATCATGTTGTCCCTACATAATGGAATATTTTAATGTTTTATCATTATACAGAAGCTTGTCTACGGGGTGAATGATAAGTTTGCAACCTCAGGTAGAAAAAGATGACAGCTCTCATTAAATGCATGTGCCGTTCAACTCTTTTATGCAGAAAGTTTGACTTTAATAACTTTTGTGGTATTTCTGTTTTGGGTAATTGAAAATGACAAGTCAGCGCTGTCTAAGAAAATGGTCCACAGCAGTGATGACACCATCATCACTGTGAAAATGGTCTGCTCCTTCATCTTGGGGAAGAGGTAGTGGTCTGAGGATGTCAAGTCTGGTGAATAAGGTGGGCACTGGAGGAGTTCAACTCCACATCTGACAGATGACAGCATGAAGGTGGATTTTCTCAGGCGGTACTGACTTGCAATTTTCAATTATCCAAAACAGAAATCACATCTCAAACCAGCCTTGAATAATTTTTATGCCCACTTGAAGGCAGTGAAAAAATCAGCAAATATGTAAATGACATATAATCACCTTATACTATCTTATACTATCTACTACTATATACTATACTACTTATAAAATTGAAATGGTGAAAATTTGGAGTCGTTTCTCTTGCCAACTGACAACTGTAAGTCGAATATTCACTCTCCTTTTAGCCCTGCTTTGGTCTCCACTAACTCCTGAGAAGAATATCTGATTCTTTAGCAGTGAAATGTCTCCTTATATACACCTGCTAGTTGCTAAATGTGTCTGTCTGCTGTTTAGTGCTGGGCAGGTAATGTTCTGTATTTTTTGCTGAAATCATTTCCCTGCTGTAGATGACAAAATGTCAATAATGAGTGGTGAGAGTGAAGGAGTGAAACAGTGAACAGTGAAAGAGGCTGTAAAACACAAAACAATAAGCTAAAAGATGCTTTAACCCCAAAAAACGCAAAAAAATTATTTTCTAAGCAGAACTACTGTAAACAAAACCCTTATTTTGATTTTGCATCAAATACAAAATGGCCTCCGTCAGCTGGATATTCATCAGGCAATAATGTGGTCTCCGTGTGTGAAAATGGCTCTGCACATCTCAGATCTCTCGTTGTCACAGCTTTGTAAAATTGAAATGAAGCACAAACACTTGTTACAAACAGCCCAACATCTTAGAGATTGTAAGCAGTATTGGGGACACTCTAACCAATTGGTGTGAATGCTAATGTTCAATCCTCAAGTAAAGAGACATGACAGTGTGCTTCAGCTTTACTACAGGTGCGCCAGACAGGTTCCATATCTGAAGGAAGGCAAGACAAGATGATTGCATTGTGGTGCAGGTACAAACCAATTCTGAGCTCTCAAAACAAAATTCTATCACTGAGTTTCATTACTATGCAGGAATTCAGCCAAATCCCTGCACCTGTGTCAGTATATTGCCTCGCCTCGATATTGTCCATGAGCCTGACCATATTCTCCTGTATCCTCATTCAAGGGGGAAGAAAATTTGCAGTCACCCGCGCACATTAATTTGTAAGACCTTGCTTTTCAAGCAAACAAAAGATGCAACAGCCCCCTCTCTGCTTGTGCTGCTGATATCTCACATAATGATGACTCTCGTTACTCCATGCATCCTACCAAGTTCAACAACAATCTAACCTTTTTCTACTGCAGCTGTTTCTATGACAACGCAAGCCCCTGCTGCAACTTTAAAGCATGATAAACACAAAAGCCAGATAATGGATTTGATTGATCTCGCTTCTCTCCATGGGACTCATATCAAGACTGATAGAGTTGTTTAGGCTAACAGGCAAGGATCAAAAGGTGATATGCTTCACTTACACATTTTTGCAGCAGTTGAGCATTTGCGAGGATCATGTGTGGATTTCTTAAGCTGTCATACTGTATTGAATGTGCATTACAGCATGGACTTTTTGCAGGGAGGTTGTATATGTAGTTAGCCACATGCTAATATCCATGTGAATCTATATCTAGGAAAAAGATACAGACCTGTCTTGTCCAGTTATGATAACAGCTGCATTATCGCCTGCAGCAGGTTTTGAATCTGTGTGCTTATGAAGCCCTGGTCGCAAAGAAGAAAACCTTGGGCTTTTCTTTGCCTTGCTTTCCTTATTGCATTTGACAGGACAGTGTCCACATAACTCAATCCTGTCACCAGCTTAAATTGAGGCCTTTGAGAAAGTGTTGTGCCACTGAACCTTGGGCTTCACTCAGTACCTCTTCAGCTTAAAACACCTAAGAGTACCTCAGCACTGCTGTAGTATTGCAGAGTAAGGACTGGTGCTGAGATCCAGATTCTGAAAAATATAAGCAACATGTGATGCGTGGCACGATGATGATGCGCCATCCTCAGTTTGAGTCTCTTGCCAATCACCAGAGTGGAGTGAAATTAATCACTCGCTGAGCTGTCAGTTGGCGTCAGCCAGGAGACATTTATCTTTGAACCCATGTCAGTAATTTGGCAATAACGGTTCCTTTGATTAATTCACTGCCTGAATCTCTGCCAGGAGAGCAGGAGTTCAGAGACAGTGACAGATTGATGATGCTTGTATCCTGTAATTCCGTGGCCCTCAAACTTTACAGTGATTTGGCTTGTGTAAAAAAAGACAATAAAGATAAATAGCACACTCCTAAACATGATTATATGTATGAGTCATTGTTTGAGCATGGACTCTTCTGAGGTGTGTTGTCAGCGTAAGCATGGAAGTTTGTTGCATCCACTGTGTTGTCAGGAAGTTGCAGCTGATTTCAGGCTAGCTATGGAGCACTACTGAGGATTGTTTGCCAGTGCTGGCTCACTGTGTCCTCAGATCAGCTTCAGTCATGCTGCTTAAGCAAAACTGTTGACACATCTCAAGCTAACAAAGTTAATTCCAGCATGCATCCAAAAAGTTCAGCCAGGGAAGAGAGAGACATCATAACATTTTGTCAAACCTGTAACAGAAAATGCTCATTCAGCAGGTGTTGTTCCACATTTTGCCACCGCCCCATTTGTTTTTTGTTTTTTTGGACAAACTTGATGTTTACTTCAAGGCTTCTCAAGGGACTTGTCTGAGAGGTAAACAAAACTCTTTTCATTTGACAGCTTGCAATGCAACTGCTTTCCTGGATACTGTCTTTTGCACCTTTTTTCACACAACACCTTTCCACCAGGCTAAATGGAAATTAATGACTGTTATCTTCCACACAATTGAATCTATTAGTGGGAAACACTGGAATTTTAATTTAGGAATCATTGGTGTTATTATTTTAATTCTGCCATATGTCAAGATGAAAAATTGCCATCATTACTATATTTAATTAATATTCTGAATTTAAAAAATATTTTGGTTGCAACTTTACCATGTTCACAATCCCCTCCCAAAATAAACATGAAGATACATATAAATAATAAAAAACAAAGCCTCTTTAGGCTACTTGTCAAAATTAATAATGTAATGAGCTCAATGTTTTCAAACAGTCTAATTTAAATGGTCTCAAAGAGCAATGTGGTAGGGTTGTTTTGGAACTGGACACATACATGCTACTGAATGGAAGTCATTCATGCTGCAAAGAATGAGGAAAATAAAGCTGGTCTTGAGTTAACAAATAACATAGCCAGTTACATCTTACTTGTTTGTCAGTGTGTTTCCACTGAATGAGATCTTAGTAGCATTTTTTTGACAGTGCAGGTCATGGGAAATATAATTTTTTCCAGCAGGTGGTCTCATCTGGCTTATCAGAATTTCCCACCGCAGTCTGGATCTTCCCCCATCTCTCTTTCTCTCCCCGCAGTCCTCCCACCACCTGAACATCTCAATAAAAATGTGCACTCATTTCTTTTATCTCACCTGTTCATTTACTGCCTGCCTGTTTAGACAAATATCATCTTCTACCTATCCATCAATTATATGAACTCATACTGTGGGTTTGACTACTGTGACTCCATCTGTTTTCTCTGCCTGACAAATACTTGCCAGTTGATGGGGGAAATATCTTGAAGTCTTGAAGCCGTGTAGTGTGCGTGGGTGTTATGTTCCACTCTATATTTCATTTAACTGTGACTTTCTGACTGTAGCCATGGAAACTCAGCCGTACCGTAACCCCTCCCATGGTAATACCATATTAAAGAGAAATTTTGTAATTTAATGTAATGGAGTAGCTGTAATTGGATTAGTATACTATTACAGCTATTGCCCTTATCTTCACAGCTTTCTCCTAAATGTTCCACTCACTGATGTACTTTCTAACACTGGTTAGTCCCCTGGCAGAGCAAATGAAAGTGCTCTAGCAAGCATATCACTCACATATTCTTGCATAAATATGCTATAACCATTAAAATCTCTGATAGCAACCTGTGATACATCACTGCTCTGAACAGAGAACACTTTATAAAAATGGTATCTCTCAAAGAAAGCTTTTATTTTCACTCTGGTGACTTTTTTTGAAAACATAAAGGGGGTTTGAATGGCTGCAAGGCTGCCACCTGCTTCTCCATATCTGGCAGGTCCCCTCAGCTGATTCCAGCTGCCTGCTGGAGGAATTAAGAGGAGGAGATTTGGAGAGCCTGGGCAGATGTAACAGCTGAGTTGACATTAGCCTGCGTGGGACAACATGCTGCTCAGATAGAGAGAAATGCTCTGCACTGCTAACTGGGAGGCTTAAGGATGTTGCCTGCTTCATTATGTCCTGGACAAGCTTTCCGACTTGCTAGCCAAAGTGTATTTTCTGCCTACTGCCCACGCGTATTTTAAAGGATGGAGATAGAGTGGTGGTTTGTCCAGGTGTGAAAACCTGCTAGACCTGCAAAATGTAACTACCTGGGTTGACTTTAGGAAAACCAGATGCCAACTTAAAGGCATCTAACAAGGATGCAAAAAAAAAAAAAAATGAAGCTTTGGTAACTTGGATTGTGAAGAAAACTTTTCCTCAAATGTCAATCAAGGGATGCTGGGATGCCTTGTCAAAATTTGACAATGAATAATACACACAATATGTTACACATCTAAGAAATAAGCTACAAAGTCAACAGGGTGACATTTAATCAACTATTTAATACTTGTTGGCAGGTCTCAGGGCTATGCTTTATGTTAAGGGTGTGACTGACATATACTGTCTATCAGGATGAGGATTTTCTGTCCAAGTGGATCAGCCATTCTGTCTCTATTTATTCCAGCAGGAAGACATACTGCTCTGCAAAATATTCTGAGCAGGTCTTATGATAAGGAATAAAATGACTTGACATTCCACAGACTGCAAGATGTATTTCCACTGTGTAATGGTATGGCCTGGCTCTGGACCATAGCAAATAATGGAAACACATGAACTAAAACAAAGGAAATTTATTAACTCCAACATACCATAGAATTGTGCGAGAGAAGAGGAGCCTCCCAAGTCAGAGTTTTAAATAACTACAAATGCCCAAGTAATATTCATTCCACCAGTTGCCCAGTTTTGAGGCACAGTCACTGAAATACTGATAAAAATGAAGTCATCCTCTCTTTGTCTTTCATTCCCCACTCAACAGATCTACAGTACTTACCTCCGATATTTTGTGTTGTAAGGCAACAAGTTCACTAGTACATCTAAATAGAAAAATGTAATATTCATCAAGGTTAAGGGGCCTTATGTCTCAATGTGAGAATGCTAGAGAATTAAATTTGTTCTAGTTTGTGGACTCAAAATGTTTGCACTCTGCTCTTTCAGTTCTTCAGAGGCTGTGAGCAAAATAATGCAAACTCCCACCTACGCTCTATTAAAATTTAAATGATCAAATGTATCTTTATTAATTTCATCCCACTAGACTTCCCCTTATGGAAAGCACATCAGTTAGACATCAGTTTTTTTTCAAGACTGGGCAGGAAACTGTGATTTAATGGCATCACACACACTTCACTTTAAACCACATTATTGCCTTTATTTAGGTTTTATATTCTGTAACAGTTAACATCATAGAGTACAGTACAGATGCACAGGGACCTAAACACTTCTGACTAAGGACCAGCCAGCAGATTTATAAGTCTCCTGTTGATGTGGTTGTGTTTTAAGAGTGGAGTCACAAAAGGTTTGGTACACACTCTACTGGCACTGTTAAATTTTAGCATTTTCACACACAAACAAATTGATGGGATCTCTGGAACAGGGCAGCATCTGTAACAATCTGTGCGTGTACATGGCAAATTAGTTTATTACTAACACGTTTGCAGGTTAATAGAGCTTTGATTGGCTCCCTTCTAAATTCTAAACATGAATTTCATCAGACTCCAAGAAGCTGCTCAACAACATTACCGACAAATATCTGCAGCACACTCACCCACCCCCATCTCAAACTCTTCAGGGACAGTTGCTGCCTGGAATAGACAGAAACAATTAAGTCACATTTTCCCATTAGAGATATGTAAGATAGGTAGTTAAAACAGAGATCCCACAGAAACACTGCATGAAGATTTGATGTTATATCCCAATAAAGACTGCATCAATGAATAATATAAATAGTGCTTTGTCATTGACAGTTTTGCCTTGAGAAGAATAAACCTTGGGATTCTGGTGTCTTAAAATGCTAGTAGACTTCTGGGAGTTTAAAGTTTTTGCTCTAAAACAGAGTATGAGGTAGAAAATGAGTTTTTAAAGCATAACCCTATCAACCCACTGCAGATATATTATGGTCGTTTTGTGCTATGGGGCAGTAAAAACCATACTTATTGCCCCCTTAAAGGGATAGTTGGGGTCTCTAATGAGTTGGTCTGTTTTGTTGTGAGCTGGAAATCTTTTCTGTCCGCCAAAAAATCTCAATGTCGCCGGCTGAGATGAATGAACTTTGTGATGGCAATTTTGAAAACAATGTTTGCACAGCGAATGTTTTTTTTTAGTTGAATTGCACTGACATCACTAACAAATGCTGTTAATTCCAGTATTTAACTGAAAGAACTTGTGTGATTGATCACATTTGCCTCCTAAAATTCTCATCTTTCCCTAAAATTATCCTTCACTTCCTATTATGTAAATTACATAAACGGATCTGCAAAAGCTAATTCAAAGATCAAATGCTACATTTCAACGTGAGACCTTGTGAGCTGACATGAAGACAAAAACCAGAGACTGCAGTCGACGCATAATCATTGCTGATCCCTGCAGACTGAGATGTTTAATCACAGAGACAAAACATCTGCCTTCCCTCCACTTTTTCTTCTCTGTTTTCACACCTCTCACATTCCTAACAATGTTTTATTTCATAAAACCAAAAAGTTTAGTCATGTTACTTTGACTGCCTCTCAGCATCGGTGATTACAGCTGTATTGCGGTTGGTGTCCATGGCTGCAGTGCTGATCTTCACATACTTCATTGTTTGGTGGATTAACCTGTTGGTAGGTCATGTCTCTGCCTTCCCTTTTGCTCCAGCTACACAGTGTTAACGATGCGTCAGTCTGGGCAGTGCTGTCACCATGTCTTTAGGCTATATTGCAATGATTCACATGAGTGAGCCATTAGGAAATGGATGTTTTCATGACCCTGTGTGGAGAAGAGCGAGTGGGTTGAAAGTGCAGGCTTTCTAAAAAGGCAGGCACCCTAATAGCCCATATACCCTCTTTATGTGAGGAAGACATGGTGCACAAACACTCTGACAGATCCGTCTTCTTAATTGTCTAGGCTTCTATTTATGACTGTCTCATTAAAAAAGTTCATGTCTGTAGTGTGACTTGTAAAAATGGAATCTATTTTAATATGAATAAGATGAGAAGCGCTGTTAGGAGGATGTTGATGCTTCACTTTTCATGGATGAACCCTCCGACAAGGATTCAATTCTCCATCTCTTGTTTAGACACCCCTGTTAGGCATTCAGCCTGTTAAGAGCTCTGTGAAAACATGAGAAACACTTAGTCCTTGTGAGGAAGGATCTGTTGTTTACAAAACGCCTGAGCTTTTAAAGGATGCTGCATGTTTTTTTTCCCCTTTGACTCAGAAAAGCTTTGTGGGAAAAAAAGAAGGTCCAAGGAGCTAAGAGCACCACTCTCTGATCTATTCCATTTAAAGGGACATCTTTAGCTCAATGTGTTTAATTCATTATAGGCTCCCTTTATGTCAGACTTTACCAGCAATTTCTACTTCTTTCTTCTGCCTGCCTCATGGCAGCAGCTGGCTGGGCAGACAGTCACAACACAGCCAACGAATTCACAGTCAGGGCCACTTCTCTGGGCTGGTATCCCTCCCTGCTGAGAGCTGAGGTTTGCCATGAGGCTGACCCCTCACACACTCGAGGAGGAGCGGTGGGGCCAAAGAGTTTATAGAAGTCCACATGGGAGATGCCTGCGGGGAAATTACCCCTCCTACTCCTCCTCTGTGCTTTTGTACACGCTGCCTATCTTCTCTTTCCCTGTGCTGTCCTGCACTGTAAAGGCGTGGCTGGGGTCCCTGCAGGGACCCATTTGCCTTCCATAAAGCCTATTGCTATGGAAATTGTGTGTAATTTCAGGGGCCGTTAACGGTGAGAGTGCAGGCATGCATATAGAGCACTACTATCATCACACTAGAGCAGAAGAGTACCCAGGGCAGAATCTCATATTCGTTGCTCCTTTGCCAGTCTTTGCCCCTACAACATGACATGCATCGCCTGATGCTAGCAGAATAAGGAATGGACACACTGGAGAATGGGCAACCTGGTGGAGGGAGATGAGAGGCGGATTGAGTGGGAGGGAAAACTGAAGAGGAGGCAACGGCACTGAATGTGTGTGTGTCGCATGGGGAAAAAGAGGGAGTGTTTTAGAGAGGGAAGAGATTGGAATACTAGATGAGAAAGATGGAAACAGAAGAAGTGAAAAGAGATAGTGGAAGGAAAACCGAGGAGAGAGGAGCCTGAATCAATATTTATACTGTGAGGCGAGACAATTCTGAAACAGTAATTAAATTGGTGTGTCATATTTCATTCCATTACTGGGCCGAGCTTGCATGCAAATGATCTAAAAGGCCTCCTTTTCAAGGGGATTTCATTTCTTTTATGACAGTGAATAGAATTGAGCCAGGCAGAGAAAAATAAAATACTACTTCAGTATTCATGCTTATTGTTAGGAACTTAGGGACCATTCAGCTGCAATTCAGCAGGAGGGAGTGGGGGGGTGGTATGATACAAATCCCTCTTGGAGACAGTCAACTCCACTTTAAACTGTTTTACACCCAAACTAGGCACAGGGGTGGGGAAGCAAATCAATCTCATTTGAATAATGATTAGTGAAATGAGGCAACATTGATGCTGATTGGAAACATGGTCTGATTCCCAACATCACCTCTCCTCTTCCCCTCCTCCCCTCTCTGGAGTCAAGGAGAATGAATAAAACATATCAAAGTAAATGTTACACTGGAACGCTGCCTGTGCAGATATTTTGGGTCATATGCAGCCTCCTTCAAACACTCAGTAGTTGCTATCATTTTCACAAAAATGAAAGCTTACAATTTGAATAAGTGCCTGTACTGGTTAGTTAGCTTACACAGGAAATCGGATGGATGACTCTGGAAGGTGACCGCTCTTCTGTAAATCTGGCCACCAGTGTTTACTGTAAGTATTAGTTTCAGGTGCTGCTTCCCTATTACAGTGCTCTGCACTTCTGACAAATGGAATTTAGGGGGGAACAACAAAACACAGCTGTGCTCTGCGTAGCCAATTAAAAGTTTCCCTTCCACCTCTTTGCCACTCAGTATTGGCTGTTCCTTTTCAGTTCCAACTCTACAGTGCAAGAAAAAGGATCAAAAGATAGAGGAGGGCGTTAAAGCACAGCATCAGTGATTTTTCTTAACAAACTAAAATTGTCTTGCTGTACCTTTTTCTACTGTTACCCAATGAAGCAGCTCTCCTCTGAGAGGAAAATGCCCCTGACCTGGGAGTACAGGCAAAGACACTAAATAGCAAGGGATGGAGAGCTTCTGGAGCAGAGCCATGTTCAGAGCACAGGTTGTGCCAGTGGCATCTGAAGTGCTGCCAATGGGAAACACGACATTAACGTCTATAGTGGTGGAAAGAACAACAACTGCTTATATTGTGTGTTCCTGTGCCAGTGCCCACAGGGAAAAGGTTGTCAGATATGATGTGTGTTTTTGAGAGTTCCTGGAATTTATGTGCTTGTGTGTGCTCCCTACATGCTCCTTCTGACGACTGGTAGCAGAAAAAAAAAAAAAAAAAAAACACAAAAAACACACAGTCCAATCAGCAGTGGTAGATACTGCAGGTACCACAGTAAGCCACTATACTACATGTATGCATGCATTCAAAAATTCACTTAAATAAAATTGCATAAATATATTTCTGGCATAATGTAGTCAAGTATCAAGTAAAAGTGGCCATTATGCAGAACTGTACTGTGTAATTTCTAAATTGTTGGGTAGTTTTATCTATTAAAAATCATCATATTTTATCTGCTGATCTTATATTTAAAAACATAAATAAATGTAGTGGAGTTAATAGTAGAAGATTTCCCTACAAAATATATTAGAGTAGGGGTAGAATAGGGGTATGAAATAGAACCAAAATACTGAAGTATCTCAGATTTCTACTTAAGTACAAATGTACTTACAAATGTACTTAAGTATATAGGACATCTAATGTCCTATAATATCAGATATTATGTCCTGTTGATTGGATATAATCTAATTATGCTGAAATATCATTTGAAGATCTATGTAAAGTATGATAGAAAATTGGACAAACTGCCAGACAAAACCCCTTTTGATTAGACAGACATATTCAGGTGAAAGAGAAATGTTTGAAATGCTGACTGGAGGAAGACAGCCTAGAGAACCTCAGTTCAGTCAGTGTCAACTGCTGCTGGTGGAAGCTGTTACCATCTTCAGAAAATGCAGAAAAAGTAAATCCATCTAGCAACACAAATGCACTGAAGGATAATCATTCCGCTGGTGTTGACAAGCTGATAAAACTTCATGCATGGCTTCTTGCTTTGAGAAGTGCAGCCAGCCGTAAGAATGACATATTTAGTCATTATTGTGCAGAACATATGGTGGCGCACACAGCTGCCAGACACGGTGGCCGGAACATGGTGGCCCTCAGCAAGACCTCTGGTGCTTGCAGGGCCACCAGCTGAGGGTGAGCAAAAAAGCTTGAGTGCTCAATGTGGCGCTGGATGCAACATAAAAGTCACTCATTTCTCTCAAAGCAACCTTTAATCACATTCAGCGCAAAAGAGATATTCAATAATTTAACTTTTTTCTACCTGCCTCTTTCTTTTCAAGATGATGAAGGGCTGCAGCTTCATCGATTGGAAGGCACAGAAACAAATGACAGTCACTCATATTCATCATGTGAGTGCTTGTTGCTTAACAGCAAAAGCATCGTCTTTGAACAGTGGCAGGAAAAACACATGAAAGCATACAAACTCCCAAACTTCTTTCTAGCTTTGAGCCACCACGACTACAAAAACTCATAATCCTAAAATTAGCATTTTTTATGCACATTTCTGCAGACTAACTCTAGATGGCACTGGAGACCCAGTGGACTATTTCCCTACGTGTGTCTGTGTGTGTATGTACAGCATGTGTGCATGTGAATGTGTGTGCATGCAAGCACGTCTGTGTCTGCATCTGTGTGTATGCCTCCCAGATTCAATTATTCATCATTTCCAGTGCAAATATGGTTTGGCTTTTCTACATCTCTTCTTTTTTTTTCTCCCAGTTTTGTTTATTATTTATTATGCTGAGGCTCACACTGTTTGGGTAGAATAGAAAGCCGGGTTGCAATAATGTCACTGCGTGGGTGTCATAATTATGTTCCGATACAAACACACAGGAAAAGGTATTGGCCTCGTCTTGCAGTACCCAGTGCTGCCGAGTCAGACACATTTGTTTGCCTTGCGTCTCAGCACTGATAGCCAGCGTCTGCAGACTGTATTATTTCACCAATAACTGACAGACATGATTCTCTAATACTATATCTGTCCCTGGACTGGAATGGATATCTGTCAGTATATCATCCAGTGTGTTCCCAGAGTCCACCATGGTAATGATTCATTTTGCTCTCTCCATTCATGTTTTTTTTCCTGTGAGGAGGATTTCACATGCAAAGAATTATTCATAATGACATATTGACTTTGGAAAGAGACTTTCTATCTATGTTAAATTCATGAGTCACTCAGAACCCATGGTAAATACATTTATCGATCATTGCTGCCTGCCATGGATCTTCAGGGCACACGCAGTGATTTATGATGCTTTCCAAACACAACATGAAGAATGTTTCTCACCGTTATGAATATGTTAAAGATTTTTGGGGCAATATTTGTAAAGACCATGAGAATACTTGCAGTGAGCTTGTAATATCGCCTAAAAGAATCCAAGCAAGGTGTCTCAGCATAAGAGTGATTTAGGAAAGATCTCACAGCGACTCAGAGCAAGGAAGAGACGTAAACCTTTATCTAACTGAGGAGGTATTTTGTTCTTTTTCAGTCTCTGTTGTTGGTTGATCAAGAAATCTCAGCACGCCTCCTTCAGTCATTCATGAACGCTCACTCAAATCCATTATAACACAATTTAGTCTATATTGAATTGTTGGTTTGTGACTCTCCCACAAATGAAAATCCTTCTTTATCAAATATTAAGAACAATTAAATATTTGGAATGTGGTGAACATGGCTCTCACCTGTAGTGAAAACACTACACTGAAACAAAATAGCAATGATGCAAATGTGTCCCATCGGTGACCCCCACAACACAACAGGTGGGCTGTGCCATGTACCCATTAATACTGATTTGTTAGCTCACAATTTGCTCACATCAGGTGAGACTTAGGTTGAAATAACATTCATGACAAGATGGGATTACTACAGAGACTAAGTAACCCAAACACATTTCAAATGACGTCTCAGTCTCCCTGTTGTTGAGAGTTTGGACTACTTTCCTGCCATCTCTGCTTCCTGAAGACATTTGTTCAAAAAACTCTAAAGCTCCATTGAGAATCCTCCTCCCTACTCTTAACAAGTTTTCTACCTTAGGAGCCATCGTCAGAGCTAAGAGGCTTTGTGTTAGCTTTTAGTCTTGCTGGGATTTAATCGTATTTTTAAGGTGAAATTCTCAAAGCTTACAGTAGCTTCCAACTGGCCGATTTGGAAGAAAAATATAAAATAATATGGTATGTCAATTCTAATGTTGAGAGGCCCATGTTTTTGGTGTGAGAGTAATTCAAATGCATCACATCTAGTTTCTTAATTTTGTGAAGTGATGCCAGTCAAAAATACTTTTAAATTACTGAGATCAAAGCAGAAAATGTGGCCTCTGCTTGGATTATGTTTGAAATCCCTGCCAACAAATTTAAGTCAATGTAATGTTGTAATTTAAAACACCAGTAAATCAAGACATACAAAAAGTTGGCTGTTTTTTTATTTTAGTTCTCTCAACTTACTTATAATTTCAGCCATGCAAGTGGCATGCTTCTGATGATGGCAATATTTGTTGCTTGGTGAATCAATAGTACATCACCATGGAAATATTTCAACAGCTATTGGATGGATTACAATGAAATTTGGTACAAATATTCAAGATACCCCAGGGGATGAATTGCTATTGACGTTTCATCTTACACCATCATCGGTCAAAATTGGTGTCCAATACAATGGTTTATGACCAGACACTCTCAAAACTAATGACATTCCCATCAGCTTCAGCTGCACTCTGTGTTTTGTGCTAATTAGCAAATGTTAGTATGCTAACACGCTCCCATTAGCATTTATCTCAAAACACTGCAATGACTAAAGGCATCAAACATTTTGGGATGTTTTCTGAAAACCATCTGCCAGTCATTTCCACCTCACTCTGCAACTGGCCAGGTGTGCAACACTACAAGTGCCTTCGACAGGAGACTGTCCAAAAGTGTGCGTTGTTATCATCATTTGAATAATCATCACGTCTTGGCTGTCTCTGTGATGGCCATGTTTTTTTGCTCCGCCTTGGAGTGTTGCCATTTGCTACAGCTATAAACACTTTTGCCTCCAGGCGTAGTTGGACGATATGTTGTATGAGTGAGTTTGTTTCGAACCTCCCCAGCTGTGACCCCACACAGCCAATTGCATGGCCATAGACTCTGCTGTTGTGTCTGTATGGTGAACTCACAGCTACAGAAAGGTCTACGTATATACCAGTACTCTGGGCATATTACATATTCTTAGCATTTTCAGGAGACATGGATGTCATTCATAGCAAAAAGGTTAATCCTGACTATTCTCTTAGCTGTGGATTCTGAGGTAAAGTTGCTGCAGTACTATAAATATCTTGCTTATAAAATTGCCCTTTTGAAGAACTCATAACATAAACCAGTTTTTGGAGTCTGTCCCCAGGTCACTCAAAAACTTGAGTTGTCCCTTTCTATACAAATCTTCACACGCTGTATACAGACACGTACACATGTGTGATAGCTGAGTTGACTGCTCAAACTTCTGAAGAGATAAGGTGTTGAAGGTGCTAATCTGCCAGCTCAAGGTGAAGAACAGCATAGCTTTTGCCTGTTTTTCCCCCCTCCCTCTCTGTTGGCTGGCAGGCAGATACATGACCCCACAAAAGCCGTGGGGAAGGAGAAAGGCAAAGAAGATGGCAACCAGCCAAAGATATGTAAGTCCTTACTGTTTTTTTGGTCATGGTTGGCATCGCTACATGGAGGCTGGAGATAAGATGGAAGCAAGGATTTTTGCTTAAGACTAAAAGAGGAAGGGATCGAGGGAGAGATAGACTGGAGAGGCAGAGGTAAAGGAAAAGGGGGGGAGAGACAGAGGGAGGGGAAGAAAGAGCCGGCTTGAGCAGAAGGAGGAAACAGCAAAACAAGCCAGGAGAGATAGATTTAAGAGAGGGAGGAGATAAAGCAGAGGGATGGGGCTGTTGGGATGGAGAAAGAGGCAGAGGGAAGGAAGAAGCCAGACACCACAGCGTGTTTAAGCTGGCTGCTGTGTTTGAAGACACAGAGGATTTTGGTGAAAGACATGATTCTTATGCATTCAGATCTACTGTTTCACACATGCAGCAGTACCACTTTCTAAAATGTTATGATTAATCATTTATCTAAATAATTCACATCTTTTTTTAGTGGCACTTGGGGAAAAAGCTTAAGTATGATTTTTATATCAGAATATGTGAATAGACTGATTTATATCTTCTTTAATGATAGATTTTTCTTATACAAGGTTGCACTATATTCCCTGGCAATCAATATGTAAAAAGAAATTCTTCCTGGTTAATTAATAGCCGGTTTTGACTAATGTCTTGTGCCTATGGACTAATGGTAGGCAAAAGAAATTATGAGAGAGTTGAGGAAAAGGTTGCATTGCTGAGTCACTCTCCAAGGAGCCATTGGGACAGAAAATTTCAATGAAGATTAGATACAAGATTTTATTGTTGAAGCTCCCAGCGAGGCTCGCTGTGTAGGAAAGTTTACTTTGAACCGTGCTCATTAAAAATTGCGGTAAAAAAATTCCATCATGAACTAGAATGATTTTTTCCCTGGAAATCTCAGCCTCATGCCTGAACTAACAAAATTCCAAGTGTTAAAGCCTCAGAGGTGGTGGAAATACAAAGAGGAGAACCACTGTATTGAGGTTTGAAATATGTCATCTCATTGCCCTAGGAGAGTTCAGCCTGTATTAGTGAACAGTGAGTGCTGTCTGCCATAGACAGAAACAAGAGAAAAGAGTTTGTTCCTCCCTGTTATCATAGTTAATGGAGCAGCTCGAGGCTGTACATCGATGTGACAATGCAGATTAGAGTTTCAGCACTCCGGTTTTGAAGCTTTGGAAGAAAGTTTTTCCAAAACCGCACATGAACTTTCCAGGGCCAAAAGAATAACACACATGAATTCTCAAAATGAGTCTTATTTCCATTTAAGAAGGCTCCTGCACGGGAGTGAAAAAATGACTCTTTATAGCGTTGTTATCTGGGTGTGCAAAGTAACAGCACTGTTGGTTGTTAAGGCATGCAGAGAGTGAGAGAACCCTTGACAATATTTTGCAGCTCTGGTGACACTCATGAGTGCACCCTGAGACTGTAGTATTGCTGCTGAAATCCTTTACTAACACAGTGACATGTGTTACAGTGTTGACAGGAGATGTCATTTGCTCCCATCTATCCTCTGTGGGGGTCCAGACATCTCTCACATGCCTGTATAAATCTCAGCAGGAACACTGCAGGGACCAAAATATGTGGAAGATGTATGTTTTCTATAAGTGCTTGGTGCTTTTTCTCCCAGCATGAAGGAGTTAACACGGCCACACTGTGTAATGGAGTGTTTTCACAGATGAACACAGAAGCTTGGTGTGTGGTCTTCCATCCTCTGCAGCATGATCAATCCATGCTTATCTGTCTTTATCCTTCATGTATATGCTTGCACGATTCTGTCATTCTGTATCTCACTGATGACAGCCATCCGAGGCAATAAAAATCGAAATAATCAGTTAATGTCATCATGTCCATTTATTGAAATCGACTGCTATCTGTTGCAGCTGATTTTAATCTAGTTTGTCAACAACAAATGACCTTACCATCCCCGTGTTGAGTGTTAGATTAAATGGATGAACCTTTCCATAGCTGTAGCAACATGATGCTCTCCCTCCTCTTCTCACATAACATGAATGGAGCATCATGTTATATTGGTATTATTAGCAGGAAGAATCACACAATTTCTACAAGAAAGAGAATTTTGTTGCTTACAGAGAAAACCATATCACACGTTGAGTAATTTTTCATTTATTATTGATGTCAATTATTATTAACAGCACTGTTTTCAGGTATGGCTGTTGTGTCTTCTGTATGTCAGTGTGATCAAGTATAGATTGATGGTTAGATAAGACCCAGAGGCAAGATGAAGCCCTCCTTGCAAGTCTTGTCATCTCAGCCCATCCTTCTATCCTAACCTGTCTATCCCTCCTCCATCATCCTTATTACTCTCATTTGTGAAATTGTTGGAAAAGTTGCATATCATGTATTGCAGCCATTATATCATATCTGATGTGATATAAATGATATCAGTGTAACACACTCGTGATTGAAAGAATCATAATTCCCGATAAATACAGTCTGTTATGTATGATTCAATTTGGTATAATAGATTATTTAATTGATCATTGGCCACAATTACATACACATAATAATGACTATCATCAACACTGCAAGCAAAAGCAATAGTCTAATTAAGCTGTTAACATAATCCTCCACGCTGACAGCTCCCTATAATAATTCTGTGTATGTGAGTGAAGTGCATATCTTGAGAGACAGCTGCAGGAATTGGAGCGAGTTTTGTCAAAAGAAAAGGAACAAAAAAAAAGAAAAAGAAAAAGAAAAAAAAGGGTTCTGATCCTGTCGCTATCAAATTTTACCCGAAAAATAATTACAGCACTGACTCTGCAGAAGCACAGAAGCTTTTAATTCCTGTGGTTTTTCCAACAGAGCTGCTCTGACATTGAGTCTGCCTTTCTTACTCTTGTTAAAATGCCACCAACCTGGCACTCAAACTTGTCCAATAGCTGCATCCACATCCATGTTTTGCAACATCTGTAATGTAAACCATGTGACTCTAACATCTGGTCACGAACATCTGCACAGTATAATTTAATGTAATCCAACAGCTTTGCAATAAACACCATCTCTGTGAAGCTTACAGTTTTTTTGTTGAGACTGTCTGAGAGGTGTTCTTGAGTTAAAATGAATCCTCTGATGGATTTCACTATGTTGTAACATGCTGTGTGTGTGTACAGGGGAAAAAAAAAAAAAAATCATGCCCCCATTTTCTTACTTAGCTCCACTAATTATTATTTTTCTGTACAATGGTCAAATGACTGTATAATGGCAAAAAAAATTGGCAACATTGGACTTTGTATTCAAAAGGTGGCCAGAAATATGAAAAAAAAAAAAAAAAAAAAAAAAAAAAAAATCAAGGCCTATTGAGAAACTAGTGTTCTCAAGGTCAAGACTGAACTTTCATGCGCAGTGCTAATGCTGCTGCACATAGTGCAATAGCAATGTTAATAAACAGCCGTATATGGAGCATCATTAGTGTTCATTTAGCCATATTTGTGTCTACCTAATTAATTCAGGCCCAAAACTCACTCTTCTTTTACCTCTGTTTTTGATCATTTCAATTTCCTAGGGGGAATCATCTTACTTTTTAGTGGCTAACTGCTCCGGTGTGTTCCGCCAACAGGTCTGTGTACAATAGGTAGTGTACCTGTTGCATGTTTAAATGACACCTTTCATGTAAAAGAAGCCAATGTGATCCATTAAAACACTGCTTCACAGTACTGCCAAAGGTGACAAAGGTCGCCTTACATCCTCATTTACAGAAAGTATGATTCCATCAGCTTGATATAATTGGTGTGTCCAATTGACAATTTGAATCTGGAATATAGCTTGCGGCAAGATGAAGCCTGCCTTGTCAGGTTTGGCCTGACCTTACGTTACCTCACCGTGTACCCCACCTTTCTTGTTACTGCCTCCAACCTGATCCTTTGAAGTCCCTTTCAGGAAGACTCAGAATTTGGTCTGCACTGCATGAGCACAGGGCTGGGGGGTGGGAGGGGGCCTTGAGGTCTCGAGTCTTGGGACCTGTCACTCCGGACCTCCCTGGCAGAGTGGAGAGGGAGCAGGGCGAGCAAGCACCATGCAGCTGCTGCCAGGATCACTGACTCTCTGACTGCTGGCATGGAGTGAACAGCCTGGTGTGGGAGTAGATCTCCCCTGTGTCTGGGGTCTCTCTGTCTCTGCTTTTCTTTCTCTCACTCGTCTCAGCTGTGTAATGAGCATTGCTGGCTGAGAGAGCGGAGGAGAGAGAAAGAGTGAGAGAGAGAGAGCCAGTGTGATTGTGTGTGCATGTGTCTCTGTGAGTGAACGCTGATTGCTTGAATATAAATGGGATGTGCTCATTCACCTAAATCAAGGCCACATGCTTCGGCCCAGAGTAAAGTGCTTTGAGCGCAATGAAGCATTGTACTGTATCTGCCACTCAGCTCAGAAAATAAAGCTGGGCACTTTTCCTGCCCTACATGAAATACTCAGGGTAACCTTCAAAGAGTCTGTTGTTATAAACTGACTTCATGTCTGACCTGATTCTAAAGATTTTGATATTTTCTTGAACTAAATTCTTGTCATGAATGGAAAACTGGGATTTTTCCCCCTCTTTGGCCTCATTTCCTTAATCTAATGTACATGCTACAACATTTTTTTTGGCTATTTCCTGTTTCATTAGGGAAGGACATTCAATGACTGGTCATGTTTTCTTCAGCTGCAGTGTATGTCTTAAAGGATAAAGCTGGTGATATTCCATATTTTAGTCAGTGATCCAATGAAAAGACAAAAACAAAGAATGAATTTCTCCCGCTGAATAGTATTGACTTTGAAGTCTGACATAGCTTATTCCTTTCTGTAACAGACCTCCATCTGTGTCCAAAAATGCTGCTTTGTTATGATGAACAGAGTCCCTGCAGATTTTCTTCTGAGTCAGTCCCACATACTCCCAAATAATCACTTGTGCACCAAATGTATATCAATCCACAGCTGACAACAGTCCTCAACAAATGCCGCCTACTCTTGGGAAAGCAGTTTTGCTAAAAACTACAGTGCCTAGCTGTTTTAAGAAATTACTTTTCCTTTTTCAAAGATGAAACAATATATTTGTGGACTTTCTACAGCAGGACTCATTGGACTTGGGGCACAGATATGTTAGAAAAGTCAAAAGGTACTAGGAGACAGCTAACACATTGTTGGTTTTGGTCTTTTTGTGCAATTTGTGAGACAAAGAAAAAAATTATATGATAATGCCAGTTTGTCCTTCAAGAACTTGCCACCAAATAAATGTTTTTTTTTCAGCTGGCAGTCTTTGCCAAGCCCTGGCTGACCTCAATCGATCCTTTTATTGGATAAAATTAAAGATTTAGCTTCCTGCTCTGGCACAAATTACAAGGTTCCTTCTGAACAAATTGAACACTTCATGTCTGGGAACTTGCCAGCAATTATCAAAGATACAAAAAGGACCAGGAAACATCTCTTGAGACTAAATCATTCGCCGCCGACTTTACAGTGATTTATTGACAAAGTTGCGTTACCGATAGCACAACTGTGTCAAACTGAATCAGCTCCTATAAACAGCGAAAGGTAAGGTGACTTTGAATAATACATTATAACATGCTCCATCCACTAACAACACTAGGGATGGCTATGAAGTGGCAGCAAAATGATAAAAGATAAGGAAATCTCCACCATGCTGCCATTTTTCTTTGCATAAAAATTGTACTTCTTTCCCCCTCATGTCTCTCCTCTAAAGATATCTATTGAAATAAATCATGCCACAAATATTACAAGCTGTACTGCAGTTTTTGCATATCTCAGCACATTTCAGCTTTTTTCTGGCATGGTTAAATATTGGACTCTGCATGCATAATATAGACACACAGAGGAGAGAAATATGGATCAGTCATGTCTGTCTGTATTCACTCTTTCCTTGCTTTTTAGCTGACAGATCGTCTGCCTGTGGAACTGAATACCACTGAGATTGATTATCTACATATTTTATCTGAGCTAGCCATCATTTGAAGTTATAATCTCCAAACAAGAAGTCCAAATCAATGTCATGACAGCTATCAGCATTACAGCAGTAAATACCTCTGACTGCCTTTCTCTTACAGCAGGACTGAAAAGTGCAAGACAGACATTTTCCTGTCATGTGGTTTGTTTATGGTAATATGAGCATTTTGTTTCACAACAGAGTGCGTCCTGTGATTATGGTAATGTTGGGAAAAATACATTAACATTGTATCTGAAGCTGAGTTTGAAGTAGATGCTGGGGTTTTCTAATCAAAGTTGTGGGAAAGCCACATGGTAGATCAGGGCAGGTGTAGAGTTAGAGCAGCAGAGCTGTGTTGGTCTTGGGTGGTTCACGACTGAAGGAGTCTGACAGGCAGAGCGGAGAATCAAACGAGAGTAGTAGACAAAGACTTGAACTGGACGTGGTGAGTGGCAGGAGGAGCAGCTAGCAGGATCTAAAGCACAGGTGACACAGGGTTAGCACTGAGGTAGTGAGCACAGGAGCAAACTAATATTAGAGCTGGCTGGAGCGTGGTACTACACTGGCAGAACAGTCTGCCAAAGACTGAAGGGATGAGCCGGGTCTTATATGCTGAGGTAAATTGCAACATTGATTGGGTGATGACTTGCAGCTGTTTAGGTGAGTTGGTGGGAAAAGAAACCAAGGAGCCACGCCCCCAGCCAGACACACACATCTACACAAGGGAGGGGAGCATGAGGACAACCAAACCATGATGTTTATTTAGGTAGTCTGGTTTAGTCATTAGGGATTACAGATGCTAATTAATACTAATTTGTATAACAGGTTTTTCCCTTGTAGGTATTTGTTGGCCAAACTAGAAAGCAGTGTCATTGCACTGAGCTAAAGTCGGTAACTATACAGGACAAGTGAGTAAATGAGCCAGTGAGGTTGAGATAATGGCCATAAAGCCAGAATCACTTTTTGGCTTTTACTGCCGAGTTCAGGTCAAGATAACTTTAGACAAATATTGCCTGGTCAATTTCAGTCAATTTTCACTCTTGGATCAACAAAATTGATCAAAATCACATCGTTCATTACAGATCATTTGGCTCGGGCAAAGTTGGCCCAAGCACACAGAGAGGAAGTTTGCCACATGTCCGCAAAGCTTTTTCCAATCATGATCAAAATTGCCCAGTGGGCAGATGAGTCCCCATTGTATCTGTGTGCAATGCTTTATGAGCTTTTGCTTCACCACTGATATATTTCAGTTTGTGTATAGTGGCTTGTATTATTCATGGGAAATGATTTGATGAAAAGGCTTTTAAACACATTTTGTATTCACCAGAAAAGCAAAGCTGCAGTGTGATTGATAAAAAAAACTGAGCTCAATATCAAAAGGTGCTGTTTATTTTCTCCTATAGTGATAAAAACAACTTTTTATCCCCTATCTTTCCATTTTCTCTCCTCTGAAAAACAAGTTCACCATTACAGATACATTTAACTATCCCCGTCTTATCCGTTCATATGATTCTTCGAATGGATTTAGGATAAATCCATAGAGAGATGCATAATTACTCATCCATATCACTGTTGTAAAACAATACCGCAATGCATTAGTTGAAATATAAATATGCAATTCATTTCACCTCAGGAAGAAGCAATATAACTCTAGCTTTACATAATAAATCTTGATTTGATTTCTAGCAGATATCCATCACTAGGAGATATATTGTCAAACAGACCTCTGCTAGTTTATTGCCTGTGTAATTTAAGAGATCTGGCACAGGACAGTAATGAATGATAAGACACAGACAAAGCCACTGAAATATTGCCTTTACAATGGTCTTAAAGCAGCTGAAGTGACAATCTGAATTGGTATTCCGTCTTTCATTGCTCTCTGCAACTTGGCCTGGTGTAACATTTTCAAAAGGACAGAGAGAGGAGGAGTGAGCACTGACCTATGCTGTAAGCCAGCTGCTTGTAAATAGACACACTGCTGTTGTCCTTCAGAAGAGAGACTTTCTCACCAGTGTAATTCATCCATGCTGTTCTCTGATTTACGGAGTGTCGCTCGCAGACAGTAAGGGTAGCGCCTTTATCTCTACCTTGTCTTGCTAAATGAATTCCAAATGGCACACTGCCCAGTTATTTGTCAGTGCATTTGTTATCGCTGACAACCACAACCCCCCTTTAAACAAATATAAATCTGTGGAAAACAATCGCTGAGCAAGATGCAGCGTAACCTTTTGAAATATCATGCTGGCCATCAGTTTCTGTAGCAGATCATTTCCCCCCCTACACATGAAACATGAAAGTAATGGCTGCATAAGTCGTCTTAGAAAATACTCTGCCGTCTCTTTTTGTAATGCCAGTAACTCGAAATGTGACAGGATAAGTATGCCAGTATCATTATACTGAGGGAGCTGCTCGGGGGTCCAATGACAAGAACTGCAGCTGTAGTAATAAAAGTAGTACATTTCATACGCCACCTCCGCGTGACACAGGCTGACATGTGATGGCAGAACATTTAATATGCAGGAGATTGAAGTTGAAACAATGCTGTGGTAAAGCACATTTCATTTAGAGCCAAAAAAGAAAGAAAAAAGAAGGAATTACAATTCATTTCATTTTCACACACACTGTTGAGTACAGTTACATGGGGCTGGAGCTGAGCTGCCTGCACGTCTGTAATTGTTTGTTGGTTTACAGAGGGTGTAATAAAGTGAAACGTGCTCACAGGGGGCAAAACAAACTGTAAGAAAACATATTACTATTATCCTAGGATTCCACTGTCAGGCAAACAAGAGTGAGTAAAGATTTCCCACACCTCAAAACAAATGTTTAATAATTAGACTGATTAACCACATAACATCAAAATGCAGAGACAACAAAAAAATTCAAATACCTTAAATTCAATAAGTGAGGAATAAATACGTCAAAAATAGAATTACTAGGATATGCAGTAAGTGCAAGCAAAATGCCATCTGTAAGTTTGCATTGTGATAGAATTTACTACAGATATTCATGGTTACCAGAAGACGTGTCCTAATGACTCTGGTGATACCCCAACATTTTCTGCTGTGTCACCGTGTAGCCATCCAACTCATTTGTGGTTGGATGTTGGATGGATTGCCATGAAATTTAATAGACCCTCTGGATAAACTGAAACACCTTTGGTGATCCTCTAACTCCCTCAGCTTTTCATCAAACACCATCATCAGTTAATATTTCTTATTTGTATAATACTTTGGGTTATGACCAAATACCTCATCTTCCTATCAAGCCTTGGCTGTACTTTGTGTTCAGGGTTAATCAGCCATGAACAACAGCATGTGTCAGCATGTTCACATAGTCATTGTGAACATATTAGAGCTCTGATGTTAGCATTTAGCTCAAAGCTCTGCTGTGCTTTAGTACAGCCTCACAGAGTTGATAGCATCCCTGTAGAGTCTTGTTTAACTGTGATTTATACAAAAAAATAAAAAATAAAAAAAGATAACAAATAGGACTCTGGGAACTTTGTTCTTATTTTTTAATATTTAATGAAATATGTAATAAATCAACTAATCAAAAAAAGTAGCATGTCCAGCCTATAAGAGACTGTGAAATCATGTAGAATAAAAGTCTTATTTGTCAGGAATCTTACATTTATTAGTGCCACTTAAGCAGCCATTTGTTGTTGATCCATCATTAAGGATGACAATATGCTGGAGGTTCTTGAAATTAATGTCTGCCGGATTTAATAACAACTGCTGATGGGTCAGCACACCCCAAGCTATCTCATATGGGTACTAGTATATTGTAAACACAGGGGAGATAAAGCATCCCCAGCCCTTTAGAGGAACACTTCAAGGCGTGAGAGGAGGTGAAACCAATCCTGTCATCAGGAGCCTAAGGGGACATCATTCACAGGCGGACGCAGATGGCAGAGAGGTGCATGGAGAACAGAGGCTGTGAGACAAGTTTGCAGATAACAATCTGGAGGTCAGATGCCGTGACATTTGTTGTTGGTGGTATGCCACTCTTTAAGCCACGGGCTGGAACGCCATGCGCTTTCTCTCTGGTTGCATCATTCAGAATCCTAGTGATGGCAGCAAGTGATCAAACACAACAACATCAATGGCATACTCACCCAATGCTAGGATTGCCTTGATATGTTGAGTATAGAAGCAGCAACATCTTATATAAGCGGCAGTTCTTTTCTTTCTCCTCCCATCCTCTCATCACTATCAAAGAATCAGGATCCCATCTATTTAAATATGTATAAGAGACTGAAAATGGCTCAGACTGATTGATGGAACCACACTGAAACGGATACAATTAGGCATAATTAAATCTTCTAAAGCCTATGCTGTTTGCCAATTGCTCATTGGGAGATGATTCTATTTGCCGAGGGGCTTTGGTAATGTTGCACAAAAGTCACAGTCAAACAAAAGAAAGGCATAATCCCCCTCCTCTTATATTGTGGCCCATTCGTCTGAATTCCATCTGCGGCTCAAACAGATTTAATTTACAGGAAAACCAAATGGCAGGAACAAATTGACAGCAGAGCAGAGGTGATAAATAATTCAGCAACTTCTTGATAGGCGTTTATCAGTTTTTTTCAAGAAACCCTCAGTCTCCTTGGGTGAGCTCTAGCCTTATTAGCGTTATTGTTGAGTTTCATAAAGTTGTGGGATTCATCCCCCCTCATGAGACTACACCTTGACCTTGCCTAATGTGCAAGAAAGCAGAGCTGACTCCCAGCACTTTTTTTTTTTTTTTTTTGCAGCAGGGTGTTTGGACATTCATGTATTCATCTCCAGAGGAGTTAAGATGCTGAGATGCTGGGATTTCTGTGAAAATGACTTTATGCCGTGAAACAGACAGGGGCTGGCCAGTGCTCATTCTAATCTGAAAGCAGCTACAAAGAGAGTAAACAAGCTGACAGAAACAGCCCGACGAGACAAGGGCTTCTAACAACACAGCTCAAAGCACAACAGGCAGCAAAGTCGGAACCAAAAGGCTGAACTGAGAGGTTCAAAGCTGTTTTGAGGTCGTCTTGGATCGAGTTTTTCTTGTGTGACTTTTGGTCTATATAAATCAAACCTTTACACCACAGCTATGGTGCTGTAAGGCAGTGATTCCTAATCATTGTACCTATGGGGTACTTCTGCCTATTGGCAACTTTCAATTGTATGAAAAGATTGTAACGATATCCATTCTCATATAATTAAGAGTGTTTAAATAACATCCACTTCAAAATTAATTCAGGTGAACATATGGCACCACTGTTGGAAAGCTCCGCTGTAAGGTGTCTGGCTTGTTACCAAAGATAAATACACAAATAACTGCTTTTGATTTGCCTGACTGGCTCTTAAAATGTTGATTCTGACACAGACGAGGTCACCCTTGCCTCCCATGCCCTTGAGGATCGAGGAAGTGGTGCTCTAAATCTCTTCTGTCAGTGAAGAGCACACTCACTCAGAATATTTGCGACTATCTGAATGGGTTTTTAACCTCTGGTCCTGGAGAGGGGCATTTATTCCAAGCAAGCCCTCTGAGCTGTCTTCTCTGGCACTCACAGAAACTGCCACCACTAATCAGGATACAAGCACTGCACGTACAGGCACACTTCCTGCCGTGCTTGTTGATGCAATGTGATATAGAGATATGGACGCAGTCTCGATGTGAACGCGTCCTTGGCTGTCTGCGCACACTGTCCCTGCGAGCACATTTATGTGTCTTTGTGGCCACGTGAAGAGAACTCTCTGTTTATCAGTAGTTGTGAGGAGAGAAACAGAGACAGAGGCAGTGCTGCAGACCCCCCATATTTAAGACATGTCTGCTAATTATGCAGCTATCCTTCAGGCCATATTCAATCAAACTGCCTCATTGAATTGCAAGTGAAGTCAAGACTTACTTCTCTTCTCCCGCTAGAATGCAAAGCTAAATGCTTGTAACAAGTAGGAGTATCTTTACTCTGTGAAGCTTTATAAGTATTTACCTGCATTCACAGTCAACTTGTTTCAAAGCTGGTCTGTACTAGTGTCTAGACATGTGTAGAGAGCTGGACTATTGTTGATGGAAATTTGTGAGAGGCGATTAAAGTAAGACCTGACAGAAATTAAAGTCAGGGTCTATTGTTGATTGTATTTTGACTTCTAACGAGGACCAGGCTTTTGGATGGCCCAGCATTTTCATTAAGCCTGCTTTTGAACAGAATGGAAATGGAGGAGCGAGTCTTTAACACTCTGCCCCATAATTGACTGGAAAAGAGCTGAATGTTTGTCCCCTGGCCCCCCCAGACCAAATATCTTTCTGCAATGCCTAGTAATTAAGAAACACTGATTGCCGTTTTAATGACTTCCTTCCAGTGCACAATATATTGGCAGTGAGCGAGGGTAGCAGTGTGTGTCTGTGTGTGTGTGTGTGTGTGGGGAGGTCTGACTATAAAACGGCCATTGTGACAGGCTCTCTGGGGAGTCGAGGTGTCATTCTCAACCCATTATCAGACCGGATCCTTTTCATTCCCTGCGTCCACACCTGTGATTTCTCTCTACCACACACAGACACTGACACAGACAGACACACACACACACACACACACACACACACACACACTCACACTCACACTTTCAGACAGTGGTCCACAGATAGATGGTGAGACCACATTTTGGCAAGAAGCCACTTCTCCAGGACCATTATTAAGACCGATGTATTGTGAAAAGTAAGGCTTATTATGCGTAAAAACATTAAGATTAAACCAGTGTTTCTACAGTCCTTCTTTATCTTTCCCAGTGTTCTTAATTACTATGTCTGCTTTTATGTGACAGAACCTGTGTAAAACCTAAAAACTGGAAAGTCTAAATCTCCAACTAGGACACCCCTGGGTGCTGAGCCAGTGCAACTTTTAGATGCAACACCACTGTGTCTGATAATTGCTGTCAGACTGGCAACATCACTTTTGTAAGGTAGCAGGAAACTAATAGTGTAAAGCTAGAAGCTTACAGAGGTAACCCAAATTCAGCACTTTGTTTTTTGGGGTAGCTTTGTTGCTTGTTAGTTTAAATATTTGGCCAATTTATGGCAACTAGAACAATTTACAATATTTTCACCTGAATAGCAATGCTCATTTATCCTATTAGTCTACAGTTGCTATAATAAGTCATATAAAGCCATTTTGTTTCAAATACCCTGAGCTGTAGAGATCTTTCTCCTTTGTACCAGGAATATTTTCAGCAGTTTATTTGCAGTATGTGCAAAATATCACACTGTCATGTGAGAGTGAGAAGTGAAAACACATTTCAGAAATTACCATTACCATCACCACTACAGTTATCCCCAAAACCAAGAAAACTGAACAGATTGTGGTCTACCAGCTCAAACATTAAGCTCACACACAAAATGTACAAAAAAAGATTAAAAAAAAGACTCTTGAATAAATGCTCAGTTTTGTTTCAAATTGCCGGTTACACACTGTAGGTCACTGCTTGCCCTGACATTGCACTTTAATAAAAGCAATGGAGAAAGATATGTATTACAGCTGAAAATAAGCAGCACTGCCCTTTAATACCACCAGTCCCTTTACTTATCAGTGCACACTATGCAAGATTGTCTAAAAAAGGGATGTGCAATTAATTTGCTGCCAGTAAGATGTCACATATTACAAGGTTGTAGAGACAATAAAGTGTGTTGACAGGTTTATTTATGCAGACTATAAAATGTTATTTTCACTTTAACTAATTAATCATACTGTTCTGAAGACTAAGGACACAAAAAGAATTTTTTGTTCTTCTGTCTTGCTCATGTTATTATTGAAATCCTTTGATGACTCATCTGCTACCTACATGACGTTTGTGACACTAAATATAACACTGATAACATTGATGTTAAACCATGACTCCCAACCACCTGTTTTGCTAGACATAATGTTAACTGGCTTTAGGCTGTATATTACACTGTTACGTTATGTTATGTTATGTAAATGTTCACCCCTCTCGCTTTTATTTCACATTCATCACACATTTGAAACCAGGATGAATTTACACTGAAATCATTAAGTTAAATTGAATAAAAAAACAGATTTTTCATGAACACTTTCATAAAGCCAGAGTGGAGACTTAATGGAGCTTTAAATAACTACATCCTTGCTCTGCAACAGCTTGTGACACAGGGGTGGAACATTGTGTCTCCCTTGTTGCATCTATTCTGTCACCAGACCTCTCCAGTTTCTTCTGAGAACTAGCAGGAGATATTTACCCATACTGCAGAAAACAGTCCTGAGACAGGTTGTGTTCCTCTCTCTGGTTGGTACATTAGTCTTGATGAGTGGGGGAGGGGGGCTTTGGTGGGGGAGGCACCAGTCGGATCAGGCACAATTTACAGGAATTATCTGCCACCGTTTTACTTTCATTATCACACCTCTATCGCTGGTGTTTACTAGTGAGCATTGCGTGCTGCTCAGTGGTGTTGGCTTATTCAAATAAATGTGCAGCTGAGGCAGATGATGCTGTAGCTCTGCTGAAAATTAACTGCCTCCTGTAGTCCGTGGTCTAACCTAATCAGAGAATATAATGCACTGTGCCGCATCGTCCGTCATCTCTCCTGTGGGGATCATTCTGTATATGGATCACACTTTGGCTGTTTACAGGTCTCAGGATTTAGGATGCTGTAGATCTATTGAGATTTATCAGCCTGGAAATTTGATACTGTGATGACTAGTGGTGAGTGGTGGAAGAAGCATTCAGGTACTTTAACCAAAATAGTTATGGTGCTCCAGTTTAATAAAAGTACAAATGTTTCATCGAGAAAATGTACTTAAAGCTGCGCTCATGAATATTCTATATTAAAAATGGATGAAATCACTATGTGTTAAATGAAATTTGTCACTCACTGCTTTAGCATCTTTAAGCTAACTGGTTTTGTTTAGTGGGCCACACCTATACTATTCTTACATGGTGTGCTCAAATTAATTTGCAGTGCCTTTGCATTTCAGTGTATGCAGGCTGTACACTGACCTATGTTTGTTACACCTCTGTATTGTAAAGTAATTATTAACAACAAAAAATGACTCTAAATTATTTGAAAATTCAAATTGAAATTAAATCCTATTAGGAGATCGCCTGCTACAGACCAGTGCTAACTAGTCTGAGTATATGTTCAGTTGCTGCACTATAATATGAGACACGGGTGTAATCAAATAGGAGTTTAGGTACATAGATAGGAGTCTGGGCTTGCACCATGCCTTTTGTAGTGTTTCAGTAATATCATCATTAGAGTCAGAGGTTATTTGCCCCCAAGTTAACCAAAAAAACACTCCGTCCCCAAAAGAGTGCTCTCTTAACTTCAAATAACAGTAAACTAAGACGACAGCAGAACATACCCGACTGCTGGAGTGTTACTTCCCTTAAGCAAAGTTTGCGCTAAACTCCATTCATCTCAGCTGCATGCTTGAAGAGACTCCCTGCAACAATATCTATTAGGACAGGTTAACATCATAGTCAAAGCATTTTTCAGTCCCCCAGAGTGAGAGTCATTATGCTGTATCGCCACTGAATCATGTATCCTCGATGAGTGCTAAGAAAGGCCTTTCTTATTTTGGAGCAGCGCATTCCTGAGGCTAGCCGAAACTGTAATTTGCCAGGATCTTAACAGGATTCTCCTCAGCTATCTGTGAATTCTCAGGGGAGCCAGAAGTCTTATGAGCCTGATCTATCTCTTTATAATGTCTGCATTTTTCTTGACTTCCATGACTCAGTGAAATTAAACAAGACTAATCTCTGCAACACTTGTTGTCCATCTATCTGGGTCACACTGATAACTTAAATTTGCTCTTTATGCATCCTAGGAAGAGGAAAGTGGAAATTTCTCATGCGCTTTGAACACAGCCCACAACACGACATTGAGACTCATAGCCTGTATGCTCTCATGTTTAAATAAGCAAACAACCAAACAAACCAAATAAATAAATAAATGAATGTATAAATAATAATAATAATGTACTGAACATCTAATATATATTTTTCATTTTCAAATTAGTAGATCCTCTCTTCAAGTTTCCATTCACCCCTGATATCCACCATATGGAAGCAAAAGCTCAGCCCCACATAGCTGGATGTGAACGCCCTTCAAGGGAAAACCTCTAGAGGTATTCATTTTTCATACCAGCATTATGCTACCACCTAATCCAATATTAGCAAATTAGATGACTAATGATTCATATTGGAAGTAATTGAAAATCACTACTTTCTCTTGCCTCTTTCTCAAAATCTAATTAGCAAAGCTTTCGTTTGAGTGATTGAACAAGAATGTTTGCCTGAAACAACAGCTCTCACTCTCTGGGGCTGGTTTTTACAGTATGCTGTCTTCTCTGACCTGGGAGCCTGACACTGGGAGTGATCAGAGGGGAGCAATACACGCTGCTGCAGGCGCCGGTATGTGCATGATTAAGAAGCGCATATGGCCTAAAAGCTTAAATTTTCAACACCGTATGAATCATATAGGGTGCGATGAGACAGAAATGAAACCTGAGAGTTACAGAAAGAGAGGGAGAGGAGAAAAAGAGCCAAAGAAGGTAAAGAAAGAGCTAAGGAAGAGGAGGAGAACAAAGCAAGAACAAACATCGGGCTAGAGACTGCAGCACAAGCTTCTCCTGAGGGAACCACAGAGATGGGTTGGAAGACAAATCAGGGCCACAGAGGTGATTTTGCAGCTGCACACCTTCCCCCTCCACCCTCCCCTTGTTCTGTTCCATTCTGTTCTGCCATCTCTCCTCTAGCTATGGACATCTAATGTGCCCATATTCCAGCTAGGCCACATTGTGCCTGGAATGAACAGAACTTGCTTGTTTATTTACAGAATCACTATTCATGACATACCTAGAACCCCGGGTGTGCTGCAACTGTATTCCTGCATATCTTGATGAAGGGCAAAATCAGTCAGCCTCGGCACATTCCTCATGGAGCTGATCGAACAATGACATCAAGCTGCTCTGGATAAATTGGAATCCTACTGGGTCTACGCAGGAGACCAGCTCACGCATGGTTTAGAAAAAAATACACAACCTTACATGTAGGCTGGTATCTCGTTAGGGTATGTCCATCACGAAACCTATTCTGGGAACTACAGTTTGGCTCAGTTGCTGCTAAAAATACACATCATAACCTCAGGGAATGGTTTATGCTGTGCTTTTGCTTCATAGAATTAAAAACAGCACAAACGTGACAGTGAATTGAAGCTGATGATAGGTAAACTCCCACCAGTTAATCTATCCCGATGCCACCCCAAGAATTAGATGGTTCACTCCGAGGCGTCCTCCTCTTCCACTGCAGAGGATGATATGCTGCAGTTGTCAGTAATCAGAGCAGAAGCTGGCGGCGCAGGCACAGGGAGGCTGCGAGCAAACAATAAGCTGCAAGACACTGTTAGAAAAAGGTTAGTGACCTTGAGTGATATGATCAGGTCATTTTGAAAGACAGGGACAGTGCAGCACGGGCAGGACTTTAATAAAAATGCTGCTGCTTCCAGGCAGCTGTAATGACATTTGTATGAAAGATCTCAGTTCAGAAGTCACTGGGAATCTTTGTGGGCGTGCCCTAAAGTTGCCTCGCTGCCACTAAAATCCTGATGGCAACTTTCTACCCTCCTTTTCTCGGGGTGTGATACATGACTAACAAGAAACACAGAGCCGTGGCGTCCGCATCAACAACAAAGGCGACATCGAGTCAAAGAACTTAGTTACATCATTTTGAAGCCTTTGTTTAAAAACCGGTCTGATCATGTGTGCTGCATTTTTTTTTGCTTGGGAAAAAAATAAAAAATAAAAAGAAAAGCGTTATAGGGCCTCAGCTCCCAGCAGAAGTTGAAAGGGTGGGGAAGGCAAGGAAGAGATGAGAAAGGAGGCGTAGCATAGACGAGGTTCTCTCTGGTGCAGCGTGGGGAAGGATACTGGCCCTCAGGGAGATATGGTGGTGCCGCAATGACATTTTTAGGGCAGCTGTGAGAGTTATAGATGAGTATCAGATGTTATCCATTACTCCGTGGAAAGAAAAAAATGATGAAAAAAAAGCTACAACAAACAAAGGATGATGTAGAAATAAAAGGAAAAAAAATCAAAGGAGAGATTTAATCCAGGATCATAACAAAATATTGAATACAAACAGCTTGCTCTTAGGGCGTTGCTTGATGTATCTGAGGGTTCGGTGATGTTGATTTGTGTGATTCTAATCAAAATACATTTGTTAATAAAATCAGAGACAAATTTTAAAACACAAATTCACCACTGACTGTTAAGACACTGTGAGAGGCTTCTTTTTTCTTTTTCTGTCTTGTTATCTTTATGGCCCCCCTCAATATTCGTGAGCCATGCTCTCTTGCATGAATAAACAATAGAGGTGAACGAGCAAACATTTTCGTTGCACCCTGCTGTTAAAAGTTGAAAATGAATGCAGAGCCAGGCAGGCTGTCTTGTTTGTGTGCTGCATGCTCTTTCACCCTCAAAACTCCTCAGTGCATAACCTCCTTTGCAGCTTTCGCCTCGGTGCAACATGTAAACTGATAATGTGCTTTCACCCGTGTTATTATTTTATGACTCAGGGATATGAGACCTATTTTATCATTTTAATGTGTATTAGTGCTGCAGAGTGACCTGCTCATGGCTGTCATAATCACTGGATATTCTGCAAACTAAACTTTTTTTCATTAAAAAATGTTGTGGCGTATGTGAGTTACACAGATTAATATTTTCTATCTGGCAGACTTAGGCCGCTCAAACAGTTCCGTGTTCTCAGTTGTTTGCCGCAAATCAGCTGTCACCAGTACAGAGATGCAGCATGGCAATATCAGTGTAATATTCATGCTCAAACATGAACTTCAATAAAATCCAAAAGCCAGTGGGACAGGGGAAAAAAAGCACAATTTTTTCTGAAAAAAGCAACTAATTCTCGTGTCTTATTCTGACACACTTTGACTTCAATCCCTCGCCTCGTCATTGCCAGTTTCTGTGACTTTATCTGGCAGACAACTGACTCAAACAAGCCACTGTTGCTAAGCATGCAAGCACATAGTTGAACCAAGAGACAGCGGGCTCTTCAGTACAGACCTTTTAACTCCCTTGGCTCTTGGGCCCCTGGTAGCTCGCCCCAGAAAAGGCAAGAGACATGACCGCCAAGACGATGGACAGTTTTAATACAGCAGCACATGCCCTCTGGGGAGTCAAGCGGTTACCCCTGCAGATATTATGGGCAGTGAAATGAAGCACATCCATTTCCTGCAGCCTGAAGGATGACATGTGGCCACTGGGACCTCTGATGGGGTTTGGTTGTTGCCTTGTCTGTCGCACAAACTCCCACTGATTAACAGAGCAAAATGAATGCTCGAGTCCCCATCCCCTGCATGCTAGTGAGTGAAGAGTATCGATTTTATTCTTACAGTTGTCTCGACTTTGATTATTTTTGCTTACAGCGCAGCAGACAATGCCTGTAACTATTCAGGAAGAAAGTGCTGCTGTTAAACTGAAATAATGGCTGCTATGGGAGAGATGTTATGACTGCTACTGTATGTCATTACAGGCTGCTGTTGTGTTTACACGCTGCACGGAGAGGATGGAGATCTGGGCAGGTAACTGATAAAAATTAGTAGCTGGAGGACTGGAATAGCAGACATCAGTGGAGAAGCAGAGAGTGCACTTCACAACCGTGATCATAATGAGTCTTTCCCAAAACTGCCTTTCAGTCCTGAGGCTGATCCCTCAGGGTTAGAGAAAAAGTGTGAACGCACACGCGTAGCAACGTGCACACATAACACAGTGCTGCACACCCACATAAGACGGTTTGGGACTGCATTTAGAGCATTTCTTTAAACACAGCCTCTTCTTGCTGCAGCCGCTGTCTCCCCCAGGATCAGACGGTGCATAATCAATGCCCTGCTGCGGTCCACAGCCATCCACATTGCCACTGTTCCTCCTGCAGCAGTAATAAAAGGGTGGAAAAACAGTACACAGATGTATCCAATTAACACCTGCTCGGATGGTTCACCGCCTTTATCTTAGTCACGCTCTCACATTTCCCGTTTGCATATTCTGTCTCCGAGCCTCATCTCACAACCTGCCAACACCTCTTCCATTTCTGCGACCCTCAGCTGAAGAGTTCTGGTATCTCTGTAGAGTTGGGGTAAGCCTAGGAGGAAACATGCTGCGGTGCTTCATGGGTTCACGTGGGATTGAATTGACATGAGGGGAACTGAAGCCTTTGTAGGGTGGGATCTCCTCAGTGGGTATTTCGGTCATCACCTTTGATTAGCAAGTTTAATCTCTGTGAAACCACATTTTCTAGCTAACGTGGTGTTAAGTGTCTAACTTATTCAGTATGAGCTGTTCACAATATGCAATCTTGTGTGACATATACTGAATGTATATGCCTGATGCTTAGCTGCAGCCCTTTTTAAATCAGTCGACATTTTCTTAAAGATTAAACATCTTTCTCAAAGCTGCCGCCTTGTCTTTGCATCAGCCTCCTCCTTTAAAAAGAGAAATCAATGAGGGGTGGGTTTTTTTTCCCGGATTCACCTCATTAGTACACTTCAAAAAAAAAGTTTTACATTCACTGTAGATGTTATTGCAGGCACAGCTGTATCTTCTTTGACAAAAAGAAAGGCTTCTGTCAAATACAAAGACAGCATTTTCTCCTATGAGTGAGCCTCAGGTGAACAGTCAACGTTCAGCATGTGATGCATGCTGTGCACCTACATCAGGTGATGTTTGCATCACGTTGCGTTCCGTGTGCTCTGCTACGACACAGTGGTATTGGTACATTGGTGGCTGCAGTAGTTCCTTTACCAACGGCAAACCTTTTACAGTAGAGTGGTCTTATGTAACTACAACAAAAGGGCTTTGTGCTTCTTTTGTTATCTTGGATCACTGAGAATGTCAGGGCAGATCTCTTTAATGAAGCGGCAGAAAATGTGGATTTGTTGGTCTTTGGTTTTTAAACTGCAAACAAGTGATGCTGAAACAAAACTCACATCTGTTTGGTATATAGCACTTATTTTCAAGTAGATGCATAGGATTTTGCAAAAGTCATAACAATTATCATTTTCAATATTTAATGTGAACAGTCTCAAGGTCATTTTACTAAAATAGCTAGGCTTGGAACTAAGGCTTATTTACATTAATGATTAATCTGTCCATTATTTTCTTGATTGCTCAATTAATCTTTTAGCTTGTCTCATGTCAGGAAATGGCCTCCAATTATGTCTTCAAATTCCTTGGTTTTGTCAAACCAGCAATATAAAGCTCAAAGAAATTCAAAGTTCAAAGATATATAGCTTAACGTAGTAACTCTGGAGTTTGCAACAACTTTTACAGTGTCTTGCTGGATAAAACTTTGATGAGCTTATATACACTTTAATTTACACTTAGTCTCCACAAACTCAGTAACAGATCCATGCAAATAAGTGTCTGCACTACTCCAGAAGGTGTTGGTGGTAATGCACATGAAGCTGCCAAAAATGCCAGAAGCAGAATATGTAGTTAAGCAGTTAAGTCACAACAAGAACAGTTTAATTAGCAAGCTAACAACTATTCAAAAAATTAACAGAAATTCATGGGTAAATCATATTAATGAATTACAAGACTAAAGTTTTATCACAGACACTTACTGACTTAGGTCCTGAACTCATACAGATCATTTAGTGGTTTATGCAGTCATATACACTGAAACTGCTGGGGCTGTTTTTTTCCTGTTGCTTTAAAGAAACCAGTAGAACGGTAGCTAATTCAGGTGTAATTGTACTGTAACCTCAGCTGCTCTGATCACAAAGGACAGACCCTGTGAGTGGCTGTTTGCACAGAGCACCTGGGAGAACTAGAGCTTATGTACGTACCTTGGAGAAACAGCTATATTGACTCCTTTTCAACATCAGGCTACAGTCAAATTGCAGTCTGTCTCAAATCCCTCTTGCATAAAGTTGTGTTAAAGCTGTGTTAAAGTATTATATCCAAGGTCAAAAGTGAACCTTCAAACTAAACATCAACTACTTCAACTACTTCAATAGGTGTGAATTACAAATAGTTAAGGCGACATAATCTTTGTGTTTGTGTTGAAGATTGTGTAGTATCATCAACCTTTGTACAAATAACATAAATTTACACTTTATAATTACATGCAATGCATATGCCAAACCTTTCCATGTTGTTTGGGTTAAAATTGTTAGGTTTAGGCTCAAAGAGCTCAAAGAGAAACTTGGTTAGTATTAGGGAAAGATTGTGGTTTGGCTTAAAACAAAATAATTCAGTTTAATGGCACTGAAACACCTGATGTCTGGTAAAATTGTCCTGACGTGATGATAGAAATGGTCTTCAACAGTGCTCTCCTGCTGCTTGTGCAACTTCACTTTTCACCAGCAAAGTTTGTAGTCATCCATTCAATGCCCATCTCCTCCTAATAAGCCAGAAATCACCTTATAAAATAATCATAATAAAAAAAAAGTCACTCATCATCTGAAATGCGTCACATGGACAGATTGGTGTATGCACTGTGTGTTTGTACACAGATTGAAGAGAATGGGATGCATCCTTGAGGGCTGACAGCCTCATGGTTTTACGCTCCTCTGTCATACTGGCTTTCAATTATTATTTGAGTTTCATGACTTGAATGAATAAAGTGAAAAACATTCAGTGGAAGCACAGGACTGTGAATTCACACGCTGCCATTGCCCAGTCATTTTCCCTCATGCTGGTTTTCAATTAAGAGCTGTCAATGACTCATATCAGCAGTAATCCCTTAAACATGCCATTGACTGAATATACCCAGTCGATACCTTTATCCCCAGTCACTGTGTCTATTCTAAGGACAGCAGAGGTCTCCTGTGTTTACCCCTCACTGCAGATTGGCCTCTGATCTCCAAATCCCATGTTTAGCTAAAGTGGCCCTCTTGGGACTGCGGCAAGCAGGGGATGAGGGAGACAGAGAGTGATGGAGCGACAGAGAAATTCAGAGAGCGAAGACGAGCGAGAGGAACGAGGGGTTGTAAAGACGGAGAAGACAGATAAATGAGAGAAAGGGAAAGGGCGGATGGAGAAAAAGATATTCCGGGAGAGAGAGAGAGCGAGAGAGAGAAATGGGGGAGGCAGGAGGAAACCTTTCAGGATGAGACAGCCTTGCCCCCCCACCACTCTATCCTCTCCTCCTCTTCTCCCTGGCAGGCCTGATTGAACCTCTTCGGTTGAACTCATCAGGTATTCACAAAACCCCCTCTCCAACGCCCACCTCCCTGGTGCTCTCTGTCATGGATGGAATGAGAGGCTCAGGTCCTTTGAGGATCACTATCCCTGTCATATTTCGTGACGACACCGCCTTCCACTTCAGCTGGGGGTGAATAGAATAAACTGGGAGGGAATAAGGGGATGAGGTTTTGATCCTTGTTTCTCCCTTTATCACCCACACCCCCTAACACCCCCACCCCTTTGTAATGCATGTATTCTTGTGGCAACAGTAAGTCAACTGCATACACACCTGAGTCTCAGTGATGTGGGGAAATGGCGGTTGGAGTGACAAGGATTTGAGTTTCAGTCGTGAGCAAACAAGCGCACGCACAGAGCGAGATGCGATGAGACTTGACAGCATCTCTTCTCAGCTTTTTGATGGATGAATATTGTCTTTGTTTGTATTTCAGCCGCTTATCTGTGGCGCTGCCAACTGTTTCCTCGATGCATCCCTGCGCCCAACACACACACACCCACACCCTGTGCTACTTGCATTCTCTTTCTGCTGTAGTTATTTTATGTGTTTTTGATCGCTAAGGAGATAGCAGCACCTGCACATCATTTCTGTTTCTAAATGAAAAGCGATGGTATCGACAGGGCACTATCGTATACAGACACCGCTGCGACAGAAGCAGGGAAGGACAAAGAAGAAAAGCAATGGGGGCGATCAATAAGCCAGTAATGAGGGCTCAGAGTGGGATAGTCATGTGAGGGGAGAGGAAAGGGAGAGAGAAACAGGGGGAAGGAGGAGGATACCAGGCCATGCGTGATATATGGTGGGAAAAATATGTGCATTCATACGTGTGTGTGCATGCATCCCACCAGTGAGACATGATAGTTGGATTATTGATTGTTGTTTTCACTGTGACCCCAGAGAACCTGGCTGTCACCACAGATGTACTGTACAGCACAGTTGTCACAGTTCCTCCATGCCCCGAGGTACAGCAACACACATACACAACATTGACACAGTGAAACCCTCAAGGGCTTTGCAGGATAGTCCCACCTGCCGAGTTTCTGCTATCGACCCGGGGAAAGAAGTCAACGGCCTTCTCCTAAATTGCCTCATGTTTTAATGACCTGTATCCATGTTACAAAACTGCCCATCTTGTACAATGAACCAATTTCAGAATCAGTTAACCCAAATTATGTTATATATCCAGGTTTTGAGATGATTTTAATGATTTATACCATCTGTAAATTTGGCCAGCAAATTTTCCATTTTACACCAGTGTAGTAATTAATTATTCATTGCGTGTTAGTACAATTTGTGCAAGTGACTGTATGAAGCCAAGGTTTAGTCCTTTGATTTATTACAGTATCCAGCTATTTAAAATATGTCTTCCATTCTATTTAGTCTCTCAGACGCACAATAAAATCATACTTTTGTTAAAGGAGCTATAATGCTGGGTTGATACCAGTTGCTTGTGTGTGACCAAATGATAGTTTAGTGTAAGTAAGAGTTTAGAATTACATTCAAGGCATGCTGCAAAGGTAAACAAACACACAAACTAAATGTGTCATGATAATGTCATGAATCAGTCTACGGTGAATTGAATTCCAATGAACTAATTAGGTCCCTGTTTCATGGTACATTGGTAAACTGATGAGTCAGTGATCTGCAAACAGTTCTAAGGCAACGTGATAATGAAAGGACTACAATGTAAAGAGTCATGGAAAAAAAAAACAGCACGTGCTTGTAAAAATGGCTACATTTGATTTTCAAGGGAATCGTGCAGCCTTTTTGCAAAGGTGTCAAAGCATGGAGAACACAGCTGCATCTGTTAAAAATTAATGGATAAGGTTCTTTTACATAAGCTAATGAGTAGACTTTGACAATTATATTTCTTCAGACAGATGCTGATGTCTCAATCACACAGAGCTTGGCTCATCAGACAGCTGAAGGAGTGCACAATCCTTGGAAATAAGAGGCTGAATTGAAAGTAAAAAAAAAAAAAAAAAAGGAAATCAGCTTAATTCCTTTAGGGGGATTCTGAACCTCTGATGGTCAAACAGTCAAATGTAATTCATTCACTGAGAGACTTGCTTTTCTTTGGGCATTGCAAGTGTCAGCAGCAGTCTCCTGGAGTATGCTAATGAGGCCAATAATGACACTTCAGAGTATCTATACAGGCCACCTGTTAATCCCCGGAGAGAGAGTTATAAATAAATCACTGGCCTTATCCTATCTTAAGAGTCTACCTTATGGTTCACTAGGCCTACTTACAACACCTGACTCCTCCACAGTCAGCTTTGGTTTGCAGCACAGTGACTTTAATAAGATAATTAGATCAAATTAGTTAGCTGTACTTACAGATATTATATTACATTTACTTTAATCATTAATTCAACATTTTTTTGAAAGTGAGCTAGTTTGCATCTAGAAGTTAGGGATAACTGGCCTTAGGTTTTTATATTTACTTTTAATATTTTTATCCATGTTAGCTGTGGGCCTCTGGACTGCCATAGAATTATTTACAGACATCTGTAGGCCCCCAGGGAATTAAGCCCCCTGACTTTGGTGATTCCCTGACTTTACCCTGCCACTAGCAGCATTAATGAACAAATATGTGCAAAATGAATGACTCTCCTGTTGTGTTTTTTGTGTTAGTGCATATGAGAAAATATTAGCATGCATGCAAGACTATGACATGGTAAATATTGTACCCTCTAAAAATTAGCATGTTAGCACTGTCGGTATGAGAATGTTAGAATACTGACAGCATTTAGACCAAAGCACTGCTGAGCCAAATTTTGCATTCATGCAAACTGACTTGTGCTCACACATTATTCCAACATGGTTACCCCCACTGCAGGCCTTGTAGTCAATTACTTTAAATAGCTTGAATTAGCTCCTTCTGCTGTGTTACATTTTGGAGTGGTTTGTTGACAAGAGGAACTCAATGTGAAAAAATTGGTACCTTTTAAATTAGCCAGAAGGCTATAGACCCTTAGTTTAGTTAATGAGTAATTGATTACATTTTCAAGATAACTTGCCCAAAACTGGTAGCATAGAGATTGGCCTGTTTTCTTCCCTTCACAAGAAGAGCAGCACAGACCTTACAAAACAACACCACAAAGCCTGACATCAAAAATAACCACAGAGTTGAATCTGTATCATCTACCATTTGTCAAAGAGGCGTGTTGGCTTGTATTCAATTGGAAAGTTGGTCATGATGCCTGGTCCACCCCTGTACCATGTAATGTCTCGCAAATAACTGTTGTTTAGTTAAAAGTCTTTCTACTGAAAAAAAAAAAAAAAGTTGAAGTCCTCACAGAAAGCACTGTCAGAGCAATGGATCCCTGACTGGCACAAAACACTATCCAGTCTCATTCAAATGAGGCAAACCTGCTGTGTGAAGGAAAGTAGGGTGTCACTTCAAATTCAGTAAGATTGGCTTTTTGGATGCATTTTGGACACTGTTTGTGTTTTTGAACACCTTGATGGAGAATTTTTGAAGAGTATGAGAAAACATGCAGTTTCATGTAGTGTATTCAAAAACAAAACCATTTTACATGCAGCCAAGCATAATTTAATTTAATTAATTTAATAAAAGTCAGCAGGAAACATATTTAACAATATACTGGAGGTAAATTAGATTTAATATAATATAATAATGTTTATGTCTGCCACCCGTTGAGTCTTTCACCTTCATATCATCAGTGATCAGTTTTAATAAAGCAGAGACCTGTTGCCACTGAAGTGGAAAAAGTAAACAGCTAGAGTTAAAAAAAAATCTATAGTTATACCCTGAGGAGTTGTGTATAGAAGCATCTGTCATTTATGTTCAAGTTCAAGTTCATTTATTCAGTATTAGTCCTGTCATCAGAGGCAATTTTCAAAAGACAGAAAAACAGATAAATCGGGTCTAATTTAAGACAACCACAGCTCTGTTGTGTTGAAGGGTTTCAGAGTAGACAGTCTGGTTCAAAGCGTAATTTATGCACATCAATGCTTTTATTTCACCTGGATCTACTGGAAAAAATCATATTCCGAGTCTATTATCAGTCTTCTAAGTGGACTAATGGACACAGAACACTTAAAGTGACATTCAGGGTTGGATGCTGGATGGACATCATCACCATTTTAACTCACAAGATGTAAAAGTGCCTTCAGGAGCTAATTTACCATATAAACTGAACTGACTGCAGAACATATTCAAACGATAATCTTAGGATTGGCAGGAAATGTTTGGAAAAATCACAGATACAAAGATTAAGAAATAGAAAGTCCTCTGACTTTCTTTTACATCCTAGTGAATGTAACCTGTTTACTAGTGTACTGGAATAGTGAGTTTCATGAATTATCCCAAGGTCATTTCAGTGTAAGAATGTTCCAAATCACATGGGCTTCTTATTCTGAACACAGTAAGCCTCACATTAAATGAGGATGTACATTTTCCACTGCAAATTATGGTGATAGCACAAAAAAAGCTTGCAATAATTATTTATGCTCACTGCCTGACATTGCAAGTTCTGTAATGTAGTGCTGCTATGTAACGTCTCTTCCTGTATTTCACTGGGATAAAACACCAGATTTCAGGGGAAAACTGTTATTTCATGGATGGTGTGTGTGTTATAAAACTTGCAGTGCTTGTACAAGAAGCATTTTATTATTGAAAATGCATTACTGTTGGTTCAAAACGTCCTATCAGTTTTCAATTGGTTTGAGATCTGGTGACTGTGAAGGCCATAGCATAATAATTTCATACTCATCAAAGCATTCAGTGACACTGTGTGCACTATGGATTGTCATCCTGGAAGAGACCACTACTATCAGGATAAAAATGCTCCATCATAGGATAAAGGTGATCACTCAGGACAACTTGTATTGTATTCTAGTGACCCTCCCTCTAAGGGGACAAGTTGACCCAAACCATGCCAACAAAATGCCACCCACAGCATAACAGAGCCACCAAATCCCCTTACTGTACCGTTCTCATGGTGTACACCACACATGCAGTCACCCACTTATTGGGAATATGATGAAGAATGACTCATCTGACCATATCACTTTTATCCACATCTCTGTAGACCAGTGCCTGTGGTTTTTGCACCACTGAACTCTGAAATGCACGTTCATCTTTGTAATGAGGGGTTTATGCACTATGACCTCACTATAATATCCCTTGTTATGTAATTGTCGACCCACTGTTCCGGCTGACAGTGTGATCACATCCTGCACTGACATTCTCAGTCACAAGGGGAAAAGTTGCCCCACTGCATTTGCTTACATACCACAATAATGCAGGAGTATCACTGTCATCAAATGTGCACTGTCGACCACGATTTCTAACCGCGTTTACTGATGTTTTCCCCACAGATCTAAATGTAGATGTCACTTTAATCACAGTTCCTATTGACAGTTGCCAGTTGAGCAGTCCTTGTGACTGAAGCTCCTGCCATCTGTGCACCAATAATAAACCCTCTTTCAGAATCATTTAGATCTTTTCCTTTTGCCACCTTGATACAAAATCTGAATCAGCTGGGCCTGCTCAACATTTTTATACCTGCCTCAGAGCATGATTGGATGTTAACTGCTTAATTGTACCATGCAGTGCACCTGTGTGGAAATGTCTGCATTTGTATAAACATAACAAAACAGCAAGAAGATATGAATTCTTACAAGTTGTAAAATTAGTCTTAATATACTCTTTTCAGAAATGTATAATTATTTTACTCATGCCAGGAGTCATAGGGCAGCATTAATTTGAATCTTGTGTAACAGGAAAGTGTGGTTTATTTTGTAGGAGCATTCCACTGTGACAAGTTACAGGTTATAAGTGTGAGGGGTTGTGTATTGCAGGTTAAGTGTAGTAAAATTAGGTTAACATATTACAGGGAGGAGAATGTTAAATGAAAAATTCATAATTATGACATGACAAATGTGTGAAATAATGAAGTGTTGCCAAACATATTATGGCTATCATTTTGCCCATTATCATCCATCATTATGCTTTGTCACTTTCCAGTTCAGTTTGCCTACGAGATGAACTGTGTAAGTTTAAGTCAGTAGCTAAAATGCTTTCATATATGGCATGTCATCCTCTGTCTTGTGAACATCTCCGTAAAAGTTGTTCTTTTACATTGGTGAATAAGGAATGATGATGTTAATTTGATCTAGTTAATTTCGAGACCAAAAAAATAAGCAACCCAACACCCTAAATATTTAGTCATCAAAACATTTTAATGAAACCATCATATCTGCCTCTGTTGTTGTTTCTTCTGCTCTATGATGGCCCCACATACAGAGATGTGAAAAACAAGAGTCAATCGCCCATATAAGTCATAAAATATACTAAATGCAGGACTGTCTGTTGATGCTACATGAGAGTCTAGAAGTCTATAACCACACTACAACAAATGATTGTTTAAAACCCTACCCACCAACAGAGACACAATCATAGCTAATCTCCCACTGAATCCTCTCTCTGGTCCTAATAGCATGGCATATCGACTTTTCATTCCCACCCTGCTGTCTCCAGCACTAGCGAGATGAGTCACATCAAATCAAACCCCATCAAACGTCAAGCTCACAAATGAATGGAGGTGTCATAAGTCAGATTCTTTATTATCAGGAAAGTATTACCTATTCCCACCTTTCACGCATTTGTGCACTCTCTCTCTTCCGCCAGCTCCCTAACTGGCATTCAGCAGTTTTACTTCAGATCAACAGAGAGACACCGGCAGGGGTCATTCAATCATCAGGTGCAAACAAGTCTGCCTACCCTCTCTTTGCAATTGCTGATTTGATGGTTTTGGGCAATCTAAAGTGGTAGGAGTGTTTGCGTTTGAACCATGTTGTTGATCAAGTGTAATTGAGTGCCTACAATTGCTTAAATAAATGTCTTCTAAGACTTGAGGCATTGTTAACTCCCTCCCTGTATCCTCTCATTAACCGTGTTCTTCACTTTCTAGTTCATTTCTCCATCCTCTCGAACCACTTTTCTTTGCTATAAGAAACTCCAAAAGAGATGGCAACTAACCAGCCACCAGCTGAAGGGACTCACTTTATGCTACCATTTACAGATCACCGAGCTTGGAACATCAGTGAAATCATGGGCACTGAAACTGATTGAGAAATGTTCAAGGCCTTTCTCTGGAGAGTTACTTACCATCATACCATCACCCCACACATATGATATGGACCAATCAGAATCAAGATTCATCCTCCAACTAAGACTCATCTACTATAGATAACTCAGTACAGTTGTCAGCCAGTCCTCAAAATAATTTGTCAGTGCTTTTGTTTTCTGATGTACTGCCCATATGGTTTCATTTGGGTTAGGGGAGTAAAACTATTTGATAAAGATCAAAAGAAAGATCATTCTCAGGGTCAAACTGTTCTAACGCTGGCTACAGCAAGGAAAGAACACAAACCAGTGTCAAATCTCCAGTGTCAAGTCTGACATGCTGTGTGCACACAACCTCAATGCCACCGGTCTTCATAAGAGCGGAACCAATAACACCATGCTAATTATTCCTTTGCTAATGAGAGAAGACAATCTGCAAAAGGTTGCTTGTCAAAAAAGGTAAATATCTGCCATTTTATGGTGTTTGAACAAGAGGGCAGTGTTGACATTTTTCTGCAGAACAGTCGCTTCGAGCAGCCACAGCTTTTTAGTGTCTGAGAAAGCCACAACAGAGTGCATCAGGAGCTGTATCAAAATCACACATCTCATGTTAATGTTGATATTTATAAAATGAATTTTTGGAAATGGAAACTTAGACAGTTGTTGTTTAAGTCATAATGATACATGCTTTTTATTGCAGTGCCAAGACGCACAGTTCCTAGGTTTAATCAAAACTGGATCAGTTGAGATTTTCACCTTGGACATATTTTACTGTATTACTCTGCAAGTAATAATGTGGTATCAGTCACTACTACACATCATTATTGGCAGTAGATTGCTGATTTTTGCTATTTTGTGTCACTATCAGATTTGTTGGCCTGAAACATTAAAAATGAAAATGTAGTGAGATTCTCCTACATTTAGATGTTTTTTTTATATGCCTGTATAACACTCTATTGATTGTTTTAATCTCAGGGGCCATGTTGACCTGCAGAAGCAGGGCTAGCAACTGATCTCACAGCAGAGAATCAACCAAATATAGTTCAGATGTGTTTGTCTACATAAACACTGAACCTTATAATTTATTAACTGGTTTACAAGCATTTCTTGCATGGAAAATATAGACGAAATTGGGGCACTGAGATTTTGTTCTTTTAATCCAATCCCTCTGTGTGAGTTATTAAACCACAGAGCATTGATTTACCCTTTGAGTGTGTGCGGTACTTAGTGCCTAGAGAAAGAAGGGATTGAGTTCTTGACATTATTAACAAATGTGCATTGTGCACAGGAATTGACTGATAAATTGTTACCTGACAGGTCAGTTGAAGCTATTTAAAAAGAGGTTGGAAGAGCTCAGGAAATATTAGAGAAAAATGTATCAGTAAAGGCTGACCCAAATTCAAACTGTTTGGAATCCTGAATAAGAGCCAAGTAATTCACAGAGTGCAGTGAATGTGAAGGAGTTTCTGTCGTTGACTCTTGGGCAAGACATAACAACCCACAAAGGTACAAAGTATGTGTTGGCACAGGGACACCAGGATTATTCATAAAAATTCTGCAGCTTATAAATTTCACTACATATTCAGTATTCCAAAGAAGTTCAGGACACTGAAGCTTTTATAGCACAAGGACCCTTAGAGCTCAGCAAAGGTGGTTTCCTACAACACACCTGACAGCACAAGGTGACATGTAAAAACTTTAACTCTTCATAAATGTTTTCAGAAGAGAAAATGAATTATTGAGCTTTGAACCTGCACAACTGAGTTTTTGGCCACATGGAGTCTGAATACAAATCTGACATATTGAAACATGTTAGCAAACAGTTGCTTATTTACACAGCCAGCAAATATGGAGCAACATTAGCATTCATTTGGATTTCTGTTTCTGTCCATCTGCTGAATGTAGGTCCAATATTTATTTTCTTGTAGCTCTGATTTCATCCTTATTAACTCCTAAGGAACATACCTGTAAGTGTAGCTGTTAAATGCCCAACTATGCCTGAACCGAAGACACACGGAATGTTCCATTGCTAATATTGAAAAAATTGACCACCACAGTAAAAAGCAAGTTGCCTTGATTTTACTATGGATGGTGATGGTGTTTTTTCTCGTGACATGTAAATGTCCTTTTTAATGTTATAACCCTGTGTTGACTTGACTTTATTTTTTCCCCTTCTGCTTTGGTATCATAAGAATTTTAGTATTTATGTGGTATATTAACAAAAGTTTAGCCTGGTTGGCTCTGTGCTCTATACCTGGTAGAATTTGCAGTTTTTGAACCCCCCCTCTCCTCTGGCATTGTTGCTTCAATTTAAATGTAAATGAACTTCTATCATGAGCCTTTTTAAAGCAAATTTTAAAAAGACTGCAGGTGTTTACACAAGCAACAGAGTTACATGATCTTTCGACATATAAGAGCAGCAGCTAATTGAAACTATGAATCAAAGAGTGACTGAATGACATTTGTGTTTTACCGCACTGTAGCACAGGAGGATAAATGCCCTGCACACAGTCAGAGGGTAATGTCAAACTGTTAATAATGACCTCATTATTGTTCAACTTTTATATTATTAGTAACACAGGGACTGTCTAAGAAAATAGTCAAAGCTTATTTTCTGTGCAGAAGAATTACAGTTGAAAGTGATACAGCAGCAGCAGAAGAAAGAAATTACACAGTACGCTTGTTGTTTTGTATGTTATAATGTAAATCACTGGTTCCTCAGCCTGTTATTTCACTCTCTTATTCTACATACTTTGTATTGACTCATGTTCCGCCAGTATGCTAATGCTATATTAAGTTTCTTCCACAAGCTGCTGGGGGTTTGTGATAAAGAAGCTCGGCTGTATGGGGGTGCTTGGGTTTTTCTGGTCTGTTGACTAACCAGAATGTTGTTCTGTTAACTAACCTCAAGTAAATGGCAGGCACTCTCTTGTGCCCTCTTTTGCTCTACTCTCTCACTGAGAATAATCCGCTATAACATCTGTAAAAAATGCATTCCATGTGCCAAGCCAGAGGCATTCAGAAAAGGCTGTCATCATATTCCACTTGATCTAAGGGGGTAATTCACCTAAATTTGCAATTTCCATTGGTGAATAGTCTTGCTGATCGGCATTTAGAGACATATTGTTTGAGATTAAGTATTTTAAAGTCATTTGGTCGACCATTAAGGATATGGAACTCTGTGAATCATTTTTTTAAAAGTCTGATTTGCTTAAAAATATATGGGATGGGTATTAATCCAAATGGAATGCTAAATAACATAGTCAAGAGCATAAGTCTCTTAAATGCTGCTTTGGCAGATTTGTAAAGTTTCAACACAAACTTTTAATAGTTCAAAGTTTCTTAAAGCTGCATTCATCAATATTTTAATATTAACAATGTATCAAATAAGTATGGGTATTGTCCATAGTGGTGATTCCATGGAGAATGACTCTACTACTCTATTTTTTCTCAGCTCTACTGGAACCTTTTAGTAAATTTATTAAATCATTGTTTTGGATTCCTGGCCTGCACTCAAAATTAAGAGCTATAAAATTCCTATTAGTCTTGTTTCCAGCTGCAGCAGGCAGCTGTTCTAAGTGAAAAAGCTTGGATAATCCCACTGTATGCAACCTGCCCAGTAGTTTGCAGTCAGCTGGTTAATATTGTGTTATTGGAGCATCTTGAGAGCTGTAACATCAGATATTTCCCTCTGGGTTTGGTGTAGACCAAAACACAATTATGTTTAAGTTTTCTTTGCTGACAAATGTGGTTTCTTGCCAGGAGCGGGTGGTGGTGATGATCACTTGCCAAGGGCTTCGACCACCACTACAACACAAAAAGATATCGGAAAGTGACGAGAGTGGTTGGCTGGGCTAGCTGGTTAGGCATGCTAACTTCAGGAGAAGAAGAAAAAGTGGTAGAACTAGAAGCAATACATTGTTGTCGCTTTCTGCAGCTGGAGAAAGCTCTTGGCAAGTAAAAGAATAAACTTTGATATAAATAAGTAAGTTTACTAATAAAGCACCATTCACAGACAAAGTTACAAAGTGCCTAACAAAAAAGAGAAATATTAAGTAACAGAAAAAAAAAATTAAACGGACAATGACAACAGTACAAGGTCAGACACATAATTAGAAACATAAAATAAAAAAATACCCAAATGCCCAACTGAATAGGGATGTCTTTAGCTGTTTTTTTTAAAAGCCTCCTCAAAGTCAATAAAATGAAGGGATGATGGTAACTCATTCAAGAGTTTTGGAGCCATCACATATAACTTGTATAGTTCTTCTAAACAGCAGTTAATGCTACAGTTGGCTGTGTATTGAAACATTTAAATAGCACATTTAAAGGAGAGAATTTTGAACTAACACAAAACAAAACAACTGCTAATATGTTTCACCATTACAACTAAATATTGTTGTTCCAATGCTCCTATGTGGCCAAAAAGAGAGAAAAAAAAATAAAATAAAATGGAGAAATAGATTCAGATCAGTTCATGCCATCTTGTATCTGTTATTTTTGCCCTGTCAGTAATCTTGCTGAGTATATTAAGTGTACCTTATGGGCTGTTGAGGGTTGTGATCTTTTGTTTTGCTTTTCATTGTCCTCTTGAAGAATGATTAATTGGCCTGCAAATCATTGGCATGCACCCAGTGGCAGCTGCTGTCTGTTTCAGCCTCTCAGAGAAGTGACTGCTGATTGAGGATAGAAACTGACCCCTGATTACTTGATTTACCATGTTTTGCCGAGAAAAGCAATCTCCTTATTACTCCTAAGTTGTCAGCAACATCAAAGAGGCTTTCTAGGCATTCCTCTTAAACAGGAAAAGAGTCCGGTCTGGGTAATGCTAGTTTGTGCTTTTACAAGGCTGAATTAAAATGAAAACCTACTGCAAATATCTTCTTTCCCTGCTTGGAGAAAAACTCAATTTCAGATTACACACGTATCGTATCTTCCTTTGTCATTACTGACTGTTCAAACATCTCTTTTGTCTTCATCTATCGCATATTCATTGTCAGGAAGGCAAACAGACATTGTGTGTACTTGATAAATATTCACTCCTGAAATTCATATTCCCCTGGTTTTGTGTTATTCCGATGCAAATCTCCATGCAGATCTGAAAAAGTTTGGATCAATTGCATCATTGTCTGTTTTCAGAGCAGCTCAGGTGCAGCTTTGTATTCTCTGCCTGAGCCTTTTGGATTCCACAGAGGCTGAGTTAGTGTTAAAGCAGAGCGGCGGCATGAAGTTGTGAGCTTTTACTTGCCATTGAACCATTCTCTGAAACTACTGCCGCTCTCAGCAAGGGAACAGAGGTAAAAAGAGGTGAGGGGAACAGTAACAGCTTTCAGTTTCATATTTGAACTATGAGCCTTGTAAACAATCCCCAGAGCATAGAGGGTAACATTTGCACACCACTGAGGAGCTCGTAGGGCAATAAAGTGTCCTGTGTTGACCCCTTGCCTATCTCTCCCTGACTATAATGCGATGAAAAGCCCTGTTTGTCATCCAAAAATAGGTTCTGGGTGATTTTTATTGCCCCATAGCACAAAATGACAATATTTTATCTGCAGGGGTTTGATGGGGTTGTTGATCAGTGACCATGAGTTAATGTTTACTTTGCTGACATTTTTTGCTCCAGCACTCACAGTCACTCCCTTTACAAAATATTTTCAGCAACCCTGAATGCCTCCAACTCATGTGCCCTATTTCTGAGAACTTAATGATGATGTGTCACACGTTTAAAGCTGAAACAGCAAAGAGAAAAGCAGCTTTATTATGGAATATTTTGAGGTACAATATATTATCCCTTCATTAGGCATTTTTGTTGGGTTTCCACTCTAATTAGCTCACTTATTTGTTGCAGTAGCTTAGTCATATCTGTTCAGGAAATGTGACTTTAATGTTTGCATCATTACAGGAAGCTATAACTCAGGAGGTGATCAGTTTTGTCAGTGCTGTTGTGAGTCACCAAAAGAGGCCCATTAAGGTAATAAATTACATAATGCCCCTTTAGCTTATTGCTAAAAAATCCTGACAGAGGCAAAACTGGCCAGAAATTTATGTTGTTCTCAAAAAGTTTTTATGCTTTTAAAGTTATTTCAGTTTAAAGCCCCATGGATCCAGTGCAGTCCCACAGCCTGAGATGTTTCCCATTTAGCAATGTGACTTCTTCTGTACAGAGCACTTTACTGTGTCACCAAGGCCATTTAAAAGGACACCAACTCTTACTCATGAGTGTTGTTGGGAGCTGTGTTTTCTTCTGAACCTCTGGGGAATAAAAACTACGATGCAAAAAAGAGCTGTCTACCCACATCTGCACAACTGTCTCAGAGCCACGGGGTGAGGTGGAAGAGAGAACAAAAGTCGGAGGTTACCAAACAAAAAGGTCAGAATGAGTTTGTTTCAAAATAGAGGCACAATGAGCTGGCATTACGTGCCCTGAGGAGTTTACTTAGACTGAATTAAAGGTCTGTCATAACACTGGGATGAAAGCACTTGAAGTAACAAGATATCTTCAGATCCTGCAGTGGTGAGCTCCAGCTCTCCATATTCATAATGACACATTGTTTCATTGAGTGCTTTACTATTTTAATTTGTCTCATAGACACTTGTCACCCTATGATCTGTGTTTATCATTGTGAGACTGGTTATATATTCAATAAAAAAAAGAACTCTTCATGTTTGATACATGATAAAATATCACAGGTTGATCTGTGAAAGGAAACAGGAGTCTATGCAGAGGGCAGAGAAAACAACCACAGCGCACCACATTCCCATTCCTCTCAGAAGAAGCCAGAGGTGATATAACTTCCGTCTCACACCATTCATTCTTTTCAAAATAAAATTTATATTTCATATAAAAGGCACAACATTCTGAAGTCCAGCTGTAGTCCAGAGTTGTAGGGTCAGGACGAAAGAAAAAACCCTTCTTTCAGTTCTCATCTTTTATGCAGGAATGCACTGCTAACCCTGTAACAGGGTTAACGCTGCAGCAAACATCAGTGGTAGTGTACAGTTTGCCAGCAGCTGTGGTCATATAAACACTCTGCTAGACTGACATCTCCCTCACCCTGGTGTTGGTGCTGTTGGACCTGTTAGCACCAGGCAATTACAACTGAGTTTGGTGACATTGTGTAATTTCCGGCACAACTCTGCCCAGTTTCCACTTGACTACAGGTCTAATGAGCCAGGTTAATGGAAAACACCTCTTTAAAATGTATTTATTGGATAAAGAAAATATTCCATACTTTTAAAATGAAATGTGACCCAGTAAAATGGTTTGTTTCTGTATTATCTGAATGCACCGGCTGGCTAAGACAACACCTGGGCATTGATATAAGGATTCTCAGTGGGGTCCAACGGGGAGGTACAGAGGGACCAATAAATATTAGTAGTGTCAACACCCCAAGTCTATCCTCAATAGTCCTTGCTAAAATGTATTATGTAAGCTCCAGTGGTAGCAGTTGGAATAGAAGATGTTAAAGAAGACTTGGTGTACACTGTTAACAATATCAAGGCAAATGAAGCACAAGTGAAAATGTGCATTCACCCTCCTACAGTCCCAGGTATTTTTTGCAGCATTGTGTCAGCATTTCTGCAATGGATGTAGATTTCCAGAGTTCACTTCAGTGCCTCTTGCATCGTCTGGCTGCTGTTCCTGCAGGGCACTTTTCTTTGTTTTTCCTGGACAACCATTCATGCGGCACAGCTCCAACAGTCATTTTGTTCCAGACTTCTGGTGTATTCCTCTGCAAACCCAGTTAGCCCCTCTTTTAGTTAGTCACTGGAAACTTGGTTTTAATACACAACAATTGGTTAACACTCTTCATCAGTATTTATTAAACTTTAAGACTCATACCAGTCTGTTTCATTAGACCTGTGTGAGTATGGCTTGATCAGATAATCGACAGACAATGCTGACAACATGAGCAAACAACCTCACAACTGTCATCATGTTTTGATTCAAGTGACTGGTGCATAGAAAAAGTGAGAAAAGCAAGGACAAAAAACTAAATACATCAAACACACACAGAAGAACACACGCCACCTGTCATCTCATGACATTCGCCCCAATGTAAAGTATTCTAGACACCAGAACAGCACTCTCTCGAAACGACTGTTTTCACATTGGGAGCATCTCAACTCAGGAGGCTGAGTCTTCCCTAGTCAGATAGCCCCCCCGCACCATCATAAAACACACACACAATCACACAGCACCTGTCACCCCCTGACACTGACACTTCTGCTCCCAACCCTTCTTGCACGGTGGTTTTCTCGGTGGTAAAGAAACTCGCATTGTGAAATTGCCTCTTCCTCAGGGAGCTATTCAATCACTCCAGGCTCCAGCCCACAACAAAACGGGCAGTCCACCCAGGGAGAAAACTAATGTGCGATTCCGCCTATTTGCCATGGAGGCCAGGGAAAGAAAAATCTTCCTTTTGCAGACAATGAATGGGCTGCTTCCCAGGTTATGGGTGCTCCAATGAGTTGATTAACTTCACAAGGACAAAATGAAACTTTTTGCTGACCAATTTATGTGATTGGTGGCAAGCCAAATGATGTGTTAGAGGAGAGATGGGTTTCGGGGCACCACTCATCTCTTCAAATGAGACTTGCGGATTAAATCAAATTGAGGACATGCATAGGAATAACTAACCACCACTTTGGGAGGCCATGTACACAGACAACTCAACTTGGTGTCTTCATTAGATTGACTGTCTGAAAAACACAGCTGATTGGCTCTGTGTGCTCTTGCATAGTAGCGCTGTTGTTAATTATGGATACACTTGCTGGTGATGCCACACCATGTCCAACTGACCAGAGCTGAGATAATGACAGCTCAGGTCAAAATACTGAGCTCTACCTGCCCACATTTGTATTCTGGTCACTAACTCAAGGCCTGGCTCACAGGCATAAAGCTAAGCTAATAGATGTATAGAGCAGTGTAATATTTATTCAGCAACTGGAGTGTGTGGTAGAGTCATATGTCTTTTTGAGCAGCGATTATCGTGTAACATTTAAGCATGTGTGTTCTTTATTTTTTTCTTTAATTACCGTTCTTTGCTTTGGCGGGAAATAGGAGTTAATTGACTGTAATAAAAATGACAGCAGAATCTGTGACCGAAAAAGCAAACTTTATCCAGTCAGACGAATATATGAAAAGAGGCATTCAGAAGACCTCTGTTCAGCCCAACCTTCCAGCAGTTTAAACAGATTGCTAAGCTGAGACAGACCTCTGCCTGTGTTACCTGAAAACTTTGCAATCCAACAAGACCTTTCATTTGGCCTTTGATTAAAAGTTTGAAGTCTCACAAGCAGTGGTGTTTCACACCTGTTCCTGCTGTATTTGACACTCAAAACAACCAAAGAAATCAGTCCATGGCACCAAATAATAGTCACTTTATAGGAATGATTGAGAATAAATAGTAATCCTTTCCAAGTCCTACTTGGATGCTGAATGTTGATTAATCTGGCTGGACCAAGGAGTAGCTAAGGTAAGTGGTAGCTGTGATGTAAAGTACAAAGCTAATGATGACTCACTGTCTGGCTGTTTCTTGCTGTGCCAGTTAATGGAAAAAGCGTAATTAGTGTGACCCTGAATGCAAACGGTGTTGCGGCATTAAGCTCACTGTAGCAGACTGAGCTGTTTTCTAAATGGTTCCTAGAATTGACATTCGGAAAACGCAGTGGTCACAGTATTAATTTTCTGGCAAAGATAATTAAAGAGTTTTAGTATTTTGGTTTGTACTCAGTCCTTTGGATGCAGTTCTATTACACACTGACTTTGTTTAGGTTTGATCATTTACCTTCAGTTTGTGCACTGACATTAGTATGTACATGCTCATCCAATTAATCAAACCTTGTCCTCATCTACATCATTTCAGTTGTGACTTTGTCTGCCAACCCCCTATTTCCAGCTTGAAGACCTGCTCAACCTACTGCTCAGTGCCATGAGGAGGATGACATGGAAGACATGCTACTCGGTTGCGATTAGGATATTTTGTCACCTATTCAGCTTCCTCAATCCCACCCTTCTTGTCAGTGAGGCTTGACTTAAAGGTTGTTAAGAGCATTAGGTCTACTGCTGGCTGTCTGCCCGTGTCCCAAGAGGGAGCAGTGAAGTGGGGGGCGGCTGTGGCTTAGGAGGTAGAGCAGTCGTCCAATCAGACCAATCAGAAGGTCGGTGGTTCGATTCCCGGCTCCTCCAGTCTGCATGCCGAAGTATCCTTGGGCAAGATACTGAACCCAAATTGCCTCCGATGTGTGTGTTTCACATCGGTGTGTGAATGTGTGTGAATGTGTTTAGAAAGCACATTAAATATAGAATATGTGCTGTGTGAATGTGTGTGAATGGGGTGAATGTGATCTGTAGTGTAAAGCGCTTTGAGTGGTCGAAAAGACTAGAAAAGCGCTATATAAGTACAGTCCATTTAAGTGATGGTTCCCCTGCTTCTCTGGGACTAGAGAGAGCAAAGTTCCTCCAAAAGGCCAGCCCTCTGCCCTCTCCTCTGGGACAATGGGACAATAGTGGGCGGTCTGTCACAAAAAGCAAACTTTCTTCAGAAAACAGCAAAATCATGAGTCTTATGTGACTATGGCTGCCTCAGAAAGTTACATTCTTGAGCACGGTTTCTGCTCTGTTTGCTGTCCATCACTGGCTCCCATGACAATGCTGCAGCGAGGACAGGTCTCCCCTTTCTAAAAGTTCTAACAGTAAGGCCCCCTGGCTTTGATTTTAGTTTCAACCAGTATGTGCCAGTATTTTGCCACTTTTAGTGACTTTGTGGCTGTTCTCACTAGTAGGTACATCTAGGACTGGCTGTGCTTTTAAGCCCTTTGTTTTTGATCACCTGCTGTAAAAGGGGTGTTGGAGATAGTCCCTGACATAATTTTGTCTCTCTCTGAGTCTCTGTTTTGCACCAGGGGGAAATGTGAAGGGATAAGAGACAGATGCTTGTGTCTTAAGTTTTCACTGAGACCTGCCTTGTGTGACTTAAATAATCCCCCAATCTTTGCTCAGCACCAAGTAGTAGATGAGTAGGGAGTTTCACGTCTTTGTCAGTTTGTCAAGTGTTCTGGTCATTGGCTGTGTATGTATAAGACCCACGTGTTTCCCACTCATAATACACAGAGATCAACCTGGTGTTAGCCAGCTGTTTAACACCACTCTCTGCATGTCAGCTAGAATGGATAAGGTGTGTCAATCAGGCTTGTGTCTCAAATGGGGTATTGCTGACTTATAGTTCAAAAAGATGAAGCCTTGCATATTGTAGCCATAATTCTACGAGCACAGACAGAGAGCCCTCTCACCTGCTCTTCTGCCATTTTCATAGTGATTAATGCTTGAGGATTACAGAGTCGAGCTTGTATGGGACAGTGTATGGGACCAGCCCCAGTCTGATTGACTGGGCTTGTTCTCATACATAGATAGGGCACTTTGGAAAAAAAAAAAAGAAAAAGAAAGGAAAGACATATTGTATCATCTTTGTTTTAATGATTTCATACCTTTGGGTCCCTTCTGACAAATACAGCTTTCATTACTCATTACTAATGAAAAATAATAATAAATAGCCATTATGCTCTGCATCAGACACAAATGCACTAATTGCAGATTTACCTGCAATTCATAATACCTTGATTCTTTGCATTTTGAAGATGCTGTTTGGATGTGATGGCTGTATTTGTTGACTCCTACGATATTGTCAGGCCAGCAATTGTAGACAATTAGTGTTTCACTCAGATATGCTAACAACGTATTAGTATGTTAGTAGAACATATCAGGAATCCAAACCTGTACAAATATGTCAAATTCCTTATTTGTTATGAAAGACAAAGAGGCCCTGAGTCAGCTCAACCAATGCATAAACTTTTGGCAACCCTATAAGCTTGTTGTTGTTCCACAGCCCTGGCCCCTCCAAAAATGTTTAAACAGGGAGCGGGGAGGGGAGAGAGAGAGAGAGGATGGACTAATCCGCCTCAGCGACTTTGGGACAGGCTTGCTTCTCCTTCAGGGGTGGTGAACATGGCTGAGAGCTGCCAGCCTGCATGCACAAAGACAGACTGATCCCACATGAGTAGAAGAGACAAAAATTAGAGGAAAAGCAGAGCAGCAATAGTGACAGTGTAGTATAGCACGGTGTCAGAACTGAAAGGTCATATGAGCAGTGTAGGTCTAGTTGTGTAGTCGTTATGCAAAACAGATGTGGCTTCAAAATAGAACACTTCAAAAAGAATTGTAATAGCTGAAAGCAAATTATAATTTTTTCTCTCCAAAGTGCATCAAAAGTTGACATAAATACATCAATTTTGTAGTTATTTGAAGTTAAATCACCACTGATTTAACTGTGAAGGCTTAAATAATGTTGATCACAGTTTTATTAATGATAAACTTTACCGTTTAAGCAGCATAACATCTTTCTACATTGAGTACAAAGTGGCAGACACTGTTAGCACATCTCCAAATGACTCCTTGCATCTCATCCACATAAAAGACTACACTTTGAGCACAGGGACAAAACTTTAAGAAATCTTCAATCACAGTTGCTGCTTTGACTTTAATTTGTGCTTATTAGTTGTAGTTTTAATATTTTTTGGTAGATTCTCTTTTGGCTCAGCCCGTAGAGGTTTTTTTTTTTTTTTTTTTTTTTTTTTTTTTAAGAAAAAAAGACATTTTCCTCAGGGATCCCAAGAGTTGTTATTTAGCCACAGGCTGTTAATGAGAATACAGACATCACCCAAACACTTCACTAGCTCTGTCCAAGTTACCATAGACACTCGGCTTGATTATTTGATTCAGAGACCTTAGAAACAGAAAACATGTGCTGTTAACTTGCGAGCAGATGGTTATGAGACTTCTAGTCATGCAATTTTTAAGGAAGTTGAAGGACACTGCAACTAATTAATGAATGAAAATAGCCAATTAAATGTTTTGCAACTCCTCAGATTTTGAACCTTATAAACACTAGTGAGACCTTCACTAATGGTTTTGCATTGCAAAACCAGTTTGCTCAATTTGTAGCAAAAGCCTCTAACAAACTGAGATTAATCAGATTCTTCTTTGAGATTCAGTCATCAGCTAAATTCATGTCTAACAGTATGTAATTACTCCCATATCATATTAAGATATTATTCTATGATTATTTTAAATCATAGGAGCTTAGATTAAATTTCTCTGGTCAATATACTGGTTAAATCCAGGCAGAGGGAAGAGAGTTTTACATTTGAGCTCAGCTGTGAAATAAGATTTAAAAAAAAGCAGGTGTGATAAGATTAGCAATCATCCATATATCTGCTCATCATTCTGCACTATCAGGAAATAATTCAATAATTAGTGCTGCCAGAATTTTCAATTAGAGGTCGACTGTAGTGATGATTTTGTTCACAGTTCAGTGCTCTCTTTATGACTGTCATTATTTTGTAAAAATCAGTGGAGACCGCAATTAAATTATTTGCTTAAAACTAATCTTTAGTTTTCTTTCCATCCTTCTGTTCACATTCGGCTGCGTATACACAGTCTTCGATGGGATTTGGATAACACATCTTGTTTATCTCTGCATACTGTCTGTATTTTGTGTGTATGATTGTGGGGAGGTGGGGTGGTGGGGTAGTGGGGATGCTGTATGTGCTTGTGTGTGTTCATTCATGCAGGCGTACACATGCCATCTGTTTGGGGTAGATAGGCCACCTTTTTCCCAATCCTGTGTGTGAACAACTCTCAGTGCTGAATCCAGCCTCAGCTAAGCGCTGACTGATGTGGACGGCTGGGGCTATCTTACCAAACAAAATCCTAATTGCAAGTCTTATCTCATTTCAAAAAGTCAAGCAGATGATAAAACCTAATTTACCATTATGGAATTATAAATCCTGAACCATGAATATTCAACTTGTCACCAGGCAAAAACAAATAACAAGAACTTATGTTATTTCTCTCTCTGACCAAAATTTAAAGTCGAAGTATGTTTTGCTTTTTCTCTCTCACACAGCCTCTCTTAGCACTGCTGTAGCTCCTTTTCAACAGGAATTTTACCTGCTGTGCTGTGCAATAAACATATGCTCTGCAAGTTTTTACAGACTGGTTAAGGTATCTCTGCAGCCTCATGCACAGTGTGCTGCTCATTATTTGAATTAATTCAAGCTCACACAAAAGATGAGTTTATGCTTCAGCCTGAGGCATTATCTTCACCTGTTTGGTTAGTTTAAAGTTACTGCAATGTGTGAAAACAGATCAGCTTGTTGTCATTATGATGAGGGCGGCATCACTTATCAGTCTGGCTGAGTCTATTCCTGGATGTACTTCTACAGCTTTGGATAAGATTAAAAAAGCCACCTAATATTATTACAGTGCACTATACATGTCTTTGTGTGTGGGGGAGCGTGTGTGTGTGTCTACCACTGTGAATAAGATTAAAGTAATACAAACAGACTTCTCTCTTCAGACACAGAGCTGAGGACTCCTCTGCTCCCCTACTCCCCTTCCTCTCCTCTTCTTCAGCTGCCAGTGTCAACGTTCTGGATCAGTGAACGGGCCAGATGGCTGCAGAACACAGTCCCCTCTCTCTCCCTTTATTCCTCCCTCCTTCCCTCCACAGCTCGCACCACAGTTCTTTTTACACCCCCCATAACAACACTTCATCTCTTTTTTCTCATCTCCTCTCCTCTATCTGTACTCGCACTCTTCTGTCTCTCTCATGGCACTGTAGCAGAGGATACACTCCTCTCAGTTGCCCAGGGCTCTGCTGTCAAGCCTTTCCCAAGCTCAACTTCCCAAGCCTGACGGCTGTGTGTCTCTTGTGTCATCTCCCGGAGAAATGAAAGGAGTCTATACCGACACATTCCTCACTCCCCTGCTCCTTATATCCGCCTCCTCACCCTCATCCTCCTCTTGATCTTCTATACAGTCAGACATAGATGCATTAGCATTTTTAAGAAATAAAGAGGGGAACCAGAGGGCCTATCAGCAAGCTGAGACCAGCAAACCTCTCCTTTTATTCTCTGTGTAGAATCTCCTTGTGTGTTCACAACAAGCATGTAGTTTACTTAAACGTAAGGCTCCTTTGAGTTTGAGTCATTCGATCAGCTGAAAACAAGGTTACTTCAACCTGACCATGCATCAAATAACCACAATGACACATTCTGAACTCGCAGGTCTCAGTCCTCTTTGAAGCCTGTTACTACTATTTGTAGGAAACAAGCGACAAATTTGAGTCACCTTTTGCATATGAATCTATTTGCGTCTAATTTTGTGGTGTCCATCAAATAACACATATAAACAGGGTGAACTTTTTACTATACTTGATACACAGCTGTGGCTCAGGACTCAGTAGGACATAGAAATTGGATTTGTGTAACAATAAGTCAATTTATAGTGGTAGAACAGAATGAGGGTTAGAGAAAAGCTCAGACATCTAATACTGTGCGTGGATACTTTGAAATGCTCAGAAACAAACACTAAAGAAAGGGAAGTTTGAATTGTTTGTCAAAGCATGTTTATACCTATAGCAGTGCAACCCTGACACCAGAATGTCAGTACTAGATGATTCTGCTCAACCTTGAATTACATTTTTTAAAATGCTTTCTACGACTTTCTACAGTATGGAAAGAATCTTAGCAGTTATTTAAAGAACAGCACACATTTATTGTTGGTCCATGATGGGATGCAAACTCAAATTCCCTGGATGAAAGGCAAATTTGTTACATATCCATCCATCACCATTCCAACCTCAACACCCTTACTTTTCTCCTAGCTACATAAAGGACACACTACTTCCTGCTAAACTTTAGCACTGGATGTAAAATGTAAGAAGAACAGTCATACAGTATGGATGTAATTCCTAGGTTCTGAATTTGAATAGTTTCCAGTTTACAGTGGAATAACCACTTTGTTGGAGTGGAACTCTGCTGATTTTACACCAAAGTCTGTTTACAGGTCTTGGGGAATAGTAATGCATGTGTGAAAAAGTCTTATGTGGTGCAAGAGTGGGCTGTGTTTCTAATAAATTGCCTTAAGCAATGTCACTCGAGTCAGCATTGGTTGAAGCTGAAGACTACAAGTTTGAAAATGAAAAAAATCTAAGGTTGTGGAGTTAGAAAGAAGTGAGCTAACCAGACCTTTGTAGCCTATTCCTTAGAAGCTCAAAGCTACATTAGGCTCTACTATCATAATGACACTCTCTGAGAAAACTGTTGCTGAGTTGCACTGTGGCTAATATTGGCACCAGGCTTTGACAAGGTAGTAGAATGCATGGAATAAAAAAAGGAGATATCTCTAGTTGCATGGGTTTTGTTCCTTTTTAAAATCTAAACTATCCATTACAAGTCTGAGAATGTTACAGGAGTGCAGTGCTAAACTGGTGGAGTTCTCATTAAAGTTTTCCTGTAATTAGAAGTAATGGGTTTAGCCTGAAACACAGACTAGTGAAGTACACATGATAACACATAAATACATACAGTATAATTAGGAAATACAACTTCAGGATTTAGTATTTCACAAGTATGGATGAGCTTCAAAGACAGTTGGCTTATTAAATGTAATTGCTGTGCAAAAATAGCTAATGCAGGGAGAAAGTCCATCTAACATCTGCGGCAGGGTGGTGTATGAATGCAATGTTTTTGATGTACCAAGTAGTAGATATAAATCTCTGCATCTGCTAAAGCCTTTGCATCCAATATAAGGAAAAAAAGCAAATATTCAACTGACAGAGCAGATATATTTTTATTTGCCATTTTACAACAATGCATCAAGAAATAAATTTGGTGAAGGTCAAAGTGTCGTTTTTTCTTTTTCTGGTCTCCTCAACTACACAAATGTTATGAGGAGAATCTGAAACAGTATTCAATATAAATCTCAATCAATAATCAATAAAATCCAAACAATATGAGCTCTCACAAACTCCCTCAGTTCTTTATCTCACAGTAGTTTCCGAGACCTTTCACATGGACTGCCAGGATGTTTTATTAGCCCTGGTCTATGTAAAGCAATAAAAAGCAATTGCATTACGCATTACAAGGATGGCAATCAACAAATCATATCTGATCATGTGGTGCACACTGCAGCACAATGAATTATCACAATCAGTCTGCACCTAAGCAGCGTGATGCATGTGTTGTTTGTTTTTTCCTGCATATAAGTGTAATTATCTCAATTATTATCCCTGCTTGTTCAAACCTGACCCCTACACGAGGTCATGGGCGAATATGAGCGTAATATTGTGGTGATGGCCCCGAGGGAATTTATTATCACGGACACTGTGCAGGTAGTGCTGCATAAACCGTCAAATCAATACTCATCATTTAGTGGACACATATGTGAAAGGTGAAAATGTAATTTTCGCCTCCATTTGGCTGCTGCTGACTAACAGCCTTGAGTGTGGCCAGAACACATAGAGTGTGGCCATTAAAGTCATCTGTCCTCATAAAGAGTCACGGCCCTTTGAGAATCCTGTTAATATGAAGCTTGATTTGCTTTCTTTTGATTTCTCTCTCCTTTCCCCAGTAGAATAGTGACTGAAGGTGGTTGTGTGTGTGTGTGTGTGTGTGTGTGTGTGCGCAGTGTATACAGACACTCTTGTGTCTTAAAAGGATGTGGGTGTATATGAGAGAGCCAATTACAGTGTTACAGCTCTGACAATATGACAGCTTTTCCACCATGACATTGCAAAAAAAGCCACTGTTTGCTCAAAACTTTTTATCCAGATCAATACCTTTCGAGTTGTAATAGCATATGCCCGGTATAAATGATGAAATATGTGTATATATGTGTGAGTAACAATCCAGAGAAGGGTGTCCGTGAGGCCTATCTCTCTGGAGCTAATTACAGCATAACCATTAGGCACAAGGCATGCTGGTCTCAGCTGGAATTGAGTTTTAATTGGACCGCCTTAATTGGTTTATTGCACTTGGAGGGAGAATTGAATGTGGCGGCAAATTCTTGCTGTGAGGTGGCAAAATGGGATCTGAAATGCAACAGCTAGTGAACAGTTTCAGTCCACCTCAGTCTGACAGATATTCTGTATTATTAATGACTTCAGTTTGGTACTTCGGTACTTGGTGGCTTGCTGTCTTTTCACAAACACTTGCGTTCTAAACAAATCCCTGCCTCAGCACAGAGGCTCAAATTAATATATTGGTGCAAAGAGCCAAAGCTGTAATTTGTTAAATGGAGGCTAATGGTAGGGGTGTGTTCCCTCATGACTGGGTTCACACTCAAGTTAAGTGGGTAATTTAAACAATTTGTGCAGATAGCAATGGTTAACACAATATTATAAACCCAGCTGCTCTACCTCCAGTGACTTCTGACCTTTTCATTATATACAACAATTAGGTTCCTGACAAAATAACCTCCACCGCCTCCTGTCTCTGACATCCTGTTTTACCTGCTCCTGCCTTGGCTTTACATCTTAGTTATTAATATTAGCCAAAGCATATATTAAGAGTTTACAACAATATGCAGAAAAATCCACACAAAGAGATGCATTTTTTTAACACTGTGTACACTTGAAGAGGGCACGGTCACTTTTTTCCCTGATTTGTTGTGTCATTTACATCATCATATAACCCTCACATAAAGAAGTCAAGACATATTTTGATGACATTTCTTCACTCTCTGTATTGCAACCTCTCTCAAACTTCCAACCCTGCAGGTTTGTGTTCCATTTCCACTCTGTCACACCTGATCCAGTTAAGGACTTAATGCTGATTGCTTTGGATCAGGTGTGTGAGAGCGAGGACACAGAGGACTTCAGCATTTGGTCGAAAAACAGTTTGCCAATAATAAAGTGATAATATTCCTCTCTGAGTAGAAGTCTGCAAAAGTTGATTTGAGCAGTAGGAGACACACAGTCTCAGTTAAAAACAAAACAAACAAACAAAAAAAAACAGCTACAACAAACATATTTGCAGTCCAAAAGAGCATATGTTTATAGTCTCAAACTGTTGTCATCCATGAAACTAATCATTTATTTACAGTAGCAGTAGCCTCTAAAAGACCAATGCCAAACATTCACACTAGAAAAAATAGACTTATTAGAAAAATGCTCAAAACTCTCAATTCTGGGTGTGATATGTTAATGACTTGAGAAAAGTATGAACCTACAGGTGATGAAAAAAAAAATCTTGTTTGTATAATACTGTACTGTATAATTTTCTGTCAGCTCAAAAATGGCAAAGTTAATTAATTTCTGCTATTAGTGACTACTAAAAAAGTGCCAACATTAGCAGGTACAGTAATTTATGTGTGTGTTTGGAATTAGGATTTTATTCCATCGCACCCTAGAGTGCCAGTATTAGTTGTTTAAATGTATAGTTGATTAAATGAGCACAAATTCTCTAACACCACAAACATATGTCAGCTGTTTACTTTTATTTTTCATTATCAGTTCTCATTTATCTCAGTCTACAATACAGTGACTTGGCAGAGCAAAGCTGGCAGTGCAGTTCTCAGTGTAATAGACTGAAAGGAAATAATGTTGGATTTCATTTGTGGGAAGAGCTGCTCAAAATAACATCAAAAGTTTAATATTGTTGTGTCAATAAGTCAATTTTAAGTACTTTTGGAAAACTAAAATGTCTGTGTGGCATTGTAATTTTCAGTAAACTGAATAGCAAACGTACAACATCATTGTCAACTTACACACTGTTTTTGTCTCACTTAAAAAGTTCATTTCTAAAGTGCTACAAATTCATTTCACATAACCAATCATTATATGAGTCTAATCTCAACATTTTTATTGCTTGGTCTGTTAAATGTAACTTGCATTCAAGACACTTAAATGCCTCTAGGACATATTTTGGCAGTGTACTCTACATTATTTTTGGGCCTGCTTTGTTTTTTTGCAGTGTATTTTTCTTATTACTGTAGATCACTAACCAAATTTATGACAAAATGTCATGTTGGTGTAACTGCAGTGCAGCTTAAATGCAGTTATGATAGCAGGAACCTTTTCAAAACACATGGGCTTCCTTTGTACTCTCATCACATTGGACTAATTCTCAGTGATTGGGGAAAAATCTTTGCAGAAATGTTAGAGATACTAATTTCTTCTATCACAGAAACGTCAGAGGAACTGAATACAATGCCACTCAATATACTGTGATATATATATATATAGTTCCCTGTGTTCCTCTCACCTACTGTTCTTGTGCAACCCACAGCTTAATGCAACAAGTTCAAGTGCGCTCTCCAAGGGTCGTCAAAAGTCACTGTAATAGGAATAGTAGGCAAGTGTAGACAAGGCAGAAACTGGGTGTGCTAGGAAAGTAAATTATAACAATTAATCACAATATTTCTCCTGAACACTGCACAGCAGAGATGGATGAAGTGTAACTCCAGAGAATTTGAGAGCTTCTTCCTGGAGTTCATAAAATATTCTAATAAAATAAAAGTTTCAGTGTCCAGATACGTTTATAAGTTATGGTGTGTCTATATAGTTTTAGTGTCTATATATAGTCATTTAACATCACACATACACCTGTAACCCCCTCAGTCTGTTTTTTTTGGCTTTGAACATTATCAGATACTGTGCCAGCCCTGTTACTGAGCCTGCTGCTGCTTCCTATAGAACATCTGCATCTCTTTCCCTAGGTATTTTTGTACATTATAATGAGCCACAGTATGCCCTGGCATTTCTGCATGCAGGGATATTACTGTAGCAAATGCCTGCATGAGAGGCCCTAAAATGGAAAGCTAATGCATGTATATGGATGTGGAGATAGACAGTGATATGTGAGTGAATTTTATAATGCCACAGTGAAAGAGAGGGGCATCTTAGGAGTGTTTTTTGTCTCTAAGGAGTGTCACACAATTACATTTTTTCAATTACATCTTTTCTTTATATCTTTTCTTTATTGTTCCATGTATACATGTTACATTAGGATTAGTGTGTGGGCAGAAATGACATTACATACCAATTACTTACAGGGATAAACATTACCAAATAAAATGCTCAAGAGTCTGCTGGGACATGTAAAAGACTGCAGGATCACAAAATGTCACAACAACAGAAATTTAGATCACAAATCAAAGCAGAGAGGAGTCAGGGAGGTTTTCTAAAACCAATCCATGAATCAAAATTTAACCCACTTGCAGGATTGAAATCAAAAACCATTTCCACTGCAGAATAACATAGTGAGTCATACAGAGATGTGGGAAGCGCTCACAAAAAGATTTTTTTTTAAAATCCACCTGTAACATTCACGAACAACTCTAGAAATACACCGTGCCCTTGCAAGGGTTGCAACAAAGGAGAGAGTAAAACACAAAACCAGTGTCACTCCGCTTTTAATGGAAAAGCAATCCCTTTGGCTTTTAGGGGCGACTCCAGCTGTATTTGGAATTTCTGCGGACATAGAAGACAAGGTCGTGCATGAGCTTGTGAATAGACCATTAAGTTGTTTTGCTCAGGGATGCTGTCCACAGCATCTCATCTCTAGTGTTCCAAATGCCTGTCAAGGCCAACTTGCCACAATGAATATGCTGAAAAAATTGAGAGACAACATTCTGCTGCAAACAGGTTTCCATCATAAATCGACTTTTCAAGATTAATAAATGTGCTGTAACAGTGTTCAGGTTAAGATCTTACTCTTTGGCTTTTGCATTTCTAGTATCCATTGTTGCTAACAGTAGTAACTGTGTGGTCTTATTTACCTTGATAAAATAAATAAATAAATAAATATGTGGCTTCTACCTCAAACACCACAATTTCGCAACTGTAAATGTGAAACCATTTGGCTTGGATTATGCCAATGGATTTGGGAAATTTTACTCTACACAATGCTGTCTTGTCGATAGTGCCATCAAATCCCAAAGTATCTATACTCTATGTGTGGACAAACTATATATTTTATTGTCTAATTTTCCAATGGAAGTTCCTCAACATACTCCTGCATTGTTTCTTATTGCCTTCTCACTGTATGAGTTGTAGGTTTAATTTCAACATGATACAAATTCCCACAATCTATGACCTTCAGGATTGTGTTTACTCTTCCAGCATTCAGTTCTTACAGATAGTGAGCACTTTTCTTGGAATTCCTATCATATGTGTTTAAAGTGTGGAACTGAAGCACTAGTGAGTAGGCCCTGCTATTTCATAATGAGAAGTATGACTGCCAGCTCCACTGAGAGATCATTAGAGACTTGCTGCCTGGTGAAGGACATGCTCCCTGCTGAATAAGAGAAATCCCTGATCAAACTGAAGGGATGACTAAAGGAATAACATCAGTTCTACTTAACAGCCATCGCCCCAGCAATCATAGCAGCCATCTTAATTTGTCACATCAGTGTCAAATAAACAAGAGTGACAATTAACAGGTCCAGAATTTTTTTTAATTGATAATCACTGCTGCTGTGCGAAAACCAGTGCCAATTTATCAGGATCTGTGAAAAGACTGTTGTTTTTATCTTGACCATCTCACCTCTCTGTTTGAGCTCATCCATCATTTTGAAAGGTCTTCAAATGACAGCAGCAATATGTTGCTGGGGTGACAGCCCCCTTAATGTCCTAGTTTTTGTTTCCCTCAGCATTCCTTTTGTTTATAATACAAGCACTTAAAATCTGCAGTTCAGCACAGATTTGTTATTCATACAGTATTTGCATTTACAGTTTGTATTTGGTTTGGGTGTTTTATGTGGTCCATTGCAATGGCAAGAATTAGACAGAAGCTCTAAATAGATTACAGCATTCAGTTTGAAGCCTCCTTTATCATAATGTGATTTCCATGGGATGACAGAGGCCTGCAGTTCCTATCAAATCAACTCAGTTTGTCTTCTTAACAAACACAGTCACAATATGCAGAGGATTTAATGTTTGTCTTGATGACCTCTATGGGATTTAAGGGTTAATTGTGAGGATGCTTTTCTTAATGAGCATCAATTACTAATTCCGATGCTCATTAAGAAAATTAACTGGCACCAAGGCAAGCATTCAGTAAATAGCAAGAAACTGCAGAGCTATTGATTCTAGCCCTCTCCTCTTTGTGGCAAACACTGCAGTATTCAAGGACAATGTCAGCGAGGAAATTAAACACATTTACTTGTACACACTTATGTATGACAGTTGCCCAGCTTCCTCTGTTGGGAGAAAGATTCGATTTATTTGATTAGTTCTGTAAAACTTAGTGACATGGACAATTGTGTAGCACTCCATTGACAAAGCATGAGTGTTTATTCCTGACACCTTACAATTAAAATTGCTTTCTTTCCATATTCTTTTCTTCCATGCTCTCAGATGAGTAAATCTTGAGAATGAGGCATGCAACATGCAAAACCTGTTCAGCAAAAATAAAAAAATAAAAAAATAAAAAAATATTAAAACATAATCCAACCTAAATGACTTCAGCATCAAAACTGGACAGTGGATTTACCAAACGTGAGATGTCAAATGTTACCTAAAAATAGATGCCACTTCAAAGGGAATTCAACCCCTTTTTATGCGGCTTTTGAACCCTGTAAGTTTTGAGGATCAAAGTGCAGACGTGCTGTCTAATAAAAACCGCTCTACTTTTTGGTTTGGGAAAACTTTGCTGGGTGAATTTAGGACTCGATGGCAAGGGGATTGCAATGTCAAGCTGTATTGGCCAAGCAATGCATTATACTGTCGTTTTCCCTCAAAGCCGTGAGTCTGAAATATATAAATGTCACACACTTTTCTCTGAAAGGATTACTGTGGAAGAAATGGATGCTTTCAGACACCAATGACACTTAATCGTTTCTCTGGACACTAAAAAAATAGACTCTATTAAAGGTACATTGTGTAACATGGTCAAAAATATTGCTTCTTTTTTATGATAGTGTCTCAGATTTCAGTACTCTTTATGTACATTACATATAGCCTGTAAAAATATGAAGACAGCTTATGGCTGCCTTTTCTGGCAGCCATATGATATAAGTAAGAGGCACTGATAGAGTTCAAGGAAAGTGTAACTGGCTTTTTCTACTGGATTCCTTGCAAAACCAAATTGCAGACAGTTTAAACCACTTACTAAACATTTTATAACCATTTACCCAAGGCTCTTTCAGTATGTTCCACCATTAGCACAAAATGCTTGAGAATAAGGGAATCAACTTTGGTGGATAAGTGCTTTACCCTGTCATGATTATCTTTTGTGGGAACAAGAAAAAAAAGGAAAAGAAAGGCTCCTCTGAGTAATTTAAGGTCTGTGTCCTAGAAGTGGGAGATTGGATATATGATGTCGATTACACAAACTGAGGCCCTTTTATGTGACCCTCGTACAGCCAGCGAGACGCCACTTTATCACCGTGCAGCACGCACAGGGCTGGAGGGGGGGGGTGCACTGCTGGTAAATTTACAGTTGGTGCCAGTGTATGGCTTGCTATTTCATTAAGCTAATATATTCCACCATGGCTGTGAGGAGAGATGCTGCAAAAAGCTGGCCCTGATGTGCCTCTACACAGACACCCTGACCTGAATCTCTGCTCCACCTCTGTCTGTCACATTCATTACCCTTCCCTCACTGGTTCAGCCATCAGCTCTGCCAGCATATGGCGGGGTATGCATCATGGCTTTGTTTATGAGAAGGCGGTTGGGTGACACTGGTGGTGTTAACACAGCAGGGAGACGTTTGCAATCTGGAATCTGCCAGGATTAGCTGGTTATTTATGTGCAGCATTTTGCTTCCAGTTTCACATGTAAAAATCTGTTGTCATCAACAAACAATTACTCTAAATGAGAGTGACTGGCTGGCATCATCTTGCTCAGAATCGTTTCTGAATATGTTTTAAATTAGTTACATTCTTGAAAAGCTCTTTTAGCACAATATTTAGTCTTTGGGTGAGAGAATTTTCCCCTTGGTTTTCTGGTACTATCCTTCTCAATCCTCCCATGGATTGCTTCAGAGTGTTTTCTCACCAATTATTTATGAATCCCGATTCATAATGCATTCTTAGGTGACAGTTCTCAGTTGGATTCCCACAGAGAGATGGATGCATTGGTTTACAGACTGATCATATTCACTAGGAAAGTTCCAGCATTGGCTCGGACAACGGGTGAGATAGAATGATGACAGAGCAAAGTGGAGCTGAGGCAGTGGAAAAGCCTGTACACAAATCTTGATCTGATTGATGCTCGGTATTACTGCAGATTATGATATTTCTTGCATAACATCCTCAGAGGTATTGAGTAATATGCAGTAAAAATCCATACGAGCTGATCTAAGCTGATAAGAAGTTTGTGTGATTTATGTCAAAGATACCGAGCTCATGACACGGTTGCTCTTTGGAGCCATTAACAAGCCAGTGGCCAGGTCCCACAAGTCATCAGCATCATCTTTTCATATAGAAGAGATTTTCTATTAGCCTATCGGTTGTGTGTGTGCATTTGTATGAGAGATGGGGCTTAGTGTAGCTGATGTTATTACTGTATGCGTATTGCAATGCATCAGAGACCCATTATACAAGGCGTGTTTGCTGTATGTCTTCTGGCTTTCTCTTTGGTTATTGTACGTTTATAAGTATCAAAATTTACGCCTCTGTCAGAAAAAAAAGCAACATCTTTGATAACATTGAAATTCAAATCTCTCAGTAAAGAGCTTCTATTACTCCAACAGCCATGGTCTTGACAATACAGCTTCAACAGCTTAGTGCTGTGGGTGGAATTTACAAGATTAATTCTGTACACTTACTAATGCAAAAATGATGTAACGACAATGCGTCTCTTTCACATTAATGCACTTTTTTAAGATATAGCTTGTGCATAGCACATCACTGAGTGTTAAATGTTTGATTGGACCTGCATAAACACAGGCCATGTGTATTTTAAGAGGCGTATAGTGCTGTTTTAAGCCATTTACTTTACATTATTACTGACCATTTACCAAGGTACACTAGGTACATATTTTTATACTGAAAAATACATTTCTAACTTCCTTAGTTTAAATTCACGTCAGTTTTGTTTGAAAAAACAAATACATGTCTTGCTTGAAATAGGAAATCTAAGGTCATCCATTGCAGTGCTTTAACATTTCTGTGCATTTATTGGCATTTTATGTGGCAAGCTCTGTGATGCCTACAAAAGCCAACAACATAGCAGTCAAAAAGTAAACACAGATGGATCATGAGAAAGGATGGTGTTAACTGGGTTGCTTGCTGTATTTAAGAGCTCCTGCCTGCAACCAGTTCCTAACATTGCTCACAGTGTGTCACTCAGTCACAGGTGTTACTTATGACATTAACGACAGCACCATTCTATTCAAGAGTCTTGGTAAGCCATGGTGGTGAGAGCCAAAATGTACAATACCATCCTGAAACTAAAGTAGCCATCACTAATTCCATTACTGACCCCTGTGCTTTTCCCACTGTGACACATCGATGTCCTCAGTTAAAAGGCCTGTTTGAGGTTCTTCCCTTCCTGCCCTGCAGTAGTCTTTAATGTTTTCCACCTCCACCCATCACATGATTCCCACACCCATCTGCACACCTGTTCCCAATCTTCTAATCAGCTCCTTGGGTGGCCACTTTCCCTCAGTTCCTATCTTATTTTCTACTGTGTATTGTATCCTAATGCCTGTTATGAGCATTTGCCTGCTTTTTTTGAACTTTTTGCTCATCTGCTTTGGCCCTTTTTACTTTTCTGTTTGAACTGATCATAAATTGAAATACAGACACAGTACATTTTGCATTCCTTTTACCTGCAACTCTCAAACTCACGTGTGCCCATTAAAGTGCATGCAAACAAACATGTAGAATTTACACAGAGGCTCAAGTCATTTTCCAAGCACTTAAACATGTAAACCCACCAGTCTGTCAAGCAAAACTACACTTCTCATCAGAAAAGTATAATAAAATCGTATAAAGTAAAACTACCACAGAAATTTTTCTGTGTTAAGATAAAAAAATTGTTTAGTGTCTGATGCCTCCTGGGGGGTTTCTCATTTGTGGTTGATCTGCAGTGGTAAAACAACAGGTGTTCATAATTGAGCAAAGTAATGAGCAAAGCATACAGTACAGAACAAATCTAATATGTCAGTGATGATGACTTGCAGGAAAAAGATGAGTCAAAGATGATGAAGTCAAAACAGACGTGAGTACTTGCATCATGAAATAAAATTGTCATTAAAAAAATCAAATTTTTTGTCTCTCTTCAACAACTTGAACCAACTGTACTGATGCAATATGGACCTTGTGAAGACTCTAGGGCTCCAGTGGAGCTCAGACACATACACGTTTTCCTGCAGTTTGCAGAAGACGTTCAGACATCTGCCTCAAAAATTACAGTTAAGTCCGCACTGAATGTTTGATCTTGTGAATGAATTCAGAGCTACAGGAGGTAATTTCACACTATGACAGCTTTGAGGCAGTGAGTACGAATTAGTTGGAAATTTTAAAGTTCATGTGAACTACATGCTCACAAAGGACTGTTTGCTTCAAAGAACACTGAGGGAAACAAGGGATTGTTGGACATTCGATAAAATGTACTTTACATTTAGTCGAGAGTTTGTCAGTGTTTAAGAACAGAAAGGTATACATGGAAAAAAAACAAAAGTTAATTTGTGAGAATTTGGCATCTTTCATTCTGAGAGAATGTGCCTTTTCTAAGGCTGTGTGCCCACATGCAGTTTGTCTCGCAGAAATGTTCAATTTTGCTTTTGCTTTTGCTTTTCATGTCACGCACCACCATTCCTCACTCTCTTGTATTTTTATTTTATTTTATTATTTTTTGGTAAACATAGGCTACACACTGGTACTAACAACTTGAATCAAGAAAAACAAGGCATGAAAGGAGAATGTGCCAAGATGTTGATGCTTATAGAGTAACACTTTGGGGAGTCTTTGGCACCAGTTGACCCATTTTAACACAGTCCAAACAGCCCTGTTAAATAGATTTCTAAATGGGTCTGATGGAAAGGTATGGTAGTAAGCTCAAAGAAGCACATAATGCCCATGCTTATTTATATACTGTTGTCTGTCCACATCCATATCCTCACTTCACAAGTCAGCTTTTGGCAACGTAGCCTCACTTCTCTACTTCCTCTACAGAGCAGCCTCATTGCTTGTGCTCCCATAATTGAAATGCAAAGCCAGACCTTCAGCATAATCAGATACTCCCTGATTTGTTTTTAGATTAAGTTCAGGAGTCATATGGTGTTGTGCTGCAGTGGCTCTGTTGTTATGATTTGAATCCAGTCAAGCTGGTGATTAAGTTCCCTCCAATATTGTGTTGCACAATATGTTTATTTCATATAACATTAGGCGTATTATTCTGACACATTATGTAAAGCCCCCTCCTCTTGTAACACAGTAGCAAAAATGACTGGAGAAAAGGGAAGAATAGATAAATAAAACTTCCTTGTTTCAGCATGGGGTTATCTTTTAAATCAGTAAACATGTCCACATGCTCACTTTTACCCTGATGTTGTGTCTTATCCTGGTTTTGGGGTATGGTCTACAGGGACCACAAGAAACCTTGTTAATGACCCAAGTCAGACTCTCCATTTATTTCAGTGTGTTCATCATCTAACATCATATTTTTTGTTTTACCCACCAACTACAAGCCAATGTGCGTTGATAATGCACCATGGCAGAGAAAACCCTATCACAAACCTCCAGCTATATATATCCAGATTTTTCAAAACCAGGATGAGTTTTTGAAACTAGGATGTAGTATTTACATGCACAACACTTAACAAGAATACTCCAAAAACAAAACAATACTCCAGTTAAACTGTCTCCGTTGTTCTCAACCATTTTGGCTTGTGGCTCTTAGTAGCAGGGCAATCCTGAGGCACTCCTGATCCTCTCAGACTGTTTTATTTAATAGTATTTAAAGGCCTGAGGCGACACTCCACAGTATTTCACAACAGAAATATTCTTTTGTTTTTCTTTCCTAATTCGTTAGTAATCTTGGGACTAATCTTGGGAGTAATGTTGGGAACCATAGAAAGTGATATGTTAATCAAAATCTATTATAACCAATGGAGGTTTGAAAGTTGGACCTCAAAAGGAAGAGGGATAAGCCATATTATGGTGAAATGACAAATGTTTGCATCATAGTTAGATGAAAAGTCGACAGATTAATTATGGGCAAGAGTGGGTTCGGAAGTTTCACTTAAAGTTTTGATCCCTTTTGCCACCATAGAACTACTTCCCACTGGAATCCATTGTAATCGAAATGGGCTCAAACTGACAACGCTGTACTTCATGAAGGACGAAAATATCAGGTTTTTATGGGCAGCTTGAAAGTCAACAGGGGTTGAGATACATAGATTTTTGGTGGAGTGTCAGTTTAACTTTATTAATTTTGCACAGGGAATGTATTCAGTGTCTGTCTCATTTCTGGGTGTGTTGACTACCAGTGACCTTGGTGCTCCACATGACAGAAGACACAATTATTCATCTAGCAAAGTCATATTTTCCATTTCGGGGGAAAAGACCTTCATTCTTTTGCAATGCAGCTGCCTCAAATGAAAACAAGACGAGACCAGAGACCAGTGCAGAAGTCTTTATGAAATGTGTTGTGTGCTCTGACATTTCCAGTCAATGGACTCACACAGAGGCCAGTTGTTCTGAATGCCGGAATATGCCAAGAGTATTAGATGCTGTAGATAAGTGAGCACAGTCAGCAGTGTTTTTTATTTGCACATTATTGCCCACCCAGCGTGAGGTGTGATATATTGAGAAATCAATTGTGTGTACAACCCAAAACAGCTTTCAGGAGGCAGCTTACTGGAAAATAATTGCTGAGTAGTATTCAGTTTCTGATCAGGCGCAATGACAACCACTACCCGCTAAAAGCAAAAAAAACAAAAAACAAAAAAAACAAAAAAGCACTTATCACTTATGAGCAAATATCAGTTGCTGAGTGTGACATTTGCTGTTGTTAATTGATTTGTTTCACATTCAGGCAAAAGAGCTACAATCAATGACATCAAACTAAACATTATTTTGTAGATTCTGCAGTCATCTTCCAACACCTCCAGAAATTATTATGAGTTGTCAGATATGCTAAATGAAAGTGACAGTTTGTTGGATGTTTGGGGTTCAGACTACAGCCTGAGACCACTCTGTCTCCTCCAGGTGAAGGTTATATTCTTCTCAGAGGAGACCAGCAGGAAAGGCTGGGGCACAGCAGGTAACTGTGCCAGGCCTGTTTCTACCATTCTGAGCCATGCTCCCTAATTAGTCCACAGCTGTGATGCTCCTGGGAAACCACACATCCATTTCCTGGTACTCTCCTGCAGACTGCCACTGAGAGACCATTAGGGCAGACTGCAGTGTTATGGCTGACCGGCTTCCTCTGAAGCTGTTCCCACAGAAGTAAGAATAATATGATTAGCCTGCTTTCATTTAATATCATTTTTTTTTACTAACAGTCATTCATGGGGCTGTTAAAGTTTTGAGATGCCTCTATATATTACTTGAGTCAAATATAAAGTTTGATCACAGCGGCATGAATGAGCATGAAGCTGTGTCCATGGACTAGAGATGCATCAGATGGGGGTCCCAGGCATAGCTTTTGAAAAGAGAAGTAAATCCCCGTAGCTTGGCAAAATTAGCAAAATAGAGAGAGAATTAACTTCAAGCATGAATAGTGGGCTTAATGGTTTTCAAGCTCTGAGGACATCTTGTTTGGTGTGATAAGTGAGAGCTGTTGTTTGACTTTGTCGAAGCAAAACTAAAGCCCTATATCTACACAGCTTCCATTATCCTCCTGTGTTCACAAGACAATTCAATCAGCTAAGTCTTTCAAGGAAAGCAGAGCATCATCAACATAAAAGACTCATTTCAGGGTTGAAAGAATATGGTACTCATGTAGGGGTATACTTTGAAAAATATAATTACTCAAGTTGAAGAACTTGAAAAAATATCATTTAACTCAAAACTAAATCCTAGGGTGAAAACCTGTGTTTCAAGTCTATTTCACCTCTGACCTCGGTGTGGTTGGGTGTGGTCAGGAGTGTGCTTTGTGGCAACTGTAACCACACCCTACAGTGATGTCACAGTATACTGACAACTGCAGGTGAGAAGGTGAGAAGTTAAACCACCAGAAGTCAACAAAAACAAGACCTTCAGGGGTTGTTACGTTGCCCTTTAAAGTTAAGCAGCTAACTTAACAGCTAACTTAACTTATCCATCATGTTCCCATTCATTTTTTACATTCTCAGGGCTGTATAACTATAAAATACATACACATTTGTTTGTTTCTGCTTTTTATCGAAGCTACATGATCTTGGATATTTAATTGTATGTAAATATTTAGCAAATACTGTGCATCATTCAAACACTTTTGTGCTCTTATTCAGATATAAAATCAAGTTATGTGAGTTTTTTCAAAGCTTGATCCCACAACAGGGTTAATGCAGCAAAGTTTAAGACGCTGAAATACACAAAAAGTGAAAAAGATGTTGGTACATGTACTTTTTGTATCCAATTTAGAAGACTGGAGAGTAGAAAGTTAAAGTAAGCTTGTTTTATTAAGAAAATCATGACATAGTTTTATGACTCATGATTTGTTATAGTTGGTTTCTGTGCAGTCCTTGCGTCCTCTCTGCCCCACTACACCTCATGATTTTAGATTTAGTAACCTAAATGGGGAAGACAGTGGAAAGGCTGAGCAGCTTCTTCCAATCTGATAACATTCACTGACCTTCTCCAACCTATTCATTCATTTCCCTAACCCACCAACTCCATCATTCCCTTAACCATCTCGACTAACCCATTAATTCTCCTCCTTGCATCATCCACCTCAGTCTTTCACTTGATCACCCCAAAAATGTTGCTGTGTATGTACAAATGTAAGTGCACAGTTGCCTATGTAATACAGGTGAGTAAAATATTGAGTGTAATTGGCACAGGTTCTGTACTTAGGGGCTGTAGTCAGCTAAAGCATGCAGTGTCCCTTTCAGTGATGTGTCATGAAGGGCTCACCCATTGTTTCCTCATATACTGGGTGTCCTTGGGACATACAGAGTGCAAAATGTCTTACAATAAAGACTAGATACTTCCAAAGAAGTCCTTTTCTAAAATACAATCACTTATCAAACTCAATCTGTAATGAATTAAGTAATATATTTAGACAGTTTTAACCAATGTGTTTGTTTTAAATATTGAATCAAATAACCTTATTTATTGTGAAATGCATGGCAGATCCGTTTTCTACAAATTACTAATTGATTCTATTAAAATATGGTAATGTAAAGTGAAAACATTTGTAAAATTGCATACTGCAAAATATATAAGTGAAAGTATCACAAACACAATAGGCCACAAAATGTACAGTAATTCATCCACCCACGCACTCATTAATCTCTGCAATCTGCCCACTCTGATATCTGTTTTTATACAATTATATATAATTTTGTTATGTATTTGATCAAAACAGTCTAATTCCAGTGTGACTTCCCCTGGTCTCATGAACTTCTAGCTAAAATAACAGGACCGAAATGTGTCCCCTTCACTTCATCCCTCTAGGTCAAGGTATAACTTGGCCACTAAATCCCCAAGTGTCAATAAGAAGGCATCTTTCATGCTTGTAAAATCCAATATATGTGTGTCAGAGGCCAGTCAGAAATAAGTCCTGACATCAGGGGAAGGTCGGAGAATAAGCCTAGCTGTCAGTATCTCTGTTAAGGATAGTCAGTCGGTGTATAGGAACCCTGTTGTGCAGAAGCCTCCTGGATGCTCGCCAGGGATATGCATTTGACATATGCTAGTAAAAGGTGAAAATGCTGGATGAATATTGTTGTGGGAGGTCCAGAGGCTGCCCTTTAAAATAGCCCAGTTTGTCCTTTCCTCATCTACCTTTAACGCTCAATCAAATACACAGTTTGTTTTCATGGATGCTACAGATGTTTTTTTCTTTTTCCTTGCTGAGTACAGGATTGAGAACATGATGGTCCACCATACAAGCATTCTGTATACACGCTGCTACTCCCTTGAGTGATCACTGACAACGGCTTTTTGCAATTCGGGGGCGGTACGCATTGGCATGCTGTAGATGTTATTCCCAATCTATAGGGACTACATTATGAAACAGGCTTCAGGGACTGTACTCATCATCAACCTTTTCACACTCTTATAAAAGATTCATGACACTGCCTGTTTTGCTGTGGCAACGCAACAGGAGTCAGAGTTGCAGATGAGCTACCACCGAGAGGCAAACAGTGGCCTGAATAATACAAATACCATGTTTGCCTCCATTGCTAAATAATAAAGTAGGATTACCTTATATGTAGGAAACCTTTGCATTTATATAGGTCCACAATTGAGTAGATAACAGTCAATTTATTCTCCCCACTTACACATAACAAGTATTCATCCATGTCTGGTTTAAAGAATTTCCTGTGATAATCTGACGCTCCAAACCTGCATATTGTTCACATAAATTGGCCGCACATTGATTTATCAATTATTGCTGTCAGCTCTGATTCATTATTGACTTTAAATTTAATGGGAAATGGCTACAGGTTGAGAATATTACATTGTCATGTTAATTTAATGACAGTATGACAGACTTCAAATCGAGTATACACAAGGAGTATAATGAAGGTGCTGAAGCTGAGCTAAAGAAAGTATTACCAGCTTATTCTGTGAGGGGTTCTGCTCTCTGAATGCTAAACAAATTTACCTGACTCTGGTAAAAATGATGTTAAAAGCGTTGATCGTGTCACTGCTGCTAACCTGTTAAAGAGGGATCATTTGCTCTGAGCTGCTGCTCCGCTCAATTTTTGTGCATGAAAACAAACAAAGCAGATGTTAGGCAAAACATGTAACATCTGAGATGATTTCAACAATCTCTTTTACCTCATATGAATTATTGATTAGACAGAGACAAGAACACAGACAATCAGCAAGTCAATATTTAATCAAGAACCTACCCTTTCTCTACTGATGAGAGAAATATATATCTTCATTATTATTGCACTGGAGCCAGCCTGTTCGTTTGGGCTATGTGGTTTTCATCACACTTACTACAAGTGACAAAAGGGAAAACTTATCTTATTATACCTCCTCTGAATTATAGATGGCATTTGGAGTCCCTGACCAGCTGTTTCCTTCCTGTCTCCTCAAGTCTACCATGCTCTTTTATCATTTCCTGTTTCCTCCTGGGAAGATGGTGAGTCAGTCCTTGGCGAAGCCCTCTATCAGAAATCCAAGATCCTAGACATAGATCTCCCCTCATGGGGGTGCAGATGACTATTCAAGAACCATTCTGATGGTGGCAGTTAGACATGAATTTGACAGTTTGTGAATTGCCTGTTCTGTTACTTTTGGCAGTATGGCAGAACAATAAAAGAGACATTTTCATGATTCCAGGCAGCCATTTGAAAAAGATGATAAACGTGAGACCAGCGAGGCATGACTCTCATTTAATGGTACATGCACAAGTTGGCCTGTGGCTTTTGTTGAGTAATGCACCATTCACATGTTTAATAGGAAGTGAATGCAGGAGGGCAATTACAAGAGACGCCAAAAGGAATAAGAAGTATGCCAGGATGTGCCTGCCTGCCACACTACAGTAGCAGCAATGCACACATGACCTCCCTGATCTGCCCACAGATGCACTCTGGCCCCAGTAAAGGTTGGAGGAGGTTTAAAGTGAATTAACAATCCTCAAGCCGAGAGAGACGCTGTATCACTGTAGTACATGGTTCAATGGATAACATTTAGCATCTGAGAGGAAACAAGAACAAACAGATGCACAGCAAAGTGTACTTTCTTGCTTAGATAGTCGCTATTGATTTGATTTTTTTTTTCCTTTTGCAAATAACTTTGTCTTCTCATAAAACGGTTATGTAGTGTCACGCCAAATTGATTAACAGTAATAAGTATCTAGTGCAAAAGTACTCAAGCGTTTGGAGGAAATCAAACATTTATTATTTCACATCTGATATAAATGGAGGACAAGTGCATTTGTCTGTGGTATAATTACAGTATATAATGAGATAAATTTTCCACTGAAGTTTGTCCCTTTTTTGATTTAAAAGATTTTTACTGAAGGAGTAGCTACCTACAAGAAATATACATAGTCCAAAGTCTATACATTTTCATGCTGAGTGATGTAGTCAGGATAACACACAAATCTCCAGGCTAACACCATCTATGAGGTTGGTTCATGTTACATTCTACAACTTACAAGTCACTGCTCCCAGTTTTGTGTATTCTGAGGAGGCTCCTTGCAGCACAGATTTGCACCTTTGGTGAAAACTATTTCATGTGTAAATTTGGGTGTAATATTCACTGGATATTGAGACTGTATTTTTAAGATTTAGTGAAGTGAGTTTTTTTCCCCTGCAATGACAAAAATAACTCTACCATATAATGTCAGGAGGACTCAAAAATACCACTCTTTTTTGTATTTTAGAATCTGATTCCTTTTGTGTTCTGCCGTAGCACTTTGACACAGGGAGCAGTGGCTTTTTGACAATTCAGACACTGTAGGGTATTTGTCCCAGCAGTGGTGTCCTGTGGCTTGCACAGTCAGGGCGGGAATGACAGTGAGTCCAGCTTGCAGTGTGCTCATCCAGTTTTCTGGTCTTGTATTTGGTCCACATGAATAATAAAGCTCCTGGCAAGGCTGGCTGGGGTTACATTTGTGGTTGTGAGCAGTCAGGGTTTGAGCCAGCACTGAGCGACAGCAGCTATTGATCAGAGACAGACAGGAGACGGTACTGAATACAATCAAGACAGACCCTGAGTTCATTCTTTCCCTCTTCCCCTCTGTACCACCCACTCTATTCTAGTTTTACCTCTTACATTCCAGGTTTTTACTCTCTTTTAATTTTCTCTTTCACACACATTTCTCTGTAAAACACACATTCATCTGTACACACACACACACACACTCTCTTTTATTCTCTTTACTGCCTCTCTTGCTTCTTGCTGCTCTTCATCCATCTCCCCTCCTCTCTTCATCTCTCTCCTGCACACTCATTTTTTTTCTTCCAAGTTCCACTCCCCATATTTATTTTACCACCTTGATTGAATCACAGATGACTCAAAATCCACACCTACGTTGCATGCCATCTCACACAAACATCTGCACGGACTATATTTAAACCTCATCTTATAACATCTGCGCCACCAGGGGAAAAAGGAAAAGGTAAAAGTAGGCCATATTTGGGCCTGCAGCAGCTCCTCAAATGAAACAAGAAAAATACCCTGTTTCCATATAACAAGCTGTCTCGACAAAAACACATCAATGTTGTAAGGAGAACATACAGAGACCGTCCTTCTTATCTTTGCCTACTCAGTCGTGAATTGTCTCAAACTCACAAAATGTGTTTGTTTTAATAAGCAAAGGCAGGTATTGATTAAATGAGATCTACAGTGTTTGTTGCTGTTCTGCCAATTGCAAGACGCTCTCCTCTCAGGCAGCTCAAATAGCTGACACACTGTTTTGATGAGTTGCAGTCTGCACTTCATTGGTTGTTGTGATGCATTAAGGAGAACATGTAAACAACACTTCATGCATATCACACAATTATTGATGCAAAAATAACTTGCTTTCATACATTATGTAGATTAATAATTTCATTTAAAGGCCTTTATGCTCCACAAAGACAAAATCCACCTCCCAGTTGGGACTCAGTGTCATAATTAGAACAACAAATTCATTCATGGCAGTGCTACGATTGAAAACATATTTCAAATTATCTGGGAAATCTAGGGCTTAGGGCACAATTCTTGACATCGTAAGGTTTTTGTATCTGATTTGTATGCAGCTGCTCTCCCACTCCCCTAATGTCACACTAAAACTATGGAATTAAAGTATTTTGTAGCTGGAAATTCCCTCAGGCTGGTCCCTGGGAACAGCTTTCAGGCGACGGCGCTGCTTTCTTTTGTGTGTCTCAGTCTATTGATGCTAATGAGATGGTAATCTGAATGAGGGTCAGCTGTGCTAAATGCCACTCACAGACATCAATCACGTCCCCTGAGTAACTGGCAGGCATAGTGCCACATTTTCAAAACTCCATTCCTTTCTTAATTGAATTCCCTCAACTGTTTAGGAGTCCATCAAATGACATAGTGTTTAGAGGGCACTGTTCATAAATTTGTTATTCACTCTGTTTTCTTTGCAATCTGAGTGGCAGAAGTAATGACTGTGATCCAGTGGAGCTGTTGTTGTGTTACAAATGGACAAGGCAGGCTGCAGTACGGCCTGTAGTCATGGAGGAGGTTCTCTATCCATGATGATAAACTTTCCCTGCCACGGAGAACCAGTACCCAAGGATACAAAGGAAGTATCCACCACTGGTGTCACCCAAGATTGATCCCCTCTCCCAGTGGGGCAGACACTAGTAATTACACTGAGGAGCACCAACATGGCATCCATTCCTTACAAACAACCAGGAACAATGTGGCTGGCAGTTCAATTAGGGGGAGCTCTGTTTATTAGATACAAGTTTGGGCTGTTAATTATCAGTGGCAGAAGAATGCCAGTGATGTTGCCCTGTCATCCCGGCGTGGTGTTTGAATTAAGGAAAGTGAATAGTGATATTTGCAGAAGAAGAAGATACAAAAATGAATAGCTTGTCCCTGCAGCGGTCATTTGTTCAGGTGCTTCCAAATAAGTCATGTTTATGTTTTCCTGGTGAGTGATCTCACAGAAGAAACTGCTGTTTGTGTCTCATGTACTACTCAAAATTTAGCTCATGCTCAATAAAAAAATATGAACCGTTTTTGAATGGGGGTTATTTTGGAAGGGGTAGACAATAAAAAACCTGTTTGCATTATATATATATATATAGTTATTTTTAAAGTAATCAAATATCCTCTGTGCTATCACTTTTTAGCTTCTCTGAGCCTTTTCTATCATTCCAGTCTTAAACTGTAATCAGGATGTTTTGGTGAACAACTTTCCCATGTTGACTCTCAAAATACTGACTGGCTTTTGGCGGGGATTAGAGTTCAGTGCGCAAAATGTGCCAACTGACAATGTCCATGGATTTGGCAAAGATGTGCATTACATGATGTTCTTTGTCAGGGCTGCAAACACAGAGCCATGATTTGAACCGTGGCTGTGTTTGTAGAGAGCAGCTTGCGAAAGCTTGATAAATCCTATAAGTATCCGATCACATCTAAATCCAGAGCAATCTATTGCTAGTCCCAGTAAGGATCAAAGCAAAATACATGGAAGTGCTGGAACCGCTTGAAACGGTAAAAAGCATGAGGGTAACACACATTGCATGTGGGTATTTTAACCTTCACAAAGTTGAGCTGAATTATTGTTAAATCACCCCATGTGGATTACCACATATTGTTCTAATTTGCGGGGGGGGGGGGGGGCATTTAAATGTATCTTAGCTGGACATTTGAACAACATCACTGTGAGATTAAATGGCAGGCTTACTGATATAAACGGTTGAGTTTTGAGATGGCAACACAGTTGGGTGTTTCTTGCTACAGTGAGTTCCTGAACTACTGTGTCTGAGCTGTTATTTTATAGCTGAAATGTCCCAAAGCAAAACAGCATCAAGTGACTGCCTCAGCTGGAGAACTGAGAGCTGCTGCAAAGACTTAAACATCAAGGCTTCAGATCCTTTTCTCCAACTTTAAGGGAATTTCAAATAAGAGAATTGGTTTGTCAAGTTGCAAAAGAGAGAGAGAAAGACTCCAAAGGAATCCACATAAGACTTTGTATGTGGACTCCAGCGCAAAGAACAAACATACATAAAGGAATCCACAAGCAGCAGACGCTATTTTTCATGTTCTACTTTGGACAATGCCAAATTCTCAAGAGGGAACCGAGAAAGAGAGTTGAAAATGCGAGGCATGATCCTGAAAACATGCCAAGAAGCCAGAGCCCATTAAGCAGAGCTCAGTAAGTGTCCTGTCTCAGCACTTGATTCTATGTCACAGTATCTCCACTGTTAATCTTCTACACAGAGGTAAGGGTGATCAAGGCCCCTTTCTGCACACCTACCCACTGAAATCTGTTTTCCCCCATAGGAGGTCAGACACTTTTTATCTAGTGCCCTTTAAAGTACATATACTCAGTGTCCATTAATCTCAACCTACAGCACTGCGATGTCAAACGTAATGCAACTGCTGCCTTGTCAAAGACACGAGGCCTGAGGAGGACTGGTATCCTTCACATTGGCTGTGACTTTGCTCATGATTGATTGCATGTCTGTTTCTTGACAGCCAATATTCTGCAGGACTGCAAGGCGGGATCAGTGCCCCCCCCCCCCCCCATGGACATTCACCATTGACTGCTGAAGCATTGTTGGGGGTGGGTGGGGGTATTTTAACCTTCACAAAGTCGAGCTGAATTATTGTTAAATCACCCCATGTGGATTACCACATATTGTTCTAATTTGCAAACATGTATTCCACAGTGACTTCCTGTAACGGATAGTTCTGCATACATTATGTATGACTGTATAGCTGGAAAAAGAAATGATGTACAGCACAGAGGAATATGGAGGGTAAATGAAGATATTAAGATAGATCATTTTGTTGCAGCAATTAGGGAACAAATGAGAATTTAATTTTCAGGACATGCAGCCCATGAGATGGAGACAACAGCTGGTGAGAAGCATATGTCAGAAAATAGTAGCTTTTGGGGTACAGGTTTGAGAATGGCATGTATATTAAGTTCTTAGTACTGTCAACACACTTGTTAATCCTCTAATCAAACGAGGCCCTGTTAGAACACATCAATGCTTTGTTAGCAAATACTCCTGATCTCATTTACCTTTATTAGTTTTCTCAACTGTGGAAGCCAGAGTCTGATTCTTTTAGCACAAGCGCTGAGTGAAAAGTAACTCAGACAATGGTTTTATTGGAATGTATTAACTGGTATATTAACTCAAGATGTACTTTTAAAACTCAGAATGTGTGTTATTGGTCTGTGAAAGCCTACCTCATGTATTAAACTAAGCACAGTGAAATGTCTGGCCATTTGAATTTAGAGTCATGTAGATACATTATATATAAGGTTGATTTTCTAAAAATTCAACACAATAGTATTATGTACTTATATTCTAGAAATGTCAAAAGAGCATTGCATATCCTACTACTTCTTTAACTAGAATTCTGCTCTTCCTAAACAAATCTCTTCAACCCACTACACTAAGTGTGGATTGTAACTGACTAAACTCAGCTGTATTCACATTGCACTTTAAAGGGTAATTTTAAAGGGGACCTTGAGTTTTGAGTACTATTCAGTCCCCTGACACTGTACTTCTTTGTAACACTAAATATTTGTGACTTAATAAGCACCAATCACAATATAGAAAAACGTTTTGTTATTAATGATTAGTTTATTGCTCAAGAACTAAGCTTGTCAGCTTTAGCAGGATTGTATAGGTGTGATTGACAGTGACAAAGATTCTGACTGAAATGTTGCTGAATCCTGTTTGGTGCATGTGACTATTTCTAAATCCACCTACTTCATACCAATGAGGAGAGCCAAAACAGAGATTTCTCACATGAAATACCTTAACTGGCAGAAAATAGTGAGTTCATGTACGATCCCATGACTCATAATAATAAACTGATTTTAAAAAAAAAATCTATATTTTTAAGGCCTTTAGAGACAATACAGTTGGTCTATAGTGCTTTACAATGCACACCAACAGATGTGAACAATAAAGTTACAGTTCACTGATGAGCAGAATAAGGCTGTGAATTAGCTCAGAGATCCGACACAAATCTTATTAAAATCTGTAATAATAATAATAATAATAATAGTAATGATACCAGATTGCCAGCATTTCTTTGGGTTGACAACAACCTTTTGCAATAAAGGAGCAAATAGCAACACAACATATTTTAGAGAGACGTTTCATCAATGGCCATTTGAAAATCTTAAAAAGAAAACTGAAAACCGAGCAGTGTAATCACTGAGTCATTGGTATTGATCAGCAACTTAACAAGCCCTTGTAGATATATATTTTGGACAATCTGTGCAATGGAGCGGTAAAATTGCCCTCTTACCCCAAAGATTAATACACTTTAATATAGAAATTGTAAAGTGTGAAGCACAGACACTCTTATTACCACCAAGAAATGGGCTAGATATTTAGACATCCACACCACTCTTTTTTTCCCTCCTCTCTGAAATCTTCTTCCATCAACACTTCCTTTGCAGTAGGGGGCAGAAGAGACGAAGCTGTCAGCACTCCTCACAACACAACAACTCTTTCCCTGATATCCAGCCCTTCCCTGAGAGATTACAGACACAAGCGGTGGGTGGGAAGCTTTCGGCACACCGCATTCCCGCTTTCTCTCTCCTCCCTCTCTCTCTCTCTCTCCCCATCTACTTGACTCTCTCCTCTTGCATTCTTATTTCCTCTACATCTCTCTCCTGCTTCGGCTCCCTGGAGTACCAGCTCTGTGGAGGGGACATCCCTCTAAGTTCCTACACAGGCCCTGCAGCAGTTAATTGCAGCGAGAAGATATATTATGTGCAGAGCCACCAAAGGGACAGTGATCCCACTAACAAGCAGGGGGTGGTGGAGTGGAGATGGTGGAAATAGTGGCAGTGGTGGTGGGCATCCTCTTGTGACTACAGACCCCATTTTAACCCCTTTCAAAAACAAAAGAAAGGGGAAAAAAGCTTGTCATCAGTATTTCTGAAGAATCCTTTTAAGAGTCAGACAGTTACACAGAGGTGGTCTATTATATTGCTTAAATTTTCAGTCAAGTTTACAGAGCGCTGCATAGGAAGAAAAGCAACTGCCACTGTAAAGACGCCTCTGTGTGTTCTCTTAAAGGTGCACTGCGCCTCTAAGAGCTTTCCATTGCACTGTTTTATTTCATTATTTTTGTTATCTACGCCACTTATCTCCCTATCTCTCTCCATCTCCCTTCCTAGCTTCCGTCCTCCCTCCCTCACAGACACACAGAGCTTTCTCTCTCACGTGTTCCTGGCTCATGTTGGGTGGTGGAGGAAAAAAGGCTTGAATGCCGCGGCTGCTAACTCTGGCCTGACGCCACTCTGCTGCCAGGCTCTGGGTCCTGCTCTTGCTGCCCTGCCCAGATGGGTGGTGGCCTAAGGGTGGAAGCGAGGCTGAGTTCACTGAGCTTTCAAGAGGACCTTTGGCGTGTTCTTTTGTTGACTGTGCAGACCCCTGCGCTGAGGAGTGTTATCGACTGGCTGCCGAAAACATCCCCCTACCTGCCAGCGCCCCCGCCACTTCTCTGCACTGCTTCCTGGTGTTAATTAAAGAGGGATATGGCACAGGCACCACAGTAAATACCGCCCTCTCCGAGAGGGGTCTCATTCCCCTTTGCTGTGTGTCTCTAGATCCATGATGTGAATCTATATATTGGTTTAAAGGATTAGGCTACATTTTAATTGACTAGAGGAGGTCTGCTGCTTAGATGACTTAATGAGTATTAGGATATGATCAAAACACAAGGAGCAAATTTGGATTTAAATCTTTTAATTTATGTGGCCAAACATACTTTAATGAGAACTTTAATGCAGTGATGTTTGTGCCATATTTCAGGATGCTAATAAGTTCACTAACCTTGGTGTTATGGTATTGATTTTAAATGCCAGTGTTTATCTCATTCTTGTTAAAATCCATGTAGTCGTGCATCCATGCAGCACCCTTCCTTAGCATAAACATACACACTATCTTCCCTCACAGGACACACTTGCACAGGCTGAGAGCCCTGTGAAACTAGCTATCAAGCCATTATGCACACGGCAGAGTAAAGTGATCCAGTATAAGTGCATTGATCCTCCTGGCCTCATTCAGTCTGATGAAGACCCGGGCCTAGTGATAACATTTCACAGCCAGGCGAGGTGCTGCTACAATACAGCACATGGCTGAATGGACAGTAAGGAGCTGACTCACAGTGTTGGTGGGGAATGCAGCAGATCCTGCTTTGACTGAACCGAGCACCTTAAGGCAATTGAAGAGAGCTTCAACAGGCCCTTAAAGAAATGTTACTATATAGTAAATCCACTGTTTCACTGGGAGATGATTACAGGCTTGGCTGCATTGTGAAGTGCATTAAGCCACACAAAATAGAAATCTCAGCATCTCTTAATACATCTCCCACTTACATCAAGGAACACACTCTGGATTCAAGGGGTACGAGAGCGTGAGATTGAAAATGGTAAGGATACCCACTGAAGGTATCTGGAGGCAAGGCCTGAGTAAATCTCAAAGATGTTTGCCTTTTATCAAAGTTGACTTTTTACTAATGCCATGAGGAGGCGGCTACATCAGAATGCCTCTATTCTTAGGGGAAATGTGCACTGAACTTGTCTGGCATCTCACCATAGGAAGTTATGCTGCCCTTTGAAGGAGCCACATTTATATAGTTTTTAAGAAACCCACGGCTAAGAAGATGTAAATAGCCAAGCAGGACATAGCTGCTGTCACACTGCCCTTGGATGAAGAATATCTGTCTGGCAGACAGTGGCCCCTGGGTGAACCTGGCATTTGATGCAATTTGTCTGGTCCCAGGGCTGAATACACAATAAAGACGGCCTGTTTCTTCAACGGTCAGCACTCCGTCAGAGTGTTAGATTTTTATTCTTACTGTATGTGTTTTTGTCTGGAAAATACTGTACCTTTGCATTGAAGGATTTCATTTTGGTTTTAAGGCTTTTCAGGATGAATTACAAGTACAGTTGGTGGAACAAGCACCATATGAAGTACTGTAAAATGCCATCTGGGGTTTCCACATCAGGCTGTAGAAGAGATTCTATCTTCAAAGCCCAAGAACTCACTCCATCTGCAGGTTATGTTGAACCAACATGGCAATATGCAAAAAGGAAAGAGCTTGAACAGAATGGAGGTTCATCACACTGGAGAGGTTTCATTTGGAGGATATTCTACATGATAAACCAGATATTTTACCTTATACATTAATCCTTATGCCTGCTGATGTGCAGAAAAAGTATAACATACTCTACACATACTGTAAAACACAGCCTGCAAGTGCAAATGTAACTTTCAAGCCTTATTTGAATGATGTAGTAATGTTTTTTTTCCTTTATCGTTTTTCTGAGCTTCAGTGACATTATTCCCCTGTGATCAAAGGTGCTTTGTCAGCAGTGTAGACAGCTGACACCAGGTCAGTGTGAATCAGAGTATGAAGGTAGCAATAATACATAACACATGTCTCAGTAGACATCACCCCCCCAAAGTTCCCGCACACCAATTAGATTAAAGCTGTATATTACTTGTGGAAGGAGAGCAGGGAGGAAATCAATACCAAGTCTCCAAGCAAGAACCCTGAAACAACAGCCACTGTCAATTGGAGACTTATGTCATAAGGGTCCAGTAAAATGGGTTGCAGTGTCCATATAGGCTGTCCTGGCTCAGCCAATGAGGGTTTTTGAAGAAGCAATTACTGGGGTTCTGCGAGGGGATATAATCATTTATGAGACCCTTTTCAAGAGGAGAGTGGGAGATATTGCGCGGCTGGATCCAGTCTACTGATAATTTTATTTTGAGCCACACCCTCTTTTCCAGCAATAGTTTGACATTTTGAGCTTCTTTGCTTTCTTGCCAAGAATCAGAGGAGATGATTGATACCAATTTTAAACTGGTCCACTAAATATGAAGCTATACAATGAGGAGCTGGTTAGCTTAGCTTAGCATAAAGACTGGAAACCGGAGGGAAAATCTGCCCTGTTACCCTCTAACAGAGCCATTTCCAATATTTATGCTAATTTACTCTAACTGGCTGCTGACTCTAGCTTCACATTTAATGGACTGACATTCGAGTGGTATTAGATCTTCTCATATAATGCTCAGCAAGAATGTGAATGAACATAATTCCCAAAATACTGAGCTATTCCTTTAGTTTAGAAGAGAATTACATGCAATATTGCAAAACACAGATGTGATTTGGCAGAAAAGAGGAACTGGAGAGCACTGGGGACCATTAAGTTAGATAATGCGTTCTGAATACAGCAGCATCATAATTTAAACAGTGATTTGTGTGGCTACATGGCTGCTTTCAGGGTAAACAATGTAAATATCTGATTAATAAAGACCTAATGTTATGCAAGATTAATGGCACTGACCCCACACAATTATTCACCCTTCCTTTGCAAGCTTTGGAGCATGCGACACATAATCAACTACAAGGTCAATGGAGAGCTCAGGTCAGGATACAGCACATGCATAATAGGACTTTTATACACAGAGATTAATCAGAAATGAAGATGTGGTGACACTGCTTTATGAGTGTGTCTGCACTCAAGGAGCAGCGCTGAAGCACATCTGTAGTCCTCAAAGGTCAACGGCAGTTGAAGGAATCTTTCACCGTTGCTCATAAATTATCCTGATGAGCACTGTGATGGTCTGAGCCAAAGGGGTGGCTCTAGGAACCTTATCAAATCTATTATGCACAATGAAACAGGTAGGAGCAATCATTAAAAACAGAGCTCACCAACTCATGCTGCAGAAAAAAATATAAGTTAATTAGATCTTGAGATAAAAAGAGAGAGAGAGATTTTGGCTTAAAAGAGAGAGAGAGAGAGAGAGAGAGAGAGAGAGAGAGAGAGAGAGAGAGAGAGAGATCAACATCAACTGCAAAAGCTGAGCTATGATGCATCACAGGAGGGGGCAGAATTAGTTTTAATCAGCACTAGATGGAGAGAGGAAGTGAAAAAAACACAAGCGCAATCACTCAATTGGGCACAGACAACATTTTGTCATAGATGAGTTACACAGGCCCTATTTGACATGGAAAAAATAAACAGCTTGTTCAAGGGGTGATGTTGAGGATAAATTTGACAAAGTAGAGCAGCATACTCACTTGATGGATTGCACAAGTCACTTTGTCTGTATAATGTATTATAAATAAGGCAGACAATTAGCATGCTAAAGATAAGAACAGGAAATGACTGGGTCAGTGAGCAGACAAGGAAGTTGATAACAGGAGGATATTATGGAGACAGTGGCGGTAAATGGCAGGAGGGGATTGACGGATGTTGTTGGAAGTTTGCCTTGGAAGCTTTTGAGAATGAGAACACAGGATGTGGTGCGTTTCTTAGATTGGTGGCATAAAATGGTTAAATTATCAATAAACTTAATTTAATAGGAGGAAATCAAATATTTCCCTCCCCCTGTTTCCCAAAACTCATTACAAGTTAGGCCTTGTGGCATTCCTTACTTGAAAGTGAAAAATCTCAATTGTACAAGTGAAGAGGCGTTTTAGTACTCAACTGGGTGAAATAAACTCCCTCGCTTTCATGACTGAATCCTCTTTTATTGGATTTTGCCTAAAGAACAAAAACAAACTCGAGCAAAAGAATGGCAGTCTGGGTCTTGTACTCCAGCTCAGAGTACCAGCTGTGACTGCACCTAAATGACAGATTGTGAGGGTTATGAATGTGACAAAGGACAATACCAAAAGGAGGGGGGTGGTGATGCTGGTGGTAGTGGCTTATTCCTTAGGGTCTCTAAACAGTTTTGCAGAATCTGCCCTGGATAAACAAATGAGCACATAAGACTGATTCAACTGTGCAGCTCCATGAAAGCCAATGTCAGATCACTCCTTTCTCAAGAGCAACAATCAACAACATCAAATCCATGAACCGCACTGATTCTTACTTCATTAACTGTAAATTTCACACACGTGATGGTATATAGATTATGATTTTACATATATGCATTTGTCTTTGCAGTAAATGTCTATATGTTTACCAGTTTCCCTCTGGTTAAAATAAAGCTCTCATCCCTTATATCATCAGATGCACTGCTCTCCATCACCTTACCACCTTGCCACAACTTACCAAAACCTTCACGTGGCTGCAGCTGTGGTGATGGTTTTTTATTCTGTCTGGGGCTGAGACAAACTTGAATACAGCCTCCAGACACCACACTTCTTTTCAGCATTATGTGCTGTAAAATCAACTATTTTCTATGCAATGAATCAACAGTGCACAAGGACACAAGTCTGGTGCTGAAACAAAAAGCTAGTCAACCATCCCACATGACAATGAAATACATCAAAGCTGCAGAGAGGAATGGTGCTCATAAAATGGTTGGTGTAATGAAAGTTTAAGGATCGGGGTCCATCAGCATACCCTGACCTGATTATCTTGTGCTCTGTATCTGGTGGGTAGATCACAATGCTCTAAACTCCAGCGTTGTTGAAAATTTATATGCAGAGAGGAACAGTGAGAGTATTCCCAGCAGCATGTCTAGAGTCAGAAATTTATTTCAGATCCACCAGAACTATAATGTGCTTCAATGGGATTACAAGTGATTTGCAGCCATGAAATATTTTAGTGTGGCACACTCATACAGTTGAAGCTGTGTTAAAACAAATGTTCACAATTCTCTTTTGCCAGAAGCGAGACAAGGGTTTTGCATTTCAGAGGCCAATTCTGACATCAGATATTTCCAGGACATGTTAAGGACAAATTTGAAGTCATACAGATTGGATTTTGTACAGACAAATGAGAAATGATCTCAACCAGATAAACTAGATATGGAAGATTTTCTATTTCAAATGTTATTTGAATATTTGAATTGAAACTGGCGATCCACTAAGAAAGTCTGAGAAATGCAAAGAGATTAAAATCAATAAAGTTAGTGAGTGCAGACTAATGAAGTCAGAGATTTAAATGAAGAAAAATTAGCTGACAGGTTCACTTACTTTGGTATTTTTTAATGAATTTATTGGGTATAAAAAGACAAAAATGTATTTTGGCAACTTCGGAATCTTTGGGGTTCAGGGTTGGAAAAAAACATACCTAATTTTTTTATATTATGGCCAGATGACTTTGTTACTAAAACTCATGATCTACTCTCTTATATATCTGCTTTTTTGCATTGTCGGTAGGTACTTAAATTCTAATGCAAGATCAGGAGTGGGATGTAATGAGTCAACGTACTTATCTTATTGTTAACATTAAGTTTCAGTTGTTCTCATGTTCTAAATAAATTAGTTTGTTGGAAATTTGTGGCTCAAATAGAGTCAAAGTAAATTTAGGATTCACCAAAATCCTATGGGTTAAACATTTCACAAATGCTTCAGTCTGTAGTTTCAGTGATCCACAAACTAAACCCCACTGCCAGTATGCACTCCATTTCTCATCACTGGGACCTCTGGAAGTGCAGTGGTCATATTCTGGAAGAAATGATACTAAAATATCCATGAGATAGATAGTCATGGTCGAATCTGGCCTTTCAAGTTCAGCCAGAATGGAGCATCAATAATATATTATCAGTCATCAACGTTGCATATTAGATGGAGGATTGGAGACAGACTACACTACTAAGGTGATTACCATCTGTAACTCTTCCCTGCTTTTTAACAGGACCTTGGATGGAAATATAATTTTTCTTGGCAGGGCACAACACTGATGGGAAAGTTTAGTTTAGTTTTTTAAGAGTCCTGTTATCCATCCCTAAGCTGATATCTTTAAAAGGTTTCACTTCAGTGATTTTGTTTCTGAGTGGAAGCAGCCTCCTGGAAGAATTAGTTAACAAGTAGTGCAGTCAATATGATACAACAAAATACAACATACACTAGTTTAAACAGCATATGACATTACATATGGAGTTATTCTCAAAGGAATGAGAACACCTTGAATTTTTTTAAATATAATTACAGTTCTGCCTAGGATCTTAAGAGATTTTATAAGGCATTGAAGTTAAAAGAATGTATGTGAGAAAAGAAAAAAAAACTTTTCCACAGTCAAGTGATGTCATCTCTCAGCAAAAGCTATACATGCACAAATTCTGTTGTAAAATCAAAACCAAAACCCACCGTCCCACCAACAGTATAGTCCAACCAATGACTGTATGTAAAGACAGAGGACGTGTCTCCACTTCCTCCAACTGTACAAAAATTAAGCCAAAATATCCTGAATACAGCTGTGAGTGACTTCATTTGGAGTAAGCGCAGGTAGTAATCAGGTGGTGGAGCTGTATCGAGATCACACCCATACATCAACCCCACTGTAAGTCAGCTGCCAATCAGGAAGTTACATTGGAGGGGGTGGGGCTTATGATCTATACTCCAGCCAGCCAGCAGGAGGCGATCGACATGTTAATGCTTAACTTTTTGGCGACTGTCATGTTGTCCATCTTTATACAGTCACTGAGTCCCACCAGCATCTTTAATGTCGAATCTCTGTCACTCCAAAATGAAACAATGACTTCTTTTTATGATTTTACTAAATTTCTGATCTTATTTTAGGGGAAAAAATGCGTAGTGTGTATCTTACATAAATGTTAAATGATTGCACTTTTAAATAATTAAAAATGCTCAACTAGTCTGGTGTCAGCTTGACAGAAAAAAATAAAACTAAGTACTGAAATGCTGCCCCAAATGAGGGCTTGATTAATGATCAGTAAGAGACCCAAAGCTTAAGGTGTTAGATTTACTGTTAAAGATTCAGGATATGAACATCAATTCATGAGGGCGAACGGTGACATTAAGAATCAGATATACGGGGGAGTTCTTGCAAAGCTTTGAATTCAGACATAAAAGAGAAAAGTTGATGCATGAAATGCTGAAGAAGAAGCTGTTTTATCTTGTGATTTATTCACTCTGTTGGTGGATTGTATGAGGAAATTAAAGTGTATTCCTTATATCAAGCTTTTGTTCCTTGTGAAATATACTTGCATTTGTGTCTTTAAATTACATAGTTGGCTCACTTTGTGAAACATGTGAGCACGGTGGATGATGCTGCTGCACACCCACCCCCCCATCCTACCAATTCTCCAGGAATCACATTTTCTAGGTCCAAGTAAAATCTGCCTTTAAAATCTCCCTTTAAATGGTCCCACAAACGCATGTTAGATAATCAGTCTGTGCACTTGAAAAAGTTTTTGTGTATGTGGGTGTTTTCCTGCACAGCCCACTGCAGTTAAACTAGCAATAGACTGCACCCAGAGGAAGGAATTAAGTGCCGTGGCTGGTGGCTGCCACTAACACCTTAAACGCATGCTGTTTTATAAAGGCATACGGGCTGCAGCAGCGGATGACTCCCATTAAACATAACTCCTATAAACCCAGCCCCGTGTTTGAATGTTTATGACAATGGGAGATTGAGGAGCTTTGAGGAGCTTGTTGCACATTGCCCTCTCAGATGCCCTTAACTGAAACCTCTTTGGCAAATAGTTTTATGGATGAATGCTTATCCATATTCCAGTGAGGTGAGTGATGCGATTTCACTGTTGATTACCCCTGCTGATCGGTGTGATTGGTTTAGTGTTAGATAAATATGGGAGACTGCTGAATGGAATGATAAATACGGACCCTGCACCGTATCAAGGCAAACAATGCATGGACTACGATAGTAAGAATCAGGGGGATGAGCCAAGAGGCTGATTTTAATAATCCTGATGAACTCTCCAACAACTTTTGCGGCAATACCCTGCAAGGTCAGTGTGTGACATTAATTACAGCTAATATCAAGTTGGCTCGGTGTAAAGTTTGACCTCAGCTGATGGGTTATTCAGAGCATGTAATTTTGCAGGATTAACATGATACCAATCTCCTGCCTTTAATCTCCACGTAATTTAAACCCAAAATTGATCCTCATGCCTAAATGGACAGCCTCTTTTTCTTCTTTAAATCTGCACCATATCAGATGTATTACCTCAGTGAGGCACTTCATCAGAACAACTCAGAGTCAATGTGACATTTTGGGCAGCATTGCATTTCTGGGCCTGTCCTGAAAGGCCCCGTTTTCCTTCTCAGTGTTTCAGGGGCACTGACAGGGCAACCCTTCTCCAGCAAGGCTAGCGGCCAGGCAGTCTAGGCTGTGATACATAAAGCATCAGATTGCATATGAGCACCAATCCAAACAACTTGTCATGGGAAGATATTTACTCCTCAGTTTAGACATTATTCACACACAACTATGCCCTTGGTGGATAGGAGGCCATCTTGGGCTGAAAGAAGAGTAGTCTTGTTCACCTCATCTGTCCTGGAGAGGAGGAGAGACAGACAAAGGCGGTGAGAGAGAGCCGAGTGGCGTAAGAATAGAGTGGTAAAGTGGAGAGAGGCTGGATATACAGGCAGAGAGGTAGAGATGGAAAAAGTGAGTGAAATGAGGAAATAGACACAGAGGACAGTGGATGAAGACAAAATTAAGTTAAAAGGAAAGTCTGGTGTATGAAAACTTGGGCCTTATTTTTGTACTTATGGGCATCATTTCTCTCAGTAATTGCTGAGATCTGGGAAGAAGACAACATTGCTGCAGTGCAGTTCCCCTCGGATCTATGGAGCTTTTCAGCATTTTTCAGTTGATTGTTTTGGTTTTATGCAACTTTACTGTTTCAGTTAACTCTCACCAACCTTTTTTCAACCATTTTTATTCAAAAGCTCTAAATGACCAACTTGCAGAGCACCAAATGGAAAAGTTAGTGACTGGCTGGTGAATATAATGGAACTCTTAAAAATATATATATATTATCCTCAGGAGTTTGAGGAGACCACAGCAAAAGAAGAGCGATTATTGGACTTAGACATTTGTTTGGTGGTGAGAAACACTGATGCAATCTAATGCTAAACATTTCAGTGCTCAGTTTCTGCTGGACTTGCAAATAGGCAAGTGCTGTTAATTTTCAACAAAGCAACTTCACAAGGTGATTTCAGCCCATTACATTGCCCACACATTGCCAAAAGGTAAATTAAAACAGGTTTAAGGTTTAATTGCACAGGAAAACTGTTGGTTAATCAAAGACTTTGATTTTGTGTCCACCTATCTGTTTGTGTGTTTGTTTGGACTTGTCTTTAATGATGTCACTGTGTTCTCAGATTTCAGTGTTTAACTTGGTGAGTACAGTATTTTTATTATTAACAGGAAGAGGGCCCCAAACTACAAATATATGACTAATGTTGCATGAAGCTAAAATTTCTCTTTGAGCCGGAACAGTCATCTCAATGCAGCTAACTATAAAGACTGAGTAGTTTAAGCCCCACTGTTAATGCAGAATGATTATGCTAAAACCCTTTTAACACTCAACCAACCACTGAACAGTGGTCAGAATGCTTTCAGACTCTCAACATGGACTCTGGCGATAGCTTAGGACTGTTGATTGCGAGACTAAGATGGTGCATGTGTGTCTACTACTATGCGTGTGTGTTTGCCATGTGTGCATGCTCCCCGCCTGTGTGTCTGTGACAGCGGCTCAGTGGTAAGACGAATGTTTCCTCCCAGCTGACTGTCCATTCTGCCAGCGTAAATCATCTCTGTCACTCAACAGCCATCCTCTATGCAGAGCCTCATTAGTCTAACCACACAAGAGCTCCCTCTCACATGCAACCAGGCATCTCAGCTTTCTGTGGTGCACAACCCCCAGCAGATGCCCACATTTGTCGCCACATAGACAAATATATACACTCCACACTCTGGCACTTAAGAAGGGAGTTGCACACACATACTCTAGTGCTATGCAGAGTACTCCACAAATGTGTAATACACTGTAAATGTGCCTGTGGGGACAAAAGCAAAACCAAGATATGAACAGAGATGTGAGGTTACTGACATGTAGCCACATACCCAGCTTTACTTGGGAGTTCTGTACAAGAACCACTGTAAAAGGCTCTCAAAACCAAAGTGCGGGATGCCCTCAACTAATGCACAAGTAATGGGACCCATTAAAGGGGTCATAAGTACTGCCTGGGATGCAGAAAAACTGTTAAGTGGTTTAGGGGGTCTTATTGTTTGTGGAATTTAAAGGAAGAGACAGCTTTTATGAGCCAATAGGCTGCCTGGCCTCCAGATAATGTTATCCTGCTTCAAATCAACATCTGCAGTGTACTTTTTGAGCACTGATCCCTAATCTCTGTGCAGTAGCAACATCACCCAGACAGTCATTGTAGCTCTCTTGATTTTCGCTTTACACCCGCTCACACACTTTAACGGCAGTCGAGTGGATGGGTGAAGAGCAAAGTGTGTGAGAGCCGACGAGCTTTGGAAACGGCCCAGAATGCTTGTCCATGCCAGTTACTTTTGGCTAACTATGGCTGCCGATTGTTACTTCTTTTAGCATCAGTTAGTTAGTTGGCAGTGCCAAAGACATCCGCTCTAAGTTTAGAAATTAGTTGCTGTGTGGTTTAGGTCGTGATGCTGAAAATAATATAGCTGAGAGAGCCAAGAAAGACCTTCTGCTATGAGACTCATCTTGGGGACTGGTGGGCACAGGAGGGGAGGGGACGCCGCAAACAGCACAAAAGAAAAAGTGTTGTTGTACTTCCTCCCTCAACCTGAAGAAACCTGCTTGCAAGAGTCAATTGTAGATTGAGGCTTGAGCATTATTTAAGCATAAATCAATGTCTTAAGGTGTTTTAACTGATATGTGAGTGTCCTACTGCATTAACATATGTGCCGACTGAGCATCTGCAGGTGTACGTGTCAAAATTTGGCATGTGTGTCTGCCTGTCTGTGTGTATTATTTTACATCTGCCCTAAGCCATGCAACAAACTTGGGGAAACTCCCATTTCACCAGCTCTGCTATTCCCCGCAGCCTTCGCTCCATGCAGCAGACAATGTGAGGAGGAGACATGACTCATCCTGGGATGAAGCCTCTCCTCTCATCCCACCTCCAACTTTCTCCCTTTCCTTCCCTCTCCATCTCTCCCTGTCTCTCTCTGTGTACCAGTTGGCTGTTTGTGTGCCTGGTTTTCTAGCCTTGACTGGCTGACTTGAGAGTCACAGTGGCACTGTTGCCCCCAGGCCAAAACAAGGCTTGATGAGCGAAGGCACACTTTTCTTCCTCTTTCCCTTCCCAGATGGGTACCACCTCCCTGTGTGTGGCCGTATCTTTGTCTACCTATCACTAGAGACACTGATTGGGTGTATGCAGTAAAGGATTGTTTATATAGTTATATCATGCAAAGACACCCGTGTAACCTTAATCTTTTTTTTCCTAGAGCCTGAAAACACACCTGAGATTTTCCTTTTGTTTGAGGGAACCTTCCATCATCAGACGATCTCACTCTATTATACAACAGCTCTGATGTTTAAAGCAGTGTGGGAGTTGTTTTGTTTTAAAATATTGTAATTTACCTCTTTGTTATGCATACTTTCCCTGAGCCTGTTTCATCTACTGGACTTTTGGGATTTCTGCATTTCCCAGAATGCTGTCAAACAATCCCAAGGGTTGGCTGAAAACCCTGCATGGCATCTTTGTCCCTAGCTCTGGACATAAGTCACAAGTTGATACTGACTTAGCTTTGACCGCTTTGGCTCATTTGATTTGGCTCTTTAAATACATGACTTAAGACTTGAACACAATGACATTTCTGGAAAAAAAGAATGAATATGACAAGTTGGCACTGCGTAACCACATGACTTAATATGTCAGTCTTTGGACAATAAGACAGCTTTGTGACAAGACTAAGAGTCTACAGCCATGCTAGTGGTTGTGTGAGGCTGTACTTAGATGAAGTAGTATTTTTGGTGTTGTTGCTTTTTTTTTTTTTTTTAGCTTAATGCTAATGTCAGTATGCTTATTAGCACCAAACAGAAAGTACAGATGAGGCTGGTAGTTTCAACTGATGGCCACTCTAGATAAAAAGTTAAAAGATCACCAAAGTCAGTATAATTAATTCTGAGGGGGAAGTTAATATCTACCAAATTTTTTGATACAGTACGGCACATTGTCTGGGAATTGTGAGTGTCCAAATGTTGTTGATAGATGTTGAGATATTTCACAGGGTAAGTGTAAAAAAGAGATTCCCAAAGTCAATTTGGGAATTGCAATCCATCTAATAGTTGTTGAGATATTTCAGTCTAGACAAAAGCGTGGACTGACTTGACTTTGCCATTCATGGAGCCATGCCACATGCATTTGACCTTAAAGACCTGAAATTTACTTGGAACTTACTTATGAAGACCTATCTTGACCAGGGTTTGCTCACTTTACTTGAATTTCCTGAATAAGACTAACAAACAGCTCTATCTCTGCCTCCTCTTCTGTGAATTCATTACTCTGTGCTTGCAAAATGTACCACAGCAAGAAGCCTTTGCTGTTTAAATCTAATGGACAGACACCCAACATTTGTACATACTCAACACTGGACATTTACTTCAATTAAGCTAATGAGGAGCCTTGTAAATGAAGTGGAAAATATCTGAAAATTGGTTCACATTTTAAATATGGCCAGATATTTACATAAATAGGAAAAACACACAAGCAGCTGCAGCTTGGACCAAACACCATATGTGCCTTACCAGTAGCAGATTTTTCACTTAATGTGTCCTTCACCAATAGGCATAATTCAAAAGATTGTAAATGTCTACCTATAGCTACTAAATCTTGCATTCAAGTATGGATTCTGGGTTCACTAATAATGAGAAGTTTTTAGTCCTGTGTTTTTTTTTATCATAATTCGAACAGTTGAATCTACGGGCCCCTGTCAGTGGTTTTGGATGGGGAGAAAGACTATTCCTCACTATTTTCAGCAAGAAGCTAGGAGTAGGAATGATCACAAGACAAAACAAAGCAAAATTAAAAAGGCAGAAGAATTGAAAATCAGCCTCAACGTCTCCCACTGGGGGAGAGAGGAGAGATCGAGCTATAGAAATCATGCTTGGAGAGCTTGTAATCTCCATTTGTAAGATGTGAAAATCATCCAAACACGTGTACTGTATATCAAAGACTTGTCCTCTTTCCGAGCAATAATTAAATACATTAGGTCACAGAGGTGCCAAAGCTGTCACTTCAACAATGCTTATGGTGTCACACTGAATCATCTGAATCCTGAAGGAGCTTGAAAGGCAAGCCATTACATGTCAATGGGCTATGTAATGTGGGGCTAGGTAATTGGCCTTAAGGACAGAAGATTGACAGTTTAATTGCTTAATGGTCAACCAATGAGGCCTCTAGCATGTTCACATCTCACTGAGACAATTCTTTCTATTACACCATGACACAAGTGGCGAGATCGTTATCATGCCGGAGCTGTTGGTCACATAAAGCATTCGCTGCCTCTGTCTGCTGTGAAGGGCCTCATGCAGCATGGCACTCTTCGCCACTAATTCTCTCCATTAAGAGCCTCCAGCACATTGCTGCTCTTTGTACACAAATCCCCTTTAATTATGGGATTTATACACCAGCAGAGTGCGAACATGAATAAATAATTATAGAGCAGCAGAGGCAAACACAGACAGTTAATGCTTCTATGAAGCGTGAGAGTCTGCAAGGTCACCTCAGATAAGGTGCACAGTTTATGGCTTGCATCTCAAGTAGAGCAAAAATATTTGCTCCTATGAGGCAGTTAAGTGTGTAGAGTGTACTTCACTGAGAAAAGAGATGTGGTTGCAAAATTGCTATTGTGATTAAAAAAAAACATAGAAATATACTGTACATGATGTCAAGGTTGAGTCAATTTACAGAGAGGTGATTGTGAAGTTCTGTAATCTAAAGCAGCACAGGCTGAATAAAATAAATTTGTCACATTGTTATGTCTAATAACAGCAGATTCAAGTAATCAAACGATGAAGGACACTGTCTATACTGTACTGCCTGTGAGCCAAATAACTTGCTTCCCTGTGCATTGTGCCACTGGGGAGGACTATTTAAGATTCAAGCAGTGTGTTAGACAGAGAATAGGAAAAGCCTTTTTGTGTCCATGAATACCCAGGCAATCAGGGCATCAATTATTCAAGCTGCATGCAGAGAGAAACCATCGCAAGCTGTCCATCGGCGCTTCGTCCCAAGACTCCTAATGTTGTTCAGACAGCAGTGGAACAATACAAATGAAACAGAGCTATTAGAAACAAGGCAACACAGGAAGACTGCTGCAAAATTAGAGATAAGACAGTCTAAACATGTTAATGAGTTAATCAATTATAACTAGGTTTAATCACAGTATGTAAACAAGAAGGCACTGAATAGCCGTAAATGTTGAGGAAATTAATGCTATATTGGCCGCAAACCCATATATATGGATGGCCAATTCATAAATTCATCAACAGTGAGAAAAATAGCAACAAAGTTATGATTCTAAATACTGTAGTTCCAATGACACTGCCTCCCATCTCTGAACAATGTAATAAATCATTTGTGCAGGTACGAAACATTCTAACTATATGTGAGTTACTATTTTGAAAGCTGACTTAAGTGAAGATCTTACTGGGTGAGTTTATATCCTATAATTGCAGGTCTAGCTAGGACAATCAATATAGTATCAATATACACTACACATTACCTGTCATTCTATGATTAAAGCGAGTCTAGATATAAATGCTAAATATAGCCTAGCAAGATGATGTGCTGTCATTAGAAACACAGAGGAACATAGAAGCTTCTTGTGTTTTTTCAATGTTAAATTAAATGTAATCGTCTGGTAATATTGGCTGAGGTCAAGCTGGACACTATGCGGATACCCATGTACTACCCAAAAGTGGCAGACTGAATGCACAGCCAGTCTGCATATGTGGATATGTCAAAAGATGCAAGCAATGCAATTAATGTGGTATACACAGAATAGCTACTACATGTGATTCTTAACCACTTCAAATGTGTAGACTATAATGTTCATCTGGATCAATAATCTGCATTATCTACATTATTTTAGTTCACATGCCTCAAGTTCTAAATTTACTTTGTTTGACATTTTTGTGAATATGTTCCACACTCAGAATGTGGTAAGAATTTCTGTATATATATATATATATATATATATATATATATATATGCAGCTAGGGAGTCTGGGGACTTTTTTCTCTCAACAGATTCATTAAGATGAATTTTCTGCAGATCCTTATGTCTGCTATTCCTTTCTCTCTCGCTGGCTGTTCATGTTCACCAGCAGTGGAGACGGTGTGTTGAAGCACACTGCAGAAAAACACTGAGCAAGAACAGAAATGTGGGATCAATTCCCAGAAGAGACAATGGGAATCACACACAGCAGGTGAATGAATTCACACAGGAGGGGCACAAATACAAAAACAGGTAGGTGACAGACAGGTGTGCTTTCATGCAAACAACACCTGAGAGGTGTGTAAAAACTCACACGTGCACACACACAAAGACACAGACATAGACACACTACTAATACTTAAAAAATAATGAACCTTTGTGATCTTTCTGCTTGTATCACTGTATAGATGCAGCAGTAGACCTTTTGAACATAGATATCCCATCATGTATTCTGTTTAGTTTGACTCTAAACACAAGTTTTCTAAGAAACAGTGACTGATAAATCTTTCATCTCCCCATATTCACCACACTGTGTAACCTTCAAACCTGAGGTACCCTTCAGAGCCACACACACACACACACAGGGTGGCCTCCCAACATGCTGCCCAAACTGCCCCTGTATTGCACTGCTGTACAGAATGTACTGTATATGTTCTGAGCAATTATTTATTTACAACACTGCCTTTCTGTCACACTTTTTTGGTGCTGTCTTCAGGAGACAAACAGCATACTATACAGATCTCCAGGGATACACAGTCAGGCTCTACCCCCACCCTCTCCATGTGATATTAAGCTGCAAAAATGTGAATGTCCATATGATTTTACAGTAGACCCATGCCTTAAGGTTAAGTCACCTTTTTCCATCAGATGTCATTTTTGAGTTCACTGTGATGTCATGATGTGACTTTTCATATTTGCAGTAAAGCTGTACTACAAAATTGGGCTATAAATGTCTGAAAGATGATTTTAACTGTATAGTCATTTCTGGTGCTCTCTGTCACCACCTGGGGCCAAATAACCTGCAGGCTGGGAGTTCATTTGTCAAGCTGGCAAGATGATTTATCCAAATGGGCAACACATTTCTAATACTGTAGGTGATTAGGTTATGAAATGTGAAAAATGTCTTGCAAAGAAATTAAAAACAGCAAGTTAAGTTTGTCATTGTTTTCTGTGCTATTATGTGTTTGTTTTTGCTTTGCACGTTAATAAGTTCAATGTATCTCTGTATTTAACCAGAATGATTCAAAATGAATTGCATTTTGTTCAATTCCAGATGGTTTGTTTTTAAACAGGCATCAACAAATCATTTTTTTTATTATTTCTGCCTCAAATTCTTATTTAAAATCTACTTTATGTGCCTATTTCTAAGGCAGTGTTTGATTTGTTTTATTTATTTGCCCCTGATCCTCTTTAAAAGAGGTTGGACCATGAAATTCACTGAGGCTCCACACTGAAAAAAGTATTACCCGAAATGTACTTACTTTTCTTCTGCATTGTAAATATACAAAAATTAGCACTCTGTTTGATTAGAAAACTCTGACTTGCCTCTATTTGGGAACTTTGGCTCCTTGGGTCTTTTTAAAGTCACAACATGGAAGATGTACTGTGTATGTTTATTAAATGGTAAGTGGTACACAACACAAATAGTGAATAAAAAGTATTGCTGTTTTGAGTCCTTATCCCTCATATACCAATGACATTTGGGCAGCCTGCTCTGCCCAAGTAATTTTCTTTTTTAGATTTATATCCACTGCTGCGATACACTAAGCTGGCACTCTAACCTGATATCTCCAGTCGGCCCAAAATATATCCAGCACACAAACAAATCTGTAGAAATAAACATCAGACTATACAACTATTTGAATAGAATAAAGAATAAGTTCTGTACTTTGCACCAGTGGCCCAAAGTCACCTTGCACAATGCAAATACCAGTCTTTTACCAGTTTGTTTACACCGACATGTTGGCAGGAAAAGCCTGAGCAAAAATGAATGGTGCCAGCGCAGATTTCAAGCCGTCAGGAGTTCACTTCACAATTTAAATCCACAGAAACTGAACGATATATTAGAAAACTCGATAGATTAAACATGCATTTAGATATTCTTGTGTTTCATAATCATTATGATTAAGACTGAAAATGAAATGAAAAACATTCTTGATACTATGCTACTGATATCCATCCTTATATTACCACAGCACTTACTACAGCATTTGATCACACTCCATTTAAAAACCTGCAATAAGCAGATTCAACTGTAAGGACGCATATAATATTCTCCTCTATTTCTCAGCATTGTGCTGTGATGAACATTTCCCAGGTGTAATAATCTGTTTTGATTAAAACAGCAGTACTGGTGTGGATGGGAGCTCTACCACCACGTATTGCTCACACTTTAATGTGCTGCACCACTTCACTCTGATGAACAAAATGGGAGACTGAAAAAGCAATATTGGTTTGAAAATCAAATTTTTTTAAACTGCCAGACTCTCCAAATGCCTGACAAATATCACTGAACCAATTAAAGTGCACATCTGTTTCATTAGGGGGCCTCATATCCATCCATCTTATCTGTCAATCTTATCTCCCAGTACCTTCATGCACCTCATCAGATGTCTTCATGCATGTATGACTGTGGAGATTAATTGAGCTAATTTAACTTCATTTCAGGGGAGGAGAAAAACTTAACACTCTGGATTTCTGAGTTGATACTGAGTTTTATTACTCCTTAAAGTCACGTTTGCTGCACAAATTCTTATTCAATTATGAATGGGTGAAATATGAAATAAAATTGGGCCAAGGATAACTGAGTGTACACTGATGTGAATCCATAGGCTTACAAGAAAGATTGAATGTTTTAGTTTAGTGTCATGCTGCTTTAATGAAGTCTGGAAAGCAATACCGCCTTACAAATTAAACTTTAGCCAATGCAAGATTCAATGACTCAGCTATATCAGCTCAGCTAGCATAATGGTGCATACCAGCATTAAATAAATGCAGTAAGTACAAAGCGTAGGGTTTTCTTTCCCACAAGATGGATTTTAATATAAACACTGATGTTACTCTGAAGGCATACTCTAAACGTGAACCCAGTATGGTCTGTTCTCCCTCCCTACATGACTATCACACACAAAGCCACATTATATGTCTTTCAACATTTGTTGCAAATTGGATTTTGTCTGTCCTGAAGTTTACATGAGTGACAGGTAAAGAAACTATTACCTGTGGATTGTTTCTGTGTTTTTTTTAAGCCGACTGACAGTGATGTAAGGAAATTGTCTGCGGTTGACTCTGTCAGCTGTCACTCTCAGGGAGACATGATGTTCTCCTTCCAAGCAGACTGTCTGCAGGCGTTTACTCAGTCTTACTTTATTTAATCTGACTAAAATCTGACAAAAAACAGATTCCTAATTTAAGCAGTAGCCTGCAAATTTAATTGCTTGACTCCAAAGGGTAGTGAACAGCTGCACTAGCACATTTTAGTGGTGGTTAGGAAACATCATTCACTTTCCATATACACAGATTTGTGCAGATGAACAGGGAAATGACACCATAGTCTTGATATTTTTTGTCAAAAGGCCAGTATCCTCCTGCTGCTGGGCAGAAATCTTATGCATACTCAAGCTTTGTACCGTAAAATTGCTTTTGTTGCGTAAAAAAAACAAACAAAAAAACACAGGCTATATTTTGCCTGACCAGAGATATGAGATTAGAGTGCCAGCCCAGTGCATAACATGACCCTGCGTTGATGTTCTTTGCTGTTGCTTCATCATGGCATCACCATTCCAAAAAAAAAAAAACAAAAAAACACTTTACACATGTTGTCACTCTGACAAAGGTCATACAAGTAATATATATATATAAAAAAAATCACATTCACAGGCTATTTCCACGCTGTGTTATCAACAGAGATTGTAGAAAGATCGGTAGTATCCACCATCAATTGGCAAGTGGAGCTAACAGTGGAGCTAACTGGCACTACTTGCAGCACTGATAGGGTGACACACAATAGTCACTCCAATAGTACAACATGACAAGATGAGGCGCTGGATGTGGGTATTAAGTACAGGCTTAGGGTTAAATATCCATGTAATAATTCTTTTTCTCATTTTATTCAGTTTCAGTTGATGTCATTTTTATTGTATTTCTATAATCTTCTAATGCCTGCCTTTGCCTTATGTGAAGTAATATGAATTCCCTGTGTTTTAAAAGAGTTACAAATAAAGTTGTCTTACTTTGCCTTAGGACTGAGTTTCTATAAGCTGTACTTAATAGTCAGTGCATTACTTTGATGCCTGCAGATAGTTCCATGGCATTTTTTTCTGATGATGGATATCCAGGTTTAAAATGAAACCTTTGAAAGGGAACTTACAGATCACACAATTACTCACTATTGTTTGCTGCTGCTATTATTTTATGCAAAAGAAATACTCAGTTTGATCTGCATTTTAAAATAAATCTTTTATGTTACATTTAATGTAAATTAATACTTTATGTAGGTCATTTTTGTTTATGCAATGCAATGCAATCCAATGGAATGGAAGTCAGCTTGGCTAATGTTTCCATTCAAAATGAATTTAAATTCAGTACATGTCTGTGTGATAACCTAATGGAGGTGCCACATATGGCTGCTTGTATAGTCTATGGTTTAGTACTGAGTCAGATTGCCTTGTGCCATTTTGTTTTCAAACAGCAGTTTTGAAACTGCAGACATGTAAAAAGGAGAAAATAGGTGGCAAAGAAATGGCACTTAGTGCAGTAAAAAATACAGCAGGTGAGTGTATCCAAAGTGCAAAGTGCCCTTCTCCTGGCAGATTATAACAACTTATGTCATCGTCACGCTTTTGTTTTTTAAATCCTGCCATTTCTCAAGCTGCTGTATATTGAGGTTCAAGATTCTCCGCAATAATATTTTAGCTGACTGTCAGCAGAACTTGACTTTTAAGAGAGCAATATTGTCCTTTTGTGCTGTTTAACTCCAGTTCCCAGTCAAACACAAGGACCCACATAATAATCTGTGAGTGTCTCCAACTTTTGTGGCAAGAATCATTTAAACAGATAACTAAAGGAAAGTCAAACAGGAGAAATAACAACACCCTGGGTAGCCAGGGTCGAGTCATTTTCTGAAGTGTCTATTGATCACTGTTTGTGAGAGCGCCCATGCATCCATTAATACAGCCTTAGTGCACTTTCAGTCATCATTCTTGTCATCATTAGAGAAATGCAATTGATTAGGTGAGATGAAAGGAATTTGCACAGAAATGGAGAGCCACTCTCTCTCTGGGAATCAAAGGCCAAGGACTCAGGAAACAGTCCTCCTAGACACTATGTTCTCTCAGTGGCATATGCATTTATCTGCAATGTTTATTGATATAGTACAGTTTTGATGTTTAATGTAAGGACTGAGCACTGCAGTGGACTGTGCTCTGTGTTTGCACACAGCTGCAAAACCTACAAAACACAGCTGCAAAACCTTTAAGTTTGCAGATACAGTATGGCACAGATTGCATCATCAGCTCAGTTTCTGCAAGTGAAGATGATGAAACCTCATGTTTTGAATTGGAAAATGTAAACACATAAACACTGGAAAATATTAAGTTATATTTTTAGATATTAATAAAAATTAAAGGATAACTCTGTTATCATCTGGAGTCTGATGACTACTTTTACTGCGGTCCTGTAATATATTTTACACCATTCTTACTGATTAAAACAGTAAGAAAAGTAAAAGTAAGCTTATTTGTGCCTCAGGCAGTTTTCTACATGTTTTATGACTAATTTGATTGTCATATTGAACATGATAAAACTTAAGAATGTCAGAATTTGAGCATTTTAACCTGTAAATTGTATGCATATATTTCTAATCAGCATGGACTTGACTAAGCTCTTGTGGCTTAGACTTGGTGACATACACTACAGTACATCATAAACATACTGTAAATGTGTGGTGCTGAATGCGATTGAACATCCTACGGCATGAATTGTTGTGAGTATCATAAGTGCATTTTTTAAATGTCGTAAAATGTCATTACTTCAGCAGCGTTCTTTTATTATTTTTAAGTGCAAAACCACTGCATCTGTCAGACATGGTGGATAGCCCACATACAGCTCAAACAGCAAAAATAACCTGTTCTCAGTGAATGGCACATGTACATAAAAAATGATAAATGCTGTTTATAGAGGGTCTCTGTAATTTCTTTGTTCCCTTGAGTGGAAAAAAAATACATGTAAAAATGACATTTGAATGTCAGAAGTTGAATTTAAATCTCAGACACGACATGGCCATGCTTTAGTATTAAAGAATTACATGAATAATTTCTCAGAAGTCTAAATTTGTTTTAATGGGTGGTCCCTCCATTGACCTGAGCTCCAGTTTCAAAGAGTCCAGCAGGATGACTGAGTCTAATGCTGCTATTTGACTGTTACTCACATTGAGCCAACCTTGCGTCAAGCCCAGGACCTGCTTTGAGGAACCCATTATGGTGCAGTCCAGTGGTATCTGTTTCTCCACACTGGGACCAGCACTGGTGTCTACTCTCGTTTTATCATCGACATCTTCTCTGGAAGGTAATCCAAGAGCGGTGAATCCAACATCATTTTGTTGGAGTCTTATTTCGGCTGATGAATCACAGAAAAACTTAAGTGGTCTTGCGAGTAAAACTTCCTGGATTCCAAATTTAGCTCAGTTTTGACTGGAAGAAAGAGATGTTTACTGTTTATGATTATTGTCATTCTGTCTGTTTCTGGTCATAAGATATCATTAAAGATCTGTATCTCTTTTCTCGTCTGTGAACACATACATAGCGTATAACAAGAGATGTATAGTCTGTTGTTATACAGTAACATTGTTCTTTTCTTCCAGGAATTCTGAATTGAAACTATTTGTCCTATTTGTCAACACTCACTATTATTATTATTTAATGTACTTCAAATTCACAAATTCATTCACACAGTTGATTATGTTATTCCTTTCTTAAATACCAAAATGCTTTCAAAACCTAGTGAGCTGACCTTGAGTTGGTACTGTTTTGCCAAACTACAGTCACTGAGCACTTTATTAGGAATACCACACTAATACTGTTTATGGCTTTTCTTTGCTCTCAAACTGCATCAGTTCTTCGTGGCACAAGATGTTGGTAACACTCCTTTGAGATTCTGCATGATTGCATCACAGCATTTCTACAGATTTGTCAGGTGCACATTCATCCAGCAAATCTCCTGTTGTATCACATCCCAAAGGTGTTCTGTTGGATTCAGATCTGGTGAGAAGGGAGGCCTCTGAAGTACATGTAACTTATTGTGATGTTCTGTCCAGCTTGAGACCACTTTTGCTTTGTGACATGATACACTGTCATGATGGAAGTAGCCATCTGAAAATGGGTAAATTGTGGCTCAAGTGTACCAAGAAAACATTCCCCACATCATTACACCTCCACCTCCAGGCTGGACTGTCGACACAAGGCTGGTCAGGTCCATGGATTCAGACTGTTGATGCCAAATTCTGTCCCTACTATCTGCATACCTCAGCAGCAACTGAGATTCATCAGACCAGGCAAAATTTTTCCCAGTCCACAGCTATCTAGTTTTGGTGTAGTTTGGTGTTGTTGTAGTCCATCTGCCTCAAAGTTTGACATGTTGTGCATTCTTTTCTGCTTACCACAGTTGTAAAGGGTGGTTATCTGAGTTACCATAGCCTTTCTGTCAGCTTGAATCAGTGACATTCTGAGGAGACCGGCAGTTTCAGAAATACTCACATCAGCCCATCTGACACCAACAATCATGCTGCGATCACAGTCACTGTGATCTAACTTCTTCCCTATTCTGATGTTTGATATAATATTAACTGAATTATATGACCTGTGTCTGTATGATTCTATGCATTGCATGTCACCACAGGCTGACGCATATCAGTGCGTCAGGATACACCACTTTCCTATTTACAACCATCACTGTGCTTAAACTCTTCAGAAAAGCAGCACATCCAGGCCACTGGAAGTTCACTGCTTCCTCTGTCTTAATGATGCATCCGGGGTTTTCTCCGAGCTTCATTAGACTGTTGCTTCTGACAGACCCAAAGAAAGTCACATGTAAGTTCATTGTGGGTGTGCATTGACTGTGCAAAATGTAAACTTGCAGCTGGTAAGTAACTGCAGTTGCATAGTCTAAATTTAACAGAACAGAGACTGGACATGAATGTGAAAAGATCAGTGGAATGTCCACATGTGGTGTTTACACTGCAGCGCCAATAAATCAAACTAACTCTGAGAAACAGAGCAAACATTTTCTTGCTGGGCCTAAGCGCTTAGTGGACAGTTACAAAGTGGGCAGTATGTTTTTAATCGCTTCATGCCACACTCCTCCCTTTGGAGGCGGAGAACAAGCTTGTCGATCTGTTCCAGTGAACATCAGGGGAGAACACCTTGAAGCCCGCAGCCGCTATCTGCCATGGTGCAGTGGTGGTAATGATTAAGTATCAGTCCAGCGCGCTCCTCTCATTTCCAAACTATCAGTTTCACCTTCTCCACTACATCACATTTGTGGAGCAGAAGGTAATGATCCACTTGGGTGACTGCCAAGTCATTTTCTTTCCTATGCTCTCTCACTCCGCATTTCATTCTCTCTGTCTGCTTCTGTCTGTCGCTCACTCTCTTCAACTGCCTCCATCCTCATCCTCAGTCTTTCAGTTTTGGTATTCATTTCTCAAGGTTGCCTGTGGAGATAAAATAGCCATGCCCACTAGGTGAGAGAGTCAGCCCCGTGAACTGTCTCCAGCAGGAGGTCACGGAGACTGGCGGTTGTTTTACAGACTTCTTTATGGCTGTCGCAGAGCATCCAAAAGAAGCAGAAAGGTGAGAAAGGTTGTGCATGCTGCGATTATTGGCTGTGCACTTTACCCTGCTGTTTAACTTTGGATATCAATCAATTCCACAGAGAGAGGAGATGTGTGTGTGTGTGTGTGTGAACCACTGGGCTGTAAAAGTGATTATACTAAGATGCTGTAGTGACTATGGATATATTGTTTGATAGGTTTACAAATAGGTTTATCTAGAATGATTGGCTACAATTGAACAAAGTATTTTATCCCACTTACATCACTAGTTGTTGTGGAAACAAAGAAACCAGAGAGTGGAACTGAAGTGTTGTGGCACTGTTTGTGATGTTTCTATCTATTTATTCATGCACCACTGTTCAGATTTAGACCACACACAGAGGGCTGATACTCTGGCATTAGAAAACACATTCAATAATGGTGGGTGTTTACATACATCTATCATTGTTTGCTTTCATTAGTACACTGTTAAAAATCACTGGTCTCTACTGTCTCCTCTATAACATAGGCTAAAAGCTTGTTGCTACATAAATAAGGAAGCTATACAACAGAGGTTATTGATGCACAGTTTGGTCTGATAAACACACAAATTACATGTCAAATTTTCAGCCTTTAAAAGGTCATTACAGCTAGTCCCATAAGATGATCACTCTTATTTTTTCTACAATTGGCTGGGATGATGTGCCACTTTTCTTCTATATCTGTATTATATATGGTGGATAACCTTGTCTTATGGTGATTTCACTCTATGCAAAATGGAAAAATCCATTGCTGATCAGTATTTTCCCTGACTGCTGATGTTCTGTCTTGATGCACAAATACTGACCTTCCTCAACAAAAGTTCAAGCAATTCTTCTCTGGAAATAAGAAAGACCTATATGCTTCAAACAGGGTCAAAAGAGCTGGATGACTCCAGAACATCCTGTGTTGTCTCCACAGAAACACCTCTCAGGAGTGGAAATCCTGAGTGAATCTCACAGCGTATGTGTTGTGAATTTAAAAATGATCTGATGATCTGATGTGCTGACATGGAGGAAACCTGCAACGCAGCAGAAACTGAATCTGTGTCCTGAGATTCACGTCTACAAGAGGAGGTTGCTCTCATTGGACGGAGAGGGCAATGATCTCCCACCACGCTCACTGACCGCTCACATCTTCCTGACTTAGCACACAAGTTAACTTGTGAGCCACATAAATCCATACTGTGTGTATACTGTGGGTGCGGGGGCAGTCTATCTGTGCATTATTAGAGCGCACATCAAAAAGGAAGGGCAAGTTCTCTCCATAGATTAAAGGAATTGAGGGGATTACAATCTCCAGCTAGGACAACATTCCTTCCCAGTGCAATTACCCTTTTAGAGGTTAGCCCATGCATTTCAATTAAAAATGAAGAGACGATTTCATAACCAAGGTGAAAATATGCTTCTAAAAGACAGGTACATGGATTGAATACATTTCATTTGCTGCAGATAAGCTCACCACATCCCTCTAGCCTTGTCTTGTTTATCTTCTCTGTGCTGATAATCCTCTTAATATGGTAATATATGAAACACCTTGCGCAGATGTCTTTAAGTCATCTGCTCCATGTTCATATTACTGAGGCTCAGATTCATTTTCCTCTACATAGAAATCAAAGACAGATTCAGAAATAGGATTTGGGATTTCCTTTGATGGGTCTCTGCTAGTTAACATTTAGTTGGACAATGGCATCAAATTACAGTAGCACCACATTTCTCTTGGTTAGTACATGATAGCTCATTGACACCCTGGCTATTTCTCAGCATGCATCATGGCTGCATCTAGGGCCCAAAACACAAAAGCACTGAGGAGAATCATAAACAGGTTGGATAATGAGACTGAGATAATTATCTTGAAGCTCCAGCTCAGTATCTAACTGTGTCATGCTCCTCTGTGCAATTACTCCATTTAAGACCCATTAACACCAAACGTCCCAACATTATTGTAGTAATTGTTGGTTTGATTACATTCTTTATTAATCAAAGTGTATCTGTGACCTCTACTAATTACTTAATCAAATAGGGTGGGAATTCCATCCATTCCATGGATTAGGCAGGAAAAGGAGGTTTTGCTAAAGATAGATGCTGAACATTTTGGTTCGGTTTGTACAATTGGCCTTGATGTTATTCCACAGTCGGCGCCCAGCCGCCTTTTTTTGTTTCACACATTCCTGTTTGCACAGTTAGTTAATTATACACCTAACACCATTCCATTGGTGTCTTTTTAGGCAGAAAAGACCACCTGTCACTGAATGGAGCAGAATAGTGGTTTATTCACTTAGCAACAAAAAATGTATTGATGTGTCATGCTTGAGGTTGCTGCAATTTCCACCTGTGAAATGCAAATGTGACCAGGGCAGGGTCCAACATGGTCAGCATGCAAATGAGCTTATTGAATGGCCATGAGGTACACACCACTTCTGACCTGCAACAGCTACATCCACACTGTTTCCGTGCCGTTTCCCTCCCTCGGCTCGTGGGCTTGGGGCCGTTCCGCAGTGAGTGGGAGGGGGAATTCAAAGAGAAAGCCTTGAAGACGCCTGTTGTGAACAGCTGCATGTTCGGCAGGAGGCAATAAATAGTGACACACCTCAATCTTGTTTTAAGCTTTCATATTCTGGTAATATTTAAGGTTAGTTACTTTTTGCTGCATTAGAAGAGTTTTTACTGTAAAATAGCTCAGAATGATCACATTACATTGGTTTGATAAATCACCTTTTTTCAGCCTAGGACACATCAGCAGATAAAAATCTCTATGCAGCTGTCTAAAGAATTCAGTGAAGCAAGGCAGAGTTTAAATATTATTCATTGGTCCAAGAGTGAACAAGCCTCTCTGCCCCATAAAGCAAGAATTTAGTCTGTAGAGGACGAGAGGGGGACTTTTCATAGACCATGGCCGTGACAGAACTCCCACACTTTGAAAGAAAATCAAGAAAAATCTCAGACATAACTGTATTCTGAGAATCAAGCGAGACAGACAGCTCACTAAAATAAATACATGAAATTTATGATGGTTCTTTTCTCATTGAGTTTAAAGTTTAAGTGTGCAGGTCTGTATACTTTACATACTCTTCACACAATGACCTTGTGAAAACATACTCTGTATTCGTGTCACAAACACATACAAACAACACATGAAAAATGATTTCCATTGCCCCATTTTAATACTCAGTTCTTGAGTTTGAACATTAATTAAACTGAATGCTTTGTCAACATGACTCATCCCTCGTGGGATTTTAAAAGATAGACAGCGCATGGTGCACTTTTTAATTAATGAATTGATTTTACATTATCTGTTTGTGTGTGTGGATAGAAATGGAGAGATTGACCGTTTGCTAAGCTTAGTTACTGTTGCCACACCTGTCAAGCTTTCTATTCTTGCACAGCTTACCATGATAGTTTTTGAAACAATTGGCCAGTAATTTCAGACAGAGGGAAAAAAAGCAGGCTTTAACATTAATTGTTAGTTTTTCTGACTGAAATGACAACTATCACTGGGAAATGTAATCAGGTTGTTGCTAGCAAGCTAATTAAGCTAACGTTAACTCTATGAGTTGTTTGACAGTACTGTCTCTGGGTGACTTTTCAGTGTTCCCAGCTGGTTTTGAAATGATAACCTTGTAAATGGAGGCTAAAAGTAAACACTTGTTGGCTGCATATGATATGAAGCTAAAGCTGCACGTCCAGGTAAAAGTCTGCATACTAATAATGATCCACGAAGAAGACAAAATGTAGGCACTTGTAAATGTAATGTGCACTGGTCAGATGCTTCACTTCCACACTTGTTTGTATTCTCAATTACTAAGTCTTTACTTTTAATGCTACAAGAGCAAAGATGTTTCATATGATGGCTAATGAGTGCATTTGGCAAAAGTAACACTGTGTGTGGTATATTTGACTGAGGGTGCTATAGTGTAAATTTACCCAAACTTAAATTTTGATAGCATCCAGAACCTGTGTTCACACAGTAGGGGATAACTACACAGTGGATGCATCATAGCATCATAAACTGACGCTATCATTAATTGTAACTCCTGGTTAATGACATAAGCCAGTTAGCCAGACATGCTAACAACTGCAGCGTGTGTTAAGCAGCAGATAATGAGTGTTTTTGGCTTTGGAAGGGACACCACACCACACCACCTTAAGACTTTAAATGCCAGATATCTCAGTTGTTACAACGCCATGCTCACTGCTTCAATATGTGCAGAGGTCCAGAATTTGACAGGCCTGCCGTACGTTGTTATGGTGACTGGACAGTCACTGTTTGGGGGAAGTATTTAGGAAATGTTTAGTTGTGCTTATAAGGACAGTGCTGCCTTGCATTATATTTGTATTTCTATCCTTTTTGGGATTTTAAGAGACTGGGCACTTTCCAACCCATCCTCTCCGTTTTCTTATTGTAATGATCATCATTTACTGTAATTATCTAATCTATGATGTGTACCAACATTTCCTATCAATTTTGACAATGTTTTCATAATTTCACCAGGAAACATTACAAAAAGACAAACATGCCTATCCCTTCCCCACACACACTTCTGTTTGAATGTCTGAAGATGACTCAGAGCATCAATAAAAGCACCAAACCTCTCTACTTGAATAGGCGGCTATTATTTTGTGGGAGTAGGTGTCAGAATTTTCAAGTGGCGCATTTTTCATTTTCCTCATGTCGACCTCACCTATCTTTATTATTACACATTACACACCGTTTGATTGACCTGGTGGCAAGAGTATCATTTTCTTATCACTATGTTCACTGAAGTTGATTGAAATGTCTGTTGTTTGAAGAATATTATGGTCTATCTGCCACTGTGAGTCTAATCGGCGTCTTATTTTCCTTCCATAAGTAGTTGCATCATTTTGCAGATATTGGATTGCATTTGTAATCACAAGTGGAACCACATAGCTGTGTATGTGTGGGTACACATAAGATGACATTTGTGTATGATTATTAAAAATCGGAATCAAAGAATTTCAGAATGTAGTGAAATTATTTTCACTGCTGCAAGCATATTCTCAAAGTGACACATCCTCATGGTTATGATGTGAGTTTCTGCACCATACTCTGTACTCCATAGATGATATCAACCAGTGACAGTGAACTGTGGCTTCTGATTTCTTTGCTCTTAATACTGCCGGCTGCTCAAAATGACAAAAAGAGATAACTGTTTGAAAACTGCTTGAACTTCAATATCCATAAATCCCTGTAACATAATGTCATTAAACTGTTGGGTGCACCACACACTCCAGCTTACCCATGTGGCTGATGTGAGATTGATAGATACTAAAGGACACTAAATGCCTTTAAGAAGAAAGGAAGTTGTAATGTTTGAGGTTTCCTGAATGTGGCTGCTTAAAAGACACTGCCGTGTGTTTTTCCTGTGCAGAGAAATGTGCTATCCAACATCAGAATTTCATTTTGGCAAATCTGTAGTGTCTCAGAATGGAGGGAGGAGACTGCAGCCTCAGGTTTGTTGCTTTTGGCTGATAAGACAAATGCATTTTAAATAAAATTCTGCCAAGGGCAAAAGGCCAACTAGACATGGTTGCATTGGAAGATGTATCACATTCCCTGGCCGAAGCTTCTGTTTTGAGGTGTGTACACCCAAAGATGAGTCAATGAGTCATTCTTTGATCATGACTGACATGTCCCAGACAAGGTCAGGACCAGGGGAGGAAAGTTTAATGGGGGCATGACTATCCTCTCACAGCAGGGAGAGACCAGGCTTCTGATAAACTGCAGATATGCATTTATCAGAGATTCATGTGGGACTATTTCCATAAACCTGAACTTGATGTGCAGGGATACACTCCCATACACTGTCTGGTGTAGTGTTGATTTTTTTTTTTTTTTTTTTTTTGTTTGTTTTTTGGTAAAAATCAACATCCCCTATATTCTGTCCACATTCCAGACACTGTGTTGCAATGCTGAGTGTGTTTGCTATGATATAGTGCTGCAGTGTGCAGCTACAGACATCTGAGAAACAAGGAGACTGCTTCTGGACTCTGGGTTTAGACAGGTCTCATGCAGTTTTACAGAATTCATGCATTATTAATGTTTTTGTACTCAAGAAACTTTTGGGTCCATTATGTTAACAGTTACTGAATGGTGCTCTTTTTGAGTTCCAAAAACTAATTTACAGACCATATCCTTGGAGCTGGCTTAGAAAGATTTTTTTTTAAATCTGTTTGGTATCCTTGATCACCAGCATAATATTAGCAACAGTGGGCACAGTTGGAAACTGGATTTCAAGTAGAAACTCATCAAGTAAAGGGGGCCCACCTCCCCACCCTGCTAATCTGTCTGTTATCATTTAGTTTCAATCTTCTCAATCATCATTTCATTCATTAAGTCCAGTTGTTTATATCTGCATCTTCTTATGCTGCATTCAAGGTGAAAGTAAACACAGAAATAATTGAGGGGGAACATAAAAATGTGCATTTACATGATCAACATGGAAACAATATGGGTGTCTACACTAACATCTTCACACTGTGTCATTGTCTTTACAAAGAACACATAAACAAGTTATTGCAGCTGCTTGCTATGGATGAGCAAGATGGAAAATGTCTAAGTTGAATGTAATTCTATTTGCAGACTTGTGGAATAATATCAGGCTGTGTTTTATGTATTTTACCTCAGCCCGACCCTTTGTAATTTGTTTGCCTGCTTAAAGACTCCTTACTTTTACATCTGCATCCCGAGCCATGCTCTTTGGTCCCCCCCCTGAGAACAGTGACAGGTCTCTGTCAAAAAAAGGCGACATTCTATTTTCTTCAAGGTGAAGGAGAGTGCTTCAATTTCAAAGAAGTTTTTGTTTGCCCTCTGTCAGTGTGTTATCCTTGAACCAAAACATCATCCCTTGAAAGCTGTTTACCTACATGGGTCATTGCCTTTCTCATACATCCCTGTATTTCATTAACCTTTATAACAAGATTCTGCTCTTACAAACAGAGACATTGCTAAGAGATGTATGGGCTCTGATTGAAAGCAGGTTACAGTTTACCACACGTGCATCTCAGAAAATCTGACATTTGGATGAATGAAGGACGTAAAATGATCAAAACAGGGAAAGCTTTTCTAATATTTTTGTTATTATAATCACGTATAACAGCTCACCTGTTTGTGTTTTTACACCTTTTTGTGATTTCAACAATGCATGACCAACAAGAAAAGCAAATAAACTGGCAGCCAGATAAATGATTTAATAGACAGACCCACTCTTGGCCTATTATTAAGCTCCTCCTATTCTACAGAGATGATTTCCTGGTAAATGAGCTAATATCTCTTCAATCACCAGATGACTCTCCGTTATAGGCCTTTTCTAGCGGTGGGTTTCACTTGAAGGGGAACAAATTACTCGAAAAAACGTGAAGATAAAAGTCAACGAGCTTGAAGGACCACCTGAAGATAATGATTTGTGTCAAGGGGAACATATTGTTTCACTGCAGTCTTGGAAATTACTTCACTCATCAGGTAGGCAGGAGAAAACTGATAGAAGAACAAAAGTACTTTACAGCGTTGCTCACATCTCTCATCTGTAAAGAATCTCATTAATACCACTGGACGCCTCCTGCACTGTGTCATTACAGCCTTAGGCCCGGCTCTTAATCAAAATTCATCAGTAAATATTCATGACAGCATGAGCAAACATAAGGTCTTGATTACTCCAACATGAGAATAGCCTCTATCAATATGTAAATCATTTAAATGGAGGTATTTGCTTTGGAGTGTTATCAGGACTTGTGCAGTGTTCTGGCTTACAGGTCGCCCGATCCTTTTCTTTTTTTTGGCGAAGCCTAAAGTCCCCTCTGTCTCTATCACTACAATAAGTCCTCTCACCCAGAGTGCCTTGCATTATTTACATGTTTATGATTAGTTAAGCCTCACATGGAGCTGCCATCTGCTGGAAAGTGGCATGCAGAATTGGAGTGCCATTAGGCCTATTTATTTTTACTGAAGGGAAGAGAAAAATAAGGAGGAAGAGCTGTGTGGCCTCCAGTACACACTCTCAGTGAAGTCCATTGCCATGAGTACCCTGAAGTCATAAAATGTGGTATTTATGCCTCATTAAGTGTTCTATTGCTCAACATAAGTGTTTAAAAATTAACCACCAAACTAGAATGAACTACACAGATGGTGCTTGACAACCAGTGCCCCATCCAATGAACACCTTGACAACACTGCAGAAACTACATGGCAAAATGTATTTACACTCAAACTATAAATATTAACCACAGTACAGTTTTGAATAAAAGTGGCCGTGTACTTAAAAACGTTGTTGCAACAAAGGAACTCCTCAACTACAATTTATGGACTAGTTTACGTTCAATAATAAATCAATTAGTAAACTCTAGTTATGTAATCCACCAGAGTGAACATCAAGTCTGTATTGCTGTTATTATGGCCACATTAGTATTTTGTGGCAATGCAGTTTAAAAGCAGACCAAGCTAAAAAGTCTGTCTTTTTAAGACACTCTTACATATAGAGCAAGGAGAAAAGGTGTATTAAAAGACATTATTTAGCTTGGCATATTGATTTAAAATACCAGCTCACAGGGTCAAAACCAATTGAGCACTTGGCCTCTGCAAATGATTTGAATAATGTGACTTTGACAAACATTAATGCTGACAGCTCACTGCCATGAATTACATAGTTTCAAGAATGTTATGATTAACCTTACTGTATTTCCATTTGTAGGAATGTTTATTAAATTCCAAAATACTTGCCAGTGGTGTAGTTCTGACATCTTAGCTCAGGGAGACTGTCTGCCCAGGTGTGTTGTTACAACTTATATATCAAATGTATTTTTCAAATGTGATAAACTAATACCCCAAGGGATATGAATACTGTAATTTCTGTAGAATGTTCTTGGGTTGATATGAGCTAGAGACCACTGCAGGAGAAGAGAGCGTCATTGTTTCAGGTTGCTGCTGAGAATGCTGATACCCAGCAAGCATTTAAGTTGCTCAGGTATAGCAGCCAGTTCAACTTGGCACGTGGCCTGTCTGGCTGCCTAGCGGCTCGCTTAGCCGACAGAAGCTGACAGGTACAGTGGGCTGGTAGCATTCGTGCCCAGCTGACCACCAGTGCCAGCTGAGAACAAAATGATTTATATACTGTGTTTTGTTTTTTGACTGTTTTGTGGTGTTCTGTTGCATAGGAGGGTGAGTTATTCAGAAAGTACTTTTTGCTATATATTCATAATCATTTCTTCTCATTTCTTGATGACTACTCAGGATGTTATGGAGTCAACTTTACTGCAAACATTTGCTGATTTTAAAGCTGCTCTTATCAATATATTCACAATAGTAATAGTTCAAAAGACACGTATGTATGCATGAAAGGAGTTGCCTGTAGTGACAAATGCACAGATAATTACCAACCAACTCAGCAACTCCAGATCTAAAGAGCATCTTAATTTCTTTCAGTTCAGAGTTTTTTGCTCTTAACCTTGCTTGCAGTTTGTTTTCTGTGAAAATGCATTGATAATCCCATCGTATGCTTTATGCCCATTAGGCAGAAAGAGTTGGTTATGGTAAGCAGAGAGGCCTTAAATCATTACAGATCACTGCTGATTTTAGGTCCAGCGCTGTGTGTTCCTTAAACCAAACATCTTGTCCTTGATGACACTTCAGGGGGCAGACACAAGCAGTGACAGATAGACAGTGTTTTGAGTGTTTTTTGTTTTTTTTTAAGTTGCTGTCAGTCTGCAGCATGCTTGACTGAAGGCAGTTGTCACTAGATTGTGATGGTTGCGCACCTCCTGTGAGTGAATTAGATCGGATTGTTCCAGAGCTTTGTCTTTTCATTGTAGGAGGTGGAGCTCCTCCTGTCAGACACAGGTGCACAAACAGACTGATGTAATCAGCTGTAGACGATACACTTCACTCAACCACAGAGGTAGATAACCCCAATAATATATTTGTTCTTTCCTTGTGTTTTTGACAAGAGGGAGTAATACAGCCAAAGTGAAAGAGTTGACAGAAACCAAGAGCAGACAGATTGCACTTCCACACTATCTCGAAGAGGGATGTGTTCTGTTGTCAAATGTTGCTCTACATGCACAGCAGGTAAAAGTGAAAACTGTGGCATACATGTGTCTGTATTTTATTGTGAATAGAACCTGCTGTGTTTTTATGCAGTATCACATTTCACACTATGACATAACACTCCATATTCCAGTGCTCTTGAGGTGAGAGGTTTTTAATTGCAGTTTTTAAATTTGAAAGTTTCAATCCTCCCAGACAAAACAATGATTCAGTTATCTGCTTCTTAGTCTGTTGTTAGCTTTAATGTGAATATATCACATTTTCTTTTTCTCGATAATGAGAGCTATTTGAAAATTAAGGAAACATTTGATGTGAATTGATGCTATCCAGATTTATGATTAATTATACATGCACAATTTACTAAACACATTTACTTCCAACTCTGAAGGTATCAAGCATTCTAACTTATTACAGAGCAATAAGCCAACTAATCAGTGAGATTTACATAAAGCTGACAGCAATCATGAGATCGGCAGAAAACTGATTTCAGGACAACAAAAATATGCAGGAAAAAAATGGCAAAAAAGAGAAGTGTTTGTATGCTCCAACACTCCCTTTGTGGTCAGTCATAGCCAATCCATTAAAAGGCAACCATCCACTCAACCTCTCAGGAAGAACGATTCCTCCAGAAAGCCTTGGGGGTGAAATGTGACGCAGCCTCAACCCCAGTCCTTTGGGTGTCATTGGGGAGCTGTACACATTGATTAGTAATTGTCCTTCCTCCTTTCCTGAGAGGATGCTTGTCCCACAGGGAAGCAGCCATTACACCACAGTTGGCCACAGGGACCATTCAAGTGCAATCAGAGCAAACAGACTCAGGATAACCACTTAGATGGGAGTGCATTGGCCTGGACTGGTAACAATGAGTAAAAAGCAAGAAAGTCTGGATGGGGTAGGTTCAGTGCAAGAATGTAATGGTGAGTGGCAGTGGTACTGCACTGAGGGGCTTTTTAAAAGCCCTCTGATAAGTCACAGGGTTTTGGTTGCTTTTACACAGGGATGTGCAGATTACAGTGGTGTTAATGACTCAAGCCCTTGACTCGCCATCCCTTGCTGAAGTGACACTGTGGACAAATACTGAGAAGTATTGTTTATGCAGCTAAAGCCTGATGTCCCTCAGATACAGAGCTCCAGGGTTGTCCACCAAGTGTAAAAACACATTAATGAGTCACATCGTTATGCTTGGTTACATGGTTCTTCATTGCCAGGAACATGAGCACTGTAGTTTCTTATCCAGATGCACCATCCTGGTGGTGTAAATACTCACCAGGGCAAATTAGCTCTAAATAGTTCGACAAATGCACTATTCCTTTCACTTTGAATAGCATTTACTAAAACTCTACTGCCCAGTTGTTTTAGGACATTTTATATTTGCTACCCCTTTTTAAAAGATTTACATATTTGTAAGGAACCAATAGGCTTGGGCCTGAGTGCCACAGACAAGTTGGCAAAGAGATGGACTGACACACTTTTGGTTTTGGTCCTTTCATAGGATTGGTTAATAATAGAAATGTAGAAAAAAAATCCCCCACCCCCCTTTAATTTCTTTCAGTTCAGAATGAATTTAACCCATTTCCACTTTCCATTTTTCCTTCTTTCTTTGTGCACAAATGAACATGATGAAAGTTCTTCAGCAACCTCCTCAGCAGTTATGCTTGGTTTGTCTGAAACTAATGGTATATGACAATTTCTGCTCTAAAATGGTTCTTATTAATCAGTTCATTAGCATAGAGTTCACTGCTTGGTGGCTGTAATTTTGTCTGGTTGTGTGGCGTGTATGTTGAAACACTGTGTGTTAGTAAAGTAATATGACAGCCCAACATTTTTTTTTTAAATTTATTTTATCCATTTTCTTCCTGTTTTTCTTGTACTGTGTTAACACAGAACATTTTAGGGGGTATTTACACTGCTTATATAATCCTCCTTTCAAGAAAGCTATTCATTTGATCAGATTGCATTAGACATCTTGGCACTCATGGTTACTCAACAGTGTGGCTAATTATTGACTGGTGGTTGGCTAAGGTTAATGTAGCTTTATAAATGAAGTTTTATATTGGCTGGTGCACATGTTTTGTCACAGTCACAGTGCCCACTAAAAAGAGATGACAGAGGGCAAGACAGAAAAGGGCTGAGGGAGGCAGCAAATGGTGAAGCTGATTTCAAAGCTGAAGCCAGCAAACAGCTCAGTCATTAAAGACTGAAGTATTTCTGTCTCTATATCTTTCGTTAAAGCTGGACTTACGATTGGTTTGTGTGGACTGTAAAACTGATATTGTTATAGTTTAATATAGCCAATATTATAGCCTTTCTGTAGGCTGCTGTTGAGTGAAACATTCTGCCTGTAATTCTTATGATCTGAGTTTTTCATCCAAATACATGGATCTACAGACAAACTATAATCATACTGACACAATGTGCCAACTTCAGGACACAGACACAGAAGACAGTGATTTCCCTGCATGCTTTTACTCTGCCATCCTGCCATTTATACTGCACTACACTGCTGCAGGAAATTCTTTCTGGAATGTTATACAGTGGAGGCACACTATTATACTGTACCATAAAACTCATCCAACTGCTTTCTGATCACTCCTTGCAAGGGATATGCAGAGCAGCACATGAATCTCTGAGATGGGATTATTTGTATTCCTCCTCCTATACTGGACATCTTCTCGCACTGAATTTTTATGCCATGGAACATGTAATGATTTGTAGTTAGATACTATCTGTGATAATATATGAATCAGCAATACAAATGTTGTAATTTTAGGGCAAACTGTAGTTCTATAAACAGCCATTTAACTTATTTTCATCATACCTCAGCTGTGTACATATGCCTTATCAATACATCTAGCCCACTCATCTATTTATAAACACCTCAACTAAGGCCATTATTTTGTAGGTGACCTATGATCTGCTCTCCCCAGAGGGAGGCAATAAATTGAGAATATCCCATACAATCAATCAAGTATCCAATGTTGATTAAAAAGGTAGGATCAGGATCCAGGTGCAGATGACTAGAATTGCAATGTAGTGATGGTTTGTCACATTAACTCATCATTATGCACTGTTTTGGACCAACACTGCAGTAAGCTAATTTTGCTGCAGAGAGAGGATCTCAGATGTCTTGTCGTGACTCAGACTTTAATGCTGAAAAACTGCTACACCACTGTAGAGTTGTGGGAAGCAGGGAACCAGCCCTGCTTGAGCAGTATATTGATCATCTTTCTGCAAAGTGTTGACACACCGCGTAACTCCACAGAGCAGGTTCACCTGCTCTGCACCAAACCAAATCATCTGAGACTCTTCATGTTTTCTGGCCCTCGGCAGCAAAACAATGAAACAATGAGACAAAAAAAGAGAAAAAAAAGAAAAACAGCTGCATTTGAAAAAAAAAAAATGGGGAGGTGGTGTATTGTTGGGAATATCATGAGGATTTATTTTAAATGAAGCACAATGGCTTAATTTCCCTTCACTCGTACCCTGAAAAACTGACATCTAGCCCTTTAGATTTTCTTCCTCGTGCTAGTGCAGATGAAAGCAGGGCAGGAATCACACGGCTTCAGCATTCTCACTTGCAAATTCAGGGATGACAGGGTTCCTCCGCCAGCTTCAATTATGAATGACAGCCTTTTATCTCCTGCCTGCTAATTAAGTGAGATGATGCTATATGCTCACACCACATTCTCTTCCCTTTTTTGTTCTCTTAGATACCTGAATCCAGCCTTTATGGTGGAAAAGATAAGTGGGGAGAGAAATGGGTCAGGAAGAATTATCTTGGAGTTCAAAAGAGTTAAGTTTAAAGTGACACAATGCAGAATCCACAGGAAGAAAAATGGTAAGCTGACTGTATATCAAAGATAGAGTTAAAAAAAAAAAAAAAAAAAAAAAAAAATACTGCACAGCTCCTATGGAAAGTTGGCAGCTGGTGGAACATCCAAAGGAAAGCATTTTAATAATTTGGCTGTATACTGAATATATTAATATGGAACAATGCTCTAGGACCCTTGATTTTTCTCTCGCCATCTTTTTTGTGGACACTTAACTACAGGGACATCCTTGTCTAATGTCACAGAGGCTGATTTGGAAGTGGTATCCAGAATTTTGACAAGTCGTTTTTAGTGTAATATGGAAACATAGCATTTAAATACACGTCAAAAGGGGCCACTCAGAGGGATTAGGTCACAGTTGAGATAGGCAAAGGATCTGGGGTCAATCCGACTGGATCCAATTAGCTGCCTCTGACAGGAGGCCATGACAAACCTAACTCCGCAGCACATCTTACTCTCTGAGCCAGGGTCCTCACTATGCGGAGGGATGGAGGGATAGAGGACTCAGGGAATAATAGAAGAACAAACAAGTCACGACTCCAGGAGAACACCCACCAGATACTCATTAGAGGAGAATCTCTGCCTCTTCCCTCCCCTTTCTCTGCTCAACAGCCACCAACCCACAAGCCCCCCCCACCCACTCGGCTCCCCGTCCCCTCCTGAGTGCGTGCTCCTCAAACTGGATGAGATGAGAGGATTTTTTTTTTTTCTGGGCTCTTGGACACTGACAGCAATTTTTTCCACTTTGCAGAATATACAGTGAGCAGTATTGACATCACTTTTGATAGCATTCAATTAAAGTTTTTTTGAAATCTGCCTGAGGTGACAGTATTTCCTGTTTCAAAGGAATGGTGCAGAACTTTTTTGTTCTGTAGTAGAATCATTTCCGTGGAGTTTTGTGCCTTTTTTTTTTTTTAAGTGATGTCAATTATTCATTCTTTGTCTATTTGATGTGGGTCATTAAAAAAAGGAAAACAGTGTAAATGTTATCACTTTTGGCAAAGAGCTTAGCGGATTACAAAACTCAGTAAGACAGTGGATTGCAAACGGCTCACCTCCACATGAGAAAAGTTTGGGTTGTTTCAGTGCATCCAGACTTTTTAGAACAGATCATCCTACATTTATACATATTAAGCAGTTGCAGTTGCTTAATGAAGCTTTGTTTGCCCAAAACTGCACATAGTAATCTGAGGCCCCCTTAAGACCTAAATTGTTCATTTCCAATGCATGAAATTAAACCTCAGAGAGAAGGAAGGTGATCAAAATGCAATCTTTTCAATATGGCATGTTCATTATTGAGTGGAAAAAAAAGAAACTATTTTCAACAGATAAAAGTAATTACTCAGAGAACACCGCTCCCAGGGACTAAAATCTTTAGTTGTCAAGACAGTAAACAAGTGGTGGAAATGGGGCTGAGGGGGATCAGTGGTCCTTTGAAGTGTTCTCTCCTTGTTTAAAATAAGCACAGTAGCTTGCCTATTCCCCTCCATGACCATGGAAAGAAGCAGCAGCTTAGACAGGAAGCTCTGTGGCCTTGGCACCCCATTTCAGGGACCCTGGACAGTAGCCTTGAAGCAGGAAGCACTGGGTGATGGACTAATCGTATTCAGGTCCCTGAACAAGTGCCTTCTAGGCCAACTCCCGCACAGCTGTGTGTGCCTCTGAACCATCACCAGCTGGGCTGAACAGGCCATCCAGCTAAGGTTATACAAAGGGCAGGAGAAGAGCAGCAAAGACTGGGCTCTAGATTCAGGGTTTTATGATGGGAAGAGCATGTCCTCCATCATAAGCAAAAACAACTGACTTTTTCAACATACAACTTTGTGCAGTGAATGGAAAGTTGTCTAATAGCAGCTGACCTAACATCTATACTGAATATGTTCTTTCACATGTGCATTTCATTATGCTCAGATTAGGTATTTGTAGACAAGGCCAAGCAAAGTGAGACTGCATTCAATTCACCACTTTGCAGGACTGACCTCCCCCACATATAATATCCTATACATGAAAGGTTACATTCAGTCTTTGCTAATAGGGTTTTGCCATTTAGAGGGACTGCTGTCAATGTTACAAAACATGGTTATCATGGCAAGCAAGCCACAAGGCTTTCTACACTGGAATCTCTGATCAGATCATACAATGTTCCATTTAAACAAACAAACAAACAAACAAAAAAAAACCTCCTTTGAGTGATAACGTTCCATCCATGGGAGGATTACTCTTAAAGCTGCGGCACATAATTTGTACTTGCAATTAGTGTTTGAAAGAGCTTTTGGCTTGTGCAGTGCTCTTGAGTCCTTATTTGTAACACAAGTTTATTTGAAGGAAATTCCTAGGAAGTAAGACTAAAATTATATGATTTTAGGTTAAGCAAATGAGCCCCAAAAAGGCTAGAGTGCCTTTGGAAAGCAATCCAGTGAAACTGAACCTTGTTGTGACAGCATTTAAATACTCATCTCAGTAAATGGCACATAAACATGCATGTTGCCTGTAGAAACATGTTTTTTCAATCAACTGAGCAAGCATTGAAGATGGCTGTCTTTATTATCCTCAGATACCTCTGTTTGAATTAATTTCCCCTTACAAGGTCTTCAGCTTCACTAAAACAAAGTCTCAGAAGAAAAGTACTCGAGGTCATAAGAACTTACATAAAAAGTGAACTGAGAAAAACAAATTCGCTTGACATATATATAAAATAAATAAAGAAAACAAAACAAAAAATATTGTGCAACACAACACACAGATCTGTTAAAATTATTTTTATGAAGATAAAAGAGATAACTTTATATATTATTTAGCCAACCTCATTATGGATTTCCAGAGGGCATACAGCATATTTAAGATTCAACTGATGACTTTTCATCGCATTGTTAAACTTATTAGCCTGCAGCAAAACTGACTTCCTGAAATGTGTGTAACATGTCAGTGTGCTAACATTTTGCAACACACATTCACACTCATTCATTTGGAGCCATTCCCAATTTACTTCAAAGTCTGAGGATTTAAAATTGTCAACTAAATGATCTTTGGTCAGGAAATGCAATTGCTGTCTGGATCATGTTCAAGGCAATGTTTTTGTAAGTGAGGGAAGTGCTACTCTGTACCACATGCTAATCAGGTTTAGGCATCAAACACACTTTGGTGAAGGTTAGAGAAAGATCATGGTGTGGTTTAATAAGGTAAGTCATTTAATATGTATTAATGCAACAGCATAAACTTTACCTAACCTTACCCAAGTATATCATTCAAAGTAGATTTGATGTTGCACATTAGAAGCATCAATGTAATTTCTGTGACAGTTGCACTGCAAGGCTATGGTCACTATGGTAAGTATGACACTTGAGTTAAATCTGGCTGCCTTTAAAAGGTGCTATTTGCAAGTTTTTTGCTATTACTACATACCAAATGTCAATAGCAGGAAAAGAACATCAATCATAGCTATTGTATTGCTTCCATTTCTATCACTTCTTTTCTCCTAATTAAATTAGCATGCTAACCAGTCAACCCCTGGCTTGTTCTGTGTCGTAATACCACTTTGCGTCACTGTTGTGCGCAGTCTGCACTCAGTCCAACACGAGAAGATGAGGAAGCAGTGCTGCCCAGAGGGCATAGTCTAACCTGTTATCTTGTAAACACAATGACAGCTGAAGCTCTTAGTGAGTAAACAACTGTTAATGCTAAGGTTGACTATGTAGCAATAGCAAAAATTACCTTTAATTAAATAAAGCTTTCCATTTTCTAAAAAAGGCATTATTTATAAAACAGTTTATGAATAATAAGAGGTAAGGTTAAAAGTTCTAGTAAAACAACCTCTAGATTACTAAATTATAAAAACAAAAAAAAATATCTTGCTGTTGATCCTCTTCCAGCATGACACTGATTTGCCTTTTTAGCTAGCTATATATTCTATTTGCTCACAAATGTGGCATGCCTATTCCACCATGTTTAATTTAAGAGTTATGCCTAGTGATGGCTTGGCAGACAATTTACATACATAATTACATCACTATAATAAGACTGCACTAGGAATTAACATTGTCACCGTGGGCAGGAAGACCTAAGATAACAGACCCATGATTTTCTATAACAGAACAATTCACCAGTACTCTTGCTATGCTATGTTAGATTTAAGTCAATAGTACCAATTTCACAGGCACACAGATCAGACCTTAGGATATTAAACTACAGAGGAATCTCTACCTGAAACCAATTTGGTTGCCATAATTACACATTTAATGAGACAAACTCCAGACTAACAGACAGAAGCTGTGATACTTACAAGAAAAGAATGAGGGGAAAGCACTGTGAATCTGAAGGCACTAAGAGTCTGAAGTGATTTGTAACCCGCTTAGCTGCCACTGACAGCAGAGCTTCTCCCCATAACAAGGCTGGGACTTGTTATGCTAATTGTGGTGTATATATATCCAAGTGAGAAACCAAGAGCCAGAGTCCAAGCTGGAGTCTGTCTGTGTAGAGTAGATTTAAATCTTCATTATACTCTTTGTCACATTTATTGAATTACAATGCTCTACATCTGAATAGGAAACTGTGATCGTTCCAGTACGTTTTCAGATAAAGATTATTGCTGGATCTGGGCAACAGACCAATGTATGGCTTTAGAGGTAAAAAAAAAAAAAAAAAAAAAAAAACAACAACAACAAAAAAAAAAAAAACTTTAATTTGAGATGCTGAGGGTGGAGGGAAAAGACACCATGGACACCGTTTTCTGTGTCCAGGCTGAGGATTGCCAAGCCTTCGGAGGAGGAGGAGATTGGAACAGTGTTCTCATCATCCCCGAGCCACTAGGTCATGGTTAAACACTAATCCTGAAGGATGAGCGAGGTAGAAACATCCACCACAGCATGCTCCAAAGATTGCACCCTTCTGTCTGATCGCATGATCACAAAAAAAAGCAGTCATGGAAGAGAAAAGGGCAGCTGCAGCTGTCAGGCACCTTTGCTCTGCCATTCTCAGTGGGGGGCAAATAGAACAGTTTATCCAACTGCTTTGACAAATATGTGACAGAGACTGTAGGTGAATGTTGATTTAAGCTTGCAGAGTTGGAGTGACATCAAGTTGTGGACCAAAACAGATTTCCTCCACAATGTTCCATCACAGCAATCAATAACACACTTGTAGACTAACCATGGGCGTTGGCCTGACATTCACTGAGCAACAGTACTGTATGACACTTTGACAACTACACCTGTTGGGTTTCATTTCTAAGGCATTACAACAAAAGCTACCGCCAGCTCTGCCCGCCTGGAGGCATCAATGCCAGTTTAATTATTGTTTTACTCTCAGAGATAATTCATTCGAATGACAGCACTGTTGTGAAACATTCAGAGGCGTGCCAGCTTGTCTTGCTGGGCAGTACAAACAGGTACAATGCTGCTTTGATTAAAAAAAAGTGCACCCTGTTGGCTAAACCTTTCTTCTGTATTGCAGCCGCCATTATTACTGGACTGAGTTGTAATTAATGGTTCAATTACAGAACAACTGCTGTCTTTGTGTTTAATTGCAGAGAAATCAATTAAGCCCCATTTTCCCACCCACTAAAAAAAGAGAGATCCTTGATAAAAATGTAGCCAATCTGGAATTCAGTTACTTGAGTATTGAGCAGACACTCACCATTAAGCCTCAAAGCATGGATGCACCCTGGAAGAAAATTGCGACCAAGTTAAAAAAAAAAAAAAAAAAAAAAAAAAAAAAAAAAAACCCTTAGTGAGGCAATTATAGAGGCAAGCCATGGAGCAAAACAAACTCAATAACTTATTCTTGAAATGATTAAATATCAAAATCAGTTTAAGGCTTATTGACGATTCAAGTGTATTGAATTTTAAGGTGAGAAGGGATGAAGAACACCATCATCAATGGTTTACGCCATTATTGGATTCCACATTTAAATATCAATACCCACTATTTCTTATTGTGTGTAAGCTCTTGTTGACAAGAGGTTAGTTGTGATGCAAATATTGCTATTATTATGAATGCCTTGAATCCTTCTCTTTCAACACATTTTTGTATTTTTTTCCTTTCAGAAAGTAAGATCTTAATGTACACAGCAGAAAAAGAGAGAGTATAGGACTGGCATTGATTTTTTTCCTCTGTTGCTGCTTACAGAAAAAGGGCAGTTACATTACACAGCTGCAAGCGCAACATAGCCGATGCATTGTGGGAGTTATTCCCAGCACGATACCTACCTACCGATAGACCTTGGACCTGTGAGAAAAGCATGAGTCACTTACTGCCAAGCACACTGTCACCTGTCCCTGGAGGACCAATTATTCTGTATGTTTGCCCTAAAGTGCCACCATGAAACACATAGAATGTTTGAATAAAATATCAGGTGAGGCAGAAAATATGGTTCACACTATTGATGGCCTCACAGTTGCATCAGCCCATAGGCCGACTGGTTGTGCAGTAGTATTTTGTTTTGTACAAATATACACTGATGGGAAGTTTTTTGAAGATAGCAAAAGAGATGAAATGCTGTCAGTTTAATGGATGAAGCTGAGGATATTCTTTGTTTTTCTTATTGTCAATAAATCCCACGAACAGACTAAAATCAACAATGCATAAGCCAGTCTCCCAATACTGGCACATACATTTGGACAATATGAACTTATGACCCTCACAAACACAGTGAGAGTCCAAATACCTTCCATCTTCTATTATAAAAACAAAAGATTGGAAATACCTGAGGGTCCTTGGCCAAGATTTGAAAACCAATTTTTGTAGCCCATTAATTTTGAATGAATTTTGTTTCCTACACATGGACAGATGGCAAACAAACTTCTATCAAGTGAAAGCAGGTGTGCATTTGCTCAGGGAAAAATGCAGTGGCAGTCCTCTGGAGTCAAAGCTGTCTGGCCCCTGGCAACCTCACCGCCTTGAAGGTCAGCTTCTCAAAGGCAACTGATACCCCTGACTGCAGCTCTTTTTGCTCATCATCCATTTCGGCAAATGGCAAGACCAGGCTGATCAATCAAGTGCCGTCAAAAGGCCAACAAAAAAAAAAAAAAGAAAGAAAAAAAACAGGGGGCAAACAGAAGCCCTGATCCTCTGTATCGACTGCTTGGATTATAGAAGATCACCCGCTGGCTTGTCTGTGTGATTTGGCCATAACTGCAATTTTATCTTATGATGATAAGTGCTAACTTCAGAAATCAAACAGTCTGCATCAGTCCTCCTGCATTCTGCCAATCTGTAAAAACAGTTGATCTGTTTGTAATGAAGCATCTGATCTGCATTGTAGCTGCAGGAAATGTGATGTTGAAAGTTATATTGACGAGCAAAATTACTACATCACCACATCACATAATATATATATTCCAAGAATTTCCTCTGATACACAGAGCCATAGCAGGAGTACTTAGGCATGCATTCAATAATGGCTGATCTCTTACAGCTAAATTTTGAAATCAAATCATGTGCATCTGTCTGCTAATCTATTCAGCCATCTACCCTGAGGAGCTACAAAGATGTTAATGCAGCAAAGGTATCATGTGCTTTTGTGCTCATGAAATAAAACTTACATGAACACCATCTTTGAGGGTTTGACAGAATAGTGATGAACAGCACTTCACATGTTACTTGAGTATTTCCAGTTTATGTACCTCCTAATGAACTGGAATTTGAACTACACTCCCAATAGTCAGATTGCTTAAAAGGGTGCCCAAGATTCTGACCACCAGTGCCACTATGGAGCAAAGTTTTAATGAGCATGTCCCTGTTTTGTTTGCATGGTGTGCTCTACTGGCATGTGCACAAAGACACAGGTGTAGGTGCATGAAGGTTTGATTGCATTTTACAAATCTGAATCCAGAATCTAGAGGAGTTGCCACTGTATTGGCACTACACAAAAAAAAAAAAAAAAAAAAACCACACACACACGGTCCAGTCAGTGCCATAGTAGCATTACAGAGTGATGATTCTTGTCTCACATAAAGAATCTTTGGCTGAGCACAAAGTCTGACTTGTAGAGAGCACAGCAAGTTTCATTTTAGCATGCTACTCCACTCATAACATGTTACTGCCAAATTTCCAAAAAAAATTACCAGTGACGAGAAAAGCTAATAAGAAATAGATGATGGCAGCAGTTAAACAAAGGCTTGTATAGATTTGAGTTGCAAATGCAACAGTTGAGCAAATGCCATAAGTGCTAATGCACCAGCTCAGAATAATATTACCCTCTGCAGTACCAAGTACCACTTTTCATTCCTTGTTTGGTCAATGATCATTGCAGTCGCTGTCTCCAAAAGAAACTGTCATCTGAAATTACAGCAGAATGCCAGTAACTTATCAGCCGAGAAGCAATTTCATCATTTGATGATAATAATTTCACTCGAGTGTTGAACATCCAACAATTGATAATCTGTGACTATCTGAGTCTATAAGACTGCAGAGTCTGTCGAAGATAAATGCAGAGGATCTCTGCAGTAGCCACCACTGCACTCACATTTTGGAAATTTTCAAGATCAAACGTTGTGCTAACTCTTCAGAATGTCAGTTTTCTCTGGATCTTTCAGCCTTGTCATGTAAGAGCTTTGTGATCAATACAGTCAAGAATTCTCCTTGAAAACAGAAAATTCTATTTTAGTGAATAGATGTTTCACAGAATTACATCATGGATCAGACTATACACGGGGAGAAACATGTCGAGTTTTCTCAGTAAATCACTGCATTCATTCTGATGGCATTTAATACAGCTCATGCATTTTCCAATTACACTTCAGTGTCAGGCTGCTGAATTGTAAGTGCATAGTTAGCAGTCATCCATTTTGTTTCTCGAAGGTTTAATGAAGTAATGAATCAACATAGGACTTCATTATTTCTGTGTACAGTAAATCCAGAAAGTACTATATATTGTGTGCTTTTGGCACAGGTCAAATTATTGAAGCTCAGACAGCCAATGATTTTATTTCCACAACTATTCCTCCAAGGGTTGTATGGATATGTGACATTATTTAAAACTAACAAATGACCAAAAGTATTTATAGACATTCATCACCACTTGATGTATGACTAAATAAATAAATGACTATAACAGGGATATGGCAATTAGTTAAAAATAGACATTTTATTAATTTAGATTAGTTAACACTTACATGGACTAATTATATCTATATATATATATATCTATATATATATATATCTATATATCTATATATATATATATATATATATATAACACATATTTCATATTAACAAGTTCATCCATGAAAAACTGCTCAATGTACAACATCACTTTCTGTTCTAGTGTCAGGTTGGTTGCAAAGAGTGCCTTGCAGTCTCTTTGGGTAACTTAAGCCATGCATAAAATATTAAGCGTTTTACCCAGATATGGTACAGCACAAGAAATGCCTAAATGTGCTTCCATGCATGTATTGACGGAACATAAAAGCAACATATATAATATGCATGATGCCAAAAAGGCAGTTGGTATGCTATAAGCACTGTAAGAATATGTAAGACTGTGCATTCCCCTAAAAAGCCAGTGGTTATTCTACTTATCATGCAACAAATAAATCATTGCTATCACCTTTACCGAGTGCAACAGCTCTTTTTTTAAATATCCCATCTTTGGAAATACACATTAGATTTGAGCAGTGTGGACACAGTCCGACTCATACTGAAAAATCAGGAGGCTGCATTATTTATGAGAGTATAAATTCCTAAGATATAACCCTCAGTGCTTAATTCAAAAACAGGGATATTTCCTGAGGATGAGGCTGTGTTGCAGTATTGATCCAAATGTTGGATAACTACAGGCAATTTATGTAACGAAGAACTCCTGCCACAATCCGTAGTGCTATAATCACAACTCCATTCACTGACATGCCATTTTCCTCCATCAACTGAACAGTGCTCAAATGCACTGTTACACTAACCCCTGCGCAGCTTTGAGATTTCGTGGCATTTGCCAAGCTTTGGCCCTGCATCGTCTCAGCAAATGCACAATCAATTTTACCTCCTTGTCTCCTGTTTCTAATTCCCCAACTACCCTCGTTCCTCGCTTGATACACTTTGGGTTCGGTACACTCACTCTGTTTGATGAGTTTTGGCCTATCAGGTGCAGTGGGGATCGAATGTCAGCACTGTCAGACAGCTTGTCTCAGTGCCCAAAGATGAATACAAGACCATTACTCTCCTTCCCCTTGTCTCTTATCCTTCACCTTGTCTTACATGTGATGATTGCTGCCTTACCTTTATTCTGTGCTTTGAAATGAATAGAAATCATAGCTATTACACACAAATCCATTTCCAAAGGCTTAATCATGCATAAAAGGCCCTATTACATTATTTTTATACTCATTATCAGTTGAATACAAAGGCACATTAGAGGCTTTAGCCCTTTTATGATTAATCAAAAGCACTTGAGGGTGAAAGCTTTATATCTGATACCTTTGAACAAATGTGTCCAATTTCACACAGATTAGAGTTATTAATTTTGATGGCTACAGTGGAATATCTTACTCATTCTCCTTAAGATTCTGCCACAGTGTCTCCTTCATATAGTTTACTGTTTTAGCATTGACTGTGCATAAGAATACTCTTGCAGTAGTTTGTCCTTTCTAATCACTTTTTGTGAGTGTCCTCCAGCTATGATAAAGGCAATTCACAGTAGGGAGTCAGTATCTGGGAAATCACGCCGTACAGTGTGAATAAATAAAGCCTCGTCAATCATTGCCAAGCTGACGGGTTGTAAAATGCCTCATTAATGGCTTAATGAATCACAATATAAAAGGTGTTGCCACCTCTCCCGCCTGGCTATAGCTATATACGTGCATGTCACTTTTATTGATCTGGCCTGTACGTGTTGATATATAGTCTCAATCTAATTGCATTCAGTGAAGGTTTTTATGGGTGTTTGCCAGGAAGGACATTTATATAGGGTTGCTCGAGCTCACCTCTAGTCATGTGATTTTTTGTCATCAGGTTTCCTGGGATAAAACTGCATCCTCTGTCATTAAAAATAATCACTGGTTAGGGAGAAAGTTGAAAAAATGAAAGGGCACTGTATGTTTTATTAATAAATCCTGCAACAATCACTCCATAGCTGCAAGAGGTAACAAAGAGAACAGCTTTAGAGCTGGAATACAGATGAGAATTTATGAGTTTGTGCTGATAGTTTCAGACAAAATCACTATTATTATGAGCATGATATAAATTCTCATCCTCTGAAAAGGCTAATTGTTTTGTTTGTTTTTTCCAGTTTACTATCCACAAGTTTGGTGTAATGCAAAGAGATCAATACTTCATCCCACAGGGAAAATGCCAAGAAATTGATGTCACAATGTAACTGTATGTGAAACAGTCCTCCAGAGCAAACAGCTGAGGTACAGTGCTTAAAGTGCTTTGTGCTTAGCGTTACCCTCCCAAGGTCATCCATAGAACAACAAGATACTCTCCTCAGGGCCACAAAGAAGATATTAAGTAGCTGTGGTCTAAATGACCTGTCTCATTCCTCCAGCCATTACTCCACTGTCAGTCAGGCTCCCTGCAGAAATTGTAAACAATGATGACTATAACTGAAAAGAGCTGCAGAACTACCAGTAACAAATGTTTTCAGGTTCTTTGGATTAAAACCCAGTTCAGTTATCAGTAATCTAAGAACATATGTGGCTATTCCAGTGGCAGTTAAACTTACTAATGGAGTCTGATCTCAGCTGCTTTTATGATATATAAATGATCGGCTGAAAACACGTGTTGTACGTGAAAGGTGTTAATGTGCAAATCAGAGCGTTCACGGTATTAATGTGTGAGTCTTAAGTATAAATTAGCAGTGATTATCAGTTTTAAATTACCCTGTAAAATATAATGGACAACTTACCCTTTTCATTGCTTTGTAATTAGTCCAGGGGAGATTCATTTTTTATGCATCAGTTTTAAATGTCTAGATGACAGCCTCGTTTATGTTCTTTTCTCAGCTGAGAGTAAAAGAAAAGCACAGCATAGATTAAATTGATGCGCTACAGTAAAAGTAGTAAAGTGAGGGATTCATCAAATAATAAGTTTCAGGAATTATATAACCACCTAAACTTTTACTTTCTATAGGTTTTCCACAAAGTTTTGTCCTATTTTCAAGGGGAAGGTTTTCAAGTATGCACAGTTTTTGCATGGAAATTCTCATATACTGTACATCTACAGCACTTTCATAGAGATGACAAAAAAAAGTATAAACTCTTCCTCTTTGTCAAAGATGTTCATAACCCCCCACATCTAGCAGCCAGTAATGTTTGTATAAATGCAGGATACAAGTGACATATAGGCCTCTCAGTTGAAAATGATTGTGACTATTTGGTGTTTATTTCTTTAAAACTGTTTTCTTTGGTTGTGTCTAGGGCATTGCACACTGACTTCAAATACCATTTACTCCTCTCCCATTTTTGCTCCTTGGTGTCAGTACATCTTGCTTACTGTTCAACACACACTATACTGAAGTTTAACAGCTTTCAATAGTATCCGATACTGACAACTTTATTGATCTAGCCCTTTTTGCTAGGGTCACCAGACAGGCCATGAAAATAGAATCAGGACCATGGACAGCTACATCACCTTTCTAAATGGAAAAGAAACCATCTCTCATACCTGAGACTAGATGTTTGAATGTCCAGACATGAAAAGTGTGGAACATGTAGGAAGTTACTGTGTGGCCTGAGTGAACTGTTCTTTTTTAGTTTCTTTACTTACATAACCAATGGGTAGGGTACCGAGACTTCACAAAATAAGGCTATCGTGCCACTTCACTTTACCACCCTTTACACCCCATGCTCAATTTGTCAGGATAGCCAATGAAACATCATGCTAACAAACTAATGTAAAACTTAATTGCAGCAGCTCACTCACTGTAACTTGCTACAGCAGTGTTCAGCTGTGCATATTTGGTTGGTAGCCAATTGCCAACCACTCAGTCTTCCAGCAATCAGGCCTCACACAGGAAATGTGGCAGATATCACACCATAAGTGGGTTTCCTCCGATACTGTACATCCTAATCATGGTAGGAGGATATACAGTACACTTAAAATAGATCACAATATTATAGCCTCTTTCAAGCATCCACTCTCTGCCCATCTCAGCTTCCTCCAGGGATGAGTAGGAGGCTGCTTCTGCCCTACAGTGAGCCAACACAGAATGTACTCTTCTTAATGTTGTTCCATCATTTCATAACATGTTGTGAAAGCAGAGGTTGACAGATACCAGCTAATGTCTACAAACAGCACAAGCTCTGGTTCATGCAACATCCTGAGAGAGGAAGCTCTCACCGTCCTGTGTAAACTGAGGTCACAGACAACTTGGGCTCGATGTAGCTGTTTAAATACGACATCATTGTGTGTTATGGTTTGGGATTTAGGAGGTTAACAAAAAGTCAGTGTTATATAATTGTGAGCGTCATATAAATTAATGTCCCTGAGGTGTCACTGTTTTTACTGCCATATCAAAGTAAAACAGAAAAAAGTTGCTGCATCTGTGGCTAATTCTAAAATTGTAAACAAATATTGGCAGCTTACAAATGAACATTTCTTCCTACACACTACCAACTCCAAATCTCAATCCAGATCTATAAAGAGGAGTTAATTTATAAAAATCCATGTATCTATTTGTTGTACTTAGAGGCCACATGGCATATCTTACTACACTGCTGGTAATTTTTAGATGAACTGATTCAGTCATTATATGGTGGCCAGGTAAAGACTGAGCACATGCTGCATGACTTAAGATAATGCAGATGCTACTGTCCCATGACACCATAGCAGAGAAGTATCCACCAAGGGATTTCACAGGAAAATGCCTGATGCATGAGGAATGGTGTATTTTGTTTTAGCACATACTGTGGCCTACACATTGGTTGTAGGTTGCAGTATGGTATATAAGGAGGCCACAGATGATTGAACTGTTGGATTTGTGTGACTTTGCTGTTCCCAAAGTCAGATTGGTGCACTTGTGAAAAGAATATTTAGTTCAAGGAAGGACAGGAGCATTTGTTTGGGGCCTTTATGTCTAAAATTACACAGCCCCTCATATTTGTAATATCATTCTTAAGTTAGTATTAGTTATTACAAGCAGCTTTTATTGTAAACAAATTGCAGTAATTTTGTTTAAGTTATCAGTGGTACAGTACTGGACTGTTTCACTTTTATTTTCCCCCCTCTATTCCATAAAATACTGATTTTTAAAAGGCTCATAAATTGCAGGGGAAGAACATAACATTAGAGTTGTGACTGAGATGAGGGTCAGCACTCATTGTGTACAAATAAACATACCTCACTAATCACACTGCATATGTTTTGTGATTAGCACAGCTGCTTAGCTACAGTTGCAGATCTGGCATGTACCATCCCTGTTAATTTGATGAAAAAAAAATAATAATAATTAGGAAGTGAGTAGCCTATGCGGCAGACATCACTTGGAAAAAGGAATCCAGTTCAATTTTGATGGCTTCCAAATCAGTGGCACTCAAGGTGGTAATTATGACAAGTGGACATGTGCACCCTGAGACTGCTAACAAGGTGTTGGAGATATTCTTTTTGTCATTGAAATGTGAACATGTTGACACCAGAATAATTGGCCTTGGTCCTTTGAGGACTCTGCATCACCTCAGGAGCACACAGTGGACATGATAGACTAGATTTGATCAAACCTGCGCAAAAAAAAAAAAAAAAACTTGCTTTGCATCATCTGATTATTTTACAGAAAGTTGCATGTTTCACCAGAAACACAGGATTTCATGTTTTATGCATGTGCTTTGTAGTTTCATATTCAAATCACTCAACTGCTTTTCGAATGGAGCTATTAGGTATCACAAAGCTCACCATCTTAGTTTGAATATTCTGACAAAACTTTCAAAATAATTCCCAAATGTGCTCATGCTGAGCTAAATAAAACAGGGTACTTTTCAGAATACTTGTCACATCTCTTGAGCGTGGGGGAATGATGCGTGTGAGTCTGGTTGTCACATGTTTGTCATACTTTGTAGGGAGTGCTGAAAATGTGACAACATGAATTCTCAGTCCCTCGGAGCGTAATGTAGAAACCTAAAACTTTTTTCTTAAACATTTAAAATAGCAACACAAGGGAAATGGTACATACCCTTTCAATGAACTGAGATGATTCACTCACTGCATGAGGATGCACCCAGTAAAATTGCTAAGTCATAATTTGACAAAAAAAAAAAAAAAAAAAAAAAAAAGAGTAGGGTCACAACATTACAGCAATTGATTGCACTGGCCACTTTATTGCGATGCATCTAAATCACAGCTAATGGATGTTACATATTTGCTAAATGGAGATCACCTGTGGGTAATCAAGGTGTGACAAGTGATTTAAGCCGAGTACACCTGTATCTGAGGTGTCTGATTGATCAATTTCCTGACATAATACCAAGGGTGCTAAAATGGGTGGTGAATGTGACTCATAGTATAAAGCACTTTAAGTGGTTCTTAAGACTAGAACAGTGCTATATAAATGCAGTCAATTTACCATTTAATAGGCCTTTTCCACAGGAGACATTGACATGTTAAGGCACAGATGCAGATATCAAAATTAAAGATGACTGAATTCCATCTAGCTGCTTCAGCTTCAGGGTTCTTGTATTGTGCGTGCTGGTTCATCGTCACACTGTCAAGGCTTACTGGGACACTTGGAGCAGAGGTGTCGTTAATGTTATTAGTAACACCTGTGCTCTTCCTACCATGACAAGGCAACTGGCAGAGAGTCAGAAAAGGTTCTCTTGCCTAATGAGGCCAAAATCTGGTGTTTTGGCCATTTGGGTATGACTGAGAGAGATGTTTAAAAGTCTGCAAGTGTATTAGGTCACAGGCAATATTGTAAACAGTGAGCAGGACAGCTTTTGAATCTGTACAATGAATGCCCTTGATTTGTCAGATATTAAATTTGTTGGAATATCCAAAAACTGTTTTACCCATAAAGTCTTACAGTTTCACACACTACATGATGCCATAGTTTAAGATCATAATATAAACTCCCTGTACTGTGACAGCAGGTTCTCTTTTCTTTTCTAAGTTGCTGACCTTTTCAATTGGTATATACTAAATGCTGGGTTTGGCATATTTGCAAGCTAGCATGCAACCATCACCAAAACAAAATGTGGTGGTGAAAAGATCATGTTCTGAGGATATTTTTCTGCCTCAGGCCCTGGATGACCAGTGAAAGCACAATGTAAAATGAATGCAGCAAAATACAAAAATTCTGGTAAACAATCTGCCGCAGTCTGCAGTAGAAGTGTGGCTTGGGAGAAGTTTTATTTTCCAGCAAGCCAACAACCACAGACATAATACATTATTGCTTCAAAAGAGTAAGAAAAATCCAGAACTTTTGGCAAGACTTTTCACCCATGGTCTCCATTCAAGCTTAACAGAATTTGATAAATAATGGGGAAAGAAAAGCCAAACAGTAACCTTTAAGAAGGGTGAATACTGGAGTAATCCAACATTTGTCTTGTACTCACTTTGTTTTGGTTTTGTTTTTTTCCCAAAAAAATGAAAAGGATTGTTTTATCTTGATAGGTGTCAAAAGTAGTATATATAATAAAATATTTACATGTTAAACACCGGTGTTAGCGACCACCCCATGGAGGCGGCCGGTTACGCCCACTGTCACATGCACGTGCAAAAGCACATTATTTATATATAAAAATAAAAAAAATAGCCAACAGTCTTTACTAGAACACAATTACCATTGAGAGTGTATTTTGTTTTGTGCGTTATAAAAGGTTGCTCTAAACATGTGGTTTTGCAGGCGAGTCTTGGATAAAGAAGGCTTAGATTTTTATAATCTAACATTATCTAAGATTTAAAACTTAAACTTATTTTGACTGGACTGGTATACATGGGGTTAACCAAAACTGTAATTGTTTAAAGTATACATGTCTGAGATGGTACAGGCAAAGTTAATTTTATTGTCATTACAAACCTGACATTTTACTAACAAATGTGTTTCAAAGTTTTTTTTGTGATAAAAAAAAAAAAAAAAAAAAAAAAAGCAACCAATGCCAGCCATTCCTTTTTTTATTAGTGGGCGTGATTAACTCGTGGCGGTACATATAAACAGTCTGAGTCGTAGTAGTAGTAGTTTGTCTTTGACCACTGCTGGGGCCCCTGGACTCGCCATATCCCTGACTCGACTACATCATTTTACTCGGCATTTAAACATGGTTCATCCAAATGGTAAGCTTGTTACTGTTACTCTTTTTTAATGTTAACATTGTTAAACAGTCGTTCAAACTATCATTTTCTTAAAAGTGTGATCTGATTAGGAGCTGTTCTTACTGTGGACGTTGTTGTGGAGAGCATCCCCTCATCCTGTGTTGATGTGGATGGTTAGTGTTTTACCAACTTTTTTTTTACTCCTTTTAAATTTTTTTTTTTTCGACGCAGAGCTAGCATTTCTAACAAGAATATGTCTTTCATCCATTGTTGTAGAAAGAGTGAACTTGGATCAGCTAGACTGTTTAAACGGTGAGTAAGTAATTCTTGTTAAAGCATATAGTTGTTATGCTGTATTATTAGATGTATTAAAACCACTAAATCTGTGTACTTAATTCCAGAGCTTTTTAATAGAACCAAACGCCAGAGATCTGTCACGGAGGCATATCAGAGAGAGAAGAGCCAAATTGGCAAGGCACAACATAGGGTAAGTACTTTGTGCTTATTTTATTCATTTAAAGTTAAATTTGGTTTGATATATATAAAATGCCTGTTTTTTTGTTTGTTTGTTTTTACATCAATAGGACCACAGACATGGTAGAAGCAGAACAGGCTTTGGAGGATGTAGCCTCTACACAGGAATCTGTGCAATCTTTTGAGGATGCCACGCCGCAATCGGTCAAGCTTCTGCAGAGGCATTGGAAACTGAGCAAGAGCATGCTTTTCGCGAGGTGGAAGCAGCAACTCAGTGGGTGGGACGAGACATCCCGTCTGGAGGAAGAGGCCTTGTTGACTGCTGCACAGCATACTTAGAACTATCAAAGTAGTGAACAAGTTATTTTTGACAATGTGTTGATGAATGAGTCTGCCAGCATGCCTCCCACCGACACTGTCTGAAGATTTGTTGTTCCCATTTCCGAGTGTTTCTGGTGATGTTGTTGATGGTGGATGAAATAACCCCCACACTACCTAACACAATTCCCAATATCCCACTAGACAGCCTTGAGGAATTGACAGAGCTTGATTTAAGTGTGCTTTATGATATCTGTTTGATACTCTGGCAATATACCTGATGCTGATCAGGTACAACAAGCAGAGGTTGGTGAGGCAGAGTGGCTGCATAATTAAAAGGGAAAGGCTTGAGCAAATTCCCCAAATTAATGACCGGTTAAACCAAATTTCCCAAATTAATGATAAATTAGACCACATCAATGTCTCTTTAGACCAGATACCCCAAATTATTGGCGGACTAGACCAAATTTCTCAAATTAACATAAAACCAGACCAGATCAATGCAAAATTAGAACTGGTTCCATAGATTAGAGATAAACTAGACCATATTACCTCCAAGATAGACCAACAGGAGGTCAAAATTGAAAATCTGATGAAGTCGAACACCGACACCAAAAAAGTTTTATTGGACAACTTAAAAAACCTGGGGAAAGCATTTACATCACTAATCAAGAATACAAATCATATTTACACATTGTTAGACAGTGTGACATCAGGTCCTTAATCTTAGCTGTAGGAAAAAAGACATGGCCCAACCCAACAAGATTTTTTAAAACGCAGCGACAGCTCTGGTCGAGTGGTTGTTAATGATGACAATTTGGTAGAAGAAAATCACATGTTTTTTTCATTTGACGCTGAGGCTTTTAAACAGTGGGATGTGACCATTAAGAAAATTTGATGCCATGCGTGAGCGGGGGTGGCGCTTGCGCAAGCGTGTGGCTGAGCCTGGTATTACAGCTGATGGTGCTGAAATGTCTTCTCGTACATGTTGTAGTACTGGGGGTGGTTTTAATAATTCTGTACCACGTGGCGTTGCTACTACTTCTTCTGCTGTTGATACTGCTGGTACTTCTGCTGCTGCAGCCGATAGTGAGTCTAATGATCAAATACAACACGAGCCATTGGTTGAAAGCGATTTCAAAGGGGCGTACAATCCTAACAACAGTGTTGATGACAACACTCTGTGCTTCTGTTTATGCCTTGCACACGCTGCCGATGCTACCTTGTCTGAGCCAGAAAAACTAGAGTATGCCCAACAGTTACACAACACTGTAGGCCTTCACCACATGCAATGGGTATCATTCACTGATGTCACCAAATTTGAAAAACATCCACATGTTAAAATTATAATTTTCCACCACGCTGCAGGGCATAAACGTCTGCAGTGTTTTCAAACCCACAACACCCCACACGATAAGACAATATTGTTGTATTTACATAACGAGCACTATTACATGATTGAAAAGCCTACAGGGTTTTTTTGTGCCTCATGTGTGCCACTATTGTTACAGCATGTATGAATCGCCTCTACTACACAATTGCAAACATCGTTGCAATGTGTGCTACACCCAATGCCAGCAACACTCTGGTAACACCGTGAAATGCTCCGATTGTAAGCGCATATGCAAATCGGTGTATTGTTAAACAACACAAGGCTGCAGATCCCACTCACGATATGACCCCATGTGACAATGAAATACTGCGAGGAGTGTGGCAAGATCTACAAGTGTGGAAAAAATCCCCACAAGTGTGCACCCATTGCATGCTCACACTGCAGGGAGCCTAAATTGGACAGCGACCTCCCTCATCCATGCTTTATACAAGCCATTGAAAAACAAAAGCCCCAGCAAAACTACATTCTATACGACTTTGAGACAAGATGCCACAATGTAAGCATGAGGCCAATTTTGTGTGTGCAATGGACATGAGTGGGGAACAAGTTTTGTTTCAACACATTAAAGTGTGTGGGGGCGTTTGTCAATCACTACAGGCGCCCTAGATTTAGAGGGTACACATTTATTGTACACAACGTGTCAGGCTTTGACAACTATATACTGTTGGAGTACTTTGTCAGAAATGGAATTGCTCCTGCTGTGACAATGAGAGGTAGCAGAGTGATTCTCATGTATGACAAAGCATAGCAACAGTGGTGGATCGACTCGTTTAGTTGCCTACCTATGCGCCTGGCCAAGACACCAGCAGCTTTAGGGTTTGAAGACTTGGAGAAAGGCTACTTTCCCCACAAATTCAACACCAGGGCCAATGAGGAGTATGTAGGTGCGTACCCAGACCCCTCCTACTACGGGTAGGACAGCATGAGTGAGTGTGAGAAAGTCAAGTTTATGGCGTGGTATGAGACAGTCCGTGGCAGTATGTGTGATATTGAAGTGGAAATGCACCGCTACTGTGTTAACGATGTGGAAGTGTTGCGTAGGGCGTGCTTGATATATCGTGAAGCATTTCTGCAGTGCACACAGCTGGATCCGTTTGTATTTACCACTCTGGCATTCAGCTGCATGGGTGTGTTTAAGACAGTTTCTCCCCAAAGACACACTGGCTCTTACGTATGAAGGTGCGTAAGTAGTGCAAAATAAGACCTATTCAGATGTGTCTATACAGTGGCTTGAATATGTCCAGACGCAAAACATCCTAATAAAACATGCACTGAAGGGGGGAGAGATGCAGGTAGGGACCGTACTTTGTGGATGGCTACATCGCAGCCACAAATACGTGCTATGAGTTTGCAGGGTGTTTCTACCACAGGATGTGTCAAATGCCACGTTGAGAGTGACGTGAACCCTGTAGCCAAGGTTCCCTACAGTGAGCTTTACCACACCTTTTCTGAGAAGGCGAGTGCCTTGGAGTCACGGTATGGCATGTGTGTTGTTGTGATGTGGGAGTGTGAATGGGCGATGCAGACAAACGGTGCAGATCCGGCAGAAAAAATTTTTGTCGCTGTATAAAAAACCGGAACGCCTGGACCCCAGAAAGGCTCTTTTTGGTGGCTGTAAAAATGCCATGATATTACATCACAAGGCTGGCTGTGACACTGGTGAAAAAAAAAAAAAAAAAAAAAAAAAAAATTTCATTATTTTGATTTCACCAGCCTGTACCCCACAGTCCAATCCAAAAAGCTATTTCAGCTTTGTCAAGTGCACTGTGCTGCCACCAAGAGGCCTGTACCACCCTGTCCTGCCCTACAGGTGCCACAGCAAACTCATGTTCCCACTGTGCCGCACATGCTCCGAAGAGCAAAATCGGTGAGTGCAGGCACATGGGTGACATTTGAGCTTGAAAAGGCGCTGCAGAAAGGGTACCAAATTGCCTGCATTGACAAGGTGTGGCATTTTCCTAACAAGACAGATACTTTGTTTAAGGAGTATGTCAAAACATTTCTTAAATGCAAACAGGAGGCATCGGGGCTGCCCAAAACACGTGAAAACTCCTGAAGATCAGCAAAAATACATTGCTGATTATTATGAAAAGGAGGGCATCAGGTTAGATCCGGCCAAGGTCCGTGTTAACAAGGCAGTTAGGGGTTGTAATAAACTACTCCTAAACTCTCTGTGGGGCAGGTTCAGCATGAGGAGTAACATGCCGTCGTGTGAGTTGATTACAGATCCAGACAGATTCACACAGCTAATGTTTAGTGATCGTTACGATGTGAGACAGTTCTGTTTCATCTCAGACAATGTGGCCATGGTGCAGCGGTGCCATGCTGACGGCAAGGGGTCCCAGGTAAAAGATGTAAGTGTGTTCATAGGTGCCATGACCACCGCATACACCAGGCTCATGTTGTATGATTTACTGGACAAGCTGCAGCAGCGTGTTTTGTACTGTGACACAGACTCTGTCATCTTAACATCACGACTTGGCGAGTGGATCCCTCCTTTAGGCCCTTATCTAGGTGATTTGACAGATGAGTTAAATGACGGGGGTCCTGGGGGGGAAACTACATCACAGAGTTTGTGTCCGGGGGCCAAAGTGCTATGCATATCATACATGCCAGGGGAAGACACAGGTTAAGTGTAAAAGGTGTGACACTTAATGCTGCAAACTCCAAAACAGTCACCCGAGTCGCTAGCTGGACTAGTGCATTCATTTGTAGACAATCGGAGCACGGATGTACACCTAACAGCTGTATCTGACACCATCAAATGCGATAAAAAGAAGTTTCATCTGAAGAATGAAACAGTTGTTCAGAGTCCAGGTGGTGTACAACAAGCACAGGGCGTTGTCTGATTACACTACACTACCATATGGATTCTAAATTAGATTGATGTTTTGATGGCAGACTACAGCACCCATTTAGTTTGGTTGTCAGTGGTCCCTCTAACTGTGGGAAGACTTTTTTTGTCAAGAGTGTTATTGAAAATGCACCAAGGATTATTTCACACAACGTGGACAATATTTACATTTATTCATGCTGGCAACCTTTGTATGATCAACTTCAACAGATAAGAGACATCAACTTTGTAAACAGTTTGCCTGAATCTCTGTGTGATGATGCGTTATTACCCCCAGACAAAATCAATTTGTTAATTATAGATGATTTAATGAACGATGCTAGCAATAATTTAGAAGTACAGAATGTGTTCACCAAATATGTACACCATAGAAATTTAAGTTGTATTATCTGGTTCAGAATTTGTTTATACAGAGTAAGTCCAGTCAGACCATTAGTCTAAATACCATTTATTTTTGTTTAATAACCCCGAGATAAATATCAAATTTCCCTTTTAGGCAGACAGATGTTTCCGGGTAACAGTAAATATTTTTTAGAAGCATTTAATGACGCGACCAGTGTCCCATACGGTTATCTCCTTATAGATTATAAAGCCAAGACACCTGAACATTTAAGACTCAGAACGAATTTGCTTTCAGACCTGCTGGTTGTCTAAAGGGTGAGGATGTTGTCACGCATGCAGACCTGAACATGTACGACAAGCAAAAAAAAAAAAAAAAAAAAAAAAAAAAAAGAATAATCCATCATTCTTCAAAGATACCTATCACTGGTGAGACAGGATGAGCGTGAAAAGGGTGTATTAACCCTATCACTTCCCGTCACTGAAACTGATGATGCGGGTGGCACGAGTCAGGACGCTGCACATCTTGTTGATGACGCTGGTGTTAAAGATCTGGTTGTGGACAGATGTAAGACACATGCCAAAAAAAAAAAAAAAAATGCTGAGCTCATTTGGCAGCACTAGCCGTGCATCAGATGTGATATCATGGACCAGGTATCATAACAACTACTGATCAGAGGCTCACATGTCTATGATTAATAAACGTTCCAGACACCCTCATCTGAAAATGTAATCACCAGCACCTATCTTATATGCACTCTTCAATTAACATGCTTCGTTACGACCGCCACTGGTCAACGGTTGTCGTCCACACCACACACACACACTCTCATGTACACGCATTTCACACGCACGCACAAAAGCACATATATACTACTGTCAAACAAAGCCTAATTGCACCTGCTGTGGTTTCATGATGTTCAGGAATAAACCAGCAAGTCCAGCAGTGATGAATACTATTTATGGGCACTGGTAACAATAAACAGGACTATCACAGCTTTACACAGTATGTGGAAAAGTATATCTGAAGAGAATTGTTATGAAAGATTCTCCCTAACACATTAGAAGTGTTTAAAACATCTATTGACAGTACATGTTGTGCATCTGGATCCATTTTGTTGATTTATGGTGTATTTTTCCTGTTACTGTGGCTAATTGGTCACACAATGTGACAATATCACAGCTGAGTTTAATTAAGATTTGCCCAAAAATCAGTGTTGCAGTGACCAGTTAATATAAAATGCCTCACTCCCTTTGCACCAGGGATTTTTCTTGCGAAAGAGGCTACCCAGTGAGCACCAGAGTTTAAAACAAGAGTATCAGCAAGAGTAACAGGTAACAGAAAAATGAACGACATTGAAGATAATGTGGATCTGGTGTTGTGTGAGCCTCCACAGTTGAGCAAATTTATTGAGATAAAATCATGACTGTAGCTCTTCAGGTCCATCTCAAGTTAATACCAACATCAACCTCAATTAATGACTCATGTGACAGAACAGTGTGAATGAACTGCAGATGTGAAAATGACAGGGACTCCCAACTGGAAGCCTTTTAAACAGTGAAACATTTCCATGACTAAACAGCAGCTCATGATGACACACTTGTAAAGCACATCAGAACTGTTTGGACTTATAAACTTGTGACCTACATGCTCCTATGTTTAGCAAACAGTGCACACAGGGACTTTTTTAAAAAAAAAAAGCTTTGGTGCATAAAGAATGACTGTTAGCATATACAGAGGGATCAAAATAAATACAAAGCAAGTGAAGCACAGAGCAACTGCTTCAGTTCTGAGACCATTGTCAGCTCAGCTTATAATCCATGTGCACTTAGAGGCTTAAAAAGGTGACCAGCAATCAGCACCGACCAATCAGAGGGAGGCAAAAGAGAGGCAGAATGTGTCTCCCATGAACTAATCAATAGTGGGTGTGGCCTACAACCATGTCTCACCAGATAAAAATGAACTGGTCACTTCTGCCTCTGTTTGCATGTGGCTTACACATAAGGAGCATGTTAAGGGTTTTTGTTTCAGAATTCTTTTGAAACTGTACATGGGCACAACTTCTGCTCTTGAAGATGTTGTGAAAATCACTACCCACTCATGACTAGAACTGAAACAAAACCACAGGTTAGTTGTTTTCATGAATTACTTCTATATATTCTATTATCTGAGTGATTGAGAATAGTCATATTATTTGAGAATGTACACAGAAGCAAACCTTTGAGCTTAATTTACCGCACAATATACAGTACATGTGCTTTTGCACCTCTTGGTTTAATCATAACATCATGAATACTACTTAGAATTGCAGGGATCTGTGTTTCTAAAAGTTCTCCCCTGCTGTGGTCCAACATCCTTAAAGGAAAAGTTTTAGTTTGAATTTAGGAATATTTTCCTAAAAGGTGCCTACCACTTCATCATCAACAACTTCCTAATGGGGTGCACACAGCTAATTTCAATTCAGATCAGTTGGAGGAAGTTATTTATAGGCATGAAAAATGTGAGTCACCATCTGAAAGTGGCAGAGTCCAAGACTCTGGCTGGACCCGGGTACTATATAACGACCCTGCAAGCTGAACTATAATGATGTGTATTCCTCCTAAGAAACTGCTGTGTTAAAAAAAGATGAGACGAACCAGTTTAGTACAAGACCTCTGAATTTAATGCCAACCTAGTGCACCATTCGAGAGTGCTGTTGTCAAATCCTGCATTAACAACAACAAGAATAAAGTGAACTTTTATATGCCAGATACTGCTGTAAAACATAGCAAAAAGACATATTATTTATTCATGGAAGATAAATTTAGATGAAAAAACTCTCTAGTTTTGTTAAAAGTATATTTTTTGTTTGTGTTTTTTGGCCTAACAAGTCACCATGTTTGTCTGCTATTTGGTAAGGCTGATAGTATATCAAAGGTTTAAGCTGAGGGTTGATGAAGTTTGCAGGCTTTAAAACTTAAAACCTGACACCAAAATGCTTAAGCGCTCCATAAAACCGATGAAATCTGCAGAGTTGGGTGATAATTCCCTGTAGGTTCGTGACTGTCTCCTTTCATATTACACATAATAATTTGCTCCAATGTTAATATACGAATATCGATTTGTGGAACTTTAAACCTGCAGTGACTAAGATCACAAAGACTGCTTTATGGCCTTCACTTGCTTATATAAAGGGAGAAAGGCTTTCCACAAGGGATCTACTGATAAGATAAGGAAATAAATGAAGAAAAATGTGTTTGAACATAGCATTTTCGAAAAAATGGGACGGGCACAATGATTTCCGTCCACATGGACCTCCTTCGAAACTTACAGCTGTGTTGCATTGCCTTAATCTGCACCAACAGGTGCACTTAATAGCAAATCAAGTGAACAGAGCAGATGACTCCTCACTGGCCCAACAACAATCCGCACACGAAACACCTCACAGTCAATACACGGGAAAACAATTACAGAAGCCAGGCTGCGTATATATTTACACAAATAGGGCGCACAACCTCATCGTAATGGGAGGACACGATGGTGTTTGCAAAATGCATAAAAAGGTTTTCATTAAAAGTCAGCATGACATTTCTAATTCCTCTAATGATGTAGTGCTTTAAACGTATGAAAATAGATCTTAAGATTTAGTGTTTAATTCAGAGCCCCATTACATTAACAGCAATTTGTGTGATATAAAAAAAACTCAACTGTATCATAAATGAAAGCACTCTGTAATGCCCATCTCTCTCAAATTATAATGACAAAAGCATATAGTTTGCATAAGAAAAGAACTTCAGTAACTTGTACATTAACTTTCCTGGTCTAAGGCAATTTTGTGTATGGCTATTTATACAGTGTATCATACAACAGCCTCATTCTCTCAGAGGGAACCAATTGGCTGGCTTAAATTTCCCTCATTGCCTGTGTCCTCTTTAGTGTGAGACCTTTTTGCTGTGCTTCTCATTGCACTTTCCCTCCTTGTAGCACGTTGGATTAAAGACTGCTTTCCAAATCCTGTGAGGCCCCCACTAATATAATGTCAAATTGATCTGTCAGCCAGAGGCCCTCTGAATCTGGGACACTTCCCCCATCCCAAAGGCATGATTACTGATTTAAAATGCTGTGCCACATCTGTGGAGCAACTGGTGGCTGCTGCTGGTTGATCCTGAAAAATTAATATTAGGGGTTCACTGGTCAATGTTTGTCACAGACTCCAACACTGTCCTACTTTTTGTTCTCCAACAATCAAGCACAGCAGCTACTCTGCACCTCTGAACTCAACATGACCTTATTCATCTGTAAACAAGCAGATGAGCTGTAAACCTCCATCCGTAATTTGCAGAATAAGTGCCGACTTGCCCTTAAAATGTATAACTCTGGTGACATTTATGAATTTTAAATCTTTCTTCCCCTGGCTATAACTGCACAGCATTTATCTTGTGTGAACATTACCAACAGATGAGGCATGTTTATCATTTTGATGCACTTACTTGACAGAGAAAGGTATTGTGGTGTAAAGTGTGTGGCAGGAGTCTGACATGCATCCCCCCACAAGCACCTGATATGACTGTCAGAGGTAACATAACAATGTTTGTAGGTTTGACAAAGATGTGAATCAACAGACGCCTTTGAGTGTATCCCATGAGCTTTCTCATACCCTGTGCTACTGTGTGTATCTCTGCTCACACAGGCCAGAGGGAGAGAGGACTTCACAGACCTATGAGGTGATCGCTGTGAACGTCAAGAGTGATGGATTCAAAGACATGTCTTGGCACAATCATGTGCACAGGGAGAGTCAGCTAATGATGTGTGGCATATGGACAGTTTCTCTTACAGCATTGATCATTTCCTAATCAGAATATTGCCCCTCAAGGCCGCCCTACTGGCTGGATTTCAGCCACATGCAGAGATGTCATGGGTGAATGATGCTTATCTGCAAAAAAGCCCACAAAAAAAGTGAACATTGAGTTCTGCAAGGTCATATATTTTATTTTTTTTATTGCAGTTTTTATCGATTAAATAATTGTCAATGAAAGCAAAGTATACTCAAAATCAATGCATGCCTAATTCTAAATTGCATTTATATAACACTTAGATCTTCATAATCTCGCCATGGACAATTTACACTCAGCTAGCTGCATGCATCAGCAGTTCCCCTTTACACAAAGCAAGCACATAAACACACCTTCCTGTGGCATATCCTGCTGACATTCACATAATATACTTTGTGTGCTCAAAGAACTATGGGTAAAAATGATCAATTAAAAAGAGACAAACCCATCATTTACCTCAATTATTGCAGAAATTTGTCAGTTTTCCTTCAAGGCAAGACATCGTTGGATCATAAATCACAAGACACACAAAAGATTTCCTCATTCCCTTGGGAGAGTTGCACTCTCAGAATGGAAACTGGCTCTTCAGTGATATAAAGACATGCCTCCAGGAGGAACAACACACAGCTACTGTACACCTCTCACACACACAGGAAAATGGAATTTATATAACATTTATGTGAATATAAATAGATATATAAAAAAGGTTTATAGCTTTAAAGAGCCCTTTGACACTGGAAGTTGCTTGTTTATCAACAGAGCAGCTACAGCTGTGCTTATTGCTTACTGTAAAATCAAACCCTCCATACTGCTGTGTGTTTTCTTTTTGTTCATTTTTTTTGTTTTGTTTGTTCTTTGGTTTAAGTTTATAAAGTCTGTTAGAATCAGCGAAATATATTTAATTCTAATTACATCTACAACACTTTAATTTTGCCAAGTGACTGTGTTCATTAGGAACGAAAAAACAAAACAAGACAAAGCTGTTCTTTGAGACAGTCACACCAAGCACTAAATTTAATCCAAGAGTTTCTAAAGAATAAATATAGATAAAATATGAATGCCTTCGGCAGAAATGTGTTGAGTTCTAATATGTTGCTACTGCTATGGATTGTCAAAAAATACACCAGCAAAACTGTAAAACCTACTTTTGTTTTGGAGGCCATACATTCAGGTGACTCCTGAATGTATGGCCTCAGTGGTTAAAGTTAGCAACCTAGCTAAGAATATGCTCAATAAACCGTTCTAACTGTGCACAAGTGCTGGGCAAATTGAAAAATATCATCAGCTACTCATCAAAAGAGGAACTAAATTCCTTAACTAGTTTCTTAACAGCAAAAAGTAATTAGTTGCATTACTTTTTGTTACTCAACAAAACATGTTTGTGGTTTAACAGGAAGCATATCCTTGTCCCGAGGGTCCAATGTTCCCCAGTTCAGTATTCTGTTCCAACCCTCTTATTGAGCTCTGATCAAATTTGTCCCAATTCAAATTAAAATATTTCATTAAAATTATCCTGTGGCTTTTTTCTATCGGAACAAGGCTTCAAAACAGCTATAAAAACACAACTCTAACTCTAACCTTAATCCCAAATCTGAAATTGTACTGTACTTCTCATTACAGAGACGATTACTGACCATTTAGGGAATTAATGAACTGGGAAGTGATTTTGGACACAGCTTGCGTCTCACATCCTCCACTGTCCTGTTGACTTGGTGACCCAGCAAAACAAGTCAAGCACACTCCCACTGTTCAACAAATGGCTTTTGTTTCCCACGCATCAAATGATGATGAATTTTCAGAACACAGAGAAACACTAAATTAAAACAAACTACACACAGCTCAGTCTTGGTTGGGGGTGACTGCACTCTTGGGGTAAATCACTTCATTAGCTGGATAGTAAATAAAAGAAAACAAAGTCTAGCATCAGGTTGAGCTCTGCTCTGTTGCAGATGAGGTAAGCAGCTTATCTGCCTTGCAATTAAAGGGATTTTCTTTTTATTGGGCCGCATTATTTAACACAGTTAATAAGCAACTTTGTAGTGCCACTGGAGGAGTGATTATGGATTAATAGAAATTGATAAAACAAAAAAAGTACTGTTGTGGTTGCAAAGCAGAAATTACTTTATTAGCGAGAAGGTGTGGATAATTCAGCGGGATCTGATTTTCAGAGGTCCGTTTCAAGTACCTTAGTGGTTTGAATCAACCCATCTGCTGCTCCCAAACCTCACCACCCGCCCTAAATCAATATCAGTCTCATTCAACAAGTTAAAGCCCCTGTTAAAGGATTTAGTGTGTAATGGAACTGGTAACTCCTGACAGCTCCTCCTGCGTGTTGGCTTGCTGTATAATGAATCCTGGGAATACAGCAGAAGGGCAAGGTATTTACCCTGGCTGCAAGGCAACTGCCGTCCATCCTGCAAACAGCTTTGCTGCCACACTGAAGGCCCAGTAATGAGCTGACAGGTGCAATGTTTACACTCGGATTGCCACTCAAGTTTGAGGGGTTGACTCTCTTGACATTAATGATGCCAGCCAAAATGGCTCAACCTTTCCATTGATTGTCGCAGATTCTTGAAAGGAATACTCAGTCTTGGTAGCTTCTCTGAATGATATTTTTGACTCTGACACACAAAACCCAAATGATGTGTCACACTTGTTTTGTGTTTGTGAAGAGCATTTGATGCTGTGCATTGGGTAGTGTAAATCAGTATAAATCTCAAAGTGGATTTGCAACGAACAGAACTATCATATCTCCACTAACTGAAACCTTGTAGGTTTGCACTATTTATTCCTCTGTTGAGTGTGTGTGTGCACAACAACAAACTATCTTCTAACAGCTGCACATAAGGATTCTGTGCTTGCCCATCATCTTATATCTTTTTGGTGTAAAATTAAAACAGTGTTGCAAAACCTCTGCTGGTGAATGTATGCATACAGTATATAGATGTTGTGTTGCAAGATCTCTGCATATTAACTAGTAGTAACTCACATCCTTATGTACATGACCAAAAGTTTGGCTTTAACATTAAATACCAATTTGCAATCTTTTGACTTTCTGACACCATCACACTGTTCCACAAGTGCAGCGATTTTCTCAAAAGTAGTCACTTATGATATGACAGGATATTCACGTAAATGTTAAACACGTCAAACATTTACCTTGAACAGAGTGGACATTAGACTGACTAACATTAACTGCTTTAAAAACCAGCCATTATCCATTATGTTGCCTTTTCTGAGTTTAGCTCGGCCTATGGTTAACCCACAGGAAGAAATCACCCAAAAAGCTCCCGTTCTGAAGGCACCTCAGCTGCCAGACACCACTTGCTTGTGTGCCACAAAATGGTTCTCAGCTCCTCTGTGGCTGGTGAGTGGGCTAATGCTCCTCATTAGAAAGGTGACCTTTCCGGAAATTGCCGCTGTGCACTCCTCACCACCCTCTGATTACCACAGTTACTGTGGCTAAAATCAAATGCCCCGGTCATTCTCACAAGTCAGGGATATGCATTTCCATCGATGTTTCTCTTGGCAGGCTTACCAGAAAGAGGGGATTGAGGAATGGTCTGGACATCATGATTATGCTTGTGTTTTGAAAGATTCTGGTAGTTATAGAATACTGTAGACATGTGAATGCAGAACTGTTTTCCAGTATCTTGGGTTTAAGCTGACAAACAATGACAGAAAGAACAGCTTTCCACACTAGTGGTGTATAAAAACAGACCTACGTCTTAAATGTCAACTTTTATTTTGTCTCTGCATTTTCTAGAATACATAGTTTCAGACGTCAGACTCCTGTTTGGTCATAATTTAGCAGCATATCTCAAGTGATTACATTTGTTGTGGATTGTTAACATAGTGAGATGTGCTATTTTTTTAAAAACAATTTAAACTATTTTCTCATGAATGGTTGCACTTAGTTATCCCATGATTCCCTGTTTATGCTTTGATGCAGATGTGAATCAATCTAGACTGTAGAGATGTAAGTAATATTCCAACATCTCTCTGTTTATTAGTAGAAAATATGATTGTACAGGTATGTCCTTGATAATCTTTACTTTTTTTGATAGTCTTTGCCAGTTAACAACATATCTCAAAAAAACCTTAAAAATGCAATTAGGCCATGGACCAAGAACTTTCTCTGTGGTTCTTCATTTATTCCATTTGTACATTTGATGAGTTCTTGTTTAATATGAAATGCATTTGCAACTCATTAAGTCACTTTTCTGTACTGTATGTGGAAACGTATCTGTCCAGGGAGGATTCAAATCTATCTGGAGGGATGCCAATAGCCTTCAACAGTGGTGAATGCTACTGTTCATTGATGCTGTTTTAACAGTAAACATGTACAGATGACAAATGAGACATCACAAAAATCCACATTTATTATCGTTCGTACAGGAATGTCGATACTGTTTGTGGATTCATTTGTCACCGGCCAACTTTCCTCTCTGGATTGAAATCTGAACTGAATCTGTGACTGCTGAGAGTAACTAACAGACTCTATTGTAGGTTGGGCAGTGCTCAGGAGTGCAGTACTGCAGGATGTTAGTGCATGGCTTTTGAAGAATGGGAAAAGAGCACGGTTTATCTTGCTTTCTGCTACAGAGAACCTTCAAACATCAGTTTTTTTTTTCCTACTTTATAGATTTAGAGATGGTCATCCATGCTCATATAAGAATATGTATGCTCTGCCTTTTTAGTAGTAGGAGTAGTTGTGTCCTATCTCATGAATAGCATAAAAACATCAACATACCTCAGAATCTGTTTAATATATGTTTAAAACTTAACCAGTGTGACATTTAATTTCCTTATTCACGGTTTCCGTAAGAACATTTATAATATTCTGACAATCTTGCATATTTTTAGCCTGAAATTTCACATATCCTTGAGCTTCATGCATGCTCACTGTAAGGAACATTTAATTTAATTTCAGATTCTTTCAATATTGTATATAATCTTTGACGTTTCAGTTGCCACCTCCAGTTGATCAAATTATCCAGTAAATGCAAATTGATGTAGAAAAAATGTTTAGTTATAAACCAAAAGGAGACAGTGCTGCAGAACAGGTTGGGGACACTTCTTTTGAAAGTGGCATAAAATAAGGTTTCATAACAATATGCTGAGGGAGATGGTAGCTGCAGTACCTGGCAGCTTTCACAGCTTTCTCCATAATCACAGAAGGCTCCCTGTTCCAGGTGGCATTTCTGGCAACACACATTGCATTCCTGGATGGGCCAAAACAAAATGACGTTAAACACAATGTTAATCTTCACATTCTGTACTAAGAATGGCTTTTTACCACACAAAACACATACCCTCTCTGTGAGTGCACAGCATAAAGAAGGATGATGTTTTGTCATTTGGTAATGTTCCAATATGATAGCCACCTAATGAGTTTTAACTGCACAGAGCCACGGTTATATCAGTATTCTGCTTGTCATCTCTGGGAGTTTACAGGAGAAAGCTTTCATCAGGCTCCTTCAAGAAGTCTTTTGAAGCCTTCAAAATCCTGCTTTTCAATGTAACAGTAATCAGGGTATATTATAAAGGCTGAATGATTGCAGTGGGAGATTGTGTGAAATGGTAACAACTAGGTGGGAATTTAAAAGCAGCAGAGATATTGGTGCTGAAAGAAATCCAGTCTCAATCTGTTGTAGAGGGATGAGATGATGGATCTGAAGAAGCACTAGAGCAACAAAATGTTTTTTTTTTTTTTTTTTTTTTTTTTTTTTTAGAATGTAATGTTGCATGAAGCTCATCTCAAAAAAAGCCACTGTGTGTATAAACACATCTTTATGGAAAAAGAAAGTAATTCTAAAATCCTCTATTAGATGTGCTAATAAATTCACTTTATACTGTTTATGGTCCAGCTCCTACAATGTTTTAACCTACTTACTCTGTCATTCCATGCCTCCCAGCCTCTGCTTACATTTGTATGTACCATACAATACAAATGCTTTAACACAAATGATTTTTCCAAGCACAGAGTTTTTTCCTGTGTTGGCCTTGGTGGTCATAATCCCATTCCAAATGATGAAAAATGTTACATGGAAATTGAAAAAAATAGCCTAGTAACGGTGAATCACTTTAATTTAATTACTTACACATTTTTATGAAGCTGTGAAATATGTTACAAGCACTCTTACGTATTGGCCATATGTCCAGGCCATTGTTAGCACCACCAACAATTCCATCAGGCTAAACAGAATGAAAAATGTGTTGCTACAAGAATAGAAATGAGCAGAGTATATTCAGTGTGGACTAGTTCTTACACAATATGAACAATGGATGAAATTATGTGTAATATGAAAGTAAGTAAGCGAGCAAAGCTTTATTTATATAGCACAGTTATAAAGTTCTTCACACCCAGGAAAAATATAAATGAATAAACAAAGTGAGAATACATTATAATATAAACCACAGCATACTGAGAGACTAAACAAACCAAAACATATGACAGCGATGGAGATCTATAAAACGTATATGAAGTTATATATACAAAGTTTTTAGAAGCCGCTTAAAACAATCCAAAGATTCAGCAAAAGATGATTTCAGTTGGGGATAAAAAAAAAGCATGATCACTTTTTTTTTTTTTTTTTTTTGGCAGTTTGAAAGAGGGAATGGATAAAAGTATGAGGTTTGAGAACTGAGTGGTTGAGAAGGTGGAACACAGAAAAAGGAGATAAGAAATGCAACTAGGGGCAAGGTCATTCAGTGCCTTATATGTAATCAACAGGATGTTTTTGTTTATTGAAAATTTTACAGGAAGCCAATGAAGGGATACAAGATCAGGGCTAATGTGGGAGCAGCAGCAAGTTCTGGTTAATAGCCTGGCAGCTGCATTTTGAGCCAGCTGTAAACAATTTAGAGAGGCTTGACTGAAGCACATAGAGAGGGAATTACAATAATTGAGATGGGGGGAAAATGAAAGTGAATTAATAATTTGAGATCAGCAGAATATCATCTGATTTTGGCAATATTTCTTAGATGAAGAAAACAGGGCTGGATGAGCTCAGTAACCTGGTGGTCAAAAGACATAAACTGATCAAAGAAGATAGCTAGTTTCTTAGTAGTAGATCTGATGTTAGAGTAAAATGGACCCATAAACTGATCAACTGCAGTAACAAAGTTATCAGGCCCAATTAAGATGCTGCCCATGGTGATGAAGCTATAGAGGATTATCACCCAACTTTGTAGCTCTAGTGTTTTAGCACATTATTTTGGTTTTCCAGCCCACAATGACGCTCTTATCAACCTCGATTTGAGCAGCAGCAGCAGTCACCTGTTTTCAGTGAAAAAGCTCTGATAAGCAGAGTATACACTACCTGCCCACCAAACAACAGAAAACACTGTTTGACTTAGATTGATCAGGTGGCCAGCAACACAACTTCAAATAAAGGCTATCCAAATGCCAATAAATGTTGTTCTGTCTCAGCTGGATAGGCCAGCTGATATACCATATCAATTTAAGGTGAATGTGTCAGATATTGTGTTTTCAGCCTGTTTTTCTGTATCCAAATGGTCTGAAAAAAGAATCTGGTAATGCAGCTTTTAAACATATGGTAGGGTGTTTCAGATGATATATAAGTTAGGGAGTATGAAATATTCTTATCTAGATACCAGGAGGTCCAGCACCTCCTTGTCTTCTGACAAGAGTCACCTTTGATCTCTGTTTAGAATTTGTTACTCACTAACAGACCTTAGTTAAGTATTTCTCCACTGAGAGAGTATTTCCTGGAATATAGTTCATCTGTAGCAATGCTATTTTGTTCAGTATTTCTGTAATACACACATGAACAGGGCTGTCTACCTAATTAATCCTGTTGTGCAACCGTTTAATACATTGACTGACTGACAGAAAGTGGTTTGAAGGCAAGGTTTTACTTAAGATTTCTTTTGTCACATCTGGTGGAAACAGTGACCAATCACAATTGTGCTGACATGCGGTGATATTTCAGCCTACAGTATGAAAACAGCAAATCTCTTCCCTGAGTGCCGGCTCATCCTTCTTTAATGTGTTCTATTCCAAGAAAGTCTTGTGGGGTGAATGCCTCGTGGATGACCTTCCCCAGCTGATGAATTCTCCACAAAAAAACTGCTGTGGTATTGCAACCAGGTTTGGAGCAATAATATTGAAAAGTCATGTTCTGTCAGGTGCAAGTTAAGCCATCATCCATTTTGTTTTTATAAAAATGACCTCCCTGTCTTAGGTTTAATAGGAATCTAGACCAGTAACTCAGTGCTTTCTCTCTGTGGTAGTGGATTGCTGAGTCCCTTCTTGTTCAGTGTGATTGGTATTTAAGGGGCCATAATCACTTACACAGTTGCATCATATGCAGTGGGGCACAGCAAAAAAATAACTTTCACCCAAGCTTTATGTAAAGCATACAGGATGTAGCAAACATATACATTAGACTTACAGTGGATCAGGCATGTAGGCTTACTCAGATGCCTATGAAATGGAATTTTCCAGAGTCTGCCACTGTGAAAGACACACTGTTGGAAGCTTCTGCAGGTATATATGCTACAGCAAGTCATTCATGGAGAAAACTGAACCAACCTGATAAGGCATGCATGGCGTCGATGTTGCGCGTGCATCCACATGGTTTGTTTCTATCAGTGTACTGAGGTGGTAGATGGAGCCTGGCAGAGTGTAATGGAACTCCCACTGTAACCCTCATCCCAGGGGTTGAGATCTGTCTGATGCTATTAATAATGACATTTTGCTCTCAAGCCGATTAATCAGCAGCTGCAACAGAAAATAGATGTACTTCAGTGAAACATGGGAGGAGGAGAGGAGTTGCTTATGTTGCACAATGCACTCATAGATTCAATATAGAGCTGGCAGTACGGATGAGGAGGAAACAAGTGGAGGCTGTATAGAATCCCACGGCACTATTGTTGGAAAGTTACAACCACAGCAAGCGGAATTATGGCCGAAATAAGGAAATGCTCATACTGTATGTAGGTGTTAGAAATTTTATATAAGCCTAAACAGTATTTAACTATTAATACAGTAGCACTGCAAGCTATGATTATTTTCATTATTACTTAACCTGAATGTGTTTCAGATTAACTGATTAATCATCAAGGACCAGGGACAAATAAATAATTGATTAATCATTTCAGCAGTAACATGTGTTGTAAATATTATTAGTTAGACTCCTAAAGATGCAGTGAAAAATAACTTTGAAGTTGCTAAATCACTATTTCAAACACTAAAACAAAAGTAGGTGATAAAGATTATATGATAATTAGTGGCACCAATTCTAATTGTTTTGCCGTTTTTTGACTGATGCATCTGCAATTTGTAGACAACTCATGGTTCCTCTCACAGTTGTAATATGTTGTTGTGAAATGTCTCACATCAACCCATTGATTGCCAGAATTCCTTTTATGGCTGAAAAATACTACTGTTTTGCATTTGGCAGCATATAGCTCACTTTTGTAGCAGAGTTTCAAAAGTCAGAGAATAGCTGTGCATTGTGGCAGTCGACTTCAGTTACTGTCTGTTCACAGTTAAAGATAGTTTGCCTTTTTATTATCTTTTCCACAGTGAATAAATAAATAAATCAAGATTAGTGAGCTAGCTATCACCACAGAAGCTTGCCTGTAGCAGCTGTGGCTGCAGCTGTTTCTATGGTTACAAAATGTGGGGCTCCAGGTCATCCTCCTTGTATGAGATGCAGTGAAAAACACTCTTTAGGCAGAACCTTGAAAACAAAGTTTCCTATAATCAGTCTGTAATTGCTAGGTTTGTTTGCTAACACACCTTGCTTAATTGCTGAGTAAAGTATAAAGGTGATATGAGAAAGTTCAAGCTTTCAAAGTCTTTCCTTATTTATTTCCTAACTCTAGATCTCTCCTTTGAAAATACATTTAAAACTACAGCAAACTTTGATATGTGGCACACAGTGCAACATAAACAGGCATTAAGGAATCTTTGACCTTCTTTGTTGACCTATTTAGCAACCGGCAGGATTTACTATATCGATACAACTAATCTCCTCCTACACAAGTCTCTGACATAGCATCCACTGACCCGCTACATTCTCCACAGTCACCCTGTAACTGACTTAAACAGCAAACTCACAGTTTCACAACAGAAAAAGCCAGTAACAAAGAATGAAGAAATGCAGAACCACAGTATATTAAAAGGCTTAAGAATGAGGCTTTAAAATCCTTATAGATGAAATGAGCAGTTAGAACTGATGTGTATGTGTGTGTGTGTGTGTGTGTGTGTGTGTAGGAGTGGGGGGTGGAAATGCCTTGAAATCCCAATGGGCACAGACTTTTTCTTCCTATTTTTGAAGGCCAAAAATCTCAGCACCTTGTAATTGTTGAGTCATTGGTATTGATCAACAACCCCATTAACAGTGTCCCCCTCAACAACATATGTTACAAACATTTAGTGCATTGGGGCAATAAAAATTGTTCTTATTGCCACTTAAAGGAGATTCCACTTGCCTGAAAGGGGACTTTTCCGGTGACAAAGCTTGCAAATTAAATAACCTCACTGAGATTATGTTCTCTAGAAAACAAAGATCTCAAATGGAAGCTCAGTCTTAGTGGAAAGTTGGTGAACTAACTCGGTGTTCTTTATGTGAACTGCATAAATATTAAAACTCTTGTCCTCAGAAGTGTGTGGCAAAATGTTGTGAATTTGGTCTGTCAGCACCTTCTGCATGGTATTATTAGAGATACTTTTTCTCCCTCTGAACTCTGAGGTCATGGTGAAGGATGAGGATGATGATGGCTGTGATATTTTGAGTCTATTCTTAATATTTGCAGTATTTTGCTGTCAGCTATTGTCAGTAACGTTTATGATGAAAAGGGGACATGACAGCTGTTCTTTTTGTTTTGGCCCCTGACGAACAATTCTGTCCTGCATATTGTTTGAGCAGGACTCAAGACATTAACATCATGTCTGTCATGTATCAAGGATCGAGCGTTTTGCAAGAAAATGTCTCTCAATGCCTGCTTCACTTGCATACAGAAATCCACTGATCTAGCCATGTTTTTCTGCAAAATCCCTCCGATATGAGTCAGGCTTATAGTCCCATAGCTGTCTGTGTGTAATAGCTCGGGCTCAAATAGGGGTAATATATGCATGCCTCTGAAACAATCAGTCTTGTTTATCCAGAGCCCTTGAACCTCCAGGATCAGAAAGTTTCTGCAATGAATTCTGATTTGCTAAATCCCTGTCCAATAAATTGCCTCAACTCTGCACAAACATCAAAACAAACACACTCTCTTTGTGTGTCACCAGCTGTTAGATTTGGGCAAGAATCACAGAAAGAAAGGATTGGATGATAGAGACATGGAGGATTCACAATTTGTTTATTAATGTCTCTTTCCTTCTCACCCTGTCTCTGCCTCCCTCCTCTTCATTTCCCCTCTCTTGAAAAATCTTTGCATCTGCACTGCAGTGCTTGCTAACTGTGAGGGAACAGTAAAATTTTGATAGAGACCTTGCAGGGTGCCTTAGCAGGTGGATTCATTTCAAAGTTTCCCTGGTTGAGTCTCCTGCCACACTCGAGTTATATTTGGTGTTAGTGAAATTCTGTTTCCTGAATGTCTATGAAGCTGTTATAAGGAGATGGAGCAGTGTGGGTTGAGAGCACGACTGCATAATTTGTATCTCAGGTGCTCATTGAAGTACACTCACTTGGCTGGAGTCACAGCTTTGCCCAAAGTGTAAAATCTCAGTTTATGGTGCATCTGTCTTTTTAAGCCTTGATGAAAGTAAATGGAAGATGAAATTAAAAGAGTCAGATTCAGCACTCAGGAAGTGATTAATTGCTCAAAGCCACAGTTCCTGTTTGGACATCTGCTTACTTGTTATTGTCTCTAATTAAAATGATAAACAATTAGTAATGCAAATCTGGATCCCTTTGGATTTTTTGGGGAAATGCAAAAATATTTTGCTGGACATGTGATCTGTGATCTGCATATAATGCAGAATAAAATAAATTATTCTCCACACTGGAAATGTTTGCTTGACTATAGACATGCTCTGTGTGGCTGTTTTTAGGTAAAGCAGTGCTTTGAGCTAACATCCTCACAATAAGACTTATGTCATATTGACACAAAACAGATGGGATGTTTAGCACAATCACCATCTTGATTTTTTATTTAGAGCCAACTAACATTTGCTAATTAGCACTAAACACAAGGTACAGCTGAGGCTGATGGGAATGTCATTACTTTTGCAGGTATTTAATCAGTTAATTGAAAATGCTGGACAAAAGAGATCACAGTTGTTTCAGTTCATTCTGAGTGGGGTGTAAATGTCTGCGCTGAATTCCATCCATTCTGGACCAAGGTGGTCCAACAAACCAACACTGCCCATCCTAAAGCTTTGTTCGTAGCTCTTGGGATGTCCGATTATAGGGATATAGGATTAAGATCAAAATGTTAATATTTAGCCCACAGGCTGCAATGTAAACTGTACTAATGCTCTCTGTATGATGCAAGAACTTTCTAACAAGCCTCAATTTTCCATTTGGTGCTTGGTTTGATCTATTGCCAGATCCTGCATGTCAGATGTTTTGGATGGGATTCAACAGCCTTTTTGATCTGAAGATGGTAATGGCTGTATATAGAAAATTCAGGAGGAGTATATAATTCTTCCTCTCATTACAACCTCATTGTTTTCCTTTAACACCCTGGGGAAATGTAGCATATTTCTCTTTTTCTTCTTCACTAATGCCGCCTAGACACAACATTTGACACCCTAGTAGACTAGATAACAGTGAAGAAAAAATGCAGCTAAGAGGAGAAACTCTGGCTGTGAAGTGATATACTGCACATCAGTCTATACAAACCTCTCAGATTACGCTTTTTAATCACATATCCACACCAGCAGGGCATTAGGTGGTGGATCTCATTGCAATGACGAGGCAATACATTAAGGCTTCACTTGTGTGGGATATTCCATCACTAAATTTCCCCGTTGCTGTCCAGAAGCCCTCTCTGCTGCTGAGTTTATCATAACAGCTTGAGAGTAGATGACCCGCCAGATGTTTGTAATCTCATACCGAGAAGCTTGTGACTGGGGTCGCAATCAGATAAGGGAACATAGAAAGGGATTATAAATGGTGACAGTGGGGAAAAGGCTATAGATTCTACCATAATCTCTGATAGATGGCAAATATCCTCTTTTACCCCCATCACAGGCTAGTCAGCATATACACCAAACCAATATCTGATAAATATGCCTGTTTATTTTTCACTATATCTTTTAAGAAAAACACCCCTCATGATTATGTTGATGTAGCTGTGAATAAAGCAAGTGAATTTAGAGCTTACACACAAGGTGCAAGCTCATTTCTTCTTGCTAGTTTGTAAGGCCCCATTGAGAGTGTATGGTTGTGTGGGCAGGTTAATGATATCAGCTTGAGAGTAGTTTTTAATCACGAACAGACTAATGAGATAGGTTGGGCTGAAGCTACTCCAGCAATAAACAGCATCATAAGTTGCTCCCTGCCTCCCTCCCTCTTTCTCTATTTTTCTTTCTGCTTTCTTCTGTCTAAACCCAAGAATGAAGAGATTTAGGAGAACCAGAGTGACGAATGAGTACACAATGGTGCAGATTAAAAGGAATCAGTCATATTTACAGGACTGAACAGCAGGACAGATTCACCCTGTTGCGAGGCACCAGCAGGTTATTGGCAGTGGAGGAATAGAATTAAGAGCCAATCCTGATGAAGTCGAAAAAATACAATTACAAATACGGCCTGACTTCTTTTGACAGACAGAGGTCTTTGTTTGTGTCCTATAAATGAATAAATATTAGTGATGACATTAACAGGATTTATGTGAGAGTGAAAAAATAAGGTAAAGCTCTGGTCAAAAGGCTTTAAAAGAAAATTGTTGTTTATTCATAGAATTATTCATTGTAAATCAACAGAAGAAAATAGATCTATTTATCTTTTTACTGTTTTGTGACTCTACAGCCTGCAGTGCTGCAGGGAACAGAGACTCCTTTTTTTTCTTTCTCTTTTTTTTTTGAACTCCTTAGTAGTGAAGCATGTTTCACTCCATTAGAGAGTGAAAATTGGAGCCATGGAAGTGTAAAGAATTGGACATCAGTCCCCCTAAGCCCCTGAGGTACATCAAGAAATGTTGGCTTGCCAAGCTCTCCCAGAGAAGAGCATGTTCTGCCTGTGAAGATGGCTTCGCAGTGGAGAGTACATTAATGCAACATGTTACTCTGTGCCGGCTTGGTCCTGCGGTTATCTTCCATCCTGTAACTTATGGGACTGGATGATGGCTGGTCTTAATGAAAAGACTAACACATTCCAATCCAGTAGTCCTATTCAAAGAGATAACCCATGACATTTTCATAGACATAACTCACTGAGATAATGCTCACTGATTGAACATACATATATATATATATATATATATATATATAATATATAATATATATATATATATATATATATATATATGTTTTCTGGACATACAGTGATCAGAGTCAGAACACAATTATTTTACTGTAAATTGCAACACCAAAAACTAATAGAATAGCTGGGTTTTAGGTGTGAGCCAACAAGTCTTCCAACTTAAGCAAGCATATAGGACACTTGTCCCTAGTGTCGGATTCGACCCTTGGGAGTGTACCAGTGGTAATTGTACTGGACTATCATCATCATGGTTACAATAACACATGTGGTAATGGTTTAGACATGGAAAGACACAGAAACTACATGGATGGGTTTAGCAAAGGATCATGGTCTGGATAAGAATAAGTACTTCCTTAAAGTTACAGACTTTATTATATAATATAATGGTAACGTGTCAAGCAATGGTCATGGATAAACAATATTAATTATCCATTTCACAGCAGAAATGAACAATGGTCTCCAGTGAGAGAATCATTTGTTTGTTGTTGTCATCCACCCTAACCTCCTCCTAACGCAGACTTCTTTCTATATGCTATATCACTTCACTTCCTCCTTTGTTTTGCTCCTGTCATAATTACCATGGCTCCTAGGAGTCATCTAACAATAAAATGTAACAAGGCTGTGTGGCTATTTCCTTTTTAAATAAAGGAACTATCTCCAGTTTTACACACTTTGTTAATATATATTTTTTTAAATCTTTTATTTTTATCTTATATTTTGTTGTGTGAAAGTGAAAGACCAATCTACAGTCTGGGAAAAATCAACATGTCCATTATGTATAGAGAAAAGACCCATTAGCAGTCTGTTAATGTCAATCCCTCGCCCTCCATTTCAGTGATTGACTTCTTGTTTCTGGCAGCTTTTAAGTGTCAGTTGTGCACCATTTTTTGTCGTCTTTAGTAAGGTTTTGTGACTTTATCAGCATATTATTCTTACCGCTCCGCAATAATCTATGTACTTCCATCCATCCTCAATTTGGTTCACAACTGTTGATGCTATGCTAAAAGCAATAAATCGGTAGAATAAATAGATATTGTAATATGTAAATAAAACTGAAACTGCATCATAGAAAAACTAAAGATAAATGGGACTGGATGTATGATCAACAGGAAAATGGGTGTAAATTCTGGTTCCTGTGCAAAATATGATTACCTTCACTGTGTAATCCTGCAGAGACACGCACCATCACAGAAGTATATATTGAATCTTTAATTCCTAAGCAAACAAGGAAAGGAGCATATCTTCCAGGAACTGAAGCTGTATAAATGCTAAATGAAATACAAGGAAAAAAGCATTACAGTACTGGCTACACAAGTCATTTTATTTGCAATGCAAAGCCTCCCAAAAGTACTATTTAACACCAAAGGTCCTGCATAAAGAAATTAATATTTAAAAAAGAAATTATAAATTTATAATGTACATGAATTTCCAGATTATCACTTTACATTCATCCCAGTTAGTTTGAGTTTGTGTGTTACGTCACAGTGGATTAGCCGCTCTGAGTGCTGGTGGGTGTTTGTCAGTAGGCGTGGTGTGAGTCCTGCTCTTGGATTGTGGACATTTAGTTTGGAGCAGATTATTTGGCTGTGCGTGCGCTGTAGGCCTTGTGAGGATAACCACACATCAGCACAGATTGCTGCATGAACTGGATAATGTGAAGTGCCCTGGGTAATGCACTGTGTGTGTGTGTGTGTGTGTGTGTGTGTGAGTGTGTGAGAGAGAGAGAGAGAGAGAGAGAGAGAGACTGCGTAACTACCAAACAACGGTCTTCATTGATATACACTTATCAGTGGTAGACCAGCAGTGTGGCTACACAATGCAGAGTCAATGCATATATTTCTTTTGGGGGGATGAGTTATTTAGTTAGACAATCAACCCTTATTTCCTAGAGCTTTTGAATGTTTATCTTAGGTATTGTACTATCCGTCTACTCATTGCACATTTTTACGATTGAACACAAGACCACAATCCTCCAGAATTGTCCTTTAACTCCCTGAGACATTTGTACAGAGATACTTGAGCTCTATTTCTAAGAGATTATGACCATTTGAACAATGGACTACAAACGTTAGTGCACCTCACAGGGCCCAAACCCACAGAACTAAAACTACCAAACAGTCCACTACCTCCCTCAGCTATCCCAACAGCAATGCTTTAGCTATTTTTTATAAGATTTCCTCTGGATGCTGGACTTCAAAGTACAACAAGATGCCTGTGGATCAAACCCACAATCTCAGAACCTCTGAATTATCCTGATACTCCAGTGCCTTTCCAATGGGCCACCATGGCATGGCGAAGATGGTCCCAACTTTTTCTTTTGTCAGCACCCAAAGGAGTCAAAAGCTCTAATAAGAGTGAAACAGTTCTTAACTGATATCAGGGAATCATTTAGTTGTAGTGATAACAACATTTTGAGGTCTGATGTTCAAAGAAAAGAGTCAAAGCTCCAACAAATGAGACTTAAGTGTGTCTGGTCAAATAGCTTGGGGTTTTAGAAGAGCTCACCTATGCCTGGGTTCAATCCTCAGGTGCACTTAATGTAAAAACGCAAAGGCTGGAACAAAAACTGTAATGTGTCTTTTTACAACTAGCTCAGAGTGTTAGGAGTGTGAAGTTTTAGGATCTGGATTTGATCTTTATAAGGCTCACTAAATTTCAAACACCCAAAGACTGAAATACTCTGAGAAATACAGCTAAAAAGTTTTTAACCAAATGGCCCAGGATGTCAGAAGACTGCACTGAGATTTTGAGGTTGTACATTTAATGCTTTGTGAATTTGCAGGTCCAAACACCCAGATGAAAGACTTAAAGACTCTAAGAAATGGAGCTTGAATGTCTCTGACCACATAACTGTGTTTTAGAGGACTGCTTAGAATTTCTGACACTCGGTTTGATTCTATGCGGCTCAGAGAATTCTGAGGACCAAAACCCAAAGTGAATACTTAAAATTGTTCAAAGAGAAGCTCCAATTGCAAATGGTAGCATGGTGGGGGATTTTTGTGACCATAAGACTCCACTGGTGCAGTTTCTGTTTCAGATTTTCTAGGGGAAGTCCCCTCTTTGATAGGTAGACATTTGGCAGGGTCTCAACTCCCCTACTGACAATTTTCAAAAAGTAAATTACACAAGCAGTTTTGCACTTATGACAAAAGACCTAAAAAAGTACCTTAAAAGTATTTTTTGTTCTTTCAAAATGACTAGAAATAGTGGTCCACACTTAATCTGACAGTCTACTGTTAGGTAGTTGTGTGTGTGGGTATGCGCTTGTATGTGTGTGAGAGAGAGAGAGACCAACAGAGAGAAGGAGAGAGAGACAGAGAGAGGGTGTGTATATGGGTAGCTTTATTCTTTTTAATCATATTAAGTTGGATCATTAGATGGACCCATTTACACAGTGCTTTCATGAGGTGTATGGGACCAAATCCTATTGGATATCGGCCTAATCTACTGCAAAAGCCCTGCAGCTTCCAGTTGCAGCTTTAGTGGGAACTGTGTATCCCTTGGTGCACGCCTGGGTATGAACATACGTGCAGCATTAATTTGGCTGAATTAGGATTGAGAACAAATTGCCACTCTACATTCCCAAATCCAGACGTGATTCAGAAATAATGAGTGGCTCAGCCCACATAAATGGTTCATGAGATTACTCCCCTCTGAATTATACAGCTCACCTCTTTCCTGGCCAGGAAGTCCAATGGTTTCATAACATACAGACTTATCATGGACAAAACAAACCTAGATAAAGCATTGGTGTGAGTGAGATTGATCTCAATCTAACCTCAGTTCTTCCGCTCTATAATAAATCTTGTTATACTTTTCAACCTCATGTCGAGTGTATCACACATGTTGTGATAGCTCCACAGACTCTGACCTTCCTTGGATGGTAAAAGCCTCATTTTCAGTCCACTTCCATCTAAATGCTTCAAGATTATCCCTTAGCAGCATTTCATGCTATGATAACACTAATGGTAAAAATAGAATCATGATCCTCATTATTTAAAAGTGGATCAGGGGGAAGGTCTTGCTGATGTGACCTTTGGAATGGGCTCTGGGGGCCAAAACTGATACAAATGCAATTCTAGAGTTGGCTCATATCACTGCCAAAGTGAGCCAGTATGCACAATCCCAAGACAGAGCATCTTAACGGATCCATCATTAATTCAATGTTTACACCTGTTTTTCTTGCTATATCTGGTTGAAGTTCTTTAACTTTTCAAAAGGAGTCCGAGTGAGACCTCCTGTTTGTAAACTGTCTCTGCCCAAAAAGAGCTTAAAACTCCGCCTTACCCCAGTTCCTGAACGTCGGTGCAGTCAGGTGAAGGATAGCTTCCCGGGAAAGATGGCCGGGATGGTGATACGGGTTTGTGGATTGTCCATCGGGATGTATCCAGTATGCAAGAACGGCAGACTAACAAAATCACGGACTTTTTTCGCGCTGCCAGGGGCTGACAGGTTAAATAGACACGGGGGCGGCCGAGACCTCTTCTTATAGTGTCTGACTGAGAGCGCCATGTTGGTTTTCTTAAAACGCGCCATTCTTTCGGCTAGGGGTGTGTGTGTGACGTACGTGCGTCTTTAAAGGATCAGATCGCCACAACGCAAGTAGGTGCAAAAAGACGCCCCAGGTGTTGTGAACTGAAGTTGTGTCTGTGAATTGAAACATTTTAAATTTGAGTAAAAAAAATGTGCTTCTTCCAGCACCTTGATGAAACTACTTTATAAACAAAAGGAAAGAAAGAACTGAAGACTGCTTCCTGGTGACCTCAGAGAGCAGTGAGAGGCTGGGCTTTCACGCAGGTACACTACACACACGCACATTGCTAGCATGTGCTGTAAGCTAGCAATTAAATTGCTAGCAAGCTTACGTCTAACGTTTCTGCAGTTAATACAGTATATTGGCTGTCTGGGGCAAAATAGCTGTGTATGCAATGTGAGTAATGCGAGCTGTGTTGTCTGACGATTGTGTGGAAAAATTTTAAAATCAAAATGTGTCTGGGAGTATGGGTGTACCTGAATTGTCTTGATTTACCTGTATGCACTGAATCAGCAGTTACTGTATTTTAAAAACTGGCATAGCTGAAACTGTGTACTATTTAGTTTGAATGAAATTTTTGAAAACTAACACAACTTGATTAAAAAAAAAAAAAAACATTTTAGCCTACTTGTGTTAGCTACTTGCATTCACTTACAGATGATAATTACACTTTTTCAACTTTTCTGACCTCCTGGTTCAATTTCAAGCAATGTTTACAACTGCTGTAGATGTCTGACAGCTTTGAAACACATCAAACACTTATTTGAAGGGCTAATCCTTCAGATATTATTCATAGAGATTTTCCAAGTATGAATTATAGTATGTGTGCTGGTGGAAGAAGGTGAACAAGAGGGGGAGAGGTAGAGAGTGACAGAAATAAATAGAGAGAGATAGAGGGGAATTGGAGTGAGATTTGATAGAAAGAGAGCTTGATAGTGTCGGAGCGTTTAGTATGCATAACGGAAGGCAAACACTTTTAGCCCCTCTGTCGAAGTCTGGGACTCCTCTGCAGTGAGCGGTCTAAACTTTCTCATATAAGCCTTTGCCTCAAGCCATGAACTCAAATATTTCAGTCACATTCACTGAAGCTGAGGAAAAAAAATGCCTTATTACTTATGATCAAAGGTTGGTGTTTTCTGGAGGAGACATGGAACGTCTGCTAGAATTTGCATTAGGAGTTGAAGGCGGGTCATTTTCAGTGAATAGAAAGACATCCAGAAACAGGCAGGGATTCGTTGTTTTCCCTGCTTTTAAGCTCACTTCCTTTGAAGAAAGTTTACATGGGTAAACAGAGCTACATGAAATCTGAATACTGGTGCTAGAAATGAAGAGTTAAATTTCGTTCTCCCTGTTAAGTCACATCGCCCTGTAATCTGTGACCTGCATTTGAATTAACCGAGAAAAAAGGATGAATGTGAGTATGGGGAAGGGAAAAATAAAATAAAATAAAAAATGTATAATAATGATTATGGGGTGCAATGGTAGCTCACCTTTTTAAGGTGTATCAAGGCTGAGTCCTTGCTGCAATGGCACAAGTTCAGATCAGCTGTTTGCTGCATGTCATTCCCTCTCTTCCCAAAACAAATTCTAACAATGATGAAATAAGTTGGACCAAGGCAGCTATTTGGTAATAGGGCATTACTGGAAAGCACTCCAGCTGGTCAGTCGGGTTTGGCCTGATTGGTCAACAATATTACAATTATTATTTACCGTCACCATTAGCATGGCTCCCCATTCTGGAGCCATTTTTCCAATATTCCCTGTAGATTATTGTGTTGTGCTTGATATTTGTCCTGTTTTTGGCCACTCCAGACCTCTAGGAGGGGAGATTGTCCTTCAGTAAAAATAAACTGCAGCATCTGTGGTTTCAGCAAATGTCCCAAAAGACATTCCTTTGCATTCAAGTGCCAAAGCCCTTTAGCAGCCATAGCAATTATGACTGTGGTCCAGTGGGAGCAAAGGAGGAAGTCAGGTAATGTCTAAGTCTGGGTGGATGAAGTTGTCAACAAAACATGGAAATCTGCCAAGGGAAACAAACTGAAATTATGATCTTTCCTTAACCCTAACCAAATCTGAACTTAACCAAACTGTAACCGTAGCATTTGGGCATCATGAAACCTATTTTATGATTCTTATTTTCATGAAAACGTTTTTTTCCAGCTTTGGAAGGTAAAATGATGACATCCTGATGATAGGGATGGAGTTATATGTTGTTCTGGAGGACAGTTACAAATGGTAAATTTTGTGGTTTCATTTTGCGGACATGCTATAAAAGGGAGCTGGCCTGTTGGCAGTCTTTCTCCAATGCTGTCCGCTCCAGGCAGATGATTCAGCTATGGGGGAGAAGTGCCACCCATATAAATATGAGATGGTTTGAGGTGGTGTACTGTTATTTCTTAGTGACATTTTGGCAGTTTTTTCATGTGACTTTTCATGAGTGTGTTGTCACCAATCTCCACACCCTCGCCGTTCAGCCAATCACACAGCACCAGACTGTCAGCAGCCGTCAGCAAGCTCCTATCATCTAGAGCCACCAAAGAGAGACACACCACTGTCTTTTTGCCTTTCTTGTTCTTCACATAATGAAGAAATAACATTTGAGCTGAGCATTAATAATTTATTGAATTATTTCACAAAGTATTGGTTAATTTATAAATAGATTTCTATATTAATGAATATTTCATATTGTTTTATTTATGCATTTAATATTTGCTATTTTAGAAATTCAGCAGCTGGGCTGAGCTCTGGAAATATTACACCAAGGTTTCTGAGCAAATTACAGTAGTAAGCATACAACTCTTGCTGATTCACATATCCTTGACTTTTCCATTTAGAATCAGTCAGTTTTACTTACATGGTGGCAGTTAGTAACACCTGCCTCAGCCCTGCTTAAAAAATGATTCTATTACTCATTTAAAGCTTTCGCAACGCACTAAGAGCTTCAATGTGTCAGGACTTCCATCCATACATCCATTTTCTGCCATTAAAATGTTAGATAAGACTGAACACTGGTTTCTTTAATCCAAAAAATATTCACATCAGAACCTGTAAATGTTGACCCATAGATCTTAAACTACTCTTAGACTTAACCCTTAAACCAGTAGTACAATAAATGGCTGTTGGTATTTGTGTGTTGAAAACATGTTTCACATGGATGCCAGCTACAGAGTGCAGAATACCAGCTAAATGCAACATATTCCTATTCTTTGCCAGAGTTTCTTCCATATCCTGTAGTTATTTTGATTCCTTGTCAAGATGCTAATCCATGTTGCATCTGGAACCTCACTGCAGATGGAGTGCCCATAATTAGCTTCATTTCCCTTCAGTGACAAAGAAGGGTAAAACTGTTACTGAGACCAAGAAATACTCTAACTGAGCAGTGTGTTTCAGTTGTAGCACCATCTAATGAGAAAGTTCTTGACGTTCAGCAGGAGCCTGCAGGCTCAGGTCATCATGTTTCTGGGCACTGTTAAATGGAGCTGTGGCCCCAGCGTGGCACTGCTGTCAGACCTCACAGCCTCTGTCAGTAACTTTAGGGGCTTGTAAAGAGGCTGGGGCTGATGGGTTTTAGTCTCCTTGGGCAGCCAGCTGGAAGAAAATTGGAACGATACTGTGTATGTGTGTGCTTGTGTCCATGTGTGCATGTGGACTGTATGTGGTGTTAAAGTATAAGTGACACACACTTACCAACTCTGAAGGTCCAGAAATAAGGACATATTTATACTGTATATATGATATACTTCCAGTTGGTTTAGTTGAGGACAGCTAACACAGTTGGTGAGAAGCCAGTGAGGGATTGTGTCCATGTCACTGTACGAGTGACTTCAGATGGTTGCTCAGAGTACCTATGAGGGGAGAGATCTTGGGGAGAACAGTGTGAACCTCCTTTTTAAAAATAGCACCAAATTAAAACAAGGGTTATGGGGAGAAGATAAAATACTACCTAAAAAGTCCACATTAACACTTGTTATAATATGACACAATTTTACAAATTTGAATAGTTACTACAACCAAAATTATTTTATCGTCCATCTTGTGAGGTAAGCTAACATTACCGTGACACCACAGTGGTCTCAGTTTTTTGAGACGGTGCAAATCTTGGTCACAGCTTCAAACTGGTGAAGGGCCCCGATCAGGTGTCAAGAAATGACTCATGGTTCCCTATGTATCTTGGCTGTCTACATTTTAAAGGGCTGCATGCTCCAAATGTTTCAGAGTATATTGTTTGATGAAATTTACCACATTTGAGTGGGTAAAGTTGATGGGTGAGTTTAAGAGTAAAGTTAGCAGTAATGAGGACTACAGTAAGGGGGGAATAGCCAAAAGTAAGAAGAAAAGTGAGAAACAAGTGTGCAGTTTTACCAGTGCAACCTACTTGGAACAATGACTAATAACCTTTCTAAATCCCATAATTCATAATTTCCATAAATGTGTCTTGATGATTTAGGGGAGTCCTGAATTACCACTATATCACAAAATGTTACCCTATGCCTGCTGGTGGTTCTGTACATTTGGGACAGAATTTTTTTACATAATATGTGCCTATAGCCATGATTTACACATTTGATTCAAACCTCCTACTAACAAAGCCACGTTTCTGTTTCCAAAATATTACCAACATATAAAAGACCGCTAAAAGCAATCAGACAGGAAAATCCATAGAGAGCAGCATGAAAACCAGGAGTCTGCTGCGAGAATAAAGAGATAAGAGGGAGGCGAAGAGAGACCATGAAATCTAATTATTATGTGTGACTGTAGTGGGGAAGTATATGCTCCAATGTGTGAATGCGATGTGATCCTTGTTTTTTGCTGAATGTTTCAAACGTTATTCATGCTTGGAAGACCTCTAGCTTCCTCTCAGCATGAGTCTCTTTTTCAAAGTCTTAAATCCACAGGCCTTGTGTTTGCCACCAAGGAAATGCCTCTGATGATCAAACTAATTTAAAAATGTGCTCATGAAGTCAACTTTGGTTCATAATATTTCTGTTGGAGAAAGTGCCTTTTAAGTAATAATCTAAGGACAAGGATTTCTATCACAGAACACATTGGTGAGTCCTTCCGGGGCACTAGATTAGGTTTTATGTTTGCAACAGCATAAATAGTGATTTCTGTTGAATGAAACACTGCAGCAGTGATTTATTTGAAATAAACAAAGGGGTATAGTACATGGTGTGTTGGCATAACCAGGACAAAATGGTAAAAATGATTTCTATTGAGACTGCAACTTCCTGTGGAAAAAAGGTGGCAGTACAAAAACTGTTATTGTAACATGAGTACATTTAAAAAATAATAATAATCTGAATGTATATCTGGAAAATACACATGACAGACATCACACATATTTTTCTCAGTCAAATGCAGAAATTCATTAAAGAAAATTGTGAAAATGTGACTGGTGCAGAGTAGTAGCAGAGAGCTGTTTATACAGTTAACAAAAAACTTGCAATGGCAGTAATGGTCGTAATCTTTCTGCATGTCTGCTGCCATGTCAAGGAGTGAATATTATGTTAGGTCTATCTGTAATGAACTCCTTTATGCATTACAGTAGAGGTGCAGTAGTAGAGTAGCAGGTCCTTATCCATACAACAGTCATTTTAACATATGAATGGGATTGAGATAGGGAGTACTATTTGATGATTGCCTGAGCAGATATACATGAGAGGTTTGACTGAATCAGACACAATCACTGACATCCTCTCAGCATGCAGCTGCTTGTGTATCAGAAGAGGGTAGCGGGACTCTATTGGAGGGGCCTTGTTGATTTTTCCCCGTTGATTCCTACCCAAGATCAATATCGTCTCAGGTCCCCTTCAGTCCTCTTACTTTCCAGGGTTAATCGACATCAATGGAAAGCTCTGGGGATTTGTGGAGACCCTGCCTTCTAATCCTTTCACTTGGTGCAAGATATATTGAGGCCTGTTGACAAGATCTTGATTTAATTTGGTGCAGAATATAGGTCTCTACATTATCCTGGCCTGTGGACACACCACAGCATGGGACCCACTACAGATACTCACCCCGTGACAGTGACAATTTGAGAGCTTAAAATATTTTGAATTCTAGAGTTTTATACGGTATTTTTCATGTCAGGAAAGCAAAACAGTACTATGATGCCTTGAGGGTCTTTTAAAGCTCTCAAAGTCAAGGTTGTGATATGAAGAGTCAGTTTTTGAATATTCCCTCTGCATTTTCATACACTGTCTAATAATTCACTCAAAATTATGAGGAATGTGGCAGTGTCTGTAATATACATAACTAAGTCTAATCATATGCAGAATTTTGTTCAGCTGCCTAGGGCATTTCATTCAACATCATCATACTGCATGTGCAGCAGTCACTTAAGACTTGTAAATATACTGCATGGATGGATGTTGACGTTGGATGTTGACCTTGTTTTAAATTGCAGATTATTGCATAATCATTGATTTGTTTGCTCTTTCACAAAGCCTGAGGAGATTGTAGTGAGAACAGAGGTTGTAACTACTGAATATCAAACAGAGGCCTGATAATTTAATTCTCGTGTGAATTATTCTTGGACCAGTGGTTCCTTGACCAATTTAAGATCAAAGTTAAAACAGGTGGCTCATCAGTTGAAAAGTAGAGGTGAAAAGTTCAAAATGCATATCAATGAGAGGGTAATTTGTTTCTATTTCAGCTGGGCTCATGCAGGCCTTCTCTGCAGTGTCTCAAAACACTGTGATGCCAAAGTCCTGAAGAGGCTGAAGAGAAAACAAACAAAATCTGGACGCCTGAGGTTAGGGATGAGGCCAGATTTGACAAAACAGTCGGTCATCACTCTCCCAACAATCCTGAAAAACAATGAGCACCCCACAGTGGGTCCACCATCTGTTTAGGAGGAGGAAAGTTGTTTGGCTCTCAGTATGGTTAGCGGGATATAATATGAGCTGCTGTTACTGCTAAATTCAAATGCAATTTGTAAATTCAAATGCATTTTGGTTCTCATTTAGAACAGTTTTGCTGACACAGTCTTAAAATAAAGACCCCTCTAATTTAGTTTTTCTTCACCTCATTAAAACAGTACACCAGCAACAGAGCAGAATAGATCTTCATAAGCTGCAAGTATTAAGTACAAGAAGTAATTTCTTGCTATTTCTTTCCTGTTTTTCTTGAAGTAGGGGGGTTGCAACAAAATATTATTTTCATTAATGAGTAATGTTTTGATTATTTTTATGATTACTTTGTAAAATGAAAATAGAGAATATGTCCAACAACAACAAACAATAGTTCAAAACCTAAAAAAAACAAATTTACATTTGTAAAACAAAGAAAAGTAGCAAAACTTCACATTTGAAAAGCTGAGATGTCCATGTGTTCTGTTTTCTTGGAAAATACCACGCAATATCAACATGATCTACGAAATAAGAACTTTTATTCATAATATATTCATACTTGTACACAAGTAAAATAAAATGCATATCTATGGTTCCTTTGCAATCTCCATAAACAAACTGACAGCATTCTTTTGGTAAATGCTACCCATATACCCTCTCTGTCATGAAAATAGAACTGAAACTGGGGGAGGTAAAACATTTTGTTTTTATAAACATAAAAAACATAACATTACCCAACAAATGCATCACTTTGAATAAATAATCGGGGGAGATCGTTTATCTTCATTAAACGGACCCAACATTCTTTGTGTGCGCTCTGTCTCTGATTTCCTGTATTTCTTTTTTATTGTTTTTGTCTTTATTCAAATCTTTTTTTTTCTTTTTCTTTTTTTTTTCTTTCAGTGGTCTGTCTAAGCAGTAAAAGCTTTTGGGAGGGAAAAAGGGAGGAGTCTCCAAAGTGTAGCTTAGACACAGTACAGTTAAGTACATAGAGAACAAACAATTTTGGGCACCAATTCATTATATACATTAGATCTGTAGTGTTCTGTAAAGGCATCCATTTTGTTAAATGTACTCTAACGTCTTCATTATTGTTTGTCCTCACCCACAATGGGTCAACGAGACTCCTCGCTTTTCAGTCACTGCCTGTTGTAGATGTCACTGCATCTTCTGTATCATTGTCATGAGCATCAACAATCTTGAGTCCTGTATTCAGAGTGAGATCAGGAGTCCTAAGACATGGCTAGAGATATCCAGATCATGGGAATGAAGAGAAAGCGAAGCACTTGCAAAGTAGAACCCCGGCCTTTGATGCAGTGGGTGTCTGATTTGGGCTTTTTGGAACACTTCTTTTTCTTTTTGTTCGACGCTGTAGATGATTCCAGATTGTCTATAAGGTCAGGGTTTAGATTTTCCAAAGACTTGTCCAGGGTGTTGGATCAAGGTTCCCAGTGGTCCATCATTCTGCTTGTTCTGGGTCTCGTTTTTTGTTCGTTCCGGCTCCTTATATTTAGTCTTGGACATGTTCTCTTTTTCCTTGAGGGGGTTGTTAGTGATTTGGCGGCTTTTGCCAGACAGGATGGAGGACTTGTCGTTATCTCCGAGGCAGCACCTGGGGATGGTGTCCCCCAGAGGATTTTCGGTAGAAGGGAATTTCCCAGACTGTGCCTTGGAGCTGAAGAGATTGGTCTGGATTTGAGGCATTTCCACACACCCCTCCAAGTCTTCACTTTTCAGACGTTTCAGGTCCTTTCCTGCCAGGAAATCAGGAACATTGCACTCCAACTCAGAGCTGGAACCTTTGAAACGTTTGAACCAGTCCCACAAGGTCCTCGCACGGCAGTCACAGATCCACTGGTTTCCATTTAAACGCAAATACTGAAGGGACACCAAGGGGTCCATGGTCTCCCCTGACAATACAGTAAGATTGTTGAAGAACAAGAACAGAGATTTCAGCTTACCAAGATCACTAAAAGCCCTAGGTTGGACATAGATAACCCGGTTTTCATGTAGCAGTAGGCGGTCCAGATTGATTAAGCCTCGAAACATGTTGTCTGTTACTATCTTGATCTTGTTATTGTGCAGGTAGAGATAGGTAAGGTTGGCAAGGTCCAGAAAAGTGTCATCATGCAGGGTTAGAATGTTATTGTCCTGCAGGTAAAGGTACTGTAGGGAGAACATTCCTCGGAAAACCCCAACGGGGAGCTCTGACAGGCCACACCTGTGCAGGTGGAGGGTATGCAGCTTAGTTAAGCCCCGGAAGGCTGTAGGGCTGATGGTGCGGAGGTTGCTGTTGTCTCCAATGTCCAGTTCCTCCAGTTTTTCCAGGCCGTAGAAGGCTCCAGCCTCGATGTAGCTGATGTTGTTGGAGTAGAGCCAGAGAACAGTGAGATTGTGGCAAGAGCTGAAGCTGGTGGATCTGACCACCGTTAGCTTGTTGTTCTGGAGGAATATCCGCTGGCTCCGCACAGGGATCTCAGTAGGGATGGAAAACAGTCCTTGTTGTTGGCAAGCCACAGTGGGCCTGGGCTCACTGTAGCACACACACTTGGCAGGGCAGCTGTTAGTTTGAGGCACAAGGTTCAGCCACATCACCAGAAACAGGAGTCGCCCCCCTAAGGAGACAGAAATCAAGACAGTTGAATAGTAAATAATGTATGTAAATATTAAAAGTCACAGTGCAAATACAGTCACAGAAATGTGTAGAACTGAATGAATCCAGGTCAGGATGTAAGATGCATAAACCCTTTAAAAGAACTGAGAATTAGCCAGATATAGAGCATGTGGGTGTAGCATGTGTAACTATAAATGAAATAGATGTGTAGTTTTTTATTATGTTTTGAAAAGAGTCAGGATGTTACTATATGAGCAATAATTCATTTGCACAAATTTCCGCCAATTAAACTGCACACACTATCAAATTACAAAACGGACAAATCCGGCAAAATCTAAAACATTCTATGGTATAAAGTGTGAGGTTCAGCACCTAACAACAGAGAAGGGAATTCTCTTTGTAACAGTCATTCAGCATGTACTTTAACAGTGATGTTTTTGGGGTCTGGGGACACATCTCCTCCCCGCTGCCTCTGCTGACGTGAAGACCTAAGCAGCTGAGGAGAGCCTTGTGAAGGCAGACTCATTTAAAATTGGGTGGGTGGCTTTTATGTGGAATTAGCTTGCTCTAATAGGGCGGACATAACTAATGGTGTTTCAGCGTTCCTGAGGTTGACATTTAGCCTGACGCTGGGAGATAAGCTTTCATGTCAGGCTAAGAGATTGATGCCTGGGGCCAAGGTGGAAAGAGGGCTACAGAGGCCCTGCTAGAGTTTCCACTGCGCAGCCATGACTGAAACATTTTTTCTAAGTGCAGCATGAAGATGAGATATACAAGAGGTGTGGTAGCACTCAGAGCAAGGCTTGTAAGATTCTTGTATGTGTTTGCCCTGAAGGCATCCATGTTTAAAATAAGGCGTATTCCGCATTTGCTCGCATTAATTATTTCTGCTTGTCCTCTGCTATGGTTCAGATCGGCTTGCTGCACAGTGCCATGATAAGTGAAATGGACTGGATTACCGCATGTGAATGATCACTTCAGACATTACACTGTTGTAGGTACAGCTGAGGTAAAAATGAAGCGCATCTGTTGGGGCTCACACATTCCTTCACGTAGAGGTCAAAGTGTCACAGGACAGTCTAGTATCAGCATACTGTATAATGGCAGGTACTCCTCCAAATCTCTGAATCCTCTTAACCTCCTGTCCTTACTGAGGATTTCCAATCTCTGCTCCCATACACATGTGAGGAATCCCAGGCTTGCAGGCATGACAGGTGGAGAGAATCTGGAAAAATGCATGAGCCTTACTCAGCCCTTCCTCCATTCCTACTCTCCCTCTCCTCATTCCCTTGCAATGTGTTTTGGTGCAGCTCATCTCTGGACCTTGTTAAACGGAGCTCTGGTGTGGCCTGACAGCAGCCCTCTGCTGCACTTTCCCTCCAATCTCCCTGCTCAGCCGTCAGACTGCCACCGGAAAGCTGTCAAGACTTTCCACTCTTTCTGCATCGCAGCACTTTTCCCTCAGCACTGCCTAACAATAGCAATATTTTATCGCATAGCACGCTTCGTGTATCTCCTCTGCCATCTTCATTTTTCCCCCCTCTGCTGTCTATTCATTAACAGGCTATTTCCACCCACGCGTTGCATGTCAAAGCCTGGTTTCCTCAGCTCTCGGCATAATATGTCTTGTCTTTGTTAGCATCTGTTGAATGACAGTGTAAGCCCCACAATGTCATCAACTCCATCCCAATTATTTTTTGCTCACTAACCGCATCTTCACATCTGCACCACACTGATTGCATTACCATATGTTACAAAAATAAATCAAGGAGTCGTGGCTTCCTGACATCTTTGTATTATTTTGTTTCATAATCTCATTTCTGAGTAACCTCTGCATGACTTCTCACCTTCCACTCCAGAGACTTGCAGTGTATCTATATACAGCTGATGTAAAAGCTGTGTTCGCACTATTGATCGGTCAACCAACAATGCTGGGCTTTCCTCTTTTATTTTCATCACTACTTTGTTGTCTCTGCTTCATATCTAAATCATAGTAAAGATTACACCCAACGCAACTTATGTTGGCTGTTTGTCCTCATAGCTGTTGTTGAGTTGTTGACACAAACTTTAATATCTTAAAATACAACAAGGTTGTGGAAAGAAAAAAAAATCCATTCCTTATCGTCTTCTGCCAGCTTTGGTTTCAAAATTAATCTTCCCCTATCTGCTGTGTCAAAACATGGCTCCAAGCGCTGCCTTCCTGTTTCAGACCCTGCCAGTGGCCTCTTTTCTGAAAGCTATATTATCGTGCAATAGCAATCATCACTTCTGTTTAAGTGCAGACAAGCCTCTTTGTTTCCTCCTGACTTGACACTGTGGCCCCCTCAGCTTTAAGTAAAGTACATCATTTAACCTCCTCCCTCTCCTCCAAGGCAAGTACTCCTGTGTACAATGGGTGCCTGACAATATGGCAGGTTAAAGAATTGCAGGCGACCACTTGATGATGCAGCCACCCTGCTTGATTAATTAAATTGTCTGTCAAAACTAATTCTCCAGAATCATGTGATATAGCTGAGGACAGTTTAGTTGCAGTAAATAGGGCTGATATTTGGTCCTCTATCAGAAATTAGATATTGGCCTGGCTGATGCCATGAGAGTGAAGATACAATTTTTTCCAGCCAGCTTCAGGTATGACAATCTGCAAGACCTGCAGTGAAACTTGTTAATAAGTTACTTTAAAGAATTTCATTACCATGGATTTCAGGAAAGTTTTGACCCATGGTCAAAAAAGGAAAATTAAATATTGAAAGAAAAACATTTTTGGCCATTAAAGCAATCAGTGTTGTAGACAAATAATATCCGCAAACTGTAACTTCAGTCCAAAAATATTGTTATCAGTGCTCTAGGAGTAGCTAAAGGACATTATATTGAGTTGTAAAAACAGAGATGCCCACAGGAGTGGTATGAGTGGGCGCAGACAGCTTTGCTTATTTATTTTATGAGTGTACCACTTAATCAGACTCCTCGCTCATTTGTGTCCCTGGCATGTTTGGAGCTCTAAACAATCTCTTGGTTCTCCTTTCTCTTATTTTGAAAATACTACATGCATTTAATCCCTTCCTTGTGCTCTGAAACCCGAAATGAACACAGAGGGCATGTCGGGAGAGCACATTCAGAAGCCCTCCGATTCATCACAGTGGCTTTACTTTGAAGGGCTGGGGATTGGGCAGGGACGGCTAACATGACAGTCTTATCCCCTTGGCCCAGAGTGAAAGTGATGTCTCTGTCAGAGATGAATCACAGTGGTTCTCCAGAGGGACCCCCTGGCCTCCTTCTGAAATCATACATTATTGTGTCGCTCAGAGGCGGGCCTGCATTTAATATAGTCATGATCTCCCTCTGTAAGGTTGTGTATCTTGTGTGAATCCATTCATGCATACATAAATTGTTTTTATATCATTTTGAAATGAATAACTTAGAGAAACTGTATAGGGTTTGACAGTTGTGTGAAGCCCAATTTTAGCACAGCCCATCCAACTATAAATGACTTTGCAAGCTGAGAGTAGTAATGGGAAATAACTCTGCAGTGCAGACCCACAAACACAAAGTTGTTATGAGTAGTAGTGCAAGGTAGATTTCATTCTAACATTAAGAATAGATTATGTCTTGTGTTTTTTTTCTTTGGTAGGTGCCACTTTTATGTTTGTTTTAGAATTTTTTTTATTTTTTTTTTAAACTCATCTTTGACTTTCAACTTGGCATTTACTGTATACCATCACTGGAAGGGCTGGTGACTGGGGCTCTAGCACCCTTTTTTTTTTTTTTAAAATCGGTTATTGTATTACTGTTTTTGTCAGTGTTATATGTTTATTTGTTTTCTCTCTCAAACCTATCACCAGTGGCTGACTATTATGCTTCCATTTGCTCTCCCTTCTGCCCTTCACTATTCTCCACCAGAAACAAAGATGACGTGGTCAACCTGGCTATCAAGCTACATGTTAATGATGAACTGCTTTTAATTTTGCATAAAGCAGGTTGTTAGCTATGTAAAAATGCCCTTCAATCACACTCAACCAGAATACAAGCATGTGTATTTAAGTTCTGGCCCACCCTTTGTGATTATAATTGGTTTATGACAAATAATAATGAATATTTAATCACCAGGGTATTTCACAGAAAAGTGCAGTAAGTCAGACATTTCTTCCAAGGCTTCATCCATTTTAGAAACTGACAGACAGTCCAGAACTCTTATGAGCCAAAAAGTGAACACACTGCAACAAAGTTGAAAAATTGGGAAAATGGACATAAATTCATGTTCTCAACTCCTGAGTGATTCATCGAGCCTTCACTTTTGGCTTTAATGAGGTTTGAGTGACACTGTCCTGGATGTAGAACTAATTACATGTACTCTTGTTGCAGTAGATGAATCTCCTTTCCTGCACTTTAACTTTTTTGAGTACGTCCCAAAATCAGTACTTGTACTTTTCACTTATGAAGAGTTTTTGAGAGCTGAGAATTATAGAGTAGCCTACAGTTACACTGTCATAGCAGACCAGGAGAATATTCCATTTAAGTTTGCTTTGAACATCTATTCCCTCATAAGCCTGTGAAAAAAGTTTTATCATTGAGAGGAAATGATCTTCACTTCCAAGAGCATCACTGAATTGCAGGGGGATTGGTTGGTAGGGCATATTCACATGGAAAAGGTTGCGGAAAGCTACATTGGCCCTTTTTTGGTAACCATATTTACCCTGTCACTGAGTGCATAGTGTTCAAAAGAGCTACTTTTCTCCTTTTACTTGGTGTGCAGCGCAATTATTCTTACTTCTGGCACAAGTAATATTTCTTCAGTTGAACATTCCATGACTTTTTCAACCTTGATGCTGTATAATTTCATTTCCTGTTGGTGTCTTATTTACTATGATGTGATTCTGGTTAACATTGACCTTTGCCTTTACCTTTTCCCTTTCATAATAAGTAGATTTAATGTTTATTATTAAAAAACGTTGCTCATATTTCTGTGTCTCTGCGCAGATCTGATTCATTTTCATCCCACTTCCCAGAGGAAGGCACACACCAACAAATACAAACACACAGAAGCACACAAAGACAGATTTGTGCTTGCCCTTACAACATTGATGAACCAGATGTTATGATCTTAAATAAAGATGCACACATTAGATCAAACAGGTTATTTAGGACATGATGGACCAGCGAGTCGAGTGGGAGGCCCTTGGTTAACCAGGGAGTGTTGTAGGGGCATCAGTGGCGGCTTCAGCATGTAGACGAGGACACAATTAGAAGACGAACCGGGGGGGACAGATGAGGTTCTGTTTGACACACATCTGACACAGCACTTGCCCAAGCAGATGGCTCATGAATAACTGAAGGAACCGGAGGTTGGCTGGCAGAAGGAAAAACACAGTCTGTGTGTGTGGAAAAGTTTGGTCTACATAAACCTATATGCATGTGCACATACATGAGAACCTTTTTTTGTATGTGAGAAAAGATTAAATCAATACCAATAAAATACAGTTAATGCTTCTGTCTCTGCAAAACTGCAGGTAGGCAGATATGTTGTCATCTCATACTACTGAGAAGTGACAGCAGAAACAACAGGCAGTGGGATGGCAATATCCTGACAGCGAGAGAATGAGCTTGCAATCAGAGGGCTGTCTGATCGAATCCCTGCTCGACTTGCAAACAATTGGAAGGGAAGTGAAGAGGGAAGTGAAGGAGTTCTCTCTTGCAACAACTGCCATCAAATTACCATCGACCCCTTGAATGATGCACTGACCTCCCAGCTGCTCAAATCCTTTCACAGTGGGCTATCATTCAAGACTGTGTTGTGCAACACTTAATCTGTCAGTGCTGTACACGAAAGTAACTTGATAAAGTAAGTTTACTCAATACTATAATGTACAAGACAATTTTAATGCTTGTACTGTACTACACTGTATGCCACTTTAGAGTTGTACTCAATTTACTCCACTTTGACAGGTATGATTATTTTACATACAAACTAAACTCAAGTAAAGCTAATAGGTAAAGTTAGCCCCACCAGTGTAATGTTTTCACATTATTCTTCAGTATAAAAATTTAACCCTGCATTCTGTCTGTATAATGGGTACTTTTACCTTTGATATTTTGAGTACTCTTAATACTACTAGGATTTGGGTTGCGGGATTCTTATTTGGTATATTTTACATTGTGGTATTGCTACCACGCTACTTCTCCTTAAGATTTGGTATTGCACTTCTATCAAATTTGTGCTGGAGAAGTGAGAGGGATATTTAAAAAGATCGGCTAAAGTCAATGCAGCAGAGTCTGCATCAATAAGATATTCTGACTTTTAGTCCCAAGATCAAGCTTCACAAACGATTGATCCCACACCTACTACTGCAAATCGACAACCATCCTTTATCAGACTCTTCCCACCTGGTAAATGTCCATGTCTTTCAAACCTGACAGTCTTCCAAAGGAGTATGTATTCCTGCGTTTCCGTTATGTAGTCTAAAAGCCAAAGTTCAGATACTTGATCACTGTTACCTAAATAATTTAAGTGCTTTGTCAAGTCTTAAAATAAGACTTGACAAAGCACCCTGAGAGCCACAGAAAATACTATTTGACTGTTTTTACAGTCTATGTCATGTACAATTGGTGAAGTGTCCCTTTAAGTAAAAGACAGATACTTGTTACACCATTAACTGTACATATGGGCAGCACTTCTGCGACTATAAATCAACTTAGTTGCAAAAATGGGAATGCTTTTTTCTTTTAAGTTGCATTTAAAGATAGCTGAAATAGAGTTGGGTATGCTTAAATGCCACTACAGTGGATTAATTGTAGTGTGATGGCATAGTGCGACTGGATTAGAGGGCAAAAATGGCACATTGCTCACAACTCTATTGTATAGTTGGCAGCAAACCAAGTCGCCCTCATTGCTGCTACAGCTCACTATGAAATGTTCCATGGAAGGCCTTAGAAGTCAAGTCTACCCATGAGGTTTTGCAGAATGGCTCAAATCCTGCTTTGTCCCCGCCTCCACATGCCACAGACATGGACAATTTTCACATGTGAAACCTTGTAAAATGCAGTAATTCAAGTAATGTAAGCTGAAAATACTGCAGGCATCCACCAAGCATGAGTGTGTGGGGGTGTCCAGATGTACTCCTCAAGCCACAGAGGAGTGAAAATTCGGAATGCCCTACTTTGGGTTTTGTGCCGTGCGGGCTGCCAGTAATGCAGCCAAGCATTTTTGCTTAACAGAGTGTATAAGACTTTATCTTATCTACACATGGCTGGAGAGAAAATAAATGAGGGTAGCTGCTACAGTACATGCCCCATGTGTCTAGGTGTTGCTTAGCTCTCAGGCAGACTTTAGCACAGGTGTTTACAACATTTTAGGAGGCATCCTTTTTTTCTTTTTTTAAACAAAGCGTGTCAGCCTTTAGAGAATTGTATGAAAATATGCTGCACAGACACATGTAAGAGGAAACATCAGCAACAACAACAGAATGGCACTGCAGATGTTTCAAGAATCTGTTTTTAGTAATTTCAAATCTGGGGATTAGGATTTTTTGGGGAAGGATTTCACACAATTAATTCTATATAAATGGATAGATGTTCATTTTAGAATATAGGCTAGTTTTAAGACATGTTTAAGACCACTTTAATACTGTCAAACTAAAAGCTCAGTTTCATGTGTTTTTTCACCTCTATTGATTATATCTTCTACAGCCCCCAACATTTGGGTAATGTAAACATAAAGTAAACTGTCGTCTTGGAATCATTAAGTTAACTAATGCTAAGCTTTGTGTGCTGTTCTCTGTTTGTTTATATTGTGGCACTTATGCAACATGGAAGTTTACATTAGTTACTGCCATTTCTTGTTTGCAGTCAATCAGTGAATAAATTGAGTTATAAACTGATTTAGTGCAACCCTGCCCCCTGGAAATGATGTTTATATAAAACAAATATGTTTTTAGAAAACATAATTGTGACCAAATTACATTTCCTGTTAATGTAATGAGGATATATTGGTAATTTGAGTATTTGGCAAATTGCAAACATGTTGATGCTGAACATATCAGTAAAATAAAAGTTTAGTTGTATATGAATGCAAACAGATGTTGGTATCACTGGAAAGACTAAGTGGATTCCAGTGATATGGGTATCATGTACGTATGTTGCTGTTTGATTGTGTTTATAGAAGAACAAGTGTATTGTATTTTCAACGAGGCTTATATTTCAGGTGTTCTAAAAAAAAAAAAAAAAAAAAAAAAACATGATTCACCACTCCCAAACGGAGTCATAGTCACTCATGTAGTCCTGGGGCTCTCATATCAACAATTTAAAATTGGTGAGGATTGTGAGCACTCACAGTTAATGCATTGCACTGGCATGCAAGCAAATGAGGCCTAATGAATCACCGCTGTATCATCTAAAAAGGATAACGGCCCCAGTAAATATTGGATGATAGCTTCAGATAATGCTAACACCTCCTCATGTGAAGTGTCAGCTGGAGAGGGAGAGAGCAGTGACAGCACCCACAGGCAGCCTCATATATTTGGGCATGTGAAGATGAGAAAACACATTGAGGTGGTCTTAGCAGAGAACACACTGTAATGAGTGGTTACACAGTTTGATGCTAGTTTGATGTCATTGTAGCCTGTCTTTGCTGTAGGCATTGTTGAGCTTTCAAAGAATGGTCTATTCTGTTATCCAAGCCTGGAAGTAGAGCCAGTTGCAAAAATTATCCACTCCTCATCTTTCTGACAGCTTCATTACTACGAAATTCCCGTGTTTGGCAGCAGCCCTCTTAGAATGGCACTTGTTGGGCTTGTGAAGAAAATAGCTCTGGATGAAGTGTTGTGTTTGTGTGAGTTACAATTGGGGAAAAAGTACATCAAACAAGCACTTGATCTTTGACCAGTCTAGACTAAACCAAAGTCATTCTGTGAGTAATCTATTAGTTGGTTTGGAGAATTGCTGTGTAGAAAAGAGTAGCTGTGGGGGAAACCAAAAAGGATTTCTAAAGGCACCTTTGCTGCTTTGTTCTTGACATGGACTCTCGACTTAACCTTGCAAAGCCTTTGTTCCCAGGATAGAAACAACTGCAAGCACGCACATTAGTCACTCCAAGGTTATGCATGGGTGAATGTACTGTACAGCACAGAGAGGTATTTTGAGTAGATTGTCTAATTCATATGAAAATGAGCATAAGAATACTTCACAAGACAAACCATTATTGACACCTTTTTTACGTGTCATAATGTGTCATCTAACCTTCCTCAGTCTTCTTCAGTTTTGCAATATTGCACTCTGCTGAATTGGCCAGCTGACTATGCAGACTGGTTGCAAATGTGTCATGCACAATCACCTCAGTCCAGGAGACCTGACTGAGACCAGGCAAGCCCCAGATAGACACGTGTTCACCAGCAAGTGTTGCCTCAAAGTACCCGCAAACATCACTGAACTCACTGAAATGGATACAAAGCATACTATGCCTGTGTGTCCTGGCATGCAACACACACACACAGACATAGATCCATATGGTTAAAAAAATGTATTCATGCAGTCAGAGCTCCTAGCCTAATATTTACATGTGCAATTAGCCATGCATGTTTTCCTGATGTTTTCAAATGTGTTAGAATAAATAAAATAAAATCCCTCACTGATAAGACTATAGGATGTCAGCTGTCCTAAAAATGCATTAAATATCAGTTGCAGGTTTACGTAACAAGAAAACCAAATAACAAATCTCTCTAAAAAGATTCTCTAATATTTCCCTGGAATTTAAACCCTTTTCTTTCTATTTCTGTGAGAGCAAAGTTTAAATAATTGAAAAAAGTACAGACTCTTCCACTACTCTTCACTAAGTCAGTTAGTGTTTGAGAGTTACTTTTCACACCAAAAATTCAGACAGACAGAATGACATAGCTCACCATGAGATAACATACCATGCAGCACAGTGCTCAGCAAGCTGTTATCTCTGATGTTGATGTCACAAAGCATCTCAGCTGTGCCGTGACATATGGGAGAGTATTCATTTGGAGGAGATGAAAAGGGAATCACGTGGGAAATGTGGCCCTAAAAGAACGGGACATTTTAATGATGTGTGACTGACGGAGACTGACTGGATTGCTGTCTAAGAATAGGGAAGTCAGAGGGATCTCGTGTGGAAGAGGATGAATGGAGCAGATAACTGGTATAAGGTGGGCAGGTGGCATCCAGTTTGCAGCTTGTAGTGACTGTCTTTTTGTGCGGGTGGCATTTACATGGTCTATCTCATCACATTGGAATGTCAGCATGTTTAATCTTTTGACTCCTATTTACAGCACATTCAATTACTGCATTTTGCGCAGCACATATGCTCTGAAGTGCCACCTCATAAAGTAGCCATAAGTTATCTATTACCTCAAACAATGACTGTGTAATTCCTTTTTGGTCTCTGTGTATGACTCATCAGACACACATTTGGGAGGAACACAGAGACACAGTGTGCCCAAAAGCATTTGTAAGAAATCGCCAGAGGAAGAGGGACATCCTGAGACTAGCAGAAAATGAAAAGAATAAAATTAATTAATTGATTAGGTAGATCATTGTGCAAGCGTTAACTAATTCTCTAATTCAGCTTTCTTGTAGATCCATCTATTTTGGAATGTGTAGGCAGCCCTGGAGGCATGTTGACCTGAAAAAGACAAACCTCTCCCTTCCTTTCATCTTTTAAGTCCGTTCCTGCAAGCAAATGTATTAGGGCCAATAACACGAGGCCTACTTCTGCTATTCTGCCCTGTAACAAGAGCAGTGTTCTCAGCAGTGTTTTGCTCCCATCACATTGGATTTTTTTTTTTTTTTTTTTTTTTTTTTTTAACGGGCCTCTCCTTTCCAAAATAGTGCTGTCAGAGGGATATGTTAGGATTTGTTGCGCAATGAAAACTATTGAAAATTCTGTAAATATTTGTGGAGGCTGCAATACTCTCTGTGAGCATGTGTAGGTGGATTTTTTGACATTAGTGAGCTATAGGATCTCATATCTTCCCCTGCCTCCGCATACATCTGATTCATTCTCTATCCGAGACCTTCCACTTAAACCCAAAACATGTGAAAAGTGCAGCCTTGAAACTGAATTTGACCAGCCTTTGTTGACTCAAACAGTATTTACTGTATATTTTAAAGCACAGCAAAGGATAGAGACCTTCAAGCACACTAGTAGGTCTCTATATTCCACTATGCTTTAAAGAGAAATGACAACTTTGCAGCAACAGGACTGAAAATGAAGTACTGGTGGAGTATAGTTACAGAATTGGGTGAAAATAGGAGTTGGATAACAAAATCACTTATTGTTATTTGTAGAGTAAATGGAAAAACTGGACCAGATCAAAAACAATATACTGTAAAAGAAAATCTATGATCAAACTCAGAGGAGTGATAAAAAGCCAAAAAGGGACATGCCAGAGTGAGCCTCAGTACTGTCATATCAAGGTTAGAGCGCTATTTGTCAGGAAAGGTGAGCAAGCTTTCCAAACTTTCATCAACCATTGCTTTGAATCTGTCCAGAGGACAAAGGCCATCTGCTCCTCTTTTTCATATTTGCTGTTGTAAATGTCAGAAAACCAAAACTCACGAGGCAGAGCACTGTTTGAGAATCCACAAGCAAGTCAGCCATCTTATTTTTCAGCAGGGGATCAGGCAGACCTGCCTGCAGGATCTCTGCAGTGCACCACAGCAATGGCACACTTAGTGACTTTGGGAGTTCTGTGCATCTTCCATTTGGAATCTTCTTTTAGTTCCGATGGGTGAGGGTTGAGGGAATGGAATAATGGACCCTTGCAGCAGATATTTTTTAGGGACATTCTCACTTTCTCCTCTTGTCACGCCCCCAAAAAAGGGGAAAGAAACAGCAGCGGCCTGGTTGGTTTAATAAGCCCACTTCAGAGAGGGTCTTATAGCGAGCGCTCCATTCTTTGGAAGAATGAAAGGAGAATGACTTGTGCATTATTTACCACCCGCCTTAGTACCACTGCACCCTGCGCAGACAAAGCAGGCTACTGCAGGAAAATGGATTTTTCTGCAGAGGAGCTCTGATAAGAGGAATAGAGGGAGGAAAGGATAGAAAACAGAAAAGGAGAGGATGAATACAGAGAGACATTAGTAACATCCACACCCAGCCAAGCCCAGAATCAGTTAAATTTCTTCACACCAGTCTGTCTGCTATCTGCTCCTCTTCCTCCCCGTTGGCCTGATAAGGGCAGTTCTTTACATCAGAGGCCTCCATGGATCAGTCACCTTTTTTACTGGAAAGGTCGAGTGCTGGCCCAAAGCTCAGTTCATGCTGGGAAGTCATCATTCCTGCTCTTTATCTCCCAGGTGAGGGATGATCCAAGGCTGAGTGCCATGCCAGTCTGCCCCCAATATGCCCTCTAACCCCCTCAACATCATCTCAGGCTGCATTCTGAGAGATAGGAGGAGAGCGGGTGACGTATGAGCACCGGTTTCACAACACCTCACGGTGAAGCGGCCATCAGATAAGACCGGAGTAAAGATCCAGTAGTGGCAAGTTGTCACGGTGGCTCGGCGGTATCTGAGTGATGGGCTGGTCAGGCTATCTCCCAACACCCCTCGCTTCTGAACAAGTGAGCCACGAGATGAGAGGAAGGGATAAACACGTCAGCATATGGCAGCCAGCTGAGAATTTCCCCTAACTCACAGCAAACAAAAATCTCCTGCAATCTGCACACATTTCCCTGAATTCCAACACAGGTGTGTGTGTGTGTGTGTGTGTGTGTGTGTGTGTTTGTTTATGCAAAGATGTGTACAACTGGTACTAGGTGTGTATTGCTGTTGATGTCACAGTCCCAAAAGGACTGTAGCACTGTAAGTGATACGCTGGCGCAATTTGCGTGTCACTGTACTGTGGGACGACCCAACTGACAAGACTTCCTGCTTTGCTGCCTGGGTAATGAGTCATTCCAGCCCTAGAGAAAAACAATCTGGTATTTTTAAACTGCATCCTTCAGCTGTTCCTTTCTCCCTGGAGCTCCAGTTTGTAAGCTCTTGGTGGATTGTAATATGAATGCCATTTCTAGTGCTTGCGCTAATGGGCCCGATATGTCTGAATAATACAAACGCATTACGCTGCTTTTAATTGTACTCTTGGACCATCCCATGCCTTGCTGATGAAGACTTAATACTCTGCACAATGCAGCCAATTACAATATATGTGTGAGTTCAGGAACTAACCTGTAGACTGGTGATATTAGTGTTGTCGAGTTGTAACACTCAAGTGTTCTGAATGCCAAATTAACAATTTGACAATCTATTTTTCATGAAAACAAGACGAAAACAAAAAAGTAACCTTTGAAAACGGGACCTTTGACAAAATGTATTATATTTTACAAAAAAAAAAAAACCCTAACTAGCTAACTAACTCTTTTTCAGTAAGCTGCAGAACCATATACTCTAGCTCCTGATAAGCAAAACAGTCTCCTCCCCTGCTCAAAATATCTCTTATTCAGAAGATGCTTTAGGCCCCAGACCAGTTGGACTGCTCTTAAAAAGAATCACTTTCCAAAGTGTCTCTGTCAATAATGCCTCATCTCAAACTGAACCCAGACAACGAACAGTATTTTAGTATGTGAGTGAAACCAGCTTCTGATTTGTTGTTCTTGCAGTGAATAGCACAGGTAGCTTCGGTAATGCTGGGTTAGCAACAGCTGTGCTAAATTAGATTAGAGAGCAGTTCTGTTCAAACAGTTTGGAAATGCTACCTAGATAGATTGAGGTGAGTCAGACTGTGAATTACTGCAGACAGATGACTAAAACTAATATGCATTTCTGTCAGAACACTTAACTAAAACTAAATGAAAATCAATAGTCAAAATTAACATTAGTGTTCTGATTTGTAATGTTTTCTTTGTAATATTTTCTTTTGTGTGTAAAGAAAAAAAAATCCATCAATCTCTAATTGCCACACTAATTAAGCACTGAAACAGTTTTTGGACTCTTGCATTTAAATGTGTGCCTAACACCACGTGTAATTTTCAACCACTGGAAAATGATATAGTTAAATGGTTCCATAGAAGATCTTTGATCCTGAACTGAATGGGCCAGTTTTCAGAGAAAACCTTTCTACTCAGCTTCACATTTTGTTAAAGCGTTTTGGTCACTGTTATCTCAACTGTCTGCATATTCTAGTCAATGCTAATACCTCTAACATATTTGTCACTTGGCATGGACACATCTAAGGCACTGGTTATAAAAAGGCAACATGTTTTTCAATGAATCCTCATTTCTATGAAACATCCTTTGATTGATTATTTGTGTTAACATGTATGGCAGGATGTATACTCTTCTGTCCATGTGATACATTTATATTAGCTGATGGTTTGTACGTGTGCCTCGTCACATTATGCATATATGTTTGCAGGCTGCATGTGACACGCCACCCTGATGAGAAACAAGAAAGAAACAGACAGCACACAGCCAAATCCCTCTTGATCCCCTCTCATATGAAAACATCTAAAGTCCTCCTTCTATGCCTGCATTCTGCTTAGAGAGGCGCTAACGTTGTGTTGCATCACCTGAGCAGCCATCACCTGACAGCAGGGATTTCAATCATTCTGCTGAGCTCGTAACCCCGTCTCCACCACCTCCTCCCCCTTACTCCCAACACAGCCACCCGCCACTGTCATGCTAATTTACTAGTGCACACTGATGTGAGCACTCACGTTTTAGAGCTTTCTCATGGACCTCATCATGGGCTGGCAATTAAAGTTATGCATGATTTGAAACTGGAGCACAAAAGACGATTATTTTCCTTTCTCCTGGGGAAAATCAGCTCAATCAAAGGTCATAAGACAACAGTGCTCAGTTATACACACATTTTTCACAGAGGAAAATAGCTTAGAGGCAGATAATACAGAAAGCAGGGAGAGTTACTGTAGCTACATGTAGCTTCATAGGTACACCAGTATGCTTCCACGGGGCATCTAGAAATAGCAGCTGTGCAACAACTGCAGTGGTTAACAATAGATTATGTTTGCTCCTCCACTTTTGTTGGCTATATCTATGGTAAACCGCCTCCAGTAAAGTAGAGTAAACAAGAAAATAGAGGGTCTGTGTCTGCTCTGAGCAACAAATAACGCTCCCACAGATTATCATTAGTCTCACTAGCCAGCAGAAGGCAAGACAAGAGGCTTGTGCCTCAATGAATTAAACACAGATTTGGTCATAAAGAAAAGCAATAAATCACAGTGTTTGTATTACCTTTTCATATGAGTTCAAGTTAACTAACAGAACACTCCTAAGAGACTAATCTTGATACTGTATCCACAAAGCTCTGCATCATGGGCTTTTGAAAACAAAGCACTGTGCACTTTCAGAGCTCATCAGGAGCTTATGAAGCTTCTACACTTCCTCATGAACATGACATGCCATTTATGATTAATGGCATTACCGGCTGGGCCAAGATAAGAGCTCAATTAGCTGTGTGGGCAAGGACCTTGACTCTATCTCCAACGACTAATCCCATGGCTTTTGTTATGATCAGCAAGAGCAGAGTTTTAATCTTGGCTTCGGAGTGCCTGGCATTGCTCCAAACACAACTGATTCATTAGCAGTTAAAAATGCACTTCTGCTGTGAATCACACAATTCAACGCTACACGAATGGTGGTTGCAATGGCTCCAATCTGCCAATCTCTGCCATTCATGTGCTTTGGCAATATCGGTGGTGACACTCATTGGCAATAAATTAAATTAAAATGTTTTAAGTGAAATGAATTCAACCACCTTGTTAATATTTTAGAAAGAGGGGCCTCTTGAGAGTTATCATCCGTACTAAGCCCACTCATCCTTCTGGGGGGGCGTACTGCATACATGCTTGCACTGATGCTAGTTTCCTACAAATATATTTCTGGCTACAACAGCAATACCCAGGGAGTTTTGCTGAAGCCCATAATCTCTACACAACTTGGGAACTGTCAAACGACTGTGGATCTCAGACAACTAAAGTACAAAGAGGTCCCTTAACAAAGCTCTTAATATTTCACCATCCATCGTTATCCACTGAAAACAGTCAAGGGCAATCCTTTCAATCTTACAGCTTTAATTTAATGTGAAAAGTTTCAGTGCTGCATTATAAGAATCCCTGATTAAATATTTTTAAAGAGGCAAACAAGGATAAACCTTTAAAGGAACACGAGGGAATGCTATAGTATGCAGGGAGTAAAGAGATGACATAAGATTTTATCTGTGCATAAAGCATGATATAGTAGTGTTTATTTGTGCTGATAAGACTCACACAATAGAAGAGATCTACTGTAGTAGTTGTTTCTGCAGTAAAACCCATCTTGCATGATGCTGCACTTTGTAGCACTCACCCTCTGCAGGGGGAAACGTAGCGCACCATCTGTTCCCCGATCCCCAGCAACAAACAACAGACAGACCAACACAGCAGACAGACCAGCAGACACAGGCGGGCACCACTCCCGCACCAGCAAAGAATTGTGGGAAACAGGGAGGCAGCTACACAGACACAAGGCAGCTAAATGTGGGATGAAAGCAGTCATCAGCTGCTCGGATTTGATCAGGAGGCCTGAGCTGACACTGCACTCGCAGGAGTGATGCAAATTGAGGCCGACACTGCAAAGAAGCCACCGCGCAATGAGAGAGACTCCATAGTGAGGGAACAGGAGAAAGGGAGACGATGGGTTGGGGCAAGAGACGAAGGAAAGACAGAAAAAAAGAGAATGTAGCCACAATACGGGAGCCTCAACAAAGAGTAAAAAAGCTGGGTAAAATAAAGAGAGAAAGGCCAGTACATCTAAAGAGACAGCCTGCAACAACAGAGAGTTGACAGGGTATGTAGGGGGCACAGGGAAAGAGATAGAAAGAGAGGGGGGACAGAAAGAGAGGGAAAGATTTCATTTTTAATCCAAGCCTCAATCAGAATGCTAAGTAGCCCCATGAACATTATTTTTGGATTAAGATTAATGTGGGTGGCTTGCCACATGCAAGCCCACACCCAAACAAATACATACAACGTGTGAGTTCAGTCTGTCACAGTCATATACCACTGTGAAGCAAACACATACACACAGTCTGAAGTGTTAAAGGATGGAAGAGGAGAGAGGAGATCTAATTGCCTTAATATGCCATGGACATATGAGAAAGGCTTAAGCTTGCCCCCTAGTGTTCATCCCTGTCCCTGATGGCAGCAGAGAAACAGTACAGAGCACTCTCCCTCTTAAAAAGGTATTATGTCTGTGATTACATCCTTAAATCTAATTTATCAAAATGGTGGTATTAAATATTTGACCTGACCTGTTTCCAGTATACACTGTTTCAATATTTTTGTTCAACCAAGTCTCATTTTCTTGATTTTAGTGAAGAAGTATGTCTTTTCCAGTCTATTTTCTAGCATCTCAAGAAATGTTCTTTAACAAGGGAGAGGTGCTTTGGGAACACTGAGGACTGTCATTTGTGTGGGCTTGCTTTCAGTGGTTGAGGGTCCTTTTTTTAACGCCATGAGTGTTAATATTAGCATTTTCACAGTTTTTACCTGGTAAAACAGCATGTGTCCTATTTTAATAATGACTGTATTTAGCACAAGAATATACATTGTGTATATATAATAGGGCCACAGTTTGATTATCCTCCCTGCATTTTTACCGCAGACAGACCAAGAGGAGATAGACAGATACATAGATCTACTGTATGAATATTTTTTATAACTGGTTTACAAGTCTGGTATCAAAGGCCATGAAAAAAAGGATGTCCTACAGTTAAAGAAAAAAGACAAAATAAAAGTAGATAGCTTCATGACTAATGGTTTATATGCCTGTGGATCAACATCAAAGTCAGCACTACATTAATAGAAAGATTCATTATTTGAAAGATAAAAAAGAATGTGATCCATTAACTAGACCTTTTTCTGCTCAGCTCTGGAAATTCTCCATTTTGTATTGCCAGCAGCAGATTTGATTTAATAATGTGCAATGATTCAACGGTGAAATGCCAGCACCAGGCAAGCCAAATGAAGAAAACACACAAAACCATTCAACATACTTTAACTGAGGAAATGACATAAAGTTATTTAATGAAAATTAAATTGGATGGAGACACTTTAATATAACTATGACTCAACTGCCATACATCCTAAAGTTCATGAAAAACAGCAAAACACTATGTAAAAATCTAAAAAATGACATTGATGATCTGTGTAAGCAGCCGATTACAACACATAGTTATGTTTTTGGAGGACAAGGGAGTTTTGATGGATGGATGGGTCCACAAAACAAAGGACTTTGATGTGGAGGACTGCTGTTCGTTTCCCAAGTGAATTATGTTGTTCCAAAACTTAGCCATGTGTGTCTAAGTGAATACTCATTTGAGCCAAACCACAAAAACCCAAGAAAGCAGCTTTTGTGCCTAGACTGTGACCATTCCATAAACTTAACCACATGCTTCTTACTGTAACCCTGACAGTGCAGATCCAGTATGCCTGCTGTTGTAGGGGTGCTGTTTCAGAGGATATTCCTGTGGGTTGTATCAGATGGTAGGGACAAGCAACCTATATAGTCATTCAGGACTTGTATCAACATAAACTGTGATCACCTCTGGCTAGCAAACATTGCAGAGAAATGTCTGGAGTGCTCTTGGGCTTCATGCAGTTGATTTCCTTACTTTTCCAGCTGCTTGGGCAACATCTGTCTCTGTGTGATTGTTTTTGTGTGTGAAAAGGCATATTCATGAGAAATCTTGCCCTTGTGTCCACGCTGTACACCAGAGAGATGTTCTAAACTGTTTTTGTCTCTTGCATTTTTTTTGTTTTGAGCTAAGCTTTGCAGTTTGACAGTTCAAATCCCAGCAGTCAATGGTATAAAAGACAAATCACAGCAAAGTGACTGCAGCAGCTTAGCTGTTATCAGCTTAACATGGTTATCAATGGTGTTTTTTTTATATCAAGGAACAGTGTCAATAGTCCTAACTAAGGTAAATTCCTGTAATCAGCATCTTGTCAAGAAAGGATTTATCCTCCCATTGGGTGATTATATTAGCAAATGAGAGGACAAAACCCTGATCAATAGTCTATCTGTAAACAAAACAGTCACTTGAAACAGTAAGCCAAGCTATCAGATGGAATGGATCTTATTTGTTTTCAAATGTGATTTGAAAGAACTGTATGTCAAGGATGCACTGAAATATTTCAAATATTTCTGGTCTAATAACCAAAATTGACCCATTTTGCTTTAGAACATGAAACAAAAAGGGATAATATGTAATGGAGAAGACAAACTGGCAGGAATGTGTGCTGACTATGGACCAGTGTAAAGAAGCAAGTAATGAATACCATCATTATTGATTAATCTGCCAAATTGTTTTTTATTAATTTATTTTTTTATCTATAAATCATGTAGTCCAAAATGTCACCAATAGTGAAAAAAACTTGTAAAAATGAGAAAAGGAACAAATCCTCACATTTAAGAAGGTAGAACCAGAGGATGTTTCTCTTTGATAAATGAGTAATGTAATTCATTTTTTGTCATTTTTGTTTACTTCATCATTTCAGTCCTAATCCAGTGCATATCATCATTTTTCTATTATATATTATTCTATATGAACACAGTATCTGAGCCTGAATGGCGCAATGTTATTACTCTCTTATTCTATGGTGTTTTTATTTCTTCACTCTACCAGGCTTCGCAGTCTGGGATTCATAACACTGGAAACCCTGACTGTCTACAATTCTGGCTCCCAGACAAACACTCTTGCTTGTTGAGGGCCAATTCTTGGTTGGGGCAGGAAACGCCTACATGCAACAAGAGTCTGTGTCAAAACAAGCTGCTTATTTTTGGCTGTATGATTTCACAATTAAAATTCTACCATTCAAAGTCGTGTCAGGTTAAATACCAGAGTGACAAACATAGTTTAATGAGTAAACTAAAAAGGACTTTGACAGACGACCATGGAAACAGCAAAAACAGACAGCTTTGATATCATACCCAGTGTAATGGGGGGACCATGTTTTAGAATATCCTAATAATTCTGAAAACTGATTCATACCTCTCTTTTAACTTTTAGACTTGTCTCTTGTCTTGATCTACTCATTATGATTTAACAGGGTACAGAAAAACAACACTGACAACCCCCTGATATTTAGACCTATTATCTAAGCATTTCAGCTTCCTTTGGTGGAACAAATTGGTTGCCTTAACCACGATTCCCTTACACAGAGCAAGCTACAAAAGGGGAGAGGGTAACGGGAAGAAAGGCATGTTGCTTACAAAAGAAAGCATCTCATTCAATGGATTTCCTCCCGATTTTTCACTTGAGAGCTTGTTCCCACGCCAGAGATGGTCAGGTCAACACAGACCTGGACATGAAGGTCATGACCTAATGTCTCTAGACCAGATCAGTATGACCAAGGAATCCTATATGGACAAGATAAGCACCTGCCCTTTATAACTGAAGTAGCCCATTACATGGGGTTGTACAATCTCCTCTGTGAAGGCTGCCCTCTGATACAGCTAACAGAGCTTAGGAGTGAAAATGCAAAGCCATCACCTTATTGGAAGGAAAGAGAGACTTTGTGGATTACAGTTTTTTAATATATTTTTTTCCTAAACTGCATATCATAGCACAAAGCAGGGATAAGCAAACAACAGCAGGAAATCTGCTTGTACTTTTAAATGTAGTGTACTATCAGGCCTGTTTGTGTCTGAAATAGTTTCTTGTTTGGCATTTCCATATGTGTGCATACGCAAAGGGATTTATTTCTCTGAGAAGCTTGCAGGATTGATGTTCACTGCAACCTGACCAGCTACACATTATTGGCAGCTGAAAGGAGCCAATAGTCAGAGTGAAAAAAGACTTAAGATCAAAAGCAAACATCAATGGACTGTTGTCACCTTAGCTAATGCCATTATTCAAACTCCAGTATTTCCTGTTCTGTCAATAGGATCTGGCACTGAGCACTAACAGTCTGCTGATTTCTGCCCTCTCTTCAAGACTAATATCCTACCAGGAGAACTTATCTGATGGGACCTTACACTTAAATCGACACTTTGAAGATCAGGGCTGAGGTCACCATTTGGAGTCTATTCCCTAAAAGAGCTTATACTTTCTTGTGAGCAGTGAGACTAGACACACTCTCCAAAACAGGAGTCAATAAAGTATCTGCTCATCAGAAGAGCGTGACAGCCTGTGAGATGAGACCACATCAATCATGTGGACTCCAATAGCCACTCTGTGGCTCAGATAAAATAGGGAGTGCAGACTGGCTACTCCTTAAATAGGCACCAAAGGAGCCAACTGGAGACCTTCTCCATCTCTTATCTAGAGAGAGGTCAAGAGGTCATTATACCCTCAAGAACTTTTGGGTTTTTCACTGCTGTGTTGATTGAAGCACTTTCTGAATGCGAAAATGAGCTTACCCTCTTTTTGACTTCATTTTTTTTCATCATTTTCACACAAGTCAAGTTTTTTCTCTCTCTCTTAGCAAGATTTGCCCATGCCTTCAGGAAAGAAATGCCATGCACATTCCTGAATAAAAAGGAAAGAGATTAAAAGACTAGTTTGCCCCCCTCCCAAGGTAACTTCCTCTTCCCCTCAGCCTTTTCACTGTCACGTCTCATTTCTGCCATAACAAACTTTGCAGAAATGCTAAAACGAGATGCGTGATGAACCCAAACCAGCTCTGGCACCAGGCTCCCCAGGGCAACTTCAGAGCAGGCAAGTAACAGCAGCAGCAGCTGTTGTGTTCTGGCACCTGTTGACTACGGATGTCACCCGAAATATGAACATGTGTCTGTGAGCTACTTAGAAGCTCACTGCCTTTATATTACAGGGGAATCCTGGAACTTGTTTTCAGGCATTTTGTTGGTGGTGTGAATGTACTCAAACAGAGGTCCCATGCCGACTTCTGACCCACTTTCCCTTTCAGAGCTGTATTTTGACATTTTCTGTCCAACATCAAACCATGCCATTTGGTATTTTACACAAGTCAAGTCAAATCTTTTCACACTGCACATTTACTCTAAGTACACCATCTTAATGTTGTGTGCCACAGTCTCTCCAGCTTAAAAAACCAAAGGATTTTAAGATGAACAAAAAGTGACTAAATGTAGGGACTGCTGGATACAAGAAGACCTCTGGTGTTTACTCAGTGTGACTACTTCTTGTCAGTCCAACTGTGTGTCAAACAAAAGTAAATCCTTCTAGGCTGAAAGGTGTGCTCCACTAATTTTAATCAAGGCTAGTTTCATCTTGTGAAAACAGTGAAAAAATGTCTGAAGGGGGCACTCCAAAAATAACCCTGATGACTATATGTTATCTTTGATTTTTCTTTTATTTGTTCTCCTAAAGTACACTGAGTACACAGGATATTCTAAAATGTGTTATTGACAACTATGGTATAATCGGCTCATAATATGTATTTGATAGACAGTGACTGTATCAACAACACTGCATGAAATCTTAAATTTTCCTTGTTTGCAGTGGTTACTCTCCAACTTGAATGACCTGAAGAGGCTGATCATCGTCATGTACATTGGTACTGATGGTCCTATTTATTTTTCTAAACACAGAATAAATGAGTATCGTAATTAAGACAGACTGATCAACACCCTGATAATCTATTGCCTTCTACTACCCATGCATGACTGAGCTGAAATATATGCCCAGCAATCTAGTCACTTTCTTCTGTTTTCATCGCCTTTTCTCAGACAGATAACCCATCTGAGCACCTCCTCAGGTGTTCACTGTGGTACAGTATGCAACTAATGGCACCAATATACTACAGACACCCCACCATTTATCTTCTTTCTACCATCATTTCTAAGTCAATTAGCCAAGTCAATATGCTGTGTCAGTTATTACCCACATTATACCTTAGGTAAATTACTTCTATGCAGTGCAGACACCTCTGTCAGGTTGACATCAAGGTGAAAGCAGTTGGATAGGAATCAGGATGACAGATTGACGGCACAGAATGGAAACAGCTTCAGTTTTGTGATTCATGAGTGCACCAGTAGGGACGTTATATGGAAACAGGAATATTGTATAGGAGGCATCGTTACATGAAGATAGCAAATTCTAAAGTTGAAGTAAAGACCCCTATGCAAAGTAGTAAAAGACAAAAATTCAGAGGACAGCATTAGTATGCATGCTCCCCCTCTCCTTCTCTGTCTCTCTCAGTTCCCAGAGTTCTCTACTGCAGTCTGATCTTCTGTGCCATCACCAGCCCTGCTACATCATCTTCCAAGATCCTTTATTCCCTGTTTTATCTTAAACATGCTATGCCAGTGACAGTGATGTCGCATGGGGAAAGAGCAGCTGAAATCTTCTTTTGAGAAGCTAAGAAAGCTGTTGTGACACTCGATCTCTAACATTGTGCTGCTGGCTGGCTCCGCAGAGAAGGAAGACAGATGTATACGCCTGCCGAGGGGACATGGATAAAATTTACTACAAGTTTTGAGATACAAACACAGCAAGCAAAGAAACTTTCAAAGAAACGCAAGGCCAATGAAATATATATGGAGCTGTGGTGACAGAGAGAAAAGGTTTTGTATTGCAGTCACACTACTGAATTTATGTTTTGTTGCGATGATGGCATTCAATCCAGAATACAGTATTTCCATTTCCCAGCTGATCTGAATATCCTATAGGAAGCCCACACTGACTAACTTATATGGACTTTACCTAAAACCTCTGTTTGGTATTCAGAACTAGTCACACTTAGCTTGACTCTTTTTAATTTCCACACCACATTTGGCAGGCTCATCAGTGACTCATTTTTTTTTAACTGAGTGGGGAACAGCTGCAAGACTGGAGTTTTTGTTGCAGACATGGAAAACAGTCATTAAAGCAGTTGCTTGGAGTGTTTGTGGAGCCCATCTTGCGTACCAGTGAAATACCACTGTCACCTGGGAATCCAGCAAATTCACAAACCAGCTCACGCTGGTAAATATTGAAATTCAGAGTTATTAGAGTGTTATTAGGTTTACTTCCTGTCGCTATCACCAACCATTCAAATAGTAATTTCTCTAAACAAGCAAGAAAATAACAATACAGCTCAAAGTGTCCCATTTAGCATGGCTCAAATTTCATGCATATCTAATCTTATTCTAGCTGAATGTTAATGAACCTGACAGTGCCATGAATTACTGAACCTACAACCAGCTTCTGTTATTTAAAAATATATTTATTTTCTCTGTAATCAGTCAGAACTTACAAAAGTCTAGTATTTGATATTCACATTATGGGTTCACATGGTTTGGTTTAAAGCAGTAAAATGTGGACAGCACCAGGATGGATTAAGGGGAAAATATGACCTGAGATGGTGCAGTTAATGAGTGAGATGTTGTTTTTCATGCAGATCAGTGTTTCCAACCTGTATGTCTTCCTTCCTTCGCTCCTTCCTTTGTGTCTCTGATATTTTAGGTTCATTTCAGTCACATTGCATCTTAATTTGGGCTGGCATCCTTGAAATTAAAGGAAGATAAAAGGGAAACTGGCGCTATGTTAATATCTCTTTGAAGATGGAGTCAATCTGGCAACAGAATGCCTAGCCTTTATTTTCCCTTCCCTTTCCCCTCTTCCTGTATTCAGCACAGTGGATAAGAGATAACTGCAGACTCAGCTTAGCAACAGCTTACCTTAGGTGGAGGAACTCTTAAAGCTCTCTGCTTTCATCTTGCTCCTTGTGGCAGAAACCAGGCTTTGTTTTGTCTTTTTTAATCTATATCTGGACACTGAATATTTATCTATGTAATTTCTGCTTATTCCTACATCCTTCCCTGCAGAGAGACACAGACTGCACCTTGCTGGCTGGATTTTCAAAGTATAAATTAACCTTCATGAAAGTTTATATGATGGGAATGTGTGCAAATCAAGTAGGGGAAGTACAACACTCTCTGCTCTTAGGCTGCAGGCTATTGTCAACCGCTGTTTCTGGAATAACGGCTGCACAGTATTAAGACTACATATGTGCAGTCGTAGCCATTATGCAAGTCCTTCAGTGCATTTAACCTGCATAATCCTCCATTAGAACTGCATACAATGAAAATGTTATTAAGTAGAAACAACCTGGTACATTCTGGCGCAAAATTAAGTTAATCGCCCGACAGTTTTATGTAAATTCTGATGATGTAACCTATAATTTTTCACAAGAGTTAACTCTTTAGAATTGCACCAAAGTAAGGCAGAGTTTCAGCAAATAGTGTAACACAAGTGTCTAGCTGCACTTGTAATTCTCTTTGGAAACTGCTTTTTATCACCTCCTCAAGTTCTACTGTTTTTCTACCTTACCTGCTGCAAGTTTTGCATTTATATCTAAACATGTTCTTATCAACACTGGTCTATAAATAAAAGTTCTTAGAAGTTGGTTCACACTGTTAAAAAAATGCTGAATTCCTCTCATCTAATACTCTCATTAGCACAACATTTTATGCCTTTCTTTGTTTCAGTACTGACATGGATTTTTTTTTTTTCCTTGAGGAGGTCTTTTGAACTAAAAAGTGTAAAGTGGGAGAGGCAATCTGCCAGAGTTTTGATGACACCCGTATCAGCACTCTGCACCCAAGTCTCCATCTTGTCTTGTGTAAGAGCTGGCGAACACGTCACGCTGCGACTTTAATACCCAGTTAATTACTCTCATCTTGACCTGCCGGTAAAATGAGCCTGGCTGCCTCTGCCGCCCGTGTTTCTGTTATCTGTGCAAAAATGCATTAGCGTGTGCGCCCTGTAATGGCTTTAATTAGTCGTAAACGGAGCTGATTCTCCTGTTAAGTGGATGAGGATTCGATACTGTAATACAGTCCCAATATGCACAGCTCCAACTCTATCTCATTGAGAAGGGGGTGCGCAGGAGGATAGTTTGCACAGCAATGGCAGAGGGCGGGCCGCATGTACCCATTCAGTAATAAAGAAGGTGTTGCATACTCCATAACTATATCAGGCAGTACTCACTGCTCTGATATGTAAATAATAATTAGAGTGCTTCTGTGGTGACAGAGGAATCCTTATAGAGGAGTTGTTTCAATGTTGTTACATAATGTTAAAAGAGCGTTTCCACTGGAGCTGATGAAACATCAACAGGCTTTATTGTCAGCAGATGGAAAGGCAGTCATCTTCCTGTCATAATAAAGTAAACATATTCTTAGGATGAGTGGAAAGAAATATGGATACAGAAAAATCAGAAAAAATAACAAAAGCTACAATAAGCCTGTTTTCTCCAGTCTTTCAACACTAAAAGATGTCTGAAATGATACAGCCAACACAAACACATCATTGTTATTTCAGCTTTAGTTGACAATGTTTGCCCAATAAACGCTTTCCCAATAAAAACCCTGCAGATTCAGTAAATGAGGCTACTTTGGGGAAGAGAGGCCCATAAAGTCCATGTCAGTAAACCATATCTGCTTTCATCCGCTAATCTGCAATAAAGTTTCCAGTCTCCAGTCTCTCCATTTGCTGAGTAATGCCTTGCCTGGCCGGTGGTGAGGTGCAGTACTCTCACACTGGAGGAGGCTAATGGCTGTTTATGGTTTCTAATGCATGATGCTATAGCTTTTGAAATAACAGGTCTCTATTACGACGTTGTGTGCAGATAGAATCCATTGACGGGAAATACTCTGATACCACAAGTGACCTCCTAGAGTTTCTGAATGTATATATCTTGACCCATTTAACCAACAGTTCTTAATGGAACTGTGCTTCTGTATGAATTTTGGCAACCTAGAGGATGTGCTCATAGTTACAATATACCTCTTAAAATAAAGACAATAATGAAGAGGAATTATGGGATTCATATCAAAATTTAGGGAACAGATTACCTCTGTGGAGAAAATCTAAATTAAATAGATCTGAACATTTTCAAGGACAAAGATTACAAAAAGTAAAGAAAAAAATGAACATAATAATTCTGCAGTGTACTTCAGAATAGTTTGAAGTGCAGAACAATCTAAAACATTTAAACCATGTCTTAGTTGTGAGCGTTATCAACCTTCAAAATGGGAAAATACTGTATGTAATGATTGTTGATAGTGAGGTCTTTGGATCATCATTAATAACCCGAGTAACCTGGGACATTGTTTTCCTGAAGGACATGTTGCTTTTCGGGTGTAAGGGATGGATCCTTTGAGCACCAAAAACAAAATTCCTTTCACCTCTGTTCTATTGTGATGGACAAAGACGTCTGTCAGTAGCAGATATTTCAATCTTACAACTACATGAACTGGAAATTTTACCTGGTTTTCTAGTTATCTGATTCATATACTTATTTAAAGAACAAACAATTTCTGCTTTTTAACTGTTAAAATATTGCACATTAGATTTGTGTTCATGCATTCATGCTTTTATATTTTTAAATCTTTGTGCTATGCTGCTCTGCTGGTTCCTAAAACAGCTGTAACATATGGATGATAGAGGCCTTACTTAACATCTCTACATATTCTATTTATATATGTTGATTGCTCTGTGGTGTAATTGATTTTAAAAGCATCCCCCGTACACTATATGCATTAGTGTTTCTGATGCAGTATGGTTTTATGTTGAACATGGTGATGTTTGGAAGAAAGATATTTGATTGAAAAAAGATGGCATGGGAGGCTCTTCCTCTTCCTTAATTTTGATATTACTTTATGTAACACTGCATGAGATTAGAGGTCATTTATCAGCTGTCTCAGAAATGCATTTTATGGTACACTGGGCTGCTGACATTAAATTTAAACTATGATTTCTGACTCTGACTTCTGAGGGAAAAGATTTGTGTTTCCAGTAGTCCATTATTTGAATTCCTAGCTGTGATTTTGAACAGCCGATAAGATTCTGCGGAGTTTCCAGCCCTAATTTCACCGTCATGCTAGAGTAGGCAACAATAAACAAGAGGAAAAACCTGGGGAGGCTCAGGTGTCTTTAACTTAGAGGGGAAGGTATACCCATTTCATGGCCCACAGTCACAGCGTTAACTGTGGGAGATGGGAATGTAACATGTACTCACCCCCCCTGAAAACCAGGTCCGCCTCTTAAACCTTGTGTGAGTCAGCAAGCAGCGGGGGATTCTAGCAGCCGCCGCGTGTGTGCTTGTGTGCACACGCATGGCGGGTTTCGTCCCGCTGAAGTGTGCACGAGTTGAGATGAAAAGTGGAGGAAGAGTGTGTTCCCTCTCCTGTCTCATATTTCTCTGCGGTGTAATGTGCCGCCTATTCATGCGATGCCTTTTAAAGGCATGGTGGGAATCGCTTCACAGTCAGGCACGAAACTCAATATGCTAATGCCTTCCAAGGGAGCGATGGAGGGGGAGAAAACATAACCTGTCAATTACCCGCGGCAAAACCACTGAAAGATTTATTGAAAACCACCAGAAATTTCCACAAGACAAAAGAGCTTAAACATGCAATAGATCAAAACACAAGCCACCAGTTGCTTGACTAATTACAAAATCATGTCAGTAAAATTAACCTCCTCTGACTTTAATGGAATCAAGTTCAATTACATTATGCTTAAAGAAGCATATGGCAATTGTATCTTCTTACTAATTACTTCTTGAAAGTTCCAGGTGGAAATTTGAGGCTTTGATTTAGACTAACAGAGAAAAAGCTTGGGCTGTCAAAACTCATTATCCAAACAAGTGGAGCGGGGTCTGTACTTCTGATGAGAGATGCAAAATGGGTAAATACAGTTTGGAAAAACAACCCCCCCCCCCCCCCCCAAATAAATCACAGATACACCTAGATACACCAGTCATCTGGAAGGCACCACTGTAACAGCCAGCTTCCTTCCGGTGGCAGCACAGTTTTGCTCCCATGAGTATCTGCTGGCTGAGGACCCAAAGTTGACACAGCGGGACCATCATTGCTATCAGACTATTTCGTTTCTCACACAGACATCATCAAGACCCCCTCAGCATAATTTGTTTACAGCTTGGAGATGGAGTGTTGGCAGTGCTCATCTCCCTCACTGGAATAATTGCTGTGATGATAAGCTTTGCTGGGAACACGTACAGGCATGTGAAATAAGCACTATTTCTGATTAGAGGTTTTGGAAACCGAGCCAAGGCGTTGTGTCCGCGACGGCGCAACATATCCTCAGTACAATCTTTTCGCTCATCAGATCAGTTCTTCCTTTGTGCTCTCCAATCCTGAATGTCAAAGGGATTCATGGAATTTTTATTTTCTATTTTTTTAACACAGGTCCTCTGCCTGCTCTAATGCACTGAGAGCCGTGTCAAAATGCTGCACTGCAGGATCTAAATGCTGTGGCTTCTACTGATAGAATCATCCGCAATACTTTCAGATGGATATATTTCCATTCTGAGACTCTGTCACCAATTGATATAACATAGTTGGAAGAATAAAGCATCTGTATTTGCTGTTCTCAACATCCAGTTTCCTTGGAAAAATCATCAAAGGAACAGGAAGTGATGCATTTTGTGATTCTAGCAGTGGCATTGATGGAAATAAAGACAAAAACCAGGTAGTTATCATGATCGCTTATTTGCCACCATATGGCTGAACAGACAAAGATCATTATACCTCACTGAAACTAATAATTTGGAAGAGAAAATGCAAAGATTAAGACGTCAGACCACCAGTTATGGTGCAGAAACAGCAATAAGGAGCACAAAAGTTGTATTCAAAGAAGAGAGGCTAAAAAAAGGGAAAACTGATCTTGATTTACTGAATACAAAGGTTCATGACCTGAGCTTTGCATGCTATTACAGCCTTGGATGGTTTTCTGGTTTCTGGGACTTAAACCCATGGATGACATATGGTGCAGTAGTCCAATGTGAACCTCATCAGAAGAGGAAAATCCATGTCTGCTACTCTCCTGCTGGCCACGGGATCCATACTGAATCTCCCTCCATCATCATCCCTCTATCTTTCCACCCCTCCCCACAGCTTCCCCTGAGCCAGCAGATTACAGATATCATTATAATGGACGTCCTGGCAGGCTAGCTGCGGTCACATTTAATTTGCCGTGGTCTGATATCTACACAAGATAATCAGCATTTACACCTGAGAGTGAAGACAGAGAGATGAGCGACAGTGTGTATGTGGGTGAAACATTAATAGAATTAGTGAGAAAAAGAATGACCAACACCACGTGAGAGAAGTAAGAGAACGCGAGAGTGAGGGAAGATTGTAAAGAATCAGAAGGGATATGTATTCGCAACACAATCCTCAGGGACTGAAGGAGAGTACCAATGAAGCACACTTGTCAGATTTGCATTTTAATAAGAATAACCTACTTTGGGCCCCTGAGATGACTGAGAGCAAAACCTGATTTACATGGACGTCCCTCAACACAGATGTTACATCTTAGCTTGGAGAGAGTTACCTTTCCTTCATACTGTATTTTGCTTTGGTAGGGCAGCCCTGTCCAATTACATGCAGATAAACAATAGTGTTGCTATTTCAAAGTGGGGGTTATAGGGCACTCTTATTGTAGCAGGCAAGTGGGATAGTCATTGATTCCACTTTTATGCTTGTGAGTATGTTTAGAAAGTCTTACTCTGCTCCTGCAGCAGTTGCAGGATTATGCATTTCCCTCTCAACAAATCCTTTTACTCCCACCTGCCATTGAGGACATTGATTTGTGTATGAAAAAAAGCCATATCTGCCACCTAAGATTTTTGGAATTCTTGTATAAAGCCACCAGAACTGGTATATATTATATATGTTTAGCGCCTACGGAATGAGTTTTCACATCTACAACAGATCAATTTCCCCTGAGCCGGGGAGTGACGACCTATTTCCTTTGAAGGGCTCCCCATACATATTTCAGCTGTGAACTACCTACCAAGCTCAGAGAGAGACACATTACTGTTGTGAATGTATTGCAATGTGACTGTATGAAAGTTCAATTTGTCACTGAGTTTCTGAAAGGCTTTGTTCTAACTCAATCTTTAATGGAAGTATGGCACAATGTAAAATTCAGGATTCTGTACGTCTGCCTGTCTATCTATACAAGCTTTAATCCCCAATGAATATTTATGATGCACTGCAGAAAACATCCACCTAAAATGACAAATTCTTTGCAAAAACAAGAAAAAAATTCACTTTTTTCAGCTTGTGCCTCCTGACAAAGAAGGAAATAACACTTGACTAAAGATGCCCTTATATATTTATATATACATATATGTTTTAGATACAAAAATACTCTGCTTGGAATTAAAATTCTTGACTTTTTTTCTGCAATAGAACTTTAGTTGGCTCATTAAATATTCTTAAATGACATCTATTCCTTCCCCCTCATCAGAAAAGTCCACAGTCTGTGAATTAATTTTTTAAATTAAAAAGTTTAACTGCTGGACACAAGATGTCTCCTACTTCACTATAAAATCTATTCTCAGTGGATGTACATTGGAGGTTTCACATCTCACTTGTGTAAGTCCGTGATTGGCTTTCAAATCATTGGTGACGTATGGACATGTCTTAAACTCAGACTTAACGTGAGCACAGCACAGCTAAACTTTCCCATCATTCTGCACAGTGAAAATCAAACAAAGAAACTAATGAAGAAACAAATAATAAAACAATGAGCAAAACAAGATGGAATTTGGAGAAAATCTGTCAATTAATACCTCCATATTGGCAGGTATTTATTCATTCATCTACTGATTATTTGGATGCAATAGTAGAGTTCTGATGCCAGAGAGATGGATAGATACATAAGGGCAATTCAGCATTCTATGTACTGTATCTAATTTATGGTTTGTCTAACCTTTCCTTCTGAGTGAGCTGCCCTCTCTGTCGTTAAATGGGCTCCTTACTCCATCGTCTCAAGGTGATTTTTTTTTTCCTTTCACCCCAGACTCTGTAGAATCTACCTTTTGCTCGAAGGTAAAAATATGCAGCCTCTGAATTCAGCATACAGTATTTGTCCTTCACATAAAAACACCCATATAAGCAGCTGTTTATGCAAGACGTAGAGTCCTTCTGAAGTGGTTCTTTAGAACTTTGCCTTCGCTGAAGATAAATAACAAGAGGAATAGGATTCAACAACGCATACAGTAGAGAAAGGTGACCCCCTTTGGCTTCAGCGCCTCAACCATGTGGTGCCAGGGATTGAGTAAGACACAGCATCAAAACACCAAATCCCATCTGCCGAGTTTACAAACTAATCACAACAACAGGCAGACTCTCACAGGATGATCAGAAGGACTGGTAGGGAGTCCATTTTGCGTCACTAACGCTAATGAGATCAACACAGCTAAAAATCTATCCAAGGATGGGGGAAAAAAAAAGCTGAGGTTCTTCCTCAGGATATCCTCCTTCTAAAAGAAACAGTTCAACATTTAACCGTCCTGCTGAAGCAGCAGCCAATACTGACTGAGTGCAGACTTCAGATCAGGTCATATGTCAGCAAAATGTGGCTAATTATATCAAAATATCTTCCGTGCTTACTGAAGCCAAGTATTGATGGACCTCAGGCTCTCTAGTGTAGATCTAAGAGAACAGAACTGTAGTATATTTTATACTGTATAGATATCAATCTTGTTTAAAATCTTTAAAATGACAAAAATAAACAAATATGACTTGTATGACCTCTTCATATCTATCTATCTATCTATCAATCTATCACTCTGTGTTTGGTGTTGATCAGTTATGTTAGCTCTACTCCTAACACTGTGATCAATGGCATCGTACTTGTGCTCATGTCTTGGATCAGACAGCCACTTTATCTATCTGAGTGGCACTGCAGCCTGCAAAGAAGAGATGCAGAGAGCAGGGTTGACTTATAAGGATGACAACGGCTCCATTCATGCGTCTAATTTAAGAGCGGCTTCTGCTCTGTCTAATTAACAATTTACTAGGCCATCAGTCAGCCTCCCCATTGTGGCATAATCAGCGTCACCGACGTTCAGGCAGCTCGGTGCACACTTTTGCATCTACAATGGGATTAGAACAGCCATGCAACTTTCATGGATACACAGACAGGAAAGTTGGCACTGCGAGTTCCAAGGACGCAGAAAGAACAACAGTGAAACCTCAGATTGAAAGATGACACTGTGCTGCAGAGTGAGATGGGCAGCGTGTTCGACAAATTAGCCAGCTCTGTTTGTGCATGCTTTAGCTGCAGCCATAGAGTGTTATTCCCGTGTTAAAGGAATCAACAGATGCATATTCACTCCCCTGGGTGGGCTTTCGTGTTACTCCCTGGCTCAGCCCGGTTGGTATGTATCATGACTCTGGTGTGAACACAGGTCTTATGCAACTGCATATTGTGTACAAATTCCACGTTTATTTTTTCTTTTGGAGGGTTGGGCTTAGGGACATCGGGGGGGTTTGCTCTGCTCTGTCAGGCGTAGGCACCTTTATAAGATTATGATACAGTGTCAGGGGATTATTGTAAAAAGACATAATAAATCCCCCCGTAATGACTCCAGCCACCTCACCTCCCTGAAGTTGCATAATTCCAATTCATCTGGTCCTCCTTCCTCTCCCACACCCTCCTCAAGACTAGAGCCAACACTTATTGTTAATATTTTTTATTTCAGGAGAGGAGTGAAGGGAGTGGTGGGGGTTAGCATCCACAGCATGTTTTCTGCTCGTTGTCCCTCCAAATATTCTGACAGTGCAATAATAACCCACAAAGAGGATTAAGGACTGGTAATCTGGGGGAATAGTGTATTCCATTTCTACTGCTTTCTGTATTTTTTTCGCCCCTTAGCTTCCTCTGTATAAACAAATAGAATTTACTCGTTTATCCACTTAGTTCCTCTGTCTTGCTGATTAGCAGCGAAGGGCTGGGAGACTGGGATAACCTAGATCGGATGGTTCCAAGGGTATCTGAGGCCAGCATGCCTGTGTATGTATCAGTGGGAATCTGCGTGTGCGTATGTGTGTGCAGCGCACATGTACTGTATAAACAAATGCAGTGCTACTTGAAGGGTGCGGCCAATTAAAAGAAGCCCCTGTAGGAGCGTGCTCATCAGGATGCAGTGAACATAGCAGATCCACTCTCAGATAGCCTGCGCAGTCTGTCACTGTAACTAAGGCATTAATATTACCACACCTCTGTAGCATAAAATATCTTCAACCTTTCGACAATGAGCAATCAATAAGAAATGTGAATAAAACGGCTCACAGGATCACGTGTGTCGAGTGTATGGAATCCTAAACATTTTATGTATGATTCACATTTTTTGAACAAACTCTTGTATCTTGTGTGTTGTGACTGATAATGCAAATATAGTCCCAATTTAATTGAATGTGAAATCATCATTTGAAACCCAAATTTGAAACAATATTACAATAAAACATTAGTAAAAGTATGCCAAATTGTAATCAGAAGTCCATAAATTGGGTCATCAGACTGTAATAAAATGTGATAAGCTGTCATGCATTACATAAAGCTTCTGGTAATTACATGTAAAAACTAGATCTTCTCATTTTAATTCAACAACAACGAGCTCCAGAGATTATTAGATCATCCAGTAGTGACGAGAACAGTTACACTCTGGATATATTTGGAGGGATTAAAACTCCATTACCAAACAGTTGTTACACGATCTGTTGCTAAGAAACTTTCATTATGAATCTGGGTGAGGAGGTGAATGTGTGATCGGATGGGAATGTTATTGACTTATAAGAGAAAGAAGCAGATTCTGTTGTTATAGAACAAAAAATGCAGTGTCGAACAGATAAGAAAAAGTCAAGTGGAACCAAGGCTGAATGACTGCATTGGACTGCACTGAAGCCTTAAACTACCTTCTGTGTTTACCCTCATTGTCTACTGGATCCAATGGCAACCCAGAAGTCAGTGCTGATGTGTAGCAGTACACAGCTAAATTGCCAAGCAAAACCTTCTATTGAACTATTTTTATTTATTCTTGGGTAGCATAAAGCTAGGCTGCAGACAAACCACATGATGCACTAACTGTATAGACTCCTGATGAGCCCCACAACTTCATCACAAAGGGGCAATAACCCATCTTTGACCTTTATCAACCTCTATTGGTGACCAGAAGGAATTGCAACAACATTGGCAGAACTTATTATCTCCCGTTCTTGGCGCTGCACAGGTTTCTGGCACAGGTAATGAGCCTTATTAGTCTTCATAGTTGAAAGGTCTTGCTCATAGCACCGGCCTCAATTGATAAAGACTTGGAAAAAGTGAATAAATGAGACCGGGGAGACTGGGAGTGTCTTGAAATTCAGCCCGAAAACTAGAAATGGAAGAAAGAAATCTCTGCACCTGGCAGAGTAATCAATGAGTCAGTTGTATTGATCAACAACCTTCCCAGCTACAGATATATGATAGTCATTTTGTACTACGGGGATGTACAAATCTGACATTTTCCCCCTTGAATACCTCAAGAGAAGAGTTGTGCTTTTATTGGTCTCACTGCTGACTTTAGCCAATTAAGAGGAAACAAACCTCAACTAGAGCTCACAGGAATGTAAACAACATTACTCACTGAAGTACTGTTAAGGAAAAAGGGAGGAGCTGCTAATTCTCTTCCTCTCATTCTGCTCCATCTTCCATAACATGCTGACATGTGATGAAAGACGCTGTCTGGAAAGCGCACAGTGACAAGTCAGGCAAACGACAGGCATGATAAGTTGCTTTGCTTTCATTTTACATGCATTCTTTCTTTTTCTCTCTCATTGCTGCCTCTCCCTTCCTCAGACCTCCCCATATACTGACAGAACACTACACCCACACACATTATCCCTCGGATCCCTCCCTCTGTGCTCATATATACACCCATACAAACACAAAGATGGATCAATTTCACATTCCCTTTCAGGATGCGGAAGATGCCATGTCTCATTGTCAGTTTATGGCACGATGTTTGATCCCACCTAATGCTGCTATGCAAATCAGCTATTGTTATTCTTTTTTTTCTGCCTGACAACTTTTTTCTTGTGTAGCTTGATATGTTCTAAACAATTCGCCAGCACAGATGCTGCATCTTGTGGCCTATTTTTAAAAATAGGGCAGAGTTTTTGGCAAGGTACCACCAAAATAATAGCAAAGTTAACTAATTGAAAAAAAAAATGCCCTCATTGTGTAGTGGTTTAAAACTCCCGAAGAGAAAGCTTTCAGTTCCACTATAATGGTTTTATCCATTCATTTGGGCTTTATTGGCTTTGCTTGGCAGTAGACAGGGAGCAGCGGCACCCCCGAGCAACAGCTTTCCCACAGAGGCATTTGATCATATGCTGACTGGGTGAAAAAGAGTGTAAATTAAAGTCCCACCTCACTCTGACACTTTAAACACAAGACACGACAGGCCATATTTTCTTCGCCAAATCAGGAGCCTGAGAGATGGATACCAATTATAATTGCAGCAGGGGAAAAAAAAAAAACAGACATAGGTGTGTGTCAGGAGCCTGGTGCTAAATCACACCAGCAGCTGGATGATGAAAACCTGCCTGTCGGGTCTGTGGGACCCAGAGCCATTCTGTGCCAATGAAGGGGTGTGCACTTGAATTTGCATCACCCTGTGACATATCAAAGAGAATGCAAAAGTAGATGTGCCTCTTTGATTTCCCTAGTTGTGAAATGCAAAGTTGCTCTGTAGGCCCACAATAATCTGCAGCTTTCTTACCATAATCCTGCACTTTTAGCCAAGTAATGAACAACGTGAGGAAGAGAGTGTGTGTACAGCATGTTGCATAAGGACTGCGTGTGTGTATGCCTGTGTGTTTCTTTGTGTTTGTGTGTGCAGGGGTTGGGGCAGGGTGGAGATGAGGGTTTTCCTCCAACTCTTGATGGAACAAATTGGATGTTACATACATGCACTTATCTCCTCGTGGTGCTGCTTATCAAACATCACACACCGTGTCAGTGTCATTCTCTCTGCACTGCATTAAACGTATTTACACCAAACAGGAGCCGGTACAATCAGGCGCGCAGGAACACGCGCGCTGACATGCCAGGTGCCTCCTCCTCCTCCTCTTCCCTGCCCCTCCTCCAGCCACCTATTGGCACACGCACCCACACACGCACGCGCACAGCCTAAGGCACAGTCCTGCCAAGAAATGAAATTCTTAGCCATTTCCGGCGGGAATGGAAGGGGGGGGGGCATTCCTGTCCTCATTAGAATAGCGAGCCCAAGTCCAATTGGTGAAAGCTACAAGGCCCAATTTCCTGTCACTTTGGCGGCACCCTGAGTGGGACGGTGCCACAAAAACACCAATTATAAGCCAAGGAGCTGGAGAGTAAAGCGGTATTATTGGGCCGCCAAGCGGACCATCTGCAGACTTCATCAAAAGCTCAGCCCACAGCGTCCAGACGGGCTGAAGCGGATGCCCGGGTTAAGTTGCGATATCATGCAGAGCATATTGACCACCACAAACAGTACACGATCTCTCACTCTCTCTCGCGCGCGCGCGCTCGCTCGCGCACTGGCACACACAGGCATACAAAGGGAGAAAGGAAGGGGCACACGCGCAAAATCTGCTCTGAATTACGACTCAATTAAGAGCCATTGAGTCAAGGTCGTTTACAGCCGCAATATCCATAACTGATATTGACTTTGCTTGTTAGTCCGCTTCAGAAATAACGGAATAATGTGTTGCTGTGCAGATTAGATGTATTTTTGCGCATATTGTCAGTCAGGTACCAGTTTAACCGAACCCAGGAGGATCCGGCAGAGTAACTCCAATTAGGACATGTGATTTATCTTTGGCTGTGTCTGCTCTCCACAGAGCAGTGACACTGCCCGATGTGGATTTTATCAGTGCGCAGTAACCCAGCAGATTCATCTTGTCTGCTTTATGTGAAAACTTTACAAAGATGTCCTATTGTCTAATGTGTACTCACCATCAATAATAACGGTCTTCATGATTTAGATAGGGGTGAAATCCAGAAGCTGTATAAAATCCAAGTCTAACGAATCCCAGCGTGTGCGGAGACAGATAGGATATCCGCTGTTTATTGCAATTTATGGGTAATTGCAAATCCAGTGCACGGTGGGAGACGGACAGCCTAAAGCACCCCGGCACCCTTCAAACTTTAGCCGTAGGTCTTCCCGAGTGGGGAGCCACGTCTCCGGCTGCACCCGAGCTCAGTCATTTGGACGAGGGATTTTTTTTTTTTTTTTAAAAAGTCAGCAATAAACATCCAAAATTGGGATCAGAAGACTCGACAGCACCAGTCGACACCTCCCCAAAATATAGGACGCGCAAACAGCTCCGGAGAAGAGCTCAAAGTGTTAACGCAGAAGTGGAGAAATCAGCGACACAGGCGAAAAACCAGAATTGGATCCATCTTTTGAAAATCGCAGCACATATCCAGTCCGATTACTTGCCCCCGCCGTATATTTCCCAAGTACACAGAGAAAAGTGTGGTGGTGGTGGTGGTGGAGGATGCGCACCGATGTCGGCCCGCACTGGTGCGCGTCAGTGTGCGTTTTCCACGGGGAGGTGGAGAGGGAGGGCGGGGCAGCGAGGTGCGTTTGGCGGAAAGAGAGAGAAAGAGGGAGAGAGAGAATTCAGAGATGAATGTTTTATGGGTCTGTATCACGCTGCAAAAAATATTCCTTTTAAGTCTCAAAGTGGAATTTTCATCTCTGCCAAGGCAAAGGAAGATGTTATTTATTTATTTCATCTGCTGTATTTTCTGCCTGGTTTCTTCGATACCTACAGTTATTTATAGAAAATCCCTGACACAAACAAGAATGAATTTTGATTATTTATTTATTTATTTATTTATTTGTTGGGCGGGGGGGCAGGGTTACCTGATTGATGGGCTTTAAGAGTGAAAATGAATAAAAATTAGTGATTTATTCAGACAGACATTTCTTGCAGTGCAGGGCTGCGCTCTAATAAATGTTTTATGTGCAGGGGGTGGTGGGTTGGTGGTGGTGGTGGGTGGGTAGGAAGGTGACGTGAGGCGAATCTATTTGGATCGGACACGGCCAGGCACGCACATGCATACGAAAACACCCCCAAAAGACAGGCGAAGAGCCAGGCCTGCTGGTGGGGACCCGCGCTTCCTCCCGAGGAATGGAATGGCTGCTCTAATGTCGTAGGCGGAGTTGATAAAAATCGTCAGAAAAAAAAAATCAGTTCTGCTTGGTAAATTGGACAGACAGAGTATCATGTCTAAGCTTTAAACCAACCTGAGACCTGGGACTGTTACTAAAAATATTCTCTTGATAGTTTTTCTTTTCGTTACATCAGCTGGTAAAAAAAAAACATTTCTCATTATTATTTTCCCACCATAAATTACTGCTTGTATCTTGAAAATGTCCTCGAAATATTAGATTTAAATTGCATAAATGAATATAAACACAGGCATATTTTTGTTCTGTGTATTTTCTCCACATTGAAAATCAAAGTACCTGCAGGCATAGCCTGTCCTTTATAGGCATTATACATTCATTCTAAATGCATTTGATGCGATAATGGTTTCTTTTAATAAAGTGATTGCACTGTTGAGTAGCAGAGACACACTCTGGCAATGCTGATTGGACCGAGGACCAAATCACCGTCGCTCTGGTCTGCAGCTATGCTGGCTTTCAGCAAACCCTGGAGGATTGGCTTCACAGCAGCGTGGGTTTTATCTTTAGGTAACAGATGCCCCCTACCGGTGAACATAAAAATAGATTTTGAGCCGTCATGGACAGAGACAGAGAGGCCTCATCTGAGGAGGATGATTCCCTGCTCGCCCTACAGACAGCAAGGAATCATTCTGTGTGTGTGTTTGTAAGCTCCAGCGAATAAATTATTGAATTCACAGAGGAGACTATATTGTATATATTTAATACATCTGCTATAAGGGAATCTGTAATATTTCCATCTGCTGGCATGTGTATACATAATGAAATATGGGAAAGTTTCCACATTGCTTACTAAATCTTGGAATAGAAGCTTAGCTGTAGAATGGTGACACATAAAGACAGTAGCAGCTTGTGTGTATTTTGTGGCATACTGGCACAAGGATCAAAAGCTTCCGTTAATTACAATATAGTACGTACATTGAGACAGAAAAAAAAGCCAAGAGATTACCATAGGGAGCAGGTGAATGAAAACCACAGCAGGTGGTGTAGCTGAGTGAAATGGAGGTATGTGCAGCAGGCTAATCCCTAGCTTACAACTGCCACCAATATTGAATCACACCATCAGAATATGTCAGCGAGCCACTCGGCTGGTATTTGCTCACAGTGGAGACCGGCAGGGCCAGATGGCCAGTGGAGACTTGGTCCAAAGCCGCGGTAGCAACCCGCTGAGAACGAGGTCACCCCGAGAGAAAAGGAAATGCTGTCACCTTTCGCAGTTGTCTCTGTCTCCCCTGCTTTACTTCAATGCATCCATGAGGACAAACACATGTGTCTGCATAATCCCATCGTGTGTTTGTATGCTCTTTGTTTGTGTGCCCTGCATGGAGTGTACTGTAACAGGCAAAGCAGCATTTCCTGTGCTGTATTTTCTAAGGCTTTTCAAAAGAGGGAAAATTATAATGAGCAGTTATCACCACTACTAACAAGGGTGGAGGGCATCAGACAGCTTATACATTTAAATGTTACATTTTCCAACCAAACTATTATATTTACTGCAAATCTACAGTATATCTTGCACAGAATTACAGACTCAAGAGAATGTATTCTGTAGTAACCCAGTACTGCAGACATGTTTACATATCTGCTATGAAACAACTTTTTTGTATGTGGTGACTCTCAGCACAGAAAACAGAACCATCATTAAAAAGACAAGAACATGAGTTGCATATAAAGAAGGATCTTAATTAAGTCACAGTGTACAGTGTTGACATGATTTAAAAAAATTGGCCACAACAAGACATTCCCAGAGTATAACCCTTCCTAAATATATCCCCAGCTAGAAAAACACATCATTTGGCTCACTGGTTAAGTTGTCTCCTTGTGCCAGGAAGTGAAGGGTGTACTGTAACTGATTACTATACCTCCCCCAGCTCATTATACAACATGCCTACTCACTCCTCAGTCCTCCGCTCATTCCATTATAGTATATCACAATGATATGCGCCAGCAAGTGAAAAGGACACAGGTAAATTGTCACGGGAGCTTTGAGGCTGGAGGCCTTGCACAGTGAGCGACTGTAAATTAACTAAGGGTGGATCATTGCCATGCGAATGGGGAAAAAAGGAGATTGGGGATCTTTAATTCATGACAGTAATGAAATGAGTCAAGCTGTTGAGTCTCAAAGGCAACGGATCCCTAGGCTGAGGCTCTACTATTCTTTTCATCACAAGTCTGGACGGATCAAAAGGAGAACGAGGGCATAAATGACTTCCTTTAGTAATGGGAAAGTTAGTTGTCCCACTGCCACAGGAGCTACAGTAGATCCAATGTTAATTACAGTATATGAATGAAAGCTACACGTAAAGATATTTACTCAGTTTAGATTACAGAGTGAAAAGGAAGTTAATGTTGAGGGTTCATGTTATGTATATGGTATGTCAGAGGCCATGAAGGTTCCCTAGGGAGCCCATCCATATATCCATCACACACTCACATCACATTCTTCTTTCCTCCTGAATGATGAAAAACTGATGCAAAATATGCAGACATTTGCCTTCATAATACATTCTCTGCTGCATTTGGCCATTGTTAGTCCATAACTGAGCAGGAATAGTACATTTGTCACTTCGGGCAATACTACTCTTTTTACAACTTTCTACCCAAACACACAGCGTGGGGTGACTAGGATAAAAATGCTTGAATTTAATAAAAGGAACAAAAAGAAAAAAAGAAAAAAGAAAAATCTGTGTAAAGAAAAAGGAGAGGAAATGCAAATCCTCCTCAGGGAGAGAATCCCTGCTGGCTGAGTTCCACAGTATGTGTTTGTGAAATATGATGGGTGAAACCGGTTCAGAGTTATACTGTTATTTCTTACAGTAATCGTTGGAGTAAGAGTTATTTTTATTGATCTTGTAACTCTGCACATAATAAAGAAATTGGTGGATGATTCCTGTAGGCCACATTAAATAAACAAACACACATCAGGCACACAAAAGTGGTACTTAAAATGCATCAGATAATATAAAAGCAATAAAATACATTTATAGAATACCTTCACACAGAATTACTGCACTAATGGGGACTTATGTAAAATTAACAGAACAGAAATATGGGCATACATAGGTACAGGTATACAGGTATACAGGTGTTATGAGCTATGCAAGAATTTATATTCATTTTTGGCCAAGAGGTATTTTAGAGGGGATAAAAAAAATATCATACATCTTGTTATCTTACAAGTGTTACTTAATCTGAGGGGTTATTTAGATCCCAGAGAGGTCTACTTTCCTTTTAGACCTCTTAATAAAACTCCAATAATCCTAATAGACTTTTTAGAATTTGGGAGAGGTAGTGCTGGATAAAAACACCAACCACAGGTGTACAGCAGATTAATATCCACTATAATTACACCATGTTTTATAGCTGAGGCCTCTGAGACCCCAACACGACTTAATATGTAATTTTCTGCAGCAGGCATCCGAAACATGTGACCACTTACAAGTGAGTTATTTTGCAATTATCGTGAAATTAAGAAAAATCACTAAGCATCCAAGTGAAAAATGTTAAAATGTTAAGTATGTTTTTGCAGCTGTAGTGGATCCCAGGACCCCAAACAGAACATTAAGACAGGGAGGACTAGCAGCTTTTTTAGTCTCCTGTCTAATATATAAACATATTAGAAATGATATGTAAGTAATTACCCTAAAGCAAAGCAAAACAAAAATTGTATGAATTAAACTATTGAGGCAGGCCTGTGTCCCGCTAAACGAGAATACAGAAAACAATATAAATATATCTGCAAATTAAATCTCCACCTGCTCCATCAGCTCAGAGTGAAAACAGCTGTTTAATGACACCACACTAAAGCCATATAGACATGCACAGAGTATGCTGTATGTGTGTACATACTAACTTTTAATGGCTAGCCATCCATGCAAATCAAGTAATGCTGAACCTGAGGGGTTCTGGTATTAAAATACGTACATGCATGGATAACCATGCTGTGAAAAAGGGTTAAAGTGTACATTACACCTGGCTATGGGGTATAGGAGCAGGTGCTGGACACCAACAGTGAAATTAGCTGTAATCAGCTTTATTATTACAACTGCCTAATTATGTCTTTGTATATAGTTTTGCAGTGTTAAATGAAACACTTTGAGAATATGGTTAATTTTCCGATCGTCACAGTGATAAGGCAGCTTTGAATTGAAATTGCCCTTGAGGAGCAGAATCCAATCAGAGAGATGTATTCCCTCACAAGTGCCATTACTCTCTGCACCATCCATTTCTTATTTATTTATTTATTTTTTGCTTTTCCTCTCCTTTCTTCTCCAAACTCACAGGACAAAGAGTTCGCTCTGCTCTCCCAACTCGTGCTCATTAGGCCTGGGAGTCAGATATTAATTCTGGCCTGGGTGAAAACCCTGTTGCCATTAAGATCGGGTGACAGCTCATTTTCCTTGGTGGCCTGCAGAAGACAATAGCAGTGATGGAATTGTTTTTTCCAGTCTGTAACCTCATTAACTCATTGGAATAAAGACAATGTGGAGTTGTTTGCATTAAGCTGTAATTATGCTGATTCACTCACTTTCTCCCTCTCTCTCTCTTGCTCTCTCTTCTCTTTCCATTTGCCATTTTAATTAGATTCTCCTCTACTCAAACACTGACAATGTGGACTTGCTTTTGACTCATGAATTAAGCGCCCACCCACCCATCACTTCCTATATGGATCCGTGCATCACGTGTGAGAGGAGAGCAAAAGGAGAAAGGAATAGGAAGGTAGATGAAGGTGACGGAGGGCCACATGCAAACATGCCATACGTCTTCACTAGTCATGTATTACCTGGCTTGACAAGGCTACGTTCCTTGAGACTGTCAGTGGGTCGGAAAGGACAAGCATGTGGAAATTTATTCTCCTGCAACTTCACATGCGTGGTAGCCTGACCTTGGTTTTTCCCCCTCTCTTTCTTTTCAAGTGGGAGCCTGAGAGGGAAAAAAAGAGAAAGATAGAGAGACAGACAGAAAGAAAGAATGATGCTTGGATGAACAAAGGTTTTATGCATCTGTCCCATGTGGATTTGATTTGGTCTTGTCTGCTGGGTGATAGGATGATAGGGGCACAGATAGCAGATGTCAGCCAAGACTTCCTCCTGCTGCCTTGTTCAGTCCACAGCAGTGTAACCATACATAATTTTCCTCAAAGACAAATGAGAATAAAAAAAAAAAATATTGAGGACAAAATGCCCAACTTACTTTAGAATCAATTCATGAACATATGAACACATTATTTTAGGGAAATGATCTCAATCTCAGCCGATATCTTACCCAAAGCAAGGTTGCTCGCTTTAACCGTAGGGTTTGCTTTTCTGCCTGCCAGCAAGAAATCTCAAAAACCTACACAAATCGGTGAACAAATTAAGGCTTTGGACACAGGAAGATTTAATCAGATCTGTTCCAATTCCATAGATCTACTAAAAGCAGACCCTTGATTCCAAACTCAAAGCAAATATGGAATTCTAAAAAGTAAGATAGCGAGAAATATAAAATCACTGTTGGCAGACATTTGTCATCTCTTGGTGGCTTTTAGTTTGTAAGTTATCACTTAATGAGGAACATTTGTGTTACTGAAATAAACTTTTTGGAACGTGTTGGCAAGTACACACACACACACACACATTTTTTTTAAAGTCCAGCAGGTTCCAGAGGGTGCAGTATTCTTTATACTTCATGCAAGTGACACAGTCATAATTTCACTATTCTTACTTGCCTGAGGGCTAAAAATAATAACATTTTTCTTGAGGTTTCCAGGCGAGGGAAGGCCATGGGGTCATTAGCACACCAGAGTTTGTTCCCTCGGGAGCATGAATATGCTCAGGAGGTTGCATAGCAATGGTTTACAAGATATTGGATGTGTAATTGAACAGGAGTAATGACATGTCCTAAATGCAAAATACACATGCTACATACTAATTTTAAGCAGGTTTTGATTATGTAGTGTGTTTACACTGGAAAAGTGACAAAATGAAGTATATTCCAACCATGTAGTATGAATACTAATAACAATTGATTTCAGTGTCGATGGATACTATTCTTCCATAATGCAATGCATGAAAGAAACGGTGGAGCTGCTCAGAGTTGGGAAAACACTTAAATTAATTGTGGGTTATGGTGTGAGATCTCCAGAAAGAAACAAAACATAAGTACAAAATCTTAAGATATTATTATTATTATTCATTAGCACTAAACAAAAAGTACAACTGAGGCTGATGGGATGGCATTATTTGGTCATAAATCTAAATACTGGACAGATTCAAATAGTGATCTGATAGCTTAAAAGTCAGGGATTTTCAAAGTGATTATGATTCATCTTCTGGGGATTATGAATGTCTGTACCATTACCATGGCAATCTGTTTAATCAGGTTTAAGACATTTCACTCAAAACCACAAATGTCAACCTCATAGGTGGCACTAGATGAAAAGTCAGACCATCGTCAAAGTCATTAGGATTCATTCTCTTTGTTCTCTTCAACTAGCAGAGTTAAAAATTGAAATGGAGATATCTTGGTCTTGATGTCCATGGTTTTGACTGACAGACATACAGTAATCATCCTTAGGCCCCCTTTTATAGCAGGGCAATAATTAAACATGATTTTGTAAGGGCCATTTCAACAGCTCCTAAATATTCCATTTTGCACATATCTCTGTCTGCTACTCTCTGAGCACTTTGTTACTTGAAAGGCTCTCTTAAATTACACATTATTAATTCATAAAGGACAAGGATTTATTGGTTTTTATTTAGGAGTGTGTGGTCACTACATTATAAAAACAGGCAACCCAACCACCCTTAACACTTGTCTTTTATGTAGTCTGCTCAGAACAATTTGTCCTGACTTGCCCTGTACAACTCAGAACAACGGACTCTTACATAAAGAGGCCATATTGCGCTCCCTTGGATTCCAGGCCAATGCAGGTCAGATTGAAAGTCTACAAGGTGAGCTGAGCTAAGTACCAGCTGAGACACTACTCTCTCAGTTACTTATTTCTTAAGTCCCTCTCATTCCAGATTATTTAGGGGGTCTAATATCATTGCCACAGTAGATAAAGCCGATTACAAACCGTCTCTAAATGGAATTAGGTAATTTGCCTCACTTCATTCAGTATAATCTCTACCACCAACCTCACTTCAAACGTTGTCTCACTTGACTTGATCTTTTTCCTTTGTTGTCAAATGTAGAACCTCAAACTTGAGAGTTTGGGGATATGCCCAAAGTGTGTTAACTGAGTAGCTAGCTACACAGTAGCTAGTTCTCTTTTAAAAGTTACACTCCCTACATACTATAAATGGAAAATGCTTAAAACAGAATGGTTGCCTTAGTTCCACCTCTCAAATTATTCAGGGAGTCTAAGCTAAACCACCAAATTCCAGGCTGTTTTGGGGCTTCTGTTGTTCACAAGCTGAGTGAAGGCAGATCTTATTGTAGTCTTGAATCAGATTGGATTATGAGCTTAGTCTATTTTTTTTTCTTCTATTCTCTCATTGTATTAGTCTCGGGAAGAGCATCACAAGTTGTGCAATGATGCGGTGCTTTTTCCCAGCACAATCACATTTTTGTATTCCTCATGACAATTACTGTCTAGTCATTCCTTTTTGGTAAATGTTACACGATGCCACAAAGTTATTTCAGAGAGCTTTATCAATTGATAATCTTTCAATCCACTGGAGTTACATATTAAAATTCAGATTCAGTTCTTGGTCCACAGTTACTGCGTTTATGATGGGAAATCATATAATGAGATCTTCTTATTCCCTAGATATATAGATGGTATCATACTACAACATCAATAATGTGTGGCATACATGTACTGCATGGTGATAGACTCAGATTGATACAGTCTGATGGCATGTCCATGCTCAAATTTAAATGTGGTCTGATGTTAAATCTTTAAGAATAGTATGGTTTCCTGTGAGATATTGAGATTCTGTGTGAATGTATAATCAATCTTACATAGAATCTAAATCTTTTTTCTCTAAGCTTACAAAAGACTATAAGACATGAGCATCAAGATTGCAGCCCCATAGCCACTAAAAGAATGACCCCTGCACAATGATTAACCACAAGAAAACATGCTATATTTCTCATCTTGTCAGTAATCTGCCAGTCTGGCTTGCACAACTATTCATTTCCTTTTCTTTAGAGATCTTCTCTGCCTGCCGAAAAAAAAGAAAAAACCTCTAAAAGCCTCTTAGCGGAACACATAAATATACATCGCTTTCCTAGAAATACTGTGTAAATCTTCCTTATCCATTTCACAGGTACCCTGCCCAGAATTACAGATGAGGTAGTCAGTTTGATTCAAGGAACTTGCCCTTGTACAAGGGGCTTCAAAGTGGCCCTGAGCAGAAGTGAAAGAGGAAGCTGGGTAGCCCTGAGCCCAGCAGAATGCATCTGCTTACTTTGCCTATGAAATTGATGGAAAATCACAAGAGGTTCAGCCTGAGGGCTCTCCACTTAGATATCTAAGAAACAGGATGATGGCAAATCCAAGGTCTTTTTTTCAAACTTGGTTTTTGTTTAAAGTAGCAGCTTGCTAATGTTGGTGACACTAGTTTGCATTTCACAACAGGCAGTGCTAATGTCTTTCCCAGTAGGCATACGCATCTATCCAAAGACTCATATGGCTATCACATTAAAACCAATACCCGATCCTCTCAAAGTGAAATAATGACTCCTACCCATGCTAGCATGAGCTCTCAAGGAGAACATGGTGCTCTTTCATCTGAATACAAGGCACTTATGAGCTTAGTGCTTAATGCAGAAATTAATGAACAATGGATTGAATCCATTACATCATTCATAACAGGCACCAAGGGAGCATGTATAGACAGACTAATGCCAATTTAACACACACACACACACACAAAACTATGACAAATGGTCCAAATATTCTAGGGTCAGTCAGTAGTCTATTGCCACATCTCCATGTCCAAAACATTTCTGAAGAATTCATGATTGATAGCCCACATATCAGCCTGTGACATCTGTCCTTATGTGTCCCGTAGTCACAGATTTTGCTCAAAGGCAGGGCTTTGATTCAGTATGGAGTGCTGCACATTGATTGGTGGGCTTTGCTAATGGTTAGCAAAGGTTGTGACTATAGGGGTTCATTGGTTTGAAGGGGGAACACAGTGGGTGGGAGCAGTTTATGAGTAACACCCTCCCTTTCACATATGTTACTTCTTTTTAATCTTTTTACTGCTTAAAAATATTTGCTTGATTTTATCATCTTTCAACTGCAATTTTAAAGTTCTAATGTATTTCTCTGCCTCTGTAGAGCACTTCTAATTGCCTTGTGTCTGAATGGTGCTGTATAAACAAACGTATGAGTGTTACACAACACCATACTGTGATGCTCCTCAGGTGTGAACAGGCTTGTACTGGAAGCCTTGCTTTTCTCAATGTGTAGAACTGCATGGATGCATTATTGGTTGTTTGATGTTTGCTTAATAGAAATCAAACAAACATGGTTTCCAGTTAGACTTAGATTTCATGGGATGATGACAGGTAAGCTAGTATTAGACTTGGTGTAATGAGTTCAAAGACCTGACTTTATCCCTCTAGTGTAGAAGATCTGGGCAGCTGCCTCAACGCAATCCCGTGGATAACAGTTCTCACTTTGTCTCTCTGCAGGCATCTGGCCCTTGGCCTTTTGGCTATCTCTGCAGAAGGTCAGCAGGAACCCTCTAGGCTCATAAAGACAGGCCAATTAACGCACCCACACTAAGAAACCTGCATTATTTATTCTGGATCCCTCCTTAGGACGAGAATGGGAATAAGGGAGGAGGCAGGGAGGATGTAGGAAGAGATGAAGGAGATCAATGGAAATGTGGAGTTTAATTACCATCAGCTCAGCAGGCCATCTTCATAGGACTAAATCCCTGGCAGTGGCTGGTGGAAACAGACGAGTAACACCCAGAGCCAGTATTTGTGATTCTGACACGTTTCACTATTCACAGTGGTGTTGTGTTTAACAGAACTTAGATCAGGGCCAGAGCAGTTCTACTTGACAAGGCTGACACGCTTTATGATGAATAATGAAAGAAGTGTTTTCGTCAAAAGTCCTTAATTGGCTTAAAGGAGAAGAGCATTTGCGTGGAGTTTGAAAAACCTCCCTGCTTGTCAGGATGTAATTGAACGTCCTCTGTAGATAACTTTCCACTCATGATGCACTTACAGCATCACTAAACACAAATGTGTTAGCCCCGGCTCAAGGATAAACACTTAGTTTCACACCAAGTGAAGGAAATGTGATTAAGTCCCTATATCTACACATCAAGCGATAAACATCATTAGATGGAAACCGCCCCATCTAATTTGTTGTGATGTGCCTGTGATGTCATGATTGGATGTGCTCCTCTAACTGAAAGAGGCAATTCCAGCTGGTTCGGAAAAACACTTTGATTTATCATGCCATGTTGTTGACTGCAATTAAGCTGTGATAATGAAACAGGTTACTTCAGGCGTGATTCACACCAGCTGAACAAAGAAATGTACTGCTTAAGTGTACCCATACGTAAATGACATAACACTCAAAAATAAAAACTTAGATAGCAAAGAAGACTTTGATAGCATGGAGACAACTCACAGCCATGTCACAGTAGTCCTTTCAAGTGAGAGATGTTTTTGCACATTTTGGATGTCATACTGCAGATTCCATAATTGCATACATTTTCATGTAAAATCATGTGTTTACTTTATATTCATGTGAGCAGTTTTTTCCCTGTGATACTATGCAAAATGGCAATTCACATCCCCTTTGAACACATGGAGGAAGCACATTTCCATCTTGTTGTTAAGGCTAGTAAAAAGCAGTTTTAGCTTTGTGATCTATTTCCATAACATCAAAGAAGGGAGCATGTTAACACATGCCAAGATTTTCACAGGTATGTCTGCAACATCTTCCATGTTTGTGTACTCACAGAAAATTGCACTGTGAATCATATGTCTGCAGTTGCATTTAATTTGTACAACATAATGCAACTGGACCATTTTCTCCTGAAATGAATTAATTGAAATAAATGAATGCAAATTGTTACTATTTGGAAGACTCTTCTCAGATTGACAATTTCAAAAGACACCGCAGATGGATTATATTAATTTGCTCATCAATTAACCTCCACAAAATAGTGTTTCTGAAATGTGTAAATGAAATTTACAAAAAAGTGGAAAATAAATTAATTGAACATGTTTGCAATTGTATATTGGATCCAACTATAACTATTAGGTGACTTTTGCCCTTTAATAGCAAGTCAGATGAGGAAATGTATCTGTCTTTTTCATCCTCGCATCAAAGTGAACCTCTGGAATTGCTTGATGCCTAACTTGACTGAACTCCAGGTGTAGGAAATGCTGTGAAATTTAACCAGCTCGCCCACATATGTGTGTTCTCACCCCACAAGGAAACTCACCAGACTCCTCTGTGTACCTTTGCTCATGATAGACAGACTCACCCATGACCTGAAAGCAGAAACATGAAACTAAGGATGTAAGCAAGAGGGCAGGTTCTCTTTCCTTTGACCACTACCCCTGGTGTATTGACCGATCGTAACGCAGGCAGCACTCAATACACTCAGACCCAATTAAAGGCTCCTTCCTGAACACGGCCAAAGGTGTAATTTCATTGCCTCCTTAAAAGCATTTCATACAACTGCAACAACGGCATACGGGCAATACCCATGTAAGCACATATGTGCAGATGTTTTCATTCAAACATTCACTTATTTATTTTATTTAGCCAGGTATGTTATCTGATAACACAGTGCTCAAATGCACCTTGATGATGGTAATGACAACATGAGCTGCTGTTAGATATGAGGCAGACATTTGTCTAATGACAAGCAATGCTTTTTCACTGCACTTTAACCACCCAGACATAGTATGCCAGTCTGTGAATCAAACTACTAACCTTCTAGTCACAATCACACCTCTCTAACCTCTAATAGGAAACACCCTCTTGTGGTATTTATATAAACATGATGAAATCAGTGTAGAGGAAATCCCCATCCGACTACTAATGTAAAAGTTGTAAAACACAAGATTCTCCAACATTTTCAAAAATACAAATAATTCATGTTTTATGCATCAAAGTGACTGTGGCTCAAATGGAGCAGCTCAGATTATATTATTCGACAAGCACAATCAGTGGTTCGATCCCTGGCTCTTTCACTCTAAATGCTGAAGTGTCCTTCACACAATGAACCCTAAATTGCTCCCAGTAATTGTGTGTGCTTTGGTCAAAAATATCTGCCAAACAAAACAAAATCAGTGTAATGGTGAAAACATGAGTGGCTGATAGATCTGAGGTAACTGCCAGCTACGTCACCTGTTTAACCAAAAACATAATTTCCCACTCTGGTTATGGCGTTGTTACGTTTTTGCTTTCTAATTGATTTCTATATTATATAGCCTTAGACTCTCTGGCCTAAGTACCCTCTTAGGTATTTTCCACTGCCAATGCCTGTCATATATTTCCAGTACACAACACAGCAATGTGCATTAGAGCACCTTATCCACTGAACTGAAGTGGCTACTGTGTTCTTTAGACCAAGCAAGTGGGTGTTAGTCATTAGTCACTGCTGGGGTTGCTGTTGATTTTCTCTCTGTGTGGGTAGGGGATGTATATTATAAGATTACTGCACTGATCCTCACATCCTCACAGTTATAATTAATGCAGGACTGCAGGTTGGCTGAAAGCTTGCTGATTTTTAGTCCATGAAAACTCTCTAATGTACCCTTGAACAAAATACTTTATTGTGTTGGTTCTTTGTCTGATTAGCCTCCTGAAGTTTTGTGATTTGCATTCTTAAAAGGAAAGTGGTGGTGCACTGTTAGTGTCAGTGCTATGGTTATTACAGAAGCTTTGCTTTGGTCATAGACCTTCATCAGCATTTAAAGGTCATTTGATGTCTTCAAATTCAAATTCACAGGTGTGCAATATATGTTGAAGGAGAAGTGAAGTGAGAGATACACATGCTTTCACCATGCATCTAATCATGTGTCAAATGCCTAAGTATCATCATCATGATGCAATTAGCAATCTTTTGGTCAGACTAAATCTCATAGGCTGGTGGAGCAAATAGTTATGAGAACATTGTACTCACCAAAATAATTGTTGAGATTTGAGAACATGGAGACATCCCTGCCAGACAGGGCAAAAAACACAAGGTGTCAAGCCAACCTGGTTCTCAGCATCGTTGGCTTGTGACCCCTCACCACAGCCTTGGTGTGGACATGAGATGCTCGCTGTTCAACCAGATTGTTTCATCTGAAAGATTTTTAGAAGCCAGAAGAAGTGCTAGCATCCAGTATCTAAGTATAATTTTATAATTTTTTAAATAATTTTTATAATTTTATAAATATAATTTTTTAAATCTTTTTTATCGTCATGGGACCCCTCAGATTTCTTGAGATCCCTGGATATCTAAATCACTTTAACTGCAGATAAAACTGAAAGTAAAATGTCTCTGTGCACACAAAAACTGTGCACATGCACAACTAGGTCCAAGTTGAACTAGTAAGTCATTCTGTAACTAAAAATGTTATCCATGGCCTTCATACAGTGATTGTCTAAAACTACAAAAATAAAACCCAGACTGTATAAAACTGCAGTTTCCCTTTACTCTGCAAGCATAGGACCCTGTTTACAAAATTTACTGAGATCAAGAAATGTCCAAATGAAATCAGGCTTCTTAGACACCACCTTTGAGACCAGACTCTAGAGCCACAGCCCTGCCTACACTCACAGGTTGGTTATAACTTCCACAATGGCTCCTTGCCTCTTTCCTTTATTACTTTTCTCAGCTTCAGCCCTGCCAGGTAAGTATGGTCTCAAAGCAAACAATACACATAAATTTCACAGGAGAGCTACGCATGAGAAAACTGAAGGAAACTTGCAACAGATTCGTGTCCTGTTAGAGTGACCTTGTCCATCAAAATGACATGTGCTACACAGTCATAAAATAACTTCATGGTCCAAGAAACAGTTTTACTGTTTACTGTTTTTACTTTTCTTATTTTTCTATCTTGAGCCATATAGGGGTTGCACTCCAGCTTATGCTGTATTTTTATTTATCATCATATTTTTGTTTTTTGTTTTTTTACTTGTGGTTGTCTTTGTTTATTTTGAGGTGTGGAATTTTTATAACCCCCTCGGGTTCTTTTTTATCTCTTCTGCATAATCTGTACTTTTTTCTGTCTGTTTTATCTTTTTCAACATGCGCACATAAATAAAAGTTCAATTTTCAGACATACTGGAGAGCTGGGTAAAGAACCAAAGTTGGAACTAAGTTGACCAGGACTGTGACAAAACAGTCATGATTTCTTAGGCAGAACTACACAGTCATTTCAGTTGGCGTCTCACCTCAAAAGGGAGCAACGCTGGAACTTGGAAAATAAATTCCCTTCCCTTGAAAAGCAAATACTATATGTAAAGGAAATTTCATCTTTAAAACATTTAGTCAAGTCGTCCTCTGACAATTAGCTTGAATGCAAATAAAAACAGCCAGTTTAATAAAACAGTGAAACAGCAACACTGCATTTAGTCCTGACTGGAATGAACTGCTGACTGTTGCATACAGCTGTGCAATTACAGTTTTATTAATGTTGATAAGTTCAATACAACCTGAGCTGACAACTTAAATTCAACTTCATCTGCATCATGCTGAGTGACAAGCCGTCAGTAATGCTGGATACATTTTTAAGTGAGTTTTACGAAACCTTGTTCTCAGCACCAGAAAATAGTGCATTAAAAAAAAAAATGCAAGCACACATTCAATCTGCTGCTCTTTTAAATTGTGCTGTTCAAAGCTGTAAAGCAGTCTGAGCGCCCTTAGTGGCTTTGTGATTGACATGTGATATGTGCTAGGATGCAAACAACAAAATCTTACTTTGGATTGTTATTTGATTTTTGTGGAGAGATACTGTATAAAGGTTTCTTTGTTCTCAATCAAATGCTTTTGAGTGAAAGACCAGCATCAGAGGAAATCTGCCTGCTGGCTGGTATTCTAAGGTTCATCTTCCTACCGGGACCAAAATACAGCATAGCACCATCGGATGAAACTAAAAATAGCCTAATATAAATGAAAAATAGCACTAAACGTAGAAAACATAGTGTTACTGCATGTTTTAATTATCCTAGGAAATATATATATGGTTACAGTGATTATGTATCCATCCCCAGCTGTCTGTATTCTCCTCCATCCCCTTTTGTTCCTGTATTCTAATATCTCATTTGTCCACTGCGGCTGTCTCTGCCGCTCCCGTCTTGTCAGTGAAAGGTCACTCTGGCCCTCCAAGCAGAGTGCACACTTTCTCCAGGGAAATTAATGGTTTGAGCCTTCAATTGCTGCCTCTCTCTTTCTTTGTAATTTGCCGGCATTGACTTGGAGGATGCCTTCAAAAGGTAAACGTACACTCAGCCACGTATGGAGACTGCAGACAGATGGACGCTTGCTCTTGTGTTGATGAAATCAGAAATTAGAGGGTTGGTTTCTGTCTTTTCTTTTTTCATTTTTTTTTTTTTTTTTTCACCGGACTGGCCAGTGAAAGCAGGTGGACCAGATGGAGCTTTCCCATGCTCTGTTTTTGTGTGTGTAAATATAATAATTCACTTGTGTGTGTGTGTGAGAGAGAGAGAGAGAGAGAGAGAGAGACTGTGTCTTCACCTGCATCAGGGGCAAAGTGATTCCTTTTGATTCGATTTAATTTTGCTGCATCCCGTGGAGGTGTCAGTGGGAGGTTTGTGTAGCCGTTGCGACAGCCACCCACCCGCTTTCTAACGTTACGTTATTGATGATGTTCTCATCCTCCCAGACAATCACCAGGGATACATGGACAGACGAGGGAAATATGTCTTCATTTTCCTGTCAGGAAGGTTTACGGGCAGTTGATGTTCAGACGCCCAGCACTGCCTCCAGAATGGATGATCAGAAGAGTAGTGCAGAGTTGTGGGAGTTTGTGATGAGGGCAGGCCAACCTTCACAGAGGCATAAATCTGGAGCATTATGTTAATTAGCATGTGATAGATTGGGGCACAAAATGTCAAGGTGACACTTATACTTAAAAACATTGTTCACATGGCAATTACACTTTTATATAACAATATCAATTATTGGCTGTGAATGAAAAAAGTCATACCTCTTGGAGCACAGAGTATACAACTTGACATGAACGAGCGGTTTCTCCCGGGGAACACTGTCTTCTTCTTTTACATTTTAATCTCTGGCTTTTCAGCAGAGTTCTGGCTGCTGTCCTATGTAGTTATCCATTATATCAGGGCTAAATACAGCCTTGACTGTCCAGTTGCTACATTAGACCTCAGCGGAAGTCTCAGCAGGCTCAATAAATCACAAATGCAGATACTAATGGAGGTCTTCTGACCATTTATAAGCCATCCTCTGGCAGTGAGAGGGAGTAAAAGGGGGAAGGGTGACATCAGTTGAGGAGGACTTGTTTTCAGACCCAAAGAGGAGATTTTAATATAATTGAGAGCAACGTGGTCAACTTGGCATCGCTCGAGGAGAATCGAGGATTGTGCCAAAGGCTCTTTCTGTCCAGGCAGTGCTTAAAGGGAGCAGTGTCATCATTAGCAGTGAGTTAATATGTTGCTGAGAGAGGTTTGAGACCTGTAAAAGACAAATGTGTGGATGTAATGCTGTGGACCACAACCTCTGTGTTAGCAAACCTGCTTCTTAACCAATGAAGCTAAATACAGCTTTTTGAGCTACAGCAGCTCTCACGCAGATAATTATTAAATATTTCGTTAATATGAGATCATGATGAGCTCACATACCCAAGTCCTGTCATCAACACATGTGTGCTGCATCTCCCTATACTTGACTTTGATTGGTTTGTAAGTGAATGTATGTCTGACACTGCCGTGTAGATAATTGACTCTCTTTCATCCTCTTAGAAAATAATTTACAAGTTTTGGCATGTTTATGCATTTTCTCAAGTTGACTTTTGGTTTTGTCATCAGACCAATTTAGAATTAAATATTTCATCTCCTCCTCTCCCCATTTGCTACCACAGCTCATTCATACCTATCCTCAGGTTATTTTTCTTCCTCTATTGTTTAATGGATGTCAAGCCTGCCTCCGTTTCCTGTAATTGGTCCAAAAGTCTGAACCATCTAAAAAAAAAATTCACACTACAAAAGATCCAAACCATGGTTCAGTTTGAGCCAGATTGAGACCACTTTAAGGCCAGACCATGGTCCAAGGCACCTTTCACACCTGCTTTTTTGGTAGAGACCAAACTGTCTGAAGGTCTGAAGGAACAAACTAGGTGAAAGCACCTTTAATGTTTACAGCTCTTGGTACATTTATAACAAAACAATGAATTGCTAAAATGAACCAACAAAGAAAAACAAATCCTTTCATTATTTGTTCAAATACATTCAGGAATTCCAACTTGGCACTTGTGATTTAGGGAGCTCTAAAAACTTGGCATAGAAGTTTCAGCAGTATCTTGCTCAGCTTCCAGCAAATGCTGCCTCGGATTTGCCATATTGCCAAACCACACTTTTTTAAAGTGGTGTCACATTATCTTTTTTTTTTCCACACATAAGCTCAACGTGACAGTAATCTGAGAGGAGCTGGGCTTCAATGGGTGGTTGATGAGATCAATACTTGTGATGTGTGTTAGTGTGCTGCGAATCTAACATTGTGCTGGATGGAGGGAGTCTGTCTCTTCATGGCTGCAGGCAAGATATGATAGATTGGGGGCCAAACCGCAGGCCCTCTCAGGTCTCTTCTGGGTGCCTGGGGCATCCACAGTTCAAAGTCCACAGTGCAAAGAAATTTGAAGAGGACACAACACTGGATGAGTGAGAGGCTATCTAATGTGTGTGAAAGAATCCACAGGGATATGGGGTTGGGACGGTGGGGAGGAATGGAGGTACTGAGATAAGGATAGAGAAGGAGATAAGAGTGAAAGTTCATGTGTCTGGTAGAGAGCAGACAGGACGAGGACTCAAGAGCCAGTAAAAAAGAGGCAGAGTGAGTATGTACCATCTTTTCCAAGTTGTGCTGTGTGACAAACATTGTTTCTACCCTACATGTACAGTACATTTAAGAGAAGATGGAGCCTATGGGATTACAGTTTGCTGTTGTGTGATTATATAGCAGAGAATTCAGATAAAGTGTCCCACTTCTGGGGTTAGGGATTAGGGATTTGTAAATGGGAAAATGTGAGTGAGGCCTGTTGGTCAGATGCGAAACAGTGGGCTCTGTGCAGAGGGTCGTATACCTCAGCACTCTGCCCTGGTGTTGATCTCCTCCTAAGGGGATTTAATACATGAACCTTGCCATCCCATCCTGTCACTTTACACACACCAACACACATGCATGCACACACAAACACACACAAATACAGTTAATGCTGAGGTTGTGTGTCATGCTCCACTAGGTTTTAACCCCTTTCCTGATAAACAGTACTTTTCCCTCACGGTAATCTCAGTTTCCCTAATCTGCCTCTTTGCAGGTTTTGGAAGCTGCGACCGACTATTACCAATATGTTCCCACAATCCCTTTCGCTCTCTGCAATTAGAAAGCTGTAATGTAATTGATACTGCTTTAATGTGCCTCTCTGTCACCGTGACATTTCCCTTCTCTGTATTTTGTGCCATGTATAGGTCTCTCCCACACACGCCAACCTCTAACAGTCTGTCTGTATCATGTCAGTATTTGTATCATACAGTGTCTGCAAGCCACTAAGCTCATAATCTAACTCACAGCAGCAAATCCTATTGTAGTCATACCATTGTAAGGGACACAAGTGAATATGCAGTGACAAGTGACCTCTGTGTACTGTGTTTTGGTCGTCACGCGGCATCAGTGATCAATAGCAGGCTAATCGTGAGCACAGTGTCTGTCTTTGTTATTGACTGTGTAATGGAAAAAGTCTAGACAAAATAGCTGCTCTTGACCTCATTTTGGTGCACTGCAGTACATTTTGATATCTGAAGTTGAAATTGAAAGTTTATATTTAGATACAGAATGTTGTGCAAAATCCCTCTACGGGAGAGGGCATGTACCTAACCTCTGAAACATTTACAAGTCGATGCTTGTATCAGCATGTTCCACTCTGTATATTGTTTGGGACAAGGGAACAGCACACAGCATTTGTCACTGAGGTGTCACCGGTGTATAACAAGCCTTGCTAGCTGAAATTCCCCCCAATTCAAGTCTATGTTGCCTTAAACTTGTTCCACACTTGTCATCTTCAAAACAACACCTCTAATCTCTTTGAATAGAATTGCTAAGTTGACATGTCTCACTAACGTTACACAAAAAAAGTCTCTGCGTTTCCTCTTTTTTTTTTTGAGTCTTTTGCTGAGGCAGGCAAAAGTGTGGACCATTCTGAGTGTGCAGACATTTGTTATTCTTTTTTCGTAATATAATTTAGTTGAAAAGAGAGGGTGCACCGGCGATCAATAGCAGGTCAGCCAATGATGGATGGCGGCGCGATTACTAATTTCACTGCGAGACAAATAACTCTGTGCTGGGCCCTCAGAGCTGAGAAATGGAGAGAGAAAATGGCAGACCAAGCTACAAGGGGAGCCGTGGCTCCCCAATCCACTTCCCTATTCACATGACCATTCATCTCCATTGCTTCTGCACTCCCAGCTTTCACTCTCACTCTCTGAAGGATCATAATGACTGCTGGGGTAATCACATGTGGGAACCTGTGTGTCTACCATCGCTGCACTGACTTTACCACGACTTACGCAGCTCTAACTTTAGTAGCTACAGGAAATCAGGTCAGCTGAATAGCATTCAATCTTCACTGTCCTACGTGTTATTGATGCACAATAAAAAGAATGGTTAATAATGAGCTACCTGCAATGTGCTGTAACCCGAGACAACTATTGATCCTGGATTGGAAACCAATAATCCATTCCTGGTTTTTGCACTTCTTAAAATTTCAAAGGTTGCTATTTAAGTATTCAATAAATAAAATCCAAAAGAGGAGAGAGTGACATCACAAATGAAAACAAAAAGATGATCTTCATTCGCCTTCAAATCAGATCGATTGGTGCAGAAAAGCAGGGAGAGGCAGGGTGAGGGACGGGATAGGTCAGAGGGAGGGAGATGATGGGACGTGTCCAACTTTCTGTGTCTCTCAACGCTCAGATGAACTCATTAGAAGTTAATTAATCACAGGCATCGATCCGTTGTCACCCCCCCCCCCCCCAGCAAGGCTCCACTAGATTCCAGGGCTCGGATTCTGTTCAGCCGATTGAAATGCTGAGCTCTCTCATCTCCCTGCCTCCTCAACTGGGGCTGTGGTGTTCATCCTGGCGCCATGCTGCATGTCAGGGTGTAGCATGAGATGGCAGATCCATGCCTGGGATGCGGGACAACCATTAGGACTGAGATCTGGTTAGGATGAGACTTTAATTGAGTGCTAATGCAGTATAGATTTTCATACTGTATCACATTATTTCACACCAAACCTGTAGTCAACAAATTTCCGTAAACATAAACAGATTTTTTTTAATGTGAGACATATCACTGCTGGCTTTTCAGCTTTAACCACATGTACTTGTTAACACTCCTCTTCTGTTCCTAATTATCAAAACTGATGTCCACTGACATCCATCAACATTGTCTGTTTAAAGTTAATGCTCCAAAGTCAAAGAGATAGATAGAGTGTGTGGTTGAGTGTGGAAAAGTAATTCCCTAGACTCCATAAAAGCTTGCAAGCTGGGACTGTGTGAGTCTAAACTGAAGTGAGTCAACTGCACATAATTCACAACATAATTCAGATAAATGGATCATTAGCTAAATTCTCAAGTGAAGCATAACACTTGACCAAAGATTCAGCTGCTACTTAAAATAAAAAAAGGGCAGGCATTGCATGCATAATGTAGTGCTTACTTCTGTAGTAATTCATTGTAGGTAATGGCTGGTTGTTGTTTTTGCTATTTGCTATTTCCTTAGCTGAAAAAATAGCACACACAGTACAGTTTTACCCATACAGAGATCTTCCATCTAACTGGAGAGCAAAATAAAATGCTGCAAATCGCTCTTAAAAATGCAACAGACCATTGCTTTTCTATATACATTTGTTTAAAGGTTTATGTGTTTATATCAACAAATGTTGGCAGCTTAAAGAAAAAAACACAATTTGATCCATTTACCTACATTCTTGTATTTGAAATAAAACATAATGAAGTTGTGTTTTGTTTCACTTGTCTTATTACATACCTGTATTGAAATATCCAATGCTAAATGATAATGAAATTGTGGATTCAGGTACATTGATCATCATTTAAATTTGCTGGCAATAACTATGGGGGGTTTAGTTGTGTCACTGTGTCCCAGTTCAGGGATACTCTGAAAGGCCCAGTTTTGTGTGCTGAGTCCTTCAGAGGACCTGGAGGCCAGCTGAGCCTGCACTTCCTCCTGAAATTAGACACTCACAGAGACCATAACTAATGGTGTGTTCTGTGGGCCTTTGTCAACTTCTACAGTCAACACTTTCTAAGTTTATCACCAGGACGTTTCCAAAAACCAATGTAAACTGAATTTACCTTTTGTTACAATATGAGCAGTGACATTATATTTAAATGAAAAACAAATAATGTACCTGGTTAACTGTAAATATATCCATATAACATTCATTGATCTGGCAACTAATAAGTGTAAAGAATAGACTTGTCTATCATTTACACCTTTCACTATTTTCACTGGTCATTATTTGAAGAGTTTAAAATTTTATCAAGATATGATAATTAATTGCTCTAATGTGGCATACACACTCAGTGAGCACTTTATGGAAGGAACACCTGTACACCTGCTTATTCATGCAGTTATCCAATCTGCTAATCATGTGGCAGCAATGCAGTGCATAAAATCATAGGTCAGGAGTTTCAGTTAATCTTCACATCAAGTCTGGATTTAGCCATTGTGCCCTCCAGATTAGTGATGGGAGGTCCGGCTCTTTTTAAAGATTCAGCTCTCTTGGCTCGGCTCCCTTAGAAGAGCCGGCTCTTACAGCTCCCAAATAGCTCCCAAATGGCTCTTCATTTAGTATCATTCTTCATTCCTTTTATTTTAGTCTAATTTAGCAATGAATAGTTTATGTGTTGGTTAGCAATTTTTTATTCATGTTTTCATAAAAGCCTAATTTTTATGCATTTTTTTGGTTACAAAAAAAATACAGTTACTATTGTTTGACATTTAATCAAACCTTTAAATGAACAATTGAACACAGAACCAGAGCAAACAAATCAAATAAATAAAGACCAAAGTCTTAACATTACGACACTAAATAGATAGTCTTTCCCTGCATGTGATTGGCTGCATGGTGTGCCCATCAAAATTAAGTCCTGCTCCCGCCTGTATGGATTCTGATGGTGCGTTCCATTTACATCAGAGGACGGAACTCAGAACTGGGAGTGACGTCAACTCCGAGGTAACAGCATTTCGAGAAGTTGGAAAAAATATAGATGCACACCTCACTCCTTTATAGTTGCTCTCTCGGAGAATAGACAACTTCAAAACTAGTCCACACTCAACCTGAAGAACACCTCAGTTGTTAACATTTGATTTTAATGTAAACACTTTGGAACATTCTTGAAACGCTTCTCAAATGGAACTGTTTGAGAAAAAAAGAGACGTTCCTTGGAAATTCAAAGATTCGGCTCTCACTACTCCAGATTCTAGAAAAAAGAAGGCTGCATTTCAGCATGTGGGAGCCTTTAATATGGTATAGGCCCTCTCAGCCTGTACAAAAGATTTGATCTTCATGTGTCAAACTTCAGCCCCTGATTTCGGATACAGTCTTCCTTCCACCTCATCTCTGTCCCTTTCCCTCCATGGGCTCCTCCTTCTTTGTCCTACATCCAAAAGGAGCTACTGTTGATCAATTAAGCCACAGGGAGGTTTCATTTAACGCTAAATTGCAAGCAGGTGCAACTGATTTGCTCATCAGTGGTGAGAGACATAAAAGAGACTCAGACCCTTGCAGTGGTTTTGAATGATGGGGCAAGGTTTCTCACACAGAAGCATTAAACTGTTTTCTTTTGTTCCACATGAACTAAAGAGCTTCATCACCCTACACAGCCTATGTACATGTTTAGTCCTTAAAACATTAAACATATATGGCAGTCACAAATGCAACCTACTGTGGTTCATACTGTGGAACTGAGTATTAATCCCAAAACTTTCCATTCTAAAAATCTAATGGAAATGGCTCCAGAACTTTCACAGTGTCGTTACCACCTGATATAGTTGCAATAAAAACTTCAATTGCAAAACCTCTATAGTGCTGAAAATACTGGGACATGATGGAATTGCATTTTGATTGAGACATGTAAGATTTCCCATCTTCTAGGGAAAATAATGTGGATTCAAACACATCTGAGAAAATATTGAATGTCATTAATATTTATAGACATTTAGGCATTTACAGATAATTGGTGATGAATTTTCTCACATGCAATTTATATTTTATTCCATGTCAAGCCCCTCCATTGCAGAGTTTTAATGCAATCTGAGCTGTTTTATGGCATCAGAGCTAAGAAAACCATTATATTGCTGAACTAATATAGTAACTGTTAATCACTTAATAATTCTGCTCTGGATTATGTTGACTAAGTTTCTGAAAGTTGAATAAAATCTTGCAGTTTTCTGGCAAAACATTTTAAAACCATATTAATAAGAACCAGACAAATCTGGCAATGTCACAGGGGCAACACAAACACACTAATACATGTGCTTACAATGGGTGGATTTTCATCGTTGAAGCACAAAGTTGTTCGTGCGTGCGTGGTGTGTGTGGAGTGCGGTTCTGAAGGGGAAATTGCTTTTGTCGGCAGCCTGACCTCTTCTTGGTTCAATTCGCCTGAAAGATTTGTCATCTCCGTACAGACTGCAAATAGTTTGGGGGTTTTGTGTTAAACCCCATTGTGCTGAACCCAATAGTACGTGACACACACATACACACACTGTGGTGCATGAATGTATTCAACAGTCTGATTAACCATTCAGCGGTATGTAATCCGTTGTCTTGTGAGGCTGCAGTGGGCAGGTGAGGGTCATTGTTCCAATTGCAAACACACACAATATCCCTTTATGACTTGTTTTGCCACTTCATTTGCTTTGCATTCTCCAAAAGAAGGAAGTATACTTTTTTTTTTTTTTTTTTTTTTTTTTTTTTGCTGACATTCTGTTGCACCAGGATAAAACTACATCTACATCTCTGGAGAGTGCAGAGTGGATGTGGCTGGAAATAGAACTGTCTGTGTGCTCGGTGCCCTCGGTGCAAGAGCCCATAGTGCTGACTGCTGCCATCTTTTTTTTCCTATGTTTTTCATACTATGGGGGGCACCATGGGGGGGGAGTTAGGGGAATGAATAATTAATCTATTATTTGGTCTCATTTATTTGGTTATGCAACATAAAAGGGACTGAGGCATCCAACAGAAGGGTTGAATCAGAAGCAGGATTTAAAAAAAAAAAAAAAAAAAAAACTTAAACATCTCTGTTTAATTTCATTACATGTTTTTGATATTAAACTGAATCATTAAGGGAGAATTAAAACATGCTTCTCACCTCTTTTATCTAACATAACTGTACTACAGGGGGATATGTCATCTATTGGGCTTGTGATACTTTAGATGCTTTGTCATGTGTGTCACAGCAGCTATTAGGTAATTCATAATTCACACAAACAGTCACTGAGTGTCCTATTTTAACTGACCTACCTTAAACTCAGCTGCTTACTGAAACAAGGCAGCAGCCTATAGATTGGCAAAGCGTGCTGACGGTCACATATGGCTGCTGTTCACAACTCAGGCTGCTTTTTAACTGTACCATTCCACTGTACCTTGTGATCTATTTTAAAGTTTTATGTGTCCACAGCTCTGGTTATACTGAATAATCCCAGAAGTGAACATTTTGAGTGTGAGGGAAGAAAGTGCTGAAAAAAGATCATGTATGAAACATCCAGATTCCCTGGATACAAGAAGGTGAAAAGTACACTGAATAAATGTTTCCTCAGCCTCAGCCTGACTTTGTTTTACGTCTTTCATTATGTAAAGATCATCTTTTCTGTGTATACTGGCGCATGTCAGCTTATATTATCTGTAGTCTTAATGTACTAATATTGACCGTGGATTTTTTCCCCAGCTGTAATTTTTTGCATGTTCGTTAGCAGTCCTGAAAAATAACAATTTTGACAAACCTAACAATCATTTTTACACGAAATATAAGAATTTTCACAAATTTTTGTTTGTTTGCAAAATTTTTGACCGTTTCATTAATTACAATGACTTTGTACACAAACAGTGTCATAAAATTGTGAACCCAGTAAAAACATGTAGCGAACAGTGATAATGTAAGCAAACCACATGTAAGGATTCTGCAATGGCACACAACAGACACATTTTCACAGGCAAGTAAAGGTTTTATCAGGGTTTGGGTTGTTTTATTTATTGGTACATGTTCATTTAGAGTGCACATAAGGAGGTCTACATGTTTACATTTTTATTTTAAATGATGCATGTCATTGCTCTAATGTATGCAGAAAAGTTTCGGTACAAGTCCTTTTTAGTCATCTGCGAATTTTACATCTAAATTTAGCCTCAATATCTCTGAACTCAATCATATCTGCTGTGGATTGAGGATTATAACAGAAAGATGATTCAGTGTCGTCATGCAAACCTTCCAAAGTAGCCCTTCGTGTTCTTAAAGTTGAGTGTGTCTTTCAGAAAGAATAACCACAGCAACACAATAGACATTTACTCAACAGTCTTCTCTCTAATGCAGCAAAGAACTTCTAAAAACAAAGCTTGAGTCTGGCTTTAAGAACCGTGTTCTGCTCATTTCAACACAGCTGACGGCTGAATCTGCCTGCCAGTGCTTCACTACTTGTCGGATAGTGACCCATAATCCTTGCCACGGAGCAGGAAGTGATTACATCACATGCTGCTTGCTGTCAAAACTGATGTTACATTATTTGTTGTCCTTGAAAAAGCTCTTATTTGTCAAATATTAAAAAAACAAAAAAAGGTTCCAGCAGCAATGTAATTTTGCTGAGATTTAGGGTCTGGTTTTTTACACGACAGGGCACGTGAACAACTGTAAGGCTAAATTTGGTTTAATGTCATGAAAATTAGGGTTGGCAGGCACTGGGTTAGATAAAAAAAAAAAATACTTAGTTGCATTAACTGGGAGATGAAGCTGGGTTCCTGGAAATATCACTCCCATCAACCCCTCAGCCTCTGTCCACTGTACTTCTATGTGCTCTGTTTTATCATCAAAATACAGCCTGTTCGTTGTCCCATTTAAGCCAGTCCTCTTTGGCAATGCACTGCTCAAATTACATGAATGGACCATGTTATTTGCTTTTATACACATCACACTAATTTCACTGAATTTCACAAGACCAGGCTCCATTAACCCTTTTATACCTCTTTACATGGGTCATTAGGTTTGTGCTCTAACCTTAAAAGATGTTGTACCAAGTCTTTGAACCCATTATCCCATTGTCTACTCGTACTTGACTGATTAATCCTCCCCTTGTCTCCTGCTTGTGAAAGTCGGGTTGCTCATTCCCAGGTATCCAGGGGTGACTGGCCTCGAGGCAGTGCCATTTCCCTGGGTCTAAATAGCCAATTAGTTGAGACCTTGGGAACCACAGTAAGGCAACCATTAGTAATTAGCCATTGACATTTTGGCTGCTGTAGCAATGGAACAGTAGCCTGATATTCAGACTGAATGGCCAGTTCATCGAATCGCTGGTGATTCAGAGGCCTGGAACCAGGCTGATACAATAGTCAAGGTGTGGTCAGTGTGATGGATCAGCGCTTTTACATCAATAACTTTAAATCTTTATCTTTCAGTGACACCTTCTTGAAAGGATTTCATCTCACAAGATTATCCAAGCAGTAAAATTAAATCAGTTTATACACAGTGGGAGATTGAAATAGTATATCCCTCATGCTGTTTTTGACAACCAGGGTCTTAATTTTTTTTTTTTTTTTTTCAAATCATTTTTGTAATCCAGACTCATGCATGATGGAGGACACTAAGCATTATGAACACTGAATGTGATTCAGTGTTCATTTCTCTTTAGATGAGATTTTGCTGTACAGTGAAGCACAAGAAGCAAGTTGATTATTATGATGTATGCATCTAGTATTGTATTTCCTGTCTGGATTACAACAGCACCACTCACATTAAAATAAAGTATTAGGGAGTTATGACATATTTCAATATCCATAGATTGTTGTCAAACAGAATTATTTAAGAATGCATTTGTATATTTAACATTTTTAAATATAATCATCTTCTCAATTAACCATAGAATAGTGGAAACTAATTAATCACTCACCATCTCACCAGCATTTTTTGTTGATAGGCTAATGGATTAACAAACTAATTGTGGTAGCTAGAATTTATACTATTGTGTGAATGATGTGTCCCAAGCCGATATATCAGGATATGTCCTTGTGTCCTCACTGGCCAAATTAGCAATGCAAAATTTAAAACCTAATTTGAACATGAAATCACACACTCTTGCTCTGAAATTCTCTCCTGATCAGTAAGACAGTCGAGACAGTTCTGGTAAAAGCCACATATACTATATAAATGGCAGGGATCATGCTAACCCGTCATGGTTTTCAGCATCCTGTCCGCCCCACTTTCACATGGTTTTTACATTCACACAATCTGCATTTTATCTGCTTGTACGTCAGTTGACACCCAGGGACTGCAGATGTGCTACACATCAGCGTTTAGCTCTCACCAGCAGATAATAGCAGAGAAACAAAGTGGTGTTTTTCATTCTTATGTTGCATTCCTTTTTAGTCGTGCAGTAGATTATTTCATTGTCTTTTCTGTTTAACAGCTTTTGGAGGGCAAAGAGGCAAAGAAAGGATTTTTTTCTTTTTGGTGTGTAATTAAAAAATTGAGACAACTGAAAGCCTAAAAAGGGGTTTGAAGTGTTGAATTTTCTCATTAGCAAGTATATGAGCACAGTTTTATTCAAGTCATGTAGGCTCATTTTAAAAACACCTTGTCTAGATTGGCTGTGCAGCAAAAGCAGCATGCCCAGCATATGATCATGTACTTCTGCATGAAAGCAGGGTAAAAACAGAAGCAGTTAACACCCTCGTAGATGGAGTATGTGCTCCATCAGATGGACATCAATTAGATTGGTGAAAAACATGACTGACACATATCCAGTGCAGACAGGTGTCTGTTCTGCAGGGCTGAGCAGGGCTGGGAAGTTGCTGTGAGTGTACTGTAATCAGTAATTTGGTGGTCCTCTGCATTTCTCGCAGGAGGGGTGGTGGACAAATGAACATGAGCAACAGGAACTCTGTCCTATTAGCTTTAATGTAATAATAATGGAAGCGAAGAGCTAACCTGTGTTTGCTGTTACAGGGGCAAACAGAAAGCAGAATAAAGAGGAGGAATGAAATTTCAGGCTTTACCTCATGAGGATGGGTGTGAGCCCGATGTCCAGTCAGTGAGTCAGGAGCTGTGACAGGCTGGGCGGCGGTGTAAATCTACCTTTCAGCAGAACGTCAACAGCCTCCCCCTGACCTACATTCTCTGAGACGAACAATAACAGCAGAGAGAATATTGTGGAATTAAGAGCAAGCAGGGCAATTTTATCAGGATGCCCCGGCTGTGGGTATGCTCACAGTTCTTCCAAATCTCTCAGGACAATCACTCATATTACTGGAGGCAGAGGATGATTTTTGTCAGGCATTTCCTGTCTCAATAATACATCTATTGTTATTTTTGCTATTCTATGAGCAGCAAGGTTTGGAGGCAGAGTAAAAATATTTCAAGGCTTTCAAAATCAATTTTTCATGAGCTTCATGGCCTTCAGAGAAAATTGCTAGTGAGGTAGTGTTCATTTTAGTAGGACACTAATGTTCAAAATATTTTGGAAGCCAGAGGGTAAAACCTAAATTGCACAAGAAGGAGGAAAATATGTGAATGATAGCTTAAAAAGTGAATACAATATTGTCATCACCATGTCCAAATCTGAAAGTGGATGTTATGGTTATTCCTGGAAAGAAAAAAATCTTAGCACATCCAAAAACCTGCGTTTCCAGTTAAACAGATCTTAGGGAACATGGGCATTTGTATGGACAAATGAGGAAAAAACAGGACTCAGACGGTATTTTAATAATAGTCTGACCACCTATGATCAATAGCTGCTGCTAACAAAACCAAATTACTCTCATAAGTCACAATGTGGTTTTCTCCTCATGGTGTTCCATGTTCCAATATGGGAACAGCATAGATCTGTTGTCTTGGGAATTCCATTGTGGTTATGTCTAACAGTGTAGGCGGGGAGAGGGAGACCTATAGAAGAGGAGTGATTAGCCACATTCCTACAACAAGATAGTACATGGTGTTTTTACTGTGATGGTCAACAATCAAGATTTGTTCATATAGCCACAAACCTATTGCCAAGAGGTTCACGTGTCATTGGTAGGTTCAGTGAGCAACACCTCAGAATGTGATTTTCCTCTCCATCTTCTTTACTTCTCCAGCTCCGATTTCCAACATGAATATTACGTATTGGTATTTCTGAGAGTATACCGGATTTAGATAATGTCAAATGTTGGGCCATTCTCAGCGGAGACTGTGTAAGAGGAGACACAGTGTAGAGAATAAGTAAGCGAGGAGGAGAGAGGGATAAAGTGTAGGAGGTACATTCAAAATGCCAACAGCTACAGTCTCGTCTGTAAAACACCTATATGGCATTTACCTGACAGAAGGGCAGTGGACGAGTGTAGAGCACTCTTCTTCCCTTCAAATCTCCATCCCTCCTTCTTGTCCTCTTTGTCTTTCCCTTCCTGTCTGCACTAATTGCCTCCACCTTCATCTTCTCCTGCTTCCCCTTTACTCCTCTCCACCCCTCCGCCGCTACTACTGATCAGCTGCCCCGCAGGCGAGGGCGCTGTCTTGTGCAAGACGTGTGCCTGATAAATGAAGATCCAGACTTCTGCTACAGAGGGGGCCCTGGAGCTCATGGGGGGCTAAATCACCGCCATTGATTGTGCAGCTTCAACTCACTGACAAAAGGCCATGATCACTCATCTTGTTAAAAGCGGATTATCGGCCTGTTTGTATCTTGTTACACCCATAAAGATTTCTCTTCCATCCTTTCTGTCCCATTTTAACACATTAGCTGTTTTTCTTTTGCCTAATTTGCTGAACGGATAATCCTCCACGTTGGGTTTTTGTCTCCAATGGAACTATGGATTTTGATGCTGTTTAGTATTGTCTTATACTGAAACAGACTGTGTGGAGATGTGTTGATTCATTAAGTGGTTGCTTTGATTTCGCTGGTTGGTAAATAAGACTGGCCAAGAGCACACATCCACCATGGATGTGTTGTTCAGCTCTTGGCCTTATCTACCTTTTGTTTCAGCAGAGAGATTATGTATTCTGACCTCAGTCGCTGTTGTACAAGAGCGCTTTGTCAGATCCATGAGATGAATTAATCAAGCCATCCTCACCCAATTGTTCTTGAGTGTAGAAAATGTACGACACCCATGTAGATCACATTTTAAACACCTAATGACATTAGTCTGATTTTATTTGAAATGATTAACACATATATTCATAAAGTAATTAGACTTCAATTCATAAGAAAACTAGACATGATGGTGTGCTGTACTGTCTCTGTCATGAAGGATTGTGTCATCTGCATAATGACTTACTAGCTTTCCAAGGCTGAAAACACACGTGTGATTGTGTGTGCATACTGGGGAGCAGAGGTCTAATGACATATCACTGCCAAATCCTGAGCTCCCTGATACAGAACCCATTTACCTCCTTGAGCTGGTTGTTCAATGCAGAGAAATGAATCACAGGGAAAATGGAACACCAGCATGTTAAACCTGGTGGTAAATAAATCCATTTTACTTACTGCTCCATATTATTGCAGCCCATGGAGGTTAATCTCTCCAATCACTTGAGATCCACCTGGCTCTTACCCTGATATAATATCAAGCCAAATAAAAAAAATAAAGAAATAAAACTAAAACATAAACATTAGGCCATACACTGCACACCAACAAACAAGAACAGGATGTTAGTTGATGGATATTAAAGCAGCGATGTGACATCACCATACTGGTTTCACTGTAAAAAGTGAGTAAAATCAAAACTTTGACAAAGGAGAGAGAGCAGAGCAAATGGCAGAAAGGCATTCAAACATATCACTGGTCTTGTAGTAAATGTAGTGGCTAGTGCTATAAATCATAAGTTGAAGGGGTCTTTCAGTTCCAGATTTCTGAAATGCATTAATTTACTGTTACTTATAACATGTGCATGCAACACATGCACGCACACAATGAAGTGCAAATGCTGAATGGGCATTAAATCGATAACCTTTGAAAAGCAGCATGGAAAAATGAAGAAAAAAAAACAACCCTATGATAAATTTATAATAAATATCCTATACTGATTTTTTTCTACACAGCAGCTATATCTCTGACAGCTGTCTAAATTTTACACATTTCCAAATGGTAATAAGTCCAGTGATAAAATGATCAGCATTGGTTATGGTTTTCTTTCTAAAGCAGATTTGTTGATGTCATTGTCCACAAACAGCAGGTGCTGAGCAGATATAAATGTTTAACTGTTTAGAACCATATGAAAATGTACATGGAATGACTCCAAGTGAGTGTATAAGAGAGGGTTTGAGGAGAAACAGGAAGGCAGATGGTGGCAGGAAAGTTAACTACGGCACTGGAACAGTGTTGTACCCAGCGGTCAACATGCTGCAGGCTAGTTTCGTCTAGTCTAGCCAGGTTTCCGATATCTGAATCACCACCCACATTTTAAAAAATTAGAATAAATAGGTCTGGTTCTAGCACATGTCAAAAGATTTTTTTCTCTTAAATTCTGTGAAACAACTAGAATTGTAAAAACAAAGGCTTTGTGGGTGGGTGGAACTTAAACCACCATAACCACAAGAATAAGTGAGTGAGAAAAATCAATCAAAGGGAACAATAAGAACACATAGAGATTGTATTGTGCTTTTTATTTGCTATGAACAATTTAATTGAAAGTAATTAAAATTTAATTTATAAAAACTATGAAGAGACAGACTGTTCAGTGGTGCAGAATTGTTGTTTGTATCATTTAATATGGCTGCCTTTCCAAGAAGGGTTGAGTGTGTGTGTGAGTGTGTTGTGTGTAGAGCGGAGTAGGGGTCTAATGGCAGATCAGTGCCAAATCCTAAACTCCCTGGCACAGAGCCCATTTAACTCCTTGAGCTCTTTGTCCAAGGCAAGTGCTCAACACAGACAAAGGACAAATGAATCATGAAGAAAATAGAGCACCAGCGTGTTTGAGCCACTGGTACACAAATCCATTGTAGTGGAGTGGAAGTGGCTGCTCCATCTAATTACAACCAATGGAGGTTAATCCCTGCTTTTGAAAAATAAAAAAAAAAAAACGCTCTCCCCTCAGTGTACCTACTGCATCTATCATGAAAATATATGCCAACAGAGAGGATATCCAGCCCACCTTTTAACCACAAACCCTCATTCTGCTGCTTAATCCTAACAACATCCAGTTAGAGGCCTCAGCCCCTGTGTCAAAACAAATCACTCTCCGCTGATTGCAATGAGAGCAAAACCATTTTATATAAACTCCTATCATTTAGAGGGGTTGTCACATATTTGTGAAACATTCCAAATTTGCCATCATGACCCAGATTGAACTGTTTCCCTTTGATTTGCTGATCCTCTCATATTTATTGCCTTTAGCAAACCCTGAAATGGGCTATTATGTCACAAAACAACTACTTTGCCACACCCAAATATATTTAAATTATATTAGTGTTTAAATGAATCTCCAGATTTTTATTAAGAGTATCTTGGGATAATTATGACAGCATTTAAACATCAGAATAAATGCCATCTTCAAGTTTTCGAATTGCTGAGGACGCCAGTGGAGACCATGCTATAATCATCTCACAGGGGAGCCTTTAAGTTAGTGTGCCCATGAACAATAAGGCAAGTCAAACCAGAGGAGCTCAACAGGATTGCATGATTGATGATGTGTTTTCCTTGCAGTGTCTTGGGAAATTAAGCTCTCTTTGGGGGAAATATTTTAATAAATGGTACTGACTCATGGCGTATGGAGTCCATCGTGCCAAGAATTACATGAGCCATTTAGATTGAGTTTCACAGATGCAGAAGCTGCACTATTGTTAAATGTGATCCTGTGACAAGGTTGGTTTTGTACTATTTCACAGTGCTTTACAACTGATTACGTAAATGTAATGGGTTACTGAAATGAGTTTACGTCAGGTGCATCATGGGATGGACATTTTATGGTTACATTCATTGCAAATGGTTAAGGTCCTGTTCTCTGAGGAAGCCTTTCAAGAGGTTGAGTGGCAACAAGGATTCTGCAGGGGGAACTAATCTCCTCCAACACATAATGGTGCAGAATCATTAATCACTATAAATATAGATGATCATTAGATCTTAGCAAGACAATGCCAAGGCCTAAGTCATATAAAGAGGAGTTTGGGCCAGCTAAGGGATTAGCATTATCAGCTAATGTTGAGGCTGACAAGAAAACGTGCAGGCAGGACGGCGCTACACAGTTTGTTCCGCTCTGTCCTGCTGTTATTACAGACAGACTAGCTGACAACCTTTTTGTGATCTTCCTAATCTAGACATATAGGATTAATCATATGTCATACCATTGAATAAGATTATGTAGTTGTTTGTAATGTTACAAAAGAGATTTTGAAGTTATGAAATTGTCTTACTTCTGAAACAGAACCTAAGTGCTCCATTTTCAGCTCAACTTGCATGGATGTGACTGGCTGCTATCAGTCAGCTGGAAGTCAAACATGACAGCAGGATGATATTATATATTGTAGGAACCATAGCACCATATGGAAACACAGTACAAACACCTGCCATATTTTCTCAGTCAAGGAAGTGTGACATTCCTGTACTGAGCAGAGATGTTAGGGAGAAAGCTGGCATATATGTCTGGACGTGCAAATTCCCAGGAAAAGGGTTTGCATTCCTTATCCCATGTGTTATGACTCAAACATGTGGTTAAGGTTCACTAAATCCTGACAACAGTTTAGATTGCTCAAGTTGATGCTGAGCGTGGAAAGTTGGAGGTGTGTCATTTTTGCAAAAGATTAATGTTGAGCCCAGAGGTAGCAAGCTAACAGCTCTAAATTATTCTGACAGCATAGAAAAGTGGATGTCGTTTCTATTTACAAAATTCTCTTAACACCACACACACACACAGAACCTGATTCAAACAAAATGAGAGCTACTTTATACTCACAGTTTATCTGTATGCTAAAACAGCAGGTGACAGAAACTGTCTTAGTGTCAGGATGTCAGACGGAGATGACAGTGTCTAGTGTGAGAAACACTAGATGAGAGTTAACTTTGGCTTATTGCGGCTATAGTTATTACTGCTAGAAAGGCAGGAAATGCACTGGTGTTGACAACTACAGTGGGGCAGAGCTGTGCAGAACAGAGTGGAGCTTGTCTGATTTATCCAGAAGACCATATGTGAGGGAGATTAAAGTACCAAACTACCAGATTAAAAGACTGCTATCCTAGCTGTAGCCAAGGTCTAATGAAGAAAATGTGACCGCTTCTCCTTTTTAAAGGGAGAGAGTAATGTGTTTCAAGCCCCCTGACTTGTCGTCAGATATGATACAAAGATTAATGGTTTAGGGAAGATTTCTAGTGAGAAAAGAGATTGTAGCAATAGGGGGGCTTTAAGGTGGTTAAATTAATTTTTGGACCCTCCCCACCAATTCCTATGGAACTAGGATTAACTAAAATGGCTTCCTTGATGGGAGTAACATGAGGAGGGCCCCAGTTTGTTTGCTGCTTTTGCTAAGCCCATGAAGTGTTCACAGTTGTTGTCAGTGTTGAACACTCACAGGGGTTTTGCAGATCACTTTCCTGTTGTGCTTAAACGCGGCACGACATATTGAATATGGCTCACAAACTTGAGTGAATTAAGCCGCTGTGTCATTTAGAGGGTTTCTCAAAGCTGCAACACACTCCTCTGTGCCTGTGGATGAGCGCTGAACCTGAGCCAAGTGGTGAAAATCGCCATTTAAATGTGCCTGCAGAATTAAAAACCACTTGAATGTAATGCATTGCTGGAATATAGTGAGAAAATGCATTCTGAATATTAATTGGCAGTTTGTTCACATTAGGGAAAGAGCAGAGGGAAGATGGTAGAAAACAAAAAGGTCTTACAAGCTGTGTGCCCTGTCTATGTATAATTAAAGAAATGGATGTGTTACAATTAAATTGCTGAAGAACTGTATCCATGCATTGATAATAAGATCATCCACAGTTTGCATTATGTACATCACTTTGATGTCAATACCGCTGCACTGATTTGTATCAAAGCGTGCCATCTTTCACAAGACAGTATCTCCCATCCATCTAAGCTGCTTTGAAGTTACACCACCTGCCATGTCTCCCCATTGATACCATCAGACAGAGCTGCCGCTGCTTTTTTACCAGCTGTCATGTTTCCTCTCGACCTTGTTTTCCGCAAGTCCTGAACCATCACTTAAACCGTGGCCTACAGTAAATGTAGCACATAACAGTTCACTGGAGGTACAACATGGGGGACACGTCATGCTATGGCTGCAACCTGACAGATAACTCATGTTTCAGAAAGCCACATACATCTCACTGACCTGTATCTTCCTCCACTCAATAATCAGCATTGCTCAGTGATTTTAATGTGTTACTGTCTGGTCAGTTTTTACTCTTGTGATGTATCCCACAGGAATCAAATGAGATGGAACTCAAGTGACTAATAAAAAATGGCTGCATTTCCCTCAGCTTGGTTATTGCCAGAGCCCTGGTATTGTTCATTTTAAACCACTAGCATGGTTTACTGACTCGCCCTGATGTAACCAGGCCAACATTATTGGTTACACCTGTGCTTTTCCTGCGCACACACAAAAAAGGCTTTTGAGCTGGACTGAGAGGTAATTGAAAACTTAAATATCAAAGTCAGGTGATTCCCTGGGCAGTCAGAAAAACATTACATACTACAAGTAGCTTTCACTCCTGTCTACAGGCTGACTTGCAACCAATGCAGCTAGAAACAGCAACCCTATCCTCAGTGAGAGGACCATGGCTAAACACAGTGCTGTCAGTACACAGTGCGGTCAAAACTGTGGAAATTTAGCAAAGGGACCCTATTACTTCCCATATTTATCAGATTTATCACAGACTCACATATCAGCTGATAACTTCCAATCTTTCATGAGATTCTAGAGCTAGAGAGTGCAACAATGATGTTGGCAGTGATATAACTGCATAAGACTTAAAGAGATAGTATGTTTTACTTGAAAGATGAATTTCTTGCATAGCGTTCTGGGCCTCTGAGGCTGTACTATCCTTTAAGAAATTGATTCTGCTCTTTTTGTTGTGGATTTCTTCCAGAGTGACAGTCAAACGTCAGAGCAAATTTATGACACTAGAAGGACGACTTTGCTCTTTGAAGACTGAGGGAATGACACCAAAGCCTAACATTTGCTATTGGTACTGTCGTACAGATTTTTTTCTCCCCTTTAAACTTTATTATAGATACCTTCAGAAGTTTTTGACATGTTTGATTATCCCGAGTAATGAGAAAAAACTTCCAACAACCAGATCAAAAAATAAAAGTAGAAATTTAAGTTGCATTGCCAACAGCTGTATTTTACCACTGCTTCACAGCAAATTGTTCCTTTTTAAAACAACCTGAGGGGAAGTGTGTGTGTGTGTGTGTGTGTGTGTGTCTTGGCTGGCAGGCACAGTTGCGTAACACCAGCACAAGCAGGTGGTGGTGCCCAGCCGCGAGCACATAAGGATTAGGAGAAACTCACCCTACAGAGATCTGGGTTAATTAAAACTGCTTTGGTGAGCTTGCTGACCTACCGAGCGAAATGCAAAAAGATGCCGACTCCATCTGTTTAAGCAACGATAAAGCCACAGTCCACAGCCAATGACTCGACTCAACGCATCTACGTATAGTAAATACAGGCTGGATTGTACCGTTTTGGCAACATTTCTTACATCCTGCAGCTAGATATTGTACATGATTAGAATGATACAAGCACAGGAGGTGTCTGTACATGCACAGGTGGTTTAGATATGGTTTACATGTAGAAATGTAAGTATAGTAAGTATATACAGTAAGTAAAATGTATTAAGCACAATGATTTTGTGTTACATGTTATCATACAGTATATGAGCTCATCACTAACCAAGTACATTTACTCAAGTACAGTACTTAATTTAACTTTGAGGTACATGAACTCTATTTCCATTTTACGTTACTTTATACGTCTGCTTCATTACATTCCAGAGGGAAATACTGTACTGCATTACACTACATTTATTTTACAGCTTTAGTTACTTTTCAGATTAAGACTCTACCCAAAAAACAAAAACAAAAACATACATTTATAAAATGGATAGGTTGAGATTAAACCAGTCTTAATGTGTCTAACCTTTTTGGCTCGTGACCCTGTACAAAAAACAGCATCTGGTTGAAGCCTGTCGTGATTTCATGATTTTCAGGGAAAAGATTTCCCCTCTTAGCATCTGATTTCATTTGGATAACTGCCCAAAGAAAGATTTTACATTATTTCAAAAGAACAGCAAAGGTAGAAGGAAAGGATTAAAAAAAAATTACATTTCTTTATTGTTTCTTCTACTTCTCCTGTCTCATGAATCATCTGATGACCCCCAGATTTATCTTGTGGCCTTTTGGGAGGGCACGACCCATAGGTTGGGAGCCAACAAACTACTTGTAGTAACAGTGCATAAAGTAGAGTAGCTCCATGTCAGCCCACTGCCACAGTGAAATGCTACTTACACGGCCATGGATCAGTATTAACAGCCTGTTAATGTAAAATATAATACGTCATTGCCAGTCAGTATCATTAATTTCATTGTGGTATATAAGAAAAGGAACTGAATACTTCTTCCACTACTGTAGAACTTTCATGAATTGCTAGTACTATGAAAACTCAAATAAATAAGATATGTGAGGATATGTGAAAAGAAAAGTTAAAATATGCATTAGGAGGAATGAGGTCACGATTATGGAAGATATTAGGAATGAAATATGGTTTAACTTTTTTATATGATGAAAGTAGGTTTATTTATCTAAATCAGTCTGTGTTTGCAACCGTTGGGAATAGAAATATGATGGATCTTGTATTCTGCTCTGGATGAATTTCAATTTTAGAAGCAGGCATACGCATATATCTGCTGGATCTCTCTGCCTGTCTCTCTCACACATAAACTCATTCTCACCTTGCATCATTTTCCCTGTGTCCTTCAGGTGTGTGTGCGACTCTCTATGCAGCTCTGCTACCTTTTCTTTTCTCACATACAGTCCTCCCTCCTGTCTGTCGGCCTCCCTCCCTCCCTCTCCCTTCGCAGCATTCAGTGTTCTCTCACACGCTTTCTCTCTGTCTGTCTCTTTCTGTTTCTCTCTCTGATCTCTATCCTCCTGAGCATGTCTTGGAGGCGGATTGGCTGCCGTCAGCCAGGCAGCTGTGTGTTGTTGGTCTTGTGCCACCACAGAGGCGCTTTGGCTAACCCGCTATCTATTTGTTCAGAGGAATTACAGGATGCACTCTCTCCAGGGACCTCTGGCCTCCGAGTCGCCAGAAGGGGCCCATATCAGAAATTGCACTCGGTAAACACACACACATTCAGAAGTAGATAGACAGAGATGGACTCACATTGAGGAAAAACTGCTAATCCATCACTGATCTTTGGAATCATCACATCTGATTCCCCATCACTGACCACTGCATTGTGTGGCAGGATAGGGCTTGGGGTTACAGATGTGGGCTTTTGTGGTAGTTCTCACGGGTGCCATTATAGTTACTACTTGACTGCTTTCATTTTTTTCCTCTCTATGCTCGTGGGGGACCACAAGAATGATTCAATATCCATTCTGCCACGCTGTGTGCGCTGCACGTTAATACAATCCATTTTCTATTTTCTCCAAACGCTTTTAGTTACGGTGCAGTGGGGAAATTGGTTTCCCTTCCAGCTGAATCATAGACTGTATATGCATATGTATAACATGGGGCGACATAAATATGATTTGCGCAAACTTAAGTGGGTGAAAAAAGTAGTTCTGTACCATATCTGTAGCTAAATGAGAAAAATGAAAGTGGCAATCAGATGCCTAATATGCTTTGACGAGGCTACTGGCTCAGAAATTGCCTCACTGCCTTTCCCCAGCTTAACTTAGATGGCTCTTTTGAAGACATGTTTGTTTGTTATTTTCAGCGTATGGACTGAAGCTTTCTGCATCTGTAATGGGAGGTATAAAACTAGCTCAGTGGGTGGGGAGAACCTAATTTTCTCCTGTCCGTTCACCTTGACAATCACAGTCAATGGGCTCAGCCTACAGGCATGTTATTTGCTGCTCCCACGCTGTGAGCCACGTATGCATCGCCTGCTCAGCTACTGGTGGGCAATGAGCTGAGAGCACACAGGCTGATATCTGCTCGCCTGCCAGCAGCTCTTTAGGGAATTGCGTCATTGGGAGGCTAGCAAAGGTGAGATTTAATTCTGACAAAAGACTAGCAGAAACAACTGTTGTACTCTCAGGAGTTCTGCAAAATCTAGCCAGCCGGTGTGAGGAAAAACACGCTGGGAAATAAAGCTGTGTTTTACATGCAGGGCAGAGGGTAATAGAGAACACAGCTACCACTAATTAGCTGTTATCTTGTTCATTCCAGAAACACACACTCAATACATGATCCTGTTCCTTGCATAAACTGGTACCCAAGGCTCTAGTGGAGTTGACTAATGCTAAACTTTCTTTTCTCTACTTGACAGTTCACTAGAAGTAATTATGTTGTATATTGGTGGAAAAGAAACAACCATCTGTATCCATACAGGTAGAGAGAAAGGGTGAGACAGAGTGCCTGGCACTGACTAATCATTATTGATGGAGATTCATTTTCACTTAGCAACCGGATGGCTGGCTGACTGCTGCTAGGGAGGACTGCATGTGAACTGCCATTGGCTGGTTTTCACGGCCTATTGAGCCAATCAAGGTGACAGTGTGAGAGCCTGCTGTTGGGTTCGACTGAAATCTTTGTGGAGTTTCCGTTGAAATTTGGTCCAGTTCCACAGCCCTCAATATACCCCCCACTTCAAAGCAATGGGTTTGGGTAAAATGTCGAGATTAAACTCCGTTATATCAGTATTAAACCACTCCAGGGTGGAGTGACTGACTGTCACTGTCACAGCACCGGACATGACTCATTCTTAGGTAAATTTTTAGGCAATCCTATTGTAAAGTAAACTTTTACCTTCAAACATCCCAGTATTTTATATTTATTTGTTTATTTATTTCTACTTCCCAGTTCTATAAGTTTTGTCTCTCCTCTTATTGCCTCGAAGAAAAGCCTATCTTCTTGCATGTGCATAAATCATGTGGATGTATTTACAGTGATGTATTCTCCTAGCGGTGTTGTTATATCCACGCTTCACAGGATTCCAGCATGCTGCATACTCATGAATATTCATGTCTCATTCTATATTTGATCTTTATTAACCTTGTTAGCTGTATATATATTGCCCTAAAATTCACCCTATCTTCTCTATTTTGCTCACACACAACTGTACACAGTCTTATTGTTTATTGTACAGTTGCTCTGTACATTTTTGTATTTTTTCTGAATCCACATGCACTTCCACGACACTGTGGGTGCACGTTATGCCTTCTTGACCCTCTGACACTTCACCCAGTGTATGCACACTGTGATGACTTGTGTGCGTGCTTTGTTAGCATCAGCATGTTGTTGTGCGTGTGTCGGCAGGCCTGTGTGTTTTGCTGTGCACCAGGGCATGAAAGCATGTACCAGTTCTAATCATGCTTCATTCAGAGGAACATCCCCACTGTGAGTTGTCTATACAGGTGAGAGGCCCACTGCGGCAGGTGCAGATGACTGAAAATAATCTTTAGGTTTTCTGCACGCAAAGTATACTAGAGAGTTTTTGACTTGGTGTCAAAAAATGATTCATTCACTTTGACTTTTGACCTTGAGGTTACATAACCTAGGACTCCCCTCACAACACAGTGCTTATGTCACAGTGGGTTTCCGTGGGTCCTTTCACCTTAGACGTCCAAAGACTGGTGTGGAAGAACCATCATCCGTAGGTCAAGGTTTTCGATTTCCAGATGGTGCTGAAAACGATCTTGCCCTCGGCCAGTTCAGATGGTTCGTCTTTGTTGGAAGGAGGGTCCAATCTCACCCGTTTAGCAGGTGTGGGGAATTGCTGTTCTTCTTCATCTTCTTGAGCCGAGAGATGGCCTCTAAGATGCTGTTCCGGCATCACCAGTTGCAACACAGTCCAGCTATTGGAAGTCTGCATCACCAAAGTGGTCAAAGATCCCAATGTTTCACCCTCATCCTGTTGATACAACCAGAGCTTGTTCATTTTGTACTTGAACACATACACACACACTCCAGTGTCCGCACAGTCCGCATGGCTCTAAAGACCACTCCTCTTGCAGAGAATCGCAGGGAGGGTGACTGTGTCAGATACACCATGCTTTTCTTCAGAGCATGTGCGATCGAGCTCACATAAAAGGTGCATCTACGTAAATATTATTACACATTATACAGGGTACTGACATTAAAAGTTTATGATTAATTTTACTCTTATCCCACAGCCATACCTATTGTGTGATTATGGGATTTCATAAACACTAAACATGTTTCCCCAAAATATAGTAAGAATGTGTGGAACCAAAAGCAACTTTATCTTCTGCATATTCTCTGCTGAATATGAATTTTGTTTCATTTCCCTTTTTAACCATTTAACCAAGAGGGATCATTGTCACAGATTATGTGACTCCCTTAGGACATAGCAAATGCATTAACACAAAACCCTAGGGTTGCTTAAAGTGATATTCCACCCCCTCTATCTTTTGAGTAAAGACAGATCTGCACTCACTCCCTGTAGCCTTGAAATGTGGATGTTTAAAAGTTCGCATTTTGCCCCTTCACAAAGAACAGTGGCTGCGGTCCTCTTGATTTATGTTGTTTACTGTATAGTGGAATCTGATGGTGACAAGTTTTACATCAGGGAAAAGTATCCAAGCGTCCACAGAACTTCTCAAACCACTCCTGCAGCATAATTCACTTCTCTTGTTTACCCATGTCCTCAGTATATCCCAAATTGTTATCATTTTCATTTTATATATTTTGGAGTTAAGCTAAACATCTTGCAGAACCTCAGCACTTTAGGAAGGGCAATAACAATGTGACCTTAGTCATATTTGAACAAAATGGTAAGTGGAGGAGAAATAAATTATGATGCATTGGTGGAATTATTGAGTTTCCACCCATCGAAAACCATCCCTATATCCTTCAACCTCTTTAATTAGTGACAACCAGTCAACAAGCATCTCCCACAATGATGCACTGCTTCAACCCCACCACCACCAGAAGCATGACCTGCTACTAACACCTCTGAGTCACAGGTACCGGCAATCTCAATTTACCTCTCCTCTTCTGGCGGGCTGGCTGCCTTCAGTGCGTTGCCAAATTAAGGACCTGGGAATTACTCTTGGCGTGGAATAATGATGAGGCAGCCCCTATCAGGACAAGGAAGTGTGTTTATAATGAGATCGTAAACATATGCTCGTGCCAGCGCAGCAGCTACCCATCAGCTTAATTGGCTCGATGTGGAATCTCAGCTCTCGTTGGTCCTCTCCAGAGGAGGAGGGGTATGTGGAGGAGGAAACTGTGGAGGTGTGTTATGACATTAGTGTGACATTTGTTGTCTGTGACTTTGAACACACAAATACAAGTGTAAAGACTTCCCCATAAAGATGACCCTGTATGATTCACATGTGTACGTACTGGGAGTTACAGACAAAGACACACATTTTCACATACACACTCACACACTGCAATAACCAGAGACAGTGTTAAGACTACCAGGTACAGTAATTGGCACCTGCATGGACAATATTGACAGTCGACAGACCCATTGTGCATTGTACTTGCCTTTGTGAATCAATGTATCTGCAAAGCCAAGTGGGGTAGACAATATAATGAATTGGTTCAACAATTGACAAAGTATGATTTATGCATGTTCCTTAGCGTAATCAGTCTTGCCGCGGCTGGATTTGGTCCAGAGGGGAAGAGAATGAGCAGAGGTTAAATTGCACTAACCTCTGTCTGCTTAGGAGCTAGTGGGAACAATTTGGCAGCCTGAAATAATATAAACGCCATTAATCATCACTCTGCTCATCGCACACGTGTGGAGACACACATGGACGCCGGCACTGGGTCATGCAAACACTATCTGTCCATCTATCTATCTAACAACGTACTTAAATATCCATGAACGAGATCAAACACAAAAGAGGGAAACACACTGACATTTCCATATTGACTGACCCCAACTGAGCCACTCAAACTGATTATCAGCCATCCTAGCATTCAACACCGACATGTGTTATGCTCGAGATAGAAGATATGAATATGAATGTTGTATTTGACACTTTTTCTTGGTGTCACACACTTGTATATCTGGCGAGCTTCTGTCTATGTAATTAATGAGGATCATGGTGCCAAAAGCTGGGAGGAAAATTAGAAGTTACTTTCAGCCTGACAAATTAAAAATTCCAACTTATGCTCTCAACAGATGGACCCTTTGCATCTTCATTGTTCATCTCTGGTGAGCTGTCCGCTCTCTTGGCAGGCTCTGTGCCCACACGGTTTCCGTCCTCCACCGCACCCTGCACAACCTAGGTAATCACGCATGCAGCAATGTTACATGTTAAGTCCAGCATAGGCAGATTATGCATGTTGGCGTGTCATAGCTCCCCTGCGGTTGTGCTTATAAGAGGCTAGCTCGGCTGCACGGCACTAATAGCCTCCAGCCATCCATACAGAATGAAAGCTCATTACAAGCCGAGGAGCCACCACCTGCTATTATTGACAGAGATGTGATGAGCCCATGACCATGTAAAGTGTTAACTGCCAGCAAATGTGCCATGACGTTTTATTGCACATAAGCATGGATTTGGTTAATTTGACACTGCATACTTTAAATAAACTGGGCTGGAAATATATTAAATTTGGGCAGATGTGTTTATCAATTACAATTAGCGGATAATTATTCATCAAAAGATTGCACCAAAGAGATTTGTGTGTGTTGGGCGTGTGAAAGGATTTGCCATTCTAAATAAAAAAAAGAGCATCAAAAACAATTTAAAAAAGGAGTCTGTATAATTGGCGTATCATCGATTTTCTCTACCCTTCAATATAGAAACATTAAATTGCTAAATGAACTCCTGCAGTAGTTGATAGGTTTAGTCATGAGCGGTAAATTCAATATAGTGGCAATGTGGTGTGCTACAGATGTAACCAACCATGAAGAGTTACTCCTCTTGCTTTTGTGACACAGATGTTATGTGTGACCATTTTCATACTTTTTATAGCATTGTACTGTATATGCCTATGCAAGCATGTAATTTAAAATCCAAGTCCAGATGAATAGCATCTTAATACAGTATCTTATTTATGATGCTGAAATACATTTGCTTTTCCTTTTTATCACAATCTTGTTAATTGAACCCTTTTTTTCCCCCACAATTCTGCTCCTACATCCCTCCCTCCACACATAACCCCCTTCCACTTCTAGCTCTCCCACTGGCTCACACTTTGTAATGATCCATCCCTGCATGGCATTCAAATTAATAATACAGCAATACACTCTCAAAACAAAATTTCATTGCAACTTTAAAGGTTGAAGAGAATGCTGAACATATGAGACATTACAGCCACAAGAGACACTGTCAATGCAGAGTTTATGACAGACAATAAAGAGGCAATTGAATGGCTGTGTGATGAATAGGTGAATGAGTGAGATTGCCAAAGGTTGCACTTGATGAATGTTAGAGCTGAAGTTGAGGCACAAGAAATTATAGTTTTTCACATACCATCATCGCAGTAGATGCACCTGTCTTTCATGTGAAACTTTTTTACACACATGCTAAATGTGTTGCTTTTGCTCCACCCCAAAGAAACCATCTGCTTGTGCTTATAATGCATTAAACTTGTATCCAGTAATCACCATGCAGTCAATGCCAAGGAGGGAACAGCTTCTACAGATAATAATGATAACTAATCAGATGTGGTCACACCAGGGTGTTGATACAAGCTAGCTAACAAGCTGAAGAAACAGAAATTGATTTGATGCATCAATAGTGAAATGAACAGCTCTGAGTCAAAAAGAGCACAGTAATGAAGCATGTACTCAGCTCAGTTGAGAGACAGCCAAGTCATATGTTTAGTAACACAACCAGATGTTCACAGCTGTTGTTGCCCAAGAGCTTTGGGCAAATAATATGGCTGCCAGAAAGTGTGTCACATTACCTGATTGGTTGTTTCATGTCTGTTACATAGAAGCTCTCGCAAACAAACATGGAGCAGACTCGGATGCTTTTAGCAAACTGAATGAACTGAACCTTTTGAACAAATATATTATGGTTTAAGTAAGACTGACTCTTACTTGGACTTACAAAGGTCTGAATGGAAAAAAAAGAAGTGAATGAGTGAGACTTATTATTTTTATCATATCCTCAAAGCCCCATGCATGAAGAGGCACTTGTACTGTATTCCTGTAGATGCTCTTTTTGTTGACAAGTGATACAGATGAAAGGCACAGAAGGTACATTAGAAAGCAGAAGAAGAGGCCATGGACATGAATAAAGAAAGTAGAAGGTAGAGGAAACAGAAGATTACTATTGTGTTGATTCCTATTTCAAATTTACCTAATTAGATGAATGCAATTTGTCTAGTTAGTTTTTACTGCAACAAAGGTAAACACATCATTGACATATCATGATATTGTAGAGGTAATATATTGTGAAAATTGTGAACTTATTTACACGCCTAGCAGACACTGACTAACATTAGCATCCATTTGAGGTCATGTTTCGCTAAAGTGCTTTGATGAGGGAAACTGCTAAATCAGGAAATAATGACAACTATATGTATAATGTAACAAAAATATTGATGAGTGCAGCTTTAAGAAGTGTTTCAGTAGATTAAACCATATATAAACCGTGAATCCTATTGCTGGTTTCAAAGTGCTATGCATTATGTGCCCAGCCAACCACTCAGACTGTAACTCCTTTGCAGTCACATTTCCGTGACTGGTTTACAGTAAAATATATTTGGAAAAGCAAATAAGCAACATATAAGTATATGAAGAAGAAAGGGTTCTTTTGAACATACATTCTGGGAATTATAAGATAACAATAATGATTGACAAATGTGTAAAAGTAAGTAAGAACGTGGAAGAACATTTGTGCCAGAGCAGTTTGAAATGGCACACACGTCTGTAAAACATCAGTGTCTCTGGGCTGTCAGAGCTATACAGATTGACTGTTTCATTTGGACAATCATACATTTCATTGGCTGGCCATTGGTGGTGGCTGGGGGGGGGGGTTGTTTGAGAAATGAAAAGCGAGAAAGGCAAGGACATGGAGTGAGGGATACAGAGAAGAAATGGAGGAAGGAGGATTTTAATTATAATGAGACTGAGATGATGAAAGGAAGTAAAGTGAGGAATGACCACAGGGTGAAGTTTTGATAGAGCATGGGGAATATTGCAGCAGTGGCGACATGTAATCTGACACACGTTGATGCATATCAGATGGTGGTAAAGTGCAATTTAGTGGGTTTATCATTTTGGTTATTATGTTGTAATGTGGCTGTAATATAGATAGATTTGGTCACATTTTACTGGGTCAATTAAAGAGAGGACAGTTTTCTCTATAGCAAAGGAAATGAACAAATTATGTGCAGGGGTGCAGTAGATTGCTGATCAATAACAAAGACTCTGTTACTTTACTAAATTACAATTATATTTGACATTTCTAGCTTTCAAAACTCACTTTGCAGCCTCTCTTGTGGTTTTTTGTAGAAAAACCTAACTGCTCCACTGCCTCTCTGTCAAGCTAAAAGAAAAAACACAAACTAAAAAAAACTAAGCCATTATCTCTTGAGGACATGTTTTTGTTGGATCTTTGTCCTAATTAGGCTGCTGACTCATCTCTAGTTAAAACACTTTACATCTCGGATGTTAACACATGACTTTACTGTGACTGGCTTTACTGTGCATATTCATTACAGGATTTTGTAAATCACTTCTGCTTGTGTTGTATAGGTTGAACACAGGAGAGTGACACCAGAATAATTATAGATGTATTTGGTGTTTAGAGTCACTGAAGAAATGGCTGAATTGAATAGCAAATTAAATCACATTTTCATTTAAATAATGCATCAAAAACTCTAACGAATATGTAATAAAAAGTTAATTGCATCTTCCAATTAATAATTCAATTTCCTTATGTAATTTTAGTTTTAAAAATGTAATTGTTGAATTAATTGTAAAATCTTTTCAACCATATACTTCTATAAGGATACCCTGTGAGTTTTAATACAACAGTTATCTTTACAGTTAATGGTGCCACACTTCCTGTGTCCTCGAGGTCTGACAAAAGTGTTGAATGCATTTCCTTCATCCTAAAACATTTGCAAAACCATCTTGACTATTATTTCAAACCCACGTTGTTTACATCCATATTTATCAGTTTTAAGTCTCCATCTTCCCACCTCCTGTGTGGGTATGTTATTTTTCATGGAATTGGCTGCTACCAACTGTTGATTGGTAGAACAGTGTGAAATACTGTGAAAACATGAGCAGGAATCTTCATCACATCAAGTGTTTGCTTGTGGGCTTGCATGTACATCCTTATGTGTGGCATACTAGAACGCAAGATACAAATAAAACTGGGACCCTTTAGCAATTTATAACTGCTTTTTTTCAATTGACAGATTGTAATTGAATGCCAAAAAATATATTATTCTGGTGGCCAAGCACTCCAGACTTCATTAAGAAAAACAAGTTCTGCTGCAATTCCTGCTGGTCAAAGGTTAAATGTCACATACTACTAAATGCCAACTGAAATAATCTAATGAAGAAGCCCATAATTTGCAGTCAGGTTGCTACAGTTTGATCTATACTTGAGACAGGTGAGCCAGGACTCACTATTGTGCAAAGACAGGATTTGTTATGCTACATTACTTCTGACTGTTAAAACTGATTACAGGCACAGACCTGACATCCTGAAAATGCCACCAGTGTGTCAAGAACAGGCCACAGCAGAATAGCTTAAGAACATGGAAGTAATGATGAAAACTGGCCCCAGGCTACCCTGTAGGCAGGAACATCAGACACTGCATCTACAGTATCTCTCCCATCTCATTTATCTATTGAGATGGGGAAAGGGCAGAATGGTGTCAGGAGATAGCAGTTAGGAGCTTCTGTTGGATCAACAGTGATTGACTGACTCATATGTGGCTGATTGCTTAGATGGTTAATTCATGGAAAAATTGAATAATTGATTTGTGGTGTAATTGGTTCATACATTTATTAACAATGTGGTTTTTTTTTTTCACCACCACAGAGGCAGGGATGTTAACCAAAACTATACAAGAAAAGCATTTGTGATGTTTATTCAGACACAGAGATATTGTTGAGATGTTGAGATAGTCCTACTGTATGTGAGACTGTAGTTTATGAAATATGAAAGCAAGGTTTATATGCTGTCATCAACATCACACCATGACAATCACACCTCTTTTAGAAATAGCTACAATCTGACAAACCTTTTTTTCATCCTACACCTAACCCCCTCTCTTCCACTGTGTGATGAGCAATGCAAGATGATGATGCATCACTTTGACACCTCACAGAATTTAAAGCCTGTACTTTTCACCGAGCTAAACTTTGCCACAATATGTGGCCTGGCAGCAGGCCAGTTGTGCTGTATACATACAAATGTTCACAGTTTAGCCTGAGGCTGGTAATGAGCTAGTAAGCAGTGGAATCCTCAATGGAGAGCGAGATGGAGATGAATCCCTTGGACTTCCACACGGCTGCTGGATAAACCTGGCCTTGCTGAGACTGCGAACACCCACTCACATCTGCACCATCTGCTTTGTGGCTCAGTGGAAATCCCTCCCACACCCCCACCACCAGCCCTCTCACACACACACAAACACACCCTCTCCCTCCTCCTCCTCATCCCTCTCTCGCCCACGCTTGCACACCCACACACTCCTGACACTCAACTCACATGTCAGTGATAGTGTCAAACGCTTAAATGCCAGACCACCTTCCACCTACCGGATGCATCCCACATACACAGTTAGTGAGAGGAATACAGATATGCCATCCCTGTACACACTTACACACACACACAAACAGGCACACACACTCGTGCAGACAGGCACGTTCAGTATCCTGCTGTCCTGGAGGAGAGGGTTAATCCCTTTCTTTCTGCCTCAGACTGTTCCTCAGCTCAACTGTTTCTACTTCACTGAAGTCGAGGCAATAGATGACCTTTTAATCCATGTAACTTTTTGTCAGGTTATTCCTACATGCCACAGCTTAGTATCCATTTTAGACCTGTTAACAATTTGCCAATGCTGGATCTCAAGAATGCCCCAGGCAGTTTTTTTGTATTTGCAAGGACTCTGGCTTTTAATTAGTGAGCTAGATCATTAAGTAGTTTAAGTTTCTGTTTTGGGTTGTTAAAATCTCCCCACCTTCAGCAGGGCATCCTCTATAATGGGGAAATTAAACATTTCCTCCATCTACTTTTTCTAGCCATTCTGGGGACAGGTTTAATACATTTTTTGACATGTGTTTGCCCTGGATCACAACCTGGATCACAACAAGAACACAAGAGAGAAAGACCTTTTTTGGCATATGCACCTGAGTTGGCAGCTTTCATTGGAATGAGTAGGAACCATCTTGGAGTCCAGTATCCAGTCCTTATAATAGACCAACCAGACGCCAAGGCCTGTTTCAAGAATCAGGTTTATTGACTTATGTGAATCAATTTTCTGGCTGAGTCGCAGAAAACTTTCTTGTATATCAGTTCATGTTCCATTTTTGAGGGTGTTATTGAGCAAAGTTAAAGGGGCTATATGTAAGTTTTCTCCACTGCTGAACTGGGAGCGGGTCATAATGATGGTTGCTTTCCAAGTGCTTCAACCATTGTTTACCAGACAAGAGGTTAGTATACATCCTATGAGCGGCACCAAGTCTTAATACTCTCACGCTGGACTGAGGGCAGTGATCTACTATCGGAAAGTGACGAGACAGGCCAGCCAGGCTGGGGCTAGCTAGTTAGCATGCTAACTTCAGCAGAAGAAAAGAAGTGATAGAGATAGAAGCAAAATAAGAGTTAACATGTTGTTTTCCACCGCTGGAGACAGCTCTTGGCAAATAAAGGAATAGAGTCTGACGCTGAACCCGAGAACTGCTGTTAATGCTAATGTACGCCATGTGGCAATAGCAAAAACATGTAGCACCTGTAACTAGATAACTCGGTAGACAGGCTTCTTTACACAGGTCACTGGTGTACACAGAAGAAAATATAAAATCTTTCCTGAACTGGCCGTAGGTTGAATCACTGTTAGCTATATCCACTGGCAACAGAGAGAAGGAAAGGAAATGTTCATTCATAATCAAGAAACGTATACGTGTAATAGATTGTGGTACATGTGGCAGCTGGTAATGGCAGCAAGGGACTCATTTCCGCTAGGTGTTACAAATGATGAGATTAGTTTGGTGTGTGTGTATGAGTGTGTGTGACAGAGGGAGGGAGAGGGGGAGACAGCATAAGAGGTGGACGGATTAGAGAAAACACTGTATACCTTTAGGTGAAACCGAGTTAAGAGGAATTGAAAACAAGTAGTGAGAAGTGTGTGTTACATAAGTATGTGAAAGAGAGTGAGTGAGATCCTTGTTGGGCCAGACAGGCAGACAGCTTTCTGTATCTCCCTCTAACACCAACTCAAGGTCGGCTGAGGTTGGCACTGCTGAGACTGGAATCTGCGTTGACTACTGCCCAGCCAATATCTGCTCCACTTTCTGTTATTATTATTTTTTCTATCAGCGCTGTGTCCCACAACCCTCCGCAGTGATTAAACAACTGAAAGGGAGCGTGAATTGGGATGATGGGATAGAGAGCGAGATGAATTTATGTGTGAGCGTGCGTGTCAGTGAATATTTTGGGGCTATGTGTGGGGAAAAAAAAAGACGCAGAGGCAGATCTGCAGGCAGAGACAGATGCGACTCAATGGTTGTGAATACCTCTGTTTACATTTAGAAATAGTCTTGCACACCTCAGCCACACCTCATTGCTCCTTCTCACTGGAGCTGTGCCAGCGTCAGGAGAAATTTCTAGCACAGGTTCTTTGTCAGGGAGAACTAGAAAAAGGAGGGGGGGGAACAACCAGAAAAGTGCTTAAACACATTCAGTCTAGGATTGTCTCTATATGTCATTGTCAAAGGAACTGAGATAATGACCATTGTTGCTGCCTTCTCTGTGCCCTTTTCTATTCTTATGTGTGACATAACACAGCAAATCAGTATTTAAAGACTTAAAAGAGCTTTATTTTTTTCTCCCTTTTTTTGTTTTTCTGTATGTAAAAGGAGAGCAGGGACAGACTCCAAGAAAGTATCCCCTAGAGCATGTGTACTCTATAGTGATGTTACTGAATGAGTGATTGATGTTCATCCATCAGATTCAGTGCATTGCACATAAGGAAGCGTAAAGGTTTCATCAGCTACAAGCCAGACTGTTAAAAACAGTATGTTTAACAGCTCAAGTTCTCATTATACTATGTTGAAAGCACATGAAAAGCATTAGTAGTATTTCTCTGTCTTGCTTATGTGGGCTGGTGGGTCTTATTATTCTCTGGGCATGCAGCAAGATAATCAGAACTTCAACTGTTTGAGATGACATTATTCGCAACCCACCATTTTTCCTCAGTCAACATTAAAATGTGGGTGAAATGTGATTTGATGTCACTCATGAATAATAATACGGTTGTACTTTTACAGACTATATTTCAATTTACAATGAGAACTGATGACAGCTTTCAGCTTTTCAAGATTACTTTTTGACAAATAGTGAAGGGGGGGGGGCTCACGTTGTCGGTGTGACAAACACCTTGTATTGCCTCTGTGTGGCATATAATTTGAACTTTTTAGAAGTCTGAATAAAAACAGGAAACAGATTATGACAGTCATGGTAGTCATTCTCAAAATCGGAAGATGACATGCACACAGTTTCCCAATGAACACTGTATCCATTCTTGAAATCTTTGTATCACTGTTGGAATGTTTTTTTCATCACTAAAACAGGATTAAAAAACAATCATATATTTTAATCCACACTACGATTATTAATACATACATGCAGTACAGCTAGCACACACAGCATTTGCATCACAAAGTGATAGATCTACAATCCAGCTTCCACTGGGGATCAATGCACTCGATGTAGAAAGTGAGATCAAGGGGTGAGCTGGCTGTAATGCCCACATGGGACATAGAAGACTGAGAACAATGAGAGTGAGGGAGGTCTGCGAAAGTGAAATTGTTTTCCAGAGACAGATTTGTAAACCGCTGGAGCAGCTTGTAAGCAGCTTTCACTCAGACAAAACAATACCAGCAGTGGCGTGCCTCTGCCTGCGTTTGAGACATGTGCTTTCTGCAGACGAATGTGTTTAACTTGCAGCTAATATATTGTGTTATCTTGTTTTTTTTCCTGGTGAAAGCAAAGCATCCCTGCTAACCAGCCTCATTTTATGTATAGCGTGTGCTCTTTGCTGCTCACTGCAGCCTACAGTGTGTCTCAGAGCAGTGTGGGTATTAGTAGTGAGTTACTGGAGGGAGGTAAGGGAGCTATGCGGGGCAGGCAAGGCTATAATGATGATCTTCACCATGAGTGATAATGAGTGCTAAGGTAATCCTCGCCTGGGACCACACACAGGCACACACAAACTAATAAACACACACCAAACCCTCACACTGTCATGAACAAAATGCCACAGAGATACCTCACAACCACACATCTAGAAGCCCCCTGCACTTTTGCCTGTGTCTTATCAGTCTGGGTACCGAGCATGCAGGGAAATCAGAGTCGCACAATCTTGCCCCCAGGAGCTGAATTTGTGGCCCCTCAAAGACTGTTATGATGATACTCCCCCTTGTCCTCCTCCTCCTCCTCTCCTAACAGCTTTATTCTTTTATCACACAGGCAATCAGATAGATAGTAGTGCTCTGAAACCCTTCCTCCAGCTCAGTGATGGGGACAGCAGACCAAGGACCTAGCTAATGCAACCCCTGAGCCTGGGGCTTGTTAGCTGAAGCCACCTCTGAAAGAAAAGAAGTGGGGGGGGGGGTGTTGAGTGCTAAGACTGGTGTGTGTTCGTGTGTGTGGAGCAGAGAGAGAGGACAGTACAGTGTGAAGGTGTTTTTTACAACCATGTCTGTGTGTGTGTGTGTGTGTGGGTGTAGAAGAGACAGTGGTACTTTGCAGATGAAAGGAAGGAAAAGCGAATCTCTCTCCCATGTGTCATAAGTGTGTCCCTTTGAATGAGAGTTAAATCCATCAAGTCAAAGTGGAAGAGCTCTCTCCCCCCCACCTCCCCCCCTCTTGCTTATTCTCTCTCTCTCTTCCCCTTCCTCTTTGATCTGATTGTTTCTCTCTCGCTGGACCAAATCAATCTGCCACCCACAGATCATGTCATCACGGAAAGAAGACAAGGACACGTGAGTTTGAGCCGGCCTGCATGACACTTAATGTTTGTTTGTGCATGCCTGCGTGTGTGTAGCCTGAGTGTCCCTTCACAAGTGCGACAGCAGTCTTCCTGCTATGCTTATGAATAAAGATGATATTAATCCTTAAAACATGGAGGAGGGGATTACTGTGTTTACTACGATGCGTGTCTTTGGAAATGGAGTGCTCTCACCCAGTGGATGGTGGCACATTTGGACTTCGAAGAAGCTTTATGAAATGGACAGAGGAGAGAAGAAGAGGAAACAGTGAACAGGAAAAAAAGATGAAGAAAGTGTTGTGTTTCCTTGTGTGTGCATGCTGACTGTGTGTGTGGGTGTGTAGCTGCCATATGTTCTTTGGGTAATTTGTGGAAAATAAGAAACATATCAGGTATTATGGCTCTATTTTTAGCACCAGCTGTCTAAAACCATTGCTCGTGCCTCCATGTGTTTAAATCTGCCCCAGCAACTTGCCAATATTTCTTCTCAAAACCCTCATCACGATTAAAAAAAAAAATAATAAAAAAAAAAAGAGAAAATTCTGAGAAGCCAAGCAACCAATCTCCCAAAATAGGTCGGTTTGAAAGCACGATGAATTTTCATACAGCCTTTTAAAAGGGCTTTTTAGGACTGAGGATTGTGGAGGAGAAGATGCTGCTGAGGATCTCTTTCTCACACACATTTACACAGCTGGGTCGAGGTTCATAGAAGGGCCGTGAAGACTACTACTGCCCCCTGGTGTTTGCCACTGGAATAACTTTCTTTTTCTTGCATCCACAGGCTCACCTCTACTTGAGTATTTGGCAAGGCAGAAACCTGTGGGTTCAGTTTCCTCAAATAGGCATCGTGAGGACGGTTTCAGTGAAGATGTGGGTGTCCAAAATGCTCAACAGAAATGGATGAGATGTCCGTTTTTTTTCCCCTTCACACGCCCTCTTTCTGTTGCTCTAAGAGTCGGAGCCTACACAAACACAAGGGAGAGGGGGAAATCAATGAAGATGTGCCAGACTTGGCTCTCTTATCCAGAAAATCTGTGCTCTTATAGGCTACTGCCTCACGTTCAGCCTGAGGTTGTGTAAGAATAGGGAGGCGTTCTCTGACTCATCATCCCGAAATAAAACAAGCAATTATTCATATCCTGTTTGGAGAAGGATCAAATAAGTTACTACTGCTGACACAGCTCTCAGCTCACCTCCAATCGCTCTTCTTTTCAACTCTATTCATTGCATCTATTGTATATTCTCTATACAATGTCTCTTCATCCCAATCATCTGTTCACAATGGGTAAAGGGAAGTGTAATTTTAGTCCTGTGTCAAATTAGTTCCATTCACTCGAGAAACTATTTGACTGATTCATTTATTCATTGTGTTCTGCTGAGCAGCTCAATCCAATTGTATTTTTTTTTTACTTAAGCTGCCCTTTTTAACCTTCTATTGAACAAGTCTGTCCAATTAAGCATTCATATTTAATTGTAGAAGGAAAAAAGTGAAACAAATGGCTAATGATTCAAACTGTACTTTTAGTGCAGTTATGTTTTTATGCACATGTTCAAGTTTTTATGCTTGGCTGAGATGGAGATGTTAAGATGGAGATAAAATACCTTTAATCTCTCAGGGAAAATTTGGTGTACCGCTAAAAGCAAAATGCAACAATGTGTCTAATAAAACCTGTATCTGAAATTTCTACTTTGAAAAGCACAAATAAAATTCTGTTCACCTCCATGTTACTGGAGTGAAGTAAGAAAATTATATCTCAAAAGCTGGGCAAATAAATCCAAACGTATGTGCAAGATCAGATATCTACTGAGGTTGGTGAGAAAATAGAATTGCTTGTGTTATGGGTGAACCAACTCTTTACAGACACTCAAAATAATGGGAGTCTCAAGCAAATACTGTATGAGGCTGAAGCAGATGCCAGTGAGAGAGGGAGGAAAAGGTGCATTCTAGAAGTGGGTCAGACTCATAATGTTCAGTTTTACATGGTTCACTTTGGTTTAGCTCTGTTGCCTTCACGAAAATGCTTCAGTATTATCTCCGGCGAATCCAAACACCAATCTGGTCGATCACTGTTTGCTTGCTGCAGAGCAGCGAGAAAACCAGCCCAGCTGCTCTGTTCTCTCTGCTTTCATGTCAGCATCACTGGTTGGGTAAATGTTCCTCCTACTGTTCTGGCATGACAGTTGGATCCCCAAACCAAAGAGCACCATACCGTGTCTGCCTGGTAGCATGCTATTTTCTATAGGCATACACACACACAAATCCAATAACACATTGCAAAGCAATGGACAGAACGCCACAGGAGCACATGCAGGCATAACTTAACAGACAAATGCTCACACACGTGTGCAGAGCAGTGTGTGGGTGTTTAGAAATAAGACTTTTCATTCTAATGTAATTTATAGAATTGATAGAATAAATTCAGCTCATCATGACCTAATGACAAAGCAACTGATCATATAAGTTTTTTGAATTGCCATCTATATCATTAAGTTTTTATTTAAATATGGGCAATTAATAAACAACATCACGCTACATCTGCCATCTCCTTTACAACAAACTGGTAAGAGTGTCCTCTCAGCTGCAACTCTGAAAAATCAACAAACCTAGGAGATGCATGGCAGAGAAATAGAGGCCTGCACTCTACAACCTAATATATTTACACATATCTACTGTTTGATCTTTGTACTCCAGGAAGATTTATGTCATCTTTATCTGGCTCTATTGTATATATCCAGTATATCTACAGACATATATAGACAGTATTGAATTCAGATGTACGCATGAAGGTACAAATAAACACTCAACCAAGTGCATGTACACCAACATTGGTTTCTTCCCCAGGCATCAGGGAGCCGATCCATCCTGTGATGGGGAATTGTTCTTTTTCTTATTAAAAGAACAGGTGGCCATGAGATAGCAGTCTCATTTTTCACTGCTGCTGCACTCCATGAGTCCAAACTAATGATCAAAACATTGAGCCGCTTCAAATCATCTCTCACCCCAGACTGATAGATATGGGAACTGATGGGAGGAAAAGAGTGTGTGCGCGTCTGTGTGGGTGCAGGTGTGTTTTGTGTGAGCCCATAGTGTCAGTGCATGAATTTGCAACTTTGCATGCATATTGCTTCCACATTGATATGATTTCTGTATGTTTGAATGTGTGCATGTGGTTATGCGTGTGTGCCATCATATGTTTGTGTTTGTGTGTGTGTGTGTGTTCATGTGTGTTATAGGGCAAAGGTTTGTCGCTGTCACGAATCGCTTGCTCTGCTCTTTCCACACTAGTGGCATTCTCTAAGCAGTTTCCTCTTCAACACACAAACGCACACAGAAACCTCCTGTCTTCTTTTTTTTTTTCCCTCTCTCTCTAGCCGTGGCTCATTCGTGCTGCACCGCACTTATCGCTTTCAAAGGGAAAACAGTATGCATCTCAAAGAGAGGAGATGAAAGCGGTTTAATGATCTATAATACATGGGCGCCATTCATTGGCACAGAACAAAAGGTTTCGGTGTTGTAAGGAAACGGCAGACTGCAAGAAATCGAGTCATCCACCTTAACTGGTGACTTTGAGGGAAAAGATTGGGAGGCCGCTGTCATGGCCATTGTGTTTTTAATTCACCCTGGACAGCTTTACTTGCCTCCAAATGAGATTACTAAAAACACAAACCAGTCAGTAATGACAGGCTGGCTGGAAGAAAAAAAAATATAATAATTTCAGGGATGTGTGAGGCGTGTGATATGTTATTTGCATTTTTTTCCAGCCCTCCCTGTCACAAAACCTGTGATAAGTGACAAGGCTCAGCCATACACATCCACTCAGGAGATTCAGCAGATGATTTCAATGATTTGTGTTTGATAGCACAGTGATGACACCGATGGATACGGCACGATGTGACGCTTTGGTGTGTGAAATAAAAGTGTTTTCTGTCCTGCTCACTTGACAGTGTGCAGGATGGAAAACACAAACTTTCCATCTCTCCCCTCCCTCCTGCTCTCCCTCGGCTTTTGATCATTTGTGCTATGTTCTGCTACTCTATTTGGACCAATGAGATTAGTCATCGTCTGTCCCATCTGTTGTGTTTACGACTCATTTGTTTACTCGCTGGTTCACATCAGAGCTTACTGAGGCCAGGGGGATTCCTTCAGTGCAGGACTGGGTCCAGGCTCTGAGGTCAGCTTAGCTCAATGATTCATTACATTCCTCACTAAGTAGCTATGATGAACAACACAGATTCCCTTCATTTCTTCCTGTAATGAAAGGCAAAATAATGGAAAAATCCCATATGACAGATCCAAAAGGAGAATTGCAGACAAAATGCAAGTTTTGACAGAGCTGTTTGGTCTGGCCAACCACCTATGTCAAGTGTGGATTGACTACACCATTAACCAGGACCAACAAGTGCTAATTTACCAGACACGGTTTGACAAGTCAAACTGTTTGCTTGTGGCTGCTGTCTACAGAGAAATAGCTGCAAACATGAATGTGGCTTGACAGCACAGGTGGTGATGTGAAGCACGCCTGCAATAGTTTCACATTATGTAGATGAGCAGAACAGACACAGCTGGAGACATTCACAGTCAAATAAAACTCTGCTGAAACCCAAAGTTGTCCACTATGATGTTTTAATATATGCCAGACTGGTCATTTGCAGTTTTTAGTTTGAGTTGCTTTCAACAGGCTCATGATTTGTTCCTCCATTTATGAATCTAATTCTGGATCACAGATATTCATGTATTTTGTTATATAAGATCATTTCCACACATCAATTGCTTTTACAAGTTTTACACCCAGAGAAAAAAACAAAACAAACAAAAAAACAATTATTAGCAAAACACTAATCCTTGGTTAGAGGTCATATTTTTTGTGTGCAAAACAATCAAAACTTCTTCAACTTTGTTGCATGTTTTCTTGGTAAGCTACAGCTACTGCTTTTTCTCTTCCTTACGTTTCTTGTGTCCCTAGTTTGTCTTTGTCTTTGTGTTGTGTGTGTGTGTGTGTGTGTGCTGGGTGTGGCCTCCTGGACTCCTGCTCCCGGCCAACCACCTGCACACCTGCGTCAGATCAGCTCATCTACTCAACAAGCTCCTGCTGTATTTAAACCCCAGCTCTTCACTCCACTTGACGGATGGCCTGTGTGTGTTCACTCATGTGGTGCCCTGCTATGGCCAAACTCTAAGCTTTAAGTTAATGTTTTCTCCTGATGCTTTTGACTCCAGTCAAACTGTTTTGCCTGTGCTCTGGGCTTGCCTTTGTGTTACCTAAACTCGAGCCTGAGATCCCATATACAGCTTACTCTGAATTCAACCCTGTTCCTGAGTCCAGCTCAGTCCTCATGTTCTCCATGAACCCCAATCCAGCCCTTGCCAAACTCCCCATTCAACTGCCAGTCCCACTCTCCAGTGACGCCCAGCATTAAGCCATTCTTCTGAAATTCTACATGCTTTTCATTCATTCAACAACTGTCTCTGTGTCTGAGTCCTGCCCTCGGGTCTGACAAAAAGCTTCCATTAAGCTAAGACGCTGCTGGCTGTAGAGCTTTATATTTATTGTACAGACATTTGAATGGGATCAATGTTTTCATCTCTCACCAAGAAAGCAAATATGTGCGTGTTTCCCAAAATGTCAAACTATTCCTAATTATACGTAGACTATAGAATATAGTATAGTATTTCTATTTATTCAGGATCTCTTAGTGGAATATTTATTAATTAGCATTAGTTTCTGGTTTGTGCCTCCGTTGCTCTTTGGTAATTGCTTTTTCTCTGTACCTTTTTATTATATAGCGTTGCCAATTATTTTACTGGGGAAATGTCAGTGTCTTGTAGAAAGCTAACAACACTTTCTCCTTGTTAGACATCTGAGACAAGTTGTTAGCCTCAGAATAAAATATTGACATTTCTTGCAGCATTTTCACTGATGCCAATACTGCGCTTGTCATTCTGACTGGCCATGTAGAAATGATGGTGTGATTATGTTGCAATGTCAGGAAATACAGCCCACTGTCTATTGCTGAAGCTCTCCTTTTCTGTGTTTTCATCCTGTCTCCAGTGTATTTGAAGTTACATTTGTACGGTGGAACCAAATGATTTAAACAAGTCAGCAAACCTGTTGACATGCAGAATAATGATGAAAAAAGAAAAAGCAGCAGCAAAACAGGATTTTCCTGTCAGGGTTGAACTGAAATAGCAGCCAAAGGTCAGTCAACAAGCTGTTAGTAAGGACTGTTACCACTGCCACAGTTCTATGTAGGAGTACACTGATGGACTTCCAAATAAAATGTTGGTTAAGAGAGAACATCAAATCACTTATGTGAATGTGTAGGTAGGGTTACAGGGAAAACATTGACTCCCTTTTGCAAGAAGAGTTGTTTTATGAATCATTCTTCTTCTCCATATTATTATTACTTCTCTATTATTATAATACTATATGATTTTCTAACCTTTCTTGGCCCTCCTAGGGTGAGATAAAAATTTTAACATCATCTCATACTGTGGGTATGATTACAGCCGTTCAGTTGACTGTGGCCAGGCCTAGTTTTCTGTTTTGTGCACTGAGAGCCACTAATCTCTCAGTTTGCAGTCAAAAGATAAAAATACTCGCAATACTCCTAGCCGGCTCAAAGCCATCGTACTCCTTATTGTCAGTTCCTCTATTGGCATACAAATGTTGATTAGAAATTAAATGGCTGCTGGAGCGCAGCACCAAGCCAATCCATTTATTGTGCTACAGTAAAAACAAATCTCTTTAAATTTGGAGAGCTGAAAAACAATGCTCAGAATGTTCTCAAATCAATGCCTGCCACAGCATATGTCACAGCATTTGAAAAGCACCGGACCACTGTGTGGTCCCGCTGGAACCACAAAGCCAAGGGCACAGTCAAACAAACAACCCGAGACATCAGACCATGTGGAACCACAACAGCAAAGGAGCCCAGAGAAATCGGTTACGTATGCCATTCTTCCCCTCTTGCATAATACAATGTCAACATTCATTCCATAAAGTAAATTAGCCTCGGCTGACTCTATTACATGCCTGTGTGCTTTAATGTAGGGAGAAGTGTTGATAAGTCCCAAAGAATATACTGAGCCAATGCTGGTTTTGACTAACTCGTAGAGCTTGTGTAGAATTTTCCGCACTATAATGTGTCCTCTAAATCATCTTTGCAGTTGAAGCTAACCAGGAAAACTCCAGCACCGTGTAAGAAGGGATTTGTTGGCAAATGTATACCCAAAGGCACATCTTACATCAAAAGTCGACTTGATTCTTAATTAAACCAATAGAATACAGCAGCAGTGACAGCTCTGTGGCGCTTTGCCTCAGTAAAACTTAACAGCCACTAAAGTTTCTTCTGAGTAATGATTAATGCATCCAATTTCTGTGATCTGTACTGAGCGTAGCATCATGGGTAATTAAATGATGGTCTACAGAGCACTGACTGCTCTCATAAAATGACAAGGCCATAATTATGATGAAGCTTGGTTACCCTCTGACTCAAATACTAATTGTGTATCAATAACCAAGCGGAATATGTCACAGAATGAAAACCCCTAAACAGCCCAAGCTGTACAAACAGCTCACAGCTGCAGTCAATAATGTCCAGTCCTTCCTTTAGCAATACAGTATCACTGTATTGTACGCATACAGTGCATATTTATTTACTGGGCAATTTCACAGGTCCAATAAGTGAGACTTGTAAACCCAACAAAAAGAAGCACCTGCTTCAAACATATTTACATCAAAGGTAGGAATTGCACAATTTTAATCCATCAAAATGCAGTAAGACCAAAAAGAAACCCTCAAACTCATTATCCCCTTGCATATTATCTGTCATGAAAAAAAAAAAAAAACAACCTGCCCAGACTTGCAAGCATCTGTGTTAAAAGATTCACTGTCTGAATACTCAACAGTGTGTTTTCTTGTTACACCTCAGTGACCAAGAATATGCTGTATCTTCCTCCGGTAAACAGAATAACAAAAACATTGGAAGAAGAGGGATGTGCTATGAGGAACCATTTATACTTCCTCATTGATTCATAAACAGGCATCATTTTCAAACCAGCAGTACAACCTCGAACACAGCACACAAATACACAGAACAGAGAGGCCTCCTCTGGGTACTGTGTTGCTGTCCAAGAGTCAAAAAAACATAATATAGGAGGGGAATATTGATGTTTCCTTTACTACCATTTAAATCAAGCCTGTTATTTTTATTATTGTTGTCGCTCTCCAAGATAAATAGGGTGATAAAAATAGATGCCCGCCCCAGTCTCGTTGACATTTTAGGGAGTCCTTTTGGAGCAGTAAAGATGCCCATTTGATGGATACCAGAGCTCTATAGACAATGGGAAGACAAAGTGAGGAATGCTTATGGATGCAGAGGCAGATAAGAAAAGAAATAGAGAGAACATGGGCAATACATATAAGTAAGGACAAGGGTGAAGGTGGGTGACATCACACAGAGGAACACAAGCGGGAACAAGAAAAACAAAGGGAACAACAACAATGGCCAGACAGAAAAAGAGACTGACATGCAAAAACAGTCCATCAGCAAGAAAACTCCAGGACAGGGTAACACAAGAGATATATATCCATGGAGAGCTGTACGGTGGGAGACAGAACAGACATCCACAGCAGCAGCCGTCAACCAGAGAAGAACTTGACACACTGACATGCTCTCCTCTCAGTCTCTTCTTCTGTGTTTTCAATACACTGGTCTGTAGAGAATCTCCCCAGAGGCAAGTCTGCGTTTCAGCTCCTTCCACAGCAGCTCCCTTTCCTTTTGGGCACCCTTCATGAAGCCTCTGTTCTCCTGGGCTCTCCGAGACAGGTAGGGCATCACCTCATTCACCGGCCCATAGGGGACGTACTTATACACGGGGAAGCCTGCCTGGCCTGGCATTGGAGTAGATGGGAATGGGAGACAACAAAAGAATGGGTCTTTGCAAAATGGTATGGATGAATATGATAAACAATATCAGACAATTTCTCTTATTTGTCTGCAAATATCATCCAAGACTTTTCATGAAGATGTTAAAATGTGATTTTTGATTTGACTAATTTTAATTTCAAGTGTTGAAATTTCTGAAAAACATTTTTTATTTTGGGCAAACTCCAGAGAGCACATCACAATTGGGCATCATTTTGATTAGATTCTCTCACTGAATGATTGCTACAATCCTTCTAATCAGGCAGGTTCTCTGCATTTGTACAGACACCTGCAGTTAGCTGAATTTGAATTAGAAGAGCTGCTGTTGTCTGCCAGTCAGGCTCATACTTTGACTGTTTTCCCTGGGCTTATTCTTTCTCTTTTTAACTAACCCAACAATTACTAGCAAAAATCCTGAACCATAGCAAATCTGAAAAACAAAATCATATAATATGAATATGAAAAAAAAAAACTGGCTGTGGTAAGAAACCGACAACACAAAAGATCTCTATTCCAATCTGCTGTATTTCATAAAACAACTTCTTTATTGTTAGGGGGATTCTAAGGCACAGCACTGCTCTGTCCCTCGAGAGAACAACAAAGGAACATGTGTGTCTGTTTACATCAATACTGGTCAAGAGTGTTTCAACTTGAGCCTCACATTGACAGATAACTGCCTGCCGCTGCTGTCTGTCTTTGACTGACAAACAAAGTGGTGAGAGCCGGCAGCAGTGCTTCATTAAGACAGCTTGTCAATACCGAGGTGTCTCAGTTCATATGTCACATTATGAACTGCAGACTGACTTCTACATGTGCATTTCATGCTCTCCATATGGTCTCCTGGTCACCTGCATAACTGTATTAGGAGACACAGCTGAGAATTATAGAGGAGAGTGGCAAATACTGATTCTGCAGAGGCTGGACTGAAACTGTCAAATCAACAGCCTTATGTAGGGCAGGAGAGATCAGTGCCTAGTCATCGAGTGGTTGTGTGAGAGAGTGTGTTTGTGTGGATTTTTTTGTCTCACCCAATGGGAAGCTGATCTGATCACACATCCCCAGTAGCTGACCAAAGTACACCTTGTTCTCTGTGGGAAAGAGACCCAGCTCATTCATTCTGAATGGGAGAGAAAAGAGAGAGAGGGACATACAAAAATAACGTGGTTTATACAGATGCAAAGCTGTATGAAAAAAAATCTATTATGTTTTCAAAAGTGCTTGGATCAAACTGAAACTGTACCTCCTTAAGGTGTGTTTCACTGTGTCTTCATTATGGAAGCAACCATTACGTTGGCATTTCTGTTGAGTGCAATCTCATCCAGCACGTAATCCAGACACCTTACATAATCACAGATGCATATAAACATACACAAGGAAAACATGATGATGGACCTCTGTCTGTGCAGTGCGAAATACCACACTTGTTTTCTACTTAATTACTGACCATATTTTTTTAATATTTTAAACTGTATATGATAGAAACATTGTACGCATATTGTGCCTTACACTGTTTCCATTACTCACCCACACAAACCTTTCTCATTAGCATGTAAGATTTATTGTGTGGTGCAGGACCACCTTTATACTAAACAGTAAAATATGTTTAGTATTTAAGGATACTTTATCAGAAAGCTGAACCAATCCATTCTGGGAGGACCTCAGCACTCTGCTTTCCTGTTGGTGTAGCTGTGCTTTGCATGTTTACCACCATCTGCAAATTCTGAATTCCCACCTGATGCTGTGCTTTATCAGCCAAACTTTATATCTGTCCTATGTTGATGTTTACCTCAGAATCTAATCGAATGCTTGAGGAGGCTGGCCTTTCCTCTTTTTGTGCAAAACACATTGATCTCCTCAGGGTGATTTCTTTAAGCTTGCCTTAATCTTGGTATGTCAGAAAATTGTTAACACAGTCCCCCCAGAGCTTGACAGTAACTTGCACAAGGACAACTCAACAGAGTGGAAGCTTGCTGACACAAGATGATAAACCCAGAAACGCCAATTGAAGGACCACTTCCATAAAGTTAAATCCCTGTGCTGTCCATTGCAGAATATTTGTGCCTATAAGGTGGCCAGTTTAAATCTCTGAACCACATGGGAAAATTGGAGTGGGAAAAAAAGTGTTTCCTGGGGTGTCTTTATGTAGGAAACTTGGCTCTAAACTGTTTGCTATCCGTTAGCAAAAGGCTACATTAACAGCAGACAGCTTGGCTAAGCAAAAAAAGATCAAACTTTTCAGGTACAGATTTGGACAGCTGTCATCAGTTGATAAACAAAGAAACTAATCTTAGTTCCTACCTGTGGTACATTCTATTGGTGGACTCATAATCAGGATTAATAGGGTCCTCATAACCAATCTCTTTGGCCCTCTCTCGCTCCTGATACATGTAGGCCCCACGCACCAGCTTGGCAGCAAAATGCCAACCCTCACGCCGTGACAGTTCTACGTCCATAGTTACATTGTCGTAGGCCTCCTGCAAAACATAAAACAAAATGCATCATGTATCAGCCTACCTGTTCTACTTGACTTAGACTAGGGCACTTGACACCATGATTAACTGCAAGCAAAACTGAAGACACTATGTGAGACAGAGTCAGAGATTCCATAACACCATTGATGGGTCTCTATCACTTCCACAATCAAACAGGATTGTGCCGACATCAGGTTGTTCCTTCAATATTTTAATGTGCTATTTTTATTTCACAACACTATATGATTTAGATTACAATATAGTAAGGCTATGTACTTTTAACTGAATAAGATCAAGGGTGAAAAGAGGATGGTTAAAGCTCATGAATAAAACTCTGCTGTGACTTAAACAGCTTCTCGGTTGAAATGGTAGATTAAAATGTTTTTAAAAAGCACCAAATTTCCCCCGACATTATGTTCTTCTTTGCCGTGTCGCTGTTTCTTCCTTAACTCAGCTTTCTCATAGATATCTGATGACACACTGAAACTGGAAGTCACAGCATGGTCTTTACCATAAGAGTGATGTTGTGACTGTATAATTTATGTGCATATTCAATATTGACAAAATGGAACATCTGGTATTTTTGCCAGTTGTGAGTTTTTACCTTTAGGTAACATTGGTATGTGTTGAAGATGACAGGCTTTTCTCTGTTGTAGATCCTCTGCATTTCTAATGTCAGTCTGCTGATAGCTGGCTGGAAGTAGGTTTGCTCTGCATCCACCATCAAGCGAACACCATTCTCTAGGGCATGCTGGGACATGAGACATGTCATGAATTTGGTATAATATGAATTAACGGTGCTTATTACTCTAAATGTGTAAAACTATGTTGTAGTTTATGTGAGATTACCTTGGCTAAGACGTCCATACGCTGTAACATCCTCTTCATTTGTTGCTCTTCCTCTACAGTGAACTTCTTCAGCAGAGGCTCTAGCACACCTTGCTGAGCGAACAACCCGAGAGAATATACATCATGGGATGCTAATTAACTAAGTATCACACAACATGACACCCATTAGTGCTTCTTACTTTATCTGCCCTTCAGCTTTCTTTAGACCACGGTCAACAGATACACTGAGTGTAACTTTCCCAGAGTTTGCAGACATGCAGTTAACCTTGGCCTTCCTTCATTTTGAACAGTAATCCAATATCTATATAAGCATCACTGCTATCCATCATTCTCTCATCTATCTCCTGCCTGCTGCAAATTGTATGTACACATCACATTTGGAAAAGCAAATAGCAAGACAATTATGAGTTTGGGCCTTGAATCATATTTAAAGATTAAGGATGTTTTGTTAAGTGCATTTTTCATCTCACTTATTGGCACTTTCTCTCAGTGGGTTATGCTACTGACCTTTACATTTGGGACAACCAGAAGGTCTGATATCTTTGTTCTGTCATCTATAAGGCTGTTCCAGTCAATCATGTCAATGGTTCTGTCAAGGCAGAGGACAGAGAGGTATTATGGCAACAGGGAATCGGCGTAAAATTTTGCAGTGGAGTGACTTGAAAACTAAACGTGCTGACTGTTCTTCCATCTCTGCCGTCACTGTAATTATCCAGCACAATTTCTTATTTTAGAAAAAACATTTGTCTTTAAGCAGCAATAATCTATATATACGTGTAAAATGAACCATGACAATGATTAAATCAAGAAAAAATATTATAAAATGTGTATTGTTTGCATGTTGGAAAAATAGTGGTGATTCTTTTGTGATTTAATGATGTGATTAAAAGATTAAGTCAAGTATGACCACTGTAAAATACACTGCAATCCATTAGGACACAATTTGTTCTTCTCATCATCGTCTTTCACTGAATAAATGTGCCTTGAATATAATGAAATACTTTCCCATGTGCAACACTGATGTGGTTTTGCAGATATTTCAGAGATACTTGCTGTATATTTTGGGTGTCTGGGTTCTTGCTTACCCTGAGGTTTCATCTTTCCTGCCAGTAAACCAGCCACAGAAGTCACCTTTTGCACCCAGTTTGGTCAGGAATTCCTGGATAGACATAAAGTTTTAAAGTACTGCGCTGTATACCCTCATACTGGCTATGTCACAGAAGTTCACAGATGGTTTCTAACATTGCTTGTCATATATCACTGTAATTAAACATCACCTGCAGTTGTTTCAGCTCCAGCCTCTGCTCTAAAGCTTGCATGCCATCTTTCCCCTGCTGTGATGCCAGGAAAGTGAAAAATCGCCGCCATTTCACCAGGACCTCTGAGAATTGGAGCTTTTAAGAAAAAAGCATGATGTCAGACTACCTCAACCCTACTGCAAGAGTATCAGCTAAACCACTGCACTGACCTTTTTATCACACGTTAGTGCCTACCAGAAACTGTGGTCGTCCCAGTGCAGTCATTTTGATAGCTGAAAAACCATCCATTGAACTCCCACCTATGAGTCAAACAAACAAAAATATTATCATAATGGTGAATGCATATTTAAGGACTAAGTGGATTACAGAACTAGACCACATGTCCATTGGTTAAGGGATGATGATATCTGCAATATTTGGTGGAAAATATTCAAGTATATGAGCCAGCATAGAGTTACAACTCAACAAAACATGCCAGAGCAATGGCAATGGTGTATTACTGATGTAGTTTAATTTCTGTATATTTACAAGATGCTTTGATGCATTTGAGGAAAGTTTCCATATGCTGGTCACATTTGGCCTCATCGGCGTAGAAATATGTGCGGGCTCTGGTCACTCCCCCACGATGGTCCCCAAACTGTTTATGCGCTTTGTATTTTTCCTCTCTGTGGTCCTCACCTGAAGGTGAAAATAAATTTGCATGTATATTACCCCTAATTACATCATATACTGTGTCCACAAACGAACAAGGCAAAAACAAGGCAGCTTACCTATTCTCTCTTTCTCTGCAGTGGCAACATGTGAGCTAAATTAGAGGGAACACAGAAGGATAAAATAAGGATAAAATGTCAAGCATTTTAGAGTTCAATTTAAGATCTAGCATTCTTTCTGTGAACACCTTGTGGCAGAGGCATGCCAGAGGCTGACATTGTGTTTAGTGATCCTATAAATTCTGAACTTTCCTGCTGTCAGTCTGCTGACCCGACGGAGAGGGCAGCTGCAGCGTCACTCCACACTTGACCTATTCCCCCCTCATCATCAAGGCACTGGGGAGCTCGTGTAACTAAGCAGATGACTGCACAGTAAGCACGCAGGACACAACAGAGATGTCAGTGAGTTTCCAAGCCGCGAAAACTAAAGGGAGTTTTCTTCCTTTAACATTTCATGGCATTTGATGGGCACTTCTGTAGAAATGTGGATGAAACTGCAATGAAATCCATTTTACATTGAAACTGTATTGTCTTATACACATGTCATTAATACTGGGTCACTTGTTCAGTACAGTTCTTTGCATACTCATTTTTAATTTAAGGAGTAGAAACTAGTCAAATTAGTCAGTTTGACTAATAAACTCAGAAATCATTTAACTGTAGAAGAAGTTGACAGATGAATCAATAATGAAGATAAGTGTTCAACGCAGCTCTAAAAAACAGAAACATATCTCAGAGTTTTATTAAATAGCTAGGGTTAATAAAGCTGTTGTTAGTACAGATTTCAGTATCCAGTGATGTACATTTTATTTCATCTATTTTCTGACTTAAAATCATGATCAACGCATTGGTAATATTATTGCTATTGATTATTGATAATATTTGTCCTGAACACAAAATATTTTGTTACAAATATACCAGAAACAGGACTTCAAAAGCCTGCATGAATCAAACCCAAACTGTAAAATGTATATGTTTCTTATATATAGCCTCTGAATCTGAAGGCTGGCTTTGTGAGTATCATGCTCTCAACATCTTGCCAGGACTTGCCTCTGTTCCTTATATCTTCTTTCTGTTGCAAGGAACTGAGTAATGTTGTTGTTGCTATCTTGACAGATCATTGGAGTGCCTGTCAAACCCTGCTGTCTGAGATCAAGCTGGCTTAATGTGCCTTGTCCTCCACCCTTACGGTTTGAAGGTGTATGTTCGTGAAACAAAAGCTTTCTAGGCTGAGGTTTGATACCTCTTTTGATGTTTCCAAGCTGGAATCCCCAAGACAAAATATATAAAAGCTGAGCAGTGATATCTTGTTACTAAAGATATGGTATCAAAAAACCTACAGAGTTAAAGTACAAGAAGGATTGGAAAAGTCATAGCAAAGGGCGTTCCTGGGAGCTTTATTGCCTTACACGCTGTGATAACACTATAACACAATGATAGAGGATGCTCTGTTTGGAATAAGGTGACACTGTAGTCGGCTGTCACTCTGCGTCAACAGACTTGAACACTGGATATTTAAATATACTGCCTAACAGCCTTGTTTGTTCACTACATCTGCCCTTTATAGAAATAGAGTGGTTGTATGAGATTCAAAAGGTCATTCTTCTCTGGCTGAGTATTATACTTATACTAAGTAAATCTGACAAGTGTACTTGTCTTTTTCGCATCAATGAAAGGGACATCACATATACTCACTTTAGAAATGTTATGCACTGATTTGACTGTGAAGCAACTTCTAAATAGGCCAAAGTGTCCAGATTTTATTTTGGACTGTGAGATGTCCTAATTACTCATAATGCATGAATGCCCACAGCCAGACTTAAGTAACATTGCTGCTGCTGCTGCCTAGAGAGGCTGCTTGCATAAGGACTGCACCGTCATCCAAGTTTACATCAGCTCACATATTGGATAGCCACTGCCTTGTGCTCCCCATGTGACAGGATTCCTGGCAAGTGAGAAATTCTCTCCAACGACCCAAACCAGAACAGGGGGGCCACAACTGAGCCAACGAATGTTGTAAAAGAGTGTTTACTTCCTGATATAAAAATAAATCTATTTTTGGCATCAAACAAGAGGAAAGTATTTAAACTGTGCCATACTTATTTTTAGTCTTGATATTTGTAACTTGATATGCAGTTTTGTTAGTAAGTGTACCCATGATTCTCTTCCTCCTCTTATGCTGACTGCTGAAGCAGATATACTGGAATGTATGGTAATATCAAAACTTTCATACTCCATCTCTTTCTGTACTGCCTCCTCCTGGCTGATATCTTCCTCAACACTGTAGTCCAGAACAGAGCCGACACCGAAGGCTTGATTCTTCTGGATCAGAGGCCTAATGGTTCTGTGATCCTCACCAGCCACAAACTGGCCATAAAATGTCATCTTCATGAACTGGTCAAAGGCTCTCTGGCCCAGGATCTTCTTGCCTAGATCCATTATCTGAACAGAAAGGCAGAGGACATTAAAACCACTCAAGACAGGCATAGCATGTGCCTATAATTTATAATAATAATCCTAATTAATTTTGTCTAGTTTATGTTAATCATATTGCCCCAGAAAAGAGAGGCTGTGTCTAGGCATGTTTTGAAGGCAACAGGTTTAGCTGACAGACTGTAGGAATAAGACAAAAAGCAGCAAGTTGATCTTTCACAAGCAAAGGAATTCAAATCATGTTCTTACCCCCAAGCTATAAACTACATGGCATATACAACAAAAACAGAGAGAAAAAATGAAACATTGTAGCTACAATGAAAATCTGAGTACCGCCAGATTAGAGTACTACTTCTCATTTGATGTCACCACTTGCTTTCACAACCACAGCCAAGCTTTCCATTGATTCCACAAAGACGTGATTAGTGTGGAAAGGATGACCCTGCAGCACTGCGAGTCTATTAAAGTACTGTACTGTGATGCATCACAACATGGGCTGAAAGAAGCTCTCTTTTTCTTAATGGGAAGTGTGTGTTGTGCCCTATCAATTTACATACCGTTTACTAAAATGACACTTCAGTAAAGGTTAAGTAACTACTGCTACTGTAGAGGTTAAATAACATGGGCTGCATGCTTGTCAAAACTGGTTGTAATTTGAGAGGTGGGTGTTGGTCTTGAGGCAAAACAGCTGGGCCTATGGGTTCCATCCATAGACTATATACAGGATATATAGTCTTTCTACAGAGACTAGTTCAAACTTGACATAGGTGATACAGGTTTTGTTTACCTTGAGCCTTCATGGCCTTTCAAGTTTAACAATATCCTGTTATCAATAAAACTCTCGCAAATACACATATAAACACAGGGTTGTCAACTTAAATTAAAACCGGTATAATAGTATTAGACACTGTAATTGTCTCGAGACCACTTTTCTGACGAATCGTCCTTTCTTTTGCTTTAAAGTGTCCGGCTTCTGATATGTGAAAATGTCACACTGGGGTAAACAATGGCGCTGACCTTTTAATATTGTATCAGTATCAAGTTCACTTGGACAACTCTAGTTACATTAACATCATGGAAGGTAAGGTAACACCTCATTACCTCTTTATTCTTATCAACCAGGAAGTCATAGGAGCAGAGTTTGAAAACCACCAAACTTCTGAGCAGCTCTAATGAGTCTTTGCTTTTGTAAGCCTCCCGGGTCTGGTCAAAATCCACGGAGATCTCATTAGCAGCCGTGGTGGTGGTGGAGTCGTGTCTCCCTCCTCCTCCCGGTTGTTCGGGACGCTCCGACCGTGCCGAGTCATGCTCAGCTCCGCCGCGGCTGCTGACATTGTCCCGCTGCGTCGCCGAGGTGGGGGTGACGGTGGACCGGAGTCTTCGGCTGGAAAGTAGCCATTTTAAGGGAATTTCCGTCCCTGCCTGCGCAGTTTTGACATAAAACATGAGCTTGGAGGAGGTCGATGTCAACGGAGCGGTGAAGTTACACAGACCATCTGTGGGTGTTCGCTGTGCACGCTACAGTGTAAACAGCGAGCCGAACCGTCAAATTAGCATTACTTGGTTGGTTGAAAACCTGTGACGCTGAGTTTTGTTTCTCTCTCCCAAACTTTGTTTTACTTCATACACCCTGCACAGGTGCACACCCACTTTTCCCAGACTGCATGAAGCAAGCTGAAACCAAAAAGCATTATAATAAAAGAGCAGTTTGTTAATCAAACATACTTTTTGAGTAGCTACATCTCTTTAATTAGCCTCTTAGTCATTGCTCAACTTCACTAGCAAACTTAGAGCCTTGGCACAGTGTAAAAATGCTAAAAGTTGGTTGACAGAGTACATGTGCTGAAATGCAAATTTTACTGTAGCACATATATTTGACGTAGTTGCCTCTGCTCGGTATGTTTTGTATACTATACTCCACCATAAACATCTGCAGTTACATTCCAAATTCAGTTGATTAAATGAACCAGCAGTAACCTAAAGTTAAAGTAGCTCTTCCTTGTCCAGTTATGTAACATTTAAGTGCTGCATATAGATAGATAGATAGGGAAACTGAATGTCACTGGCAGCCAAGACACTGTTCACAAAATTAATGCATTCAATGAGTTAGGAGTAAGAATCAAAACATAAATCAAAATAATAAAGCATAGCATTACATAACTATGAGAACCGAGACTGGACTGAACTTACTGCTGTACAGTGTGCCCAATAAATGCATTAGTACAAGAGTATGTTCTATGCAGGTAATTTATTAAGTATATATCTATTATGGCATTGCTAGTTGTACAGAAAGGACATAAATACTTCTTACACCACTGATGTTTTTGACACAATCAAATCAAAAACTTAACTTACAAGAAAAAAAGTTTTCCTCCCTTAGGAAAGTGCTGAACAGGATTGGGACTGGATGATAACCCACGATAATGCCCCATATTTAGCCCTCACATGGTGGTCTTGTAAGCCACAAATTACTCAGAGTACTTTACCTTTCAGCATAATTTTCAATACAAATAATCTCACGCTTGAGTGATAGCTGAGTAATTGCAGGACTCACAGTTCACCTGGAACATTTTTTGTCATGCACAGCAATGCACATTAATTACACAGCTTACAATATTCTATTATTATAAAGACGTTATCTGTATTTTCTTGACAAAATAAATTACAGTCACAACATCAGAAAGAATTATTCTTCATAACATAGTTGTTTAATATTAAGCCATTTATGAACAACCTGTCAAACAAGGGTCAGAGAGTTTGTCTCTTCTGAATTTTGGCAGTGGCTTTTGTTGACATATGGATCAGGAATTATATCAGTAGAATTAAATTACAAACATGTCATAACATTTTGCAGAAGGGTAATGAATAACTTTATTTTGGACCTGAATCCCCCTCAAAGACCCCTGGAGATCCACAAAGCTCACCACTGGAATGAGATGCTCTCTTGTGAGAAAAGCCCCGACCCCAGGCGCGTGATTGTGCAACTATTTGTTGGAAAAGTTACCCGACTGGATGTCATTATTCATCTACTGTAATCAATAAAAAACATGATATTTCTCTTGGCTCTGTTCCACAGCATTCAATGGTGAAAAGGCCCTGACTTGCATTTAAAGGATTTAATCCAGGAGCCATATGCCAGCATCACTTTGTTCTTGTTAACAGATGGGGGAGCCATTGTTTCACATGTAGTTGTTACACTCCTGCCCCCTCCACCCCCCCCCCCCCCACACACCACACACACACACTTTCTTCATCCATTAATTTGGAAACTTTCTTAAATTAGTGTTTTTAAGTAAAATAAGACTCTACAAATCATATCTTTAAATCCATGCATTTAAATTGTGTATGACGAATCTCAGAAAGACTGCTAAAAATGTGCAACTATCAATGATAATAGTGATCAAGCTGATAATTATATAAAATGACATTTTTTAAAATCTAAAATAGCTGCATTAACTTTTTGTTTGTTAAAAGGGAAAATTAGGCCACAGAACATGTTTTTAAAATCGCGACCATTAAAACAGACCCTGCTGCACACAAGCGTATGTAAATTTGGTGGCGCACACATGGCGCATAAAGCCAAAGATAGAGTAACAAATCAGGAATTTCCCTCCTGCCACTCCTGAGAGCGCAAGAGAGGACAAAAGTTACGGATTAAGCGCTTCTCCTCCTCAGAGAGAGAAAAAAGCGAAAGGCAGCTAGTTTGCCACAGTTTTTTTGGTCAACATTATCTTCAATCTACACATTTTCGGACGCGTTGAGGACATTATACTGGAGGAAAAAAAGTTGTTTCTGAGTCATCATGAGTCTGGATCCATCAGCTTTTGCATGATGGGCTCCGTTAGAAACTTCCACGGAATAAACGGCGCACTGCAGGAGAACAACGTTTGTAGCGAATACTGTGATTTTCGACTTCTGGTTTTGTGACTTTTCAGCTGGTGGGATAAACTCTCGCTGGACATACTTTGTTGCTGCTGAGTTTCTCGATGGCGTAGGTGGCGGTTGAACTTTTTAAAAACATTTCCAGGTTAAGGATTTTGTATTTATAAAGTAGATAGGTCTGGATTATGTGCATGGAAGAATTCGGAGTGTTAGAAATACAGTGAAAACCCACCATCGTTACTTTTGGAGGAGGGGAAATGCGGAGTAAAAACGGCGTCTAGAAGGATGCTGCTGCTTGTACAATGGAAGTGAAGAACTCTTTTGCTGTTGTTGCGGTGGTTTGTCTCTTCTTTTGCTCCAGTTTCAGCCAAGAACTCAACCCCAAAGGCAGGAATGTTTGCAAAGCACCTGGGTAAGCATCGCTGCAGAAGAAAACAGGATTTATTCCACTGATTGTGAATTCTAATCAGCTTGTTTCGAAGTTTTCCTTGGGACATTTCGGCCTTATTCTCCCTTATTATAGGAGGCGATTATTAAAAAAAGAAAGAAAGAAAAAGGGTCCAGTCAGAGTTGGAATAGCATTGAAAACAAGTTTTACCATTAAATTCTTCAAGTATTTCTTTGTTTGGGAAAGGATTACTTGAGCACGAGACATTAATAATATAATAAATTGACGTTATTGTGTTGTGCTGGCCGTGTGCACGAATAACGGTTCTCGCTGTTAACCAGTTATGAAATCAACCACTGACTTCATTGCATTCTACTGGGATAAACATTTCTTTTATTTTATCAGGAAGTCATAGTAACACTGTTATTTTTGATGTACTAATTCACTTTGACCTTGTTCTTTTCTACAAATAACATGTTCATTGTATAGCAGAAGGAGGAGTCCATTGAAGAAAGCAGTTATGCAGATGTGTACATCTGGAACAGGAGTACTTTATTGCTCTGTAGGGGGCGCTCTTATTGACTCTCACAGCACTCGTGGCACCGTTTGATAACACACTATGGTTGAAGTTTTGGAGAGTTTAGTAAAGTTTATAACATCTTTCACAGTTGATATCTCAACATGAATATCAAGAATGTCAAACATAATTAGAATTATATTCCAGTAATCTATATCCACATACTCTTCCCTAAAAGATTAAGGTATTCAAAAAGCATTTCTTGATGACCTCTAGGAATATAGCTGAGCCTGTGGATGTACTAGTGTAAAAGAAAAACTTCCAAATCCGCAATTGCTGACTGCAGCATCCAAGCTTGGACAGATGTCTATGAATTTTAAAACTGTGGTAGGCAAGAAGGAGAAAATGTAGTCAAAGGCTCATCCGCCAATATGCTATAACAGATGTGTGATAAGAAATCATGTGCTTACAGTTTGTTGAAATATTACTTGTTTCCTGTACCATAATTTGACCTTTTTATGGGCTTTGGGACAGATGAGCATGAAAACTGAAAAAAAAAAAAAAGAATAATTCCTGTGTAGTTCTTGGAGCAAAACTGAAAATAGTTTATCTGAAAAGCCACACACTGCATTTTTTCCATGCAGTCAGAGTGAAATGCAAAGTAATCAGGGGCTGCTCTTCAAAAGTTGAAGTAGTGCTGTCATCTCATAGATTTTCCTGTGCTTCACAGGGCAACAGATTTTCATTTATCTGAAAATGCACCCTACTTTTGTGCTTTGTGAAGTTTTCAGTGTGATATATATATATAGTGCTGGCTTCCACTGCTCTACAAGTTTGACATTTTGCCCTCCTCGTAGTATTCAACATTCATTGCAGTGAACTCTCCACTCACCACTCACTTGTTTTTCCTATTATGCCTATTGTGTTTTTATTTTTTCTAACTTGAATCAAATGAATAGAAGGAAGTAGTTCAGCATTTATCAACACAGCTCAGCTTTTCCAAATGAGTGTCTTCGCATTCCAAAATCAGCTGCTGAATCTAGCTGGAATGGTAATACATCCTAACTTGACTGTTTGATGATGCCTTCAACACTGATTGTTTTCAAGAATCAAGTGTTCCTAAAAAAAAAAAAAAAAAGTGTCTGGGAACAAAAAGCTGTTAGCCATGTGATGTTTTGAGTACTGATGCAGAAAAATGTGTTTTTGAGTCAGTGAAAGAGCAGCTATTGAAGTCCTTGGCAAAGGTAGCTGGTACATTCTTTATGTAATAGTGAAAGGCAAACAACACAGCAGCTTTGCTTCTAAACATTAAATTAATTCCACAAAACAGCAAATGCAATCTTTCTCCCTGAGTGCTGACATAAATTGACTAGGTGCTTAAGGTCAACAAGGGTCAAGTTCATACATCTTAACTGGACTTTGTCAAAATTTGAAGCAGCACAGCTACTAAAAGTTAAATCCAGTGCAATGTTATATGCATATAAAGTGGTAAAAAGCTTATTTATTCCTTGATAACAAGTGAAAGCATACAGAGGGTTAGGCCTGGGATCTGTACCATATGCTTAATTTGGGATAAAAAACAGCATTGCTCCCTGCTCATTGACTAAAAGCAAACTGCCATCTTCAAACACTTTTGGGGAAGCTGACGTGTTGCAGGGGCCCCACAGAGGTCACGGGCGTGGGAGGAAGAAGAGACACATCCGTTCTTTCCTGACAGGCTGAAAACGTGGCTGCAAAATATTTTCTTTGAATATTCATATGCCTCCTTCAGTGTTCCCCAAAAGCTGGGGGAAAGCATACGAATCTGATAAAGTGCAGATTCAGGGGTTAAGGGCTTTTGAGTACCATGTACAGTTGGATGTCAGAGACCCATATTCAGAAAATTATGCCACCATGTGCTAAGCATATGCACCATGTACAATGCACAGCATAGGATTGCAGAATTTGGTATCAGCCACATCAATAAGAACTCTGGGATCAAAGAGGCATGAGCTGGGTGTGGATGTTGTCACTTTGATATGTGTTTGGTTTACTGTATTTTAGTTAGGTGCTTCATCTTTACCCTCTCATTCTGAATCTTATAACTTCTTTTCCAGGTCATCAGGATCGGTATGCTGCAGTGGATGGGGGCAGCTAGGGGATGAATGCCTGACACGTATGTACCACACAGAGTGCTAACATTTATCAGTGAATGTCATACAGCTCATTGTGCAAGCCAGTTGAATAATGAGGCCTATTCTTGTTCACCCAAGCTCTCTGTGAAGGCAACTTCACCTGCAAGGAAAATGAGGTGTGTGTCAGGCCGAATGAATGCCGCTGTCGCCATGGATATTTTGGAGCTAGCTGTGACACTAGTAAGGGATTTTTTTTAAAACATTTTTCTATCAGCATCTCTACCTTGTTCTTCTTGACTATGGTATGAAAAGGTCAAGTTAATTAAAAATAAATACATTACTTGTTAAATACCAACTTTTAGTAAAAGCTAATAATTGAAAACAACCGTGTAGCAGCATTGCAATGTTGGTCTATCAGTCGATTGATCCAGCACTATGAGATGGATCACTATGAAATGTTGTACCAATATCCATAATGGTTTTGAGTGACATGTCTCAACAGCTATTCAATGAATGCCATTAAATGTGGTATGAACATTAGTGTTTCTTGATAATACTTTGGTTTGTGACAAAATACCCACACAGGCTACACTGAGATGGTGACCATAGTAAACATTATACCTTCTAAACATCAGCATAACGTGATCTGGCATTCTACTGTGCCTAAGTATAACTTCACGCACACTGCTGCTGCTAGCATGGCTGTAGACTCTTACTCTTGTTTAAGGGTAAGTCAGAAGACTTTTTGCCTGTTTCCTGATTACATCACTGTCTTTTAACAGAGTGCCCTGCCCAGTTCTGGGGCCCTGACTGCAAGGGGAAATGCAATTGTTACCCCAATGGCCAGTGTGACGACTTGACCGGTGAGTGTACCTGCAACCACAATCGTTGGGGACCAAACTGCGAGAATGCGTGCTTGTGCCAAAAGGGTAAATGCGATCAAGAGACGGGCAAATGCACATGCCACCCTGGCGTCTGGGGTCCCCAGTGCAACAACAACTGCTACTGCAGCATCAACTCCATCTGTGATGCGATGACAGGCCGTTGCCAGTGCAATCCTGGCTGGACGGGAAGGAACTGCGCAATCCAGTGTAACTGTAACAACTCCCCATGTGACCAGTTCACGGGACGTTGCCAGTGCCGAGAGAGGCTGTGGGGGCCCCGGTGTGAAAGATACTGCCAGTGCATCCACGGAAAATGCAACCAAGCCGACGGCTCGTGTACCTGTACACCGGGGTACCGTGGGAAGTTCTGCAGGGAACCATGTCCTGCTGGATTCTATGGTCAAAATTGCAGAAACAGGTGGGGAAAAAAACTTGGCAGAGACCAAATGAACCATTTCAAAAACACAGGAAACATGCAGTTTTACAGATGCCTAATGTTCAGTTCCCTTGTCTGACCCATATTATGGTGCGGTTTTGTGGTTTTGATAGGAAATAAGATTTGATATATGCTGCAGCTGATAACCCTTAAAATATCTGTACATGTTACTTAATGGAGCAATAATAAAGTGAGATTTGGGAGTTGGTATTCACATTATCCCATAATCATCAGCCAACATGTAAAAGCAATTCAGGTTAAGTGCTTTACCTTCCATGGACTGGGCCGTTCTCACACGACACAGTTGCTATAAACTCTAAAAGTTAGACTTCAGTGTTGTTTATCTCCCTCTTTAAATGATCATTAGAGCAACCATTTAAGGCATGCAAATACAGATGCTTTCCATAATGATTCAGATCCTTAAACAGTTTAATTACATTTAGATAAGATGGGGGAATTTTTGTGTAAAGAAGATAAATGAGAATTATTTTTCTGTTATCTTTGGCTGACACCAGGTGTGGGCACTGCAAGGGCCAGCAGCCTTGTAAGGTGACAGAGGGGCGCTGCATCACCTGCGACAGAGGCTGGAATGGGACACGGTGCGATCAGCTCTGCTCTAAGGGCTTCTTTGGTGAAAACTGCCAGGAAGTCTGTCCCACCTGTAAAGACGGTCACCACTGCGACCCCATTCACGGGAAGTGCTCTCACTGTAACCCTGGCTGGATTGGGGATAGGTAAGAAAACACACACAGCACAGCATATGTGTGTAAAAGAAACATGCATTTTGTTGTTCAGTCAGACCTCTTTTCCTGCAAAGCTTTATCATTTCAAATGTTAAAAACATAATGTTAGTGCGTTTAACAAGTAGCTACTATAATACCATTTTCCACACTGTGATAATGTCCATGACTCATGCTTAGAAGCTTGGAAATGACTGTAATCATGGCATTCCTTCTGTGTGTGATAGGTGCGAGGTGCGCTGCCCCAACGGCACGTATGGTGAGAACTGTGAGAACAACTGCAGTCACTGTTTTAATGGCATCTGTCATGTTGTCACCGGAGAGTGCCTGTGTGACCCGGGGTTTTATGGCACCTAGTAAGTCATAAGACACCTCATACCCAAAAAACTCTGTTTATGCCCTTGGCAGCACACACTGCATAGTGAAAAGGATTGATGTCTTTCATATTGTGTTTGTCATACATTGATATATCTTGAGAATTTCAGGAGTGTGCCTGTGTTTTGAGGCAGCACACTCTTGGAGTAGAAAACAGAAATTGCTACAAACTTCAATAACAGAATAAAGAATGCTTGGAACAAAGAACTGATCCTATTTATCCCCTTTTTTTCTTATTCTGTGTCCCATTTTAAGCATCTGTCACTTGGAATGGACATTAAACAGATGTTGTTTTTGTCTCTTTTCTGTACTCAAGCTGTAATTTGACCTGTCAACCTGGCCAGTATGGAGTGAACTGCAACCAAACCTGCTCTTGCCATGACAAGAACTGTGATCCTGTGTCTGGTGCCTGCTATCTTCGTAAGAAAACCTTCATTTATTTAAAAGCAAGCACACGCTTTGTGGTTATGATGTGTTTAAGGGGTTTTCTGTGAACAGCAGTAGTCAGAAACTAGTGTTTTTCTAAGTAATGTACCTTTTGTGAGACAAAGCAGACATTTCTTACTCTCATACTGCATGCACACAGAAACAGTTCTAGCCCTCTAAAACTGTTTGTACAAAAAGCCAAATGCTACTAGTGCTGCCTGTGTATTGAATGTCTAATAGTTGGCTGTATATGCAGAGTACCAACAAACACATCTATTCAGGTCAGTGTGTGTAGTAGGAGAGTTGCCGTACCAGGCCTTGATAGCATTTCCAGACCCAGACCGGTGTCCTTTTTATGGCTGTGTTTGTTGGCTCTGTTCCTGTCCAGCTAGAGAGAGAGAGAGGAAGAGAGAGAGAGGGAGAGGAAGGAAGAAGGAAAAAAAGAGAGGGATAGAGAAAAGGGAAGAGAAAAAGAGGACTTGGAAGGGAGACAGAGAGTAGAGGAAAAAGTGCATGGTTTGGAAAGAGATGATTGGAGGCAGGCAGGGATAATATTGTTGTGTAGAATGCTAAGGTAGCAGGGATTTTGACCCGTGAACATGATGGGTGGCGGCAGTTCGGTCAGTGATATCATAAGACCTTGACGCTTTTATGTTACCCCCCCTCCCAAACTAACAATGACAATATGCCACGCCCAGACTGCCTAACAATCCATCTCAGCCTTATGTGACAGCGTGGAGACCCGAGGGCCGCCGCTACTTACCCCTTAACCGATAGTTTGCCTCTCCTCTCGTGTCATCTGTCCTTGTAAGCGCCAAATGCTGTCCACACTTATGCAATACAGCACTTATTATCTTTGGGGTGTATCCCACTTGAAGAGGGAGGGGTGCTAATAAATCATCGAGTTATGGTGAGGGGTGTGTAGCGAAGAGAGGGGCTGAGGGGAAGAAGCTGCTTGCAGGAAATCAGCAATGAACGGGTAAGTGGTCCCACATCTTGAGGGAGATAAGATTAATGGTGAATTATTTGTAGTGAATTTCAGCCTGCTTGCAGTCAAGCAGCTATTGAAAATCAATTATTAATGCAAAATCATGCTCTGTCTTTATTATCTAAGCTAACTATCACATTAATAAAAATTATATACAGTGAAGTAAACCCCATACTCATGTCATTTGAATGCAGTCGTCTAGTAAATCATAATAATTTACTATATGCCAAGGTTTTTAGTGTTAGTGGTGACAGAGAGAGAGATTTGTTGAAACTGGCATTCAGAGCTTCCCTGCGCCAATGTGGCACACCCAGAATTCTCTACATCTCGTCTTTCAGAGCCCAACCAACGGATGGGTGTGATTGCGGCTGGAACCCTGGTCTCCTTTTTACTGATTGTCCTCCTCTCGCTGCTGTGCTGCTGCTGCCTGTGTCGACACAAAGAAGACCACAAGTGAGTGACGAATAGGTATCTTCGCCTCAGCAGTCTGTGGTGGGGGCTCGAGTTCCTAGTAGGAGTTTGAATAGGCCACAGAGACTAGAGAAAAAATATTTGCTTTTTGCTTTTTCTCACATTTACCAAGTTGTGAAATGAATAAATGCATATAAGTTGTACTTTGAGTACTTTTATATATTGACATTACAGTGTGAGTAGCAATGTGAGCAGACTGTGAGCCCTCAAAAGAGGCACAGGGCCAGGTTTAATATGCTCTTTTGAATGATTCATTTGGATTTCCATGGCATCATCCCTTTTCAATCCTAACCAAGACAACTCTACCAACAGCAAAAAAGCCAAGCGGATCCTGTGTGGACGATTCAGCCGAATCAGCACTAAACTTCCCCGTATTCCACTGAGGCGACAGAAACTGCCCAAAGTAGTCGGTAAGCTCCAAAACTCTTTCTCATATCCCACCGCAGTGCTGTCGGAAGCTGCTTTAGTTTATGTAATCTCTCTCCCTGGTGCTTGTACTACACAGTTTGCTGAAGTCGCATCATCAGTTAAGAAAGTCGCATCATTCTTTACTTTGTTAATTGCCAATGCAAAATTAACATAGTTATTCGCATTTTGATATAACAATGGAGATTTCAGAGAATATAAAAAATGATGATTTCAGTGGTTATTAGTGCTTTTAAATGTCCTCAGTTTAACACAGCAGAGATAATGACAGCACTGAATGGCAGTCACAGTAAGCATTTTACCTCAGTGCTACCTTAGTCTGTCTCTAAGATGATGAATAGGGTTGAAAAGTGTATGGTGGCTGCCAGGCGAGTATGGGGTTTCATTTGAAAGGAATGCACTGGTTTTAGAGCCCCTTATTATTCTTGGCACCCTCAAATGCCATGTGTTCATATTATTACAACCCTAAACTGGGGCTTTTTTCTTCCCATTTTCTTTGCTCATTTCCATCGTCTTTTCTCGGGCCGAGGAGGAGACTGTGTTATTAAAAGACGGCCAGTGGTTGTCAGGGGGCCCGAGTGGTGGTGAGTGACGTGCTATCAAAGGCCGCACTGTTTGGGTGGACACTGCAGCTCTACTGCTACATGTGGAGGTCTCGTGGTGTGTGACAGATCTGTCTGTGACCCCAGTTGTCTTTTTTATAGCAGACGGGGGTGATATGCTGATCTTTTAAACCCCATCACACACAGTTCAACATGGCTGGTTTTGTTCTGGGTTCCTATGTACTTTTAGAAATGCACACTTAACTTTGTTTTGTGTCTGTTTTGGTAACTGAATACATTTGGACAAAACAAGAAATCTGAAGATCTCAACTTGGGACTCTGAGAACTTGGATTTTTCTGACATCTTGTAGACTAAATGATTAATTGATCGGTCGGTGTTGCAGAGCTTCCAATTTCATTGTGAATTAAGCATCACAAGGAGGTCTTTTGAAGTCAGTGTGGTGTGGAGGGAGTTAAAACATGATGACCTGGTTTCTTTTCCTTGTGTGAGCAGCACGTGCCCCTCAGTTATCCAGCTGATTATTTAAGCTAGAATCTGGTTCCATTATATCTCAGTTCAAAATACAACACTGGAACAGAGTTTTCTTTGTCATGACAGTGTGGGACATTGATATGTTTGTTTGCGCAGAGCCAGACCATGTGAAGCAATGTGCCAGAAGCACAATGTCATCTTAGTCAAAGGCCTTTGCAAAAAGTCTGTTTCACATTTTTACGTTTAAAATGCAAGCGAATTAACAATTTTTTAAGACTTTTACAGTCAAGATTAGTACATTTGTAGACAACAAATGAGACATAGATGTTCAGATTAAACGTAAGAACAGAGCTCTGTTCCTAGTCATCTGTTTCAACTGATCAGTGTCATTCTTTCTTCTCCTTCCTGGTTTGTCCTATCCAAATTTTTGCGTCTTTGCTTTCTGTTGGGCTACCCACAGAAGCGTGGTCTGCCAACATTAAGAAAGTCTAACTCTGACTGGGGCTACACAGTCCTGCACACACACATTCCAGAGGGGGCCCAATGGGGCTGGAAACAGGAAGTGGTCAAATTTACCCCAGCTCGTGTCAGAACTGTGATTTATCCACACCAGGGTCAGTGGCAACAGATGTGGCAAGACAAAATGAAAAAGGAACGGGGGAGAGAAGGGGAGGAAGACAACATTTATTCCTCTGTTAGCATAGCTAGCATCAGAGAAATTGCTACATGGACACATTGTCACCTATTCCTCTTTTGGCAAAACTAAGACTGTTTGCTTGTAGTTTGGCATTCCATTCTAAGCATATTTACTCCACGCCCTACAGATTCACGTCTGTCCGGCATTCCTTGCATCCTCTGTGTCCAAATGCTTCCCCACCACCTGCTTTTTTCATCTTTATTTATCCAGGGAAAGTTGGCTGGGTCTTGCAAATGTGTTCGCAGTAACACACTCAACTTCACTTTCATGCTGTTGTGAGCTGCCTAATAAAAAGGGCAAAAAACTTTCTCACACTATAAAGTCTCTCTTAAGTGTAGGAGTGTAGATGGACTTTAGCTCAAGTTTTAACAGCGTGAGTCAATGCATATAATGCCTCAGCTATGTATATTTGGGAAAAACTACGATCAGTGATTGGTCTTTAGGGTCTGAGGGGGTCATGTTGGATGTGTAATGTATTTGTTCAGACTTTTTAGACTTGTTTAGAAATGCAATCCAGTAACCCTGACATGAGCTATTTCAGGTTGAAACATATTGATTCCTATTATTATTGGCAAGTAATAATCCTACTCTATGCCCAGATTTCCACAGCTAGACCAGACATTTGAACTAGCAGCCGTCTTATTCCAGCCCAGCTCTCTAGCCTCTAGACTTCCACTGCCCAAGGTCTGTATACGCGTCCCCCCACTTAGCAACTGTGGTGGTGGAGCCCTGCAGCTGGGACATGTCAATAATGCGCTGTTGTGCGCTGGCCTGTATGTAGGGAGGGATCACAGTGGCATCCAGTCTGCAGAGCAGCCCCACTAGACCCACAGTCTGGAGGGAGCAGCTCTCAAGGGCAGCAGTTGTTCATCACTGCATGCAAGTAATGATGCAAAATACCCATGTGTTAGCTTGTTGACTAACTTAGCTGAGGTCTTTGCATAGGTTAGCTGCTCTGCATTCCTCAGTCCCTCAGAGCCTCTGCCTATCTGCCTGCTGCTGCACAGTAACGACCCTGCAAGGGCAGAAGTGCAGGCCGAGCACCACTCCGTCCTATTCATTTATTTATTCCCTTTACTGAATTTGGCTGAAATATTTTTGTGCCACCCTTAGATAAATATTTTACTGGCCTGTAATATACAGTAGTTATTATGTGTATTGTTATTAATGTACAGCATCCACCCAAAGCTGGTTTCTTTTTACAGTTAATCTGATGGGAATAGCAGTGCTACGTTAGACTCTGGAGTCATTTGTATAGCCACTGTAGTCCAACATTAACTACAATTGTAGAGAAGAGTAGGTTGGCATTATTGTGGTTTACAGGATATCCTTAAATAGTCACATAGATGGGTGCCCTTAGATGGAAGTATTCTCTATATAAGTATCCAAAATGCTTCTTATTTTGGTCTTTGTTTCCTTTGTTTCCTTTGTACACACATACATCTGTACTCGCTTATCACAGACATGTTATATCTGTGTTGATATTATCCACCCTACAAGTAACACAAGGCACTCTCAAACTCAGACATGTTCACCAGAGGTTTAGATTACTTGTTTGGAATAAATTTAAGAGAATCTCTCTGAAGAACAATGGTTTTAGATGAGTGTAGCAATAAAGACTAATCTAATGAGTCTTATTTCCCAGCATGACTTTCAAACAGATCTTCTGTCTGAGGTAGTACCTTACAGCTGAAATCCATGATCTGGAAAACTAGATAAAACTCATCAGCATCAAGGAAAAAACAAATCAGGGCCCTTGAAAATTGCTTTGTACAAACATGTAATATATACATGCACACACACACACACACACACACACACACACACACACACACACACACACACACACAGCCTCTATAACCCACTTCTCATTTGACCATGACTAAATCTGTTTGCGGTTTAAGAAGATGTTGAAAGCAAGAAAGGCATGACAGAAAGTCACATGGTGTGAGGCAGAGGGATGGACACAGGAAACAAGAGAATAAACATCAGATCGGTGTCTGATGAAAAATAAATCAGACATGTTCAGTTTACACTTTATGGTGAGAGGAATCTCTAAACAGATTATCTGCTGAAGTTATATGTGTTTGAATGTTATTAAGATTTTCTTGTTTTTTAGCAATTTAAAAGTGCATGCATGACAAACTCCAACAAAGGAAGATACCATGAGAATGCAGACAAAGCAGTGTGAAATCTGAGTGACATTGGCTTCTCATACTAATATTACAGATGAAAAAAGTCCCCAAGTCTGCAAAATCCCCACCATAGATCTCCTAGAGTAACTTATCTCTTTAGTTACAGTCAAACAACAACAGCTAAGGAACTGGGATTTGTTCCTGGGCAGGATACTGGTACAGTTAAGGGATTCCTTGCATGGATGGTTTATCTGAGGTCTAAACAAACGGATGGACCCATGTGTCATCGGGCATGTAAACAGGAGCATCTGATGTGGTCGGTCATGTCGAGTTAACGCCCAGCACAGTTTAGGCCAAAACCGTTCATGCCAGATGGGAAGATCAACCGCAAATATCCCTCAGAAACCACAGCTGTCCCGAGACTGTAAGGTCAGCAGAATGCTGCAGTGTCTGAAGGGGAGGAAGGAAGATGGAGAGGCCAAGAGGGAGACAGCAAGAGAGAAACATGACTTGACCTACATATTGTTGAGGGAGATGATTCTGTGGAGGATGATGAGAGAATTCATTTGTGGCTCATTTTGCCTAACATCTAAATACTAAAGAAGACCAGGATTAGAGCTGACATGACATTAACATTGCAACACTGACTGTGCACAGAAGCAGCAGAAGTACAGACTACACTGTTCTTGTTTCTAGTCTTTATGCTAACCTAGGTTAAGCATGTCCTTATTACCTTCGTAACTGATGCGCACATGAGTTTGGTATCAATCTTCTCCTTCTCACTCTCAAAAAGAGATGCATATTTTTCCCAAAATACTGAACTTTTACTGGTAGCTTTATGTGGTAATCAGTTAAAGGACTAATGTGTCTCTTGGTTTCCTAGTACTTTTAGTCACAAGTAGCTGTTGACCCACCAAAAACAATGCTGTTAGTCTTGGGTTAATTGATCATTTCTGTCTCGTCTGATGATCAGAATGCTGTTTGTGGTCTGTCTTTTAACCTGGAACTTGAACCGCTTTTGCTTTTGGCATCAAAATATCAAAATTCTGAACAGTGTATACATTCTCTTTTTCAAAAACCCATAATGTGGGAGTGTTTGTTAACTCACATGCAAAACCACTAAAATTTTTCTGCAGACTCACTTAAACCAATGCTTTCTACAACTCTGCTGCAGTTGTGAGAGTGAGTCAGAACAGACTGTTGTTCTTGTAACATGGTACAATACCCCCTGGCTGACCTTTTGGCTTCTGCGTTTGTTTTCTGTTCTCAGTAGCCCACCATGACCCAGAGAACACCTTCAACTGCAGCTTCATCGAGCCCCCCTCAGTGGCCGAGCAGCCCTCCCCTTCCTCCTGGTCATCCCAAGAGTCCTTCTCTTCCTTTGAGAGTGGAGATGAGGGGCCAGTTTATTGTGTGCCCCATGAAGGTGAGTCATCGTAAGAATAAACAGTTTAGTTATCTGGAATGACGCACATAAATCCATAATTTGTCTCTGGCATTAAGGGGCCTTCACACACACACTGACAGATACATTTCTGAAGAAGTCAAGATCCCCACTGTGCGATGCAGCGACTTGCCCATTTCTGTAAATCTCATTACAGATAGTTGGCCCTTTATCATATGCCATCTAGATCCAGGTTTTGCTTGGAGAACAAGGAGAGTATAAACAGGAAATGGAATAGTCAAGTCAGCATATGGCACAAATCCAAACAGTGACTAACTCCTTGAAGTTTGGTGGAAAACACCCATTCCATCAGTTTCTATTCTGGAAGTCTGACAGTGCAAGTTAGGTTTTGTTTGTGGGGATTTTTATGTCTTTGACTGATGTGTTTTTAGTGTATTTTTCTCTTGGTAGTTTGGTTTAGCTCTCATTCTCCCCATGAATAGTTCAAGGGCTTTGAAACAATTGATTCTGAGTAAAAAAGCCTCAGGCACGAAATAATTACTGTAAACATCATGAAGGGGTTTTTGAATTAGAGTTGTGCAGATAGGATCTTTTGCATTGGAGCCACTCCAGCTCTCAAGTATGTGTATACAAATTAACGAATACAAAAACACTATACAGATATCACTCTTTAAACATGTGTGAGAGTTTTCCTGGTGGGAAGAAAATAATGTCTCCTTGCAGAGAAAACAGTGAAATGCTGCTATTTGTAAAGGTCAAGGATATAACACACTGGTTAAAGGACTGATAGACAGCAGTGTCATACAGCATCCACAGTGACCACAAGTAGTAATTACAGGATGATGCAAATGCAGTTGATTAAGTTACTCAGTAACATGCGTGACAGAAGCAATACCTACTTTTTCAAAAGTTGGCTAACATTAGCAAACGTTAGCCACTGTAAGCTAATGGTCGTACTTATTTTAGCCACAGTTCCTTTCATTGTTTATGAATACAACCTTACATTTGTAAGAGGAAAAACTACTTCTTTCATAAATTACATAATTTTACATGAAATTAATTTTAATTTTGTCTGTTGCATGTGTTTCCTAATACCTGTTTATATGCCAATAATCTACAGAATCTGTGAATGACAGCAAAGACAAGCGTAGCCCCAGCCCAGCAACAGAAAAGCCAGAGGCCGTCCCTAATGAAGAGGACGCAGGGGAATACACCTCCCTAAAAGACACCAGTGTCACAAAACCAGAAGGCAGCGAGCAACCCCTGCTAAAGTCCTCTGACAGTGAAGGCTCCACCAGTGGCTCTGAGTCCACAACTGCCGCCCTCTATGCCCGCATTGCCCGCCTCTCCAAGCAGTCCAAGGAGGATGATGGTAGCGGCAAGGATGGGGATGGCACTCCTACACCAGAGGCCAAGCGCAATGGAAAACCACCACCTTCACCTGGCAAGCCAAAACCACGCCCACCAGACCCATCTACTAAGCCCAAGATATCATGGATACATGGAAATACCACAGGGTCTCCCCAGCCAGAGCAGCAGGGGCAGGGGGGAATGAAGGCACTGGCAGTGCCAAAGGAAAAAAAGAGGAGCTCGAGCGATGGCTCAGCTAAGAGTGAGGAGCGGCAGAAGATGAAGGAGAGGAACCGTGAGCAGCAAAAGAAACAGGAGGGGAAGGAGGCTGACGCTAAGACCTCCCCAAGTAAACACAAACCTCTGCGAGGTAAGAAGTCTGGGGACGAGCACAGCAGTCCCAGTCACATGGAGCACATTAATGGTGTTGTTCAGAATGCCTTGAAGAAGATTAGTAGCTTTCATAGCTCCTCATCTGAGAAGAAGAGTGCTGACAGTCCAAAGGAGACTCCCAAGGAGCCCCCCAAGAGCCCTAAGGTCATCCATCCTCATATGAACTCTGAGGCTGCCACACTGCTGGCTGCTCAGCTAAAGGAGAAAACCCAAAGCATCAACAGGAATGAGGGGACAGGCCTGACAAAGACCAATGGTCTCTCCACACCCAAGGGAAACCGGGAAAAGCCCACACCTCCGCAGAAAGCCAAGAGGACCCCCTCCAGTGGATTGAGCCAGCAGGGCTCCACCAAGCCCCTGCTGCCCACTTCAAGCAGCCTCCAGAAGATGGTGGCACCTGTCACCACCGACCTCGGGACCCCTGATTCCAAGAGCCCGGAGAAGCAGGACTTGAACGGCTCAAGGTCAGGGGACCCAACGCTGGATCCTACACCAAAGAAGACTCCAATAAAAAAGCCACCCAGGAAGAAAGGCAAGGAGGGTACTTTGGATACACCTGAAAATAAAACACCCCAGCAAAAGACAGCCATTATGCCACCACAGGTAGTAAAATAAGTGGTTTTTAAAGACAAATGGTGCAAAGTTTGTGATGGATTTCAAGGAGACTAAAATGGATTTGTTGGAAGGTGAACCACATAGTTTTTCAATCGAGGAATTAAAACATTTTCCAGTGTGAGTGTGCTGTGACTTCAGGACCAGTCAGGAGTGAGAAATGCTTTTAAATCAAGGGCATATTGGTGAGTTATATTATAATGACCTCTATACACAATTGTATTCCATTTCAAGAATCCTTTTTTTCTTTTGTGTAACAACTATGTATCAATCTCACACCACAACCTGTGGCTAAGCCGGACACAACTGTGAGAACAGTGGCGCTCTGACATAATCCGTAGTTCATTCATCTCTATTCCTCTGCAGTATGTCCACCACTATATTTATATATGAATTGCTTTTGAGGTTACATAACTGTAATTTGCTATGCAGGTGTCAGAAAAATAGCTATTTTTATGTACGCTCTCCACAGGTACTAAAGGTACTAAAAATAACAAGAAAATTTGGATCCTCTGAGGATTGCAAGCTATTTGTTTTTGTTTGTTTTTTTTTCTCATTTCAATGGACCAACATGCATAAATACACATGTAAGTTAGATATAATCCACATTGTTGATATCAAGACTATTCTTTGCAGATGAGGGTCAACAATAGGGTCTAAATATTGTCAATTAAGAGCAACACTTCTACAGTTTGTATGATTTGTTGGAGAACTTTGTTTTTAGCAAATGAAACTTTTTTTTTTTTTTTAATTCAGCTAAATTTGACACCCCAAAGTTATGCTACTTTTAGGACTTAACAGTCTGTTCCACACTTGTGAGTCACCTTTAATTCCTGAGCTTCATTGTTACTTTCAAGGCTCTTGGCTACAGAAATATAACACTTTAAATTTAAATTCTCAGCTCCCTTTTGTCCAACTCTGTCAGACATGGTGTGTTGAAGCCCAAACAAGCTTTTTTGATCTTTCTGCAAAAAAGGGCTATTTAAAACCTCTTTCATACTTTTTCTAACACCAAATCACCAGAATGTGCTCTTACTGTATGTTTTATTCAGTCAGCTAAACCACTAAACCAAAAATGAAACCCCAAGCTATCCTATGTCCTCACTTTATGTCATGCTTATAAATCACTTTAAACTTACTTGGTTTCTCTGTAGTACAGCAACATCTGCAGTTTCCCTATGCTGCATTTAAGAAAACACACTGCAGGACAACATCATCCTGTAAATCAGGTGCAGTAGATAGTTTTGTTGAAGTAGTGGCTGTTCGTACTGTTCTCTACAGATCAGATTACAGGAGCAGACTGCCAGTGTGTCTTTATTTGCTCTTTCAGTTTAGTGGAGAAACTAGGTCAGTATCACCATCAAGCTTTTCGCATTTCCCATGAATTTGTTCATGCCATCAGGGTATTGTGTGGAGAAAAAAAATCTTGTCAAAGATGTTTTGTCCCTTAAGGATCATATTATCTTAAGCTAGAAGATCCATGCTGAAGTAACAAGGTGCTTTAATTTCATTGTTACTCATAGGATAAGACTATATGACTAAATGGTACCGATGCCTCGAGTGTTAAAATGTGCCTCAACTGTGGATCAGTTTAAGCAAAAGAAACTATGTTAGCCTAGATGTTGTTGCCAACCTTTATTTCAAGTGTTTATCCTAAAATAAGTAAACCAAACAAGGTGGTGGAGTGGGATACTAAAACTGGATTAATTCAGTTTGTCAGGAGGACAAAGCTTTTTGTTTCAGTTACTGGTGGAGCTATTTTGAAAGTGGCACTTAAAACATGAGCTATGAACAGTGGATGAAAGGTTAAAGTATCCAGCAAGTTAATGTTCATCGGTATGTTTTGGGCTAAATAATATTTTACATTTACAGCTAATTTGAACAACTGTCTTGGTTTTATGTGTTTTTATCAAGGTACAACACATTTCTCTGGTTATTTTTCAACATTTTCTACTTGTATACATTGTGTACTTTTTATTATCTTTGTAAGCTGTGCTTATATGACCTTTTTAGTTCTTCTGTTTTCCTTGGTGTCAATGAACTGGCTTTCATGTTGTATTTGCCTTTTTTTTTTGGTATGTTGCTTATTTTGGGCTCTGAAGCAAATCTACAGTATGAGTACTTTTCTCCTGTAAAGTTTACATTGGCTTTGTAATTGTTCTCTGTTGATGTTATTGTTTGTGTAACACTTAACTGCATGACGCAGAGTGTAATTATATGGCATTGATAGCTGCACAGGAAATCTGTAACCTTCTTGTCTTGTTCCCTCCAGTTGTTATTATTGCCTCCCATAAAAAAATAACTCATACAGAAAGGATTGTACAATACTACTATGATACCACTGTTGAAACAATTGCATATACTTAAAACCATATCATTATGTAATTACGAAGTGGCAATTTTTTTTTATCTGACTGGCCCGTGCCTGTTTTTATAGGCTTACAGTGCTTTTTTTTTTTTTAAAAAGATGGGCCTGAAAAGCTGCAAAAACGTTACCAACTGTAAGGTATATTTTGTCTTTTGTGGTTTGTTTTTAGCAACTTTGATTTCCATTTGTGTATGGTCATTAAATTGGTGTTTCCTCATTTACTTCTTTGGAATAAAAAAAGCAATACATGTAGCTCTAGTCAAACCTGAACTTAAAAATCAGTCCTCATTTAATCGATTCACGTTGACAGCCATCACATACTAATTCACTAAGACCGCATCCGTTCTCATGGGGTCATAACCTCCTGTTGGCTTCTTCTCCTAGTGTCTTACTCCAGTGTACAATCAACTGTGAAAAGGGATATATTGAGTAAATCTCCTGTTGTATTCTCTAAAGAGACTCATTCAAACATTGATTGATATTTGACCCTTTCCTGTGACTTTGGGCTACCGGGCTGCTGAATCCCACGGACGAGGCAGAAGTCCTACAGAGTTGTTCAGTCACAGCGGCTCTTCAAAGAGCCTGAGGGAACCAGGGGACTGTTGATTTGGCTCCTTCAGGATAGAGGGGGGACAAGAGCTCCTTTCATTGGGGAAAAACATAGGAAACTCTGTGCTAAGGAGTTAATCACGCGCTGCATATGTGTCCTCTTTTGGCGGAGAGAAGAGGGATATAGCCAGGACTGGGCCACAAGGCAGTGAAAGAGGAGGAATGGATGGATGTAAGGATGGATGGATAGGTCATGTGATGGGTAATTGGAAACAGAAGGCAAAGCAGCTTTGTTTTGGATTCTACTCCTTTGACATGGTGTTCTACTTACTAGATACATGTGTATAATGAATGCTTGCATATTTGATAAAGTGTTGAGTTGTATTAAGTTTTTTATTGCTGTAGAACTTTAAAGTCTGGTTCTGAACTCATCACAGACTTATACTTTGATGTAGCCTTTTCTTGATGTTAACTAAATGATTTTGATCTTAATACTGTCATTGTGAGTATGTTAGCATGTTGGTGTTAGCATTTACGCCAAAGAACCAGTGTGTACAGCATCACAGAGCAGCTAGCTAAACTCGCTGTACACTCAGTCTTGTTTGGACTTAAATAGGTCACAATTTGATCTGGTGTAGGTCCAAATCAATCTTCCTTTCAACTTCCTTTACAGACCGTCAGCCAGACCAATACTGGAATCTATACGCTTTCATCCCACTTTTAATGTGACAATGTCTTGAAGTCTGATTCATTGCCAGGAGGAGAGGAATGTTGACACAACTGCCTCCATCTGCCCATCCTCAGCTCGCAGATGGAGAAGATTCTCAGCTGAGCATACCAACACATGTTCTCTGGCTTTTCATCCTTGACATGTTGTGGGAAAGTCACAGCTTGGAAATGTGCATTGTGTGTCACCGCTGTGCAGCATTTCAGGATAAACCGTGTTGATTGAGCATGTGTACGACTTGTGATGGATTTCTGTGCCTGCTGCCTTTGGATTTAAATGGGAGAGGTCTGTGTATGATTATGGAACTTGGCCTTTTCATATTCCCTCTGCAGCTAGCTACGAGTAATATTTTGCCCGTTTTATTGACTTGCTATTGAAGGTTGACGTGTGAAACATAAACTCGTTTTGGCGTTGCCACACAAAAGAACACAAAGGAGCGACTATACAGGATAGCGCAAAGCTTGGTCAAAAAGTTGGGGTTAGGAGTGTGGGAAGGGGGTTCAATGACATGATTGCTGCCAGTCTAAACATGACTTGGAGCTGGGGCGCCCTCAGTGTGCCAAGTCTATAGAAACAGCAAGGCTTTAAAACGCAGGCCCTATGAGTCAGCCAAAAGCCCTGGACTCAGAAAACCTATTCCAGTCCCTGTGTTTCTATGGCAACGGGAGCAGATTGGAGCCACATCTGGTAGCCATTTCAGTCCCTGCAAGGAGAGGAAGAAAGAAATTTATGAGTTAGAGGGAAAAAGACAAATATTTTCTGCAATGCAAAGCAGAAAGAAAGTGGAGTCAAGTTACACTTTAAAGGGGCTGAAAATATTAATTTTACCATGGTCTGAGTCAAGAGCAGTTTGCCCATGTAAGTCCAGGATAATGGATTAAGCTTTAACCCATTTGAGTTGTAATCTTGAAAGAGGCATTCAGTGGAAAACAGCCTCTATTAGCATGCATGCCTAGATATGCTCCAGAGACACAGGCATGATTTAATGTGGTTATAGAGAGACTTTTCTCTACAAATCCCTTTATTTGTTTTGAAAACCTATAGATGCAATACTGCTAGCATTCATAAACCTTGCAAGATATCTCTTGAAAAACCTCAATGTAACAGAGAGTCTGAGGTTTTGACATATGCCGCTAAAGCAGCTTTTTGTTCTAGTGTTCAAATGAGTGACTGTTTCATTCGCTGACATAAATGTGTGTCTGTTGCAGCCCGATTTCCTAAAATTCAGTCATTTCCCTGGCTGATTCATTGCATCAGACATGGCCAGAGGAGATTTGAAAATTCTGTTTTCATCTGTTATCCCTGTCGACGCGCTGTCTGCAAGAAACACTGTCTAATTGCAGTCCTCCTTACACGTTAAATGTTGTTTCTCAGCCCTGTGGAAATGCAGTAACTATGAAATGACATTTACTGGAAATGGAGCTGGTGCTTTCCTTGAGCCAAAACCACCAAGAACTGAGGTCAGCGTGCAACCAGAAGAGGAGAGAAGAGCCAGCATCAAATGTGTGTTTATAGATTTCCAGTGACATCTACTCTCTCTGCGATTTAAGACTGTCATTATAATAGACCCCAAACTCCCTTGCAGTGGCACTGGGCTAAAATAGGCTGCTCTTAATGCACAAATTAAGAGCAACTACACAACAAGCCGACCTCCCAAATAGACACTCAGACAAGCTGGTGAGGTGCTGAAACTAGGTCAAAAGAGCTGAAACTGAAGAAGCCTGTTTGGGATGGAACAGTATTGTGCTTAAAGTCAGCCTATGAAACTGAAAAGTACTATTTACTTAAATTCAACCCATTTTCCTGCATATGAGATGTCTCAAACTACTTTGAGCCAGCCTCATGTATCATCATTCTAGCAGTGTAAGGACATAGAGCTTCTGGAAGACACATACACACTGTTGTCATTTTGACTAGTTCTGGAAATGTGGAAATACAAATGAATATGAATAGCCAGAAATGTAATTAAGCTACAGTCACTCTCTCTATCCAGATAGAAAATTTTCTTTTTTCCCCCCTTTCTTTCACATGGAGGGGTGTGCAAACAGTTGTCTGGGACTTCAAATTGCCCTGAATTTTTCCCCCTTTGTCAGCATAATTCTATGGAACGAGTGTATTAGGGGAGAAGATTTGGATGGCTAATAGAAAGCAGATCAGTCAGATGCTCTCTTTTTTCCCCCGCCTCTCTCTCTTGCTTTTTCTTTCTCTCTTTTAAACCCTCTCTCCTTCTCTTGTGTTTTTTCTCTGTAGCCTATTTTCCTTCTCTCTCATTCACTCCTTCCCTCCTCTCTCCCTCCTCCCCGTCCTTTATTCCCTCACACACCCATCCATCCGCTATCTGTGCAGTAAAGTGGGACTTCAGACTTCATAATGTGGCTTGAGGTTTCAGCTTTCACATAATTCCACAGGCTGACCCAAAGTTTTTTTTTTTTCCTTTTCTGCTTCTCACTCACTCCAACCTGGACCAGAAGGGAGAGAGAGGGAGAGAGAGCTGCTGCATTACTCCAGATATTGGGACGGAAAATGATCACAAGACTGAATGTGTCTGCCCAAACCCAAGGAAAATAAGCAGACGGCTTATGTTTTTATGCACTGAACCCCAACTGTCCCGACAATCAGTCCTGTCTGTGACCGACGAACTGTAGCTTACAACAGCTTTGTTGTTTGAGAGGTAAACTTTTGTTTCAATTTCTTGCCAAAGCCAGTTAAAGAAACACATGTCGACACAGAATTACTCGCCTTTAGCCTGCAGGAACATTTCCTTGTTTTTCAGACTGCATCAGATTTGCTTTATCGCGTCTTTGTGACTCAGAGCCCGGGTCAAGATTACTCACACCCTACTTGTCCCTAGCTTATTTGATTAGATACACTTTGATAACAGCCTTAAAAAAAAGGCAGAGAGGTCGCCTTTACTTGTAAATGGATGCCAGGATGTATTTACTGTATGTGGGTGCAGTGCGCTGGCACGTGAAGGGAAGTGTTAGTTGTATATTTACCGTCACTGCTGTGGCTGTGCGCTGGTGTGTACATGACCCTCACAGCCCTGTTCTACTTCACAGGACAACACTGGAGCCATTATGGAGAGCCATGTGTTTCTGATTACCCAGGCACAGATTAGAGGGAGGGGAGCAGCGGTTGCTGTCTGCTTGCCCCCCAGCTCCTCTGATGTGGCCAGCAACTGGACACCCATCAGTCCAACTCCATCTGCCACTCTCGCCCCCTTCCCACCTCCAAGCCAAACGCTTTCCCACATCCGCCATGATGTCACTACCAGGTCTATCTACCACCTTATCCTGTTCCTATTTAAACATGTAAACACAAAAATCTTTGTCATTAAAATGATTCCTACTTGACCTACATATCGTGCCAAATGCACCACTTTTCTTCTTTTGTTTTTGTAAACACAGTTGTGACTCTGGTGTGTGACTGCATGAAGACAAGCATGGGGTGTTTGTTGTTGCTTCAGCCATACGATACTTGTCTGACTCTCTTATCTGACCTCTCCACGGGGAAATTCTCTTTTGATTTACCCCCCTCAAGGGAGGTCAGAGGTCAGGGTCAGCTACAGAGCAGCATCACAGAGAGTGTGAGGAATCAATGATTTGTTTAAGGACACTTCAGCTGGGTGACTGTATGTCATCCACTCCCCGATTCTCAGAACAAAGAGACGCTTAACCAGTGGCCCACAGGCTGTACCCCAAAAAAGCACAAGCAATTCTTCACAACACTCATCACCCGGGTCATAGTATTGTCATCAAAACTTTCTTATAAATGTAGTTTTTGATGATTACATCCAAAAAGTCAGAATCTGTGAAATCCTAGTTTTGACAGATAATTTGTCAGTGAGACACTGTTGCCAGCACTGTTGAGGTCCGTCCATTAGCATTTTCTGATGTTTGTTTGTTTCTGTTTTGGTCTCTTGGTAAGTGGTCACTATTATTGCTAATGCAGCCAGTTTTTCATCATCCTTTCTAATGAGCCAGATGGTGTTTAGCAACAATAATGTAAAACCTTTATCCCTTCATCCCTGTAAAAAAAAAAATGCAAAATAGAAATGCAGACAGTGGAAGACAAGCAAAAATTTCCTCTCGTTCAAACGATCAGTGAGCTCAGCACAGCTTGAGCCTGTTATTTCAGTCAACGGGAGAAAGTTATTTGTTATTTAGACAAAAATATCACAATCACAGGTACAATTACTGGAATTGGTGAATGAATTGAATTGGTGCCAACTGTTGGTATTTTTTTTTTAGAAATGTACTCATTTGCTTTCTTGCTGAGGGTCAAAGGAGAAGACTGGTTTGTCCTTTAGATATGAAGCTGGAGCTAGCGGCCAGTTAGCTTAGCTTAGCAAGATGACTGGAAATGGGGGAAGTAGCAAGAATGTCCAGGGTAACAAAATCAGCACCTCCAAAGATTATTAATCAAAAAGTCATATATTTTGTTTCTTGTGTAAAAATGACACTTCATAGTTTTACAGGGGGCTATGTGCAGGACTTTTTACTTGACTACTTATCCCTCACATAGATCTTACATAGTAGCAATACAAGAGAGTAAAAATTCTCAATTCTGCATTAAATGTTGTACCTAAATGCAAAAGTAGTATCTGGAAAATGTGTTGATAGTCTGAAGTAAGTATTCCTTATTGTTGTAGCTGGTTGAGGTACAGCTTATTTTAACTATAGCCTGTTTCATGTCATATGCTAGAATCATTAAGTGGTACAAAACTTCAATACTCAATCTAGAGGTATCTCAAAATCAGACATCAGCAGTGTACATAAACAAATGTATCCAGTTGCTTTCTATCACCAAGCAGAGTGTGAAATACTGTATCATACACTGTAACACAAATCTGACTAAATAGGCCATAATCTAAATGAAAAGTAGCAGTCCCCTCTCACCTTTACCATCAACAAAACAAAACCACAGCCAACAAGGTCACTGGCAGCAAACCGCCCTCGTCATCTACGCCTGTACAACACAGATCGTCTGCCAAGGCCGGCAGCGTCGTGCGGCCTCCTGCGGCCTCCGTGTGTGGGGAAAATTGGAGCCACTTATTTTAGGTCGTAGGTTCAGGCTAACCACAAGCTAAATCAAACTGGGTGACATTCTCGTTTACTCCAAGAGCTGTAAAAGTTACTGTCACATAGAGACATTTCACTGTAATCCCTGTTTTTATTGCTTCATTTACTGCGATTTACTTCTTAAGTTTAACTGATAAGTTAACCGATAAGTCTCTCTCTTAAGAGTCAAACTGAAAAAAGCAGCATTATGACAAATATAAGCTGTAGATCAAAAATGTATTGAGTTTACAAAAGAACGTGTACCTCTGTACAAGATCTAGCTTTATATTTCTTACAATTTAAGATAATGTGATTTTTGGGCTGGATAAACTTTCCCAAGTAGAGGAAATAATATTTTGCACCTCAAACCTGAACTTCCATGAGGTTATGTCTACTTACTGTAGAGCACACTCATTAGCATTGTATTCTTAATGAATGAAGCCTTCCACATGGCCTTCACTTCCTTCTATGCTGCCTCTCTTCTTTATGAGCGGACTGGAGCACAGCAGGCAGACAGACTGCAGGCTTCCCCCCAGGTGCCCCGAGGCTCCAGACAGATAAGCACACACACACATGGACATGGAGATAACTGTTTAATATTTATATATTTATTCATCACCCCTGCTCTTCCTTAAATATACAAATACTTTTCCCACATTGTAAGGCACAGAGAGGTAGACTTTAGCGGCAAGTATACTTCCTTACAAATGACTGTGCACATCTTAAGAGAGCAGACACACAGACTAATGTCCTGCTGACTGGTGGGCAGCATCCGGTGTTTTGGAGAAACAGGAAGTGTGTGTGTGTGTGTGTGTGTCTTTATAACAAGCTGTCTGAAGGAGGCAGGGTAACAGCGAGGTGTTTCAGTGTTTGATCTTTTGCCAGCTGCAAAGTGTTGCATTTGCACAAAAAAAGCTGAAGAAAAAAAGGAGAAAAAAGAGAGAAAACTCCTGATGGAAAAAGTTGCTCAGTACAAATTTTGTAAATGTTTTCATCGTCTACTTCTCTTTTCCATACGCCTCCGGTTATAAATGATAGCGTTTTCCCCTTTGTCAGCAGAATAATAATAACAGCATCCCCTTATTTTGGCAGGCACCATGTGATGTAAGCTGAAACATGCTGATTGTGAACACATATGGTATGCATCCACACATATAGACTGAGGAGTCAGCCACAGCAAGATCACCCCACCCCCACTGTTCATAATGTTTTCCCCTCTGTCCCATCTCAACTCTTTCTTTCTCTAACTCAGGTATTTAAGTTTTGTTTTTCATATTGAATATACTACACTGTGAGTAACAGGAGTGGAACTTCAAAACTCTAGGATGCAAATATAAAACTCCAGCAGGAGAAGTGTACAGGCCCACAGATTTACGATGGCTGCCAAGGGGAGGAAACCCTGTTAAAACAGGGGACTGTTTTACTGCCATTTGACACATAATCTCAAATCGGTGGAGTGCAGGACTCAGCTGCAGAGCTCTATGTCTGGAGAAGATAGAGACAGAGAGATGGTTTTGCTGCAGCATTCCAGGCAGGAATGGTTTATTTTTGTTGGAAACATAATTGTCTGTGGCTAGGATTTGGATGTACATTTTGCCCGCCAAACTGCCAGGAAGTATACGTGTGGGTGTTACCGCTCCCTTGTGGTGACCTCATGTACTTACTTTTTCATAACACAGAGGAGTTGGGTAAGCTTGGAGGGGAGAGATGTTTTCCTCTTCCAGGGTGTTAACGCAGTACAAATGTGCTGTGCTGTTGTAAGGTCTAATTTCATACAGGAGTACACAATGGAATTAAACATTACTTCTCGTGCAACTACAGTGCTGTGATAAATTAAAAAAAAAAAAAGAAAACAAAGTGTGAAAGAAATGCACTAGAGGCCTGCCATGTAGTGTGACTGTATCTGAGTAAAAATTATGTTTTTGTCTGTGTAACTGGAATGGAGTTAATATATAGCATGTGTAATTCCACTTGCCACCTCTCACACTGTTCATTTTATTAATTACAGTTTTATTTTATCGTCATTAAACGCAGCACCCCTGCTAACTAGGGTCGTGCACCCTGGGGAAATAGCAACAGTTTTCCTGCGCTGTCTTCCTGGTGAGTGCACACGTTGTTAGCCCTGTAATTAGTTTTGATCATTCGTTAGAATTTCGCATCTAAGTGGTTGTTTTACGTTATTATATTTTTGTAACGCTTTAGCTCACTATTGGTCGAGCATATTCTTTTGTGAGAGTGACGATGTTTTTACTTATTTGTTCGTAGCGTGATTAGCATGTGGCGTGTTAGCTAACTTGCATTTTTTTTTTTTTTTTTTTTTTTAGCTTCACAGTGTTAGAGCACGTTTAGGTGTTTCTGATGAGACTGACGGTATACTCTCCTGCCAGGAATAAACGGCCAGTGGCAGCAGTGGTTTGGTCTCTGTTTGGTCATAATTAACACAACGCACGAACACTACGGCTACATAAGCACTGAAGGATATACAGAATACAATGGTGAAAACAATTCTATCTCAACAAAGGTGTCTTAAGATAAATGTTTTTGACAAAAACTTAAACAAAGCAGGACATAGGGAATATCAGGACCTGCACACACAATTCTGACTTAAAGTAACTGTTCAACATTTTAGGATCTATACTAATAGTCTCTCTGTTATATGAGAAGATCATTGCCATTAGCTGAGCTTAAGGACTGGAAGCAGAGGGAAACAGCTATTCTGGCTGTCACCAGTTTACCCCGAAGGCTTACTAATTAAAGCAGCTACGATCAATATTTTCAAAGGAGTTGATTGTGACCAAAAAAGAGCTCAAAGGAGACTCAGTTGATGTTATTATACATTTGTGAATGTGACATTTTCCTGAAAGAGTATTCAGATATACAAGTGACATGAAACTATATGTTGATTTCACTCTGACATTATTCAGGCGTTGTCTTCACTGCTAGTTAATAATAAATCTATGTGTTTAAGTTGAGCGTAGATAAGAAACTTACTTTACTAAAGTACTACTTTGTTTTTAGTCAAACAAGTTTCTCAGTTATTACTTTTTATAATAAGGTACAAATGAGGACAATGGCAAGTCAAATCAGGTTTAGCTGAATTTTGGCTGTCGGCAGCTATGAGAGCGTGGCTGGCTCTCAGTGGCCATCAACCACCTGCAAGTTTACTGTATGGGAAAAAGTGATAAGAACACAGATGTTCTGTGGTTTCTGTGGACCCCCAATGACATCTGATGTGGAAGAAACTATAAACCATGAAGTCGGGGGCGGCTGCATGGCTTTTTAGATATCAAAAACAGCCTAATAACAAAGACAGCTGAAAAAGAATCAAGAGTATGTTGGCTTGTGTGCTAAACAGTGGTAAACTGCTGACATTAACAAGCATTTTAATAGAAAGACCAGAAGAAACAGTAAGAAAAATCAAACCCAGGTGCGCAACTGCTCCCCCATGGGAACATTTCATGGTCTTGTCCATCCTGAGAAACCTTGCAAGTGGATGAGAGGATTAGATATTGTTGGTAATAACTTTGGCAAAAGCACTGAAAGACAGTAATTTGTCCTAAAATGTGGGCCTTCTTGGTGCTCACTCTTACCCTCACTGTGAGGGCGTCAGAAAATAACAACACAGCAGCTGAAGAAAAACTTGTCATAGCCAGAGGTAAACTGCTGGTGAGTACTGATTGACTATAAATTTCATCTGGATTTCTTGCCATGCCCATAAAATACCCAGGGTTTTGTGATACTGGTGCAGAGACAGGAAAACTTTAAAAGTCTGAAATTGATTATTCTCATGACAAGCTGACAGGGGAAACAGTAGCATTCAACCAGAAAATGGGAAAATGAGTAAGATGAGGGTTAAGCCATATGCTGTTTTAACAACCGTCTGTTGTCGTCCCTGCAGGCTCCCAGTGTGGTCGGATGAGGCATAAAGAAAATGCCTGAGCTCCATCATTTTCTCATGGAGCGCTGGGCTCTGTAGTATCCTTGTGCTCTTTTCATGTTCCTCAGGCTTCTTGGTGAGACGTGACCCTTCCAAAAAATACACCACTGATTTTCTCATGACCTCTTTCATAGACAAAACAATGTTCCTAGCAAATTGCCAAGTCTGGTGCCAGCTCTGTGAGCTTTCCAAAACTCTAGCTCTTCCAAGTTGAAATCATGTTGAGTGAGTCTAAAAATAGCAAAACAGATGGATGTGCTTTACTCTACACAACACTGCCGATTGTACCTGTTGTTCCCCTTGATCTGTTCTTTCCTGTGTAGCCACAACTTGGAGTATGATTCATCAGAGGAGAAGAATCCCCGTCTGATACTGTATAACGAAAAGGACGAGGTTGTAAAGGTGAGATGGGAGTTCAGTGTTCTTTTACTCATCTGCCTTGTGATGGGGCTTATCTAGGGAGCGCCAGAATGTCAAGACAGATTCATGTAAGGAAGTTTTAAGACTGCTGCATCTGATATCAGATCCTCTGTGAGATACCAAGTCACAGAGACAGTGTGTTTAAAAGAGCAAGACAGAGTTACAAAAAAAGAGTAAGAAAGTATATAAATTACAGTTTCTGACAGCTGAGCGGTTTTTATACTGAAGTAGGATACTTGGTATGAATTCTGATATTAATGTGAACGTTTTTATGTGCTAAAATTACAACTGTCTGTTGTGTGGAAAAGCCCCTGAATCTGCATTTAGGCCAGCACAGGACAATAAAAGTCCCCACTAAAACCAACATTACATAACATTTTTTTTTGTTTTTTTTTTTTATTATTTTTTTTTTTTTTTAGCATTAGCGTCTTCTAAATGCACAAAGTGCAACTGTTGTAATTGAAAAGTAAACTGTTCCTGTATTTTACTGCTTTCTTGAGCTGAGTTTTTACCTTTGATTTTCCCTTATTATAAAGCTTATGTGGGAGGTTTTCTTTGTCTCTTTCAAGGTCTATTGTTTGTTTTTCAGTTATTGTTTCATAATGTGGGCGCCCTTTGAGACTGTAATTTGAGTTTAAATGAAGAATTATAGCAGAGAATACAATTATTGGACAAATAAATGAAAATATATGTGCAGTAGGAACCTCTATATCAGCAGTGACTAAGCAAGTTTTAATAAAAATCCAATTTTGGTAAACCAAATTAATGTATAACAGTAAACCTTATGTGAATCAGAGTATAATGTTTGTCTACAAACACATCCCTCTCTGCATACATCTACCTTACACTTCTACACTTTTAAGCCTTTAACTACATGTCCGAATGCATGTGTGTGTGTATGTGCTTCCCAAACGTCAGACTGTTCCTGTGAAGAAAATGAAGGCAGACGAGATCAGCAGCCTGTTAGACTCACTGGGTTTCTACAAGAGGTCCCAGAAAGGGGAAGAGGTGCCAGAGGAGTTCCAGCATTTCCCCCTGCGCGCCCCCAGGGACGAGCTGTGACGACACCTTGTGGCCAAACTCTGCCACTGCACCCGGGTAGCATTAATGACGTGTGGGGCTCCAAGGCCAAAATGATAAGCCAGGCACCATTCTGAGGACTTGCTGGCCGGATGCTGTGTGCAGGGTGTTAGTCAATGATGTGTCATTCTGTTAATATGCTGAATTTAAATCAATAGCAAAAACTGGCTGTAAAACACCACAATAAATGTTTGGATGGATCAGTGTGTTCTCCTCTGCCTGCTTTTCTTCACCTGGAATGGTTTGTCAAATAGAACAATTGTGGATTAAGAAAAGACCAGAGAGTGATTGTAGAAAACACACTGTATGCTCAGTCACTGAAATCAGAAATTTGAATGAGTAATATCTATGGAAGGGTAATTTTACCCCTGTGTAAAAATAGGAAATATTTTCTTGAATGAAGATGTTCTGGTTTTCATTTTTGTCCATATTTAATTTCTGTATATCTTTGAATAAAGTGATGAATTCTCTAATCAGATAAAGACATTTAGTGAACATCATAAATGGCCACTAACTAACTAACAAACTGCCATGCCTCTGTTTTAGCCTAATCCTCAGCCCGCCTCCTTCACTATAATCTGATTAGCAGTAGTGTCTGCCAGCATGTGTCTGTGTGTGTCCATTTGTATCTCTGTGTGCTGTAACTGTACATTTGTGTGACTTAAGGCAACGAGGATAAGCAGCAGATACTGAAACACAAACACAGTTTTGGACTGTTCGATTTCCTGACTCGTTGGCTCAGTAATGGTCACCAGCTCTACCCACAATGCCTGTGTTTTATTCACCTGTTCCAGAGAACCTGCAGATGGGTCTTGCCTATATGGGAGGCTCTGTGTTCACCAACAACAGGACAGCAGACAGCGACTTCACCAGGGAGCAAGAGGATGCATCTGGTTAGTTACTAATTCCACAGACTGTAGAACTACAGTATAGTATAGTTTACCTCTGTACAACATAAAATTACATCTTAGAATACATTATGATATAGTGATATCATACATAGAAAATAAGTAATTATGTGTAACTGAATGCATCCACCCAGTCACCATCATTTTTAATGCTCTCTTTTCACATATTGAATATTTTTATCAATAGATGTTCCCACAAAGTTATGACTTCCTGAGCTCATTAATAGTTTACAAATGGTGCCTGGTGGCACTGAACCTACAATATTGTACTGCTAATTAAGATTAAGTTACATTAGAGGTTAGGTCCCTTTTCATGAACAGTGTACATTATTTTGTCGACCATCTGTATACCTATGTGTTCTATATTTTTATGGTCCCTGCAATACAGAGACTAAACATATCCCTGAAATCTAAATTATGAAACTGGATTCCGTGCACCTGTTTGCTATAATGAGCCAATTCTGCATTTTTGATTTGTGAGAGTGTTCATAATAAGAAGTCATGGATGTAATGACCTTGAGTGTTTTTATACCGTTGTTATTTGTCTTGCAGTGGTCAATGAGCTGGTTTCTCACCTTCCCCTGCAGATGCTGCTGTACTTCAACATGTTTTATTTTCCTTGTTGGTGGTTCTCAGCTGCATTCATGCTGGAAGTAAAGGTTGGTCATTAAATCAACCCAAAAATACTCATATGTTTTCACAGACTTATTATAAAGGGACCAGGAGCTGTATACATGAAGGCACATGGACTCATAGCTCCCTCATTCATTACAAGTTACATTACAGTAAAAACACTTCAATTCAGCATGAGTCAACTTGGAAAACTTGTGGCTTTGGTGCCATCTATTGGTAGCATTAACAAAGATCCCAACAGGTCCAGCTCCCTCAGATCCAACCAGAAACACTGAGATGAACAAAGTAAAAGCAGTTTCTTCTTGTCTCAATGAAAACAACAACAAAACAAACAGACATCATTAGAATTCTACACATACATGAAGGTGTGTTTGATATTTGCTGAAAAAATATGTACTTTACAGCTGTACAGTTTAGTGCTTTTCATACATTATGCTTTTTTAAATAGACATGCTGACATTACAGCTGTATTATTCATTTGCAGTTCTATCATCTGGCGGGGTACTACCAGGCTCTGCTTATAACTGGAATGGTGCTTCTCACAGTCATTGAAGTGGTCCGACTTTATTTGGGCTATATTGGCAACCTTAAAGAAAAGGTAATTCAAACCGACATCCTCTCTGAACCACAACACAGAGCTCTTTTATGGAATCGGCCCCTGAATAACACAGTGGAGGAAGTGGCTGCTTAAGAATTCCTCCCGTGTGCGTAAACAATCAACTCAAGGCTACTACAACTGTCTATTGAGTTTGTGTGGACGCGCAGGTGTGTGTGTGTATCTGTGCTTTCATGTGGATACAACTGAAGCACTTGATGCCCGACTGCTCTATCTTTGCATCGCCCCGGTCCACCAGCCCAAATGCTCTCTCTCTCTCTCTCTCTCTCCCCTCATTCCCTCCCTGTCATCAGGTGCCAGAGTTGGCAGCCTTCTGGCTCCTGTCTTTCATCTTCCAGCTGCCAGTGCTGCTGTTCTTCCTGACTGATGAAGGAATTATCATCCTGCCTCTGGAGAGAGCCGTCCACTCCCTGTACCTTGTCTTCCTCCTTGCCCAGATCCTGACCTCTTTCCTGGCGCTCAGGACCATGACCCGAAAGCTCACCCTCCTCTTCCATCTGCGTCAGTTTGGCAAGGTGGAGAGCTTCCGACATGCGGGGATGAGCCCTGTCTACGGGTTGCCCTATCATCGGAGCGTGCTGCCCATGTCTCCAACCCATGATATGTACCATTAAAAGTAAAAAAATCCATCCTCAATTAAGTTTTCTCTTTTAAATATTCTCAGTTTGGGATGGCCCAAGCATTCCTTTTTACAGTACTTTTGTTTACTTACTGTTCCTAGGGCTACTCTGTGTGCTCCAAAGTTTCCCAGAATGTCTTTCAACTGGCAGTGAATGAATGTAAGCTTGTTAATCTTGATTAACTGCTTTCACTATGAGCATCAGTACAGTACAGCTATCCAACTCTATATTGTGACTGAGGCCACTGTTGGTGCAGAAATATGTGCGTGCCAAATCTTCCTATATGATGTCTAATCACTATTATAAAGTGACAGCTCTTGAACTATTCCCCTACCATTTGATTATATAAAAAAAGATAGATCCTGACATTTGCTGTTGTTGTTTTAAAAAGATGAAAACATCATTTTAGCCCCACTCTAAATGTCAAGACCTGATGCCATGTCAACCAAACTGTCATGGAGTGGCGTGACTTTACAGGGGAATAGAAGAAAATACACCATCAAACAACAAAATGGGCTCAGAAATACAAGGCAGTACTTTGCCAGTAGCTGCTTTTATCAAACAGAGTTAGAGGGTTTCATTTTTTTCTCCTCCTTAATGATGATAGATGATGGAGGCTGTTGGTAGAACAGAATTGTTTTTGCAAAGGTAGATTCAATTTTTTTGCCCCTGAGACAAGATTACTGCTTCACAGGTAGAGAGCAACCCGTTCTTTTATTTCTGAAGGGAACAATCTGAGACATACATTGAAATTTTTCCAATTTATCTTTAAGTCATTTTCTACAGTATATAATATTACTGTATAAGTTGGATACAGGAATCTAATTTCTTAAGGCTTGTAAAGTCCAAGAGTTTCAAACCTAACTGCAGCAGAATTGTGTTAAATATTTATGACCACACAGTGGCAGTCAGTGACCAAAAGAGGGATGGGGAGCATCTGACACTGCTGCAGAGTCCAATGAGAACAGATTATCATGCAGCACATGTCCTGATCAGGAAACCCTCTGGCAGAGGAATAAAGGTTAGGCCTGTCCACACTTGAAAATGATGTATTATTTGATAATCTATAACTGCAGGTCGTGTCTACACGGAAATCGATTTCATATCTTATTGTCTGCGCCTGTTTTTCCTCTGAATGGTTACAAAATGATTTCACACTTGTTTTATGAAAAATCTAAAGCCAGTATTTTGGTGATTTATTATTTCTTTGTTGGTGAGAAATTATTTACAGTGTGGTGCTCTAAATATTCAACAAGCCAGTTATGTTAGAGGCACAGTTTCTGTGATACAACATGCTTATTCCGCTCTACTTTACATTCAGGAAACAACAAGCTGCAGAGGCTGCTGCACAGCTCATAGAAAACAGAGAACAGAAAAACACTCAGATTGGAGCAGATTGGAGCACAGAGCATTCAGATAGGAGCAAGTGTATGGTTCCTACTTTATGATAGAGTGGGTGCTCAAGAGATACCCTAAGAGAGTTCATATATTATTTCACAAGGGATAAAAAAAAACAACAGTCTACTTATAAGTATCTATTAGCTGTTCTTAAGAGTTGAAGACTGAAGAGTTAAAACAAGTGCACCTTGACTAAAAACAAAAGAGGTACCAAACAAAGGTGCCCTTTTCACTCGGAGTTAAAAGTGCACTACTTCTTGAATTTTACCTATATAACCTTGCCACTAGTTCTGATGATGAAGCAGCCTGGTTTGGTACTTTGAGCACAATCATAAAATGAGAGAAACCAATGCTGATGGAAAAAAGAAGAGTTTACTCAGTGTTTTGTTCTTTAAAAATTTTAGATACTGTGTCACCCAAATACAGCAGCAAAACATTTTTCCATATTAAAATGTAGAAGTTTCAGAAGATAGTCTGTATTGTCCCAGGACAAAATATATGTCCACACCCTGCACATGATTGAGTCTTCAATAGAAAACATGCAGATACACATACAGTTAATACATGGTCATATTTAGACACATAAATGTGTACCCCGTATATATCTACACATGTACATGTATATTCATGTGCTCACACATTTATACGCATTATATATATATATATATATATATATATATATATATATATATATATAGTGCTAAACTGTCTGACTTGAAAAGGATTTTAGAAGGGACAAAACTCCTGCCAATACAAGCCCCCTGCCTTTTTAAAGTCCTGTGACCAGATCAAAGTAAGTTGTAAGTTGTTATATCTTCATTTGGCAGGAAGTAAGACATAAGTTTAATGTCTGATCATTTCCAACTGTGTTAGGTCCCATCATTTTTTCTCCTCCTGGGTTTCTTCCTCAGTTAATCAACTGATTTTGTTCACCTGCCTGCCCAGCTGCACCTTGTCACTCATTAGCTCCTCAGAGGTTTTATATAGAGGGCAGTTTTCAGTTGCTGCTTCCCAGCTTGTTTGTTGTCTGTCTGCCCCTGTGATGCCTGATTGTTACTGTTTTTTGAGGCCTCTAGTGTCTGTGTTACCAGCTCAACCAAACTTCTCAGTTTGGGTGGGTGATCAGTGTGGATTTTGCTCAGAATTTTGCTTCTCCCAACATTCAGAGAAAAGTTTAGGGGCTAGAATTCTTTTCATCATTGCTACCCTAAGACCCTAAAATCAAATCAGTGAGCAGGAGCTGATCCTGGCACATATTCTGCTTTTTGAATGAGATCAGATTCCAAAAATCTGCAAAAATGCCACATTACCAGCAACAAGAATAATGGAGACTGTTTGTGACTAGTCTTTCAGAGCAAACAGAGGTAAAGCTGTCTCATAGTGGCAGATGCTGAGACAAGTAAAGTGTCCACGGAAAAGTCTCTTTCAAAATGTTTGTCCTCTTCGGTAAAGCCAAAGAGAAAATAAATGCAGAGAGAAAACAGGAAGAGGAGGCAAATCTGAGAAACACCAGCTCTACTGACTGCAGGCATCAGGTAGAGCTGTGATCCTCTCAACCATGTTCTCATTTGCTGACAATAATTATACCAATGAATCACAATGAATCTTATGGTCGTGTGTTTCATATTCAGTTTTAAATGTTTCCCAAAGTATCCTTCAATATACAGTCTCTTCTCCCCTAAAACTAATGTTATTCATGGTCAGTGGAGGTAAAGTAATCATACATCAAGAGACATGACAGTCCAAGTGTTGATGTCTTTCAAAATGACGTGTCCAGTCAATTACGTGTTTTGTGTCCTAGAATTGCTTTCACACTCCCCATTCTCCAGAGAGCACTGTATGTTCACCAGGATGCTCTGACACATTCAGCCTCTCCTGTATCTGGTTTTAATAAGTATGAACTCTATTAGGTTCTGGAGAGGAAGAAGATTAAGCAGCTGGTGGTGGAAAAAGGAATAGAAAATCCCCCTGGAGTCACAGTGGTCACATCCAAAGCAGCTCCTCGCACCTTTTGCCTTATCAAATTGCCTTTCTGTGGTGGAGTGTGGTGAATAATAGCTTTGGATAATCTGGGGACATAATGTTCTCTATCTCACTAAACATATTGTTTCCCCTCCTTAGCATCCTTTTGAAAATGTACTCCTGCAACTTCTGCTGAAGTTCTCTTCTTCATGTCTTTTCCATAATACAACAGTGCAGCATTGTCAGCTGGGCTTGAGTTTGTCATCACCTTAATTATGATTGGGTGCAGCTCAGAAGTACTCACAAAATGTGACTGAGGAGGCTGTGCTAAGCACCAGCAGGTAGCAATATCCAACACATCACAGCAACATTCTCATGCCTTATTTCAGTAATCCCTCATGGTGGAGAGCTCACCAGCCCTGCCAAGACACCTGGAAATGTTCCCATCCTCTTAATCCCAGGTGCTTACACAATGAGCCCCAGCCCTCACAAATTATTGTAGTTCAACTTCATTCATAAAGTGTGATGACAAGTTGCTAATGCACACCCATCCATCCATTAATCCGTTAAGGGTTGCCCAGCTGACATTGGGTGAAAGGCAGGGGAACTCTCTGTACAGATCGCCAGTCCATCGCATGGCCAACACATATAGACAAACAACCATTCACACCTACGGGTAATTTAGAGTTACCAATTAACCTAAGCCACATGTCTTTGGACGGTGGGAGGAAGCCGAAGTACTGAATTGCTTTAGTGCCTATAAAATAATAGTCTCTATACAAATGTTTCAAGGCAAAGTTGGCAAGTACTGTGACCACAATTCAACACAAATGCTATTTTCCTCCATTGTATTGGGGTGAAAGTAGAAATCTCAATCCTCAGGAAAGAAACCAAAAATCAACTCCACTATTTTTTTTTTTTTTTCCAATTTGTAGTTTCATTGGGTGTCATCCACTATGTTTGTATAGTACAAAACAAAAACAGTACCACTTAAGGTAAACAACAAAATTTTCTTACATTTATTTATTTGGGTGAATCAGTCCTTTAACAATCCGAATCTGCTAAGCTAGTAAGGCAACTCATTAAACTAGTAACATATCCACAGCTGACCCACCTCTGCAGCCCCCTGCTGTTCTTCCATAACCTGTTTCCATTAGCAACTGAAGAAAAAATACTTCGAAGAATATATTGAGCCGCAGTTGTGCAGGCCTACAGGGAGTGTCAAGCTGTGAGCCTACCGCTTAATCCCCTGGGACATTGTTCAATCTTTCATATTCATTTCCCCTGATAGAATAGGACCTGGTATCTGCAAAGAAATGGCAATATGATAGCTGATGGAAACACATGTATGACTCCATTATTTGATGCCATTTCTATGACCCAACTGCTTCTCCACTCAGATCAGAATGAACACAAGTGCCTTTTAGGGATGCAGAATACATATTGCCCAATTACTGGCTCTAAATGATACTGGGCCATGAAATTCATAAACTACTTATATTGTCTCCACCTTTGCAGCCAGCAGGATCTGTAGGAAATGTGACATCACACTGGCAGGCAGGGATATTGAAACTCAGACTGAAACTGGCAGCTGGATATTTTCAATTTGGGTCTGATTACCTGGGTGAGGGGGAATGGCAGGGCAATTCACTTCTCCCAGTGGTTTAAATGGCTACTCACGGTACAGTACAGATGAATATTTTATCAGCAACAACAGTATTAAATCTGCGGTGCTTGATGACACCGGAGAATGTACTGCCTTTAGAGCAAACCACATAAAGCTTTGTTCTACCATAATTTGAGAGGGTTTTGAATTGAGCCATTTGCATGTTACCCAAATTTGCTCCTTACATGAGAGGGAGGGTTGTTTCACTCTGGGAGCTGGAATTCTAATAAATGTTTTTAAAAGCTCAGGCTGGGTTTGCTGCTGTGTTCTTGTTGTTTATACATGCTAGAAAGTGAGAGTTTTATTGAATGCTGTGGCTATTTTATTTGCCAGACTTTTGGGAAACTGGAGACTTTATGTAAATGCTGACCTAAAAAAGAGGATAAGATTTTAATGATCTGTTATTGAAAGATAAGAATTTTTGACTGGAGGATGGTGAATATATCTGTATATGGTGATGCTGTGCAGAGCATATGTCCCATATACCTCCTAAAAGATAACATCGGTCCCAGTCAATCATGAATAAAACAATACTGTGTTTTTTTTTTTTTTAATTCAAACCGAGGTCAAAGTTCAACTTACTTACTGTCAAACATATATTGATAAGCAGTATAAACACAGGACAGCAAGTGTAAGGCTCAGTGAAGCCAGATAACCTGAAAAGAGCCAGACCAAGCTGAACTCGCTTCACAATGCACAAGGCCCCTGTTTTCCTGGGTACCTACTCAAAATCAACACAGGACACAAACAATAACTCAAAACATTAGACCTGCAACAATTATTCGATTTTAAAAATGATCAATTTACCATCATTTTGGTAATCAAATGATTGTTTTATCGATAATTGTCATTTTTAAGAGATATTTGCCATTCGGACAGTTGGTTGGGACAAAACAAGACATCACTTTTGACTCTGGGAAATTAAAATGTTAGCCCTACAACATATTTCATAATCATAACAGTCTGCACAGTCTGTCAGGCAATGGTACTGACAACCAGATTTCAATTTACATTTGAAATCCTGTAGATTTGTTTTCTCATTGACATTCCTCACAGATTCTAGATATGGTGTGATACAGGAGCTGCTCCTGAACACATCATTTCCAGGATATGTGGATTCCACTACTTGTAAGCTTTAGATGAGATCATTGGGGACCCATGTGGTGAGGCCCACTTAAACAGTCCTGTGACAAACAGATTTTAAGACCAGTGTCAACAGCTACTTTAATTCTGTCCTCCATGGTGTCAGTACTAGCTGTTTGGAAAAGTTTATCAATCTTACTGTGGTCTTTCAAGTTTTAGTTTGTCACAAAACACACTGTTGGTCAGTTGTTAACCTGGGTTTTGTGCTATTTTGTTACTCCCTTCTGGGTGCCAGGCTGTTGGTCTTTGAAAGACAAATTGTCTTGTTGCTTTATTGTGTTTTTAATATACTGTACATGCTCATTGCTCAGGAGTCCCTAAAAGGAGTATTGATATTGAGAGGATTATCCTTACAAAATAAGGTGAATTGAAAATGTTCTACACACCAGTGAGTAAGAAAACCACCATTGTACACACCGATAAGGGCTTTTCTGTTTACAAAATGTCTTAACTCTGATTATTGGACACAATCGAGCAATGAATAAATCAGATGCACTGGGAGGGGGATACACAGCCATCCACAGAGTTTCCATGAAACAGAAACATTTTTAGACAAAACAGAAAATCGTCACACTCTGCTCTGGCTACAACTATATTCTTCTCTCCTTAGAAAAATCTAGCCAGGACTCTTGACAGCAAACACAGTCTATCCATCCATCCAGCACTAGAAGTTATAAATCCCCTACCATTGCAGATAAAATTTAACTACACTATAAAAGCCATCCATCTGTCTGTCAAATCCCTTGTCCTTGGTGAATTCTACAAGTAGCAGTTATTACTGTAACACTTAATGTGCAGGAAACAAGGACTAGAATCTGAAACGCAGCCAAATAAATGAGCAGTAAAGACTCTTAATACAATGGACAATCTGATAGACGCATTAGCTGTAGAGGCTATCAAGCTTGTGACCCTTCAGCTAAAGGATAATGACATTGGCATGTTTACTAAAGTGATATGTTGCAGAGGGCAACTTCATGAAGTGCAAATGAGAAAAGCATGCCATATCTATCAGATGAAACCCAGCAGATTAGGTACTTACCTGAATCCTGGTGTTGCTCATGGTCACTGGCAGCACATGAAGTGATGAAAGCAAAATCTGCAACTGAGCACCCCATCCAAAGAAACCTGGGCTTTTGTCCCTTTTGGCTTCCTTAATCGTAAAATGATTCCAGATGAGCCTTGATGATTTCTTGAAATTGAACCTCAAGTTGTTCTAAGTTCAGTTATTCCGTTATCTTTCTTTTGATTCAGGGTGACGTACATTCCAGTTCCAAAATCATTTGTTTCTACTTTGCCAAGTCCATTAATTTAATTTGACAATAACCACTCTGACCCCTGGTGAATATAGTTCAACCTATAAACGAACAGATGGCGAAAACGTCGTACTTGAGCTGGTGTGAATTGCGGTTTAGCCATTTATCTAATCAAAGGGTCTGTCGCTGAGTGTACAGGTGGGGGCTAACCATCTCTCTCACACTCTCTCTCTCTCAAGGACACTTCAGCTTGACACCTAATGGATCTACAGTAACCTTGGTTGTAGCAGGGACTGAGGACATAAACCCTCTTTCTTTTGTCACCATAGAACTATCATCATTCCTACTTCAGACAGGTGCTTACAAAGAAACCTAGATGCTTTTAGGGGGCTTAGCAATATGTTTTGTTTTGTTTTTTTTTTTTGTTTTGGCTTATTCTTATGTAGTTTCTTCATGTACTGAGGTATTGAACTGCAGATCAAGCAAAATGCAACAGAATATTGACTTAAATCCAAAGAAGGGGGGGACTCTGCATAATGCTGGTACAGCATCACATCATTTGAATTTGTATATGTCAATATTTTCGGCATCTGCTCTGAATCTATTCTTTATTTTTTCCCCCTCATTGTGAATCTAAACTCTCAAACTTCACATTTATATTGTATATTCTGTCTGAAGTTAGAAGTCTTCAGTTAAATCTCCTGCTGTTTGTGGCTTTTGATTAATGCTTTCTTTGTTCTCAAAAGAAATTCTGATGATATGACTATGAATATAAATAAGGCTCATTGGGCCTTTCTATTAAACAGCAGAGCAGCACGTTCGTTCCACGTCCAAGCTGGGATGAAGCAGTCACAGGCCTGCCAGCCGTTTGATTCAGACAGGACTCTGATATCTGTTTGAGGTGTGTTCTGACAAAACACTCAAGCCTTTGGTCTGTGAGATTCCAGGAGGATGAAAGCAGTTACGCTAATTGATTGGTAGGATTTAAACATGTTGTGTGTGTGTGTGTGTGTGTGTGTGTACAAATGCGAGAAGATGCTAATTAATATTTGAATAATAATTTATTCTGGAAAAATATGACTCATTACCCCTTACTCCCCTAGAAGTACTTTTGTATGAACTCTCATTTCTGCATGTTCTGGTGTGTCTGTGTTTTTGTTGGGGGCAGCTACAGCAGAACTGGAAGCCACTCAGCTTCTGAGAATTCTCCACAGGCGCCTTTGGGAAAACATGCTTTAACTGTGATAGTTAGTCGGATGATCGAGCTGCCTCCGAGCTGACAAACAGTTGAGGGAAAACATGGCAGAGTGATGCCTAGCTTTTGCAAGAAAGAAAAAAAAAACCCTCAACTCCTCTCCAGCCTATTCTTCATGTGAAGCCCGGCACATCAAAGAGATAAAAGGCTGAAAATATTTGGCAATCAAGATATAGAGATTTAGAATTTATGATCAGGGTAGGGCACAACTTCCACCTCCGAGCCATATTTATCATCACATTTTTCATGAAATATTTATTCAGGCTATATAGTTTCTAAAGTAATGGCTTGTTTATATCTTTTTACTAATTCTGAAATCAAGCCGTATGTATTCTGGCCATGAAAATGTCAAAGAAAAAAAATGATGAATTGATATTCACTGGCTATTAACCTCTTTAAAGCCTCTAGATAATGCACCTTAACCATCTCATGCATATTCTTAATGCTCAGCTTAGTATTTTCTACCCATGGGCTACTGGTGGACTCCTGGGGAGGGAAGGGCTTCAATTCAATTAAAACTGGAAGTTCTGTGACTCCTGATCCAATCAAGCTCTTGGCTCCGCTCCGTGACCATGACGTGAATGATAATGCCACTGAAGACAAGTGCAGAGACAGACAGAAACATGATACATTGTAATCTGGCAGGCAGGACCATGATGGAAATTTATAGCACTGAAATAAATTAAAAACTGTGACCAAGCATATGTCTATAGGTCATTGCAGCGCAATGGTGTTTCAGTTTGGATGGTAGAGGGAAAGGTTGGGGAGGGAAAAGGCTTCTCCTAATAATACACTGTGTGCTGTACTGCTCTATCAGGCTGAAACGCAACATTAACTGGTGGCAAAAAGAAAAATGTCACTGATGCCACTGAAATTTTAGTATATACTGTGTGAATAAAGATATAGAAATGTATACAAAGCAGGACAACATGCACAACAATGACAGGAAATAACAATGGTATATCTACACAATCTCTGTGTGAGTAATATCTTGTGTGCCTGTCTGTCATGTTGTCGTTTTTCTGGAGTGGGGCTGCTGTGGTTCAGTTTATGTCTAGTATGACGGTTAGTGTGTGTGTGGTGTGTTTTAGGAAAAGAGAATGATTTGAAGAGGTGAATAAAATATTAAATATGTGCTCTGAATTAATCTGACCCTGACAATATGTATTTAGAGGTGACTAATCACTGGGATTTGTTAACTTGCTTTTCACTCAGCTCCTTCACATGTAGTTCACAAGTTGTCTAATCAAAGCAATTCTAGCTATGGTGCAAAAACTCAAATTTCTTTCCACTGCATCTTGATAAACTATTGCCATATTTTGTGCTCCAGCCCACAGAGGAAATCACCTTGTTCTCTTTTCAGCTGTTAAAAAGAGTGCTGTGGTCTCACAAGGGTTTTCTGTCCAAATAGTAAATATAAAAGTGAGGCTGTGCAATAACCACTGTGCATTTTTGAATTTGTGGAGGAAGCACACATAAAACAAAGCCTTGTATCTGTAGCTACTCTGTAATCCTTCAGTACCTTGTGTGACCGCCTCCTGCAGCACCACTGCCTGACACCTCTGCAGCACAGAGCGGCTGAGCCTCTCAATCTGCAGTTATGGGATATTATCCATCCCTGCAGTGGAACCTGAGTGGGTTCATGGCCACAGGCAGCTAGAGGTTCACGTCTCTGAATGTTGAGGTCCAGGTTCCCTACATTTTATGCATTACGGAGCGCTCAAGAAATTGACTAACCATGGCCTTTCACTTGCTGTGACCTTAAGCTTTCAATTAAGAGCTTTGTAAAGGTGAAATGATTAAGCATTTTTCCAACTGATCTCATTAGGCACAACGGCACCTTTCGGCCTTTTGTGTGAATGGAAAGTTACAGAACTTCATGCACCAGCATTTACAATAACTTTTGTCAACACTTTTTATGTAGTTTTTACACACTGTTGTTGATTGGCATTGCCCAGGCGATTTGTTGCTTTCTTGTTTATTTGGTGCTGGAGAAATTCACACACAGCACCTGAAATACAATTTTTTGAGGTCTTTTGCCAAGATGGTTTCTTTGATAGTTTCCCCAATATTTTAGCTTCCAAAAAAAAAATTCACAAAGACGTATGAATCTAAACACTAGCACAAAGCTGGTAAGTCAATAAAAATATATTTTATATCTGCAGCTATAGTATGGTGAGGATTTGGTCTAAAATATGGCATAAATATTGCCTGGGGCACCAGGAATACACATGGCTACACAGTATTTTGGCTTACTGTTTTGAACTTAGTTCATAAGCTACATACTTTTTAACATTTGCTACTGCATTTAAATGCAGTTTAATTTTGTACATCCAACAGATGTACATCCAGCAGAGCTCCACCCAAAGCGCAGGTCTAATCAGCTAAAGTAAATAACTTCTGTGTGGGTGTCCAGAGCCATTAAATTATTTTGGATTTTTATTGCTCATAAAAATTTGTCAAATCTCAAAACATAGCCAACTGCAAAGCTTCCTCTTTACCTCTGTCATACTACAACAGAAGGACAGAAAACCCCAACGCTCCAAGGAACAAACATCAAATACATAAACATAAATAAATAAACAATGAGAAGAGAAAATAAAACTTGAAGCCTCGGGCAACTGCTGCCAGCCTAACATCAGCAGTGAGTGCTCCATCTGCTCCCATCGAGTCCAGCACTGATGACATCAAATAGGTCCCCAGATTCTCACTCATACAAGCAAACTGGCCTTGACCTCAGGGTCAACTTAAATGACATCTCTTCTTGGCAGGAAATATAACATTGTTTGATTTCCCAGAAGTCTATTGATTACTGTCCTCCTGAGCTGTGAGCGCGCTGGACAAGACACAGGATGGGAGGGAGTCAGTCTGAGCTGGACAGGCATGATGTTCCAGTGATTCAGTGATTTCTCAGTGGAAGTTGGCTGGAGATGAGCTGTTTTTAAGTTTGCCTTTGTGGAAATCTTCTAGAACTTATTTTGTCAATATGCAGTTTTAGTTGATTTGCTTGTGTTTTTGTGTGGGGTAAATGGCTCCAGTGCCATTTGTTTGTTTCTCACTAAGCCAGTTGTGAGTTATTTCTGGTCAAGAGTTTGTCTGGGGTTAAGAATTTTCATAAAGTTTGAATTTTCAAAAAAAAAAAATTCAATATAAATATTCAAGGTTTTGGGTAACATCGGTAGTTTTAGGCACAGAGATAGGATTAGGTGTGGACTGGAGAAACTTGAACCCACGCTAACTTTACTCTAGCCCAATGATTCATCTCATAAAGGTTGCACGTTGAAGGAGAAATCTGACAGAAAGTAAAGCAAATTCTCTCACTTCATTTGTACAATTTTAACAGCTGTTTGTGTAGTTTGTTTATTCTCCCCAAACAACCAGTACACAGACTGAATGAATGATTCAGTGGTAATATGGTTGAGCTGTGTATGGAGTGAGACGTTTGTAATGGGTGTCTTGTTGGGGTGTTGGTCAGAACACACAGTAGTCAATCAAATGCAATACAGTAATTTACTTTGGTTCTTCGAGGTATTTGGACAGCAGAGCAATAAACAGCATAGTACGGGTTGTGGTATTCAGAATAATGATGCATATTTAACACACAGGACTTCTCTGTGGTACTTTACCTCAGCATCCAACCTCAGGAACTTACTGGAAAGTTCTACATGAAGCATGCACACAGGAGTGGTCTTTCCAACAAAGCCTGTGTGTTTGGGAGTGTACGTGAGTCTTTTTTCCTCTCATCTCTGTACATTCATGAAGCCGGCTGCTAAAGCCTTGGGATTGGTGTAAATATTTCATGCAGATACAAGAGTTTTGTGACAAAGTGGCTGAGAGACTTTTTTTGTAGTTTTTTTTAGTTTTGTATAACTATATGGTAAATATATTTGCGGGAAGTTGAGCAATGGCCACTATACATTTAAAATGTGTGGAGCAAGCATACATAAAGCCCTGTATCTCCAGTATGATGAAAGCAGAGTGGATCTATTTTACAGAAATGTGTATTCATTTGAGGCCCGCAATAACTCAGGTCAATGCAATTGATCACCCAGAACTTCCCTAAATGGCTTTAGTCTTCTGCACGTTTGTTTACTATCGATTACTGTGGATGATATAATGACTTGCAACTAAAAAAAAAAGCTCATTTAAACAATTCTAACTCTGCCCCCACTGAAATTTGAGATTGAAAGAATAAATCATTAATAAGCTCAGATCCTTGGTTTCATCTAAGGAGGCTAAACAGGCTCATCAGTAATAGATGAGAAATGTCTCCATTTTTCTGCCACTGCTGTGAGAACCAGTCCTTTTAATCACTTCTTCTCTGTGGGAAATCATAGACTGGCCTGATGTGACTGCTAATATCCCCGTTGAAAACAATGTGATCTGATGCTGCAATATCCATGGATACAAATTACGGTGCTGCCGTTTCGGAAAGCTTGCACCATGTATATACCACAAACAAGTAATCTGTATGCAGCCTGGGCAGTCCAAATTGATGGTGATTGGCAAACACTACTGACAGTCCCTTGACGATTAACTTAGTTGGATAGTGCAAATGTGTTCAGCACCTTATTGGGAAATGATAATGATCTGGTGCACTCAGACGCCCAGGAGAGCGAGGACGATTGAAAGAGCAGGCTGAAACAAGGATGTGCAGCCTTTAATTCTGAGATTGAGCTTCACTTGGAACCATTACTTTGCAAACATTTGCATGCACATTCACTATCTGCAAGCAAACACACATAGTGCACCTGGCTGGCAAACAATCAAGCAATTAGTAATTTAACATTCAGTGTTTTCCTGCATGAATACTGTAGTCCTCCCATGTGAACATTTGCCTATCCATCTAAATATGCTTTTTATGGATTCAGAGATCCCCACAACAAACTTTTATTTGCTCTCTAAATTGCTCTTTCACATAAATTAATTTGATTACCACTGGTGCTCCACCAAATCGGCTTAGCTCTAGTGCTTATTTAGGTATGGCAGAGAGGAAAACATGCTAAATTGCCCATTTTGTTTGTGAAGCTGTAATGAGATGAACAGAACTTCCTCTCAGGGTTTGCATAGCTCTTAGGTATTATGTTGAGTATTTTTGAAACAGCATGTTCTCATGTCCTTTCTCTACCACCCATTGGGATCATGCTATATCTGGGTTTTAAGTCATATTAAGAACCATGTCAAACCTTGGCTTGCTCTTTTGAGGCAGCATCAAGACATTAAAAAAAAGAAAAAGAAAGGCCTTTAAGCTTTATCAAGGAGGGAAATCATCTCTTGGGTACACCAAGGCACTGGCGATATGCAGAACTTCAGTCGAGGCCCTTTACGGACTGATGCAATAGTGCTCTTTATGAACCCTGCAGTTGAGTAATAAAGTTACCATGAGTCACTGATCCCACAGAGGGATCTGGGATAAATCTGGCTTCTCTCCTGAAAAAACAAGGCTTTTTATTTTGGCGATTACCACTATGTAGAAACTGACAAGCACTTCTTGTTCTTCCATTGTGATTTATGTGTCCATGTGGAACTTCATTTTCTGACCTCCATTGATCATCAGGTCACCGTAATGGTTCACCGGTCACTGGCGGCCGCTCACTGAGTTTCCTTTTTTTATATCTCCAAAGTTTTTACTCAGCACGCAAAAAAAGATGAATATCATGCCAGTTATTTTCTTTTGATTACCAGTGTTCACCTTGAGGCGTTCAGCAACTGATTAATGTTGAGACAAAAGAAATGAAATACTTTTCCTATTTCCTCTCCCTCTGGGAATAACCAAACATTCTGGCAAGGGCTTGTGCTTCCATTCGTAACCTTGTAGAACATATCAAGTTGGAGAAATGTGATAAAGGACACACAACATAATTATTATAGTGTGTGTATTTATATATATTATATATATATATAAATACACACACTATAGTTCTCCCTCCAGAAATTCCAATTTTCTTTGCAACTGAAAACATTTAATTTAACCAATTTTACATACATTTTTGTCTAGGAATAAATCCAGTCTACTGTTTATTCAAGGATGTCTTAAGTTGCTGCTATTTCAGTATGTGTATAATGTGTATATCTCAGCATGTTTCAAGTGCATAGATTGAGGTTTTCTCTTTTAGCGATTTCTATTTGAGGCATCAGTGACATGGAACATAGCTGCCTCTCTCAACAATATGACTCCCTTTTTTAAATTCAGTTTGCAGAATTGAAAGATTTGAAACCTGAGAGATTTGAATGGTTCGTGTGGTGAACAAAGAAAAATACATCAGGATGCAAATATGCCAGAGCTCTGGAATGTAGCCTTTGTCATCTAAAAACGACATTAGATGAAGATTTAAATTGTTTGTCAAACAATTGGTTGAGCCCATTTTAAGATGTAGGATCTCACTGAAAATTAGGTAACTCAACCTGACTGAGCCATCTCTAACAATCAGCTAAAGCGTGCTCAGCCCCAAAAAATCCCAAGGTGACGCTGACATTTTAGAACCCAACCCTCTCAGGTGGCCTTTTAGGATGTTAGCGGCAGAAAAATACATTTTGGCATGTTTTATGGTGGAGTTTCAAAGATATAAAACAGCCCCAAATGCTTTGTCAAGTGTAGTATGATCTTAAAAGATGAAGCATTGTCTTATATAACACAAAATTACCAAAACTCTATGTGTCAGTGACTCAACAATTTCATCAAATGGAAGTTCAATTTCCAGCATTCAGAGCGTGCTGTTTGGCTCAAACTCAGTTCTGGGATACAAACCCTCCAATACCTCCTGGCAATTCAAGACACTCCTAATCTCCTCTCACCACCTACTTGCATTTTCAGCAGCTCAAGGATGGAACATGGTGCTGTAAGCAAGAGACCAGCATCATAACACACAGTACATCATCACAACATTTACTAGCAAAAAAGGCTGTGGTGCTTCCTTTTAAAGTCAAAACACAAATGCAGATGCAAAATTATGACTGCAGTATGTGTATGTTGGATGTATTACTGCCTGACAAGATGTCTCCGTTTGATTTTAGCTACCTTACTGTCCATCACAGGCTCTTATTGCTCAGACGAGTGGCTGTAGGGAATGCTTCAGTCTTTGCTTGCTACTGCACCGCTTTAAATTCATGAAAGTCGTAGATTACTTAATGTACAGTTTAAATTCTAATAGTAGCTTAGTGAAAGGTAGATGATTACATATGCTGTCCATGTAAACCAGCTGTTTTGAGTGAGTTGTTGTTGCAAATATATCTCCCAGTCTGCTTAAGATTGCCAGAGTAGAAGCAGGCTGACCATCGCTGGTGGACTTACGAGATAGAGTGGGATAAATATAACAGATGGGGCTCAAAACAGGGCATCTCAAAATGGAATAAAGCAATCCATGGATTCAGTGAACCTTGAAGAATCCATCACTTTCTATGGATTTCAATCTCAAATGTCAAGATGTCAATCAATACTGTGAAACTGATCCTCAGCATTTCATAAAGTCGTTGAAAGCTGTGTGACTGAGGATTTGACAAATCGAAAATTATTTCACAGACACACAACATGGTTTGTATATGATTTTATTCATGTGAAATATCATTCCACAGACATAGAAGAAGAACATCAGGTGGAGTCAATGAACAGATATCACATGGTCAATAAACATTTTTCCAAGATCCAAAGACAAGTATCAAAGTACAGTTCAATGGAAATATAACATTTAGTAGACTATCAACAAGTTCATACAGTTTTTTTTTTTCATCTGTAAAAAGAAAATAAATATTGGATTTTATATTTTGCTCTGGTGATAAATAATAAATCCATGATTACTGTATGTTTATGCCTATGCACAATGCCAAAGTGTCTCAAAGAATAAGGCAACAAATCAAATTATTATCATAAGTTTATTCCCCATGAAAATGTCCCATCAGTAATGTTATAACAGAAAATGAATGAGACAGTATCATTTGTCAGTCAGTTAATATTCTATTCCATCACATTCTTATCACAAAAATAGATAAATCTATGGTAAAGTAATTCTTTAAACCTAAACTCTATCTGGAAATGGATGAACAATCATGGCGGTGAGTTGCTGTTGTTGTGCGCTGCAGCACATCTTAAAGTGCAAAATGGAAACAAAGGTATTAGTTTCATAAATGGGCTTTTTTTTTCTTCTTTTTTTCTGAATGTTTTCCCCACAGACTTGACACTTTTGACAAATTGCCCGGGTGCATCAGATAATCATTATCCCGCCTGGCTCTGGGCGATAGGGTAGTCTAATTTTGTTGCCTCCGTGAGGTTCCGGCTCTTGTGAGAGATCCAAGTTTGGGGAGCTGCCAATAGCAATCCAAAAAGGGGATATTCATAAGATGTGAATTATTTAGATCTCTATATTGCAGTGTCATGTTTTTGGAGGGTATTTTGAAGGGCTTTTTTGACTTTCCAAACATTCAAATTTAGTTTTAAAATAAATCTTTTTTCAGGTAAGATTGAATTTTTCCCTATGAGAGTCTACTGATCAGAAGTTTGTGACTACAAGTGACTGGAACTTCTGTGGGATTCTCTTAATAATTCAAATGTTCATTTTATCAGTTGTTACTAAGATTGCTCTTAGTTTTGTGGCCCAGTTGTGTTGTCACAGATTCATCAAAGCTTTGGTTGAAGTTGGTTTATATGTACAAATACACATTTATAGTGACAGACCTGACCCAGATGCATGCACAACAATCTAATCTATGCCTGATCAAATTCACACGGTGCTTCACAGATATTAATGTTTTATTGCAACAGTTTACACCATTTGGCCTCAGTCCAACTTCAACACACTGGGCAGCTTCTAACACACAGGTTTTCACTCATCTGTCTGGTCTCTGTGTCTCACTGAATAGAAGGGGTACTCCCTGTCTGAACATCAGAGCCAATGTCTCTGTTGTATTGCCAAAACCTTAATTTGAAAAGTGCGAAAGAAAATTTTCTGACCTCAGCAGTTCCTAGGTCTACTGGTGCTAATGTTGGTTGAAGATTTCTGTCTGTTCAAAGCATTGTGAGATGTCTATTTTACACAGAGTTATTGCTCTATAGCAACGCATCCAGACAAAAAAAACTACTTAAAAAGAAGAACAAAATACACTCCGGCACATCTGTATCCCCACTACCAGCCAGATCAGTTTTGATGCATATTCTTTAAATGGTTGAGTGACACACATCTTGAAGTTGTTTGCTCTTCGGTGGCAGTGAGAGATGATCATCAAGCGCCCTGGCGTGGCAAAAGGTCCATAGTTTAGCAATCCCGAAAATAATTTTTACGAGCATGTACTAAAGCAGCCCTTCTTTTTCATGCAGTTGTATGCTTTACTTTTGTTGTGATTGCTGATACCCCGCACCACAAACAATTGCTCACAGTTGTCATTAAGTAATTCAAAACAGCTGTTACACAGTCATAATGATTAATACATTGATAAGAACTTTTACAAATGTGTCAAGACAACTGTTTAAATCCATGCATTTCATGCATAGATGATGGTCATCCTCTGAGGCCTGCAAAGCCCTGCTGTGGAGACAGAGAGTTGAGTGTTTACTGCATGTCCAGCCACTTTCCAGCCAGTTACCTCTCCATCCAGACCTGAGCACCTTCCTCCCCAAGAGCTGTTAACCTGCTTCACCCGGCTCCATCCTTCTCAGACTGAAGCCCTCCAGCCTGTGAATGAATGAAACCATCCACACAATCACACGCACCTCCCTGCAAACCCTTCCTATTATCTCTTTCTTACCAAGCTATTGTTATTCCCGAGTGGTTTTTGAACAATGTTGCACCACATACAATATCTCCACAACGATGTGCACTCCAGATCCCCTGCACAAAACACTTCTCAGCCTCAGGAATATATTTTCTCCAATGTTCCCACAATATTTCACAGATTTCTTTCTACTCGTTTATAATAAACCGCATGGTACACTGGACAAATACAAAACTGGACAGTCACTACACTTCTCTCTATAGCTGCCACCATACTGAATGCAACACTGCTCAAATGCACATAGCTAATGAATACTAAATGTTGTCTTACGAAGAGTGATATGTATAGACAGCTGTCCACTTTAAACACACTGCTGTCTCTTTGTACGTGAGGTCCTGTTGTCCTTGCTGTTCTGTAAACTGTCAGTATGTCTCTGTCACAAGACAAATTCCCTCACATGTAGTGTCCTTGGTGACGCCAGTTATTTTGCAGTCATATGTTTTACAGCTGTGTGATTGTCTGTTGTATTCATTTTTGTTTATGTTTTTTTTAAGCTTCATCTCTCAGTCATTTATCTGTAAGGCAGCCTTTAGGTGGTGGTCAAGGCTGAAAATGCCACAGCTCCTATTTCATGCCACTCCGCAGCACCTGATTGGCTGCAATGAGCATGACGCTGATGATGAAAGCAATGGCGAAGGCGCATATCAGGCTCTTGCGCACACAAGTTTGCTTGACTTGCTGCGTCGGGCTAGAACCTGCAGAGGGGAAGAAAAGAAGAGATGGGAGGAAAAGAGAGAAAAGAGAAAAATACCTGAAGGTCCACTGGATCAGGTGTTATTTAATGCTTGAAAGATATCTGATAGCAATTTCCAAATGAAAGAGCTCATCACAAAACCTTACAATTACATGAGCACAATTATAAGGGATAAACACAGCCAAGAAAATTTGTTTTCACACCTGTATGCTGTGTAACTGCATCTAGATTGAAATGTTGATTGGAGTTTTGGAACAACAAACAAATGAACTGGCACCTGACTGGCATTTTAAAGAATGCTCATCAGAACACCAGCCCTCCAAGACAAGGTATAGTACACCTGCAGAATCGTCTGACATAAGAACCAAGGCAGCTGAAGCATAACAAAATGTTCAAAATGAAACTTTGATTTCTGCTGCACCTTCTTTCTGTCCAAATAGAGAGATACCTTTAAATTGATCTTGCTTTTGATTTATCTTCATTTCCTACAGAGGTCATCACTGTTTGCATAGAAAAACACCTAAAATCTTCAGTAAGTGTTTTTCCAACAGTAAGGAAAAAGAGCTTCTCATTGTAAATCATAGAATAGCTTTGTAATGGCTGCAACAGTCATTAAAAGTACACATTGGATAAATAGCCATATAAACTGCATAAATAGACAAGCATCCTCAATTGTATCCCTCAGTAAATGAACCATTAAAGGAAAATTCCACCCTTTGGGACAGCAGTTTGCCATCTTCAGTTAATTCCAGTTATTTTGTAATGAAGAGGTATAATTAACTTTATCGCTGTGTGGACACTTTCCATCCACTTCTACTTCACTTAGGGATTTCCTGCATTTCTGACAATGACTTTCAAATGAGCCTCAGAGAATGGGGTTCTCCGTGCAGAGTCTGCGTAGGTGGACGGAGCTTTGGCAATACTGTAGTAACTTTTACAGGTGAGGAGAAGGCGAGACAGGAGAGGTAACAATGCCATAGTTTTGCAGTGTAGAGTTGCTCAAATTACAAAACGGCTGGGTATGACATTTCATACTGACTGGAGTACATTATGATCTAGCGAGGCTGGTGATAGGAGTAAATTGATATCTCTGCTGTTTAAACAGCACAGTCATCTGTGTGTGATTGCTGGATTTTGTGAAAGAGTGAAATCTGTAATGTGGAAAAAATGAGGAGTGTGGTGAACAAGTACAAATGATGTCTTTCTTACTATGATCAGACAGGCTGTACTCGGCTGGGGAATGATGATCAAGTTTGTAGGGCTGCTCAGTCCTGACAATTCCAAAGCTATCATCACTTCCATAAATAATATATTATCATATATGGTGGCTTGCAAATTATAAACCCCTCACTTAGCGCTAATGGTACCTGGCCCTGCGGGTAGTTTTGATTTTATTTACTTGTGATTTACTTTACTTCTAAGATTACATTTACTTGTGGTGCTCAAACCTGGATAAAATTATATTTGAAAAAGGGGTGTCCTGATAGCCTGGTGCATAAGATGCACGCAACACAACCACATCTCCTGCGGTTTAATTCCAGTCGGGTCCTTTCTTGCATGTCATATCCCTGTCTCTCTCTGTTTCACATGTTTTCTGTATGTCTCTATAAAATTTGATATTTGACAAACAAAGAAATAAAAGATAAATTAAAAAAAACAGAACAAATCTTGGCGTCAGATAGTTCACAACAATGGCAAATAAAACTGGAAATATTCCAGTATTTGTGTTTGTGTGATTTGGATGAGTCTTTAAAATTAGAAAATAAAATATGGACGTGACATTATCTAGTTTAGTCCAATCATCAGTCTGTGATAGGTATGTGAATACAATATAACCAGATGGAAAATCCCAGAAATGCAAACTACAGAGCAATGTAAATAGAAGGAGTCTGTTAAGTATAGGAGGTTCTTCCTTACTGTCTATATCCACCTGACAGTCCTCAGGGTTCTCTATGTGGTTCTCCTCAGTCATGATGATGTTCTCGATGTCTTTCATGGAAAGGTGATCGCAGAACGTGTCGTACAGGAGTCGCTTCAGCTCCTCCACCGTCAACTTCTGCATGTCACACTGGAGATACACACACATAACTTAACATTAACATGGACGAGGGCTGGTGGCCACAACACTGCAGGCACACACACACATAAATGCAAAGAAAGCCACACATGCAATACAGTATGCAAGCACACACAAAAAACACAAAAAGAGGTTAACAGTAACAGCAGAAACAACACGGTATGGAAACAGAATAAGCTGATGTAAAAGCCATCAGGTTATTGAAATACATAAATAACAAAATAGAAAGTATGAATAGAAGGGTTTAAACTTCTAAGTTGACCTCCAATCATAATAGAGCTGAATTTTGGACGATTACGCAGTGCAGTTTGTCTACTGGACTTTGAGTCAAACCTGAAGTATGGTGGAAAATTTAACTTTATTCAGTCATCAGTTTGTCTGTTCATCTAAATGATCTTTAGTGCTGGATCATTAATATGGAGAAACCAAAGGAATTCCCATATCTGACCACAAGACAAAATGTTGACTAAAATAATATCGAAGAAAAATCGAGTTAAATGAATTTTAGGAATAAAACTAAAACCTGTCCTTTACCACAGTGTAAAACATACTAATGTATTATGCAGTGGTGGAAGAAGTATAGAGCTCAGGTAGTTGACATCATGAAGTCCCGGCATGCAACAGTCGTAATAAAAACACCGGCATATTGGCGCGCCGTTCAAATTAGTGCAGGCACACCACGGCTAGCAGTCAACTTGGCTCCTTCCCTACTGTATTTATAAAGAGTGAACATGGTGGATAGTTGTGGTGCCGCGGGATGCCAGAACAGTCGGAAACAAGCAAAGGGGAGAGCATTTTCTCGGATTCCTAAAAAAACTGAAAAACGACAGAAATGGATTACTGCCAGGAGCAGAGGAAAACGGAGCAGGCGGTGGGAACCCACAGGCAACAGATTCTGCTTATGTAGTGACCACTGCATATCAGGTACAGAATCCAACGCTTCCCAGCTTTAATATCTTGTTTGTTTTACATGATTTTATTACGATTTCCAACAGTTCTGTTTTCCTAGAAGGCATTTTAGACATATGCATTGTGGTGTGGATTTTGTGGGGCTGACTTGTTGGACGAGGGAAAGTTGTTCAGGTAGTTGTAGACGTCTGTTTACTGCAGGTGTGGAACACTGGCCGTTCAGATTGTCTCAGTCCAGGTGAAAAACACACCGAGGACATCGAAGGGGTCAGTAATGTGTAATCTGTGACGTTTTGCAATATATCGTTCAATTTCCTCGGATTTAAAGTGTGACGGCTTGAAATCGGCGCTGGCGTCATTCATATTTGCTCAGGCTTTTCCTGCCAACATGACGGTATTAACGAACCAAGTCACGTGACGCCCACAGCTCTATCTTACTTGAATCAAAGTATCAACACCACACTATAAAAATTCTCCATTAAATTAACAGTCCTTCAGAGCCATAGCAGAGTATTATCAACAAAATGGAATCAAGATAATGTAATTAAAATAATATCAAAAGTAAAAGTTAAAAGTTCACCTGTGCATTATTATACTGATATTATATGATATTAGTGAGTGAGCAGCTTTTTACTGGTGTAGTTGGCATGTGGAGCTCATTTAAAATGCATTGTATTTTATAAGCTGATCATATGTTTTATATGTAAACCTGTATTCTGCATAGTAACTGTAGGTTCTGTAAAACTTCAGTTTTTGAGGAAAAGTATTTAGTTACACTCCATCGCCAGCATTATGTAAAATTGAGTTAAATAAAATAAATGTGAATGACTAAGACCAAAAAGTAAAAATGAAATCCAGGATCTGTGCCTGTTTGGAAAGCGTATCTATGTTACTCATTTTCAGCTCAGCTTGAGCTGCAGTTCACCAGTGTGACTGGAGGCTCTGTGTGATCAATCCAGCAGCACATGCCCAGTACTATTATTCTCTTATATAATGTTACGTGAAGCTATGTAGCCTTTGCAACAGTCCCTCGGGTTTCTTGATTCTCCCAGCAGGTGTCTTTGCTTGTGCTTCTTTTTTTGTACACTGACTGCACCAAGAATTCCCATAAATCCCCTCTCTTTCACACTCAATTTGGAGCCTCACTTTCTGACAGCCATTCTGGCGCTGTTATCGCAGAACTACAACAAAGGCGGCTTTGACATGAGCTCCTTCCCATTAATTTCCATCCCACTGTCAATGTGAGCTGTTGATTATCTAATGAGGTGTGTGTAAATAAATTAATATCTATTTTGCATGAAAATTGGCTTGAATGTTCTAAGTAATAGGACACCACACACAAAGAGGCAGAGATATCAAGTCAAAGTCTTGATGAGGGATATGGTTCTTAAGGGAATCCAAACCTCTCCAAGATTAAAATACTCCCATTAAAGACACAGTGGATGTGGCAATTAAAACTGGTTTTCCTTTAAAGTCACACAGTGGCAGAGTCTAAATGTTACTGCACATGGAGGATTGCTACAACTGCTACTGGGCTGTCTGTCTTCTCTCTAATAGGCAAGAGATGAGTGACTGAATAATGAGCACCTTCCAAAAAACGGAGTCAAAGTCAGTGCCGTTGAACTTATCAGGCAACCCAGCTGCTGTCAGCTTTGGGCCCAGAAGAGTGACAAACTCCTCAAAGTCCACCTGGCCATCGCCTGTGGAAAAAAAGAAGAACAGCTGCTTTTTATTGTTGCTGGTTTTACTGCATACTACAGTCCAGTTTTGTGGGCAAATAGAGTAAAAGCTTCTATGCTTTGCCAACTTAAGATAATGAAGTCCAAGCTGTGTTTGCCTCACCGTCCATGTCCAGTCTCTGGATGATGACTTCCAGCTCCACCTCGTTTGGCATGTAGCCCAGGGAGCGCATGGCCATTCCCAGCTCCTGCTTTGAGATGAACCCATTGCCGTCGCGGTCAAACACTTTGAAGGCCTCGCGGATCTCTGCAGAGAAGATGCGCACACACACACACACACACAAAGACACACCGAGCTTAAGTCTTACGGCAGAGCAGGATATGAAAGTGGGAAATGTTCCACGCACCAAAGACACATTTGTTATGCCGCATCAATGCTTGAGTCATAGTTATATGTGGGTTGGCAGCTCAGGAGAACAAATTCCACCAGTAAAATGACAAATAAAGAGCCAAAATAAAATAAATAAAAAGAGCTGAGATCAGGACAAATTGTCAACATTTTTAAAGGCCAATACTCTCTGCCGTCCTTAAATTTCAGATTTTATAGGGATGAATCAAATCTATGAAGTCTTATTCTCTCAGTTGCTAAAATCTGAAAAGCTTTCATGACAAAAATAACCTAGCAGGAATATGTTCTGCTGTCGTAAAAGGTGGGGAAAGTGTAGCATTCTGGTGGATTCCTAGATTCCCATCAGTCCAATAATTTCTTAGTGAGACAAATTAATAATAAAAGGGCTGGTATAAGATACCCTCTATTTGAAACAATTGCTGCCAATTCAGAATGATTGCTGGACCCTTATGTGTAAGAGCTGACGTAATAAAATCAAACTGAATAACTCCCTGTAATGTCAAAGAATTGCTAGTGCTGCCAAGTTGATTTTAAAGTAGCTCCACAGTACAAAACGTCAATAACAAAATGATTCACTTGTGCCGGGTGAAGAATATTTAATATTTTGTGAGCCAAAGAGATCTAAATATTGGTCTCAAGACTTGTTGGAACAGATCAGTAATATAAATGAATGATTACTAGACTTAAATTCAGTGGTGGTGAGAAAGAAGACTCAAGAGTACCTCTGTTTCCCTGTATCAGTTTGATGTGTAAAAAATGGACAGGCTGCTGGATCCTGGATTGTTTGCTGTAAACTTGTTTGTGAGCCTGTGTTGCAACTTCTTGTAGAAAAAGTATGTTCAGGAAATAATCTGTGGCTTTTTCATATAGAATAATCCTGCAATTATTCTGTCTGGGTTTAGAGCAACTAGGTGATCAGCCTCTAGGTGTGGGCTGATCACCACTAACTGAAGTTTTCATCCATAAAATAAGTGTTGTTTCTAGTAACTGCTGGCTGTGTCCAGCGTCTGCAAGACACTGTCATGTTCAATCTCACCTCCACTGTTCAGTTCATGCGATAGACACATTGCCATTCTTCTTCCAAGATTCTCAACCTTACAATGAATTCATACTGAAGAACTAAAATTTAATAAGATTTTGACCATTCATAATCTGTCTCTTATGGCTCCCCAGCCTACCCAGAGTATCTGTTTTGATACAATTTGATAATGAAAAACTGGAGTAATGTGTTTTATGTAATTAGCAACAGTAACAGGAGTTAGCCAGATAGCAAGATAAACAGAGAAACTAGAGAGCCACCATACCCAAATAAACAAAACCCAATCACCTACAGAAACTCAAACCTCAATATTAATTCCCATGAAGACTTCACAGTTCTGGACACACAGTTCAAACTCTAAGAGGCGGTTTAATAGTGTAAAATATACCTCCTGCTGTCACAGAGCCCCCATCACAACAGGAAATCTTCAAGCGCTTATTTCCTCCGTTCAGCCACACTGCATATTTCCTCTCACTCTCTGCTTGTTTACTCTTCATGACGGACTCAATCCCTTCATTTATATGCAATAACGTCCACAGCAGAGTCACCTGCAATTTTTTGACTTGTCACATCCTTGTGTCACATGCCTGATTAGCACACAGAAGAGCAGGGCAAGAGATGAATCTTAAGATAGAGATGATCTTCAGAAAATCACGTCTGTAATGTCTGTAATCTCTGTAATCTAGCATTTGTTGAAATCAGAAGCCTTAAAATGCATCATTAGGCAAGTGTCATAATCAAAGTCTTTGTTTTTAAATAAGGTTTAGTGAAATGAGGTTTCCAGAGGGCTTGACAGATTAGGTCAGAGAAAAGATAAGAGTATAAATGAGAAAACTGTATACATGGTTTTCAACGAGTAATGAAAACAAAATATGAAGTGAATGCTGTGGCTAAATAATGCATAACTTGTCTCTGTTAAACAACTGACAATAACAGCCTTCTAGGTAGGCGAAATAAAAATTCAAATGTGAATTCAAAAGACTTTCCCTTCTTAGTTTACTGCCAATTAACTGTTGTTAAGTCACTGAGGTGTAATACTAAACAAACTTTATCAATCCCCTGCAAATGCCCAAAGTCTTGTAAAAGGGAATTTGCTGCTCTGGTGATTTACAGGAGTGTCAGAACGGCGATAAATGGCCCAAGCCTTGGGCCAAAATCCACGGCGTGACAGTCTGTGACAAATATTTCAGTTGGAAAACAAAACATAAAATATCAATGATGACAGGAAACGGCGTGTGTCATTCTGTGTATAATGTCGTAGCAGGGCTTCAGGAAATAGTTTGTTGTAATCAGGTACACGCCTGCAGAATAGAAGCTGTGCCATAGGGACAAGGGTACTTGGCAATCATGTATTACAATGGATTACATATGGGAAGGCAATTTATAAAAACCAAGCCTAGTGACATTCACAGCAGCTATTTTTCACATTGCTTTCCCCTACAAAATGTCTTACTGGGGGTATAGTTTGAATCATTGAGAGCCTCCAGCTGTGTTTTTTTTTCCGTCCCTGGGTGCGATCTTATTGTTTATAGAATAACAATACCACAGTATCCACCTGAGGTCTCCGCTCTATCTGTTTACTTTAGAAAGAGGGGGCTTTCCAGCAGACACTCACTGAAAATAAGAACAACATGTTGCCACGTCGCAGGAGGCAAACACACTCTTAAATAAGGTGCCAAAACAGTTTTGGCAAATACTCCGTCACCCCTGAAAGCTTTATTTATTGATCAAAGGCCAAGGTGAACAAAACATCCCAACTTGTGAGCGGTACACAGTACATTTGATACAAAAAAAGTTGGTACTGTGTAAAGGAATGCAGACACAATTTGTTGTGGGAGGATTTTACACTCTGTCAAAAAACCATTTACAGAATACAAATGCTTTAGTTCTACATGGGCCAGATATATAATGAATGGCTTATCAAGTCCAGTGAGATATACAACCATAAAGCTGGAATGTCTATAGGCATTACAAATATATTACCAAAACTACTTGGCTCCTTTTGAAATCAGGACAAAGTGCTACAAGAATTAACTAACAAATCTCTAAAGCAGAGCAGGCCATACATAACCCCTATTCCAACAATTTATCAGAAGAGGCTGACTAATCATCCTCTGAAAGAATGAATTTCTCTTTTTGACCACATGCCATCCAGATAGATAAATTAAAAGAGATAGCACTCTATCTTAATTGTCCTCAGGACAAACGATTCTTCCATTTTCACTTTAGTCTTTGAGCCCAAAATGGGCCAAATTCACATCTATGCCCCCATAGTTGCTCTATTGTAATAGAGAAACTGGCTCTGTCAAAATAAAAAATTCTCTCTCTGACTGCAAATAAGTGCTCTGGAAAAAATAAAGGAACAGCTCTGATGTTGGTCTAAGCCTGCACAGATGACCTGGATTATCCTGCCCAATCAAGGAGATCCAGCTGGCAAAATTTAACCACAGCTTAGTCATGTAGCCTTGAAATAAATGGATCTTAATATGAGGCACACAAAATTAAAGAAACAGTGGGTCAGTAATTACAAATCACTCTCGTGTTCCCAAACCAAATCATAGAGGTAGAAAACTAAACAAAGCAGGGGAGCACTAGTGGCTAATTCCTTATATTGTATCATAGCATACAATTGTTTTATATTACATCTGTTTAACAATTCTTCCTGGATATAACATCATTAAAATGGTATTGTCTAGGGCTGCAACTAAGAATTGTTTCCATTATTAATGTGTTTATTATTTTAAAATTGTGTATTCTATAAAATGCATCTAATTCCAAACCTAAGGTGTGGATACTGTACTGCAAGATCTGATAGTTTGACAGAAAACTAGTGTGTTGTCTGAATGTTTTACAGATGCGTTCAGTATCAGTGTATTTGGAACTTTTCCTCACCACTCTTAGAGAAAACATAGCTCAGTAGCAATTATTTTTCCTTCAAAACATATTTGCTGCTGCATACTAGTATATGAATGTAATTTCTGGGAGACAGGGGTGCTTTTGAACTCTTTGAACTGGCATAAAAACAGGAAATATAATGAACATGCCACTTCATTTAAATTAGAGTGTCACCTTTTTGGATATTTCCTTTATTGCTGCAGATATTGCTGTTCCTTCTGGCCTCTTTAAATTCCAACTAATCTCACTTTCAGCTTCAATTACATTTTACTTTATTACCTTATTAATATACATTTTTTAGATTGAGAAGCTGCTGTTGTTGCATCTTCCACTCGGTCTCTGGGACCACAGCTCCACCAGGGAGGTGAGAATATTTTTGTTGAAGCGTGTGGTATTTGCTTTGATGTAGAGAGGTGCTTGTTGGCCTTCAGAGATGCGATGCCACGCCGTCCCCTGTGGTGTGATCTGACAAAGGATGAAAAGCCTAAGTCAAGATCATGAGCTGCGAGAGCCAAGCATCTAAAGCTAAACTCCCACAAGAGAAAGGTGCAGTGTACTCCCAGTGCACATCTATTGCTGTATATATCAATGAAGTGTACTGGATCCTTACTGCAGCACAGGGACGCTGAGCTGTCTGTGTCTATGTGCAGCACTAGACAAAGCCAGGAGTCACTTGGAAATGGAGCTGATTCATGCAGTCAAATAACCTAGGAAATGCTTGGAATCATAACAAAGGTGAAAAATCAACCACAAGGAGCATGACATCCACTTTCTAATTTCTATCAGACTCCAGAGTGGAGCTATAAAGTGAACAAGACTTAATAATGTCATCATCTTCTGCTGTATAAACATAATAAGAAAGAAAAACAAGTAATCAGAAAAAAATAGTCAAATGAGCTCGCCTCATCCTCACAGAACAGAAACGCATCACATGGGAAATATTTACATGGATTTTTGCGGCATGCCTAGAGCAAAGCTTTACCCCTTTTCAGGCTAAATTTAGCATCAGAGAAACTTTTGCTAATTACACGCGGTGCACTTTGAGCAGAACGGGCTAATGCCAGGGCTTTTGTAGCGGTGAAGTGTCCATGAATGTAATCCAGGGCCTGTTTTTCAGAGCCAGAGATCCCCTTCGCCTCAGTCAGACCTACATCTGCTTTGGGCTGCTTTGGATCAGTAATTGCAGCACACCCACTCTTTATGTAAGACCTTATCAGAGTGAGGAAAAACACAGCTTTGCTTTGTGTGTGTATGAACCCTGGGCAACTATTTTTAAACACCCATAGCAACCTTAATCCATCTTTAGCTGGATATGGGCTGACTTGGGCACCCAGAAGACTTAAATATTACCATAACAGGTTTCTAACAAGGCTCTGGAGTATTCAAAAGGTGTATATGGCAGAGTCTAAGTCGTCTGTGTCTTAAGGAGAAATCCCAGCTCTGAGTTTGGATAGAAACTCCCCCCTCCATTATGGAATTTGAAGCGCTTTAACCTCACCAGTGCAACACTGACAAGACCAGAGGGAGAAACTATAGGAAAAGGGGAAAAAGTTGGAAAGGTCAAAGTGCTTTATCCTCAATAAGAAAAAAATCCCCAAGCCAACCTCTTCAACCCTACTTGACCTTGAATGATTGAAGTCAGTGAAAGGCAGTGAAATTTTAGCCCATCTGTGTTTTTCTCTTGCTTTTCTTCTCAAGCGGGGAAGGGGAATCATTGATCTCTCTCCATTTTTTCATCCCCACCTCGCTCTTATGTTTTCAAAGCTGCAAGTTTTCATCATCACAGCCGATACCAAGCTGAGCCAGGGCCAATATCCACAAGGCGAAAACCCGTGAGAAGCATCTCAAACAAAGGTCAGATGTGAACAATCAGAAGCCTCCGCTATGCATTACAGCTTATCCAACACTCCCTCATCAGTTCCACCACGTTAACAGTACACGCTCGCTTATGGATGCCATTTTTCTATCGCTGGATTTCGTTATTGTCTGGTGTAGACTTTGCAGTATTGTTCATCAAAGGGAGGAAATATTACCCGAGAGAAAAAGCACTTCACCTTCCAGAACTCATCACAGTTCATTTCACAGGTAATAAAGTCTGCTGGATCCACTCCTTCATGGCAATCGATCAAAATGGAAATAAATGACTTAACTTCAACCTACCTGACAGCCATAATCACAGCACTTCATGATATTCTCTGCTAATCTGCACCACATGTTTTCCATCAAAACCCAATTTGGCAAGGTAGGATGTCATACCAGATTACAGCAGCTGATTAACTGAGAATTTATACGAGACTGTGGTTGTTGACGTGATGAAAATGTCAAGTTTTCCGACTATTGGTGATCACTATGTTTAAGTGTCAAAAAAATACCAAATGCCATTTTTGCCAAATTTCTGTTTATGTTAAGACTAGATCATCATTTTGTGAAATAGGTTAGAAGCTGACCAATAGAAATTGGTTTGCCCAGCTAAGTGTAAAGACTGGACAAAGGGGTAGTGAGCTAGCAACAGAAACCACCATTTTATTGTGGGTTATGTGCCAGTCTATTTCCTAGCCAGGCAAAGTAACTCCTTCACTGGTTGCCAGGCAACTTCTCAAAACCAAATAGCCCAGCACATAATCTTTTACACTTAGGTTTTAGTATGTATTAAGCAAACAAGATCTAAGTGTTAATGAGTTTTGGTGACTCTGATAGGTGGATTTTATTAGTTAGAAAGAGCAATGCTTAGCTGTTTCCAGTCTTTATGCTACGCTAGGCTAACAGGCTGCTGATGGTAGCTTCATATTTTTAGACCTGCCTCAATATTCTTGCCCAACTCTCCTTTAGAAAGCAAATAATACTATTTCCCAAAATTTCAATCTGTCTTTACAAATCTTTTATCTTTATTTCTTTATATTTTTTCCAAAGTTATGTTAAATTTTAACCAGTAATGTCATTACACTCCACAAAATTACCACAAATACACATTATTGTAGAAGCAATAAAATTTTACTATACTGACATAACCTGTAGCTCACCAGCTGTGCTGCTGGGTCACTTCACCCTCTGAAACGGTTCATTTCTGCTCACATCTTTATCACCATCCATGTCAAGTAGAGCTTTTTCATATTCTGCTCGTCTCATCCAAGGCAGGTGATACAACCAAGAGAACCATTTTGAAATCAATTTCTGCCCGTCTGTCTGTCTGGCAGATTGTGTAAGGTGACTCTCCATCATGCACATAGAGCGGCGAGGTTTTGGACTGAGGAAAGTGAAGGGAAGACACGCAAAGTGAGATTTATTATTCTCAGCCTGATTATATATGAGCAGGATGCTTTTGTGGGTGTCCCCAGTGCCGCACATCTGTAATGTCACAAACCATGTCCGTTTCCAAAATGGATGAAGTTAATCATCCTGTCTTGTTTGTGTTTCTTTTCTTCACCCAGGTGTATTTTCTTTCTTTGGTGGTTTTAAATGATAATCAGGAAAGTCTCTGAGGCTTTTCAGCCACTTAAACGAAACAAATGATATTTCACCACTAGGTCCACACTACCTCACCATCCTGTGATGGAGTGTTTTATTAAACAAAAAGTCCAGATATCCAACACCACCACAAGTCACAAATCCAAACTCAAATTCTGACAATGAACTCTGAATATGTCACAGGCTTTACAGGCATTTAACTTTGGAGTAATTTAACAATTACAGCAGTCAGTGCTGTTGTTACTGCATGTCTTTCTTCTTTGTTAATAATTAACAAAAGCCGTCTGAGTTATAAACTGATGTTTCCCACATTTGTAACAATGTCAAAAGGATTTGAAAGGCAGAAAATGGAAATGGAATGGTGTTGGCAGTAGAAAAACACTTCATATTGATTCACTTTTTTCTTCATTTTTGTTTCAGAGAGAGAATGCTTTGATGAAAACGGCTGTGTTATTTTTTGTCAGAAAGTATGAAGGGTTCTCATCTATGCAAAGGGAAACGGTTAGATAAGGGGATCCAATTTAAGGGTAAACAAGGTGTTTTTTTTCTGTGGGAGAACAATAACGGTACTAATTCAGGCTTCCTGGGAGAGAGCCTTGCTAATAGCAGTCAATAGCTGAAGTGAACAGGGGAGACAAATAAGTGTTTGATTTCGGTAAACACTGGATCTGGATCGTTTACACATGGCAAACCCCTGAAAATTAGCCAGCAAATCCGCCACCATCTTGATTGGTCATTTTGTTATGTGTTGCTATCCAAATCTTCTTAGCAGCATATGTTTTAAAATGGTCTCAGCTGACCCCTTGGAAGTACGCCCCCACAACGCCCACTGATTTTGCACCAGCAATACATTATGTGCATAATTTCTGTCTTGCCAAGCAGATGCCGATGTCTTTAAATATCTTCATTTATATTCATGTAAGTATTTCCAAAGGAATGGAAGTCAACCCTCCACCTCAGGGTGAAAAAATGAGTCAATGTTTTCTGCTGCAGCTACAGTAGGAGTGGAGCACAAACATCAAGATCGCCTCACAGGCAGTTTATGCCATTAGGAACACAGTGGTGTCAGTGTTTTTTTGAACAGCTGTCAGTCAAAGCGATTTTGCAAAGTCCCACAAACTCTGCCAAGGGAACAGCTAAAAATGTTGAAAAAGAAGCCCCAGTAGTATGTGTTAAAATTTTCACTACTGAAAGCAATCTACTTTCAAAAACAAAATGCTGTGTGGAAGTCTGAATATCTTAAGAAAACAATCTTTAATATATTTATGACTCAGGGAGACACATGAGGAAGAAAAAATCTCCTCAGTTAGCCCTGTCCACAAGCCAATAGCACTGACTTCCAGAGTTTCAGAATCCAAATATGGGGACTTTTCCTATTTGAGTTTACTTTGCCTAAACAAGAAGTGTGATTTTTTCAGCTTGAGTTTCATGTATCCTCTCCTATACATAAGTTTTCAGTGCAGACGCAGGACTGGCGGTTGAGCTAAATGCTAACATCAGCATGCTAACATTCTCAAAATGACAATGTGTGCTGATGCTGTGCAAGTATTTACCATGTTCACAGTCTTACTTTAGCATGTTTGCATGTTAACATTTGTTGTATGCATTAGAACTAAATGCAAAATACATATAGCTAAAGCTGATGGCAGTGTAATTGGCTTTGCAGGAATTTTGTAATAACCTATATTACTGGACAAACGGGAATAATGACAATGTCAATTTGACAGTCACGAGAATTAAGTCATTGGGAATTCATCCTCTGGTGACTGTACAAAATGTAGTGTATAATAATAATCCATCAAATAGTGGTTGAGATATTTCAGTCTGGACCAATGTGCATGATAGACCAGCACTGCCCTTTCTAGTGCCAGTGACGATAGCATTACTGAGAACATAAGGGAAGTTTAAGCAAGTCTCACTAATCTTCTCCTTTTTAGAAATTATATAAACACAGAGTTTGCATGTGGCAATACCACGTTGAGACTAGGTTTGTTTTTTTCTCCTACAAGTAAACCTTTCCACTGTCGCTTTACATTGCAAAGTAAATGAAAGGAGCTTTAAGGCTTCAGTGACTTTGGTCCCATTATTCCAATCACTTCCTGTTTGCAACATCTTGGCTTCCTGTCTCCTGGGGGGTGGAGTGACAGCCCAATCTGTGTTTGATCCCAAAGACAAGGAAACCCCCTCACTCTGCCAGGAGTGTGTGAACAAATGTAGAGATAACTTTGCAGGCTGCGCTGATTTTGATTACTGCAGACAGTTTAAAATGCTCCTTGAGAGATCGTCCTGCTGGCTCTGTGACAGTTTTGGCTCGGAATACACTTTCATGTTTCTTTGACAGTGATTAAGATAAGGCTTTCCTGACCAAACTAAACACATTGGAAGAAAGGGGAAAAGTATCATTAGACCTGTTTATGGATATATATATATATATATATAACACACACAACCAGAATTTTGGTGTATATTGACATTTTAATTCAAGGATTATTTGATATTCTGGCTCTATTTGCAGTAAAAGAGTTCCTGTTTCACAAGGAAATATGTAACTTCTCCTGTCTGCCTTCCTTTGTCTCTTTTTATTTGTGCTGCATTTGTAGAATGATGTCTGCAAGCATATAAAATTACTGAAACAGTAATTTGTGTTGACATTTTGCTTGCAAAAAGATTAGCTAGCATATAAACTGGGATGGTAATACAATATTTTGTTTTTTGTCATGAATTAATTTATTTGTGGCATCTGCTACCTCTTTAATAAATTGCAGCTATAATGTTCCTGTTTCTTTGTATAAAAAAACAGGTCATCTTAAAGGTTTATCACCTTTATGTCAAATGGATTAATTTACCCTAATGTCAGAATTTATTGACTAAGTATGAATAAATCTAGGCTCTCTTGAAAATCTGTGAACAACAGCATTGGTATGGGATTAATTCTTTCAATAAATTACTTTTCTCAAACAATGTTTCTATATTCATAAGAATAAGTAAATGTTCTGAAGGCAGAAATGAGGATATGAGTTGTCATATTTTGGTAATTTTGAATTTTTCTATGCAATTCTTCAAGTGTTAACATAGGAGAGAAAGAGAGACAATGAAAGGAAAGCCCGAGCAGATTTGAAGTGCAAAGATAAATAAACCGCACTGATGACAACCTTGTCGGAAAGATGCAGCCACTCTGGTCTAGTGTTATCTTTTGCTTGTGCCTACAGAAAACTACTGCCATCTGTTTACATGAGCCCCACTCTGGGACCTGTTACAAATGCTTTAAGCTCAGCCCTGGGACTATTCTGAAGCTGCTTCCAATAGGGCTGTTGTTAGGTAGTGTGGAAATGGGCTACCCACTTAATTCCACCTGCAGTGATATTGACACTGAGCTCTCTCTCTCTCTCTCTCTCTCTCTGTGTGTGTGTGTGTCTTTTAGTGGTGGAGGAGGTCTAAACTATATTGAGCTCCAGTAATATGACCAACTGTTTTTTTTCCTCCCTCTTGTGTGGGAGGGGAAATGGAGAATATGGAGTCCAATTCAATTTATGCTCACATCATTGTACATTAAGGTACTTGCTACCACCCCCCACCTACTACCACACACACACACACACATACACACACACACAGGCTTATCGAGCATCAGAAAATAGCATTTTGTTCCAATTATAGGTTTGACAGCCTTCTAGTTCACAAAGAATGGCGCCATTGGCCCATTCCCTGGGGTGTCCAAGCCAGTAATTGAAAATCACGTCCTTGGCTATGCGTGCCAATAGGGCTTGAGCCCCCTGTCCCTATACATGCACTTGCACGCACATATTCACTAATGTGCAATTTCATTTTGTGACAAAGCCCTGTCTCCCTGACGGCCAAGCCTGATGTATGTGACACTTCAGACTTCAAGCCAATTCTCGTCCATCTCTCAAGAGATGAGAGCGGTGACGAGACACGGAGACTGTCGCCCGAGCAGTGCATCTCTCTCAACAACGAGTTGCTTATGAAACGTCACAGCTGTCAAAATCAGTCCTCAACACTGATCACCGCATATTATAATGTAGAGCTTATCTGCCTTTACAGTAGCTGCAATCCAGGAACAGAAATAACATTAACCCCTGTGTTCTGTTCAAATTGGCTTTAATTCCTCATTTTTTTTGGTAATACAGAATCCACTGCTACAAGTTTAAAAAATAACAATAATAATTGTAAAATCAATCCTTTTTTTCCTTTTGTTATGACCTTATTTAAAAGTCTGTATGCTGACAAGTTTGAAGCGTTAACTCTTCCCCTTGCTGCATTCAGGGCTTGCACATTTAATGAAGGTGAGCCAGAGAGAGTTGTTGTTACAATGTATGTTATATATTATGTTTTAAATGAACTAAACATTAACTTACTTAATTTTTTTTTTCAGACTAAGAAGTGTACAGAATGTCACCCTACATAGTGACGTTACTTATGTCAGTACGATCTCAGAGTGGTCTGACGCCCTGTTCGGTTTTATTAGACTACATTGTTATTATGTATTATATATATCATTTGGGATTGAAGATAATAGTGCTGTGTAAAAGGTTGGAAGGTGGGAATAGCCACGAAAGTAACAGCAAACACCTGAGATGTCTTCAGTTCAGTTCAATATCACCTTTTCAACAGTTCTCTTAAAATTAGCTGGAATCATGAAGTATCAAAGCTGAATAAAAGGATGTTAAGTATGTTTTGGAGCTGTTAAAGAGAAAAAAATTAAACCAAATCAGAGTGGAAATCCAAAAGAAACTTCCAATAAAAATATTGCTTGGAGAGGAGAAGCATTACGGTCCCAGCTGCTCACTTGTAGTGCTGTCTTCCATTTCCAGAAGCTAAAAACCAAGCTTTAAATGCACAAATTGTACCACATAGTATTTACTTTGTAACTTTTTTGAGCTATTCAACAAACCAATCAGCCCTGTCACATATATATTATTCCCATTTTGTGCTACCTGGCAGGAAAAAAGCTGTGAATCTCAGCTGTGCTCTTGACGACAACAGCAACATTCAGTCTCCTCAGTGACACTGCCTTTAAAGTCTGCCTCTTTCACAACCTGTAAGACATCCCTCACACGGGATCGCTAATGTTCTACAACAGCTGAAAAAGGCTCTGTCACTGCTGTTAACTGTGCATTACCTCAGGCTCTCCCATTCTCCCCACAAAGCGTCCTATTGCTTCTCCAGTCAAACTGCCGCTTTTAGTTGAGCTGTAATGCCCAAAACGACTTATTTTGTTTTGCGACAGAGCAACTGCTGCTAGAGAGTACAAGTTGATTTGAGTAATTAAAGTCAAAATGAAGTGTTGTGTGTTTATTGCACCCCAAAGCTGACTGTAAATTAATGTGGGAGGCTGAAAAGGAAACTGATATTCTTCAATCTCAACAACCAAAAGCTTCTTCTGGAGTTGATAAAAATGACTGAAATATGAGACACCCATATTTTTTTTCCCCCGTGCTGCTGCTGCTGCTGCTGTGTGCAAAAATATATTTCTGTCATGCAGTGTCTCTTTACACTGGAAAATCATGTTTGACAATAAAAGACTGACTGATGCAATGCTATAATCATGGGCATGGCATCACGCAAAGATCACTTTTGGCACTGATATGTTGACACTTCCCTTTTATCACAGGCTCTGTTTGTTGGGTGTCAAAGCAAAAAACAGGCGTAGAGTATAAAATGCAGAAGGCATATTGACATCTTAAACCAGTTTGATCAGTCTTGCACCCATTCTTGTCTTTTCTGGATGTTCCTGGTGCAGTGTGTGTCCTGTCCTTTGAACACCTTTTTCAGAGTCAAAACCAATTCATATTTGGCCACTTCCACTTAGCTTTTCTAATTAATATCAACCTGAGCACTGAATAGTATGTCCCTGCCAACCTAATCATGTGTTTGAGTGTGTCTCTTTACACATATTGCAGATCCAAACCTCTATATGCGTGTGTGTGCGAGAGAGAGAGAGAGAGAGAGAGACAAAGAGAGGAGTGAGTGGCTGTGTAGTCTTAAATGTGTACAACTGTAGGTTCAATTAACGGCCCATTTCTGATCTCTCCCTGGGAGATTCTGCACCAGCACCCACTGTCAAGATTTCTCACAAGACCCAGCTTGTCTGTAATTCACACATATGCATTTTGGTGAGAGCCTAATCAGAAATGCATCACTTGTGAAAATGTGTGTGCACGCTGCTGATCTCTCTGCATCTGTCCAGCAAATCAGGCCAAATCTGTCAAAAATGATGTGTCCCTGCTTTGTTTTTTGAACAAAGAGTGTATCAATAGGGATGAGAGGTGCAGTGAACACATCATTCAGTGGGGATACGTCAGCCACCTTTCAGCGTCATGGCAGTGAAAGCATGGCAACAATGCGAGAACTTACTGTCATCACACACGCTTTGGGACCTGAACAGTGTCCTAGGGGCTGGTGTATGATAATGTGCAGATGTCGCAGGTTCACATCACAGAGTGCTTCCAGGCATGAATATTCTCAGGATACTGAAAAACTAAATTGCTCAGAATAGTTGTCATGTGTCAGCATGCTTGTTGAGGGATGTCACTTTCTTTTGCTATCGGGTGCCACCAGTTCACTGATGTGGAAAGATGATTTACTAATAACTTTCTGTTTAATCAAGAGAGGATTTGCCCTGGATGTTGGTTGGATCGTTTAGCAGTCCCCAGAAAAGATGGCATATCAGACACTTGTGGACCATCTGACCATGAGAAAGTCTGTGTGGCCAGACTTAATGGACCAGTGAAATCAGGCTTCCATGAACCAAATTTCCACCCAGGAGCTTCTGCTTCTAGTTAGAGCCAATGCATCATTGCTGTCCTCAAGATGCAACACTTTATGGCAGAGAGGGAGCAGAGATGCCTTTTTTTTTTAAACCAAACCAACTCCTGAATTGAGTGCATGTGACTGAGCTGCAAATCTGTATTTTCAATCAGTGAAAGAAAATTTAAATACAATATCTGATCTTTGAGTAACACTGATAACAAAATGGGTGATTATTTTTGCACATTCTGTTAAATACATCAAGATCAGGGCGGGGTGGGGGTGGGGATCAATCCCAAAACCATAAAACCTTAAAAACAGGCAGTTTTAAGCTGAAAATCATTCATTTCGGATCTCTATACGCGTGCTACATCAGAGATCTCTGAGCGCTGTCCAAGGTGCTGACCGCGCGTCTGTTTGAATGAGCTCCACCGCAGGACCTGACCACAGCCACATAAACACTGTCTGCCGCTACACGAGCCCGTGAGGAGCCTGGAGCACCCTCAGGTCTACACGCACAGGTATCATCTCACCTTCAACTTCGTCTTCGGGCAGGTTCACCTGGGGCGCTGTAGGAGAGGATGTCAGGGATGGTGCAGATCCCCCGGTACATCAACGTGGAGGTTACTGGATGCATCGGCATGACTGCGACCTTTGGCTGCCACCTGCGCCCTCGTCATACAGAAATGTCTACAGAGAGGATCCCAACTTCCCCCCACGGTCACCGAGGGAACGGAGAAGCAAGTCCGTGGATGGGGGGAGAGGGGTGAGGTGGCAAACGGTGGATTCCGCAGCGTGTCCGCCTAAATCTTGCTTTTGGTCAATAAATGAAGAGCAGGGAAAATGTAGAGGAGTGTCTTACCTCATTGCAGTTTTATTATCTGCTTGAAAAACAATTAAACACAAAGTCGCTGAGAGCTAGAAAACTACCTGAGACCGAGACAATGCGCACATCTATACATCACCATTAACCCAGACAAGCTCCACATCTGAGGCACAGCGAATGAGTGCAGGTTATTGTCTCAGTCGATAAGAAAACAAATGTAGATTATCAATCCACTGACTGTTTTGTGTTCTTAGTCCCAGGGTTTGTCTGCTGCGAGCAAATTCATGCATCCACTTGTTGGATACGTGCGCTCACTTGACGCACTCCGTCCTCAGGATCCAGCCAGCTTCATATAATCCACAGAAACGTACGTGTTACACTTAAAAATGGACAAAAAAAAATCTGAATTGTGCCTCTCAAAAGCGTGTAAAGACGACAGGTGAGCGCGTGTCCGGATCCTCAGATACAATAGTTGCTGGCTTCCTCTTAATTGGTCATGGGGACGGGGGCGCATTGCGATCCAGTTGCTCCATCTTTAGTAGAGGAGTGAATGAGTATTTTTTTTGTGAAAGGTAGCTCTCTGTGTGGATCAGATATGTAGTCTCTCTCTCTCTCTCTCTCTCTCTCTCTCCTCCCTCCCTCTCTCTCGTCTCACCCTCGTCACTCTGTCTCTCTCATACATACGTCTTCACACACACACACACACACACATACAGTGTATGGGTGGAGGCAATCCCTTTCCCGCATAACACACAAACACAGCCACCCTCCCTCCCCTCTGTGTGTCTTCCTTTTTGTTCAATTACTCTCACCATGAGCAGTCTGGTTACTCACTGACGTTACAGTAAAACCATAAAGAGGGATTGATGACCATATGTGGTGGGTGTGTGGTTGACTTCCTCCCCTCGTGCCGAGGCAGTAAGAAAAATGAATACCTAGCGATGCCCTTTGCTTAAATTACGGTGTTAAGGCTGATGACCAGGCGCTTATTATTCATCTGAAGTTTCCTGTGATGCAAAAACTGCATTTACTGTTGATTTAGTTGGCTAGACAGAGGTGATTGTATAGACTGAGGCATCAGGACATAATGGTAGGAAGTATTTTGTGAAAGACAAAAAGAGAGAAGGGTGGAAAAAGAGTAAGAATTCTCTGTAGCTTGCTGTCTAATAATTTCCAGTTGTATGCTTAACTGCACTCTGTGCAGAGCAACCCTTTGAAATTAACTGTTGTACTTTTCAATTGACATGGTTGACCAAGCAGTTCAGGGTAAGGTGTAGTAGGGCGATGTTTAATAGAGCCACTTGAATTTTTGATGACCATGAGCTGTCTTCTTAGGCATTCCCTGAAATGTATCCCTGTTTCAGTATGAGCCCTCAGTGTCAGGTATTTTTTCTTTTCTTCTTCTGTCTTTCATTCGATCAATTACAGGGCCAGCTATCAACTTTTTAGTGTCCTGAGGTGAGATTTTGCTTTTGGGGCCTCCAACCATTGTGTTTCTACAACATCCTTGCTTTATGAATAAAACAGTTGTTGACTACAGACTACATTTTAGGCCTTGATATATCTTGGCAAAGCATGTCTATTGATCTGTAGCATCAAGCTGATAAAACAATATGGGGAGGGGGTTAGCTGTTAAAGAGGGCTTTGTGATGATGAAAATAGATAACTACCTCCATTATCATTCTTTTCACATTTAAAAATGGATGATCCCACAAACACAACCAAGTAGTCTATGAAAAACATTTACCTATGCCATGGCCCAACTGCGATTAGTGTCTGAATAGGTTATATAATCCCTAGAAAAACTTCAGACGTCTCCAAAATTCCACCTTTACTTGGTCACTGAGTTGAAACATTCTCTGAGTCAACACATAAAATCATCCGCTGTCCTGGCTGGCATTTTCTAATGCTCAACAGACCATTGGTCGTCTGACAGTGTCAGCACCACTGGCTGGACACAAAAGGGCACCACAAACTTTGTATCCTCGGGTGACATGTGGCACCTTTTATTTCTGCAAAAACAGCCAACCTAAAGCCCTCTCAACAGGAGGAAACTCTGAAGGTCAGACCACTTTCAGAATCCAATAGGCACAGTGTTTGGACTCCAATGCATCTTTTGTCACTGAAAATGTTTAATGATTACCCCCTGCTAGGCTTGGGCCTCTCGGGTCCTGGTTATACACCTTCAGTGTATGTGAGAGGTGAGCTGGTGTTAAGGCTGGCACTAGATGGCAGCTGAACCCGACACCCAGTTCTCTCTCACTCTGCTGTTAGGTCACTAAACGCTGCTGTGACTGCAGATGAAATGATGTGTAAGAAACCTTAAGTTTAAATCATATCCACCTGACAACAACACCAAAATGTTTTTATGGATTGACTTTAGAATTTTATTTGAATTAGTTTGAATTTGATGCTAGTAGAGAGTTTTTAAAAACAGAAATGAATTTTCTACTCAAGTAAATTCAAATAAAACATGTTCTTTGAGTTCCAAAAATACAAAAAAATCACCATCAAATTACCCCAAACAGTTCAGCAGAATAATCCAAGTGTTCAGAAGCCAAATGACTGTGCTGTGGATTCAAGAGTCCAATATTTCCCTCATTAAGGCCTAGATTTCCCTCATTCACCATGCGTCACCCTGCAGCAGTTTGGCGGAACAGTTTTGCCGCCTTCATCTGCTCATAAGCTTCTCTTTCCAAGACTGAAAGTTGTTACCACAAGCCCAAAACTCATTGTGTATTCAAGTGCTTTCACTCTCTGAATAATCACTAAAAAGCTACTTCTGTGTCATTTATTATTGACTGAGAAGTGTAGAACTACTTGTGCTGCAGAATTAATCATCTGAATCATTATGTAAGTAATTTCAAGAAGTGTACATTTTGTTGACAAGCAAGATGCTAAGACCAGGTCTGTCTTGCCTGACTAGAGGATATATCATCCAATCTTTCCCCTCTCTTAACAAAGAACATGATGAAAAGAAGCAATTACCTTTTTATATTTGACATTTACCTGTATGTCAGTGCAGCAACCCTACATATTATCACCTTATAATGTTGGAAAACTGCTGTATATTTACAGGAGGCAGATGGAAAGCAACATTAGCAGTTATCTGGAGTCTGGCCACCTGTCCACTATTGATTCTCCTTTTTATTTTGTTTTAATCTCCACTGACTCCACTGATGTTTTGCTCTTTGCTTGCTAAAATGCTCTATGTTCACCAGGTATCAGTACATTTGGTCTGCTGTCTGGTGCTAGAGCTAATGGAAACTGTAGAGTTGAGTGATAAATTTCTGTAAGTTCGTCATTACAAGCTTTAATTATTGAAAAATAAACATCTACCAAAATGTTTACAATGTGAATCTATTGTAGATTCCATGTTAGTATTACTTATTATATAACTTATAATACTATATTATACTTATTTATGTCTTTATAGAATGATTGATCATGTAAAATTTGAATCTGATGTGGTTTTTCACACATCCCATCAGCTCCAGCTGTTTGGAAGATACTGCACATTGCATGACTGTTATAAAAAGTTGTGTTGATTTTGCGTGGGACATTTTTGACAAAATTTTTCCTGTGCCATCCAGTACTACAAGGAAACATGTTACCATTAAAATTACATATTTTATTTCATTACTTATGACACAGATGCTGTAACATTAGCCTGAATTAAATTATGGGTGTATGACAGGCTGGTACCATCATGGCTCTTTGGTTCCTACTGACAACTTGGCTTGAAAGATTTTAAACTCTCAGTTCATCTGACAGTAATCAGAAAAACATGAAATCCTCACCTTCTTGCTTCAGTTTTTTTCCACACATCTCCTCCTCAGTAGAGCAAAGAGGAAGGCTTGACGAAACTGTAACAAGGACAAAGCACAGAGAAGAGCCCAGGTACACACACAAGCTGTTTGATTGAATTGTTGCAGATTAAAGGGAAAGGGAGTGAAAGACTGCAATTTCATGTCAGGCTACCTGCCAGAAGTTATTACTTCTGAGGATTTACCATATTTCAAAATAAATAACAGCATCCAGACAGCCTGAATTACAAAACAAAAAATGAAGCCATATAAATATGTGGACATTTCCCGTGTTCTGCGGAAGGAAAGCTATAGAGTCCATAAGATGAGGGCTCATTCTGATGCTGCCCCTGTGGTCAGATCTGTCTGCCCCATGGAACAAATAAACCTTTTCAATTCTGACTACGGCTTTGGCTATTGACCAGCACAGAGAAAAAGTATTGGAGTGAATAATGGCTCATACTGTGAGCCCATTGAGCTGCTCCAGGATTATAAGCATGGAGCCAGAGAGAGCTGGAGACTGAAGGGGTTAGTTGGAGGAAAAAGCTTTTCCTCTCTGTTTCTGAGAAACAAAGACAGATGTGGTCATTTCACAGACCCCTGAGCAGACTTATGGCATTAAAGCTCTGCATTACAACTAGTTAATGTCGTTAGGTGATGCATTAACAAAATGTCTTCATGGCAGGAAGGATGTTTTGGGAGTCAGAGATGCTGACAAAAGTCAGACATTACTGACTAAGCTCTACCTTGGATCACTCCACCATCCCACAGTCCCATTATACATCCAGACATCCTCTGTTGGGAAAATTGGCCTCATCCCTCTTTTCAGATTATGCCTTTACCAAGCATGGCTGGCCTGGTGCTGCCATTCTTAAAAGTTTCTGGCTATGGGAAGAGGAGTTCCAGTCTATGAGGGAATTATGGATATGCCAGTGGGTGCCTGCGCTGAATCTGCTTCTGAATGAAGCTGCAGGATCAACATAAGCTGCACTGCAGGCCCAAACATGTATTCCCTAGGTGTTTTGGCTTGTGTTTATCTCCACTATACGCCCTCCTCTCTTTCCTTCCTCCTTTCCTTGCTGGGCAGCCCCGAGCTGGACCCCATCAATGGTTTTCAGAGGATGTCGGTGCCTATTTGAAGTGCTGCTTTGCTATTTGGGGAGCTTCCGCCGGGAGGAGGTGTAGGAGGAAAAAAAGATTGGATTTGGAAGCAAAGAAAACCTCTTTATTTATGGAAGAAACGAAACAGCAACCCCTGGTGGCAAACAGATGCAGACTGGTTCCTCCCTGTAGTAACAAGCTCTTGATCTTTAACAAAAAATCATGCAAGGCTTTGCAGGGGCTGAGATTTTGATGGTATTTGAGGTACTGTTGTGAGGGAAGAAAAAAGAGAGCTTGCAGTCTTGTGAGTTTGAACAGATAGAACGGCATTATTCTAAATATTTTATGCCAGCTACTATGTCTTTATGTCTGGTGCTATGTATGACTTACGTTCATGTACTGTCCCTGGGCACAACTACAAGCCCTGTTCATTTGACAGGATTGACTTGTGATTGAGGATAATAATAGTCACCAGACAGATTCAACAAAGCACACATGTAAGACTGACAGACCTGACAGTGCCTGACAGGCAGGATTAGAAAAAAATCTGGCAAGAAGAATCATTAAATGAGCATCATAAAATCATGAAGAAATCCCATAAACGATGAATGAAAAGACCAAAACAGAGCAGTGAAATAAGCCCAGTATCTCTAGGACAGTTCTGTGTGTCACAATTTACCTCCATTGCCAACGTCCAGTTCAAATTCAAGAATTACTGTGCAGAAGCAGGAAGTAAGGGTGTAAATGTCAGGGTGGCAGATGAATGTGTAACACATCTGTTACACATCTGGGTTCATGTCCTGTCACAGGCCTTCAACTAATGTTCACCTTTTCAATAGCTGTAACCACAATCTCTCCCTAACCAATAGTCATTGAATATAAGAAAACTGTTGCCATTGAACATCATCCATCTACAATATTGTTAATATTCTTGAGCTTGGCAGTAGGTTTGGGAAAAAACAAACATCAGGCATGCAATGATCACTGTTGCTATATATGGTTCAAGGAGGCTAGATCATTTCACTTTTATTTTCAATCTGTGAAAATAAAGTGCATATCACCCCGGCCACTACTCATTAAAAACCAAGAACCTTGTGCTGTGGGCCAGTGCAGGGTTATATAGCACAGTCATTTTTATGAAACTTAATGTTCCATTAAGAGTGCATCAATCAGATTTGAAATGATTTGGATGCCCATTAGTCCTCACAGAGCCACAGTGCTGAGACCACTCCCAGTGTAATGATATTGAACAGACAAGGGACATCATCTGTTGAAAAAGCCATCGCACAATCACCCCAAGCTTCTCCCACAGAGCCCTGTGATGTCAGACTGACCGTGTTACCAACAGCCAGAGGCTTCTGAATAGTGTCGGAATAATCAGGGAAGCACTCAGGACTTACAGCAGAAAAATTCCTGGTAGACTTTTCTGCCTTAAGCTCCTAGTTTGAGGGATAACAGATGAACACAAGCACAGAGCTCGCTCTCCCTCCAGAATGTTAATGTCATCTCCCAAACATCAAAGTTGTGGAAACTAGGGTAAGAAAGCCGCATCATGTTTACCTCCTGAGTGAGCTGCCGAGTGTTTACACACCTTCTCTACAGGAACCGTTTCAACACATCAAAAATGCCCGAGTCTGTTTTCCCTCTTATGACCCAGAAATGAAAGACAACACTGAAGGCAGTGAAAAGAGAAACCACGAGGGAATTTAGCCTTTTGAAAAAAGTTAAGCAAACTCCAAGTTCAGTAAGAGTGAGGTGAAATCTGATTAGATAACCGTGACACTGGTGAAAATGTTCTTTGTTGTCTATTTTGCATCGATGTTCCTGAGGGCAGAGCATGTCCCGGTGGAAGTCCCTAAACATGAAAATACATACGGTTCTTAAAGGGTTCTGGTATTTGTCATCTGTTTAGCATATTTCATGCCTGGTTGTAGCTCCATGTTATTTTAAACATTGACATCCAAGTCAACTTGTAGAGAAAACGTCATACAATTTTGCTCAGATTTCTCAATAAAACTTGGCATTATTTCCTAACATCCTTAGGGACACATCCTAGACCTATAAATTATACTTTCTCAAACTTTTCCAAAGTGTTGCAAGTATCAGTCAACTATTGAATCACCTCCTCAAGACTCTCCTCTATATGGAAATGGGAGGAAAAATGCAAACGTCTCCCTGGTTAAAATCAATTATTCACAGTCATCTCCAGGGATGTGCAGGCTCTGGCAGTTTCCTAAGATGAGTCGAAGTGCGTGTGTATGTGTGTGTGTTTGAGTAGGTTCAAGCTAAACCCTTTAGCATAATGTGAGTAACATTCAGAATGAAGAGTGTATCCAGGCAAACCCTCCCTGCCACCGCCATCTCCTCCATGACTGAACCCCGCTGAGAAAATGGGCCTCTTAGACAGGTCTGCAAGAGTAGATAGGAAAAGGTTACCATGTCTCTTGGTAGAGAGTAGAGAGTGTAGAGTCTCACTGGCTATCCCACTGCTGAGAAGTTTGAATGTTTTCTAAAGAAAGGGTGTGCACTGTTCCTCGGCAGCCTTTTGTGACTGGAGCTGCTCTGTATGTGTGTGTGTGTGTGTGTGTGTGTATGTCCCTCACCTGTTCTATAGCTTGATATTTCTTCTTTTCATTTTCATGTTCATTTTTGTTTCCTCAACTAAAGTTTATGTCCACATCCAGAACTACATAGCATGTGCCAAATATGCTGTCAGTAGAGGAGAAGGTTATGGTTTGTGTGATAATTGTCAAATTGCGTGTGTTATATTCAATATGCACACACAATCACCATCTTTCAGGTGTTCAGGAAGCGTGAATATAAAACACTGAAAGCGCCTGTTATAAATAACCAGCATCTTAAGTCCATTTAGTGAAGATGGGTTCTAAGCATTTCTTGTACTGTTTGTTCTACTAGTTCTGCTGCTAATATTACCTTAGCTGAAGGTTCTACTTCAAATACAGCTGGAGAATACATCCCTAATGCTATGTGACCCTGCTTACATTGTTTACATTAGTCACAAAGGCTTTTACAGTCACTTTAGATAACACATTAAATAACATCTACTGCAAGGACTCAACAGCTTCCACAGTAGTGTGTAAAGATAAGTAGTTAATAGTAGTTAATTAGCTGTAACATAGGTTATGACCTGCAAATTAATTGATATGGTTATTGACATGGTAAAATATCTTTTAAAGATAATTTTACAATGTCATTAAAAGACTGTGAGTGATTTAAACATTGTGAACCTTTTCAACTGATACTAAGCATAGTAACTTTTTCACACATTCTTTGGCCTCACTTTCAAAGACAAAAAACCCCCAAAACATTTAGTCTCCATTCAAATATATAATGTTACTTTCCAGAATGAGTCAGCCAAGAGTATGTTAGTCATGCCCTTCTCCCTGTAAGTTAGTCACTGGAGTCCATTTTCCACACCCACACACGTCACCCACTTTGATGAGCTGTCTATCCTGAAACAGCATCTAACCAAAGGCTGAGGTAACTGGAGTATAGACATCCTGACATGCAATGCAATAAAAAAAGCACAATAATTAAAGTATTTACTCCTTTTTCATCCTTGCATGTTTTATTACACTAAAGACTATTCCCTGTGTGATCTGCTGTTGTGAATTTATCTACAGTGTGCCCATGACTTTCATCTTTATCAACCCTTAACAGAGCCTCCAAAGCAATGGTGAGCGTATCTTGCTGCAATGCAACAAACAGAACACACAAAAAAAGTTTGACAAATTCCAAATTCAGAGTAAAAAAGGCTGTGAGATGTGTTTTGACTCGCAGACTCGAGGTTCGATCAGCCTCTAAGCAGCATGCTGACAAATGTCTACCTTTCAGAGTGAGATAGGTTGTATGTTGTTTTTTTTGGGGTTTTTTTTTGACTCCAAGCAATAAAAATCTGAGATTACCTGCAGGTAGTCCATCCATCCATCCATTATCTATACTGCTTATCCATTAAGGGTCATGGGGGGATTGAAGGCTATCCCAGCTGTCATTGGCTGAGAGGTGGGGTACACCCTGGACAGATTGCCAAAACTTCCCCACATCATCGGGTTAAAACGTAGGGTCAAATAGAGTTTAGTAATGTTAAGTATGATATCCTTTTCACACATTTTAATGCAGAGAAAGCTGCATATCGCTTCTTTCTAAAGAGGTTTTGCTTATTGTTGCTAGCTGAGAGCACTTGATTTAAGAAGAGAGTCTTTGTCATTTTCCTGCACTAGTCTCTCAGTCAGCTGGCCTCTCTGCTCCTCTCTCATTCTGAATCACATTATGTGCTTATTCACAGTGTAAGCCCAAGGTTGATGACAGCAGTCAATAAGGTCTGACAGCCACACACTTTCACTTGTATTTGTTGGCTATCAACAACTCGTCTCCACTTTACTACACTGGGTTTCCTGAATACCAAACGTATGATGCTCCGCTCGCAGCTGCTCACGCCAGTATCTTAACGTTACATTACTACATTTCTGTGTGACCCAGGAATAAAGATGAAGAAAAATGGATCTGAATGCTGACCTGCCATGCATTCTTCTTTCATATCCTTTCTTGGCATGCCCCGACACACACATTCACACACATGTTTGCAGTATGAGGCAGAACCACCAGACCGTGACGAAAGAAATGGAAGAGAAGTGCAGGAGTTGTAGCCAATGGTTCAGGTTCATATTATATTTGCATGCAGTCCACCCGTCTGTTTCACCCCGCTCGTCTTGTTATGGAACAGCAGGAATCTTATGCCATGACTTAATTACATCATTCATTTTTAAGTATGTGTTGTTTTTTCTGATTAAATGTCACTTTCTGCTTACTTCTTGCTTAATGATATTCATAATGGAAGTGATAAATTTGTTTCATTTAAACATCAGAGTAATTTAAATGTCAGTTTTATCCTGATTCCATGAATTAATTTTTGTACCTGTAGTTGTAAGGAATGTAAATAGAATAAATTTAACTGAATATGGGTAAATTCTTCTCTTCATGTTTTTTTTTTCTTTTTTCTTTTTTTTTTGGTCTAATTTGTTGTTAGACATACAGTAAAGATATGCATACAGAGGTTTCTGCTTGGATTACTCTTACAGAGTCCTGTGTTACTGCATGCATACATTATGAAAACAATTCTTTAAAAATGTAAATGAGAAACATACCTCATTTAATGTCTTTCAAGTTCAAAAAGGCATGTGTAATATGCCATGCCTCTAATTGTCATTAGCTCGCTTGCACTGCAGTGATTCTATTTTTAACCTCCTGACTTAGCTTTGTTGAATTAAACTTGCAATGACTGAAAAGTACAAAGGTGAAATCACTCTTCACTTAAAGGTTTGTGGGGTCCCCAGTCTGTCAGAGGTGCAGTCAGAGGAAAACAGCTGGTGCTACTCTGCTTTTCCCGACACCCATGAAGGGCATTGCTTTGTCCTTGTCATGAGGGGAAGTGCAAAACTAGAGGTGATGCCAGCAGGTGTGACAGACGGATGGGTGCGGTTGCCCTCGTTCCTGCTCGATTTTCAGGGAGCTCTTCAGATGCCCCATGTGCAAATACAGCACTGTTGATGGATGGACTTCTAACAAAGCAGTAGTTCAATGGAGCCACTCAATGGGCCCTGTCCATCAATCTGTCTCCCCCCGGTTCCCCCTTTCGTAAACTTCCCATCACAGCAGTATTTCTCCCAGGTAACAGCCTGTGGTCAATACTCCCCCATTGTGAAAGACTCCATTTCCCTGTGACACTATGACTATATGTTCACAGTCAAGAATCGACACAGATGGACCCAGTGTTATTTCCTCTTCCATTATTTGCAGTCCACTCAGTCTGTGCTTGATAGTAACATGTTGTATAACTGACACATTTCACTGTAAAAAGCTCTGCATTATATCAATTAATATCAATGTCAAGACTTCAAAGAAAGTGATTTTTCCTGCTTGTATCAAGAGGGATTTTTTAAATTTTTCCATCAGAATGAAAGAATTAAAGGGTAGAAAAGGTTCAAGGGAGAAAAACACACCTTTTCTTACTCAAATGAAATACCTGTTTCCTAAACTGTTACACTATCACTGGGTTGCCATATTAACAGTCACGGTGACAATGAATACGTCACCATAGAGGACACAAACCTCAGATAGTCTGTCACCAGTCTTCCAAAACACACTCTCTCATTTGGTGTTTTGATGATGTTGGTGGAAAGTGTAGTCACCAGACCCCAATCTCAGTGGAAAGCTATGGAAGATTTCGGAGTGGCTTGTTGAACAGCAAAGACATTTGCATTTGAACCACATAACTCTCACACTTGAATCCATTTGGTGACCCTTCCTGCCCTGTAAGGAAGCATCTGTATATGTTATGTTTTACTTTTTCAGGATTTTCCTTTAATTTCTCCCTCATCGGTCTCAGTTTGTGCATCACTACAGTTGTAGAACTCTACAGTTATTTGAGTATTCAGATTGCAGTTGGTGATGTAGAGAAGGGACATTTTTATGTGTCTGTTATGCCTTTAAGCAATAACACCAATTTATATTAAATATCCATTTTAATTTTGTGTGTAATTTCACAATTTAAAAAAAAAAATCTGTATTTATATACCGTATACATACACACATATCAGTGCAGAAGCTTGTCTTTTTGAGAGATAGATTAAGAGACTGTAAGGGGATGAAGGGTCCTCATGACCACAGAACCTTATCTAGAGCAGCTTTACAGCAGCATTGATGAGCCAGAAAGATAACAGAGCAGGAACAGTGTCAGCATGAGCAAGGTCAGCAAAAGACTGACTGACAGTCACAGCTCCTGAAGACAAGCTGGAGATCAGAGAGCAAATCTACCTTTGAGAGGGATGACTTTTTCCCTTTGAGGAGTCTGTGCAGAAAAAAAATACTCTTATTTTTACTTACTTTATTTGTTTGTGTCTTTTATCTATTTCTTATAGATATATATATATATATATATATATATATATAGTATGTGACATATAATATAACTGTATCTTACATATGGCAGTGGACAACATGTGTAATTTATTGCAGTTATCCTCTCCTAACAGTATGGAGTTATGAACAGTGTCAGAGAACAGGTCAGACATACAAAAGGGCAGTAGAAGATGGACCTGCTCTTGTAGATGCATTAGCACCAGTTAAACTCCAGCATGAATACACACAGTAACACAAATATGCAGCAGATATATACACACTCCTGCACACACTCACTCACTTTCTCTCCCTCCCTCTCTCTCTCTCTCTTCTGATGCTCTGTTGGTAGAGCTGCACCGCTATAATAACCCAGCTTTGATTGTAACCAGTGAACCAAAAACATTACTTGGTCCGCATACCAATACGTTGCTGGCTGGCTGAATGGAGAAAATGAATCATAAATCATCCCTTATCCGCTGCTGATCAAATAAGTTGTGGGGTGTTTTACACAAAGGGAGGGTCACTTGTATTCTGATATTTTGCTATGTATGTATTCCCATGTTTATCAGCATGTTATTTGTTATTTGCATTACTGACTTTAGTGTCAGTCAGTGGAGTTTCTGAGCCCCCCCCCCCCAAAAAAAGGAGGAATTGACAGTCAGGAGCTAATGTATTTCTGTCTGTCTGAGAATGTCGAATCACATTCCTTGCTGGTAGGTGAGGAGCCTTCACCTCCCTTTTCCCTTCCCACACTACTGTCTGAAATGGGCTGTCCTCTCCATCCCTGAGAAGAGATTAGGGATTCCATTGCTTGGGGATTCAGGTAACTGATAAGCCCGAATATTGAAGACAGGTGCCTCTGAAGTTTTATATAAAGCAAAAAAAAAAAAAAAAACTCCCATTAAAGATGAGGGAGGAAGGGATTTAGCTACATACACATGGGGAGCTGCCCATATGCAGTGGTTTTGATGATACTTTCACTTTCATAGGATTTCAATAAGGAGACATGCACTGGAAGTCTAAAATGATTTATTGAGGTTAGCAACAGAGACAGACTTTGGCTATTAGACCCCATAGGCATATAGGCCCATGAAGACAGGGAGAGGACATGATTCCACAGAGTCTAGACACCAGTGCTGGTGGTGGCCTGCGGGATAAAATAGCAGAATATTTTTTAAAAAATGAACTTGTAAAACCTCAGGTAAGAGAAGGTTTCCATTTTAGAGACATGCATGACAACATCACTTTGGGGTTGTCAAATGAAGAATTGTTAAATCACCAGTGTCAATATTTAAAAAAATGAATAGACTGCAAGCATTGTAAAAAGAGTCACTCCTGTCATGAACCCACTTTGCAGGGTTACAAAGTTTTTAAAGGCATCACTATGCTTCAACTCTATGGTTAAACAATGTCTTAAACCCATGCCCCCTAACTTTTCCAACATAGGAATTTGGAGGGCTGCATTCCATGTAATGACTGGTTTTTGGTTGAGTGTGGACAATCAGAACAGCTAAAAACTCTCTTGTCTTCTGACATGTACAACTTTCTTTTCCAAGCATACTTTGGCTCCTAGTCCTGGATCCTATTGTGTTTACGTTTGACAAATGCATTATAAGGTCCGATCTTACCACTCTTATCAACCTCTTTTTGTTTTTTCAGCAATAAAGGTTGGACAAAGTGTAGACTACCTGCCCAGCACCAAACAGCAGACTGATAAAGTTGAACATCTAGCAGATATTTTTTTTATCAGGAGCAAGCAGAGACAAAACCCAGAGCGTAACAGAGAAGGACAACTCCAAATGAATGTGAATGTTGTTCTGTATCTTCTGAGTGTCCAAACAGACAATTGCTTGCTAACATGTTAACCATACCAAGTAGTGTAATGTATCTATGCATCTCAAATGTGCTATTTGTACTTAATTTAGCTCATCATTCATCAAAGTGAATGGAGGCAGAAAAGATCAGATTCAAGGATGAAAAATGTTGTGATAAGTCAAGAAATGTAACACATTTCTGTTCCCTAAATAATATTTGCCTTGCTTTTGTCCTTGCTGTATGTTGTTATTTGCTACAGTACAACAACATTATCATGGCAGAAACATTCTGTAAACCTTTCATGGGATTACAAAGAATTGCTTCCTAACAAAAGGAGTCCACGCTAGTTTATAATCTTCTTATCTCAAACCACAACACCCATCAATTTTACAAGTAAGCTTGCTTTGCCTATACTGTACATCATTCTACTTGTCTTTTATAAAGGTCATTTTCCCTACAACAACAAATAAAACTGGATAACAATTGACTGAACAAAAGTTTTTTGACAATGCTGCTGCACTAACACGTGGTTGCTCAACAGTGGCGACTGAAGTCATGTTAATAGTCTGAAATACACACTGGGCCTCAGTAATGTTAACATAGGCCCTTCATCATGCAGTCAAGTCAATTCTCTATCTGACAAGTCACCTGACAGCTATGGTTATGGAACGACAGGCTGAGCTGGGTCACGCCTAAGTGATCTTGATTGATTTTGGTTCTAGCCTACAGTCAATGTTTCAGTTCCGGCGTCAGTGCCCGCATGAGGCAGCGGTTGTCAATCACAGCCTGAGACAAGGCCTTCGCTAAGTTTGGTGCTGCAGATCAATAAAACATCACTGACTGACTATCATGGGGTAAATTAAGCCTTTGTAAGGAAGTGAATGAGACAGAAGGGAAATCTTTGACGTGGCATCTTTCTGTCTGGAGTTGACAGTGGTGATGTTGGCATGTCGGAAGAGGCAAATATACTTTTTGATGTCATAAGAAGCTTCTGGTGATGCAGAAAAGTTGGAGAATAAGATAACTTTAGAGAGCTAGATGAAATGATTCATGAAAAGTGGGAAAAGAGGGAATGATAGACAAAACCCGAGCAACCCACAATGATAATAATGAATGAACAATAATAATGAATGCCAGCAAATTTGCCAGTGGAGTTATTAAAAGCTAAAAGTCTGAGCTACTTACGCCATTTTAAGTACGAATGTCCAAGGTGTGGTTTAACAAATAGAAAGACCCATTAGGCAGAAATCAAATAATCTGTGCAAACTACTCAGAGTATTTAAGGTAAACTACATTACGACAATGCCGCTCAGTGCCACATGTGAAATCGAGTAAATATGTCCTCCCACACAAATTGTCCAGGCATCAAAACAACAGACAGTATCCTCTCCCAAGCTAATTCAGCAGCACTTAAAGAGTTTAGAAAGTCTTTTACAAGGAGACAAAAAGTTCTATAACATGCCCTAAGAGGAGATAAAGTAAGGAAAAAGAATGTTAAGAGGAAGATAAATACACAGAGGAATTTAACTAAAGCAAAGTATGCAAGTCTATAATTGGTTGTTTTAATGGCACAGTTCCTGTAAATGCAATCTACCAAAATACGAAGCACAGGATTAGAACCTGTTACTGAAGTTTTCTGAACACAGCAAGCAAAACAACACAGCACAGCTAAAATAGGCCTATATTGTATGATATGACAAAAATTCTAATTTGCACCATTCAATTATACATATATACTGTCATTTATATGATTACAAATGACCCAAGTGAACCTCTAAGAAGTGATTCGAAAGGATTATACTGACCTGATAAGCCTCAGGTAGATAATTCTTCTTTAGGAGCTAATTGAAGTCACCTTTAGTTTTTATGCTGAGGGACATTTAGAAACATTTCCTGAGTGATTTCTGACAGCCCTGCTGTGCTTCATTGGGATCTAAAGGTCACTAACCTGTAGTTAGTGACTGTTGGAATGGGTTTTAAAGGAGTATTCCACTTTGCAAGTGTTGCTCATCTTCTTTATTGCTTTACTGTTTTCCATTATCTGCTGTAAATCTCTGTCCAGTGCTGTTATCACCTTTTTTGGGAGGAGATATTATTACCTCTTCCACACTGTTTTCTAACTTAGAAACAAATGCTCTCTAAATGTCAAGAGGTACTCCCAGTGAAACAGAGAACCCCATGATTACATTTTTATTTTTACTGGTGGAAACATGTTGCTTTAGTTTCCATTTGTTCCATTTGTTTTGTATTGTATTGGATTATTTGTATGTTTTTTGGCTGCAGTGTGTTGCTGACACCCAGTAGGTGTATTTTACTGGGAACACCTGGGCCTGGTGTTCATGGTACTATAAGAGCTCACTCCACTTGTGCCATGATGGGAGAGAGAGGGGAAACTCTACTCTACATGTTCCATGTGCCTTGCACCTTGCTCCTTGCTCTTGTCGTTCTTTCCTTGTTTGCTTTAACTCTTTGTGTCCCCTCCCGTTGTATGACATGATTTTCGAGCTGGTCATGACCATATGATGGTCAAAAATTCAGAAAACTACTGAAGAGAAAGCAGATGTTAGATGTCAGAACAGTGAAATGAAAATTTCCAAAAAAGATTATCTGTTCTTTTTGATGCAATTTTGCAAAACATGACTGTCAACCTCTCATTTTCAATGATGGATTATCACGAGGCCTGCTGACTGCATAACAGGTCTCTGAAATTGTTTTCTGTGCTATTTCAAGTCAAAAAGGACTGAGCGCACCCTAAGAGTGAATATTAACTATCTTTAATCTCAGCACATATGTAAAGCACTGGGGATAGCATTGCATTAATCAGGAAAACCGACAGTCTAGCTACAGTTTAATTCTCTTTTAATGTGATTTGTGAAGTCTTAAGAATAAACTCCAACTGACAACTTGTGGAGACATGTGGAGAGTAAACTTAGGGATACGCATTCTTTGTTTTGCACTAGTTGAGATCCTAACTGCTTCTGAAGCAGCTGTAGCAGTGAGACTGATTTTTATATACGTGAAGACTACAGAGAGAAGTAGCAGTCTAAACAACATAAGAGAAGAGGCACTGATGACGTTCTTCAGATGTTTGAAGGTTATCAAATGAGATTACGTCTGATGGACAGACAAGGCATAACCGACCCACCAAACCAACATCTGTCAGTGAGACACAACCCTTCGGGATACAAATGTTCCTCCTGTCACAAATGATCTCTGGCATGAGAGTGATGCACATCATGTTCTTGGAAAATCAAAGGATCCTTTTCTTGCTTTCAAAACACTTCTTTCATATAAAATCATGTCTTTTCTCAATATTGTAAGGGTACAGTATTTTTGCCCAACACTTACAGCAGCAGTCTTGGATGCAACCCTTCATTACATTAACACAACTTTTTCTTCTCACTGGAGCATTCGCCAGCTGGATCGCGTCCACTTTCAGTCAGGCAAACGAGAAAGACACCACTTCCAAACTCATTATGATTGGACAGCTGTTCCGGTGGGGACTTTCCAAAATCAACAATCACTTCCTGGGCAGCCGCTGACAGCCACTGCTGTTTCTCATAACTGCACCGAAGACACTCTGGCGCTGTCATTCCACATTCTTAACACATCTCAATTTGGCATCTTGCAGCAGTACCTGACTGCTATAACGGCAGTGTAGAGTTGGCAGTTCTCACTAATGTTTTATGGTAGTGACAGTTGGGTGGGGGGGCTCCTTGCAATTTGTGGTGCTGGAATCTAGAGCACAGTTAGAGTTTGTTTCCCTGGGGCCACCTGTGCTGAAATTAATGCACATGACCACCAGTCCACCAAATGGCGCCTGTTATACTCTACTGAGAGTTAGCAGCCTCATGTTTATTCTATCGCATTGCTATGGCATGTCATGGATCAACTACCATTCCTTGACAAGTAAATCTCATTAGGGGTATATTTGTTTGTGTGTGTGTGTGTGTGTGTGCGCAGTGTGGCAAGCTGGAGGGTGATGAGAAAATGAGAGGAAGAGGAAGTTTCTTTCTGGCAGATGTTCACCATCTCAGTTGTCCAGGCCAACCACAACACTGCCTTATGGGTAATGCCCAGGTGGCGTGACTGGTTATCGCTGGACGTACATGTGGGAAAGAGAGCACACAGATGTCCAGCTCCAGTTTGTGCTGATTCACAGCCAAGCCAACACCAGAGAAGAGGAGTGGATATTAGGGCAGACACCCTTAATTCCTGCAGTGTTTGGAGTTGTGATGCAGTGTTTGTGTGTTAATGAGCTTGAGTTTGCATACTCATTTGTTTGTGTGTGTACATTTGTTCGTCTACAGTATGTATATCTCTGCAGTGTTTATCTGTACACACAGCATATGCAGCAGAATTAAACAATGACAAAAAGTCACTAGAAATGTATTAATTTTCACTGGAGCATTGCAATCAGAGAACAATGGACAATGTGTGGACTGGTCGTCAGCTGAATAGCTGTACTTTTTTTTTAGCCAATCAGAATCACCATTTACCTGCCAAATTGATTTAATTATATTAACAGCAGTCCTGACAAATACTTCCCAGGATTGTACAAGTTTAATTTGAGAGAGAACAGAGAAAAAAGAAAAAAAGCACAGCAAAAAAAAAAAAAAAAAAAAAAAAACAATACATAGATCCAATGGTTGCATCTACTGCTGGAGTAGATAGTAAGCTCAGAGGTAATTTTATTCATTTCTGTGTTCATTTTCAATTACTACCTAATCAGTGCTTTCTGGGTAGTGGTGTTAACACATCAAAACAATGAGGTGTTATGAAAGCTAAAACCAAAGCAAAGGAAAATACATGACTTGCCTGTTCAAATGTTGCTACTGCGCACGATTCAAATGGAATCAGCTACAGCAGAACTAATGACAAGATTTAGCATTTTTAATTATTTCTGTTCTCTATTCAGGAAGCAACATGAAGCAGTGCAGAATTGGCAGATGTTAACCCTAAAGCTGAAATCTGCTTTTGCCCAAGAGTAAACTTTAAAATGAAGAAACTGAAGAATCTGATAGTATGTGCCTTGTTAACATTGTGAGCAAGAGGCACCTTCACTGAAGCAATGCAAACAATAGTAATTTAAGAGGATTTTGGTGTATATTTATGTTTTCTAACTGAGGCCAGAAGCCAAAGCACTTCTGAATGGATATGTAACATTTTGCAAAATCTCTTCACTTGTATGAAGTGTATCTTGGAAACCTGTCTTTTTGTCTGCAACATCATCTCAACAGGTGTCCCTCTCCTCCCCTACTCTGCAGCCCGTCACTAATTGTGTCTTCCCTTTTCGATGTAAACAACATAATATGTCATTATGCAAATGTGCACTTATGAATGAATTTGCCCTGCAACAGTGTCAGGGGCTCCTGAATTCTAGCAGTCAAGAAGGAAATGCCAGCAAATTCATCAACATGCAGAAGTAGTGTTCAACTTCAGAGGGAGAGAAGTGGTGCTTTCCTTACCACTGTCACAGTTCTGCCTTATTTACAGGAAGCTAAATCCCTCACTGGCTGCAGTTTTAATGAGGGCATGGTAGGGCAGGTTTGCAACTACTGACATAGAAAATCTTTGGGGGGAAAAAGCATTTCTGAATGCATTTATTGATTGCTCAGTGCTCCACAACAAACTGTGTTTGTTAAGTTTTAAATTTAAATGAGATGATTTGCTGATGCCAAAATGGTCCCTACTTAAAATAAAGTAATTTCCATTTGTAGATTTGGGCCTATTTTCAAATTAATGACACAAACAGCTTTAATAATAGATACTGCAACTTCTACTAAACCAGGAAATTATACCTAAACATTACAAGTAAGTGTAAATGGATAGAGATCATAAATGTTGACTAATTTGAACTAATCAGGCAAATCAATTAAATTTCAAGGTGGAAGGCCTCACAAGTGACAAAAATCCAAAATGCCTGTAAGACCCAGAGTAAACTATTGTTTATCTGACAATACATGTATCTTTTTATTGTCAATTTAGCATTGAGGAGACAGGATGTCAGGGCAACTTGCTGAATTATGTATGTAGCCCCCCACAGTTTATTGCCTTTCTCAACCATGGTAGACCACCTCAGTCCCAGAGCTTGTTTTTACTTGTTATCCATTGGTACTTGGTCCTTACCTCTAACAGTCCAAGAGTCTGTCCTGACTTCTTCATAATTACATTGTTATTTGAGGAGGAAAGGTTATATGAAGTATTTGCTGATTATCTGCTGACAAGTGAACCTGACTACACAGCAGTCCCTCCAAATGACAGCACTTGGAAAATAACCAAAAACAATAATTATCTGTGCAGAAAATCTCCTTTTATTAACAAATAATTTTCTGATACCCTTCCTGAATAATGTGTATCACAAATGAGAAAACAACAGAGCTGTAAACCAAACATATTTATGCAGCTAAATCATACTTATTTACAGTCTGTATCCCTGTAGCCTTGCAGTGATTTTAACAGAGAAGACACCAACACCAGCTGTGATGAACATTTAGAACAGAGTCAGTGTGTTTGTGTCAAACAGAGAGTATATTTCCCCACTGTGCCACCCTTTGTCTCCTGCAAATATTGGAAATATTGGAGTGCCTCAGAAAGCAACTATTTGAGTTGAATCTCAGACTGTGGACGCTTATGATTCCAACACTTACCCACTCACAAATGTGCATGCATGTGTGTTTGTGCGTATGTAAACAACCTGAGGTAGAATTCGTTTTCGCTGTTGACTGATGAGTGTGATAAAACCCTATCTATGCTGGCCACACAGCAAATGTAATAGACTATCAGTAGTAGGTAATAGGATATTGATTGATAAAATGGCTATCATCACATTTTGTCTCATATTTTCTGTACACATAAATACATAGCTTGTGGAAAGCAGTATCTGCTTCATCTCCTTCAGGGTACTTTACCTCCCTGAGTAACTTGTGTGTGTGTGTGTGTGTGTGTGTGTGTGTGTGTGTGTGTGTGTGTGAGTCCTTTACAGCTAGGGATTTGGATGGAAAATCCCCATATCTGACAGTAGAGTCCATTAAGATTCTGCACAACACGCCAGTTGAGGTTTCACTCAAGGGTGGAGAGGGTATTCTCTCTCTTTACTCTCTCTCTCTTTCTACTCTCCACCTTGCTGCTCTCCCTTGTATGAGACTCACACTCGGTCCTGTGCACACACACACACACACACACACACATTGTTCACCAGTCATCTTTTCGTCTCTCTGCTACACCCTCCCCACCCAAAGGCTACCATGCTACACCCCTGCCTTCTTTCTCTCTCTCTGTCTCTCTGCAACATACTTGTTTCCAGACTGTCAGCTGAGCTGCAATGGTACTGCAGCACAGTCCACTTAGAAAAAGTCTCTCCACCTGGAGAAAAAACACTGGCATGACAGCACTGAACAGAAAAAATACAGGGAACTAGACTAGGCTACAGACTAAAATACAATGAAATTCATGCAATGAACTCTTTCTCTTATTCTGTTTCATATTCAAGAAGGCTACTGTCTTTGTGCTTTCAGTTTGAGCAGCATCTATGCATTTGACCATGATCTGCGGCAAAATCACGCCTTTCACAGTTTAAATCAGTTACAACTTTTACCTTGTTTCCTATGACCTTTAAATGTGCAACCAACAAGATGACAGCTGCCTGTGACATTACCTGGAAGTGACTCGTGATGGACAAAAGGGTTATTCTCTGTGTGTCAGAGTTCCAAGAACCGTACAGCACTGCCTTAAAATTATGCCATGACTTTGGCAGTAAGACTATAGCTGTGACAAATCAAAACTGGATGTAGAAACAGGGCAGTTAAAGTAAAAAGTCAGTTTACTCTGTCTTTGTTCAGACACACAGTCGGAAACAAGTAGGCAGTCAGCAGGCGGGCGAGCAAAAGCCAAGAACAGGCTGGTTAGAAGAATGATGGCAGAACCACTAAGGCTGAAGCCCTATTTATTCTACATTTTTCTTGTATCTATGTTGGATAATTTGTGCTGGCCGTGAAGTTCAACTTCTCGCAGTAGAAAGAACGTGATTTCAGATGTTTGTTTACTTCACAGTATGTATGTAAAGATATGTACAGTTGCTGATAATTTCTGAAAATAAAACTCCACCAAAGTCACACGAGTACTGCTTCTCTAACATCAGTTAATTACAACAGGTGTAGCTAACTGTGATAATAACTAACTGACAAATATACAAATCTACATAAAAACTAGTTTCAATCAGTTCCATTTGACCCCACACATTAAAACAATGACAGTATCAGCAAGAATGACAGGATAAAAATGCACTAAACATCAAGTTTTACTCAGTTATCAACTTTACAATGGAAAAACAACTCATTAAGAATAACATTAATCACAAAATTAGTTTTAATATAGAAGAGAAAATGTACATGTCTCTAGTTTCTGAGCAGGTAACCACTGTCATAATGAATCTGTTAAGAGTTTAAAGAGAATGCTGACATGGCACTGGAGACAGACAAACATATTTAACTGGTGTAACAAGTAATTATATAGATTTAGAGTCTGCACAGTCTCTGAATTGGGAAGAAGGTGGCAGGGGGAAAGGTGCACAGGTAAGTAATGGTCAGACGGTTCTTAAATGTGTGAAAGGCTGTGGACAACTTCTGGTGGGAAGGAATGACAGGGTCTGGAATGAGAGAAGATGTTAGAGCAGGCAGGTATGGATTATGGATGATGTCATAACATTATGGAGCTTAAACAATGGCACTGGTATGGCAGGATGTCTGCAGTCAGGGTTTCTGGACAAAAAAAATGCTTTCCTGCTACCTGTCACACATTGGGGATATAAATCAGTGCTACACTACTTTACCCTACAGCTTACAGTATACCATGTCAATGTGTAACGAGACTACTGGTCCCCAGACTGGCAAAGATTAGCACAGTTGAAGGTTTGCCACAAACCTAATGTGACCCGGATCACTTGATCGTGCAGGCATATTTCCCTTTTCTTTCATGATGCTGGGTGCCTATGAAAAAGTCAAATCTCAGCTTTGCCTTTCTGTCGAGGGCCTCTCAGACACGTCTCATACAGATATGCGAGAGAACGTAAATTCAAGATCAGAGGATATTACCACCCAGGAGTAATGGCACCTCATCATTCTCAGGGGCACATTTCTTTGATATGCATTTTTCAAGTGAGTCCTAACCCCTTGTTGCCTGAAGTTTCATGAAGGGAATTATTTATAGCATTAAAGATGGCAGATAGAGCACTCTAGGGTAGCAATACTTGGTACTAGTGGGTAATGTTTTAGGATAATTCTGTCACTGTATGCTGAGGCGTCGTCGTTGGGCCCAGGAGTCCAATGTCAGAGGATTTCCACACGGATATGAATATGGTCTTGTAATTTAGATAAATAAACAAGAAGCAGTTAATGGAGTGTCATAATGAAATTACTTTCCCAATTACTTTGCAGTATCAACATAATTGCTGGCTAGATTATGTTGAGAGCCAACTTTTTTCTTTCTTTCTTTTTTTTTAAATGAATGAATGAGGGGTCACATTTATTATTACAGCAGCTTGACATCCAGAGACACATTGGATTTGAAGTCACTGTGAGCTTCTTCTGGATTAAACCAGACCTCAAGCTTTCCCTAACCTCAGCCAAGTGCTGTGAGAGCCTAAACGTAACCATAAAAAATGTAATAATGCTGTAGTCACTATAAGTGGATATTGCATTGCAAAATCTGATATTCTTGTAGAAAACAAACACATTTGTGAACATTTCACTGATATATTCAGTATCAATTAAATAGCTATATGTAAGTATCATTGTTGCAAAGTCATATATACATAATTTTAAAGTCGGATTAATATTTCATTATTAGCAGTGGTCAAAGACTATGCACGATGTGATATTTATAGCGATGCAACCACAGTTATTACCAACTCTACAGTTACTCTCAGCTCTACCAAGAGTTTAACTACTCACTGTGTTGCTACCTGATCAGCATCAATGGCAGAGGCAATGGCTGAGTTAAGTATTTCCCTCAGGTAAAACATTGCAGTGCTTCACAGTCCACACACTATAAAACATCATACAGAAATTTAGTTGAATCAACTAATCTTTCCTCATGAACTTAATATTAGTATTAATAATATTGATTCAACTTAAAATTTCAATTTTTAATTGTAAGACCACTTCAGAACCTCTGAATATGACAGCCAGCATGCATTGTTTGTTTTACAAACTTTAAAGCAGCCATGTGAGTCATATCTTTAAGATGAAACTACAAGTTATGTTTTACAGTGCAGTACTGATCCATCTGTCACTGGTGCATTGAGCAGGTAATGAGGATCTAAAGCTTTTAGATAAGCATCCTTTCAAGGACACCCGTTGTATACTAGGTGACCTTCAAAGTAAAACCAATTACACATACAATTAATCATGCTTGTGTGCACCACAGAGAACAAATGACAAATGACAATACAGGCGCAAGCCCCTCACGAAATGGCAGCAGATGTATTAACTGGACACACACATCACCATGAAAAACTGCGCTCATTCTGCCTCCCTGTTAGCAGTCAATGAAACACTAAAAATGCCTCAAGGCCACATCTGTCTCACTGATATGTACACTTCCTCGTCTTCAAATAGCATCATTGCGCTTTCTGCACAGATCTTCATGGTTTAGGCATGTTTGTTTTTTAATGATCTGAGCGCGTTCAGCAGTCTGCAGCATCTTTGTTAAAAGGCTTCAAGAAAGCCACTCACATTATGGAAAATATTATTCCAACAGATGGTTACAGAAACAACTGCTGAGAGGTTTTTAAATGTTTTGCCAGTTTAGAGAGTACCTCAAAATTGCACTGTTTCTAGGAGACTACTGTCTATTCTGAATTACTCATATCGCCTAATTAGGTTTTGGAAATTAGGCAAACATTTCTAGATTTAGCCAAATATTGTCAGAGTCACGATTTAAAGCTGCACCTATGAAATACTAACAAAGTCAGATCTTGAAGTATGAGAAAAATAAATATCAATATCATGATATTCCACATTTCACAGCAGCAGTTGTCAAGTGAGTGATGGTATTGCATGAAAAGTACAATAATAAAACTTCATTATGATTGTGTTGAATTAATTAGCTTTGCCTCCTCAACATAGGCCAGCAGCTGAAGTGTGAAATAGACACAAACACACCCATTTGATTTCATTTCGTGAGCGCACAGCATACCCGCACGGTCTCCCAAAAACCACATATACATACAGTATCTCTTGTTTGTGAAACAAGACATGCGGCGTTTCACGTGCAACAGTTGCTTGTTATGAGGGTTTAAGTACAGAAGGACACAGAAGGACACCCTGGGCCTCGAGTCCTCCCCAGTAAAGTCTTTGAAGTGAGGGATGTTTGTAAGCGTGAGGCTGCACGTTCAGTGGAAGCTGCAGAAAGAGGCGGGTCTGGTAGAACTTATGTAAATCTCCCAGATGGTAATGACTGCGTTTGATCGATGACAGCGAGGGAAGATTCTGGAAACGAAGCGATAAAGGGAGTTTCATCACCAGATATTGTTGTCTTTATTGTGTGTGTGAAAGTATAAATATTACTGACACTGAGATGTTATGTATGGTTTTAATATTAAGATGTCAGTACATTCACAAGGTTATCTAGAGGACAGCTACATAATCATGTAATTACTCTCCCAAATCCAAAAGTACATGCAAATGCATACACCGCTTCAACAGATTCCTGACACATTTCTGACCAGACCTTAACTTTGTTCCCTTCAGACAAAAAAGCCAACTTCACACATTTTCTGTTAAAATGCTGCTCACCAGAGTGTAAAAGCTGGACAGCAGGAACTCCTTGTAACACACCTTTTTTCTTTTTCACCACACTTTCTCATTCATCTCACCTTGTTTATTTTTCCACTAGTTCTGAGGATAATGGAAACAGGCAGGAAAGCCAATTGTAGACGATCCCAATGAAATTACCCCTGCAGCACGAGGCGCGCATCAGCTCCCAAGCCGACTAGGCCTTGGTATTGATGGCCCCCAGATGAAACTGCTTCCCAATTAAACGCGCTCATGTGTTAAAAAAAAAAACAAAATGTCAGCTAATACGGTCCCTTTTGGCAGACCAACACAGGCCAGGGGGAGGCAAATGGCAATTTCACCCAGTGCACTTTTCTTCTTCTCTAGTCTAGTTTTACTGAAAGGTTTGGTGAAATAATTGGCTTTTTGGCAGCTGTGGCAAACAGTACGCATTACTGAGAAAAGTCATTTCCAGAGGATGGATGCCGTAAACAAGATTCGTAATGTGTATTAATGATGTAATTAAAGTAGCAATAATTGTTAGAAATTTGCCTGTTTGTAAATGTAGTTTGTAATGCACTTTATATTTGCAGCATTTTTCTATTAAATGATGGAGTGATGGCCTTCCCCTCCGTTACATGCAGTGTATTGTGCTTCTAGAGAAAACTGTCATGTTTTGTGTGTGTTAATATGCTCTGCAGAAATGCCTACCAGATCTTTATCTCATGTTTTTGTGAGTTATATCAGTTGTTCCTCTGCACTACATCAGCACGTCTCATGATGACAAAAGACCGAAATAAACACAACATGTTTCACTTTGCAGTGATATTGTGATACTGCCACAAATGTTGCATATTTCCAAACATAACTAATTGCAATGAGCCATCTTCTCCGATGTGTGCTTCTGAAATGCCTGTGAGAAATTAGTCAAATTAGTTTAATTTTGTTTGTACAGTCATAAATCATGGCTGCAATGTAACAGCACTGATAAGACAAAGCTAAAGCATATCAAATGGAAACTGTCTCAGCTACAATTGTGAGCATGAGGAATAATTAAAGTGATTTTTTTAGAGGCATTAAAAGTCTTGTAGCTATTATACACCCAAATATATCACCATACTGGCAGAATCTAATGAAAGGCTGTCTAGATTAACAAAAGCAAACATTTACAAGTATTTTTTTTATTATTTAACCAATTTGTAATCTGCTCCATGTAGAGGAAGCATCTGGCAGTATGAATTTAATATCAAATTTACTAAAATTAACAGACAGCACAGCTTGCCTGGAGCACATCTACTGCACATATATATGCATGTATTGCAACACCAGAAACCCATGTACGTATAGGTAGCAGAAATGATGCAAAAAAAAAAAGGGGGTGAAAAAACGTTAAAAACCGTTGGAGCTGACAGTATATCAGTGGACAGCTCTTGGCCCTTGGGTGTGTGTGTGTGTGTGTGTGTGTGTGTGTGTGTGTCGACTGGGGTAACTGAGGTCTTCAACAGGGTTGCTTGACACTCACAGACAAACCAAGAGGTAAACAGAATCCTGGATAGTTGCCCATGGCATCAAATACACGGGTGGACTTGCGAGCACCTGCTGCAGTGCTCGGTGGGCATGAAATTGAACAGAGCAGTGGTGACGCAGGGTATCATCGTGCATCGGTTCCGTGTGGTATTTTTTTCAAAGTGTTGTCTGCTTCCACGATCTCGCGACTGCAAATGAGTTCCACTTTGACAATGTGCCAGCTATGCAAGGCATGACTCTGCAGCCTAGTATTTTGCACAAAACGCACACTTAAATAGGAGAAAGTAAGAGTTGTCCCACAGGGATGATTAGCCATAAACCTGAGCTTTGATAGGATTTTGATAAATACAAATGACACAACGTTTACTTGACCAAGTGCTGAAGCGCCTGGCTTTCAGAGTTCATTTTCTGGCCTCTACTCTGTTTTGGAACAAATTCTCCCCATATACTGGCATTTTAGCACACTCCTCCACCTGCTTGTACTCTCAACCTACTCAGGAATGGAGGGCTGCAGTATAACTCAGCAGCAGGTGTCAGAGTATAATTCAACTGTGAAGGCTAACAACCCTCATTCTTAAGCCAAAAATGAAATAAAGCGGGCTTTTTTCTTGTTTGTTTATACTGTGATATGTTACCACTTCATTTGACCTTTTCTGGTAAATGTGGTTTTGATATTAGGCAGATTTGAGATGTCTAGGTGTCAAGAATAGAACTGGGATAGGCCTTGATTGAAAAAGAAACCTTTACAAACTCAGTAACATTAGTTGGCCATTGAGTTTTGTGCGTCTAACCATTACCTGCTTGTATAGTACTAAACTTTTTCTTCCCTAAATTATTCTTGAAAGCATCAGTTAATTTTGAAAAAGCCCCTACAAACATCAGCAGATATATATAGAGATGTGAATTCAGTCAATCTCTAACTTCAGGCTCCATTTTGCATTTCAAATATTGGTGGCTTATCCAATTTCTTTGGTCTTTCATGTCTATCCAATATTAATAGCCAGAGGACCCCTCTATAAATGAACGACCTCCTTATTAATAAAACAACGGTGCTGCTCAAGTGCTTAGGAACGGAAATGACACTCCGCTCTCTCGCTCTCTCTCTTTAGCTTCCTTGAAAGAATGTAAATACGAGCCACAGGGTTAATGATTTTCTGAACATACCATTTTCTTGATTTCATTCACATCGCTATTATTAACATTCTCATCTGTATTATTCAGTGGCACTTGGGCTTTGTGGCATCATACAGGAACTTGCATTGGATTACTGCTATGGCCATGTCAATAATTACTGTATCCCCAAGCATGGAAACATAAAAGTGGCATCAGTGGACCATTCGCTAAACCCCTCTTCTCTGTTGACCAAAGCTTAGTCACCGTAACTGTCACAGTGGATTTGTTAAACTTTGAATTTCTCTACAAGCTGAAACAGTGAGCATTGGGCTGTAATAAGAGCAGTTCTCAGCATTTAAAGTGTTTGAAAGGTAATGTCTGTTTTAGTACGTGTTTAGGTTAAAGCTATCAGCTCTGTCCCACCCTTTATAAAATTTGGGAGAGTTCACATTTTAGAAAGCCAGCCAACTTTACCAATACAATAATGTTACATTAGTGTTACAGCTGTAGCAACAGTAACTAAGAACAACTTGCTTAGCAAACAGTAAATTATAGTAACACTTGTGCTATATATGTTTTGTTGAGTGAAAATACAGTATCATTTATATATCAGAATCAGAGTACATATTGTCCATAATCAAATATCAGTGCTCATGCAGTCCCTACAGCAACAGTGTAGACCCATTATTTCTAGATATGGTTTTATATAGAAACCGCACAGACTGAATAATAAGGTGTCCTTAGTACTGAGTCTGTGGTGGCAGCAAATAGACATCTATGCAAATCAATGACGTCTGTGAGAAGCAAAGAGGTGACAAGCCAGAAAATGTTACACTCCCCGAATGCCAACAAATAGGTCACCAAACCACGAGTACATCAAGGAGGAGAGGAAGTGGGGTGATGTGATTCATGGGGCAGACAAAGAGAAAAATAAGGCAGAAAATATGGGACAGACTGGCAGTCGCTGCTGAGCTGAGGAATAGAAACGAAGAGATTCTAATTATACTGCTGACAGATTCATGACACCTCACAATATGGCAAGATAACATAAAATGTTGTTGATGCTAAGTAAGTCATATGACAGTTTAAAGTGATTTTTTTCTTTCCTTCAGAGGTTTTGCCTAATTTTCTGTTTTGGTGGCTGCTGACAGTGAGGCAGAGAAAGAGAAATGGAGCAGCAGAGAAGTAGGAAATCACAGAGAGACAAAGATGACAGGAAGGAGGAAAAAAAAGATTCCTTGCACAAGTATAGATTTTAAGCAGGAGAGAAAATGCACAAAGCAGAACTGAAATGTGCCGTTTCACTGCCAGACTAAAAATAGGGACCAGGCAGGAGCACTTCCAGACCTGACAGTGTTTTGAGTTCTGTTTCTTTAGCTGTTAAGAAACAGAGAAAGAGGGACAGCGAGAGAGTAGAAGCCTCTGCCAAGTGTGTGTATGAATCCCTTACGCTCAACCAGGGATATTGGGATGTCTGCCACCAGGATGTTAGAAGGATAGCAGCTTGGAGAGAAAGAGAGGCACATGAATGAACAATGCAACTGACATCACTCCACAGCAAGACAGCCTTCTGTGCTGCATTCTGCCCCAATCTCTGTCTGTTACATAACACTATATTACATCCAAATTCCCAAGAGTACAAATAGACCAAAGCTGGCATACTTGGATTCAGAAACACTTCCTTTTTTCCTGTTTTGATTTTACACAGAAATAGCACTCAATATTAAAAGATAAGGCTGGTGATATTTTAAAATTTTCTATTTTTTCTTATGGTCAAGAAATCCCATGAAAACCTAACACCAATGTTGCTCAGTCTCTTTTGCCTATTTACACATTCAGCATAGAGTAACATTAGTATTCATTTTAAGTCATGTTTATGCACTCTCCTTTTCACTCAGTTTTGGTCTCTGCCAAATGCTTCACCATGTTTAGCACCTAGTTGTTTTCTATCTGGTTCCCAGACAGGTTTAGTACATTTTTGCTACACAGCTACCTGCCACATGTAAAAATGATGCTTTTAGAGCCATGGCCTATAGAAAAGTACAGTTATGGAAAACATTGCTCAAAAGTTGCTTAAATGCTCTGTAGAACTGTGAGGGACTTGAGAACCAGGTGATGCAGAGTCGAGAGTGATTCTCTGTGGGTTTGTCACTGTCACTACTTTCACATTTCACATTACTAGAAAAAAACTTGATTATAGCATCTTTAATTGATTCAAGTGTTGAGCACATTTGATAATTTCTACAAAGTTCTTGCACACCATAAAATCTTATTGACAACTGTGATGAATTTAGAACTACTGATCACTTGTGCTCACTTTATTAACAATGTTTTGGTCCTTAGATTTTCATCGAGTAAACTTCTTAAGTCTTGGGAGCACAAAGACAGAAACACATTGGACACCAAGGGAAAAGAAAACATGAAACTCTGGTCTTTGTGATCTCTACCAGTAATTTCGTGAGGTCTTCAAAGGCTTGCTGTGCCATTCCTACAAGTACAGTCTTGTCTCAAGAGATTTAATCAACACAGATGTATCAAGTTGCACATTGCACCATCATCCCCCAGACACTTGTATGTTGCTGCTGCTGCAGCACTGGAATCATAACTAGAGCAGCCAATTACAGAACCACCACTGGGCTGCTGCTTCACCACCTCTCAAACCTTCAGCCATTTATCGATTGGGCCCTTTGTTTTAACCTGGAGATGTCCAGAACATATACAGCTTAGTGAAAAATAAATGGCTAAAGTGAAGGCATATAGAGTTCAACCAGTCCACAGGGCGCCCACAACATATTTGTAATGTTTGCACATGCATTATTGGTCTAATGATGTTGTGACTTATTGACCTCTTCTTCCTCTGTGCTGGAAATAATGTGCAAACAAGGGAGACTCAAAGTAAGCTGTGTTTTCCCCAAAGCAGGTCTCTGATGGACATAAACTGCAAGGTTAAGGGTGGTACTTTAAACAACTGAGTACTCAGAGAGGTGGCTGAAGACAGTGAAAGGCCTCCAGCAGGTGAACAAAACAAAAACCCTCATGCAAATCTCTCCTCCCTGAGTGTCTCTGATGCAAGATCTACAACCCAGCAGCAGACAGGTAGATAGCCAAGGAAGTGGGTCAGTTAAACAGGTCAAAATGGATGAGCGAGGGAAACACGCATTCTTCTTACGATCTAATTAATACCTCTAAGACTTTCACTGAGCTATTTTTCACCCTCTCTGTTAGTATTTGGGTTTAAAACCAGACTGAAACCCCCAAACAAGCCACCAGTGGCCCAGTGGTCAGGCCATTAGTCTGAGTAGAGAAAAGGCTGAGCCCCATCTGTCACGCCACCAGATGAGGAGATTAGAATGGAGGCTATGTAAAGAGAAACTAATTTGGAAATAACAGGAGAGAAATTGCAAGGTAAAGGTGCACTGAGCAGCCCCTCAGGGTATGTGCATGCATAATGAGTTTTTGCAACAGAGGAGGAAAAAAAATAGTTTAATTCATGGTCTCCTCAGCCTTAAATATTCACAGTGTTTCGCTCATTAATAATTCACAGCTCACTTCTTCTCATGTTGGCCAATGTCAAAGTCTCATTAAAAGTCTTGCTGCATTGACAATCTATACAATGCACTTTGGTTGACACACTTTTGCTATATGGTCCACTGCAGGGGAAAGTGCGAGGAGGGATAACAGGCACAATCATGATGACCACTGACTCCCACAGAAGCACTGGCCCCTGAAGACAGGCAGTGAGAGCAGAAGTAGAAGCAGATAAAGGAGGAAATAAGTGATGCAGATGAACAAAGACAAAACGGATATTACTGAAGATTGATTCATATCATGATGAGAGAGACAAGTAGATATTCATATTGTAATTTATAATGGACTGAGACAATTAAAACAGAGCTCATCATTATCTCGGGGTCACAAGAAAATTTATTCATAGCCCCTCATCAAGCACTGCAGAGACGTACCCAAACAGGCATGCAGCAGCACTTCCTTGAGTCTAACAAGCTGATATTTTGAAAAAGGAGATTTTTTTTAGCCCAAAATACCAAACTCATTTCCATCCTTGCTAACTGCAGGCAACATAATGAACCCAATCATGGCGATTTTCCACAGGTATTTCACTCAGAGACATCTGCATCCTGGAATGAAAGAAGATACTAATTTGGCTGGAAGGACCGAGGAGGATTTTGTGATTCTGTACGTGTGTGTGGGTAAGTTTGTGTCTGTCAGAGTGTGGGTGCGTAAATTTGAGAGAAACGCACAGATACACACACACACATCAGCAACCTGATGCAGCACAGCAAAGCTTCCAAGTTTTCAAATCCTATACACCCCCTGCCACCACACAGAGTCTCCAGGGACTGGAAAATGTTAATCACACTAAACATATGTGTAAGGTGAGGTGACGCACTATAAAATAAATACCAGCATGAAGAGGAGCAGAAAGGAGTAATGTCAAGAGGATTCACACTGAATATCTAGTGAATAAAGTACATTCCCACAGGAGCAGGCGGGCTGCTGCACATCACCCCCACACATCGAGGCAAGTGGGGGGATTCACCACTTTGAGGAAGTGTTTCATAACGAAAGAGTCAATGGATCCTCCTGGCAGGAAAATTCTGCACAAGATGCAGATAAACGTGATTATTACTCACTGATGAGCTTTCTGGTACAGTGCACAAGTGTACATTTAGACTGATGTTTGAAATTGCTGGCTTTTTGTTCACAAGCCAAAACTCTAATGTGCTTACATGACGACTAAAACCTACTTTTTTAAGGCTTTATTGAGATTCTTGTGTAGGCAAAAAGACTCATCCTGAAAAAAGTTTACTCCTACATAATGGTGTAGAGCTGCAGAATATTCCATGAAATAGAAATTAAAAACCTGCTTAGATATTCTTTACTGTAGTGAGGAAAGTCCAGTTACTGCAAGTGAGTTAAGTTGACACACCAGAGCAAAAATCTGGAATATAAACCAGGCGTTTTCAGATGCTTGGAGTGGCAAGCATGATTTGGCACCAAATTCAGTCAGCCAAGCTGGAGAACTGAGATCTCCATATGGTATTTTTAGACCTTACTAATGCCTTTGGCTGTGTACCACATCAACTATTGCAGAAGGTTTTTGAGGGCTTTCAGTATTTCGTATTTCTCAGAAATGAGTCACAGAAGCAGTTTACTGGGTCATGGCAGCATGTGCAAATATAGGCATGATGTCAGACTCCAATTTCACCTCTGCCTTTTATAATGACACTGAAGATGGTCATTCAATCATTGAGGTGAGTGTAGGTGGTTTTTCAGCCAGCTTTAGCTCAGTTTTAGCATAAATGCCTGCCCTCTGTGTGACTTCCCTTCTGGACTTTTAGTTATTTCCTGTTTTATTTTGAAATAACTTATCTTGTTGTTTTACTTCCTGCCTTTGTGTTTTTCCTGCCATTTTTTCTGGGTCACCTGTGTCTCGTTAGTCAATTAGTTCCTGGTGTATATATAGGCTTGTTTTTTTGTCCACTTTCAGTTGCTCAGTGTCATGTTAGTTCCTGGGTGTTTGCTAGATGATCTTGCATTATGTTGCAGCAAAAACTGAGACTTTTTTTTTGCCAGACGGTCCTTCATTGTTCATTAGCCAAAGTTAGTGTGAACATGGCCTTGGAGATGTCAGTTGCTTTAGGGAGTATTGTCGTGCAGACTGAAGACATGCAGTAGTAGTAACAAGTCTTCACAACAAAATATGTTGTTTGTCAGTATCTTCCAAAAAGAGTCACCTGATCATTTCAAAAGCAAGTCATTTAGTTCTATTACTCTTCACTTCTATTGTGAAGATATGGTTAATGTCACTCAACTATAATGACTTGATTAATGCTCAAGTGAGTTCCTACATGGTTAGGACAAACCAATGCTGACTGCTGGTGGAATAATTGCATTTTTGGTGTTGAAGTTCCACACTTTGTATGCCCATTAACCCCAACTACAACCACTCCCTATGACAAGAGTTTTGTCATTATTTACAAAAGAAGTCGCTTCACACAAAATGTATACACGTTATTTTAAGTTTTTAACGAATGATTGGTGCTGGTTTTCCCATGAGGACAGTCTCAGTGGGAGAAATTTAAGGCAATGAGTGAGGACACAGAAAGGTCAGGATTGTGAGCCAGTTAAAAGTTGCTGGTGTTCATAATTCAATTTATAAGGCCAGTGTGGCTCCTGACACAACGACTGCACATCAAAGGGAAGTTGCGAAGGATTCTGGACAGTATCTACATATCTATCCTTGAAGAGGTATTTAAATCCATGCAGGTGAGCTTAGAGATTAAGTTCAAAGTACCGCACAGTCTCCACTATCAATTATATTGTGGGGCAGGTGCAACAGGAGAGAGAGGTAGAACAGGGTTACACAAAGGGTAACCTTTATGGAACAAACTCCCTCAGGGGAAAGATTGGTCATGGAGGAAATACATCAGCAGGAGGAAGCAGTGAGGGGGTTAGGGTTGTCCCTCTGGCAAAACAGCCAGTGGATGAATTGTGAATGTAAAGTGAAAAAGAAACTGGACAGGAGGGAGCTTTGTGGTGAGGGACAACCTGGATTAAATTCATGGTGTGTTCATCTCAGGTTATGTGCATATAAAATCTCCTGTCCAAATCATCCAACTAAAATGTCAGTCTATAGCTAGGTGAAGTCTCTTCCTGTCCTTTATGTTCAGTTCAGTTCTACAGTTTGTCCAAGCGAGATAAGCCCGGTGACATGAATTATCTAGCAACAGAAGATTGAGAGCAAATTGTTGGAAATTCATTTGTCATCTGATGTGAATATATTGTTGCATTTGTCCAGAGTCTAATAAAGGAAAATGACTAAAGGATTTCTGAGCTGGCATATTTTAGGACAGGTATGGGTGGGAAGAGATTAGCACATGGGAGTATATTTGAAGAAGCCGTTGATAAGCCCACAGGAAATAGTGAGCTCCACCATAGCTGGTGCTGATAAAACACACAATGGATGGTTTAGTCTGTAGAGCTCACAATGTCATGGGAGGACACAGCAGATGAGCATGTTAAAGGAAGTGCTTTGCTGCAACAAAGTGGTGACAGAGATGGAGCAGTGAAGTTGGAAAGTTAGGGTCTGATAAGTAGAATTTGGTCACTGAGAGTTTGAAGCTAAACTGATCTGTACCAGAAATTACATAAATTACTACATACCTGAACTGGTCATTTGTGGGCATTAGCAGTAGCAGCAAATGAAAGCCAATGCGTAGCAGTTACACTGAGATGTTGGTTGGCATTGCTGTATATCACTAGGGTTTGCTCAGGCCTGAATCCAAAGTGAAATGTAGACTGACACTTTACAGACATAACTTATATGGTAGTGTGTGTTAATGCTAAATTTTGGGCTTTGCCACAATACAATCTGACTTAAACTTGGGCCTGTTGGAAAATATAACATTTTCTATCACAGTGTACCTGATTTGATGTATGTGATGTGATGGTGCAAATTCTCTGAAATGAATGTTGTGTGGAGATAGTAACAATGATTAATGCATCTACCTGTAAAAAAGTAATATGGCGCCTTCAATTCAGAATTTAAAGTAAGACTGACAGTTAACAGTTATTAGGTGGCTACAATGAAGCCACAGTGTCTTTACTATTTGATACCACCTCCTTACGTTTGTGCAGTCAAACCTAAAAAGGGTAATAAGGACATTTTATTGGCTACTGTACTACCCAATAAAACTGTACATCTGAATTGGCTTGCTGAATTGAGGCTCACCCTGGATTATGACACAGGGGTTTTTCCTTCCTATTGTGTGTGCATGTTCTATATTCAAGCCTTTGGCAGGTGCTGTGCCGCTCCCGTCAACTCCCCTCGCCCTGCAGTAAACTGAGAACCTTTTCCAATCCGCTGCAAGATGAGCGTGTTTGTGTGTGCACCAGTGTGTGTGCAGATGTGACGTCAACTGTTCTCCCTTGAGAACGGATAAATGACAAAAAATGTGATTCTTCCTATCTCACCCCTTCCTCCCTGTCCCCTGTTTCAGAGGACAGAGTTGAGTGGGTGACAGCGACGTAGGAGAATCTGCGTGCTTGTTGGTTTGCCTGATGCCCCTGCAGACCTCCCAACCCCTGTTCCTCTGAGCCCAAACCCCAGGGAGGGTTGGCTCCTGAAGACGTCTCTCTGTCACAACACTGACAAGCCAAGGGTGGTCATTCTCCAACTGAGCCCAGAGGTGACAGAGCTGTGAAGAAGCCCCTCCTCCCCGACCTCAGCGCCACTGACTATGTCAGAGAGCTGTCAGTCTCAGTGACCTGAAGCCACGGGTAGAGATGAAAGGGTTAATATGGTGACACACAACACACGTCGGCACAAAAACGAGTGCGCAGGGCATGCAACACACCCCGTTTGCCCACGCATCTCTAAGCACACAAGCACACACACAAAGACCTTGTCACTCAAGCAAACAGGGTATGTGATCTGACACAAGATGGAGGGTGCTTATGTAACACTTGATTCATTTCAAAGGTGTAATTGGATGTCTGTTTGGGTCGGGTGGAAGAGGCTCTTGGCACTGACAATATCAAAGCTGACATTCATCAAAGTCTGCCAAAATAACTAACACAATGTTATTTCTGTACAGAAACAAACTCAAACACACAAAAAATGAGACCTGATATTCATTTATTTTACAGGAAAAACATACATATCAGTTACAATGTATATCTAGAAATATAGGTACTGTAACTTCACCACAAGTTTCATTTTAAATACTGCCTTCTATCCTTGTTAAATGCAGACAGGAGGAAGAAAAAAAATATTTTCTTCACATTATAATTCACCAAAATAAATTGCTTTCAGAGGGAAAGAGAACATTAATTCAAAAAGACACATTAATTCAAAATAGATGCAAATTCATGTTTTGAAAAAGTGGTTGTCTTCACAAAAAAAAAGAAAAAAACTGAGATAGATGATAGATGTGACAGAAGCTCACATCTAAAAATCACAGTTCCTTCATCCAGTTCAGATTCTAAGAACCACCTAGTACAAATGATCATCTCTTCATTTTCAAGAGCAGAGCATAGTGCACTCGGTGCCTTGCTTTAAGGACACCCTAATCAACTCCTGGAGGCAGCCAGAGAGATGTAACATGACTTCTCTGTATGTACAAGATGTAAACATAAGTCCTAGGGCTTCATGTTATAACACTGTGTCTACATTCACCACAAAAAAGTTGCATAAAGGCACAAACATGGACACAGATTCTGAGACAAAAAAAAAAAAAAAACACTGCTCCCACAACACAAGTGAGGCTAATTCTTTGATGTAAATCACAGAAGTGGATTTTCGTGTTGAGAACAACTTTAATATCCACCACAGTCCATCAACTCCCACTATTAGCAATAAATGGCTCTTTAAATGTATGGCAGAGAAATGCCCTGTATTTTCTGCTTGAACATTCATTTTTTTTATTTAACCATTACACTGAATCAAGAAAACTAAGGCAACATGAAGTTATTAAGCAAAGAAAGAATATATTATATGGAGGAATTTGTTGGCATTATGAATAAAATGAATAGTGTTTAAACAGAAGGAAGTCTAACATACATGTATATGACTATATCAATTATTTGGGTCAGGGTATGGGTGACACATCAGCCATTTGATCATTCATTCTCTTGTTCAACTTTATCCCTTAGTGGTTTGTTTCTGTCTGAATTTCAAAACAGTTAGGCAATCAGCTAATGTAGGTCACCCCATTTGGACATGATGTAATTCATTCTAAACTCCATGAATACTGTCTCATTAAACCCACAGTGGAACGGGAGCCGTCAGAGATCATATTACACTACTTTATTTTTCCTTTTTTGCATTGTCAACCTTTATTCTTTGACACTAATAAAACCCACACTCAAATTCACTTCAAAATATTCGAGGGGAATGTGCTGCATTTCACACACTCACTGTAAACACACACTCAGTTTTTTATGAATCCCAGATTTAGTGCAGGAATATTTCGCTCACATCCTTGTTTGTGTGTACACATGAGGCCCCTGGAGTTGGTGCAGATCAGGGCAGTGGTCATTTTTTTTTTTGTAGTGTTTCATAGTGGTTCACAGGAAGTGGGATATAAGCCCTTATAGTGTTGTCAGTTATTTACACTGACCAGGAATGTAGAAACATGAGGTTCTTTGCAGTTGTGCATCCTGGCTTTTACCGGTATGTAGTTTAAAGTTCCTCAAAGAAGGCCACTCTGGACTTGGTGCTCTGTAGTGTTAGCTGTAGAGGAGATAACAACAGACTTGATAAGTTTTTATCAGTTTTGAAAGTAAACAGGTACAGAATATACTGCAGTGGAGCAAGCAAGCAAGTAAAATAAGTAAACAGGAAATCCTTTTTGGAGACTAAATCATCACCTGTCCTTCCCCTCAGCCTCTCTGCCAGATGTAGTGCCTCTGTGTGCTGCCAATGCAAGCACTGCAATCCCCTAGTCTGCTCATGAATTCCAACTGAGAGACCATCAAAACCAACGCATGGATGGTCAACAAGCTTGCAGAATTCCCTGGCTGTCAACAGCCCTTTGGATTGTGTACATGTGGTTGCAAGCTTAGGCACCCTGGATGAGTTTCTTTTCATGCAGAGGAGGGGAGCTGGCTGCTGCTTGAGCAGTCTCTCTATAATAATAAACTTGGATGTGAGTTTCTGCTGTTGTGTTAGGATTCAGAACTGTTACACAATTAAATTTGTGTGATAGTAATGATTTTACGTATGTGTTTTTGTTTAGTCCATGCCCATGATGAAGCGTCTTTTCCTACTTTCACTTAGGTTAAAGTTGCACTACCAGTACTTAATTTCAAGTAAAGGTCCTGCATTACAAATGCTACATCACTCAAAGTACATAAGTGTCCTCAGTAAAGTGTACTTAAAGTAAATGTATTCATTATACATCACTATTGAATTTCATTATTATTATTATTATTATTATTTATTGGATTATTAGTAGAAAAAACTGCTGTGCTTCATCAACCACCAGTTGTGGTGAATCTAGCTTAATATACTGTTTGGTAGTTTAAATCATAACATCATATATTTTATAAAGTGATCACATTTTCTATGTACATTTTTAGAATTCAGCATCATTAGAGATCGAGTTTACTCCAGCCTACATTGCACTTGCTAACCTACATTGAATAATAACAACACAATTAAAAATGCATGATTTGCCTGAAGTTAAGTTAGAGGTGTTTCTGATGAAAATGTACATACAGTATATGCATGTATCATGTATCATGTCTCTGATGAACACCAGAGTACATTTAAAAAGGCACCAGAAACCACAGCACACCCCACAACAACATGTGATTTGACTTGTTTCCCTTGACTTATTGAAAGGAGATCATTGACAGAGACATAAGTGATCATAAGGAGAAGATAACTATAGAGTCTTTGTGCACTTTGGTGTGTTTACTGAAAACATACCCCCAAGGTTACTCTATTCGTAATGACTCTCCAATGGTATGTGAAGGCATGCAGTGGTGTTGATACATCTTAACTGACTTCAACTGAAAAATCAGCTTCAATCAGGGTTTACAATTATCCCTGACAGACAAAAGAAATCTGTATACCCGGACTCTGTAGTACTGCAGAGACAATCAAACAGACAGGGAGAGTGGGAAAGGTAGAAGATCGATGCCAGTTGCTGTTAATTGTTTTTCTCTCCAGGTTTAAATGAGCTGGTGATGGATTAATTCAGGCCGCTGGCTGTGCTTTTACTCCTTTGGCATACCTAACCATTAGCTCATCTAATACGGCATAAGAGAGCATATCAGGTGGGCAAACTTTTTCCCTCTCCTCAACATCTGTAGGGTAAGGGGAATTAAAGTGGCTGCCAAAGTAAATATTAGAGCGGGGATGAAGGAGGACAGTTTGGGAAATCCAGGTTATTTCTGTGAAATGTGTAGATGGAGGGACTTAAGCAAATCCAAACAGATAATGTGTGGGAGAGGAATGGATTTGCTGGGTAATGTTTACCAATCACCTTCTATTGTCCCTGCTGACAGGCAGCCTGAACTACACTTGTGAGTATGAAAGCCTGAGTGTGTGTTTATCTGTGTAACTCTCTAGTTTTGTGTTCTACACTGCCCACAGTCTCCATGCTGAGCAAGAACTCTTTATTCAATGTTCCAGGTATTAATGTTGTGAATGGCACAATAGAAAGCTATTTCCAGAGAAGAAATACTTCTGTATGTTGTTTAGCACTATGAGAGTAACCCTGATGGTTGACCTCCTTTGTGTGCACTTCACACAGTCTGGATGGACTGTCGTATATGAAAAAAAGCATTTCCTCTCAGTGAAACTTCACACAGAATCACTGCAGCTCTCGTGTTGTGATTCAGTTGTTGAGAGTGAGCTCTCCTGGCAGGGCTGGTGCTAACAGAGCAGAACCTGTGGCCTGGTAGAAGTGCAAAGGCGCTGGGCTGTGTTAAGGGGCCATTCATTAATCATCCAAACGGGGGTGGGGGTGCGGTTGCATTCAGTCCTGATGCTTCTGGCTCAGAGATCTGTGCTTCGTTTCACATTCCCTCTGCCCTTCTTTCCCCACCGTGTCCCCTTCATCCTGTTCCTCTCTGGTCGCCAGCTTCACAGCACATTCTTAGCACTTCTCCGTGACTCAGCCTCCCTCAAAAGTCCTCATCCTTTGAACATTTTTGGTCAACCTCAGCCTCTCCAAAACTTCTCACCTCTTTTTGGTAAAGCTGACTTAGTTTCTCTTCTCATCTCTCTGCAATGCTGTATGCCCCCATCCCTTCCCACTCTAATAAGATGAATACCAACCGCCTCTGGTTCAATTAAACCAACACTTTTAACTTAGCTCTTCTCCCCCAGCATGTCAGAGGTGCCCCATCCATCTAAATGACTAATCACCAAGCAAAAAATCAATTAGTGCTCCCTTAACAAGTACATTTTACACTAGGAGACCAAAACGGAGGAGGGGTGGGCTTTTCTGTTATACAATGTGCTGAGAGCATAGCTCAAATTTTCATTTGATACTTTTATTGAAATTAGAGAGATACTGGTGTGGGAAGATAAAGGAGAATGAGCCTAATCTGCCAGTTCATCAGAGGACAGTAAAAATAGAATCCACTTTTTTATAACAATTCCATTGCCTTTGACCAATCAATTTTGAAATATCCCTTGAGCTGACAGACTCTATTCTGTCAAATAAAGTTGACATAAGTTGCATACAAAAACACACATTTCCCTTTCAGTTGCCCTGCAAGTTAGTTTTTTTAAAAATACACTCACGACCGGTAACTGCTGTGCACTTTTAGAGGTCACGGTAGAAAAGGAATGATCGCTCCCCCTCCCCCTGTGTGTCAAAGAAGAAACTCAAGGCTGAAAAATGAACCTGGTCCCATGCGGAGACTGTTGCTATTAAGTGATGCTCTGAGAATCAATACCCTGCCTTAAAATAATATGATGGGGAGGTGAGGGTGTTGTACGAGAGTAAGATCAGTTTTAAGACTCCATTCACACCTCACAAATTCATGTGACCAGAACTGATCAGACAGCTGCTGAAGAGCAAAAAAGCAACTTGTACATGTAACCAAGATGAATTGGGGTATGTAGAAGTGTGTATCTCTCCCTCTAAAACAATTTGTTATCTATCTACATACACAGACCATGGTCTCACAAAAATGATGGACAAATTTGCAAAGATTCAATGCTATATACAATACTCTTGTGATTAAGGCTTGATATTTTGACTTTTTGAAAAACAAAAGTGAGACTAAAATCCATTATTTGCTCAATTTTTGTTTCAAATGCTGAATCAGTAATGCCAAAAAGTCCTGCAATGCCAACAGTAGTAAATATTTGCAGTGTTACTTTTTAGGAGGAGGAATTTAAATGCTGAGGGCTGGTTGTTTTTTAACCTGAGTTAGTTTTATTCTTCAGAATTTGGTATTTAAATTAAAGAAGTATGAGCACATGTCTGTGTAAATAAAACACCACATAGAGTCACAGTTTTGCCTTCACTCAGGCGAAGTTAAGGACCAGTTGGAGGCAACACTTACATTACTCATCTTGTGTTGACTACTCCTCTCTGTAAGTTCACTGTCAGTGCACACATCTGATTCTGGTATATTTTATGATACTGGTGCAATATAAAGATTTCAGGTAGAGTTGTACATGGTGTTCCTGACATCTCTGTCAGTGTGGTAATGTTGTGAATGGCTTGAAGCAGATTTGTGTTCGGGGAAATCCAGTGAGCTAACTAGGATATGAGCAGGTAGCACATACATACATACATACACACCATGATGACCAAGAGTTATTTGTAAAGATCAGCTGCATTGCTTTTTTCCCCCAAATTTCAGCAGGTGTATGGGTGTAGTCAAATCTCTAGCTCTTATATTGATTTTCCAATATCACTTTAAGGGGTAGATGTGATCAGATCTCTGCTCTGCTATCAAAGACCTACTAACAAATGTTGTGCATGTATACAAGGTGCTTAACTAACTAGAAATGTTTGACTGCGTGTGCATAGATAAGGCTTGAAGGGGGAGAATCATGTATGTACAGTGTATTTTGGAAGAATAAATGAACAGTTATTTTGTAACATTTGGTACAGTGTGTGTTTATGTGTTTTGTGTGCAAACAGCTGTGCCGGTTGGTACCTTTTTAAAGTTGCTGTGCTTGCTGGTCCCCTGCTCTGTGTTCTGGTTATGAATAATGTCCAGAGGAGTCTCTCTGTCTTTCAGCTTTAGACTTTCAATCTCTGTCTTCAGCTCATTCAGCTGCTCCTGCAGGTGCTTGCTCTTCTCCATGTACTCAACCCTAAACATGGACAGATTGCAGGTTAGGAGACAGTTTAGTAGATTTCCCTTTTGTCCCTTTATTTTTAAAGATGCACTTCACACAAAGTCACATTTGTTAAACACAAATTTTCACCAAAGATCTCATACACTGAAAGTTTCTCTTTCCATATTCTCTACTGCAAGCTGTTCTGTGTTGTATGTAGGTCCTTAACAAGTGGGATTTCCATGGCCTTTAAAAATACATACAGTAACCATTATCACATCAGTAGCATCCATCATTGATAATCCTGCAGCATGTAGTATATAGTTATATATTACAATAAAAAACTTCAATTCAATTCATCAAAAACATTAATTAAGTCTAAAGGCATTTTTATTTTCCAATATATCAACCTTGCAAAAATATGTTTGTTTGCAAGCTCTACTTAAAGTTTGAGAAGATTTTTCCAGGTCATCTGGTGTGAAACCTAATTTTGAGAAATATGCAGTTGTTAGAGTCAGTGTACTAAGAGGTGCAAATTATAAAATGGCATGTAAACTACATGGACTGATGGGAGAAATTCTGGACAACGAGTGTCCACTTTTTAGAAAAATCTTGCCAGTCAGCCTTTTTTAATTTATTCAACTGGTAGTACTACAGTTTATTTTAGTATTTATGTACTTCCCAATTCCATCACAGTCTTTCTTCTAGTTTTATGACCAGTTAAGCATCAGTACTGGTCCCACAGTCTCTCTGCTCACTTGCTAACTGAATTACCTAATTAGATGACAAGGTAATTTATTCAACCCCAATGCTAGGGTCATACTCATAACCATAGTTATGTCTGTCTGTCAGTAATCACTGATACCATGAGCTAGAGGAAATAAAATGCTTGAATGCTGGCAGTGACATCAGTGACAGCTAATACTAAAGGTCAATTACTCACCTGAACTCCTGGATTAAAATGTATATATTTAAGAGTGATTATGTTCCTAAGTAAAATACTGCATTATGTTAGATCTTTCTCTCGCACATTATTGAGGTTATTTAAACGTAACCCGATAGAGATATTTTTCAGTTAATCAATTCCCACTGCTGATTAACAATTACCAAACCACTGGAATCAGGCTAAACCACATAAAAAGAAAGTGTGAAATGCAAACTCGCTGACACCCAAAATATCAGGCGGCATAGGCAGAGCAGGTCCGGCCACTCACTTCTCTTTTTCGATCTCCATGGAGAGACGTTTCATGTCAGTATCTTTAAAGTCAAAGCTGAGGTTCTCCCTGCTGAAGCTCAGGTCGGGAGGCATGCTGTCAGGTGGGAGTCCAGGGGACTAGAAGGGGAGATGGACAGAGAGATTAAAGAGGAGGAAGAGACGCAGATGAACTGACAAAAATAAAATGGAAAATGACATGAAATGAAGAAGAACTGGCAGTAATGAAGAAAAAACTGAGGAAGGGTAAAAGATAGAAAGAAAAGAGAGGAAGATGGAGTAAAGAGAGAAGATTAAACTGTTGGGTGGGGGGTACGGGAACGTTGTGTGCTAGTGGGACACAAGGATACAATGTTGATAGAGAAAACAGTTAAAATGGAGGAAGGGAAAAAAAGATGACCAGTTTGATGGTCAGGGACCATGAACACATGAATATATGCTTTCAGATCCTCAGCCAAATATCTGAAATACATTGGCTGCATGGCATCTAGATAAGATGTGGACCTAATACACAATATAAATGTAAATCCATTTGTTGGCATGTGAATCCAGGCTACAGGGTGAATACACTCAACATAAATATGGTCTGGCAGACCATGGAGAGGCCAACAGAAATGGGAATGGAGAATATTGTGTAGTGTGCGTGTATGTGTTCATGTAGAGTTTTCACTAAGGAGCAGATAAGTGTGCAGTAGAGCTGCAGTGGCAACATGTCTTTTGTTTGGGCTTTTCATTCAGAAGCTTTCAAGCGAGTAGTTCTCTATCAATGGCTAGCATGTCAATATGTATGTGTATGTGTGTGTGTCTGCGCACATGTGTGTAAGCAGATGAATGCGTAACTGTGTGGGTTTTTAGCATGTTGGAGGCTCTTGCGTAGGCTGCCTTATGTGCCGCCTGTTCTTATGCAAGTATCTCCTATTCAGTGTGACTTTGTAGGGCTACAGTTACATGTGTGAGTGTGTGTATGTGTGAGCAAGTATATGTGTGCTAATAGCAGTAAAGATAACAACGTCAAACCTGACCAGCTATGCCACATTTCATACCAGCAGTAGCAGCTCATACTCTCAGTGAGGGAGTGCACAATATTTTTCTGTGAAACATTACTGCATGTTATTCCCTGCTGGGAGTGTATTCATGTACTGCATAATATGAGTATTATGCAAATTTGTTTTATGCATGTGTGTACATGAATCTGTGCTATTGTCTGGTGGTTTTCAATACATACTAAGTAATTTGTAAGGCTGTAACTTTCATTACTGTTTTAATTATTGAGTCATATGTTGATTTAATTTCAATTATTACTCTTTGTCTTTAAGTATAAAAGAAGGAAGAGGAGTGATTAAAATGCCTTACTTTGCTTAAATAGCTCACAAAAAAGAGAGAAATTGAAAATAATCATAAAAACTTCTGTCAAGTACATTACATTTAGAATGATGTTTACCAATGTGTACAGTTGCAACAATTAGTCATTTTATGAGTTTAAAGAAAATTAATCAACAACTACTATGTATATCTCTTAATCGTTCAATTTTTCAAGCAAAAATACAGGTTCCAGGTGAGAACTTTTCTTAGTTTTCACATATTGATGAACTGAGTATTTTTGCTTTTTGATTGTCCTTTGGACAAAACAAGACCTTTAAAGATGTCTGCGTGTACATTTTTAACTGTTTTTGGGTGTTCAATACCCCAAACGATTAGTTGAGAAAATAATCAACAGATCAATAGATAATGAAAATAACTGTTTGTTGCAACCCTAGTAATAAGCACTTTGCCTATTCAATAATCAGTAAATAAACCAAGCGGTAAAACTGAGGAGCTGGAATCATCAAATATTTGGTTAATTTACTTGATAATTTTTCATTGATTTATTTCTTGCCACAGACTAGTCCACTAATAGTTTCAGCCTACTTGTTTGTTCTTGAACATTTAAATCTGACTTTGTACCGTATAGACAGCCTTGCTGGTAATCTCTAGCAGCTTGTGCTTTGCCCTGCGCTCCGACTCCCTGGCTTCCTGCAGGTCCTGTTTCAGCTGCTCAGCCTCCTTGGCCCTGAAGGACAAACAGACAGACAGATACGATTAATACTTTAATTCACCTCCCAGTCCCTCAAAAGAAAGAGAATTATCTAAATTGAATCCAAAATTATCTTACATAATCGCCACGTTGGCACTTGATGAACCAGGAATGTCACTTTGCTATTACCCAGGTGATCAATGTCTCACCCCAGCAGACAATCATTTCTGACTCCATTATTCCACCATTACGTTTGCACACAGTGAAATGTTATATGACGGTGATTATATTTCTTTTGACTGTGTTCCTGAACACTCAGCAGTTCCTCGTTGATGTGGGGGAGCTTCGTGCCTCAAGGGTTTGAGTGGACATAGTCATTTACATGTTGAGTGCCACAGGTTTAAATTTCTCTGGTGCAGAAAAGTGCTCATACAGAAATTGCAGTTACTGGCAAGTGGTTAATGGTGCCCATTTGAAATGATTGCCTAATGAACTGTGAAGTAGAGGCCGTGAAGTGATATTCTTAGTATCTATGTATACTGTTTCATTATGAACATGATTTAAGTTCTTGGCTACAATGATTGGCATCTATCAAGCTTTACAGACTGCTGATTGAGGATCAGTCAACAAGTCCCAATCCTCTAAACCATCTGACATCTAAAGAAATAAAAAAGTCAACAGCCGATTTTCTAAGTATTTGATTTGAACCACCCTGGGAAGTATAAAAGAGAAAAGGACAACATTTCTTTTCAAGGCAGAGATAAAAAGCAGATCAGAAAGTCAGTTTCAACGCTGTGGAGTTTCAGTGTGTCATAAAAGAGACAGTTGGATAGGGACTCCTACCATCAATCGATACTACTGCTAACAATTAACTAGCACAAATTAACTGCTGTGCCTCAGACCTAGGGGGAGGCTGCTGAACAAAAGCTTTCTCCCTTTTACTTCTTTGTGCTGCAGTGTGACTGTAACCGCATGATTACCTGCTTTTCAGCAGCAGTGCAAGAACAAAGCCTTTGAAATTAAATGATTTTAAACAAGTTAGAAGTTCTTATTCTTTGATCGAGCAATTTAAATGCAGCTGCGTTACTTAGGTCTGTGCTTGGAGCGTATCGACTGACGTCTGTGCTGTCGAGCAAACTGATGCGCAGTGGCATGTTTGTGCACCTTGACATTAAACAGTATAGTAACTCAAAAACATTTGGGAGGCTCATGAGTTGAGGAAGTTATTAAACAACTGTGTTTTGATGCTTTTGTAAGACAGCTTCCTGCTTCCACAGTTTGAGGGATTCACATTTCAAATAAAGTTTAAAAAAAAGTCTTGGAAAGTAAGTAAGACGTGGGAATAAGTTATTTAAAGATCTAAGAAACAATATGCAGGTTGTGTGTGTGAGTGTGTATATGTGAGATGGATACAAAGAGAGAATCTGGGTATAAGAGAGATGGTGATAACAGAGACAAAGCCACATAGAGGCCAAAGCTAAACAGATGCATGTATGGCTACACACTCCTTCCTCCACTCCCCACCTCCTCTCTGACTCCTCGGCCATCTTGAGAGCCAGCATCTCTGCCTCCAGCATCTTCTGCTCCATGAGCCGCCGCTCCTCCTGGCCACGGATGGCAGTCACTTTGATGCGCTGCATCTCTGTCTCAGCCTCGGCAGCTTTCTGGGCCAGCAGCTTGGCCTCCTCCTCCGCGATCTGGGCCTTTTCAGCCAGCAGGTCCGCCGTCTGCTCCGAACGCAGCTGGAGAGGAGCAGGAAGAGGGAAAAAAAACACAAGAAAGGGGACAGGGGACAAGAAAAGTTGAGAATGGGAATGAGAGGAGATGGGGAAATGGAGCAAAGAAAGAGACATTAAAGAGAGAGATGGGATGGCAACAGGTTGAGAGACAAAGAGGAGAGAAGCACGAGAAGGAGAATGTACAAAAATACAGGAGAGAGGGAGAGGAGGGAAAAGACATAAAAGGGAAAGAATTATTAAATGACAAGAAAAGGAGGAAAGACTGGGAGGAGATCACGTTTCAAGGCAGGAAAGTGGCATGAGAGGACTAAATTGATGTATTTAGTTGTGATACCTGTGTATATGTGATGTACCAATAAATGATGGCTTTGGTTAAGTCTTACCAGGGCCTCATTGGCCATGTGAGCCTCATCCTGCAGCTGAATCAGCCTCCTCTCCAGCTCGTCCCTGGCTCTCTCTGCCTCCTCTCGTAGCTGCTTCTCCCTTTGCAGACGCTGCCTCTCCACCTGAATGCCACAGACGGGTGGAGTGTGGCCAAAGAGGATACGGTGGAGAAAATTTGTGGAAATATGGAAATTCAGTAACACTTTGCAGTACATTAGGACAGGTTCAGTGTTCCACCCCATCCCCTCGTCATTGGTACCTGCTTTCTGGCCCTCTCCTCTCTGGCCTGGGCCTTCATCTGCTGCACTTCAAGCGAGTCCACCCGCCGCCGACGTATAAACAGGTCATGGTTCCCTATACACAGCTGAAGGATCTGCACAAGAGCAAAAACCAAGAATGGGTGTTACTTGCAATGATGGTCGGTTCATCACAAAATCAACCACTAGCCACTTCCAGTATTTTTCTTCACCTTAATTATGAGAAATAAACAGAATGATGGTTTCCAAAAGTAACCGGAGAACCAAAGTATTTGGTGAAAGGGCTGTATTTCTTGTCAAAACAGCCTTAACCACTTCAACTGAACTCACCAACTTGTTGACTCTCAGCCGTGAAGAGTTGAACTTGAAAACATTGGTTTTTTTGTCCAGAGGTTTGATGGTAAACTAAACATTGAGGAGACAAGAATCCCAAACTTCTGGTCAAAACAACAACAAAACTAGGAAAATTATACAGCTTACACATTAATGTAGGCTATTCTGTTTCACACAGCTCTATATTTAATTATCAGCAGCCTTTATTAGAATACAAGCACTATCCCACTAATCTTTAACATAAAGAACCACAGCAGATTCTCCCACCTCCTTGTCGCTGTAGGAGATGTTGCGGATCTCATTCCAGGGGAAGGAGCACTTGGGTGTCAGCCTGTTATCCGGCTCGTAGATGTGCAGACCCAGGGCGTCCACTCCCAGAAGAAGATCTGTTCCCTTTTTATTCTAAACCACATCAGCAGGGTAAATTTTTTTTAACTTCCCTCTGTTAAAGGACACTAGCGAGCAGTTGTGGTACCAACCTTCCAGCCAACATTCATTTATATTGAATTCGACCTGAATTCGACAGAGGCAGCACTGCGGTGACTCTGTTTGCCAAAACTATTTGTTAGAGCCGAGCTTAACAATGCCAGTTGTGGGGTGTATATGCCATCTGGGCTTGTTTACTTGAAAAGTAATGCTACAATGAATTACTTACGCTGAGGTTGACTTGTTGGTGGTATTTTAAAATGTCTCGGCCTTTAAGAGAATTCCTCGATCAAGGCCAGACTCACCTCAAGTGAATTTTTCTGTTTGTGAAGACTTATTACAGGATTGTTTTTGTCATGACTCACCAGGAAAAAATCAAGTGCCAAAACAGCAGCCACAAATTTGTTCATAAAATGTTCCAGATTCAAAACTAAAGAGAATTTAAAACAGCAGAGTCAGGCTGCTAGTCCCCTACTTAATTTCATAATACCATAGTGAAACTGACACGCCTCCAGACCCCTCATATTGGCTTACTTTGTAAAGATACAGAAAAGCAGCATTGGCTCACCCTGATTAAAAAGTAATTGACGCCGTACATGTCCAGGTCCTGAGCTATTTTTAAATACTCCATCTCGGCTTCATCCCTGGTTCAAAGGCAGACAGAGAGAGAGAGAGAGAGAGATTGAGAGGGATCCAAGGGAATGGAGAAGAGAGGGAAGGAGGAAGGGTGGGAGGAGAAGGGGTGCAGAAGTGGAGAGAAAAAGGAGTTCAGACCTTGTTTCCTCTGCTTTTGTGTGTAGCATCTGTCATGTTGTGTGATCTATAAAAACTCTGCCACATAGTTCTTGCGAGGGTGAGAACATAAGCACAGTGCTGACACAAAACACAACTATAATTCGCTAACAGGCTTTAGAGGTTATGCTTGATGGAAAAGAAGACTTATTCTGATGCCTCCGAGCCTCTAAATACTGCCATAGAGAAAACAAATGCATCAAACTCTTTTCTTCCTCCTCTCTCTCTCTGTAGCCTGGTTGGCAGATCTGTTGTGAATTCAGGGTCAACTCAGCAAAAAAGAACATTAGCATACTTTGATGACTGAGGAAAAATCAGGGCATCCTGACGCCTAAACTTTTAATAACTGGCTGTTTGATATGGGTGGTAGAAAAATTGATGATTTAAGCTTCATCAAAGTTTTAACAGGCAAGAGAGCATTATGCCAAGTAAACAAATTTTAACTAGGTTGGACACTGATTACATTCAGACTTTAGAGTGGGTCAGAGGAAATTTAAATGGGAATGCTTGATTAATGCTGTGAAAGGGCAAAGCATTGAAGTTGCACTGTATAAAAAAGAACACACAGAAGCACATTGGAAGTCTGTTTGATAACTTTGATGTTGTGCCGGCATCAGTTTTTTAATAATCAAATCTGAATCAAGTTCTAGAATAATGTGGACCAAAATACAGATGAAATAAATCTTTAACTATGTGGTGCCATCTGGGGCTGGATATCAAACCTAAATATTATTTTGATAATGAGGAAAACGTGTCCATAGCACTACTATTGAAATTTGTACCAAACCCGGCCTCAAATGTTGGGTCAGAATTGTAATTTAGTTTGACTTTGATCAGATAGTTCCTAAGTTGAGTCAACACTTTGGGATTATAGACTTTTTATTGACTATTTTAATTCTGCAAGGTTCTTATACATCCACTTGGGTTTAAACAAGATTTAACAACAGAAAATTTTGGCTTTTTTCAATGAAAAAAAGCAGTTTCTGAATATATAGCCATGCTAGCAGGTTTATGATGCTATGCTTAGGCACACTGGTGCTTTGCACTAAATGCTAGCATCAGCTTGCTAACATGGTCAAATGACACTGCTAACATATTAATGTTTAGCAAGTATAGTATGGTATTTATCATGTCCATCTTGCTGTTGCATGTTAGCGTGTTAACATTTCCTGATTAGCACTGAACACACAGTACTGCTGAGGCTCACGGGCGTTTCATTCATTTTAGTTTATATTTCTCAAAGAAAAGTATCTGAAAAACAGGTAAAATGTTGTTTTGGAATTGATACCAAAACTAAGTGACACAACAGTGTGACCAGAGGGCCAGTGACCTCCCTCCTGTGCTGCCACTATACTACACCACTTACTAAACAATTAAAATGCTAAAGGTTTGAGGACCACCCACTGCGCTTCCCTCTGGTGGAGTTGAAAGGGTTATTGATCAGCACCAGTGACTCAATTATTACTTTTCCAAGCGCTGAGGCCTTTGGCTTTTAGAACTCAATTTCCAGCACAAAACTCCCCACCCACGGGAGTTTTAAGACACTCCACATCCCTCACACTTACTCCCTATCCATTTTCAACTTAGTTCAGCTTAGTGGTGGAGCAAAGTGCAACAACAGAACGACTGATTTTCATTCTCATGTTATTTTAGATTTATGGAGGCAATTATCATTTTTATAGTCCTTTTCACTTTGATATATTTGCTCCCTACTTGGATCCTCTCTCCAAAACAGCTACATTAATTTTATTTCTTGTGTGAATATACAGTACATTTTATGATACTTAATTGACAAGTTATAGGCTGTGGTAAGCTCTGCCATTTGGTGCTGATGCATTTTCTTCGCCAACAAGAAATGTTCAAAAAGTTCATACTCTTCATTAATGCTCCTTTAAATGACTTCCCACAGAAACAACTTTCATGTAAGTATTTCTGCATCTCTCTGCCAAAATGGACTATGGTTTTGCATAAAACATTTCTTGCAGAACCAACTTTTAAGCACATGTGCTTAAAACATTGTGCTGATGACTGTAAAATTCCAGTGGTACAGTTCAGTGCAGCAGTTTTTACCTCGTCCTGCCCCTGTGCTCCGCATAACACGCTGTGATCCTCTCCTCCCACATCTCTGCAGTCATCTGGTATAAGTTAATCACCTGAAATGTAAACGAGACAGATAGGAATGCAGCACATACTGCAATGCCACACATTGTATCATAATGCAGGTGTAAGCCTAGGTAGTAAGGCAAAAATGTAAACATATTCATTTTATGAATGTGAGCTGTCACTCACCCTCTTTGGCAGCAGCTCCTCCTCAGCCAAGAAGCCAGGTTTGTGAACATTAGGGTCATAGTCTCCGTACTGTAAAATAGAGCAAAAGTGCCAGAAGGATTAAAATTACTCCAAACTAATGGCCACTATCTGCCTTCCTTCCAATAACAGCCCAGACTATGTCTCTCCTGGGAGCTGTTCATAAGATGAAACTACAGCGCACAGTAAGAAAAGGGTCTCTTGGAAAATGAATGGAGGCTGGTCAGCCATTAGGTCATTAACACACACCGCACACGCAGTGGCCCAGTTGTTGGGAGACGGTATAAATGATGCTATTAGAAATATCTCAGAGAGAGCTGAGACTGATCACTTATCATCATAGAGCCCGGGTACAAATTATATCATGCATGTTTGAAGAGAGATATGAATGGATTAGGCATGACTGAGTGGCAGTGCGGAATTTCCTTTGGGCTACAGTATAACTGGTGGAAGGATATGAATTATACATGTAGCTACGATTTAAAAAGTGGGTTATGACTGTAGATTTATGTAAGTAGGTTAACGTGAACATTTACCTACAATATACCTGTGCATTGCTGCATGCTCTGTGCATATATCACTGTCAAATCTGGTTGGGTCTTTCCTTTGCATTGTGATTTATTTAGCTGGTAATTTGATTGAAATTAGAGGAGGTCATTGAAGAAGTGTTTATTCTTTTACATATTTCTGGCCCTTTGCATTGTTCTAAAACACTGCCGTAGCACTGGGGTATTCAAGACACAAATTTGTTTAAAAAATAGAAACTTCAAACCTCTATATAGGACTAAAAAACAATAAAATGTTCTTTCTTAAATATATAATATTCTTCTCCCACATGAAGCTTTGGCTTCCTTCATGTTCGCCTTGGTTCTCTAAGGGCTAACTTTGGCTATATACTCCTAATCTGTTTCTCTGCGTCACTTACACTTTGCCACACTGTCGCATCCCTCCATTCACAATCCCTCCATGATGTCCAGGAATACTTGTCTAAAGGTTTCATCATCTGGCTCTTCTCCACCACCACCAGTGTCTAGACTCCAGGGGATCTATCCTATCTCTCATCTCTTCATATGGGTCTATGCATGACCAAATACCTCACATCGATGGAGTCTAATTGCCAAAACTCTCTCTGTTGCTTACCTCAGTTCACTTCCATTTGATCTCTCCTTATAGAACCCTAGGTGGTTCATGCTGTATGTATGAGATTCACATGATCTCCAGTGAATTGCATCTATTTTGGTAATTCTTTGGAGAGGAGTTCTCGATGGGCATCCTCATAAAGTGCTTGAACTCAAGACTGAAAGCAGCAAAGTTACCAAAGTGATTGTTGAACTTTGGTGAAAAATAATAGGTTTTAGAAGAAGAGGCCTTTGTCTTTGACTCTGAGGGGCTGACACCAAAAAGTAGAATGTCTGCCTCCTCTCAGGGATTTCTCTCTCTGTGTGACTACTGAACCTTTTGGCTGTACCTCGGTGGAAAATAGAGAGACTTGAAAGACTCATTCTCTCTTTATTTTTTAGATTGACACCAAAATCTGACATTACCACTGAGGTTTTCAGATCGGAAAAAAAAAGCCTTCTGCTGCTGCTTAACTGTACTCAAAATTTAATTGCTGTGTTTCAGTTGGCCAGTTGCAGGAACAGAAAATGTCTGGCCAAGAGAAGGGCTGACATCAAAATATAAGTATTCTAATGTTAAATTACATTATGTTTGGAAGAAAATACCTAAAATCCTTAAACAATGATTAGAAATGCAATTTAGAGCCTCGATAGTTGTTTGTCACGGTGGACTTTTACACCGTGAATAATTTAGCAGCCTCTGACCACTTGCATGGCTCTAATCAGCTTACTAATTCTGTATGTTGTGTTGTTTTGTTGTATTTTTTGTTACTTTTATTATGAGGCTAAATTGGATTTTCTTTTTGTGCACACCAGTCTGAAAACAGTACTTAACAGACCTGAATTTAATAAGCTCAACACACAGACTGGAAAGCCTGGAACACAGAAACGGTGCAGTGGCTAACAGAGTGGAGGAGCCGAGGGCCATTTAATTAGACTTTTCCCTTCAGGTTCCCATCCTCGCAGCTTCTACTCCCTCACTTCCTCACCTGTTTGTTTGTAACTGCTAAATAATTGATGATATATAGACTTATAACTGGGCCTCAGCTCAGGGAGACACAGGATGGCATTCTGACAGTGACAGTGCTCTTGGATGCTTCCTGATTACAAACCTCTCCTCCAATTATTTTAAACAACCCCAAACTAACAGTGACAATCATTTCTCAAAGGACAGCTATGTGTCACTATTTTCACTTAACAATTATCACCAGCAGCACAGCAGTGACCACTGCCTAATGGATATATTCTGTTCAATAAATCCTTCTTTCTAAATCTAGAAAATGTATTTCTCGCACACTCCAGGCACTTTGGAAAAATCCATTACCAGTACAATGGTGAGAAATACAGACTTCTCATGTCTAGTCATGAATACACTCTAACCAATGAAAGGCTTTATTGTTATGTAGTCTAAACAAGCAAAATGGGACTTTTTCTTGCGAGCATTGCTCAGGTTCCTTCCACAGAGAATGTTGAAAAAACAACAAAAGATATCATCTGTTTTTCTACCTACACTTCTCAGTTACACTACATGCTTGTAAATTGTGACTGAATTGATACTTCTCACAAGCTGGCATTTTCTTTCCCTGACCATATCTCATTGTCCCTCAGGCTATAGTGGCCACCCAAGCTGTGGACAGCATCAATACTATGACAGTTGAGTGAAGCAGTATTTACATGCTCCAAGGCAAAGCTGTCAAATTCCACTATGTATTGAATAACAAATTGTGTGGTCCAGATTGAACGTGTTGCTGTTTACACATCACATCTGTGTCACACGATGTGAGGTGAAAAAAGATTCGAATACATCAAGAAAGAAAATGTACGGTAGCCTAGAGGGTGACTCATTCAATTTTTGAAAAATTAGTTTAGATAGAGGTCTTGTTGAAGCCACTTGTATAACACAATGATTCCCACCAGAGTCATTCATGCCTGTTAGTTTGCCATATCCCTCCCCACTCAGTTGGACACAGTTCTCCACGCCTCCAGTGGTGTTGGGCCTGAGGGAGCAAACCTTACTCCCTATTCAACCTCTGTGCCAGAGTGACTTCCTCTGCATTTTTCCACAGTGGCTGTTTTTTTTTTTGTTTAATTTGTTTATTTGCTGTCTTGCAGATGGTTGGTGGATAACATTTAGAGACCAATGTATCCCACAAGTAAAACACTGAATTACAACACCCATTTTCCAACAGGACGATGATTTTTTAAAGTTTTTTTTTGATATGTTGTAGACCAAACAATTTATTGAGTACTCAAGAATGTAACTGGCAAATTAATAATATTATATTATAATATAATAAAAATATTCTTTGGTTGTATTCATAAAAATGTAGTATGTTGTAGTGACTGACCATCTTTCATATTAAATACAATATGATGGATACTGTCTTATATGAGTTAGGTCACTTTCATACAGATATCATAATATCATATTATTCAGTGTAACATATACAGTATATGGGCTCTACAATGACATCCTGCAACATAATGTTAGCATATGCTAACAATAAATAAATAAGTAATAAAACAATATAACTTTTTGTGGCTGACTGCTGTGTTCATAACACACACAAATTCCTCCACTATCCCTAATTTCTATTATCCCTGCTATTCATCCACTCCCTGTAACTCATACAAGGTAATGGTAGCTTTTATGGCTTCCTACTGCGTCTGTTGTGAATCATACCACAATCTCTGCTCCAACTGGAAACTGATTACACACACAAGGATTCTGTGTGTGACTGTCCGTACCTGAACATAGCTGATTCACATTCACATTCACATTCACACAACAATCTCCTTTAAACATTAAAGTCGTCTTGGAATACAGCTTTAACTCTCTCCTTACTGCCATTTTCTAGCATAATAATGATTAAAGATGAGCCAGGGTACCAAAGTAGATCCCACTGTGTGAGACACTCTACTTCACAGGCTCACAGTAGTGCACAATAACAACTCATGATGAGAATAGGAGAAGGGAAAAGTCTGCCAAAAACCTCTCAGCAGCTGCACTGCTAAACAAGTACCTGTCTTCCCTTTACAATACCAATTTACTCGCACTGGCTCTAATCAAAGTGGACTGCTGATTAAATGAAAACAGATTGCAGCCCCATATTTTTTGCTGCTCCCAGATCGCAGGGGCTGACGGCAGAGAGCACAAGTCTCAAGCTGATTTGCTGATTTTTCTTGATCCATGTAGTCTCTTTTAACCTAGGCCTGTAAATTGGCATGGGAAAGGCGAGTCTCTGAGGGCTCTTGGCCAAATCTTTGAGGTAGAGTTCCGGTCTCACTAGACCCTGTCCGCCTGTCAAAAAGCTGCACATCACCCTCCCTATCTTTTTCCTGGGGATTTCAGAAAGATGGAATTCCTCAACCAAAACAACGGACATCGCTTGAGGTTTATTAAGGGAGCTTTTTCCTGCGGCATGATTTCCATACACATCAGGTAACCTTTTGTGTGATCCTCGACCAATAAATCATTGAAAATTTTTATACAGTGCCTTTCATAGAGGATAATTTACAGTTCATAGTGCTTGTAAAGTATGTTAAATAATTAAAACACAAGCAGTGAAACATTATCTACAAACATATACAAAGGTAAAGATAACGAGCCAAAAATTCATATCTAAATAAAGACAAATGTAAATATAAGTAACATAAGAATAACCTGAAGTAAAAGGCAATAAAACAATACAATTAAATAACACCATTAGAGTACAAATGACAATCATAAACACACTCCTGACAAATTCCAGGCTAAAAAGGTCAGTTTTGAGCTGGGCTGGGCAATGTGACATAAAATCTTTATCAGAATAAACTGTTACATTTAGTTTACTTAGAGAGGCTGTGGTGATCTGCATAGATCCCATTCACAATGCTTCGGCTTTGCTCACGTCAGCCTTACACACCTCCACGCTCACTCACAAATCTCAACCATTTCTATGAGCATTTGCCAAAGGGGGTCGTTCTGATCAGATGCCTGAAATAATTTTACAGACTCCTTTCAATGCAAAAGAGCAGTTTTTCTGCTTAAAGTAAATTCCAGATGTTTTAGTTCCTCAGCTGGTGTGGACTAGAGAGTATATAGTGGTATTTAAAATTTACCCAAATACTCTAGTACACATAACTGTTGACATTCCAATAATCTGCCTGTCAATCTCTCTTCAAGATACCTGACCCCCTTCATTTGGGCCACTTGCTCCAAACCTAAAAGTAAATACCTACAGTTTTCCATCAGAGTACCATGTCCTCTAGTTTGAGGGATGCTAACCCTCATCCCTACCACTTTAAACTCAGCTACAAATAGCCCCTTTCCACGCCGGAGGTAACAGTCAGAGGAGGTCACAGCTTCATTAGAGGCAAAAATCACAGATACGATCCTAAGACACTATTTAGCTGCCATTCATCAGTATCTACTGTAGCACTAACCGTGTGAATATTAACTGAAGTTCCAGAAAGAGCACTAACCTTTGCATGGACAGCGTAGGAGGCCAGCAGCACAGAGGCCTCAGGTGGACAGTGAATCTCCTCCTCAAGGATCTTCCTCTTCACCTAAGGAGTTACCAAACAGAAATCAGGTTCGAGGCATTACTAATTTTGTTATGCATGTAACCACCTGAATAACAAAGCCTTCTTCATTCCACCTAACCTCTCTAACAGAAAAATCAATTCAGGATTAACCATGCAGCTAATGTATATTCTGTGACATTTGGCAGTTTGTTAAACCAGAAGAGAAGCTTTTCATTGTAAAACTGAATATATTTCCAGTGAGCGATAAATCAGGACAGATGTTTTTTTATCTTCAGTTTGAGCATTACACCTTCTTTATATTGATTTCCACGAGAGGAGCAAAATGATTCTTGTGACAGGCGATCTCACTTGACTCCGACACAATGAAAAAAGACTTGACAACTTAGAGAGCAGAGTGACAGCACAAGCTAAAACACAACTTTCTGAAAACTCTGCTTTTGACAGCCAGAACTTTATTCCCTTAATTCCACTTGGTGAGAGCCACATTCTGCTAAAACACAGTGTTCAGGTACCAATTTTCAACAGCCACAGAATCAAGTTATTATGCTGCAAACTGAGTAAATAAACTTCCAGCTACGGTGCACTGGTACTTGCTCATTTTAGAGAGGTCTGGAAAGAGGACAAACTGTGCCAAATAAATATTGTAAGACTTAAATATCATAGCCACATGGGGACCTATTAGACACTGAGCCAAGAACTATGTACCTAAGCCAACAGTATTTCTTAGGATCATTAAGCTGCTCCAAGAATATCAGCTTGCTAGTCAGTAGAGCATAATGACATGACAGAGAGTCTTAGAAAAGCGCCAAATGATAATTAAAGGAGAACGCCACCCATTTTTACAATTTGTGTTATTTCTACGCCCACAGTGTGGCTGATTCAGTCAGTGAGCATGACAAATTCAGGGTTTAGGACTCCAATTTATATCTTTGAGAAAGAATGGTTCATGTTTACACAACTTGTCTTAACTGTTATGGATCACAGTGATAATATGAATTTTCAAAATGGCTGGCAATCCTATTTAACAAGCTCCTTCTAGATTAAAGTGCTACTTCTCACCAGGTGTCACTTTACAAACTCCATCACCTGTCAAACTAATTGAATCACAAACTTGCATAACTATATATAGAGCACAAAGCCGGATTGTAAGGTTAGACGGGGCAAACATGCTTCAGCTGCAGTTATATAAGTGGGCAATTTAATGCTTCAAACCGTATCATTTGCAGAGCCAGTCATGCTGTCTTCTCCTGTCCTGAACTAACAAAGGTGTTGAGCCAGAGGTGACAGCCACTAATCGTGGCAGGCGCTAAGAGGCTGAAGTTGCAATCTGGTTTACAAATGAGACTATGTTGTTGCAAAGATTGCAGGCTGAGGTGATGGAGGCGTGCATGTGTCTGTGTAAGTCGTCTAAGTGTGTGTGGGGTGTGTGTGTGTTTGCATCCGGGTCGGTGATCATTTCTGATAAGCACTAATCCAGCTGTCATGCCTGTGACACTATCTGAACAGAGGCCTGCTCCCGACATTATGGGAATTAATGAGAGCAAAGTTATAAGGAGACAAGCGATGCGAGGCGTTACACATTTGTATTCTTCTCCCCTTGTAGCTGTGCACTGCTTTAACTGTTGAGTAATTTGTCAGCTGTGGGGGTTTTTTTAGCACGGTTTCCCTCTGAAATAAATAAATTGCTTCAACTACCTCTAAACGGATTAATGACACAGACAGACTTTTTTAAGCAGATAAGTGCCTCTATCCAAATGTTGGGGAATACAAGTGCACCGCTGTCTAAATCCACAGAACTAAACCAGCTGAAGGGAGTGCTATGGGGGACAAGCATCCCATGGAGAATATGTCATTAACTGAGCCAATAACTGAGTCCTTAAAGCCTAATTGGTAATTGATAAATGCAGCTGGTAATACTGGCCGATGGGGGCACAGTTACAAATCTCATCTCTTGCAAGCAGAATGGTGTGGTGCAGGCTCCACAGGAATTCCCCCGAGAGTATTAAGTGGAGAGAAAGGGCAGCGGTAATATGTTGTGCATTGATTCCACATGGCTGCACACAATCAGACAGGGACAAAAAAGTGAAAAAGCGTATTACAAAGTGCCCTGCTCAACAACTTGTCAGAAACTCTGTGGACTTGTGCCCCCTGTTGGAATAGTGAGGAAGCCACAGATATAGAGCATCACCCAAATGCCAAGGGTGAAATACATAATCCGAAATTTACAAAGCATTTTGATGGCTCGTCTTCCCATAAACTTATTTTCTAAATGATTCGTTTTAACTAATCCAATTCCTCAGAAAGATGAGACCCGCTTCTAAGAGTGTTCTCTTTTCAAGCCTCAAACACAGCACCTCCTCTGGGAAGATTACAATCAAGGAAAGAAGAGTTTTTTGACAAAAGTGTCTACCCACTAGCCAGACAGCAATCCACAGCTTCTTCTAAGAGGCATGTTGGATTTCAGGTTTACCTGTAAGCCTGTGGTAATTTCAACTTAGAGAGCAGCAGAGAAAGAGGAGAATGTGTCAGTCAGTGTAAGTGCACAAAAAACCTTCTCACAAGGCCTTTATGGCAGATAGTCACGTGAAACAGAGAAGAAGATGACGACCATCTCAAGAGTATATCCTGAATCATTTTCAAACTAAATACCCCTGAAGTGAAAAACAAAACTCTCAATATAAGCACAGTGAGAAAACAGGAGGTTTATATTATGTATGGATACTTGTAGGAAGAAGAGATGCTGTGTGATATCTTGCACTAGCTCCTCCTCAGCATTTTCAGGGTAAAACTTGGCCAGGAAGTGGAAGGTGATTGGTTCCTCCTTTGGTACCTCCTGATCCAGAACCTGCAACAGTAAACCGAAGAAATCATCAGTGGGGAAATTCATTTCCTTTTCATGACTGCTACACCTAACAATGTTTACATAGCTCATGGCCGTTAACAAGGCCAGCACAATATCAGAATCTCTTACCCTCTTTTCCATCTTCAGCCAAGCAACTGTGTCCTTGATGTTGTACTGGAGCCCAAAGAACCATGTCTCCCTCAGGCCCAGAGCTCGACATACCAAATCAAACAGGTCTTTTCCCTTCCACTTGACCTGAAACATGTACATATTTTAGTCTTGTAAGATTTTCTCAGAGGAGAAAAACAGAAAATGCTCAATTACCAGAAGTCGTTGAATTGATACTGGAAGAGAATCTTAACTAAAGAGCTAAATTTTGTCAATAAAATTCACATCATTCACTGACTGCTCCTAATGTACAAGAACAAAGATACTCCATTCTTTCTAAGATTAACTATTAACTAAAAACAGCCATAAGATCTACTGAATCCAGACATACAAGCATTTCCAGCATAACCTCCATCTCTGGTTTATTGCTGTGAGCAATACATGTTCTCCTCATGCACCTGAGGGCTATGAGGGAGGCATACCATGTGCACGTATCCAATTTAGATAGCTTTCATGTCTCTGAACGAACTCAGGGTGTAAGTTACTGTCCGGAGTATTCAAGGTTGGTGTGAAAAAAGTTAAAGTTAAAAATTGCAAGAAATGAGAATATCAGTTCCACTATGCACTGGGGAAGACAGCTGGGGCCAATCAAAAATTCCTATGCAAGGCTGAATGAACATATATTTATATATCCTTTTTAAATGCTATTTACAAAACCCATAACTGATAAAATTATCATTCCACCATAGAAAATAGAAACCTGCAACTAACATTATACTGCTCTGTGTAATTACTGACTGCAAACTTTGGCGAGGTTCCTCCCTTTTAAGTACAGAGATGGTGTCTGCAAGTAATTTTGATGGCTTTCAACTCTGGTGTATAATCAACCAAGTCATCAACCAAGTCATGCAATATTTTAAAGACACTAAGAAGGCATTAGTATGACACCAGCATGACATGATTTTTATGGTGACACTGCAGAATGATGCACACCTTCCTTTTCAAGTCCTATACTGCATTGGGCTTTGCCACTGACTAAAATTTCACTGCTGCATACGACAGCGATAAATTATAACAGATATTATCTTCTGCAGAACAGATTCAGCTTCTGCGTGTGTTCATAGTTACTTGCTGCCATCTAGTGTTAAAAAGTGTGAAACTCTCATACATCTTCATAAGGAACAACCATTACTATTATCACCGTGATAAATTCTGTACCTACACCCTGATTCAGCAGTCATTACAGATTATGGTTAGGCGTAGAATATGGCAGCAGTTTCATTACCGTGAATGTAATTTACTGTCGCAGAGAGAGAGTGGGGGCTGACTTGATGCTGTGATTAGGGCCACTACAAGTGTGGCATCTTGCATTAAGTTGAACAAAATCATGCAGAGTTTTATCATACATACACACCTCGCAACTGAACTCCATGTCTGACTCCATGGTGCAGATCCTGACGTTGAAGTTCCTGGCTTGTTTCCTCATTAGTGAGTTAAATCCCATCTTCGCTGCTAAGGCACTTGCCATGGTGAATAGCTCATCAGCTAAACTATTCAGTCATTCAAAGTCGTTAATTCGCCCAAACTAAGCAACCTATAAAGGCATTACATCTTTTGTATTCTTTGGTGGAGACTAAAGATAAGTCACTTGGCATACTTATATCCAGCTTTAGAATACCTTAGCTCGTTAACCTATCTGTGGATACTTAAAAACAACTTCCAGCAAAGTTTATATAGAATGCTTTTACTGACATTATATTGGGTAATGAATGTATCATACACACTACGTACGTATGGTAGTTTTAATAATTTCAAGTTAAAATGCTTCCAAATACATTTCGCATGAGTTGGTCAATACAGTGTACTGTCCTATGGTTACTGCTAACGTTAACGCTAGGTTAAATAGAAACTAAGTTAGCTAACTACCATTACATACCCAATACTAGCCCCTGTCTTGCGCTAAGGCTATACATCTCTATACCGTGAAAGCCTTTAGCGATTACAGATACGCGTCCAAGAAATTATGAATCCCACAGATCCCATTTGGAGAGTTATACACACTTCTGGTTGTTACATACACACTGTTTAGAGGGAGCTTTAGCTAACTGCAGCTAACTATTTTGTTAGCTATCGTATCCTAAAAGCAATGGTGCATTCACGTACCAGCCAGAAGTTTGTAATAACAAGTAGTGCACATTACGACATGGTTACAGGACATTGAATCTTTGACTGACATAAAATACAGTATGTAGGAAATATTGTTAATAACAACTGTTTAATCAGATTCTGTTGTTTTAGATAACATGAGCAATTTACCCTTCATAACAAATTATTTCACGTTCTCCTTCCGTTTGTGAGGCTTGTCTAAGCATGGTAAGACCATTTGATACTAGAATAAATCAAAATTCAAAAAATAGTGTCAGAAATTTTTTTTTCAAGGTGAGAGATTTTAACCTGAAATTATTAGTTGATTAAGCAATTAATTACTTGACAGAAAAAAATAATCTAATAACAACTATCTTGAAAATCCTTTATCGTTTGAGCCTTTGTTCAAGTGAAAAAGCCAAAAAAAATCCTCAGTCACAGTCTTATTTGTTCTATGTGATCATAAACTAAATACCTTAATATTTTTGGACTGTAAAAAGGGACGTTGATTTGTCAGTTTGACATTTTGAAGACCAAATGCTAAATGAGAAAGTAATGTGCAGATTATTTAATAATGAAAATAAAAGTTAGTTGCCAGCCTTATTATTTTTCTTTTCAGCGTATATTATGTTAGAGGTTTTCTTTGCTAAACCACAAATTGATTACGACGTCCTCTGTAGAAGACAGTACCTTAAAAGTAAAGTTTATTTTGGCTGCTGAATTTGTAAATTAAATTTTGGAGTTTCTGAGGAACCTGAAGGTAGCATAGCTTCCCCTTTCCATTTTAACCGAACAACCAATCACACGGCATTACACCTCACATGCCCCGCCCCCAGCCCTGCCCCCTGCGCCATAAAGGGGCGGTGCCTGAGCAATGAGGTAATCGGGGTAAACAGTAAAGATGGCGACGTCTGTAGCCGGAGAGGGGCAACCAAGTCTGAATGGGATTATTTCCGACACCCAAACCAAAAAACTGACCGACTTGCCGACCGAGTTGCTCGAACACATCCTGTGCTTCCCTGTTCTCAAACATGTCGACATTTGTAACGTTTCCTGCTGCTGCAAGCGGCTACACGACGTCTGCCATGGAAGGGGGAAGGTCTGGGGACACCAGTACAAACTCAGGTGCTATGATTTTTTGTGGTATTTATTCGGAGTTGTAGCTTCAGGTGGTTTTTCAACACTATCAGTCGAAACGAGTCTCCATTGTCTTTTTTATTTTTTTGTTTGGAGCCCCAAATTGCTCATTGTTTACTTCAAGGTGGGTTCGTTTACTGCGAACTCACAGGCAGCTGTCAGCCGTTAACATTCTGCTGATGCACCAAATTCATCATTACGCCAGGCCAATGGCAAGCTGCTACTCTGCAGAAAACTATTAAGCTTGTCAATCTTAGTGTCTAAATCTTTTTCAAATTCTAGTGTAAACTCAGTTTTACCCAGAACAGCCGAAAATTAAATTCTATGACCTTGAATGATGCATGTAGCCTGTGAAATGCAGGAGAGTGCAGCTCTTGCCAAAAGCTGAGCCCTCCTCCTGACTTACTTGGCTATGAGCTCCATGTTACTCTCCTAGATGATTTTATATTTGCAAAGAGAAAACAACGTCTGCAGCAATTGTGTTATAGATATGTCATGTACTGCCTGAGGCAATAGACTGCTTAACTAATTCTGAACACCCCGAAAAGTGAACTGAAATAACAGTTTTACTGAAGCTTTATTGTTGCCCTTCACTTGTGAGTAACTCTGGATAAAAGCATTAGCCAAATGAGGTGCTTTGGATATAAGCATCTGCCAAATCAGTAAATGTAAATGTACTGCCTGTATCAACAGATGGCCAAGACTGCAGAGGTTTTACCGACAGAATGAGTGCTGTGACTGGCTCAGAGAATACAAAACACGCCATCGAGTTGGTATACAAATAAGAAGGACAGTGGAATCAATCTCAAAGAGATTCTTCACAGAAGTTGTAAGTGATCCATTTGCAATCAAGAATATGATATGAATTGTCAATATGATTGTTTTGATAATGTAGACTTCGTTTTAGAGGCATCCTTTGAATAAAAGACACCATTACTATTTGTTTCTGTGAATTAGCTTGCCATTTGTGAGTGTGGGCGGATGTTTGTGCAAGAAAATGTGAGCTTTCTATGTTCCAAACTAACCCAGAGATCTGTAACTCAGCCTTGCGTTGGCCAGGTGCTGGGAGACAGCTTCGCAGAAATTGAGTCACTTGGGATGCCAGAGCACTTCTGTGAAGACGAGCTCCTCTTCATACTCAACTCTGACAAGAGGTGGGTGCAACGCTGTGCCAACAGTAAAACCTCAATACTTGCAGAACACAGCATTTTGCAATCATTAATGGGTTTGGGTGTTGATTTTGTTAATCCTCCCTGAGACCTCTGTGATTATGAAAGCTGTTGTTGTGCACACTCACGTCCTTGGACCATTAATGCATCTCTACTGTTCTCCACCCATCAATAGGAAAAGCTTGACTTTGAAGTACTATGCAAAGAAAATCCTTTACTTCCTGAGACAGCAGAACATCCTGAGGAGTCTGAAGACATTCCTTGAGCAGCCTGCAGGGCAGCAGTCAGCTCTAGAAGGTGAGGCATCACACACACATGTCAACCTAACTTATTAACTTGCCCTGTCATTACACAATTGCATTAGCCTGGCCATCTCCATACTTACAATGTCTATCTTATTGCTACTTATTGTTCATTATTATAGTACTTGATGTAAGAAGAGCATGAATATTTTCTCTCTCGATCTTGTCTGCCCCCCGTAGGTGCTGTGTTGGTGGACCAGTATTGTAACCCACTGGCTGATGTATCACTGGACAGCATATCAGCCCAGGTGGATGAAATCACAGAGAAAGTGAAAAAGATGCTGAGAATCAAGAACCCCTCTCACCCCAGCCTGCGTATCGCTCAAGGTGGGCTTTCAAAAAGAGGAAAATGTGGAATGAAAAGCTGCTTTTCTCGGGACATAGGTCTTTGTCATATTTCTTCTCTTGTCCTTTCCCCCAGTTCCCAAAATTTATCTATGGTAGACACTTAAAGTTCCCAGGCTTTCAGTGTATTTTTGGAAAAAAAGTCAATATCAGTAAATCTATTTGGGCAAAGCTGTTAGCTACACAAGATCTGTATTTCCCTGTCAGCCAAAGTCCTCATGAACTTCTGTGTGTGATGTAGGGGACTGTTTCGTCGTAGAGGACTTTGATCTTCAGAGGCAGGTGGTGTGTGCCCTAAACTCTGTCTTGTATGAGCAACTTCAATACAAAGGCAACGAGTTTGACTACTACAACCCCCTCAACTCTTACATCCACCAGGTACATGTTCTATTAATATGTCTATTTAAAGTCCCAAGCTTTTTGATAATTTCTTTACAGTTTTTATTTCAAATATTTCATTTAACTGACTGCTGATTCATTTTCATTCAGGTGCTACTACGCCATACAGGCATTCCTATAAGTCTCTCTGTTCTCTACATGACACTGGCCCGGAAGCTGGGTGTTCAGCTGGAACCTGTCAACTTTCCTAATCACTTCCTGCTGCGCTGGTGCCAAAAACCAAGAGGGTACAGTTTGAAATTAATATCTTTGAAAATGACCTTAGAGTGCCGCTAGAGTCATTCACATAGTATGGAGAGCCAGGTATCCTGCTGAAACGCCCTACACCACGACTCAGTGTGTAGGATAGAAATGAAAGAGGTTTTTCCTTGTCTATAAATTATAAAATCCAGTTCAGTTTATTAGTGTCACTCCCTTCTCAAGTCCTGTTTCCTGTTCTTGTTATATCATTTGAATATAAAATTCAAATCAAGTTAGTTTATTTATGTAGGACAGTTTAAAAACAACCTGTGTTTGACCAAAGTGCTTTACATAGAGAAAACTAACTGAGAAATAACACACAGACAACAACAAAACACAAATACACATCTAGAAAGGTAAATAATACAATTGGTTTTTACCTTTGATTTAAATCAGGTGAGACAAAATAAAGGTAAGGAAGATTATGGTAAAAAGACGATTTAACAACAGCATGAAAGAAACCAGAATATAATTCAAGCAATTCAAGCATTGTTTGTAGAGTTTGGCTGCCATAAACAGTAAATAAATAAATGTGATACATGATGATATATTATATGTGTCTGTTTAGTGAAAGATAAAATAGAGAATATTTGTATTTTATTTTATCTTGCCATGTATGAATTGAATATTAACTATTTTGCATTTATTTAACTTCAATTGGACATACTATGTATTAACTAATCCAGGAGTGTTTTGACTATGACAGGGGACATCAAAAATGGTGCATTATTGTACAACATTGCAGTAAATATCAAATATCTAAAATCATTATATTACTATAACTACTATTACACTTTTTGAGAATTTGTTCCAGTTCACCATACTGAAAATACTACAGTACCTACACTGATGCTTGCAGACTGGCAAAGTAGACAAAAAGAGCTGATGAGGAGAATTAAAAAGATGGTTTCTAATAAATTCCCAGGCATTCAACCTATTCATTATTGATTTATTAAGATATCTGAAAATGTAGTCACTGGGCTCATAACTAGCAGCTAGACCTAATGACAGTTTGTGATGTGCCTGGTAAATACTCTGTCATATTAAACTGATTGAAATTTGTTCCTGCAGGAGTGAGGACATCTATGACTTTGTCTACATTGATGCCTTTGGTAAAGGCAAGCAGTTGACAGCCAAGGAGTGTGAGTACCTCATTGGCCACCAGGTGACAGCAGATTACTACAGTGCCATCAGCACTACAGAGGTGCTCCTCAGGATGGTGGGAAATCTGCTCAACATTGGCAAGAGAGGGTGAGAGAAACTGAACACCATACATATATGTTACTGTCTGCCAAAATTAAGTGAATAAATTAAATTAATGCAATCTTCTGGTTGAATTACATTACCTGCACTGCATGGTTTCTTTCAGGGAGGGCAATGAGAAATCCTACCAGCTGCTGAGAGACTCTCTGGACCTCTACCTCACTATCAACCCAGATAATGTGCAGTACCTGCTGCTGCAGGCACGTCTCTACTTCCACTTGGGCATCTGGCCAGAAAAGGTCAGGACACACAACCTGTTGTTAAAAAGAAATTTGATTTTGACCCAGTCATTGTAACAATATCATTAAACTGAATCTTCACTGGTGTTCTGTCTTGCCCCAGTGTTGTTTTTAATGCATTTTTAGATTCTCTGATCTGATTGAATGCAGTTCACAAACTATTAAAATGTCAGTCAGTACAAAGCACAAGCTGTTCTGGTCTTGCAAAGCAGTTTCATATGAAATATATTGTGTTGTCGTACAGTATGACAACTGCACAACAAACACAACAAACACTGATGTTTGTCCTCTGTCCCAGGTGCTAGACATTCCTGCAGCACATTCAGGCATTGGATCCCTCCCAGCATGGGGCAGTGGGTTACCTGGTGCAGCACACGCTGGAGCACATCCAGCACAAGAAACATCCTGTGACATACCTGAGGTGAAGAGGCGTAGTGCTCCAGAACACCTTGAGGTCCAGTATTCAGTCGGCCTCATCATGAAACACAAGAGGTGGGTCAAACTAAGATGTGGTACAGCAAAAAGTTAAAATCCTCCCTGTTGTGATGTCTGCTGTCCTCTTAGATATCAACCATGTCTGCTCTGTTCCACCTCCTCCACCAGGTCAGGTTATAACTGTGTGATCTACGGCTGGGACCCCAAATGCACCATGAGCCAGGAGTGGATCACCACTATGAGGGTCCACCAGCTGTCTAATGGGGCCAACCAGCCTTTCTACAACGTCCTCGTACAGGATGGAACGTGTCGTTACGCAGCACAGGGTATGCATCATATACACCAGCAAGATGACAAAAAATATCCTTATGGTGTTTTTACATGATATGACTTCATCATAGTCCAGTCATCATAAATGTGTATATGCGCTTGGGAAGGAATGTACTACACTCCAAGCATCAACTAGTAATAAATCAAATGAAATAGACACAATTTTGACACTGACAAAACATGATTTATTTTTCAGTATCTGGCTGTCTACTATTGCAATAAGGCATAGCAGCAGGGCATTTATGAAGGTCAAAGGTTGAAAATGGTGAGAACCACCATTCGTATATAGCATACTTTCTGTACACAGTATTTACGATTATTTGGAAGAAAATTCTAAATGTAATGCAAGCTATTAATGCAGCAGCTCAATTTCTGATCATATATTTAGCATCTCTTAAACTTCATGTGTAGAAATGGTGTAAAATTGGAATGTATAACAAACTCCTTTTAATTATTAAAACAAATAAAAAAGAAACTGGTAGTTGATGAGATTAAGTACTTAGAAGTGTACTTGTACTAGTGCATTTAGACAAAATTTAACATGGGCAATCAGCTCATATATTCTAACTGAGGGTTGAACAAGTAAAACCCTGTCATATGTACTTATACATCAATTGGTGCCTTGTTGTATTTAATTGCAACTTTATCCTTAACTTACAAGTCCCCATCTTGAGAGATTATCTCTATTACTGCCGTCAAAGAGGTTATGTTGTCACATGTTTGTTTGTCAGGTGGTTTGTTTATTTGTCAGCAGGATTACACAAAAAGTACTGAACCAATTTGCGCCAAACTTGGTGGCAAGATGAAGCATGGGCCAGGGAAGAACACATTTAAGGGGCAGATATACACATAATTTTTATGTTATCAGACCACCTCCTTTTTCCTTTTCTTTCTCTATTATAAAAGGTAGACAGACTTGTGGGATTGTTTGGCTTTAGTTGAGGTGTGTGCTCCACTGAGTGTCACTCTAGTAAGATTTTAGTGGCATAATGTGAAGTTCATACTGTATATGTTGATCCAGAAATATTTCCTATCAATGCTTCAGTAAGACTTCAGACAGGTCTTCATTGGTGGGCAAACTTTTAAGTGGTGCTACATCACCCCTCTCTGTGACTTATACATTTTCCCCACTTAAGAAAGCTCCTCCCTGAAAGGCTGACTCATACTGTATATTCCCCTGTGCCTACCTGTTCACTCAGCTCAGCCTGCTGAATCTGCTGTTACACAGCTTTCATTGTTTGTACTTGTTATCTTTGCTCTCTCCACCACCTCAACATTCACCTGCAGGCTTTGTTCTCTACAAACCCTGAGGAGGATTTGTACTGATCAGTCCCGGCTGCTCAGTCTGTCTTTCAGGAGGTGATATGACATCAAGCTGTGATGGCAAAATACATTTTATTTGACATTTCCTTGATAAACCAAATATTTTGATGTATGAGATGTCAGTTTGACCTGGTTTTGCAGGTATATTAATAATGGTGGGGGCTGTTTTTTTATGATTTTCATTTCTTCAGCAATTTAGGTTCCCTTGTCTTTCATCATTGTGTCACACTTTTCCCCTGTTCTTTTTCAGAAAATCTGGAGCCCCACTCAGCCCCTCTGGAGATTGGCCACCCGGAGGTGGGTCGCTACTTCTCAGAGTTTGCCGACACCCACTATGTTGCCAACGAAGAGCTGCAGACACGATACCCAGAGGACATGAATGAAACCCAGGTCACAGTGCAGGAGCTCTATCATAGACTGACACCTGGCTCTGGGAACCAAGAGCAGGCTCCTGCCTCAGACCAAAACAACCACCAAGCCATGGCCATGTAGCAAAGTAACTGTGTCCTACAGTCTGCCGACCTAGGCTAACCAATTACTGGTCACCCATTCTCAATTTACAATCCACTTAGCTGTTGCTTTGTTGCGCATGTTCATGACAAGGATGTATGTAATACAGAGGTTTTTGTAAACAGCCAGTATACAGTATTTTCAGAAAGTGATGATTTAATGTAACAAGAAATGATTCATAAATGTGGTTTTGTACCACAGTCAGGTCCCTGTGCAGGTCTGGAAAGATTTATTTTAGCATTTCCACATCTGGAAAATTGTAAGAAAATGCCAAAAAGTTAAGAAACGCAAAGATTGTTAATGTCAATACACCACAGTGTATTTATTGTAAAAAAAGCTCAACTATGAAGTGATATGGCCTAGATGATTATTGGAGTAAAATTCTCACAACTCAAATTCAGTGACAAAGTTGAGCCTGGAAAAAGTATGGAAACTCAAAATGATAAACAAGTAAACACTCTGAAGAAAAAAATACCATAGGCTTTAGATAAACAGTTAAATGGAAAAGTAAATTCAGGATGGGTATCCAGGTGCTGTAAATCTCCCTTTACCTAAAACAAAGGAATGCTCCTTTAGCCAGAGTTCCCCCAACCCCTCTCCACACCACCTTGCACCCAGCACCAGTTTAACAAGCCCCCAGCATATAGCCTAACCCCCCATTACAGTGCCACAGAAAAGGTTATAAAGAAAATACTTTGTAAATTTACTTTTACTTTTAATTCCCCATCTTTTAATCACGTTTCATGCACTTATGAAAGTTTAACTTTCACATTTCTAGAGTATCTTAATTTTTTTTCTGTATATTTACAAGTAAAACATGTTGGATGTCACAGCCCATTATTGCGGTTGAGCTGTTAATGGAAAAACAAAAGAGGAACCGATAAGGACACTGCTGACTTGAAACAGGGCTTTGAGGAAGTTACAAAGAAATAAAGCGTTTCAAGTTTTATTAGCTTCTCTCTGACTTATTTTTTTTTACCTTTATTTCAACTAAAATGAGCGCGTTCTTTACTTTATTATTTGAATGCACAATACTGACCCGATTTACTGCAAAACACTGACGAGAAACAGGAAAACAGCAGGTCATTTATCCACCGGTTGTATGGATTTAGGACCTTGAGGATGCCAGATGTTTCCAGGGCGCCTGCAGCAGACTACAGTTCCATTGACCTGCCGATAGCAGCGCGATAAAGCAGCAGCGGCGCAGAAAAGTTGAGCCAGTCGGACCAGACTGTGCGCCTTGACGCACCGGTGGAACAGCAACGATGGGAGCTTCGCAGACGCGTTCCGAACACAAGTACCAGGACCTTATGGATAAAACCGGATGTAAGTAGGACAAATCCACTAGAGACGTTTGAAAAGAAAGTACAGAACTGCTCATTGTGTTTACGACGCTGCTTGTGTTCAGTCGTTCCGTTTCAAGGCGCAAAAGTCTGGTGGCAGTGACAAATTCGATGTCACGGAAATAAAAGGTGATACAGATACAGTATTAATTAAAAGTCCTGCTGAGATCAATAATCGAGGTGAAATCAAATAATGTAAACGCCACCAACTGCTCACAGCTTCACATTTAACCATTTGTGGTGTAGCGCAACACCCGGTACTTTGTGTGACCAAACTACCATTACACAACATTTTAATAAACCGCCCGAATGAGTCAAATTATCTTGTGTTTTACAGTTTTTTGTATCTGCAGTTATTTGTGGTGATAGTTTACAGACGATAACATTAACTGGATTCTAGTCCTATTGGGTCCAAGAGCTGTAAAACACCTCATCTGACTTCATAAACTCCAATTTGTGGCTGGAGAAAAACTGTAAAGAAATTAAACAAAAAGCAGACAGAAACGAGAGATCTGTGTAAATCTAATCTTAGACCGGGCAGGATCCTGATGTGGAACTTCTGCATGTAGTGGCATGCATGAAGTTTGTATCCCAGACTAGGCCGATTTTATTGATAATATACAGGTGAGACTTTGAACTCTTTATTGCCTTTGTCTTCTCAAGGTGGGGCTGTGACCCCATTCCTCTCTGGGCTCAGTGGGAGATACTTAGGGATTTATGTTTATTAAATTTATGTTAGTCCAGTGAAACACTGAAATGTTTCACTGGACTAACTACATACACAGATCCGGTTGTTGTTTTCTTTTGTATTTGGCTAATTGGTCCATGTAATTGTGGTTAATTGTATGCTGCCTCTGCATCTGTTGATCCTGTGCATGTAATCATCACACCACCCACTCTGACCAACAAACTTGTTTCTACATAAGGCTGCAATCTGTCTCAGTGTATGTTCTTCACCCCGCACCCAGTAGCTACAGTTTCTACTGCAAACATCCATTAAGCAGCCTCCACGGAAGGGAAAAAAAGGTCAGAAGAAACACAAGTGTGTACCAAAACAATTAAAAATGCCAAACCTGTCTTGATATGGGATCAGGGAGAGCCAGATTGTGATGTTTAAACCTTTCAGTGTGTGGCCAGTAGTCCACACAGTGTGTTAATGATTCAAGAAACCCTTTGAAATGGCATAAAAAGGCAATCATACTTCTGCACAGAGTGTTTGCTTTGCCATTAGACTGATAGTAGAGCTGCACCCAGTCAGTTGATGAAAATGTCACAGTATAATTAAATTCAGTGTATTACAATCAGAAGGAAATCCAGAAAATGTCTGACTGTATCATTTAGTAAGACTAATCATTTGTTTGATGCTGTTTAATTGCATGTTAGACATGGCTGTTGATAGGTGTGGAGTAATGGGTGTATCACTGTCACTCATTCACATTGTTGGCATTTGCTTCTTTTCAGTTTCAGTGGAGCAGATCAAAAACCTCCACAAACGATTCGAGCAGCTGAGTGGAAATGAAGAGACTATAAGGTAAAATGTAAAGATAAAAGAATACCTGCTCATTTTTAATGGAAACTATTGGGCCTTAGCAGAAGATGAAATACTTCCTGCAGCGTGGCTGTAGTGATGAATTGTGGGACAGACACGAACAAGCAACATATGGTGACACACACAGGCTGAACTAATGCAAGCGCAGGAATGTACAATATATCGATGCATCAGGCACACACACAGCTGACACATACTGTACACACACACACACGCGCGCCAAAGTGGCATGCTGCTGGTGATAGAGCACAAGTTCTTTCCCTTTAAAAAGAAACCGGGAACAAATGTGCATGGCAGTTAACCTTGAGACAGAGATACTGTTTATGTTACTTCCCATAAATAACGTTCAGCAGTTTTTAAATCTGTCAAAGCATGTACTGTACTGTAGTGTCTGTTTTATGATAATGGACTTTCTCTTGTCGCACTACAGTAGAGAAAACTTGGAAAACATACCAGCCCTCGCCAACAATCCAATCAGAAGGCAAATTATTGGAGCATTCTTCGATAAAAGGTGGGTACAGTCAAATTATACCACACTCTTTGCCTGTTAGCCCTATGGCTAATGGTCATTTCAGTTAATATTATTAGCACTATCATAATATTATTTTGAATATATTCAAAACACCAAAACCGCTGTTAATAATTTTATGCAAAAGTTTGGGTACCCCCAGGCTAATTCCATATTATGTTGATTTCTGAGGTGAAAAGAAGTCAAATCAACCCCTGCAGCAAACACACAGCAAAAATCTTTCTTTACATATTTCTTTAATGCACTTTTACTTTACTTTAACTTAAAATTCTTTTTTAAAACAACAACAACAACAAAATATTAAACTTCAATAATTATGAAGTGTCACAACTTGGTGCAACCCCTCCTTTGTTAGATATCACAGCTTACAAATGCATTCAGTAGCCAGCTAAGAGTCTTGCTATTCTTGATTTAGGAATTTTCACACACTCTTCCTGCAGATTATTTCAAGTTCTGAGATTCTTTAGCCAGTCTTACACACAGCAGGTTTTAATAATGTTCAAATCAGAGGACTGCGAGGGCCTTTCTGAAAGTTTCCAAAAAACTGTATCTCTTGAACTATGTCATGATGGATTTTGAGATGTGCTTTGGATAATTGTTCTCTCTATCAAATGCTGCTCATTTTTTCTTCAAACACACCTTTGGTGATTGTTGCTAATGAGCTCAGTTTTAATGCCATCTGTCTACAGTGCTTGTTTCCAAAACAACCCTGGCTTGCACAATGGAGTGGTGCGCCACTAGTCCTGCATCAGATAAACCTGTCTGCAGCTCCTTTGCAGTCCTGCAAGGAGCCCAGTCTTTGTGCCAAGCTAAGCTAACTGGCTGCTGTCGGCAGGTTATATTTACAGACACAAGTGGTTCCACCCACTAAATATCTGCAGTGAGTCACTCTTATTGTGCAAGGATTTGAGTAACATTAGTTTTAAATTGAGAGTTTTGCTTTAACCCTAGAAATGTTTAGAAAGGTCTAATTAAACTCTCAAAGTTTAGTACTTCACTTCTGTTTGTTTAGTTAAATGAAATCAATGCTATTCAAACATGAGAGGTAGAAAATACTAATAATGCATCAGCATGGCCGATAATGTTGGTTTCAGTGTTCATTCAAAAGAATTGTGGTGCAGTTTGTGAAAACAAAATACGTAATCCATCCATTTACTAAAGGAAACAACGATGGACAGATGGAAGGTTTTATTGCTATGAAGAGACAGTTGTTGACATTTTATCAGCTGGTCCTCATGATTTGGAAAGACTAGGCTAACAAACAAACCACAAGATGGACTGTCCAAATCACGCGCACATAAAGGGGCCAAATGCAAAAATACATCAGTAAACTTTATTTAACAAAAATAGAATATGCAGAATAAGAAAAACTGAACTGTTCACAACTTGAGAACTTGAAAAGAGACAGGGGTTGGTGTAGACTTTCAAAAACCCACAATGGTTGAATTTTAATTCATCATTCCTAAAATTTTATTTCTTCTGTCTGTGACCTAGGAACCAGCATCAGAATGAGGTGGGCTCCTTCGAGGAGATTGGCTTCGAGCAGTTCCTCATGGTCATGTCCCACTTCCGCCCTCCAACTTTGAAAACAACGGAAGAGGAGAGGGAAACTATGAGAAAGGAAAAGCTTCGCTGTAAGTAACTTTCCTCTATTTTTAATAACAATTCCACATGTGCAGCTCTCAAGGACTTTACTGCTTACACCTTTCATGTCTGTCTCAGTTACAAAATACTAAAAGATCCTAGATAACAAATCAATGATGCAGATATCTTATTTCAGTTAGGACCAAACAGTGTGGCAATGCATAGCTGTATGTGTGGGCACCAAAATTACTCATTGCATGTCAGCTTTCACATTGGAAAGACTCGTAGGTATTCACGACTTGGCTGGGAACGTAGCCAGAACAGCAACTTCACAACCCCAACTGTCATAAGTTGAATGGTAGTAGCCACAGAGTCAGGACCTAAATTCAGCCCCAGACACCATTCATACCTTCAGATTATTTTCAGGTTTTATGTCTATCTCGTCTGTGAGTTATTTCCAGATGATGTGTTGTAGTTTATGGTTTTGGTGTGGTCTTTTTCCATTCAACCTGCCTTGTGTGATTTGTGACTTCCTACACCTCAATCACCTGTTAGCAAGGCTGGAACTTAAGACTGGCCCTGCACTATGTTGAAACCCTCCCTAAGGGCCCCCCCATTTATATCCATTTCAGTAGACACTAGATACTGAACGAAACATTGTACACACTCCTGAGTAAATTTGTGTTTACTCAAATGAAAGCAAATTTACTGACACAGCATGAGGCCAGTGTTTCTGCTGCTCTAGGTAAGATATAATTTGGGTATGTCCTCAGCTGACTCTTGGCTCAAAGATGCTATTCAAACAAGTTAGTGTCACTTTGTTGCATGTTTCTCCTTCTGTGTTCAGTTGGGGCTGTTTTAAATAACCATTATGATAGAGTGCAATACAGTACTTAATGGGTAGTTCAATGGCATAAGGTGTGTATAAAATTTGCAGAGTGGACAGTGCTGAGTGCAGGTTGAAGAAAGCTAGGGAGGCCACAATATGACTTTTTGCCTTGGGGCCTCCTAGCAGGTCATTGTGGCCATGCAATATAGGTGGTTAGGTGGACTGATTTGGGAACTCTAGGGCGTGTCTCTAATTGTGTCTCCAATTATTTAAAATGCAAACTATTAGCTTCTAGTCTTTTTAGGGCGGTATTCTCTTCTGTTCAGGTTTTGAACTTGAAAGAAGCCTTTATTTCACCTTGCAAATCTATACCTTTAGTTTAGTAAAATCTTGAATACAGGACTTTTACTTGTAATGACGTGTGTTTACATGGTTGTATTCATACTTTTCTCTTGGTCTGTGCTGTTTTGCACTGCTTAACACAATTAGTGTCAGGAAGCGATGTGTTCAGACAAATTTTGTGTTATACTCTTGCAACTGTAGAACAAATGGAGGTTTAATTTAAACTTATATGAACACAAAAGCAGTGTGCTCTGCAGGGAATGAGACAGTTTTTTGTAATATATTTTACCAAAGTTTTAAATTGTAATTATTTCATCATTCTCTCCCCTGGTATGAAGTAAGGTAGTCACATTGTCAGTACAAACAATTTTCTGGAGAAACATTATAGCACAAAACCCCAAAGCACAAGGGTTTCAATACAGGAGATCATTATACTAGACGACACCACAACCATGTCTGTCTCCTATAGTATCTGATGACTGATGATGGCCCATCTGGCTTGGCTTCATGCAAGCCATTTATCTGAATTGTGTGTCTCAGGTGTCCTCTGTTGTGTCCTGATTTCATTGTTTTTAAATTTATTTTGGGAAACCATAAATTATTTCAGCTCTCTCTGCCCTTATGATGATATATTTCTACCTCAGAAACATTATGAAAAAAACAGAGCCAATTTGACATTGAAGCTAATATTCAATGGACTGTTCAGAAATACAACACAGTAAAAATGTTATTGGACAGTGCCTTAGGAAACTGATTATTATTATTTTTACAAGACTGCTAAATATTGTCATGGACTACACCACTTTAAAGGGGTGTGTGTGTGTTTATACAGCCGTAGTGGTTCTGATTGGGCCTGAAGGGGACCTGCTTAGTTATTCTACTCTCATATCTCTATATCTTCATAAACATTCCCCTAATCACACCTTCCTCCATTAGTAAGATCCTGTGATTTCATGATGGACATTTCCTCAAATCAGACCAGCCACTAAATTAATTAATTCTCTTTCCAGTCCTGTTCAACATGCACGACACAGACAATGATGGCACCATCACTCTGGAGGAGTACAGGAAGGTAAGACAACCATGCTTGCCTTTGTCTGAAGTTTACAGTTATGTGCAAAAGACTGGGCACCCTGACCAAATTACATATTTTGTTTATTTTTGAAGTGAGAATAAATAAATACAGCCCCTACAGCAAACATATATTTAAAATGTTTATGCACTATTTTATGAATGTAAAAAAAACATGAAATTTAATTTTTAACTGTAACTGTGACAACTGGCAAATGTGTGTGAAACTTCAAAATTCATTTCATCTTCCTCCCTTAATAGCAATTATTTTCTAATTTAAATATACTATTACCATGGAACAGTTTAAGGGCCTTTTTGTTCCATGTTCTTGGGTGTAAATGATTGATTTTTGTCCTTATCAGTCATTTACACCTAAAAATATGGGAATATAAGGGTTTTTTTTTTAACTGCAGTGATCCTTTCAGTTACTAACACCATGAAAAATTATCTGTTATCATTTTGAACAGGTTTGAACAAACTTCAAATTTTTTTTTCCCTCTCACAAAGACTTTAAATTACATCCAAATTGTTTTTTAAACATCAGTGAGTTCGCACTTCACAAACCTCAAAACTACCAGTCTTGCCAGTTTCAATCCTCTGACAACCTTTGACATGAATTCACCAAAACCAGTTGAGTAATCACAGTGACTCATTGATGTTAAGGGTGACTGAATTGTTTTTTTGTTTTTTTTACACCTCTTGCTGTCATTTGCAACTGTGTAAAGTTGCCTCATGTTGTTGTAAGATTGTGCTGTTTAAAACCTAGCAAGGATTTAAAGAGGGTTAATGTTCTCATCCAAGGCAGTAGAGGAGCTTCTGTCAAAGAGTGGAGCCATCGGGCAGGAAGGTGCCAAGGCAATAGCAGATGCTGCCATGTTGGAGGTGGCAAGCACAAATGTGCCCCACATGGTAAGGGAACTTACCACAACTGAGCTGTTACAAGAAAGTCTCACAGTTGCGTATCTGCAGAAAAATAACAGATCAGTTTATCTCTTTATCATTTCAGGCCCCGGACGATTTCTATGAAGGAATTACATTTGAGCATTTTGAACAGGTTTGCATTTTCCTGACTTTATTGTCCACTTGATCAAAAAATGAGACATTTTATTAGTCACTTACCTTGTCATTGAAAGCTTTTGTCATCTGCCCACAGATTTTAAAAGGTCTTGAAATGGAGTCCCGGATGCACATTCGCTTTTTGGATGTAGACACCACAACAATGCGTTGTGGGAGATCAACCTCTTGAAGGAGTTGTTCTTGTAAAGGAATGTTTATGTTGCTGCTGTTTTTAGCAGGAATTCTCTAGTCCGTAAATAGAATGAAGCCAAATTCTTTTGATATGCACTACGGTATTTTTGGACAGAGACAAATAATCCAACTTTTTTCTACTTTATTAGAGAGACAACCTGCTGCTGTTGCAGTTTCAGGTTTGACTAAAGAGTTGAAGTATTCTGTGAAAAAGGACATGTACTTCTAAAGTTCTCTGTTAAGCCTAAAAATTCTGTTTCATGTAATTTTTCAATTTTCAAGCATTGTTATTCTAAAAGTAACAAGTGTCACACATTTAGAAGAAAATGATTTCCATATATTTTGTCACTCTCCTGTTCATTTCTATCAAATTTCAAACTAACACTACCTCTCTGTATTCTCCTGCTGTTCTACAAATCTTTATGTAATCAGCATGTAATGTAAAGGATTCTTTGTATTTTAGTCAAAAGCTTCACATGTCAGATGAAGACAGTGCTCACTGGCTCCTCTGGAATCCATAGGTCGCCTGTTGTGGCGTTCAAACTGTAAGACTGCAGGCACAAGCCATTCTCTGTAGCTCCAGAAGAGTTATAGGTTTACTCTATCTGTTCCTCTGAGACTGTGTGTTACCATCCACCTCTGTTCTACCTTGAAAATCCACTTAACTTTCCCTAAGATGAATTATTACAGTTTTTTGCACAGAATTTTGTTAATGAACAAAATAAATCAAACACATTCTGATAAAAATAAATGAAAGAAGAAAATGAAAATGATAAATAATGTGTTTTTGGACAGCAACAAATAATCCTACTTTTCTGGATTGGAGACCAGACAACCTGTTGTAAGACACCAGCAGGCTGATGTTGTGGGCACGATGTGGTCTTGGGACAGTGCATCCTTAGAGAAGCTGTATTAACTCCCCTGTGTCTGAAGGATAAAAACATATCAGCAACAACGTTAACAATTAATTTTATTTTAATTTAATTGTATTTTTGAATCTGGGCCTTATTTTCCCAAATTGATCTGGACAAACGGACAAAAAGTGTTTGAAAGCATTCAACTGTGGAAAATTGATTTACTTGCTTCAATAGGTGTTTTGTTTTTGTTTTTTTGTTTGTTTTTTTTTTTTTTGACTGATATGTATCAACTGCCAAGCCTGTGGTCTTCGTTGGAAATGATTCTGAAGCTTCCTGTCCGCTTATTTATATGGTAACAGGTGGGACGACCATGTCCGTTTATCAATCAGCTGACAGGAAGTTTCTGCAACACCTCTGATAAGAACTGCAGGTTTGGTGGTCGAAACATGTAAAGTAAAACAAACAAACAACAAAAAGTCTTTTGCTTACACCTTATTGTACCCAGACTGCAGAGATTAATCTGTGCCTGTCTAGTAAAGACAAGGTACTCTGCTTCATCAATTATGAAAATGATGTTAAACTGGACAGGAGCCATGAATCCTACTTCCATGTCCAGGAACAATTTCACATGGATGCTAAGTGTAAGTGCAACTTTGTGGGGTGGAACTATGATGACATTTGTGTTAGAAATAAACGCAATTAAACACAGTAGTTTAAAAGTCCCACAAAAGAGATATACAAGTTCTACATGTCATCTATGTATCCCTCCGCGCTCTCTACGTCTCTGTGTGTATCTGTGTAGCTTCACGGGCTGCACTCGCGAGAGACCCCGTCAATAAATATCCAGTCACTGTCACTCACGGATGTATTATTAGTGATTATATTCTTATAATACATCCATGTCCAGATCTTGTCGGTATCCTACATTCCCCGTGGATGTCTTATAAGAGCAATCAAAGGCGGTTGCTAGGCAGAACAGAATCACCTGATCAACAGGTGTTTTTTTTTTTTGTTGTTTTTTTTTTTTTTTTTTTTTGCTTGCGTGTGTTGTCAGTGAATGCGTGCGTCTTTATTGGCCATGATCCGAGGGCGCAGAGAGGCGGAGAAACGAAGTAGAGAAAACAGATTAAAACCAACATTTGAAACGTTGTCTCGGTTTGTCAGTACTGTGAGAATATGATTACTGAAGAAGTTTGGATTCTAAAAGAAGCTTGGGGCTGCTTTTTTGTCGAACATGAGTGAGGCTGGAAGCTGAATACACCTGCGGCTAGAAGGTAAGGCGAACTAGCTAGCGTTAGCGGCGAGCGTTAGCATTAGGCCCCTTTTCTAAATACATTATTTTGACATTATTTCAGTCGTTTTTTCGTCAGTAAGTGTGTGCTTGTGTTTCCGTTTCGCCCCTCAGTTGTAGACCCCTAACGTGGACAGGTGAAAGCACAACTAACTCTTGAGAGTCTGTTTAAATCAGTCTTTTAATAGTTTACAGTTTACTTTGCTGACACTTTGTACGTCTTTGTAACTTTGTGTACCATCCTGGGCATTTATTTATTCATAACTCAGTTTATAACGATCTATCATGTCGTTATCATCGTTTTGTGTCTATTTCTGGTCATTTTGTAATATATTGCGTCTGTACCTAGTTGCTTTACATCTAGATGTCAGCGTTGGCATTAGCGGCGAGCGTTAGCATTAGACTTATTTTTTAATGGAACTGACATGAGTTGTGGGCACCTTACAGAGGTAAAATAACTGTAGTAGTTGTCTGTTTGAGCGTTTACAACTCCGTTTGCATCTCTTTACAGTTACTATGCAGACACTTCACTGCTTCCTTGTAATTTTGTGTTCCAGCTAAGTCATTTTAAGTCAGTCCATGGCGGCTTTTCATGTCGTTGTGATTATTTTGTGTCTTTTCGTGGACTTAATGCATAATTTTGCGTCTTTGCTTGGCTGTTTTACATCTGTTTATGGTCAGCTTCTTTGTCTCTTTGTGGACGTCCTTACTGCGTCTCTATAGTTCTGTGTCCATTCCTGATCATTTTTTGTTTCATTGTGGTAGTTAAGCATCTCCTTGTGATTGTTGTGCGTCTCAGTTTTTTCTTGTTTCTTGTCACATGTGACAGTAAACAGCCCATTTTCTGAAACACTCCTCGAATGTTTGCAAAATGTTCTGGGTCAGCTATAATGATTAATACCTATTAGGGGCGTGATGATACTCTCAGCTTGCGAGACAAGATGATGTTGAGTAAAAAGATGTCACAGTATAGTAAGGCGTCACAAATATCGCAGTATAGTAAGGCAGGTAAAGCCATCAAATGTTGTTGTTTAGCTGTAATGTTGAATATTTCTGTGTGTTTTCATGGTTAAACTGTTGATGAGGAATAGGTAGTAGTGTATTGATCATTTTCCTTTGTATGTTTCTCTTTGATTTCCTCCAGGTGTCAGCATTTCGTCCACGACATCGTCTACGATTGCTGAGATGTCGTCCACGATCGGAGAGACACTGTTGAGGATGAGGGAGACATTGTCTACGATCAGAGACATTGTCCATGATCGCAGAGACTTTGTCAAAGACGAGAGAGACGTTGTCCATGATCAGAGACATTGTCCCATGCTTCGTAGAGCTCTGCGCAAGAATCGGTAGAGACACTGTGGTTCCTCGATTCGACGGCATGACCGCGATCATGGAGACATTGTCGATGGTCACAGAGACACCGTCTATGATCTCAGAGACATCGCCCACGATCATAAAGACATTGTCCATGATCACAGAGACTTTGTCCATAATCTCAGAGACATTGTCCGCGATCACAAAGACGTAGTCCACAATCGCAGAGAGCCATCGTACAGCAAGGAAGTTGTTTGAGACCAGGACAGAGGCCTCCAGGTAATTCACAAACCGCTTTATTTCAACTGTCCAACACAGAGCACTGACATTTAACTGTTTATGTTCGGTATTCAGTATATCTGAAAAGTGTTATAAATAGAAGTAATTTGCTATACAAAAACAATGCATAAGTAATCTACAGTAATAGACGTAATGTAAAAGTAAATTGTAATCTCAGAAGTAGTACGAAAAAAATCACAGTAGTAAGACATCAAAAACTGTCAAAAAAAAGTCATAATGTAGTAAGACATAAAGAATGTCATGGTATAGTATGGAGTCTAGACCGTACTCTTTTATGTAATTTGACAGAAAGAGACCCAACAAATCCCACCATGAGCAGCACTAGGTGACAGTGGCAAGAAAAAACTTCTTTTAAGAAGTAGAAACCTTGAACAGAAGCAGACTCAGGGTGGGCAACCATCTGCCTCAGCATGTTGGGTAGTATAGTGAAGTATCAAAAATGTTGTGAAAATATTACACTATAGTAAGGCATGACAATGTCTTAGTATAACATGGCATGAAATGTTTTGTTAATTTCTCTGGTTCAGCTGTAATGTTGAATATTTCTGTGTGTTTTCATGGTTAAACTGTTGATGAGGAATAGGTAGTAGTGTATTGATCATTTTCCTTTGTATGTTTCTCTTTGATTTCCTCCAGGTGTCACCACTTTGTCCACAACATCGTCTACGATTGCTGAGACGTTGTCCACGATCGGAGAGACACTGTTGAGGATGAGGGAGACATCGTCCACGATCAGAGACATTGTCCATGATCGCAGAGACTTTGTCAAAGACGAGAGAGACGTTGTCCATGATCAGAGACATTGTCCCATGCTTCGTAGAGCTCTGCGCAAGAATCGGTAGAGACACTGTGGTTCCTCGATTTGACGGCATGACCGCGATCATGGAGACATTGTCGATGGTCACAGAGACACCGTCTATGATCTCAGAGACATTGCCCACGATCATAAAGACATTGTCCATGATCACAGAGACTTTGTCCATAATCTCAGAGACATTGTCCGCGATCACAAAGACGTAGTCCACAATCGCAGAGAGCCATCGTACAGCGAGGAAGTTGTTTGAGACCAGGACAGAGGCCTCCAGGTAATTCACAAACCGCTTTATATCAACTGTCCAACACAGAGCACTGACATTTAACTGTTTATGTTCGGTATTCAGTATATCTGAAAAGTGTTATAAATAGAAGTAATTTGCTATACAAAAACAATGCATAAGTAATCTACATTAATAGACGTAATGTAAAGTAAATTGTAATCTCAGAAGTAGTGCGAAAAAAAATCACAGTAGTAAGACATCAAAAACTGTCAAAAAAAAAGTCATAATGTAGTAAGACATAAAGAATGTCATGGTATAGTATGGAGTCTAGACCGTACTCTTTTATGTAATTTGACAGAAAGAGACCCAACAAATCCCACCATGAGCAGCACTAGGTGACAGTGGCAAGAAAAAACTTCTTTTAAGAAGTAGAAACCTTGAACAGAAGCAGATTTAGGGTGGGCAACCATCTGCCTCACCATGTTGGGTAATATAGTGAAGTATCAAAAATGTGGTGAAAATATTATACTATAGTAAAGCATGACAATGTCTTAGTATAACATGGCATGAAATGTTTTGTTAACTTCTCTGGTTCAGCTGTAATGTTGAATATTTCTGTGTGTTTTCATGGTTAAACTGTTGATGAGGAATAGGTAGTAGTGTATTGATCATTTTCCTTTGTATGTTTCTCTTTGATTTCCTCCAGGTGTCACCACTTTGTCCACAACATCGTCTACGATTGCTGAGACGTTGTCCACGATCGGAGAGACACTGTTGAGGATGAGGGAGACATCGTCCACGATCAGAGACATTGTCCATGATCGCAGAGACTTTGTCAAAGACGAGAGAGACGTTGTCCATGATCAGAGACATTGTCCCATGCTTCGTAGAGCTCTGCGCAAGAATCGGTAGAGACACTGTGGTTCCTCGATTTGACGGCATGACCGCGATCATGGAGACATTGTCGATGGTCACAGAGACACCGTCTATGATCTCAGAGACATTGCCCACGATCATAAAGACATTGTCCATGATCACAGAGACTTTGTCCATAATCTCAGAGACATTGTCCGCGATCACAAAGACGTAGTCCACAATCGCAGAGAGCCATCGTACAGCGAGGAAGTTGTTTGAGACCAGGACAGAGGCCTCCAGGTAATTCACAAACCGCTTTATATCAACTGTCCAACACAGAGCACTGACATTTAACTGTTTATGTTCGGTATTCAGTATATCTGAAAAGTGTTATAAATAGAAGTAATTTGCTATACAAAAACAATGCATAAGTAATCTACATTAATAGACGTAATGTAAAGTAAATTGTAATCTCAGAAGTAGTGCGAAAAAAAATCACAGTAGTAAGACATCAAAAACTGTCAAAAAAAAAGTCATAATGTAGTAAGACATAAAGAATGTCATGGTATAGTATGGAGTCTAGACCGTACTCTTTTATGTAATTTGACAGAAAGAGACCCAACAAATCCCACCATGAGCAGCACTAGGTGACAGTGGCAAGAAAAAACTTCTTTTAAGAAGTAGAAACCTTGAACAGAAGCAGATTTAGGGTGGGCAACCATCTGCCTCACCATGTTGGGTAATATAGTGAAGTATCAAAAATGTGGTGAAAATATTATACTATAGTAAAGCATGACAATGTCTTAGTATAACATGGCATGAAATGTTTTGTTCTCTGGTTCAGCTGTAATGTTGAATATTTCTGTGTGTTTTCATGGTTAAACTGTTGATGAGGAATAGGTAGTAGTGTATTGATCATTTTCCTTTGTATGTTTCTCTTTGATTTCCTCCAGGTGTCACCACTTTGTCCACAACATCGTCTACGATTGCTGAGACGTTGTCCACGATCGGAGAGACACTGTTGAGGATGAGGGAGACATCGTCCACGATCAGAGACATTGTCCATGATCTCAGAGACTTTGTCAAAGACGAGAGAGACGTTGTCCATGATCAGAGACATTGTCCCATGCTTCGTAGAGCTCTGCGCAAGAATCGGTAGAGACACTGTGGTTCCTCGATTTTGACGGCATGACCGCGATCATGGAGACATTGTCGATGGTCACAGAGACACCGTCTATGATCTCAGAGACATCGCCCATGATCATAAAGACATTGTCCATGATCACAGAGACTTTGTCCATAATCTCAGAGACATTGTCCGCGATCACAAAGACGTAGTCCACAATCGCAGAGAGCCATCGTACAGCGAGGAAGTTGTTTGAGACCAGGACAGAGGCCTCCAGGTAATTCACAAACCGCTTTATATCAACTGTCCAACACAGAGCACTGACATTTAACTGTTTATGTTCGGTATTCAGTATATCTGAAAAGTGTTATAAATAGAAGTAATTTGCTATACAAAAACAATGCATAAGTAATCTACATTAATAGACGTAATGTAAAAGTAAATTGTAATCTCAGAAGTAGTGCGAAAAAAAAATCACAGTAGTAAGACATCAAAAACTGTCAAAAAAAAGTCATAATGTAGTAAGACATAAAGAATGTCATGGTATAGTATGGAGTCTAGACCGTACTCTTTTATGTAATTTGACAGAAAGAGACCCAACAAATCCCACCATGAGCAGCACTAGGCGACAGTGGCAAGAAAAAACTTCTTTTAAGAGGTTGAACAGAAGCAGACTCAGGGTGGGTGGCCATCTGCCTCACCATGTTGGGTAGTATAGTGAAGTATCAAAAATGTTGTGAAAATATTATACTATAGTAAGGCATGACAATGTCTTAGTATAACATGGCATGAAATGTTTTGTTAACTTCTCTGGTTCAGCTGTAATGAATATTTCTGTGTTTTTTCATGGTTAAACTGTTGATGAGGAATAGGTAGTAGTGTATTGATCATTTTCCTTTGTATATTTCTCTTTGATTTCCTCCAGGTGTCACCACTTCGTCCACAACATCGTCTACGATTTCTGACACGTTGTCCACGATCGGAGAGACACTGTTGAGGATGAGGGAGACATCGTCCACGATCAGAGACATTGTCCATGATCGCAGAGACCTTGTCAAAGACGAGAGAGACGTTGTTCATGATCAGAGACATTGTCCCATGCTTCGTAGAGCTCTGCGCAAGAATCGGTAGAGACACTGTGGTTTCTCGATTCGACGGCATGACCGCGATCATGGAGACATTGTCGATGGTCACAGAGACACCGTCTATGATCTCAGAGACATCGCCCACGATCATAAAGACATTGTCCATGATCACAGAGACTTTGTCCATAATCTCAGAGACATTGTCTGCGATCACGAAGACGTAGTCCGCAATCGCAGAGAGCCATCGTACAGTGCATCGTACGGAAGTTGTTTGAGACCAGGACCGAGGCCTCCAGGTAATTCACAAACAGCTTTACATCAACTGCACTGACATTAAACTGTTTATGTTCAATAGTCAGTATATCAGAAAATTAGTATATATAGAAGTAATCTGCAATAAAAAAACTATGTTGTAAAACATCCAAAACTGTTGAAGAAAGTCATGATGTGTTAAGACATAAAAAAATGTCATGGTATAATGAGGCATCAGAATTGGTCAAAAAATGTTATAGTATGGTAAGGCATCAAAAATGGCCAAAAAATGTCAATGTGTAGTAAAGCGTCAAAAAATGTCATAGGAAGATGTCAATAAATATCATAGTATAGTAAGGTGTCAAAAATGGGCAAAAAATGTCATAATATAGCAAAGGGTCAAAAATATCAAAAATGGGCAAAAAATGTTATAGTATAATAAGGCGTCAAAAATGGTCAAAAAATGTCATAGTATAGTATGGCTTCAAGATTGGCCGAAAAATGTCATAGTGTAAGAAGATGTCAATAAATGTCATAGTACGGTAAGATGTCAAAAATGGTTTAAAAATGTCATAGTATAGTAAAGCGTCTAAAAATGTCATAGTACGGTAAGATGTCAAAAATGGTCAAAAAATGTTATAGTAAGGCATCAAAAATACCGTAATTTCCGGACTATTGAGCACACCTGACCCACTAAATTTAAAAAGAAAAAAAAAAGTACATATACAGGCCGCACTTGTCTATAAGCCGCAGATGTCTAAATGTTTTTGCGGCATGAAGCTCATTAGCCCATAAAAATCTATGAATTAGCCGCATCATTGTTTAAGCCGCAAGTTTCAAAGCGTGTGAAAAAAGTAGCGGCTCATAGTCTGGAAATTACGGTAGTCGCAAAATGTCATAGTATAGTAAGGTGTCAAAAATTTCCAAAAAAGGTCATAGTATAGTAAGGCGTCAATAAATGTCATAGTATAGTAAGGTGTCAAAAATGTCAGAAAAATTTCATAGTACAAGGTGTCAAAAATGGTCAAAAAATGTCATTATATAGCAAGGGATCAAAAAATGTCATACTATAGTGTCAAAAATGGTTAAAAAATGTTATAGTATAATAAGGCGTCAAAACATGTTATAGTACGGTAAGATGTCAAAAATGGTCTAAAAATGTCATAGTATAATGAGGCATCAAAAAACATCAAAAAATGTCATAGTATAGGAAGATGTCAGTAAATGTCATAGTACGTTAAGATGTCAAAAATGGTCAAAAAATGTCACAGTATAGTCAGGTGTCAAAATTTCCAAAAAAATGTCATAATATAGCAAGGGGTAAAAAAAAATATCAAAAAATGTGATAGTATGGTAAAATGTCAAAAATGGTCAAAAATGTCAAAGTATGGTATGGCTTCAAAATTGGCCAAAAAATGTCATAGTATAGTAAGATGTCAGTAAATGTCATAGTACGTTAAGATGTCAAAAATGGTCAAAAAATGTCACAGTATAGTCAGGTGTCAAAATTTCCAAAAAAATGTCATAATATAGCAAGGGGTAAAAAAAATATCAAAAAATGTGATAGTACGGTAAAATGTCAAAAATGGTCAAAAATGTCAAAGTATGGTATGGCTTCAAAATTGGCCAAAAAATGTCATAGTATAGTAAGGCATCAAAAAATGTCTCAGTATAGGAAGATGTCAGTAAATGTCATAGTATAGTGAGGTGTCAAAAATGCCCAAAAAATATTGTAATATAGCAAGGGGTCAAAAATGTCAAAGTATATTGAGGCGTCAAAATCCATCAAAAAATGTCATAGTATAATAAGATGTCTAAAAATGTCATAGTGTAAGAAGATGTCACTAAATGTCATAGTATGGTAAGATGTCAAAAATGGTCAAAAAATGATATGGCATCAAAAATACCGATTGAGCGCACCTGACTATAAGCCGCACCCACTAAATTTAAAAAGAAGAAAAAAAAATATACATATACAGGCCGCACTTGTCTATGAACCGCAGGTGTCTAAATGTTTTTGCGGCATGAAGCTCGTTAGCCCGTAAAAATCTATAAATTAGCCGCATCATTGTTTAAGCCGCAAGTTTCAAAGCGTGTGAAAAAAGTAGCGGCTTATAGTCCGGAAATAACGGTAGTCACAAAATGTCATAGTATAGTAAGGTGTCAAAAATGTCCAAAAAATGTCATAGTACAAGGTGTCAAAAATGTCCAAAAAATGTCATAGTACAAGGTGTCAAAAATTTCCAAAAAAATGTCATAATATAGCAAGGGATCAAAAAATGTCATACTGTAGTGTCAAAAATGGTCAAAAAATGTTATAGTACGGTAAGATGTCAAAAATGGTCAAAAAATGTCATAGTATAGTAAGGCATCAAAAAATAGTTTAAAAATGGCCAAAAAATGTCATAGTATACTATAGTGTCAAAAATGGTCAAAAAATGTTATAGTAAGGCATCAAAAATACTGTAATTTCCGGACTATTGAGCGCACCTGACCCACTAAATTTAAAAAGAAAAAAAAAAAGTACATATACAGGCCGCACTGGTCTATAAGCCGCAGGTGTCTAAATGTTTTTGCGGCATGAAGCTCGTTAGCCCGTAAAAATCTATGAATTAGCCGCATCATTGTTTAAGCCGCAAGTTTCAAAGCGTGTGAAAAAAGTAGCGGCTCATAGTCTGGAAATTACGGTAGTCGCAAAATGTCATAGTATAGTAAGGTGTCAAAAATGTCCAAAAAATGTCATACTATAGTGTCAAAAATGGTCAAAAAATGTTATAGTATAATAAGGCGTCAAAAAATGTTATAGTCCGGTAAGATGTCAAAAATGGTCAAAAAAAATGTCATAGTATACTATAGTGTCAAAAATGGTCAAAAAATGTTATAGTATAATAAAGTGTCAAAAATTTCCAAAAAATGTCATAGCAAGGGGTAAAAAAATATCACAAAATTTGATAGTACGGTAAGATGTCAAAAATGGTCAAAAATGTCATAGTATGGTATGGCTTCAAAATTGGCCAAAAATGTCTCAGTATAGGAAGATATCAGTAAATGTCATAGTATAGTGAAAAATTCCAAAAATTGTCAAAAATTTCCAAAAAATGTCATAATATAGCAAGGGGTCAAAAAATATCAAAAAATGTCATAGTATAGGAAGATGTCAATAATTGTCATAGTATAGTAAGGTGTCAAAAACAGTCAAAAAATTTCTTACTGTCTTAAATGTAAGAGGTAATTTGAAACATTACAAGCAACAAGAATAGGAAAAGTTGTATGTACTCAGAGACATTTGAGGGATAATAAAGTTTCAGGACATTGCTTTGGACAGTTTCTGTGATTAACATGTTCTGTCTCTGCAGGAGGAGAAGGAGAAGACAGCATCACCTGAAGAGGACAACAAAAGTAATTGAATGCTCTTAAAGATGTTATTAGATGTGTAAGACTACGCTTGTCCTCATATGTGCTCATCACTACATTTAATGTGAGGTGATTTAATAAAATAAAGTGTCTCCAAGTGGTCAAACATCTGTCATCTTTGCTGTGGTTTGTTCAATGTTGTCTAGATCATAATCAATAAAGCTTTGTAGCTTAACATTTGAGTTGAGTTTCTCTATTTTTGAATGTATATCACAAAAATGATTTTGTAATGCAGAATGCCTACTATTCTCTACTTGCAAAATCTATAAGGCTAAAGAAACCTGTAACCCTAACCCTAACCCTAACCTCTGGCTACAAGTGGCAAAAAACATAACCCTAACCCTAACCTCTAGCTACAAGTGGCTTCTGGCTAAAAATATTCACTGTCATAATATTAAACAGACTAACCCTAACCCTAACCCTAGACCCTAACCTTAACCCTAACCCTATTTTCTACTTGCAGCTTGCAAGATCTATAATTGAGACTAAAAAAAGCTAATAACAGTAACCCTAACCCTAACCTCCAGCTAGAAGAGGCTAAAGAAACCTCTAACCCTAACCTCCAGCTACAAGTGGCAAAAAACTGTAACCCTAACCCTAACCTCTAGCTACAAGTGGTTTCTGGCTAAAAATATTCACTGTCATAATATTAAACAGACTAACCCTAACCCTAACCCTATTCTCTACTTGCAGCTTGCAAAATCTATAATTGAGAGTAAAAAAGCTAATAACCGTAACCCTAACCCTAACCTCCAGCTAGAGGAGGCTAAAGAAACCTCTAACCCTAACCCTAACCTCCGGCTACAAGTAGCAAAAAACCGTAACCCTAACCCTAACCTCTGGCTACAAGTGGCTTCTGGCTAAAAATATTCATTGTCATAATGTTAAACAGACTGGCAAAAGTGTTCAGAAGTATTTACTTGAGTAAATTCAGAGTTGCAGCAGCAAAGATATAAAAAGATAATATATAACAATGTATAAAGAGTATAAACAATATGAAAAGTATAAACTATGTACACAGTACATTGGATTGGATTTTGAGTAGTTTGAAATAGCAAAATACACAAAATCTAACCTAACCCACAAACACTGTAGAGGTGTGACTGTGTGAATATGTGTGTATCTGTGGAAAACAAAGGTAAGATGGCTGCTTTAAGATAGTTCATTTGTCTCAAGATCCATGTCATAGTCTATAGTAAGACATCAAAGATGGTCAAAAAAATGTCATAGTACAATCAGGCATCAAAAACCATCAAAAAATGTCATAGTATAGTAAGGTGTCACAAATGGTCAAAAAATGTCATAGTATAGTAAGTTGTTAAAAATGGTATTAAAAAAAATGTCATAGTACCATCAGGCATCAAAAACCATCAAAAATGTCTTAGTATAGTAAGTCATCAAAAACTATCAAATATCATAGTATAGTAAGGCATCAAAAATCATCAAAAAATGTCATAGTATAGTAAGTTGTCAAAAACTGTCATAGCATAGTATGGCATCAAAATATGTCAAAAAATGTCATAGTACAATAAGGCATCAAAAATCATCAAAAAATGTCACAGTATAGTAAGGTGTCAAAAACCATCAAAAAATGTCATAGTAAGTCGTCAGAAAGTGTCAAATATCATAGTATAGTAAGGCATCAAAATACGTCAAAAAATGTCATAGTAAGGCCTAAAAATATGTCAAAACGTCATAGTATAGTAAGGCGTGAAAAATGGTATAAAAAAAGTCATACTATAGTGAGGTGTCAAAAACTGTCGAAAAATGTCAAAAGGTGTAAAAAAAACAAAAAAAAATATTGTAAGTTGTTGGATAACTAATGTAAAGTTGTTTGTGAATTACCTGGAGGCCTCAGTTATTGTTCGAAGACTCTCTGATCTTGGACTACATCTCTGCAATGGTGGACTACGTCTCTGTGATTGCAGACAATGTCTCTCTGATCGCAGACGATGCCTTCAAATCGGGGAAGTCTGTCACTGATTTTCAACTGTCTGCAAGTCATGGACAATGTGTCTGATCGTGGACAACATCTCAGCGACTGTGGATGATGTTGTGGACGAAGTGGTGACACCTGGAGGATCAAAGAGAAACATACAAAGGAAAATGATCAATACACTACTACCTATTCCTCAACAGTTTAACTATGAAAACACACAGGGCCGGTTTTTGCTATGGGCAATGGCGCAATCTGGGCACCCTCAAAAAAACAAACAAACAAAAAAAACTAAACTCAAAACAAAACTCGCCAGTTTTCTAGACTACCGCTCATTTCCATGTCAAGTTAGTGGAGTGGGTGCTGGGGCGTCACGTCAACTTGCTGCTGAGAGTCGTACAGGTTGTATGTCTCCGAAGAGGCAAGGGGGAGGGGGGCGGTGGATCAACTTGCGACTGCAGAGGTTGGCAAGGGGGAGGGGGTCGAGGGATAGACTGATGCCAGGCCACACAACACAAACTGCTTCCAAATAAATTGTATTTCATAATTAACATAGACCCATATGCCTACACGTAATTGATTGGGTTATGTGAAAAATGTAAAAAAAAAAAAAATTTTTAAATCATCTACGTAAAACGTGACGTGACTCCGGACTCCGGTTGATTGACGGGTGAACGGACGGTGTTGGCAAAAGGTAATGCGAAAGGTCATGTTATGATGATATTTTTTTGCTTTCTTCAGGGATTTCTCAAGCATGTGCAATTTATATACTGTATTTTATTTATATTTATTGATCTTGTTTTTTCTTTGTTCTAGTTACGCTTTTGTATTTAAGATTATATGTCAAAATAATTCAAATAATATATTGTTGTGTTGGTGGGGGGGGTTTCGGGGTAAGTGTTTTTTTGTGGGGGGGGGGCAAGGGATGGAGGGATGGTTCGCCTGGTGGTCTCTGCGATGGTGGTGACACCTGAAGGAAGAAAAATATACACAGGAAAATGATCAATACACTAATACCTATTCCTCATCAACAATTTAACCCTAAAGCACACATACTCAACATTACAGCCAAACCAGAACATTTTCCAAACATTAGAGGAGTATCTCGGAAAATAGGCTGTTAACTGTCATGTGTGACAAGAAAAAGCATTACATCTTAACATTACACATCATCAGTGCATAAAATCTTAATTTGAAACTCCTTTATTTGTGACTGTTTACTAACTGGACATGAGCTACATCTAATAGCCAAGCTAATGAGCATGCTCCTGTATATGTATACGCTAGTTAGTTAAAGCAGCTTTATTTCCCCTATATAAATAAATGTAAATATACCTTTCTACTTGATGTATTTAATTGTCCCAGGTTAACAGTCCTCCACTGGCGCCTGAGGGCGATGATCAGCATCCCCAGGAACTTCAAGTGGAGATACCACAGGTCCAGCTTCATCAACGCAACTAGCTCTTCTGCATGATGAGGATTTACCACACTGAGACAGTTTTAAGCCTTGAATAAATAATGAAATGTGAACGGATGACAGGTTTAATGAACTGAAGTCACGATAGACTGTATAAAAAAAGATAGGACACTGCACAGATCACATAAACTATCACATATAAGGTGAATGACTTACAAATTTAAAATACCCCAAAGAAAACTGTCATATCAGTGAATCCTTACAAAGTTAATATTAATACTTTGGTGCCGAAGACGCAGCACCCCAAGGACTTCAACAGCTACAGGCCGGTGGCGCTGACATCCCACCTAATGAAGACCCTGGAGCGGCTGATTCTCACCAGTCTCCGGCCCTCGGTGAGACAGTCAATGGACCCGCTGCAGTTTGCCTACCAGCCTGGCATCGGGGTGGATGATGCAGTCATCTACCTTCTCCACAGAGCTCTCTCTCATCTGGATAAACCCGGGAGCACTGTGAGAATCATGTTCTTTGATTTCTCCAGTGCTTTTACCATACAGCCCACACTCCTGAGGGACAAGCTGGAACTCATGGGGGTGGACCAGCATCTTGCATCCTGGATACTGGATTACCTCACCAACCGACCACAGTATGTGAGGACAAGAGACTGCACGTCTGACATGGTGGTCTGCAGCACGGGGGCCCGCAGGGAACAGTCGTGGCTCCAATACCAGTGAGCATCCAGGGAAGAGACATTGAGATGGTGACATATTATAAGTACCTGGGTGTTCAGCTGAACAATAGACTGGACTGGACAGACAACACCACAGGGAGGGAGCACTCCTCAGGGAGCACTCCTCAGGACTTTTTATGACACTGTTATGGCATCAGCCATCTTCTATGGAGTGGTCTGCTGGGGCAGCAGCATCTCAGCAGCGGACAGGAAGAGACTGGACAAGCTGATCAAGAAAGCCAGCTCTGTGCTGGGGGGGCCCCTTGACCCTGTGGAGGTGATGGATGAGAGGAGGATGATCATTCCTGATGGACAACGACCTCCACCCCATGCAGGACAGTCTGACAGCACTGAGCAGCTCCTTCAGCAATAGGCTGCTTCACCCAAAGTGTGTGAAGGAGAGGTATCGCAGGTCTTTCCTTCCTGCTGCTGTCAGACTCTACAACCAGCACTGCTCCTAGTACACCACATACACACATGGACCATTTTCACTAGGTTTTTTTTTCTTTTTCTGCACTTTAATTAATCCAAAACAGCTGCTATCAGTTATAACATTATGTGCAATTCCATTTTCAAATGTGCAATATCTGTATTTAGTTCATTTCTGTCTCTATGTATAAAGTCCTGTGATTATTGCTCTTCTGTCATTATTTTTTATTACATTCTCATGTTTATACTGTTGTGTATATTTTTATAGCCTTGTTTTTTATCTTGCCTTTACTCGTATTTATGTCTTTTTCATCTTTTCAGTCACTTGTGCTGCTGCAACAATGTAAATTTCCCCATTGTGGGACTAATAAAAGATTATCTTATCTTATCTCAAATTTTTTTTAAATACCTTGGAGAACAAAGGCTGACAAGTGACTGAAACGCAACGCTAAACCACAAATTAAAATATCATACTGTGTGAAAATGAAGGCTCGGTTTTGAGTTGTTTATACATCACACAGCATCTGCTGTAAGATAGCAAGGATCCTCGTTCCTGATACACAAAATGGCCGCACGTAGAGTGCCCGCATACAGCCATGCTGTCACTCAGAGAAACATGACTTTCCTGGGCTTTTGAGAAGTTTTACAAAGATTAAAACTCCATGGCCTAAAATATAAATTTCAAAGAGTAACAATTGACTTTGTTTATAGCTGAAGGTGTCCTGTCAACAGTTTTACAAATGTCTCTTTTACAATGGTGGCCTATGGGGAAAATGTTTTTTATTGCAGTACCACAAGTGGCCACTGAAAAAAAAATTTGGCCGCAATTCTCATAATACGAGGGTCATTCAATAAATAAGGTGAATTTTTCGGTATAAGGACTTTTAATACAGATAGAAGCTTACTTTTTAAATTTTTTTTTCACATGGATTTAATTTCTTTTGCAGATTAAAAAAAACTTTGAGAGTTTTGGCGATTAACAAAGATGGCCGACCAAAAAGCATGCTCCAGGACTGAACAGCGGTCAGTTATCAAGTTTTTGGTTGCTGAAGGGTGCAAACCCGTTGAAATTCATAGGAGAATGTCAACTGTGTATGGTGCCACATGTTTCAGCCAAAAAAATGTCTACAAGTGGGCTAAATTGTTTAAAGAAGGACGGAGCAGTGGGAAGGTGATGCTCACCGTTTTTTGGGATATGCAAGGCCCAATCACCATTTCATTCCTTGAAAAAGGAAGCACTGTGAACAGTGCTAACTACTGTGAACTGCTGAGGGCAGGTCAAGAAAGACATAAAGAACAAACGCAGGGGTCATCAGTCAAAAGGAGTCATCTTGCATCATGACAACGCAAGGCCTCACACAGCAGCCCAAATGGTGCAGACCATCAACAAGCTGGGCTGGGAACTGCTCCCTCATCCCCCTTATAGCCCAGACCTTGCCCCTTCGGACTTTCACCTGTTTGGTCCCTTGAAAGTGTTCACGAGAGGCACAAAGTTTGAAAGTGACAATGAAGTCAAAAGTGTTGTGAGCGACTGGCTGAGACATCAGTCCAAAGATTTTTACGCTGAGGGAATACGGAAGCTTGTACACAGATGGGAAAAGTGTGTGACAGTGCTGGGAGACTACGTTGAAAAATAAAAAAAAAGTAAGCTTCTATCTGTATTAGAAGTCCTTATACCGAAAAATTCACCTTATTTATTGAATGACCCTCGTACATACATGCTGTCACTATGCAAATAAGCCAATGATGTAGCCTGGCACTGGAGTCAGACTTAAGAGAGCAGGAGGTAGTATAACATAGTTAAAGAGCAACTTGAAGGTTGGAGACCACAGTGAATCAATGTATAGGAAAATAATGTAGAAAGGTGTCTTGGTGAGTGAACGCTGCGTCCACATCACAACACTATAAACTTTACTATCACATATCGGGATATTACAAAATGACTTTTTACAATAAAAAATATTTTAATACCAATGTTTCCTTTTTCAGTTTGGGTTTTGTTTTCAATGCCAAATCTTGATGTCACTGTTCTAGCTCCATAAACTCAAAGGTTGCAGGTTTCAAATCTTAAGTGCTGGTGCAGTTTTGGAGTCCAGTACTTTACTTACGTAATTTACTTATTTACCTCACTTACTTTACTTTCTTGTTTACTTTAAATTATTACATTTTTTTCCCCTCTTATTGTCATTTGTCATCCTGTGAAGTTGCTTCCTGTGGCTGTTAAGACTGATGCTGTTTAAAACCTAGCAAGGATTTAAAGAGGGTTAATGTTCTCATCCAAGGCAGTAGAGGAGCTTCTGTCAAAGAGTGGAGCCATCGGGCAGGAAGGTGCCAAGGCAATAGCAGATGCTGCCATGTTGGAGGTGGCAAGCACAAATGTGCCCCACATGGTAAGGGAACTTACCACAACTGAGCTGTTACAAGAAAGTCTCACAGTTGCGTATCTGCAGAAAAATAACAGATCAGTTTATCTCTTTATCATTTCAGGCCCCGGACGATTTCTATGAAGGAATTACATTTGAGCATTTTGAACTGGTTTGCACTTTTCTGATTTCATGATCCACCTGGTCAAAAACGAGACACTTGATTTGTCACTTACTTATGAAAGCTTTTGTCATCTACCCATAGATTTTAAAAGGGCTTAAAAAGGAGTCCAGGTTGGGAGATCAACCTCTTGAAGGAGTTGTTCTTGTAAAGGAATGTTTATGTTGCTGCTGTTTTTAGCAGAAACTCTCCAGTCCCTAGCCAAATACATTTGATATGCACTAATATATCTTTGGACAAATGACAAATTATCTGATGCAGAACTAGTGGAAGAACTAGATTGTGGACATATTCTGAGTCAAAGGACATTTCATATTTGTCCCTCACATTCTTTCACATTTCAAAGAAAATTATTTCCTTGCATCTTGTTTCTCTCCTATTAATGTCTATCAACTTTCACACTACCTCTCTGCATTCTCCTGTTGTTCTACAAATCTTTACGTAACCAGCATGAAATGTGAAGGATTCTTTGTATTTTAGTCAAAAACTTTACATGTCAGATGAAGACAGTGCTCACTGGCTGCTCTGGAATCCACAGGTCATCTGTTATGGCTAACATTCAAAGCGTGAGACTGCAGGCACATACCATTCCTCTGCAGCCCCAGAATAGTTATAGGTTTACTCTATCTGTTCCTCTGGAACTATGTGTTACCATCCACTACTGTTCTACCATGAAAATCCACTCAACTTTCCCTAAGATGAATTATTACAGATTTTGCACATAATTATGTTAATGAACAAAATATATCTAATACATTATGATAAAACAAATTCATTTTTAGAGAAACTAATAAATAATGTACTAAGAAGAATCTTACTTAGTAAATGAGGTAGAAATATTATTTTCTTTTATTGCTGCGATGTTGTACAGTGGTACTGATTAAAATCCAGGGAGCCAAACATCTATTAAAAACTTTACAGAAATGGTTTGGGATTTTGCCCAACATCTGAAGTCAGAATTGTAAATTACAAACACCTATGCACCAGTTAATGCACATAATAGATAACATACTGTACATACAAATATTACATTTACCAAAAGCTTGATTTGACTAGGATGATAAAAGGAAACTAGTAAAATAATAGGATAGAGTTTGGAGAATCAAACTGATAAGGGTGAATGTTTCGGTTGTCTGTTCAGTAACTCACTGAGCCAAGCTGGGGGAAGTTTGGAAAACCATGTGTCAGTGGGATGGATGAGAGCCAGACAACCTGTCGTACGGCACGGCCAGGCTGATGTTGTAGTTGTAGCCGTACGACTCGGTATAGTCCGACCTGCAGATGGGCAGGATGTGATCTTGTGACAGCGCGTCCTCAGAGAAGTCGTAATGGCAGATGACTCCCCTGTGTCTGAAGGATAAAAACATATGCCAGCAACAACATTAACAACTTTTGTTTTTCCTTGCCACAGTCGCCTAGTGCTTGCTCATGGTGGGATCTGTTGGGTTTTCTCTGTAAATTTTATAAGATAAAGAGTACGGTCTAGACCTGCTCTATATGTCCAGTGCCTCAAGATAACTTCTGTTGTGAAATGGCGCTATATAAATAAAATTTGACTTGACTTGACTTGATTTCATTTTTTAGAAAATTGTTCAAACTAGATACTTGAGTAGTAATTAAAGGATAATAGTATTTATGTACCACTGCCTTATTTTCCCATGTTTTTGGGTGTAAATTGATGTGACAACATTTATCCACATCAAAGTATGTCCACTAAAGTGTTTGTTTTTGCAAATTGTTATTATAAGTGTCTGACATCATGGATTCCTGCAGAGATAGACCTTTTCTAAATGAGAAAGATTGTAGAAACCCCGTGATTTATAGCAAACCACTGACAATCTGAGCTTATCAGTGGCAAAAAATTAGCACTTACATTGCAGCAGCTGTTCATAGTGGCCGGCTTTATTGTTCTTGCCCAATACTGCACTGATTCCAAAGATTTTTGTCTCAAAAACATGTGATAAATAAGGCCCAGGTTCAAAGATACCAGAGTTTTGCTTTAAAAGAGGCAGCTCATTCTGAAGTTTAAAATAATGATATACACTTTCAAGAGCAAAATTGAGCTTTTGTCAATTGAGCTTGACATATGGGGTGTGATTATCTAAAAACCTGACTTAATTCAGTTAGTTGGATATATTCATTTAAGCCTACAAAGCAACAAGTAACCATTAAAGGTGCACATGCAACAGGAAGCAGCAGGTTGTCTGGGATATATGGTAAAAATGTATAATATAAAGGATATAAAGGAATAGTTCAACATTAAGTGAAATATACTTATATACTTTTGTCTGTCTGTACAGCAAGCTGTCAGCTTAGCTTAGTTTAAAGACTGGAAACAGAGAAACAGCTCAGATGGTAATAAATCTGCTTGCCAACACATCTAAGCTCACTAATTAACACACTATGTATATTGTATTTGTTTAATCTGTGCAAAAACCAAAGTGTAAAAACAATTAAAGTTTTTGGACAGATGAAACAAACAACATATAATACTAATTAGTGAGCTTCAGAGGTGCTAGTGGGCAGATTTTCTTACTTCTGAGCAGAGCCAGGCCAGCTGTTTCTCCCCATTTCTGGTCTTGCAACAGGCTGCAAGTTGTAGCTACATATTTACAATACAGAAATGAGAGTGGTGTCAGTCTTCTCTTGGTAAAAAAGCAAATAAGTATATTTCCCAGAATATCAAATGATTCATTTATGATTCCTTTAAGAATGTTACAAGGTTGAATTTGCCTTTATAAAACCTATGGTACAGGGAACTACTCATTCGCTGACTATTTGGGGATTGTGGGAAATGTGAGATGGATGTAGAGAAGAGATCCAAGTTAAAAGAAAAATGTGGGAGTAAGATCAGTGACCTGCGGTGAGCTGTAAGGTCATCATCTGTGATACAGGCCCCCCGCGGTGACTTGTCATCTGGGATGTTGGCTGTTACCAGGGTGCTAGTGTTGAAGCGTACATGCCTTACAGGATGCCTGAAAGACAACAAGAAAGATAGATAACAACATCTTCAGTTTAAAACATATAAATCCATTTACTTGAGGCTATTTTAATTGTGATATAATTTGCGATGATAACTTCTAAGACAATAAAACACTGCTATGAAAATCCAAAATCACTAGTTAAATGGGATTATTTCTACCCCTTAATTAACACTGATCTGAAAGAGAAACATCACAGCTATAATGTGTTAGAAACAATAACAGTTACAAAACCAGATCTGACAAGTTTGAAAACTGTTGCAACTGCACATGTGTATCCTTTCCTCTGGCTCAGAGAAAACAAAGTCCCACCTGTTGTGCATCTCCCACAGCTTAGCTCCCATCCTCATCTCCCACACACACACCAATCCTTCGCCTCCGCCACTCACGATCTTCCAGTCGTCTGCCTGCACCGATGTCACACCCAGGTGGTGAGCATACAGGGATGCCACGGAGGAACCAGCTCGTAGGTCAAAGACCCTCACCCTGAATCACAGCAGAGAACAAAAATTCTTCTCTTAATTCACAGAGAACTGGACTGGACTTTATGTTTATGCTTATAGCCCAGAGGTTACTGGCAGCTTTTGATCACACAATGCTGAGTGTGTTTAGAGTGATTTGAAAGTGAGTGAAATAGATGAATAATAAGTGAAGTGAGTACAAAAGCATCAGTCATTTCCAGTGCAGCATGGTCATTTTGGATTTCTCTTCTTGCTAACAAAGGCGGAGATCTCATACCAATACCACACAAGAGAGAGTACAGTTTGTCAAAGACTGCATTCATTTACTGACAAAAGGACACTATTCTCACTTATTGAAGGAACCGCTGCAAGTCTTAACATCCAGCCAAGAGACCAAAGACAAATAAAGCCTGAAACAGATGTGCCATTGCAGACTTTAGTTGTAGCCTTTTTTGTCCTGGTCTTTACCCAAGTATTACATACTTTGTCTAAGCTAAGTTTACAAGTCCTATTGGACATGGGACCAATAGAAATATACAAACAAATACAAATGAAAAATATATACAGTAAACTAACTCAACATGAAAATAATGTTACATTAGATGAGTCTTGAATAAATAATCACAATAGAATATAATAGAATTAAATTAGCAAATCATGTAGAGAGTGTGAAATATAAAAGTAGCTGAAGCTGAGCATTTAAACACTTGCTGATGCAAAGACAACATTAGAAATACTGTAGAAGACTTATAGAAGAATGAAAATAAATATAATACAGTATTTTTTCAGTATGGTAAAAAATTAAGATGTTAAAATATTAAGAATATACAGCATATATATAGGCTGTCCTCTTTAAAATAATCTTTAAATGCCCTTATGACTTCACATGACACTTTACCCATATGTTTATTTTAAAAAAATATATTCTGATTTTACATTTGTTCTTTAATCATTTTTATAAAGCATTTCATAAACTTTGCTTTGAGATAAGTGTTCTATACTCTTTTATGGTTTTATGATTACTTTGATCTTTTATTATTAAAGTTCTAGTTAATTGTGTTTGCTGGGTTTCATGAGCAACACAAGCCCAGGGGAGTTTCAGCTCCATCTGTTGTCATTGTGGCTTTATTGCAGCTGAAAGCATCCAGGACATGACTCCATCCAGGTTCAACCTTCTTCCAAGACTTCATTACCATAATCCAATTCACTTTGGGGACTCGGACAGATTTCATTTCCGCTTCCAAAATGTTTTTGAAAGAATCAGAGTTAAACAGCTAAATGGGCACTGATGGACCCGTTGTCCGCAGTTAGTTTTGTCTGTTTAGTGATATTACGTGATGGCAGCACACGTTTCAACAATGAGGACCGAACATTACTGGCAGACCACAGGGAACCATAAATCTAATGCAGAAGGCGGCTCTGTCTTCAATGAGATGTCAGTGGCCAGACTCCTCTTCATTAATCAGGAGGAGCTCTGCCTAATAAATGAAGAGTGGGAGAGGCTCGGCTAAGTCCTGAACAGTTAGTTTCCTACAGTGTAATGTCATTAGATGTTAATCATTATAAGTCCACCTGACCTAACCACTGAACATCGGGACAAAATCAAGTCAAGAATGAATAAACCAAATTCAACAACAGATGAAAAACAGTGTACACTCAAAGATTTAAAAAATATTAAATTAGTTTTACTAACTACTATTATTCAGGAGAGTATTATAAAATGAGAGTATACAGAGTATACATAAAATGATGGCACTAAATTAGAAATATTTCAGTCTGGGCCAAAGTAGTGGATGCAGACTGACAGACACCGCAATGCAGCAGCAATTAAAGTTTTTCAATTGGCAGGAAAATGCTGAGTAAAGTCCAAGATGCGAGGAAAGTGGTGCTGAGGCTGGACTCAAGAAGTACAGCCCTGCATAATGATAAGTGACCAATAGCTACAGATATGACAATCATTCACTCTTTTCTTTCTTACTGTATCCAATTTTACTCCCGCATCTTTCCCATTTGTGCAGGTCTGGCCCCGTTCCAGACAGCCCTTATCAGGACCCCTCATTTGCTCCCTGGATCTCACAAAAAGCAGAGGGACAAAACTCATTTGGACAAAAAGAAGGGATGCATTAGGCTTTGGCCTTAAGCCACCCTGTCAAAGGGCCAAGATCACCGACTGTCCCTCAGTCTCCCCCATCTCCATTTGTCCTCGGCTGTGCGCTGCATCAGCTGGGGCCAAAGTGGAAGAGCCAAGTTGGTGTGTGTCTCTCTCTGAACAAAACTACACATCTATCACACAGGAAAGACCAAAAGTGAAGCATAAAGGAACTGGATAAAGACTCTACCTCTGCCAGGAAACAAAACAACCATTTGAATTCTTCATTCAAGTGCCGCTGTCGATTTATTTCTATAAAAATCAAAACAGTGCTGAATATTTTCCTTTGGCACATGACAGAGCATCTTTAACTGAACATTTTTGTACAACTGCTAGGAGTCAAAACTAGCAAAAAGAGGCAAAAAACAGAACCTAAACAATACGATGTGGTCTGTCTTTCACTTTAAGCCAACTACTTAACAGCCAGATGGATTTGGTGCTGAATAGAAACAGCGGGGGCAGCTTTGGACGAAGACGCGCCAGGGATTTTTCCTTTCCTGCCAGCTCATGCACTGCAGCACCCGCTAACAAGTGCAGAATAGATGAGAATGGCTCTTTTATGTGTCTTTCCCTCATCTGGAGAGCCAGGTTAGCGATGTGGCAAGTGTGCTCACACGCGTGGATGTGTGTGTTGTTGCTGGATGGGATCAAGATGGCCAAATGTTTTCTTCTATTGCATTCCAGGTAATGAAGGTGAAAGAAATTTCTATTTAAAAACAAAATGCCTCATTTCAATGCCACTGTCTTTCTTTTTCACTAAGCTTCTGAAGGCTTTGTTTTTCAAGGCAACAGAGAGACTGAGAAGTGTAAATAATACACAAACTGAATAGAGTCTTTACTTCTCACACATTTTCTAAACACCTGTTTCCTTCTGCAAGTAGCCTCAGCTTTCCAGCCTCCTTCATCAGGTGTCACTGTGAGAAAACTATTAACAAGCTCTTCTCTCAGCCACAGTTTTTGGCTCAGTTTCAACCATTTGAGATGTTGCGATGTTGTTGTTAGAAGATTCTTCCCTTATGAATGATCTTTGTGTACTCTCCATCTGTGTGTCTAGATGGGTCCTACCTCCTATCTTTGTTTCCACACACCAGCAGGTGAGGAGGGCTGTCCCTCAGGTTGATGCATGTGAAATCTCCCGGCGAGTTACCGACACAAACTGCGGGTTTGCCCGTCTCTAGGCTGTAGACATGGATCTGAAAAGCAAGAACATGCATAAACATCAATTATTTGAAATATTAAATTCAGTCAACCTCCAAACATATAGGCTTGGTGTATAACATTAAGCCTTTGAGGGTGTTTACATGAATATATGAAGAACCTGAAGCACTATATAAAATCTTATACACAGTCCCCACTGTGGCGATGCAGTAGTACAATTTTCCTGAATATTCAGTCAAGCAACCAAAGAGTTTTAGAGGCCAAACAGTAAGATGATCTTGACAATCAGGTGACTGAACACAATCCAACACATCATGTGTTTTATTTCTTGGAGACCAGACCAAAGGCAAACAGCTCCCAATACCCGTTGATGTCTTTATGTAGTATATTAAAAAATAACGACTTAATTTAACTGTATAACTTGTCTATTTACTTTCTTTTCCCTTAATTAGAAGATTATGAGCCAAAGGGGTTACAATTCCTACACTGTTCATCAGACTTAGACATAAAAACTCTCATATTAAAGCTGAATGTCAGAACTTTGACCTCATGGACACAGTTTTATTTCAAATATGATAACATAGTGCAGAGACAAGACAAGGAAAAACAAATGTCTTAATAAATTGATTATGCTCAGTCCTTACCTCTCTTAACCTAAAGTTTTTCTTCCTTAGCTCACTTTTCTCCACTTTAAATATAGCTTCCCAATTAAGCCAAAGGTGTGTCATTTGCTAAATTCTGAACAACGATCAGAAGATGCAACCAACCATCACAGCAGTGTAGAATATTACCTGATTGAATCAGATGGATGAACACTGAGAAAATGTCTGGTCCATTGCCATTTGACTTAAACCTTGCATTAGTCCTCTTTAAATTTCCCTGAACAAGATTTGAGTCTGCTTGACTACTTATTCTCTGTACACTGCACAATATGACACTACACACTAAGATAATACTGACAATATCCGGAAAAAATATTGCAACAATAAGTCAATTAGTAACTGCATGATGCTTGCCAGATGACTAAAAGCACAGCAGCACTTAAGCATTTAAGCATGGGGAGGGAGGGTAGATCAACCTAAGGGCAAACTTCAATTGCAGTCAGAGATGCACACCATCGCCTCTGGCTTGATGGCTGCAGCAAACTTTCTTCGTACAAGTTACAATGATGTCATCTGGAGCTGGCCTAATTGGTCAATTAGCGGCTGGTGTTCTCTCATCCAAATGAGACAGAACAAACAGGATGACCGCCAGGCAAAATTGTCTTTGAATAATTAAAACGATAAAGAAATTAAATCGAGGAGGGAGGGAGAGAAAAATGGAGAGCCAGAAGGTAGGAGAGAAAAGGAAAGACAGAAAGCAAGAAAGAGAGAGAGAGGGAGATGGAGAGACAGCAACAAAGATAAAGAAATTTGAAAGAAGGGGAAAAAAAGAAGCATGATGTAAGCCTTGAGGAGGTGCCAGCAGTTTTTATGTATCCCTTATTTGGGCCAAGCAGAGCTTTAATTGTGCACCACCCTGGGGCAAAGCCCAAATCACACCGGACTTTGAAATGACAGCTTGATAGGATTTGGACAGCGGAAGAGTGGGGGACGAGTTGAGAAAGAGGGAGGAGGGGGATGCAGAAATGAGGTTCAGCCTGCTGCTGTCAATGAATCATTACAGGGAGACATTTTTTATTAAATATCTGCCCACCTCGCCCACTAAAATGAAGAAATGTCACTGAGGGAGGCAAAGGACCTGTTTTGTGATAATATCGGGGGCTATTTACAGGCTGCAGCAGAATGTTTTGACGAGGAATAATCATGAGCATGACTATAGAGGAGTTGTTAGGTTAATGCACTCACTGGAGGCCCAGTGAGGCTTGCAGACAAAGGAAACTCTAATGGTGGCTTGCGCTGGGATGTTAATGTAATTACTCTCTTTGCTTTTAAAGATGAAACATTTGGAAATAATTGCAGCACTTAAGAGAAAACCTTTTATGTTGCCGTTGCCTGTATTGTTGAACACATTTGGCCAGAGTGTAGAATTTGACTTGGTTTTTAATTAATCTAAAATGTCAAATCACATACCAAGAATGGACCATGGAGGTCCAACTGTCCGCACGTTTTCACTCCAACAAAAGAGAGGGGAGGAAGTCACCAGTGAAACTACCTGGGTGGGATGAATGGTTTGAGTAAAAACCTTCAGACTGTCGCCTCTCCTTGTCCAATGATTCCCAATACCCATCATACACAAACACCCACATCTAAACAAATATGAATTCAGACCTACATTTGGTTTAGACACCATGTGGGCAAACAGAGATTATCACATTGGACCAGATATGCAATAATGGCAGGTTTGTGGCTTTGTGTCATTTGGTATTTCCAGCTCATCTCACAGGGCAGAGCTGTCTCTCAAATTTTATTTTATTTTTTTCAGCAAACTACTGCACACTTAATCATGTACAAATACTTTTCCAAGTAGCATGCTCCGATACATGTACTTCCTAATTTCATTTTCTAGTATTCAACCCATGTTGTATTTGTACTGTTGTATAGAGACATGTATGAGTTTGATTTCTCCTTGGACAAACAAAAAACTAGTAAGAGAGGAACAAGAAAACCAAAAGCCACATCACAAAGAGTGGTTTACCTGGCTCATTAGTGGTTTGTCATAAGATGCTGTTGGCTGTTGCACAAACTAATTAAACAAAGGCAAGATAGATAAATAAAGAAAGAAGTCACCCCAGTGTCGCCCCAGTGCCATCCACAAAATAACTGTTCTGAAGCACATACTGGTCTTTTAACTTCCTGAACAGCACCATCCGTGGGGTTATTGAGCACATGAGGTTGCATTCTGGACAGGAGGCAGTCTTAGAGTAAGTACTGTAAGTGTGAATACAGTGTAGTAACCCAGCTTCAGTGAAGATAGTTTCAATGAAGTGATATTTATCCAGCTCTGTTCACCAATATATTACCCTGATGGCCTCAAGTGGCTAACAGGGGCTTCCCAGATATACATTCCCTTGTGATCATGTCCTTTAGAGAGTAATGGTCACAAGGCAGCATCCTCAAGTACTAGACACAGTTACACAGTTACTGGTGCTAGTGTTGATCTTTGCATCCAATGTGATTTTGCAGGTAAGTTTTTACAATCTCTGCCGTGCTGATGTTTGTATATGTTTGTGGGGAGTGACAAGGTCAGACCTGAATAACACTGCTGAGCAAAACAAGTTGCTTTATACATCAGTCCATGACCCTGATGACTGTTGCCCTGATCCTAATCTGTGACATTACCTCCATCCATCCTACATTTGTTTGTTTACATACATCACATATGCATAGAACCTGTACTACAAATAATTGACTCAGCCTTACATTCATCCATCCCGCCCTCTGAACTTGAGGCAATGAGTGGATGTCAGTTTTTCTGACAGCACTTGTGCTCTGTGGTAGATCCACTGCAGTGGATGGATAGTTTGCCAGTGGAGATGCCAGCTTGTGTTGAATGCCCAGCCATGAGCTGGGTAGATGCCTGTGTGCCCCCAGTCCACTGGCAAGAAGGAGGTGAGGAGTAATGAGGATCTGGAGACTGGCTTCGGCCACACACACACACACACACACACACACACGTTCACACACATATACAGTTCACACCCACTGACAACATGACCGAAGATGCGGAAGGCTAGAGGACAAAGCCACAAGCTATAATAATCCAAGCCAAGATATGAGAGAGAATCTTCAAAGCAGCTTTTGTACTTCAAACTGTCAGATTTTGAAACAAAACTGCAGCAAAATCAGTGATAACCACTGAGTCTGAGTCAAGTGAACACAAACATGTCAATGTGGTTGAGTTCAACGGAGTCAAAATGCTGTAAATTAAAATATTTCACTCCTCTGTGGGGAAAAAGGTGTGAGATGACTTCCTTGGATGCCACCTCCATGCATTTTGACAGATTTTAATGAAGCATATGCTTCCTTACTAAAGGCAGCATGAAAAATGTCTGGCATCGCAAACAGTTGCAGCCATTCATTCTATGTCTTCTTCACAGAATGAAATTGCTGTTAGAAGTGTGGCAAGAGTGACAGACAGGTTAATTAAATTTGTAAAATATTTTAATTAGTAAGAGAAGTATGATGATCATGAATTGGTATAATTTAGATGCAAGTTTGGGCTAATGTTACTATTGAAACAAGAATGTTTTAAAGTTTTCTGTACTACAAAACAAAATTAATCTAAAATGCAAAGCTCATCAGGCAAGGAATTTCAAACTTTGGAAATGTTAAAGCTGAAGATGAGAATGATTTCAGCTGGATGAGCTATGTTTATAAACTCAAGTCAAAACTATTTTTTCATCATTGAAAATAAACATAGAATGATTTATTTGCTTTTATGGGAATTATTATTAGTGATTGAGCTGTTGATTGTTTTTTTCCAATACTTTTCCAGAATCTATAAAATGTCAGAAAATGGTGAAAAATGCCCATTCAAGTGTCCTAGTGTCTCAGATGACATCATTATTGTTTTCTTTTGTCAGATCAATGATTCCAGAACTGAAAGACATTCCATTTTAAAATTATATTAAACAGAGAAAAGACACAGAGCTTCACACTATAGAACCTGGAATCAGAGAATGACTGACATTTTTCACTACTTTTGCTTTAAAAAAATGACAAAATACAATTAATACATTTTCTAAATAATATTTGCTAATTGTTTCATCTCTAAATTAAAAATAACAAATGATGAATGACAAATACAATATGAGAAGTCCAAATTATTTCATGTAATTTCTGTACAATGAAATGATACCATTAAGAGTAAGTGGATACTTTTCAGAAGAAAATCGTAGTTTTCTCTTCTCACTGTGAACCAGAATGTCAAAACCAGTTTCATCTTGACTATTTGTTTCGTCCTAGTTATATACTTGATTAAATGTGTAACAAAAATGACTCAAGAGTAGGTAGATTTTTGCCTTTACATCGCCCAGTGTAGCTTTGTGTTATATCTCTCATTGCTACTCTCCACTTAGTCCACTATGTGGTGCTTTGGTGCTGCCACTGTGTTTGTGCCAGCTTTGCCACAGTATATCAGTTGCACTGTTGAGATAGGAGTGATATCATTGTAGTAGCTTTGTCCACTGACCACTGACAGCCTCCATGTGTGGCTGTTTTAAAGCTCTGTCTCTACAGAAACTAACATCTGCTTTCTAAACTAAAACAAATCTTGGGATATTGCTATGTTTGGAAGCATCTTACTTTAGCATTGGTGATCTATTAATATTAACAAAAAAACATATTGATGAAGCAAGCTTGAAAGCATAATGACTGCTGCATATTTGTTTCTTTATCCCAACAGATTACTTTGTCTCATGGCTCTTTCTACTTGCTAAGTAAAGGCTTAAGAGTCAGTTAGGTACATGGGGTCCTTAGAAACACAATATTATTAGAAACAAACAGATGCAGCTTGGGGAACAAGCCTTGATCTAAGTACCTTCAAGGCTGTAGTAATTAGGAGCAGGGCCCAAGGTGGGCTTGTTGCTATTTAAGCAACCTATTTCTACTATAAACAAATCCCCTACAGGTACATCATATTCATTTCTAAGGGGACTCAAGGGGTGTAAGAGTAATAGTGATCACACTGCCAAGAAACCCAGTTTACATTTGCACAGAAGAGATGCATTTAGGGAACAACCTTTGTTTGAAATGCATATAAAATTAATCTAAACATGTGGATGAAATGTTTAATATACCAAACTAAAAAGCTATGTATTTAAAGGGCAGGAGGTATATTTTGTCCTAAAGTCATTCAGGAGAGAGCAGGGAAGATTAATATTTCAGCTATGGGCCAGTGATTAAACTGGTAATGGCCTAATGCCAAAACCTCTATGCTCACTGCTTTTCCCTCAGTGAATTGTATTCCTAAAAGAAAACATGCATCATTCCATTTGAGCAAACCAAATTATTTATCTTGTACAATTTCCCATTTTTTCATTATGCACCTGTTGAGAGCACAAGTGACCTTGTTAACTCTATTGGAAACCTTTCATTTTAATTAGTAAGGTCTGGGTAGCCTTTTCTTAAAAAAATAAATAAATAAACATCTAAAATCCAGCTGCATATCTCGGGGGCTTTGCCATCTAGTTTGTAAACATTTTTGTTTCGGTTTATTTTGTCTTTCTGAGACTTTTCAGTTCCAGAAAACACAAAAGAGGCCTTGATACAGCTCCATCAATTCCATTAACATATCAACACTAAACTGTTATTCCATAATACTAGAGTGCTGTTAACAATGGACTAGATAATCATCACAATATGTGAATTGGTGGCAGCATGTAGCTCAATTAACATTCAAATAAACACTTTTTCATTTAAATATTGTATAACTGCACTGTGTAATAATGACCCTGTGCATCATGATACTCAACCTCTCCTGTATATCTTTAAGATTTTTATTCAAATCAATTAGCTCACTTTGCTTTGAACAAGTCTTCTGACTGAGTACTCTCCTCCAAAGCATTTATTTGTGATCTAATAAGATCTGTACCTGTTTCCCAGAATCTGGTTAAAGTGTTGTGGCTCCTTGTGCACGAAGAGACATCTATTAATGTCACTGCATTTTTTCTGAACATGGACACAGGTGGTTTAGATATCTGCGGCTACTTTAAAAACTACACATCTATATTTCACTGAAACTGTACAGACACACTGAACCCACCTTGTTGCCTCCATCATGCATCGCCCAGCCTGTGCTCTTCACCCCAAGTGCAACATGGGAGTCGGAGGCATCCAGGCAAGTCACAGGATGGCCGTAGACTGAGTGGAGCGTCCGTGGCTCATCATCTCGAGGGTCTAGCAGGTGCACAGTCTCTGCTGCTGCCAGAGCCACCAGTGGGCACTGCTGGCCCCTGCCTGGCACCAAAACCAGGCTCTCTACCTGCCATATAGACATCAATGAACAGTACCTTACTCATACTGCAGTAATGTGTACAGCTCTATTGAAGGGTTTAGCTCAATTTCTCTCTTATATGCATTTGTGGTGTGGTGTCAACTCCAAAAAATGACAAAATAATGTCAAATGTCACGTTTTCAATTTCTAATGAGGCCATATATCATACAATGAACCTCTACAACTGAGAATCTTAAAAAATTAAATATTAGTTTAAAAATGTATCATAAAATATCATCCTTATTTTTTTTTGTTTTCTGTGAGCATCAGTAAAAAAATCGAAAATGTAATTATAAATATATAATTTTCAAGTATAGAAATATGTATTCTATATATGATGCATCAAAAGCAGAAAATCTGGAAACTCAACAAAGCTGGGATCAACAAATCTTTTGCATTTTTGCTTGATGAATGACAACTCATCAGCGATCAGCACTGGTGATTAATCAAGTCATCAATTCAACATTATCATTGAATTACTGCAGTTTCCTGACAGAAACTGTTAATGCCACAAAATGTGGCATCAGTTAAAGGTGTTGAAAGCTTCCAGCATTATTTCCCATAAAATCTAAAATCTAAAAAGACATTTTTAGATTAAAGTCACAAGAGTAAAAAGGGGGGAAGCACCTATTAATTAAGACAATAACACATCAGTATGGAGCATTTCATATACATGAGGAATTATTCTGCCTGACTTACAGTATTAGGCAGCTGAGCCTGGCAGACTGTCCTCCAGTAGCCGTGATCATCAGCACGGTTGAGCCGAACGTCGGGCCCAGCAGCAGAGCCCAGGACGGGACTGTCAGGGCTCAGGGCCAGGGCCTGGATCCTCCCTGGGCTCTGGTAGTGGTAGATGGGCTCCCCACCTGTCTCTGTGCTCCACAGGTCCACACAGCCTGTATCGAGGATAATGAAATACAGTCTATGAGCCTTTTAATAACTGCATTGATTTATCCCTACACAGTGACTGAGGGATTACACTCAACAGAATCAACTTTTAGTTTGATTCTGTAGAACATGAGGATTTTCTGAAGATATAATGGATATACTTGTGATTGTGATGACTTGCTATCGCCAAGAAGTGTCCATGCTTTACAACCACATCAACACACACATTTACCATCTTCATAAGCAGCAGCAGCCACAGTGCTGTTGACCTGGACATGACTAACATGTGGTCTGGGGTCAGTGTTAGCTGACAGGCTGTTGGGCTTCAGGTACGAGGCTGCTGAGTCCCAGTGCAGCGTATCCCACAGCCTGACATCACCAGACGTGTACCTGAGAAACAAACAAGAAACATCAAGTCGCACTAAACAGACAGAACTCAAATATTTCAGTTTGTACAAAAAGGCTGGTGAATGTTACAGCAGAGCTGTTGCCCATTTTCCATCCCAGGCTGAGAAGTTTGTCTCCTCAAGTATACCTGACGTCATCCTCTCACCACTGAATCATTTCCCCTCTCACACTTTCCTCCTTTACTCACTCTGACTTCTTGTTATTTTGTTTTTCGAAAATCTTTGTTACACGATCTTCCGAGGATTACGGGAGTGTTGTTTGAGTGGAACATTTCACCCCATACCATTGGACCACAGTGGTTGTGAGGACGCCGATCTATTCCCTCCATTACAAAGATCTTCTGAGGTGAAACTATTCATCTACAAACAAAGTGATAAATAAGCAAATAGCTTCAGCACTAGCTTATACAGTAAGTATCTTCTAACTCAAACACTGACGCAGTGTTTCTCAACCTTACACAGTTCTGTAATGTTAAAGTATTTATTAACTAAATGCTAAGTCAATAAACAGAAAATTTGTGGGCAACTATTCTGATATTTAATTAATTGTTTCATTCCATTTTTAAAACAAGTCATGTTCTTGTTTCAGTTTTTCTAATGTGAAGTTTTGCTGCAAAACAAAACATTTGAAGAATAGGAGGAAAGCTGTTATGGGCATTTGTCATTATTTTCTGACATTTCATAGACAAAACAAATAATCAATGAATGGAGAAAATAATCAGTAAATCAATCAATAATGAAAATAATAGCTAGTTGCAGCCATATACCTCAAAGATAAAGCTTTGAACTGTGATTTATTCATTTGCCCTTCCACTTTTCCTCCACTTTATATAACAGGAAACTAAAAGTTTTTGTTGAATTTCTATTTGTCTGAGCAGTGTGGTCTGCCTGCAGTAACTGTGCCCTTTCTCTGCCGTCTCTCAAAATCGAACCAGTGGCTCAAGGTATGCAGTGTAGAGGTCAACAGAAGCTGCCAGTCTCCTTGGCTATTGTTCAGTTCGCATCAATTATACAAATTTCTCATATCTTGCTGTGCTATTGATTTATTGATCTTAAAATACCACAAGCAGCAACCTCTAAGTCGAATTTTACACAGCAACATTTCTTCAACACACTAGATTGTGACCTTCTCCGCTTCTTGCACAACCTCACCTCACCTCATCCTGTGTCAGTGATAAAACACTGTCTTTATCTCTCATCCACAAGCAAAAACAAAGTCATTCCCTGGCCCTCAACAGGCCTCTGTTCTGTTCTGTTCCCGACTGCCCCCCCCCTCTTCGCTCCTCACTGGAGTCAACGAGCTCTCGCAGCGGGAGACACCAAACTGCCAGCGTTACCACCTCCACAGATACCATCATGTCTGAGCAAGTATCCGCCTCACAGCACAGAGTGTGTGACACAGTGACAGAGAGTGTGACAGAGGGTGTACATGTGTGCGTCCTTATGTGTGTGTGTGCGTGTGTGATCGGCATCGCAGGGTTTGGCAGGAAGTAAACAATAGGAATACACACTTTCACTTAATTAGTACATCACCTCAATGCCAACTAGCAACAGGATGATGATGCTGAATCCAAGTAATCTGTCAAAACTTTTATGCACAGGAAACTTTGTGCAGTCTCTTCATGCAAGTCTCAACAGACCTGTATGTCACTGTGTGACTCCAAGAGTTGTTGGGTTAATGAGACAATGTCTGTTGTCTGACAATGCTGCCTTCTTGCCAAATCTCATTCTACCGATTTTCTAATAAGATTTTCTGGATGCAATTGAATCACTCTTGATTACTCTTAACTGCCATTGATTCTGTTCTAGTTAAACAAATTCAAGTCAAGCTAAATTACCCTTTAAGCACCAATAATGGGAAAAGTATTGATGTTGTGAATTTGTTAATAGCTACAATATAAAGAAAAGACTTTAAGAGTATGTTCACATTTTGTAAAGTGGTTTTCTTTTGTGTACTTTTGGGTACTGTTTGTCCTACATCTGCTAACCTGAAAAGATATAAACAATCTCCAATGAGACACAGCAGGACTGATGGGACTCTAATCACATCATTCCCTGGAGATGCAGCACATCTCCTTGAGGGCAGTCTATCAGGCTCCTGAGGGGGGGCCACACAATTTATCACTGTCTCAGCGCAGTTATTTCAGGGCAGGTTCAGTTCAGCTGCTGTTCATAATAAACTCTTCCCCCACCAGCTACCTTCATTAGTAGTATAGGAGCATAAAATATGCAAAAGGTGACAACATGCAACAGTAAGCTGAAAACTGAATCGCAACATTAACTAAATCTGATCAGTAATAACACCTGCAAAGTATTATTTTTTGCTAATGCTGGAGGTTGCAGCTGTCATTTATTTACACTGTGAACCAGAAAATGTTGACTTGCTTACTCCCTTAAAACTGTCCCACTCCAGATATCTGAAACTGGTCCATCTGAAGAGGTTTAAATTGGGGTTTGTAACCAAGCAAAGACTTACTCCAACTACATTCACAAATGTTGCACTATCCTAATATGCTTTTGTTATTCAGGTTCCTTATATGTAAATAAAGATTCACTACTTTTTTCAGCAAATATATTATTTGAGTAATTCTAACAGTTTTTTCAGATTTTATACCTCAGGAGGAACAAACATAAAAAGAGTTTGCACATCAGTTTATTTCTTTCCACCTTTACATAAAATGTAATGTATCACTCAGAGCCTTGACCTCTGTATCATTTCATCCCTTGCCACTTAGTAAGACACTTAACTCAGTAACTGCTTGGTAGTACAGCAAAATACTTATCTTACTAATAGAACATTTGATTGTCAGTCAATATTAAATTGTATCAGAGATTAATTTCAAAAAATGTTGACATATTTTTAATCAATCACTCAGTCATAAGTAAGAAGATTTATAACCAAGGCTTATTTACATACCAAGATTTATGTGACAAAAGGGTGACAGAGATAATAAGGTAGATGAATTCAGAGTATATGAGAAGTCAAAGTTACAGTTATCATTAAAACACATCTGATGTCAGAAGTGACCTGCATGTCTGAGTCCTTGAAACTCACCCGGCCAAGACAAAGTTGTCACAGGAGCTGACGTCACACAGCACCTTCCCCAGCTCGAACTGCAGCTGGCTGATGGATCCCACTCGATTCTAGACAAGAAATATCACTTGGCTTAAAAATGGCTTAAAATCACATCACAGCGACAGCCACATATGAGACATACAGTATGCTCCATGATGGACTGTGAATTCTACAATAATGTCTGTTGTTGCATGGTAAATTGTGCACTAATTTCACCAGACAAGCTTCTGGACAGGCATTGTGTTTGGGCAATAAAGTGGCTGTTTCAGTGGAGCAGAACACCTCGAGCCCACCTTCCAGTTGGAGCACACAGTTTTGGCCAAGTTCCTGCAGTCTCGCAGCGTACTCTTCCAGCAGGGGGAGTCAGACACACTGGCATCCTGATGATAACCCTCCCTTGTGCACATCCTGAACCACAGAACGCCGTCCTCTGCAAGGACTCTCCATGCCCTGCTCACCTGGGAGGAGATTGGACAGTGTAACGGTGGATTGAGTCAGCATACATTACAAGCTTGCATCACTTAATTTGTTTAAGGAGCACAGCGAGATGATAAATGGACTCTGTGCATCACATGCAGCAGATCTGCCACACAAAATGTAATTTACTAATCTGTACCAAATTAAGTCACATAAGGCATTAAAGCTGCCCTAGGCAATTCTGTGTGCAAGTGCAAGGTTAAGGACTTCACTACCAGGAGCTCTAAAAGAAGATATCACCAAGCTGCACAGTGTGATCATTTTACAGAAATCAAACGGACAAAAAACTCTGCTCCAGGTCTCAGAGCTGCAGGTTTAGTCCCTCCCAGATCATCACCCTAACCCGTACCACACTAAAACCAAACCCAAACCTTGAGCAGTCTGAAATTGTTGGTATAAAGTAGTGACTGCTGACCTTTTGTGCTTATGACCCCTCAGACTAAATAAGGTAATGTACATGCAAAAGAAAACAGAATTAGTTTGAGAAGATTAACCTTATTTAGTGCAGCGTAAATCTTTTGTTGTTGCTGTTTTGTTTTTCTCTATTTAATAATGTCACAAGCCCTCAGATTTATCTGGATACCTCGATGAGATCCATTCTGTTTGGCAGGGATTCTGTATGTCTGCAGTTTCTTGTTCCTGTCTGACCCTTTCATCAGTCTGTTCTTATACACAAAATAAGGGGAATATATAGCTGTTGGTTTAGTGTTAATCTGTTGCAGACACTTTTGTCTTTCATTTTCTAATATAGAGCTCTTGCTAACCACAGCAGCTCACCTGTGCACATCGGCCTAGCTCAGTACAGTTGAGATATTGGAAGATCTTCAGGGCCAACTCGTACGGCAACTCGATATCAAAGAAGGGAATGTCATTGACTTCATTCTGCAAAAGAATGAATTACAGCAGACATTATACACTGAGCTGATTCTGGTCAACCACCAACCACATCATCACCAATTCCATCATCATTATCCTCATACCAGATCCTGAATGAGCTGATCCACCAGCTCCTCATCTTTCTTGGCCTTTCTCTGAGGCTGTTGTTGCTGCTGCAGGGATGCGCTGCAGACACCGGTCCTGTTGTCATACTGCCTTTTCCTCCTCGTCCTCTCCTCCTGAATCCTGCCCAGCAGGGGACTGGTCCTCCCATCCAGCAAACTACGTGCAATGGACACATATTCCGGCTGATCCTCTGACTCTGCTGCACTTTTTCCTCCTCCTTCACCGACACACACTTCATCCTCAGTGCAACCACCCTCTTCCTGTTTTGAGGGTGTACAGGCCTTGTTTAGATTTTTTAAGTCTTCAAAATACCTATTTTTCAAGTCTCTCTGGCCTGACTGACCAGGAACATCCCAGGAAGGGGAAGGAGCACAAACAAGTCGCTGCTCGCCTTTTTTACTCGTTAATTCTTTTTTCCAACGCTCCCTGAACGCAGCAAGTTCGTCCTCGGCCATATTCCTCATACATTGTTGACAAAACACAACTTTACAGTGACAGAAAGCGGCGTCGTACGAATTTATTACTTACACAGGCCAGATAATGTAAGCCATGGCTCCGCAGCGACACAGAACAAGTCTGTCCTTCTTCATAAACACTCCGATCAGGGACAATGTGCTGAGGTACATAAGTTCCGCGAGTTTTTTATTCCGCAGTTTTATTATAGACGCGGCAACTCTCAGAGATTATATATGTTTTGTGGCTACAGCTGGCAGTTGTTCTGGATATAAATGCAAATATTTTATATTTCTTGTCGGTGGGGTGTTCGTGTTTGAAAAAAAAAAATACAAAACGCTTCTTACAGCAAAAAATAATAAACTAGAACACAATGTCCCAGAGCACCACATAACAAAAGACTCCTCAGATCAAACCAGACAAGAGAGATTCAAGAGTTAACCATTGCATCTCTCTTTTGGGAAAAGATGATGTAAACCCCACACCATGTGACACTGTAATGAATAATACAGTAGAGAGAGAGAGAGAGAGAAAGGGAGAGAAAGGGGAGAATACAAACACACTTAAGGTTTGATGAGAGAGGAGGAGGGCCATATATTTCCGAGACTTAAAGAGAGAAGACTGCTTGTTCTGTCAGAGAAGATGTGTTGGCTGCCTATTGACCAGCCTTTGCTCCTGCCCGGTGACTCCACCTGCAGCGTCCGCCGACCTTCGCCGTGCTCCGTGGCTCAGCTGCTCGCGTCGCGCCTGCGGAGGATCGGGGACCAGCTGGAGAAGGGCTGGGCGGCCGGGGAGGCGGACGGCGGCTACAGCTGCGGGGACGGAGCAGCCACTGTGGTTGTAACCGGGCGAGGCCACTTGAAGAGCTTCCTGTGCACTGCAATACACTTCACCGTGCTCGTGCTGTTCGTCGCGAAGCGACACCTGTAGGGCGCGAGGCGGCAACACCAGCAACAGGTGCGTTAACGGTGTCACGTCATCTGAATTTGAGAAAGCTATGACCTCGACATCAGGGGCAAGAGGAGTGTAGGTACATTTTCTGTAAAAGCGTTAATTTAAATGTAAAACTATAGATTCAATACATGAATTAAATATTTTTGTGCATCTGGTGAAATCAGGTTTATTTAATATAGAAGTGCTCATGTAGATTGCAGACTAATTTATTAGCAGGAACATGAACTTTAACAGTTCGGTAAACAAATATCCTGGGCACCTGTATGCTAAATTAAATGGAACCTATGGTCTCACTGGTGCTTTGCCCTGATAATCATGACTCTTACGATGTAGAAACTTTGAAGTTGACAGAAAGATAGAAAAACACCTTTACACAGCTTCATAGTTTACCTGTTTGAGGTTTTCTCTTCAGCACTCGACTGTAGGACTATAAGTTTTCTTGGTTTTTCAGGTTATTGGATAAACTATGAAGGTGTGTAAAGGTGTTTTTCTTAAAAGTGCTTTCTATCCTCTTAAAAGTTTCCACACCTTAAGAGTCCTGATTATCATGGAGACCATAAATTACATTTCATTTAGCATACAGGTGCCCAGGATATTTGACTGTTTACCGAACTGTTTTGACATATTGTTTTTATTTAACAATAAGCCTATTAAGCGCTCACCATGAATACCACCATTATCTAAAGAATTTACTTTTAGTGCCTCATAAACGTGTAACAACACCAGTTTACACAAATTTTATGTAAATAACACCAAACAGAAAAGTAGCTCGGGTTAATTATGCGCGTAAAACGCAGGTGAACTAACTTTTGTTCAGTTGAATTCACATTTAAGCAATGTTTTATGAGATAGAATGTTTTCATTGACAACGTTGATGTTTTCAGCCGACTGACTACGTTGAAACTGCAGGAGGATTAAGAAACTGATGCGTTTGTTTGCACCGTCTAAGTTTTAAAAATGCTTGTCTGATGGATTCTCTTTATCAATGAAGTCCATATATTATATCCTATATAGATGGTGCCTTTAGGACCACGCATGAGGAACGGGCTCACATCATTTGCACTAAAAGCAAGGGATGCAGGAGGGTCGAAGGATGCGGTCCAGGAAAAGACCGATACAGGAGGAAGAGGAGGAAGGAGGAAGCGGGGTTAAATGTGTGTATCAAGGTCGGAACTTTGTTTCTGATTTAACTCCACGTGTCACACGAAGATTTAGGCCCGACGTGAATGCAATAGCTACGTGTTTCATAACGAGCTGACACGCTGAACCCCAGCAGCCCTGCACAGTCCTGCGCCCCTGCGTGACTCTCCGATTCTGTCATCCCAGTTACAAAACAGTGATGTAATCCTCCCCTGGTAGAGTGGAGGGAAAAGCTTACTAATAGGACTCGTTTGAATCTTAGCCTCCCACGGTGTGAGTGCATTAATGACAAATGTATCTCGGCTAAAATTAGTGCAGCAATCCTGAACATGCACTGAAATAGACCAGTTCTTGAGCTTAATAATGCACTGTACTTGATCCTTTTTTTTTTTTTTATTATTTTTTTTTTACATAAGCTACACTGTAAGTGCAAACATGTAAATAATGAGCGGATGAATGTTTTTATAGATGTTTTCTACAGTGTTTAGATGATGTTTACACATTCTCCTGTGCTTTAGCATTATCTGTTGGGGGCAGTGTTCAGTGGCTTTTTATCATAAACAAGATACAGGACCTGTGCATAGGAAGCTATGCCGTTAATGCTGTCTGTGATTTCTGGAAATAAGCTTTCTCTGACATAACGTGTAATGTGAGCAGAATTACTGAAACTGTCTTTTATAAAGTGTGTGCTATTTATACTTCTTAAATATTTCATATGGATTTTTAGTGGTTATAATAATAAACTCTTTCTAAAATAAATCATCTGCAGGTGTCATTACAGTTAGATACGAAACAGGCTTGATATAGTGAGTTAAAGTGCTTTCATTCAAAACGGAAAGTCTCTTCACATTATGCAATCCAAGAAGAATTATTCTGCAGGAAATGATTCATTTACATGGTTCATAGAGAATAACGATGAGATAAAGTTTGGCGCTCTGATTTTCAGACATGAGCTCCGACTATAAATGAAAGTATGAAAAGTCAAATCCATTATCCATTATCATTATCTGCACCACACTTACTGCATCACAATTCATACAAATCTACAAACTGTTATGATGAACTTAACTGATCGCTTAACAAGAAAAGAACAAATGTTTGAACTAATTTTCTATGTTCAAGCCATTCATAGATGTTCTGATGAATTATTTTAATTTTTACAATAAATATTACAAATCTTTAAGCTAAATACCAAATAAAAATTACGTTAAATATCAATTGAAGAATTCAAAACAGATGTGATATAGAAACAGCTACAGATATGACAAAACCATAAAATACCCAAAAAAAGTGAATTGCTGTGACTATTTACATTATCACCACGTTAATCAAAGTAACATTCTTTTATCATGTCTAGTGTAAAATAAATGTTCACAGTTTACAACAGCAGCTAAGTCAACATGTAGATAAAATGGGACTATTTCCATAACTGTATGACAATAGCCCAACTGTAAAATTGACAATAGTGAAGCTTTACATTTCTGATATGATGCTAAACTTGTCTGCACTTAATATGATTTACATGCAACATGTTCTGTTCTGGTCTTTTCAAAGTCTCTAAGACTTAAGACCCCTACGCACGGTTTGTTACTGCAACTATTCTTAAACACGATTTAAATAATTATGGTAAACAAAGAAACATGACACACCATTGTCTAAACTTGAAGCACAGCTATATCATTCTGGGTGCAGATGATTCGTTGTCATAGGTTAGTAGATCTGGAAGTGAGCCGAGGTGGTGCCATCCTTCCAGCATCGCAGGGTGTCAATGACTGTAGAGCGGCACAGTGGACACGTTCTCTCCCGGTCAAACCACAAACACAGGCACTCCTCGCAGAACACGTGCTGCACAAGAACATAATGTATATGCACATGTTTCATTTTGATGACAGAGAGGTAGGAAATGGACAGCTAGCATCTCTCTAAAATCTGTGGTACACGATTTTTGCATTTGGCGCTCAAGGTTTAAATTTTCTCTACATCACTGACAATTAAAGATCCACCCTGCAGGAGTGTCTTGTGTCTATGAGCACTATTCAGTGGTTAATACTGACCTTTGACCTCCCTCCACTTATGTTATTGGAAACAAGAGTAGTATGCAAAGGAAAATGCAAGAAACCTGTTGCTAAAACTGTCATTTTCTTGCCCATTTATTCCTAAAAAATAACTTAACACAAGCTGAAAATACTTGCTTTTTTACCAACTTCCAGTGGATTAATTTCTCACCTTGTTGCAGTGACACTGAATGTATTTCAGGGTGTGTCAGTACACCGTGACATCACTGAAAGGTGTGGTTATAGGTACAACACATCACACTTCTCACCACACCCAGCCACAACCCATCAGTGATGCTGGATGAGGCAAGAATGAAAACTTTCAACCAAAGGGAACAGTAAAACACTACTTTTCAGCCAAGTTTCTCTTTAGATTTTAATTCAATTCAATTTCGATTCAATTTTTTAACCTCCTTCTAACTAGTTTACTGAGTCCTTACCTGACAGAGAAGGGCAACGGGATCTCTGAAATCAGCCTGACATATAGCACAGATGTCGCCCGCCTCGCTGCACTGCTGACTGCCGGCTCTAACCCCGTAACTCTGGATGAGACAAGGAGTAGCAGTTGAAGGATTAAACTCTACTCTTGTACATTTATTCTAAACTCTCAAAGCAGAAATGCAAACTGTGCATATCTTTGTGTATATTTACAGATAGATGTTGTAAAATTAGTCTGAACCTGACCTGGGAGCTGCAAAGCATGGCAAAGGCCTTGCATATGGCTGACACACGTCCACAGATGTCGAAGGACTGCAAAACAATAAAGACAAAGCACAATGTGTTTTATGTGAACAGTTAAAACTGCCTGCAAACCATTTTATTTTTGCTCTCAAGCCTGTTTCTCTAAACTTAAATAAACTTTTTACCAGTGTGACACAACAGCATGAGAACAGTGAATCAACCACTGATGCAAATTGTGCAGTGTACTGTAATACCGACACGCAACTAATATGGCCTGATTTCGGAAAACACAGACGTGCAGTGCCTTAGCACACACACCCAGGAAACCATCCACCCAATTCAGCTGAAAAAGCCCATCATCAGCGACTACATCCGGTGAATCACTGGCGTATTAAAAGATGTCCAGACTGTAGTTAGACACACACAGTCTACACACATCACAGAATACATGACATCTCATAATCTCACTGTGTAAATAATTTGTCATTGCATCCTTTGGACATTCATTCAGTGAAATGCGACTCAGTTTCACTATTTCGACTTTTCATTTGATATTATGACTGACGTGAAACTGACTCATAGTTCCTTTATGTAACTGCTCAGTAACTGACTTTGCTGTGACCTAACTGTGGGTTTCCTGTCTCATTCACTCTTCCCCCACAACAGATTCCATAGCTCATTTCAACACCCATTCTTATTTTAAGGAACCACTGTCCATTTGACACCCCACACCCCCACAGAGGCCCAAATTTTATTCCAGTCCAGGAGAATACAATTACCTCTGAAGAGTGCAATTGTCAGGTTATGCATTTTTTCCCAGAGCACGTCCAACATATTTACCCTAAGTTGTACAGACAGTGCATTTACCAGAAATACTAAATGAAATTACCAAAAAAAAAAAAAACTATTTTTGTATTTATTTCAAGAATTAGAGGGAAGAATAGACAATTGAATCATTTTATGGAGATTACTACCAGTTTGCTCAGTAACTACTACTGAATATATTGGCTTGGGCGAGTCAGTCATATGTTCTGTTTGTCCATTTGTTTCTCCACACTGAAGTCCATAGCAACATACCTAAACTAAACTAAATTAGCTAACTAAATTAAATATGTTTATAGATCCTGGTCCCCAGAGGATCATTCTTAAATTTTCCTCTAGCCAATACTTACGTGGATCATAAGTATCCACAGGAATCCTAATGTTTTTTCACTATCAGGCAAAAACAAAATCCACTTTTACACAAGAAGTATCAAAATCTGTTGGGACTGCCATTTTATTTCATGTATTCATTCCTGCACCCCCGATGAATCGTTTCCATTTTCTATATGCTGCAAACTCTGGTGCTATAATCCAAATGTCAATACTGCACAAAAGATCTAATCTTATAAGAAGACTACCATGAAGCTTGCTGGCCACTTTTATATTCCCCCAAAAAATTATTCTTGACCCAGTGAATGTTTATCTGACACCATCCTCAGGACAACGCTCCGATTTTTAGCCCCAGTGGGTTTCTAGAGGACAGGGTATGTTTGCCAAACTGGTTCATACAACAGATGACACATCTGACCACACTTGAAGACAGGGTGAAAATTCTGCCATCACTGAGTGGAACGATGAGTTATTGTCTAAATATGTGGCTAACTTGCACTTTCAGATGGTCTCTCCTGGAAGGCATTCAAGCACTTGTTACACTTAGTTGTACGCACAAGAAGTGAGTGGTATAAATGTGTGGTACAATTAAAAAAAGAGAAGAGAGAGAGAGAAAAGAGAGACATTCAAATCTTACCTCCTTTCTCACTTCCACATGTGTTCAATCACAACATGAATGTTGAATGAATGAATGACATGAAAACCCATCAATTCCAATCCTGGAAAGGTTGTATAGTGAGTCTTTAAGAGAATGTTGTTTGTTTCATTCAACACTATATGGTTGGAGCAATGAACAACAGCCTCGGGGACCTTAAACTCTTGGTAGCACTATTCAGATTTCTCCTTTTCCTTCGCAGGGCTCTTCTCTTAACAGGAGTATTTCCTCCAACTGTTGTCAGAGGATCCTGATTATGACTTTTGTGATTCTTATTAACAGTTGCTTACAATGTTTCTAATGCAGGAATAATACGTGGTATAGTATAGGTCTGCAGTAGTGGATAAGAACGTCGATATTTTGCTAGCACAGTGTGATTACCTTGCAGAGGCTGTAGATGATGATGAGTGTGGCTCCCAGGAAGTAACTGTTAGAGGGGTCTTCTCCCATGATGTACTTGTACCACAGCTGGATCGGCACCAAGGCCCGAAACAGCTGGCTCAGGTCCTCAATCAGCAGGTAGAACTTACCCTGGACAAATACACAAAATTAGAAACTACAATAAATGCCTCTAAATACTTTAATCAAACTTTGTGTCCACGTACAGATGGCAGTTCTGTGCATGTGCCAACTTAATATTTTGCTATTTAGAATGGCAGTGTTTTTGAAAAAGAAACAACAAAACAAAAGGAACCTTGGCTGTTTTAGCCCAAGTTCCAATGAAAATATACTAAATGGAGACAATATGTATTCTTTCTTTGATGCACTCACTAACTGTCCAAAAAGCAGAAAGAGCTGAACAGCTTCAGGGCACTCTTCTATCTAGTGAAGAGCAGTACGGTATTAAAAGCTTAAAACAGCATGCCTCCAGCCCAAACATGGCCGCTGTCCAGAGCTCCACAGTTTCACAGCAGTACAGGCAATTTCCCCACTCTGCAAGCGAAACTGGCAGCGGCTCTTTCCACCTGCTACCCAGTGCCCACATTAAACCCAGCCCTACGGGGGCTCGCTAGCTGCCTTTAAAGGACCTCCCCTCCCATCCATAATCACAGAGAAGAAATGAACTTCTGACTAAGTCCCCACTGCCACAAAGTGCGTTAAGTGATTTGGGACGCTTAAGAACAGAGGCGAGTGAAATGAAGGAAAACTTGATTCCTTGATGGCCCCGTGGCATCCCAGCTTGCATAATGACTTACTGGATGGTAGCTGACAAAGATTGATGACTTGTGGGTAAAGACCCACAAGCAGCCAGGTTGGTAGGCGCGGAAGACCTCTGCTAGCGGCTAATTCATCTTCCTTATTGTCCCCTCAGCCTGACATCCCACAGTGCCCATCACGCCCACGCAAAAACTGTCAAATCTAAAGTTTGGACACAAGCCAAGGAGTTTGAGTAAGCTCCACTGCAGGCCTTGTTTGAGTTTAATGCTGATTTGATTTCATTACTTTTCTGATCGCTTTATCTACTCCACCACTGCACACTGAAGCAGACATAAATAACACAACTTTGCATTTTTATCTGTAAGACTGTTATGATTTATTTTCTCTGGGGTTGGGATGGGGGATATAATTTGGTTTAAAACTGTTGGCTACAGTTGCCATATGCCACAGTACCTAATAATGTCTCATTTCAGTTGGTACCATCCTTTTTTTTCTGTTAAGCAATGTTTCTAGAAATTCCAAAAAATAATTTTAAATTTGAAAATGTCTCTTTAACTGCACTTTAACTACATCATATTACTTTCACAAGAACTCGATGTAAACAACAGTGAGATATTAAAAACTGGCATGCTCTGACATGTACAGCAGTACCGACAGAGCAAAAAATAAACCACAAATTTAGGAAATGCTGCATGCGCCAAAAGACTCACAAAGACTTGCTGCTATGAAAATTCAAATTCAACAATGAATATTCTTACACACACAGGCAGCACACTATTAATATGATTCAAACACAAGCAGTGAATATGAGCCTAAGCCTTTAAAATGAGGCCGTCATGGAACTTCTGTATGTGTGCCTGATATCACTTGTGCAGACTCGTGCTGACTGCAGTGATTATGTAGGATCATTAGTGTATCCGTGTTTGGATGCAATAATGAAGTTGACGGGCTGATTATGTGACTTCATTAGAGTTCAGAATAGACTGCGACTGTTGGGCCTCTATGAACTAGTAGAAGGCAGTGATGATACAATCTGGGAGTCCATAAAACTCAACATGTGTGTGTCCCATGGAAACTGTCAAATCATCTATGTGTGTATAGTATACTGTGTGTGTGTGTGTGTGTGTGAGTGGAGGGTACAGGTAATGGTCCTGCTCCAGGGAGGGATGACCTCACCCCTGCAACCCCCTTGAGGGCAAATGAGCTCAGTTGCTGGCTGCTGTGGTTCTGATAGGCCTGAAGGTCTGTTTATCAGTGGAAAATTTAATCCTAATACTTTGTAACCCTTCTCCTCCTCCACCCATCCAACACACAAACACACACCAGGAATATGAGCTGCACCTGTATGGAAATCAAAGTCTATCTGTGTGTTGTGTGCGTGAGTGTGTTTGCAGACATATTCTGTTGCCTCGGGCCAGAACAAGGCACACAGACACCCACACGCACAAGCTCACCTAAGGAGTACCATTTAAAACCTTATGAATACAAAACAGTTTCACACTGTGACCCTTTAGCACTTTCTTCACTCTGTGGAGTATTTCATCATAGTTAAGCTTTTCTTTTTTTTCCAAATTACAAATCAAGTTTCACAACTTTGACTGTGAACTTTCTGTAACTCAATCACTGTCTATCCTCTGTCTGACAACTATCCTTTGGGCAGTTTATCAACATTTTTAAGGGGCACTTTACAGATTTCATTCAATAAGATCAGTTCCATCATGAATACTATTCAGCTTCTGAAAACAGTTGTATAGCACCCACTATAAATCCAAAGGAGCTTTGTCAAGTCTAAGAGTTTTAAAAGGATGGGCATTCAGCAGACAAAGGAGCTTGAACATTAATAGAGACTAAAAGTCAGGATATACTTTTGTTTTGTGAGTCCCCTTACTTTATGAAGGTGCAATTCTCAATTGCTGGAGTGTCCCTCTAAAGCCAAGAAGAATGCCCTTCATGGATTAGTTGGTCTACTCTTTCTTTAATGTGTTTTAGGAAAAAAATCAAACCATGCATGCCTGTACATTATGATGAATTTTACTATGAAGAAACTGATTTCAGTGTTGAGTTACAGTCATCAGGGATATCTTAGCTCAGGTTTGTTAAGTTTTAATCAAAGCCCAAGATGTTGTCATTTGTTTTGTTTGTTTGTTTGTTTGTTTGTTTGTTTGTTTTGTCCAATGGTTACAACATTCAACATTCCTAAAACATTCATCTTAAAATTTCATAAAACTGAGAAAAACAGCAAAATCTTACAACTAATAATCAAGTTATTAGATGTAAACTCAGCTGAAGGATGCCCTATGAAAAAGATGTGAAGGTCACATTTCCTGTAGATGACCAAAGGATCAAGAGCGGATTTCTTACCCTGGATTTGAAGGCCAGGAGAATTTTGGGCAAAAAGAGGACAAAGCATTTCAAGCCGATGGTGACGTACTTAAGGACAAAGTCAGTGATGCCCACTGCCCAGATCAGATCAAAGAAGTCAAAGCTGTTGAGGTTGGGCTTGGCAAATATGAGGCTAGAAGAAAAAAGAAAACAACATCTAGATGACTTGTTATAGGGAGGTCTGGTGTTTTTACTCTGGGTGGTCGAGTGACAAGAAACAGCAAGGCAAATGTTTAATGTAACGTAAGAAACTCTGGAAACAAAAATAATGAAATAAACACAAAATACTCACAGGACAAGACCAGACAAGAACAGGAACACTCCCTAAAGGAAATGGAAGTAAAAATAAAATGACTTACACAACAGAAAATGAGTGGAAAAACCTAAATATATGAAGTAAATCCAAAATATAAGATGACAGGCAAAGAAACACAAAGCTACTATAAAAATGCCTGCTTGTACATTACCTGTTGTGCAGCTCCTCGATGACTAAATGTGTAGTAGACATACACAATATTCCCTGCAAGGAATATTAAGATCCAAAGCGCAACAAATACAGAACGTTCCTCCTGGTAACAGAAAAGAGATCCAATGAATTTCTTCAAATCTAAAATTGCAATTCAGTGCTACTTTTTGCAATAATTTTGTAAATTAATATAATGCCTGGTGCAGTCTGCCTCACTGTGAGCTGGCATCTCTTTGCTAATGATGCTCAAGGGCATTTAAGGAGTAGGGAAAGGTATGTAAGGTACAATACTGTAGGGTTTCTTTTACCCGTAATGACACTTGGTGCCTAAATGTGGAATTGGCGTAGGCGAACGTGCTGGCCATCCCCACACACACAGCAATACCTGCAGAAAAGAGGTGCAGCATCATCACTAAACCAGACATTATTCTGTTAATGATACCTTGTTGTAAGTAGTTTACTGCTACACACTGTTAGCAGCACTAGTACTCCATATGCTGTTGTACCTAGCTTATGTTGAAAGCAGACTTTAGCCAGCAGGATGAGGATGAAGGGGAAACCCCTCTGCAGCCACGTGACTACAGCCTTCAGCTCAGACAGGGCTGGGGCTGGTGTGGACGGGTCCTCCTGGGCCTCCTCCCTGGAGCTATGCCTGTCAGAGCCGGCTGCCGTGGTGGCCTGCTGGAGCAGAGAGGAGGTCCTGTGCTGCAGGGGCTGGTGGTGGAAGTGGTGGTGGTGGTGATGGTGGTGTGGAGGTGGCCGAGGGAGAAAGGAGCCGCCCTCCGAGCGGTGGGAGCCCCCTTCCTCTCTGGATGATGCCGTCATCTGGATAAAAACTTCAGGGGGAGAGCCCAGGACTAAGCCAGCTGCCTGGAACTGGGCAGAGGAGACAGAGCCAGAGGGGACACCCACCAGGCCGGAGAAGATTTGCTGGGGTGAAGCGGGTGAGTCAGGTTTCAGGCAGTCAAACACACCACCCTCATCCAGGCTGCTCTCCGATCCCAGAGTTTGGCTTCGGCTCCTGAGTGGGGCAAAAGGGTCGATACAATAAACAACAAACAACATTAGCCTGGAAGATGGCTCCAGGGACTTGCTCACATTCAGCCACAAGAACACTAGCAAGGTCAGCCAGGGCTCTGTGCCCAGACTGCTATCCAATATATTTGTATCTTTTCCAGTATTTTAGAGGACTGTCACTCTGCTGTACTCCAGGCTGGGGCTAAAATCGGAGTTCATGGTATGTAACTGCAAGCATGACCAGTGACATCACAACTAGTTTGGAAGCCAATCCTGGTCCAATAATACAAGTGTGATGTGGAAAACTGAAGCCTGCATTGCACATGCATTGAAAATGGACTTTCAGTGATGTAAGAGACATCTTACATGCTCATAATTCTGTATTTCTTGAATCAGGGAGGAGGCAAAGGTGTCATTTAAAGAATTTCCATCCAGGTAATTGAAAGCAGAGTATTTTTATATCATCAAACATGTCTAGAGGAAATCTTTAAGGTCAACCTGGGCAAAATCATTTGATCATTTCATGGGAACATTAGTTATCTGTGGGGTCACAATAATATCTTAAAAGATATAACCCACTGCTGTGCAACAGGGTACATATAATTGTACGTTGAAGAATTATATCTTGCTTTAAATGGAACTAAGAGGCCTTGGCAAAACCAGTTAGAAAAGCCCCACAAACATTGAAATAATGAATGAAGACAATACACAAAGAGCCTGCAAAAGCAGCTGTCCTGTGTCTGACAGCCCCTTTCCCCACCTTTCCGAGGGCATGCCATCCGTGTTGCTGCTGTGTCTCCTCTGCATGGCACACCGCTCATCACAACATGGTCCAGCCCTGCAAATGCATCATCAGCATCACCGGCTTATTCTGCTCTCTGAGTGTATGTCTCATGTGTTAGACAGTTAAGATGCATAGCGATGTAGACGTTGTTACCTGAATCAGTTCCGCGAATTGCCCTTGAGCTCTTGTCATCGTTAAGAGTAAAATTAACAAATATATGAATCGCTGCTGAAGACGCTTCGACCCACGGTCACCAGCTCCAAAAACTTCCTGTATGGCGTCACCGACGGCGCCGATCTACCAATCAGCGCCCTCCTTCCGACCAAACCACATCCGTGTTGGAAATGTGTTTTGCTGATGGTGGATGTCAGATTTCGCTGGATAAACATCACAGCGGCTGCAATTTCGGACAGCACCTATTAGTTTTCTTCAAAGGAGACGAAACTGCGTCACTAGACTGTGGCATCGTATATTAGTATTTTTTTTACTATCAGTGCCCTGCCTGTCAAAGACAGAAAGCTAAATGCTAACTGCAGCTAGCTAGCACGCTAACAAAGCAGGCTTTTATGTTAGCTTGCCTGCCCGTTACTTCAGTGTTTTTGAGAGAAAAAAATGTTCTATTCACAGCTAACGTTGATTTATGAGTAAGTTAACCTGCAATATGGGTTAACTAATATCGCTGTCTGGGATCTATCATCTAACATCTTGGTAGTCACATTTGCTGTCCGATAAAGCTAGGTAACGTCCGTTTACAGTGCCAGTTTTGCTCGGTTTTACAGTTTTTGAGTCAGTCAGACATCGTCACGTACACCTGGCAAAAATCAGGTAGTTGATAGCCACCCCGTGGAGGTTTGATGTTTTGGGCTGTCAGTGTCATCCCCGGCATCTCCACAAGAAAGCCATGCTATGATGGTGCTACGGCGGTTACTGAGAAAGCGCTGGGTGCTGGGAGTAGTCTTCGGACTGTCTCTCATCTACTTTCTCACCAGCACTCTCAAACAGGTACAGAAACACCCTCTCAATTGAGATCGCCTATTGTGCAAAGGTTTTAGACCCAGATGACTCCCTGATGAAGAAATATCTAAAAAAAAAAAGTTTTTGCACAGCACTGTACATCTAGGAGATGCTCTTTAATGATAAAATAGGTGGGAATGTTTGTTTTCGGGTCTTACAAGAAATCAGCCGACAAATAAAAGTTCCCCTTCACATCCTCTAAACACAATATTGCCCTGATGGCAGGGAGTTCAATTGGGGTTCAGTGTCTTGAGGACACAAGGGCGTTTAATTTTATGGACAGGAGAAGATGACATGCTCTACATCCTGAACCACAAAGAGTAAAAAAAAAAAAAGAGTAAAAATAAGCATCACAATTTCCTAAATTGATATATGTAACTTACTTCTTATAATCCAGAGCCCAGAGCTATTCAGTGTACTTTTATAGATGGCAAGAAGTTATTGCTTATTATATTATTGCTTTTTTTCAATTAATTATCTCGCTCAGCTCTATCTGATTAAAGTCTGAAATATGTTGCTTTTTATTTGTACAGCTGTTTTGTTAGGATAACATTTACTTTGATAACATTTTTAGTTCTTAAAATAATCAGCAAAAATAGATAATAGTTTTATTATTATTACCAAAATTCAGGTATCATATTAGCACTGTACTAATGTGAAGTATTTCAGTCAGTTTCCAGCCATACTATATTTTTTCACTTTATATATCATCATTTTGTTTGACCCTATCTTGAACCTAGAGGTGTTCTTTGATGACATTTCATGACCTCCTATGCCAAATTTTGCAGGAGGAAAGGACAATACGGGACCGTACACTCTTAGAGGTTAGAGATTCAGACCATCGCATCCCCTGGAAAGTCCGTTTCAACCTGGGCAACAGCAGCCGTCAGATTACTCAGTGCAGAAACTCCATCCAGGGCAAGACGCTGCTCACAGACGAACTCGGTGAGTAATGCAGCCGTTACTCACCACCTTCCAGCGATGATAACACGACAGCTCTGTGAGACTGTTTAGCTGCCTTTAATCAATGTATGTGCTTATCATTGTTAATGTTTTACAGGTTATGTCTGCGAGAGAAAAGACTTGCTGGTGAACGGCTGCTGCAATGTCAATGCTCCCAGCACCAGACAGTACATCTGTAAAAGCTGCCTGGCAAACGGCTGCTGTAGCATCTATGAGTATTGCGTGTCTTGCTGCCTCCAGCCTGATAAGGTATCTGATCTGTCACATCAAGGAAGTGCATGGGCTTGGGTTATGTACTGTGATCAGAAATGACAGAAACTGTCAACATGCTGCATCTTGGAAGAGTGCAGTGTGCATACATAATAGATGATCAAACTCCAGATTCTATAAGGCCCAAAGCCGAATCTTGATATTGCGCTCATATTGCATACATAGCAGTGACCACAAAGGAAAAAAAAAAAGAACAAATTGAACAGATCTGCACTTGCATATTTCACGCATGCTCTCTCTCTTCAGCAACCTCTCCTTGAGCGCTTCCTGAATCGTGCAGCTGAAGGTTTCCAGAATCTCTTCACGGCCGTGGAGGATCATTTTGAGTTGTGCCTGGCCAAGTGTAGAACCTCATCGCAAGTACGTCATGAAATGAACAGAATTAAAAAATCATCCACTCTGACAGTCGAGCTCTAATAACTTTTAGTAGTACAGTCACACAGAACAAATCAAAAATGTTAACCACTCAGCTTTGAAACAGAGCATGAACAGTGAAAGCAATTGTCCCACAGATAAGCAACCAGGTCTCCCACGCAACTCTGAACAATTCAAGGCTCATATAATATTTATCTGTGTATTTTTCAGACAGCTAGTTAGAAGATACGAACAACTTTCTTTAATGCATCAGAATGACTCATTGCAGTTGTCTCATGAATTTCCTGAATGTTAAAACAACAGAGAAATTGTTATCTTCATGAGTATTATTATTGTAGTTTTAGATCATACGAGAATTCTCCAGAAATTAAAATCTATGCACTTGCTTTGATCGTTGCTCTTCCCAGTATTAAGCAGTCACAAAACTCTTATCTGACTCACATCTGACAAATTCTGAAAATCAGTGTGTCATTAAGCACCTGTGAACTTTCAAACACACCATTGTATTAATTTGTTTTTATTTTTTTCCTAACATTCAGAGCGTTCAACACGAGAACACCTACCGGAACCCTCAAGCAAAGTACTGCTACGGAGAGAGTCCTCCAGAGCTTCTTCCCGTATGAGTGCTTGACTTCTCTCGGGGTTTAGGACATACAGGAATAGCAGTGGGCCGATAAAGCATCCTGGTTGGACACCTACGGGTGCTTGGAGAAGAGACTCTCTACACATGAACTGTTGTCTTGGATTATTTAGCAGTAAAGGAAGAAAGCTATCCAAGACCAACCTCAAAAAAATGGACAAATGCTGTATGTGATTTGATTATTTTACACTTCATAAGTGCATAGTATGCTTCATACATTCATCCATGATGATCATCAGGTCTACATAGCAGGCAGCTCATCCATCAGGATTCGCATCAAACCGGTTAATGTCATGACATAGAATTCATTAAAGAAGATAACAGCTGTATTATATTTTGGTGAGTATTTTAAAACAGCAAAGAATGTGTCATTACGTTTGTGTATAGTGCATGCATAACGAACGGCTATTTAATAAACGTGACTGTGAAATGAAATTAGTTATAGTGATGCTTTTTATGAATGTTGACAGTCAGAATTTCTTAAACAGTGGCTTTGGTATTTTTCATGAACTGTGTTGCAGATGTAAAGGGCAGCTCAACCAAAGATCCAATGAAAATCATGTGTTTTAGAGTTTGATTAAGACAAATTATGGGTTTGATTTAGTAGAGAAAATTATCCAGCAAAGTGAACTTGAAACCGTTTTATTTATCAGCCGAAATGAGCAAACATTCATTATATTAATGGTAAAGAGAGGGTGTGATCAAAGCATTTGACAGAAATTACTTATTCAGAAAAAACAGAAAAAAAGATACATTTAAGTTCAATTTCAATTTCAAAACAGTCTATGAAAGAAAAGTATATAAAAAGAATTACAAAATTACCAATACCATTAAGAATAAAATTTTGGGAACTTTGCTGAATTTTAACACAGATTCATTTGAAGCTCATGCAGAACAACGAAACGTTGGAGCTAATAATAGAATATTAATTGAACACTTAATTTGGATGAGGATGAGGCCCACATTAATCTTTGCTGCAGTATTGTTGTTCTCTTGTATTGCTTTGATGGGAGTCTGACAGACTTATCTGGCTTACTGTGCACTGTCCATCTGTCCTCAGATTTCACTGTGGAGCACAGTGATTGGAGTCCAAAGCGGTGGCTCTCTGAGGGTGATTCTTATCAGCTTCTCTTTCTACCTCAGGCGATGTAACCCGCTCACAGGGGATAGATGGCCAGAGCAAAACAATTAATCACTGTGAAGGCTGAGAAAACAAACTGTCGTAATTAGGAAATGCATTAGAGCCCCTTCTCATTTGCCTCGTTGGCAAGTTGATTAATTACTGTCATGCGGGAACCATGTCAGTTGTTGCAAAATATTAAGTTTAGCTGATCAAAGTAATTTCTGACATACCTTTTACAGCAGAAGTTTGACATTTTGGGGGGATAAGAATTTTTTATTTTCTTGTTGAAAGTTAGATGAATAGATTGATACCACTCTCATGTCTGTAAAGAACATGGAGCAACAAGCAAGCAGCCCCAGGGGACTGGGGAACAGCAAGCATGGCTATGTCCCAATACATCAACTATTGTTTTAAATAAAAATGACTAAAAAAGATTGGATCAACTAAGTTAACTACTTACGGCTGTCTCTAAAGAATTACAAATTCATTTGCATTGAAGTCATGTCCCAGAGACAAGCCAACATGCTGTTTACACGACAAATAACTTATATTACTAATTAAATCCTTAAAAACTCTTAAAGAAACGCTGCCATAACTGTAATCACATCTGCATCACGAATGGAGATCAACTTATTAAAATTACAGGAGGTGTTCACTCCCCTCCAAGTATTTCTGAAGCACTCCCTTAATATTTTTATGTTTTATGTTATTTGTCTCTTTGACATTTGAAATGTGGACCTCAAACTTTTGCTCTAGCCAGTTCAGATAGTCCCCGGCTGCCTTCAGCAGAGTGTGACTCCACTGCTTCCTCTGAAACGCATATTCGGGCATTTCGGGTGTGGGTGGCCTATGGGAGCACTCGCCTCCAAGAATATGCTTTGCACACTTTGCAAGCATGTTGATGTGGGAGATAGCGTCCCCGAGCTTCTCATGAAGTGAATAATCTGTGGGATTCAGATTGCTCCTCTGGTCCTCCAGGACTTTCCCCAGGCCCTGAGCCACAAAGTGGAGGCAGCACTGAACCTTTGAGGGGATGAGAGAAGTGTTCTTTTGGACATGGAGCTCAGGGAAGCCACCAGACCAATTGCCAAGGTTCTCCCCATTGGCTTTATCCTGAAAGAGAAAACCACCAGTGAATTTAATTGGAAGATTATTTTGTTCACCACATGAAATATGAAATCTGTAATCTCACTGTATCACAAATATGCCTCTAATCTGTTCAATTCCATCTCTGCAGGGTCACAGAAGAGATACAACCTCAGCACAGATCTGCGACACCCACACAATATATGTGTCTGCAGATTTAATTAAAGATGTGGTTTTAAAAGGCAGCATGTCAGTGTTCCACAGTCACCAAGACAAAAGGCAAAGATTATCAGAGGCAAGAGCACCATATATGGACACATATATATATGGACAAGTGAAAAACTCATGTAATTTAATGTTCATATAGTGCAGCTATATAATAGAGATGTTTGCAGCTATGTCCTTACAAGTAAATAAAATATGCGCAAAAAAAGAAAGAAAAACTTTTTCATTTTATGGTACTTTATACTTACATTATATTGCAGACACCACATTTATCTTATAGCTATAGTTATTTTTCAGATTAACATTCTCATATCATCACAGTGTTATAGATTTTATAGAGATGCATTTTTATAGATTAAACATGTTGGATAGTACATAAGAATGCATCTTTGTAACATCTTAAGTCTGTAACACATAAGTTGGTTGACATTCACTTCACCATTCTGCATAATACATATTTGTACTTTTGATATTCAAATATTTTTAAAATCTAATGTGCATGTGGATGCAGAACTTATAATAGACAATCATTTTTACATTGTAATGTTTGTTTTTTCTGAAGGTAGAGATCTAAATACTCTTTTCACTGCTGTCTGCACAGTGATTGAGAAGTGCTTCACAGAAACAGCTTTGAAAGAAGACTTGCTCTGTCCTCATTGTTCTGCTACTGAAACTGAAAAATTTCAAATGTGAGGCAGGAATTCCCATGAAGTGAAGACTATGGCCGTGTCACACACACTACCAGACACACAACAGAGATACACTGCATTGTGTTACTTACAAAACTTGTCAAGCTCGCTTCAATCAGACTTTTGGTGAGGGTTGTCAGCTCTTTCAGTCTGCACGATACAACAGCAGCAGGTTTCTTTGGTACATGTGCTGCATCCAAGCTTGGCAACAGAATCATCATCCAGGCACACAGCACTTTCAGAGAACCTGCAAAAACCAAGTGCATAATCACAACCTTTTTAAAACCATCACATGAATTCGAAAGTTGACGCGCGCTGATTAACAAGTGAAGAAATTACGCTGCATAGCATACTGTACCTGCTCTGTACTTCATTCTGACTCCGCTCAAGTTTTCAAATATGACAGGGATCGATTGCTACAGCACTGTAATCACAATCTCACAACATTTTTATATTTGCAAACCTCTCAAAGGGGCGTGTGAAAGAGCTGCTGAAGATAAACTTTCCCTATCTCAAAGTTTACCATATCCTTTGATGAAAAAAGCAGACCAATCTAGATTGGGTTTGTCAGGTCAGCACCTTGCAGTATTCATCGTCACTTCCATGTAAGGAAACCAAATTACTGATGATTTGTAAGACAACTGTCATGAAGGTGAACTCATTTGAAGAAATCCTATGCTTTTGTATCCTAAATGATTGTCCAGTGTAAAAACATTCCTAAAAATTTAGAATAAAACTGAGAAAATAAAGACATCAATCAGTTCCTTGGATCATATTTTAGCAAAGGATTCAATAAAAGTTTGGTTTGGGAAATGATTTTGGTTTGTAGACAAACCTGACTCTGGACCCAACATCAAAACAATAAGCCATCTCATCTTGACACCATTTCAGATTAACCTTTATTCTAACAAGAAACATTCTTTAAAATACGTCAAGTTGTTTATCGCCTACTTTTGTGATGACATATTTCTACGTGTTGATTCATCCCTGCTCTGATCCCCCTCTCGCAATACTTCCTGTGCGTAGATGCAGCTCTAACCACAACTCTGCAACCCGGTTCAGTCCAGTTTAACCCTACAGCTACATTTTCTAACTCTACAGCGCAGATGTGATTTGCTTGACATTACATGGCATAGGTCTGATAATGATTGATTTTTAGCAGCAAAATTGAATTAAAGTTTAGTTTTTGTTTTCATGAAAACCTTTAGCTCTTTTTGTAAAAGAAATAAAAAGCAAACTGATGCAGAATATTACTCAGTATGAATTGCTTTATTTGGTTTGGTTGAACAGCCATAACATTAAGACTTAACCTCAGAGACTGAGCTTATAGTTGCAGTTACTTCATGTGATGTATGTACATATGATTTTGAGCACGTACAACACATTTATATTTGTCTTCATACTTTGTGTTGTTCTTGGTTCTTCTCACGTTAGATATTGTTTTGTGTCCAAGAGCATATTTACCTTGCTAATTTATCTAATGGTATCCTTTGTAGTGCCGCTGCCGCATATAAAGGGCATTAAAACACTTTAAAGAAATGCTGAGGAAGCAGATCTGTAGGCAGAAATCTGTGCACAAAAGATGGCATTTAGTAACAAAAATATTAATGAAACAGGTGAAAATGAACACAATGATAAGTCACGAATAAATAAATAAAAATAGAGAATGTGTGCTTAAGAAAAGAAAAGAGAAAGAAAGAACAACAAACAAACAAACAAACAAACAAACAAACAAACAAAAAAAAAAAACTTGCCCCCCTCACAGGATGCTCCAAAATACTCTCCCCCACTGACATATCAGTGAATGGCCTTTTACCTTTTTGGACTAATTGGACTATACCACCTGCTCAGGTAAATGTAGAATGGGGTGAACAGATACAAGGCATTAAAACCATACAAAATAATAATATAATATACAAGGCAGTGAGTTACGATTTAATGCTCATTGCTGACATTACAAATTTCTTGGGTGCGCACACACACACACCTGTTTACTGAATGTAATTTACTTTTAACATTCATACCCTCCTTCCCACAACTTGACAGCACCCAGCCCCTCACTGCTGAGAGGACCTGATGATGCAAACCTGTTTCCACTCACACTGATTGAGCAGACTACCTACACCTTCACAGGAAAATAAATTAAACAAACAAAAATAAAATTACACAACAGTTTTGTTACCTAACTAATAAATTAATAAATAACGGATTGACTCAAACATAGGACAGAAATAAATTATCTAACACATTCTTTAAAAAAATTACAAACCATTAATGTTGGGAAACAGGGCCTAGTGAAAATGTAGGCAGCCTTTTCACAAGCTTGTAATGAATCTCATCTTCATGTTTTTTCCCCCTGCTATGTACATTGTAAATACTGGTTTTGGATAAGTGCTACATTATATAAATAAAGTGTCGTGGTCAATAACAATACAAATAATAAGATTAATAAGATTTATAAGAAGAAGAATCATCAGCCCTTTTCAGAAAATAAATACACATATTCAATAAATATGTAAATAATTCTAACCTAAGTTACATTAGATTCTGCTGAATGTAGATGCAGCACACAAATGTTTGTATTTTAAATAAATAAATAAATAAATATCCATTAATAAAAACTGATATAATTACATAAACCCAAAGATAATTTCAGCACCAAAATTTGACCCCAAGTACATAGATCTCCAAAACTTAATGGCACTCTGGTATTAACCAGAGATGGAATTCCCAGAGTTACTTTACCTGATCATACCAGGGTATAAGTAAAAAAAAACACAAACTAAAATGAAAATAAAAATAAGCATGGCTCAGAATATTAGGGAGGACAAGGATACCAAGTAACATCCTCAGATATATTTTCTCAGTCTTCAACTGATGAAGTGCCACCACCTGCTGCTGGTTGGTCACACATCTTCTTCATCTCCTCAATTACTTGCAGCACTTGTTCATGCCAGGCTTTCACTGATACTATGACCCCCCATCCATATTCTTTGTTAGCATATTCATCGTGGGACAACTGTGGTGGGGCTGGTGTTGCTGGCAAAGCGATTTCAGGGTAGAGTTTTTTGAGAATAGTCTTAATTTTAACTAAATGGTGGTTGATTCTACCGTTGACGAGACTCAAATTCCCAGCAATATATTCTGGGTTGCCCCAGACTTTTATATTATATTCTTCTACTTTTAAAATGTGCAAATAAAACAGCACATTCTTGATGTAGATGTCCTGCAGCTTCTCAAAAATGCTGACACCAGATACTGTGGAATCAGGGACATCATTTGGAACTGATCCAGTCCTGGGTCCATGAAAACGTATCTGTAAAAAATAAGGAGTTTGATATGATTTCACTTTCAATCTAAGTGTGGGGTGAATTTGAACATTGTAAAATATATATTAAATATATATTTTTTTTCAATCAAGAGCGAAATAGCAGGCATTCTGTGTCAGTGGTGCTAAAAAAAACTCAACCGCCATCATTTATTGGTTTTTAAATTACAAATTTTCCTTTTGCAAATTATCACAAGTCATAAGGACACTTTGGATGAATTAATGTACACTGATGTGAAACGTAAGTCCTCTACTCCTGCTGCTAGCTCACATTAACAGCATTCAACTGAGGAAACACCAGTTGGCGTTTGTTGTAAAGCAGGTACAGGAAACACAGTGCACAGTATGCGTCACTGTTATCACAACTGTTTATCTAAAATACATTATAAGAAGACAACAGTCATTTTCTGACAGCAGATGAGTTTTAATTATAGCAGGGAGTAACGGAACAAGATGATTCAAGCACAGTGAGCTGTTAGTTGCATGTGGCAGGGTACACACTAACCAACTCCTGTCCCCTGCTGTCATGGGATAACGACTTGTACAGTGCGCAGCATGAAATTGGATTGTGGTTTCAATCATTATTGACTGAGCTTCTTTATTAAAACAATGTGCGTTTGTTTGGCTGCACTGTAAACAGATACACCAGCTGTGTTGTATTTCTGATAAAGTAGCTGCAGTAAGTATTTGCGGTAGCGTTTAATTTACTGGCTGTTTCCATGGTAAACACAGTTGTTGCCAAATCAACCAGGACTGAAATCTAAAAGATTATGACTCTAAAGTTTAGTGCAGCTTCAAACTGACTCCAAAAGTCTGAGTGTTGTGCATTGTTACAGCAAAATATGCAACAAGTAGTACAGGAAATAATATCATATGACAGACTCACTGGGAGGTACTTACATATTCGTTCAGTAGGTCATCTGTCCTCATGTCCCAGTAGCCTTGTGAGACTCTCAGCATTGTCTAGGTCTAAGTCACCACAGCTGATGTGAATTGGAGCAGTAGACACTGGCCCCCACTGGAGTTCCAGGAGCATGTAAACAAGTACTAAGAAAGATAAAACACAGAATATAAGGTTGCTTCTTCTATGGAACTGGAATTTGTTCTAAATAGTTACTCAGGAAAGAGGTCTGCCCTGAATATGAAGAACTGAGGGTTTTTTTATGTGATTAAGAGGATGGGAAAGCAGAATACATGTTTCTGCTTTCAGATCCTCCTCTAAACTTATCGTTTTTCCTATAAATTATTGGATAATTTAACTCTAAAAGTAAGAAAAAAAGCCACTCTTGTTGTGGACTTAAAGCACCAAACTGGTGTATGAACATGATAATGGAAACCCTTCAACATCACTGGAAGTATTCCCTGGACAAGGCTTTTTTAGGGTGTTGTTTTTTACATGTAGGACAGTCCAAGAAAAACTTAAACTAGGGAAGATTAGTCAACCCTGGTATTCAAATATATAGGCCTGCACGTTCACTTTACTACTAAAACAAACAAATGCACGTCTGTATGTCTGTTATTATTCATTATTCACGTAGCAAAAAAACTTGATCATCATCTTGTCATCTTAATACTAAACTGCGTTACTGGATACATCAAATAACTATGTAGTTAAATATATTATTAAATATGATAAAGATATTTACCACAGTGCCTTAGAAGTCCATTGAGTTTATGATCCATCGTGTCAGCAGTAACTGATTCGCTTAATGATCAGTGACTCTTGATAAACAAACCACGTAAAAACAGCGAAGTGCAACTTTGCAAAGCACTTTTCACTGGGAAACCAGCCTATATATGCTATACACCCTCCCACTTTGACACACACACACGCACATTCACTACAAGGAATGACAAAATTCCATGATGCCATATTTTGTTCAATATCAGTCATATAATGACATCAACCTCAGAGGTGTGTCTTGCCTTCTCAAATAACATCTTACATCGCAAGGTTCACAAAAATGATATAGAAAAAATCTAATATAACATAATAATAAATAATATTGACAAACATGCTGTTAGCCTTATACAGTGCAAGTCACTTATGAAGAAAAATATCACTACCTTGAGTGATATATCATTAACTCTGCCTGTGTTATATCATTGAATGAAAGCAAACCACCTGTTTGGAGTGAATTCAATAACAAAGTGTTCCAACCTGAGATCCCCCAAAAGATGCACAAATTTGAAGGATCATGAGATGATTAATGGAACACTGAAATTATACACCTTAACATGAAATGATTTTTCAGATTTTTCTTCAGTAATTGACACTGTCATGTGAAAATGAAATAATTTCATTCCTTTTTAAAAAGTGTTTTCAAACTAAAAGCTGAAAGTGGAAAATCATTCACAGGTCAATAAATTTTGTATTAAATCTATGAAAAGGGGTCACAAGTTGACATTGTTTCATTTTAAGGGGACACAAGTCAGACAGGTTGGGAACCACTGCGCTAATCCAAAGGTATTACTGAAAAAAAAAAAAAGTTTGGATTTATTTACTTAATAAATCTTAATCATGACTTCATTTTGCCCAGATGTGTCAGGTTAGGTCAGGTATTGTCACCCCTGCATCAGCTGCACTTTTTCCCCCCATGCTGATCATGATTACAATAATTTCCACTTGTTCAGCGAAGATAAGACTTGTGATGCTAGGGCACAAAATCATTTTCACAGATTTCCACCTACAACATCCCCTGCCAGTTTCCACTGACAGCCATGGTGTTGGCTAAGCATCTCAAAGCTATCTCATAAACAGATGTTTTACTTTAAAACAACTCTTCTAACAAATTCTCAACACATATAAATGCTCGATCTCTTACCTCTTTGATGGGTACTTGGTCCACTTGTGTGCCACCCTCTGGGTCCTACTTTGTTTTTCCATGTACATGCTTCTCCTTAGACAGATCATCAGTTTAAAGTTGCATCTTATGTCTATGAGAGATGACATTCAATTAAACTTTTCATATCAGCCTCAGACTATCATTACTGCTTTCTATGTAATTTTGTCAGCATTAGTGGATGCCCACTATTTTCTTGCAGGCAACAAAATGGTTATGGTTCACACTTTACCCCATGACAGCATGTTAAGCTTAACAGACGGATTGAGTTCATTTCATCTCCAGTTCTTCAGAAATTGGAAATTGACCAAAACTGGGCTTTTGCCAAGTTTCGGTCAAGAACTTTGAGTGCCTTATCTGTTTCTGTTGTTGCCGTATGAGGAATATCACTAATCTGAGCCCTGCTGTATCTCCAGCTGGGATGGATGGGATATACCTGACCACAGACAAAAACTAAGGGACTGACTCCTTTGAGGATGTGGTTCCAGGACTTCCTTTTAAAGCTGTGATGGGCCAAGCACCACAGGATGTTCCCAGAAAGTCACTATCATTACAATCACCTCATTTGTTCCACCCCCGCTAAACACCATAAATGACTGTTGACTCATGAGTTATGAATGACAGGATTCATAACTCATTAAGCTTTAAGCATTATCTGCCTGTCATGAGGCAGTTACTATTTGTTGGAGCAGTTGTGCTAATGCCCCACATTTGTGCCTTAAAAATGCTAAAAAGTCAACAAAGAGTACCTATTTTCAATATTCTTTATTGAATGAAGCAGCACAAAAATTACAAATGTTTACAGAATACTTATTTAAATTGTACAAAATGTAGTTGTACCAAAGAAAACATCTAAGTGATATTAGCTAAACTAAATGTCTATTGTGCAAATAACAAAAAATAAGACTTAGTGTTATTGACCTTGGATGATGCTATGATTAAGAAAAAGTCTGACCGTTAAAAAACACTGACCAAGCCTACTGTCCTCTTTGACAGCATGTGTAGTAGCTTTAATATGTTAGAACTACCTGCAATATTCAAATTGTCAAAAAATAAAACTTTTCAGTTTTCTTTTGCATGGAAATTATAGTAAGATCAACATTCACACAACCACCTTGCATTTCAAGCTTCACGCTTTCAGTTTGCAATTGCAATTCTTGCAAATGGCCTTTGATTTGGAAAAAAAGGTTGTTTTCACAAATGGCGTTATGATATGAACATTACTGGAAGACTAAGTTGTGTGTTTATAGCACTGGTGAAATGTATATGAATGTGTTCTGCTGTATGTAGCAAAATAATGTTATGAACAATTCAGCTTCAGACCATACACCATGAGATCTCAAGTCCTGTATTAAAGAGAAGGAAAGTCTATCATACATGTTCATAGATCTGACTTTGTGCTTGTAAATTTGAATATACAAGTGTGTGTGTGTGTGTGTGTGTGTGTGTGTGTTCATGTGTGTATGTATGCAGATTTTGATGTACACATGTGAGCTTGTGGGCCTCCTAGGACTCAGTGCATCCTGCCTCGGAAAGGTAAGACAGGAGGCCTCACAGACAAACTATATGTACACACCACAAAGAAGTGCTTCTGGTGTTCATGGCAAGTTCACAGAAGTTAATACTGCTGGCGACGCAGTGCTAGTCTAGGCACAGAGTTAGCCTCCTTTTCCTGCTGGTCTGCCGCCCCTACCGCCACCCCTGGCCACTGGAGCTGTAGTGAGGGGGGCAGGGGAGGGGTCTCAAATAGGAACCTTCAGGAATCAGCTGGTGGCTGGTTCTTTCCTCTGATGCTGGAGCATGTCTGTCACACTCACTATGTCCTCCTCAGGGACCTAGAAAAGAAAGCAGTGTTAGTTGACTTTTCCTAGCAGATCAAGATGTAAACTCATATTATCATGTTGCAACATTGATACAGAGAACATGTTAGCAAACAATTGCTTATTTACGCATCCAGCAGACATGGAACACCAACATTCATTACAAATTTCTGGCCATCTGAATAATTGCAGCCCATTAATCACTCCTCTTTTAGCTTCTGTTTTGGTTTCCAAGGGCTCCACTATGTTCACTAGCTAGTTGCTAACTTGGTGGGTCTACTGTTTGGTGTGAAACAATGAGAATTTTTGTGATTAAGGGCTAGAAAACTATCTTACTAGAACAGAAGGTGCACTGTAACTCAAAGATTCAACAAAGACCCATACCACTTTGTAAGATGTAACAAATTCTCCCACATTTTGTAGTTTCCTTGAAATTCACTGGAATCAACAGGAATTTCCCTTAATTTTTATTGAAGATAAAATGATTCATACTAATGCACTGAAACATGAGCCAGAGAGTGACCTCCCATCATCCCATAAGCACATGTTCTTTCACATGTTCTTGTGACGTATATTTGTTCTCTTCCATGTTAGGAAATGTCTTCAACCATTTCTGCTATTGCGTCTACTCGATTGTGAGCTTTCTAAATGACTTCCATCCATTTCATTCTTCCTCTTTAGAATCTTAAGCTGTGCTGATTTTTTTTCAGCAAAATTACAGACTGTATTGAAAAATAAAAAGACTATACTTTGCTACTGAAAAAGATGCATTGTATATTTTCAATCAACAGACAAAGCAGTGGCATAGAAGAAGACGATCTGACTGCATATACCACGCAGCTTTGATGTTAAGAAATTCTCAGAAGTGTGCAAGCGGAAGCCATTGTGATGTCAGACCTTGTTTAATTTTTATCAATGGAATTAGCTAAAATTAGGCCAGTTTGTGGTTAAAACGAATCCCACTCAGGTTTACAAGGTTTAATTATAGAATTCCATGACACTGACAGAGTGGAGCCTTCTATGACTAAGACACGTTATGGTTACATCAAGCTCAACGACATGACGGCATAAATAAAGCTACAAAAGTGAATTGCTTTCTCATTTCCAAAACATTCTAACAATTGCTTAAAAAAGCGGGTAAGAACATGCTGAATGTGTGTGGAATACCCAATGATTCAGCATTATGATGAAATTCACCTTTGTTCATCCTCCTTTTTGTTCACCCTTGCTCAGTATTTGGTGACTAGGCTGATTAAACAGCCAACTATCTCAGATTGGCAGATTGTACAAATGCATTTTGTTAATGGGAGGAAGAGCAGAAAAGATATCAATTTCATTATGTGTATGAACATTATGCAATAGAAGAATTACATAATGCGTCTCCTACATGTGTTATAGGACACGCATAATGTATTCATTAGTGGTGCATAGCCGCTGGCAAAGATTTCTGTATTTGATTCTATTTAACCTCATTTATTTTTGGAAAATCTTTCATGCTGACCCATAAATGTAAATGGCTGGGGTACAGTGACTCAAAAGAGAAAGAGCCATATACTGTATTTAGGACTTCGATCAACATCAATGCTCAAAGAGTCAAGGTGAAACCAATCCACACAGACAATGAAACAGCCAACAGAGCCCAGGTGCAGTATTATTGATCATTTGAGATGCCAATCTACTCAGCTTTTAGCTGACAACACAAGGATGATTACAAATAATGCATCCATCACACTGATGTAAAAGGGAAATTTCCGATTCACTCAGTGACTTTCTTTGATAAGTTTCTGGGTAATAGCAAACAAATGACCCAGATAAACTCTTCTTGGTAATTTTCAAGATGATAACAGTGGCAAGAGTTGCTGATTAAGTTGAGACACAGATGCCTTTAACACAACCACTGTGTGGTGAATGGGAAGACAATATCAACACAGAGATCAGGAGACCATGTAGCAACTGTGGAGTTTCGGCATCATTTATGTAGTCAATCTGTAAATTTACATACACCACATATGGTTACATGGTTATACCGAGGGTTAGAGTTTTATGGTTTCTTACTGAAAATGATCATTATATTAGGTTACGAAATACAGACGCTCACCTTTACCTAACCATATGTAAAACTATTTTGAAAAGAATTTTGTGAAGAATACTTCATAGATGATGTCTTTATTTTACCTTATTAGTTCATTTAATCTCTATAAATTCCATATAAATTAAAATCATCAAAATTAGTCATTTGTATGATTTTGAAAATTCAAAACTCAAAATGAGGTAAGATGATAAAAAGGCTTTATTTTTGAAACCTTTTTGTCAGATCAAGACATCAAGGGTGCAATTATTACATAACTGCTTTTCTATAAATGCATATCCGCATTACAGGGTTTTCAATATATTTATGGTACTTGATTCTTTTTCAAAACATTTTTTTTGAAATTTATAGACAAGCTCCTATCGGTAGAACACCCACAAAATGATAAATAATGTAATGTAATCACCTGCCTTAAGCTGAGTTTCTGAGTGAATCTCACAGGAATTCTGTTTGCGGTGACATACGCTTGGTCTTTATCTGTCGCTATCTCCCACACTAAAAAACAGAACCCAGCCTTAAATAGCTGAATATCTGAGCTGCGCGTAATACATTCTTTGAGTCACAGATGTATTGAGTTTCAAGTTTTGACCTCCATGAAAACCTCCAGTCCACGGTGGCCTTACTAATGATGTGAAAATGTTGGACTCACCAGAGCGTGGTCAAAGCTGAAGGTGCTTATGTAATAGGCAGAGATGTCGCTGTCAGCAAGAGGTTGAGATATCTGGGCAACTATACCGCATTCATCTAGGAAACGGAGAGTAGAGAAGAAATACATTGAAATTAGTATCATAATCACTACTTTTGATTTTTGCATAGACATTTAACAACATGATAACATAAATTTCTCCCTAGATAGCTCATTGACTCTCTACGTATTAATTTAAAGGTCAACAAGCATGTGATTTAAACTTACTACAGACTGTAAGTACAAGGAATGTAAAAGAAAAATACAAGACAATAGAACTGACACTATTGGTGGTTGAATTCACATATTTTGGCAAAAAAACTACCTAACCACGTACATTGTTTCCAAATCAACTGATTAAATAATAAATTATTCTTTGCTCAACAAGACTAACTAAAAAATGTATTTTGTAACACATGCAACATTAAGGCTAAAAAAAACAATGAAAATAAACACACACACATCTGTAATTACATCTTGGAAAAATGAAGACTCCTACAATGATGTAAACAAAAGCTGTTTTTTTAAATCAAAGTTTTTAATACGATAGTATTGTACTGGCACTAGAAGAGGTTGGCAGTGTTCAGTTTTTATAGGCACTGAGAGACAATGGAATGGACTGTTTGTGTTATGTCTGATCTGATTTAAAGCCCCAGTCAGACACTAAAATCAGCCCAGCAAGAGAAAGCAGTTCCAGAAGCAGGCAGGGCTGTTCCATGTGACTGACACACTCTAAACTGGATGTAGAGTAAGCTACAAGGTACTGAGGTATTTAAAAGGAAGTGGTCTTACCGAAGCCCAGCGGTTGTCCCCCTATACGCACCATTCTCCACAGCTCGCCGGAGGAGCTGGTGAAGAGAAGGTCAGCAGGAAACCTAGAGCACAAAGATCAAGCACTGATGTCTACGAAGCAAACAAGTGCAAACATACGCAGGTCCATCTCAGAGATGGACAAGGCAATAATCTCTCGTAGCAAAATCCAGATAAAGCTTGTTAATACAGACACTGCAACACCTGCAAAGGATTGACCCAACAAAAAAGGGGAACAATGAAGTAAACTGAAAATATACAACTGAGCCGTTTCAGTGACGGAAACAGAATGTTCAACTATCTAGCTGTTCACTCATTTTGTCCTCTTAATGGCCAAATAGCTGTAACTGAGAAGCACCAATTAAGCATACACAAAACTAACCATTTATTACTTTTATTAACCCAAAGCGGCTCTCACTTCACTTGCTCACAAAGTGCAAGGTAAGAATCCTTACTGTCTCTGAGCTTCAGTGTCCATCACCAGTGAGATGTAGCCATCGATGAGGGAGAAGGAGAAGAACTTGATACAGTCCAAGTCCTGGCTGGGAGATGACTGTGTGTCCTCTTTAGGACTGCAGAGGAGGAGGGAGCACATTCAGCTGGTCAGCAGCATTTATTTTGTGGGCCACTGATATGAAATCATTCACACATTAAAATAATTCTCAAGCCCAGGGCAAGACAAGTGAGTCACACAGAGAATAGTTGGTTTTACCTCAAGAAAACAGAAACATGATGATGAATTGTTTCCTTTGCATTATTACAATGTATACAATTAAACTTATTATCTAGGCAAACCTTTGTTTTTCTCCCTAATTGATCTTGTTAATTTTAACTTAAAAGTAGAGAAACAAAATCATTTTCTTTTGGCTGGAAAATGTTAACAATGTCTGAGTTTGACAAATAATCAGTGTGTCTCACATTAAGCTCTAAAAATAATGTATGATCAGATTAAACTAATGTGAAATAATTTCCTATGAGGGTATCTGTTGTGATTAATGCACAGAATATATCAGGCCAGTGAGTCAGTGTTCACTTTGCATCATGTGCTGCCACCCTGTGTTTAAGACAGGTACTACAGTGGTGAGCAAGGTACGTGACCTCACCTGCTGGAATAAAAGAGCACGTCAATGAGTGTGGTGGCGATGGACGGCAGCGTGTCCGGGTCCAGAGACATGACACAGAAGTGGTTCTGGGGGATCAGCACTGGGTGAACTGTGGGTTGGATGGCTGGAAGAACAAGGACAGTGCTGCTTTATAAAAACAGCTTTTCATGTACAACAATAAACAGTGGTAGTCCTGTACATATGCTTTAAAAGTACATTTTTCTTTTAGTTTTCTGGTGAAAGAAATGACTTTCACATAACATTCTGTTAAAGTAAACCATTTTTCATATTCACGATAATACCTCCCTTTTCTCAACTATATTTTAATCTCTTTCTTTAATTTTGCAGATGGAAGTAATGAAACACACACAACTGGTGGAAGAAAAGTTTTTAAACTAGTCTGAGATGAGATACCTAAAGCTGATATCTCAGAGATGCAAAGATACGATGTGTGAAACAGATGTTCTGTTCACATGTTACAGCATGTTCTGTACCGTACTGTTCTGAAAATAACTTCCTATAACGGATACTGTGATTCTATGTAGTCAAAGGTTCCTTCATGGTTGAGGGCCCAGCCTGTTGGCCTTGTTTCATTATGTAACACTAAATAACATAAGGTTCGTTTAAGTCAAACATGGCTTTGTTAAGTACAGCAGGCTTCCTCGAACAACAGGTTCCTCATGCTATGTAAACATACTCATTTTACTACACAGCGTAGATTAAGGGTTGGTTGATTTTTAGAAAAGACTGGCAACATGAATTAGCTTAGTAGTCCTTGATGTACTTGATATTTTTTGAATATTCAAAGATAACTGTATTTTATGAAAGTGGATTTGGAGATTTTCCCTCCAGAGCTGCAGAACTAATAGCACTATGGAGCTGTTTTTCAAAGAGCAGGCCCCAGTTTTGTTTATCTTGTGCATGCATATTAGGATGCACATGCAAATGATCAACAGGTAGCAGTGATGTTGAGATGTGCTGCAATGTTCCAGAAAAGGCAGGGAAGAAAACTGCAAGCCACTAAACATGGATGTAAACAATGTTTGATTTAAAAATACTTAATGCAACAATCTTTGCAGAGGACAGAAACAAAGTTGACACAGACCTCTAGGGTATTCTCAGTGTGTCTTAGTGAGCAGCACTGGATGTAAACATAACTATCTGTGTATACACAAAAAAACTCCACAGCAGCTCTTTAAGACTGCTTCTCCTCTTATGAGGCCAAGAAAATTCAGAGCATCTCTTGCAGTATAGTCTGTTTGTCCAACTAGCTTTTACTCACTATTTGTTACCAAAAGCCTGAAGCAGTGGTTTTTCTTCACTACTGCAGTTTATGTCCATGTAGTTTAATGACAGAAAATGATCTCCAGAATTCTGCTGCCTATTTTACAGTCTGACAGCATTCAAGCTGCACAGCTGATCATAATATTGTTGACTTATTGATGTCTTTTAAATGGGGCTGATTAGTTTGTGCTGTGAATGTAGGATCACATTGTCAACACAGTGACCTGATATGAGTAGACAAATTACAAATTACACTTCTGATGCAGAAATAATGATCAGTATGTGTGAAATGAAACATCTAATACTGTAATACCATATGTATTTAGGTTAAGAACATGACCTTGCATCAGTTAATGTGACAGCATTACATTCAAATTTGAGCTTTGTAAGGCTACAGAAATGACCTTAGTGGACAGAGTGCCAGAGTCACTTCTGCAAACATGACTTCTAAAATGACTGATGCTTTTTTTTAAAACGTGGTGACAACACCCAATACTTACAGAACATTTACATTTACTCAGCAGTGTGTGTGAGAAGTTTCTCGAAGTAACAGTCTTCAGTGTAAGTCATATCTTGAGTTAATCCTTCAACCCCAGAGAAAAAGCAACAATGTACAGTTCACTCATGTCTGATAAGAGACCTGTTACTGTGCTTTAAGATCACTTCCTATGTGATGAGTAACCCTCTATACACTTTGCACAAACAACCTGAAGGTGGTGCTAGAGGATCTTAACTTCATCCACTGAACCGAGCCTGAGCAGTAAGCAAATTCCTACTGAACAGGACTGTGACCTCTACCTTCTTTGCCGTTCTTCTGGAGGCCGCAGGAAACATCCTGGCAATGCACAGGGACAGACTCTCCTCCCACCTCCTTATAGATATTGAACTCCTCCTCCAGAGTGGTGATGACTACAGACAGGTCTTTCTCTTTCACCTACACAGTATAGATGTGAAACATAAATATCGGTGGGAAGACATTTTAGAGTGCTGTGAAATATGTAGAACACCTTGATCAACCAGCCACACAAGGCTTAGTGTATCTCATATCATTTCAGGGTCCAAACACATACAGTTTATGGGTCCAACACTGTCTCACTTTAAGGGAATACTTGAACTCAAACAGCATGTCGACCATTAATATACTTGCTGACACAAATGTCTGTCTAGGTGTTACCTATTTTTGCCCACTTAACACTTTCACATGTAATACATCAACCAACTTTTTAGTGCCTTCAGCTCTATCGGGAATTAATTCCTTAACAGTGAAAACTGGTGAGTGGACAAAATGCAGACAGTGTGACTTCTTTTGTCTGGCAGAGCTCAGTAGGTGAAAGGCTTCTTTGAGAGATAAGAGTTCAGTAGTTTTTATACATTTAGAGAGTTTGGAAAATTGCTTCTGATGTCTCTAAATTATACAACAATGAAGCTTCAGAGTGCCTCTTTCATTTCAACAAGAATCTTGCGAGCACTGATTAGACTGGAGTGGAACAGAGTTGACCAAAACCTAAAAAAAGCAAAAAACAAAAACAAAAAAAAGACATAAGTAGATGAGACACACCAGGATGAAGTCAGTCTGATAAGTGGAGAGCATGAAAACTGAAACGTGCTGCTGGGCCAGGGGGGCTATGACCGATTTGGCGATCTTGGTCACGCCAACAGCCTGCGAGCTGCTGGAGGCGCTGCCGTTGGAGACCACATTGAGTGGCAGCCAGATGGAGCTTTCTACCTGGAGGTGCTCTGAGGGCTGGAGCTCTGAGTGGGAAGGGAGAGAGAGGGGAAAAGTTTGTAAGTGAGTCTGTGGGCATACACAGAATATGCATGAATTAATGCTAGTCTATGACAGTGAACATGCCCAGTTAGCAGTGATTTGGTAATCTGAAGGTCAAAGAAGCCATACTGATATCAGTTTACTTGAGATAAAAGCCCTCTCCAGACATTGCTCTGGAGTTGCATTATGGGAAATGAAGGATGCAGTGTTTTTTGAACTTGACCCACAGAAGGAGCTAAAAAAAAAAAGTCAGGATATCTATATAAGCCAGGTCTTTCCTCTACCAATTTTGACAATTTCTCTTTTGAATCTGTTCTTGCAAGTACCCTGCCTTTACGTGCAATACTGAAACACTTAAAGTACCCCTTTAACTAAGAGGCCTAGATTTTGTCTGACCTTCAAATCAAATCTATGGTTACTGGGGTAATTAATTCCATCTCATCACAAAAAGGGAAATGGTTTTAACTTACTTAAAAAAGAAACCACTTGTCTGAAATAATGGTGCAACTGCCACATTAATAAAGAAACAAAACAACAAATAGATATTCCCCTGGGGACGGGGTGGGGTGGGGGGGTTATTCTGCAGGTGCAAAACTTCTCAAATTGTGTCACTGCTAGTATAGTGAGTGCATTTAAAATTGGTAAACACAGGAGGATGGCAACATGAAAAAGAATCTTTGAGGTCACCACTGCAGACCCTGCAAGTACCAGCTTTACATTATATGTGAGCATTCACAGCTAAACAAGACAACAGAACTCTACATAAGCCAAATCATTGGTGCCATTGTTTCTCTCATTGCTGTTGAAATAAAATAAAAATACTGTAAAACTATTCATTCATATGTCATGTGCTGGCCTTGGGGGAAAAAAGCATGACAGCATATGCTTAACAAAGCCAAACTGCACCAGTGAAGAGGAACAGCAGTCACAAGCGAAAACAAAACCGCCAGGGATGTGACAGATGAACTGCATATTCTATAGTGGGGTGCCACGCAACGAACATTTCTAGAAGCAGTTACAATAGTGATTTAGTGGCTTAGTAGCACGCTTTTCAATGAAGTGTTTAACATCTGCACCTCTTCACAGCTTTATATTATCTGTGATGTATCTTCACATTTTTGAAGGTGTAAACTATGAGGCAGCTTCCTGTTATTTGCTGCTCGGTATAACATACACACACTTCCTCTCCCCTACCTCATGTCTCTTCCTCCACCATGGAGACCTAAAACGCCCCCACTATTTATACCGCCTGGCTATACAAGTAAAAATGGTGCTCAGGAGAAGCCAGCAGCACCTACACCACCACAAGATGCTTAGTTAGTAAAGTGTGACCTGACACCAGTGCAATAATAATAACTCCTAGTGGGCGGTAAGAAAGGGTCAAAGTTCAAACGGGTTGATCCCTCAGATGGGGCTGTAACATCCTGAGTCTAGAAGCCAAACTGGAACAGCAGGATATTTCACTCTTTGTCCTAAAATAAGGCCAAAGTTAAAGCTGGCAGCTACCTGGGAAACAGGTGTCAATCCAGGAAATAAACAAGAAGTTAGAGGAAAGATATACTGGGGTGATGACCTAGAGAGATATGCACCCTAACCTTGTATTGCTTCAAATAACCTATCTAAAAGATTAATGCATTATTACAAAGCTCCTCATACACAATTAGACTTTTAAAACAGAGCAAATGTCTGAATACTGAGTAGGAGGGAAAACTCTCCTTGCATGTTTGAGATGTATCTTCATTTGAAGTTTCAGGGACCTTCAGAGGCAGCACAAACTTTTTTTGGTTAGGGGTTCATTACCATTCAGCTAACTAAAAACTTTACCAAATGGTGTCTAACCTCCTGCAGTGAATACTCTATTTTCTTTTTCTTTACTCCCCTTCAAAGGGCCACTGTTCTGGTTGGCATAATTTGTCACAGACAGCCCCTTGTGGCTTCGCTACACCAGCTTTCACCTCTTAAAATAGGCACTCAGTTAGAAGGAGAGCGAAGGGGACAGAGGGAGAAACAGAGCACCCTGAGGCAATATATGCCTTTAACAACTATATCTGTGTAAAAGGACTAGACAAAAATGGCTGGATGATGAGTAGATGGGCGAGTGGATGGCATGTACACAGAAGGTTATACTGTTCACTCTGTCCCAAGATTGAAGTAAGACAGAGATGGGTTCATTCTAGAGGCAAACACTGATAGAGGTGTATAAACAAATATTTAATAACAGGTGGATATACTATTCTACTATTAAATCAATCTTTTTGATTGATTTAACAATTGTCCAGAGTAGAAAAACAATTTTAAAAATAAAGGCAGATAAACGCCCAAAGTGATGTCTTAAAAAGTAAAAGAAAATACATTAAACTGTGTCCAACTCTCAGAAAACATGGAAACTTTAAATTCTAAATTAACTGGCAGAAAAATTGAGGCAATTGCTTACGTATCTAAAAATATTTTAGAAATGACTCATTTTTTAACCAAAACAAAATCTTATCGATCACCCATCAAGCCCACACACCGAAGAAAGTGTGGTGTTTTTGTGCGTTGACTTGCGTAATAACTACTGGTGTTTTTTTGCCTGTATGTCTGAAAACATGCACTCAAGTCCCTACAAATTGTTTAATCAGGGTTTTTAACCACAAGTGCAACTTGAACTTAATTTCCCTAAGAAAACAGTTTTTCTTGTAATGCTGCACTTGACCTTTGTAAGTCAGAAGCACAGAATAGCAGCAGCTGCTAACGTGCATACAGACACGCGCTCTTATTATCCACCAAGCCTCTCTGTGTGCGACACTTTATACCAAAGAAATGGGAGAGGCAACAGCTCTAACAACAGTGAGTCCAGCCTTCTTTGAATATAACTCAAATTCACTGATATTAGAGAGAAATGTTAAAGTTTCCCACCAGTTAAAATACTCAATACCAAAAACAAGGCAAATCTGCATTCTGTATCTGAGAACATTAAAGCTCTTCTTTGCTCTGGCTCTACTTCATTTAAGTTCACAAGATCACAAGTTTTTTTTTCTTGTACAGCTTTTTCCCTACATTTTATGGTTGTCTACACCCATCCTACTGCGTGAGGTCTGTGAGAGGAACAAGGAAGGAAGGAAGTAACATTGGAGTGGTAAAACAACAGAATGTTGTGGCCCAATTCAAAACTACATACTTGTTCTGACCATGTTTCGAGTATGTAGCATGTTCATAAAGAAAATGTTATATTACTGGACTTGGGGGACTGACACATTATGTGCAATGGTGAACCTTTGGAAAAATAGTATTGTGGTAGTGTTGTACTTCAATATAGTTTTGGGGAACTCATCCAAGACATGTAAAAAAAAAAAAAAAAAAGTTGATGCAAGATTTCCTGACTTTTAATCCGTATGATTCCCTTTAAAATTGCTGGATCCTCCAGTTCCAGTAATGACCCAAGCATCTTTTCTAGATCGTCCCTGTCTGGTAATGTGCATGTCTTTCAAACTCCTCTTCCTACTTTGTAACACAGTTTTTTTTTTTAATAGAAAAGGGAAGTCTTACGCTGAGATAACCCTGATGCCATCACTAGGGTTTTAATTTTAGATGTGACAAAGCTCCTCAAGAGACACAAAAGTACTGAATGGTACTCTCCATTACTGATAAACTAATCTGGGTGAAGTTCCCCTTAAAGTTTCCAAATGTGAAATTAGCAGTAGCTTCCTAAAATTGTTGCTAGGTTAAGTAAATACATCCCTTGTCTTGAAGCTACCAAACACTATGCTGTATGGAGTATATTTTACCAGTATTTAGTGTATAAATGGAGTAGTCAGAGTATGTGTTTTACCTTTGAATCCTTCCTCATCAAGGACAACTGTGTAGTTCTCTGGTGTCTCCGTCAGACTGAAAAACTTACATCTGAAACAGAAAAGGAAGTATAGATGGAGAGGCGAGTGGTTGAAAATTGAGAAAACATGAAGGCAGGAGATAAGGAGGAAAGAGGAAGGAGAAAGAGAGTGGAAGAACAGCGTTATTCATTTGCAACCAACAAAAGGAGGTTCAGATCTTCATAATAACAGTTACCAGGAATCGAGTAAATGCGGTTCCCCGAAATGTGGACAGGGTTCAGGACTGGCTGTCACTCAGTTAGCACAGGCCCAAGCTCAGTGTTATGCCAGCATCGCTGCTTTGTCTACAGCAAGTGGTGGGTAACACACAAAACTGGGGCACTGCCTCAGTTATACTGCTGCATTCAAGGAAAAACTGAGCAACACTACTCTAAATGTGATGATATGCGACTAGTATATGTGCATCTGCTATGAAAATCAAGTTCATAGCTCGCTGAAATGTCTCTGCAGCAGAACCACTGAGGGCTGCATTCTGCAATCTTTAAGTCTTCCAGCTGCCATCTTTGAAAGGTAGTTTTGCAATCAACTTTTACCTTGTTCTAAAAAATTAGCCAACTGGGTTGAAAAGACTTTTTGCGAACTGATACAGCCCACTAGGGTTAAAAATTCCCAAAGAAAGGATAGAAAAAAGACCATCTGATATTAAGTTGTTGTTATTTGGGATCTTAGAAGTGCTCTTTACTAAACATAGCCTCAAAGTTCCTTGATTACAATTTACTATGCTTTTTCTCTCCAGTTTGGAATTTGTGTCTTCATCAGGCTTGGGGCCAAAAGCATTTGCTTTCAAAGGCTGTTGCTTGGTCTGGCCACAGTGTTCAGTTCTTTTGAATGTTGCCTTTGTGAAATGTTGAAAAAGGGTAGCAGAGGTGGGGGGTAAGAAAAAAAAAGTCAGTAGTCAGCCCATGAGATTTGGTACACGTTGAAGAAAGAGCTGGGCACTGAAACACACATTTTCTTGGATTACATCAGTTTTTAAGGCCAATATACTTCAAATGAAGTTTCTCAATGGGAGAAATTTCTCTTGTTCTACATCCAGAGAAATACCTTTGGTGTAACAGCAAAAACAAAGAGACCGAGGTGGAAATGAAATGTCAGGTGAGCTGTGGGCAGAGAGAACTGATTACTTTAGGAATTTAGGAGATGGGCTGACCCTGCAGCCTCTTGTTCAACTTGGACATTAATGGTGACAAGATAAACTCCAGACCCAAGCATTATACTTTGGGCTTTCAGTTCAACCTCAATCTCCTGAAGGTTACGAGCTTTAGGCTGTTGTATTTTGTTATCCTTTTGAGAAAACTCAAAAGAAGACTCCTTACTAATCTATAATAGAGATAGATTTCAGAGTGGGAGGAGTTATTTCAGGCGTCCAACATTCTTGAAGCACAAGTGCTGCTTATTTTCATCACAAATAGACAAGCATAAAATCCCCCTGGTTTAATAATGGGTATAAAAGACAAGCTACAGCATCAGCAAATATCTGAATCTTTGATAAAACTCAATCATACAAGCCTGTGTGCATAAAAACATCAGAAGAAAAGTAAACTCCTGCATCAATGCAGCATTTTGATAACCAAACAAACATTCATGAAACATTCAGTCACTGAGCTTGAAATTCTGAAGTTTAAATGGGCAATGCAAACACCATAAATTGTAAGGTTATCAACTCCTGGATTAAAATATTGTTCTTTATTTCACAACAACTTTGTAATTTAGGCAGATAATATCGAACCCAGTGCAGCTTCAGAACCAAATGTCTGACTTTTAAAAGAGGCAGTAAAGGACAAAATTAAAGTTTTCTGAGAGGATGTCAACTAATGCAAGGAGGCAGCAAATACAAAATACCAATAAATAAAGCCATTGCCCTAAAAACAACAACAACTTGTTATTGACTTGGTAAGCCTTTTCATTTTTGCTAGAGAGATGCTTTGAGCAAAAGGAAGTGCTATATATTCCTGTTTTCTTAAAACGTCACTGAGAGATACACCTTCCTCTTCCTCTGCTTATCACTCAGCTGACGCTATTACAGTAGAAGCCTGAGTGAGACTGCTAACCTCCTGACTCAGCAAAAAGTAATCCCCCACCATGAGATGGGACAATCACGCCACAGAGAGACAAAGAGAGAGAACACTGTAATACTAACTGCCAGCTGTGCTAGCAAGCTCAGCCAGCCCATTGTGTTATAATACCCCCCTCATTTCCTGTTGACCCCTCACCTTCCCCAGCTTGCAGTTTCCTGCAGGTAGTGTATGCCAACCATCTATCCCGTAAGCGAGAATGATCAAGTGGGGAGCGTTTATCGCATAGGTGTGTTTTTGGAAGAGACAACGAGGGCTCTTATAACACACCTGCAAGGCAGCCAAACCTTAGCAATGCATTGATTGTGTGCTGTCAAGCAACCTGAGGGAAATCCATCTGTCAGACAACTGCGCTTGTTTGGTTTCCTGTTTGTGAAGTACAGATAAGACAGATAAGCTTCATTGCAGAATACTGACAAGCATACTGGAAAATTCATTTGCCTAACACTGTTTTTTACTACTACTATCAAATTGTCTTTTCACATCCTGCCTACAGAAAATTGCATTTACAATCAGTACAACAATGCGCTTCTTATGAAATCAAAAGGAAACTCTGTATCTCTTGTTGCAGAAATGCAATATTCATTTTCTTCCTGTTTCTATCCACACACTCAATCGGTTCAACAAAAGTAAGATTTTGTCATGTAGCACTTAGAACCAATCTAATATCTCCCCACAACAAAGCTCTGTGCCCTTACCCTTCCATCTACTCTTGTCTCCACATCAACAACATACAAGGGAAAGCCAGATGAGCAGGAGACAGACACAGCCCAGAGAAAACACAGTATCTAAGAGTCAGGTTAAGCTCACTATGTACGACGTGTTGTCATAATTAATATGTCATTTATCAATTAGGAATCACTGAACATTTGCAAGTTGCAGCTTCTGTAATGTGAGAACTTATTTTCTTTGATTTATATCAGAGTAATTTGCTCATTTTGGACACTTAATTGAAGACATGTCTTTGGGCTGTGGGAACTTGCTTTGGGCATTTTTCCTCATTTTCAGACATAATTGAACATGTTTGTACAGCACTGGTAGTAATAAGTTCACACAACAAGCTCCTTCTATTGAAGCATGAAGGAACACGAAGATGAGGAGACGGACAGCAGGCAAAAGAGATGAGGAAGCAACAGGTAGCCAGGGAGCGGCCGAGTGGGGAAGATGAAAACCGAGCACACAAGAGTCTGGACTTTGATCCAGCTGCACAAAACAACGGGTGGTAGCACTGGTGAGGGAGTGAGGGCTGGCGGTAGTGGGGTGTAAGCAACTGATGCTCCAGCTGAGGAAACATGATAAGAGCAGAGCAAACTGATGTTGTTGAAGTGTGTGGAGCGAGCCTCGAGCTATCTCAGCCCCATCGCTGGTGGACAACCAAGCTGTCTGCTGCTTTTCACAGCTTCCTACAAACCAATCTGTTGCGTTCTCATGGGCTCCACTTTTTTTTTTAGAACAATGGGGAAGTTTTTTTTTTTCTTGAAATCCCTGCTTGTTATTAGAGGCTGGGGGAGAAATAGAGGAGGGGGGCAGCCTTGTGTATATGAGGAGAGCGAGAGCCCCAACCTTGACAGATCACTGAAGCAGACAAGTGGAAAACTCCCCACTGGGTTTCTGGCTCAACTAAAGCATTGTTCCAACCCATGCTCTCGTTAGTGAGCCGCCGAGGAGAAGAAAGGAGGACTGTGTGGAGCTTGCAGGCCTGCTTACACAGTACAGCAATACTGATATATTGGGCTGATGCTGGGCTTTGATTATTACCACACCCATAGACTCAAAACAACTGCTAAGGACAACACAAGACTGCAAAGTACTTGCAAGTCTATTGTCTACATTTTTTGCCTGTTGTGGGTGGATTCATTCACATCCTCGGGTATTTAACAGAATCTAATAATACATGACTGATGCAGACATGCATACTAGCCAATAGCCCATATTGCTACACAGAAACCTTGCCTTATGCATAATCTAAACTTAATACTAAACTTTAAAAAAAAATTTTGAGGGCGTTTGACTTCACAAATTTGTTACATTGTTGATGATAGGTAGACTGGATAACTACTGTAACTATAAACACAGCTTACCACACGTTAACAATGTAGCTGACAGAAGGCATGCTGTGCCTCATCAAATAAGGGTTCTTATTCCTGGACAAGGCAAAGGCGTTACTCTGACTACTTTCATCTTCTGCACCACAGATTTCATAATGCTTCAGTTGTGTTGGATAATGTTGGAGGAAAATCTGCCTTGTTACAGTTTAGTATAACCCTGGTTCCTAGAAGTGATTACCTCCTTAAAACTCTGCTCAGGACTGCTTTGAATTCACTTTGCACAGAGAGCTGTTCTCTAATGAATGGCAGGGGCCTGAAAGAGGGAGACAGCAAAAACCAACCCGAGGCAATCAGGCTTGTTTTTGCTCCACGATTGTTTGGAGTCGCCATGAACTCAATCTTCTCCCCCACTCCCAATTCTGCATCGCCCATAGTTTGACCAAAGAAAGAAAACAACAAAAACAAAAACAAAAACAAAATGACTCCTTCAGAAAAAGAACTGGAAAAAACAAGGCAAAACACATCCACACCACAGTATGATGACATAACCCCAACGCATGCACAACACCACACCATAAAACAGACGAGCCTGCTAATCCAAGGAAGTACAACCAGCATGCTTTTTCTGGTTCATTCTGGGCTCAGCCTACTTTGTTTTGTTTCCCAGACACTGAATGCTTCACGGAGCCTGTTCAAATGAAACTGTAGGCTCAGGCTTTATGAGCCTGCTCGCTCACTGTGACTGCGGGGCCATGCCTTAAAAATACCGATGCAATTACAGTACATCTGTGTATTATTCACAGTGACTAGTTATTTACTTGATATAAAGATTTTGAGAGGTGGTGCAAGTCATCCTGACACACAGTGTGACTGGTATGGACATGTTAAAGCCTACCGTATTGCACAATGCCCTGAGATAAATGACTCCTGATGGAGGCAGCTAGGCATGAGCAGATGTGAAGCATTTAACATGGGATTTAAACTTCATGAGATTTAAATCAGACTTCTCTATGTCAGGTGACAAGATATAGACAAGAAGCGTTTTGCCAGGATCATGATCCCCCTCATGCAGGCATGGTCTAGTCCTGTTACCTAGAAAACTGATTATCAAAAGGCTTTTCTGTACACACAGGATGCTTGGGATAAGCAAATCCTTGAGGACAGTGTAATGTCTGGATTTATCTGACAACACAAATGCGATGAGAGGAAGTGAAATCTTCCCTGACATTTGCTTACACCTTCTGTGTAACTTGACATGAGATCTGAGGCTGAGCCGCTGCCTGGCCTATATCATGGGCAGCTTGGAGACAGATGTTGAGCTCCTCTTCTGGCCATGTATATGTGGGGCAGCAAGAGCAATAAACAATTACATAACAATGGGAGGATATCCAGGGATTAACTGAAAACTGGTACTAATGCCAACATGAAATCCGGACAATTCACAAACTGGATGTTGGTTTTGGCTAGAGGAGGTCAAGGGTCAAGTCTGTGCTGGAGAAACAGGATCCCACTGAAATACAGTGGATGGGTGCAGCGTGTTTGGTCAATGCTGGTCCTATGTTCAACAGAAGCAATGAAAGGACATTCGTGCATGCATTTAACGGGAATACAAAATACATGAATATGAACAATGCAGTCTAAATCGCTAAATGTGTTTATGCAAATATCACTTAGTTCATTAAGAATGTTTCCTAATGGGTGCGATCATATCTCCGACGTAAAAATACATTCTTAAGGCATATTATATTTTGGCTGATATGCAGTTAAATATCTGTCATAACACTACCGTAATTCCCTAAAGCTACAGTATATCATTCATGGAGGCAGAGCAGGGCATGCACAGACTGCCAGCCCAGTAATGGCTCGGCCACCCAATGAATGAAGAGGCGCTGTAGGTTATCTCAAATATCCGTACTGGATTACCAGGCTGATTCACACACCGGATAGACGCAAACTCAATCAGTCCTCTTACCGTGTCCTGTTCCGGAGAAATATCAGTTTTATCAGGGGGTGTGTGAAATTCATCAGCCCGTTCTTGGATATGCTGGTGACCCGTAGCCTGTGGTCCAATATGTGCAAGTCCATATTCTCGGTTGCGAGCAGTGCAGCCTCCTCTGTGTGTGCATGCAGCGGAGAAAACGCCTTCCTAGCTGAGTGATATCATTCAAATGTTAAATATAGGCCCGGATGGTGAGCATTACCGACGAATAACAACCACTACGTCCCGCGCTCGTCTCACAAAATGAAAAACACCCAAAGCAATCCGACTCCAACCCCGCTGAACTACTGTATATTCAAATAAAAGGGGCAGCCCCAGACATGACACGCCCCCTCCTCTTAAAGCTACAGGTTTATGGTGTTAAATGTCTCGCACATGCAGAGGGTAGTGTTCAATTATGAGGGTACAAGCAGACATGTCAGTTCCGAATTTGTCCTTCAAAATAAAAGTGTGGGAATATTGTGACAGGTACACCTGCTCACCTGCATTTATGTCCTTTAATTGGTTTGGAATAAATATAATTTTTTGAGAAACAATTTTGTTCTATTACTAGTTGTTATTTCCAACAACTAGTTTTCATCTCCAACAACCCTTTTGAACTGGGAATAGGAATCGAATGTTTTAAAGAAATATGTGCAACACTTTACTGAAGGCCCTTAACTGTTTCAACATTAAAACACCCACATGTATACAACAAAATCTTAAAGACTAGACTGAGACAGACCTCAGACAGACAGAGCCCAGACCTCAACCCCATCCAACAACCTTTGGGATGAATTGAAAATCCAGCTGTGAGCCAGGCCTTATCGCCTGAAATCAGTGGACAGACCTCACTAATGCTCTTGTGGCTGAATGGGAACAAATCCCTACAGCCTGGTTCCAAAATCTGGTGGAAAGCTTCACGGAAGAGCGGGGGCTGTTATGGCAGCAGATTATTAGCCATGGTTTTGGAATGAGATATTTGATATTTATGTGCAACCTTGCTGTAAAAGACATTAGACATAAGACATTATTTAATTATATAATAATGTAATCAGAATGATACCAGGTTTCAGCCAGTCAGAATGTGAAGGAATAAAAGGTATCTAAAGTTAAATTACTGTATTCCCCATCAAAACAGTTCACCTTTACTTTATTATACTTTACTTTACCTTTACTTATATTTATATTTAGCTTTCAGTTATTCTATTCCTGAAAACTACAGCTCCACAGATTCAGTTTCTCTATATAACAATTATCTGTTTTACACTTGGTGTCCCATTTTACAACACACACACACACACACACACACACACACACACACAATTATGTATTAGTCAACTTTTATTTTGAAAAAACTGACTTCATACCAGAAGGTACGCATAATTCTCCTGGTAGGCTCTTCACTCATCCTACTGTAAATTTTAATCAACAAAATGGTCTGATATTTGAATGATTGAGGTAGTCTTACAAGCTTTACTTGATTATATATGTTTCACAGTCACAGCTGTGAAACTCAGAGTGATCCCATTCAATGTGATTCATATGTAATCATAAAAATGCCAGCACAAAAGACTGGGTGGAGACTATTCCTTCACTGTGAAAAACAAGTATACAGTCCATTACCATGACTCATAATAAAAACAAAAAGCAGCTCCTCCATCTTTACAATCCTGACATAAATTGCACCCGATTGTGCAATACTATACATAAAGCATAATTATGATTTTTTTTATTGATTTAGTGTGTCATTCCTATTCCACATATTTGACCTAAACTTCTGAAAATGTAAATACCTCAGGATTCTCAAAATAACTGTACACCAAAAACAACCACCAACATACATGATAGTAACACAGACCATCCAGCAGATAAAAAGAAGTACAGTTGGTAAGACCAAGAGTCATTCCATGTTGCTCTGGCAGTGGGTGAATGAGTTTAGGTCACTCAGCTGTTAGTAGTAGTTTCAGTCATCTTCTCATTGTAATGGTGAGCTCTTGGTGGGAATCATTATTCTAGACTCCATGCTTCTGATCAAAGGCACTAAGGACAGACAGAGAGAAACATGTTGAAGAGTCAACATCTTTGTTAAAACAACTTAGACATACTGAAAATTTCCATATTTACAGAATATATACCTGTAACATGTTTACCTGCTCACTGCTGCTGTCATATGTTGCTGCTACAAAATCGCTCCTTGCTGAACACATTTTTGTTTGCTACACCTCCCAAGCTTCCACCTATACTCTCATCTGTTGCTCAGTACACTTCACTGAGAGGACAGCAAACTTTCCATTTAAATGTACCAGTTGGATGTGATCGCCTTCTACTTTGCCTTCACTTTTCAGAATGAAATCATAGCTATATAATTTTGTGGAAACCATTTTGAAGGAATTGGGTAAAACGTCTAATCTATATGCATAAATAAATAAATACTCTCCCCCACTGAGGAACCAACAGTTTATTTTATGAAATGCCAACATTTGCATTGATGCAATACTGCACAATTTGTAAAAGGGGATTTTAGAACCACCACAGAGACCATATCACAATAATTACTGGAGAAAATGTGACACTACAATTGCTATAAGTAATACTTTAAATATTCTTGTAGCAATATTAATCAACAAAAAATTATTTGGAAGAAATCTGATTAAATGAACGTTGCAGAACTGCTGTCTCATCTTCAGACACTAAAATGATCTGAACAGCAACAGATTTGTGACATATATATTATACTGAACTGTGTATTGCACAGTGTCATATAAAAGTAATTTAATGAGGCCCATAGTCACTGTGATTGAGTGGCAGTGATAGTATTTATGGGGTGCATCTCTCCTACCTGTGTAATACACATTTACATCCCATCCTTCCTTCAGCCAGGCAGAGTTTCTCGTCTCCTCCCGGGACTGGAGGCTTTCATAAGCTGTAGATTTTAAAAAATGACATCAAACCATATACAGTATGTCACATTACGTTTAATAAAACACTCTTAATCACAGTGGATGCAAAAATAATCCAAAAAGTTTGGTTGATCTCAGTGAGCAGAGACAAAACTGTCATTCTAACTACCACAATTTTTTAATTTGCTATGAGCTATGGAGTGGGCACAGTGTAACCCCAACCCCAACTTTCAACTTAAAGATTGACTTGGCTGCATAATGCTTAACAACAATGAATGGCGTACTGTAGAACTACTTTAGTTCAAAATCAATCTCAAAACAGTATGCACAGTACATATGTATATACTCACCCCACAAGTGATGAACAACATACAGGTCACCAATCTGTGAGAAGAACCCGCCCACTGCTTCATTGTTCTCCTGTCTGTATCTGATTGCCCTCGCCCTGTTGTATGACATATTATTTTCAGGAGTATAACAATAACCCCAACACTTCTAATGTTTACACTGGAAAAGTTCTGGCAACTGATATAATTTATATGTTAAGTTTAAATTAAGCTTGTTAAACCTTACCAGTGGTTGCCCCATTCAATCATAGTTCCTGGCTGAAACACATGTGAGGAGTTAAAACATTAACATGGTTTAAACTAAAATATGACATGTACACACAGCCTAATCTCTGAAAGTGCTACATCATGATCCAGCACAGTCAAACCAGTATAACAGCAAATTTCTAGCTTGTTTATTTGAAACAGCCCAGCTAATACCATGCGCCCCAGGAGCCTACATCCAGGAAGAACTCGAGCATACAGATTTTATCATAGCTATGTTTTGAACCAGTGCATAAAATTACTCCCCATTTGTAAACAGCTAACTCCTCAATACAAGAAGTGTGAATAGACAGTCTTGGAAGAGCAAAACTGTGCGAAAATAGTATAATTATACCAGACACAACAGCTAATCTCCTGGAATTAATGTGCACTGCAGTGCCTTGTTTACTAAAAGTGATGCAGTGAAAATGCATCCTGTCAGTAACTTATCTTACAGCTAAAATATAGATGTGGTTAGTGAAGAGAGATACTGATTGTATCACTCATCAAAACTGTACAAACAGTTATACTGCCGAAGTGGCAGGCATCCATTTGGAGTGTCAAGCTGTTTTCATGTTTTCCAAGCAAAGGTGAGCCCTACCTTTTCATGACAACATTAATAATACTGGCTCCTGAATTTTTCCCACACTCAGCTGATGTGGAAGCTATCATGCAATTCAAAATGCAATATGATTGTTTGAGATGGAGTAATATTCAAATGCACGTAAGTCATGCAATTTTTATATGTGTTATATAGGTAGATACCTTGAGGTAATAGGTGCGCATTTCATAGATGTTTGGCCCTTGTCTGGGCAAAGGTTCATTCCAAAAACTGAACTCCAGAAGAAGCTGGTTTCGCCTTGAAATCAACATTTTCGCCCTCTCTTTCCGAAATTCTAAATACTCCTGAAAAAAGATTAAAATGTTATCAATGAGACAAAGGAGTATACAAAGGTCTACTATACAGAATTTTTAGATAGAGAGATAAAAGTTTCAGTTTCAGTCTAAGATCGGCACTGTGTCACAAAGGAAATAAGGTTTGCAACAAACCTTGTTATTGTTCAACTTGTTCAGGCATTCAGTCAAGGCTGGGTAGCCTCCTCTGTATCGCCATAGATGCACTGCAAATACAGAACAGCAGATGTCACTGTAGCACTGTGTGAGGTCTAATGCCACCCACACAACCAAGAGATGCATTACCACCATCACCGAATGATTACTTTTTGCCATCACTGAATGCATTTCACATACGCTATACACTGTAAACTATCATATATGGAAGGAGAGGTGCTGGCAGTGAGTCATCTGATTGTGTCTGTGTGTTTGCTTGTCTGTCTATTTTTCTGGGATGCTCTGCCAGACAATTTACAGCCACACTGCAGCCTCTCTTTATTATGAAGCGTTTATGAGGCCTTGAGACAGACAATGACAGACAGTGACTGATCAATAAGAGGTGAAACTTTTTATCATCTTTTTTGTCACATTTTTTGTTAATTGTTGCACTGCTGCCTACCAGCTTGATCCTGGTCTCCATACCAGGTATTCCAGCTTCCGACCACCTCACATGGGTAGTCCTGGTCCTGATGCAGCCTGTTTTGCACCTCAGCCCTATAGCCAAAATAAAATAAATGAATATAAACTCTTTTCACAAACATACGGATTCTCTGAATGTGCGTACAGTTATGATATACTATCACTTCACCATGATGACCAACTAGAGGGCACTCAGAGAGCATAAAATCTACAATTATCCAAATTGCTATTATACCAAAAGACATTATTCCTATTACCTCAATTTTACACTAAATTAATCTTTTGATTCTCCAAGAATACCATTACGATGGAATAAAGACCATCTTGTTAATGGGGGAAACCCTAAGCTTGAATCATCAACAAAATCTAATTAGTTAATCCTTGGCTCAAAAATATCTAACCTTATCTGTCCACCTGAGTTTCTTTAAGTGCTATTCACAAAAAACCATAATTCAAGCAAAAGACTGAAAACATAACTGGATTGCTTAAGGTAAAGCAGAGAATCTTTAAAAAGCAGTGGATGCACTTACTCTAGAGTGTTGTATGCTTCCAGGCACTCTGGTTTGATGTTGTGAACTATCAAAAAGAAAAAAGGAAAAAAAAAGAAAGAGAGAGAGAGAAACAGACTTATCAGAAATGCTGTGTTTTTTAAAATACAAGCAACAATCAAATTTTTCAACAAAGTAATTTCACACTCGAATTCAGCAAAGACTTCTATATACAAAACTGATTCTGCTTTCAATAGGTTATAGGCTACGGCTGATAGAGTGTTCAAATTGAAATCCCTACATGGTGTGATGTACGTCACAAAAAAAAAAAAAAAAAGATCAAAGCCTAGGGAGACTGATAGATTTCTCTACCAGAGACAGACACAGTTATCACCACAGACTTAAAAGAAGACCAGACAAATAGTTTTGAAGTTGCTTATAAAACTCTACAGACTTGACACATCATACTACTATAATATAACTTGTTGCTGCTTATATGAGGTGCATGTATAACAAATAACTGTGGAGTCCTGTGCTTGTCTCTACCTTCAGTTTTCTCTGAGGTCACTGAGGCCAGCATGGACTGAATTTAATTAACATTATTTATTTAGCTGTTTTCTGCGGAGACAAATGGATGATAGATGGCTGAGATTTGAAACAGAATCCATTTCATTACAATATGATGTAACTGTATCAGACTCACTTGTGCAAACCCCATGCTCAGAGAAAATAAAACCTCACTTGTAAGTAAGTAAAAGGTCTTGTGCCTACATTGAATTTTATACAGGTTGCTGGTCTCCTTCTTTGACAGCAGGTTGGAGTGGGCATCTTTCCTGGCATCGACTTTGTGCACAAATATGGAACGAAACCAGCCTTTGTCGCCATTCTCTGAAAACCTCCTACACAGAAACAAGATGAAAGAAAGTTTCACAAAGGCTCAAAGCAACAACATAAATCACAGAAGTTGTCGACAGAAAAAAGAAAAATTTAAAAGGAACATGGAGATGTGCGATGACATACGGGCTAAAAGATAGTCATGCTAATATCCTTTGATATTAAAAACATGCATACTGTATGAGTGAGTGGGCTGAATGCTGTAGCTTGTGTCTTTGGCATACAACTTCTTTTCACCCACTCTAGAGTGAATACAAGGGGAATATCACTCACTTTATGAACTATTGTTACAATCTATGAGGCTCCAATCAGTATTTGAACATGAATAACTGTCTCAAAGTCACAGAACAGAGAAGTAAGATTTCAATCTGTCATGTGCACAGATTGTACTTTCTTCTTCCAAGGAAAGCGAACTGAAGAGGACTGTAGTAGTGGCATTAAAGCAAACAGGGACTATTGCAATCGGTAATACCACTACATTAAGGTAAAACTGATTTATTTATGGATCAAAAAATGTGTCATAAAATATTATTTGCATTTAAATAAGCTACATTTACCTTTCCAGCTATTTTCAAAACATGAGGGTGAAACTTGGAAAAGAAATAACATTACTGCCTCGCATTAATTAAAACTGAAAGCAAAAATGAATAAATAGAATTTGTCAATGAAATCAGGAGAAACTGTCAGCTGCTTCACTGGCTATGACTAAGTCTATTCATATGCAGTGTTAAAGAGAGCTCAAATCCAAGGACATTTCATTTACTTTCATAGCTTTTTTTAAACTCATAATTTTGAAACCAAGCCAATGCCAACATTAATCTCAATTTGAGGATTTTTCACTGGATCTGAAGTGTTTAACCAAGAACGGCCCAAGGAGAATAATTGGTATATGCCCGCTTATGGATTAGAGAGCTACATTGTGCAAATGTTTACTTGCATGCAGGACTTTCAAGGCCATCTGTTAATTCATAAACACTTTCTGAGGCTTTATGTTATTCTTCTAAAATCCACACACTTTCAAGGTCAGTGGGACGTCTCTTTTAATAACCTCATGGGCCAATGGCTTTAATTGGGAGCTATAATTAGAAATGAATGTCCCATGGCACCCGCTTTAAAATAACAAAGTATGATGTTAAAGGCAAAAAACTTGTTTTGAACACAGAAGAAATGCATGCAGTGTGGTGGCACAGATGAGTTGCTGACAACGGCTAGTTGCATTGAGTGTAGCTTTACAGGGCAAAGTTCAGAGGTCCTGCAAATGATTACTGCTGGTTTGGGGGAAATATCTTGTTGTTGTGTTAATAATAACCTATTTCTGACATAAAGGTACAACACAATGCAAGGCATGATTCAACTGTCAAAAATAAATAAGTTAAATATATTAAGTCACACAGTAAACAAAATGCTAACGAATGCTTGACGACGGTCAAAAGGCAGTTTAAATTTGGTTTAACGTTACGTTAGAGCAGCCAGAAAAGTTATATTATAGTTTAGCTTGGGGGTTAAATTTCGATAGCTAATTAACGCTATATCACTGATAATTCATTAATTGGATTTAATTAAATTTACTGTTGGCAACCTTCCAAAGAAAGCTTCCAGGTAATTATATATGACAATACATATGAGGCATTTTAATAAAAGCTAACAGTACATTTAAAAAACACGTAGTTACCTGGTCGCCTGGTGCAGATTCACAGAATACCTGTACAACATCTGTCCTTTAGACAACAGAGAGGTAGTCGTCGCCATGTTCCTCTGCCAAATAAAAACTTCTGACACGTAAACACACTCGTCTGGTTAATGTTTACCTCCCTATCAGTGGTGTTTTGACGTTAAACGTGAGTTAACGTTTTTAGCCCGCCGGAGATTTAAAAACACGCGTGATCGAGTGACGCAGTACGCAGTGATCAATACGCACAATCGATCAGACCTGATTAGCTGAGCGAGGGTGCCTTTCAGTGATAATAGGAATAGCATTGGACGTTGGTGAAAGACTTATAAAACGATCAGTGCCCTGACGGCTTAAATTTTATGTATAACATACAGTTAGTGTGGGTTAATGCTTTTTTATTTTATTATATTTTCTAGTAAAGCTATACATATCCTATAAACAACTCAAGGAAGTCTGTGCACTATTTTATCTCTGGTTTATGACAGATATGATAATAGTAATAAGAAGAATTAAACTATTTTTTAAAAATCCATTACATATAGCCAAAATACCTGTATACAACAAAAGTGTATTTCTAGTCACAAGTATAAAGGATTACAACAAAATGTATGTCATTTGGTTTTCATAATAAAAAATTTAAAATCTTTTTCTGCAAAGGAACAACAACTACAGCCATCAGAGAAAGGTAACAGAGCAAAAGGACAAATAGATATTTTTGATGTTTTTATAAATAATATGAAATAAAATGACGGGGTTGGAGATCATCTTTGGGTGCATGTGGGAGGGATACATATCCAAATGACAGCTTACTGTATCTAACACTGTTTGAGTTATCCTGCTGCAGTAAACACATCTCTTATCTAATAGTGGCCCATTCTTTCAAAACTGGTTTCTCTATTAGACTAGTCATGCAGTACTTAAATCCTTTTTGTGCAACCCACTTTCAGTTCTTTTCATACACAATGCGATGCTCTCTGATCCTCTCCATCATTCTACCCACTGACATTATATAACATCAAATCAGATCATACCTAAAAAGAATCTAACTCAATACCTGTATTGTATGCCCGTGTTCAATGACTTAACAATATTATATTCCAAGCACTAGCAGCACACAAGCTGTGTATGTACGTTTCCTTTAGAAAACAAGCAACCTCTGAATTATCTTTATTTTCATTTGATTTGGCATTTAACAAGTTTTATTTATTCTAAATACATTTTCTGAAGGATATGCTCTCATGGATCTTTTTAACGAAATGACAGCTTTTTAAAAATGATATCCTTGCAGGCATCCATCCTTTGGTTCATCTGTTGATGAAAAACGTCCACAGGGCTTTGACAAGACTCCTTCCATCTTTTCTGGCATAAAAGTACAGCAATTACAGTAACACTTTTCAAGCTTTTGCTTTCCTGAATGTGCCAATTCTGCCCCCATGATTTATTGTAAGCGCAGGGAAGATTTCTTTCACTGTTGTATACAAGTCTTCAAAATCCTGGTTTACTGTAATGTCCTAGAAAGAGTGATACACAGAGAAGTGAGTGAATAAGTTTGTCTCCTGCAAAAGGGAGAAGATTTGCAGAAATTCTCAGTATGTGCGACTTACAGCAAAGTCTAATGCTTCCATGGCTGAACCTGGGTTTTCCTGGATAGACTTGAGGATGCCATAACACCCAGCATTCTGGATGGGGTTCCTTCCCATCTGGCAAAGGATAAAAAATAAATAGAGGAAAAGGGTTGTGGGTCTGGTTATGCAGGTGATGAAACACTGCGTGTTGTTAAAGTTACTAAGAGTTTTAAAAATAGACTTCCATTTCTTGTGTCATCTCAAAATATTCTTCTTTTTTGTGCAGAGTTAGATGAGAAGATGAGTACCACTCACATATCCAGCCAGGAGTCGATTAGCTTAACTTAGCTTAGCATAAAGACTGGAAACATCTTGTCTGTCACTGACAAAATCCACCAAACAACACATCTAAAGCTCCCTTGTTAACATGTTCATCAAATCTGTCATAAAACTGTCAGTTTGCCATTTATACAGGGTTATGTGCAGGACTAACACTTTCTTGGCTGAGACCAGTAGCTTCCTGGACTCTCTATTGGTTGTCTGACAACTGCTTAGAGCAAAGAAATACGTTTTTCTATAACATCCCCTAAAATGGCAAACTTTTTTTATATGCCAGTTTGAGTACATATTAAACAAATGAGATAAAATGTGTGCTTTGTGCTGGTAGGAACAGTTGGAGAGAACCGGGATAGCTATTTATCTGTTTCCAGTCTTTATGCTAAGCTAAGCTAACTGTCTGATAGAGATAGCTACATATTTATTGTACAGACATGAAAGTGGCATCTGTCTTCTCATCTAACTCACAGCCAGAAAGCAAATAAGCAAATTTCCCAAAATGCAGAACTTCTGAATTTTACTAACTGATCATATTTTTTAAGTTTTTGGATTTGCCTATACAATCAAACACCCAAACTCCATTTTCAACTCAGGTGGGCACATGCAATCAATATCAAAAGCTCAGACTGTAACTTAATTTAGTGTCTTCACTATAACTTTCTCTCCAGTCAGTTAAGATGAGCCCCTGAGAAGCTTGGGTGTTGACATTAAAACAAAGTACAGTGATCCATTTATTTATCCCATTTTATCCACTGATGCCCCCCATTGCTTTTGAAGCTAGAACCAATCTCTTTTCAACAGCTTACGTTCAGGGATTTGATTGTCTTGTTTACTTTGAGGCCCATGGCGAGGCGGATGGCTCCTTCAGGGGGTATTCGATTGTTACTGTGGCGAGAAAGAAATGCAGAAAACAAACAAAAAAAAGTTGTGGTTGGAGTGTGAGGAAAGCAATCATAAAGTGTTATTTTTTAAATGGTATTATTCATCCATGGCGCACAAATGTCTGGAAATTTGTGAGGCAACCTTTATTTTGCTTGAAAAGTAAAACAAGAGGCAGAAGAAACAGAGTTACTTCAAATTAGTTTAGGGTAGCAGTGGTGACCAGTGTTTAAGACTTATTGACCTCACTGGGAGTCTAATAAAGGATATGTTGTATTAGTTTTATTAGTTTTACATTTTTTACCTTGTTTTTACCAAACAAGGTAAAAAATGTCATTTGCTCTCATTTACGATTTAGGATAGAATTATCTAAACTGGAGTTGCAGCCTCTGCCCCTTTTAACTCAGTTACTGTGAACTAATCTGATTATCAGATACCAAGATAACAAAGGCTCATACCTCACATTCAGCTCCTCCAAAACGTTATTCTCTTTCAGAGCCTGTCCTAAAGCAATGGCTCCTTCTTTACCAAAGCCATTATATGACAGATCCACCATTCTGAGTGAAATGTTTCCCTAAAGAACAGATAAGAACATGTGTTTGATGAAGGGAGATTTAGAAAAAGATGGTTGGCCATTTCAAATGCAATAATGAGTAAAACTTGAACAAGTTCTCTAACAAGATCAACCGAAGACCAAAGACACACCTTAATTTAAAGTGAGAGAGCAGCATAAATCCTGAAGTAATGAGCCTCTTGGGACCTGAATCAATCAAACCTGTCAGTGCAGCTTAGTCATCAGGGTCCCCTTGACCATCTTGGTCATTAAGATATGGAAAGAAAAAAAGGCTGCTGCATTTTCCTGCTGTGAGAATCTTGATAAATACAAGACCAGGGGGCTGTTTCATAAAATAGGGTAAGCAAATTAGCCAGGTCATGATATATCTTCCTCTATTAGCAACTATCAAGCTGCATTACTGAGTCATGTCATTAAACTTAATATACAAATTCTGTTTATACTTTCAAAGCAGCATTGCCAGAATATGTCATGATCTTGTCTTCACATTGCTTACTTTGCAATGGTAAATCCCATCTTATCCAAAATTTACATTTTCCAACAGAAAGCACCTCATGTTATGTATATAGTGTGTAGACATGCCTGTCCAGCTGTTTTTAATGGTTTCACGACCCCTTAGTTGCAGTTATGGAAAATCTCAATACTACACAGTGCAAAGATTTCAGAGTATACAGTAGACTTCCAACTTCATGTAACTGTTTGGGGGTCAACATGATGATGCTCCTGTGTATCATCATGTTGTCACAAAGCCAGGGCCATAATGAAATAGTTTCCTGAGTTTGGTGTGGAGCCGTGACTTCAACTCTATCCAGCACCTTTGGGATGAACTGGAACACTAACTGCAAGCCAGGCCTTACTGCCTGACATCATTGTCTGACCTTAGTGATGCTATGGATGTTTTAGTAGTTTTAATTCTTGTATGAGTGGAGACTGTTAGCAGCATAGTAAAGCCCAAAGTTTTAGTATGACTTGTTTTATAATGTTTGGGTATCCAAATGCATTCAGTTTTCCTGTGACATGAGTAATATTTTCGATTCTTACTGATAGTCTAATACTTTACTGTATCACCTGTAGATCATTTTTTGTCTTGTGTGAGTTCAAAAACTAATATATTGTTCAAACACTGATTTCAAAGTGTATTACCCCAAGGCCATCGGCCAGCATCACAGCTCCTCTCCCTCGAATGCAGTTCCAGGCCAGACTTACTGATCTCAACCCTGTGTTCTCTGACAGAGCGTGTCCGAGGGTTTGGCCTCAGGGAAAAAAAAAACTTAATGGCAGTTTAACAAAATAAAAGCTCAATTCAAAAATGTTTTTATCATTGAATTTTGATCATTTGTAAAACCAAGAATGTCTAATTTACTTAAAATGGCAACTGTTTAAAAATCAATCATTGCTATGTTCATGCGTATTCATTTACAGTTATCACTGTTCTTTTGTATGAGGCTGGTGCACAATATTTTAGACATTTTAAATATGTCAGTGGTAAAAAGCATAGTCAAAGGTACTTTTAAAAAAAATCAATCACATAAATACCTGCCTCTGAGCTCTTTTGGAAGCATTTATTATGTTTACAGTAGATTTCACTGAGATGATGTGTGTTTCATGACATGACAAAAGCAGCAGTAAGTGAGGACTGTAGAGGCAGAGATCGAAAAGAGAAAGATCCCCATCATCATCTCACCCACTTTATCACAGGGAAAGAAGAAAGTGCACGGCACTCAGTGGTTCATAATCACAGAAAAAGACGCTCTCTTACTGTGCTTGGCTGAAAAAGCAATAACACCATAGCATGAATGTCAGAGTGTTTGAGTGGTATACTTTCTCTCAGGCACCTACTATATGGAAGAGTGCACTCAAAACGCACAAGGATGTCCTTTGATATTTCAGCAGGGGCAAAAACAGAATTGAATATGTGGGGATGAATCATAGCCGTACGCATGGGAATGAGCCGTGGTGGTGTCCCCTTTCCCACAGATTTATTTTCAATTACCTACATCAGATGCTCAGTGCATCCTGGTCTGCCGTTCTTCCACAAGATGCCTGTCACAAAGCTCATCCACATGATAATTGAAAGAGGTTTTAATGAAGGCGAAATGTTCTTGACCTTTGAATGCCACAGTCTGCTGCTGCCTGCTGTCCTGTGACTGCTTGGAGATAAGGCTACATTAATGCAGCAAACCCTTACTGATTTATGAGAATGGCTTCCCAAAAAATCTTATAATAGTCAATACCAATAATTCCACATCGTCATAATGTTTAATGAATCTGCCCTCTTCACAGTAATTGGTCAGTTTAAAGGGATTTACAGTATCTTTAATTATCTTTTAATTAGACAGAAATACAGGACTTAAATTTATCTCCACAGTTGCTTTCAACAACTACCTGTAGTTTTAAAATTCAGTTTCTTGTTTTCTTTTTGGCCTAAATTAAACTGAAGTGTAGCAAAGACAGAGAGAGAGAGAGAGAGAGGAGAGAGAGAGAGAGAGAGAGCTCTGCCCAAAGAACCTAGACTCATTGACACCTCATTATTCACACCTCCTCTAATGTCCTTTGCTATTTATTGATGCCACATGTAATTTCTGGGTCCTGAAGTTCAGTTATCTGGTGCTGCTAATGGAAATAAGTGAAAATATGTATCTACAGTGTAAATCTTTAATATCAACCTAATAAAAATGGGAGCCATGGGTACTGTTTCATTCTTTGAAAGGCTAAGGCCACACAGAAAATATGAGACCTTCACTATGTATAACTAATTGCTGTAATACCTGTGCGCTCTCCCAGAGCGTTGTGGCTGATGTCAAGGTGCTTTAGCTTGGTGTTGGTGATGAGAGCTGGACCAAGGTGTTCAGCAGACTGGTCTGTGAAATGGTTTCCCGACAGATTGAGGCTCATCAGGGTGCTGTTCTCCTTAAGCATACCAGCTATGGATCTGGCCCCATAATCCCCAAGATTGTTGTCAGATAGGTCCACCTCTGGGATTGTCACACAAACACACAGGTCAAATGTCATGCATGGTGGAAAGAGGCCAGTAAAACAGAACAATATGTGTCTGGAAAAGCTGTTGTGTTCCCCATCAAAACAGGATCCAATGAAAAAATGCTGTATTATCACAAAGTTCAAGCAGCGTTTTATAGTTTTATACTGTAAATCTTTCTTTATTACAGTTACATCTGGTAGATGGACTAGTACTGAAGAGACATCCAAAATTATTCCCATCCCCCGCTTCAATTTAAAGTTCAGCCTTATCAAGACGCCCTGGATATTGTTAGACATGCCTCTCACTCATCATCTCCCCTCTTTGAGGATATGCCCTTAGGGAGTAAATATAGACAACTTCATTTTAAAGCTAACACAGTTCAAAAGAAGTATGTTTTACTCTTTAATAGCAAACCTTAAGAGTTTTGAGGACACACCAGCCATTTTTAGCCACGCTGATAGCATGGCTCTGTTGCACTGTCTGCAATGGTCCAGACTGAAATATCTCAACAGCTGGATGGATTGCCGTAAAATTTTTGTACAGACCTTCATGGTGCCCAGGGAATGAATCCTAGTGCTTTTGTTGATCTCCAGACCTTTCATCTAATACCACCAGCAGGTTGGTATTTTTGGCTTTTAATGGAGTGATGCCTGTGGGCTAGTTAAGGCAGTCAACTCGAGTTGCATTGCTATACACATGACATGCCTCGCTCTCCACAGTTATCTACCAAACACACCGTGCCGATTTGGCGGTCTATTTAAGCTGCATCAGTATTGCTGCCTGTTCTTTCAGCCCCAAAACCACCCCAGTATCCACCTGCAGGCTCCAGCTAGAGTGTTTGATATTTGCTCATCAGTCCCCAAAATCTCTATGTAAACATATCTGAGGAGAGTGATGGGGTTGAAACAATCCTAACTATTTTCTACTGGTGTAATAAACATTTCAACTATTAATTGTCTGCCTGAACTGAAATAATTTGATAATTGTTTTGTTCCCAAACTACAAATGCTATTGACTCTGGAGATTCCAGGAGTTACAGCTATAACTCTGCCATGGAGCTGACATTTATGATTAGAGTGAAATGCTTCTATTGGACTACTAGACAGATACAATTTGGTGGCCATGACTTTATCTCATCTCAAACCTTAGAGTTTTCATTCATTGTGTATTTATTTATTCATTTAAAATTTAATGTAAATAGTCCTTTGTTGGTTAATGTCAGCTGCAGCATTAGTTAAGTATACATTGGCAATTAATCTGTTGTACTGTATATGCATAAAAGTGGATTATTTCTTAAGTTAAATAGTGTTGCATGACAGAGAATGTTAAAAATAATGCCAGACCAAAGAGCCTGCATAACTCACGGGAGTCATTCTCTATAGATCCCCCCATAGGTTCCTGAACTACACACATGACTGACATTTAACAAATATTAAACGTAGACCCCAGATGTTAAATCGTGTGCTGTGGCATATAATTGAGGTGAGAGTGGCTTATGAGTGGGAGTGAGGTTGGCAGTTTTGCTAGAAAAAGGTGAGACAGAGTAAAGGAAAAGGAAGAGAGAACATGTGCACACTTGAGTGCCCAGTAAAACCACCTGTAATGTAACAATTTTCCTTTAACATCTCGGCTATGGCAGCTCCGCCCATTCCCTCCATCCAATTATCTCGCAGGTTGAGCCTCAGTATTGAAGTGTTGGTTACCAGGGGAACCGCCAGTGCTTTGGTGCCCTGCAAACACACAACCAACCCCTCCTCAAAGTGAAATTCTTCTGTTTGTTCACTGCAGTATATTTTCTTATCTGTATTCCAGTTAAAAGAGTAGATGTACTGATGCAGGTCAGACAGAGAGAGAGAAGGAGAGAGGAATATTAAACCTGTGTGAGACAAATGAAGCAGAAGGGAGCTGTGTGGAGGCGTGGGTCAGAAATGAAGCTCGCAGAACATGAAAATTATAGTTTCCAGCACGGCTAATGAGAAAGTTGAGTGCATGAAGCCTTATGTTAACTTGATCTTTTAAAAAAAAAGGAGGGCAGAAACAGCCCCATCAGAGGATGGTGTGTGTAAATGCATGCAGAGTATCTTTCTGTAAGATCTGAGAAGCCAATCAATCTGCAAGACATTAAATAAATAACCTTTTGCAGCTGCACTTAGTTACTTTACTTGTACTATCTGTGATTGACTGGTGAAGATTTATTTAAAATCCATTTTAATCTGTTTGAATGATGTTACTGAAGCTGAAACCTTTGGAAAATGGCTTGTTAAGGAATGGATTTACTTTTACAAACTTTAATTTACAGCATTATGGAGCAGTGGAAGCCTGTAAAAATGTCAAACTGTGTTGCTAAGAGCTCCAGGCAATGCACTTTTCCAGAGGATGTACTCTTCCTCAGTCAGATGCATACTACAGAGTAATTTTACATTGATTAACAGTTAAAAAGGTATCTCATTGGTATTGACTTGTGGGCTAAAATTAGACTACACAGGGTTTATGTGTAAAAAAAAATTGACTGGAGTATATGACAAAAATAAATAAAGCCTGTGTTCCACATATATAGCAATAAATGTAACATGTATTTCCTGTTTCCTATGTATAATCTGAGTTATGTGAGAACTAAAACACAGAGATACAATAGTGACATTGTATCTAATGCTCAAGGGGCGCAAATAATAAAGTTATATTTATGGGTTAAAAGGTGAAAAGGATTTGTTGTCATTTAGGATAAACATGTGAACTTTCTCTCTGAAGAGGCGAGAGGCATTCCACTTGAATGTATACGAGTAAAGTCTATATAATTGGCAGGACATATGCAATCTTATATGTAAAGTGTACTGCAAAGATATGTACACGCATGATCTATTTCCTATGAAAGGACCGAACACTCCTTGAAGCTCAGCTGCGTTGCACTTAACACGGCGCTCACCAGACTTCCTCATGATCAGCGCAGTCCCCTGGAGGAGAATGTGACTTTGAATTAATGAGTCATTCACTGAACAAAGGTCTGCGCTGATCTGAAATAGCGTTAGAGTCTAATCTTATTGAACATGTCTAGCTTCCACTCGGGTTCACACGGACCTTTTAATCGTATGTGGCGTGTGAGCACATTTCCTCATGGGTGTTCAAACATTTGTGGCTCCTTTACAAGAAGGCGGGTTCAGTTTTAGTGTGTTCCCTTCTGGGTGAAACTGATCTGATGATAGAAACAGGTGACAATCTAAGGCAAGGCATGAAAATTATTTGGTTGGGGAGGGTGAGGTGAACATTATGTTTCATTTTTAATTAAGCATGACCCTCCATGGTGTTATTAATATTTTTATTGCCCTTTCTTCTTGAGAAACTGGAACACCTTCTCCTCAATTCCTTAAACTTGCAATATCTGAATTTTTGGCCACTTGGGGGCAGCAGAAACAAACTGTAAACACCACATTAACTTATCATCAGATTTGACTTGGCCAGAGCAAGAGTATTGTTCCATTGGAGTCGTATTTCTTTATATTCGCTCTCTTTTAGTGCTGTCATTTTGTGAAAGACTACTGTCACTCACTTATTTGAATAAGCCAAAATTTGTTAATTAAACAGTTGTTAATGTCACAGAATTAACAAACTTAGCAGGTCACTCTGGCACCAAAATATTTCTGCTCTGCACCTGGATTCCAAATTATGAAAATTATAAAATAGAATAACAATGGAATATAAAGTTGGGGTGAAAATAAATAAATAGATAAAAGACCAGCTTCCATGGTCTCTTAAAAAAATCAGACTACCTTATCCTCAGCAAAAATAAAGAATATATAACCTTCCCTTCATTTTGTGCCCCCTCCGCTTCTGATAATTTTTATATAGTCCCTAACTTATGACTGAAGTACCTGAGGCCCAAGCCCACGATGCATCAGGGACAGCTCGCTATCTTGCATGTGGTGCAGGAAGTAAGATGCAGGTACCACCTGTAACATTTCACACGCCTCCATGTAGCAAGTCTTCCCCGTCGGGTCATATGCCTCCTCCTTACCTGCAACACAGATAAAGACACTAACTGTAGCGTCTGTCTGAATTGTTCGCTATCAATACGTCTCTGAAAAGGGAGAGATGTGGCAGTTTCCCCTGGAGGAGGACCTTTTGAATGTGATATTGAAAACTCCCTTGTGGCTGACTTCACCCTGTCAGGGGAGCTCATTCATACCAGATGGTTTTCACTTCTGGTGAAAAGGAAGCCTGACACAAAGACTGAGATGAAATCATTAAGATGCAGAACAGGCTCCACATTTGTGGGCGGGCGTGTGTAGGAGTTTCTGTTTTGTTTTTTTTCTTCTTTTTCTGAAATCATTTAGAGATTGAGAAGATTGAAAGGGAGTAAGGAAAAGATTAACAGATAGGGTGACAGGAGGTCTTTGCCTTATCAATGCATGTTCTGATCGAGATCAAATTAAAACTGACCATCAAAATACCCTGTGAGCCTGGTATAAAAGATGATTTCAGACAGAAAATAACAGGATGAAATTGTTCATTTCAAACATGACTCACAACACCAGGCCATTTCCCCACTTCTTTACAGGAGGGAACATCACACCCTTTATCATAAAATGTAATAACTTTCCCACCCAATTTATCTTTTTTTCTATCTAAAATCAATTCTGTCTATACCTCCGAGCTCCAGATCTGTGTCGTAGTCCTCATCAGAGATCACACACTTCTCTCCTTCCAGCTCCTCCTCTTCATTCTCTTCCTCCTCCTCCTCCTCTTCCTCTCCCTCCTCACCCTCTCTTTCACCTCTGTCTAGCACATTCCCATCAGGGCTTGAGCACTGGTCCTTTGGCCCACGCATGTCGACCTCTGTCCGGCTCGCTCTTCGCTGGATGGAGGAAGAGAAAGTAAGACATCGTGACTTGTCAAAGCTGGCTGCTGTTGGCAGCCTGAGTGAGGAGATTTGATGGATTTGTTTGATCTGCCAGGAGAATAAAACTGATACCTACACTTTGGACAACTGAGTCCAGTGTGGATGAACCATTTGAACTTGTCTCTTTAAGTTTGTATCCTTCCGTCCATCTAGTCTTTGGGTCTACTTCCTTTCACCCTCCCCACCATAACTAAATGTTTCAGTCAGCCATGTCCTATATTGTTATTATTATTTTTTTTTTAGGACTAAACAGGCTACTCTAAAATACCCTAATTTCACATGTGAGTGATTTTGCACATATTCTAGGACACTATAGAAAGTGTGAGACTCTTGAGTCCTCTATAGCCTGTATTTTTGAGCCTGCATTTGTTGAGTGTATATGCTCAGACATGCTTAAAGATGGTGAGACCATGTCGAGGTTAAGACCTTCACGCTAAAACCAAATATACCTCTGCTGGTCTGTAACATGCACTGAATTCTTGCCTAAGGTCCCACTCCTGCATCTTATTTATTCTCAGGATCCAGAAAATGTTGCCTCTGAACAGCCCTGTATGCTTTCACCTGCCTACCTGGTTCTTCACACTTCCTTTGCTCAAGAGCTTGCAGACTTGGCTGGACGGTCAGCTTCCTACCTCCCCCAGCTGCAGCTTTTTACTTTCTGTTTCTGCGTCATCGTCCTCCAGCACAGAAGGCAGCAGCGTCTCCTTGGCCAACTTCTTCCCATGAACCATGACTCTGACAGAGTAATGGTGATATTAATACTTAGAAAGATATATCACTTTCTAATTTTACTTTCTTTTTTGGTTGTTTGTTTTTAGATCCAACCTGCTGGTAAAATATTTGTGCTGTGAGTGGAATCACTGCACTGCATTTGACCAGCAGGCATTGCAGAATGTATTCATGCAACCTATCTTGCTCAATAGGAGGGTCAAACTCTTTAGCTAATTAGAAAGGCCACTGCCTCACGACCTGACAGCCAGTCACCAATCAGAGTCTGTGTGTTAAGTTTGGACGGCTTGTTTTGTTGACCGGTTGCCATGGCGCTGAGAGGCATCTCAGGACTCTGAAGTGCTGGTTCTCTGAGCCATGACGACCAGCACTTACAGAGACTGGAAGAGGAGGGGAGACAAATGGCTGGCTTGGTGCAACTGTTCTTTGTGGGAAAAAAGCTCCTTATCAACATCTAAACTTGACCTTCAAACTAAAATGCTTTGACTTTAAACAAGTCCTGCTGCTGGAACAAACCATTTCAGACTGACTTATTTCTTTTATGAACAAGAAAAACAAACCAAGCAACTGTGTTGACATATTCTGTAAATGTTTCTCTTTATTTGTAAGTAAATGCAAAGTCCTTGCAGTTGATGCATTAAAATGGAATATCCTCAATCAATTACACAACAAAGGTCATTATAGCAGAGGCTGATTGGATCAGAGTTGTTCATAGCAGCAGCAATATGCAAACACAGAAAAAGAAACCCCTCAAGAAAGTTTTTAGCATCCAAGCCCTGTGAGAAAGGCTGGAGCTCACAATACAGTCTCACTGACTGACACAGTGCTGGTAAATAGACAGAGCTTTTTAAATATGAACAGGAGACAGATCACCATGCATTTATTTAATGCTGCTGTTTTATCCCCATACCTAAAGGATATGAGAGACACCATATAGAATAGGCCTTTTTTTGTTCTTTTTAAATCAAGCAGAATCATAGTGCTCATTTACATAATCAAAATACATTCTTAGAAAAGATTGAAGTGGTACTCTTTATATTTTATACTTTGTCTTTGAATATATATATATATAGAAGCTATATATAGAAGCTATATCTTGTATCAATTGTTTTCCTGTTGCACATTTTACATCACAGACATTTTCTTGACAGCTCTCATTCCAATTAAACTAAATCTGTTTAAAACAAATTATACAGAGGAGACATTCATCCAGAATGAACAACAGTGGGGACAATGGGAATTGCCCATTTTCTCCCGGTGGTAAAAATAGTTGAAACAAAAAAAACAAACAAATGATACCCAAAGAAACAAACATATTCTCAGCAGCTGTTCAGGATGTCTGAAAATCACACTGAAATCCGTTAATCATGCTGACAGCTATCTTTAATTTGAATCAAAGACAAAGAAAGGGAACAAACAAGACTCAGAAGCTGACAAGAAAAAGCCACAGGTTACGGCAGAGTGGGTGACCAATAAACAACGTATCCCCCTGCACAAATATATGCAAATTACAACCCTGACTCATTGGAAAGCAGCAAATGACCACAGCCGCAGTGCCATTGCCTCTTGTCTTTGAATGAAAAACTTCACTGGAACTTAGAACAATGGGACTGAACTGCTGAGATCAAAACAAAAAGCCATGAGGGCAGTTTCCTGTTACCATAACACCATCTGTAAGGTTACATTTACAGGCTTGTACAACTTACAGAGCGACAAATTCATGCTTATCTGACCAGTTTGATAAGGTAACAGATGACAAGCAGAATAATCATGTAAAAACATACACCTGAGCACATGCATGTTTACACCCACTCGTATAGAAATGCGCACACTTATAATGATTGATATGACACACGCGCCCGTACACATGTACACACATACACACACACACACACATGCATGCTGATGCTACTGAGCAGGTGTCAGGTCACAGTGAAAAAGTGGCATGTGAGCCATAGGCTTACAGAGAATCATGCAGAGACAAAAGAGAGAGTGAACGTAGGCTGAGGCGAAGAGTTAATGTAAGGCAAGAGGCAGAGGAGTTATGATGCTGACAAATGCAAATTTTAAAAGCTCAATAGCTGACCATTGGGCAAAGCTGACAGCTGCAAGATATGATCTGGGCCACACCAGGGTGCTAAAACAGATCTATTTGCTTCCCTTATCAATGTTTGGTTACAGAAAGACTTCTTCTGTAAAGGAATAGTTTGACAAAAAAAATCATATGCTATTTTGCTGAGACTAAGATGAGAAGTGAATACCACCGTCATGTTTAGTAAAATGTGACGATGCATCCTGCAGCTGGCAAGCTTAGCTTAGCATGAGGACTGGGAACGGAAAACAGCTAGCTAATTCCAAAGGTTAAAAAAAACACTTCTTACCAGCACATCTAAAACTCAGTAATAAACATTTGATATCTTGTTTGTTTAATCTGCACAAAAAACTAAAAATTACAAACTGTATTTTACCTGGGGGTGAAACTGTGCAGTGTTTTGGTGTTTGATAAACTTTAAGAATCACTCAGCTGTTACTGTGCACATCCTCAGCGGTACATGAAACAACAGACCTCCACTAACGTAGCCACTTGCACACTCAGCAAGAAAGATAATTAGCATAGTTTCCAAACTGTGAGTATAATATACTGATTAATCATCTATAAATCAATAAAACCAGAGAGCCCTGCAGAGATTATTTTAACATGTAGTGACACAGGTTCAGATTTCTTCTTTAGTGTCTGCGCTCCACATTCCTGTGAAGCTGCTGTGGGTGGGCAAGTACCAGCTGGGACACATGAGATTGTGAAGTTATGAGAGAATGGACAGGCCACTAAGAAGAGAGCTGGCACAGAGGCTGATGCATTCTGATGGACTGCCAGTGAAGAGCTAGATAATATGTTTGTTGAGGCTGTGACAGAATCGCTGTTTTCATAATTCAGGGTGACCTGTCAATAAGCCAATCCATCTGCATGCCTGAACATCTTCCTAACTGTCTGAAAGTACAGCCTTTGATGAAAAAATTTAAATGAATAAAACAACCCAACAGCCCAAATCAATTTGATCAGCCCTGATTCTTTCTATTAATGTAAAATCAACGTAAATCATACTTCAGAAATGTCTGTTTTTAATCAATGCCACACATTTCCTTGCAAATATAAAACCTCAATAAAAGCCTTTTAACTGTAACAATAACACAGAGTATATTATATTTGTTGAGTATATTCTTGTCTTGGTCATGCATTCACAATGAGGCAGGTCATTACACTAGGTGCACACATTATGAATCAAAATGATCAATTTATAATTTTTGGAAGTATCATCAACAAGCAAAACAGATTCTCGGAGAACAGAACATTTCCAACTTGCTACAGACAAAATCGCAGAGCCCAACAGAAACATTAAAGTGGTATAAAAAAAGAAAGAAACCCATTTTTATACAGTAGAAAAATTGGCACAGTATTCTTTAACCAGCGTTGCTGTGTCCTCCATACTGGTTGTTGTCGGAAAGCCCCCGATTGATAGATTTAAGAGCAGAAAACCCTGAGAGAGAGAAAAGACAGGAGGAGCAGAGACAAAAAGACAGACAGACAGACAAAGAGCAACAGAGACATAGAAATAGAGATGTTACAGTCATTACTCATCCAGCAAGCAGGGGCTTTGATGGCCAAATGTGAAATTCAAGTGACAATCCACACAGGAACCATCGTCTGTGATGCATTATGTTGGTACTTAATGAGCCATAGTGGCTATGTAGGGCCCTTGTTTTGCTCTCATGGCAAGGGTATATGAAGTGTTTAATCTTGAATATGCACAAATAACGACGGAAACAAAAACAGAAATGGAACAGAGCCACTCGCTTTCACTCTAATCCTGTTAGTTTAAAGGCCCTTCTTCATGGGTTTCCATGGTTACCCACTCTGTTTTCATCTGAAACTAGGGGTGATAACACATCAGCGTCACCAACAACTACAGGTTGCAAATTGAGTTGGACTTACTGTATACTAATGTCTCTCTGAGATTGAGCTGCTCTGGTAATCTCGCTGGTTGAGATTAATCTCAATGGGCTGTGCCAAAACACAATTTTTTCCCTGATATATGTGCTAATCAGCTGGTAAATCTGAGTGGCAAAGAAGGATCACTGTTAAAAAAAAGATGAATAAATAAGAAAACACATCACAGAATCCCACACAGTTCAGCTGTGTTGCAGACCAGTGAATAATGCCCATTGACATTACCACGCTTCCTAAAATCTATTTACAGACTAACAATTAACCAGTGAAGGAAGGAAAAACAATTCTGTATGAATGAATGAAGGAAAAATGAATTTTAGGTATTTTCTGGTCTCATTTGGTGCACAAGGTGCTTTTTGAAAAACAAAAATATGATTCATGACTCTGAGTCAGTACTTTATATAAAGGCTAGTAGTTGTCACAAGGATTGCACAAAAAGTGCCTGGTGGAGGGCTGGAGCATGGGACAGGGAAGAACCCATTAAATTTTTGATGTGGATCCGATTGAAGGGGCAAACATGACACATTATTTCTCTATTATAAAAGCTAGACAGACATTTGAGATTGTTTGGCCTTGGCATAGGTATGTGCTCTAATGAGAGCCAGTTAAATTCACTCACTGGTCATCCTGTGGTTTTTGCATCTAAATTCCCCATTGACTTACACTTATTAATATTTGTGACTCCTCAAGGATGAATCCTAATGATTCCAGAGAACCACTGACCTTTCCTTCGCTCAAATTATCCATTTGTAGGCAAGAAATGTCAAAGTCTACTGAGCAGGTTGCTATAAAATGTGCTGTGGTGGTCATTTGTGTCACACAAAAGCCAAAATGTTAACACTGCATGCAAGATATGACTGCGATGAAACTTACTACCCACATTGATTGGCAATAGCGTAAACCTTTCGACCCTAAGGCCTTTCTTCTAGTACTGACATTTCAAAAGTTCACAAGAACTGTTATTGTGGCCCAAACCACTGAGGTTTAACTGCCTTACACTCTAACTCTACTCTACCTCAGAAAAAGTTTTGTGTGTTTTCATATCCCAAATTTGGCTTTAGAAAAAAAACCTTCAAGGGCCAGCATTCCCTACGGAAAATGTTGAAAATTAAAGACACTTACTCATCTGAGTCCTTTTTGCTCTCCTCAATATAGGCGATGGACTCTGAACGAAGCCGGTTGGTGACCTCGTAGGTGCGCAGGGTGACACCAAAGATGTCCTCATGGTAACGATTCTCATCCTGGTAACAGTAAGATGACAAAGGTTGGGAGACGAAGGAGGGAGAGAAGGGGAGAATGTGAGATTAATATTGCTTGAGATGTTATTTGACAGTGAATTACAGGCAAATAAAAGAATGTGAAGCTGCCTGCTGAGGTATGGCTTTCCCCTATGGAGAGAACAGGATAGTTTCAGATTCTTTAGTTCACAGCAGAGGTTATATTAGAGAGTATTCATGCTGCATACAGATTAGCTTCCTCTGTGTAGGGTTAAAGACCAGAGATACAACAAGTGTAACCGGTGGTATGGAGGGATAACAGGATGCAGATTTTTACTGAATCCAAACACTACATCAGGTTATACAGGTGAGCACATGATCAGTCATGTTTCAGTTAGATAAACATGCAATTTTAGTCTAAGTCTTTGTTTATTTGGATTCAAAGTTGAAAATATATATATATATATATTCATGATATACAGTATGTGTACTGATCGTCTCCAGATGCCTGCAGTCATTGAATTTTACAGATTCATTGAACATTTCTTCATTTGTATACTACACACTGCCCTCTGTTTTTCAGCAGTTACACACTTGGCACTCAAATACATATATTCAAGTCACAGAAGCTGTGTAGTGGAGCCTTGTCTGTTCAGCTGGGGTTGACTGCATTGCTCAGTGGCACCTCTGCAATGGTAGAGATCATCATTCTTTCACCATTTTCACAGCTTATCTAGGATTCAAACTATTGACCCTCTATGTCATGACACCACCATCACTCCAATCTGTTTAATGGTGAACATCGTGTTGATGGCGTTGCGCATGTTCCGTCTCGCTTACCCGAAGCTTGCTGATAAAAAAGCCAGCATCCTCCAGGCTCATGCTGCCCTGCTGCTTGATGATTTGCTGGACAGTCTTGAGAACATCTCCGGCCATCGTAACATCCCCACAAACGTAGATGTGTCCTCCCTCCTCCCTCAGGCACTGGTACACCGTCTCTGACAGCTGCTCGCGCAGTACATCCTGTACATATTTCTGACAGAGAGGCAGAGGAGGAATGATGAGTGTGCATGAAGAAGTGTGAGAAAAGAAGGAAAAGATACAATGTGAAGAATAGTCAGGAGACCACTGAAAGACAGGGAATAAAGTAAGATGGTGTAGAATTGAGCCAGGAAAAGACCGCTGTGCTCTGGAAAATCATACTCTTTATATTTTGTTACCTGTTATTGAACATCACTGCAAACAGGAACATAACAAATATAACAAGAATCATTCTGAACAGTGAAAGAGACATAAAGGTTAAAGGACTACAAAAAACCAAATAACGTTTTTACCTGAAGAACTACAGTCGTAAAATGGAAACACATGATGTGAACTGGAATGAATGTACCTCAGAACAATAACCACAGCTGTCTTTATTCGGCCTTTTCTCTACTATGTGATTTTATTTATTTCAAACCCACACAACAGTCTAAAGAGAGTTGTGACAGGCTGACTCATCCACAGTTATGGACAGTTGTTATGGCTTGTACCTTTGGTTTGCCGGGTTCTCTGGAATAGGCCGTATAGAGCTCCTTGAACACCTGTTTGTTCTTGGCCTGGATGGTCTCCTCCTTGTAGATGTGGTCCATCTCAGACTGCCGACAACCAAACACCAGGATCATGGGGCACGATTCAATCCCTTCAAGATGACAGGCAGAGTTACTTTGTTACTCTAAATGGAGATTCAGATAGTCTGTTCTTTTGTGTATTATCTAAATTCTCTGGCAGGAATCTCAGCTAATTTTTATTTCTCAGTGACAGCGTTTTAAACTTGAAGAATAAGTGAATGGATATTCACATAATCAGCTGTCAAATTGAAGATCCTGTCTACAGGTTCATAAACAGCAGCAAAAAATACAATGCCAAGTCTCTCCATAAGGTAAATATTGCAAAAGAATGAGAAAAAAACAAACCTTTGTGTTCAAGGTCATATAGTCTCTGTTGCCAGAAGCTTCTGAACGGGGCGATACCTGTTCCTGGACCCACCAGGATACAAGGTGCTTGGTTGTCTTTGGGAAGTTGGAATGATGGTGCACTAAAACAACAACAGTAGAAATGTGCAAAAAGATAATCAGCTTGCTTGTTTTGGCTGTAGCGGGCAACGTACAGTCTGTGTAACTCATTCTTGAAGTTTTGTGCATGCTAATTTGGATGTGCGGTATGATTGATGTCTACTCTGTGTGTGTGTGTGTGTGTGTGTGTGTGTGTGTGTGTCGTTATTCAGTTTTAAAACTTAATGCCTCACCAAATCCCCAGGTAGATTTACCCACGTCTCAATAACTTTGGTTTCAATGAATAAACATGACGATATTTTCCCGAGGTCAAATGTGAGACACATCTAGAAAACCAAACTACACCTGCCCCGACTGGGTTAACTAGGTTTGTCGAGATTAGAAAGGTTTCAATCCCCAAATTGCATCCGAGATTGGTGGAGGCTGCACTGGAAGCCACCAATCAGGAAGCCGGAGGCACAGTCGGGAGGGAGGAGTTGAGGTGAGGGAAGGTCACGCCTTCCCAGCTGGAGCCAATCGTGCACCGGGACCGCACATCCTCATTAGCATACAGAAAAGTACAAGAAAGCATCACACCTGAAACCTGTATATGTAAAAGTGGTCGTAAACCTTGTAAATGAATACTAATTTCATACTCTTGCCTCTGTATGCTATATATGAATCTACTGTTAGCAGTCAATTAGCTTAGCTAGATGCGCTTAGCTTAGCACAAAGACTGGAGACAGGAGGGAACAGCTGGCTTGGGTCTGTCCAAAGGTAACACAATCTGCCAACTAGCACATCTAAAGCTCAGTAATTGACTTGTATATTTCCTTTCTTCAGTGTAAAAACATTTGCTTGGACATTCTTGGACCAGTTGCCTGGCAACCAGTGAAGGCTTGACTACAACGTCAAGAAAAAAATGTCTTAATTAGTGAGCTTTAGATCTACTGATAGTCTCTCTCTCTCTCTCTGGACAGAATCCAAATAGATGTTTCTGTGTTTCCAGTCTTTATGCTATGCTAAGTTAGCCACCTAGCTGTTGGTACCTTTATATTTAGCACAGACATGAGACTGGTATCCGTTTTTTCATGCACCTCTTGCAGTTGGCAGTTTAACTAATTAGATTATTTTCCCAAAACTTTTCCTTTAATATTCCACAATTCTTTTTCATCTGACACTCTGAAAAATTCCTTAGAAAAATATTGTGATATTTACCCTCGGACAAAACACGGCACCATCTCCCCCTTCTCTATCCTGTTGAGCCATGATGAACACACTCCATGGTGGATAGGTCCCTCTCCATCTGAAAGGGATGATTACTGAACAAACACTACCTTTTTCTCTCCCCTCTGCCTCCCACTCTCCTTAAGTGCACAAACTAACAGAAGAAGATGTGTGCATCCCCAACATGTTTTCCAAGGCTAGGGCCACTTCTCTCTCTCTATCTTTCTCTCTCTAAAGGGAAATTACAGTAATTCAACTGCTGCTTGTACAATCATAGCAACATGTTTGCACAAGTATACATTACATGCGTTGGAGAAAATAATAGTGAGGTGCATCTGGTAATGTTTGCTAACTACTTGACAGGCTGAGATAATGGATGTTAATTGCAAAGGTGGAGATTATAAGAGCCTCATGATATACTATGTACTTACATTAACACTAAAATTGCCACCTGAGTTGGTAATGCAGTTCATATAGTGTCATACAGACTGTATACCTGCTCTGTTTTCTCTCATTTTATGTTTGTGTCCATATCTCTAAATAGAATCTGGTCAGAGATACTGGATCTTCCTGAGGTGTTTCAAAATCTACGCTCCTTGTAATTGCAGTCGTGGTCCAGCTGCCCTATAAAGCAGACTGGCTTTCCAAGATAACTTCCAATCAATTTTCCTTGAGACATCGCAGGGTTTTCAGAGAGGCTGAGTCATTTGACTTTTCGGAAGCTTTGCAGCAACCTTGAAAGAGCCACAGCACAGTGCCTTTTATTTGTACATAAACTCTACCAAAGCAAAAACTATACAGGATATGTACTTTTTTAAAGTAATAACATACTGATAAACATTGTTTTTTTAAAAATCACATGGTATGATTTAGTTTATTTAGTAATTTTACTGAAATGTCAACAATATGAAGTGCCAGAAATAAAAAGACAGACTTCAGATCCTCAAAAGCCTGATGGGAGCATTAAAGTTCATCCTCCCAGTCAGCAGAAAAGACCAAAGCATCTGCAGCTACACCTACACAGCCTTAAACTCCTCAGAGAGATGTTAGCCAATGCTCAGCTTGGTTAGCAGTTCTTGAACTGAAAAAGAGCCCCAGATGAGTAGCAGGTCCTTACCTCTGGCCCGGTAAGAGACCACAGCAACGGTGAGGTGGATCTCTCCTGGGTGCAGCTTTGGAGATGAGCTGATGGAGTAGTAGCGAGGCTGCAGCAGGGGCAGCTGGGTGAGCAGCAGAGTGGAGGGCAACTGGATGGAGGGAAACTCCTCCAGGACCTCCACCAGTGTTGGATTGTTGTACCACTTCCACTCCTCATACTCCTGCAAGCCCTGGGATGTCAACGGGAAAGACAAAGGAAAGTACAAGTGGATATTTAATAGATGTATGGTGTGTCTTAGTAACTTGTTGAATTTTTGTCGTCCTAATTAAGAAACCAAAGCAACTGCCACAACAACAGGAAAAAAAGAGGTTGCTTTCCTCTTTTAGATCTGTAAACATTTCTGACTCGAGAGCAGGAGGCAGCCACAAGCAGAGCCATTCACCATTCACTGCCCAACTGTTTTTGTGTGTCATCACTGACATTTGGATGTGATGAATTTAGAGAACTGCCACCAGGCTAAAAAACTTTGATATGTTCACAAGTTTTGCTTTGTTCTCAAGCTGCTAACGAGTGACATAGTGCCCATTATGAAGCCTGGTGTGGTCTCATTCTGAGCCTGAAACACTGTTTGAAGTGTCTTACAATTAGAAAAATTTAACAGCAAAAGTACGTTGGGCCTGGGTTTTTCAACCTTGATAAACAGATGGGGTTTCAGAGACTGATATAATTAGTGTGTCTGTGGTGGTAATAAATTTGTAATATCATTTTTGTCTCATCAGTTCCTTTTTTCATATTTTTGAAGACAGAACAAAATAATAAAACAGACATGACAGCTTGACTGTTCTCTAATGCTCAGAATGAGAATCTGTGGACATAAGAAGAGGATTAGAAATTTCACAAACTCTGCTTTAGTCCTGAAATGAGATTTAGCACATGCAAAAATAAAAATGATCTGCAGCCCTGATTCTACTGTACTGTTTCTTTTTCTGAATTCAGAAACCTTCCATCTTTTCCTCTTGCTTTGGTGACAATGATTCGATGTATGAGCATATGAGTCACTGCTTGGCCTCAGCCAGCCTTTTCCACACATTGACAAAAATGGAGAGTGAATTGTGGGAGGCACTGCAAGGGGGAATGGCTCTGGGTTAGAACGATCAACGGCTTTAATTTGGCGCCAGCTCACTCCTACTGTATGTATTTCCATCGGTGCAAAGTGCATCAAATCGGCTTTCAGACACAGAAGACTATCTCCCATATTTTGATAGCAAACATGATGAATGTGTTGGTTACTGTTGTGCCTTAAACACATGGTGACTTCTTATAAAACTGTGCTTTGAAAAGTGTCATAATAAAAAGTGAAAAAGATCTCTGCATACATTTAGCTTTCAAATGGCAGAAAGTGGGAGCATATTTTTGGATATAGCCTACGCAGATACATCACAAATCCCTTATGTGTCTGGTCACGAACCAAGCTAAGCACTCAGTACAGCAGCAGCTCAATAATTCTAAAGGTCAGCGTTAATGATAACGCTGAAGACTAAGTGAATTTACCTTACTGAGGATTTCTAGTTTCTTTTTCTGTTTGTCATTGGTTGCCAGAGCAGCAAACTGCTGCAGCAGCACAGGGCTTGGTGGAGTGGTGATGTCCAGGAAGTACTGGAAGGCCTGGTAGATGGTGCAGGGAGGGATACGAGTCTCATTTGTCCAGTTACTGATTACACCTGCAGAGAACACGAAGGTTCAAGTTGCATTAATTCACATTTTACATACACATGTATATTATGAAAGGGAATACTTTTAGTGATAAACCCGCTGAAAATTATCATACAATTCTGCAGTTCCCTTTGTTTTGTTTTTTTCTGGCCTGCAGGCAGCTGTTTATAGTGAAATACCAGTGTTGGCAATGTGCTCTGTACCAAACTGCAGGCAAAGTGGAGCATTTACTGCTGAAGAGTCAGATATTTTTCTCAAGTAAGTCCAAAACAGAGCTAAGAGGAGACTGGGTATTGGACTTATATTTGTGGCCAGAGACAGAACTCCAAATCAAAGCTAATGAAGCTAATATTGCTCTTTGTCTGTTGATGCTAAAATGTTATCCATAGCAACAACAGTGTTGTATTAACAGTCCGGTCTGCTGCCTTCAGGTGGTCAACAATAAATACATAAAAGCTACACACACCATGAATTCTTATGTTAAAATTACTCCTGTTATAGTTGTTCAGAGCCCATTTCGCAGAATTTGCAGTGCTTTGGAACACGAGAGCATTTCCTCTCCTGTTAAACTCACAGTAAACTAATCCAAACAAGCTCTATAATTGCTACGAATGCATGAGCATGCAAGATCCGTGTAGAACTCACAATTGTCTTTATCATTTGTGAGCAACAGTCATGACAACAACATGAAACACGACACTGACACCATTTGCAATCTGCGTGTAAACAGCGCTTACAAGTCACTTGGTGAATCAGGCCTGTGAACCACAAGGAAGGGCTGTACTGGCCAAAATGAAATTCTCTTGTCTAATATAAACACTGTTGACTAACACAGCAAAACTTGAGGAGAATCTCAGCGATAGGACAACAGCATCTCATTTAAAGAAAGTTACTCTATATGTGGTGACATTGGAGCTGTTGCTACTCCCTTGGTCTTTTCTCTTTATTTTTTAACTTGAGTGCATTCTGTGTTTATGGAGTCCATTTTGTTTTTAAATCGTTTTCTCTCTCTGGAGACACACTAAGCAGTATGTAAACACTATACTAAATGGTTTACATCATGCTGTAACACAGTATACCATAGTTGTTGGCAGATGTAAGGCATTTCTCAGTGTTTATAATGCATTTGCCAGCAACTGTTATTCTTACTCTTATTCGTACGTCATATGAAGCAACAGTTATCTAATGATATGTCCTCATGAGTTTTTAACACGACCCTTTTTTTATTATTTATACATCTGTTTAGTTTAAATGGTCAGTGCTATTACACACTGTATGATTTGTTCATGTGTAATCACATATCACACATTATGGTCAAGGCTATGTTACACTCAATAATTCATTGACCATATTAAAACAGCAGTTTTAGATGGTTAATATTATTATATATAATCACTTGCAGCTATATTGTAGTGTGTTATAAACCATTCATTAAGTACTTTCTACTGCTTTTAAACACTAAAGAGGGGAGGTGGGTTATTTGTGTCTAGCTGTGACAAACACAAGAGGAAGGCAGGATGTTTAACAAGCTATTACCAAGAATGGCTTTATTCGTCAAGGTAAATTTTTAGCGCACATACTGTGTTTAAGAAACACCTTGCTTCACAGTCACAGTGAAAATCGCACTTAAATCACCTAGTGTCACCACAACTGTTTGCCAATATGCAGCTTCACTGTAAGATTTCTGGGCATAGATATCACACTAAAGTGTGACTTCATGGAGTCTGCTGAAGCAAAAGAGACTGTTTCTTATTCATGTTTTGATTTTGACATTCAGCCCAGATTTTAAACTGCAGCCCTCCTGGTTTCACGCCTACTGTAGTAGCGTGACGTTGCTAACAGCATCACTCACCGAGGGCAGTGTTCCTCTCCTCCAGGAACTCCACTTTGACAATTTGATTGACAGGTGGAGCATCCTCCAGTTTGTCTATGAGAGCTGTAACCAGGTCCTCGTGGTTGCCAGGGAAGATGCCCAGATGGTCGCCGGGCTGGTAGCTCAGGCTGTCATGGTTGTTTGTGTGGAGCCGCACAAATATGGTGGAGCGACTGTAAAAGAGATCAGAGATTTAGGGAATGAACAAAGCTGCACCATTTTCAGTCTGCTCCATTTAGTTCACACACCACAGTAAACAGGATGGAGTTGGCTACCCGAGGAGTGCATTAGATCAATTCAACACAGGTTCACAAATTATACCAAGTTATATCAAAATAGAAAAATATGTGGCTCATTTTTTCCTGTGAAAGTGGCTCACGTGTAAGTGTATACTTACTTGGATTTGGGACTTTGCAGGTTTTGAGATTCCAGCATCTTTGCTCCATAAACCTTCTTCTTGTGAATACTGTACAATGCTGTTGGCAGACAAAAATACATCACACACATGACATTATTGATGTTGAGAAGATTGATACCATTTCACATCTGTACTTTACATGCAGAGCTAGAGGCAGGAGGTGAGTAGCTTAGTTAGAATAAAGACTAGAAACTGGGTGGTTTGTGTGGGTTTTGAGGGAGAAATGTGGTGTGTCTATATCTTGACAAACAATATTTGGGCACAATGACTTTTCAGAGTCTTCTCATCACTGTCAAGTTGCTAGTTACACTGCATAGCTCCAAAACCATAACTTGTCATATATACATTTCTATTTGTGTATGGGCTAAACAAACAAGATACAAGGCCTTCATTAAGCCCCTTTCACACTGGACAAATAACCCACTAACATCTGGCCTTTGTCCTCAGTGGGAAAGGGTACAATCAGTACAATTAGTCATGGGTATTTATCTAGGCTTGAGAGAGAGAGAGAGAGATTTGTATATGCGTTAATTTTGGAGTAAAAAGGGCATTAGAGAGCTTTAGATGTGATGGTAGGTGGATTTTTGAACTTTTAAGATAGCCAGGATAAGGATAGCTATTTCCTCCTGCTTCCAGTCTTTCTGCTAAGCTAAGCTAATTAGATCCTGACGCTAAATAAATCATGCACAGATACCATGGTGCTATCAATCTTTAAATCTAACTTTCAACAAGAAAGTGAGTTAACACGCTTCCAAAAAAAGGTCAAACCCTTCCTCCATTCATATGTTATAGGAGAATAACATACAGTTGCAATAAAGCCTTCCTTCAGGTTATAATGTTTTTTCAGAGGTGTTGTAGTTGAGTTGTATAACGTTATATTGACAGGTGTTTCTATTATTTTGTCCATCCCATGTGTATCAGGGTGGACTAAATAAAAGAAACATCTCTGTCAAGCCTAGTTCACAATCTTTTCCTCATTTCAAGTGCTTTAAATACCTAATTAACTTATGCAAATTAGGAAACCATGGCACTGTTCCATCCCAGACCTGGTCCAATGTTTTGGACTCTGGAACTCAAGACCTCTAGGGTAGAAAGGTCTTGAAACCCCATTGTAATTTTTCATTCCACAACAGAGCCACAAATCTCAGCTCCAGGTGATGTAATGGCTGAGTCACTGGTCTTGATCAATAACCCTATGTCGCTCTGCAGATATATCATGGTCATTTTGTTCTGCAGTGCTTATTAGCACTTAATGCCCCTTTAATATCAAGACACCACCAACAGCTCATCTCTCAGTTCCTGCAGGATTATTATTTACCTTCAGTGAGGGCCGGGGCCTCTGCTGTGTATGTCAGGCGGAACTTGCTCTTCTTCCAGCTGCGGTCGTTGCTAATCAAGGAGTCGTTGGCCTTCTCGATGTTCACATCATCACCGACACAGAACACATCACAGGCAGCCTTGATATGTAACAACACAGCCACGGGAAAGAACACGACCATTATTCAAAACGTCCTTTAACACCCACAGCAGTGGTTGAGCAACACACATGAATAACAAAAGATTTGGAGAATGATCTCCTGCACTCTAAGTAGAACTGCCTTCAACAGTTCAAGGTCAAACAACTTGAAAATGCTACCTTGACTGTTGGAGTTGTTTTAAAGGGTCTGAGGGCTTTCTGATTTAATTTTTGTTATTGTGGTTGCACAGAAAACAGGAGACCATATTAATACTGAAACCAAAGCATGAGAAGTCACCAACATGCCAGTCATGAACTAAAGGGAAAAATGGTGTGCGTGGTGTACCGATTCTAATATGACTGACAGAATTACGATGCCCAAAGGGTCTTAGCCCAAGAAACCGACCTTAAAAACCTTCTTGGCCCAGGTCCTGAATGACTCCTCCTGGCCACACAGCTCATCTCCTTCTCCCATGCGTAGGATGCGCTCCCCCCCCAGCTCTTCAAACAGCGTGTCCACAGCGTGGGCAAAGGCGCAGAAGTGTGGGTAGGCCCTGGAGCCAAGGCCAAACACTGAGAACCTAAACAGAGACACACACACACACATATGCATGAAGAAAGAGACGGAGATAGAGAGGCAGGTGGTGTTAAAAAAGAAAAACACCAGCATACACATTCGCAAACTGCCACCACAGAGCCCACGTTGGAAACTTGCCCTTTCTTTCCTCTCAAAAAGGTCTAAACAGTTGAAAACTGCTGACGATTTATGAATACTTGTCCTGCCTGGTTTAAGATGTAAACATGAAATAGATCACTTCTGAGAACAGACAAGTCAGTCTTCTGCTGCTTCGCCATGAAGCAGTCAGCCCACATCAGATTCAAGCTTGAGCAAAATTTCTGTCATCTTCTCTTCCTTAACAGATCAGCAAACTGTCCACTGGAATAAGACTTGTCATCCCAAAAACAAAGAAGGCCAAGAAACCCACTCTCTTATAGAGTATGTACAGGGTGAGAATGAAAACTCAATTCACAGAATAAAATTAATATTTGGAGATATTCTGTGGTTAAAAAAAAAAAATTAGGAAAGCCTTGTCAGAAGTCTTTGTATCTTGCACTTGTTTATCAGTGATGAAAATTTAAATTTACTTCTAAAATTGTAACTTGACTTTTACTTTTACTTATTGTTTTCTGTTATACTTTGAATAGCATTTTTTAGACAACCATAAACACAGAAACTCCCCACTGACTGTTTGATTTGATCTGATTTGCAGTTGTTTACCTGACATTAGCCAGAGGTCCGGTGCTCTCAAAGTTGATTCTGGTTTCAGGCTCATCACTGGATGACTTGCGAGTGTCAGAGTAGGAGGACACGCTATTGAAACGGACCTTGTAGCTCCTGGATGAGAGGCAGAAGTAGAGAGATGAGACACATGGTTGTGTAACCCAAGGGACGAAAATGGATGGAAACTGACATGCACGAATACAAGCACGGGCGGACTGAGGGACTGAACTCACTTTCTGTCTTCTGTGTTGGATGTTGGGTGGCGCATCTCCATTAAGGCAGCTCCAAATTTCTACAGGCAACAAAAGAACAGCTGTTGGTAATCTGTGCATCTGTCCTGTGTTCAGAAGACTAAAGTTGTTCAATATAACTTATGTACCTCTCCATTTTCAGGTGGATCACCGTTGCCAAATGTGCTGGTCACTACTAACACCAGTGTTTCATGCTCCAGGTCCACCACATCATATTCATCCATTGACATGACCTGCAGAAAAAAGGAGCATTGTGCTAAGTGAATCTTAGCCTCCATTTACATGGTGCAGTCTTTATCTCGCTCTCGTCTCCGAGACACACACTCCACACGACAGATGACTTGAGCATGTAAATTAGGGCTGAACACACAGCCGTTGGCAGAGGAGGAGGTTGTAATGACCACTCTGTCCTCACCTCTAACGAGATGATAATATGCTGCTGCCACACAATGAGCATCCGCGATGCATACCACTCAACATGATGGTGTGTGTCTGCCATGGGCCGCACTTGCATTTCACATACACACACACAAACACACAACCAAAGGCGTGAAGAAAAAACAGGATTTAGCCCCACGACGAATGAAGATTTGCTCCAGGCGTTCGCATCTGCCCCGAGATCCATCTACACACACCCACTCTCAGTGACACACACATCAACAGTTGCATGCATGAATCTCCCCTTGTGTGATTGATCACACTAGAAAATCAGGAATGGAAAATAAGATACGAGGAAAAGCACATCGTGTATGATTGAGAGCAGCATGTTTTGCTTTTTTTTCTCTCTCTCTTTTTTTTCCTGAACAGATTTGCACAGCCAGGGGTGCTGCAGGATCTTAAACTACTGCACTGCTCAATGCTTCGATGGTTAAATCTTGCCTCCGACCCGCGGCACTTTGCTGCATGAGAGAAGAAGGAAATGTGACAAAAGACACACTTTCTTCTTCTACCGTCTCATCGCCTGCACTCAGCTGGCATCTGCTTGGCTTCGTCAGCCAGAGAGCGAGGCGTGGGGGTGGTGGTGGTAGTGGTGGGGGTGTAGAGGTGGGATATAGCAACGATGTCTTTGAATTCCTTTTTCAATTAGATGTTGGTACACTGACACATCAGCTCCTGTTCAACTTTCGGATAAGATGATGCAAGGTGGGAGCAAGCGTACCTTTGCGTCAAATGCGTGCTTGAAGATTTCACAGAGAGTTTTGGCATAATCCTGCGATTTGCCCGTCTCTGTGGCAAACAGTATGGTGGCTTTCACCCTCTTGGCCATGGCCTGGCCCATGAGCTTGGCCGAAAACTTCACAGCCCTGCAGAGGTGAGGAGACAAACAGTGAGAGAGGAAGGTGCACAGAACACAAGGGATAAGTCAATGAATCACTCATGGGCTAGTGATTCGAGGGCACAGTTTGCAACCTTTAATCCTCCGCCAAGACCAGAAGACTCCCTAACGCTGATACATCTGGTGGAATGTTTAGTGAGCCACTGAGACTAGCAATGGAGGGTAGTGTGTTTCACTTCAGCACGCAGCCAACATTATGTCAAGGTAGTGGATGGGTGACAATTGTGATTACCTAGCCTGTCATATCCTCAAGGCAATTATATTAATAGCAGAACACACATGCACGAGTGCATGCATATACAGACAAAACACTGACAAAGCTCTGATTACTCCCTGAGGGGTTGATTGGATGAATTTTACCGCTGAGTGCACCAGCCTCCTTCTCATGTGTCTAACTTTTGTCGGCAAAGTGATTGCTTGTTTGGCCCTACATTATCATACATACATCCTACAGTACGTTATCTTTGACATTTAAGGCCTAATCAAATCTGATCTCTTATTTCTACAAATATAGGGAAAAGAAAAGATTAAACTGAATAATTAAATTAACAAAAACAATTGTACTGTTTTGTTTGCATTGTTTTAGCCTAATATTTTTGTGTGAGTACACACTCACTTGGCAAGCTTTTTGAATCCGATGGCTCTTTTCTTTGTGGGTGTCCCATTGACTCCTTTCCACACGTGGGTGTTCCAAGGATCAGGCTTTTGCATAAGGAAAAAGGGGAACAGGGTTCAGAGGTTGCCTTTGGTTAAGGTTAAAATCCATCCCAGGATACAGAGATATCATCAGTGTCCTGTTTCCAGGAGTTACTTGGTACAGTGAAGTTTTACTTCACCATTTGCTGTATGCACTTTCCTTTAACGTGCTTCATCTACTTCTACTCCAGGTAATGATTTCCAACTTTAATTTCCCTTAATGACTTACTTAATATAGCTTGGCAGCCAACCAATTTGTAAACATGAGTGCATGTCCTATAATTGTGGTGATGCCCTCTGCCAGGAAGACAACATCCCATGTATTGCACTAAGGTTTACTGAAGCTAATGTCAGTGCACCCATTTTATGGTGAATTCATCCTGTGGGAAAAGGTGAAGCTATTAAGAACTATAGGCACTTGATGTCTTCCAGATAAGGAATTTGTTCAGATAGCTTGCAAAATGGTTGATTCCTGATCACATGACCACTCCTCTCACCTGGTACTCAAAGGAGGGGGTGAGGCGGTAGTTGAGCATTTCTTGGTGGAAAACTGGTGTGATACTTCCTGACATGGGAGGCACAATCCACACCCAGTCTCCAGGACAGCCACCTCGCACCCGATACTCATTCTCCATGTGCTTCATGAAAGACTCAGTAGCTGAGTGATGGTCCACTATGGTCACTTTGCATGACTAAAGATAGGGAGCACAATTAGAAGAATATGTTACTGATGTATTTTCTTTTATACTGGTGCAGTGATTCATTATTCATAACAAACATACTATAACTTCTGCAACTTCAACTTCTGTTTGTTGGCAGTCTGTACAAAACAATTTCAATTCCAAGATGACCATAGCTGCTGTTGTCGAAAAAATTAAGCTACAAACTTTTCAGAGCCCCTCTACAGGGGAGTTTGACATTTATAACATCACCTAAAAATGTGCCTACCTGGAAGCTGTAGAGAACAGCAATGTTGATCTCCACCAGTGCCTGGTCTTTCCAAAGGGAGGAAGTCTTCCTGGTGTCTAAGGCCATCTTGTTAGCAACCTCCTGTATAAATATGTAAAGAAGAATGACAGTAATATGACAGTTGTGATATGAAAGTCACCGTGCACCTTGTACTGTATATATTAGCTACATATGCCATCATTTCTAACATCATTTCTAAATGACTAAATAAAGATCTTTAACATCTGTGACTGTGTGTCATTAACGTGAGGATGCATTCAATCTTTGAACTCACTTAAGTTATAGTTTTGTGCCTCAGTGGCTAAAATTGAGGGCTGGGAATATGTTTTTTTCTTATTTACCAAATAATTTATGCAAATTATGTTACAGAACAATACACAAGCAAATAGCCCTCTTCATCAACAAATGCAAACACAATTTCTGTACTTCAGATGTAAGACAAATCAACTAAAGTTGCACCATGTGCTTGAAGTGCTTTTCATAATTGACACTTTGTCTTTAGCTGAGGTTTAGGATGGGAAACCCTCTCTTGTACTTGTCTGAATATGATATATGCATATCGCAAAGGACTTAATATGCTCCAAAAGAATTTGGAGATTTGCCAACTGTAACAGAACAACTCACAAAATACATACATGAGCAGATACATAAACACACACACACACACACATTTTGGCATAATATTTAAATTAACACTGTATAATCTACATCAAGAGAGTTTGCAACAAAGCACACAGAGGCTTTATTTCTTGACAAGTGCTGTTAATCAGCTTTCTCCTCAGTGTATACAATTACAAACAGAATGATATTCTGATTCTGATTTGGTAACACAACACATGCTCCTCTCTGCACAAGGCTCCAGTCAATCTGTGCCTCTGATTTTTCTTTTCCCCTTTTTCCAATGGAGCATGACTCTTTGGCTTTGGCACAACACACTACCTCCAGAATGTTGTAGCGCGAGCTGTCACAGAAATCCCTCACGCCAATCTCTGTGCCCATGTACCAGCCGCTGAAGGGACAGCCAGTGAACTCCAGGCCACCGACCTCCAGCAGCATGTTAGAAACCGCCGGGAGGCCGTACCACTTCAGGTCCAGGTCTTTGAACCACTCATACCTGAGCAGAGAAAACAGGGGAATCGTGGCTAAGGACTATAGTTATTTCAAATGACTCATTATGTTCCCTACTGAGGTCAGGTAAATGTCCAGCATTTGCAATATGCACAGTCGCTAGCATCTTTAGGAGCACTGGTAATTACCCCCGAGACCCATATCATCAAAAGGAGCGCAGCCAAAACAAACATTAACACAAAAGTAAACCACTTTTAACAGCTTGTCAGTGCTGGACAGAGCAGGCAGGACCTCAATCTACCTCCCACCATTCACTCCTTCCACCCTCTAGGGGGATTGATAACATTGTTTTCAGTGTATTATTTGCAGAGCTGGGTCTAATCACATGTAATGATGAGATGCTGTTGGTGGTCGTGGCCTGTGCCAAGCTGCTGCCAGAGCTGAGGGCCAGCTGATGCAGGGTATGGAGCAAGAGATGCCAATTTTCGGGGAGTCTGGCAGGGAGATCAGTGTGTCAAGGGATTCTGAAATGCTCTCTGTAGCGTGTAGCAATGTAGTGATAGCACTGTGTGCAAGTGTGTCTGTATGTGTGAAAACTAGTGTAGCAGTAATGCCCAATTCTTCACTCTGATTATTTGTATTAGATACAGCAGCTTAATTGCTTAAGATCTCAAGGGCATTTAAGTTTTTGTACAGTAGCTACTGAAAAGTTTTCTTGAAAGTAAAGTAAACACATAAGAATAAAAAAACAGGAGGGAGCTTGAAACCACACTAACAAGCCCCATGGTTACCACAAAAGCTGGCATAGCAACAGATAAAGCATGGCTAGCTGTGCTTTCTGTGAATAATCAGCACAGTTGGAATGTGACGATAACCCAATCAGACTTTTGGCTTAAAAGTACCCCATTGTTTAAGAAGTCTTGTTAAGAGATGTGTGAGTGGGTGGATGTCTTTTTGTGCAGCCCCCTCTGTTCTTGTTGTGTTAGATTCTGTTATATTTTATGCGTGCTTGAGGGGGAAGGAAAAACTCACTTTGGGTGTGTGATCGGCACCTCCAGGATGAGGTCCTCTGGGATCTCAAACAGCTCAGGGTCATTTCCATTGGCCTGCAGCAGGAGGGGCAGGACATCGAAACGACCCTTTGGAGCTTTCCATCCCAGCTGCATGCATATCTAGTGACCAAAAGCAACATGTGAGCTGAGTGCAAATAGGATGTGAAATGTTGCAGCTTTACTTCAACTACTTAAAAATACAGCCCCTCTCGTGTACCTCAGTAAATTCAACATTAGCAGGATCTCCTATGATCTGCCCATCAGGCTGTTTGTAGCCTGCATAACGAATCAGCTGTGTGTTCCACACTCGAAAGTCATGTTTGCCATCTGTCCTCTGAGGAAATATGGTGATGGCCGACCTGCGAGAAAAAAACAAAAAGCATGTGTTCAACTGTGTAATGTAGATATTTGCATATGCAAGATTATTATTAGTTTTAATAATAATCTCATATCTTGACAATCAGTGGGAATGATATATTTAGATACCTAAACCGTGCCACAGTAATATCTTAGATCAACAGCATGTTGATCCCTGCACATACTTTAAGAGGTTCTGCAACAAAGCATTATTGTATATGTATACTGTAAATTCATATTTTAGCACATTAATCAAAACGATCGCTACCAGACGGTTTGCATTGTGCGAGCAATCTGCCCAAAGGCATTTTTAATCATGTTATGTCAAAGGACTCATAGCAGGGCCAAAGCTTAGCTACCTTTAGTCAGTTCTGCATCTCAGTGGTGTTTTAATGCCATGACCGGGTAAAAGTGTTAATACTGCTAAGCTGGTTGTAAGTCGCTGAGGGGGGAGAGCAGCTGGTGTGAATCTGGGCCAGTTGTGCTTGCAGTCTACATCTGTACGAAACGGTTTCTCAGCTTGGCTTTTAGAAAATGATGTTAATGGGAAAACCAATAGTCACAGTCTCTTTATTTCTCTTTATGTAGAGCGAATGACAAATTTCATTTTAATTTGTCCTGTTTTGGGAAACAATAATGTAATAACTCGTAGTTGAGGTGTCCAGAAAGATGTAGAAAATTCTGTGCTACGAAGCAGTGAAGTAAAAGCAGTTCAGTTGTATCACATTATTATATCAACCACTTGTGAATAATAATTCATAGTTATATTTTAAAATCATAACGCAATAACGGTGAGATGCAATATAGTGTTATTATTATTAAATTGTTGGATCCAAATTGGACACATGCTTTGTAAAGTAATAATCACATTCCTGTACAACAATAGTATGATATTGGCACCACTTTCTAATATGGCACACTTTAAGTTGTAAGTAATGGCTTTATTAATAGTTCATAAATAATATACTGATGCTTTAAAGTCCAGTAAAGTATGGGTTGCAAGGTTTGATTGGTTGTACTTCAAAATCCATTTATTATCAAGTTATCATGGCTTACATCTGTAAACCTGATGATTTTTATTAATGACTTGATGACTAATCAAAAATGAATCAATAAATGATCACAAATATTCATAACTGCCTCATAATTAGAATGCTAGTAGGACTTTTCACAACCTGGCAACCTGGATTGATTAATTTTTGTTCTGATTAATCACTTCTAACTGGTCTATAAATCAGTGGTAAATGATTGATTATCCACCACTCCCATAAAATCTAATAACATTTTGACACATCTGTAAATTATCTCTTAGTCACAACAAATGTTCACTGAACTGTAGTCATAATATAATTTCCCCCCTGAACCCTACCAATTGAAAACATCTGACTCATAGTTGCCTTAAATCATGTTAAAAATCCTCTCTGTAATACTAACAGGTGATTTTGAGTAAGCAATCACTCCGAAAATATTGCAACATGCTGCAATAGCACTGTATGTTTATTTACATGTCTGTGTTTATGTTTAAAGAGAGCCAGACTGAGTGAGCCTCAGCCAGGATGTTGTGCTGGCTCTTATCAACATGTGTATCCGAGCTGTCCTTCCGAAGGCCAGACTAAGTGTAGTAATGAGTCAGAAGCTATCCATCATCCAAGAAGTAAATATGAGGTGTCACATGTGATTAGGACTTGGCAGAAAGTAAGCGAGAGCTGTGCAGGTCTGACAAATGACTGCTTGTTAGCAAGGTCTGCCACTGCACCCACAGGGCAATGATTGGTGCCGAGACACTGACAGATAGACAGGCAGCAGATAGTGTCAGATACAGTGCAAAGAGACAGAGCGTGCACTGACAGATGGGACAGTGGGTCAAGTCAGGGTAGTCAGAGATGGAGAGGGGTGATGAGATACATGTAGCAACAGATGGGAAGAGGACCAAGTGTAGCAGGAGGAACACGAGCAAAGGAACGAACAGGTAACAAAAGGCAACAAGACTTGGGTACAGCATTGAGAGGTGTATCTATTTTATTTATTTATGTTTTACCTCAGGTTGCCTTTGTTGGTGGCGTACTTGATGTGGTTACAGATGTAGTTGTACATTCCATGGGCTGTTGTGCAGTCTCTAGCATCAAAAACCTGGAATTAAAAACAAGAAACCAGAACCAGTTTTACGTATTTTAAATATAAAAATCATAAAATATTTCTTAAAAATATTATAAATATTATATATTATATAAATATTTCTTAAGCAGATATGTGACCGTCAGCACACAACAGAGTCAGCACCTTGGATATTAAACAAATGTTGAAATGTTAGTGGAAATGTAGAATCCATTTTCATAACCAACCACATTGTGTACCAAATTGTCCAAAACAGCAATGATACCCCCAAGCTAAGATTTTAGGCATACTGTTCATTACCTGCAGTTTGGACCACTGGATCCTTCCAACACATCGGGCGGCATTCCTCCAGGCATGCTTGGCTCCATAAATCAGTTCAGTGTCCTTCAGTTGGTACGTTCCTGAAGCTTCAATTTCCTTGGTCACCTCCTCCAGCCTGTCCACATGGGCCTTAGATCCATACCTGTATGCAGGACAGGTACACAAGGGCAAGTGAATAAGAGAACACGTCTGTGCCTCTTAAAAATGCTTGTTATACAAAAACTATGTTGTTGCATTGAAGGCATATGCTTTATTACAAGTATAGTTGTCCCATGTTTACTGTAGACTCAGAGCTAGAGATACTGGAGCTCTTTTGATACAATAGTGACAAGATAAAATGAACTGATACAGAGGGGTCTGTTTATGCAGGCACTAGACTGTAGCAGGTCCCAGTGCAGCTGCATTACCTGCATATATGGTAGTTATGCCTCTGCACATAGCCTAATAGTATAACACCAATAGAACTTATACTTTCTTCATCTTCTTATCTCCTTTCAGTTTCACTATGTTGCAAAAACATGTTGGCATAAGGTCCCACCCTCTGAGGTTTAACTCTTCAGTGTGTGGGTAATCTATTACAGGCAGTGCTTGCCTTTTGATGGAGGTGTAGTACTGGTCTATGAAGTCTGTGGCCAGTGGAAGAAGCTCCTCTTTGGGTCTGACCTCATCTGGTTTGTGAACGTGCAGGTTGGGCATCATCACAGAGCCAATGCACACATTTTCAGTGCAGATCGGCATCTGAAAAGACAAACAAGACAACAGATGAGGGAGGCTTTTGCAGGGATGAATTGTGCTTGTTGGTTTTTTTCAGAGCCAAGATTTGACCGAAGAACCAGGTGATGATGGCATATTGTACACTTCTCTGGTAATACATCTGTAAATATCCATAAAATGTATTTTCCAATAATAAGCAATACTAATAGAAGCTTCCATTGCATGATTAAATACTTTCGTGCACTTAACAAAGAGGTGTTAATCGGTTTTATATTACTAATTTTAAACATATTTCAGTGTCCTCCAGGATTTGTGCTCACTCACAAGAGACAGTTACTGCATCCATGTCTGTGTTGTGACTGAATGCAAAATGAGAAGAAGCATAGCATCCTCTTAATTTACAAAAGGAAGAGCTAACACATTACCTTCTCTCTCTTTTCATTTTAGATTAACCGGTCATGGTTCTGCTTGGTACCAAGCAGACACAGGAAATGCCTGAATTATAGTTTATGCAAATCTAAGAGAAACAAAAACCTTCTCAAATCCAATTTTTTAAAACTTGTTTCTTCCTCCTCTTTTAACTTGTGAACTATATTATGTTATTCATGTTATGAGTACACTGCCCTTAGGAGGAAGGTGCTAACACGCTCAAGGTGCCAACCCTGCTTAAAAATATATTTACCCTACACTTTCTTGCTAAAGAACCCATTAACACTAAATTAAGTGCTGCTCTTAAGCCATGATAGAGAGATTTCCCAATGGGTAAACATCTTTGTCACTACTTTTTACAGGATAAAACACCAAAAAGTGTGAAATAAATTAAATAAATGAGGAAAAACACTGTATTTCAGCATTCAAGGCCAACAGGATATTGGTAGAACACATCCATCAGCACTGAAAGGGTTTCAATTTTATCAACATCAGTTCAGGTTGTATTATATGTTCCAAATAAAATGTAAGTTTTTTCAATTAAGTTCCAGACTCTGAAAGCATAGAAGAATCATAACTGTTTTACAAATTTCTTTCATTATATCGCTCACACATGGCTGGCTCGAATATTAATGAATGAGTAAGTCAGTGAGTCATGGATTGGTATCCTTCCATTAAGCAGAGACAGGAAGAGAGAAAAGAGCGAGGAGGAAAGACGGAAAACAAGAAAACAGACAGATGCAAAGCGAAAATTGCTCATAGCTGGGAGCAACCTTGTGTGGTCAGTTTAATATGATTAGAGTTGAAGTCAGCTGTCACTTTGGTTTGCCGTAAATGCCTTCACCAGTTTAGAAAGATAGAATGAGTGAGCAAGAGCTGACGACAGGAACGATAGCGGAGGCGTGCAGTCGAAGAGGAAATTTGACAATGACCCGAACGCTGCTAAAATTGGCTTGTTACACTGAACCACCCACTTGTACTGTCCAAACACACGGCGTGAACCGGCAGTCCATCCAAAATAAACTTGCCTCTGTGTCCTTTCCAAAAAAATCCTCAACGCTCACTCAACAAAAACAGAAAAAGAGGGAAAACAGCCGGTGAAGGAGACAACAAATACAACATCGAAGCCAGTCAAAACAAAGGAAAAATGGGAAAGGAAATTGAGTGAGAATCTGTGAAAGTGCTCAAGCAAATATAGATTTAAAAAAAGCGATAATTACAAAGAAAAAAAAGAAGCAAAGAAAAGATAATCAACAACACAAGAGAAGAACAAAGATGAGGCAGAAAAACAAGAATAAGAGGTGACGGAGTAAAAGGGGGGAAATGGATGAGTAGAGCAGGGAGTGTTAAAAATAAAACAAAGGAATCACTCGTGCTCCAGCACGTCCGCTCATCATACTGCTCTGGGCATTCATGCCATCCAGCTGTCCTTTTCGAAAAAGACAGATCATCCTCGAATCCAGCAGCGTCTGTGATATATAATAAATCTGAAGATGCTATTACAGACCATTCATTGGGATGCACACAACAGCCCGTCCGATAAGTCACCAAAGTAATTAGGCTGCTGTTTTGCTGTTTACGAATGGCTGCAGTGTTTTAGGGGGTGAATGTTTAAACAGCGATGCTCACCTTGCTTGGTAGACTGGCTTACTAACTAGAGGAAGAAACTGTCACTGCATAATAAAGTGGAAAAAAATGGATGGACCAAGTGGTTGATAGATGAATCGGGATGGAAATGTCTCACTGAAATACCTTTTCTCTGTGTGTTGCTCAGGCTTTTTTGAGTTTTGCCCTCCAACAAAAGTTTCACATTTCTGGAAATGATCCTACTTAGCTTTTAGTCATGGGAAGATCCACAGAATTCGTTGTTATATCCAGAGTACATATCATTTCATATCCAAAATGGCATGGACTTTAACACAATAGAGTGCTCATTCTGTTTCAGTCATTGTTGGTTCCTTTTTACCATGGACACAGTTGTCCCTGAACATTAATCAAGTGTTTATTGTTGTATCCATTAACCAGCTCTCAAAGTAGTGATTATATCCCAAATGAAGCAATGTTGTTAATCAAATATCTCAATGACTATGGGATAGATTGAAGACAATCTGGAACAGAAATTCATGGTTCCCTGATGACGTCATGACTTTGGTGATCCTTTGAGTTTTCATCTAATGCTGCGATGAGCACGACCTTTATGGTGTTGAGAGATAATTTTTGGATGGATTGCCATGAGAATTCATGCAGACATTCATGTTCCTGACAGGATAAGTTGTATTAACTTTAATTTAATTAACTCTTGACTTTTCATCTCATGCCGTCATCAGGCCTAAATTTCAATGTTTCCACTTAAAACCAAATGCCTGAAAAACTAATGACATTTGCATCAGTCTCAGCCACAGCAAATGTTAGCATGATAACACATGAAAAAAAAAAACAGTGAACATCAGCATCCTAACATCTTCATTATAAGTGAGGTAGCATGCCAATGTTAGCATACAGCTCAAAGCACCACTTTGCCTAAGTAGAGCCTCACAGAGCCAATGTTTATGAAAGTAGCTACTGCTAAAGACTGGATTGGTTTTGTTGAGCTAGTCATGCTACAGTTATATGAACATCTGCAGCATTAATAATAGGCATTCTGGATAAAAATATCCACCAATCATTACATGTTTGAATTTCTCAGCATAGTGTTCTGAATATGCTGAGTCATTAAATGACCATGTGAGTCACTGTATGAAGTGAGCTGTCCCCATACGGTATGTCAGCGATCTGTTGGGTTTTGGGCTTTTTTTTTTTTTTTGTCTGAAGATTTCATTGTTTCATAAGCTTTACCCAGATTTCCCTAATCCCCCACTTTCTGGCTAAATAGTAATGAGCTGAATCACCAACAGTTCAGGCAAGAGCTCTCTAATGTATGAATAGTTAGTGAGAAGCAGAGAAAAGGAATGCCACGCTGTGCTATTATTCTTCAATCTACTTGACTTGCAAATTATGTGTTGGTAAGTCTGCAGGCTAAATGTTTGTTCAGTCAACCAAGATACTGTATTTGATGTTCATCAGTGCCTTTAAGATACTGTTAAAGGCACAGATATCTGCCACCTTTGGTAGTTGACCTACAGTATGAAAGGTTTGCATGTCTATGGCTTTGATGCACAGGGCTTCTGCTTGTCAAACATTTGTCTTTTTAGTATGTAATGTCATGTTATCTTGTGAATTATGTTACACCTATTATGGCAATCTGGCATCATGTTTACTCCTCTCTCATGTATCATCAATTTAAACAGGTCAAACTTTTTGTGCACTTCTTGTATTTGTAAAATCTGTCAATTTTACTTCGTGACCAGAACAATAAAAATCCTCTGTATTGCAATGTAATTCAATACATAAGTCCAGTAACAAATGCTCTCTTTGTGATGTTTACACAATCTTTCATTGTTGTTGACATGTCATAAAAATACTGGTTCAATTGTGTTGTCAGTTTTTGGTCTTGTTGGACTGAATCAACCCTAAATGCCACCACACCTTTCTATTGTTTTAGCTTCTCAGTTGCAAGGATTTGCTGCTTTTCTGAGAGTAAACTGAAAATCCTAGGCTTTTGGACTGTTGATGAAACAAAACAAGCAATCTGAAGAGGTGTGGTGCTTTAGAAAATTGTGATTATGAGAATTTGTGATTTTTTTCTCACATTTGATAGACAGAGCAACAAAATGATCAGTAGATCAAGTGATAAAGAAAATAGTCGTTAGTTGCAGCCGCAGTCAGAATTATTTTAAGTAAAGTTATTTTAATGCAGGGCTGTTGTACTGCATTGCCTTACAATTGCATCATACAGGTGTTTCTGTTTTTCTGGTCACTTGGTGCCAGTCGTGTCAGGGTACGAGGAAAGAATAGCACCTGCAGGCTTTATTCAGATTCCACACTGGAATAGAAACTCTGGCTATTATAGGATGACCTGAATCATGACATCAAAATATTTCTCATGTTTGCCAGGATGGCTGCTTCAGCAACAAATGTAAATGCTGCAGGAGCCTGCTTTATTCAACATTTAAATGGACTGATTTCCATATGCCTCACCTTGCTGGAGCTGTGGTGGAGTGTGTCGCTGTAGACAGTGCCAGTCTCCCAGTTCTTGATCTTAATGAAGCGAGGGCATTTGGAGGGACTGCCATTCTGCAATGTCTTAGTAGGTGAGGTCCTTCCCTGCTCTGGGGGCTGGAAAGAGAACACATGTACACATGAATCATTACCTCATGCCTTTGTACTATATCTGGCTATTACATTCTGTGGTAATCAAAGACACCTTTGGTTCAAGCTGGATAAGTTGTTTATGACTGGGAGTCACGCTGAGGTAAACTGAAAAGTGACGCAGCCTTCCCACTGCGGGGAAGTGGATGTGAGTGCAAAAGTTGGAGATGGATTGGCAAGCTGGGAATAACAGGACTGTTAGAACCATCATGAGGCAAAGAGCTTCCTCTGCAGACTTCCTGGTCTTTCTTTTCAAGGAAAATCAGATGTTATTGTGTTTACGTCTCTCTCACTCACTTACATTCTCTCCTTCTTCCATTTCGGTTTTATTTCCTACTCTAGTATAAAGGCAATCAGCATTTAACAGCAGGTAGATGGCAAGATAACTCTTGACTCACTGGGTTTTCCAATACTGTAGCTACTGACTGATAAATGCCTGCAATTTAACCCCAACGCCAACTGTACGCATTACAAGAGAAAGGCACCGAGTGATTGCCAAAGATCAAAAGTAATCAATCCAACACCTTGGAAGCTCATTCATCATCTTGCACTGCATTGTTAATCATACAGTGGAGCAGCTACTGAACAACAGTGGCACAATCATCATGCTCACCAGGGAGATGAATACCAAAAGTGTCACACCGGTTGAGTCTCATTGTCATCTCATGTCCTCTCAAACAGCACAGAGGAATGAGGAGGTTTGAATTGAATTTGATTTTGCACACACTGAGAGTAAAGAGCTTGGCTCCTGTGTGTTCATGCTCCCACAGCCGTAACCCCCACTGTGCTGTTCAGATATGACACATTGTTATCACTGAGGTTGTGGACAGGAGATAAAGATCATTGTACCATAAAGTGACTTAGCTGAAAAGGCAAAGGAAGTCAGATGCAGGAGATTAAGGCTTGCTGACATAAAAAAAAAACAGAGCAGTTGTGTATTATTTGAATAGAAGGCTTGTCGATCACTGACCGGAAGCTATATCTTTGGCATTTACATTTAAGAAAGTCATTTCTATTAATGCCACATGCAGGTTTCAGTGTAGCCTGTTGAACACCTCTAAATGCCAATTTACTTATTCTTTATGTGTATTGATGTAAATATAAAATATCAACAGACAAAAAATCTTTTCTGCCCCTTAATATGTTTAATGAATGACTACTCAAATTAACCAAATTATATTTTATGTAAACATTTGGGCAAAAGAGTCATAGAGAGATAAAGGGGGATAATTATGTCTCCTATATGATTGTCCACAGATGGTCCAATTGACCTTTTGCTGGTTAGGATGAACGATGATGATGTTGCCTTGTAGTTTGGGGGCAGAACGTCCTAGTATGTCAGAGGTTTTTCACATATTTTTACTGGATTTACTGGACATTACTGGATTTTTACTGGAAATAGTAAGATGTAACTTTCAGCTGTAATGAATACTGCAGAATGGGACCAGGATTATTTAATAGTCTTGAAACATAAAAAGCCTGCTAGTGACAGTGTTTTCAACCAACTTGTGGCTTTTATGTTAGCTTACTTAGATAACTAGCTACAGCAGAATTATTTCAGTCTGCAAAATTGTAGTCATAGAAAGATAAAGGCTATCTGCTACAAATGATAGCCTGCTCACGTTAAAGTCATTCCAATGGACCCAGAGTCCTATATTCCAACGATCTATGTTGCATGTAATCGGAACCTGAAGAAGATATTCTCTAGCTCTGTATTCGCTTAATATGACATGGGCTATTGTCATATTGTCAAAGAGGTTCTCTGTTCCCCAGCACTCCTATGTGGCTCTATAATAGGTCTACATTTGAGGGAACTTATGGAATGTGTTATGGTCAATGTTAGGGTTGGAAGCCTTGTTCCAATAAAAATCAAAACTGAATAATATTTATGAAACATTTTAGCTTGGAAGAATACTGTGGGGAACATAGGACCCTGGGAAGGCTCCCACATTCTTCAAAAATGAAAGTAAGAATTTCAAGTAGTAAATCTGCCACCATTAGTCTGTTGGCTATATAATTTATGAATGGGAAGCATGACTGTTATAGCAACAGTAGTGTGGCTTAGCAAACAGTTATAACACTTGCTAAACAATTATCTTAAACTACTAAGACTGCATTTGTAGGTTCAGAATGTAAGTCCAGTCTGTCCAGTCATCTCTCTCATGCTGAACATATTACTAAAGGAAGCTGCTGGACCACACTAACACTCACAAATTATATAAATCCCATCAGGCGTCAATCACCAGGCCTCAATGTCAAAAACAAGGTGTGGATGTAACGGAAGGGAGCAGCCATGGAGCAAGAAATGAAGATAATTGAAGCTAATCTGATGAAGATAATTTCATAATGTGGTGTAATCACCAAAGTCTTTCTGGTAAATGCAGTTATGCAGTAAAAGTTCCTCATTCACCCACCAATTAAAACTTCTGATGGGAAATTTTGATGATGTGCACAAGACAGGGAGTAGATGGGAAGAAAGAAAAAGAAGAAAATGAGATTGACAGGCTAAGAAATGGAAAGACAAGTTATCCATTAAATATTTATAGGGTTTAGTCTTGTCTTTTTTTTTCTTTTTTTTAAGATGAGTGAGTTGATGGTTTGACAATTGGCACTTTATTCAGTGATGATTAAGCCATAGTGAGGAAAAAAGGAGGCACAGAAGCATATTCTCCACTTTCAATAGATCATCAAAGGTGGTGTCTCCAGAACCCACTAGCTGGTGGAATTTGACAGAACATTCTGCCACCTATCCTTTGCAAGAGGCTTATTAAACATTAAATTATGCAGGAGCAGAAGCTCAAGCTGGAGGCACACGGACAATCCTTCACCAAAGTGAGAAAACTAATTTGCAGGCCATTGACGTGTCACTTTAAATCCTCGTATTTAATGGTATAAAAATCTGACAAAATTTTCTCAAACTATTTCACTGACACTTTTTTAAAAATTAACTTAGTGTCTGACTTGAGTCTACTGGATTTAACACTTAGCAATGAGCCATCAAAGTTAGCATCAATGTCTAGCAAAATGCCTGCAGGGGAAATTCCTACTGCGTGAGTCAGCACATGCATATATTTGACATACATTGATTTCACCTCTCAAACACACCTTCTCACCAGCACATAGGCAAACAGGCTTCTTCAAGCTGAGCACACCCTACCAGGAAAGACATATGGCTTCTTACCACAATCATACGAACACATCATTCCTAACTGTCCCTCCCCCTCTTTCCTAGCACACTCTCACACACATATTCTTGCAAGCATGCACATTAACACTCTCTTCTCTGCAGGTCTGAGGGGTTGGATCATTTCAAGAGGGGTGAGAGATGGATCAGCAGCTGCATGTATTCATTAGGCCTCCTGGAATAATTTCACCCCATCCGGTCCCATTGATGGGATGGGGGCTCGAGTGACGTCACAAGTGGGTGGCAAACACGGACCATGTGCAGATTACGACACTATCCCCGTCACAGATACTCAGACCTGTGACCAGACCCTTCTGTGTAGAAGCCATAAGCTGGATTTAATGCTACACCAGCTTGCCGCCGGAAGGATCTAATGCCTAGGTGATGGGATCTTAAGCAAAGGCTTTATTACTATGTGCAAAGAAGCAACACAGATGTGCGTGCTCAGTTTCTGAAAGCATGGAATGGGCCAATAGTGTGGATTATTGTACAAGGCTAAAGAGCCAGACAGGCGAAAGCAGCCATGGATGCACATGCATTATACAGCTACAGAGATTTACTTAGCAAGCCTGCTCATGAAGACTTGCAAAAACACACACATACACACACACACACACAGAAGGGCAAAGGATCTTTAAGTTACTGATCTAGCAGAATAGAGATCCACAAACATATTCTTAAACATGATCTTTCTCACTTTAAATTATTTCTGAGGTTGAATATTTGTTTCTTTTTACCTTGTCAGCGTTGAACACCACCGGCATGTTTTCCAGCATTCTGTCGTTATCTGATGCCAGCTGGGGAGACGTGCCATTTCCCACGCCAAGGTCCCTAGAAGTCAAACACAATTCTCTGTCAGGTGTGTGAGCTCGCATCTGGTGCAAAGGGAGTCTTTCATTTCACTTTAAAATCCACGCCTAACCATGCAGACACGCATACACACGCAAAGATAGTAAACAAGCCTTATTTCTTCCTCCTTTGCAAAAAAAATAAAAAATAAAACATAGACTTGTACACTCTCCAAAATGATGTTAAATCAGAGTTCCCTGCATAATTTCTAAAGGCTCTGTACACCCACATAGGTGTTTTCTCTTCAGGACTCAGTGGGTGGGTAGATCGGAGCTTGGCCGACATCTATCAGGCTCTCCTGTGTTAAATTTTAGCACCTGTTGCTGTGCTGCAGAGGGACAACTAGCTCCCACATGAAGGTCAGCTTCAGTAATTTCTCACGACACCCCTGTTCCAATTTTTGAGAAGAAGTGGGAGTAAGCCATCCAAAACTTACAAGAAAACACCTTTTGTGAAAGACAAGGGGGAAAGAGGGATTTAAAAGTGAATGAAAAAATGTATATTGGCATTGCATCTGTGATTTTAATCACTGTAGCTACACTTTGATTCTTTAGGAAATGTTACTCCATCACTTTCCTTGCCTACATGCTCCAAGTTCATGCAGGAATTTCTGGAGGAATTCTGTGTTAGACTGGTTGATCAAACAAATGGTGAATCAAGATGACCAATTATTTATTATATTTCTGTATTTCGTTAAATATAAGAATGCAGTTTACTATACAAACAGCTGACATTCACCTCCCAAAGATAAAAAGAATATGATATGAACAGGATACAAACAGTCAGACATCTCACTCTGAGCTGTAACTATACCATCCTGAGAGACTAAAGGGGGGAGGGGAGACCCCTTTAGCAAACCACATGAGACATGAATAAATAAGGCAAACTCATCCACGTGTGATTTCAAGTTTGCATTCCTCCGATTGAAAACGCCCACACACATATCACCATCTACTGTCTTTCACACTCACACACCCCCCATCCTCAGTCTTCCTTGTGAACATGCGTCCATGCTAATTGTAAATCCTTGCAGGCATCCCTTCTCCCTTTCACACTCCCTGTCACACTGAATCTCTTTATTGCCACAGTTTGTAAAAGCATATTCATCCCCACAAATCAGAAGTGGAGTTCAAACGCAGAAACAGCGAGAGACGTTGCATGTGTCATTCGTCATTACCTCTGATTCTGCTCTGAAAACAAGCTATCAGTTATAAAGTGCCATTCTATTCCAGGCAAATAGCCATCAAGAAATTATTTGAGAGATGTTATTGCATGAATGTACCCAGAACAAAACAGATATTATTGGCTATTCTCTTCACAATAACCTTTCTCATTAGCTTCTATTCAGAAGTCATCAGCTTCTGCCAAAGCTAAAAAAGAAAAGAAAATTAAGTTAGCTGACTCCTTCCTGGTGCTGGATAAATGTCAGCATGTTTTTAAATTATCTATAGGTTTAAAATCCAGTTTCTGGTCATGCAGACAGCCCCATTAAGAAAAGACATTTTAGCAAGACTTCATTGTTCCTGCTTAGAGGTTTGTTTTCTTTTCTTTTTTTTTTTTTTTTTTGGCACATGTCTCCCTAGAAAGCAATGAATCACTCAAAGTGTATTTATGAAAGAGAGGAGGATGTGCATGGATTGGTCAAGAATGAGATATTGATTCAAAGAGACTGTAGCCTCAATTTGATTTCAATTGGTCGTGGGAGTACAATAGCAGATAACGGAGACGCCAATATCAATGGTACACTGTGCAGACCATTTAGACAGAGCTGGAGATGGAATATTGGCTCAGACAGAGAAGCTTTAAGAAAACCTTAGTCCAGAGTGAACACTTAAGACAAATTAATAGCAATCCAAGTTACATATTTGTGAGTCCTCCACATTAAAACTTAATAGGTAGTCATGTTAAAGACAGAGTAGTTGCCAGTGTCAGACTATCAACACCGCTGCACCTGATGCTCATAACTAAGAGGGACTGTTTGGAAGAGATTTTGCTCTCTTGCAAGCTGATAAAGCATGGTCTAATGACAGGTTTGTGACAAGCTTAGTGACAAACTTTGTGACAAGCTTTGTGACAAGCTTTGCAGTATGCTAATTGGGGTCTACTCTGTCACACTGTTATTGGAACTGACAACAATACTAATGAAGCAAATGCTTCTGTCTGTCCTAAAATATTCATATATCTGAACTGTGGCAAAACATCCTCAAATTGAATGCAGATTAGAGTGACATTCTGATATATTCTAATCCCTTTCAGAATATCTTGAAACTTTCTGTGGACTGCCAAAAAAAAAGCAAAATAAAATGAAATAATACCAACAATGCCATTTAAAGTATGGCAGTCTGTCAAAAGGCAAGTGTATTGATTGTTTAAAGAAGTTTTTATGAAACTACATACAGCAGTTATTCCAGTCATTGAGATTGCAGTTGAACGGTCATGGCTACAATTGTGAGCCATGTCATCTTAATTGAAGTTTGCTAAAGACCAGCATGCAGACAGTAATTACTTGGCACTGTACACTGCATCATAGGTGAATGAGACCCTGAATGAGAGTCTGTAACAGCTTGTGCAACACAGCTGGGCCAGGTAGTTTAGGGATATGCAGCGTGACAGTCAGTAGGGAGACTTTCTTTCAATCAGAGAACCAGGTGCAAGCACTTGTATCAGCCAATAACCACCTTGTTGAAGAGTCCCTGACCTAAATCGTGATTCCAATTCTACCTGGGCTCTAGCTCTGACCTGCACTGTGGAAGGGGATGAGCACAAAGACTCTTTTGCTAAGGGATCAATAAGGTAGTATCAAATCACAAATTACCAGGCCACTTGAATCTCAGCGTCCCGTCTCCCTGCATTCCTCTGGCCTTCTCCATTGATCTCCTTTTTGCTGTTTTTGATGAGGCGCAGCACTGGTTCGATCTCCTTCAGCAGCTCGTTGTTCTCCTCCAGCCCATTGCACAAGAGAGCTCCACGGCCCCCGTCCCTCATCAGCAGGGGGTCCTGGGCCTGCACGCCTCCCCTCTGCAGGAGGGACTGGGTGATGGACGGAGAGGACAGGTTCTCTATGGCCCTAAGCTGCGGCTCCTTGTTGACCTGCTGCTGCTGCCCGGGGCTGAATGGACTGAGAGGGGAGCAGTGCTCATAGGACTTTGAAGGTGGGAAGGCGGGGCGTGTGACCCTCACCGTGCGCTGCCGGCCGTCTCCAGACAGGGTGGTCTCCAGGTGGGTGGTGAAGCCCTCTGGCCCGCGGAGGATGAGCACAGCGTGGCTCTCGGGCGACACGTTCTTCAGTGTCTCCAGGGCCCGTTCATAGGACAGGTCCACCAGGGGCTTGTTGTTGACAGCCAAGACGATGTCACCCACCTGCACCAGGCCGCACTCTTCGGCTGCACCACCGCGAATGAGGTCTGACACGATGACAGGTGGCTTGGACACCCTCTGCTTCACCAGAAAACCCAAACCACCAACCTTCCTCTTGAAAAGACGCACTGAGATGATGTTGGGCTGCAGCTGGCACACTGTAGGCTCTGACTCCTGCATGTTGCCTGTGTGTGACTGTGAGCGCGTGTGCTTGCGTGTGGGTATATGTGTGTTCCCAGGGATGTTTCTGAAAAGCAACAGAAGAAGGAGGAGGGGAAACAGAAGTTCTATTAGTTTTAGAGGATATTACAGTGTGTTGATTTGATGTGTTGATCAGTCAAAGAGGGTATATGAGTCATTAAAGCAGAGCGTTTTCAGAAGGTAATATTACACAGATCATTAAGTCCTGTTGAGCTACAGATACAAAATATCATCATGGACATGAAAAATCTATTATTCAACTGATCAGACATTCATTTACCTCTGTGTATCAACATGTAATGTTTCAAAGACAAATACTGGCTTAGCTACAGCACATGGAAATAAAAGACAAACAATATTAAGAGGTACACAGTATTTGGAAAAGCCTTCTTTACTGAGCTGCTGCTGTTGTTTGTTCTCTCCAAGGGTGAAAAGGAACCCACGTACAAGTACAGTTTTGTGGTACTTCTTGTGGTAATCTATTCCACATATCAGAGGAAAATATTCTACTTTTAACTCTGTTACATTTCTTTAAGTGAAAAAAAAAATGTGATAAATTTATAAAGTTGCAGATTAAACTACCCAATAGTATAAAAATGAGAACAAGCCAATAAGCCAAGTACCACTGACTGGGAGAATTCAGAGTAATGAGTAATTTTACTTTTGATACTTGTGTATATTTTTGCTGGTTCCAGTGCAAAGCTTCTTTTAGGATTGCTACTGTTACTTAAGTACGGGATTCTTTCACTACTGCTATTATCCATCCCCAAGAGAGGGACAAGTGAAACATTAAGTTTTGTATTTCGCTATTTTCAGCCAATTCCAGTTAAAATGAATTGAGAGACAATTTCCATCTTTATTTATGTTGTGTAGAAAGCCGGGGTTGCCTGTAGTAGAGCAGAGACTGTGAATATTGCTAGGAATGTTTCCATCGAACACAATACTGAGGCGCACTTAGAAGAAATGCCAACACTTCAGCCAAGATATTATATTTGCACGTGTAATCGCATCATCAGTACATCTTATCTGAGCTGAAAAAAACAAAACAAGACACGCGACTAAAGCCGATCCCTCCGCTCCTCCAGCCCTGTTATTTCACCCCGAGCCTCATTGTCTCTGCACTTGAAATGAACTTAATGAACAAAAAGACGCACAGTGATGCCTTTTACTTCCTTTGATGCCACCCCACAACAACAGTGTTATTTGCCCATTTGAAAATGTTGCATCTGGCCGCGTGGGTGGCGTCGCCTGGAAAGTACAGTGTGTCAAAAAAAAAAAAAAAGAAAGAAAACACACACACACACACACACACACAAGTGAAGCAGCTCCCCGCTCATGCTACGCAGTCAGTATAGGAGGGCAAGCACGCGCCGTATATCGAGAATAATTCAGCACCAAGGTCAGCGCTCCGCCTGTACATCAGCCTCTGACTGCTGCCTGCTTCCACGCTCCACTTTTTGTTATTTCTGCTCCTCTGCAACAGTTCATCGAGTATTTTCCAACTCTTTCCTACAGTCAGAAATCAGAAGTGCCCTTGAACGCAGCATGTGATGTCGCTGTGATTAAAAAAAGAAAAACTTCTCCAGAGCCCAATAAGTGAAACTGTCACATAGAGATGTTCATATATTCTTGCACAAGCCACAAGCATTTAAGTCTTATAGCTCAACTAACCCCAACTCCTCCTCCACTGATACTTTGCACATCAATGAAACCACACACTCAGTGAGTCAGGTCAGTCAGGTCCTCAGTTCGTGGCTTTAGGAAAAAGGGGCGCACGTTCATAAATATTGACTGAATTGTCCTGGGGCACAGGAATAACTTAAATGGCCGGCCCTTTAATCCTCCCTCTTTGTAGCTGCACCCCACTAAGATTAGAAATGATCAGTAACGGAGGTGAATATTGTTGGAAATGTGCTCTGAATATGATTAAAATATTTTCTTCTTCCTTCTGAGAATACTGCAGTGTCTAGTTTGGGTAGGATGATACTCCAGCCTATTATATTGTTATGAATATTAACTACATGCTATTAGCTAAAGCAAGCAAAGATGAATCATTGCTTATACACAATTTCTCACCTGGTCCATAGCTAAATGAACACTTCACATTCACAGATATCAAATAATCATTATGCATTTCCACATTAACAAATTGTCTGTCAGTCTTTTCTCAAGTAGCTAAAGTCAGTATCTACAGTCTGAGATATATATTTAACTAACTTGTTTAACTAGTTTTCTGTTTGTGCAGAGGGCTTGTGTTGCATTTAAAATTTGATTGGAATTAAAAAACATCTTTTCAAGTGGCCCTTTGGAGGTCAAAATCAGTCACATGCTGCCATTATATGGTATTTTAGTGGCCATGTCTTGTAGAGGGGCACTTTTCAATATATAATTTTAGCAGCATTATCACCAGGCTCAAATAGTGAATAAAGTTGTGTTTGATTAACTGGAGGCCAGATAGTTATCTATAATTCCAACTGGCTGGTCAGGTATAGTCTCAGGTATAGTCTCTGTGCTCCATTGTTAATGGGAACTTGGATGCTACAGGGTATATACACACTACATGTAATGCATACTGTGATAATAGGGGACAAGCATTTAAAAAAAAAAAACCAGAATAACAGGTTAATTTGGCTATGCATCAAACAAACAAACAAACAGGATGGTTCAGTTATGCCTGGCATCATCATCACTCAGCATGCAAGAGCAACTAAACAAACACATTTGGAGGACAGGTTTCGAATCAACACCTCCACCACTATGGCGACAAAAAAAAACTGAACAGATCATCCAAACGGTGACAGATTTCCTCAATAACTTCTGACTGTAAGAGTGAAAAATTCCGTTCTCCCTTATTTCTGTTCAAAGCAGCTGCAGAACTGCGTGATGCTATTAAGAGAAAAGCAGTTACCAATCTTCAAAAATAACAAGATGAATTTACACCAAAATGCAAAGAAAACAAAAGGACATTATTTGAATTCCTTTAGAAAACAAGGTCTACATGTAAAGAACCTTTGGGACTTGATAAAACATTAAGGGACAAGTAATTAAAATATGTAGTTTGGATTCACATTGCACTGCTCTCCTCATCAGACATCAGTACAATCGGCAAAAATGCACAAGATGTTCCCACCGAGCCTGAAATTAAAAGGGTATTTCCCGGAGCAACAAGTTCTGGCGACACTTTTTTTGGCAAAATTAACAACAACAATAACAATTTTTAAAAATACCAACAACATCAATAAGGCCACAGGTTTGCACATTAGTTCAGGAACGCTCCATCTCTTCTCAATAATAGCTGATCTACATCCTCATCCACCGGCGGAATGCGCAGCCTAATTTTCCTCAGAAACAAAAGAAGAAAATAAAAGCAGCGCAGGGAAATAAGACGAAAAAACTCACCCCTGAGAACGAGGTCGCTGTCACAACGACCTGCTGCAGTGAACTTGGGATAAAACTCCTGCGCTCCCGCGTCTCGTCCTCAGCAGCGGCTGCACAGCTCTTTCATCCAAAAAACGTCTCCAAGTCGCAGCGACGCGCTCTGCCCCTCTAGAGACGAGGCATGCTTGTGCCTTTCTGCGCACCGGGGCGCCTTATAAATACAGAGCAACGGGAGACACTGTGACGAGCTGGGGGGAGAGCCGTGCGCGGGCATTTAAATGAACTGTAGGTGGGTTTTAGTTATGTCGGCTATCGTCATCACTCAGCATGCAACAGCCGACTCTCCCCGCTTCCACACTCCTCCTAGAGCCTACAGCAGGCCTTCAGATGGGGCGAGAGGGAAAGGCAAGGTGTGTCACAGTGGCAACATGTAGGCTTTTGATTGTCATCTCCTTGAACTTGCAGCAGAGCCGGTTTAATCGGGGGGATAAAGATCTGAGCACGGATCTGTCATTGAAGCTAAAAAGAAAAAGCCGAAGAGCCGAAGTTTTCAGTGGGAATGCAACTCGGTTGTTAAAAAAAAACCCTTCCTCGTTTCTATTACACTTGAAAACGTAGCTTTGGTATTATTTTAATGTGATGAATCCATTACTTTTACAATAAATGAGCATCAGAAGACGTTGAACCGACAATGCAGAGAGGCTCAACGCAAATGCAATCAAACGGGCAGCCTTCTTAGAAATTTAATGACACTTTTTATTTAACCTTCACCCAAGAATTCCATTGAGAAAATACTTCTTCAAAGACCAAGCGCAGATATAAGTCAGTTTGTAAATGAAACCAACAGCCTAGGGTAAAAAGAAGGTGCCTTTTATTAAGGGTATTTGCAGGGTTTTTGAATTGTGACCTCAGTTGATCCCCTTTTATGCAGGGAACTTCAAATAGAAGAGCAGAAGTGCTAAATGCCTCTTAACCCTACTATATACAAATAATAGGAACACGTCATGTAAGTAGGCAGCTCTCCCAGACTTTGGAGAAATGCAATAGCAATGGAAGGAAGGAAAAAAGGATGAAAAATGGCAAACTGAACCAGTTACAGTAGCAGAGACAGAGAGAACCAGCCGGCTGTGGCACACTGTGATGACTAACTGATTCAAAGTTTATGTCCATAAGTTTTAAGTCTACAAAAACAATAACTTCAAGCTCTGAAGTCAATTAACCAGGGAAAAACACAAATAAATCAATCAAATCAAAAGAATGCAAACTCATCTTTTCCTCATTTTCAAGTGTAAAAAAGTATTTTTAAAAGTTTCAGACATATCTGTTGCAAAATTGTCTATAGGTTTGGTAGAGAGATGTAATGACTCCTCAAGAGGCAGTAACCATCCAACAACCATGCAGTATTGCTAATATCTGGGGGAATCTGAAGCCTTCAATTACAAGAATTCTTTGCTTTTATGTTTAAAAGGTCCCCTGGGTGTCACTATGGCCCTTACCAAACAGGAGCAACAGGTTACTGTGTAATTTCATTTTAAAAGACTTCATTTTAAAGCTCAGTGCAACACCTAACACGCCTGATCAGATTGTTGTGTGCTCAGGTTGTGTCTGCGAGTTGGTCTGACTTCTCAGGTAAACGACTAAATTATCAGATGTTAATCTCAGTTCCAGAAAAGACAACAGATTCACACACCCCTCCTGTAGCGCACCACCCACTATCCTCACGTTATGTTTTGCAAATTTGATGTTTTTCTCATCTCACTTGTTGCTCATCAGAAGAGGTGCTGACCTGTGCTCAGAAGTGACTGTTAGTCATTGTTGCGAGCTATAACTTAATAATCCATGAAGATCTTCTTTTTACTCTGTATCACAAACCAGGTCAAACTCACATGCAACATAGATAACAGGTCTCCCCACACCTAACCCTTAAGAGCTCAACTGTAAGGCCATCACACATAGTGCAAACACAATAGCACAGGACATCACACACCCACTTAAACAACACATCACTGTTCCGCCGTCTGGATGCAGGTACAGGTCCCTGAGGTACAGAAGGGCTCACTTTGGCACAAAAGCCTGGTACCAGCAGCCATAGGGCCGTAAACAAGATGACTCACTAAACATCTTATCGTGTTTTAGCCATCATGAGCTGAGTGTCCTGGTATATCGTGTTTCTGCTTGTCATGGTTGTGTGTGATATGTTATGCTGTGAAAAAGAATTACCCCTAAGGGTTAATAAAGTCTAACTAACTAACTCAATAACTGATTGTATTCATCTCAACCTTTTTATACCAGTTTACAAGACAAACCTCCCAGCTGTCATCACATTCAAAGTTACTTTAATATCATGGTTGTCGTATTTATATTCTTTATTTTTTCTCCTCATCATAACAGCACCTGTCAATATTACATAGCAGTTCATGGTATTTGAAATATTATTTAATTGCTACTCCTGTGTGACCTATACAATTACAACCTGAGCTCTTGCATTCTCTCATGATTTGAGACATTTTTAAAAATACACTTTAGTCTCATGTGTGTGTCATGTGCAATCATCTCCAGTATCAGAGAGATAATCAAATAGTAGTAATCATAGCTGAATCAGTGGTGAAGTCTAACTGACAATTTACTGAAAGTATAATGTGAAAAAAAAAGAAAAAAAGTGTGGAAAATGTCTGTAATTTGATTTGTAATTGGTCATAACACAGTGATGGCATATAATGAAATAATTTTACACGTGATTATTGGAAAGTACCAGTTTCTGTTTGATTAGTAATGACCTTTAACTTGGATCTACAGACAATTATAGTATATTTAAGAGATGATTATAATCTCACACCACTAGTACAAAGCAAGTATTGCCCTTGAAAGGAGTACCAGCCAAACTTTCAGAAACGTATGTGGAAAACATGATGGAAAGATGACATTTATGTTTGTTACATGTATTAACTTGAGAAATCTAATAGTCTAATGTTTTCATCTCTTCAGCTGTTTCATGTTTGTCATGATTTACTGGCTATACACAAACTTTTCAAACATTAAAATTAGTTTCTGGCATTTTCACTGTAGTTTCAAGGCTTTTTATGTCATTTATAAACTGAAAATGCACATAAAAATGGTGGATGAATACACACTCACTGAGGGAGTGATGAGATTGAGTGTCATGCTCAAGGGCACTTAGACAGGACACACGTAGCTGCTGATGGATGCACTTTATCCATTTCAGGAATCAAATACATGACCTAAGGGTGCAGAACACCTTGTGCAACCCCTCTGCACCCAGCCACCCTCTTGACGTAATCACAGGGAAAATTGTCTCAACCCCCCCACCACCGTGTCTACCCCACTTTGGTACCCAAGTGATAACAAATGATACATTATATCCCAGTTACAGCCCAGTTTCTCAGCATGTGACCGCGAAGTGAGTCTTTATTTCCCCAGCAGTTCTTAAGGTTCTCCTAAGAATAGAAGAAAATAATTACCTCCATTTATCATAACAAGCTGAAAGAGACACTGTGAGTTTTCCTCCATAAGTTTTCTCTGCTATCTTTCAAATGACGCACATATTGTTATTTACGTGGTTAGATATGGGGCCACAGCTAAATTGACACGCTGAAATTATACAGCTGTATGGTGAGATATAAGAGTTCAAAGTGTGTGTTGTTATTCATACATGATCAGTGTGATGAGACTGGCCTTTGCCTTGCATCAGCCACCACTCGATGTGTTGACATGCAGACATAACAGAGTGCAATTCCTGGATATCACACACGCACACACGCACACGCACACACACACACACAAACACACACACACACACAGAGTAACATGGTTTATAGAAGAAAAAAAAGAGATTTCTCTGAATCCACTTTTAGGATGTATCTTTGGACACACACAGGCACACATACACTCATTCACTACACACATACACCCACATTCCACGGTCGGCCATGTCATTATGTCAATCACTTCCTGCTTGAGTGGTACCATCTGCCCTCTCATAAAGCCACACACCATGTGGATCACTGTGCAAAGCCCCTGCTTAGCCCCGTTACATCGCACAGTGCTCAGAGTTAAGACTCCCGGGTTAAAATTACATCGGTTTCTTTTTATACATCTTCCCCTCTTATTTGTCCTTAGACACTTAGCCTTTTTTCACATTAGAGGAAAGCAAGAAGAGTTGTATCGCATGCATGTGTGTGTAGCTACAGGAGATGTTTTGTTTGCATGACTATATTTTTATGCCTGCATGAATACATGTGCCAGTGATTTCCTCATCACACGTAAGCCAGAGCAACCATAATTCACTTCTCTTAGTTTTCAATTCAGTCTTTTCTATGTGATGTTCTCCTTTCCATCAGCCTGTTGAACCAACAACCAGTCTTTTACCAGACTGAGAGATTATACAGTGACACATTCAGTGTGTATTCTTCATACATTTTGAGGAAGTACTGGTATTAACACAGCAGGAGAGCAGGCATATCTAGGAATGTACAGTGAATATAGATTTTGATGACTCAATTTTGCAGATGCATGCAATATGTTACAGGTGCAGGTATGTCTTGTATTGTCTTGCCACTGCAGTGCTTTCCTATCTTACCCTTTTCCAATATTTCTAAGACATCTAATTAGTTATGTTAGAGACAAGGGCTCTGTCTTTTGTTTCTATGGCAACTTTTAATTAAAAATTATTGTATCATGTTTCTGCTTCGTGATGGATCCATCAGAACTAAATCCTGTCAGCTCAATGAATGTATCATTGTTTGATTGTATAGAATCACTTTCTAGTGTCAATTGTGAAATTTGTCAAGTGGAGGGTTGATGATTGATTAAAAACATGACACTCAACCAAGATACTTGTGTGTGATTACATGTAGGCCTGAGTGAATTATTACTGATTACATATATTTGTGCACCTCTATCAGGTAATACACAGTAACAAAAATAATTCTAATTCTGATTGGAGTGTTTCAAAATATTCAATTTCAATGTGAATGCATTTGGATTCAATGTGACTACAATATAAATAAATTAATATTTGTGCTTTCATAAAATACAAGAGTGCTGCACAGCTGTAAGCTCTTAGGGCTTGCTTGCCTCTATATGCAACCATTAGGTTTCTGTCATTTGATATTTGTCATTTCCATTGTTACACAGATGATACACCAGTCTATATTTCTATTTCACCCGGTGATCTCAGCCCTGTTGACAATTCTGTTAAGTGCAATTATCATTTACTTGAAAGGATGGCTCAGTATTGTCTATAGTTACAAAAGGATAAACAAGAAATGATTGTATGGGAGAAGGAGAAACACTAATCTCTTACCCCACTCTATATTCTCAAAATACTAGGATAAATCTATAACTAAGAATCTGAGGGTTTATTTTTTTATAATCTCACATTTCCATTACAGTAATGCATTTACACCAGTTCTTACTGGGTTTTTTCTCCTTCATCTAGTCATGCTTTATCTTCACTTGGGCTTCTCCTTATTCTTTGGGCATCTTGTCCACTCACTCTCTTCTCCCTCATTATTTCATTTATCAAATTTTCAGCTATTTTTCCTTTATTTTCATATTTAACATTTAAATTCTTTTTAAATCCTTTCTGTTTGAGTTTCTTCTGTTTGAGAGAGAAAACTTTGAATGACGACAATTTGAGGACTTTAGTTTTAAACAGGAAATGTCTGCCACTACAGGCAGTTTTGCATCTATCATTTTGAGATATATGACTACCCCTCAGCTTGTAAATGCAAGAGAAATCATGAGTTCATTCAATTTTTTCCAGACTTGCCAGGTTTATAGCTCGAGGCTGATGTACCTCACTCTTGTCTGTACTTTAGTTCTGTATGTTTATCAGTGATAAATTGCATTACAAACTGAAAGGACAGATGGCCTCTTTAATGTATATCTGCTTTTTAACCAGTCCCATGATTTAGCCTTGAGCTGCTTCCCCCCCAAAACATACTGCACGGTGTGGCCAAGAATAGCTCAATGACGGCAACAAAATAGTGCATCTTTTCTAATGCATCAATCCGGCTCGTACAAAAGGGGACTACTTAACCGAAAACAAGAATGAAAAAGACAAGGTTAGTCCAATCTGAAATTTAACATGTGAGTTTATGAAATCATATAGAAAACATTCCAAGTTAAGAATCTAGAGCTCTAATGTACAGCAAATGTTTTTTTTAAAAAAAAGACATTTTCAATTTGGAGCAAAATAACAGTTCCAACAGTTCCAGAGAAGAGCTAGGCTTTGTTTGTCATTACGGTGGACTACTGTCATGCTCCTTGGCCAATTTGAAACTCAGATGTGGAAAATGGTATATGGACTGCATGTATGTCCATACAACGCACTTCTCACACACACTCACACACTGATGGTACATTGGGGGTAATTTGGAGTTCAGTATCTTGCCCAAGGACACTTCAACATGCAGACTGGAGGAGCCTGGGGCTGAACCACTGACTCCCTGATCAGTGGAGGTCCTTCTCTACATCCTGTACATACAAACTTTCAAAACAGGGCAATATATAACCGTGCTCATCAAACACAGACTGGATATTTAAACTCTAAAACCTAATCCATCAAAGCTGACACAATTGTTCCCTCAGGTCCAACTTATGACAGGAGTGTTACAGCACTGAAGAAGCTCACTCTCCCACGTCTGTCTTGATGGACAGGAATAATGCCATGTTTTTAATAGCGGCTGTTTGGAATACCCAAACTGTGCACACAGAATTAAATGTGGGAGTGTTTGTGTTGGTGCAAAAAATTGCAGGACCTTTTCAAATGATGGTTATGTAGGCAACATCTATGGCCACGTATGCATGACTGCAACAGATGCATAAGCAAATACTACTAGGCAGACTACCACAAATTTAGCTTTCTGAGTCAGCCATTTGTAAATTATTTGCTTCTCAGAAGAAACCCTTAATTAATTGCTATTTGAAATATATATTTTTGTTTTATTTGCTCCATTTATTGCAAAAATTCCTGTGCAGTCCTCTCAGTTCTGTCCAAGATTCACTTCCCGAAAGACCTAAAAATCATTTTAGTAAAACAGGTGGACAATTCCCAGTGGGCACAAGGTAAGAGGAAATCTTTTTGACACTATCAACCCTCAGAGAGTATCTGTAATATATTTTCTCCTCAGCATGAGTGTTAGGGGCTCAGAAGTTGTCAGATTTACTGCTTGTGTAGCTGTGATGGAGAATTCAAAATGAAGTGGGCAATGCAGGCAAAATGGTGATAAAAAATGAGAAGGTTTGGAATATGCAAGACCAGGCCAGCGTTTCCCCACCAGCTATGATGTGGAGAGAATGTTGCTTTTGATGTGATCTAAAATGTAACATGTTGATTCCTCTGTAGCTCCTGGGTGAAACTGAAAATCTGTAAAGACCAGTGGGCCAGTGCGAATCAGGAACACAGCCAGGGCATTTCATGCAGAATCTCTTACTTGAAAAGAAAACACCCACTCTTTGTTGGCATTGAGATCATCTTGTAACCAACAAATTGAGCACAGCTAAAAGGGTCAACGCTGCAGAGCCAAAGACAGAGGATTGAGAAGAGCCAAGGGCAACGCCGCACATGGAAATCTGCTGTTTGTACTCTGTCAAGGTCATGGGGTAAAATCATCATTGAAACAGATGAGCTCCACTTTGTTTCTTGTTTCTCAGCTTCGCAACAGACTGTTGAGGATGATAACAGTAGCCTGTGTGGCGTCAGCCCCAAAATGCCCGTGGGTGGTATGCAAGAGCTTGCAGTGTTTTAGATGTGGTTTATCCAAATCATATCATGTTTTACTGTGCTCCTCCTGACATTTCTGAATATTTTATTATAAGCAGTATAAGCTCAAATTTGCAGCACCATTTCATAAATCTGAAACAACCAACTTTCTGTATTTTACAGTCATTTCTTTCAGTATATATCCTGGAGCAATATATTCCAAATACTTTGTTAGATATTTCTCTCTTTGATTTAGATCTTGCGGTCTATTTTTTGCGTCTATCCAAAAGTCAAGGAACAATGCTGTTAAATATGAATTTAACAGTTCTAATGGCACAACACAGTTTATGATGCTGCCTGATTGGAGGAAAATTCCCACTTGGTACATCACTTCAAATAATGGTTATTTGTTTTTGGAGAATTGTTTATTCACAACATTTTAGCCCTATTAACCTTCCTCAGACCTCAACTGAGGAAGTGACACATTCCTCAATCCCCTGGCACAAGTGTGACTCAATTTGTGATCAACAGGTGAATCACCCTCGACACAATTAACGGCCCTTTTCACAGCAGATGTAGTAGGAAAAGCAAATTAACGATGACATCTTTCTATTCAAGTGTGCAAGTAAACAGTGACATTATGACAGTGAGCCAATGTGCACAATACCCACACCCTGAAACGAATCTAGCTTTATGAATTTCTTCCATCATTATCTGTGCTTTTGCTACTTTGGCATGTCAAACTGTCTTCAGTGAAAATGGCCTATCACCTGCCACAGGTGTGATTCAATTAGCAATCAACAGGAAAGTCTCTCCTTCCATATTTGGTCACTACAGAGGTGCTCTTACATATACTGAATACTCCAAAAAGAGTTTAAACAATTTTATTCTTGAAATATGTATGTTTCTGCCTGTTTCTAGTCAGTCTGTATGCTAAGATAAGCTAAGCTAACCATCTTCTGGCTTCATAGCTTCATATTAATCAGATGTGAGAGTGGTATCAGTCCTCTCATCTATTAACTAATAAGCATATTTCATCAGACTTTAAAGGTAAACTGTGGTGCTTTTGACACTCTGGAGCTGTTTATTTATAAGTGGCTCTTTGTTTATCTTGTGCGTGCACACAAGGACGACCATGCACAAACTTAATTGTTTACATGTTATCGTTGTATAGCCAACATTAGCATTAATAGCTGTTTACTTTAGCAGTGCTAGAAGGAACGTTGCGGAGTTCAGCATCAAACTTGATTCCTTCACTCACCAAGAGCTGTCTCCAGTGGTAGAAAGCAACAGCCATGTTTTGCTTCTAACTCTGTGGCTTCTCTTCTTCTGGAGTTAGCATGCTAACCATGCCAGCCTCGGCCTGTCTTGTCACTCTATGATAGCGACTCACTTGAAGCATCAAGACTACTCTGATGACTGCTCGGAGGACATCTTCTAACCTCTTGTATTGTAAAATGCAGCGATGGCTGAAGCTCTTGGAAAACGACCATCACCACCACCTGGTCCTGGCTTTATCTGTCCAGCCACTGTAACAGCCTCTCTGCTTTGTTTGCTATTCCAGGAAGCTCACCTGGGCCAGGTAAACCCCATGTGCTGCTGGCCAAGGAGAGCTCCTCTTCCCTCACCTGTTCTTATGTAGGCTCTTCTGTTGCTTTATCCTTTGACACAACACACTCTCAGTTATCCACTCTCTACACTACTGATTACACATTCAATCCATCCAGTTTCTGTTTTGTATTATTTTGATTTATTTGTTGTAAATAAATGTTCTTCATCCATCAGTATTACCCATGTGTCTGCCATTCTTGCCATGGTTGTGTCATATGAGAAAACACATCAACATTATTCCTAGAGTGTGTAAATTGTGCTAATGTCTCTATGTCAAGAAGAAAGGATACCAACTTCTGATTTAAATTTTGCACTGTAAAAATCAAAAGCATCTTGTATGACCTTTCAAAGAAATGTGTTATACCAAAAAAAAAAATAAATAAATTAATTTGCATCTTGAGCCCTTCCGAGTGTTTCTATAGAAATTCAAAAGCAATAGTCCTGAGCAAAGACTGTGAAATCCTCTTTCTTTTGAAATTGCTGGACATGATGAATTTAGGAAGGAACCCTTTTTTTTTTTTTTTTTTTCACTGTAGTCTCTGATGACTGGTGAGATCAAGGTGCTCACCTGGTCTTAAACCTTCATTCAGATTGTCCTCCTGAGACCACAACCATAAACACAAAACGACCAGACCGATTATAGTCCACATGAGGCTGCTTTGACCTATTAGAGATTTAGAACTTAACTGCATTAGGTGTTGAAATTACTTTCCCAAATTCCAGTGAAGCACAATAATGGGTTCCATGGGAGTGGCAAACAATTTCAAATTCATAATCTATAAGTCAGAGGATGAGCCCACTGGTGCTATTGATCTCCGGAACTTTAAATTAGTTTTGGAAAAACTTCCTCCAAACGAGTGCGGGTATGAATTCTGTTCTGTGTTCTGTCAATGGTCTTAAACAATTGATGTGGTCATATCAAATAACCATAATGGCTCCTGCAAACATCTATAAATATGTTAGAATCTCTGTGGGAAAACAAAACAACACAAATTATTTAGATGATGTGAACGGGGCTAATGCCATTATCAAGTGAATGTTTCACATTATCGTGTTTCGGATGCCATTTCTTGATGGTTTTGTGCAGGGGCGCTTCCATTTTCACCCCAACCGAACAACCCCGCACCAAAAAGAGAGCTGTACCGCAATAGCCTCATCTCTCTGTTTATATGTAGACAATTAAAGTTAAAGACCTGCTTTATGTGTGCATGTGTTTTTTGACATGTTCCCATCTGCTCCTGCCTTCCTTCAAAAATACTGCCTGGAACGACGACAACTCCAGTCTCTTCCTCCTCGCCCCGAAAGGTCAAACTTGTCATTAGCTGTGAGGCTCTTCACTGCTTCGTTTCACATAATTCAGAAGCCCTCTGCAAAATAATTGCTGTAGGAGTTCACCGCAGCCTCAGTAAGCTGTGCAGTGTCATAGAACACAATGTCCTCTCTGCATTTTGTATTTCAACCATGTTGCAGCAACTTTAAAGAAAAAATTACCTTGTCTCTACAGCTCATGCTTTTATTAAACAATGTGAGTCAGAGCTCTCTCCACACTTTACAATATTTCATCAAACTACTATTTACTAATAACTTATGCAAGCAATCAATCTATTAACTCATATTTTTAATTGATTTTATTCCATTGACTCGCTGTCTAACATATTACTGCATGATTCATAAATTTGAAGTCAAGCACAGAAAAACTATCAAGTAATTTCTTCCACATACTTCACCTTTTAAAGTGTTTGTAATGCTGTAAGTCATCAGTGGAGTAAATAATGTCATGTTTTTCAGTATCAGATTTCAAAGGAGTGGGTTTTCAGCCCTGATCCCTATGACTCCGAAACCCTACTGGTCTTCACGGTTTTCACTTGAGCCATCTCATCAGAGAGTGTTGTACACAAGGTGAATGCAAGGTGAATCCAAATAACAGTTATTAACTGTAATTAACTGTAATTAAGTGTGTGGTAGGAGAAAACCAGAGGTAATCAGGGACAGGATTAGGAGCTGCTGGTTTCTACTCTTTGGATTTCAGTAAGAAAAAAAAGACAACACTTTTTTTTACATCACACCTATCAAGCAAAACTATAACTACCGCACCCCCCCCAAAACTTTTTTGTGCTCCCTTCTCTATCAGTGCACATGTGTTGAAGTTTCTCAATATTGTTCTCCCTCATCATTTACAGTGAAACACAGACATGGTTTAGTCATCCTGGCTGCTAGTTGAGGGTAAGACAGACAACAAATTTCAATTTTGGGACAATCCAGGAAATCACACCATGCAAGTCTAATGACTAGAGTGACTAATGATTACTGCTCAGTGACAAGTCAAGGAATAATCTTGCTTGTGGTCTGATTTAGTTTCCAAGATGAAGCAGTAGTTTCTTGTCATGATGTAACCAGGAACACAAGTGAAACAATCCAAATACAGACACTAGACTCATTGGATGGAGTTCAAAAATGTAATTAATAAACAAACACAAAAGGCTTACTTTAATGGTAAGGCCAACAGAGGATAAATCTGAAGTCCAAAATAAAGGCAGTTCAAAGAAAACTACAAGGATGGTAAAAAAAAAAAAAAAACAGGAAGTAACTGAAGAGTCCACAGAATCACACAGTAGGCATTGCACGCATGCAACAAGGTCAGAGCCTTACACCATCAGGGTACCCAAAACCTAGAAGCAGGATATATTATTTATATCAAAGATCAGTCATCCAGATCTTCTTACTGACTGACATTCATTCTCTGCTAACCTTGCAGATCACACAAAATATCTTTAATATGTTTCTTTAAAATGGCTGAAGATCAATAAAGTGCACTCACACTGTTCTGCACATACTTTATGTTTTATTTCTATTATTAAGTAAAATCCAGATGAAAGGTTTTTATTATAGAAACAACATACCCACCCACCCTCCACATAAAAGCAGACTGAACTGTCAGCTGGTGGTGGTCAGAAGGCAAATGCATGTTTACTTATGGAAAATTAAGATGGGAGTCCACGCGGGCAGGAGCAGTTTCTGTTTTTTCTTTCATGTCCACTGATTTGCATTCCCCCTCTGAAGTCTGAAATTACACTGATTGTATCCAAGAGGGAGGCTCATGAGCCAAAACACATCTCCAGCTGACACAGTTTGTGCCATTCTCATAAATGTATTGACTGCGTGCCTCTCCAGGCCTTGGTTTCTGACCAAGGTGACATCACATCACAGGAGCGGCAGTCCAGCTGAAACCTGCAGAGTCTTTATTCTACACTTAGTCGTGCCAGAGCTGTGGAGATACTGAAATTATTTTTTAACGCTGAAAACAGGGGTAAAAGGCTGCGATAAAGAGACACATTATGTCAAGGATTATTATCTGAACCTCTGCCTGTGTCCTGGCTCCAGTTTCTAACCAAAGTAATATGTGCCACATCACATTACAGGAGCTGTGACCCAGCTACAGAGACTATTCTGCAGAGGTGAAGCAGAGTTCCTGAAGGGATTTTAAACCTTGAAATCACTCAATGGGCATAGAAGCAAGAATGTTTGTTGTGGCTTCCTTAGTCCAGTACTTATATGTCCATATAGATCATGGCCATTTCCATCCACACAAATTTCAAAAGCTCAAAAACACAACATACAATCCCTGAATGTGCGTCTAAAACAATGGTAAGCAGTTTGGATTTGTGAACAGGAATCTTTACTGTCAGAGATCCATTTTGAAATACAAGGACGTCATCCTGGATGGGGTTTAAAAACAGTAAGTCCTGCCAGGTGTGATTATTACTCAGCTGGGATTGAAAATTCACCTGGATCACTGAGCAGCACAGGAAATATTCAAACCATCCCATCTCCCCAACAGAGATAAATAGTTTGAATAGTCATGTTTCTGAAGGAATACATATAAATATCGCTGAGCTTTGCAAAGAAGTGTAGTGGTTAGTATTGTCACATCACATTTTGTCATATTGTGTCTCCCAGTGTGAGATGGAGGGGCTTCTTTGTGTCTTTGCTGTGGACAATAGAACTTCATGGTTTCTCAACATGGATAAATAGCATTTTGGAAAGTAACCAAAGTTTAAGATGATTAATATGCTTAACAAGCACACTTATTAATGGTTCAGCCTGCCCTGTTAGATTTGAGAAGCCTTACGTGTGTGAGTGCTATCCTTCAAATTACTGCCATGAGCTATAAAAGAATAGCATCAAATAAATTCACTTGGCCTTCCTTGGTCAATATCAAGAGAATAATAAATTAGCTTTCTAAATTTAATGTCAAGGCAACATAAGCTGCATTAATAGCAACATTAATGATGTCTCCGGGCACAATATGAGTCAGACTGTTTGCTTTTTTTCTTTTTTTCTTTTTAAAACATCAATCTTGTCTCAGAACAGAGACAACATGGTAAAACACAAAGGAGCTGACTTCACTGAAGTGCACCGCTGCATGAGGTGAAGCTCAGATATGTTTTTTAAAGCAATGTGTCTTCTGTCTCATTTCTAGATTCATTATTTGAGTCTGACTATTTGGAGAATGGAAACAAAATAAAGGGGAAAGTCCCCTCTCACAAGCAACATGAAGTTATCACTTAAAGTTTTTATTGACATTTTTTTCATTTCTTCTGGACAGTAGAACAAACCCAAATGTTGCACAAAAAACACAAACTTTATAACAAGGCCTGCAAATTGTAATTCAATGACATTCAGTTGAACAGCAGAAACTAAATAATTTCTGGAAGGGTAGAAAACTTTTATAAACTTTACTGTACAAATTATACAAATGAAGATCCATTACAAGCTTGAATGCTAGATATGCTCTTTCGAGTAAAGACAGCATTGTCATTGATGGTATAATGAGGATGATGATGGTCATAAAGAAGTGATTTTGGAGATGATGATGAGGTCGTGAATGCGGGCGGAGTGAAGCATTATGACTGTGTTGCAGCAAAGCATTTTAGGTACAAAATGACGACAAATGGGGCAAACAATGGGGGAGGGATGAGCCCTGGACAAAAATAGATTCAGAGCACATTTGAATCAGCAATATGACATGAATCAAAATATAGACCAGTTGTGAGCGGTTGTCATCAGAAAGGAGGTTATGTTGTATATGCAGGCTAATCTGTTCATAGTGGAACAACTCTTCCCTTTTGGGAAAAGCTGCTTGTATTTGACATCATCCTGTACATTCTCAAGTTTTCATGACTTTGATTTGATGACAGAGACAGAATCACCTTTTAAACCTTTCCCAAAAAAAAAAAAAAAAAAAAAAAAAAAAAAGACTTGGAAAAAGTAGATACTGACAGAACTACTGTGAGAAGCCCTTTCGGTGTGCTCCCTTGTATAACAGTCAAACTAGGGACAATTTTGTGGTGCCTAATGGAACAACAGACTTCACTGTCCTCCTTGCTGAATTTCTGGCTTTAAAAGAATTGTTTAATATTTTTTGGAAAGTTGTTCTCTTTCTTGCTGAGAGTTAGATGAAAAAATCCAAATACCACTCCTATCAGTCTCCTCATCTAACTCCCAACAAGTATTTCCCAAAATGTTTCCCTATTCCTTTAAAGCTAATTGAGACACAGGGACTTTAACATTTTGTTGTTTTTATAATATCATGTCATTTTTTAAAGGTTTTAAATGACACTGTCTCAGCAGACAAGGTTGCACATTGTCTATATAAGACCACAGATTTTGGGAAAATTCACGTATCTATACATTTCATGCAGCCTGTACTGTTTGTCATTGTTACTGTCAGTAATGAATAGGAAAATAATCTTTGCACCTCCTCATCTGCATTTGTCATTTGTCAGATGACTGTACGGTATGATACTTGTGTCACCTGAAAATATTTTTGTCGAGCTGGAGAGAACTAAGTGGGCAGGGGAACTGAGAACAGTTCATTTTGCAGTCTAGTGCTGCCTTTCTTCTTGGGTGAATTATGTTTTTTTTTTTCCTTTCCATTTTTTGATGTCCTGCCACTGTGTTTGATCTCAACAGGGCACTGTTAGCCAAGTGCGTGTAGGAAGGTTAAGAGGAATTGCAGAGAAATAGGTCTAACAGGGTTTGTCTTCTGCCCACACTGTGCACACTCATATAGGATGCAGAGCATGGTTGTCTTAAAAGAATTGTTAAAACATCAGGAGCTAGTTAGGGGAGGACTTTCACACTTTCAATTAATGTGGGCACCAAGTTGAAGTCATATATGTGCCGTGTGTTCTTTTCGTTTCGTTTCGTTTCCACCACCACACCCAGCTAAAACTAATGCTATCCAATACAACAGCCTTGCAATAAATGCAAAGTTATCACTTAAAGTTTTTATTGACATTTTTTTCATTTCTTCTGGACAGTAGAACAAACCCAAATGTTGCACAAAAAACACAAACTTTATAACAAGGCCTGCATAACTTGCAATAAATTCAACCTTGAGTAAAGTTATAATGTTCAGTTTTTGGTGATACTGTCACCAAAGTAAGTGAAGTGTTCGTTTAAGTGTATGTTTGGATTCTGTCATGCTGACAGGTGTTATTTTGTCTTCTCTATTTATCGCACTGAAATGAGACTAAATAAGAGAAACATGTCTCTGGTGGGAGGATTTACTGCAGGACTGTTGTATTTTACTGCATTTACTGCTTTACCCTGGTGCACTTAATAAAATAGCAATTGAGCATATATAAGCATGGCACAGTTGATATAAATACAATTTATTCAAATACTATATACACATGTAGCTAATGCTACACTGCAGTATATGTGATTATGCTCTTAATCAAATGATAAAGCATACATCTAGTGACTATCATCACCCTTATGCTTTAAAACCAGCAATGAGTGTGAAGAATAATAGCTGTGATTCGTGTAAGCTGTCAACCTGCAAGTTTAAAACCAAAGCAATATGCAGCAGGAGTCTGTAAAGCTACAGGCAGAGCACACAATTCAAACATCTTCCATGTCTGTATTGTGTGGTCTGCCTGAAGCTTTTACACACAAAAAGGACCACCGTCTTTCTTATATGGTGATTGGGTATTGTTCACTCTGAATGAGAAATTCAGATTTTTTTTTTTTTTTTTTTTTTTTCCAAATTTTCTGTCATCATTTTAAAGTTGAATAATGGCAGGACAGGGTGAAAATAAAACAAACAATCAAAATAATTACATGACTCGTGTAAATGGTGTTATTAACTAGAGTTGTCATAGCATGAATCCATGTCAATGCCTTAATCAAAGTCTTACTTTGCTCACATTATTGGAAATAAATGCATTATTGTGCACATGTATGAGTAGCCATTGTATCAGATAGATGCAGGACAAACCAGCGCTCACTATGTGGTGATTTTGGCTGTTAACTGAGTGCTAAAGACCAACCCTGAATTATGAATAAGTGATTTTCAGGCTGCCTCTGAAGACCATTGTGAATTTTAGCGATGCTTCAAGTGCTCTTGTCAGAGAGAATAAAGGGAGTTTGAATATTTAATCCTCCACCTTGATTAGCAAATAAAATCAGATTTTATTGGAAGATAGGCTCCATAAATAAATCAAAATCATGCATTAAATTTATGTAAAAGTTGCAGGTGTATTAAAAGACAAAAAAGATCTTTTGTTTTTACCACTAGAAAAATGTTAAATGCATACTCACAACTGTCAAGGACAATTAGTCTATTTAATCAGCACTTTAGTTTAAAGTGTTTAACCGTATGTTTTCTTTATTCTAATTGCATAGCCTTGAGGTCATTAGACACCTACATGTGTGGGGGAAGAGTTTGAATAATCTATTAGCTCACTGACTCGCACACTCACATACATATATTCTGTCCTATTACTTGTATTCTAGTGTCTTTGTAATTTGCTCAGACAGCATGCACACTGTGATACACAAAAACATCTTTAGTCACCTGGAGATTTAATATTTCAGAGGCAAATTCCTAAGAGAAAAAGAGAACTCAGTCATTCCACTGGATGCGAATATCAATAGAGATATTTTAACATTCGTATGGCGGGTAGCGAGTTTTTGGAATTCATTTCATTCTTCTTCACTCACTGGGAAGGGATTAATTTGTCGGTCCAGACAAATGGGTGTGCTGATTTCTAAGTTAGCAGACCATGTAATGGAATCAATTAAACTGAGATATTCTCTTTGGAAGGTTTGATTCCCTCCACCAGCATCTGGTGCCTCACATTTTTTTCACAAGTGATGACTTGTTCAAGCTTGCCAGGTAAAGTTGCAAAGCTTCATTCAGAGTTTGAATCAGATGTCAGATGAGTAGCTTTGTTTCAGTTTTACAATTTCTCTGTGAAACAGAGGAAGAAGTAACCTTGACTGACTTTCAGTATGTACAGATAATACTATAAGTGAAATGTTGTCTTTTGGGAGTATTGTGAAGTAAGGTTAGGGAGTCACACCTGTGAGCATTCAAAAAGAAACTGGTTCAAATCCTGGGACCATCTGGGAAATCTAAGTGGCAAAAATAATGAATCACTTCCTCCTTAATAACCGCTGCTGCTGAGATGCCCTCGAACAAGGCACTTAACCTACCGACTGCAGAGATGCAGCTGTTGGGTGGCCACCAGTAGAAGTCTGTTGATGTGCTGGGCAGCTTGCAGATGCAGCTGTGTATAATACATAGCATTCACACAACTGCACGATGTTCAAATTGTTATCATGTCAACCATGCTTTCTAGAAATTACTTTAATATACTACTAACTTGTTTTCCCGGTTACATGGTAAGAAACGTAATTGCTGCCTTGCATGGGTTGTGTTCACAGGGTAGGCAGGTGGGTCATATTTATCTGAATATTTTGCGACATTCAATCAAAATATGCCTTAATTGTGCTAAGTATGCCTCATTGTGTACTTCATGTAACGTTATGTTTTTCCCAAAGTGTAGTATATTAGTAGTAAATTATCGTAATTTCTAGGAGACTTGCATGTTGTGGTGTGGGACTATTTTTGGTTACAGGCACAGTTTCCAAAGAAGACAACAAAGAAAAAAAGAAAAAGCCTTTGGAAAAAAAAAAAAAATGGTGGTGCAGTGGATAACAAAGTATAAGTATGCATTACTTGGTAAATTAGACTTGATATCATAGAAATACACATTTTGAAGCACAGTAGCCATGCTTCATTGTCCAAAGCAAACTATAAATCTCCAAAAGTGATTTTTAAGTTTTCTGAACTGGAAGATTAAATATTACTCTCACGGTTGAAAGGTTTCCCACTTCTTAGCCCAATAAAACCTCTAAAAATAGTAGATTGTTGAATACATTGTTTAAATCATATTAAGTTGACATTGTGGAGATATACAGTCTTCAAAGGATGGCAACCAAAATGACTGACTCTAATTATCTCAAAATGTGTCAAAGTTGAGTTGTTTGCATAATTTGTACACTCCAGATGTTGTAATTAACAGATGTATAGGGTGAGCTGTTGTGAAAATGTCTCTCAACGGCTACAAAGCTAAGAATGATATGTTGCACAATCAGGGTTTTAAAAAACATATTTGCAGCTGAAGATGAGTAGCAGCATGGCATGAATGGTGGCGTATGAATGATGAAATTTCCTCAACAGAAAGACAAGGGTGCTGTTTTGGGGAAGGGCTTCAGGCATAGAGTGGAGAAAGGCCTCTCTGTTTGAAAGTCTGCGGCATGTTCTGTCACCCACTCTGGCAAAGTGGGCAAATACTGACCGCTAAAGGGTCCAATCAGGCATTAAGGGGAAACGTGTAAGTGTCAGAGCTGGAGTGAGGAGGAGGAGCAGGAAAGGTGGGGAAGGGGGGATTGTGGAAGCAGGGTGGGGTCAAGAAAGGAGGGGTGGGGTGGGTGGTAGGGCAGGCAGGCAGGCAGGCAGGCAGGTGGGCGGGTGGTGGAGCAGATGTTAGCAGAGCTGAGGACGAGCTTCACGCAAAGACACAGTCCCATCGATGCCTCCGTTACAGCCTAGAGCAGGAAGGGGGAGGGAAGGAAAACAGAAACATCATTAAATTTGAAGAAATCTTAACACACAGCCCTGCAGGACACCACACTGTTACCAGACTATGTTCAGACAGCCAACAGTGTAGAGCACATAAATTTAAATTTAAAAAGCACCCTAATACTGTATTTCAGATCTTTTTGCCAAGTGAGGGCAAAAAAAATAGTGTCTAGAAATGAGTGCATCGTGAGCAGAAAATGTTGTAACTATCATGATAAATTCCAAGAAAACATATTTCTAATGTGTTTCTAACTTGTTGCAGCGTGTAAGAAACAGCAACAGAAAATGATTCAAACCACATGAAAGCCTTTAAAGTAGAACAGTGGAATCCTACAAAAACATAAGGTTTTCTGTTAGAGCAGTTGGGTTATTTCACATGAGAGATTTCTGTGTTGTTTGTTTTCGGCCTGTGCTCCTCTGAGTGATACAACTGTGTACCAATCACCATTTGGCAAGATTTGAATCAAAATCTGACGACAGTTGGGGAGTTATATTGCCAGCACTGCAAGTCACATTTGCAGAGTTTCCACTGATTGTCTGGCAGCTTGACCATGACAAGACTCCAGGAGGTGACTTTTTGTGGACAAGAAACAATTTGACAAAGATCAACTATAATAGTAAACTACAAAACCACAATTTGTCATTTTTACTCTTTGGTTTTTGCACATATAGAATACACTATTTTATAAAACTAACCTAACCCTAACCTTTAGATAGAGCCAGGCTAGTCATTTCCCTGTGTTTCTAGTGCTTATACCAAGCCCAGCTAACTGACTCCTGGCTGTAGATGTATATTTACTGCACTTCTCATCTAACTTGCTGCAAGAATACAATTTTTTTTTTCTTTTAATAAATAATGACCAATTATTTTTCTTTCTGAACTTTTGTTTTGATTGGTGAATATTTGATGTTATAGTTTTCAGGGCCTTTAAGGTCATATTTTAAAAATGAAATTGTATTAGCCTGCTGTCTGAACATAACCATACAAGAACACAAAGGCCTGCAGCATTAACCCACTAATGCACACCAAAAATCCCAATTGCTCATATGACTTTGACGTAATTGCAAGAAAGAGAAGGACATATAGTAAATACAGTTGCATCAAGGTCTAGACAAGCTTTAAGACATTTATAATATCCATCACCACATGCTGTGTAGATCAGAAATCAAAACTTTGCATCCAGGAAAACCACAATGAGTCTTAACGAGTCTGAGTGGCACTGTCGTTGCACATTATCTGCCAGATGGGTCAGCATAGGGCCTGCTGGAGGGGAAGACAGGGTCACATCCTCCATCCTCTTGCATTATGTAAGGATTTATTTTTGGGACGTACAGTTCAAACCAGTGTGGGTTTGCCAAGTGGTTGTCAGACAGTCAGCCACTCTCAGGCTCTTGAGCATGATGTGAAATCACCACAGTTTGACCGCCAAAAACTTCTTCCCCAGATATGTCAGACAGGCTGCCTTGCTGGTTGTAATTATTAAGGAAGCAAGATATTTCCACCTGATTTGATAACAACAGTGTTTCTGGCATTAGTGTTAAATTTATTTGCTCGCTGAGTCAGGCCAACAGCTGCGTGGGATTTACTTGCGATGTACATACAGGTGTTGCCAGCATGTTTCTTAGCCTTAAGGCCTCAAGCGTTTCCTTACTGGCACGGCTTTGGGCTTAATAAAGCTGAACCTCTAGGACGCCCCCCCCTATATAGCAAACTTAGCAGTGCTTCTGCTCTCTCTCTCTCTCTCTCTCTCTTCTGTGTTTGTCTTCCAAAATCCTGCTCTAATGAAATACATCTCCAGCATAATAAGCCACGTGGGTGTCTTTAAATGAATAAAGAGAATCCCACAGTCCTTAGAGGCTATGTGGCAGAGCTAATCTGCTGCTCTAAATTGGCTATTTTCAAAGACATACACTGTGTGGTTTTTGTAGACCTACGTTAATGTTTGTGAAGGTGAACAGTGATTGATCTAATTAGCCTCATTAATCTAACCAGGGCCTACAAGAAGAGGGAACTCTTTAAATTGTTTTATGTCCTGAGTTTGTGATATTCAGGTCAAACTAGCATTTATTCACTTACGTGATGCTATGGTTAGATTTTGTTATGTCTTTCTAACAACTTGTCTTGCCTACCACTACATGACTCAGTGATTCACTGCATTTCCCAGAATACCTCATTAAAAATCTTCAGAAGAACTTGTTTACACCAAGTTGTGGGTTGTTACAGTACTGTAGGTGTTGGCAGAGGGAGTAACAGCCATGGCATAGTAAGAGCAAGAGAGAAAAAATGTGAGCCACACCAATGGATGTATCAAGAGAGCTGGTGAAAGTTGGGTAAAGTCCCAGGGGACAACTGCAATACTGCAACAAAAAATCGTCTATTACTATTAAAGTGGGCCTATGTAGCAAATGCTCAACAGTGACAACTGTGGCCACAAGTGGTAATGACAGGATAATAACAAAATGAATTTTCACAGTCCAGGATTTTCTTGGACCATTTGCTTTATACATTATCTCCTGTGAGACTGAGGCTACATCCACACTAATATATTCTAATTTTCAGAGACTGAACAATGACATAGATATTTTCTTTTGCTTCCTGACTGGGATTTCCCAGTTGCGATATATCCTTCCCTGATTCAACTTATACTCGTGTTACTTTCAGTAACAGTTCCACCAAATCTCTGGTCTTACTTTTCACCAGTGCTGTTCCTTGTTTTTCTTCATTTTCTGCAACTAAGCAACCAACTGCATATTTCTGGGTGCAATCTTGGAACATATCCAGTACTCATAATACATCCATGGCCTCACCTTTGAAATACAACATAGCTAGTGGCAGCAATGCAGTCTACCCATTCAGGGCCATGTCTAGCAGCAGATTTTCCACATATGCCTCTTATAGAATATTTCTTTCCCTGTAAAAATGGTTGAATAGTTGGTGTAAAGTGCCGACATTTACCACTGATGTTTTAGAGAGCTGAAATTTTTCTACATTTTCTGGGAATATGTTGTTAAATGTTTTTTCCCCTTGTATGACATTTATTTTTGTTGCTGCCTATCAAAGTCACTCTGTTATATGAACATTCAGAAATGAAGTTTTATTACCTGCATCCTTGTCGCTCCTATATTTCCTTTATAAACAGCTCAGATAGTACAACAACCAAAAAATTGGATTAAACAAAAAATGGTGACTGAAAACGAAATATAATGAAGAGATCAAAAAGGTATCACAGGTAACAGTCACATGCAAACATTGGGACGAACATAAAGAAAAATTTTCTAAATGACATATTTTGCTTTGTGACAGAATTTTTTCTTTATGTGGTCCTCATCAATTGATTTCTTTGGACTCACATTCATTCATTACTATGTAACCACAGCTGTAACTATAAATAATGTGAGGTTAAATGATCTCTGTACATTTTGTACATGAACTTGAGCAGCTATTTGTGACATTGTGGGATTTGTAAGGAATGTTACACACATGCTTTCCTGTGCTCATTGATATAGAATTAATTAGAATTTTCAGTCAGCCAGTAGATATATTACCTAATTTAATTATCTTTTAAATCCCAATAGTTTTTATTTTCATTCTTTATGTCTGTATGTACTGTAACAAGAAATTCACTGAACCCTATCAGGTTTTAACACTTTTAAGAATCTTGACAGAAACCAGACATTCATGCTCTGGTGGGCTTCAGACTCCATGAGATTGGGTGATGTGGATTTTTTACACTTCAGTGGCCGAGGCTGGACTTCAGAGGTAGAGAAGAAGAAGGAGGAGGTCTAGCTGTGCAGATGGGTAGAGCTCTCATCTATCTATATATTTATTTATGGTTCCATTTTCCTACTCTGTGCCCCCTCTAACTCACTCTTTTTCTTCAACCAGTGAGTCACAGGTCTGACATTGTATTACCACACACACACACACACACACACAAACAATCAAATACACACACACATTCTTGTCTCCACGACTTCAGGGTACACTATATTGACTTACATTAATTCCCTGGAGACTTACTCTAACCAAACCATAACTACCCTTTGCCTAAACCTTAATACTTAGTCTAACCTCAACCGTAACCTAAATCTAATCTTGCCCTTGCCTGAAAACATGTCTTCACCTTTAAATTTTATGATTCACTTTATGGGGACTTGCTTTTTGTCCCCATAAGGAAGACAAGTCCCCATAATGTGACTATGTAAACACATATAGGTCCCCACAACATGAATAATACCTACACACACACACACACAAACACACACATACAGGCATGCATACACTGTTATCAGCATACCAGCTTGTTCACAGAGGAGTTGAGATAAATGAAAAGACAGAAACACACCAGATCTCTGGATTTGAACTGTTTGAACAGCTTTACTGATATTAATTCCTCCCTATTTAGATTTAGAATTAATTTTAAAGTGTAAAAAAGGTGGACAGATTCCAGTCAAGATACAGAAAATAATCACTATATACAGAGACGATAAGTTGAGAGAGTTGTTCATTGGCGTCACCCTATTTACACCTGGTATTAACATATGATATAATGTATTAATCAGATCAGCCAGACCACATGTGGAGGCGAAGGCAAAGTACTTGCAAATTACTTCTACCTACATGTGTAAGCTAGCAGGATGAGGTGACCTTTTGGCTTGTTAGGCAGGGTTAGCTGTGTGAATTGCATTTGGATCACAAGTCGAGACAGACAAACGGCAGATATAGCCTGGCAAATCTGATTATATTGTGATCATATTGCATTCTATGTGCATTAACATTTTAACTTACATTTTTCCTTATCCAGATAGAGATCACATGCTAATGGCAGATATAAACTGGTATATAACTGGAGATCTTAGAGATCACTTTGAAGCTCTTCAAAATGGTGAACCCAACTAAGCTCAGTAAATGGCTGTAATGGAAACAGGTCACTTAGATGTTTCTAACCTAGACCTTAGAGATGAGAGAGAAGTCTCATCACCCCCCCCCCCCAACCTATTTTCAGTAGCTTTTCTTGAAAGGACACCAGTTTAAACCAATTTTCATTCTAATTGTTTTGTTGTTTACTGCTGCAGGAAGACACTCCAATTTCTATACAGTTTTCTCATAGTGTGGACAACTGAGAATGTTCCTATGCTAATAGGGACTAAATTTATCTTTTTAGGTCACTGTTCACAGAGAGCTGCAGAGTGGCTGCTTGCATTGTCTTTCGCTCACTGCATAACTACCAATGGGAAGCAATATGTTTTGGCACGTGTTAGCAAAAATGTATGTTTGAAATTATCTGAACATTGGTCAGCTTTGGCTTAATCTCATGCTGTGAAGCCAAACACAACACAAAATACATACCATAATAAACATGGACAAAAAAAATGTTTTTAATTTTTCACTCTGTATGGCCTAGACACCTAGAGCACCTAGAACAAGCAGATACAGAATATATATGTCTATTACTGTCAGACAGACAATGAAGATTTGGATCATTTTAACAAATTTGAAGCTATTTAAAATGGAAAACTGGATGTTAAGGGTTAAGATAGGTTGGTATTTTTGTCTCTGTGAATGATTAAAGTAGTAGATTTTTGATAGCCATTGTTCAAGCCTACGGGTAATTAGTTATAACAATATTTTGGGTGGAGTATGAGAGCCTGTTTTAGGTATTTACAACTTGAGTGTACACCTTTTTAAAATCAGAATTATAAATGATTAAATCAACTATTTAGGCAATAAGCACTGACTCACTGACCACCAAAAAAATATCAACCAAAGTAAAATATGGATAAGGGTTGACTAAGATAAAGATGACATAAAAGGAAACAGAAAACGTCCAAAATGAAAACATCTTTTTATTGTCATACACTTTGTAAAGGATGAGTGCAAATAAAAGAGCTTGTGATCAAAACCTACTCATCACTAAGCCATGGACCATAAGGCATCATTAAATACAAGCTTTTTGGAGCTATCATCTACAATACAAGGACGGAATCAAGGGGGGAAAAACGTCACAGCATCAATGCTTATGCAATTAGAAGGAAAATGGAGGAAAAGAAATTTAAATGAACAAAAAATAAAATAAAAACAACCAAAAAACACAACACAATTTGTACATTCAAAAGAAAGAAGCCAAAAAATTCACAAGGAATATTGGTATTACGGCAAGTGACGATAAAACATAGTCTACAATCTGTTATGTACACTTGGCACTAATGTTAGATCTTTGATTGTAGTCCAGTCAGGTTGTCAACTCTAGCATGTGCACAGGTCGTAACTCTTTTTATTTAAATGCTAGTCTAATCATTTATATAATCTATAAATATACTGAAACAATCTCAAACAAAGCTGTTGAAAAGTTTTGCAAAGCCTGACGTAAAACTTCATTAGGTATTGAGATCAAACTGCTCAATGGACAACAGTTCATCAGAAAAATGCTCACATACGTTTTATATGTATAATATATATATATATATATATATATATATATATATATATATATATATATATATATATATATAGTGTTGAAGGATTATCTTACAAGAATCAATCTTTGATAGTCCATCTCATGCACTTGAAAGTTGTAAACAGTACAAATATAAATGTTCCACTTACAATATTTGAATCCCAGCAATTCCAAAATAGACAGACAGACTCCAAAAAACAGCAGCAGATTGTTTGTATGCATTTTCCAACACTGGCAGATGTGTAAATAATGAGGTGGAAAATGGCTATTTAACATGATTGGATTGTCTCTATCTATTTGACGTGGCTAGAGAGAATCAAAAGCAGTATACAGCTTGAATGATGCCACAACTTCCAATTCATGATGATATGACTCAGATTTGCTATATCTCTAAAACACACATTTAAAATATATTATGATATACAGTATGAAGTAGAAAAATGGCCTGGGGTGGTCTTCAGCATCCTGATATGTCTTTTCTGATATGTTAAAGGGAAAGTTCAGCCAGATTTAAGTTACTTACTTGTTACTTTATAATCCAAGAAGTCAGTTCACTCTTAAGGTTTGCGTAAATAAAATCTTTAAAGATACATATATTGAAAAGAAGGCAAGTTTAAGGTTTATTTGTTCTACAAAGTCAGCTTCTCAGCAGTGTTGTATTCACAAGCAGCTGAGTCGATGCCAAGACAAGACCAAATTCTACATTGTTATATAAATTAATCAAAACCAAAGGCTGTTATAGTTCCAGCACTTCACTGGGAACCTGTACAACATCTGAAAATGGTGGATATAATCAAGACAATTAAGAATAGTCTTGCTTTAATTAGCTCCACTTTGAGTGAATCCAGCATGTGTTTCCATCCTCTTCTGTCCTTCCTATTAGCTTTGAATGCAGTCAAGCTGCCGTCTAAAACTCACTTTGCATTCAGTCTGAACACACCTTTATACTTCTTATTTGTAAATTATTAATTGAAGTAATTTATTAGTGACTGGGAAGTTTCTTCAGGTAGCTAGCAATGATTTGGAAGAGTTCATCTCCAGACATCTCAACCTTTAAAAACGTTCAAATTTACCCAGATTAAATGCCTTGGAAATATATTACGATTCTCATAAATGCACAGCATAAAAGTAAAGGAAAATAAGAAAAAAGACTTTTCTTTTGGATAAAAATTTTAGATGAGACAGGATTTTAATTAGAAGTATTCCAATTTAAAGTGACTACAACACTGCTTTTAAGCAACTCTGAACAAATTTTAACGAGCCAAAAACAAACTCAGTGTTTACTTTGACTTCTCAGAGTGTCTGTTTGCCTTTTTAAAGGTCATGTGCTCTCCCTTTATGTGTCTAACAGTCACATCATTACTTACCTAGGAATCTCGAAACTGTACAGATCCAAATGATCCTGATCCTCAAACCCAGGCAACAGGTCTTTAATCCATTTAAAACTATTTCTTAAAACAGTTTCATACTATGCAAAAAGCTAACATGTCATTTTCAATACTTTGTCACTGATTAAGGTCTACAAAGTTAATGTATCAGTTGAATTAACTTAAAATTACTTCACTGACTTTACAGTTGCAAGCTTTAGATTTTCATCTATCATATTATGTATCTATCAATAGCTATTTAAAGTAAATAATATACATTTATTTCTGGGAAATGGGGGATGGGGGGGGGCTCAGTGATAGCATTTCTGAAGGGTAATTACTTCTGCGACAGCTGACGAGATACATTTCAAGTGTCAGTGATTTCACAAAACAGCGTCAAAGTGAGGGAGTCCTGGTCTGACCAGCGGCTTCTTTTTTCCCAGAAGGCCGTTATTGTTCAAACGTCTCGTTTATGTTCACAGGCAATAATCAAAGCACAGGCTGATCAGAGAACAGTCTCCCATCAAAGAACCGTGCCAACATATCCCCACACAAACAGGGATGCTGGCTTCTTCACATTCAAATGGTACGGTGTAAATAAGAGGACATTATAAGTTAAATAAAGCTTTTGAGACAAACGTGTAACCTGTACAGACATCCACACATGAGACCATGAGGTAACACTGACAAAATGGTCTACACAGTTGACAGACATAAGGAATGGCAAAACAATGTTATGAAAATATACAATGTGTGATGTACAACAGTTACATTCATTCAAAACAAAAAAAGAAGACATGGAAAAAAATCTACATTTGTTCTAAAACGTGTTTTTTAAGTCCAAGATGATGTGATCAGTTGAAAGTTACAAGCAAGATACATCCAGGAAATAAATCAAAATATTATGACGGGAACAAGTCAATAGTAAAAGACAAAAAAGATAAAGGAAAGATATCCAGTATGGTTTAAATCAAACCAAAGAAAATATGAGTCCCGACTGCTTTGAGAAGCTGGACAGTCAACTTATCTGTACACACACATGCCAACATTCCATGAAAATACACACAGCACGGGCAGTTTTCATCACTGGGCTGGCTTTTGGATTCAGTGCATTCTTTAAGGAGGTGGGTTATTTATGTAGAGTTATGGCGGCTGATTTTTAAGAGTTGCTGATTGTTTGCGGTTTTGTGTCCCTAACTCATTTGACATACTCAGCTGACTTCCAGAAGTGCCCTGGGTGGGAAAGGCGACGGTTCCGTTTTGGCAACTTTTCCAGTAAATCTACCAGCTTGGAGAAACTGGGCCGCTCTTCCTGCTTGTACGCCCAGCAGAGGAGCAGGATGTCCTGGAAGACACAGAGATAACCACATTGTTAGACATCACAATTCATCACAATTAGATGTATCAGAGGGAATGCATAGTTACTCAATAAATGAGCCAAGTCCCTGGATTTTTTAAATCCGGGCCTTTAAAAACATCTGTTTTGAATACAAAACAGCTGTGGCACACAGCTCATGGAGGCAATTAAGGTACTTGAACCACCAAAAAAGAAGAGAGAAGCCACCACCTGACACCACAGAAGCTGAACCAAAAGGCTGGAAATTTGTACCCTCAACTCGACTTTACCTGGACTGACTAAATCACAGCCTCAGTGTGTGATTTGTAAAGAAATGCTGGCTAATAGTGGAATGTGACCTGCAAAGATTTGCAGCCACTCAGAGACTAACCATACTGAATTGGCAGGTGTACCAGCAGATCAGTTTAAATGAGACTGAGGGTGTTTCAAGGAGAGAGGAGAGGGGTGGAGAGTTTAGCAAAGTCGACTGAAGGTAATCAAGGACTCATACCGTGTTACACTGTGCATTGCAAAGACGGGAAAGGCCAAGACTACCAGGGGAGAGGCACAGTTGTCATGATTTTCCCTGAGAGGGGGCCCCACAGTGTCAGACTTTGAAAACCTCTGGTCTATAAGACTAACTCTAACCTGACACACTTTGTAAATATACACACAGAATTTCAAGCCATTTTTTTTACAAACTGAAATTAATTTGTGAACTAATATATCTTGTTACACAGCCTCTTAGTTTAATCTATCTTTAATGTCAATGCCAGGTAGTAAAAATATTTTTCCACACATATTATAACAACCAGGGTAACTGACATGTACTTATAGAAAATTACATAATGGTGACTAAAAAGTTTCTAATTGTCCTCTTCAGGAAGTTTTTTACTTGAAATTCTCGTAGGAGCATTCTTCTAAAAACTTTCTTTGTTAGTATCGTATTAAGATCCACTTAAGGAGCTCTTCTGTGAATCCAGCCCCAGATTGGTTATTGCCTTCATCATGCAAGGCAAATTTTTCAGAGTTTATAGAACGTGTTTGAGCAAAATGAGACTAAGATTCAAGGAGTGCTCAAACATGAAAAAGATGCAGCAGTTCACTGAAATAAAACAATGAGTCATGAACCAAGACAAATTGAAAAGTAAAAAAGTCTTACTGATATCTCCTTTCCCATGCCGGTTTGGGCGAGGTTGGGCTTCATCCCGCTGCCAATCTGCCATATGATCACCTCCGCTGGCTGACTCTTGTAAGGCCACTCACGTGCATGTAACTCATACCAGATGGTGCTGGGAGGACAGAGGAAGAGAGAGGGTCAGTGCTTTGGACTGTCAAACAAAGAGAATAATACCACTGTCACACACACACACACACACACACACCTATGGAGGGTTCACATCCCAGCCAGTGCTAACACTAACTGATAAAATGTCAGTCACAACAACTATAAACTAATCAAGCTAAATAGTTTCCAGTTGTAGATGGATCATGATTTATGCAAAAACAACATTTTGTGGTGAATGTTGCCTCGAGCCCTAAGTTTTAAAGAAATTTTATTTAGAAGTTAAAGAAACAACAGATTTTAAATTACTGCTCATGCAAAATTACCATACACAACCCTCCCTGTGCAAATAAGCAGTTATTTTCAGTATCCTCCTGCACATCAAGTTTGAGTAGCATAAAAATAGCATTTTGCCAGCAGTAGGGGAAAAAATGACAGCAGATAGTTGATGAATATGTAAAACAGCCATGGGGGTCACCTCTAGGTAATGCGAGGGCTAACAGAGCAGCTGGACATTGTTCGTCAGTACTGTGCTCTTCCCTTTAAAATGATATAGTGATGAAACTTCCATATGGGGGACCATCTGAAAATGCAATTGTGTTAGGACTCAACAGAGCAGGGTCCACGCCCACAAATGAATCAGTAATGACAGTGGAGGAAGAACAGGAGCCAAGGGGGTTTTTAATCAACTTAGAAATATAAAAATGGGCTTGAAGGGGGAGACAGAGGACACCTTGGTTATCACATATTTTTGACAAAAGAGATACTTGGCAAGGTTTGGGCAGGTGTGCTTTCATGTGTGAGAAATGTTTGTTGTAATAAACCAGTCGATGTATTTGCTTCATCAATAATTATTGGAATATTGGAATATAAATAATAACTGACAACATGTTTCCTTACCTCCTTGGCTATGTGGCATGTGTAAAAAGTAAGAGTTCAACATTTTGCAAAATAAGCTTATTTGCTTTCTTGCTGAGAGTTAGATAACAAGACTGAAAGCTTGGCTTTTTGATCAAATACTTGTTTGATACTGGTTTGATACACTTGAACTACTTGGTCCTTTTGCAAGCAACATCCTCACCACTACTGAGTGGCAAACAAACCTACTATGACTGCTCTGAATGGAAAGTAAAGGTTACAAGAATCGACAGAGATTCATAAGATATCCTGAACAGTAAGTGGGTGTACCTTATTTGAACCTCAGTGAAGAACACAAAACAAAGCTTGAGGGCATACAAGAGCACACACACTTGGTCCCATTTAATTTGCCAGCAAACTCAAAGTCATAAGGACTTCAGTACAGTTGAAAGGCAATCAAGATGGAGTCAGTGAGTAGATTCAAAAGGAGTCTAAGGTATGATTTAAACCTGAAAATGGACCAAGCTTGATACAAAACGCCAACCACTGTGCAGAGTGTCAAAGTTTTGGCACCAGGTTACCAATTGTCTGGTCAAATTGCAGTTATCCATTTGTTCTCTCTCGTTAGCCTTAAGCACTCAGGAGGGACTAACCAAGATGTCCTTTTCCTTAAATGCTATTTACACAAACTGCTGTTGTTGCTGCCCTGAATATAAAACTCCAGCACCTCCGGTACAGCTGAGAGTTCACCTGGTAAAGACTCACACTAGACACCAGGTGCTTCGAAGCCCAAATGCAAACCTTCCTTAAGACTGAGCTTAACACAGGTTCAATCAGAAAAATTGCTTCACTTGTAAATCTCTCTTTCTTTCATACTCTTTGATTCTCTCCTCCTGCTTAATCAGTTAGTTGATGTCTCTTGGCTCCTCACCATTCACACGTTTTTCCCTCTTCTTCCAATTATCCAATCAGTTTAAAATTCAAGAAGGTAACTCTCTCTTGGTTTGTACTATTTGTTCAAGCTTCCAAACTTGTTCTCACACCAGAACGGGAGAACTGATCACTTATCAGTGTCCTCTTTATCTACTCCAATCAGACTCTCCAATGTGTCTACCAGCTGCCAGTGCTTATTTGTGCACCACTTCCTCCTCCCAACACCATGATAACCAAGTCTCCATTAATAAAGGATACATGCCAAGTCAGGGGGGCTTCAGAATATGAGGTCCCCCCCTGTAATCTGATATATGGGGCCAAGTGGAGTACATGTCAAAATCTGATAATTTTTAAGCAATTAACTCTTAAAATTGTTAATCCTTCTCTCATTAAATGGTTACAGGTTGGACATCTTAAGTCTGAGAGTAACAGAACAAAATTTGTCATTTCAAATATCACAGATTATTACATTACCTCTGTCTTTGTACAGTAAGCAGTGAAAATCTGTATCTATAATGAGATCAGAAAACCAGTTAATGAGAGCTGCCTCGTTGTCATGTGATGTGGAGTTTTAGGACACTGCTCTGCAAAAGTAAGAATTTACTGAATTCGCACACGTTTGGGGTTTGTAAACCCTTTCTGTGACTCAGAACAGAAAACACTCACCCAAAAGCAAAGACATCTGACTGTTTGGAGAAGGGAAGTTTGTCCTCCTCTGTGTCCGGAGAGAGCTGCTGGATGATTTCTGGGGCCAGGTGACACAGCCAGCCATTGGGGATCCTCAGTTTGTCTTCTCTCCGGCTGCAGAACAAGAAAAATGGAGATGGAGACTTGTCCGGGTTTATTGAGTGTGCGATAACGACAATCTGCACTGCAAGTCACAAGTGCAAGATGGTCTAATAAAGTCTTGATCACAGTCTGACGTAAATTTCACAATATCAGTTTTGATGAATGTCAGATTCTGCTGAACTGTAACTCTCTGACGTAAAGAGATGAAAAAGATGCAAGCAAAGACATTATTAATCCACACTAATCCTCTGACTAATTAGAAATATCTATCCACAATCCTGGAAAGAAAAATTATGCTTCTTTACAACCTAGGTGTCATTTTTATAGTTTTTCCATAGTTTTGGCTAGTCATTGCAGGTACAAAAAAGAGATGCTAATTGTAGCGTGTTGTATTATTGAAACAGATTATTTAGTTTTGAGGCAATAAAGTGAAATAAATACTTCAAAGCAAACTAAGTAACAGCTCAGTGAAAGCCACAACATCATCACAGAGACCCTACCAGCCAGTTAGCTTAACTACAGGGGAAAAGCTAATCTGTCTCTGTTTTGTGATGCTGGTAGTCAGATGTTTCACCTTTGGACAGAGCCAGGCTAGCCGATTCCCCGTTTCCAGTGTTTGTGCTAAACTATGCTCTAGTTCCATAGCTAATGCACAGATATAACAGTGAGATCAATCTTATCACGTAAATCTTGGCAACAACCCAGATAAGACTATTTCTCAGTAAACACATGCAAATAATGTGTAGGATTTGTGGAAAGAGCTCTGAAACACTATTCAAATATCTGTGTGGACTGTGAAATTGTGTATTATTTTTTGCTCTCCCACTATTTTACATCTTACCACTATGCTCTTCTGCACATTTTCTGATTTGATACATGACTAGTTTGTAGGTAGTTTACTTTAATCTATAACAATATGATTTTAAACTATTGTAATATTCTAGACTAATTTAGTTAAATAATCATCAATAATAATTGTTAAATAGAGTATAGGAAGGGAAATATCACTGTTAATATAATCCTGCTGTGCTGAAGGAGTGCCTGCAGATGCTGTGGGTGTATTCAGACAGCTCACTGCGCTGCTCTCACTGGTCTGTTTCCAAAAAGCTCTCACTACCTCCACTGGAAGGTTGATGAAAGTCTTGGCCTCATGAGGTCAATCTTGAGCAGATACAGTATGTGATTACTGATGTGCTCAGCCATGACATGGTAAATTACAAAAAATATACTCTATTTGTTAGTGGAGTGAGAGCCAATTTATAGCATTATGATCGTTACCAGTGATTCACTGTTTCTTTGTATGATATTTCTGTTTGTGCTCTGTACTGTCGGCTTTACTCAGCCGCTGCTGAATTTCTCTGCTCATCATTGACCTGGTTACTGTTTTCTCTCTCTTGAACACCTCTCTTTAACACTGTTCCTGTTCTTGAGTGGAGAAGTGGGAATTTCCTCCATGGCAACGGTAAAGATGGACAGAGGAGAGAGAGACAAAAGAGAGGCAGAGCAGTTTTCACTTAATTTACATTAATTTAAGTTAAAGGATAAGTCTGGCACTCTTGAACCTGGGCCTTATTTTCCCATGTGTTTGGGAACAAAAAAAATCATTGGAGTCAGTGCAGAATTGAGCAAGAATGGAGCAACTGTAAACAGCGCTGCAATGTAATCCAATGGGCAATTGTCCACATCAAAGTACACCCACTGAGGTGCTTGTTTTTGCCACTGACAGGCTCAGATTAATATTTTAAGTATACAAGTGTCTGACAACATTACAGAGGATTCCTAGCAGATAGAGCTATTTATTAAGGAGTAAAATCCTTTTTGTTTAACCAGAAATATCGCTATATATATCGCTATCAGACTCCATTAACAAAAACAGTTATTTTTAATGAGCCGTACACTGGAGTTGATGGGATACCAATGGCTCGAATGGTTAATTTGTTTGTGTTATTGAGTGACTTTCAGTGGTGGAAGAAGTATTCAGAACCTTCACATGAATAAAAGTAGAGGGAGGCTGGGTACACGGTTCTCACTCAATGCTGCACCGATTCCAAAGATTTTCGTCTCTATCAATCATTTACACCCAATATACCGGAGTTGTCCTTTAAAAGATCGCACTCATGCAAATTAGGCATGTTACACTTACTGCATAGACTGAATATTGCACACAAAAGCTTGAACTGTTCTTGTTTTTCCAATAAATAGTACAATGTATCTCGTTTCCCATAATCTTCATTGTGTCCTGTCAAAAAGAGGAAGTTACTACATAACTGCCTCCAGATGCTCTGGTTGTTATGAAGAACAGCAGTGAAAACAGGGACCAGCAACAACAGCTGACAAAAGCAAATAAGCAGGAAGGTTTATTATTACATTTGTATTAAATAAAATTATTTTTCACAGTTCATAAATCAACAAAGCAGATATTCAGTGAAATCAGTGAGAGACTTGCACTATATGTGTCGGTATAATTTCAGCCTGTCTCAAAGACAAATTCCTGCATTGTTCATGGTGAAAAACTTGTTCCTTCTCTGACGTGTATTGAACATAATTACCTGCCAGCCTGCAGAACCCCAGATATGGTGAAGAGTCCGAAGTCGGTGATGACGACTTTGCCATTGTCATAGAACACGTTCTTGGACTTCATGTCTTTGTGTAAGATCCCCTTAGCGTGGAGGTAGCCCATCCCCTGAGGGCAGAGAGAGAGATGTGACTGTTCTGTAATATGATGTGTACTGCTGAAGTGTTCAGGAGAATCAGCATTGAGTTGTTTTACCTTGACCATCTCTTGTGCGATCTGTCGGGTCTTGTTAACATCCAGCACAACCTTGGCATCCCGCACCACAGAATAAAGTGTCCTGCCTTTACACAAGCTGAGAGAGGGAAGAAAACACAAGGACAAGATCTTGAGCCTGACTTCAAAACAGATCTGCCTATCAAAACATTTTTAACATTTTACTGACAAAAGCCAGCTGATCAAACATGCTGCCTATCCTCATCTACTGTTGGTCTGATCTATTGTACATTTGTGTAATGTTTTTCTCATTTTCCACAGTTACCAAAGTAACAGGTGGTGATGGTGACTGGTAAAGCTACATGAGAGCTGGTGAGTGAGCATCACTCTACCAGTGCCATTCTACAAAATAACACATTATGCAGCAAATAAATTGAGCTTGAATGTTGCTTAAAGATTTTCTGCCTTTAAGTAAATTCAATTGGGGACAATCCATTCATATCTTGCACTGTTTATTCTGTTTTATTCCATTTTCTTTTAGTTTTAGCCCCTATTTTATTTTAAATCGCATTCATATGCATCTTTTATATTGCCTTGTGCTTCTTTTTATATCTTGTCTTAAGGCATTTTATGTGTTATGTAAAGCACTTTGATTGCCTTGTTGTTGAAAGGTGCTATGCAAATTAACTTCAGTGAGGTTTAAATTAGCCTCTTTTCTTGACTTATACATATGTATGGTGATTTATTAGCATATTAAACCAGATAAGAACACGCTGTTATCATTCTATAGCTCATTCTTTATTAGCTAAATCAAATGTATTAGTGTTTGTAATGCATTTTATTTACACCTAGGGTAATGTTTGGTGCCATTTTGTCACCAATTTGTACACTCTTTTCACCAAGTGGGAGATACTGTCATCGTCAGAAAATCTTTGTAATTACAACCAGGAGGCTGATGTTTTTTTACAGTCTGCACAATATGACATGAACGTGGCGTAACAATGCCAGTATGCCTCTAATGATTTCATGACTCATTCATTTTCTAATGGTGGGAGTGTGGACTGTAGACTGAAACCAATTTTCCACCGCCTTGTCTCTTGTACAGTTTTGTGGTTCCCACACATGTGCAAATACAAAATATTACCAGTTCTTTTAAGCAAAGCGCTCCTGGATTCAGAGTAAACGTCCAGGTCGAAAGCATCCACTGTTGAAATACTGACACAGTATTCAGAGGTTTAGCTTTTCAAACACTCTTTTTAAATGACTGGTGACATGAGAGAGTCACATGTTGCTCCACTCACTTCATCTAACCACTTGTCTTTTAAATGTTTTACTGTGTTTTTGCCACTTTTAACCAAAAAACAGGCTTACCCTGAAGTTCACATGTGTGAGATTGTGTCAGTGAGTTAGTGTAGTTTGAGATGTTGTTAGAGGATAAAATGTCATCATTCTGAGCCGAAACATAGGCCCACTCTGTGCCAGGGTGAAGCTGTTACACTGCGGTTGGAGGTGGTGTCATATTTCTGGAGGGGCGCCATCACAATGTTGTATTAATAGACAGCTCTACAACCACCCCCTGCCTCACACCTGAAGCCCCCAGCCCTGACTGCACCACGCAGGTGACCAACAAAAGGACCTGAAGCCAACAGTTCATGCATATTCATTCCTAACAGCCACCTGACAGCAGCTGCATTTTTAGTAGCTCTCTTCCCTCTGGGTCATTTCAACACAGAAATGCAGCTCATGGCTTTAGTGTCACTTCAGTTGAAACCTTTATGAAAAAAAAAATGTCTTCTGACAACAGTTACCTCGGACAAACAGAATGTTTATAAGCTACTCTGAAGAGTAATAGGCAGCATTTCATGGAACTCAGGATGATTAAAAGCTAATGAGACCTCCTCAGCATGCTGAACATCATCTCCACGCTTTGAAACAAAGTCGTTACACCACATACACAGACAGAAACCCAGGAGTAACATCACAAATGACCCTGTGTTCTGTATGCTTGGCAACATCAATCCACACAGCCACTTGTAAAGAATGAAATAACTGGAGAAAACAATCAATATTGATATTTCCACTAACACAGTCTAAAAGCCCTCATCCTTAATAAACCAATAAACCTCTCCTATGTGTAATTCTACAGGTTTGTCATTCATATTCCACTTGGAGTTGCAGGAGAATGATAATGATTGCAGGTTTTGCTTCCTGTTTTCTTAAACTTCCCTTCTTGTATTGGTGGATAACAAAGCCACCTGTTGCACTGACATTTGCTATTATTTTCAGCAATCAGCAGTGAGGATTTCTGAGAAGCAGCCAGCTCCCCTGCACTCACAACAATTTCAGCAGGCATCAACTGCAATCAACCGTCCCAATCAATCAGTCAATCATCTATTTAAAATATATTTACCACCACTGTGAATGTGATGGGAAAGGAGCACATCTTTTACATTTAGCTTTGTTTCCTGAAACATTTATAAAGCTGTGAATTCAGCATGGAAAATCCCCTCTCTCTCCCTCTGTCTTTGTTAACAGAGAATGAAAGAAAAAAGTTTATTTCTTCTGAGACAAAACAGACGAGAAGAAAAAAAGGGTAAATTATTATTTGAGACTTCCCTTTTTGTTCACAGCCTGTGCAGATGACAGTGGGAGAGTGGCAAACATCTGAACAATTTCCTTTTGAACATTATTAGCTGTGCCAATTAATTAAACAAGAGAGTATTCCTTGTTATGGTCTTTAACAAGAACACAGCGCTGCCTTCCTTGTTATGACTGAGAAAATACTTGCTGCAAAAACTCTGAACTCTAATCCATGGAATAATTAAAGTTGTTCACTACATGAGAGAATTCATTCAAGTTCACTCTGACCCCGTACACTTGTATTATCTGCTCTCATAGACTGTAGTCAAGACGGATACACCATTGCTGTGAGGTGTGGGTGGTTCATCCATTCAACAACGGTAGCTGCCTGTTCTAATCATAACCTCTGCATGCTTCATTGTCATCCACTTTAAACTCATTGTCCCAATAGGGGGCAGATCTGTGGCCAATTTAAAATGACTCCCAGGGAACAAGGACTGTAACTGAGCAGGTGCCTAACCACAGAGTAGCTACTTAAAAGTTCAGAAACCAAAGAAGTGAGGGACATATGATCATGCAAGGAACACAAGACAAATTTGCTTATCCCTTTTTGCTAGGTCCAATTTTTCTGGACATTAAACTTAAGTAACGTAACTGAGATATGACAACACAGCAAGTTCTGTCTACAGCACCTGTGGTTGATTTCCCAGCTTTCTGTACAACACAGCCTCTCACTTCTTTATCCTTACCTGGTGATGATGGCCAGATGTGGTGGGCTCATGCAGGCCCCCATAAACAGCACCACATTCTCGTGGCGAGTGTTGCGGTAGGCCATCACCTCACGTTTGAAGGCCTTGAGCTGGTCCTCGTTGTCACGCTCGATGTCGATCAGGCGGATGGCGACCTCACCGTGCCAGCGTCCGTGGAAAACCTTGCCGAAGCGTCCCTTGCCAATCATCTCCCCGATCTCCAGCTGCTCGAACGGGATGTCCCACTCCTGCAGGAAGATGCTGGTCTGGCTGGCCTTACGCGGGAAGTTACGAGCTGACAGGAGTGACAGGTTCATCTCCTCAAACTCGTCGCCAGAGTCCTCATCATTGCCCTCCTCATTCTGTATTTAGACAAACGGAACTGTTCTTTGGTAGCTGTAGGCCACGTTTACACAGATTTACAGATTTGCAACTGTGGTGGTGAAAAATGACCTTATACAACACAAATAGGTGGTGTCATATTCTACCAAGATGTCAAATGTCTAATATTCTGACAAATACCACTCAACAGGTTGACAATCAAAAGACTGTAAAGCCTTGTGCTGACATATCATTTTTATACATTGTTCCTGTATATATTCAATATTGCTATCTTTGTTTCCTTGGCTTACAAAGTTGCACAGCAGTTAAAGCAACAAAATATAAATTTTCTGAGCAGCAGCAGCCTCTGCAGCCACGACTGGTAATTAATTCTGTTGGGCTCAGAGTCTGAGAAGTTAAGTGATTTTCATGTTCAGGAAACAAAGCTTATCAATCGCTTGACCGGATGTCAGACTGCATTGCCCCACTCACTGAACTGAAACACAACCAAATGGTGTATATTCCTTATAAATCACCAGTTTTCAGAAACAAAAGTGCTGTTGCTGTAACAAACACACCAAACTCTGTTTATAACTCTTGATATTTTCAAAGCTTCCTCGCTGAAAGTCAGAGATGAGCACTGGTTTTAATTGAATCCTAGGTCTTCTTAACACTATTTATTAACTTTTTACTAACTAACTCTATTTATTTACTAACTCTACTTATTAACTCTTAAATAGAATTTGGCATTACTTTTGAACTTGCTGGGTCTCAATCTGGCAGTTTGAGCCATTGACTATGTTGTAGAGCAAGAAGCGTTCAGGGTGTGGAGTAGGAATGATTTACTCTATTACAATTGTCATTGTACCATCAAAAGGATTACGAAGCTGTTATTTCAAGGTATAATAGTGAGATAACATTGCTTTACGTCATGGAAAAAAATGTTATCTCTCTAAGGTATGTACTCCATAAATTCATCACTAAAGATGGAAACTGTTATCAAAAATAAGCTTTGATGTATGTTAAAAAAGAAATAACATAAACAACATACTTATACAGTATGTTGCCTCTATATAAAATATAACCTTTGTCAAGTTGTGTGCATTACGAAAACTCATTGCTGTTTCAGCCATTAACAACAAAAATAGAGAGCTATGAAAAGGGAAAGCAGCCAGAGGGAAAAACTGGCAGATTTATTCAGATTTGATTTTAAATATGATGTAGTGCAGAAGTGAAAACAACCTATTCAAAGATGCCTGCTGGATTATTATTCAAGGCAATATGCATCACATTTTCTCAAAATATATCATTGTTACAGGAGCAGCAATTACGATCAGAAAAGCTGCATCTTTTCCCTCTTGCTGCTTTTGACGCATAACTTACCTGCAGGCTCCCCAGAGAGCTGAGCCAAATTATGTTAAATGAGAGAACAACGCAAACGACTGTGACAAGCGACGGCGAGAGCTGTATTTTGTCTTCATTCAGATTCACAAGTAATTTCACACTGATATTACTGACAAAAAATGTGGAGAGGTAAAACAGCGTAGTAAATGAAAATTGTACATTCGCATACATTCAAAAGCGTCACAAATATCCCACTCAGAGATTATAAGAAGGACTTACATCTGATGTAGGTTCCACTTCGATCTGAAGTAAAGGGTTGCCCTCATTCCTACAAGTAAAGAGAACAGATGTAGAAACAAATCTATTAGAAAACAATGTAAATAAGGTGGGTCTGTTTTCATACTAATTTATTCATTTATTCATCATTATGAGCCTACATTTTCTTTTTTCCTTTTTTTCCCCCTCCATTGATCATGTTTTTAAATTTTGTTTAGGTGATTCATTTTTGATCTCTCATATCTTGACATTATTGCAGTCTTGACTGATGCCTCCAGAAAGATTTATTTAGCACAGCTGAAACCTGAGATGTTTAGACACTTGATACTACCTCTAGGAGTGGAGACTCTTTCAGGGGGAGGAAAACTGGGTATATATCCAAAACAATGTACCTTTACATGAACTAAAAAATATTTTAATATCTAATCTTCAGTATAATGTGTAAATCTTGCTTATTTTACCTAAATACAGAATGTCACTATTTATGTTGGTTACTTGTGGACTTATTGTTTCTTACTCTTCTTTTCTTATCATGTTGTTTCTTGAGCTTTATTTCTGAATAGTGATCTACTGAACACCTTTCCTTAAATCTTCATATTCTTCTAAGCAATAGCAATTTATTGTATTTCATTCTGTCAGCAGTTAAATTAACTCATGCTTGGTTTTCCAACTCTGCATCTTGTGAACATTGTAACATCTGTGGATGAATTGTGTGGATATTCGAATTGGTGGTAGAATTTGATCTGGAGCCCACATCTGTGATCAATCAGGGCAAATCTGTTAGTGGACCTTCATGGTTGCATGCTGTGGAACCTGTGATATCATAGCTACAGTATATTATGAGTTTTGGGAATATCAATTCAGTGAACAGGTTCCTTGCTCTAGAACTATTTTTACTTTCTTGCTAATGCACCTGATTGGTAATATATTTTCACTGTTTTACTGTATACTAAAATGATTGCTGCCTTTTCAGTAGGTTGAGTAGAAGTAAATACTGGAAATGTTTATGTGCCTGTGGTGTTGTAACACTCCCTCTTTCTACTTAATCAAACTGATGACCCATTGATTGCACCTGTGCCTGGTTAAGTGATTCGAAACCCTGAATCTGTAAGCACTGCTGAAAGTGTGTGTTAAGTGTTTGTCACTGATGTGTACAATTTTACACAATGGAATAAAAGCTGCAAAAATATCTTGATCTCAGCTGCATGGTTGGATTTTGAAGGCTATTTTATGAGCAAGTAACTTTTTCAGTCTTCTTTTAACAAGACATTAAAGACAAATGGCATTCTGTTGATGCAGAATTTTGAATTTGTTGTAAAGAACAGCTTTACTGAGACACTTTTAATGACTATGAATGATCAGTTTTCACTGACTAACAAACTGTTTTTACACTTGTTTTTACATACACTTTGAATAATACACCAACATTTCTTTCTTATCATTGCAAACTGGCAACAGAAAATAAAATCAGAGGAACATTTTCCCTCCTTGGTTTCCCAGTAGTCCATCTTCCTAGCCTGTTGTTGTTTATAACATTCCTTAATGTTGTTGATTTTGCTTGTTTTGTTGTTGTTGACATTTTTTTTTTGGTACTATTTGACTAAACCAGGCTGTGGCTGTTTCTGAAAAATATTTTCAAATTACACTGAAAAGAATTACTGGACCACAGGTTTGCATACTGTAGATCACCTGCCTTGGCCCACAGGTGGCAAAAGCAGATTATATCAAGGCTATTTGACAGATAAATGAATAAAGTGTGAACAGTATGAAGTGTAAGAAAAAACAGTCCTAATTACTGGTGGCATTTTCTGACCCTAATTTTTAATTTCACAGCCGTTTTATGAACTTTCAAGTGCATTTGCACCCTGAGTCCCTATTAATTTCTGACCCCAGCATGTACACCGTCACCTACACTGTGGGTGCCAATGACATGACACAAAAGAACCCGCTTCCCCTCTTCAACCCATCCTCCACCGTCCATATAACTGGCTGTGTAACATCAGCATGTAACCTCTCACAACCTTTCTGTGGTATATTAACACTGGTTTGCAAAGCAATCCTGGACTCTGGGCAAAGACCACAGGTGAGGCAGCATATAAAATAATATGTGATTCCTGTGGCGCCAAGGGCCCCTACCACCAGTTCGATCTCTGCTCTAATGAGGGGATCCTGCCGGGTGTTGAGGTCTGAGACAGGCCCTCATTAACCCTGGGATGAGGCTATTAGGGCCAGAGAAATCTGCCAGCTGCCACTGCAAGAGCATACAAAGATGTGGGAAAGGAGGGACAATAGCATTAATTAAATCAGAAGAATATGGGTTTCATAACCGTGCTAATGTATTCACATTCGTCAAAAGGCAAAGAGCAGGAGAGTATAAGAATGAGAAAAGGAGAAATAGTGAAGCAGTAAAATTGTCCATCTACCTGAACAAGTAATGAGTAGATGGTCACAAGACACAAAAATGTAAGATATTTTTAATGTATCTCATCCCTTTTTTCATTTCTTTTTTCTTGTTTTGTGATTTTGCATTTCTTAGCTGCATGCATATGACTTAATCACAAATAAACTGGGTTATATCTTCTCAGCTCTTGAGAAGCCAGAGTAAATAATGTGCTGTTGTGATCCAACTGGGAAAATTCATATTTCACTTACCCAGCTGCAGAGGGTTTTGGATTACAGAGTGATTTTCATGGGGATAGCACTTCTTGAACAGCAGATTTTGCTCAACATCTCTCTATTTACTGCAACAGTTTCATGACTGCAAGTTAGACCTAAAAATCATTTTCTAAAGAGATCTATTTAAAAGATTAAGACTGCCATCTCATGCAAAGGATGTATGAAAAAGCTATGCAATGTATCCCAGAATATCCTTGAGCAGCCAATAATTGTAAAAAAAAATAATAAATAAGTGAAATATTCTCAAGAGAATTTACTAGAATATGCCACCTTCTCTGCCTTGAACACACCTGTAAAAAAGTAAAGAATGTTATCCAGAAATTCAGTGACCAGAAACCGGCATAGTGCTGCCCAGGACAAGCGAGCAAGCAAGGAATTATTTTACTAGTCTACATTATTTCACTTCCACTCTTTATCTAGTCCACTGCTCTGCTGACTGTAAATTTTGAGAATATCATCATTTTGATAAGATAAAACCATTATTATTATGCTAGCAAGCAAAAATGATATCCAGTTTCTGTTGAAACCACATGGGAGCTGTAATTGTTGGATGCTTGACAACAAAATAATTGTTGTTTCATGGTGAACCCATTTGGCTAAAAGGGACTGGCAAATAGCAGCCTGTGGACAAAATCTGGGGCTTCACCTGCTGTTTCCTTTTTTCACTCCATCTGCCAAATAAAACTGAAAATATTCCCTATATAAATGAATATATCTATACAAGGCTCCCCACATGAAAATGACCATCCTGTCTTCACTGAGTTTCCCTCCCCTTGAGATCAACAGCCTCCACAGCTGCAGCTCATTCACAATCAGCCCCAGTTTGTCTACAGAGACCAACCTGTCTTGGCCTGTTTATCTCTGTTGTTTTGCAGCTTTGAAAAATAAAATTCCTACATGCTTTTGTCGTGCAAAACTGGCAGTTGAGCTTTGCAGTTCAACAGCTGAATATAATATGAATATACTAAAATAATATTTTATGTCACATCATAATCATTATGGTAATGAATGTATGAGTATCATCAGACAATCCCATTCTATTCAAACACAAATGGAGCTTACTGTGTGTACTGTATGTATACCATTATTTGTTGTCATATGTTCCTCTGATTCTTATTATTTCCAGACACTGATTTCCATTTCTTATCTCAAAGCTGGTAGCTGCTATATGTGGCATGAAGACATCAAATATAGCTTCTTTAAATCCAGATACATCTCTAGCATGTGTAGTCCCATGTCCCACAGCTTAATTTAGAAACTCGTACCATTTGCCTTTCTCTACCTATAGGACCTTTTCAAGACTGTGTTGATATTTCGAAAATCAAAATTAACTGTGGCATTATTTGCTATTGATGAATCCATTACAGTCCATGGGTACAGGCCCATATTTCATCACAATTGACCATCCGCTTGTAGAATGAGGTTCTCTTGCCCTGTTTCTTGTGATAGATTGAGAACCTAATCTAATTAACATCTGGGTCGAAAGGCATCTCATCATTCCTCCTCTTCCGGTTGTTTTCCCGTGACCACTGGCTTCCTCAAAGAGCCACTGCAAATCCAGTTGGCATCCCAAGTGTAGCATGAACTAAAGGCCATGCTAACATTAGTCTCTGAGTATTTGTCATGTCGGCCCTTGCATTGAAATAGTCACCCAAATATCTGTGCTCCAATAAATTTGACTTGGCCTCTGACCAGTGGCCGCAAAGAGAAAGAGAGAAGGAGGAGGATAAGAGGGAGCATTCAGATGAGAGGAAGGTAAGTGAAAGAAGACGAGACTGTGATGAAGATCAGAAGTACTTTCTTAATTTCTTTAAATGCAGCCATGTGGTTTTATTGAATTCCTTCTGTAATAGATTCTACTCACCCTGGTTCAGACAGGACAGGGTGCAGGATGACCTGCGGTGCTCTGCTGGGAGGAGCCTCTGGAGCAACATCTGGAGATATTAGAGTCACAAAATATCAAACCAACAAATCCATTGTTTATCAGCAAATTATCAGCTATAAGTAGGACAGATGTATCTCCATCTTCAGTAGGATTTATAGCTCTGTATTAAGGTTAAGGTGTAGCTACAGAACAGTGGCTACAAAGAAACAATGAGTGGTCAGCCTTGGCTGCTTGTATTTTCTCCTACAAGTTTCTGATACTAGTGGATAATTTTCATTATGAAGGCAGTATTAAATAAGGTGAAGAAAAGCACAGTAGTCGTTTTCTTTTCAAACCTTGTGTCCACAGCTATCGTCGAACTCTATCACAATGAGAGAAATGACCTGAATATGGTGAGAATGCAACGTTTCCAATATGGACATTTGTAAGACATCAAATCCACCATATAATGATATACTGAGAATATATTGTGCATTTAATGCATGGCAAAGATCCATGACCAACAGTGTACAGGACTTTCTTTTTTATGAATTAATTTCCCTATGCACCTGGTGCACATTAGACATAATACAGGATAGTCTAACTAGAGCAGATGTACAACAGCTATACAACAGAAAAGCCACATTCAATAGCTGGATTTATTTTTATTTTTATTCTTATATAAATCAGTGTAGAAAATGTCCCCATGGAGGCATGTTCTGTGGAGAGATAATGTGTTGATATACATCAATGTGATGTCACTTTGCTGGGCCTTCACAGTGTGTAAATATGTAAAATACATTTAATCTGACCACCATAAAAGGATGTATAGATTATACAGCACGGCATGTCATATTATGGAGGAAGACTAAGTTGAATTCTTCTTGGAAGCGCTCCTGTTCAACATGAAAGATGAAGTAAGGTCAGCTGTTGTGTTGCATCTACCTCTGAAAGACATCAGAGGATTCGCTGCCATGCTTGCTGCCTGTGTTGGCACATTCTGAAAATTTGTGACACTAAGTGGGAGCCACAGAAAACATTCCCTTTTGTGGCATGGTGCATTAGTAGCTGGCACCGTTACCTCACAGCAAGGAGGACCTGGTTTTGTTTTCTGTGTGGAGCCTGCATGGATGTTTGCATGGATTTATTCCAGAGACCAGCGAGCCAGGAGGATTGGAGGCTCTAAATTATCCAATGGTGTAAATCTGAGCCAGTCATACATAGATATGTCTGAGGTCCCTTTGACAGACTGACAACTTTTAATGGTCATTCCTGCTTTCTACCAAAAATATAAGACATGCTTTAGTCCCTGTGACACAGAAAACAAGCACCATGCTAAATCATACTGTAATTGCCCCAGGGAAGCTTATGGAAATGTTTTTTTCTTTTCTTTTCTAAACAAGAGCCAGCATTTACAGTAAATTTAATATGACATGAATGTGGCATTAGTTCCACTTACTGCATAATGGTTTTAGATTGATGGGACTAACAGTAAGTGGTAGTGTTTGACCGTGTTATTATGCAGCTCTTAAAGGTAGCTGATGTGATTTAGGTGAACAGACAACAGTGTGTGTGGCTACAATAATCAGAACCTGGGTACCACTGTGTGATGTATATTTATGCATTTGCAAAAACCTGTCTCCCTAAATCTCAATTACACTTCATTCTTTTTCACACACCGCTGCGGGTTGTCTCGGCTCTAACAACCTGCCAAATGAGCAAAGACTGTGTGGTACCAGTGTGGACAAAAGCAAAGAGTCCAGGCATTGACAGATCATTAGGAGGCCTAAATGAGAAAAGCAACGAGTGGGTGTAGGGGCCAAGAGTCTTAAAGCAGGCCAAGATGAGGAGATGAAAATCACCACAGACATCAAAAGAACCCCCTCTCTCCCCCCTCCTTACTCATCCTGAGCTAGATGCAGTGCATTATGGGTAGGGGTAATGATCAATTATGAGGCACTTACCTGGGAAGATGAACTGTTGTTTGTATTTGAAATAACTGGAGGCTGTAGAAAGAGACAAAAAGAGAAGCCAGAGCTTGATCTGAAGGTGTGTAGCCTCGCCAATCTTGTGTCACTGTTGATACTCAAATTATTTCATGAGAGGATTTTATTTTATTTGGATAAACCATTTACACTTGATTATCACTTCCTCTTTTAAAGGCTTTTAGCAGAATCACTAGCTGACATATCATAGCCAATTATAAAATTGCTAAAGGCTTTTAGCCTTGCTAGCAGCATGGCTCTGGGAACGGCACTATCAGTCTGCCTGTTTGTCAGTCCACCACAACATCTCAACAACTTTGGATGGATTGTCATTAAATTTTACAGACATTCATTGTCCACACCCAGACAATGTATCCTACTGACATTTCCTCTAGTGCCACCATTATATTGACATTTATGCTTCTCTGTGAATTTTTCAACAACTAATGGATGGATTGCCATGGGTGTTTGCACAGACACACAGTTGAGCTCACAGTGCTGCAAGCATGGCTGTAGACTCTAAGTCCTGTTTGCTTGTATTTAGATTATGCAGAATTTTTCTTATTTTATTCCCAAGATTATTTTTGGATGTTTATCTGTGATGCACATTGGCTATATCAACATCCTTGTAAACTATTAGTCGAGGCAAAGGGTTAATTGCTTCTTCTGTGATAACCCTCTCAAATATTTAAAATTGAGTGTATGGACATTCTAATACCTGTCAAGTTGAACTGTTTCTGTTGCCGCGCTGACTGTGGGGAGGGGTGTAGGGGCGAGGGGGGCGTGGCACTGCTGGGGAGGGGGGGAGCTGGAGAGGACGGGGTGGAGGAGGTGGTGGATGAGGGATTACTGCTGGAGTCTGGTTGGTATGGGACTGGGATGTGATCCTGAGAGGAGAAAGAAAAAAAAAAAGAGGGTCAACATTAGCTTTACTTAAACTCCAATATTGGTGATTTTGCAAGTTTTAGTCTGTTAATCACAAAGTGCTCAAACTCTACTTTATTGTTAGCCTCTCTCTGAATCATACCACCAAATTTCTAGATTGATTTTCTACCTTCCAGGCAGCACTTGGTTTTCATTAATTTCAACTTGCAAAGACTTGAAACTTTCCTGACAGAGGTAATCCATCACAATGAGCAATATGCTGCCTTTACTTTTCTGACAAAGTTACGTTATTACTGTGTAGGGCTGCAGATGTAAACGGGAAGCATTCTCAAAACTATCCTGAGTGGTGCATTGAAGGGTGCTCCAACATGCAGGAAAATAAGGTTAGCTAAAATTGAATCAGGAAAATTTCTTTACATTCATATTCTCCTCACATTTGTGCATATTTCACTCAATCAGCTGTGTTCCAGCTGTTCACTTAAACTGATTTGATCTCACCAAGCCCTTGAGTAATTAATCAAGTTTTTGCTTGGAAAATGTAAAGCAGTTCCTCTTCTTTGGGCTGCTTTTTCCTCCTATGTTCATCACAGCCAGCTATGGACTGTCAGTGAAATCAATGTCCAGTCCAATCAGTTTCTCAGTGATCCTGCTCCAAGTCACGTGTGTTCAGTTCTCCAACTGAAGATCTAACTTCTGGAAGATGTCTCTTTGTTACCAAACTCATTTTAAGATGTACATCATGACCACTGTCTAGACTCCATCCAATTTCAATTCTAATAATGGCTAAATATAATTATTTCATAATAGAGTCTAATCAACCAAAGCCTGTTTGTGCACCACTTTTTTCTGTAATAAGTCTTAAATAATCACATTTTTTCTCTCCTGATTGTACTGACTCTGCTGAAAAGCACTTTATTAATTACACAGTCTGAAAATGTAATCCAAAAGACTAAGAGTAAGCAAAACATGGTGGAGAAAAAAAAAACAACTCTTAAATCTCAGATGTCAGAGCATCCTTGAATGCACCAAGAGTTAACGGTTTCAAATGCTTTTCCAGCATTTAATGCATTGCGATGATAATGTAACTGACAAAACATAAGGAAAACTTTTCAATTTGATGGATGACATTCCTAAAGCAAGTTTTAAGTCTGTGCTAGTTGATTTGGAGCTCACTGGAGTGAAGGGAAATCAATGGCTGCCTGGAAGGTGGGAAATCAATCTAAAGATTTAGGATATGCTTTGAAAAATGGTCTGAAATGACACAAAGTATGTACAATGTGTAGAGAATGACTTAAAAGTCAACTCTAACCCAACTTATCTGCCCAAATACAATGACATGATATTTGCAGTTATTCTCATTTCTTGATATTCTTTAAACAAGTAAGCATTCAAGTCAAATTATTTAAGTAAGTGTAACAGGTAACAGCAATAACACAGTTATCTTTTACCGGTGACTGTGTGGACTTACTATGAAAGTAGCCAAAAAACAAAACAAAACAAAAAAACACAGCATTAGAACCTGCTACTACAGCCACACTGATTGACAGCTCTGTAATACACATACAAACACCACACAATGATTTCTGTGATTGTTAGTTAGAAGTCAGTATGTTTGTAAACACACAGCACCTTGTTAGCAGCTAGCAGAGTTAGCAGTTACAAGTTACAAGTACTTCACTAAACTGAATTAAGACATTTTTAGCATAATCAGCATGACACTTGTCATTGTGCTGCTTAGAGACCATCCTCCTGTAAAAAAATGACCCCCCCATACATAGGTCATTTGTGCAAGCAGCTTACTATGACCCATAGACATGTTTTATAGTTTGATTGTGATTGTAGCATGTGTCGCAGAAAGAAGAAAGAAGCAGTCCAAACATGTATTGTCTTCAAATTAGTTAGAAATTATATAATTATTTACTACTTAGTGCCTCCCGCCCTTTTTCCATGAGTGGATCAAGAGGAGAGTGCTTACTGTATATGGGTCATTAAGACATGAACGTTATTTATAAAGTCAATTAGTCACAGCTTGTCCAACTGATTTGTTTGTTAATGTCAGGTCAGGCATTGTTTTATTCTGAAACTCCTATCAGCAGCAGCCTGAGCAAGACACACACACACACACACACACACACACACACACACACACACACACACACAGACACACACACACACAGGTGAGCTCTGATGTCCAAGTGAAAGGTCTTGCCCTAAGATCAGGAGCTGAATGAAAAAAATACAAGAACATTGGCTCACAGCAGATAGCTAGTTCTAGCAACAAAACATTTTCTTGAAACTCTATCAGTTTATTCATTTTAGCAATTAAAAAAGAAAAATGTAAAATATTGTTTAAAATCAGAGAAAAAAAAATCATGATACAAGTTCTGTTTCAAGCAAGCTATATAACACATATTCAATTCAAGTAAACTTTCTGGAGTCAGGTCTTTATGTGTGTATGCATGTGGACACATGCACATATGGAAAGAGAAAAAAGAGACAGAGAGCAAATGCACATCTTATTTTGGCCAAAATTGTCCCTACCAAAGATAAAACCAAACCTACGCCCTTGCTTAAGGAAATACATTTTATGCTGTGTCAAGTTATTTCTTAGTGTTGCTTTTGCTTTCACATGCGGGCATATATTTATCTCTGTCCATTTATCTTCCCATGGGAAATATCTTATGTCGCTGCAAAATGTATGAACATTATTTGATGTTGTCCAAATGTCGCATTAGATGTGATGGCAAAATAATGGAAACATGATATATATGTATATACCCACGTTTCCTAAAACCTAAAATTCAGCATGTTCTCAAGCTCCAACATGACACACATTACAGAAATCAACAACAGGGCTTAAGTATAAATATGATCTGTTTACAAAGATAGTTCCAGATGATCTGATTGTACTTTACCAGCATTTTAAAAGCCAAACACAAAGTTGTGTGTTTACAAAGACCTGACATTTGCACATTCACTTTCTTTCTTAACATGCACATTTGGTTCACGATTTCCATCATAGGATTACCAGCAAACTTTTTCCTCTGGAAAGGAGCAGAAATTGTTAGATGTGCTGGCTGGAAAATATTCAGTGTATGAAAACAAATCCATCTGTGTAAACATCAATACTGCTGAAGATATTTTCGTACGGTTTCAAGATCCCCTGGGAAAGACTGGATGACTCATAACCATTTTCCAGCCCCCCCCAAAAATGGAAAGATTGTGATATGTAGGACAGGTTACACACAAATGGTAATACACAGTTTCTTTTTTACACTTACCTTGTTGATTTTGTTGGTTTTGGGTAGCGTCTGACTGATGTGCAGGTCTGTGTACCTGAGCGGGTTGTTGATGTCACATGGCACTGATTCGGTCCGTACCAGACGAGCTACTACAGAAAAGAAAGCACAGACGAACAATGAAACACTGTGGGAGATCTAAATCAAACAATACTCACCTAATAGCTTTAGTAAAATTAGGAAAAACTTGTTATCAGGACCTGCTTCTAATGTGAAAAATGAACAAAATGCCCCTTCTTGAACGCCATCCATTTGTTATCGCATACAGGCACTTTGTTAAAAAAAAAAAAAAAAACTTTCCTTAAGCAAACTATGTCATTAAGAAATTGTCACTTTCGCTTACTAATGTAGAGTAGAAAAAGTCTAATTAGTGTACTTTACCTTGAGTTGTTCCTTGGTGATCTTATTAGGGGGAGAAAGAGAGGGAGGAAGGCAGAAAAAGGACAAAAGAATCTTAATTCTGAAAGCAGATAATGGGAATTTTTTCAGTGCTGTCTCTGTCAGTACAAACGGTGCATGACGCAATCACATTTGTCAAACCTAAGTGCCTTAATTAATCAGCAGATAACTTTTCATCTCATTAAACCAGCAGAGGCTCTTTCACTTTTTTAAATGGGGTACTTAAAGTGAAAAAAACTATCTTCAGTGGCTCTAAGGACTCAGATACTTTCATATATACGAATAATCATGAGGGCAGAAAGTGAAAGCAGCTGGGTTTAAAATCTAGAAATGTAGTTCTGGTAATACTGTGGTTTAACAAACAACATTCAAACCATTCAACCTAAGGTGGTGTCCATTTAACCCTACATCAAACTTTCAGGCTCCCTGAATGTTGAAGTAACAGAGTGTGGTATTAATGCCTGCAGTGCAATCACTGAATTTCACATTGTAATCATCAGCAATCATCAGCACTAGAAATTGACAAAATATTACCCTTACACAAAGGAAATGTCCATGATCCAGATTTTCCTCTGGCTCATGAAAACTGTAGAAATAACTTGGTTTACTGTTAAAACAATTTTTTTTCCAGAGAAATATTACCATGGATGTTGATGTATAAGTGGTTGAATTAAGATTAAAGGGAAATGTTACATAAAAATACCTTTGAAGGATTCTCGTCCGCCTCGCTGTATGATCAGTAAATGGCAAGGTGGGGCTTCTTTGGTGCATTTGTTGTGGCACTTCAGCCTGAGTGCGTACAAGAGGACAAGAAATTTGATTAGTGTTTGTCTTGTTGTTGCTGTTATTATTGTCATTACTATTTTTAAACAGCGATGAAACCTATGTAAAGTGGGAGCATTAACATGTAGAAAAACAGACAAGAGATGCAAATTGCTAATTTATTCAAGTGAGATAAAAACAAAAGGGTTCAAAAATGTGTTGCCTAGAAAAACAATTAAATATGAAAAAAGACATGCACAGAAAACAAGCAAAATAATAACAGATATCAGTAAATCACTAACAATGTTGCACTGAATGATGCTTAAGACAAAAACCAGTCTCAATAACCTACTTGCAGTTTTTACATTTCAGTCCAAACAACATCCCCTTTCCACATACTATGCATGTCTGGGACATCCAATACTTTGTGGAAAACCTGCAGGCAAAAGAAGAAGAGAGCGAGATAAGGATATTACTTTCAGCTGGTTGCACATCTGTATGACATGTAAGAGCTGTGGATCACTGTGAGGAGAACACTGCTTCTGACCTTTTGCCTTTCATAACATTCTCTCATCCTGACAGACAGATTTTGCCAAAGAAGGCCTTGCATTCCCTGTGTAACCTTTCCGTGAGAATAACAGATGCCTGAAGAAGCTACTCCTGCGAAAGTGTTTGCCTTCTTAATCTCCCTCACCTGCTGATTTAATTTGGGTCCATTTCATTTTCATTTCTTCAGTAGCCCTGTGCAAATCAACATCTTAGACAGTCGCTCTGCAGCGCAGGACTGAGGCCATGGGGTTTACATCAATACAACAATCAGTCCAAGTGATGGGAGCTTGGAGGCCTCCACCACTCTTAAAAAGTCCAACACAGTCACTTGTCAAACAAACAAATCCACAATGTGCTTTGCAGTAACAACCAATTCCCTGCACAGACTGACGGAGCGGTGAGAGCACGTATGCGACTATTGGCTGTATTTACTGATGCGACGGCTGCATGCCAGCAGTGCGGCAGGCTGGCTAATGGCAGGTGACTAATGCAGTTTGACAGAATCCAAATCTCTTTATTAGGCCCCTCCTTCGCCTCAATTGAGAGGCACGACTCCATCCAACCCCTGACTGATTTTTTAGTGGACTCTGCTGTCAAATATGAACAATGATGTGACACTAAGGGCTGATTATGCATAAAGAAATGTTTTTTCAGCACAGACGAGGCCCTAAAGCCACAATGGTGCGTTATGTGCCAGCTATGCATATGCACTTATCTTAACAGGCCAACATGATCAAGGGCACATTGTATAGATATATCCAAACTGGCACATCAAGGAGATTGTTGGATGGAATAATGGCATTTCTCTTAAAAGCAGCCTTAATCTTAAAATAAATGCTTTATAAATTACATTTGCGCTCAGTTTGGCTGCATATGATGAGGCTTAGAGCTTCTCTTTCCACCTCGCTGACTTTCAGCAGGCAAAACACCCACGTTCTGGAGGTTGCTGAGATCCCACAACTAATACGCTATTGTTTTACTTTTTAGATCACTAGCGTTTGGAGTCAAGCAGGGTGAGAGAGAGAGGGAAAGACAGACAAAGAGAGAGAGAGAACTGAGATGAGTTATGCAACAGGCCCTTTTTAATTGGACTGGCATTCTATCACAGATGTATGAGTGTATGCACAAAGGCGAACTCACACGCACTCACCCACACACTTTCCTTTAGGCCTACCTGTGTTTTATTGAGTTTCCCAGATCTCTTCGGGGAATCTGTGGGGACCAGCGAGGCACTGAGAGAGTGTCTGGAGAGGATGAAACAGAGGAGAAGGAAGGTTATACATCTCTTTTTTTTTTTTTTTGTTAAATGGTAATACTGACACAATGTCGTTCAGAATTGACTAAATGTCTTGCATTAAACAGTGATTTAGCACATATGGCATTTTGGGGAATTAACTGATTTTGTAGCAACAAGCTGACATTTTAGTGTCAGACTTAATCAGCTGCTTGCATATCATGCACACAGTTAGTCATGACTCACTGTCAACTCATCAATGTAAATGAGATGTTGTGCTAATTGTCAAAGATAAATGGATAGATAGATTGCTTAGGGTTAGGAAAAATACTACTTTAAGTTAAATGATAATTAAGTAAACACTTTCATGCCTCATGCTTAAAGTCACTGTGGACTTTTCCTGTATTAAACCAAGACCATAATCTTTCCATACCCTTAACTGTAGCTTAGCTAAGTGCTTAAAGTGCCTGAACATAACCATAAAAATGTTTGATCACCCTTTAACGCCTACAAGCAGATATTGTTGCAAGAGGGAAAACATACGACACATGTTGACAGTCAGGGTATTACTGATAAATACAGAAAGAACAAAAAATGCATAACCTGGACAGCATTACAATACATATACACATACATGTATACTGTACATACACATACTGTGCATACATACATAAAAGTACTCATATTGACATGTATGTAAAAGAAATACATTATAAAGACAGGTCAGCCTCCAGAACATTTGCATCAGGCAACAACAAACACTCTCTCTCACTCACTCTCTTAATCCAAAACTGAATATGAAAGTCCTGTCTGAGCTGCCTGTTTGAATTGTTTGCGTGTGTAGATGTAGATTTCTTGTATAATAAGGCTATTTTGTGCTACCTGTATTCCATTGTGAGGAACTCTCGCTTTCAAAAGGTTTTCACAACAAAAACCTTTCGCTTGGTCCATTAGTGCTTCGCAATGCCTGAGCAGCCCGATACATTTTTGCGCTACCCCTCAATACCAGGTGAGAATGACAGCCTACACAGTGTCGCTAGTGAAGGCAGCTGGATGTGATGGATAAGCGTTGAGATAATGACAATAACTGAATAACAAAAGAGCCATGCTGAAAAATGCTGACAAAATCATAGGTCATACTGAAAAGAGCATTATACATCAAGATTATTTTTCTTAGTGTTTTATCTCAATTTCTGCAGAAACCCACATATTACAGGTCTATTTATGTTAGATTTCTTTATACTTTTGACAATTTTGAAATAAATAAATATAGTCAACTGAAACAAAACTTGGGACAGGAAGAGATGTAACAATATAATTTTCACCACACACCAACATCCTGTGAGAATATGAAATATTGCTTAAAAGAATACTCCACTAATTTAGCACTGCAGTAGAACCACAGATGTTGTTCCATTTCATTTTTATTCCTTTTTTTTGTCAAAACCCACAATACCCACAAAGCAATCTGACCACCAACAGTTCTGTCACAGATTTGGGTGTGTTATGGTAGTAGAAGCTAATGTAGCCTTCAGCCTTTGAGATGAGGAGCAGGCCATGTTTGTGAGCTCACCTCTGTCTAACTCCACACCTCCAGATGTTTTTTAAACATGCAGTCTTCTGCCCCGCCCAATGCTGACTCAAATTACATCACTTGAGGCAACTTACAATTAACCTGTGGAGCCTGTAAAAGGTGTAAAATTGGTGGAGGAGTTCCCCGTAAGTTAATGGTGTGCTCGTCTGTGACTGAATAACATACTGTCCCATCACTTTTTATTCTTTGCACTGGAAGGTGTACTTTTGAGAAAAAAGTGCAGTCAGCAAATGAACTGAAAAAAAGAGAGGAAAAACAATATAAATATGAGAAAATCTTTGCTGAAGAGTCTCAAGAGTCATGTGTATTAACGGAGTAATTTTCTGAGGACCTCTGAACAGAGTTATTCATGAGTATTATGTTACTTTTAAGCGGGAAATGAAATCCAGGAAGACAGGAGCAGAGGGGACTTGAGATTTTTGTGTGGGTGGAGGAAATAGGAAATAAATCAGGGTATTGTGAGGATAAAGAGTAAGCAAAAAACAATTCCAAGTTCTTTCTAAAAATGCATCAAACGCCTAATGCCTCGAAAATGGAACTGTGGGCCAAGGTGTTCATTGAGATTGATCTCTATATAAGAGGACAGAAGAGATTCGCTTCAATTAGGCCGAGAGGAAAAAGATATCTGAGTTGGTTTCACAATATCCCACAATATTGCCAAAAGAATGAATCATCTATGGACTTGAGGACGTCTTTGTCAATTTTCATATTCACAGGCTCATTGTTGTGTAATTTTATATGAAAGAAAAGAAAAAAGACATTAATATACATTGTTTAGATGAAAAAGTTCCTCCTAGAACAATTAAAAACTTGTGAATTGGAGTCCTAAAGTGAAAAGTTTGACTGGTCACAGAAGTATTCTCACTGCCTGACTTTAACCTTGTTGGGTACAGACAAAGTACGACAGCTTTGAAGTATTGTTTGACTCCTCTGGTTCCACACAAATTTAGCCTGGCTAGGTAATGTTGCCGATGGGGAGATGCTGACCAGAGCAAGAGATCCGAAACAGACCCATGTAAAACCTACCCAAAACTGACAGTCAGACCAAACCTAAATTAACTAAAGGATTATTAGACCTAACCTTATATGTGATCGACCAAAACAGACCCTTACAAAGAGAGCATTCCAACACCGGCAGCAGTATGGTGTCCTGTCAATTAAAAAGAGGCTATGGACGAAAAGAGCAGTGATGTAATATTAATGTCCTTAGAATGTATGCAGAGTAATATAAACTAATTCCAAATAAGCCTATAGGCCTATTTACAGAAATAACTGGAAGTCCCATTTTCACCCACACCACTGAAATTATTCTATAGCCAACTGGAAAACAGAATAACAAAAGATAACAGTTTTCTAACCTGTGAATCACATTTTGAAGAAACACTGAATAGCTTACATTTTTTACATAGGCTACTGATTACATAAAAAACATTTTCTCCTGCTCCTGATTATCATATTTCATATGATAAGAGCTGATACTGAGAATGCTTGGATCCATTCGGATCCAACTGAGTATTAAAAATGTACTGACTGAGTATATTTTGGGGTCTTGTTTCCTTAGGACCGAGTAAAAAACCTCTGTTTGAAGTGGTACAGTCTGAGTAAACCTCTCACTGACTTATCTGTCTCTACAAACTGATGCAAGAAGTCTTAGAATGGTTCACACTCTGAATAGTTGCTTTTTAAAACTGATATGCCACAATTTCAAAATAACATGGTACATCTGCTCTTCTAGCAAGTGTGATGCTGTTCTGCACGTATCTATATTACATTTTTGGTGGCCCTGAATTGATACATAAATCAGTGTAAATCAGATCCAAATAGTCTGGGTGACTCTCGATAAAAGTCACATAACGTGCTGTATTAACTTGCTGACAGCATTGTTCCATTCATCACATTCTCTTTTGACATTGATTTTAATGTTTTTAAAATGTATTTTGTTCATTAAAAGAGATTTCTTTTGTGGGAACAAAGTCCAGATCACATCAGCTTCTAACTGATGTTATGTGCTTAGTAATTTGCGCTTACTTTATGTCTCCACTTTTTAACAATGATTGGTGTTGGACTGAGGCAGATGCTCTCAGATAATAAATCTTTGTGTTACTCAGCTTTTTTTTTTATCTGGTGAAGGGGCTCAGTCACTTTTATTAGCTGATTACAAGGCAGCTAGTAATCGTCAGTCGTTGTCAGTGCTAATCTCATGGCCCTGCTGCCTTATAGCATTTCCTGGTTCCTGAAACACCCTTCCTCCCCTCCTCCTCCTCCTCCATTCTCTCCAGAGGCTTGGTGTCTTCACCCTGCACTCCGATGCATTGCTCAATTACACTCAATCAACCTGATAACTCAATAAAGAGGGGGAACTGACATCATCTGTTTCTTGTCGGCCTTGTTGGCGACTGGCAGATGATTGGACTTGTCAGCGACATGGTCAGGCCTGTTTATCATTGTGTGCATGCTGTTGACGTTACTGTCTGTCTTCAGCGACAATAGCTGATGATTCTGTTGTCTGTCTTTGATGACAATCCTTGATGATCCTACTGTTCCTCAAAGAGCAGGGGAGTGTAGGTTTATGTCAGTAAGTACTCATGATAACAAACTTGTACACACATGCTCACATATGCTAGTCATATAAAAAAGACATAAGCTTGAGAAATGGCAGAAATCTTCAGATGTGCAACAGATGTAGTGTTTGTGTACATGTGTTTTATGACTTAATGACTTAAATTTGTGCAGTCAGTGTGAAGAATGGCTTTTAAGGTTAAGTCAGAGGTCAGATCGGGGGTTATTTACAAGTAGGGTGATGACTAAAATTGTAATTGAGCTACTAAACTTTGTCCTATTTAGGTGTATTGATGTGGATGTTAATTTTCTTGTTTGGGTTTGGTTTGAGTTTTGGTTTTAAGACTACTGTTTAATTTTATGTTATATGTTTTATACCTTAAGTTGTCTTTCTTTAAAGTAATATTTACTGACAGCGACAGAGTCCGCCATTGTGGAATTTAGATTGCCAAAACATGACAAAACAATGGCTGCATTTTACTGTCAAGCAGTCACAGGAAATGTAAGGGATTTTAACTTTAACATCTTTGCACCATGTTGCAATGGTATATTAAATAAGTCTCATCACATGAAACAATTCTCCTTTCCTAACCACAGAAAAAACATTAATGTTCCTCCTAGACAACAGTGTCATGCTCTACCAGGTCATTTTTCAGTATTGTCTTTGCCATTAGTAAACAGACTTCTCTTCCAGGTGTAACAGCAAAACAAAACAAAACATGTAATCCTTATATTTTTATGATGCCATGATATCTCATTAGGCATGAGGGCTAAATAAACGCTGAGTGGAAGAGTTTTAAACATTTGTATACACACAACTTACCATGAGAAAACATTTTCATGAGAAAACAATTATCCAGTCACACAGACTAGGCAAAGGCCATGAAAACATGCAAACATGCAAAAACAACATTTAAAAAAAAAAAAAGGGTGGGTAGTTCCTACGTGCATCTATTCATGTGCGCGTTTGTGTGTAATTGATGAGCCTGCAGGAGCTGAGAAACCCCAAGGCGCCAGACAACAGTGTCCTCCTCCATCTTCTCTGATTGGCCTCAGCCTAATTAAGCCAAGGCCTTCCTTCCCCCTCCTCCACTGGCCAGTCACATGACACACAGCAGGCCATGGGGTTGAGTGTGCGCATGCAGTTGTGCATGTGTGTGTGTATTTTTGTGTGGGTTAAAAAGAGAAATGCAACTACATGGAAATATGAAAGAATATATTTTTCTCTCTGTGTGAGGGTTAAACAGAGGGGGTGGGGTGTGTGTATGTGTGCAAAGATAAAAAAGACTACCCAAGTCTAGGAGCCTATTTAGAGCCAAATATAGTTTATTTGACGTTAGACTGAAATGTTTCTCCAAGTGATTGACTGAGTGCTAAACACTGCTATTCCCCATGGAGGAGAAATTTTTTAGCTGCAGGTAAAAGAGGAAAGAGAGGAGTGTGTGACAATTAAAAAACACAAGATACATACAACACAAAAACACACACACACACACACACACATTCTAATTTTTCTCATGAGCAAGTCATCTCACCCACACCTACTCTCATCATTATCAGAATCATCAAGGTCCTACAGCTCAATGGGCAGAGTGTAGCAGTTTGGCAGTTTGGATTAAAGCCTCAACAAAATGCTTGAATGCAATCAGCGGCAGAACTGGCATGATGTTATCATGAGATAATCAACAGCTTAAGATGGGAATACCAAACAAATTCATCAGAAAACAAATATAACCCACAGTTTGAACAAGAAGCTGAAGCCTATTGAACAATATAATAGTCTGATGTGATAGTACATATACACTGGACTGTGCAGAGCAGCAGCAGAAGTGAACAGGACTGTAAAAAATGTGTGGGCGATTGCTGCACAATGTGCTGCATTATAGCACATGAGTGTTATATGAGCGATATGTTACAGGCTGTTGCGCACCATATTCTCATCATTCCTCATCCATGTGTTTTAATGAGACTTCCCACAAGGTGAAAGTGCACAACTGAACAAGTATTTGTTTGGAATGGCAGCAAGAAACAAACTAAGAGAGGGGTGGAAATAGACAAGAGGGTTTGTTTTTTTTTTATCCCTGTGTGAGGGAAAAAAAGAAAAAAAAAAAACTCCTCCAAACAAGAGACAAAGCCAGGTTGCTCAGTTGCTATGACAACAGCTACACGCCGATCAGCCTTTTTTGCAGAATATTGTGCTGTCATCTTTGACGAGCAAGAACACACACGCACACAAACACATACACATTTACAAATACACTATATACACACACACAAAGTCCCTGTGATAAACTGACAATAGCGATCACAATGCTGGAAAAATAGCAATTATCTTGGATGAAACAAGTATCTCCACAAGGCTTTATAGATAGTGGGAGTCTTTTAAGACTGGCGGTTTAAGTGTGCCAGTGAGACAGAGGGAGGAGGAATGGGAGAACAGATGATGCCTGTAGGCCTTATGGCTCGGTAGACACTTCCTCAGTTGGAGAACTCAAATGGCTCGGAGCACGCCGAAGAGTAAAGCGACCGACAGACAGAGCAGGTTTTGGTGGTGAGGCCAATCTGACACCACAGAGGGCTTTCAGGTGACGTAATGCTTCCTCTGGCAGCTATATCAGACATCCATTGCTCTTGGACACCACTGATGACAAACAGCTAATTGTTTTAGTAAATATACAAATTTGCAGTCTCATTAGAAGTGAATACTCATGGGCTCTGTCCCAACTGTGGTCTTATGTCTTTGATGAGCTGTTTTGTCTCCTATCAAATTGAGAAAATGACTAGATAAAGATTCCAAAGTGGACTGAAAAGACACTTTAGTGATGCAGACAGATGGGAAGAATGAACATCCTTAACTTGTACTTTGCAATTTGTAGAAGAAAGTTTTAGTAGCTGGTTGAATGTTATTAACACTACCCTGCTGGCTAAGTGGCTATTAAAGCAGTTTGTTTGGATTAGCTGTGGTGACAAGTTACAGGGCAAAGTGCTTCAGAGATTAAAGGTTTGTTTTTTTTTTTTCTGGCAGCAGTTTGCAAAGTTCACACTGGGATCAGTGGCATCTTTTACACAGAGACAGTATTTCAATATAGATGCAGTACCAGCACAGTATTCACAAAGGCTCCTCTGACTTGTTTCTAATGCCAGACCTACTTTTCTAGGAACCAACATAGTAACTATTGACCAATCCACCTGTTTATTGACTGTGGTTTATGACCTCCTCTGCAGGGTTTCATTAGTTGGAGCTTTGTACCAGAAATAGAGTGTACTGTGTTGCACCTGGAAAACCGTTTTTTTTACTAGTGTCCTGATGCTACAGGGGAATGTAAACAAAAAGCCACTGCACATCAATCATGGGCCTCATCTGAAAGAAAACTGTCTTGACTTTCTGAGAAAAAATAAAAATACACAATAAATACAGAGAAAAACAGAAAATACATCACATTATGGAAGTAAAGTTATCCTTTAATGAGGATATTTAAATTGATCTTTTCTATTCTGCCTACTAGTCAAAAATACAAAAAAGCTGAATATGCTTGGCTCCCCAGGCATGAGTCAACATCCATCTCCTCATATCTATAAAGCTGTGAAATGATGGTTGAATGACGACCATTTGCATAAAACTGTACGTTTTTACTGAAATACTGAATTGATGCCAACCTAAACTCTTCTTCTAAGGTAGCTTTTTTTCCTCACCCTGTTATAAATTTAGCTGTTATTTGTAGCTATTATTTATTTGCCAAATCTCAAAGGGACCTCCATTGTGGTGCCACGTTTGGTTGCTAGGAGATCTGTGACGCGACTGGAAAGTGTCTATGCAAGGTTAGGGAGAGCAGGTGACGTCATTAGAACACATGTAGAAATAAAAAGGGTGAGTTGTGAACAAAGCGAATGAAGAACATTTAAGCCATTTATATCCACAAGCACACACTCACAGACTCCCACACTCTCTCTCTCTCTCTTGCTCTCTCTCTCTCCATCTCACACACATCAGTTATGCAGCAGGTGTGTGTGTGTTGGTTAAGTCCCAGGGCTGGTGCTGAACCTCCAAGTGGACACAAGGCATCATCACAAGCTAGGGCGTCTGTCTGCTCCAACTGTGTGAGCTGAAACAGCCTGAGGCGCTGGAGGTGAGCTGTCCATGGAAAATGTCCCTCTGTGACCACAGTAACTTTTTACATTGGAAAAATAATGACTTATCATAACACCTGCAAGAGCAGAAACGCTGAAAACTGAATATTTATTATTCAAGCTGACCATGAGGATAAACAATGAAAAACACAATGGGACACTCCTTGCTTGCAAAAAGTGGAATATTTTTTTTTAAACTTCTGTTGCGCATATATAAACAGAAGCACTGTGCAAGAAAATGAACATGAGCGTAGATAAGCCAGTGCAATAGCTCACCTAACTCAATATATTGGCATGATCACTCAAGTTCATTGTCTGCAAACTTCTGTTGACATTTGTGCATTAGAAACTTTACTAAATAATTGAAGTTTCTGCAAGCAACTGTCTCTGTTCTTCTCCATGGTCCAGGTTAGAAGCTATTCTTTCTTCACTGCATTTGATGAGCGCATAGTCAGAGGGTACTAAACAAGGAGATAAGGAGGTTAATATCGAAGGCCCTGAACACCCTCCCAGGCATTTGTTATTTTGACCGATCAGAACTACGCTGGTGATTATGGGAGGTCTTCACTACAACTACATGTATCCAAAGCATGCTCTATTTGCAGTCTGCCATTTTCTTTGGGTGTCTGAAATTCTGAGTTGAAATTCATGAACTATATAGTGCCCACAAAGTTCCCACAATGAGGTAACAGATGTGTCCTCAACACGTATACATCTGCCACAAATGACACAAAATGACAATGACCCATGCAGTAATTGTCTGACATCTTACTGTACTAGAGTAAGATATTGAGTGTTGTCTAATACAGGAAGCAGTGGATGAGTGCACAAGGGAGCATTTTTGACACAGCCTAGTAGATGTCAGACAAGCTCACTCTATGCAGTTTAAAGAAATGGTCTCACCCAGGACTGGATTGCTAATTTGTTTGCCAATACTTGATCTTGTTTTTTTAATCAGGGTTTGACAAATAAGTGTTTTTCAACTCCAACCAAATAACTTCATGTTTGAGAAGTGTTCTTATGATGATTCTGATTGTACATGTGACTTAAAGTCATCAGTAGGAACTGGAGGAAAGTCAGAAAGTATTAAGAGATGGACTAACACTTTCCATGGTGTTTTTTTTACAATAAGGAAAATACTGAACAATGCCAGCCTTATTCTTTTCATCAGCACACAGTACCAGTTATCTGCAGATTTAATAGAAAACTATCTGGTTCTTCTCTCTAGACCAAAGACTGTCTGAGCAAAGACCATATCACCAACCATATCACAACCAGATTATCACAAACAGTATGTCTAGGTGGAAAGCCAAATAAATTCTTAGGCACTGACGTTTCAGCCTCGACTGGGCACTGACTCATCCTGAGCAGACAGCGTTTGGTCACCTCAGCCAGTCTTGTGGGTCCGCCGCATGTTTTGATTCAGATGACTAGAGAGATGAGTGTGAATGCTGTTGGCTGGAGGGTCCTGACGTACGAGATGGCAGTGATACCATAATACCAAACATAGACCTGGGATGGATATTTAGCCTGGCTGACCGGGGGCGCACACACACGCCTGTCCACATGCTCACGCAGGCGTTCACACACAAACACACATGTATGCCGTGCCTAAAATAAAAACTGGAGACCTCCAGGGGAACTGAGGAGCTAAAAAGAAAACATCTTTCTTAGCTATTTACAAGTAAGCAAGTGATGAGTTTCATTCTTCTATTTTTGTTTTATTAAGCACTGTTTTGTCACATATACACCTATATCAGCTACACAGCATTACATTTACTTTCTCACTACTACTCACACAAAGAAGTAAATAAAAAGAAATCTTTGTGAATTGAAGGGCAGAAAGTTAAATGTTGAAGCAATGACAATAAAGACAGTAATTACATCACCTTAAAAAAAAAAGGTATGGTGAATTAACAGAGAAAAGACAAAGATAAACCTTTTTCCCCCTGGGTAAATTTCTCTTAAACTCAGTGCTGCTGCTGCTGCACAACACAATCTGACAGACACAGATGGATCAGTTAAAGTGCAGGAACACATTAATCAAAAAAATGCAGATAAGCAAACAGAAACAGCTTGCATGTCGCTCTCAGCATTTACAACTGTAATCGAAACCAACCAAAAAAACATTTTTTTAAACAGTCTAACCTGTATTTGGAAAAACTGAAAGGCACGCCTGAGGGAAGTAGCTCATATTAGGGTGAGAAGTCAGAGGTGATAGTTCTGAGCAAGCGTGCCCACTGACTGGAGGCCTGGAGGACTGTATAAAGATGTATGACTCCTTCAACCTTCAAAGCTGTCCACAGCAAACAGCTTATCTTGGATTTTAGGTATACAGGCAGGTTTCCAAACAAAGCTGTGATACCCACTGTGTCTAATATTGCTTTCTAGTACAGCAGGATAAAAAAAGCTACATGTACTTCCTCCTAAAAACTCTCCGTCTATGCAAGAAGTACAATCTCTGCTGTAGCCTGGAGCAGACACTGTTAACTTGGACACTCCAGCTCAGTGGGTTGTCAGTATGCACTCCCACACACATACAGGTGGAGACATGGGAGATGGCTCCATTGTGAATGACTGCAGGCTTGTGATCATTATTTACAGCTTTGTGATCAAATAGCATATTTTTATTCATTTAACTTTCAGATTTAGATACTTGACTTCCTATCTCTATCCACAGGTAGAGAGCAACCAAACTGCTATCACTACCTTGCAATCCCATAAAAACCTGTGTCCTCAACACTAATACTTTAGGTGTCAAGTCGGGCTTTTTACTCCGTGTCCACATGTAAACAACCCTTAACAAACCACACAATTTAATAAATTCTTTGTGTGCATCATACCATAAAATGCTTATCAACCATGTTCTTCTGAGAATAATACAGTGTGGAGCCAGTTCACATATTGTCTAAACACCTACATTTGATAGCAGTCAAAAGCATGACTATGGCTTTAGTTAAAGACAAAGCAGGTGACACACGACTTTCATAGAAATGTCAAGTTAAAAATGTGGCAAGGCGCCTTTCCATCTCAATAACAATGCTGACATTAGCAGCACTGTTTGAATGACACAAGCTTTGTTTGTTTGGACAGGTGAGAACACTGATTTTTGGATTTAGGTGCACACAAAATAACTCTCATGAGACACTTGAAAAAGCAGGTCTGGATTCCCTTTTCAAAGTAAGAATATAATCCCAATTAAGCACAGCAAACAGTTTTAAAAGACTGATTCTGAAGTCTGATAGTCAGCAATTCTGTATGCCTGGAAAGCTCATATTTAGCTATATAAGCATGGGTTTTCCAATCTGGAATGAATAGCAGAGCACATAAAGAATAGAGAGAAGCATAAATATATTATCAAGGACCTAGAATCTCTGAATTTCTTCTGCCTAAATCTACTGTTTCACCTGGTGGGTTGATAACTTAATATATATGCGTCAAATCAGAGAGAAAAAAACAATAATAACCTTTTGGCTTCTAAAATTGTGAAAAATCTCTCTAAGTGGTGACTCATTAATGGTCCAGTCATTAAAAAACCATTAACTGTTAAGTCTGCAGTTGGTTTGTCACTTTTTATTAGGCCAACAGAAAAAGCTATAAAGTCACTGTTATCATTTTTTTTATTTGATTTTACAGCAATCTGTTAAGTCTTAAATTGTAATGTATTAAAAAAAGATTTTTCTAGGTTTTGGTATATTTCTGCAGCACTCTTCCATAAGATCAGAGGTCAGATGGTAAATTTGAGGGGTATTTTTCTCAAATTGTGTTTTTATCAATGGCTTATCATTGAAGCATTAGTAAATGATTTATTTATTTATTTATAACTATCAATAAAGCCACTAATTACAACTTATAACCCAGTAAGAGTGCTCTAAGGTGGTACTTAAAAACATTTCCATTGTGGTTTCACAAAAGTGTAATTGTACTGCTACTCTTACATGCATGCATTGTAAAGCAAGACTATGCCAATGAATTTATATCCGGAGAGGTGATTTTTCATCTCAATGTCTGTATTTTTTCAATCAAGCACATCATTATTTCTGTGTGCTCTCATGCATATGGTGTGTGATTATTCCATGTCATGCCTCTACCAACAAATATGCACTGCTGCGTCCCGGATACCTGTTAGTCAAGGTCTACAACTATTCACAACACTAAGTGATGACCATACATCACTCCTTTCCTTGACACAACCTCCATTACTTTCTATTTTGTCTGCCTTTCCCCATCTCTCGCTCACTCTAATGGCTTCCGCTGCATGCCCATAATACATCAGCCAATAAGGCTGCCAATGTGCAGTGACACACTACCTCCGGTCATTATGGCGCGGCCCAATTGTTGCATTTTCCAACTGAGCTGTACTCGAGTATATTTTTAACAAAAAGAGTTACGGTGGTGAGAATGTTTATGGTGTGTGAGTGCTGTTTTTTTTTATCACTGTGGAGAGGTCAGTTTGGTTGAGCGCCCAGATGTCAAGGCCAACACACCAAAGTGGAAAACTAGATTAGACAATTGTTGCAAAGATGAGAAAAATACTGAGATACATTCCACAGTGTCAGGCTGCTTTAACTTTGAAGAGATAATACAGATTAATTTGGGGTTACAAAAGCAGAGGACCTCTCAACCCAAGTTCAGTTTTCAACCCCAGAGTGCACTAGACGTTTTAACTTAACCAGGCAGAGAGCAGAACAACACCCCAGAAATGAAACATTGCCTGAGAACTAAATAAGCAGATGTCAGAAGGGATTACAATACGAAAGAGATGCAGTATATCAAAGGCATTAAAAAATCTCATTTCATAAATGCTTGAGTGTGAGCTGATTAAAAAAAGAAGAGTTCGCTTACTTGCAGAGGGTGTTTCGGCGTGGACGGGAGGTGTGGAAGGGATGAAGGAGGGGAAGAAGAAGGAACGCAGAGATCGTTCAGTGTGGAGGGGGGAGCGCTGCGTGGGCAGATTCTCGCAGCTGCCCACACTGCTGTGGATCTTAAGGTTCAAGGGCTTGGTCTTCTTCTTGGCTCTGAGGGAAACAAGAGAAGAAAAGAAAAACAATGTGATTAACAAAATATGAGTGTACCCTCATAAAAATTGAGGTAGGGAAAAAATGCTGTTTAAATTATAGTGGCAGTAAATATACCGTTAGAATATACCCTGAACTTACAAAAGGATACAAACTCAAAGCTGCATGGAAAGTTGCATGGCCTTCAAAGCAAAAGTATAAAGTATTTTTATGCCCTTAGATGGTTGAAAAAATGTAGACAACTTACAGAAATGTAGAATTTGCAAAGAAGCCAACTACTCCCCTCCTTTTAAAAAAAAATAAATAAAAGAATCGAAAAATCCCCAAAATATTTCAACATTATAACATCAGCTAAGAATCATGGTGCAAAGGCTTCAGTTGCAGTCACACAGGAGAGATACCAATTTCTCCACCCACAGCAGTCCATATACATAGACCATGATGCAGCACAGTTGCAATACATGTTTTTGCATTTTGAGTAAGTGATATGACTCTGGCTTTTTATGGAAAAATTCTCTCTGCTCCTACCATTAACTATCGTTATTATTCTCTCTCCACCTACACATACTGTATCCCCCACAGGTGAGTGCAACAAGTTCATCACAAGCTCTTGGAGGGCTATGAAAGTCACCCTGGTGGACACAGCGGGGTGAGAGAAAAGTTATTTACAGTATTGTCATTGCAAAATACCTCCTGGAAAGCACTGAAGAACACAGATAGAGGATAAGAGTTTAATTATATCTTGTGGTTTTATTTTTCTTTGTTTGGTAATAACATCTTTAATTTGGGGGGACACCTGATAACCAAAATGCTTGTGAATTTATGCACACACGATCTGGTTAACTTGCAATTTTGCACTCGAGGAACTAACTTCTAAACCATTAAAATGTAATGTTTCTGCACCACCACAGACAACACACTGTAGATGTGATAGCAACCTAAGGGATTAAGTGATCGTGACACAGTGTGCAAGGTTGGGTGTGATGTTCATAAACCACTGGCAGTGGGCCAAAAAGAATACAAACTGCTGACAGGATGAGAAATGGAGGCAGGGATAAGGAGAGAAGATTCACAAGACAACACAAAGAAAAACTGTCAATTTAAGATGAAAAGTCATGTATCATTTGACATACAATTTTTTATTAATGAGATTTTCCACTTAAATTTAATCATTGATTTAATGTTTGTACTTTATTGTTGATGCTGATACATACCATTACTTTTACTAATTGTTAGATATTGAGTGCTACACTTACTGTACATACATAGTCATAAAAAGGCTAAGTGTAAAATGACTACCTTAAGAAAAGATCTAGAAGAAACCTACTATACAGATAGCCCAATTACTGCAGTGGATGGAATAACAGCTGCAGTATAAGTAGCAGGAATTGATTCCTCAGCAGGCGTCATAATTTTTCATCAGAATCACAATACCAGCACAATTAATCTGTGTAAATTTACTCATTTGAAAATACCAAGTATAAAGACACGTTAAGTCTTATCCAATAACTTTAATAGATTCCTGCCAGGTTTAAATTAAAGATTTAAACCATGAACAGTGTTTGGCTGGAGCAAACCTCTCTGTTCTAACATACGATCAATAAATACATGGAAGAAAATGAGTGCTGTAATCCAGCAAGTTAAAGAAACTCCAAGTATACTTGGCAGGAAGAATATGAAACCTGATCAACCATCTGAGAAACATCAGTGGGAATTTGAAAACTGAAGTTTGAGGACTACTTTGTGACAGGAGCAATGGGATCAAGACTTAATGAATTGGCTCTTTGGACTGAGCTGAGAAGGGGTGTTACCGCCTAACACCCAACAACTGTCTCTGTGGTTACATTCCTGCTTTTTGGCAGAAGCTTGTAAATTACTTGAAAACATCTCTTTTAAAAAAAAAAGTTTTTCATGTCAAATCTCAAGTCACCAATGATTTCCTATAATCACTAGCTTCTGTTTGTCAGCCTGCTTCCTCTTGGGAGACCTGTCATTTCAGAATTGCATTTTGGATAATTAAGCCTAAAAGTACTATTTGTCTTTGTCAGCTTGTCATACAATTTGTTCTAGTAAAACTTTTGTGCATGTCACTAAGATATCACCTGTTAGACAAACAGATCCTCATGTGCTTGTGAGGTAACTATGAATCGAGTGAACTAAGTGGCACAACCTAGAAGAAAAATAAAAAATATGTAATTTGACTGAAAAATGTCTCAGTTAACTCACAGTACAGACATTCCAACTGCTTATTTATTTATTTACTATCTTTTGGGATCAAAGCATGAACCAAGGTGTCTGTATCATGGAGTGAGATTAGTGGGTTATTCTGCTGTCTTTAGGGTTAACTCAGGTTTTCTAGTATTACAAAACTGGCTTGCTTTTAACACAGGTAGATCACCATGGTAATCTATGCTGCAGATCAAAACCTGTCAATAGTCCTACTACTGACCAATAACCTCACTGGAAGAATGGACTTGTAATTACTCAAGGATCTCAAACAGGACAAAAGGACTGAGTTTATAACAGGGCCTCTGACAGCACTACAGAATGAATGATAATTATAGCTGCATTTTAGCTGCATTTGTTTTAATTCCTGACAGTGTTGATGCTTTTACACTCCATCACTTCAACTCAGGATAACATGAGGCGACTCTGTGATGATAACTGGAAATAAATACCCTCTGTTGTCTTACATTAGAAAAATAATCCACTCACTGTTAATTACCTCTCAGTAAATTATAAAGTCAAATTCAGTCAGACAGACCTTATCGGGCATTAACTACTTTCTTTTGCCTCTTTCCTCTCTCTGCTTTTGGAAGCAGAAATAGTCCTATATTAGTTTACTTTTATTTTTTTATCACACATCGGAGATAATGCTGTCCCTGGGAGGTGCAAGTCACACTGAACGATATAAATACTGTATGTTTCTCAGGTCTTTTACGTTTACTCAATTGGGGGATGCTTTTAAGAGTTGACTGAGTTACGATTTCAGGCAGAGGTATGATTTTTTACAAATGTTTGTGCAGTATCTTTGACCTCCTGTCAGTTTGTCAATTTGGCTTTCCTGCAGAATGTCTATTACAGACTATTTCCTGTAATTTCAAGATGGTAAAAATGTGGTCTGGAATGATTAGTTAAATCACTGAGGAGCCCAGTGAATATTTAAGTCTCCACATTCCCCTGTATTATTAATCATGTCAAAATTGGATTTTAGCTAATCTTATACAAGCCCAAGAGGCAAACACACATTGAGAAATATACACAATGCATGCATGTAGCAAATCTGCCAGATATACAAGAATAACCCTCCCTTTAACCACTGGAGGGAACATGATTGAGTTCTCAAGTTGGGCAACAGATTCTGAAATGTAAGTTTATAAATGGATTCGTACATGTATGCCTGAGTGATGCTACAAAAGAAAAACCTGTATAGAAGAAGCAGAAAAAACTACAGTGGCATGAGTGACAAACAGCTAAACAAAAACCAAACCAGCAAAAACAGGACGCAGACAAAAGCAGGCCAATATGCAAACAGAAGAGAAGATATTAGTTGAATCCCAGAGGCAAGCATGAAAGAAGCAGGTGAGAAAAAGTATGAAAAGGAAAGAAAAAGAGTTTATCCATCAAAAAAAGACATTTAAAGTAAAAAACCTAAGGCTGTGAGTCCTGACTTATCATGCAAAGTAGCGCTCATTAAGTGTTAAATCCCACGGGAATTTTTCCTTCCATGTCAGTCTCTCACTCCCAACACTGACTCATGCAATTAGACCTGTAAACCAACCCAGCACTTCACTCCCATCTCCTGCAATAAGGAAGCAGCCTGCAGGTTATCACTTCTCCGTCATAGAGCTTTTGTCAACTATTCCGATTAGCCCACTTTATGCCATTTGAATCTAAATTAAACCATTCATCTCTCTGCATGCATGCCTTTATCCTCTCCTCAAATGATTTGTAGATGTTCAGGGAGGGAAGAGTGAAAATGAATGTAGAGAGAAGGGCAAGGATTCCCAATTTTGGTTTTGAAAACGGGTGTCGTGAAGGGGGGCAGGCAGAGAGGAGGAGGGGGCCGTCAACTCCACAGTTGTTAACGCATCTATTCAGACACCTTTTTCTACTCAGCATATGAAAAGTTCAAGTAAAGAGAAACTTAAAGAATACAGAAAGACAGAAGAAGAGGGAGGTAGGTGACTTGTCAAGTGTCAAGAGAAATCAGTGAGGGTGTGAATAGCTGAGTTGTCCTTTGATCTAGTCTAGGATTGTACATCACGATGCATCTCTCACAGATGGAAATCACTGTATGTTTGTGTCACATTTCAGGTAGCATTTCTGAGTCTTTTATCTCCCCCGGGTCTTCCATACTGAGTAAACAGGAACACTGTAGTTTTTAGGTTTTTTTTCTCTGTATCATTCAGGTATTTCCACTTGACATATTGTGGTTATTAGATTACCCACTGTGTCGAGTTTATTAACTGCTGCCTTGCATTTATGTTCTTTTACAATGTCCCAGTTTTCTCTGAAATCATCACAGTTCTATTGAATTGTATCGTGAATGAAAGTACAATCTAAAGTTTGCACAATATGTATTTGTGTTAACCTAGCAATCAAAAGTCACAATGTTTCTAGATGACAGCTTGAATTTTCTTGCAGATGATCCATGTAGGTCAGACTTTGGCTTTGTCATAATCTCTGTCAGGGGGGATCAAAGGGATTGTGTTCAGTGTGGTGTGGGCACAGTACAAAAAAAGTCAACATAAACATATCAATCCTGTAAATTTTTTACTTTTTGAAGTTTCCTAGAGGTTTAGAGGTGATTTTCACCTCACAATGTGTGAGCAAGGAAAAAAAAGGAATATGACATTCATGCACACACGCACAAGCATTCATCCACCCACTCCCTCCACACCCACTTCCCCCACACTCGGAGAGATGATAATTACAGTGACACCTTCAAGTAAAAGTTTCATTTGATCAAGGTCAGAGGAGAGAGCAGGAGAGCAACGATCCTTTAAATGACATATCTCCTTTAAATTTTGACATATCAGGAGGATTTTTAAAAGGCTGGGTCATGAATATTGCACAGCTTTCTGCCTAACCAGCTAGCAGTTGCTCAGTATCCACTTTGCATATTTCAACAGTGATGCTGTGATACTGCAAAATGCTGTAGCTCTGTCTAATTAACACTTGTGTCCATCTAGCAGAGTAAATTACTTGCAGGATTCCATCTGCATACCTCTACTTTTTACCTCAGAAATATGCCGAGAGCTGTGCCGAGACCCATATGGCGAGAAAAGCACCCTGTTGCTTTTTATGCAAATGCAACTGTGGAATAATATCTCTGGCAGCCACTACTCTTTGCTGCTTTAATAAAGTTGGTAGAAAAATGAAATAAAGGTGGCTAGAATAATGATTTCAACAGAGAATTACTGTGAGCACTTTGCGCAGTTTCATCCAAAACAGGTTGTCTTGCTTTTAGAAGTCTGTGGCATCAATCTTGAGTTGAATAAAAGCTGGCAGCCTGCTACCCTGGGTAGGCTTTTTAGTTTTCATTTCTTAGGCTCTATAGTAAAGCCAATGCCAAACTTAATCTGAAGGGAATTTATTGTTATTGTACAACAAGTACAACAATCCAAATCAAATTCAGTGCATTTTTCTAAACTTTAATCTTCTTGATTTGACGATTTTGTTTGATTCACCTTGGCCAATACTCCTGTGGCCAGTAGTCATGAGGCCATATACATAAAGGTTATTCTGAATATATCTGAATAATGTATGTGGCGTGATGGGACTGATTACAGAAAAAGTGTGGATTCAGACAGTAATATAACTAATCTGGAAGTCTGCTACAATATAAAGCCCTTATGTGTCCAGCATGGCAAAAAACAAGCAGTCAAACAATCAAACAGGTGATGAAGACAAGCTAGCCAAACTTATGTGGAAAAGAGAACAAAGGTGATATTATTACCCAAACTCTGTGTTTTGAGTAAAAAGGAATTATGGCTGTGAAGACAGGACCTTATTTAAAATACACATAAAAAATCTAAATTGAGGTGAGTTTATCGGTACAGAAAATATAAATCGAACACATGGGAAACATTGCGACACAATTAGCATATATCTAACAGTACTGTATTTCTTGCAAACACAGTGATTAGAGTCACAATAAACAAGGTGGATTTAGACTTTATCAGACAAGATATCTGCAAACTTCGCCAGTTTGTTACCTGTAAACAAACATATCTCAAATATATCACTGAAAACAAACATATCATGTAACAGTTTAGCCCTCACTGTTACGGAGGAAGAGAATATTTTTAACAAAACTGTCTCACTTGCTTGCTTTATTGCTCGGTCCAAATGTTATGTTTGTTTGCCAATAGATCTATTTACAGATTTTGAAGAGTCTCAACCACTGTACCACCTGATGATCCAAGCAACCATGAGACACTGCTGCACTGCCTTTGCAGACGTCACTACTAAATATAACAGCATGTTTGTTAATACACGTGTTTCATGAACAGAGAGGGTGTGTCTGGCAGCCCAGTATGCGTAGGTGTGTGCGTGTGCCCACGAGCTTTGTTCTAGTCGTGGCTTGATGTTTCATCATGACGTCATCTGCTGATCACCTGTTGAGATGGTTGGATGATAATAACGAAGTAACGAGTAAAAAAATCATCTTCCCTCTCTTGTTATCTCCTGTCAGCATCTCCCACTGGGGTATGGGTGGGTGTCAGTGCGCTGTCAGAGGCCAGGGCTCTCAGTGGGGATGGGAATCGTGTGCATGTTGTAGACTGAACGCTGAACATGATGCTGAGGAGACAGCAAGACACCCAGGGCGAAAAAGGAGAGTGAAACAAGGAATTGAAAAAGAGAGCAAGTCTGTGTGAGAGACAGAAAATGAGAGGGAGAAAGAGGGGGTGGGAGAGCCAATGACCAGATGAGAAGCGAGACCAGTGGTTTGGGACTGGGGAGCAGGAACAGAGGAGTGACAAGTTGACAGGAAGGCAGAGTGTGACATGGTGTCTTTTCAGTAGCTTCTCAGGGATGTGTGTCGGTGCACACTGACACTGCACAGCCTCTCTGGTTAAAATAGTTTTATTCCTACATACTGCTGCCATGTGATGCCATGAGCAATGGTATGGTAATGATGTTATGGGCATACATTCTACATGACTGTTGTCTGCTTGCAAACCAGTGAAACAAACAACTGTTTGTTTGCAAGAATAAACTTCACTAGACACCCTCCAATGTTCAAACTGCTGGTATTTGCAGCACCACTTCAAGTTACTTGATTAATTTGTTCAATTAATGCATTAGTCAAGTGTGTCAGTTTTTAGAATAGATCTTTATTGTCACTGTTCCAAAACAATGAAACACCATATGTGTTTATGTACATGTGTTATGTTTTATGACTTAAGAATCATTTAAGTAAATGACTTGTCAGGCAAAACTGACAACAAATGTGAAATTCACTGCTAATTTCTGTTTTATATGACTGTAAATTGAATATCTTTGGGTTGTGGACTATTGGGTGGACAAGACAAGCAATCTGAAGATGTCACTTTTGGTTACAGGGAATTGTGAGATGTTTAATGTCAGTCAGTCTGTCATCAATCCACCATTTTGGTCCAGATTAAAATGCTAGAATTGTTCATTTCAGCTCTGTTTGAAATGTAACTGACAATTGTCATGTATAATTTGAAACTTAATACTGCAAACATTCATTCTGCTGCTGACACAACATCATACTGTGGCTTCAACCCTGTCTCCTAGGAATTACATTAATGAACCACTTCTTTGCAACAACATTATGAGAATATTTTTTTGGAAAAGTTGCAAGTACATTGCTACTGAATATATTGGTAAAATGTTCACATACAACCTATTAGTTTTTTTTGCCAAAACACTGGTCTTGTAGAACAATATCCACTTGTATTGACTACAGCAGCATTTTTTATGGTTAAAAACCACACTATTTCTCTAACCTTAACCAAAGAGCTTTTGTTGCGTAAACAAAACTACTGGATTGTAGTATATTAATGTAAGTTCTAAAAGAGAGGGTTGGTAGCTTCCACTGCAAAGTGGTGCAGCAGAAAAAACCTAACCTACCATTCAAAACATGGTAGGTTAGGTTTTTCAGTAGTCTGAACTGCTCCATCCAAAGCCAAGATGGTGGGTGAGAACAGCTGAACATAAAAGCCATCAGGTCACAGGAAGAACTCTGTAGACAGTTAGTCTTAGCATGCTATGAATAAGCATGAGGTACTAAGAAAAGATCATTTGCCCCAGTCTCTGCATTCATTTGCGTGCTACAAATTTAAACTTAATTTGCAAGCTACTAGCTAAAGGCAGCATTCTTTTGGTATATTCAGTTTAACAACTTCAGTTAAGCATTTGACTCATGATATTTGTTGACGAGTAGGCTCGAGGACTGTGGGTCAGACACTTGACTCAAGTTTCAAACTACACATACCAAAAGACAATATATGAAGACTACTTTGTTGTGTTTCAAAGGTTTAACTTTACAGGTTGCACATCATTCATTCCTAAATCTGTGACAGTCAATATGTAGCTGTATACCAGATGCTGAATACAGTGGACAGCAGCCAACTGTGTGTGGTACTGTGTTGTACTGTTTTTGCTTCCTGAAAGAGTTTGCCTATTTAATGCAACATGAATTTCAGAGGACAAGTATAATCTAATCTAATCTACAGTACATGTACACATTCTTCTGGATATAACACCTGTACTGGCATGAGATCTTAGGGCTATGCTGTGCCATTATATCTCAACAACAACAGCAAACAGCCACTTACTCTGAGTGCAACTCCCATTTTGTTCTTTGCAGGATGCACTATGCTCAACAGTTTCAAACTGTATAATGGAAGCACACCCCCAGTGAGAATGCATTGGAAGCAGAAGTGGAGACAAGGGAGAGAGTTGTTGTCATGGAGATGGAGGAAAGCATCTCCACTTGTCAGTTAGATGTGATATGCTGCGTGTTAGATTGACATTTTTGCAGTTTTAGCCCAAATCTATGATATGACATGACAACTTTTCTTACAGAAACATTATTTGTGGAATGCTCTCTCTGAGTGTGATCCAAAACAAAACAGGATTCTTAAAACTCTTCAGTCTAGTAGCATTTCTTCAGGCACCATGGTTTCCTGTCATTACCTTTGCTGTACATCAGGCCTCTCCACCACCTGGAGATAATTTGTCATTTCAAGAGACATTCTGTGGTTCCACAAAAGAGTCTGTATTGAGCCGATAGCTTGACTCAGGATGACAACAGGATTCTTTTGGATGTTTACCATTGATGGACTCTGTCTTTGTGTACCTCATTTGCCGCTGAATTGTTTCAGATGAACAGGAATAAAAAAACATTCATTCAGCTTTAAAATACAAACAGGTGTTCCAAGATTCTTTGTCACTACATGTACAAGACCCACTCCCAAAACGATAACAAATTTGATGTTAAGTCCTTCTTAATTTTCAGACTGTGCCATCTGATCTATACTGAACTTGTGATCAAATGTTGTCGTCCACATTATGTCAAATGTACCCATGCACTAGCAGCCAGTCTGTCCAGTACTAGGCCAGGTGCAGGATAACAGATTCAGTCAAGGAAAAAGTCTAGAGTATTCAAACACTGTATTGAAGCTCCCAAAACTTCACTGGGAAACAAAAAAACCCTACACATCTTTGTTAGGTAAAATGTCAGTGGTAGTTTTAATCTAGTGTGCGGGTACTCCTCTGTTTCCTTTGAATGCATGGGCCAACAATTTGAATCACAGGTGGGAAAGATGGACACTGTTTGTAATAATGAAAAGGCAGTTTTAGAATGCAAACACACTGAATGGCTATTGTTGAAAAAAAATTTGGTAGCAAATAATATTAAAATGGTAATTGATATAACGCAAATCTTAGGCATTATAACTTCAAACAGACAAACTTAAAATGCATTTGTAGTTTTTTTTAAAAAGTATAATGTATTAAAATTGTTTTATTGTTCATAGTCAATTATGTCTTCCCCTTATTCTACTGTCTACATATATATTCCACTGTTTATTTGCTTTTTATACTTTTAAACTATAAACTAGATGAAGGTTCCATGTATCATGGCACAACTGAAATATAAAGTCACTATTTGCCAATGACTAACCAGGCTTTTTAACAAAAATGAATTAAATCTTTTTACAGAAAATCACAATATAACCATCTTTTTATGTAAGAAATTAGCAATTGTGGGGTTTTATTGTGTTCCAGCCTCGTTCTCTTATCTGTTGTAGCTGTGTGTTTTTTCCTTCAGCATCAAATTGAATCAGAATTTATTTTCTCAATTCAATCAAAATGAAACCATCACTCAAACCTTAAACTCTCTAATCCAAGTATTAAAGCAACAATGCTGGATGCGAGAACAGCTATCTGGCCTACAGCCCTGCGGGTTAAGTGGTAGTTTTGTAGCACAGGCAGAGCACTAAATAACAACGACCCTAAAAATAAGGAGGGGGTCAGGGACAATATGGAACCTGGAGTAGATATTATCTGTCTTGACTTAAACATCAGAGAGAAACTCTGAGATGAAAGGCTCCACTTGATGGCCTGAATGATGAACGATGGTAATAACTCCCTTTATGGCTGTTGGGGAGTAAAACAGTCATACTCTACTGTTAAATAAATCAGACGGCGGCTGTCAATATGGCCTGTTTGAGTGCTTGGTCTTTGGCACAGCATCATTGTGTGCCTCCAAATTTAGTGTCTGATCTTCCCGCAAGGCATGCTGAAATGAAACTTTAATGATCTTGTCGGGAAACTTAGGATTCATATAATTATTTCATATAATTCAATCAAAAGCAAAACAAGATTTCCACAAAATTAACTAAATGCTTTGTGCTCTAAATGCTATAAATCCTCCCTGTGTACAGCTTGGTAATTTCTCAGAGTTTCTTTTTTTCCATCTTCTTAGAAAAGAATTATACAACTTTTAAGGATAACTTCTAATCACCCACTCGAATCCTGTTATCTGCCCCAACCAGCTCCCACTCATTCACAAATTACCACAGAAAAATCATCAACCTAATAAATGCTTTCTTCACCAGCAACAGTGGCATTTGGGCTAACCGCCACTCCTAAACACTCATATAAATTCATAATCATGACTCCAATTTCTGGGCCGCCGGCGGACGCCCGAATGAGTGCTCATTATAGCCGATAGATGGTTGGATGGATGAAGGGGAAGGGTGGTATCGTCTGGCTGTTAAGGGCCTGGTGTTGACATGCCCTCTCACCTGACTTGTCATTAATGGCAAAGGGGACAAAGCTCTGATTAACATGGATGAGCTTTAGTCCGCAGAGAAAATAAGATATACACTCACATTCTCCCTTAACCCACAGACACCATTGCTTTCTGCTCCCTTTCTAAAACATTCATGCATTATTTCAGTCCTCTGACATACATGGCTTAGTGCAGTACACTTAATACGCAGTGAATGTCCCACACAGCAGAGCATATGGGACCAATAATCCTCACAGGTCAGAGGTCATCAGCTAATGTGACGATGTGTGTGTCCTGGGGAGAGGCGGATTTGTATCTCACTGGATCGTCTAGGGAGCAGCGGCATCGATTGATGCTGCCTGAATTTTCAGAGAATGCTCGAGTTTTTTTTCTCCACAACCAAAGGCAATAAATGTGTCTGCAGATTACAGATCTGTCCATGAAATGGAGCTTAGCAGCACCAGATTTTAGTCAACTGAATAGAGTAGTGGTGTTAATGCATTTCCTGGAGCTCTGAGCCTCTCTGGTGTTAATGGGGTTTTATATAGAAAACTATAAGAAAAACAAACCATATTCAATGTAATCCTATCACAGCCACAGAAAACACCTTTGTTGTTTTTCATTTTATATATATTCTGACAAATGTTCGTCCAATCCCATACTGGACAGCTCAGTTCCAGTCAACAGTTTCATCCTCGTTCTAAATCAATGCACAAGGTGTATTAAGCTGCAGGTAACTATAGCAATGGTACTGCTGCTTCAATCTATGTTGCCAGATCAGCCTGGTTCCAGACCACCGAACCGTCACCAGTTGAGGAAACATTTGACCAACCAGAGGTTAACTGGCAGGGATAAAGAATGGAGATGTCAAGTTCCTACATAGCTGGAGCACTACCTATCTACACTCATGTAAATTAGCAGCAGAAAAAAGGCAACAAGCATTGGATGAGATTGGCACAGCTATAAAAGTTGACCCACAGCAATAACAACTCTCAAAGCCCCTGAAAACTCATTTTCAAATCTTTTTCCATTTTTTTCCTGAAAATAATAATGACTAAACAATAACAAGTTTTACCGACAAAACACATCGATCATGCCGACCACTATTCCTGTTTCATCAAAGTTAGCAAGGGGTCAGAGAATTCATCTAAGAAAAACTTTCAAATCCAAGCAAACAGCTAATTTGAGCAGCACACACACTAAGTGGAATAATCACCTGTAATAAAATCATAATGTATGCCAATAAGAATCTATGCAATCAGCACAAAGAAGAAAAAAGAATTTAGTGTGGAGTTTCTCGTTAATTATATCCTTCCTATCTAGTTAGGAGAGCAAATCAGAGCTGTAGCGGACTTAAACGCACTGTCGTTGCAGTTATGAACAGTGTTCCATAATTACTGAATTCATGCAAAACTGACCCACAACCAACTGAAAGTTAATTAATTTAAGCTGCATATTGTACTATCAGTTTTCTCTACAAAGTAATCTTTAGCTCCCGCCTGCCCTTAATGGCAGCCATAACAGAATTTTAAGTTACTGTATCTTTTGTCATATTACATTTTATATACACACAGGATTTTACCTTTGACTATGTATCAGAAGACATCACATATTTTTGTTGTTCATCATCTATTACATAAAACTGTCTATGAATAACTGAATGAGAGTATAACTCTGGTAACTACTTTGCAACTCTTAAGGGCGTCTTGTCCATGTTGGGCTGAAAGACTTTAAAGTTCACTTTTGACCTTTGAAATAATAGCTTGAAAAAACACTGTTGAGGTCCACTTATTAGCTTTTCTCCAAGCTTGGAACCATATCACAGTGCTTCATCAGTGAATGGAGTTGTAAATCCTGCCAAGGCCACTGTCTTGCCATTACTGCATTATAATGTATATGCTTTTTTGTACCTCATGCTATATGAATCTTGTTTTGAGTTTATTTATTTAAAACTGAATCAATCTTGAGCATTTTTTTCTTTTAGTCCTTTTCTTGGTTAACTCATACAAATCCAAATCTTTTTTTACTGTATAAATTACAGACATATGCACATACAAAATTATGCTATTTGACTTCTAAATGAAAAAGTCAGTGAGTCAGTTTTTTTGTAGTTCATACTGAACTACTGAACTATTTTACTGCTGTGTTTCCAAACAATACTGCTGTAAACAAACCTTCAGTAGCATCAGAAAAGGGAAAAAATTCACACTGTACTACTGTATATTTAGTTGCATTTTGTCTGCTTTTATTTGTGCTTACATTAAAACACCTGAAAATCAATTTGGAAATAATATCATGTTCTAGTCCTGCATAGGGGTTAGCCTGTCTGGATTACAGATTGCACCTTTAAGAATTTAGCACCTCACAAATGCCCTTTAGTGAATTCTCTCTGAGTGATGTTCAACACTTGATCTCAGTCAGCGAAGCCACAACCTCATCACAGTTTCCCTCGCACCACTGAGAAACTAAATCCAATAAAACATTTATTTTCTGACTGAGCTGGTAGATGTTATAGATGACGGTAAAATAACACATTGACAGGTTATCAAAAGAGATGCATAATGAGAGGGGTGAGGAGAGAAAGAAAAGGAAACAGAGAGAGAAAGGGGAAAGGGAAGGAGGGAGAGAAATATATGATGTGTACACTAGCTCAGTGAAAGCAAACAGCTAAATTAGTCATGGAATGGATGCAAATTTGCTTCCCCTGAGTGTTGCATGGTAGAATTACCCTGAGAGGAGCAGAGGGTGAATCATGCCAACCCCCGGCGCCATGTGATTTATTAGCAAACATCCAATTCAATAAGAAAGTGCTTAACATTCAAAAAGCTGTGAAAGTCTCATAAGGTGGCATTAACTATATGATATTACCATTTCCACTGGCAGGGGAAAGGCAAGACAAGAGACCGTGGAGAAACAAACACGCCCACTTTCCAGAATGATCTTGGTGTGACGTGCCAAGTGGGACTGTGACAGACTGAAAACTCACTTGGCCTTTTCCACGCACACATGTTACTACTCATTAACATAGGCAACGAGGTTCATTAATTGACACTCCAGCCCAGAGAGCCTCTCCACTTTGAAAAGGGCACGGAGAGAGAGGGGGGAGGGGTGGGGGTGTTAAGAAATAAAGACAGGAGGGGGAGAGAGAGACAGGCTACAACATAAGCAAAATGAAACTGCTGTTGCACTTCTGCCTAGAAATTAAAGTTTAAGTGGTGCTGGGTATCCGGTGCACTTATATTTTCTAAGTAAAACTATTAACATGTTGAATGTTGAGCTATCGTAGACTTCAAAGAAATATTCCACCCACAGACATGTTGTGGTGATCAGCGCACTTTAGGAGGTATTTTGGAATACAGCTACATTTTTTAAAAGTATTTTCTCTCAAAATTGTCACATTAGCATTGTCAAACTCTACATGCAGCTTTCCAATGAGGAAAAGATGCAACTACAGAAGTGAAGCATTATGAAGTGAAGAATTATATTCTCTCTAGACTCTACCATTATTATAAAAACTTTTGCCAATGTATGACCCAAAAAAGTCACCCTTCCAGGGTTTGTGTTTTCCAATGGCTAAAGAACAATCAGCATAGAGATTCTGACCCTAAATGTCACTGACTGGTCTATCACAGGCCTTGTGGCTGTTGCAACTTGTGTACAACATTGACTCACACAGTAGTCTAGCACTTTATGTAGCTCCCCACTAGTTGGAAAAAGACAAAAATAAAAAGAGGGAGTAGGAAAAACATGAGAGAGTGGCAGTCTGAAAGGTGGGAGTGAGTGAGCTTTTGTGCTCAATTTGTGCACTTTTGTGACAGGTTCCTGTAAATTATAGTTTTATTTTTCTGATGGACTCAGGGCTGAAGTTTTATTGTTATTATTGCTGGTAGAACGAAGTAGTCATCATAGTTTGTATGGCCACAGAGTGATTACTTAGGCTGCACACTTGGAAATGTATTTATTTTATGTATCTATTTGTCCTTTTGGGTGAAAAATGAGAGCTATAGCACGTTGAGAGAGAGTAAGTTCTACCTGCACATGAAAATCTACAGTAACAATCAAGATATTTTGGTAAACCAAGTCAACCAAGTAAAAAAGAAATTTACTCTTTTCTCCTGTTGGCAGTAAACAGTGTTTCATCTCCAGCTGCAAATAAAAAGTGATCAAGTTATAGTTAGATTTTGTGTATGCAAACTAAACAAGGAGAGTTTGAGTTGTTTTCTTGTTTCTGTTCCCTGTTATCATTTTTGTCTTTTCTGATTTGTTTCTGATGCTGAAATCAAAACAAGTTTAAAAGTACCCTAATCAAGATTACTGCTTATTATTGCTCCTTATTGATTATTGCTCCTTTTTGGTGTTAACGTTTTTAACATTGGCAGACACTGCATGTAATAAAAGTCTGACTTTCATACGTTTAGGGTCGGCATCTGTCCATCTATGATTTACAGAGACTGACAACACTTGTCCGAGCTTTTCTTACTCTTAACAGAGTTGTCAACCTGTCTCGCCTCCTCTGCACCTCTTACATTCTGTGTGCGGTGGTATACGCGGAGACACACATGAAACAGGAGGCGGGGAGAGAAACACAAGCGTAAATGATTTTTTGAAAAAAAAAATGGAAAAAAAAAAAAAGTCTTTGCTGTTCTTGGGAGGGCGGGGGGTCGTGTTGGCAGGGTGGGCTGCCCTGCCAAGACAATGGTAGGGGAAACACTGCGAAACATATATATATATATATATATACATATAAACATTTTGCTATTGACAGTTATCAAATCTTCCATTTAAATTTTGGTGCTTTTATCCATATTTTCAACAATATTGTTTCAGATGGATTTTTTAAATAAGTGGGATTTAGAGGGTCAGTTATTTTTCAGTGCAACAGTGACAATGGGATAAATCTTGAAAGAGAGATTAGAGAATAATTAGCAAATCTCTTGACTGTGTCATAAAAAAGGGCACTGTTGGTTTGATTGATTTATGGAGCATATGAGCCTGTTTGTGTGTGTGTTGCCTACAGTGTGTATGTGATTCTGTGTTTGCAGGTGCTCAGTGGGGTGTGGAGAGACTGATTGACTGCAGAAATTGGGTCCCGCATTTCAAAGTCAAATTAGTAAAATGTCGGGATAGGAATGGTATCAGTAATTTTCACCTAACTGACAAGATCAAATACACTGACATAAAAAAATTTGATTTCTGTCTCTCCGGAAAATACAAACAAAACACGGCAGATTCTCACATCTCAGTGTATTCCTTAAGATTTCAGAATTGATGTTATACTGGACACAATCAATCAATGTCACAGAAGGTTAACAGTGATTTGATGGCATTTTCACAGTGCACCAACAGGCGCTTCAGTCATCACACCAAAACAAACAGTAATATTGGCCCTGTATTGATCCTCAGGCAGTGTTCTTTAACCCTATCTGTAGCAAATGCCTCCTGGGAAAAATGGGCTGCCAAGATGGATATGTTGACAGAAAGTACATGTTTTTTGAGTGATGACTAGAAGATTGTGATTTTTCGTTTATCTTGCTAATTCATCAACCAATTAGATGACGCTCTCTGTTAAGGTTAGTTAAGGTTAGTTAGTTTCAAAGTTTCTTATTACTTAGTCATGTAGGTCAGAATGCACATCTTTTTGGATTCTTTAAATCAAATTGAGACAAAATTTTCATTTCTGTTTTGTTGGGTAAGAGCCTGACGAAAACATGACAAAAAGAGAATACACCAAGTCTACAATTGTCTACATTTTAAAACACAAAATAAATCAAGTAAAAGCAAAGTATTTAAATATGAACTGTAGTCCCCTACTGCATATGCATATGTGCTGTGAGTGTACACTGAATGACTCAGACTAATTTCAAACTAATTACTTCCCTAAATTCCCCTAAACTTGGCAACAGTTTGACTCAGCATTTTTTTCATGCTGGGAAATAACTCATTAATTATCGGATAGGGAATGTGTTTTTCTACTTTGTAGTCTTCACAAATTGATATAGAGAGTACAGATGTAAACAGGAGAGTTGACTGTCAACAATTTCCTGCACTGCATACTTGCTTCAGGCTTTGAATAAAATCTTGCTTTTGAGTCAGAACTAGTGATATTCTGACAAACTGTTTTAGCATACAGTAATAAATATGATACAAATTCAAGTGTTTTACATAATCACAACCAGCAAAGTAAAAATCTGTGATCTCAGATTCTAATGTAGGGTTGAACCAAGCAAAAAAAAAAAAGAGAAAGGATGTAACACATCTTCAGTGGCTTCCTCTGTAGAAGAAAGGACAGCGTGTCACTTGCAAATGACATGCTACTAATTGGCAAGATTATGCTACTTGCTAAAGACATGCCTGAAGTTCTAATTTTACATTACATCTATCAACCAAGAGCCTGCATCATTACCATAGGAAGAAGAATCTGCTCAGTGTGCATCACCAAATATCTGCAGGAAAATTAAATGTAATTTTGTCCTTTGAAATCACACAGCGCAGAAAATATTATCAATATCAGTGGTACCGTCAGTGTCCATTAAGGGACTATTAAGCAAAAATAGATATATTTAAAATATATCATGTATTACAAAAATGTGAACATACTCTGTCCACAGTGGTTAAAGACAAAGGTCACAGGTTTAAAATATTTTATTGATTCTCGGTAGGAAACGGGAAATGAGGAGCTGTGTGCTGTCTCATAACTTCTTCGGCAAGGTTAAGGAACTTTCAACATCTTGATTAATAATAATCACATGGCTATGGTTAGAGAACTGTCACAGTCGGTTATTAAAATACATCAATGCTGACTGCCAGCAGGAAATGTAACGTGACTTATTTTGCTGAAATGATGTGACCTTTTTTTTTTCTTGGGAGAAAAATTTTGATGCAATATCTTACAAAATCTTTATTGAATGTATCAAACTAGATTTACAGGATTAACTAGAAAATGTTACTTAATTTTAATTTGAGTCCAAATTGCAAAAAAAAAGCAGTGATTATATAAAAAGTAGAACTGTATTCCTTTTCCAGGGTAAGTTTGAGTCTCCATTTAGCAATATTTATAAACTAAATTACTCCCTGTATTGTACATTTGTTAGTACTGGTCATTCTACTGAGAATCAACGTGTCAGCCTACAGCTCTGAATAACTTTCTGCTCAGCCATAGAGGCCAAAAATGACCATCAATGCCCAGTCCAAAATGTCTAAAAGTGAAGAGAAGTGAGCATCTAGCAAACCAAACACACCCAAGTATCTTTGTCAGTAGACGGAGGACCAAATCAGTTCTAAAATACCAAATGAATGTGAAATGAAAATGAATATATTTGGACTTCCACTTGACAGGTGATGAGAAAGAATACTCCAATTTCCTCACACAGGTGAAAGTTTGCTTTCTTATGCATTACGACTTGCAAAACTGGCAGCTGTTTCATCTCGGGGTGAGATTTTCTTGGATCCATAGATATTACTGAACACATTGGTAAGGAGGCAATTTGCTCATTATTTCTAGGGTGGGATAGAAACCAGCCTGTGGTTCACTGCGAGCCGAAAGGAAAACACATTATCACACAGACAAACACATTAAATCAAGAAGCACAAAGCTATAAAACAGAAGATGAGGGGCCACACAGACAGACCAGAGTATTTGCCAAGTTTTCACAATAAAAACGACTGGAAACTATATTCAGACTATGATTGCAGAGACACCCCTGTACAGTGTTTGAAAAACACATTTTGCGCAGCTGAAGATGAATTAACATTAAAATAGTGGCTATTTCATTTTAGAAAGGCTGTTAAGATTCCCTGAAAGCACTCAATGTCAATTTTAGAGACAAAGAACAATGTAGGAACATTAACAAATTCCTTTTTAGAGTGTATTAAGCAAAATACATGAATATTAACCACATTAGAAAATCAGATGCTTTGATTATCAATTACTGCAATTTCTCCAATTACTGATAGATAAGTGACATTTCATTTTATGAAATGTCACTTATCTATCAGTGTCAAAATCAAACCTCAGTTTTCCTTCAGCATGGTATGCCAAGCATTCTTGCACATTCAGCTACATAGTCTTTGTGCTGTATTTTGCAGTGATAATGAGATATCAGGCCATATCTCATTAAGATAAAGGGAGAAAAATGTCTCTTGGGGTCAGAGGGTAATCTCTGGTTATTGTGTCCTGGCCACAGTGCCAGGCAATTAAGCAAGAGAAAATGAGGACCTAAGGAGCAGTGTGAGCTTATTAAAATCCTGAGGTTGAAATATGCGTAGTATGGAAGGAACAGAGTATCACAGAAAAGCAGCCATTAAAGTATGAAATGTTAAATATTTTTTTCAGATTTGAAATGTTTGCAAGTTGTTTTTAATCCTGAGTCATTAAGAGAAAAACAAGGTGAGGAACAGTAAACTTAATGAAGAATTTAAGAAAATATAGTATGGTGTGAACTTTCTGAGGCTTCTACCTTTAGGTATTTACACTTGTATCAAGAAAAAAACAGATGCCAACTTTCAATGAAGCCGATTCCCTTGTGCATACAGATGTGAAACAAACAAATATGAGAGCCTCATGCCAGAACTGAACCACCAACTTGATGCTTGCCAGCACCGTTCTCCAACCAATTATGATGTATTATGAGAGGTACTTGGCTATCAGAGAAGCCAGCAGATCTGCCCTGTCTCTCTGAGTTGCAACATTTCCAGGCACACACAGGCCATTGATTAGAGGGGCTCAACTCACAGCCTGCAGTCTATCAGCGCTCAGGGACCGGTAATCAATTCTCTAATGCCGTTTGAGCCTGTTCACTGCAGCTATGATCCACTCCTCACGGTACAGATGCACATACACACACTCATGCGTACTGCCGTGTGGATGCAGCCCTGTCCACAACCAAGCACACACCGAATATAACCCAGATGGCCATCGTAAAAGCAGAGGACAACTCCCAAATATTAACTTACCAAGTGTAGCAGTGATAGGGCACTGTCATCTAATGGCATTATCAAAATGAGTGCAGCTCTCCTGAGGCAGACTCTAGTTCCTGATTACCTGGTGTGGTGGACCCTGTTTGTGGCCAAATCTGATCAGCATAGCACCAGACACAGACATGGCCGGTCAGGAACTCAGCCCAAGGCCCCTTATCTCTACTGACAGGCCGTTGGTTCTTTATGGGCAATGATGTCCTCCCAGAAATTAATCTGATTGGGCTCTGGTGGAAGATTATGTTATAGTAAAACTGCTGAAAGGTGGGGTCCAAACTTTCTTTCCTTGCTATGTTAATCAGATGGAATTACAGTGTGAGACTTTGTACACATCAGGGAGAGGGAGTACTAAAATCTCTGAATGTTTGCTTCAGGCCAATTGGTAAAACTGACTACTACTAACTTGGAATATTGTCTCTAAGAAACTTAAGACACATGCTAACTTTGGCATTGAAACACACTTGTGCAATATGAACCACATAGTCTCAGTCCTACATTATAGCACTGGCCATCACTTAACAGTCAACCGTAACCATAAAATCTGATGATGTATTAATGCCACAATGCAAATCTTACTGACTGTAATGCCCATTGTATTTCTGCTGAAACCAGTAAGGCCTCTTATAATACCCAGTAATGGTACATAAGTACATTTATTCAAATGAAGCTTAGCGAAAGTTCAGTCAGGAAGACTGTCTATCTGCACTTGCCTGCTGAATCACAACTGTTTCCTGCTATCTCTAAGCCCCACCTGCTAATTCATTTTCATCCAATCACAACCTGACACACCCAACTAGAGCCAATCACCTGTAAGATGTATCAGTTTAAAATGTTCTCTCTCTCTGCAGTCATTTCAGCATCGCAACGTTGTACGACTCTAGCAGTCAGGATAAGTGTACCATTATTATCATGCATTCTCCAGCCTCAAACTCTTGCTCTCTCAGTTTTGTGAGCTGGAAAGCGTGCTGCCATCAGTATTTACCAAGATGCCCTCACTTACTTGAAGTGACCTGATAAGTGCGACATTGATAATCAGGTAATATGCCGCTCCTCATCTCAGAAAGCAATCATTTCAGTTGGCATTCTTCTTCTTCCACACGGACCGCTGCTCCTCCAGTCCCTATCACACCAGCTCCTCCCCTTCACCACCTCAACTGTGGATGCCTGGCCATGTTCCATCTACCCCTGATCAGAAGTTCCCTCACAGGAAGCCGTCCCAACCTCAGGCCTCATTCTCTCCTCCATGTGTCTTTCTCTCCATGTCTTTCTAAACCCAACCGGTCGAGGCAGATGGCCGCCCACTCTGAGTCTGGTTCTGCTCGAGGTTTCTGCCTCTTAAAAGGAAGTTTTTCCTTGCCACTGTTGCCTAGTGCTTGCTCATAGTGGGAATTGTTGGGTCTCTCACACAATAATATAAGAATACAGTCTATGTGCTCTATTCGAAAAGTGCCTTAAGGTAACCTTGATCATGCCATATAAATACCTGACCTGACTAAGCCTTACTCACCATCACCGCCACCAGGTCTAGGCTCCAGCTGGGGGTAGTTTCCTATATATCGAAAGCACCACTTAAAATCTGAATGCTTCCCATGGTGATATACTTCCTGCCGGGGTCTACGCACCAAAACTCTGTTTCTCCTGTGCACAATAAAATTCTACTCTAATCCAGATTCATGCATGCTTTTGTTCTAAGTCTCTCCTGATTGAAATACTTAATTACAACTTTGAGGTACTTGTACTTTACCTAAGTGTTTCTATTTCATGATACTTTATATTTCTACTCTACAAACAAAGGGTAGTATTGTACTTTTTGCCACATTTATCTGACAGCTGTTTTACAGGTTAAAAACACATAAGCTTATGAAATACAATGCAATGTTAAAGATGAAACTAACTAAAATAGATCTATCTTGACCAAAAACAACAGTTAAATGCTACTTGTATTTTAATGTATCAGTAGTAATCATCTAATAATATAATACAAAATATTATGAGACTGTCTGGCAGTCTCTCAGTTAGCTCTGTCACAAGCCTCTGTTGGCGAGATGAGGTTTCTGTCAAGCTGATCAGCCAAAGCGGTTATTTCCCACACCAGCCAGGCCACTGCATTGTCCTTGTGACAGTCAAATACTGCTACCTCCAGTTGGCACATAAAGCTGACCCAGGTCAGTAAGTATAACATTTTAGGTTTAGAATTCTGGCAGTGGGGCAACACTTTTATTTACACAGCAACATGGTTTGGGTCATTAAATAAACACACAAAGCTCTGAAATAGTCATTCAAAATCCAGAAAGCTCTAACACTTACTTTGGTGTCTGTGTGTCATCCAAACGGTTCCCCAGCTGGAACTCATGGGATTTGCTGCGGTGCAGTGCAGTGAAGCCAGGCAGCAGATGAATAAGTTTGCGGCTGGGCGGAGGTGGCGTTCCTGGAGCCTTCACTTTGTTCCTTCGCCGCATGGGAGGGGTGCCTGGTGGGGTCATGGTGTTGATCACCAAGGGAGTCCGAGGAGGTGTGTGGCCAAAATGCCTCTGGCGGGGTGATGGGGGCAGGGAGCGATGACCAGAGTCCAAGGGAGGGAAGAGCCCTGTGGCAGGGCTGTCGACGGTGAGTCGATCAACGTACAAAGGGGGGGCCAGGGCCTGGGGGCTGTGGCACATGTGCTGGTTGTACTTGGACTGGACTTTGGGGCTTTGGGAGAGCTGGAACCGGATCCATTGACTGGCCTCTGGCTGGCACACCGGAGTGTTTTCTTTGCCCGATTCAGAGGTGGGCCATTGGATGGACCAGTCCTGCTTTGCCTGGCTCCCTGTTGGAAGAGTGCAGAGACAAAGACTGTTTCACCACTAATATAACAGCTGGTTGTGACATACTGCATGAAATGCACGTTAAAGAGATTCACACCAACTACGAATGAACATGTTCCCTTCCTTTTCTGTAGTGGTATTGAGTCACACAAATAATTCTGGTTTAATTTGCCCAGATTTTGAGATGTCTCTCTGTAAGCTTTTTGCCTCCACACCTACGCCATGGCGAGAAATGGAATTTTGTTAATGCTGCTCAAAGCTTTTAAAAAATGACATTTGAAAAATGAAACGGCAACATTTCCAGAAACAACGTCCCGGTAACTCTGGATAATCAATAGACCTCTCCATTGTAACTACTTTCTAGTGAAGGGTGACTCCCTACGAAAACTGTTAAAACAGTGTTCTTATGTAAAAAGAGGTTGCTGTTGAATTTAACATAATTTTTCACAGCACTGAGAGCACTCTGTATGAATCTCAGACATCTACAACCTGGGCAAATGAAACCAAAACTATTTGCATGTCTAGATAACACTTAACGTGAGTGAGAAAATATGTTTTTTCATAATTTGGGTGAACATTTGTGTGTAGCATGGTGTATCAAGTTAAACTAAATTGCTTCTTGACATGCTCTTAATACTAAAACATCCATTAGCTCTACTTCTTGATTGCAGCAGTAAGAGTAATCCTGGCAGCAGGCAGACATTTACAACTGGCAAATGTGCTCAATTTTGGGTAATGAAGAATTAACGTTGCTGTTATGTGATGTGAACATATTAGTAGTGCGGTGGTGTTCAAATATGTCAATGTGGAGCAGATTAAGCATGAATGGATTGGAGCAAAAAGAGTGAGAGAAATGGAAGAGTGCGCCAAAACAGAACAGGGCAAAGCTGCATGAGTCATAACACAAGCCGACGTCTACCACAACTAAACTTTCTGCTGAATGAGAAAGAAAGAACAGAGGCAAAAAACTTGAAGGTGAGCAGCCAAAATGAGTGTTTTTTGAGCTCAGATGACAATACTTTACCTCCATTACTGTGCAATTTATCCTCTTCAAGTTGTTCTTCAGAAAGAAACAAAAAAATGTGTTTATTGATCTGGCAGAGGCACAGCTGAAATAGTCTACAGTATTCTACTTGTCTTTCCATCTGCAGTTATGCATAGCCAAAAGGCTGTTCAGCAAAACAAAACATAATGTTGGTAGAATTGATCCTGGGTGCATCTCCAGTATCTCATGCATGACTGAGTCTGGGCAACATCGACCCCCCAGTCTTCAAAAAAACGCTACTGACCGCAAAGCCACAATTAATGTAAACCTCTGTCAACAACCCTACACTTTTTTTTGGTTTTGTTTTGTGTCATTATTCGTCTTCCCTGTGACATAGTCTCTAAGGAGCTATGAGCATGAAAAACACAAACTTCAAACAAAATATCAACACCAGCAACATCAAATGAACCACGAAAAATATCTTTTATAAAAGGTCCCAGAGGAACAGCAAAACTTGATGGAAGAAAAGCCTGCAGCCTTTCCTATTCTGTAATGTTATGAAGAAGAGGCCACAAGGAATGAGGAGTTGTGGGAAGAGAGGGTTGCAAAGACACAAGGGACATAATACACAGGAATTTAATTTTCAAGGGTCTCATTTTCTCTTTTTAAATATTTTTGCTCATCTTGACTTGAGGTTCTTACATTGCCCAAAAAGGTATCTAATATTGAGACTGCAGGTTTTCATTCATCAAAGGTCAAGTCTGATGATACTTTTGATTATTAAAAACTGAATGAATCAACAATTTGTATTAACATCAGGTCAAATGACTACATGTAATGTGAAAGGGTTTATTTACAGTGCAAACCAGACAGAAAACTATCACCTGACTCTGCAGCTCCCACAATTACAGACTCGCATCTTTTCACTCATACTTAAATTTTATGGCAACTTACTGTTTCATTTTAGTCTCTTTTAAATGAAAAATTGGCAAAAAACTAACCGTATTCTAACTGCCCAACATCAGATGGCTACCAGACAAACTTAATGACTAGCTGGTGAAGATAGTGGACTATTAGTAGGTACAGAGTCAGATATTTTTCTCAGGAACTGGTGAATAGTGGACAAACAAGATTCCAAATTAACGTTAATGTTTCTAGGTATGGAATACCAATTAGAGGGTAATAATTTGAGAATTTGTCATTAGAGTCAGTGTCATTTGGGGCTGAAGTCCCAATCTGCAACTGGTACTGTAGGCACCTGGTTTTGCCTGGCTTTGGCTCTGCAGCATCAACTTTGATTTTTTCTAAATTAGTGGACTACTCTTAAAGTATCCAGGAGACTCCCACCTGAGGACATTGAGAATAACAAGTTTCAAATGGGAATTAGCAGTGGTAAAAATTCTTCCAGAATCTGATACTACTGCTACTTTGTAACTCTATAGTTCCACCAATCAGGACCACATATGTGTCAAAAGCTGTGAAAAAACATGACATACATAGCTGAAGATTTCTAATTAGTGAGCCTGATGTTTGTCATGGAAACATGCTGGTTTTCAGCACTGTGTGGTACATGATTAACTATCCCCTGCACATAGTATATTTGTGAAAAGTGAATGTACAAAATGTTAAATGTGAAAATTAAGTGCTTACTTTTGAAGACATGCAGTCATAATAATAGCATTAGCTCTCATTTTTAACATTGATTGATGTTCCTGAAATACAGATCACATTCGCAAGGACTGATTAACCACATGACAGCTGTAATTCACACGCATGGACATTAGTCAATAGGGTGTTTCGAGTCAAGTTGTTGCCCTCAGTGTGGCCACCTGAGGAACGACACACACTTGTCCCTGAACCCACATTAAGAGGCCCACATCTCAACCCTAAAAACCCCTTCAGGAGGATATTAAGATGCAGAATGGACAAGTGGGCTCGAAAGGGTGCTCATCCACAAATGCAGGAAAAGATGAGGAGGACGCTTAATCAAGCCTCCTTTATTAGCAGGAATAAAACCACAACAGGCCACTCAGAAATGTAAAAGTTCAGCTTGACCCTACATGAACGACTAAAACTAATCAACGGCCACCAATGAATTCATATCACTGAGGCTGAAATTACAGATAGGAGGCAATGGAAATCTGATTGCTTTTGGGTAGGTCTACAGCTTTTTAATACCTGACACATGGGGTGCCAATTTGTACTGTCCATTTCAAAATTAGTACCTTGAGAAATCTAACCAGATAAGTTTTTTTTTATGTCAACCAATCACCTTTGATTTAAATTATGAGTTTACCTTTGGTAATTCTATTCTTGCATGAAGCAGCCTCACTTTAAAAATGCTTCTGACAGTGCTTATCAAGCTGATACCCAAGTGAAATTTCTCTGCAAGAGAAGCAATGAACTTGAATCACACTCACAAAACTGTTGCTTCAAGTAATGAGTCAATTCATCAAGCGCACTAGTATCTTAGCAACTGCATTAGCAAAATAGTAACAGGACTTGACTTATGAATTTCTTATTTCACATGATCTCACCTAAGCAAAAGCCTCAGGCAAACCAAAAACAGCAAAATTAGATGAACACAGACTGAGCATAACCCCTCTGAGAACTGTGATTTAAGTTCATTTGTGTGGCTTGTGCTTGTTAAAGACTGTGTTTTAGAAGTTACTTTTCATGGAGAGCTTTGATAGGGAAAAAAAAATTGGGGTCTTGTAATTTGTCATGACTTCTAGGGGCTGAAAGGTATTTCAGCAATGTAGTGCCTGCTGATATCAAACCCTGACGATGTTTAATCAATTTCTGTGAACGCATTCCCATGCTGCTCCTGAATTCACATTAGTAGAATATTGCTTTTCTTTTCTTTTATTGATGCTTTTCTATTAGATGAATTATGTAATAGTTAAACTGTACCATAATGCAAAATGACCATGATACATTTGCAAGCATTTTTTTATTTCCATCTGTACAAAAATCATGATAGTGCTATGAGCAAGCAATCAATGTCACAGCCTCTAGCCAAATCATAAAATGCTGTAACTGTGCATTTTGAAATATTACCTCTTGACTAGACATTTCTGCTGGATGTCTGCTCTAATTAGCTGGATTACTGCCCCTAATATAAAAATGGGAGATGAAAGAAATTCTCTCCTCTTCTCACTTCAACACGAGTACAAGAGTTACAGAGTAACTCATCACACTATGAACTTGTGATGTTTTTTTTGACAGGTACTGTAGAAAGTCAAAGTCTAGACTTTACAAATCAATGTGGTCTATTTTTTGTAGCCAAGAGTTTGATGAGAAGACAGATACTGCTCTCACGAGTTAACTATGAGGTTAAAACTGGGAGACAGTTAGCTTTGCTTAGCATAAAGACTTGAAGCAGGGGAAAACAACACCACCTTTAAAGCTCACTAATCAACATGTATCTTGTTTTTTGTTGTTTTTCATGCTGTTACTGTATCTTGGTGAACAACAGGCAAGTGACTTGTCGTCACTGTGAGGCTGGCAGGCCACCAGATGAACAGATGAAGCACTAAACCAACAAGCTTTTGTTCATCAAGAAGAATATAACTCTGCTGAACCCTGAAATTGGCAGTTTTGTATTTATGTATGGATAAAACCAATGAGATACAACAAACTAGTTTTAGCTAAAGAGGAGTCGGATGTTAGGCAGATTTGTAAACTTCGGATAGAGCCAGGCTAGCTGTTTCCCCTGTCTTCCAGTCTTTAAGCTATGAGCTCTGATAATGGTTGGCTAAAGCTTCACAACTAAAGCCCCTCAAATCTTTAATTAGTCAATATTTACATGTTTGTATGTGAAAGGTGTTGCTTGAGGTGATAAATTAACAAAAACTGTAACCTATCTCAGCAGTTCCACTCAGTTCAACTCCACATTTTTCAGCTAATTTTCTGCTACTTAAGTACTATGGTTCACTCTCACCACTCTTCTTACCCTTGTTTCCAGATCAACAAAGAAGCTTTAAAAATCAACTGTAGGCTACCTGAGCAGTATCAAGGATCAGTAAAAAGAGCACTGACAAAAAACATGAGATGTCCTTTAATATATCATCATAGACCAGTCTTTCTTCCTGTGTATTAGCAAGGTCAAGAATATGCATACCATCAGATATGATTCTGGAGCCACATCATCATCAATCTTCTATTTTCTCCTCTCACCTGAATAACCCTGCATCTTTATGTCAACTGTCAAACCAAACAATGCACCTAAAGCATTTAGAACTGCTTCTCCTCTGCAGTGATTAATGCAAATAACACACCCCAACACCATTAATGGGGCAATCTTAACATGTGGAGAGGCTTTGAGAAAAGCAGATAACAGCTTCATAATTGGACTAATTACCTCTAGATGTGTTGCTTCTTTGGGCTAAATGGCAGTGAAATGCCACTGGGACAGTAGCTGGTCTATCTTACTGCCACTGTAAACAGGATTTGGTGAAAAGGGCAAATGGCTGTGTTCAATAGATGCAGTGTCCCTTTTTAATCTTACTCTTTTGAGTTAAGGGTTTGTGGACGTTCTTGCAGTGTAATCAGTGGGACACAAAGTTAGACTCTGCTAATTAGTTTACAGCCAATAAGGACCACCTAGAGGTGCTCAGGAAGATGGGTGTTGGGGGTTCGGTCAATGCTTCTTCTGGTCGCTTTCCTTCCCTGTTGCATCTGCTCTTTTCTTCTCAACATGACTGTTTCTTCTTCACCTCCTGTCGTCATTGCCTCTTTCTCACCCTAATTTTCTTCCCCCATTTGCCCCCCCAACCCCACCACCACTTCCCTTTACTCTCCTCTCTCCTCTCCAATCCCCTCTCCTGCATATTCTTTGCTTCCTTCTATGCCTTTCTTCATTTCTTTTTCTTGCTGATGGCATTTGAAGCCAATTATGTTTGTATGCATGTGAGGCTGTCTCAACGCAGGGCATGGGGACATTCTTTTTAGCTATCAATGATTACAGAGGAAAGGTGCCGAGGCGACCTGTCGTGCGAAGCAAAGATCAACACTACTAGCCTGATCAACAGAACTCATATTCAAGAAATTCTCCATGTGAAAATGTTTGTATGAGTGTGTGTGTGTGTGTGTGTGTGTGTGTGTGTGTGTGAACTTGTCTAGAGGGGCAGGCTGGATAATGTGTGTATATTGCGGCACAAAGAACCGACCGGCTGCCTCCGAATTGTATGACTCATCCTCATTGCAACTCGTGGACTGCAATCCCAAGAGCCTGTAGTGAAAAATTCTATTAGCTTGCATTAGTTTCCTTCCTCCACCATTACACCACAGACCAATATACATTCACTTATTATATACCCTCTTTCTCCGGTTATGTGATGTACAAACTGCCAAGATTGTAAAGTATATGAATGTACATGTCTGCCAATTTTAACATAATTCCTGATGACTCATAAACTGGAACAACATATTTTCTTTCAAAAAGCATGTACATAAATCTGTAAATCCTTCGCTCTGCTTTCATTCATAATGGTTGACTATATCTGTACTTTTGCAACAACCTCCAGATTTTTAAGAGAAAAAATACAACTCTGAAAAGATTCAAGACGTAAGAACATCCTCCGCTTTTCTCCTTGCTGTGTTTAAGTTCTAAATGCTCTCATAGGGCTGTGTAACCGCATAAAAATCCATGCACTTCTTCTACTCATGCATATATATATGTAGACAGATACTCACACAATCCCACCAACATGTGCACGCACACGCACACACACACACACACACACACACACAGATGTGTAAATGCAGCAATGTTTCGAAGCTATGACACATCTCGCTCTCCAAGCTCCATCTGGGTAAGAATATGAAGAATGCTGCCACACACCCTGTATTTCTCTCGGCTGAAAGTGCCTCTCAACGCCCTGTGCGGTGGTGTAGTGGTGGCAGTGTTGCTGTGGTGCATTCACACATCTCTAGCTGGCCCCCCTGTTAGAGAGCCCATTAGTGGCTCTGTGTGGCCAGACCTTGCCTTTGGAGAGCCAGAGAGAGGGAGGGAGGAGAGGGGAGGGAGATGATGGGAATACAATTGAGGTGACGAGCAAAGAAGAGAGGAAGAGAGGAGAGAAATAAACAATAACTTGGAGGACAGGAGCAAGAGAGAAAAAAGAGGTGGACAGTGAAGAAATAAAACAAACAGAAAAAAAAATTCAGAGACAGCCCAGATCTTAGTATCAGGACAGCAGGTGGTTGTATATGGGAGGGGATCATAACCCCTCTCTCTGTTTAAAGACAGCTACTGCGGACAAATGTAAATGTCCTCCTGCTAGGGCTGCCACTTTTTATTTGATATTCATACCACAGTTCTAACATGGGAAAACAAATTAAATGTCTAATCTGTAATAATCTGTTTGTATTTAAAATTCTCAGTGGATACATACAGAAGCTTTGCATCCATTGCTTGTTCTGTTACTCTGTCTCTCAGTAAATTAGATGAGGATGAAAGCTCCAGATAAGTTAGCAAGTTTTCCATGGTAAAGAATGGACATTCATGCTCAGCACTGATTTAACTGTAAGAGATCAATGTTGATGCTCAGAAAAATCTCTGTTAAAGGGCATAATGCAGTGCTGTAAGGGGTTTCAGGAAGAAGACAGTTGGTAGCTGGACAAATCTCTTCCATGTTTCCATGATGTTTCTGTTTCTGTTTAAAAGCTCAGGCTACAGTTTTAGTAGGAAGCCTGTCATAGTCATCTAACTTTTGCGATGGAGTACCACAAAACAAAGGTCAAGAATGAATTTTCCCACTCATACCTCACTCATACCAATACAATCTAAATACAATGCTGAAAAAAACAGACATTTGTTGTCACATCAATTTTTGAATCTATGCTCGTTCTGTGTGTTTCAAACACATTTATAGCTATGTTGCCTTTATGTATGGACTGACACCTAACAGTCATTAGTTCTTTCATTTCATAATTGTTTCACTGTACTCCCAAGCAAAATAGTTCTCTCAGAATAATTCTATAACATTTTGTTATTGCCATGTTCCTTTTTGCAGGTTGCGTCAAGCTCATGTAACATTTATGCATGTAATCCAGACTAAGCAATCAATACTTGGGAAAAGGAGGAAAATCTAAAATTGGGAAATGTTTTTAGATGCAGTGTGAACATAGCCAAAGTCCCAGACAGTGATGGCAAAAAGTGAGCTGGTCTCCAGAGACGCATGCCTGACTGGTGTGAACCCAGCTGGACTGAGGCATGGGCGGCTGGGACCGCCTGACGGACTCTGCCAGGAGACGCCTGTCTGCTTGCCTGCCTGTCTGTCTGTCTGTCTCACTAAACAATATCCGCCTCTGTCCCCAGTCAAACCAATGAGACAGAAAGATAGGAAGGAAGTTGAAGAGGTGGGCAACTCTAGCAGACAGACTGACAAATGAGCAGAGTGATCAACAGAGAGGTGTGAGTGTTTCGAAAGGATACCTGAGTACCTAACAAAAAGCCTGGTTTGGAGGCTGTTTGTAAAAAACACCTGTTTGTCTGAATGTCTTGATGCTTTTTCATTACATTAAAAAAATTTAATGAACTGCCAAGTTAAACCTCTCCTCCTTTACTAAAGTACTAAAGCAGTGTTTTGTTGAGGGCACTTTGAAAAAAAACTACTCATCAAGTTAATTTGCTTAATTATTCAGCAGAGCCTTCCGTCTGAAAGGACATCTGTTACAGAACAGAAGTGTGTCTGTGTATATTGATTCTGTGTGTGTCTGTGTGTGTGTGTGTGTTTGAGTGGGAGTAGAGGAGAAACAGAAACGTTATCAAACAGGTTTACAAAAGGTTGTTACTAAACCAGACAGCACAGTTTTTGTGAAGCTCTACTGCCCCCCTCTGGATGTTTTGCATCATTGCAACAACTGTAATCTTAAAAGGTTGAAAACAAATTACTGTCTGTAACGCCACCTGGTGTGAGAGCATGGAACAAAAGAAATGCACTTGCAGCATCACAGCAGCATAAAGCTCAGCAGGTTCCCTTTGTTTGTCAAAGTCATCATTGAAAAATAAATTCCTTCTTGAAAAGAAAAGAAAGGAAAGGAAAGGAAAGTTCTAAATTGTTATACATTATGAAAAAGGCAAATTGTAGGAGTGGAATGTGTGTCTTCAAGCAGCAAAAATGGAGAAAACTCTTGGTGAGTATTGGGTCCTTTAACACACTTAGATCTCATTAAAAAATAAAGAATTCATCACGTCATCAATGTCATCTTAGCCACTAAAGCAATGTTTGCTCAAACAGTATCAGCTTCATTATTCAATTATCTGCACCAATGGCAAGATAAAATCTACTACGGAATCTACTGGATCTTGTGAAATTATCTCAACTTTTAAACCCACATGAACAAGAAGTTCCTCAGGAAAATTCAAACAATTCCATGACTCAATCTGTTGAGAAAGATCTAGAACAGCTACTAGGGTAGTGGTGAGACTGATTTACAGTCAGAGCAGTTAAAGTGGAACAACATGAGCTCTCATAAAAGGGTCTGAGACTTTCTCTTTTACAGAATTTTATAAATAAGGTCAATTAATGACAGGTGATTCAATGGCAAATTGATAGTGTACAGCTAGGAAAACTGTACTCCAATTTAGTCCAGATAATACATGGATCTGATTAGTTACTATGTAACTGGGTGTCATTATGCCTGTGTTAATTACATTGGATCACTATGGACAAATAGAACAAATAACATACATTCAAAGATTTACAATAGGAGCCACAGAGATGAGCCACTGTCCTTGTTGTTGCATTATATCCATATAAAGAAGTATAATGTGTTAATATGACATGGTAAATATGCAGTAAGACATGAAGATATAAAAATTTTGTAAATTTTGCAAGGAACAGATGCACAAGTAGTTTTCAACATTTCTGATCCATATGGTGTTGCTGGTCAGTTTGCATAAGCAAAAAGAGTACTCAAGACAGAAAAGTGGTGTTTGCTGACTTTTCTATGCAACACATAGTTTTCACATTAGGTACTAGCGCTTTCTTTTTATATGATCATGGTGACACATGGCACAGACAGTTGCAGTAACACCCCTCATATCTTTTATGTTGCCATCTATGATGATTCAGAGTGAAATAATAGGGATTTATCCACTTCATGAAAGGTGTTGTTCTAAACAGGTGGTGTGAGAGGGACGTTACTACTGTGTCTTAACATAATAGAAAACAGCACCACCTACTGTATAGAAATTTGCTCACTCTTTTGATTAAGTCATTTCTGGGAGGGGTATAAACAACAAAGTTGAAATTTACTACTGTGACAGATGTCATAAAAATACTACACTATCAACACATCACACATCAAACCTGGCCTACAGACCTGCTGTGAATTGTCATGTCATGTCTAGTCATGTTTATAAACATTAATTATGGATTATGTCCCAAATAGTTTCCTTTTTGAATTTTTGTAGCACTGCCATGACATAGGGATCAAGGTTCAGATTAGCCGTGAGAGATAAGTGCTGCTGTTAACCAAAAACTGCACCTGAATTTCAGTATTTGGTTCACACTGGAGATTAAGATAAGCTGTCTAATTCCTTTCAAAGGCTTCCTGCCACAGCAGAACCACAGTGACACTCTCTCTACAAATGTTACAGAAAAAATAACAAAACATTATAGAAAACCTGTAGCAAAGGTCATATTTACAGTATTAAGTGTCACCTAATTTCTTAATATACCCCTATCACATCCACAGTCATACTATTTTATATAATATGGTGTATGATGGTTTTGTGATCCTTGCCTGAGTTACAGTTAGCCTATATACTCTGTCATATACTGCACTAGATTCTACTCTTAATAACTAATAGGTCTCCATTAATAGGTCACTATAGAACTGCAGACCCTAACAATTTTTTTTAAGACAAGATAGGTGTGATGACACACTTGCAACCACTGAATACAGGTTCTTCATGGTCCACCATCTGAGATGTCCAACTAGGTGCCAAAAGTAATACTTTCACAAACTTTTTTTGTCAGGAGTTAAGAAAAGGATTATGTGTTGGTAACATTAAATAATTCTCCGATCATTGCATACTGGTGGCCTATAGGTTTAAGACGCTGACAATTGTATTGCATTGCAAGTTTGAGTCTGGCTGTGGATCCTTGTTGCATGTCATATCCACACTGTGCTCTCATTCCCTGAAAGCTCTTTAGTGTATACTGTCTAATAAAGGCATAAACTGCCCCAAAAAATAAATAATAATTATAATGACTTGCTGATCAGCAGCTGGCTCTAAAGCCTTAAATTCCAGAGTGTCCTTGAATGCACCAGAAAGAATGTTTAGTCCCTGCCTCAAACTGTATTACCATGCAACCACAACCTGACACCAGTGTGAAAAAAGTGAGAATTACATATTTTAAAAAATAAAAATAAAGCTGAGTAAAGGTTTGCTATGATTATCTACCCTAAAACAAGTTACAAGGTTTTTAAGGACACCAGTATTTTCCTTTAAAAACATTTTGAGGGAGGGCAACTATGTTATGGTCAGATGTGTGTGAGTATGTGTGTGCGTCTGTGTCTGTGAACTCATCTCTGTGTGTGTTAGGTGGACCCTTACCGAGCTGATGGGCCTTTCTGAGGCAGGAGAGGGAGGCATTGAGTCGGGCACACTCCTCTTCATTGGCACCAAACTTCTGCAGCAGCTCACACACCTGCTCCTCACTCATCTCCAGCAGGCCCTCCAGGGTCACCTCACCCGGGCTCATCTCCTGCAAAACACACACACACACACACACACACACACACACACACACACACACACACACATACATACATCATTAGAAGCATATTAATGCATGGAAACATTTGTTTTTAAATTAAAGCACTGCACTGAAAAATCCAATACTACACCCTAAAATAGCTACAAAAGCTGGTACTGTGGAGAATCTAAAACTTTAAATGGAACAAGGTCATGCACTGTATAAAAATGCTGACATAACATTTGTGTCCAATACTACAGGCAGAGACAAGTTTTAAAAGTTGACTTACAACAAAAAACATTGTCAACTGACAAAATTTTGATCAAAGGGATTAAAAGGAGGACCTGGGTGTAAATCAAGTAAACGTGTCCTATTTTCAAATCAATAGCATTAATAACTTCCACACAGAACAATTACAAAAACTACTAAAATGGATACTAAAAGAAGTCAAATTAATAACTGAATGCCTGTTAGCTTGTGGAAAAAAAATACTGACATTTGCATTTCAAGAGAGAAGTTGGTGGATAATTTGAAAACAGCATCTGGTGGCTATTAAAGGAACTGCGGTTTATCCCACATTTGCACTGTAGTGGCTGTGATATGAGAAAGACGGTAAACAGTGACATGCAACAAAAGTCATGGTCCAGTCCTGGTGTTTACCAGAGGAACAACCAGGTTCAGTTCAAATTTAGTTAAAAGAAAAAAAACCCACACACTCATGATTCAGTGATCACTATGTAACAAAGAATGTGGGATGGAAAAGGAAAATGATAATAATGATATATGGGACAATGGCAAGTCCAGCTTATTCTGCTATCTTTGTGTGTGTGTATTTTTATTTTTTATGGCTTTTATTTGGCCCTTGCCCAGAGCTAAATCCATATCAGTTCCCAGATTTTTAATTTAAGCAATTACATTTTGATGTGATAAAGGAAAACTAAATGGATGTATCTTTAGATTAAATAATAAATTAGACAGTTTGAAATCTTACCTGTGTGACCTCCTTCCTCAAGTTGACGATGCGGAACCAGTGGCCGAGGCGAGGGAAGTCCTCCAGCTCAGCACTGCGCTCCTCTAAGGCCACTTTGCACTTACAGGACAGCTGGCGGCTGAAGTACTTTACCAACTTCCCCTGGGAGGAAAGAGACAAACACAGGGAAAAAAGGCTTCTTTAATGCTCACCAAACCTTTGGGTTTTTTTTACATTTTCACTTGTCCACATATCTTCTTTTGCAACAGTTTAAAGTACAACATCTCTTATATCTTGCACAGTATTAAACCATCAAACCCTATTTGTGAAAAAAGCATAGCTGAAAATAAAAAACTAAAACAGACTTCAGACTACATATTTTACTTGTCAGAAATTATATTTTAACTTTTTTACAACTACAGTGTGAAATGTGCTAGTATTTGTCCTGACTCAAAACAACAACCTGGATCTGTCCGTAAAGAATTTACCTGTCTTTTATTTCAGACAAGGCTGATAATGTAAAGCCACTATCACAAAAAGATGCTGTACAAATGTAGGTAAGCTGTAATGTCAGGTTTTCAAGAACCTCTGTATCACAATCTATTTGCCATTAATCTCTGACTGTACTTTTTTTTGTTTTTTTTACAGTTTTACTTTTTCCATAATTTTCAGCCTTTTGTCCCGAAGTACCAAAAATTCTGACAGACAAGAAGCAGTAAGCTCACGGTCAGAGATGTACAGTTTACTGCAAAGTCACTGAAATCCCTGGATGGCCTAAATAACCAATGCAGGGAAAATAAATGCATCACTCCCTTTTCCCTCAACTAGCACTAAGATCACCTAACGCCTGTTTACTCCATTGGAACTGCTGAGTGGTTAATGGTTGAAAGCTGTGGTTATAGTGGGGAGTTCCTACAGAGCGAAACAAGGTACATTTGCAAAAAGAAGGGCACCCATGGAACGTGGATACATGGGTGTAAGCATCAGCTCTTTCTTCTGCTAGGACCCACTCATCCTGACACACTCATATGGCTTTTTGATGGAGGAGAATCTCATTACCGTTTGTAGAATACAAGCCAGTAATTAGCCAGAGCCCTACACTAATGGTCTCGATGCAACGTGCTGTACATGAACACTGACCTTTGCTTTAAATGCATTGCTTATCTTCGTAAATTTATCAAAATACAGAACTGTGGAGATTACACATGTGGGTACCTACGTTTTGTGGCAGTTTTGATTAAGGAAGTAAATCCACAGTGAGGTTAGTGAATTACACCGGGTCCCAAACTTCTTACTGTTGATAGCTTTTCCGCATTCAAAACGTCTAAAAACGACTAGACCTTTGTTATATATTTTGTTGAATTGTGTACTTACATTATCCCAAATATTTCCAGTCAATTTTCGAGCCTGTTTTAATCAAAATAACGGTCCGTTTTATTTGTCAATGGCGTCATACTCCCTTGATGGGATTTGATCGATTTGAGTTAACGGACATCGGAGAAGTTAAAAGAGAAAAACGCCAAGCAAACGTTAGCGATAGAACAGCGTAGTGGGAGAGTGATTTTTGACGTGAAACTGCTTTACTCGGGAGTTTGTACGGGATTTAATCACCAGGTCCGTTTGATATGGAGAGGACGAGACCTCTGTGGATAATTCGGCCCCTAGCAGAAGCCTCCTCGACGACTGACACTGAACTAATTCTTACCGGGACAGGCTGACAGTGGTCGCGAAACAACGTCAATGAGCCATGTATAACAACGTCATTAAACTACGTCTGTTGTGATTGTTTTGTTAGAGAGACCCCTAGCGGCAGAAAGTACATACTGCGCGTTTGTCCAGTGATCATTTATGTAACTATATTAAAGCTGTAATATTCTGCTTGGGTTGTCAATATACTGAAGGTGTCAGAGGGAAACCTCATGTCAATAACAAACTAAACTTTTGTGAAATCAAGGAACTGATTCTTGCTTTCTGATTGACTGGCAACATTTTAATTTCAAACCTGTATTTGATTAGCCTTGGGGAACATTTACATTCTCACTATAATTAACCTGATTGTCACAGTGTTGCATCTCATGAGGACATAATCAGTAACACTGTTTAAGTTACTCAGCTTTTCAATTATGCTGTCATGTAAACATTTTACTATTTAATTCACATGTTTAATGCATGTTTGATGGTGAGTAGTAATGGGAAAGGAGGGAACTACAAAAGACATTTCATGCTAAAAGACATGGCATGAAAGAATCGGACAGCAGGAGGCTCAATTAAAAAAAATAATGTGCATGTTGAATAAATTTATATGAACACAGTGACTGTGTAAATGTAAACACTTTTATCAAACTGCTATATTTATATGATTTATGATATATTTATATATATTTATATGATTTTTCAAAATAATAAATTATTATTCAAGTTATCAGTTATTTTCTTCTTTTTATTAACTACAAGGTTTCCATGCTTTTATTAATGATTAATTTTTGGCATGTCTAATTTCACATCAGACATGTTTCTATTAAATTGATGTGAAATATTCGTTTATTTGTATTTTACTATGAAACCATAAGTATTTTGCAGTTAACAGTGCATTTGTGTTCTGGCCTTTGATTATATGGCAAGGAGTAATAACCTTTTTCTGAACGCACTCTATTTAATACATCCTTATGTACTTGTTATTAAAAATGTATTGCTTATTGAAGTGCTATTTCAATAAGTACATCTTAAGAAAGGAGGAGAGTGCACTGACCTTGCAGTGAACCTGTTCTCACAAGAAAGACTAAAGAGGTAAAGATAGCGTGCGAGTAAGGCAGGGGTTCACTCACAATTCACATCATCCAGTACTCAGTAGTCTACAAGAGTAATGTATTTGTGTTAAGTCTGTCATTTGGGAATTCATATGAATTAGCACTGTTGAGAAACTGATGTTTCATCTCAAGAGAGGAAACAAAATAACTGTGATCATACTATTAAACTAAAAATACATTGTTGGCAGTAACCTTTTTCCAAACAGTGATTATTTAACATGTTTTATACGTGTCTCATCTTCTGCAACTGCACTAAGTGTCAAAGAACTGACTCCCTCTGATGATATATCTGACTTTAGACTTTAAATCAAATGTATTTTATTAATTAACTATAGCTTTTTCTTATTTATCTCGATAGATTTTTAATGATTCCTGGATAATTGCTGCTTGTCTCTTTAGCTCATGACAGAGCTATTTATGTCAAAGACATTACAAGAGAATTAAGACTTTGTTTATGTCCTCAGTGTGCACACAACTCTCTCACTTAAAAAGGACAGCCATCTGAAAAATAAAAACCTTTACTATATACTTAATCTGTGTTACTTCGCAGTGTGCTACAACCAGCCAGGAGAGAGTAATTAAAGGAAAGCGCAGAGCTATATGGAAGGAACAATCACTTTGATTTACATCTTTTCACTGACATATCTCATTACAGAGTCAGCTATTAATGAGATATACTTTGATGATGTTAGACAGTTCTTAAGCCTCACGTCATTGCAAGCAGGACATACAGTGCACTGTATCTTTGCTGTTAAGTAACGTTGAGCTGAAACAATTGGTCTGATTGAAGACGGTGGTAAAATAAGGTCCAGGCCCACAGAGGGTGACGTGATGCTTGAAGACTTAAGGATGATGCATGTGTATGGCCCCATTCCAAACGTACACCTACAAAATGACTGCTAGAAATTAGACAGTGCTGGCCTACATCACTGTATACCACAGTAAACACCAGTGGAGGAGGGACCAGCAAGTCACCTCTGAATGCAGAAAACCCTACAGCAGTTGCCCACGGCTGAGAACGTTCTGCCCGATAAGGCAACTGCTCAGTCCACACCTACAGAGAGGCACACATTTACCCAGGGTATTTCTCACTGTATATCATATTCTTATAATATAATTATGTCTCATTGTACATCTACTTAAAATATATTTTGCCATTTATATTTCTTTGTGGGATAGTGGTATAAATACAATAACATAGCATGATACAGCATATATAAAGAAGTGGTTCTTAATTTAGCACAAAAAAAAGGAGGATAAGTGTGAGTGAGAGAGGAAGAAAGAGGGACAGAAAGACATAGAAACTTTTGTAGATACTTTTCAAATAATACTTCTATTGCTAAAATATATCTTTCTCAGAAAGTTACTGAAAGAAATTTGGTTCAGACATTCATTGCCCTCTCAGGATGAACCGTAATCACTCTGATCTGCAAAATTACTGACTTTGATTCCCATTGGCCTCAGTTGTACTTTGTTGTTATTTCTCGTGACTGTGTGTGTTAGCATGGCAACATTTTCAGTATGTTTAACATTAGACCTGCTTAACATCAGCATGTCTGCATTGCAGCATTGTAAGTGTCATTGTCAATGTTAGCATTTAACTCACAGCACAACTGTGCATAAGTGCAGCCTCCTTTCGCCATCCTAGCCTAGTATGGCTATAGACTCTTACTGCTGTCGAAGTTTGTACTGTTAGCAGGCAGAGATAACTACAAGACACAAATAAGTTAAGGTAGCGACTCTCTGGCTCAGTTGTCTGTCTTTTAAACACTATATCTGTGACCAACAGCACTCTGATTTACCACCCTGCACCTGACACCAAATTGTCTCTCTAAACCTAAAAGATTGAGCTGGAGCACAGCCAGTTTCAAGAGAGGTGGACAGCTGACTATATTCATGTGGAGTTGAATTTGACTTCTCCCTGTCTCTTCTGGAAGGAGAAAGCTGCTGTTGTCAAAGAATACAATCTCAAGTGGTATTTAGGCGTCATTTAGACTAAACATGTAGAACAGGTACAAAGAAGAGGAAAGAGAAAAGGGAACTGTTCAACTCTAGAGTGTATATAGCTGAAATTCATTGTTGAAAAATATATGTTTACACTGAGCACGCAACCCCACTCCATAAGAATAATGTGGCTAGGTGATGTGAGTTTAATGCCCCTAATCTAATATGGAAAACCAACCACCACATGGCATCACCATTCTAAAGCTGCAGTATGGTGCAGCAGCAGATTTGGCAAGACAAACTTTACTCCCTTGCTGTGGCGAAAACCAGAAGGCACTGAACATACTGTACTGTGGGCAGGTGTACAAGCATAAGCTGCTAGGGCTAGCAGGCTAACAATAGTGTGCCACAAGCCGAAAATCATCCCTGTTTTTAACACTTTATTATTTTACCTTCTGTCTCTGCCCTTGCACGGACTGCTACATCACTCTGATACTGTTTCTTTTATATTTTTACTAGCAAGTTACAAACAAGCAACAATCAATGCTTCCTGAACAAGAAGTCAAACCCACCCTGTTTCTCAAACTGCATGGACATCGGTGTCTCTAAGGTTGAATTTAGAGTATAGTTTCAGTCCAGTTAAATGTATTAAAAGTAAGATAAAGTTAAGTTGAAAATTTGATCAAAAGCTCAGGAGAGAGAATTCAAAAGTGGCTAAAACTGGTAAGGTCATAAGGATGTAGGGTCAATCTTAGAGAATCACAGCAGCTGACTGCAACATTACAAACTGGAACTGTATAATATCCCACAACCCACCTATTTACATCCACTTTAATGTTATCAAACAATAAAACCAGGAAAACTGTAATGCTGGCTAACATAAATCAGCATATTTCCTAAAATGATGTAGTGTTCCTTTAAGCAGACTATTGAAGTAGATGAGTCTATATGGTGCTATTCCCATTTGGGACATACGCTAAAGTGACCTCTTCTTAACTGCTACACTCACAGCTAATCCAGATAAACTGGAACACTTAATGAATGTACAGCAGCTGATAACTTCCACACCAGCTTAATCTCATCAGTTTAACTTGAGTCCTGTACTTTCCTGCTTTATAAATGTCCACCACTGTCATTCAAGATATGAGGACCATAATAAATGGTCTTTCAGTAAAATTTGTGAGTTTAACTTTAGTACCTTAATATGCACACATTTTTATAGTACTTAAAAACAGCAATTCAGCGACTGCTAGTACCCAAATTTAGCCTTCTGAGCTGCAGCATACTGTAGTGATTAATAATTTATCAGCCAAACTGGTTTGTGTGTAAAAATGAACTGGGGAAAAAGGCATTATATGTGTAAAGGCATTCTAAGAGTGCTGGGACATACTAGATCCTAAAAAATAAAATCAAATATGAATTGAAAACATATTCATAAACTTGATGGGGCCTCAAACCCCTCCAAAAAACTGATTTTTAATGACTTCATTGCTAGTTTCAAATTTCAGCATCCTGGAATCATCCTGGAGCCTGTCATACTTTGTAAATTCAACATGTAGTCACATGATTTTCAACAGTCACATATTACATAGAGGAAGGCCAGTGAGGCCATTACAGTGACAGTGCACCCCAGACACTGGTGATTGTCCACAGGCCAAAAAAGTGAAACAAATAAACCCTGTTAAAGTAGATTTATTTATATCATATATTTATATGTTATTTATTTTACATTAAAGGGGAACTCACAAAGGACGACACAGCAGAAGCCACAATGTGCTGTCTCTTTAAACTACACCTCCTATAATGCATCTCAGTTCTGTTGTTTGACTCTGATGACATCATCCAGGTAATTTTTTCAAACTTGACAAAGTTTCTCCAGAGAACACTATGAGTAATACTCCTTAAGACACATAAACTAAACACACAACAGTTAAAGCAGCTGTAATCAATATTTTTTCAATAGCAATGTCTCAAATGCAAAGATGACTACGTGACAGGGGGTCACCTTTAGTTATGACAGAGAATTACCATCTGAATCCGCAGCTCATTGCTTAGCTGTGCAGACCACAGTATTACTGTTAGTCATCTTGGCTGCAGCAGATACATGTTTTCAACAAAAAAGATCTAAAACCCCCCTGTACACTACATGATCAGCACTAATCAGCAGACAGACACAGTCAACGACTAGCTGGTGAACACAGAGTAGCATATGGCAGCTAAGGAGCCAGATATTTCCCTCGAGTGTTGGGAGAGACCAAAAAAAGAGCAAAAAGAGAGTGAATATTGGACTTACATGTGCCAGGTAGACACAAACATAACATGAATGACAATGTTGCTGCGTAACTAGCACCTGTTTGCTAACAAGTTCACCATAACAACTTAAAAGGTAATGATATGTAAGACAGACAGTACGACCATTATTCTATACAGCAAATGGCCAGGTGTGCTGAGGTGTGAAAGTATGAACTTCTCAGGAAGACTAACAGTAAGCTTTTCATACACCCTTAAAGTGTGGCCATTCGGAACAGGTATGAATTGTTGTGCCTTTAGACATGGTAAGTGGAAATTTTTTATGACCTAGTTTGTCTCAAGCATAATGAACCCTTTAGCCCTCTAAGCTACTGTACCTGAACTGTTCTTCATAGACTTTGATCTTGTGACTCTAAATAGAAAAATATCTTGGTTCCACCTCTGTAGCAAAAAAGAAACTGATGCTAGACTTCTTGTTCAAATAAACACTGCAAAGGCTTTGCCCATCTCATTTGTTTGAATATGAATGAATAACAACTCTTGTTTTGACCTGCATTCATTTCTGTTACATGAAATACATAACCAGGTTGCATGTCATGCTCTATCATGTGTCTGCATCTCTATGAAAGCTTCAGGTAAAAAAAAAAAAGATCATTCATCATGTGCGTTGATCATTCCAGTGTATCCAAGGGATACCACCAACCATGCATAATCATAGTAATGGAAACCAGTATAAACACTTCATCCAGGTAATGATATAGGCTGCCATTCTTGGTAGGTCATTTGGTAGGTTAGTGCTCAACACCTCTGAGAGACTGTGTCTGAGGCACAATCAGGGTCCTTTAGGTTAATAATAGAGATGAAAAACAGAGATGTCGTAGAGGAATCTCCACACACCTCATTCAATGAAGATCAGGACAGGTTAACGAGGAAAGCTTTGCGTATGGCTGACGTCACTGTGATCCTGATCAAAACCCCTGGTGGACAACTCATTTGTCATTGAGGCAATAGGAGGACTGTCACCCTGAAAGGCTCTCCAACTCAGGGGATTTGAGGAAGATTAGACGGTTCTCAGGAGCAATTCCTTTGTTGCACTTGTGAATTAACTATCAAGTGTGTTTTTCTTTGATCTCATTTATTTCTAATGCTTTCTGATGAATATTTCTTTCACATGTTAGTTAATTAATTTCTACTGAGAAACATCTCACAAAATTAGATACAAACATATAAACTGTATATATCCTGTTCCATCCAGACCAAGTAGCACAAGCCATATTTGTATTGGTTCCCAGATATTGATAAAATGTGTTTTACAAGGGGATTGCAGCCTAAATTTAACAACAGAAGAACTGCAGCCCACAACAGTACATGACTAAAAAAAAAAGAATCTCACTCCTGACCTGAATTCATGTTGGTGTTTCTATCATTTTGTCTGGCGGGCATACACTTAATAAAAATGTGACCGATGACTGTATTTGCTACCGTATGGTCAAATCAGTATCAACCAAAACCAAAAGAGACAGTGAGCAACCACAGAGGGAACATAAGTCGTGACAACAGAGGAACTCACTAGCTGGACCATTTGACACACAATTTAAAGCTATAGCAATCGATAGTCTAATATTAATCACATGACTTTGTGTTATATGAAAAGCCCACAAACTGTTCTCAACATCTCCATTTCCAGACAGACAATATAGTAACTATAGTAGCTGATGAATGTAATGGAGCCAAGGAACCATGTCTTTTTCTATGGGGCTGAAGGAGACACAAACAAAGAGGAACAGAGCGGAAAATAAATATTGGACTTATATTCATCAAATAAGCAGTTAATGTTCCTCTGTGTCTAATTTGCTATCACTTAAACTTTAACAACTTTGTGAGGTTATGCGTCATAGGAAACACAATCAATATTTGCCTAGGTGAAAGGTACAGAAAATGTTTCTGAATGTACAGAAAAAACTAAACTTTGTACAAAAGAGCTGATGAGATGGAAGTAAATTCTGACTTTTCTTACTCTGTAGAAGCCAGAAAAGAGGTGAAATCAATGTGTTAAATGCTGCAGCAGAGCACAGTGTCACTTCGAAGAGCTGTAGTCTGTACACAAAGTGAAGCCAGATGTTCCACTATTGTGGTGTACAACAAAGACTACAACATCTCTAATGCATTATACAGTATTTCCTACAGTCAATTCAATAGCTCAGATTAATAACTTATGAATGTTTTGGAATCTGCATTCTTCATGAATCTTCTTCTCTTTTACTGGAACATTTGCTACCTTGCATTACTGCCCTCTGCAGTCAGCAGAAATGTGTCTCTCATCAGCCCTCATGCTCGTATGGGTCCCAGTCTGATAGAACAAGTGATACGAACAATACTGTCTGAGGAAAACACTCCACACTCTTTGACAGTGTTCTAAAACAACGCAAAGTCCCTTTAACCACACAGGTGTCACTGCAAACGCCCAGGCTGCAAATGTACAAGCTGCACTTCATATACTGCCATCACATTTTAAAGGATAATATCTAATCAAACCTCTGATGTAGATCTAATAAAATCCTTTCCCTACAGAGACATAACTGCTGTCTTCTGCATTATGGTAAAGTAAACCTTTCTCAACCATGGCACGAGTAAAAAAGTCTTTTTGATGTAACAATTTATGCTCCCTTGTTCTCCCAAAAAAGTCAGACTAGCCTACCTTCAGTTTTTACCTTTCTGATCTCATTTAACCACTTCACAATTCTCATACAGTTCCCTAGCCACACAGCACAGTTTGTGGTAGAGATTTGCTGCAGATACATCTGTACATGCTAACCAATTCTGATTTAGAAATGTCAGTGTGTAAAAAAAAAAAAAAAAAGGGATTATCTGGATTTATTTTGAGGAAAAAATGCCAATCATGACACAATCAATCAAACCTTAGTTTCAAAAATCCACTCACAAAGATCCATCTGGCTCATATTAATATACATAAAACGAATACCTCGGTAATGCTTCTAACAAATAATCCAGTACCCCCAACGCTTTGCAAGGCATGCAGGGAACATAGTGAACATTTATCTTCACACTGTAGCCTGCTCATTGCTGGCAGCACATTTGTACTTAATATTAGTTCACTCTCCTCTTGGATTACATTCCTGTCTCCTGTCTGTGCAACACTTACAAACTTCACTTAACAGCTCAGACATAGGATTGAATATATTACTATAGCCTATGTTTATATCTTTTATAATACTATATATAGCCTTATGTTCCTGTGGGGTTGGGATTAGTGTGTCGTGTGACTTTTCTTTATGGTCTTTTTATGTAATATCTCAATTATATTCCCACTGGGACTTTAAGTGTGTTGATGGTACACACAGATACTCAGTGGTGAGTTTATGGCGACCTTATCGCACTTAATGGTATTTGTTTTAATCTCCTGAGGCATCACCATAACATTCTTACAGGCCCTTTAACGCTGCACTATGTCTGCGGTGCTCAATAGTGAGTTGACCTTATCGCACTTTATGGCATTTTATTTTTATGTCCTGTAACAGCCTGTCACTGGTGAGGGGGGGTGGGGGTGGGGGGGTGTTTGACTGGTTTAAGTGGTCTCAAAACGGATAGTCTGATGTCTCAAACACAACACCGGGGTATTATGGCCATTATGTAACGCAATTTACGGAATACCCCACAGGCCACTTAAACGGATAACGATATTTTGTAACAATTCCAGTAATCTGCTCGCCTTGCATAACGGCTGGGCCCTGGATGCGCTGCGAGGACAGATGCGCAGGCTGGTATATTGGTAATGGATTGTAAACACGGGCTGCCTATAGGCCTCGGCTGCCTCAGATATTATTCTGATGGAGAAGAGCCACCTTCTCTCCCCGCCACCTGCAGAATGCGCAAGTCTATAACAGCCCACTGCAGCCCCGTAGCCTCTTGATTTATTGCACTGCACAAAACAGATAGCAGTGGGCTTTAGCAGAAATCTTTGCATATTTATGCAGTGACAACGCCGACAGGCAGAAAACCAGCTTGTCGTTGAAAAGGCACTGAAAAAAAAATATGCACAGTGGCCTAGAAATAAATAACAGACGATGACAGCCCTTCGTATCGATTTAGATGAAGATGCACAGCAGAAATTCAGTCATTTCCCTCAAAGGGTACTTACCTCCAGCGTTCGTATCTCTTTTTGTGTCAAGTCGTTGGATGTGGCACATTTGGTCCGTAAACCCTCCAAACTAGAAATGCTTATGTCTATCATATTTTGCACCAACTCGCACTGCTGCAAGGCTTTCTGCAAACTCAGATGCTGCTCCTCGCTTTTTGTCATCTCCTCGTTCATAGTTTAGCGAGCACTGGTCGTTATTTTCCCTTTGCACTTTAAGAAAATAAATAAATACAAACAAGAAGAAGAAGAAGAAGAGGAAGGGGGAAAAAAATAAGAATTCAGAAAAGAAACGTGGAGAAGCCCACGGAGCAGAGCAACCTGCAAAACGCCATGAAACGAGATGTTGTAGGTTTACAGACGGGGTTTGAGCCGTGAGAGAGTCGACTCCATTGCAACAACAGTCCTCGTAGTTCCTGCTGTTTCACCAAGGTGTCTCTGGTTCTAGGCTAAATCAAACACAATATGAAGATACCGAGCGGGACTACACGGTTTGCCAAAGCATCCATTGGGTGCCCCCTTCGTTTCAAATGGATGGGTTTTTTTTTTTAAAAAAAAAAAGAGAGAGAAAAGCTGTTCAGCGCATCGTAAGCAGACGTATCGGAGGGGAAGCCTGGTTGGTTTTAAAGGTGCTGATGTGTGGATTGGATGCAGGTACTCCCTGTCTCCCGTGGCAGCAGCTGCATCCCGGTTCGCTCCCACCACACCGACATGTTTCCTGTCAATCAAACCCACAGCAACAGCATCGCATCGCCCAGGCACCGCCGTGAGGAGCAGCTCTCGCGAGATTAGCGCTAAAGTGCAGTTAGTGGGCTCACTGCTTTATCCCGTCTCCAGGCCTGGGTGAGGAGCAGAACTAACACTTTTTACACGTTTGGTGGAGAGACCGGGTGGGTGGAGGGGCTCATCATTATTACTACACACACCTAGATGTATACACTCACATAACATGCAAGACACCTACACACATACAGTCTACACTGGACCTGCAGCCCACACACACACCTCTAGCTGTACAGTGATTTTATGTTAGTTTCCCTGTTTTAAAACGTTATCATCAAAGTATTTAAAACTCTAGTTTTGGAGAGGTGTGTGATTTCTGATCATTATCTGTATGACTGTTTTTATTTGTTCTTCTGTCCTCAGGTCTGTCTTGCAAAACAGATCTATACTATCTGAATAAAGATGATATACAACAGATTTGATTTGATTAAAACCAGTACTCACAGCAAATAATAATTAAAAAAAAAAAAAAAAGAAAAAAACTCAAAGCAGTTTGATTGAAATTAGGTCCCAACCAGTCAGGATGCTTTGAAGGTGTCCCAAGATAAACCTAAGGGGTCACTAGATGATTAAGGAGGTAAGAAATAAAGGTATATATTTCTGTTAGATAAAATTCTGTTCATTTTTCTAACTTTTATTTTTGTGTTTTGCTACTTTCTTTTGAAATACTGGAGACTTTCACCACTTCAGGTCACAAACCAACAACTTCATTTTGAGGGGTCACAAGCTAAAGAGGGTGGTCACTACTGCTATGCATCAGTATTGGGTGATACATGCTAATCATTTTCTTAAGAAATATGTGCATACATTGCACTTTTGGCATATACATAGACATAAGCATATTTGATTGTCATCACTGTACATATTAAGTCACCTGAGAAGTTGTTTGTGCAAGTTTTGAATTAGACACTGGTTGGGGTTGATCAAAGGTAACACACCAAGTCAAAACAAACTCTCTGACTATGAGGCCCTTAGGTTACGGTTTTTGATTATCGCCTTGAACTGACATTTTAACACGATTTTAAGTGAATTGCAGTTTTAAAAAGGTCATATTGGTGTGAAGTGGAGTGAAGTTCATTTAACTCCCACACTCTCGGACACTGTTGTTGTGCAATTTCATTTCATTTCATTTTTATTTTTTTATTTCTTAAACTGTGAAATTTTTCTATTACTGTGAATTTTCTATATTTATATTACTTTAGCCTATATCTATATATTCTATTTTATTCTAAATTATTCTTATTGTATTTCTATACTTTACTTTCTGTAACTGGCTTGCACTGGGACCAGAGTAACCCATTTCGTTTCACCTCATGTTCACATGTGTTGAAATGACAATAAAGCTCCTTGAATCCTTGAATCCTTGAAAGAAAGGAATGAGTAGGCTCGAGCTGATTCTTAGTTTAATCATTTTAGTTTTATCAGTATTGTATCAGATGTTTTCCAGAATGCATTTGTTCCAGAAATGTGTTCACACATGTGTTCACATTGTGTGTGCATGCACTGTATAGACATTTTTTTTAAGTGTAAATGTATGACATTTTTATGACACACACTTTTTACAGTGGGCATTCATATTACCCAAACCCCGCCCATAGGAGCTGACAGAGGGATGCGATTGGTTGTACGCCGTGACGTTTGACGCACGTTTTGTTGTGGAGCGCGCCAACACAGCAGCCAGCATCCAGAGTGGTAGTGCTTAAAACTATAGAGAAATAACTGTTAACCTAGCTTGGAGCTAAATAAACAGTTGACCGGACTCATGGCTTCTACAAATAAAGCGGCGTTACAGACCAGAAATTTACCATGGTGAGTTGATAATCGCTGATTATCACAGACAGGTTGATAGTTAGTGACAGCTAGCTAACCTGCCTACTATGGATAAAAGCTATCAGCTAGCCGCAACATGTCTCCTCTATGAACTAATGTTAGCTATTATGGTATTTACAGACAACGTTAGATATTCCTCACACTTGTGTTATGAATATGTCAGTCTGGAGCCACGTGAGCGTCTCTCTAATAAAAGTGTAATTAATGCATCCACTTGTCGCTACCTGAACCATCTGGCTAATCAGAAATGCTACAGCTTCTACTGTGAAACGATATTAAAGTTAACATTTTATTTAATATATTGGTGCATGATGTAAACATATACATGCCGAATTGAAAAGTGGCACCCAACAACTTGAGGTCATTACGATTAGTCAAACTTTATTGTTAGTGAACCCAAACCTATGGGTAAGATGTATTATAATGGACAAATTTACATTAAGTCTCTTCTGTAGTTTACACCAGTACGCTGAAAATGATACTTGTCGGGGTTAAAAAGTTGCTAAGACGTTATATTGTTAATTGTATAACGCACATTACTTACAGTTACTACTCCAAGCGTCGCAAGCTTATGCAATTTATTATTTATTTATTGGAAGTATTTATTATTGATGATATGATTGTGTTCCAGGGTTGAAAAATACAGACCACAGACTCTGGATGATCTGATTTCACACAAAGATATTCTAAGCACCAGTAAGTATGTGGACTGGCAGAATAAATATATATTTATCAGACAACTGCTGTCCCATTTATTTTACTGTTTTATCACATTTATTGCTTGAAGCACCCAAATAGTACGTAAATATACATTAAAAAGTTGTTGTTGACTCTTGTCTGTGTTGTTTATTGTCATTGTGTTGCAAGTTACATTAATAATTAACAGTACCAAAGCCACAGCTTTCACAATTTTCACAAAGGGTTGTAAATTACTAGTACAATTATAAAAGGACAATGTCATATTCACACTCATAATCTTTGTTTTTTCCTCTTTTCAGTCCAGAGGTTCATCAGCGAGGACAAGCTTCCCCATCTCTTGTTCTATGGCCCCCCTGGAACAGGCAAAACCTCCACCATTCTTGCCTGTGCCAGGCAGCTGTACAAAGACAAAGAGTTCAACTCCATGGTGCTGGAGGTACGCTGCAACTCTTCATTATACAAGCTTTTGATCTACTGGGGTCTGAGGGCTTCCACTTCTCCTTACACCTGCCATGTTCAGCAGTTTAAGGATGAAACCTTGTGGCTCTCAGACGTGATATTGAGATCTGTCTAATTGTTTTGTAGCTAAATGCATCAGATGATAGAGGTATTGATGTGGTGCGAGGTCCTATTCTGAGTTTTGCCAGCACCCGGACCATCTTCAAGTAAGACTGAAAATACATCTACATCACGTGCCTTCTACTCACAAATTAATGTTCTTAATGTTCATTCTTTTTATCTTTATTTAAACTGCTACCTTTCTGTCTGTCCCTCTTGTCCTCCAGGAAGGGCTTCAAGTTGGTGATACTGGACGAGGCTGATGCCATGACCCAGGATGCCCAGAATGCATTGCGGCGAGGTAAGCCATCTGTTTGGCCGGGCATCGCCCACTGTGAGCCACACGGCTCATTGAGCAGCCAGACAATTTGGCTGTTGGTGAATTACAGGCTATCTGCTTGTTACACCCTGATATTCATTTTAAAAACCAGTGCCTATCAGTCGATCTGGTTTTAACTATTAACTGAGTTTAACTGGGACGTTTTGTCTTTGAGTAATTCATGTAACATCTGTTTTTCTTGTCACATAAGCTTGTGTGATCATGGAGCAATTTTGCAGCTGTAAGTGGAGACATGGATAGAAAAAAGTACATTGTGCGTTGCGCTTTAACCAAGTGCAATTGTATTAAAATAGTGTTTGGACTCATCTACTTCAGGATCAGAGGTCAAAGAATTTTTAGGGCAATTTGTGGCAGATTTAGCAAAATCAAGGAATATTAGAAGTCAAACATTAATTATCCTCTCTCTCTCTCTCTCTCTCTCTCTCTCTCTCTCTTCCTCTTCTTTCTCTGTCTCAGTGATTGAGAAGTTCACAGAAAACACTAGATTCTGTCTGATCTGCAACTACCTGTCCAAGATCATCCCGGCCCTGCAGTCTCGCTGCACCAGGTTTCGCTTCGGCCCGCTGTCCCCGGACCAGATGATCCCCCGCCTGGAGCATGTGATCCAGCAGGAGAGGTGTGAAATATGTGAATGTTTCTACTCTGTTCAAGTTATAACAATCTGAGGTAGAAGGGTTTTTAAGGAGCTGTGTGTTGTGTCTGTCTTTTTAACGTCACTAAATTATTCCTACATTTATTTTGATATGTGTTATTGTGGCAGTATTGACATAACTCCAGATGGAATGAAGGCCATTGTGACCTTATCATCAGGTGATATGAGAAGATCACTCAACATACTGCAGGTACGACCAAAAGCTCATCAGGATCACTTTGCCTCGTCGATGTTTTCTTGAAATGTTAGTGTTTTCATTTATATTGTGTTTTAAAACAGTGGGAAAAACTGGACTAACTGTACTCCACCTCTGTGATTTCAGAGCACCAGTATGGCGTATGGGAAGGTCACAGAGGACACAGTTTACACCTGCACAGGTCACCCACTCCGCTCAGACATAGCCAACATCCTCGACTGGTCTCTCAACAAAGACTTCACCACAGCATACAAACGTATCCCTCACCCTGCCACGTACATCTTTACATCAGTATTTCATATTCAAGTATTTTACCCAGCAGCCTTTTCCATCTTCTGAAATGTGAACCAGTGCCTGCAGAAAAAAACTGCCTCCATCACATTAATAAATATTACCCATGATTTGCATGATTTAATATGAAGTTTTCAGATTTGACTGGCTCAGCTTTTTAAAATGTAAAACCTCAGACCCTCACCAACACTAGTTCAGCTTGAGCTCTTGAATATCTTTAACAACATCCTAACAGAAATCCTTCAGCTGAAGACTTTGAAAGGTTTGGCTCTGCACGATATCCTCACTGAGATTCATCTGCTCATACACAGAGGTAAGGTAGTGGAAACATGTTGAAAAAAACAGATGCTATGTTAGTGTTTTCAGTGCATTAACCAAATAAAATGTCTCCTATAAAAAACAGCTAGTGGTTGGTATAATCTGTGCTTAATGTACTGTTGAGCTCCCACTGCTGCTTAAGGAGGGTTCAGGTATATAATATGCCTGCTTTAGCAGTTGCATGTCTTTTTAATACAAGAGCCCCGATTGTAAGTGTGTGTCAGTGTCTGGTGATGACCTTTTGCAACCTCAAAGCCTTTCAGCAGTTTTGCACTGGGCAAATATTCAATTTATTTTTCTTTTTTTCCCCCTTCCAGTGGACTTTCCTCCAGCTATTCGGATTGGTCTGCTCATCAAGTTGGCCGACGTAGAGTAAGTGAGATGCCTAATTCTTCCTATCACCAACAAGCATTGGCTTGAAAACGGTCAGGTTGACATCATGATGTTATCTGGATGTTTTTGTTTTTATGCTGATTATGTATTATCTCGTCAGACACCGGCTCGCCTCAGGAACAGATGAGAAGATCCAGCTGAGCTCCATGGTCGCAGCTTTCCAGGCAGTGAGAGACCTCGTGGCCAGTGAGGCCTCCTAGATACAGTAACTGCTTTACCCCACAACAAAAATCTGTCTCTTAAATGCTAACCAGAGCCATGTGAAGAGAAAAAATTTCAATGACGCATTACTGGCCACATTCACTCTAGTTTGTACCACAGTGAAAAACAAGGGTGCCATCCAGAACTCTGTAACCCCTCTAAAAGAGAGATTGGTCTTTTATCTCTTGCTGCTTTTGTCAATGTAACCACAACCTTTTAAACAGTTTGGCCAAAATCCTGCTGCATCCAAGATCCTTTCTATAAGGCTGTATAATTTTCACTTGTTTATTTCTCTCCCTGTGGCTGTGGTGTGCAGTGTTTGTTTGTTTTTGGAAGAAAACAGATGTCCTTAGGTGTCCACTGCGTGATTGCCCACCACTGCTCCACAGCCTGAATGTACAGTGCGGCAGATGTCTCCGACACAGATGCTAGCAGCTATCTGAGTCACTCCCATCTGCATGCAAACTGAGCAAAATGGAAGGCAGTTGATTTGTAGCGCCAGCACCAAAAACCATCCATCCTGTGGGCTCTCGGTTAAAATATAGACAGAAAATCTAATTACCAGGATCAATGCACAGTCACTGTAAGAATAATAACTCTTGGACATGTAAATGTTTGAATCTGTTTAATAAAACTATTTCCTATAAGTCCACTTTTTCTTATATTAACAATTAATATGTGCAGGTACAGTAGTGGTGCATGTGCTATTTTACGATAATAAACACAGGAATTAGAAATGCATATACATTTGATATTTACACAATAAATTATAAGTACAAAATTGTGATATTCAAGTCACGTAAGCATGTGAACATCGAGTTTATGCATTGTATTACAGTATTAGTGCAATAAATGAAATCTTTTATCCATCTAAAGTAGATGACGTTAAGAAGTGCTTCCTGTGCTAAATCAAGCTGTGAAAACATCTCTTACTCAGCAAACAAAGTCATTTTTATCATGTGACGGTGTTTAGCAATCAGTTGCTGTAAATGCCAGTTGCATTGTTTGTCTATTTTAATTCGTGTCCATATATTCACCCTTCCCACTCCTCTTCCTCTGAGGAGCAGCATGTCCTGAGGCGTTCAGGGATGTTTCTGTAGGTGAGGTACTCCAGGATCCTCTTGGGGAGGGGCAGTGGCTCCATCTGGTGTGTGGAGACCGAATGGCGCAGGATGGATCGGCACAGGTGGCACAGGCTGGGGACCGTCCTGGGCGCCCTCCAGAATCTCACATGGCCGTCTCTGGTTCTGACAGGAGAGAGGGGAAACGTACATAGTTAGTGTTACAGTTGCATAGGGACAAAGAGAGCTGCAACTTACGACAACAAGCAAACCAGAAACCACAGAGGGCCTTACTGTTTAATAATAAGGTCCACCTCTGTAGGAATCCTATCCATAATATTGTCACACACTTAAAATAACAATGTCAGTGGCAAAAACCAGCACTTCAGTGGACGTACTTTTACACAGACAATTGTCCATTGGATTACATTACACCTGCTGTTCATGGTTGCCCGAGTACACTGTTCAATACTGCACTGAACACAAAGGACGTGTTCTCATCAATCATTTACACTCCAAACCATGGGAAAATAAGACCCCAGTTCAAAAACATCCTGATCAATAAGAGTAACCACAAGCTACATAAAATGTGATAAACACTTGAGGATTTTTACCCTGTGGCGACCACTCCCCCTTGTGGATGGTAGTTGCAGCAGAGTCCATTAGAGTCTCGGTCTGCTTTGGTCTGCATCACCATCCCTTTCTTTCCCGGCTCCCAGATCCGAAGAGCTCTGCTAACAGAAAACGCCTGTCTGAAATCACTGTGTCCGGAGCAAGAAACATTTAAATGACGATGTGATAAACAGTTTACAAGATTTCTGAGATAAATCACACACCTGTCGTCAGTCACAATCGCCAAGTGCAAACCGTTGGGTGAGAATTGTATTGCTGAGATTTGGTTTTGCCCGTAATCTTCAAAGTAGTCACTGTGGATAAAAGAAACAGGTGCTAAGTAGCCACAGTCAGTTCATATCTTGAAAACTAAATTTCACACTATACATTGAAACTACAGTATTCCAGGTATTCACCAAACATTTGAAAGTGAAAAGTGAATGTGAACCTACACCAAAGTGGCCAGTTTCTCTGCTGTGTACGGGTCCCAGAGGTCGATCCACCAACTGGAGCCGCTGAAGGCTGCAGTGGCGAGCAGTGCCCCATCAGGAGAGAAGTCACAGGAAGACAGGAGGTACAAGGTCTTGCGAGTCCCTCCTGTCAGGTTTCTGATGAATGTATACGACCGTAGACTCCACAGACACACCATCTGACGAGGGTAAAATGATGAATGGTTAATGAGTCTTTATACCTTGCTGCGAGGGTTATTTTTAATGTCAAAATAACCAAGGCTCAGTCTTACCCTGCCCTCTGATCATTATTGCAACACCAGAAGATTGTAGTGAGTTATATTTACAGTGAAGTCAGTGAATGTCAACAGGACAGGGTGGAACACGCAGCAAATCATTTAAAGTGTGGTTGTTACCCTAAGGTCTGTTATTACACAATGTAATGCTGTCTGCTGCTCTCTGCAAATGAGAACATGTCAGGTTAACAGTTAGACAGGAGTGGGAAGAGCTCCCCAGTGCTCCAAATGTCTCCGAACGAAAAAGAACAAAGAATCAGTCAAAATCAGTCTTACAACAACTAAACACAAGAGTACATGAAGCTAACCAGATCACTGCATGTTAAGGAGCCACAGACTGGGCCAAACACTCTGCCAAGAAAACTCTGCGCTGGAGAGAAATGTCTTTAAAGCTATATGCAACTTAAATCCATGTGGACCTTCAGTTTCATCCTCAAAACCCACAAGTAACTGTAAAAAATTTTAACGCAGATACAATCTTCCAAAAGTATTCACCATCAAAGGAAATGCTGCCCTCATGATCAGAGAAACTAGCTTGTGACTACAGGCTTGTGAAAGCTGAAATTCTCCACTAATAACTAAGATCTAACTAAGATCAGTAAGGAAAACCTGTAAGAGGGAGAGTTAAACACAAAAAAATACTCTGCCTTTAGTTAATATTCATTCCAGTGTCCTTGAAAAATAAACTTTACTCGGGATTATGTGAAATCACAACGTTGTGCAAATGGAGTGAGTGTCCCATTCTCCTGAACTGAGATGATGAATATTTGCCCTTTATTCACAAATATGGACACTGGTGGAAAATGTCAATAATTCACTGATTTGACACAGAACTGACTGAAAAATATTTCTTACATCTATGCAGGGAATCTTGGTTTAAAATGATCAGGGAGGAGGATAAAATGGAGCTTTGTTCTGTCAGATTTCAGACAGCTCAGAGATTTTGAACTGAAAAAGCACATAAAAACACACACATGCACAAAACAAATACATCAAATAAAGTCCTTTAGATTTGCTTATGATGCAAATTTCTGTGTCTATCACTCACTCTGTCAAATCTGCCGACAGATGCAATCATGCTGCAGTCTGACGACACGCAGCAGCAGCTGATCCAGTCTTTGTGGCCAGAGAGCACCTGCACCTTTTTACCTACAGACAGAATACAGAGTGTAACTGAACTGAATGAGATAGAAAAAAAACTAAATAATATCAGTTCCTGAAGTGGTGGAGACTGTGACTCCCATATGTGTAAAAATGAACATTTGTTTGCTTTAACCTCTTACACTCGAACAGAAGGTTTAGTTCTGCTGGACTGCACAGTGATAAAACACAGAGGCGAAGTGATGAATGTTATTTAAAAACCTTACAGTAAATTGCACAGTTCGCTGAAGCAAACCATGAGTCTAGACCGATTTCCACTGTTCTAGACGACCGCTGGACGACCAAGTACTGATTCTTCTCTCCAAACTTCTCACATGGTTTCATTTCAATAAATGTTCAAATCCAATATCTCACCAAAAATCAAAGATTAAAAGAGCAAAAAGTGAAAACAGATTTGTGAATCAGAACTTTGTTTTTTCTCCTGTTCTCTCCCATTAATCATCTGCCGACCCCTCAGATTTATCAGGTGACTGCTCCACCTGCAGCAGCTAGTCAGAGGGACCAAACCAGTACTTTTACTTTAATCCTTTAACCACATTTTGCTGCTAATACTTGTGCACTTTTAATTAAGTAGGAATTTTCGTGCAGGACTTTTACTTGTAATGAAGTATTTTTACACTGATGTATTGGTGCTTTTACTTAAGTAAAGGATCTGAATACTACCACCACTGGTCTTCAGTAATATCCGCCTGAATGTAAACAGCTGCTATTTCTTTTAACTATTTGCATTGTGATAAAAGTAAACAGTAGAGTCATATCAGCACTGGTTGTTTGTGAACACCACTTGAACTGATGTTATCACAAAAGGAGGTGAAGGCATAATTTAGAATTGAAAACTTGAAAGACTCGGGTGTGGGCTACTTGAACTGCGCACACCTTTGTGAGCCAGGTCCCAGATCCTCAAGGTTTTGTCTCGAGAAGACGATATGAGCGTGAGCGTCCCATTCCGAGGGAAGACCAGGTCCCTCACAACTCCTTCGTGGCCATGGAGATCAAACACAGCATCGCCTAAAGGGGCATGAAAAGCAATTTAAATTCTGAGTTTGTCTCTGAACGCAGCAGATAACATCCTCAGCAGCAGGAATTAAAAGATTGTACCTGTTAACACATTCCAGATTTTGATCACCCCGTTCTCCAAGCCTGTGGCCAGAAGCAGGCTGTTGTTCCCTTTTGATGATGTTTTGGCCGGCTGTGCCACCGCAGCTGATTTCGGTCTTGGTCCGAAGGCGAGGCCCCACACTGGGTGACCACAGCTGAAGCTCTTGTCACCTCGGTCGGTTTCTCCATTCTGACTGTCTCTGTGGGTGAGAAGAGCAGCAAGTATGTGGATAGCCGTAAAAACACTCATGTAGGCGGTGTGAAGCTGAAGTTGGTGATTAAATGATGCTGCCTTTAAGTGCTGTTGGAAATGTTAAAATCACAGTTACAACAGATGTAAACCCCTCACCAGTGAGGTTAGTACAATCTAATTTTCTGGTTTTAATCTCTTTAAATTAGATGGAAAAACAGACAGAGCTAATAAAAACCCTTTCATATGAGTCACTGAATGTTGCATCTGCTGCCTCCACACTGTTTGTTTTTCCAACTTTCACTTTCCCCATGGGCTGGTGTGTAAACACAGAGGGTGGTTATAAAACCAAAGCTCCAACAGAAATTAATCCATAGGATTTGAAAAATGTCCCATATTGAAAGTTGGCATTAAATGTAACAGAGATTCTTCAGCTTGTTTACTCATTCTTTGCTCACGTAAACTGGGAAACTTATCCTCTTTAAACTGTAATTTAACACTGGGGCGTGGAACAATTTTGAATATTTTGTTAAAGTAAAACAAACATTTCAAACAAACCACCCACCTGATGAACAAAGGGAGCAGAGTGGAAAAAGAAAATCCTTTCACTTGCACCTGACCTCTGTTTCTAGTAAAACTGCACACCTGGATAATCAACATGAGATGTTCAGGGACAGATGGTATGGAAGTATTCAATATTAAAATTAATAATTATGTGAATAAATCAATTCAAAAATATCTCATACAGCTATACGAATTGTCCAATAATCTAATAATTATTTAAAACTCTGCTCACAGTAGAGACATGTTATTTTATCCTGCTTCTTTTCACAACAGCAGAGTTTATTGCTGCGCATTTTATCTCATTCCAGCTGTTTTGTTTTTCTTCCGTTTCTTTCCAAAGTCTGTTTCTATTGCACAGTGACATTTTTGCCGAGTGACCGGTTTGATTTCATAATACCAATTTTCATCACCATGTTTATGATGGTCAAATAAACTGGACAGTTACATGGCTGACTGGTCCTCCTTCACTCGTTTTGACACAAACCAGAACGTACGAGTGGCGCTTGAACGCATCTTGCATGGATTCAATGTACAGGTAGTTAACACCTACTCGGAGTCGAGGGGCCAGGCGACCACCCAGACGATGCCGTGTCCCATCGACCAGGCGAACCAGGCTCCGTCCGGGGAGAAGTCGACGCTCCAGGTCTCGCATCCCGCTCGGCCGACCAGGGACGGAGGGCGCCTGGTCTTCAGCTCCAGGATAAGAGCTGGGTCTGACGCTGGAGAAGGACGGAAAGGCAACATTAATTCAGAGCTGACAGATTCATCGCTTCGCTGCCTCTTAACAGCAGCTCGTTTCGCCCATGATTATCTAACCGAGTCTGCCTCGGCTCGGTCGGACGTTTTCTCCGGAGGGTTAACGTTACCTACCGACCGCTGCCTGGTAACGGCAGGGTTGCGATGACAACACAAATAATCCCACACAAAATCACTTACATGTCGGTAGCAGCTCCGCGTTGTTTTCCGTGGAGCACATCGTTTTCCTTTTTCACATTCTTCGCTTTATCGCCCACTTCCTGGATTCGTCCTCGCTCTTTGACGCCAACCTGCCATTTAACCGAGGGCAGGACACGCTCTTTATGTCCGCACACAGCTGGGGCGTCCTTTCTTCCTGTGATACAGCGCCTGCAATGAGAAAAATGTACGAGTCGGAAACAAAATGTTCAACTGATTTCCTGATGTCTGACTCACTTTGTACCATTGGCCACGATGTTTCCCAACGTCGTCACGTTTTTCTCTCATTACGTAACCTCCCTCAGCCTTAACCACACCCCCCGCATTAAATTATAATACATTTTAATCCCTTTGGTTTCTACTGTTGATAAACGCATGTGGTATGAGACCACGTGTTCTCAATGTTACTCAGTGCTGTCATTATTTTTAAAACACTATGTCGTCTTTGCTTGTTGAAATTAAGAATATCATTTTACATTCTGCCAATATCTCAGTATAAAACAATACAAAAAATGCTAAAGACTAAAATGTCAGGGTGAACTGTGTGTTAAATAATTCCCAAAACATATTGTATAGAGTTACCATATCACTGATTGATTTGACTGATTTATATCTCCAATTCCCTGACTTTGAAAACCAAAAGCCAAGCCATGTCTTGGTGTAATCTCAGACTCAGAATGAATATTTAACAGCTATGTCAAACCAGTTACAAGGGCTGCAAGCTGCCATTTTGAAAACATAGCGTGAATGAGCAGATTCATGTCCAAGCATGTCCAAGCTTCTGTTTCCAGCGGGTCAGATGAGTGTAACAGTCCTTTCTCAGGCCTCTGCCTTTAACCCCAGGACTGAAAAGTTAATAAATATTCCCCACTGCCTTTAAATGGACTTTGAGCTCTTGTTATGTTACTCATTGCACTTACATCTGGATCTCCTTTCAATGTGTTAATGCATTAGGAAAGCACTTTGATTTGCTTTTGTGTATGAAATGTGCTTTAAACAACATTTGCCTTGTATTTTTTTCTTAAAAAAAACTTTTAAGTGTCTTTAACTGACAGTAAAATGCTGCATACCTTTTGACAAATTATTCTATTACTACTACTGTTAAAATATATATTTCCATTTGATGTAACAGGGCATATTGTCTTTGAATATTTCACTCGATAAAGCATTATCTACTTTAAGTGATGTCATTCATTTAAAACATTATTTTAGTCATCTTACCAAATTATCAGTGAATCTGCAGTTTCTAAATAAATCATTTGATCTATAAAAATGACCTTTCCAACTCCATTTCCACTTTACTACAACTTCAAACAAATGACAAGCTGGGACGAGGACTGCTTTGGTATTTTTGCATGAAAACTGACGTAAAAGATTAATAAACTCATTCAACGATCATAGTAATTGCTTATGATGTGCTAGGTAAGTGTAGGTTTATGACTCCATTCTTACATGCAGATTGTCAGTGATTTTACTTTTAGGTCATATCACCAATCCCTGGTTTAAATATTTCCCAGAGTCATACTGAAAAGTATAATGATATTTCACTTTCACCTGACCTCATATAAACTTGGCTGGATTAAAGTTATTGTAAGGAGGTGAGAAAACTGAGTTTTGCTTGGTGTTGCACATGAGATGAATGACACATTGACTGAACCACATTTTTGAAATGAGTCCAGTGTAGAGTTGCATTCTAGCCTGGGATAGTCAGAGTTAATCTGTAAACGTTATGTCCACAATACAGGGCGGAGGCGTGGAGGCGTACCTCCTTATCATAGATACTCGTAATCTATGAATAAGGAGGAAGTTATGGATCCTAAAAGATATTTTTTCACCATTCAAAAAACTGCAACCATCATATTTCTTTTTTCAAAACCGCTTCATTTACTGCATTAATCTCAGTACCAGAGCAACATATTCAAAATGCTGTACAAACAAATGGATCATAGAAATAAGCTTACAAAAATTCAAAACCCTGTTTAAAAAATAACAAATTAAAAGATGATTTTTTTTTTTTACATTTGTCTTCCACCAGTTCTGTTCACATTCTCATTGGGAGTAAATGGTATTTACCTAAATAAAACATTTATCTAAAAGCACCCAATACCTAAAACGTTACAAGATCCACCGGCTCTTCTGTCTGTTCAGTATCCTCCTGCTGCTGTGGGCTCGTGTCAGCAGTTTCTGCATCCTCATGATCACCTACAAAAAGAGGGGTGTTTTTACATGACCAAACATTTTTTGCACTTTATTTACAAACCCTAAAAATCAATGTTAATAGTCACGATGGGATCCTACTGGATGGGATTCGATGTATCTGTACAAGCGTCGTGTGGCGTCCGTTGGTTAACGGAGGCAGCCGGGGAACGGTGTCCTGAAAGATCTGCTCGTCATCTGACTCCACCAGACTCAGCACGTCTCCTCTGTCCTCCTCCATTTGCCTGGAGAACAGAAACATTAATGTGACATCACAGTTGCTACACATCATCAAATCCTTATTGCTCAATGCATTCCAGGAGTTTCTCTGTGTTGTGTCAACTTCTGTGTCCAAATTCTGAGGAGGTTTTGAGGATGTAGTGCATTCACACTGACTGAGTTTAAGGTGCACTCTGCAGTTTTTGACCACTAGCAGCTCTATGAAAAAGTTTTTACACTGGATCCCTGTTTTGTTAGCATCTTCTGCATATGCACAGGGACGCCCATGTGCATGATACACAGTCACACTATTCAAATGAGCTGACAGTTGTTGACAAACAAACGCCGTGAAAAAGAATACTGCTTTCTGTCAAACATGGATGCAAGTTTCAAATTCTCTCAAAAAGACTCTGGACTGCAAATGTTTTATGAGGAAGTTGGTAGAAAACAGTCGATGTAAATACTTTTCTTTTAGGTTAACTGCAAAAATGTTATGCTATGGAAAATAGTGAGTCTACACAGTATGGAAAAAGGCAGTTGCTAGCATATCATCATAGGAGTGATGGAGACTTGTTCCCTCTCTTGCAGAGAGTTAGATGACAACACTGATACCACTCTCATGGCTGTTAATTAATGAGCTTCAGAGGAGCTGCAGGAGGATTTTGTTACCTCTGGACAGAGCCAGGCTAACGGCTTCTACCTAGCCAGAAGCTAAGCTACAGTCTGCTGGCTGTAGCTTCATATTTACAGTACAGACATGAGTGGTATCAATTTTCTCATCTATGAAAAAACAGGGTCAACTGAGCCTAGTATGGGTGCAAAATTTGGCAACTCTGCTTCTTTTTAATATGATTAACACAGGTGCCAAATAGTGGGTTGAGGGTTGGGGGTTAAAACCTCATGTTTCTCAAATCACTCAAAAACCTGATGTTCACTGTCAAACTGAATTCATTTCAAATTAAGCTTCAGTGGTGATACTGTAACATGACATAAGAGCATCTACAGTGCATTTTTCCAGATGTTTGCGGAATAAGAAAAATAAATTACTAATACTGCAACTGCAGTACATAATGGCTGCTTTTAATGCCTTTGATTTAGTGGATTGGGTCACTAAAATAAGCAGAGCAGAGATTGTTAGATAGGTAAAATGTCAGATACTCACCCAAAGCCACCTCCTGGAAAACAATAAGAGAAAATTGTGAAATCAATATTCGTGGATTTGTGTGATTCATACTTTTTTGATCAGTTCAATTCTCATAACCAACACTACAGATGCAGTGTGAAATTGAAAGGATCATAACCCAGAGTAAGTGGGACAGTTATTTGCTGCATGCATCTTTAACCTCTGTGCTTATGCTGCAAAGATAAACAGAAGTTACCCAGGCAAATTCGGTGTCGGCTGGAGTAAACCGTTTTAGCTATGATGACGGCTGATCCCACGATAAGTGCAGATATAAAGATACCGACGATCGCTCCTGTGTACGCAGAGGAGGCTGTTGAGACAGAACAAGATGACAGGAGAGGATTATGAGGCAGAAAAAGGGAGGAGCAGCAGGTTTATCAGCATTCCAGAGGTGGAGTCGACATCTGCAGTGACTGGCTTTTTATTTGTATGTAGTCAGAGCTGTATGTTCAACTCATTTTTTTTATCATTAATCATTACTTCTGACGTTAAAGTTTTCATTTGTTTACATTTTTTAAATTGTTCATCTCTCTCTCTGAGGCCAAACTCACTTCTCACAGTGAGGTAGACTTCCAGCTCTGTGACAGCGAGGGGGTTCTCACTGTGGCAGAAGTAGACCCCTTCGTCGTCCTTGCTGATGTTGTGTATGGTCAGCTTGAGTTCGGCACCTTCCTTGGACAGGACATACTTTGAGCTGGGCACAATTAAGTCCTGCTGGAGCCCCTTCCTCCATGTGTTTTTTGCAGGGGGGACAGACACGCTCTCAGTGCAAGTTAGAGTTATGCTGGTCGCCTCTAGAGCCATGACCAGCGGGTCGCCTTTAGGGTACGGAGACTCTGGGAGAGAGGGGCAAACACTGATCGTTTAAAGGGATTATTAGACTTTTTATCCAAAAATTAGATCAAAGAATCAACACCACTCTAATGACTGTACCAGTTAACTTAGTGTAGCATAAAGACTAGAAACAGAGAGCCTGATGAAATAACTGATCAGGCTTCAGCACGTATCAGAAGACATGAACTACCCTAAAGATTACTTTGTTATATCAAAAAATAAGACTCAAATCTAATGTATGATTACATCAGAACAAGTCATTTTTTTTATTGAGAGGAAGTAATATACTAGAAAGGTAGATTTGGGATCTTATTTGACAAAGACACATGTTGTGTTTAAAGCTTTCTGAGCATCAGAGAGGGCTGATAAACTAATACAAACATACAGTATATATTATCACACACTGCATCTGCGTCATCTGTGTTTTGCACAATCCTGTCCTGCGATAACCCTTCCACTACTGAGCGACTCACTGACTGTCCACATCCTGTATGCAACACTAATATGGAATCAAATTATTAGAATATTAGTTATGATAATTATATATAAACAACTTCTAAACACCTCGATGTTACATTTAAGTTTATACAGTAAGCAGCACTGTGATAAAGGTGTAGAGTGTATAGAGTGTTGATTTTAGTCACATTGCTGCAGTAATCTAAGCCTCAGTCAGCCTGTCAACAGAGTTTGTGACTGGAGTTTATAACAGGAAGGGCTTGTCGCCTAGAGGGGATGAGGTATATATGATCAGTAACTAAAGTATGCATAGCTCACAGTCTTCTCTTAGTTCACTAGAACATTCTCACATACCTCTACTGATATCTCCATTGTTTTGGTTTCATTTGGCCACAGAACATACTGACAAAACTTTCCACAGGGACTATTTCTTTGGTCAAAATCTTTAGGACCAGCACCATCTACATATCCACCTCTGAAACCTATGAATAATCAGTCACACCTTACTTTACAAGTCCTTAAATTTCTGATGTGTTTTCCAGGAAGAACTATGTAAACTAGGTACAACACTAGGATAGGAATGGATTTTCTTTCTGGTATTTGCAGCATTGAAAAACATTTAAATTTTAATTTAAGCCAGAATATCTCAGTTACACTGCTAACACTGGATAGTCCACAGAACTGAAACCACACAATGAAAACAATCCACTGTGTGGTTTGCAAGTAGTGGGACACTTAGTGAGGAGACATGTTTCTTTTCTTTCTCTTCATTTTAAATATATATATTTTTCAAAGCTGTGAATGCTGGAAAGAAAATCCTATTGACCTCCATTGCAGTAGAGTGGAGGCAGAAATCTCCCCACCATAGCAAACCTATGTCAGCCCCACTGTTAAAACCTAAAACTGTGGCTGGATATCATGTTAAAGTGTCCCTGTTACTCTATAAAATCCACAAAGCTCACTAGAGATAGCTATCTTGAAACCTGAACAAATAAAACCTAAAAGTATCTATGTGGCTATATCAGGGAATTTGGGTGAACTGATCAGTACTAAGAATACTGAGTGTATTGTCAGAGCCTCAGTGTGTCTCAGTGGCCTCTAATGTGGAAAAAACATAAAAGATTCAGCAGCTGCACATCTCAGGATTGTTACGAGGCTCATTTCAGCACAACATGCTTACTGAGGGTAAACGAGCACGTCTTCTCCTTTCCTTGAGCGAGCGCTGGGTGCTGGGCCGTGCACGTCAGCGTCTGCTTGTCGCACAGCAGGGAGCGGTTCAGAGCCACCGTCAGACTGTCCGTCACCTCCGTCACATTAATGCCACCTTCCCGCTTTTCTTCTCTCCAGCGCAGCGTCGGGGTGGGATACGCTCCATACCAGGTGCAGCTGAAGTTTACATGGGAGGGGTCCTGCGCTAGTTCCCACATGCACTCAGGGTGTCTGTCTGGGACATCTGGTCAGGGGAAAAACATCAATGAGGAACTACAGAAAGCAACTGTGCGCTATAACTGCAACATTGTTTAGGTGGGTACGTGTGTGACGAACATCCAGATGAATGTCAGGACTCAGGGTCTCCCAGGTGATCAATGTTATTGACTTCATCCTGTCTGTGGTTTTAATGTTGTGGCTGATTAGTGTAAGTCATCTACAAGCAAACTGTAGATTTTACTTTTAGAATTTCCTTTATAAACACGTCTCTTTGTATGGAGGTTGTGTATCTGCGAGTAGCTGCAGGAAATCGGCAAAAACACAGAAAAATAGTGTGTGTGTGTTAAGAATTCAGGAAGTCCATTCATTGTATTGTTATCTAGACTGCAAAATGGCCATAACCGCACCGTGACCCTGCAGATAAAATACTTCTTCTCATGAAGTTTTTTACTTTACCTCATGTCCTCAGTGTGGCCACATCTGAGTGTACCATTTTCAGTCAAGGTTATAAATCAGTAGACTTGTGTGACATCTGTCATTCGCTTCAAACACAGCTTTCTTTTCATTTGTCTTGGTCTCAGTTGCTATTAGATGATGACTTTTTTCCCTGCATTTCTAAACATGTCGTTCCTTGTTTCTGTTTACCTGCTTCTCTATACGTTTTTTTTTTTCTTCCCAAGAAGTTGCAGCAAGAGATTACACCTGTGTATTTGTACACTGATTTATTAGTAAACTGAAGGTTTATTTTCATTATAATATTTAAACTTTTTGGATGGGGCTTACAACAGTTTTCTATAGGGTTACATCATTTTTCCCTTTATCTGACTCACTTAAAATGCTGTAAATAACAGTATAGACACAGTGTGGTATTCAGCTCATGGTACTTACAGTACACTAGCAGCTGTGTGCTCTTGTTAACTGCCTGATCAGAGACGGTGTTGCGGGCCCTGCAGCTGTAAACTCCCTGTGCACTGGGCTGAATGTCCTCTATCCTGTAGTCAAGCCAGGATCCAAAAGTCGAAACCAGTGAGCTGTTGCTGGACGAGGCTCCTGTGAAGGCCCAGGTGAGCCACTGAGAGGGGAAGGAGGAGCCGGAGCAGTTAAAGGAAATGTTAGAGCCCCGGAGGGCGACGAGCGTCCCGTTGGGCAGGACTGTGGCTGGCCTGATGGACAGAGACACATCTTTTGGACCCCCTGAAAGAAAAATGCACAGTGCATTACAACGGAGTATAATTTCATCTATTGTCAAAAGTCTGTAATGCGACATTTCAGGGGAAAATTACTAACTAACTAATTCACTTGCTCATTACTTAAATACCCATCAGGATCCACACCCATAACTAAGTGGAAGTGCACTTTAAAACACATCATGTTGAGTTTTTGCTCTTAATCAATGGTGATGGGGACTGATTTGATGAGGAGGTGACATGATGATGGCAGAGCACAGTCATGCAGCTGGTCGGTGGCAGTAATATGATATAATAGGCAGCGATGTACCAGTAAAAGAACAGTAGAGCACACGCTTATTTGGCTAAGTTATACAGGAATGCATACAGTATTGTACGTGTGGAGGTTTGGTCATGTGATATAAATGGTATCTAAATCTCCACAACACATGAGCAGTGACTGAAGAAAAGCTGGTGAACATTGGTTTAAGTTTTCCTACAAATCAAAGTACAATTTTGTATTTTACAAGTATAATTTATTTTCCCCTTTCTCTTTCTAAAAATCTAATAGACAAATAGCTGTCAGTTGTAACCTTCTCTGTGCAGCTTTAAGTATCTTGTCCTGCACGGTATCATTCATCACGCTGTATACAAGTGTGCAACTGCCCAGGAGCCTCAAACGCCCCAGGTTTACTCCATCTCATTTGGGTCTATGTAACTTGATTAACCACATATTTGAACCACTAAAGAAGAATATTAACTTGAGGATCCTCCATCATGTGGCTCTGTGGTCTTGTTGAGGAAGCTCAGTGTCAAAATCTTGTTTTAAGACCTAAGTAGTTGGACTTTATATTGAGCTTATTTGTTGTTGTGTTTTATCAAATTGCTTCATGATTTTATGTCTGTCAAGTGTAATTAATTAACACACAGAAACGCCAGACAAGGTTGTATTAATGCATCACAGAAGCACTGCAAGAATGCAAACTACAGCTATTTACATTACCAGCAGGTGTGACAGTGGTTTACTTTAATAACAGACTGTTTTTTCAGTGTAGAAAATGTCAGAAAATAGCTTTTTTTTTGTCATATCAACACAGAGATGTGGAGTTTACCGTTTCAGAAAATGAGCAACATTTTCACATTTGAGAAGTTGGTATCAGTGAATTTTAGGAACTGTTGCTTAAAAACTTGCACCACACTTAAATGACTAATCAGTTATGAGAGTTGTTGCCAATACAATACATATAACCGCTCAATCGACTAATTAATTGATCAAGTAGTTATTTCAGCTCTTGAGTACTGGTTGGTTTCAGTGTCTGTGAAGATATCAAAGTGCCATGTACAGCATGGTCCGCTGTTTCCATGTGACTGTAAAGCGTGTCTGTTATGTTGAAGAACCGGTTTGTATTTATGAGAGAAGATTTTCTGTGAATTCAGAGACACCCAGCATCACGCGGGACAAACTACCATTCACTTACTGGTTACTTGAAGCAGGACACGCGCGTGAAAGGTGCTGTTGCCGGGCAGTGAGGAGTTGCACAGGTAGCTGCCCTCATCCCCAGGTGTCACCCCTTTGATGTTCAGACTCCCGTCATGCAGCACTTCGAGGCGCTGTTCGGCGGGAGAAGGGCTCGGCGAAGACCCGCCACCTCGAATGACTTCTCGTCCATTTTTCATCCACGTCGTTAAAGACGGTGTTACATTACCGAGAGTGAAACACGGAAGTAGAGCGACGTCGCCCGGTGCGGCTGTCAGGGCCGTTTCGGCGAAGCCATTGCCCGAAACTGCCGCTTTGACAAGAAGAGGAAGAAACAGGGGAAACAATGTAAAAAAGGATTTTGACACTCACCTGCCTTACCTGGCTGTCTCATCGTTATAAAAACTCACCTGTCGCACATAAACACAAGTGTAGAAGCGCTACAGTTGCGACTATCCTCATGATAACTTTTCCTACATCGCCTTCAAAGAAAAGTGAACAAGAAGCTTCCAGGCCGAACCTGTCTGACTAGTCCACCTGCGTGAGCCTGTTTGTGACACGCTGCACCACAGTGGACACCAGTCCGCCCATTATAATACACAGAAAACACACTACACTGTCAGCAGAGGTGACCAGTCTGACATGATGTGACTTACTCGGTCTCTCTGCTGCAGATTTACCGGACGCGCTTTGTTTACTAGAGCACGCTGATCCGGAAACTTTGGCACGGATAAACCACACCCTGACCTCACCTTTTTAAAGATACAGTAACACATTCTACTCATTTTGTGAAAGCCTATAAATTATGCTGATTATCGTGACGCCCAAATTACATTTCTGACACTGTGTTACAGTCTCAAAGCAATAATAATGTCTGTATCCTAAGATATTGTATACTATGTTTTCTCTGATATTATCAAAGATTATTCTTAACCTTTATTATGTCTTATAACGCTTTTTAAAAATATGAAAATTATAAAAACATGAACTAAGATACCGGCTAACTGCGATGGATTAAACAACTCAAGCAAGTCTCAGAAGTCTGCTAACTGATTTACTGATTTACATACAGAGCAGAAGTGAAGAACAATAACACTCTGACACAATATGAAAACCACATACAACAATCTAAAAATGTACATGTCTGTGCAGGGATTTTAACAGCTTGTTAAAGAACAAAACCAGTGTTTGGGCTCTTTAACTATGAATTGTGTATTCGTAACACTTTTACTGACCTTTATAAAAATGCATGCTGCACAGTTAAATTCTCTCCGCTTTAACAAACATGTTCGCATGAAGGCAGTCGACAGATCTTATCAAATCTGTTTTGTGTGTGTGTGCATTTTGAGGTCTGTGGTATGCAAAACAAACCACTGCCATAAAGGAGATAAACAGGCATCACTCATAAAATACTGCACAGTTAACCGACCTAACCCCATACATTAATATAATTGCATCGTAATTGGGAGGGAAAACATAAACGACATATGTTCTTTGTTTAAAAGGGGACAAAATATGCCTAAATTTACAAAGTCATTAAAACAATTATCTCACAGTCAGGCCCCAGTTACTAAAAATGGGATGTCTGGAAAGAGAAAGTGTGTTAATGGAGCATGTGAGCAGGAGGAGAGACCAACTCGGGACTGGTGACCCGATTGACAGCAATTTCAGCAAACCACAATCCGTATGGCAGTGAGGTGAGAGCGCCCTCTACCGGCCAGCAGCAGCTAGTGCTGAGGGTGACGTTCAAGTGTAGGTGAGAATATTAGGAATAAATTAAAACTTACCACAGTAGTAAACAGAAGAAGTTCCAGTAAGTTAATTTACCTCCAGTTTGACTTGATGTTGTCACTACGAAGAACTGTCAGCATATATCACCACTACTATATGATTACTATGGTCATAACGGGCGACAAACTTGGTAATGATCTTATGATGCTGATAGCAGATTGGAAACTGTCGGATTTTAACTGACAAAACACGACCAGCAACTACAGCAGTTCGATTGAGGCTGAATTTCAGATTCACAAATAACGACATTTTGGTTCACATGATTCAATTTATATGCTAACTGCGCAAATTCTTCTACAGTTACTATGTGTTCTGGTGGTACCTGAACGCAGCACTTTTGGCAGCGTCTGAGTGCCTGCAGCAGTGGTCACAGTCAGCAGCGTCTTCAAACGGACTGCAAGTTAAAAATGCCTGTAGATTTGAGCCAGTGGACCGGTCCTCTTGCCCTGCAGGAGGTCGAGGAGAAGCCAGCTCAGACCCTGACCATTAAATACGGCTCTGTGGAAATCGACGAGCTCGGCAAAGTGCTCACGCCAACACAGGTTAGTCAGCTAACTGATGTTGGCTAGCCAAGCTAACAACTCAGCTAACTTCGCTTCGTTTCTGACCGTTAGCTCAAAAGCTACATTACTAGCATGGCGCTAATATAAATTTATTTCAATAAAAGTGCTTTGTCACTGATTATTTTAGATCATCATGCTTGCAATTGTTTGGCAACAATGAATTATGTTACATAATGCATCCAGCGTGTCTGCAGATGCAAAAGGCGGCGGATGGCGCCCCCAAATGTGCGACATCATAGCTGCAAAAACTTGGGCATCCAGCCATTCAAACGTTAAGCTGACACACCTGTCTCCTGTGTTCTTCCTTTGTGTTGACCTGCAGGTGCAGAATCGACCCACCTGCATCGAGTGGGAAGGATGTGACTCCAGCAAGATGTACACTCTGGCCCTGACCGACCCTGACGCTCCCAGTAGGAAAAACCCTAAATTCAGGTGAGATGAGCAGGAAAATCTAGATCTAAAGGTAGTTAAAATATTGCTATAGTATTCAGGTAATAAAGAAAATTATTAAACTGTCATTAAAATGCAAGTAATGGTTAAATTCTAGGGGTGTTAAATTGTCAAGCAGCTCTGGGGCTTGACTTGTGCCTATATTAAACACCCCGCTATCCCACCCACACTCTGTGCGTTGTGCATGTACATCTGCTGCATTCAAGTACCTGTCAAGCACACAATAGAGAACACAAAGCAGCGTAGTTCTATCTTGCCTGGAGCCTTAAATCAAAGCAAACCAATACACCATAAATAGATCTTTTTTTTGTCTTTAACTAAAGGGAGTGGCACCACTTTCTGGTGGTCAACATGAAGGGGAGTGATGTGTCCTCTGGCTGTGTCATGTCGGACTATGTGGGCTCTGGTCCTCCCAAGGACACAGGTAAGAGAATGACAAAGCACTATTTAAGGATAGAAATGGTTTCTACTTTGTTTGACCAACCAATGAATGGATGGATTTGTGTCCATATTTTGCTAAATGTTTGATATTTGGGGATGAGTTAAAGACAAATAGTGTTCCTTTGAAATATTAATACAGCAGGTTTCAGCAATTGTCAAACAGTATCTGTAACCTGGCTCTAGTAACTAATCATTTTAGGAGATTGTTTTCCAGCGTTTAAAAACCTCTGTCTTTGCCCCCCCTCAGGTCTGCACAGGTATGTGTGGCTGGTGTACGAGCAGCCAGGCAGCCTGTCCTGCTCCGAGCCTGTCCTCACCAACCGCTCTGGAGACGGCCGCGGCAAGTTCAAGATCCAGAGCTTCAGGCAGAAATATAACCTGGGAGCCCCCAGTGGCGGGAACCTGCTACCAGGCAGAGTGGGACGACTACGTCCCCAAACTGTACGAGCAGCTGGCCGGAAAGTAAATTAAGACTTGACTCTAGAGAGCTCTGCACTAGGAATTCCCATGGAGGCTGATGGTCTGTAGGAAATTCCCATTCTTGCAAAAAACCCCAACAGAATCAAAGCATTTGTTTTGTGTGTGTGTGCCACTAAAAACTATTTTCTTTTCCCACTGCTGCCTACTCATGCTGTGACAAAAATAACATCTCCTCTCAGTGATGTCATCTACACTCATCTGCAATAAATGGTGTTAAACACTGAAAGGGTTGTGTTCTGTGTGGAAATATTTTCTGATCCTTAATGCTTAAAGACTCATTCAACCGACTCGGATCCTCAGTAACATTTTCGTAATTCATTTAATATGAATTATTAACAGTAGTAAGAGGTGGATAACAGTTTGGCACCTCAGCTGTAGAGGGAGCAGTTTGCTTTAAGTACATAAAGCAGTGAGTACTGCAGACAAGGGTAACTGCCATGAACTTTGCTCAGTTTTCTCCAACATACCTTTAGTGACCTTTGCTCTTGACATCAGCTTGCTGTCACCAGTTCTGCAGTGTGAGACAAGAACCTTTTTACTATATTAATAGTTCCACTAGAACAATTTAAATCACTGAAGGAAGGGACAGAGGCCTAGAGTGAACCTACTATACTTTAGCTGTAGCTGGATTTAATGCTCAACAAGCTTTGCTATCAGGTAGGACATTGAAAACCAGTTGGCTACTTTACAGTAAAGGTGATTAAATATTTTAAAGGTCATTATCTCCTTGTTTATTAATATTACCTGCTTTTTGCTGCTCCTCATGGTAAGTTCATATTGCACATATAAAAAACTAATTAACACTTAGTTTGTGTGATGAGCACTTTATTTACAAATATAATTAAAAGCTCTGACAGATTCATGCTTTCTTTTAACCTGGAAAAAAAATTAAAGTGCATGCAATAATAAAGCATCATACTGGTCTGGTTTATAAGAAAATACACAGCTTGAGAGTTGTGTAAAGCTGGAAAAAAAAAGAAAAGAAAAACTCAAACAAACAAAAAAAAAAAATCCCATTGATAGATGACTGAATCTCAAATACTATCTCAGGAGGGGGGAGGGAAAAAAGCGCCTTTAAAAATTATTTTTTGATATGAGTGACAGTTAAAATACAATACGAAAATAAGTAAAAGCTCTCCATAAATCCTTCTATACACAAAGTACAAGTCCCCCCGACCTCCCCTCATGAAGCCCTTTGTGCTAGCTGGGAGTTGGAGTTCACGTGTCACATGTATTATTATTCACATTGACTGCCAGTGCAGAAAAATCAGTACGATACACATATCAAGTACCATGATTCACCCTCCCCTCAGTAATCAAATTCACCCGAAGGAGTCACATTTATTAGAAGTGTACTTATGTACATTGTGATATTTGTCTCTCCAAGTATCAAATTATTCAAATTTGTCATAAAAACGTCCTGATGAACAAATACCAAAAAGTGTTGAGAGAAGCAGCGCAGACGAGCGCCTGCTGAAAGGATCAGCTGTACGATTTATCGCTTTGAAAGAATTTTTTTTGCACTTCTTGAGACCAAAAGACAAACTAAAGAAAAAATGAATCACCTCTAAAAATGGATGGTTGTGGAGCGATTTCACTCATCGAACTGCCCTCTTTTTTCTCTCCCTCCTTCTCTCGTCTTCCACTTTTAGTCACACCAAAAGTGTCATCATTGCACAAGAAACAAGAAACACTGTGACTATGTTATCATTATTCTTACAAAAACATGACAACTACAGGAAGTTATCCAGCATATTATTTTTTTTTGTCATCTTGTGACACCACGAGAGGCAAGGAGGGGGAGGAAGTTTGGGTGGGTTTAGGTGGGCACTCAAATCTGCCACAGGCTCTGTCTGACCGGCCCAGAAAACACACACCGGGGCTGATTACTGGAGCCGTTTTGTTTGTTATGCGTCTGTGTGTTTGAGTGAGGACGTCAGCAGCAGTGAACACCTGCACTGTCAGGTCAGGTAAAAAAAAAAAAAAAGGAGAGGAGAGGGTGTTCTGAGGCAGACGGACGCCTGGGGACTACGAGAGACAGCGGCGACAGGCAGCCCCCTCATCTGTAGTCGTCCTTGGGAAAGTCCAGGGTGCCCAGGTTGCCGAAGCCCAGCCGCATGCTCTCCATGTCGAAGCTGTCGATCTCCCGCTCCTGGCGCTCCAGCAGGTGCTTGATCCGGTCGGTTCGCTCCTTCTGAAGGGAAACCAGCTCCTCTTCAATCTGTATGGAGACACAGAGGGGCGAGGGATATTCAGGGTTAATACACTGGAGCAGACTGGATGAATTTGGATTTTTTTTTTTTTGTTGTTTTTCCTCAAGGTTGAGCTTGTAGTAAAACTGCTTTGGGGCATCAATTGCCCAATATTCATTCTCTTGTTATCCAGCACTTAAAAACAAGAACAGTTATGTATGTAATGTTAAATTCTTCTTCATTTCATCATAAAATATGTAATGATGACATCTATAAAATATACAGTCCAAATGCAGTAGCACCATGTTGCTTTTTAAAGTTTAGAATTTTCCTTCCAAGTGTGTAAAAACATTAATTCATTCTCAAAATAGGAAAAAAAGCAACAAATCAACACCATCAACACTGTATCTGTGCAACTGATTATTACAAACTGCAGCCACAGTCTGTACAATAGTGTTGGACCAACAACTCACTGAGTCACAGTCACAGTGTAATCTTTACAAATGCTTTATGTATTACAGGGCCATTGTGTTGGTTTTCATTACACTGCAGAGTTGTTCATCTTGTTTTGTTCACCCTGTGTAGTCGCTTTATATCCTCACTAAATAACACTGAAGATGTGACAAGCTCTAATATGTGTAACTGGATGCAGACTTTGATGTGCACTGTAATACTGTGAGGGTGTGAGTGGGTTAAGTTGTATTAATCAGGCTTTGGTGGCAGGGGTTGTCTCTGCTGGATCTTTCAGCCCAACACCCGCATGAACTCAGCACACACATCCACAGGTGCAGACAAAGCACTGCATGGCGCAATACGGCAATCTCTGCCAACTACTGAGCATGCACAGAAAACTCCAGACTCTGACCATGAACCCAACCAGAGGACAATAGTGCTTCTAAAAACCATGACATCATCCCAGTTTCCCAAGCGCAGCTCCGAACGCAGCCAGGAGATGGCGACACACACCACCTCAGCTCGCACAGACTACACTGGACCCGGCGGAACTGGATCAGGGCGGCATTTCAAATGTCTCTTCCTTTGTTGTCGGAGTGCTGTCTACTAGACTGTGGCAATGACGTCGGTCACTTTGGAAGGAGGCGTACTCGGCCGTTCTAATCTGATCACATGTCATTGGTATACATGGCAGGTTGCCTCAATAGTCACATTAAAGATGTGTCTCAATCAGGAAAGGCTCACAAACCAAATTAGAGGACCCAGATTGATAGAACTGACATAACAAAGTATGAAAGCTACTTATCAGCTGCAGTTAATACTACTTAATAATTGATAACTACAAAGTCAAAGCAATAAAATGTCTGTTAATGAGTTTACATTAGAGTGATTTTAGGTATATCTTGGGAGTTTGTGCATAAGACAATTTAAATTGGACCCATACAACAACCTATTAAGAGCAAGCTATAATTATAAGCTAAACTGCATTAAGTGTGAAATATTATAAATAGAAAACGACAAAAATGTCGTAAGAAGAGAACAATACTGTCGTCTAGAGATTTCACCATCATTACGAGTGAGTGGGAGAGAAATGGTTGCCTGCTCCCTGCAGGAAGGCATGCCACTGTCATCACCACCTGTGGTGAGGGAAATCTGTGTGTGTGTGTCTGTGTGGACTCATGAATGTCTGTCTGGGTCGCCTTTCATGCCCGCGCTGCCTGCTTAGGTGGATGCAAATCTGCATCCGGACCTGTTCGCTTGAGCATCAAGGCATGCGCAAAAAACCAGAGCTGGGCTGTTTGTATGTCGACTTACTACCATCTATTGTTGTTTGTGTGTCTGCAGACGGGCATGCTCCAGATATTTAAAAGGTTTCTTTGTACTGTAAGTCCTGTTGGAGCAGGATCTTGGAGGACGGAACACAAGTAAGGATTGTCAGCTGTCAACAATGCAATCAGTTAAGGAGAGGACGACTGTTGGATTTTGAAGGATGATCACTGTGTGAAGGTTAGTGATTTTTCAGAGAGTGCCCTTTTATTGATTTTTATTCAACAATTCCCACAAGGGGTTAATAAAGGATTCTGATTCTGATTCTGATTGAGCAGTTTAAAGTGTTGTCTCAACAGACCTCAAGGCAAAACTGTTTATAGAGATGGATGAGATATGATGAATCATACAAAGAGAGGTAACGCCACACACTTTCAGACAGTCTCTCCTCAGAGGCATTCATGGTGTTGCATTTGGTCATACACACAAAACCCTGAGGCCTTAGGTTGCTTCCTGTCTCTCTCTGTAGCACCTGCTGTCTTGTAAATTCTTGCTAATTGTCACAAATTTCTGTTTTCTATTTTTAATTTTAAAATTTTCTTTGCCCTTGGAAATTTTGTGAAATTCAAATTGGTGGAGGTCTTTCTAGAGAAACACCAGGTTTGGGTCAGAAGAGAGAGGGAATAAATTCTCTTCAGTTTTTTGTTTTTAAAACATGCAGCCATGTCATAAAGGCTTCTCTAAAATGACATGAGCGTTTCCTTCACCACACCTTTTGTTCCAGGTGAGCCCGGCGCAGGGACACCTTCTGCTCCAGCTTCTGCTGCTCGCGCTCGTGCTGCGCCTCGGTCTGCATCTTGATCTTGCTCTGGTAGGCATTGAGCAGCTCCATCTCCTGCTGCAGCTGCTGCCTCAGGGCCTGGCACTCGGCTTCCTGGGCCTCGTCCAGACGCAGCTGACACAGCCGACCATGGACCCGCAACAGGGGAGAGGGAGGTACAAAGAGACAGATAGGGAGAGACAGAAAGAGAGAGGGGGAGACAGGGGTGAGATGGGAGGGAACATGGATAAGACACACAAAAGGAGAGAGAGAGGAGGAAGAGGGAATAGAGAAAAGATGTGAGGGGAAGCGGCGAACGAAAGGATGGAGGAAAATGGAAGGGCAACAGGGACAGACAGGACATGGACAGGGAGGAGGAGGGGTTGGGAAAAGACATGAAGAGAGATTGCAAATGAGGATGAGACAGAAAGGGAGAACAAACAAGGAGAAAAATGTACAAGCATAAGCAACAGGTGCAGAGCCAGGCCTCATAATCTCATTCAGAAAACTACATTTCTTGCATCAAAATACGCCCTCCTTGCTAATCTTTGTTTATAAAAAACGATCACGTTAACCTCTCTCTACTCACCGCCTGCGAGGCCATCATCTCATTGATGCTCTGCTCATATTGCTCAGCCAGGATGGCCAGCTTGCGTGTCTGCTCATCCTTCAGGGCCTTGAGCACCGTCTTGTGCTCGGCCTTGGGCGTAACTTCCATCTGGTGATGGCGCAGGGCCTTGTACTGCTTGGTCTGTACTTTACATGTGTCCTGGAACTGCTTCTTGATCTGCAGTTCCAACGCCTGGTAAAGACGAGAGATACAGACAGAAGAAACAATGAGAAAAGAACGTGGAATGTTGAAATGAAAGAGCAGATCAGTTTTAAAGTCTGTTCATTTACTCCCTGTCTTAAGTTTCATATAGTCAGAATTCTGCTGCTAAAGGTTAAAGGTCTCATATAGCCACAGGCAGAAATCCCACTTCTAGTCTTTGTTATCCTCAAAAGCAAATTAAAATGAAGTGACATTTGGAGATGACACATTTTGTATGTTCTCTTTCACCGTTCTTTCCAGATTCATTCAGTTACATCCATGTTGCATCACTGTGTTATCAAAAACTACTCAAAACACAAAAGATGTTACTCATGGCTTGCGCCATCTTAGAGGTGAAACCAGTTTGTCTTTTCAATGACACAAGAACATTTTTTGAAATGAATCCAGAAACAGAAGCGCTTCAAAAAAGTTTCATTTCAAGCACCTGTGTCCTCACGACAATAACAAACCGTATGTGTAAAATCCTGGACTGAAAACTTCAGCATCACTGTGTCGACTCACTTTGAGGTTCTTGGGCTGCTGCCGGAGCTCCAGCACATGCTTGCGGTGGAGTTCGCGCTCGCGTCGGTTGTTGTATTCGATCTGGTTCTCCAGCTCCGTCTGGTGCTGCAGGCGTATCAGGTCCATCCGCAGCTTCTGCAGGGTCTTCAGCTGCCTCTGCTCCAGTTCCTGTGTGGACTCGTCGTGGCGGATCAGCATGGCGTGCTCCATCTCTTTCTGGGTCTTCTTCTTGTTCAGCTCCTAGGAAGGAAAAGGTGGAGATGGAAGGGAGGGAATGTATGGGTGACTTGCAGTGAGTGCTATTGATTAACATTGTTTGCTCAGCTTGTTTTCAATTCACATTTTCATTTGTAGAAATCAATTTTCCTCCTGTTTCAAGCTTAGAACACTGGCTGTCATAATCAACAGCTGAAAAAAATCAATACATATCACACATTAAAACTCTTTTTACGCTTCCTTTTTCTGTTAACTGACACATTAAAACCATCATCTAAAACGTGAATCAGAGTTTTGTGTATTTTCCCGACAGAAAGCTTTTGGACCCTCTAAGACTTCTTCCAGATTTACACAACAGCTTTTCAGATTATGACATTGCTGCCTTGCTTTACTCTGTAATAATCTTCTTATAATTAATGGGAAACACCTCACAGATCTAAAGAACAATGGGTCTAGTTATTAAGGACTCACTGCTGTTTGCAAAATGTATTTTGTTTTCCAGTCACGTTGGGCCTGTTCACACCAACATCACATAAACAGGGATTTTACTTCAATTCAAACTGGAAATAAACAGTCTGGTGATCCTGAGTTGAATTTTTTAACAATGAAATGAAAAACCAAATCCATTTTAAATGTATGACTTATTGAATCACACGTGGTGTATTTAAGAATGTACGTCCTCCACACCTCTCTGATCTGTTCCTGCTCCAAATCGTGCCTCTTAATCATGACTTTGCGCTTGAAGGCGCGGCAGTTCCTGTCATAGTAGACCCTCTGCTGGGCCAGGAGGTGAGCCTCCTCCTCAGCCTGGGAATGCTGCATGTTCTCCTTGTGCTTGGACAGACGCTCCTGCTTCTCCTTCTTGGGTGTGCTGTGGTCCTCGTTCATTTCCTGAGAAAGAGGGTGAAAGTTCAAAGCAGAGGAATTGTGAGAAGAGGCTGTTTTGACAAGTACAGGACAAAGGGTTAAAGGTTAGAATTTGTACGAGGCTGTAGCCAGTGATAAATTAATCTGAATCGTGGTTGGTAGATTTATCTGACATTTTGGGCTGGTTTTTCATGTGTTTTTTAAGTTTTATTTGTCCATATTAATCAGGGATTATCCACTATGGGCAGTGGGTGAGGGACTAATTTGATATTAGTCTAAACCAGTGGATACGTGAAAAGCAGATTTCCTAAACAGTTTTGTATATGCATATTTCTGAATGTGGAAGAAAAAGCCTCTGTACACATCTACATTATCCAGCGTTTGTAGAGCGTACAACAAACTCCAGTTGACCTTTTGTGTTGAACTGCAGCTGACTTTCATAGCAAGGAAGGGTTGGGGGGAAAAAAGATAATTTCAGCCAAATCTATCCCTCCTCAGTATTAGTTCTCTTTCTCTTCTCTTTCATGGGCTTTAAGGTAATCTACAACTCACGCTAATGCACTTAACACATGAGCCTGATCCCCCCTCTCTGTGGTGTATAATTCCGTTATAGCCCTCAGTTGGTGGGAAATATCTCTCCCAGCCAGCGATGCTTTCTTTTAACTGCGCTGACCTAATTTTGGTCACTTATCTTGTAACTGAAAAACACAGTGTATCACACTCCCAGCCCACAGGAGTATTCTCTGGACTCAATTTCAAGGCTGTGGAGGCACATAAATGCTACACTGTGCGTATGGAATTGTGGGTTTCCTTGTTTGTGTGTGTATACATGTGTAGGTACATAGTGAGTAGGCTGAGTGACTCAGCACAACTTTTGAAAAAGACCACTTCGGAGGTACTGAATGTGCATGTTTGTGTGGAGGAGGGCTGATTCAACAGTAAACAGCATACAGGACCATGTGTCACACACGAGCGAGGCGTACAAAGGAGCTCGCCTGAGGAGGAAAAAGGAAACCAACAAATGCGGCACACCTCCTTTATCTTCTCCTTGCAGAGTTTGTACTGCTTCTTTTGATTATCCAGAAAAGTGGTCAGCTCCTTCTTCTGCTGGGCCGCGATCTGCTGCTGGAACTTCTTCTCATCCGCCAACGCCGTCTTCATCTGGAGGGAGACATGAAACAAGGAGGGAAACAGGCTCAGCATAGAGTTCTTAACTGAACGCAGGCTACAAGCTCAGTGCTGTACTGTGAACAGTTACACTCACACCGCCTAAAATCCACAGTATATCAAGATAACAAGAGTTACCTTGGTAACCAATTCATCATTTCAACTATTTTCATTTTGGTCCCAGGTTCTCCAGTGAGAGGATTGTTAATTTCATATCTTGGTAAACTGAATATCTTTGGGTTTTGGACTGCAGGTTGTACAAAACAAGACATTCTTACAACCATTTTTCAAAACATTTCACAAATTTTAAACAATTAAAAAAGATCAATCAAGGAGATAATCTAGAGCTAAATCCGTGATGAAATTAATAATTAATTGCAGCCCTTAATCTCATGTTGGGTAACTTCTCACATGTTTGTCCTGCTTGATTACAACATGACCAGCTGTGAGCTGATTGGTTAGTTCTGGTTAGATGTCACTGGTTGTTGAAGATGTGGTCAATTTATAGACATTCAGTGTAGTGTTTTGGATTAGTATCAAAAGTATCAAAATGGTAGACTTAATTGCTAAAGCAGCCTATTTTCAGACCAGAGGATATGTCGTGTACTGTAAACCAATACCTAGTAACCAGTTGGTTAAGCTGAGTGATGCGTCACCCACATATGACATGTGACATTGTGTGTTTATGTTGTTTTTTAGGGGTGCCTGCTGGTCTATATGAGCAGATATACTATCTCCCTGGCTGCTATGGCAAGCTGCGTGCTAATCACTGAGATATGCGGCTTGTTTTTCAGAGTGTGACATTCTGTGACCCACTTCTGCCCTTGTGTTTCATCGTATGGATCATTGGGTGGCAGCAGTGTGTAAAGTCTTGACTAAATTTTCCTTGGTACTCAATGTAAGACTGAGGATGGAGCTTCATGGTTCAATCAAGAACATTTTTGAACAGAATTTCTACAAACGTTCCTCCAGCAACAACAGAACCGTAACAACTTCAACATCATGTCCTCCCCTGATTTTCCAAAGCAAACCTTATCCCCTAGCCAACTGTTGCATGGTACATGTAGGTCGACGTGATCATCTGTGAAATAACTTAGGGGTTACCATACTTATGCATCCACTCATGTTTTCCACTCATGTCCTATGACCAAACCACCACCCCCAACCCCCCCTCAAATCCCACCTCCTTCTCAGTTTGCACAGCGTGGCGTTTTGCCAGCTTCTCCAGCTCGATGTAGGCGTTGTTGGCCTGCGTCTCCACCTCCTTCTGCAGCTTGAGCCGGTGCTCGTCCATCTCGGCCTTCAGCTTGTTCTCCAGGGCGATCAGCTGCTTCTGGTGCTGCCGCCGCATTCGCTTGTAGCCCGACATCTGCTCCCGCAGCTCGCTCTCCTGCTCATGCTCGTGGATCTGCTTGGTCACCTGTGGAGAAAGACAAGTTAGGAGATGTGAGCGCCGTGATGTCTGATTTTTTAATCGGACCAAAAACCACATAGTTAAACATACACAAGAGATTAATGGGTTTTAAAACATAGTGTGCATCCAAACAGCAACGCTTGACATCACCTGTCCTTTGTCAATATGCTGTATCAATTAATCCAGGTTATCTTTTCAGAGAAGAGCTGAAAACAGAAGTCTGTTCAGCTGCTGCAATCACCAACTACAAAGGTTTCAACAAGTGATAGGAAATTAAGATATTAAAAAAGAAATACTGTGAAATCCCTTTAGATGAAGCTACCACTAGAGCCCAACAAAAGCTCTTTCATTTGACCATCGCACATACATCGTCAATGCATAAATCAGGCGACCAAAAAGGATCTGAGATGTATTTAAACCTGATGGAGCAAGAAAAAAATGAACAGAAAACAGCTAAATATTCATATTAAATCAAAGACAAGGACCATACTGGATGTCTTAACAGAAACGTCACCCCCCTTTTAGGTTTAGGTTTAGCCAAACCTACACCCGACACACCAACCTGAGGACAGAAAGGGTTCTCCGCGTCTAGGTAGTACTCGCTCCGCATCTTCTCATAACTTCCACCTGAACTCCTCAGGCCAAACATGATGGCTACTTTAGCCAAGTGCACCAGCATCCAGGAACCTTGTGCAGCATCCTATGCCCGACAGAACCCTGTCTGAGCTCCGATGCCACCCTGAGAACCCCCCACCTCTTTACTGGATGAGGACCCCCCTCCCTGCCCTCCCTCTCTCTCTCCTTGGTTCCCGCCCTGGGCACGCAGCGGCCGAGGCAGGCGTGTGAACTGTGAATGAGGCAGGCCAACTCCACAGGCCAACAAGAGCACAGAGCGGCTCTTTAGTCAGGCTAACGCTAAGCGGCGGACAGCAGGTGGGTCACATGAATACCTCATTGAGAAAGAGTGAGAGAAGTTGGAGGAGGGGGGGGGTATAGAGGAGCAGGCAGAGAGATGAGGGGAGGGGGGGTGATTGCAAAGGAGAAACAGCAGATGGAGAGTGACTGGGAGAGAGTTAGAAGGGAAAAAATGGAAATAATGAGAAGTAAAGTAAGAGCATCAAGAGGTAAAAAACAAGGTGGGAGGAGGGGGGGGTTGCTGGTGTGGAAGTAGATGGTTGAGCTGCTCTCCTCCTTAATCTGTACTGAATCAATACCCCTACTGTAATAGCAGCTCCCAATCCTAGTCACTTGCTTTGCTGCCATCCTGCATGCTGCCACAAAGGGCCAAGTCACGTCATGTGATGGCCTCTTTCACACAAGGCTCAGGGACTGGATAGGAGATCATATTCAGGGAGAGGGGGGGTGGGGGTGGGAGGCATGCAGGCCAAAGGTGAATGTTTCAGTGAGATCAGTGGGAATTTAGCAGCTGAACTTACTTATTTTGCAGTTCAAGGTGGTCTGTCTTAAATAACTTTGTACTCTTTGGGAGTGTTGCACTGAGGAGACATGATTTGTTGAACAGAAGAAATGTTGTGCTGGTGGTGCTTGATGTGACTGATATGTGTAATAGCGAATAAGCAGGGCGAGCACTCACAATTGTCTCCTTAATAGCCACAGACAGTTTGAGCTGTGTGTGTTCAGCAGGTGTCTGGTGTCAGCAAACATGAATTGACTCCAGCTCTCCTCCTCAATACACAACCAGGGCCATCACAATTTTTAAAGAGACATTATCACAAAGAGTCTCAAAAGAGTATTAAAATGCCAATTAAAAAAATTAAAAAAATATATATAAATATATATAAAGAAGTCTGTGCTCCTGGCTGGTAACAGCCTAAAGGACTTTCTTTATTTTGCCCATGATTTGAGTAAAAACCATTTACCAGAGGAGGTCAAGGTTGTTTTCCTAATAGAATTCAGTGTTGCAAAGAAGGCATTCAACTTGCTGAGCATGGAAGATGGTTTGCAGGACACGGACAGCACAGCTCTTTGACTTGACTAGACTTGCAACACTGTAATGTTGTTCCTACTTAGATAAAGAACAGTATTTTTTTCAAGACTGAACAGGCTCTTTGTCAGGTAGAAGACAGAAAAAGAAGCAATAGCTGTACTTTGAATGTTGCTACAGATGTATGGTAACACATGGTGAAGTCATCTGGCTAAAGAGGGGAAGCAAAAAGCCTCTACAGACCCTCATTTATTGTCCTGTTTTCCTGTAGATGCACAAAAGTGTGTGTGTGTGTGTGTGTTGGGGGGGGGGGCTCTGTATTCTCAACTATGTGCTGGGCCTCAAAAGGGATGCAAATGCAGAGAGGTGCATTTGGTTAAATGACATTTAATCATTTTCTGCTTTATACCTATTTAACAGATACCAATAAAGCATACTGCTATGAGCTTTAACTGCTGGCAAAAACAGCTGACTGATGGGAAAATGCATGTCCTGATGCGTCTTACACGTGACTGCAATATGCTGCACTGTTGACGTGTTGACAACCTGCAACCGAGAGCTGAGGACGACTCAAGCGGCAGATGAGGTGAAGTATTTTACAACGATGTTGCCTCTCACACCCGGCTTACACCTCAGTCAGTTACTTCATCTGACCTATAATAACCCCTGCCCTCCCTCTCACTCGCTACATGTGTCTCACATTCATTCTCCCTCTTTCTTTCCATCCCATCTCTCACTGCCGTTTTCCTCCCTCTTCGTCCTTTTTTTTTACATCTCCCTTGATAAATTTTCATCCTGCTTTCTTTCGTCTCCTTCCCACATCTCCTTTTATCTGTCCTTCCCTTCACTTTTACCCCTTACTCTTCTCTTGTTGCTCTTTTTCTCTCCATTTTCTCTCCATTACACCAGATTGGACTCTGTGCTTCATGTCACCTCTGGGTGACAAACCCTCTTTTTTGCCTCTCTAAACCCTTGTCCTTCTTTGTCAGTCCAGATTTCAATCTGCACTGGGCTTCTGCCTCACCTCTGTTTATCTGTCCTTGTCCTTCTTATCTCCCTGATATCTGCCGTCTGCATGCTCCATGTCTTTACCTCCTCCTGCTACCATACTCTTTCATTTCATTCACCATTTAATCTCTCCAAATCTCCTTCCATCACCATGATTTACCTTTGTCTTTTGGAAATATTGCAGATTTCATACTCATACTTGTGTCTCTGAGGATGCACCTTATTACTGCCAGTTTTTTTTTTTATTTCTCCCTTTTTTTAAATCAATTCTTCTTGTTCATGATCTCTCTCTTTTCCTGTTGTCCATCTTCATCTCTCTCTCCCTTCTTTGGCGATCCATCACCCCTCACCATCTGGACCCCCCCATTCTTCTCTCTCCCTCTCTCTCTCTTTGTCTACCTGCTGATTCCAGTCTCAGCGAGTCGAGGCCAATCTGAGGACGTCTGTGCTCGACAGAAAAAGATGATGTCATCTCTTTCAGCGCCGGAAGGCAGGACCAGCGCTATCACATGACCGACATACTGTGGTTTACACTATGCCGCCTCCCTTTCAAGACAGACAGCCTCAGTTACACTGAGCTGTCGACGCAGTGTGTGTGCCACCTCAGCTGCTTAAATTGGAGGTTATTTTAGTTTGACTTTAATCCACAGCAACTTACAATGAGCCAGAACTGTTAGAAGTCTATAGCATGCTGACAATGTCTCTATCATGTTAAAGTGATTCCTGGACAGATAAATGGGAAAAAGGAAGTATATTTTTGTCCTTTTAAAGTTGAATTTATGTAAGAAGAGGACACAGGACACAATTATCTGTCTTTTGTGTGTAAGAATAAATTTCACCAGAGCACCCTCATTGTGTAAAGCGAGGAAGAGGTAGGCTTATTGTCACCATACACCGTTAGTGTGGGAACAAAAATTTGTCTCGTCTCCCCAATTAGCACCCGGTCTTATCTCTCTTATTATGGAAGCTTTGTGTAAGCTAGCTTGAGAAAGTAAGACAGGAACATTTACTGGGGTCCAGCAGCTATGGTACATGGATGTAGCTAATGGCTATCTTGTGCTACTTGGCTTGGTGGCCTATAGCATTTGTGCTTGTTGTAGGGCGACAACCAGCCTGCGCTATAATGAAGAGTAAGCTAAGCAAATGACAAACACAGTCGGTGCTAGCATTTGTTGACCAGGTGTTAGTTTGCTCTGCTAAACTTTTAAACTGGGAACTTGCAGTCAGGAAAGAGAGAGAGTCTTTCTGAGTAATGAGAGGAGGATGAATTTGAATGTCAAGAGAGATAATATGTCAAAAATAATGAGATAAATCATAATTATGGCCTAGTAACTTGATAATATTATATAAACTCATTCATATTAAAAAAGAAAGCTAATCACTCTTTGGTCACAACTGGTGAACATAAAACCAGTAGACATTCACAAGCCAAAAAGGTTGGTAAGGTTGGATACAGAGGCTTCTGCAAAGAGAGTGTTTGCCCAATGAGACAATGAAATAAATGTCTTACAGAAGTTTGAAATAAATAATAATAATAATAATAATAATAAATGAAAGGTACGTTGCTGACAGGGTTGCCTCTTTTTATTCACTGTCTCACTCTGGAATTTTAGAGCAATGGCGCATTTTTATTTTCAACCCACCAACTTTAATGGTGTACACTGTATATGTGTACTTCCAGAATGACTCATACAGATCCAATCATGTCAATGTGATTGCAAGAGAGATTATGACTGTAAGACTGACAAAAAAACCAAGAAACCTCCAGTAACGTGTGAACACAGATGAAAGACACACACAGTCCTGGTCCATCAGTGGTTCATGCTCTGGTCAAGGACAGTTGGAGGATACACATACACACACACACACACACACACACACACACCACACACACACACACACACACACACAACATCTTTCTTGCTCATGGTCTCTGATGTCTGGTTTAAGACCTGACAACAGAAGGGACTCACAATTAAAATCACTGGGTCATGGATGGGTAAAACCACACACACACATGTGCACACTCACAGGCTTACACACAACACCACAACTACTTACTAGTTACTAGAGCCGGTTTCCATGACAACAGACAGGGAGGGAGAGAGAGACAGAGAGACATAGGAATAAAGGGAGAGAGAGAGAAAATTCCAACCCCCTTCAACTTAGAATATTGAGTCAGGTCTGAGAATGATGTATTATCAAGTGCAGGAGAGGGAGAAATAAAGGAGAGGGCGGACAGGAGGGGAGTGGTAATGCAAGGCGTAGAGCAAGAGGGGGGAAACAAAAGGAGTGAGGTGAAAGAGAGGAATGACAGTGGAGAAATGGAGATCTGTGGGAGAGAATGGGCCTGAACTGGAGAGCTGAAACAGAGAGCGAGAGAGAGGTAAAGAGCAAAAGATGGACGGATAGAAAGAAAAATAACAGGGTGAAGAGTCCACAAAGGAAAGATAGACCAGCTTCTATATCCAACATGAACACACACACCGCATTTTTTCAGCATGGAGACATTTCATCACACTCAATCTCCTTCACACTCAATGACATGTTTTATGTGCAGCTGCTGCTACAGTGAAAACATAACACAAGATTTTGGCTTCTGTAAGAAGACGTTTTTCCTTTTTTTGGCTTTCAAATCAACACAACTTTTCAAGGTGAATTCTCCACAAATTAATGGTCCTGAATCCCTTAAAGCTAAAAAAAAAAAAAACAACATATTTTAGGATGTCAAAAAGAAAAAACAATAGAAAAGAGGAGAGATTTGTTAAATCTTACCAGAGAGGCTGACTTTATGGTGGCAAAGCGGCCCTGGTTCTTGTAGTTTTGGGCTTGACTGGAGGAGGCTGGCCTCGGCTCTGGCCTGTGGTCCCTGTGGATCCCATCGTCCCAGTTGTACTGATGGTCCTGGGCGAAACATAAATAGGAGAAAAGCCAATGAGTAAAAGTTGTTGATTAAGTAACAAAGCTGTTTTCTTTTGAAATAAAACAAGAACAAATGGCACTGAAGTGAACAAGGTGTAAAAATGAAGGTGAAAACTCACTCAAAAGTGTAGTCGTATAAAAACTCCCCATTGATTTTAATCACGCAACGTCTAGGTATCAAAAGGAATCTTCAGCATTTGCTAAAACTGTGTCAACTGTAACCTTGCAAAGCATGACGAAATGTCAGCACAATTAAAAACTAATTGAACATTTTCAGGAGCCTGGGGACCAAAGAGTTGATTCATGAGAGGAGGGATCTTCGTCAGCATCTGAAAACAATATGTGTCACTTTCGTTTGTTCTCAGCTCAGCCCCTGAACTTGAAACAACACACTGGCTGTCTGTTCATGAAGTGACATCCTTATTCAGGCACTGTCAAAATACAAAGAGCAGATGAAGAAAGAGAATGACAGAGCAGTGACAGCCCTCTCTTCGCAGATTTTTAAGTCAGGCATTGTGTTGACCTGTGTGCACTGAATATGTGAGCGAGCGTGTGTGTTTGCAGGTTGACAGAGTTGTAAGAGGGGAATTTGCAGGGAGTGTGTGTGCTGCTTGTCGACATGTGTACACAGCCTTTGTTCTTGGAGTGTGAACGGTGTCAGTGATGAACTTGAAGCAATCTGCCAAACAGTGAGCACTGTGTCGATGGTTTCCATGGTTTCAGGGGGGAGGGGATTACGCATACTGAAAACAGTGAGAGAAACCCAGAGGATGTTTGCACTGAGCCATGTGCCCTTTCCATTTCTGGAGTGCAGTTATTACCTCAGAAAGGAAGTGACTGTACTAGTAACATGACATTTGTTGATTGTGCCTGCTGTCTTTTACGTACTCATTGAGGAATAAGATTCTTAGAAACCAAGGTGCATGGCATTGTGGGAAAAGTGTTCATTACTGCAAGAGAACTGCTTGACCAAATTAAATAAGAGGGCAATTACAGGGAAAGTAAAAAGTTGTTTGTGTCCTGAGGAGGTGCCTATTTGTTTTCTCTATATCAGATGAACATCTTGATTGTGCCTGGGCAGTCTTCAATCTCTAACTAACTTTCACGCAATATGAAATTGGGGACGTTTGTATTGTGGTTTGAGTCTTGGTTTCAGAATTGTTACACCCCTAGTTGAGGCAAGCTGTTTGTTTTTTTTTAAATGCTATAGCAGCACTTTAGAGGCGTGGCACCTTCATGAGCAGTGACACTATGACACTGCAAAGTTTTCTAAATTCACACCTTAACCTTACCATTTTAGTGCTTATTGTCTTTGTGTTTGACTGACATGACGGTATGGTGCAGTAAAGATGTGAATTACAACTATGTATGGATCTAACACCACACTGTAGGACATGCTTCTCTCTCCCAACAACCTACTGTCACGTTCTGTGATTTAAGAGTGTGTGAAAACTAGAATTCAATCAGGCAGAGAAGTAGAAATACACTGTATCTTCTGAGGAAAGAGTCATGACAATGTATGAAAAAAATTATTGCTTGTAATAGTGATAAATTATGCCCAGTTAAAACATATTCAGATAAACTCATTTGGAACATGACAGGTAGGTGTCAATGAATGCTCATCTCATCAGAGAAAAGGTTTTGGGAGCTACCTAGAACTGCTCACACTGCTTTTCAAGATCCAGTTTGGTATGGTGCAACTTTTAATCAGTCATCCAGCTCTAAATACCCACCGCCCCACCCCTTCACCCCTGACCTTTACCTTCTTGGTGTGTGGGGAGGAGTCCAAGGTGCTGCTGTAGTCCTGGGGGTGCATCATGGTCATGTCAGAGCAGCTGTCGTCCAGTACCTCCTGCATGCTGTTCACACTGCTGCTCTGGCTGCCCGTGCTGACCGAGGTGCTGGGGATGGAGTGGTTGCTGCCCAGGCTGTTCATCTTACAGCTGGCTGCCTCGCTGTCCTGCAGGTGAACATCCATGTGTTCATAAAGACATGCTTCCACAAATGAACATTCACAAGTCATGAAATTGCGGAAACACAAAAACATACACACATAGACTTGCATGTCCTTCACCCTAAAGTACAGAGGTCTCTCCAACTTGTATCATTAAACACAGTCACCTCAACAAAGGGAAAATAATGACCTCTGGATTGCATTAGAGTCAAAGTCATGCTAAATTGCCAATTAGCCTCTAATTGTTAAGATGTGTATGTGTTAGTATCATTCATCTGTGTCAGTGCTTATGTTAATGCACATCAGTCTGACTGAGATGTTCACTTGAGTGTGTGTACATTACAGATAAAGGGAATCAAACTGTACAGTAGCAGACAATTCAGTTAAGTGAAGTGTAGAATTATAGATCAGGATGCTATAATCAGTCTTTCCACATGGACTTCATCTTCCCCTCAAGTCAAGTCAATTTTATTTATATAGTGCCAATTCACAACAGAAGTTATCTTGAGGCACTGTACATATAGAGCAGGTCTAGACCATATTTTCTATCTTAGAAAATTTACAGAGAGAGACACAACAGATCCCACCATGAGCAAACCAGAGAGCAAGGTTTGGGACTGCAGATTTCTCAGTAAAGCCTTCAGCGGTGTCTTGTTGCAGTGAGGTCTAGTGGCTGTTCTGAATTGCGTCACGTGGTGTAGGATGACACTACTGTGGTGGCTGCTGGCTTGTCCATGCCCGTTCATGCTGCCTCAGGCCAGGTCAACGAAGGGGCATTTCATCTCAATGTCAGGCTACAGCAGCTGCAGGAGAAAGGCTCCTGCTTGTTGTGATGTCAACGGGCTAAACCTCTGTGAGCAGCCATCAACTGTATTCCAGTGTTTTTTTTGTTTTTTTTTACCATACCAGAACTGAAAAAGCCAGAGCCAGTGTATCTGATTCCTTCCCCTTTTAAACTTAAGTGCTTTCTCGAGGTTTCTATAACATCACTTCAGACTAAGAAGCCTGTCCTCTTCCTTTGTACTGAGTCTGAGATCCTGTGTGTTGGCTTTCAAGTGAAAAACTCCTTCACCACAGTACCAACTAAGAAAGTGATGTGTTGCAGTAGTGACTACTAGTGGACTTAGTGGACTACCTGACTATCATTCATCTGTTTATTCAGCTACAGTAGTGTCTCAGTTATTGTGCTGTGATTATACATTCACTGTGCACTTTGGAAATGGATGGACTGGAAACTGATGACAGACTTGTCTTTGAGGTGAAAGTTAGAGTGAACAGAATTTAAATGGAGCTTAACTGGTTTCATGTTTCTAATCCCTTGTTCTCCACTTGCCTCCTTCGACTGTTACCCCTGACAAACAATTCTGTCCAATCAACTCCCCCTTGTCCCTCGTCCCTCCTCTTCTTCTACCCACCTCCTCTTCCTCCTGGCTCTCTCCCATGGGTCCATTGTGTTTCTCCTGGTAGAGAATCTTCTTCATCTTGCGATACTGCAGATTGTCCAGCTCACGCACCGCATCCTTGGTCCTCTGGATGAGGTCAATGAGAATGCGCGGCGATCGTTCCCGGCGCACAAAATCATGCTGGACAGAAAAAAACAGGGAGAAAATGAATGAGTTGAGCAGTTTATATTTATATATTAATAGCAGACAATAAAGATTTATTTGGGAGTCAAACAAAGAGGTGGTGTTTGCTGGAAAGATGTAGGAAATTTAAATGATATAGTAGTAGTCAATTCTCAGTAAACATGAAAACTATGATTTGAGAACATCCTTATAATTGTAGAACCTTTAAGCTTATATATTGCACACTGAAGTTCTTAAAGGTCCTCTAAATTGTGTTTAAAGGATGTCTAATTTTACACTTAAGGACTGCATTGCCACCAACTTCTTTCATCCACTATCACTAGAGGGCGCCTGTAGGTTGCTCAGCCGGTCCTGGGAGTCCCGGCACATCCTCTAGTATCTGTGTAAGATTGTCCATAAAATTGATTTTCACAAATACACTTAATCCTTTTCTTTCCAATAAATAATGTCTTAACTGTATTTGCCTTGGCACAGAGTTAATGACAGCCTCTATTAAATTAAAGCAAGAAACAGAAAACAACCGATGAGTAATATTCTGATAATTAATTGAGAGGTTTCAGTCTTTTAATCTGGTTTTTTGTTTGTTTTTTTCTGGCAGGCCTACAAAAATTAACATGGCTGAGAAGAAAAGGGTTATTTAAGAAGAATCATTTAATAACAGTATATGGGACCCCAAACTATATACACTGCTGTATATTAGCAACCTGAAATTTCTTACAATAAGTAGCCAAATTCCTACAGCAAAAATGACACAAAAGTCAGATTTCCTTTATAAAAGCTGACCGTTTAATGATATTTCCTGATTGATCGGTAAGACTCATTTAAATCACATTTCTAAGCTGTGACCAGTTCTACTGTAAGGAACAAACCTTTCTGTAATTTTATGGAGGTGTAATTTGGTGGAGGCCAGGCCTTTATGCATTTATGTAATTATTTACAATGTTACATAATCAGCAGGTCAGAGTGGCAGGTGGGGCTAGTAGGTTGGGGGTAGGAATGGGGTTTTGCGGGGGTGTGTGTGTGTGTGTGTGTGTGTGTGTGTGTGTAGTTGCTTATTGTTTTTGTATTTTTAGGGCAGTTTACTGTACTGACAACAAGATGAAAATAAAAATAAAACAAAAACAAAACATCTTCGCTCCCCTGTGCTTCCACCCACTCCACCACACACACACATTCACACCTCCTCTTAGTCACTCTCATTCATAAAATATTGCATGCTTAAATGGCTGAAATGTATGCAACCTCAAAGTACTGGACTAAAATATAAATATATGGACTGTATGAAAAAATATATATTTTTAGGTCCATTCCCAGCTCTCTCTCTCTGCACACCTTCCTCTCCATGTGACAGATGCTGGTGTAATGGGTTAGTCAGGACACAGGGGAATGACATCACGCTCTCAAAATAGAGATGAGAGTGATTTGTCCCGTTTTCTGACGGACCTACAGTGTGTGGGTGGTTGGCCACCCCCCCATCCCATCGACCAGTGAGAAGTTATCTCCAGGATTTTTCCTCATTATAAGGGTAGTGTTAAGAAGAGGTGACAGCCTTTCCACAGCATCTTCAGTCCCTTCCCTCTATGTACAGTATACTGTACAGTCACCAGCCTCCTCTGCCAGATTAACTCTGTTGGGCATCCACAATTTATGATCTTAAATGAATTTATTCAGATATTACTATTATTAACCTTATGGTGTTTTGGGGTTTGGGAGTGTTAGTTGGAAAAAATAATCAGTATGAACACATCCTCTCATCCTCTTAGAAATTGCTGTTACACTGGGAATATCTGTGGTTTACTAGTTAATTTATGGGATTAAAAGAATATACCCAAAACCAAATAACACCCAGAGCTATTTTTAAGTGTTCAAGAGAGTATTTTTTGCCTAAACTGTGAGAACATAAGAGAGGAGGTCACTGTCTGTGCAGTTACTATTTCATTATTTATATACTTACTACTACTCTGAATGAGGTATACAGGGAGAGAGGGTGTTTAACCTGAAGCCAGATAACTGATAGCTCGAGGCCCCCAGATTAGTGACCTGATTTCCTCTTTAAAGCGCTTGGAGGAGTGTGTCACTGTGTGTGTGCATTGAGAGTGATTTTGTGTGTGTCTGAGAAGGGAAAGTGGGGTATTAATCATAAGCTACGCCCCAACCCCCAAAAAGCCCTTCAACATAAAGCAGCCCCTTCGACACTGATCCAAAGTCTGTTTGGTTCTTATCCCTCTTTACTGTTTTTTTGGACGGGATTTGGGTCAGGGGTGCTGGGAAGAGTGAATTCCAGTCTGAACATCGATCCCATCCTGACGATGCCCAGAGCCCCTTGTTTAACCACTACCTACCCTCACACCTTCCCTAAGGTAGGAGGCAAGTGTGAAAGCTGCTGCTTGAGCTACCGCACTGTTAAGCACTATCACCAAGAACATAAATCTCTTAGTGGGTCAATAGGATTACCTGTTGGTCACACAAACAAAAAGATCAACTCTTCAGCTACAGGGAAACACAATGGACATAGACAGATTAACACAGTGTATGTTCATTGTGTTTTTGTGGTGTGTGTGTGTGTGTGAGAGAGAGGTGTTATTGGGCAGGATGACTGACTTGTGGCTACATTTCTTTGTTACACAATTTTGCTTATTTTCCCTGGAGACGTAATAAAATTATCTAAATTTTTATCTTGGAGGTTCCTCCTTGACCTTGTAAATAGCTATACCAAAAGTTGCCATTTCTAGTCCTGAGGTCCATTTTTCAGACTTGGGAATTTTTCAGACTTTGTGACAAGATTTTTTTGTAAAAAGCAATCTGATTGTTATATTAAGAAGTAAGGAATGAGGCATTTCCAAAATGCTTCTAATGGTGCACATTTTATGGCGTGCAAAAACAAATGGACACACTAAGTAACTCTACATATGATGGGTAGAAACAGCATTTAAAAATCGGTTAGTTAGATGCTGATCAAAAGACCGATGTGGAAACAGCACACAAAAGCTCTATGGAGCCCTTAAGGACCATGGCTACAAGGCAATAGGGGGAAAAAGAGAGAAAGAATAAGCAGTAGTCTCAGTGGGGTGCTTGATTCCTGTGCTTGAAGAACACAGTGCGTATCTGCTTGCATATTAGGGAGCCGTGGGTGGGTGGGAGTGACTCATTCGCAAGGCTCTAGGACTGATTGAGACAGGAAGTGAGGTCACAGCTTGAAGGATTACAGAGGAAGCCCACTCACTCTTAGCAGCTCCCCTGACGAGGGTCTGTCCTGAGGAATTTTCAGTAGGCAGTAGTCGACAAAGCTCCGGAAGGGGTCAGACCTGGGTAAAGAGGACAGTGAGATGGAGGTTACAAATTCCCCTTCTCTGTCAAACATATTTAAATCTGAATGAGTTAAGCAGAAACAGCAGTGGCAATCTAATGACAGGCTGCCTACAGCCACACCTACCGTATTTAATGTCAATGAATGTTTAACATGATGAGTAATCTCTTCTTCTGTTCTGTTGTGCTGTGTCTATCATATCAATGAATTAAACCAGAACAATCCCATGTAATCTCTCAGTGTAGCCGCATATATGAACTATATATGGATTATGTAAATATGTGGAGCAATAAAAATATAGGCCACTGGAGCTGTGGAACACTGTGCTACTGACTCTGATCTAAAAATATGCTCATGATAACACAATGAGTGTTTAGGTTGTTGGTATGGGCCGTTAAGATTAAGTCGCTTATGAAACTATTTAGAATTTTGACAGTCAATATGGACTTTCAGGGTCACTGCAGGGTCAGTGAGTGCAACAAACCCAGCACGTCTCCACCACCTAGCTCCACCTCAACCTCTACATCTAATGTTCTCTGTGGTTAGCTAAGGTATGTCAGGCCAGTGTGTATACAGTGCGGCCTTGTGTTTGTGTAGTGAAGTAACACTATGGAGCTGATGTCTCTACTAGTCTCATCTGGCGGGATGTTGCTAACGCCTCAGGCCACTGGAGCGCCTCCAAAAATACCACAACCCTGCGCCGCCCCACACAATCGCTTGCCTCAGCACGATGTTAGAGACCAACGCTAATTTTACAACAGGCGTTGCTCCATGCACAGTCATGGGCAGCAAATTCTAACTTAAAAGACTCCCCCTGCCTCATGTTTCTGATGATTTGATTTCTCTCAGAGCCCACATTACATGCTCTCTTGTAAAGTGTAAAAATGAACCATTATTTAACTGAGAGCTCAGGTGGAAGACGCAGGAAGGCCACTGATGCCTTCAGGGTGCTCTGAGGCAGGTAGACAGCAACATCCAGCTACTTGCCTTAGCTGCACAGAAGATACAGATTGTTGCAATAAATTACAAGAAACAAATACAGGCATGACTTTACATGTCTATGACCTCAAATACTTTTCCTTTCATACCACAGCAGTGATAGCATTTGAAAGAAGTACACAAATATAAATTATAGGGAGAACATCAAACACAGGGTTAATATTTCATGAGCGTTGTTTCCCCCATGACAATCGCACCTCACATGCAATGTGTGAGCAGTGGCTACAGCAACTCAGATGAATATTTTCTGCCTCGCTAATTTCCTGCTAGAACCCTTTTACATAATTTTTGCCAATTTAGTTCACCTACTTCTCTATACATTTACACAGCTAATATATATCCTCCTCTGTGCTGAGCCCAAGTATACATTATTTCCTACCAAAAATCCCCCATTCCTTTAACATTTATCTCCAGGTTTGTGAAATCTCATACTGAGCAAATGTGGATGTAAAATTATGAAGTATATAGCTAGTTATAGGTAAATAGTACATTATATAATGTATATTAATGTCGACATGGAGTAATTATCTACTGGCTAATATAGAGGATACTACACAGAATGTATTTATGGAGTGTTTACCTGTTACTTGAGAGAATAAATAATCAAAAAGGTCAGATATAGTGGCCAGATAGCCTATATCATTTGTTTATGGAATAAATAATGTCCCTGAAATTCCTCCAAGAGAGAGTCCTCCAGGCAACAATAAACACCCATTATGTTATTTATATGTTTTTTACACAATTTTAAAAAAGAGAAGACCCAAATTAGAATAAAGAGCATATTGGAGAAATTTTGTATCAGCAGAAATCAGCTATTTCATATAAAATTTCTTGATTTATTAGCTTCACTAAACATGAAAATGACAAATTTCATGACCAAAATGTTTGTTTTACCAACACTGTGGGATGGACTGGTGTTGTGAAGAGACAGCAAAGAGCTGTTTAAAACCTGCTGGCCTAAATTAAATTGCTTAAAGTTTTTTTGATGTCTGGAAGGAGAGTCTCTAGAGAATCTATTAGCATCCACAGTCATGAGCTGTGAGGCTGAGAGCCAGTGTAAAGTAATGCAGAAAGCAGGCTGTTTTCCCATATTACATTTTGAACACAGTCTGTATACAAAGAAACATCCTAGTTAGTATGGCAAACAAAAGGAAATGTGAGATTTAACCGCTAGAATAATATTAGAGTAATCACACTGCTTTGTTTTGATGTTGATTACATTAAAATATGCTTTACAGCCCAGAAGGGATGCTGTGGGTATTTTCACAGTGATTCTTTGGTAGAGCCTTCCCAGGTAATTACATAAGAGACTTAGAGTGTGACCTTGCACAAGGCCTGTCGTAGGGATCACAGGTCGTGCAGATTAACAGAGGGATGTCTTACTCTGACTGAGCCCAGATCGGATTGGGCTTGAATAATCACAGTTGACTGGAGGTATTGTATCAGCAGTTTCACTGGCTTTTATTTTGATTGTAGATAAATATTTCTGATAGTGTGACAAATATTTTTTTATTTCACAGACATTAGCATTTTTGGCATGAAGTGTGACTTTGATGAATCACATAATGGGCTCCATTCTGGACTATGCATTTATAATCAAGGGATATGATAAACAGTTAGTCAGATATTTGGTTGAACTCTTCAGATTTTCTCCCAGGCTCTGGGGGAAAAAAACGGAGCAGTAATACTTGGGACATGTGATCAACTCACCACTCATTGGACTGCAGCGTGGGAGAGTCGTTCTGGGCGATGTGATATAAGGCACTCATGGCGTTCATGTTGAACAAGGGCGGTTTACGCTCCGCTAAAATAAATGAAGGGAGAGAGAGAGGTGGATGGGGTCAGAATGAAGACGAGCAATGTTTCACCTCCAAAGTTTTCGCAATCATCACAATCTGCTTCTCCTTGAATGAGGCAGATTTGAAATTAAATGTATGCTTTGTCCACTTTGTAATCAGTTTAAGTCTGTTGAATTTCTGACTGTATGGGCCTATAAATATAGATTTTAACCAGTAGGTAGGTGTGTGCTCACCCAATTCAATACAGGTGATACCCAGGGACCAGATGTCCACTTTCCCCTCGTACTGACCCTCGTCCATGGCTAGGATCACTTCTGGGGCCATCCTGGGGACAGAGAGAGACACACATGCAAATATACACACAGGCGCACACACGCACACAACACACACACACACACACACACACACCACACACACACACACACACACACACACACAGTTTATTAAGTATGAGGTAAAATCCATGAAAATGTTATAATCTGCTAAGCCTCTCAGAGCTTTTAAAGACTCTGGTATGCCGTGATAGCAGCTCAGTTTTTGGAATATGTGTGTGTTTCTGTAACTGTGGAGTGTGACAACTTGTGTTTGTGTGTGTGAATTTAACATGACTAGTGAGACATGAGAGTCCATAACTAGTCCAGCTGTTTGTGTGATGTTTTCATTCACCATCAAAGCTGCCAAGAGTGTGTGAGTGAATATTTTGGTTGGTGAAGTAGAGCTGGTGATTTCAATATGAAAGGCAAACAACAGAGGACATTACAGAAGCTGGCTATACTAATACATTACCCCAGGTCCTTTTATGAAATGGACTATGTAACATTGTTGGTTTCACAAACCTGTTAAAGTGCTGTCTTTTTGCAATTCAGACAAAGGGTATGTTCCTTTAAGATACGACAGGGCTAATACAGAAAAACCACAATGCGAGCACAATATCTGGCACCAGGTGCGTAAGAGAGAGCACTGTAGGATATGAAGGAGAGAAGTGTTTTCTCACAGGCTGCATCAAAGATAACCATTCTAAGCACGAGGCTTGCTCACCCCTATTCTCACAGTCAATACCCTCAATGATTTTTGATATTTATTAGTATTACTAGGTCAAACCGAAAATTGCTGTTGTGACTTTTATGTAAAAGCAGCTCAGGCACTTATGCAGACATATAACTAACATTTAAAACTGTGGCACATAACAAGGTGAATGTCTAAAAAGACTTAAGTAAAACACGTCTGCATGCCAACAAAAAGGCGTCAAAATTCAGAAATCAAAGACAGCACAATGGCAACAACATGAAGAACTTTCTCCCTGCAACAAAAAGCTACAAAAACAGCTAACTCTATGCAAAATACACCAACAAAAATATTCCAGTTGATATTGGTCTTCTCAGAATGTGTAGTCCTGTGCTGTCCTCTGTGTTGTGCCCTGCCATAAGTCTGTGTCTTGTCTTATGTATACTAACCAGTAAGGTGTTCCCACAAAGGAGTTGGCAGGTGAGGCAATGGAGGCAGAGCCAAAGTCGGCCAGTTTGACCTGACCAAGCTCAGTCAGCAGGATGTTACCAGCTTTCACATCTCTGGAATGGGGAGAGAGCGATGAAGAATGAGCATATGAAGAGAAGATTAAGACATGGCAGCCAAGAGAACTACATCAGCTCAATGAATCTACACCGGTCAACTATGTATGTCATGTTATCCAATATCATACAGCAGAGTTAAAATGCTAAATATGACACAAATGTCTCAATCGGATATGATGCATGTCTGCAAATAATGATAAGGGTCTCCTTATCCAATCAATGAGACCTGTGATAACACAAAACAGACAAAAAGGTTCCTATGGCACCACAGTATGGTACAGCCAACTAAATTTGTCTGCCATTAAGGACAATATAGTGGGCACCAGTGTGACAGCAGGGTTGTTATTTCCTCACACTGATGTTCAAGAAGGTTGAAACGTAAGTACAGACATGAGATTTTACAGCTTAATTAGTAAGCCCTGCAATAAAGGGAGAGCATGAGCGTCTCTCATCTCATTTTATCATGTTTTGCTCAAGTCACTCCATGTTCTTGTGGGGAAAAAATTTCAAGCAAAGAAACAAACTGACTCACCTGTGAATCATATTATGGGAATGTAGGTACGCCAGTCCTAGCAAGGCACCATGGGTAATGGCAGCAATTTCCACCTCTTGGAGTGGTTTCTTATGAACTTGGGGAGAAATAAGCACAATAGAAATGAGTAAGAATCCTCTGAGGACTGCTATGATATAATAATGAGCTATAACAATTCTACACAAAGGCCGACAAACTAAATAAAGTTTCTGCATATAGTTATGAGGTGAAGACTTATTGGCTGATTAAGGACCTGGTAACCAAAACATTACAGTTATTGCTGCAATAACAAAATACTCCCTTAGCATTTACCCTATGGATAACAAGTAAACAGCTGTTATATGGGCTCCTACGCTGGCTCCCTGTGGACTGCTACAGTAACAGAGAGACTAGTTAGGTCCCAGGGCAAAAAGGTCACAGCAGAACTATCTGTGAGAAATTTTATATGGGCTGAAGTCCAAAAAAACAGGCCATGGCCAACTGTCATGACAGTGTATCTACATCAATGATGAGTACACGCTAGGTGCCTAAAATAACACATTAGATTCAGGTCAGAAATGTCCAGAGGGGGAACAGGAAAATGTTTTTTGGTATTTACAAAAAGTAGTTAAGCTAGAAACTAAAGTAACACAGTTATGGTCTTCCATCTGTAATTCAATGTAACAGGTCACACCATAGAAATCATGCTAAATTAATTTATTAGCCGGCAGATTCTACATTTTCATTGTATAAATTTGCACCAAGGTTTTTGTGGGTGTTTCTGCAGTGATTGACCCTTGCATGCATTCGCACCGAGCAAGTATGGAGTGCAAACTTTGTTCAGTTTTGGTTTGGTTTTTAGTAAGCTTCACATGTGTGATGATGATAACAAATAACCACAGGAAATAATCATAGATTGTGAGGCCTTATGTTTAAGAAATGAATGCAGCCATCTGGCAGTTCCCCATGTCTGGTCAAGTCTAGCAAAACCTCATGAACTAAGGTCAAAAGGTCAGCTGGTGAGTGGACTGATGTTCATTATCAGCCACTGAGCTACAGAGAAGGAAAATTAGGTAAAGAATACAGATAAGTCTATTACAGTTAACTAGACCTACAGGTAGAAGCTACTTGTGGGTTGATGAGACTTGCTTTAGAAGCTCTTGTTGTGTAACACAGTTATAATTTTGGCTATGGTGACAAGTCTCTTAAACATACAACAGAATACAAACCACAGGTGTGATTGTATGTAAAGACCATCTTGTTATAGCAAATCTTCTCTCATCACATGGCCCCATCGCCAACTCAAAATGGTCTGATTTCAGCAGACACATATTCACATATATGCCAAAAGTAACCACTTCTGCAATTTGTCTGCTTAGCATGAAGACTGGAAACAGGAGGAAATACGTAGTCTAGTTCTGCCTTTAAAACTCACTCATTAACATGTTATATCTCATTTGCTAAAGCTATTTAAAAAAACCTTAGTGTAAAAACAACAAGTTTACAGGGTGGTTTTAAAATAATGTCTTGGCCTTATGCAGTGAAATGTTAAGAAAAACAGCCTGGCACAGACAGTTTTATAGCTTATACAGTTTTATAATTATACATGTTTGAAAGTGTGTATGCACATTAAACATTAATAAACACACTTACCCTCTAGTAAATCTGATGCGGAGCCCAGGCAGTACTCCATCACCAGCTGGAACAGAATACAGTTACAGTTGAATAACTAATCATTCACAATATCCTAAATACAGAGCTTTAAGTTAAGTTTGTGAAAACTTGTGAAGTTGTTCTCAACTGCAAACTGATCACAATACCATGCCTACAGTGGAGGTGGTACTTATAACAACATATGAAGGGAAACAGTAGCTGGCAGCAGGGAAACACAGTGAGTGAAATAAAAACAAAGAGGAAAAGAATCAAAAACAGGGAGACAGGGACAAAAGGAGATATGAAGAAGGATCCACTAACCCAGGCAGTGTTGTCTTTCAAGTAGCAGCCTTTGTACTCAATCGTGTTTGGGTGTCGCAGCTGTCCCAAAAACTTGACCTCCTTAATGATGTCCTGCCACTTCTGCCAAAAACAAATTCAAGCACACAGATGGTTACACACTACAGGTACGATTACAATAGCACATAAGTAGGCACTGCTGTGACTTTGCTTGCATTGGCACAACTGGCCTCACTGTAGTAACCACTCACTCACAGGTATTATGGATTTGATACACCTGTTACCATAGCACTGCATCAACATAAATAATAAACAGAACAACAAAATGCACAAAACTGAAACGAGTTAGACACAGTCTGACCATCTCAAGCAAGAGCCTTCACAGAAAACCATCATTCACAGGTTTATAAAAAGAAAGTTTACTAAACCACAAAGATGTGGGCTCAAGTTCAGCTGTGATCACCGTCTTCTGAAATACACTTAACCTCAGTGGTTTGCTTGAGAGCAGCAAATGTTTGTTCCAAACTTTACATCTTCATGGTGAGAAATTATTTGAAATTATTATTAATAACTAATGACCACAAATGAGACCTCTCATAATCTCAAAATCCAGAGTTAAGTTTTGTGTGAAATAGCAGCAAGAATGATTAACAGTGCTTTTGCATTTTGAGCACTTCTTCTCACTGGTGTAAATTTGTGTGTAAGCATGAGAAATTTATGTTATCTGACCACCGCCTCACCAAATACCCTCTTGAACTTGAGCTTTTTTGTGATATAGTTCAAAGACACAACCACCAAACTGTGGTGCTACATTAACAAATCCAAGGTGTGGTATGCTGGTGGTCATGTGTTCCTGTGTGTGTCTTTCTTACTTCGGTAGTCTGCTTGCCATTATAGGACATCTTTTTGATGGCCACCACCTCGTTGGAGTAAGAGTTTCGTGCCTGAAAGATTGAAAATGAAAGAGGTCAGTTTATATTAAAGTCTTCAAAGTCTAAAAACCCAGGCAAAGACAGCTACCACAAACACTCATACAGTAATACTCCCACAAGGCATCACAGGACATTGTTTTGGTCCCCCAGCGATAAAGCTCTATAAAAAGAATCTGGCATCAATAAATGAGAAACTGACACACATTGATATAACACACTATGAGGAGGTAACACATTGTTCCTGATGCCTGATTAATGAGGGTAACTAGTGGTTTTCTGTTAAAAATGTTAAATACAAAAATGAACATTAAATGCCATCACAGACACATCATAGAGAGCTAGTGAAATAAATATGCACTGTACTTACAAATAACACATTTTTACAAAAACATCACCTGCACTATAATATCACCACAGAATGATACAGCAGTGAACAGATTCTGTAAATTGAAAAGAAATTAGTTTTCACTTGACAGTAATATGTACTGCTGCAAGGGTGATCCAGAAGTGAGCCAGATAAATCCCATGCATGCCAAACATCATAATGCATGCACAAAGCGACAGAGTGATACAGCAGTAACAGATTCTTACATTTGAATTTAAACAAATTTCTGCCTGATCAAAGCACTCAATGTGATTAGGGGAAGGCTGCAGGTAAGTGGTGCATGTACACTGTAGCTACAGTGAGTGTTAGAGTTATCTGTGCACATTCACATGCACATGTTAAACCAGTGGTGTTAACCTTGGGGGCATTTGACCTTAGGGACAGCTCCACTGCAGCTCAGCCTAAGCCCTTATGTCAGCTTCATCCCACTTACAAATGAACGGGAATCTCGTGTTGAGATTCAAATGGAATTATAGTGAGAGCAGGCAACAGAGTATTCCCATTTGAATTTTTTTTTTTTTTTTAGATTCATTTGATCACTATGATTGCCTGTCAGTTCATGCATAATAGCCATTCCCTTTAGTGTAGTATATAGATAGATGGCTGTGGAGAAGAGAAAAAAAATCATGTAATGCTGAAATATTAAAATACATTCAGGCTAATTGTAATGGCAGAAGAAAGGGGTTGTATCAATACACTGGAGTAGCGTGTGCTACAAGCTCTGGGTGATGGGCCTGCATACTCAACAAAGGGAATTCCCCTTGTTCTCTTCTATAATGGAGTTCTTCCTCAGTCTTCCCATGCGTTAACTATGAATGCACATATAATTGCATACATTTATTTGACTATGCATGCATGTACGGGAATAACCCAGTGAATATTCATGCATTCACAGTGGTTGTCACTACACTCTTCTGTCATGCATTTAACCTGCATTCGTCTTATACAGTATCAGTAATGCAGACATTTTACTTCTTAAATGTTAGATGGTACAACTAAATCAAAGTAGTGACTCAGTGGATCAGAGGTTTTTCCAGTGTGTCCATGAGTTTCACTGGGTGCTTAGAGATTTCTCCAAACACTGGGTTGTTTGCAGCGGCATAATTTCCACTGGGGATGCACTTTTACAATTGCACTTTTATTTTGCTTCTCTCCAGTAGTTAAAATAAATTGATAAAAATGTTGATATGCTAACATAATTCACCATGAATTTCCTCAGTGTGCTCAAAGCAATAAGCTAATGAGCAGCAGTGAGTGAATTTGCAGACCTTTTCTGCCCTGGGTTTTGATTCTCAGGCTACATGCAGGATACCCTATTTTCTGGATGGAGGTAACTGTGAATATATACTGTGCGAGATGAACACTGCAGAAGAAAAGAGAAAAGTAACAATGCCATAGCATTTCTATATACATTTTTTATTACACAGGCATGTGTCATCGTAACATGTGATTTGCTATGTATAGACATCAGTCATCAGTATTTAAGCTTTGGAAAAAATGTACACTGCCATGAAACAGTTTCATTAAAGCTGCTCTCACTAACGGCTAAAGCTAGAAGTCCACCAGTTGTAATGCAGACAGCAGAAGTGTGTCAGTGATCACAGCACTGGCAGCAGGGCAGGATTTAAACACACACTGGAGCCTGTTAGCCAGACGGACATGGGCACCAGGGCTGCTAGTGATGTATTGTTGCACGCACGTATGTGCGTGTGTATGTATGTGTGTAAATGACATGGGATAGAAGGGGACAGTAAAGCTCTGGCAGCCAAGAAAATCCTGCCCCACTATCGACAGCTTCTCTGTTTTTCTATATCAAGAGAACAGCTGTCTTAGGAGGGAAGGAGGAGGCTTATCGCCCCCAGCCGTGCATCTGGAGGGGGGGCAGAGCAGAACAGAGCAGAGCAGAGGAGAGGAGAGGAGAGGAGGGGAAACGAAGAGAGAGCAGAGAGTTGCAGCATGCTTTCAACCCCCCCTTCACGCAGCTTCAGAATCAAAGGCTTGATGAGTAATTAGTGATGATGAGATTAATAAGAAAGGCTACAGTGAAAGTGCTGAGAGGGGATATATCTCCATTTAACTGTATTCAGAGAACCATAATGCAGCTGCCTTCACTTACAACATGTGTACAAATCAGTGAATCAATAAATGAATATCTATTAACTAGTTAATAAATAAATCAAAGCCACATTCATGTAATAATAATAAGGGCTAAGAATCTGTTGCTTAGTGGCAGCATGGTATCGTTCATATACTGCCTTTTATCTAAAAACTATAAAACTCAAATGAACGAGCCAAATGAATTCCAATAAAATCACAAAATTCCAATAAATTACTCCAGTATTTCAATAACTTTCAAAAATTTTCAATCCATTCAAGTCCAGTTACATTAGATACATTTTGAAACAAAGATATGCTGGATTTGGAAATCTATTCCAAGATTGTCATCTGACATGTCCTGATAATATGGCCCTGACAACCACTTGAAGGCCTTTTTTTAGGTTTCCTTCAGACTGTGTTCCTGAATAAGCACTTACAAAGTAGACGGCACCAAAGCTGCCATGTCCGATCTCATGCAGGTCACAGAAGACATCCTCGGGGTCATCTTTGAAGAAGAGGTCGGCCAGCTCGGGGTCCTTCGGCACTCCTTTCCGTGTGGATGACGGCATTATGGGCTGGACATGGGCTAGGCGCCAGGGACCACACTCACATACACACTGCTGCTGCTGCTACCACCACCAGATGTCCACGATGGGCCCGGCATTGGCCAGCTAGACCTGGGAGACAGAACAGAGAAAAAAAACAGATGATGAGCTGACATTTTTATTGTTGTGCACTGCACTGGACAAGATTATCACATTTGTTTCCTTCAGGCCAACTACGCAGATTCTCTTCAGTTTTTCCAAACACTTACTGTTGCCAGAAAACTTGAAACTGAAACTTGAAAGTGAAAGACAATTTTTACAAGAGCCAAGTAAACAAATAATTAACCTTTTATGAATACAGTGTAGGAGAATAACTATTAAGACAATCAGAATTATGTTAACTGTCATGTAAAGTTAAATAACATGTATGCTTAAGCATTACATTACACTGGCACACACAACTTAGGTTGATACCTAAGTTTGTGTGTGTGTGTGTGTGTGTGTGTTTGTACATGTGCCTGTGTAGAGTGGGTGCATGTGTTTATATGTGTGCATGCCTTTTTCTGAGTGTTTTCATTTGTGTATCTCATGGACAGCTGATAGGTGATAAGACAGGAAAAAAGACAGTCATATGATGATGGCTAGCTGACTAGTCCTACTGCTCATCAAAGTCACAGTCACACTTGCTCATGTAAACATGTGCGTGCGCACACACGCACACACACACACACACGTAACACACTTGACAGCTGAAGCTGAGTCACTGATGCACCACTTCCACACATGCACACAGTGTAACAGTTGCCTGCATGCATGCGTGCGCGCGCACACACACACACACACACACACAAAAGTGCTGAATGTTTTGTATCACAAGGCTACAGCCAGGCTGTGAAGCGTGTACGCATCCTGGACACCCTGCTCCAGTTAGCTTCGCTGCACATGCAACACACACACATGCACACAGTCACACACTGTCTCTCTCATTCCCGTTTCCCCCTCTCTCTCTCTCCTCTTTCTGTTTACCATGAAATCTCTGTGCACATCAGCCAGATGCAGCAAGCAAATCTGGCTCCAAAGGCCAGCCCCACACAGAGCAAGCTGACATACAGGCAGAGGCAGCAAGACACACAGGCACCCAGGCCAAGACACTAAGCATCAGCATCATCCTAATCCCTTGCTCTTAAAGGGATCTAAGCCATCACACCCACTCCAAAAATATCAGTCTTAAAGGCAAAGTCCTGTACCCTCTCCTCCATGGCACCAGATATATAAAGAGGGCAGGCTCAAGCTTTGGGGGTATTACTTTAGGTACAGTATGGGAATCTAAGGCTGATTCACTGAAGACGTTGAACAGACATTAATGGGGATGTTCTGATTCAATTTATTTCTCCCAGTTTGAATATGATATTTATTTTCTCCTATACATATCTACATGTTGTATTATGTTTAGTAAAATCTACTCAATTACAGCTTTTCAGTGATTTAAAAAAAAAACAAAATGGCGAACTTTACCAAAAAGTTGTAAAATATAAGCGGTGCACAGCATTCAAAGTCTGACAGTGGCCTCCAGGTTCAGCATCATCATTTACACCATAGAAAAACAAAAAGCTCAAGGCAGTTCAAAGGCATTCTGCCAGTGCTCATGTGTTCAAGGCCTTTGTGAAGATACACTGGTTATTTGTTACTCTGTAGAGCAGAGGGAAAGAAGTGTGTCATCATTCAGGTTATAATTTTGTAAACAGCCTAGTTCCCAAGGTTTTTGGACAACAATGAAATGATGTTATGCATTCAAGTTGTGACTGCATAATTGGATAATTGGATTTATTTCTTTTCAGATTAATATCCCAAAAGTAGGTGAGAGTAGTGTGTTGGCCAAGAAAACCTCAACATGGAGATACACACTGCCTCTTTTAACCTTCTCTATATTGAAAGGTGTAGTCACAGTGCCAGCCTGCTACAAAGCTGTTATAGCATCTCAGCAGTTAGAATGGCAGCCAGTTGTACTGTAGCATCACTAAAGTCAATTTCATGGCATTAAGCTTTGATTTCTCTCCAGGAATGCTCCAAGAACATGCTTGGAGAGAACCACAGGCTGTCACATAAACAACAGGCAAGGTTTCAGTTTACCTGCTTACATAATGTGAAAGATCACATTTACAGGCATACACATGGTTGTTGCCTTAAGGCATCTGTTGGTTGTAGAGGCTTTTCTGAGAGGCATGAAACCCTTAGCTGAGACCTCCATGCCTATGACAGAGCTGTGACGAATGATCAGTGAGCTACAGAGTACAGTATAGCAATGTAACTGTATGCACTCAGCCTGTAGACTGCAGATTTATTTATATACTATTCATGGTTACTGGCAGTTCAACTAAAACCCTTTAGTTAAGCTGCCATAATCTATCAGGCTGCTGGCTTGTTTGACTTTCCTTAGATGCTTGTTCTTCAGATATCTGATCAATGGACTTTTTTTGGCACTAGATGCTATAAATTAGCTATCATACACTTAATTGGTGAAAACATGAATGGATTTCCAAAAACTGCTTAACTTTTAACACTGCAAAAAAGGAGCATAAATCATAAATTTGTGGAATTATCTTTGAAGTTCTCATGTATCCTCACTACAGCAGGATTATTGAAGCCACACTACTGTATCTGAGCCCACAGACTACTTCCAGTCAAGTAAGGTTTGATGATATTACTGAGGTAAATATATTTGATATGTGGTTTAATTAAGTTTAAGAGACAGTGCCTTGACATAAGTTCTGTTGTGATCTGTTGGTGCTGTATAAATATAAATTGACTTGACTTGAATTCAAGAGGCTAGCTATCATGGTGCTAGCTAGCTCAAATGTGATACGGTTTCTAGTTCAGTTTTCTGTTTGTACAGACTGTAGGTTATAGTTTGATTTAGCAGCTGATTGAGGAGAGTTCATCTACTCATCTAACCTGTTTCTATTAATTTATTCAGCATCAATTATAAAATATTTTACAAGTTTCCAACTTGGAATATTCCTAAAATTCCCCAGCTTAATTTACCATTGAAAGTTTAATCACAATTAATAAACGATCAGTTTATAAATTAGAAAGCATTGTTATACATCAGCATTAATTAAATTTAGCTCCACCTTGACCAACATTAAAGACAATGATTACGTAAATGCATCAATAATAACCATCTGATGATATAACACTGACAGGGACCATTCTCCATAATGAGTACTTCTACCTTTGATACTAAATACATTTTGTTACCAATACAAAAGATATTCAGTATATATTGTGTAAGGCAAAGAAATGCCAATTAATTTTCTGTTGATTTATTAGTTAATCAACTAATCATTTCAGCTTTACATAACACCAACATGATTGAAATATAAAGGGTCTGAACTCATCCATTTTCATGTTTATGTCCATTGTATTAGTTTGTGCTTGTGTGCATGTTGTTGCCTGTATTTCTTTCTGTGTGTTTCATTGTGTGCATTGTGTGTTTTATATCTGTTTACCTACAATAGGAACTTCGTGTGTGTCCATGTGCATAAGTGAATCTGTGTTATGTGTCTGTGTCTCCTGGTTGCATCAGCCCTGTCTGTCTCTCATCTCTCCTGCTTGAGCGCTCCAGATAGCTGCTGAAATAAAGCCTGACACAACCCCCATCTGAACCTGCACCCCATTGAAAACACACACACACACACACACACACACACACACACACACACAAACACACACCATGAGTGTGCACATACACGCATAGTATGCCTATGTTGCTTTCAATAATAGAAAATGAGAGTATGAGAATAAAAAGGTTCCAAAATAATAGAGAAAAACAATAAAGAAATAAAGAGTAAGAAACCTGGAGAGAGTGGGAGTGAGTGAGAGAGAGAGAGAGAGAGAGGAGAGAGAGAGAGAGAGAGAGGAGAGAGAGAGAGAGAGAAGATCTGAGAGATGGATAAAAAGGGAAACAGCCCTACTAAAAGTAAGCACACAGCTTTACCCCGTGTGACGGAGGTTTGAAAGCTCTAAACCACAATGATGGAGAGGCAGTAGATGAGTAAAAAGCAGATAAAAATGGAGCAAATGAACACTGAAGTCATGTGATCACTCTGGAGACTGCACACCTCCCTCTCACCCCTCCTTTTCACTCTTCCTCCTCCTCTTCCTCCTCTCTTAAGATGTGTGAAGTGATGCAATGTGGCAACAACAGGTTGTAACACAGGGGGCTTGGTAAAGCTGTTACTAGTCCAGCAAAGCCCAGTGTTTGGACAGTAAGCCTTGTTTGTGTTGTGTGTGTGTGTGTGTGTGTGTGTGTGTGTGTGGTGTGTGTGTGTGTGTGTGTGGTTACTATGGATCTATGAATGGTATTGTGCTAAGAGAGAGCTGATTAGGCAAATGGCTTAGACAGATTAAACGCTTCATGTGTTTGAGTGTGAATTTTTTCTACATGCACACTTCTACACACTGCTGCATGACGCTGTACTTATATGTAGGTGTGCAACAGTGTGTATGCTCAGGGATACCACATGCTTTACACGCATGCACTGGCATTTGAGTAAATGAGACGGTGTGTGTGGGTTACTGTGGGCGTGTGTAATGTGACTAAAATATCTGCTGTATACAAAAAACTATGTATATATCATAAAATAAATTGTATGTAGAGGGGATTATATGGTTTATGCTAATCTGGACCACACACAGACAGCCACACACACAAACACAGCTGAAAACACTGTAGGATTCAACAATAAAATAAAAAGGTTTTTGCACTGAAAGTTTTGACAGTTGATATCTTTTGACAATTTCTTGATCAAGAATTTTCAAAATATGAAAAGAACTTTGTGTTTTTAATCTGCCAGCATTCAAAACAGGCATCAAGAGTGACTCACCACTGACTGGCTGATATCCAATATTTCACAAAGGCTACTCCAATTGATTTTGAAGTCGGTAAAAACAATCTAACACGTGATCTAAAGTATTGGTACTGGTACTTCTCCAGTGGTTGTACTTGTACATGAACACATGCAAGCATACATATGTTACTGTAGGCCAAAGTTCAACATGCACAAGATACACACAAACAGAAACACACAAACAAATATATACACCCTCCCACCCCCAGGTCCCCTGCTGGTGTTGCTATGACTAATTGATGTACCAACATGTTATTGTAAGTCCATCAGGCTGGTGGATATGGCTCTACTGTATACCATGTGCTGCAACAGTCGTATTGAAATGGGGCACCACACTGTCTGCTCTTTGCCAATTATGTACAAGAATAGGATATATATATATATGCCACTGATCAAGAATACTGGTTCACAGTACTGACTTCATTTGATACAGAGGATTGAAAACAAGATCACAATATTTTTAACTAAAACCAAGTCCACGTTAACTGACATGTTGTGCAAAAAAACACAGTGAAGATTTATTTTTGTAAGTGCAAGATCACAAGAATTAACTGGGATAGCACATACAAGAAATAATAGAAAATAATAGAACATCACATGACATTGTATATAGACAATATGGATGCATGTGCCACATGATCATATCCCTTCTGAGATGTGTAAAGATAAAGGTTAATGGAAAACAACTTGACAGAAACTCCAAGTTTCTTCAGCTGCTGACACTTGCAAAGTGACTTTATCTGGTTCCCTCCCTGTCTTATCCTACATTCATTCCTTCAGTGTCCTCTCTTATATCCTCCAACTCTTTAACACTTTGTCTTCAATTCTCTTTGTTACTGCCTTCTCTTTTATAACTCCTTTAAAAAAGAAAAGCTTTGACAAGGAAGAAAACATGAATTTCTTATCATTCATTTTACGGCATTGTCTCCTGGGTTTGCCAGTATTCAAAATAAACTCTTATCTTGTGAACTCCTAACTCTTCTGAGGTTGTGTGTGTCTGTGCATGTGTGTACTGTAGGAAAATATATGTGTTCCTGTTAAATTACAGCAGTGCTTGTGCACATGTGTCTGTATTTATATATATACATGTTCATATGGTGTGTGAAAATAAATTTGCGCTGTAACACTAGTGGGAGCACACTAGTGTCCATATGTGTGTGTCAGTCTAAGTGTGTGTGTATGTGCTTGTATAGCCAAGTTTAGCGGCTTACTGGCCCCCCTCCCGGCTTTAGGCAGGAACAGGAATTAGGCAGACTGTGGGAATTCGTACTGGAATTCAAATCACCAGCTCTAATCAGAAACGGAAAAAAGAATGGGTAAATCTGCCAAACTGTGTGTTGAGACACTGTGTGAAGGATAGTGCATGTGTGCGTGTGTCTAAGACAGAGGGAATAAGAATTACGTAAAGATCCCATTTCCTTTAATCTATCATAACGTTACAGAAAGTAGACTTAGAGCTTTGGAGTGGAGTGTGTTTTCTGTGTGAAGGTGCACATGTATGTATGAGTGAGAAGAAGCCTGGATCATACACTCACTCAAAGGAAAAAAAAAAAAAGAAAATCACTGCATTTCAGTTAATTATGTCTAATAAAAAGTTAAAAAGTAAAGCAGACAGAGCCTCACATCTCACCAGAGCACTGGGTCCCATGAGAGTACTGTATGCGTATGTGTGACGTCTACATGCATGTGCATGCCTCCTGCATGACATTAAATGGGTCAGCCTCGTTATGAATAATATAGAAGCCTATTTAAATGCACAGTGCAGAGTTGTATGGTGATGATGACTAGCCAATTTGAGGGCTGTGATAAGGTTGTTTCTTATCAGTGGAAAATCGGAGTGTTTTTTCCTCCTGTGAAGTGCAAGTCAATACACGTGGCCATGTATGGACAGAGTAGTCATCATGCACCACAACCTTATAACACAATAGTTGAATTCAAATGTCAGTCCTCCATGTCGAAACCTTGTGGACCTCAGTCAGGTACTGTGACATCACGTCATTATGTCAAGTTTATTTAATATTTTTATGAAAGGTATCCACACTCATAATTTGTGCAAACTGTAAGAAGAGTTTGGTTTTAGTGTTTTTAGTGTACTAAAAATAAGATGACAGCTACCAGTTACCTGAGAGTGACTTGCGGTGGACATCAACATCATCTCCATTTGTCACTTTCAAGAACAGTACCACTCCCTTCAAGTCATACCATGACTTTAACAGGAATACAACAGCATGGCAAACTGTCAGCCATCACAAAGAGGAAGATGTCAACCAAGCATATTTTGTTGTGTCTCCACTCCCCTACAAACTTTCTTGACTTTCTTGTGGAATTAGACACCACGAGCCAGCCTGAGCTTCACAAACCCTCATGCTTACTAGTCTAGAATCGGTTCACTAGAAATCAGCCTTTGCCTTGCCTCCAGTAGCGTTCTGTAACCCAAATTGTTCCCCTCTACCACACCCAATCCCCTCAAGCTCTTTTCGCGCTCAGGGTGTGATTCAGCAGCAACATTTGCCCACAGCACAGAATGTACACTTTAACACACGCCTGACTTTCCACTGAATCCAATTATTGGTGTTGGCTCTCTACTGTGCGATGATGATGAGCTGACAGAGGGGTTTACATTATTGCCCAATTCACCAAAGACTCCAAACCACAGACAAACCTCAGACTTCCCTCAATCACTACAGCTTTGAGATGCCTGAACAAGACAACTTTCTTTCAGTAACATTATCATTATACCATTATCATTACCATATTAGTCTTTTAACAAACACAAACACAATGACAGTCTGACTTAGATATAGTCAGTCACTAAACTGATCTAGGCTACCAGGCTTCCGGTTTTAAGTACCTCACTTTTTTGTGCAAGCTGCCAAACAAGCAACCTCAAACTGTTACAGTGCAGAAATCCCCACACACAGAAATTCACAGTTGTATGTACATGTGTATACCCACACATAGGTGACTTGAGAAAGTTATGGTATATGCCAGAGAAACTTTTCTGCCTCACAGACTCAGCTTTAATTCAGTGTGACAGAGAGTTGGTTAGCTGTTATGGATGTCAGTGAGCCATCAGGGCAGCAAGCTTTCATTACAAGGCAAACAAGACCCGGTTTACAGTCAGCTGATGTCTGAGCTGGCTGTCCAACTGCAACACAAAGGGGATTTTGACACACGCATACACACACAAATGTCTTGACATGACTGTACAAACATGACTGTTTGTACAAAGAGTGAAACAGAATGACCTGCAGGGCAACCTCAGTGAGACAGGTCAATAAATCACCTGTATGGCCTGTCAGATATTTTGTGTTATTAACTTCCATCCTGGAAGTTAAAATAAAATTCAAGAAGTTGTGTTTTACAAATCACACATAATACATGATGGAGTGGCCTAATATAGAAAAAAATTGACAAAAGACTCAAACCTACCTGTAGGAAATGTGTAAAGGGGGTGTCAGACCAGCCTCTGTCTTCCTCTCCTTCTCCTTTCTCTCCTCAGTTTAAGTCCAGAGTTGACTTTCTGCCAACTTTCCTCATGACTGGAATAAAACAGTACCTGAGAAAAGAGAATTGAATGAACAAAAGAAAGGTTAGATGGTTAAATTAAGATTAAATGAGTAAATGTAAGTTAATTACATTAGAAAACTGTGCCTGTCGTAATGTGACTAGAGCTGAAATGATAATAGAGCAACATGGATTAATCATTTAAGTCAGTTTTTGGCAAAACTGTTAAAGATTCATTGGTTCCAACACATGCAGAGCTCTTGTTTTCTTCTCTGATGGTAAATACCTGTGGGCTTTGGACAAATCTGCATTATTCACTATTTTCTGACATTTTATACATCAAGCATTTATTAGATTGATTGAAAAAATTTGTTTGATCTATAATGAAAATCATCGCTAGCTGTAACCACTATAGCATGACACTATGAAATACAGGGTCTATTTTTAAATATGTCTCTTTCATTCCTGTGACTTCTTGACACTGATGATGATCTGATACACTTTGTGGCTGACTGCAACTTCTGCAAACACCTGCACGACAAAGTAAAGTTTGTCTTTCCTTCCCTCTTTACAGAGATAGTACTCAACACGGGACGACTGCTGACAAGACTAGCAGCCTCTGCAAACATCTGCACTGCAATTTATACATTTATATCACATGCCATGAGTCAGATTTTATAAGATATTTGCAGGACTACTTTATAGTACAAAGGGTTGCTGCTTTGCAGCTCATAAAACACGAGTGGAGCAAAAGGACAGTGATGTTCTTCCAGTATAAACAGAGGTAGAGCTTTCAAATTTCCACACAACAGCAGATGGTGGAATGACTTAACGGCCAATGAAAATATCTAAAATGATTGTCAGTTATTATCTTCTCAACAACTCCATGATCTTTTATCAGCTTTCATCAGGGAAGATACAATATAATCTTAATTCTTAGAGACATTGTCATAGTATCATCAGTGTGAGATAAAGGAGGTTAGGTATCACTGTATTTTGTATACATTTAATATAATAACATAGCAACCATCTTTATGTTAATAGATTTTCTACATCTGTTTGTCCATATTCAGGGGCAAAGAAAGCCTGATGTCTATCCAAGAATGCATTGGGATGATGGTATCTCAAACTAAATGTTTTTGCACTTTAAACAAGGGAAGTGCCTCTTTCAGGCTGAACACATTCTCTTTCTCCTTCTTTCAAATACATGTGTTCAAGGACACTACGCATGGCGCTGTGGACAAACATGAGCTTTCACACACCCACAAGCAAGCACAAATACAATATTTTGCTTTCTCCCACACATACACACACACAATGTCACACACGCAGTATACCCACAAATACACATCAAATCTGAGCGAGCTGTTCTGACAGCAGAGCGCTGCCAGCTACTAGACTGCGTTTCATTATGACAAGCAGTTGGTGCAGCATCTATAGCATTACTGCTGACCATAACCTGACCCCTCTACCGTGTACATTGTGATTTACAAGGCCAGAACACAATAAAACCAACTGTTGTCTAGAAGCAGTCGGACAGTCAGGAAGTACGGTAGATCCATTATTCAGAACATAAATGACCCTGTGGCCTTTGCTTTGAGCTATTAATTCCTGCGTGGAATCAAACTGGAACGACTCCTTTCTTCTTCTTCTTCTTCTTCTTCTTCTTCTACCATTTTATCCATATTTTACTGTGCTCTTGTTTTATTGGTTTGACCCTCCAAACCTACTCCTCCTGCTTTTTGATCGGGCCGAGCGGAAGACTGGGTGCTCAGAGGAACCGCATTCAATAATAAAAGGAGAGGATGGAGGGATGAGAGAAGATGGATAAAAATGTATTGTGCCCCTTCTGAGTGTCCCTGAATGATTTATAACACAAACTGACGCTTGCATGAGCCTCTGGGAAAGTTGTGGCTGCACTTCGCCTGCTCCTCGCTCACTCCACCCTGCTTGGCATTTGTGACCAACCAACAACAGAAAGACATAAATAGATGGAGGGAAAGAGTGAGAAAAGAATGTGTTTTTTTCTTTTACTCAAGTCCATCTTCAAGAGGCCTTTAGATTCATTTTATTTCAAGGATACAATCTGAATTTCATTTATTTTATATTCTATTTTAGGAATAATGCATCGACTGGATGGCATTTTTAATTTTGTTGTACATGTGACAATGACCAAACAAGTTATTCTGATTCTGAACATAATCTACTTTCAGGGTTGCAACTAATGATTATCGATTAGCAATTATTTTCTTTATTGATTGATTAATTGTTTAGTTTAGAAATGCCATAAAAAAATGAAAAAAAGGCCCATCACAAGTATCCAGAACTCAAGGTTTCCAACCTTCAAATGCCTTATTTTCGCAGACCTATGATCTGAAAACCAAAACAATTTCCAATGATATAAAACAGAGAAAAGCTGCAAACCCTCACATCTGAGATCCTAGAGGTAAGAAATAAAATCTAGTTTTTGGTGAAATGTCATAAAAGTCTCTTTCACCTCTTAAAGATGTAAATGCACCTGGTACAAGCCAGGAATATATCCTTACCTACTTAATTTTTAACATAATATTGTCTCCTGAGGATATCACAGTAAAAATTATTTTAAAAACATGCCGTTTTACAGCTGAGCACATGATTTGCAGTTGCTAAACTAAGTCATTGCAAAGGAATCAAGAGTAATTATTAACAGCTTTGCTAAATAATTGAGAACTGAAACTTTGTTTTATAAATACTGTCCATTCTATATGCACATATGCTGTGAGTGGGACAAAAGCAGAAAGCGAGGCCACATTAAATAAATAAAACCAGGTCAACTGGTGCAGTGGCCGAGTGGTTAAGAGGAATACCATATATTCACTGCAATGTCAACTAAGGTCTGTGTCTGTGTATGTGTGTGTGTGTGTGTGTGTGTGTGTGTGTGTGTGTGTGTGTGTAACTGTTGTTGTGTTTGAGGAGACCAGGTTACAAAGGTCACAGGGCCAGCTGAGGTTCAGAGGTTCTGAGTGTGATAAACAGTAAAGACATGAAAAGCGATGAGAGAAAAATAAGAAGAGTGAGATGGAGGAAAGCAAAGAGAGAGATCTATTTTTCTGATCCACACATCGATTCTATGCCTTGCTTATGTATTCTTTGGTTAATAAGAAGCTAGAAGACAGAAAAAACAGATACTATTTGTGTTTTTTGCTATCCTTGAGTGTAGATACTTTTCTGGAGCCAGATCATTGTAGCAAATTCTTACTTCTTCTAAGGTGTGTAGGGTTAAGGTCAGGCAACGTAGGCTCTAACAAATTAAGTAAGATAAATGTCACACCATCCCTGACAGACTGTACCACAGGCTTCCTGACAAAGTTCGTTGATGCACTGGCTACTGATCAAAATCCTGATCTTCAACTCCTACTATCCATTCCTCCTGTTACATGACACACGCTGTGAAATGAATCACAAATCCTGACTCACGAGCCGTCAATTTCTGAGGCACAATTTGGCCGAACAAGACTGTTTCGACAACCCTGTATTGCATTTCTGTTCTTGGGCAAAACAATCCAATGCAACAGCTTTCAGAGGGATTGGCCAAGCAATTCATCAAGCTGGATGTGATATCGGGTATCAAACAAGGACTTTGGCCAAGTTCGGGCCTCTTCCTCTTTCAGTTTTTCAAGACGTCATATATCTATGGCCCCATTCATACCTAATCACGAGTGGACTGCTCTAAGTAAAGGTGTGAATGCACACAAGTCATCTGTTAAAAACAATACCACATTTCATCTTCAAACAGAGATGATGTACAGGTTTATTTGCATATAGAACAGTGGGGTGAAATCCAATCCAAATGGTCATTCAGGACATATGTAGAGATGCATTCTAATATCAGGTGTGAACTGACTACTCTGAGATGTCCCTTTGTTGTCAGATCACCTAGGAACTATATTAATGCCAGATATGAACATCACATGATGACCTAAGTTCCTGGATGGAAACCTAGGGAATTTTGAATAAAGGGTGTGAGATCCCCTTCGTCAGCAGCCTGTGAATTAATGTGCACAATTAAAGCACTACAAACAAACAACTAGTAATAATATTTCATCTGTCTTTACTTTACTTTGAGCCCTGATTAGCCTGAATTTAATCAATGATAATGAGACTCAAGTGTGCACAAATTCAACACTTGATGAATCCCAGAGTGGCTGATGATGACTAAGGTGGGCTTTTGATGAGTCATGCTGGAGGTTGGTAGTTGTGCTTTAAATCACATGCCCCATAGTGAAATACTGCTTTAAATAGAGCTGAGACAACCAAATATGAGGCGAGTTCCACAATATACAAAATTCTCCCAGGATGAAAATAAACTAATCCAGTGAGATAGAAAGAAACTAAACATTATGTCCTGATTATCCTGCCAGGGCGGCATGGTGTGGATTTTTATAGCAGTGACTCATTTTCACAGAGTGAAGAATACACACACATTCACTCACACACACACACACACACACACTCATACATACATACTCTTCGCTCTAAAGCAGGATTTGGAGACTTCGGGGCAGCTCTCATCTCAAGAGCTTAGTGACACCATTGAGACATGCATGCATACAAACACACATATACACACCCACACCAAAGACTGTTACCTTCTCAGATTAGCTTTAAGGCTAATGCCAACATAAATGTGGGTGTTGGTGGATTGAGGGACAAATATGAGACAAATAAGTGGCCTATCCACCAACTTAAAACCCTTTTGTTGCCTTGAAGCAACAACAGCCCAAAACCATACAGTGGCTACTCTACTTATGTAGTTGATGTTCAAAATCTTAACTTTGCACCAATGACCTTTTATGGACCTCATTTTGCTAGAGCACTCTGGGGATGAAGAGCTGATCCTAGATGAGCTTGTGTGCCTGCAGAGACAACAAATGTAATAAGTATCTTTATCAGTAACAGGTTTTTGTCTTTCCAAGCACTAGATGGGAAAGTGTGGATGACTTCTGAGCAGTGATCTCCCTTGAACAAGTCATCCAACTGGTCAAAAGCACAAATGCAATTAAGCTGAGCAGCTACACCACACACATTCACGTGTATTCAACTTGTAATGTGACTGGACGCTGTTTGAATATTAGGAGTGTTGGCATGTTTAAATGTTCATTTATTTATTGCAACAACTGTCATCAAAAAAAAAAAAAAAACAGTCAAAAGCTTTCAACCTCAATTAAATGAATGTCAAAAGTGCATAGTGCAACAATCCTCCCCTCCGCAGACATGTCCATTAAAGTAGATTAGCTCTCAATCGTGCCAAGCCAGATCATTCACACTTCTGGCGAAGCAGAAGACAGCAGCTCCAGTTTTTGCCCTAAAGCTTTAGGTCAATATCAGTCTTAATCTCCATATTGATGTAGGAAAGTCACATGCAATGATGCAGACTTACAGGGTATTATAATAGGAATAGCACACACACAACCACAACACTGAAACCTTCACACGTGAGAAAATTTTTCATACAATTCCCCCCCCCCTTGCACATGTCCATATATAGGATCTGTGTGTAAAGTGGCAGCTATGCAATATTAACTTAGCCTAAGGCATTTGTAGGGTGTTTGGCCAAGGGCCAGGGGCTGTGGGGTAAAGATGATCTCTCTCCATTATGGAAGGCTGGAATGTGGTACAATTATGGCACTGACAATATAGAAACTTTTACTTATAGTTTTATCACTCACACACAAACACATATCTGCATACATGCACATGCAACATTTTGGAGGTACTATAGATTTCTCTGCAGAGAATTCACAAGGTTCCTGCTGAAGCTGAAGCTTAATTGCTTACCAGTTTCCTTTAAGAGTCTGCAAGGGTGCAGTTATGTGGCTTTCACACAGGGCATGATCATGTCGCCCCACTCAAATTAAAATCATTCTTTCAGATAAACTGCAATGCATTTATCTCAGTGCCATGAGGATCACCAATGGTGAGAAAACAGACAAAGATAACTGTAGCAAAATTAAAATCTCTCTAAGTGTGTATGTGGTTCTCTTTGAGGAGACTGACAACCTAGGACCACTGGACAAGACCTTGTTATTATTTTCAGTTGCCTTGGAATACTTTCTATTCTCAAAGCTACAAAAGTCCTCTCTTCCAATCTGGAGGCTGGAAAAAAAATTTCACAGTGCCTCAACCTCCCCAAATATACAGTGAAGACTGAGATCTTTTCATCTGTATTGAGGGCAAGCATTGAGCAAATATGTATGCTATCTGAAAGAGCCGTCAGTAAAAGTATAACAGTTTGCCTTGTGCATTGGATATATCTGTACCTGTGAAAAGGTAACAAAAGATACAAATATTCACACATATGCAAGCACAGACACACACACACTTACACACCGCCACACAAAAACCATCCCTCATTCAGTGTGAAAGCTTTTATAGAGCAATCCCATGAATCCAGAGGGGTCGGGGTGTGTGTCTGTCCCTCCGGAGCAAAGCCTGGAGTATTCTCTATTAAAGCCATTCATCCTGTCTGGCAACTATCTGTGTTAGCGCCTTTTCAGTTGAGCTTTTTTTTTTTTTTTTTTTTTTAAACCTGGTCAATAGTGTGTGTGGTCTACTATCTTGCTTTTTCCAAACCCACATAGTCTTTCACACACACTCACATACACAAAATCAATCTCTGTCTTTTTTTCCCGAACCCCTCCCCCTTAAATATATACAAACAACACACACACACACACACACACACACACACACACACACACACTGAATGAAACAAGAACAAACACTAAGTACAGTGTCACATGAGCGCCGTCACCATGCTGTTAAATTATTCAACAGTCCCTCACAGACAATTTTGCACATCAGAGAAAGTGAGGGAGGAGGAGCAGGGGGTTGTTCATGGGAACCACTGGCGAGGATTGAGTGTTATAAAGATCAACAGGTTACACGCACACACATACACAGAACAGGAGAAAGGGCTGAAGAGCTGGAGAGCAGCACCTCTAACTATGGAAGCTGCAATTTAACCAAACCAGGAAATCAGATCCTTTTTCTTGTTTGAAGTAAGAATACTCCACATCCTTTTACTTGGCATACCCTGTAATCCACTATAACCACAGACCTGACAGTGATTGTTTTAACCCTTCCACTGTTGTTTTTTCAAGGGCACTGGAGTGGACCTGCCAAGGTGACGCCCAGGAATAGCCACAAATACACATAAAGCAAGACGTGTAAACACATTCCTCACAATTTTAATTTTAGCTTGTTTTTTTAAACTATTTTTTTTACAAATGCATGTAAACCACCTTTAACAAAATGGTGAATTTGTTCACCAATACCATACATAATAGATAAATTGATAAATGTTTAAGTTTTATTGGCCACACAGATTTGTTGTTGAATGGAGACTATAAAGAGCTAGGAATTGGGAAAACAGAAAAGACAACCAGGATACATTTGATCAACCATCTGGACGAAATGCTATAAAAAGGGGAGTAAATTAACTGAACCGTGATCACAAACACATGCACACCTTTGTCCCACCTTTAGTGAGCTAAAATAGTTATATTTTTATGATCCAATGTTAGATAAAGACAGCAATAGTAAATGAAGATAGCGAGTATGTATTTCCATTTTGTCTTGAAAAATAGAGCATGTATAAGCTTATTATGCTGTAAAACTGCTTCAAATATTTAAAAATGCCATGGCCCTGATAAGTAAAACTAAAGATTTGTTTCCTATCTCATTTATTGCTGAAAAATCTGATTTTTAAGATCTAAACAAAGCTGATTTAAATCAAGACTTTCTGTATTAAAATAGAAATGTATCATTTAGGAACTGGTATTGAAAGGCAATTTACAGATACTGGTACCAGTGTCAAAACCTTTTGAATGATAGTCAAACCCACCTACTAACAGTTTGTTTGTATTTTCATTACTGTACTTTGCAAGCACTTATTGTTGCACTGTGCGTCTTCCGTGACATGCCTGCAGTAAAACACATGTCCAAATGTGGGAGTTTCATGTTTATGTAATTTCTTTTCTCTCAGGCAATCATTTTGGTCAAACTCTATTTTTTGAAAACCCTTGTAGGCCCAGCACAGTGCCGGTTTCATTATTTTAAAAGCACGAATCCACCAGCACCACCTCCTCTAAGCTGACTCACTAAACAAGCACCAACACGCACGTGTGTTGGATTTTATGCAAATTATGTCTGAAAACCATTCAATTAATCTGGAGCAATTCGCAGAGACTGTGCATGTACACCTTTGCCATAATGTCTTAGTCACTGTCCCCGAGAGAATTTGAAATAAATAAATAATAAATAAATAAATAAATAAAATAACACTCAAATTACCCCAGGGCTCACACTAACCTAGATTGTCTATTTCCAACTTGGACAAAAACTATCCTGCATTAGCCTGGGTTTTGGCTATGTGTCAGTAAGAGTATTTAAAGTTTAAGTACAAGAGGACACTTTCCTATATGAGTTTGTAGAACAAGTATGACTGTGTATGTGTTTTTGGATTAAAATGAGAGACTGAGACAAATAGGGCAAAAGGAGACGATGACAAAGAAAGAAAAAGAGAGACAAAGAGAAAACGAGAGGGAGGGAGGGAGTAAATGACCTAACAAGGGGAGAAAAGGTTGGGACTGATTTATCTTAATTTCTGCCCCTGGAGTCCATTGTTATAACAGGTGCAGACTGCATTTACTGTGTAGGAAAAAAATACAGGTGTGCACAGCAACAGGAAGTTTTTATTCCAGTGGTTCACCCAAAATTTTGCCTGTGTCATTTAAACAAAAGAAATTCCCACTTGTGTACCTGCATGTTTTTAATGTTATATGTCTAAGCACTGAACACCACAAAATAAATTCTTTCACACCCATGATTTTTTATAGAAGCTAATCTGACATGTTATAGCAGGAGGTGCCCTGTATTTAGGTGTGCCAGCTTCATGTGCCTAGTGGCTCAATGACATGTATTACTGGAACACTAAAAAAAAATGAAGCCATCGTTAATGTGATTAGTTACACCTGTTCTTTTTCTGCTATGCAATAACAAAGACTGATCAACTGAACTTGTTAAACCTTTCTAAAGGTGGAACAAATGAATATCTGCAAAGCACAACAACACAGAGAACAGAGAATGATGACGCAACAGCTGTAGTGGAAGAGTCCAAAGCTGGTTCACCACAAGATACTGAAACACAAGGTCAGGGCTTTTTGATCCAATTTCAATTACAAGCCACCAGTATTTAAGCACCTACAACAGTTTACAGTCTCATTCACTGACATGCACGACCCCTTTGCCTTCAAAACCTTTTGTTCCACCTTTATATTTACTACAGCCAGTTCAAGTGGATGGTCCTGCTAGCCAATAAGCCTATATCAGGAGTTAATGACAGGGTTGGGTGACTGGAGACCAGTCAATCAGAGGGTTAACAGGGTGTAATCTGTAAAGCACTGGCCCACACACAAGCCAAATTTAATCCATGAAGCTGGCCTAAGGTCACCGGGTTCAACAGAGAATCTGTCTACACCAGCTCACTTTCACGACAGCAACTTTCAACTGCAAAATGAACACATTCTCAGTGCTCACGCTGCCGGTGACAAACGATTTAGTTCACACGAGTCACAGTACACTTTGTGCCAATTTTACAATGCCCCCCCCCCAAAAAAAAGAACATTAGCTAATTCTAAAGATAGGTGTTCACCCACTAAAGGCATTCATAATGTGCATAGGTGACAAAGGAAATCTAACATTTCAACAAGGGTGATGTCTAAACCTCAGACACTGCAGTTTTAATACTACAAGAATACTAGAGGAAAAAGCAAAAAACATCAAAAAATAAAACACATAATTATTAATATTTTAGAAGCTTTTCCCACTGGGACATTTCCCCTGCTCTTGCATGCTTACACCATTACAGCGTAATCAAAAATAGCACAGTCACATGAACAAAGCAAATTATTCTCTCAGCTGGAGTATGATTTGTGGGAAATTTGATCTAAATAAGAGGTAAATTTGTGGCTGTTGAGTTCACACAAAAAATCTGGTGTTATGCTTTATTCCACACCGGCAGTGTGTTTTCCAACACAAGCACAGGTGAGGACAGGTCATGGTGGTGTTTCTTCCACCGAGCAGGAGGATATGATTAACATCTAGAGAGGCTTACATACAGTTGCTGATGGACAAATAACATTCAAGTCATGCCATGAAGAAATAAAAAAGAAGTGACTACCTCCTCTCTATCTATTAACACTTCAAGCAATCCTCACGAAACAAGGGAGACACAAGGTTTCTCCATGGATTAACAGACCACAAGCTCTATGGATGTTAACTCCTCAGTTTTGCAGCCTTTGTCCGTCCTGTAACTTTCAAATTTGTCATTAGCCAGAGTCCGTTACTTTTTCCCCATGGTCTGTGCTTCATCACTTTTGCACCTAGTTAGTTTCACTGCCTGCCGTCAGCTTACTATTCATGATATCCACAAAAATCATATGTAGATTTAAGCTTTAGTTTGGCATTAATGTGCATGAGGAGGATGGTTAGGCGAGAAAATGGGAAACTTGACAGTAAATTTCAACACAAATATGAGGGATTTATTGAAGATGTCCTGGAATACAAATACAGACTAAATAAAATTATATTCCTGTTGTTGATTAACAAAAAGGGGAGAGAAGAGGACAGACAGCAATTAAGAGTAAATGTCAATTAGGCTCGGTCAGTGAGGTCTTGGCCTTTGGGTGCCGGGTTGTTATAGACCCTGGGTGACACATCAGGCCTCTGCTTGTGCTAAAATGGTGTGAAAGCAAAAGACAGGCCATTCGATGAGTGCTGGTGTTTTCATCAATGTGTGTAACACTTACTGCCACTGGCCACATCCAGCCAGGCTCAGCTGGGACTCGGTGACTATATGGGCCATATTGACTAGGCAATAACCCAGGGCCTGTTTATGACACTATCAATTCCCAGCTGTATTGATTTTCATTGTGGCTGCAAAAATACTCTTCAGTTGCACACACAAACACATGACAGCTGTGGAATCACACATGCATACATATAAAAAAACACATACAATGTGCAAGCGTACTAGGATACATGTGTACACAATGACTAAAGACCTATGTTTTATGCAACTATAAACAAATTTTAAAATGCATACACACATATTAACTCATAAGTGGTGGTGTGAGACCGACCAGTCTGGGGCTGCCTGACATCAAGGCCACATGACAGCCAACACAGATTGACTATGATTTGCACCCGCTGTGTCATGGCTGAGGTTTGAGCCCTCTTTTCAAATATTCTGACCCTTCAAAGACTCAGTCGCTCTTTGCATGTGTGTCTTAGAGGAGACTCGTGCAGAGAGAGTCCTAGCTTTGTTCCCGACACCACAGTTACAAGTGCCGGTGGTCAAATGCCGACACCGGCTAGTGAGTCATCCTGCTGCTGTATCCCCATTCTGCTTTCCCACAAGGCCATGCAAAATGCATGAGAGTACCAGAGAGTTTGAGTGTATGAAAGACAATGTGCAAACACACATAGGCTTGGCACATGTACACAGCCATACACATACACGAAGAATGCAAGTAATCATTACATGAAGTGCTACAGTCATTTAATCAGCAGTGTGCATAGACACAACACACACACACACACACACACACACACACACACACACAGAGGGGCTTCTCCTCATGGAAGTACACACCAGCTGATCTAGTTTCAGCTCCAAGTGTGTGTGTATGTGTGCATGTGTGTGTAAGGGGAAGGCTGAGCGTCGAGTGAAGTGCTACTCTAAAGCCCAACAGGATTTTCCAATCAAGAGCAGCAGAAAGATTAATAGAGGCCTACTGGATGCACCGTACTGAGAGCAGTGCAAAGGAGAAATTGTTGCAATGAGTAGGACATGCAGCTGCCACTTGCTGAGTTTTTTTTTCATAATGAAATATTAAAGAGACTCAAATTAACAGACAGGTTGAGCTGCATTAGCTGGAGTGTGAGTGATGCTCTAGTGCCGTGAATGGTGGAGTGATGCAACCACTGTCCTTGCATGTGTCCACCTCTCCCAGACAGGATGAGTGAATCACGTTTTCCCTCATTCTGTCATCTGGTGCAAGAGCCAGAGAACTAAGATTTAGACCCCTTGCCTGAGGAAGTATCTTAATCTTTTCAACGGCCTTATTTCCCTAATCTGCCAACCAAGGTTTGCTGAATTCAGAGCAATACCGACAGCCCCTCCAGACAAAGCCAGAGCAGTGAACACAAGTCTATTCTAAATCCTCCAAACAGCTCAGCGAATGGATTCCATGTAAGACGTCTATGCAGGATGAACAAGACGCCCTCTCTGACTTTCTTGAAGGCCATGTTCTTGGAGGGAAAATGATGATGTCATGCAGTCATTTGCCGGGGCCTCACGGGATGGCGGGGGATGTTGTGATTCACAGTTATACATTTATGGCCAGGACTCCCACAGCTGTCAGCTTCATAATAGACTGAATAAAAATGTCCTGCAACCACTAGTGTATCACAGGGAGCCATTTTCTGAAGGAGCCTGTGGCTTTCAGTTGACCGTGAAGAAAAGAAAACCAAAAAAAGAAAAAAGAAAATGGGGTGTCAGGGTTTGTGTGTCAAAGCCTGCAAGTGGTTCCAGACAAACACCACAAACTTTGTCTTACTCACTGAATACTAACATGACACAGTGCCCCTATTGTCCTCATTTGATCAGTGTGATAGACGAGCCGTTAGTGTGTCATGTCAACACGGAAATGGCTTGATCATCACAGCACATCAGCTGAGGAGTGCCTGAGAAGGTGGTGGGTAATTTGACTCTAGCTATAATGCCTCAGTGGATGCTAAGCAGGAGGAGAAGCATAAACGTGCAAACCTGCAACCCTCCTTTGCCCAAAAAAGAGAGAATGATCAGCCAAAACGAAAGAGAAAGATAAGCGGAGGAAATTAAGCAGAGAAAACCCCAAAAAGGAAACATGCATCTAGGCCACTGAGTCATTTCCCCCGTGTTTTGCCTCTTCTTCCTCTACTTTTTCAAATATACACTGACAGTATAAATTATGTACATCATCACTGGGATTTATGCAGAGTGGGAGAGGGCCCATGGGTTTTAGGCCTTAGGATTTTAGTTTTTTATCCCCTGTAAAGTCTGCCCGCAATTAGTTTGGGAATTAATTCAGGCTCAGAACTTAGCCTCCCCCTTCCTCTTTTAGATCTGAACTGATTCATCCAAGCCTTTTACACACACACACACACACGCAAAAAGAGAGGGGGAGTAAAAAAAATATAATATCAGGCCTGTGGAGAACAGATTTTACCCACACAAATGCCTTTAAGGTATCACCTACGTAACAGTTATGTGGTTTAATACACTAAACTCAATGACATGTTTACTAATGCCATTGTTAGAATGGCTATTTGTCTGTGTCAGGCCAATTACATAAAAAAGATTCAATGTGCATCAATACGTCAACTGTAGCTAAAGTGACGAGTCTTTAAAACCTCAGGCACTGGCGTATTGATGGGTTTTGTTAAACGACTGTTTGTGAAACTATCCAATAAAAAGAGACGTGACCACAGGCAACAGCTTGGCTGGGTCAGACCAGGCTATATCACAGAGATTTCCCATTTCCATGAAGGTACCTGCAGTAGCAAGGCATCAGCACAACTTTGTTTTGTCATGTACAGGTCATATGTGCTTGTGTTTGCAGACATGAGTGATCTGAGGTTGCCTTCACTGATGTTCAACAGCCTTCAACAACTAGCAATCATAGTCATTATGGATCAATTTTTCCACTCACTCACCCACTTTCAGTGAAGAAATTAACTGTTTAGTTATTTATTACAATGTGGGAAAATCATGAACACTCCCTATTACAAGTTCTCACAGTCAGATCTGTAAATTGCTTGTTTTGTTTGACCAACCGTTCAACTTCAATTTATAGAAACATACAGGTGTAAAAGAAGCAAATCCTTACAACTGAGGAGAACAAGAGAGGGTTTAAGATTTGTTGCTTGATAAATTACTTGAACTATCAACCAGGTATTAAATTACTTTTGTTGACTGACAATCAAGTAATCTGTAAATACTTTCAGCGCTACCTTTAATACTGGCAATTTTATCACCACAGATTACATCACTGCCTTTATACGATCAATTATTAGACGAAAAGATTACTAAAAATGACGTGCATGAGTTTGAACCAGATGGCTTGTATTTGATAAACGCCCTCAACCATAATTGTGTGCACAGACAAGCTCTCTGTATGTAACTTTCTCACTTAGTATCAGTTTGAAGGAATCCAGCAGACTTTTAATGGCAAGTAGACTCACTTTCTTGCTCCAGGACATATGCAGGAAAATAGTCGTACTAGCCAGGCTTTAGATTTCAAGGACTTTGTCACTCCAATCAGTACACCACTCTGCTGCCTGTTCTTTATTTATTCCTCTTTTTTTCCCCTTCATCTGTAACATTCACTGTTGGTCCAGACTCGCTGTTCCTGGTGGGATCCATTAACTCAACCTCTCACACCCTGTCTCTTTGGGAAGGGAGAATGGAAAGGGGATTGGAGAGCAGTCACTCTTTCCTTCCAGTAAATGTTTCACTATCACTGCATCCTCCACTTGAGCTGTACAGTCCAACCTCACCAGTGCACACAGCTCAGACGTCCATGACCCCTATAGTCCACAAAACCCTGCAGTCCTATGTGCATTGCCAATCAATAATTAATCATGTAAATTTTTATACTGCAAATATTTGTCAGTAAAAAAGGAAGGGCCATAAATTAATAACAGGAACACTTTATTTATAACACACAGCCCAATAAATCAGGGTGAGAGAGATGTGTGGTTATGTTCAAGAGAGAATGAGAGGCATACATAGACAAAAGCTCTTAGACTAGATGGATGTCAGAGCGCGTCAGATGCAGTGGTCCTGCCTGGTGTCCATTATGGCCCTCAATCATGGTTATTATCTTGACTTTGTTTATGTATGTGTATGTGTTATGTATGTGTGGGAAAGAAGCCAGGGCCAGTATTCAGCCCTAGCTTCTTTAACTGTCCTCAAAGGTAGTTCATTTCCTGGTATTACTGTACAACTAAAAACTCCCTAGTCACAATGTCGGCCTAGACTTAGACATTATCAACAGTTTAAAAGCTTATCTATGAACAAATGCTTAATTATCTTCTGTGTGACAATGATCACAGAGTATCAACAAAACAAAATCCAGCCTGTGATTATTGGCGAGAGGAGTAACTTGAACCTTGAAATCTAATCTTGCAGTAATATTGGCCTGCTTCCTGCTCCTTCACTGTGAATTGATTAAGAATGCACAAAAGGCTTTCCTATCTGACATGACCGCTGTATCACACCAGGAAACAATAGCTGGACACGGGTCATGCAAGCTGCTGTCTATGAAAACCCAGGAAGGGCGTGTGCATGCAAGAGTTTCTTTGATACCCTCACGGCCTGATAATTTAACCATTTCCTCATTTTCCCTCAGGGACAATCTCATCCCTGCAATTATTCCAAAGTTCGTGGCCCCCTGGCTTTGTAGCACTGCACATCTGGTTCGTTTGTGAGTATGCGGTGAGCTTGTGTGTGCGCGAGCAAGAGAGGAAACGAGAATGAGTGAGGGAAGTAGAGGAGCCGGGTGTTGACTGGCAGAGTTCCCTCCAAGTCACAGTTTAATTGGACAATTGTTCAGTTTAACCTTGGGCTCTCTGGGTTCAGAAAGGCATACAAGGCTAACCTAATGTGGACTATTAAGCAAGAAAAGGGTGGCAGAAGCACTTGCTTTGGCTCGCCTTACGATCTATTTCTAATATGTTCCCCTCATGCAATATGACACACCATTCACATCCGGCCTGATGAATCAGGGGTTAATCAAGAAAAAGGTCAGCTGGAAAGATAATAGCAGCAACGATGGGAGGAGGCTGAATTGCAAGAAAATATCTGTGTTGCCCAACAGTAAAACCTCTACAATTTGTGAGCCTTGATGTTCACTTGCATTTAAAATCACTGTTGGGGGGTGTGGGGGGTTGTCCTGTGATAAACATATTCAGCCAGGCTGAGGCACAGACTTAACTAAAAATAAAAAATAAAAGTCACATTTATTCATTGCTGGCTTGCCAGTGCACAACACAATCTCCCCCAGATTCATCAGAGGCAAATCTCCACTTGACCCAATGGAGGCTGTCCAGTCGCAGCATTAGGGATGCACAGAGCTTGGGCAGAGGCCTAGTTTCTCTTGGGACTAGGGGGGATGGGGTGGGTTTGGCACACACTCTGGTAGCCCAACAGATGAGGACTTATCAAGCATTTACATCAGGATTCTGTAGCAGCCAGACCAAAAAGGTTCAGCACGATCTTGCCAGGCGACATCACACTTAAAAATCCCACGTCATTTAGTAATGCTATGGAATGAAAGTGTGACAGTGATCATTAAATAATGCCATGTTGCCAACATTGACCACTGAGCCTGACCTGGAAGTGCTCAAGCAACACACCAGTGAAACACGCTCTGTAATTGACTCTTAAAAAGAAGTGAAGGACAAAATCAGAAACATGTTTTAAATTATGATGTAGAACTGTGAGACACAAAAGCGCTTTGGGCAGGCAAAGAAAGCTCCCAAAATAGACCAGTGTGGTGCAGTGTATTACCTCACCCCCACTCACATCAGCAAACATGTCCATCACAATTATGCATCCTAAGCCTTGCTGACATGCCCCACTCTGCTAAGCTAGCAGCACATATAGTTTTCCCAGCTGGTTGGATGCAGGGGAGAGTCAGCAGTATGGATGCATGATTGTAGGCCTATGACATGACAATTTCAATTTTTTTAAAGATCCCTATTACAGTGAACCATATATTTCTAAAAATACATCTGCCTAAGCTCTTTCCTTCATTCTGCCGAGCTAAATTAAGCCCCAGACCCAGGAGGGGTGGTGGTGGGCAGAGATAACACAAGTCAGCCATCAGCAACGGTGACGTCTCTTTGGGTGATGATGATGGCTGCACATAATTCCCCAGCACTTCAACTTGGCCTAGTCATGGAAGAGCAGAGAGAGGCTTGCAGATTTCACAGGAGAGCTGGAGACAGATGTAGCCGGACATAATGGGGGTTGAAAAGAAGAGGGGCAGGCAGAGGGGCTAACTCATGGTCACAGCTGCAACCTCGCCAAAGGAGTGGAGGCGTGCTTCTAATGAAGGGCTGTGATCAAGTCGCTCGTGCTAACCTCCCACACCCAGTCAGGCTGACTTGCCAAAATGCCTCTCTTATGACAGAGGGTTTAGTATGTTTGAGGAGGAAAACAATGAGGGGAGAAACAATCCATGTAATGTATATGAAAGAATGACGTATTTAACAACCAATCTGTTCTGCATTTTGGCATAAAACATATCAATATTGCATGTGGTAAACAAATTAAGCCAGATGTCATGTTAGCAGAGAGTCTGTAAAATACTTGAGAAAGAAAAAAATTGAATGTGCCAGGTGCATCAAGGCTGGCCAGACCTCCAGACACAAGCAAGATTTTCAGCTGTTCAAAGGGTGACAGCTGGATCCACTGCTCGCCCAAGATCTAAACAAGATGGTCAGACGAAGACAATTTCCAGCAGTGCAAAGTGGCGAGTGAACAGCAGAAGTGGCACACTCACTGGGGAGGCATTTGCTGATGAGACATCTGTTGGGCCGTGACTTCCTCCCCTTCTAAACAGCTTTCAGTAGACCAAGACCATGACTCAGGTCTGCACCAGCTGCTGGGCCATGACTGGATCCATTTCACATTTTTCCTTGTGACTCCTATCATGGTCAGTGATGCGAATACAGTTTCCAACAAATGCACAAGTAAATGCTGATGAAAGAGTTTCTTATTATGACTTGGTCTTTTAGGCCTTCATGGACATGGACCACTAGACGGATGGTAAAAAATACATTTTGCTTAAGAGCTGAAGATGTAGATGAAGTAGTCTTCCAAACACACACATTTAACTGAGAAGCTAGATGGTTAAGTCTATCTTGGGTGCAAAGGCTTAAGAATCCACCCGCTGGGAACATGGGCATGTGCGTGCAGTCCTCACGTTTGGGTAATTAAATAAAGTGCTACTGCTACTGCAGATTAATCCCGCTACCAAATATTTGTACTGGTTCTCTCTCTTGCTGGCTTCACAAGACCACGATCTTGCAGTAGTGCAGAGTTTTGCTGTCTTTTGAAATCATCATTAAAAGCAGTACGCATGAACACATCTGCTAGTAGAGGAGAGGTGGGGGTAGGGAGGGCATAATTCTCATTGTCATCTGGAGACAGCATTCCTATATTAGACATGCTAAACCAGATCACTGCAGAACATTAAGCCTGACAGCAGCGCTTTAATATTTGATGCGCTCTGCTACCGTGGCATAAACCACCAAACTGCTGTAGCACCAGGCTAAACTGACAATTCTCTAATATATTTTTCAAAAGTCAACCTTCTGTCACATGGAAGTGGAGAAAAGTTCATCACTTTCAGCAGAGAGCTGTGAGAAATGCTGAGGTGGATTAGTCAGCAGGGAGGAGAAGTGTGCGTTTTTCAACAGGTTGCCCTAGATGCAAAGTAAAACCTGCCAAGACATTCACCATTGGCATCGAAAGAGAGAGAGATTTTTGGAAAATATCATCATGGTTGTCTTGCAGATATGTTGAGCTGACCTAGCACACAGCCAGTAAACTCATTACAGGGTTGGTGGCAAGCAATAAGACATATGGGCCTACCAGTGGGCCTGTCATGGTTCTTCGACAGCAGGGCAGGTAAACTTGTTAACTTTGACATCCAAATGACCCCGCACAAGAGGAGGAAGAGGACAGAAAGAGTTGGACAATCTGGGGAGACATCACTTGTTAGATAATAGCTGGGACAGAGATGGCTGTCCAAAACACTGTTTTCAGCGCTAATTAAAAAAGGCTCAGGTTCTGTAAGGCCACAAACCGGCATGTATGCCTTCTGGTTGTTCTTAAATTAGACAAGTCGAGATTCAGCTGAGACTGAAAGAGATTGCATTAGGCACTACAGCAGCACATTAGAAGAGCTGTGAAGCAGAAGCTAAAACAGGCACATAGAGGTCACACGAACAATTGTAACTATTGTAGCCTGTTTGACAGCACTGACTTTGGCTGTACAGATGAATTTGCTGAAGCCTGTAGAACATCTCAATGACATATGGACAGGAACCTGCAGAAATAAGAAATGTTTCTGATTAAGGAGTGGGGGTTTAAGATGTCTGTTTTGCTGAGTCCATTTCCTCCTTGTGAGGTTAATGTAATAATTTACAGCTCCTGTAAGAACAAATTCTCTCATCGGGATCAGATGTTAGGCACAGCAACAGGGCAATACACTCCAACACTTTCTCAAACACTCTGTAGCACATTGGATATGAGCCACCATGTGGGTTTGAATTTGGTCACTAAATTTGGGGATGTCCTTCCCACTGTTCTATATTGTGCTGCTTTGCCTTCTTCCTATGCAATTTAAAGGATTTTCATGGATTTGCTGCCTCCATGAGCAAATCCACCGATTCAGATTAAACAAATTTAGTACAAAGTGTAATAAATGCTGGTGTGGCCTCACTGTAATTACTGAATAACAGCCCTCCAGAAAGTTTTGGGGGTGAATAGTTTAAGAGAAGCACCTACCTATTGCTCTGCTTTATATTTTAAACTTTACTCACCCAGATTATCCAAACCCCTTTACAGAATAGGGCATGATTAAGCCTGCTGCCAGGCATTTAAACCTCCCCCCACTCATGTCAGGTCTGCTGGTAGTGTTGGGCCATGCCCACACTAAGCTGACTAAATTTGAAAACACACCTTTTTTCTCTTCTGACATTCCATCCATTCTAAACCAGCGCTTGTCCCGCAAAAAATGCTGCATCTTGAACCCGTCTCTCGTAGCAATAAAGATATGAAGCCAACTTTCTGTCACCTATGGTTTTCTCTGCGATTGCTCACTTTGAATGCCAAATACAGCAATCACACAGCACAGCTTTTGAAATTAATTTGGTTTTATTAACCTATGTCAGGCTACGTCACAATCACAAAACAGCAATCTGACCACCAGGGTCAGTGGACCAAAGTAGGAAATACAAATAAAAATAAAAATGGTTACCATGCTATTTTAGTAGTGTTCAGTTGTCTGTCAACAGAAACCAAAAAACAGGACCAACTACATTGCGCTGACTGCAGGAGTTAATTCTCGACTGTGGCATCATACTTTCATCATACAAAGCAGACATAATGCTGCTTTAATATTCTGTTCACCATCACCGGGTTTTCTTTTATATCCAATTTTTTTTCGGTAAACTTTGGTATTGAAACTTTACAGTGGTTTCTCGGGAAATCCTCTCACTCCAACAGCTGCCTCAGGCTCTTTATGCAGATCGCTCTCCAGGATCCTCTGTCTAACATCACCTACTATCTCAATGACTGTCACGTCCCCATAACCATCTCTCATATTGCAACTGGACAACTTTGGGTTAGAAAGACATTTTTAGCATCTAACTTTATGTCTGATGATAAATTGTTGGCAGCACCAGTATTACTGATATTTTCAGGTCTTCTCATATGACTAACATTACTAAATTTCTAATTGCTTTTGTCTGTTGATTTCTGAACGCAGAACAAGGCTTTGCAAAGTGAAAGTCTTTCCTCTCTTTGGTAACATTTTTGTGATTGAGACCTGTCCAAGGGAGCCAAACAGGTAGTCTTGTATGGCAGTTTTGTGTTGATTATGCTACTGATGAAATCTGAAAAACATGCAACTCGTCATGAACAGTCAGCATTCATCAGGTTCCTAAGTTTGTGAAGTTAAGACAGGTTGGTGAACCCAACTTGGAATGCTTGTACATTTACAAATGCACACTGTTTACTATGAATGTACTCGCACATAATATGGGTTTTGGACTATTTGTTATAAGAAACAAGATAATGTCACCTTAGACCGTTTGAAATTTTAAAGGGCTTTTTTTTTTTACTATTTTATAGAATTTTATAGACAAAATGGTTAATCGTATAATTGGAAAAAATAACTGGCAGAGACACAGTCGTCAAAGTTTAGTAAATATCAAGACTTTCTGATATGACACAATCTTCCATGACCATGTTGCCAGCATAGCCCTAAAAAAAGTGTATTCTCACAGTCTGACTTGAGCCTGACCTTGAACACAATTTAAATCAGTCCCATGTGCAAATGGGTGCCTGCCCTTAGTGTGAGCATAGGCTCAGCTGGGAGCATGTCCAGCTCACACCCCCACCCCACCCCCTGTGTCTGACAGCGACATGAGCCAATTGTCAAGAGCAGCTGATGTGTCCTTTCCCAGTGCATCCATCAGCTCACACACACACACACCACTGGTACTCAAAAGGATTTGTGCAAATTCATGAGAAGACCCCTGGCTAGCGTCTCAATAATCTCTCACACAGCTCTATAAAAAGAGATGACTGTTAGCAATATGCTTAAGACTGCCTTTGCCTGTCTGATGGAAGCTTGTTGTCACATTACATATAGAGTGTCATCAAGTGTTCAACAAAGGCCAAATGACATGAGCACATCATCATTAATCCAAAATACTGAACAATAGTATATTGATTATGTGCCTATTAAAACAGATTCTCTACAGTTTACACTTTTTGGTCTCACGTTTCACAACCTGCACTATAAAAACCATTCACCTCACCAGATGTGGCTAACCTCAGTTGGGTCCCATTTTACAAGTAACAAACTGAGTGCGTCATAACCTGGGTATTATCAGTCAGTCAATCCAGCCTGGATAAGTGAAACATTTACCTTACAATGGCATTAACAGAGTAAAATCATAAACGCCAAACTGCCCTAGATACATACTAATAAGGAAGTGTGTCACTTTCTGTTCCCTGTCTCGCCTGCATAATCATTAGGTTGCCAATGAGACTCCTAGATATGGGTGATGTCAACGGGGTAGAGGACTTGCACAACAGTCCTGTGCCCTTTGAACGGAGAGGGCTGAAAACTAAAGTAGGGCACTGAAACTCTTGAGTAGAGACTTTTTGGCTAAAAGACTGTAAAGAAAAGCACAAACCCTGACAACCTCTTTCCTCAGAATATCATATTCTCTTTAACTGACATCAGTTTGATACTCCTTACTCAGCATTATGCCAAGGCGAGTAACTCTATTCTACTAAACAAAATGTGTGTGAAATAACTTTATGTGGATTTAGTATCCACATGTCTGAACCTCTGAGCAGAAAGAAATACTATAAATCGACCTGAATGACGTGCAGGTGCAATGACATAATGTGAGATTAAATTCTGTTCATCTGTGCCTGAAATTGCGTGGGCAGTCTTCTTAAAATAAATCTTTACAAATGACACAGTTTTAGCAGTGAAAACCCAGGTCTGCTGCCTTTCACTCATGCGCTCTACACACAAGAGATGACATCATGTTGGGTCAGCTTGGGTTTTAGTGCTCAGCTTGCTCTCTACATCTGCCATTTCGAGCGCGTCATGTTAGCCTACATTTACTTTTAACGCTGCTTATTTAACCGAGCGCTGACCGTCCTGCATGCAGGTGACGACCTCCTGCGGCGTTCACGGCCAGGAAGGACTTTTTGAAATAATCTTTTTTTTTTTTTTTTTTAATTAATGACGTGCAATTATTGTGTAAATGCAAGCCAATATTACAATCCAAATCGTAAAAAGAAAAAGTGTCAAGAGTGCACGCAATGCTCGACTGCAGCGAGACGTAGTAATGTAGTAAATGCGGTTCGGGGTCATGTGTAGTGGACGTTACACCGAGCCATTGTGACTGCGCGTTGATAGTAAAATCTCACTCACAACAATGTAGGATGCAATGGAAGGTACCACAGTCATTTTAGATGTGACAGACTCATACACACTGACCCACATTGCATGACAATGCTAAAATAACAACCCCGAACAAGTTTATATAGCGTCAAGCTGTCTTTAAAAAAACCTTCAAGCGCACACTTCATGACAACCGGTCATCCGTTTTTGCTCTTCATACTCACCCCCCCGAGGAACAAACCAAACAGGAAAGCGTCTTCTTCCCCCCGAGTCAGTTCACAGCGTAAATATCCAAAATTCAGCGTAGATTTTCCAGCAGGTGCAGAGACTCGTCAATCAACAAAACATGCACTACGCTCAAGACCGTTAAAAAAAAAAAAAAACCAAACCTACGCACTTAACCCCCAGCGAGCTGATGCTACTCTCCGTACTCACCACCTCTGAGTAAGAGTGGCGTTCAAACAACAAGCCGAACAACGTCGAAACCAGGCGATGGTGGTCATTTCCAACTTCAGGTGCAGCCTAATGAGCGCTGTTTCTCGTTTATATCCACTTTTAACCGCTTTGACATTTAGCTACGGTAGCTTAGCCCTTGAGACAAGAGGAAGTGTCATTTCAGTTTGAGAGCGCCAGGCTATGTAGCACACACAAGACGTTAACCGTTTGCGGGGGGAACAAACAAGAGACAGCGCCACAACAACAGACAGAGAGAGAGAGAGGAGAGAGAGAGAGAGAGAGAAAACGCTCACCTTTCGTAAAAGTCGCCGTTGTTGGAAAGCGTACGCACTTCAAGAGCATTTAGTCCGACTCTGAAGATGTCGGTGTGACTTTTGCGAAGTGCTGTCAGTTGGTCTGGACTTCCTGAATGACGGAGCAGCAGGAGCACAACCCCTCGCTCGTGTTTGACAGCTAGTTTGACAGACGGGCGGAAATAAAGTTGTCACATGTGGTGAAGGATGTGCATTTTCCAGCCCGCGTGTCTTATTTTCTTGCGCTGAATAAATACCAAATTGATTGTTTTTGTGAGTATCTTTTGCTCAATTGGTTCACCCGAATCAAACGTAAAAATATACAGCATTACGTATCGCTCCGGTGATGTTGTTTTGATTAACAAGGTAATGAATTAAAAGTTAACGACCAACAATCCTATACCTTATTTTCTTTGCAAATCATCAAAGATGCATGCACTGAGTCATCCCGATTCTGTTGCAACTTCGGCGATGGCAATCCAGCTCCTCTCTTGAATACAACCCACTTAATACAATGCTGCCACCTGCTGCTGCTTATTTGAAGTTCAACTGTAGCACTCAGTACTAGTTTCATCACATCAGTTATCAGTTTAAAAAAAAAAAAAAAGCCATGAGGATGTACCTGGCTGGGCGAAAATGTGTCCTTTGTACAAAATAAAAGACTGAGAAAACACCTCTTTATTTGTGTTTACTTTATAGTATTACTGTATCTATAGAAGCAAATAATAACAGTAGTAATTTTAATCTCGAAGGCAACTGAATACATTTTCATGGATGGATTATAAGACAATGGGTGGCTGGAAGCAGACTTCCAGAAGGCCCCAAAACCCTCTTATAGAGGGGCAAGACGTTCAGACTGAAAGAGATGCAAAACAACTGTAAGAGACATATGGTTTTGTTTGGCATTTCTTTGTTGTCATTTTGTGCTTGTTTGTGGGTGTGTTATGTCCGGAGATATTCACAGTAGGCCTGTTCCTTGGTAGCCCAAATGTTCAAGTTTGATTTTTTTTAACTTGAATTATTGTGTACACAGTGCCTTTCAATTTGTTTCAGATGATGCCGCTGCAATGCTACCTCAGTGTCTTACATGTCCATATAACATATTACAGTAAAACAAAGGTGCATGTCTCCTGACAGACTAGACTCTGAAATACCACATTAGACTGGTAAACATCTGCAAGTAGATGGTGCTGACATCATAGTAATTCAATTTAGAGCTGCAACTATTTATTATTTTTTTTAGCATAAACTATTGACTATGACATATTCTAAACTGTCTGTTAGAGTTTCCAGTAGCCCAGGTGCATGTGTGAATGCCTTGTTTTGTCTGAAAAACAGTCCAAAACCTAAGGAGTTTCAGGTTATATGTAAAACTACAGACACATCAGTGGATTGTTCCATTCCATGGACCTCAGGGTTATGAATATAGTTCCCATCCACCGTAGGTCTGCTACACACCCCAGATGGGACTTGAACCCACAATCCCTTAGGAGGCCAGTGCCTTATCCATTAGGCCACTGGGGCTCTATGTGTTAACCTGCAGCTGTAAGCATGCCACTGTTTCCTGGTGATAACAATAACAGTAATCCCTCTGACATTGGTTCAGTTTCTATGAACAAGGAACAGCTTTTGTGTGAAGTACAATCAGTGAGTCATGAAAGTATGAAAGTGCTCAGTGTCTGCCTGATGTTGTATCCTACACTGCACATTAATTGCTAGCCCTACAAAACATCAGACAAAAGTTGTATTTAAAAAATGCCTGTTACATATTCTTAAAACCCAAGGTCTTTAAATGTCTTGCTTTATCCAAAAAGTTCTAAACCTAAAGTTGACTGAGAAAAATAGCATATATATATATATATATATATATATATATAAATAAGAAGCCAGAACCCGTGAATCTTTGCCATTTTTTGGTGATCCTCTTCTCCAGTTGTCACATTAATGTGAATCCTGTCCTTCCTGGAAAGCAGTACTGATGCTACATAGATTAATGGATTTATCTGTTTTGGATTATATATTTGCAAGACCTATAACAAACTATCAGCATTACAAATACCCACAGGAATCTAAGCATAAGAGTAGACTTTGGTTGAGGATTATGTTAACAGATGTTAAGGCTGTATCTCATGTGTGAGTTTGTGGACCTCAGTGTTGTAGTTCCACACCAGTAACTGCAGATGTTTTCCCCATGGTATGATGAGACTGTCAGTGAGCATTTGTGCATACCTATAAACACAGGACCATAGCTGCCCCATAGGACAAGGCAGGCTTGCCCTCCCCCAAAGGTAAACAATTTTGGAAATGTTTCATTCACCTCCAAGGGAGCTTACATTCAACACACACAGCAGTACACACTTAGACATACACTGTTTTTGGACACCAAATACATAGACGAATGGAATAAATAATCATTGTGTCAAAATGGAATAAAATATTTTATTAAGTATTATGATCCTTGTGCTGTCGGTGAAGGCTTTGAAACAGTCTTTATCCCAGAGTGTTGGGAGATAACATAACTTGCATTTCCCACATAACTGCTCAGTTCAATGACGAAATAAATGTAGGACAAAGATAAACTTTACAGCTATTTTGGTGCCTACTAGTCAAAAACGTCTTAGGAGTGATGGGGTTAACTACTGGATAAGCATGTTTAAGCACTGGAAAACAGATAAAAAGTAGGAGTACATCTTCAGCGGTGGTGGCGTTATTGAAAAACACTTCGTTAATAACCATACATTTTGCTCGCCTGTAAGTGTAGAAGCAGTAAAGGTGTAGCGAACTAACCGGGTGCCAAAACAAAGAGACCCCACAGCCCCTCATGTCCGGAAATATGCCTGTTTAAATATTTAAAATGTTGAATGTGAATGTATAAAATATGGCAATTGTTGATTGATGAACTCTATCATAAATTGTGTACGTTTATTGTTTGGAAAACCAAATTAAAGATGTTTTTTCCATATTATACGTTAATATTACAGACATTGTGTACAGGCATAAGGTAAGGCAGCTTGACACTTGGAGGTCCTGCCAGTTGTAGGCGCTGTTCCAAGCAAGCTGCAAAACACAAATCGATTGTTTATTTTGTGTTTGTTTACATTTTCCAAGCGAACAAATGGCTTCGACTTTGCTATCGCCCATGGTGGATTATTACAATGATGAAGAAGAACTTGATAGCGTGGATGACGACGATGATCGGAGTTTTAGAGGAAGAGACTCAGAAGAAGGTAACGTTAAACGAATTGACCCAAAAGCTCCCACCGTCGGGCTCAGTCTACTTGTTGGAAAAGAAACGGAAACGCTCGGTTATTGCATAAATGTACCTAATTTTTAATTCGGCGTTTAAAGCGATCTATGGCTTAGGTTTGGCTGGAAACCGATTTCTCGTATAATAGAATATTTTCGCATTGCTATGCTAAATTTTAAGGTGTCTGTTTCCAAAGCTAGCACAATGCGAGCTGCAGTTGTACACAGTTAGCTTATTAGCTACATAACAAGTTAGCAACCCGCCAACTATGTCCCTGCCCAGAAACATTTAAGAAGCAGATGGTGTAAACAAGACGGAATCGCTTACACTGGCTTGACGTTTCCAGCGTCGGTATCAAATTTGACCCACGGTTAACGATAATACAGTATCAAATAAACTCGTGTTTGTTGACACGCTGCGTAGCTAATGTTTCAGTGGCAACTTTACGCGTGAGGCGTAAATCAGCTTTAACCACATTATTGCTCACACAGGCTAACGTTATTGTGCAATACATAACAAAAGGTAACAGTAATTAAAGTTAAGCTAGTCCCGCCCTGTTTCAGGGCGGACAGATACACCGTTTTAATAAATTATATCCAGGGGTAGGTACATCGCGTTAATTAGCCAACTAGCTACGTAACGGTTGTTCCGAGCATTGACAGGTCGCCAGGCAGGCGAAACCCTGCGTGCTGTGTCCACTGCACTGCCCTTTTCACACTATTCAGTGAGACAGGACGGATTGCAGAGAAAGAGAAAGAGAGGCAGGAGGAAAAGCAAGGCGATGACAGCACTACAAGGTTATCTAGTTTCCTGGCATTGACTTACAAGGGAACAGCCGAACGTATTTTTTACTCCTCCGGATATGCTGATGGTTTTGTTATACCTAACTACGCGAGCTAGGATCGGGTTACCCTTTAAACAGTAGGCTGAGCTAACTTGAGCTAGCACATTAATGCTAACCGAAAATGAAAGCTGCTGTGTCAGCTTAATACGACCGGGCCTTACCCTTCTCATGTGTCGGGTTTTGAAGGTAACACTGACTGACCTCGCTTTGCCGGTGCTTGTAAACTTAGCGCTCACGTTTGCCACATCGTACTAGCCTCGGTTAGACATGTTTGCCATTGGACTGACAGCACGGCCAAGTTAGCCGGGGACCGTTTCTGATTTAACTCACCATGCGGCAAATGCTTGACTCTCAAAGTAAGAGCTACGTTTTATCGCTCGATATTTTAATGACATTGAACCAAATTTATAGCCTGCGTTCCTTGTATTCTAGATGTGCTCACCTTAGCTTTGTTTAGCTGAACTTTTTTCCTGATGTCGATCCGAGAATATAAATAGTTATGATCTTTCGTGGCAAACATATTTTCCCTGCTCTCCTAATCTAACAAACCAGAGGGCATTCCCAAGCAGGGTGTTCACCATTACCTTACCAGTGCCACGCACGTCCTTTGATCCGCACAGATCTCTGCTGTCTGTCTGTGAACTCAGTTGCATCAAGTTTGTCTTGGAAAAGCGAGAAAAAACAATTGTCTCGTGTTATAGCATGCCGAAATGATCACATGTAGAGTATTAATAAAACAGAGAATCGGTTTTGAATATTAGTTAAGAAATTGTTTTGAAATGTGAGCCCATTCTTCTCCTGTCATGCCCTTTTCCAGACACTGAGGATGCCAGTGAAACAGACCTTGCCAAGCATGACGAGGATGACTATGTGGAAATCAAAGAGCAGTAAGTGTTTTGCCAACTGTGGGTCAGCTGTTTTAACCATAATAAAAATAATTTGAAGGGGAAAGTTTCCAATGTTTGCTTTAATGCAGCACGTAGTGGGAGGAAATGTGGTATTATATTTGGTTTATTTAATTGCAGAATGTACCAAGACAAACTGGCCTCCCTGAAAAGACAGCTGCAGCAGTTACAAGAAGGTAATCACTTGGACTTTTTTTCTTTTTTTTCAAACGTGAGTGACTGGTGCAGTTTGTCATGTGGGATTTGTGTGAAGGATGGTAATTCGTTACAGATTTTTTAAGGACACAGCCAAATCTTATTACTCATGGTGATGGTTAGAGATTACATCATTGGGCCATAAAGGCAGTTTCATAGGTAGTTTCAAAGTGCAGCCATCTTCTCTGGCTAAAAAGAGAAACCGATGATAACTAATGACAGAGTGTCCTCTGCCATGGCCAGTTCATTTTAAATCATCAAGATTGCCTGTTGTTTACTGATACAAACTGTTTCTGAACTGCTGATCGTGCTGTTTCAAGGTAGTGTCGCACCCTCAGCTGTTCATGATTTCTTTATTACTCAGACTGTTGTTTCGTGTAGAAACTGTAGTGACATGTTGTGGGCTGTTTGTAAATTCAAATGTAGGTGTAATGTCAGCGTAATTGAGTCCAGACTGTGCATGGGTGCTGAGAGTAATAGGCCTACAGCACAACAAACTTATTTTATTGAAACAACTTGTGTTGGAGTTTTATTAACCGCAGAATTTACCAAAGCAAGTAAAACACTTTCTCTTTGCAGGTACACTGCAGGAGTATCAGAAGAGGATGAAGAAGCTGGACCAGCAGTACAAAGAGAGACTCAGAAATGCAGGCAAGTTTAGCAATATTTAGAGACAGAACACGCTGTGCTGCTTATAATGCATCCACACCAACCATGCTCGGAGGAGATTATTCAAATTCTGGAGTGCTTCCTAATTTAGTTTGGTTTGTTTGGCAAGGAGAGAACACTGGCAATAAACAGTGCTGCAAAACAACTGCTTGGAGGTGAGAGGCAGAAAAAGGAAACTAGCCCAAATTTAAGAATAGGAGGAGGGAGAGGTTACTGGAAAAGTACAGTGTATACCCAGTTAAATACATTATACTCTAGTAAACAGGAACAGAAATCACATTTGTTTTAGAAAGGGCTGAGCTGTCTTCCTCTGTCTCTGCTCCCAACCTGTTCGTCTTTTGCCATTTGACCACTCAGACTTTTCCTGCTCAAAATTAGTAGAATTGGTTTGTTTTGCCCTGACTGTACAGCAAAAAATAAAACAAAATGAAATAATAAAGAATCAGCCCCAGGTTCTGTTAAATAACCCACTATAATGATTAACGAACAGCTGAGCATAGATGTCAAAAGGTTAAAACACAGTAAAATATACACTCCTAGTTATCTGGGGCTTTATTTTCTCCCCTGTTATCAAGTTCATTGATATTTGCTAAAGTTTAAAGTTAACTTTTGCTGAAGCATCTGACTTTTTGCACTGTTTTTGTTTTTTCATGTCATGCTATAAGTCAGGTATAATGTGCTAGTGATTAAGCTAATGACATTGAACTGATGTTTGTTTTACATGACCAGTTATGTTTTTTCTTCCCTTTGCAGATTTATTTCTCCAACTTGAGGTGAGTAAAAATCATCTTGCTAACTGACTGATGTACTTTTGCAGAATTGACTTTTACTTTTTGGACATTACAATTTAAAAAAAAACCATTATTTCTGTGTCAACCTTCTGCAGACAGAGCAGGTGGAGAGGAACTACATCAAGGAGAAGAAGGCAGCGGTGAAGGAGTTTGACGATAAAAAGGTGGAACTGAAGGAAAACCTAATTGCAGAGCTGGAGGAGAAGAAGAAGATGATCGAGAATGAAAAATTAACAATGGAGCTGACAGGTGGTAAGGCATCCAGAACAGGATTATTAATCAGGAACTTGCTGAGCAGAAGAAAGAGAAATGGAGTTAAAATATACAAATACGAAGTTTAAAGTAAGACTTTTCACATACAGCAAATTAAGAGGCTGTCCTTTTGTTTGTGTTGGAAGTTTTTTTTTTTTTTATAAAACAGGAAAGTGCTTTTTGAGATACAGCAAATACTATATCTGGATGTTATTTTTGGATCTCAGTTTGTTGTTATTTCTTTCATTCATAGACTCAATGGAGGTAAAACCTATCATGACTCGGAAGCTGAGGAGACGGCCCAATGATCCAGTCCCAATACCAGACAAACGGAGGAAACCTGCGCCAGATATCCTTCATATAAACTTGTAGTCTCAGACTGGGTACAATTACCTGCCTCTTTATATGAATCTGTTAGGGGTACAGTTTTTAAAATGCCTTCCTTAACTCTTCATACCTCAGCTAAATTATTTGTTAACAGACGAACAGATAATGGAAGATTTAAGAACACTTAATAAGGTAAGTGTTTTGGAATTTGTTGATATTATGCATGTTCCTGCTGAATATTATTTCTGTTTTAATAATTTTCACATCTTCTCTTTTACAGCTTAAGTCACCAAAACGGCCAGGTACGTCAGCACTCACCTTTTGCAGTTAATTTCCTCTCATGTGAATTCTCTAGGTTCAAGAAGTTGTTTGTCATTTAGGGAAATACACTTATTTGCCCTGCTTTCTTCACTTTGATTTTTGTACAGATTAAGCAAATAACAAGTTAATTAATGAGCTTTATAGGTGCCAGTAGGTGGATTTTGTCTCCTGTTTCCAGTCTTTTTCTAAGCTAAGCTAACTGGCTACTTGGTAGAGTGGTATTGTTCATCTCTTCTTTTCTTCTCCCTCTCTACTCGACATAAGCATATTTCCCCAAATGTTTCAAAACTATTCCTTAAAGCATTAACCTATTAGTACATAAGTTTTACTTAGTGTTACTGATTGGATGTTTCTCCCTCTTCAGTGTCTCCCTCGTCCCCAGAGCACGTCCCCTCAGCTCCCATGGAGAACCCCTCCCAGCGTTACGAGGCCCGCATTGAGGAAGGGAAACTTTACTACGACAAAAGATGGTGAATTAGAAGTTTCATCCTCAAAACAGTCAACTCCGTGTATCTCTGACATTGTGCTAGTTTTCACATAGTTTGTGTCACCACTAGATGGCCACATTGCCATGGGTTGGATGGCTTTTGTGTCTGAGCTGGTTCTCAAAAGACATTTTCCAACCACTTTGATGGCAGCCTCTATTTGTCTGGGCTGCAGAAAGAGATATTACTTAGGAGCCACTGAATAAATGCTGGTGTTTGAAGCCACCATTAAAAATACATATTCAGAACCAGAGCAGCATTCTTTTGTGATGCAGATACGAAGCCAATGGAAATGCTTGACCAGACTCAGCTCTGATGGCCTTCGGGTTTGAGAGTAGAGCTCTGCATCAGACGTGTCAGAACATGAGGTCATTTGAAGCAGGATGAAAAAAACAACATAATTCTAACTTATTAGCTGCTGATACAGACAGAGGAAGTTGAGAGGTGAGAGCTCTGAGGTACAGGGTGTGGACTATTCTTTAAAGGGAAAGTCTCATTTATTCATTGTTAAAGAAGACATCACCACCAGAAAGCCTCCTCAAAGAGCTGCAGGGAGACACATGAGTCATTATTCTTCAGTGGGTTCTTAATGATCAAATACTTTGGTTGTCAGTCTCTTCCCTTGGGTTGGTTTTGTCCACTGACAGTTTGAAGCCATTAAAAAAATAACAGACTTTTGTTTTGACTTTCCAGTCCAATTATCTATTTAGTGCCATCTCAGGAGGAATGCGGTTTATTCAGCTGGGTAAAATTATATATTGTGAACCCCTTTCCTGTCTGCACTTGTGCCAATCCCTCACTCCTCACTGTGTATGCCAAATTAATGCTGTTTTTGTGTGTACGTTTGCCTTTTTAATGCTGACAGGTACCACAAGAGCCAGGCCATCTACTTGGAATCAAAGGACAACACAAAGATTAGCTGTGTCATCAGCTCAGTGGGGACCAATGAGGTGAGCTTTAGTTCTTACCCAGCTCCTGTTGCACTGGGTTTACTGCTTAAAACACAAGGTGATATTCTATGTTTTTCTTATTGTCTACCAATCCTGTGAAGAGACCTCTGTCCATGTAGCCAAAACTTGCCCCATTGTTAATTAAAAATCATTAGAAACACACAAGTTACACTGTTGCAGAGTCAGTCATTGTCAGCCTTGGTCTTTTTGATGGGATTTGTTGTTAGTTAGAAAATGACAGAATAGCACCTGTATCTACCTTCTCTAATGTTGTGGAGGACCAGGCAATAGTACTTGCGTGAAGGGTAGAACAGTAAGAGATAACAGCCACAGATTTATTTTACAGATGTTACTAGTACTTGACAAGTAACGCAAGCATTTCCCACTCTAATCAATACAAAACTATCACTATGAAGAAATGATCGCAGGAAAAGGAAAGTTCATCTTTCTGGTGACCACTCTGACAAAAATGTAATGTGAATTTATTTCTGGGACACCCTGGATTTAGTTGAACATGGATAGGGAGAATGCAGTTTGACTGTCTTCTTACAAACTGTCTTGTAGTAGATAATGGTGGTTTACACCGACATGTCTTACCAGTGACAGCTACGCTTTGGAATGCATTATTTCTAAATGACTATGTTGACGGATTGTGTCTGTCTTTGTTCTCCAGATCTGGGTGAGGAAGACGAGCGACAGTACGAAAATGAGAATCTACCTGGGACAGCTGCAGAGAGGAGCGTTTGTCATCCGCCGACGGTCGGCCGCATGAAACATCACCCCGCCCCCCTCCTACGCCCAGCCCCCATCTGTTCATTTATCCATTCATCCATACGCTTGTTCATCCACTGTTTCCCTGTTTGATGCATCTCAGTTGAGTTTGACATGTGGCCTCTCCATCGTATAGTGTACACTACCCCCCACAACACATACACTCCTCCACAGCCAGGGATATCTCGTCAGATTTTATGTTTCCCCACGTAAACCAAACGCCAACACAAGAAAAAGGACTGTTTTCCAGAATTATTTGTCACTATGTGGCATGTGTATGAAGGCAGTTAGTAGTCATAAAGGAGGCTACTTTGATTTTTGTCACATGCTATTAACATAAGTCTCTTCTACACCATGCAGTTTTATTTACATTTATCATTAAGTTATTTCTCTTGAGCAGCCTCACAGAAACCGTCTTCAAGCCTTTCAAACTGTCTCACTGTTGACGTGTAACAAAGCAAGCACTGAAAAACCTTGTTGGCAGGATTTGTGGTATTAACTCTCTACAAAAAAAAAACAACAACATTGATTAGACCTGGACCTGTCTAATAAAACTGCATCTGTTGAGATGAGGAATTGCTTCAGGTTTGGCTGAATATCATTAATCCCTCGAGTGAAGATGTTACAGTTTCCTTACAGGAGTCATGCCAGTTTCAAAACAATACGCCTTTTGCACTGTCATTAAGACATGGAGGCTTGCCGTGCTTATTTGGAGAAAAAAAAGTATTTTGAAGTTTTTATGTTAATATTTTTTATGTCCTTTTGTCATCCTCTCCGTATGTGAATGACCTGGATTAGTTCAGCTGTATTTGCATGTGGAGCATTAAGTTGACTGTTGATTTGTACTGTGTTCCATTTTATTAAAATGTTTTCTGCCTTTGATGAGTTCAACTTGATGAGTTTTCACTGTTTGAATGATTCTGAAATATTCAAATAGGTTTGCTGACAGTGCTATAATGGAGATGAAAAAAAACAGAGGTGAATGTTAGATTCTGAAATTTATCCAAAAAGACTGTGCCTTGACTTCAGCATCCATTTTGTACCAAAACTACAATATGTGATACTCATACATCCTATTTTATCAGAGCATTGTTTATGTTGTTCCTTTGTAACTTGGTTATTTGGAGTAGCTTCTTACTGAGACCCATTTCCAGGTCTGAAAAATATCGAGTAGAGCAGTGCTTCTCACCTTGTTTTGACCCTGAGCTGACACCCCTTAAAGGCCCCTTCACTAAGAGAAACCACTGACATCACTCACTGCACAAATGTGACTCTACCTGTGCCTGAAAAGTACATGTACAAAGCTACATTCAATCCATTTAGCCAGCTGGATATCTCTGGAATATGAACTAGTCAGGCAGCCAGTTGTGGTTCTTCGGGTTTACTGGAAGAGAGAGAAATTCTCTGAGAGGAAAGTTTTCATTGAACAAATGCAACAAAATCTGACTGTCGAGGTCCAGGCTCCTAACATGCTTAGAGCCACATTAGAGATGTGACAGAGCGCGGTGATGTTCAAAAGCAAACTATCCAGTCACCTCTGAGTTTCAAGAATGTTTTCGATCAAACTTAGCATGTAACACAACAGCTACCTTTAAATACATCTGGCTGAGTAAAGAAATGTGCTGGGAGTGCTGATTCTGTTCTGCAGCTAGCACACAATGGGCATCTTTTTCATTTGAAACTTCCCTGGTGCGGCAGGAAGCAGAAAACCAAAACAATGAGGTGAAAGATGTTCAAACGCTACAGAGCTGGGGAGAGCTGCAGAGTCAGGTGGTGATTCTCTTATTATGAGTGATCCCTTTCATATACAAGCAGTTCTGCAATCTGTTGTTAATATGAAAATATTGATATATAGCTACTTTAAATGAGCAAACATCAATGTATAAACATATTTCAAAATATTCCACTGACCTCTTGCAATATAGACATGGACCACTAGGGGTCCATGACCCACTGTTTGAGAACCAAGGTTTTAACGTTCTACAATATTTCGGCAAAACATGCTTATTATAAGGCTCTAACATGTTTAATAATATTTTAAATTGACAATTAAGGATAAAGGCACAGTAAAGACTCATATGAATTGATGTGTATTTCTCAATCTCCACTCTGTGTCATCTGAAGGGGGATATTCTTCCACATCACCAGTGACTCCACATAATCAACCTGACCAAGTCGCTTCACAGTTCCTCCCAACTCACACAGCTGCTCTCAACCTTCCCTCCACTTTGTAAACAGCTGAATTATTTGGCATTCAGCACAGGTCTCTGCCTGCCGAGCAGCCTGCCTTCTCCCTCTTGTGTGTCCTATCGCTTTAACCGGATGGTATGTTTCACTTTGCCTGACTTAATGACACAGCCTGACAAGGAGGGCAATTACTGTTTTGCCATGCTGCACAAAATGCAAGGCTCATCTCAAAAGGCTTGTTGTCCAGAAGCCTGTCAGGTGTGATTGCTCAGTCTCTTGCGAGGGCATGAAATGAGCTGATAGTGAATGTGATGCCTGTCTGCTCCCTTTATTGCATCCCATGTCTGGCTTTTGGCTAACACCAGAATAACATACACTGAGACACTTATGTTAGATCTACAGGGTATGGATTTCTTGGCACCAGCTTCATATCTAACCACTGTGTTCCTTCATAGTTGGCATTTTAATCGATCTGGAATTTGATGCAGGAACAGAAGGGTGACCAGAGGTGGCTGGAACCCAGGCCACAAGAAGACACAAAACAACCACAAAGAGATGAAAATGACCACAAAGAGGGGAGAAATGATTTGCTCCTATACAGGAAGGAATGAGGGACCTTTTACATGCAAGGATCCAGGGGCCCATTTTTTCATCTAAACTATAGGTCACTTGGAGTTACAAATAGATAAATAGATACTAAATAGATATAGTATTTCATATTAGATTTTTTTTTATGTATTATGCTCAATAAATGATGTGACTATTAATAATGTACAGTTTCTAATTGTCAAGAACCAGGGCTCTCTGCCTTTAAATGTGAGTCTAAGACAATTTGCATCGACCCCACCCATACCTCCCACTGTTGCTCTAACTACTTAAATGGGTTTTCACAACTGTTCAGAGTACTCCCACTTTCTTACACATACAGATTACATGCACTTCAGTGGTGTGTCGATGACCCATTTCATTGCTTTATAATCTTCACATTTAACAAAGCAGCAGCCCTCACCCTCCCTCCTTCGCATCCATGCCTTTCAAATGATCTATCCCTTGCTCTTTGGGAGTGTATCAGTCTCAAGCTTTCACTGCAGGTGGCTGTTTATACTGTCTTTAATCAATATGCTGAATAAGCAAGGGAACAGGGAGGAGCACTTAAGCATGCAGACAGTTCTCTGGTGATGAATCAATTCTTCCTCATGCACCATGTCTACCCACCAGAGTGTGTAAAACACCTGCTGACACTCGCCATGCACAAAACAAAAGGAAGCTCTCCAGCCTTCCATGACCAGGAGTCATTACAGCGCTCTGGCTGAGGTTTGGGTTTGTTGGTAAGTCTCGCTGGAGCTGTAACACTCTTTTGGTGGTTATTGCTTGTGTGCATAAAAAGTCACCCAGGGCATCAAAAAAATCCCCCTTGCAATCCCTCACCAGCCCCAGTTCCAGTGCTGAATTCCCTCTTTCATCCTCTTCCCCCTAAATTGAGCATTCGCTCCACCGCATGTTAGTGCTTCGATGCATGGCTACAGGGCCAAGAGCTGCATCTCGCTCTGCGCTATCTGGTGGGACCCAAGTGGGTTCCAGGCAGACTTAGATTTGCCTCTGGTGGTCTGAAGAGATGATGGTAGTTCCTTGACAACCCTGCTAGGCCCTGCATAAGTGTGTGTGTGTGTGTGTGTGTGTATGTGTGTATGCCTGTTCCTACAGTTTATCACTTCCCAGCAGGTCTGCACTAGGAGAGGAATTCATTTACAGTACATGCTTCTCATTTGACTCTTGATATTTGACCTCAGGTTGTGGAATAGAGTTGCAGCCTCACTGGACTACTTGGCAATATTGATCATTTTAAACATTCATGTTGTTAAGCAGCTACTGCTCATTACAAAATCGGGTCATCGTATCAGTTATTTATACACTCACAACTATTCTGTTTGGCTGCTCTTTTGATGTTACGCACTAAAGACAGCATAACATAAAGCAGAGCAAAGTTAAATAAATCATCTGTCTCAGAGGCCCATGCATGAGCTTCTTAAGTTGGTATACTGTATTTCAAGTAACAAGTTTGTGTATTGAAAGATTCTTTTATTTTTTTTGCCAGAAATGTTTCTGTCCTCAGATTCACTTCCTCTGCCCCACTTCAAATGCTTCCAAACAAAACCAGGAGAAAACAATTTGAGAAAAGCTTAACACCACTTACAGAGTTTTCCCCTCTTATTAGAGTGAGGCAAAAGCTAAGCTTGTACAAATTAGACCTTTCTCTGTGTGTTTTTCTCTCACAACCCTTCAGCTAATTCAGAGAGAATTGCCTAATGATGATGGTCCCCTTTAAACAACGTCTATGTTTAGCACTCTTAGCACTTGAAGTGTGTCTTGCAGCCGTTCCTGCTGTTTTAAACGATGCAATATTACCACAGGTTTAATGTTGGCTATATACTCCAGATCCTATGTTTCCACTTCCCCATACTGTCCAATCCCTCCATACACAACTGAATTGTTACCATATCTGACCAATGTTAAGTCTCTTTTTAAAAATGGCTGGAATCAGTGGGCAGAACACAGACTCAGAGTCAACTGAAGTTTTAAAGTATTTATTGTAAAACTTGCAAAGGGTCTTAGAGCTGGGTTGTAAGAGATCTGGACTGAGGGAGGGTTACAAACACAAAGTAGAACTGGTAAACAGGGTGCAGGCACCACGTACACTGGAGAGGGGGGCAGGCAGAGTGTTTGTCATGCAGCGATTCCAAATAGGACTGGCAGAAGAGGATGAGGCTGGATGTGCCTAGCAGCTGGCAAGGTCTGGGTGGTGAACCAGTAACAAAGGCATACAATAGTTATTCCAGAGCAAATGGGTAAACTGGCAAAATGTAAAGCTCAAAAGTAGTAGGACATAGTGTTAATACTGCACTGGGTGACTGAACAATTTGGCAAAGATTGGAGAGAAGATCCAGGGTTTAATGAGTAGTGGCAGCTGATGAGTATCTGATGAGAAGGGGATTAGCAGATGAGTCTCAGGTGTGCAGGTGAATTGGCAGGGGTAGGAATCAGGAAGCCACACCCAGCACACACACACACACACACACACACACACACACACACACACACACACACACACACACACACACACACACACAGAGGCAGGACTGACAGCAGAGAAAAGACAGACCAGACACAACAGGACAGGGGAAAACATAGGAGATCATGGGGAAAAACAACCCCCTAAAACCAACGATCTCTCTGCCTGTGTTCCTCGAGCCACTCAATCACTGGCTGCTGTTTTTTTAGATATCATTGCAATTCTGCACATCTGTCTCTCAGACCCACTATTGTGCAACCCATCACCACCACAACCTCCATAATGTCCAGGGACACTTGTCTAAAGGTTTCCATCAACTCCCCGCTGGCTCTTCTCCACCACTAGTGTCTAGACTCCAGGGATCTGTCCTATCTCCTGTCCTTATATGGGCATACACATATTAAAGATGCTTCACACTGATGGAGTATAATCGCAAAAACTCTCTCTGTTACTTACCTCAATAGATTTTGTTATACACCTCCATTTGATCTCTCTTTATTGAACAAACGGGTTGGCCAGATTGCCCTGCAAGGGAGCCCTGGGGCAAATATGAGCCACTGGGCCCCCGTTAACCCTCTCTTCCTCCCCCCTCTCTCTCAGAGTGTATGCTGGAATATTACATTACCCCAGGTTTATTGTGTGGAGGTTTGATTAAAAACAAACCATCTTATGTGTAATCACCATGTAAGCACAGTATAATCTAAAAGAACAAGTGTCCTCGAGAGCAGGCTGCTATCATGGCTGCTGGTTGTTTGTTTAAGTAATGCATATTCCTGGATTCCTAAAAAATGCAAAATAAATAAAATACCAGTGGTGGAAAGTGGCTAATTACATTTACCCAAGTATTGTGTGTAAGCAGCATGTGAGGTATTTATACTTCACTTGAGTATTTATAGTCCTACTCCATACATTTCAGGAACTATAATACATTTATAATACATGCAAAACATTTGATCATTTTATATTATTTAATGCATTTTTGTAGATGAAACTTCCCAACAGTACAGTGATACCTGATAATTAATGATACATGCATCAGTGTTAACAATAATATAAAATATGTACCGAAATACTGATAGGGGCAATTTTATACTATATTTACTCTTTACAGCTGATCTGCCTTAAAACATCAAGTGCCTTTAAAAATCATAGATGAAAGTCTGCCCTCCATACTCCAGCTTCATACAGTCATCCATCCAACTAAGGATAACTATGGATGTTATGTCCTGTCGTGTCCTGTGCCCTTGTCGTCCCACATACATAGTCATCCAACCTTGGATGAGTACAGGACATGACAGTAGGCAAGGCCAGTATGACTGTCCTTTACATAGAGAACAGGTGATTTGTACAAGGAATGGCAGAAGAATGGCAGGTAATTTCAAAGCACAAATCCCCAAGGGGGAGTTTTTCACTGTCATTTCTGGCACTACTAGCTACAAGGAGTGGACAAGTGCCGGAGTGGCCATAATCACCTTAAAGAACACCCTCCAGGGCATTATTCTTTATACTTCAGGGAGTAATCTATGTGCAGTGAAAAAGACAAGAGAGCAAGAATGATAGAAACATAGCTCTGTTCCAACATTCCACTTTTTGCATTTGTTTATGGAAATTATGATGTCTGACCAGTCAGCTTCCTTCACTACAATTACCCAAAGAAGTGATAGAAGACAAGATAGTAAGCGACACAGATCCACTCCATCAATTTGATATGAATAATTTAACAGGGGAAGAGGGTAACAAAGAATTTAAAAATAAAAAGGAAAAAGCATTGAGAGAATTCATTCCCCATGACCTGAAAATCTAAGTGTGATGTAATATATGTATTCTGTTTGCATGAATACTAGCACTAATGCTAGTGTGGCTCTCTGTGTCATGCTATTTAAATTGCTATTCAGAATGACACACACTGCTGGAGAGAGCAAGCTTTTACAACCACACCATCCTCGATGACCTTGGCTTTCAGCTGCTTCAGGGTCAGCGCATGTTTGGAGATTTCTTTCCCTCATTAGAGCTATTGTGTAGATCTGAATTAATTTTTGACATCCCTGACACCATTTTTTTTTCTATCGCACAACGTCTGAAATCTGTGAATGAATTCCATTGTGATTTTGCCTCTTCAACAAAGAGCGCGTCTACTAATATCCTCTCAGCTTTAAGCAATAACCTTCACACTGACTTTGGTGTCCAGTTGGGAAAGTGAGATCCTTCTTCCACTGATAAGATTTTCTCTGATAAGAGGAAGATATCTAGCGATCCATCTCAGTCTCTCCACACAAGGCCCCCAAAGGAATCAAAACTTTGCTTCCTCTGTAACCTCTCTAGAAGTGTATCAGCTTTCTGCATATTTTATTCAGAGGCTTTCAGAGATAAAGAGAAACATGGTGGGAGCTTTCATGGATTGAAAGATGGACCACGCAGTCATCTGTAAATAGCTATACAGAATAAGTTTGTCATACAATTTCTGCATTCATGGGTGTCTCGAGGTGCTCCATCACCTCAGGAGAGGTCCCTACCTTGAAAAGACAGATCGCGTCTTGCCCTCTGGGAGGCAGGCAGGCATATGGAAGATGCTGCCTACACATAATTCATCTCTCCTTTGACTGGTGCTGTATTTTGATGCAGCGACTTTACATGTACTAAAAAACAGGGATCCTGCCTTTTCTGAGCTTCATCAGATGTGGACATAAGGAATAGTTAAAGACATAGTTTGACACTGTGGGAAATAGGCTCATTACTTTTTTGCTGAGAGTTACTTGACAAAATCAGTGGCACTCTCGTGTCTGCACATTGAATATGAAGCGAGAGCCAGCACCTCCAAAGCTCACTAATTAACACACTATATCGTGTTTGTTTAATCTGTATAAAACCCAAAGTGTAAAAACAACACTGGACTATTCCTTGGAAGTTACCAGCAGAGACTCCAGGACGTGACTACACCAAGCCAAGAAATAACCTGGGACATAACCCCCATTAAAACAGTTATGTCACACTTTGGCTTTGAGAGCCACACTAGCTGTTCCCCCTTGTTTTCAGTGTCTATGCTAGGCTAAGCTAAGCAATGGCTAACTGTAACTTCATATAGTCTAACTCACTAGATGTAGACTGTGGGTATAAACCTGACACTGGGTACCTATTTCAGTCTCCTCAATTCTGTGTCCTGCCTGTTACAATTTTCAATATCCAAGTGGCTGTGGAACAACAACATCTCAGTCAGCAACTTCAATGCTAAAATGACTGGGATTGTGCAATCACACAGTTGACATGTCTTTTAGTGTTTTTGGTGGTGTCTTCTTTGCAGGGAATTTTATATTGTGGGCTTATAACCACCCAAGACAATTGTGGTTGGTTTAAAGAAATACAGACAATCCAGAGCATTTTTCCCCCATAGCAGAATGATGATGGGTGCAGCCAGACCATTCTCCAGCACTGAGACAGCACTGTGGAGATAGGTCGGGCTATCTGAGACTAACTCCATATTAACCACACAGATATGAGTTTGTTATGTCTGTCTGTTCTGTCTTTTGGCAAGAAAGTCAACACACTTATGTTCCAAAATGTCAACTTAGACCTTTAAAAATGTTAATCAGAATGAAGCTATCTGGTTGTGTGTACATCAATCAAGTCTGATATCTCAGACACTAAATCTGCTTTTGATGAACAGAGACACACAAGGAAGATGTAGCTGACTCAGAGCATTAGTCGAGAGAGCAGCTTGACTTTCTGCCCTTGGTACATCCTGTAAGACTGAGTGTGAAGATGTGCTGACTATTAGATGTTGACATCTGTCCTTCTAACCAAAAAAACCTTGCAAGTTGAGGTTGTTTCCCTAGATTACACTCTCAATCATTACAAATCACCCCTAAGGTTTGCATTGTAGAAGACAGAAACAAGTATTTATTGGGTGTCAGCTGAGCTGAAGTGTTGTTCTCACCAAATTAAAACTGTAAATGCTCTAGAATTCAAATAAACTGCCAGAAGATGTGAGTTCACTTAGGTTACTAGTCCAAAGTAAAGAGCAGTGTGCAATGCAACCTACCAGGGATACCAGGACAGATACATCCTCATTTTTTGAAGATGAGTGAATACTAATCAACTGCATCCTGGCAACTGAGGACAGGAGATTAATAATGAATTTAATTATGAATAAGATGAATGTAATTTAATAAATAACATCACTGAGCTTTACCTTAGCAGTGTTTATAAAATGAGCATGATTGTGCTGAGTGATTTCTAAGGCTTTAGCAGAGGGTTGTTGTTACCTAGGGTCTACTAATTCTCTTTTCTTCTGTTACTCTCAGTGTTATTGTCGAGGCAAAGAGTGGGATCACTGCAACAGATCAATATTTTCTTTTATAGTCCTGGTGTAAGCCGGTGGTGGCCTCAGATGCAAAAACAGTGTGATTTCCACGCTGCATTACATATTCATGATTCCCGATCAATAATTAGCCACTCAGTGAACAGTGAGAAGGCTGTGGAAACCAAATGAAGACAATGCATTTGACACCTAGCTTAAAACATGCCAAATTGATGATCTGCTCTCTTGCTGAGAGTATCATCCAAGCACTGATATCACTCTTATGTCTGTACATTAGAGAAGTTAAAGCCAGCAACATTGGCTTAGCTTAGCATGAAGAGGGAAAGAGTAAGTCAGGCTATGCCTAAAATTGTTGGACATAAGCCAATTAGCTTATGCTAATTGGCAACTGGTGAAGAATGTTGAATGAAAGAAGCAAAAGATTTTTTGCTAGCATATGCAGTAGATACTTGTAACTGACTAGGTGATGAGAAATGTCAAACATCAGCTAAAACAGATCAAAAATGAAAGTTGGCCACAAACTGACTCTGTTGCTCCGTGTCTTCTACAGCTAATGTGTTCGCCACAAGGCATTTTTATGTCAGAGCTGTTGGTATATCAGATATTGGAGGAGTTCTTCTGTCCTTAAGTGGCTAAAAATCCATTCACTTTCAATGTTTCTAGCTCAAACCTAAAATTGTGGATAATTGCAGTATTATGAACTTATGACCCTTTGCTTCTTTCACTGTTTCCCAAACGCTGCCTTCCTACCTACGTGTACATTTTGCTCCTTTCCAGTGTTATTAGCGTCGATTGAGCTTGGGACATTTTCTCCTCTTTATTGAAGGGAAAAAAGAGGGAAAATGGACGTGATTAAAGCCCATTGATTGTGAGATGTCTTCACGAGGCATTGAGGAGAGCTCTGAGTGCTTGCCGGTGCCTCATTTGGAGTGGAGAGGAGGGGATAATGGATTCCATCTTGCCGTTCCTGCCTTCTTTATGGGTCGTGACAGAGTCGGGATGTCATCAGTTTGATGGCACCGTTGTCGGTCAGTTGTGACTCTCTCCTCCATACTGACTTCCACTGCTGCAGCTACAGGAGCCTTTTTCAGGGCTGAATATTTGCTGACAGAACAGCCAGTGTGAATAGGTAACAAAGGCACACCCTGCTTCCAGAGATTCAAGCTAATAAAAAGAGAAATGTGCTAGACCATGATATGATACCTCTGCTTCCATTAGCTTTATTAGGACTGAGTGCAAAATTACTTCCAATTAGAGTTTCCTTGACAACATACTGGCTATGCATAATAATATAATTCTTTGTTTCTCAACCCCCGCTTTCGTACCCACTGTTTTTGCACTTGTCAGGAAATTGTTTTGCCTCTCCCCTGGCCTTTCAGAGGTAATTTTGTGTGCAGCTATGTCAGGACTATTGAGAAAAGCAGTTTCTGTCTTTCTGTGTTCTTACATGTGCAGAATGGAGAAAAAGAAAAACGCACAAGGAATCTCTGTATGGATTTGTATGTGTGGTGTATTTCAGAATCTTTTCTTGTTTTGCACTTTGCCTCAGTTAGAGTGTACGGATGTTATTTACGACATTGTTCCCAAAAGATTATTTCTGATGTGAAGTGAGTGTGGAGATGAAAAGCAGCAAGATGTCTCTCATGAGCCAAACGCCTGGCAGCCAGCACGCTGTGCTAGAGATGCCATGTCCCATGGAACACAACATCTGTTTCCATTAGGTCCGATTATAGCAACACCCCGCCTCAGAATACATCAACCAAGCTCAGGCGTTACAGGCGTCGCATGCTGATGACTTCACTTTCCATTTGCCACAGTTTGAGTAATGGCAAAGGCAAATGTCCAATTCATTGGAGAGTGAAATGCAATCACATAACCTCTCACAGTGGAAGCACATCAAGCTACACTACTTAATCTAAGATTTTTCTGAGGATTGTTGTACAGGGACGGACTCAAACAGCCGCAGGTTCTGTTTGAAGAGTTTACAGTTGTCTAGATAAGCTTTACACAACATATCACTGAGTATTTAGGCGCCGCAGGGCCAAGAGTTGCTCAAAAAATAAATACTCAAACAAGCAATATTATGTTTTATGAGAAGAAGCAGTGTGGTTTGTTTTATGTTAATTCAGTTAAAGCAATACTTTGAAGAACTTGGATGGTGATGTCTTTGTTTTAGTCATTCTAAAACCAAAAACATAAAAGCAAAAGTCAATTCAGTTTTAAATGTAAGCTGCAATCATTAGCCAGTACCTTGCATGTCGCCATAAAGTGCATATTCAAGGCCCTTCTTTATTTTAAAGGTCTGCTGAGACAGTGTATTTATCCAACTTGCGGAACTAATGTTAGCTTATGAAACTTGCTAGTGACAGTTGTCATTTTATCTGGCAAAATCAATAATCCTGCTAGAAATAAAAAATCACACTTTTTTCATGCTGTTAAAAAATTGAAAAAAAAAAAAAAAACTTTAAAAAATTTATCAGACATTATCTCACACAGATGTTTATATCCTAAAACAAGAAGTTTCAGTACACCAACTTTAGCAGCATTCTGGATCCTCCCTATGATGCAGATAAACTGTGGTTACAACCTCTGTACATGATAATGATGTTCAAGTTCTTTTGTAGGACAAAACGAACATTGTCCAGTTGTGTGTTTAATATCTATAAAACTGCATTACAGCCATGCAAGGACAAGTATATCCACCAGTAGACCCCAGACAGCTGCAGGCTGGAGAGTATAACTGCTGTGGCATTACAAACCCTGGCCAGAGGCTGTGGAGGTCTGATTGACTGAGGCAATGTTTAATGATGCTGGTGTGTAATGATGGCTGGCATGAAATGATGCTATTTATATGCAGCGGGAGCACTTACCTTGTGTTTATGGCATGAAATATCAGGGATGTTTCTCTCCTCCATATTTTTTTCTGCTACAACACTGAAGTGGGTATTACAAAGATGCATTTGTCTTCAGAAGTAAGAATCCAATCTATGTTTGTGAACAGCTACTGGAAAAGTCAGGCTGAATTTCATGGTTTTGTAATGACATGTATATCATCAAGGTATGTGCAATACAACTACAATGTATTTTAATCCAAAACACCAACAGTTAAAGCTGAAATCTGTAGGTTAGTTAGCATAGAGTCACATCATGATTGCCTCACAGCATGTCTGTTAAGTGCCATCTAGACAAATAATGTATATTATACCCTATAGGTTATCCAAACATATATGTTCTTTTTACATAAGCATGGTTAGCAAGTGCATTACAGGCCTAAAAGGCTAAATATGTAAAGAAAATGTATGCTTACTTCAGCTAAAGTATTGCTGTTTAACTTTATGTCTGTGAAATAGCAATTTAAGGAGAAGAAGTAGAAGAGCTTAAAGATATTAAGTAGGAGTTTAAATATAAATAACCCGCTATCGCTTACGTTGCATGTTGGAGGATCATATATATATATATATGTAAGATGTGGTATGGTAGCTGACCATAGAACAGCCTTGAATCCCTCTTTTTGATCAGCTTAGCATGTGGCTGTAGCTGTTGGCAGCATTAAGAAGGATGGACCAACAAACATTAGCCTCCAGGTAACCCAGAATACCCACAGTAATGACCCCTGCTTGTGGTTTATATGGCTTATAGCCCAAGAATCATCAAGCCTCAGCCAAGTTCTGCTCCTGTGCTAACCATCTGCAACCCTAAGGTAAGCTAACAGTGTAAAAATAGATGCTAAAAGTCACACTGGTTAGTTGTGCGTATAATGCAGCTATTATGGTTAAGCTGTTTCCACTCTCTTTTCCCTTTTTATTTACCTTCAGTTTCCCTCTCCCTTATGTGTACTATTTGTTCCTGTTCGTTGTCTGTGTGTGTACGTGTGTGTGTCGTGCAGGGCGTGGCTATCTCATCCCTGCTCCTGCCAGTTCTCCTGCACACCTGTTACTCATCACCTCATCAATGCCACAAGCAAGCTGTTGTATCTAAGCCTGGTTCCTCCCTCAACACTTGGCCAGTTTACTCTAGTGGTAAACGCTCTCCGTTTTTTCTGTTCTTGCCAGTTTCCTTTTTGCTCTTGTTAATTCCTCATTTCCTGTGGCTCAGATCCCATTCACCTCACCGCTCCATTGTCACCCATCCAGCTCTGCGCCTGTGATATCTCTGTCACCACCATCGGCCTCTCACAGCTCCATTATTTACCTACAATTGCTTTCCACTGACTTGTCAAACAATTTGTAGTGCCATGATCCTTATTTGCTCTATCAAAACATGAACATTTGAATTGAACACTTAATTATAATGTAAATTGACAGTTGGTACAAAATACACATGTCTTGTTGTGATACTATAGAGATTTGTTATTTATTCTTATTTTTTTTGTTTTGCAGATTTTACGTTTTCACTATTTTTGAGTTGGCAAATATCTTATTGCAGCTTTCCAAAATCACTGTTTGAATGACACAATACACTGTGAGAATTAGCACAGAGTGTATCTTGTAGTAGTGTGATTTAGGAGACTACGCTGGTCTTGCTCAACATCCTGAAACTCTGAGAAATGAGACAGTACAGATGCGTCCAAAGCTATGAATGCACAAAGCAGGCAAGAGAGCAGGTAAGACTAAATCAGCTCCTAGGAGTGTAACCTTTTAATTTTGGACCTCACTGTGATTATGGATATCACAACATTAATTTTCAGGTGAGGGAAAAGCTGATGTTTTTTAATGGATAATCTGCCTATGTCGTCAGTTGTATCACAATCTGCAGTTAATCAAGCAGCAACTCAACACAGCACTCACAGCATTTGCATTCATCAGGACCATACTGGAAAGGCAGTCACACAACCTTAAAATCTCTAATGTCGGTTTCCTTAAAAGAGAGTACCTGTTTTGAAATCTTTTTTCAAGAATTCTAGAAAATAAAAGGTTTCTTTCAAATGGGGTTAATTATGTGGGAAGGATGGATCAAGGCCTGCTTTTCTTCAGAGGAGGCTGAACACTTATGCCTGGCAAGCAGCCGACAGACACAGTCGTTAATTATTGAGAGAAAATAGTTTCTGAATGTGTCTTACTTCTAGGAGAAATTAGCTCGTAATGATGTCCAGACGCCTGGCACTCATACCTGAAGTAGTAATGTAAAAGTTCTTGCATGGACTCCAGAAGTTTAGAACAAGGTGACAGACCAGTGGATCAGATCATCTCCACCTTGTCAGTCATTAAGAATAAAACATTCTCACAAATAAAGGTATTCTTTTTTGAACTCTTTGTAGTCCATGCTAGTGATATGACTTAGGGATGACAATGTCAGCCTGTCAATTGATCAGTGCACTTCTCCGTCTATCTCAAATACTATAGGATGGATTTCCCTGAAATTCGTTGCAAAGAATCATGGTCCCCAGAGGATGAAGTCTGCTGACTGGTGATCCCAGCTTTTCCCCTAAGGTTGACATTTTTGTTTTTTGGTGAAAACATCTCAACTATTGGATGGATTACCATAAAATTTGGCAGAAATATCCATGATTCCCGTAGTAGAAGTGTTATTGACAAATTTTCACTTATCAGGTGAAAAATCTCTACTTTGAAGCAACATTTATGTTCTCCTCAAAATATAGTAAGTTGTAATGATAATAATAATAATGATAATAATATGTCCTCACCTAGCTCCATCATTAGGTCAAAATTTTAATTTGTTCAATACTTTATGATCAACTTGCAGAGTCAGTCACACTCCCATTTGTATTTTATGCTTAGCATGCTAACATGTTCACTGATGGTTAACATGGTGCTCATTATACCTGCTTAACATCAGCATGCTAGTAGTGTCATTTTGAGGATGTTAGCTTGCTGATGTTAGCATTTAGCTCAAAGCCCAGCTGTGCTGAAATGTGGTCTCAGAGCTGCTTGTATGGCTGTAGACCTTATAGACTAGACTAGACTAATTGGGCTAACTTTAAAATATGACACCAACAAAGATATGTGGAAATTTCTAGAAGACAGCCCCTTTCCAGCACAAGACAGTGAAACTGAACCTGGTAATAATAGGCCATAAACTCATCACAGGCAATTAAAATAAGAATGATGCAACATTAAACATGCCATCCTGCCATGAATTATACAAGCAGTTGTTAAAGCCAGTTAATATACATAATCCCTCCAACTGAACCAGTGGTGTGGCAGTGAAGGCCTTTATATTGACCTTTCATTACACTGCCTCTATAGGACAAAACAGTTATATTCACGGATGAACCGTCACTCAGTACCAATGAAAACTGCACTGACATTGCAAGAAATTTCAAACTAAAAATGTTAACTTTTTTGTAAACTCACTAAAAGGAAGACCTTGTATGCCTTGTGTGTTTTTACATACTGAAGGTCACACATCCCCAGACACCTTTTAAAAATCAAAAAGGTGGCCATCAGACTCTATGAAAATCAACGGGTTAGATGTTATAGGACAGCAAGGTACAACTCAACTCTCAATAAACAAGCTTACAACAAACACACATACACACACATATAGACACCCACTTCTACCTTATAAAATCTGACAGTGGTGTGGTTTTTTCCTCCAGAAGTCCCACGTAAGCACAATATCGGCTCTTTGTCTCGACTTTAGGAGAAGTGATAGCATCGCAGAGACTCTACAAAGGTCTTGCTAATCACAGCTGCTGCATTATTGGAACATTTTTCACCTATCTGTGAAGAGAAAAGCCTTCGTCAGCACCATTACCCTTTTTGTTCCTTTTGCCCAGGCTTACAGATTAAGATGGTTTCAAGACTGAAGATTTTTTCTTCAAAAGGAACCGATTTATTACAACTGTAAGTTTTTGTTACAAAGAAAGTTATGTGTGATTTTCTTGTACATTCACAAGAAGCAGCGCCGTTTTACTGGCACCATCCAGACAGGGCTGCTTTGTGGAGGCAAGTGGATGGGTTCAATCACTCCTCTGGTTACAGCACTATATCATATTGATGTAACAGAGCAGTGATTTCCAAACATGGGTAGGCCTGCTCCTACAGGCTGACTGTGCAGTTGGCAGGAGATAGCTTATGATTAAAAAAGGAAAAACCAACATCATTAGTTAGAAATAAATAGATAGATCATATTTAATAGACCTAATTATAGAAGTAATGGTAGTTAAAGTAAGGGTATACAGTTAAAACATACAAAACAACAAAATGTATACCAAAAATGTGATATTTAAAGCATGAGAATTTACAATGATCTCCAGAAATATTATTCACCTGCTTTTACAGGTACACAGTGAGAAGGATCTCTACGCCAATCATGATATTCATTGCATATGTAAATTCTAGTAAAATTATGCCATTATGAGTTGCATGATTAGAGCAAATAACTTTTCATGTGTGATAAGGACAATTAGCACTCAGTAGCCCACCTACTATGCGACCCAGAGGGAATGAGTACTTTAGGAATACATTATGTGATAAATCAGATTAGTCCATTCTTGTCTCTGGGAGTGCTGAAACTGATCTTTTGCAGCTTGACATTTTCTAGATGAAATGTGACCCAGTCTTTTTTCATGCCTCTTATAAACTGTGCAGTGTCTTGTCTTTACTCCATGGAATCTTCCCTTGATTTGTTGCATGGAGAAGTCACTGTCAGTGACCATGTTCCTCATACTATGCACGTGTGTCTCAGACTGCTTGTTCATGGCTGTGTCTTTTCCAGTCTGGAAAGCACCTCTGATCTTCTGGCTTTGGACTGGAGCTGATTAGCTGCTCTGCAGTAGATTCTTGTCTGTACACAACTTCAGGCTCTAATCAGGTTAAGGTTTGGTTATATTATGGAAATGATGAAGACATTTCTTCCCCCCTTTCAATGCAGCATTATAACTTGTATAACCTGTAACTTTGTACAATAGAAAAAGTCTGACAGACTAAAACATAATGTTGGGTCAGCTTGCATTTGAGGCTCACATTTGGCAGTATGAGTCATACTAAGGTAGGAGTGAGTCATAAAGATCATGGTCATTTTTATGGCAATGTAGCCCCCGACTCTGCAGTAGAAAGTCTGACGTCTACTGTATTTCATTTTTCCTTTCACTCTTAAATTTTAAAGTTAAGGGACATTTTCAGACAAAGAAGGAATCTTATACTTGATTACTTAGTGACCAATACCAGTACTCAGTGCACTGCCTGTATTTCACAAGTACATCATTTGAACAAATACATTTAATCTTACCTCTACTGGACAGCATGTGACTGTGACACGTAATTTTGATAAAGACCAGTTTAAGCTTCATTTAGGGATGTTAGAAGATTTAAACTTGTAAAAAAAAAAGGAAATGGATTCAGACATACAGTGAGTGAACTGCCTTGAGGAAACAAACAAGAGCTCTGTAAATAATGTGCTGTACATTCTCTGAGAGACTGGAGGCAGAGGAAAGCTTCTCCCCTCTCAAGCTGACGCTCTCAGAATAATTGCAGCACCTTGGACAGTGACAGGGGTTTGCTCTCAGGAGACTATTGTGAAATGCATTTCTGCTTTGTATTTTCACCTTGCTTTCATAAGTGCCTGGCATCCTCCATTTCTCCAACTCTTCAGAGCAGCAGATCAACTTAACAGCACCAGATGTTGTGCCAAAGCCTTGAAACGTGTTTGAGTTGCAAATCCCTGCTCATCAATAGCTGCAGCATCTCCTTTTCTTTTAAAAGAACTCTGTGCATAAAGGGCCTCTGCCCTCAGTGACTCTCTTCATTTACCTCAAACTTTTTAAAATAAATTATATATTTTATACCATCACAGGTTTGGAGCAGTGCTTGAAGATAAAGTTGTTTGCCTGAATCTAAATTCAATGATTTAGAGGTTAAGGGTTCCTTTTCTGTTTTATTGGTTTTATTAAGTGGTTTGACTTTTATACATAAATGCAACAGTTAGCTTATTAATAAACATATGTTGACACTGACTCATTCCACCATCCCTCTGCACACGCAGTTCGCATACATTTGAACCTACTTGTAATACAAATCTACAACACATATTGCCGTAATGATGACACAGTGCTCCACTGTGCACTGCATATATGTTCCTCCATAATAATTTCAACATCAGCCGTTGCTTTGGGCTAATTTCTCTGCCATTATCATCATTATCCTCAGGTTATCCATCAGATGATTTGTATTCATAATGAGTTTGGAGTAAATTAACACATGTAGTTATTATTGCATGGTAGACTTAATGAGTATACAGCCAACCCTCATCAAATACATGTACCTTCTTGTTAACCAAGTCACCACAGTAGGGCATGCAGGGCTTCCTAACAGAATGTATTTTATCATCTCACCTGAACCTGAAAAGAATACACCTCCACTGACGCCCTTTGCAAGGTAGTGTTGTTTTCAGACTGAGCACCCTTTAAAACATACAGTTCTCACTGTATGTACTGTTATTATGTATGTATTGTAGCTAATTAAATATATGAATTAAATATAACTTGACCACTAGTACCACTGTATGTTCTGATACATTAAAGGGATCCTGTGTTGTTTACTATCATCTGTTCTAGCAGCACAAGGATAAACATGCACATCACAAGCACAGAGGGGACCTGATATATTCATGCTGACTCCAGAGGCTACTAATGCAAATGTGTCCTGGAAGCAAACAACGATAAAACAGAGAAGAGGATGAAAAAGTACAAGCAGAACAAGGTGAACAAGTCAAACATGTTTAATGGCAAAACTAAGCTAAAAAATAAACTGTGGTGCAATGACATGATTGAGAAAGGTTACATAAAACAACAACTCCTCAAACTTAAACACCCATACACTACCCTTGGATACAACCTATAGGGTATCAGCAGCAGGCGTACCACGCCTTTGTCATCATGGTAATATTAATATGGTCTGTAGGAGTGTAGGTTTAGGAAAAGATGATGGTTTGGGTTAAGTTTCCTTGAGGTTAGAGGACCTTTATCATCCTGGTAACAACTGTAAACATGCGAGTAAGGTTGTATGGACAGTCATGGATAAAACAAACAGCAATGACTAATGGTATCACATGGGAAACAAACAGTGGTGCTGTGCTTTGTCTACCCACTGACCCACCCCATCCTCCTCATAACATGGACTTTGTTGATGTATATATTACATCATCTAACCATCTCTAAGTACTACGGTCACTTGAAGTCACCTAACAATAAAATGTGACTATGGATCATAGTGAGCTGCTTACACATGACCTATGGGCTCATCTTCTTAAAGTCTCTCATATAAAACATGTCAACAGTAAAAGTGTCTTGTACACAGTTTACATCAGAGGTTTGGAGATCACTGGTAGTGAGGAGAAGAGTGATGATATACAGTGGAGGTGGAGCTAAACACTGTACACTAAAAAACGATTTCTAAAATCTCAGCTCACAGACACTAATGCTGCTTTTGAGGCCGTCAATTATAACACAGACGGGGCTTACAGAGGAATCTTTTTTAAGGAGGGGAACTTGGACAGGATTTAGTCAGTGAAGTATCCACCTGAAGCTACATTACTTGAGTCTGTGTCTGAAAGGATCATTGATTTGCCCATGCAGCAGGCTGACACTGACCTGAAACCTCTGATCACTGACTGGGATCAGCAGGGCTCATCATTTATACTGTGGCATACTGCTTGCACTGCACTGCATTTCTTCTCCGCTGTCCTCCCTAACACGCTGCTCTGCTTTCTCTCAGCTATTTTACCATGCAGGGGGCAAGACGAGGAAGGATGTCGTCCTCCATGAATGATGCTGTCACGCTCCCATCTCGTCCAGTGATGGTTAAAGGACAATGGATACATTTAAGTGCCCATGAATATTTTGAAATTACACTAACACCAATATGATGCCCTCAGCTGAAACTAAAAATCATGTAAATGGAACCTCAGACTATAAGATGAAAATTGCTTCTTGCATCGCTTTGTACTGTGTGTATATTATCTATGTGCTCTTCTCAACTGATGTTAGAGCATGTCTTGCAGATCACTGCTCACCAAATGAGTGTTGGGTAAAGATAAGCAAGGACATTTTTTAGTTATTTTCACTCTGCTTCAAACTTCTAAAAGAACCACTCTTGAGTAGCTTTCACCCAGCAGGTATTAAATGGCTGCTGGCCTTGCAGGGACCTAAAACTGCCCTCAGATAAAGTCTTAAAAACTGACATTGTGAAGCCACAGAACATAAATCCTGTTACAGCTGCTGAGTGCTCTGGTTTCGAGTTAAGTTTAGAGCTTGTTGTGCCCAAACAGTTGAAAAGATTCAGTGGGGATAAGGCTCTGTTTTCTCCCTCGCAGAGCCTGTTTTTTTCTCGCTAATTTAGCGACATCAAGCCATAATCACTGTTTCTTTTACCTTCGGGGGAAAACGCATCCATCCCAAGATTGTGACTGCCATTTTAAAGCTCTCCTCACAACCCTTTATCTGCAGTAGCAGCCCTGCACATGTTTGCACGCTTCCTGACATAACTTCTCATCAGCCAGTGATAAAAAAAAAAGAAATGCTTTATGAAGTATCAGTTTCCCCATTGCAACATGAGAGGGAGGTCTTTTTGTTTCTTTGTGAATTAAAGAGGCTTTTAATCTTGCTGCCCCAAATGGATAATCAAAAGGCAAGTGGCCGCAACAACAATTAGAAACCACTCATCTTTAAAACAGTCTGACCCATGTGGTATTATGATGTTGGAGGGGCTAGTGTCTGCAACAAAAGCTGATTAGGGAAAAGGCCACTCACTACGACAACAAAAAGAAAAATCAGACGGGGGGATTTCAGTTTGGAAACTCCATTTGAATCAAAGGAAACAACTGCATGAAAAACAAGAAGCAAATGGACTGTTCTCACAACACTTTGGGATAAACTTGTTTTCATTTTCCCTCCAGTTCTTCATTTTCCAGGCTGCTTTCTACACTTATTTGTCATCCATCTGTCACATTCACACCTTCGAGCAATTTAGAGCCATCAGTTAACCTAACCTGCATGTCTTTGGATGGTGGGAGAAAACCCAGAAAGAACCCACGCAGACACAGGGAGAACATACAAACTCCACACAGAAAAGCCCCATGTGAACCAGGGCGGGAACCTTCTTGCTGTGAGGCGACAGTGCTAACCGCTGCACCACCACGCTGCCCACTTATTTGTTATTTGTCTGCATTTGTCATTTGAATTGTGACATTATCAGATTTGTATGACCAGTTTATTTTGTCTTTTCCACAGGACCACACTCTATTGGAATAAAACATGTACCAGCTTTCTTTTTCTCCTTACATTCGATGAAAAAAAAGGTATAGTTAGTAAACTGGTGAGTAAAATACAACAAAATGAACATGTAGCAGGTTTCGAAACGTTTGTGTCAGATGCTTTCCTCACCCTGCTCTCTCACATCTCTAATGGTGGTATCGTGCCATCGAATGGTTTGGGGAGGCTGGAGGCAGGGGAGGAACAGCAGCGGGTGTAAATGGAGCTCTAATGTGGTAAAGTGCGTGAGTTGCTGTGATAGAGTCAAAACAGACCACTTACTTTGTGTGAAAAGCTATTGCTAGCAATTAGGGACCTGTTTCCCTAGTGATGCTGTGCACAGTTTTTTTTTTTTGTTTCATTCTGTCACTTTACTCTTGGTATTATTATTATTATTATTATTTTAAAGCTTGTGGATCATTTGAGATTGTCAGTGTCGCTGTTGTCAGCAAGGTGTGGAGCAGAGCAGGTGAGCTGCATGTGTAAATTATTTGCTTAATCAATGTGATGTTCTGTAGGCTTGTAAATCTGTCACTGTCACTGCCCACTAAGTGTGTGTCCTGTTGTTCTGTGTTTTTTCTTCTAAATTTTAGATTTTTTTTGACATAGTGACTCAGGGTTAGTTAGTGAACTATTGGTGGGTTAACCAGTTAAAATTGTTTTTTTTTTTTTTCAGACTTTTTATTGTTAGAGTATTGGCTCTGCTTCTCCCTCCTTCCCTTATGTTTCTGCTGTTTTGCTCCCTTCCCTTGTGTTCTCGTTTGTCTGTCTGTGTTTGTGTGTGTTGGTATGCTGGGCGTGGCCTTCCAGTTCCTTCTCCCACCAATCTACCTGCGCACCTGTTCCTGATATCTCATCTACTCAACAAGCCAGTGCAGCATTTAAACCCCGGCTGTTCACTCTTCACCAGATTGTCTGTTCACCTGTGTTTTACTAAGTTTGGGCCTGCTCCTAGTATCCTTGTTCTGCATAATCTTGTGTTGCCTCATTTAACTGTTGTTTGCCGGTGCCTCAGGTTCACTTCTGCCTGCCTGCCTGTTTCCCTGCCTTGCCCAGCTCCCTGTTGTGTCACTGAAATCCAGCACAAGTACCAGCACACAACCTGCCCAGCCTCTGCACAGTTGCCTGTCCATTCTCCAGCTGCTAAAGCCCATTGTCCCAAAACCACCTTCACTATTTTCTACAATAAACTACGTTTTGAGCTTTGGAAATGTCAATGAAGAAAAACTTCACTGAACCTTAACATTTATTGAACCAGGGTTTGACAGTGATGCTGTCTCTTTCAGAAACATTCTGCCCATTGCTCATTGGCTGCCACAGATATATGACAACAGTGCTGAATTCTACTGTATGCTACAGTGTCCTCATATGATGCTTTGAATTTTCATTCTCTCCCATTATTCAGTCTGACATCATGTTCGTGTTAGCTGTATCCTGTTTGGTGGGGATTATTTTGCCCTCTCAAATCAGCATCTTGCCAATGTCATTTTTACTTAACATGGAAGCTGCTGTATTAGTTGCCAAGAGCAATTAAAAACTTTATAAGAAATCAAAGAAATATGTGGATTTAAGAGTTGCTGTTTCTCTACAGCAACATAAAGTTGCAGCTTAACTCCATGTGATGCTGCTATTGTTCTGGCTGTGGCACAGAGGGATCCCATTTACATTTTTAATTCCTGCCTATAAAGCTCTGAGCTCTTGGCTTCGTTGTTTTGAGAAAGTCATCAGCAAGCACAAAATCAGACCCACTGTGTCTGCATTGGTAGAGTAAATAAATAAAATAAATATAAGGAAAAGTGGGATATTTTCCCAACTATTCTTTATGACCGAATTTATAGTGCAGGTTATATTCATGACAAAAAGCATCAAACCTGATCCAAAACTGCTAAAACCCCTATGCTGTTCATTGCTGTTCTGTTACTAAAGCACACCTAAAGGAGTAGTGTTGCTCAGAGGGCATATTCTAACCTCATGTACTGTCCCAGCAAGAAACAGCTGAGCAGTCGAATGTGGTTCTTGCATTTGTCTTTACTCTTACTCTTGTTTGCATTGTTGAATGTGATGGTTACTCAAAAATGTGAACACATACTGTATATAGCGTTGTTAGCATCACATTTTAAACTGAAATTCATGAAAATATGAAAAAGATATGAACCAAACAGAAATGTTAGAGTCAGATATTTGAGTTCTTTATTTAATAGCACTATAAATGAACCAGTATCCTCACTGCCATACGTCTTCTTTACAGGCAAACACCCACTTGAGATTGAATACACAGAACTGATATGACATTGAATGGATATGCACAATGTTGTGTTAACCAACATGAAGGACATGGTAGTATACAGAGCCTCAGTTCCATGACGTTTATTGCACACAATACTGTAAATGTGATGTATGTTTTCTAATTATGTAATCTAACGATGTCCTCAGTTATCATTGTGAAACTCCTACATCAAACTACGTCAAACATTATAGATCTGTGTCTTGCTTAAATATGTTTAAACAGACCCAGGTGCACAATGTAAAGATCAAACTGGTGACGATCCATCTAAGCACAAGCCCATTCTATCAAACCGGATTTGTCATTCAGCACGCACACCAGAACAGTCGTGAGCGCCTGACATGGTTTAATAAAACAATCTGTAGCTTGCAAAATTGATCATAGGAGCCTCCGTTCTTTCTTTGTTTTGTTTGTCATTAAAGAATACGGCAGCTGTCCCACGGGTGCACGGTATTCAATCAAACTGTAGGTATCCAAATGGCAATTTCACCTCAAAATGAAACTCACGCTGTCCAAAAAATTGAGTTGTTTGTCGCTAAAAAACAATAAAGCCGTCAGAGAAGAAAGGCAGGTTCACCCTCTCCTCCCCTGATTATTTTTTTTAACTTGCTGAGAGCAGGTAGACATTATTTATGTGTTTTATTTTCCATGGAGCTCGGTTTCCTGTCACTCTCAGTGTGGACCTCCTCCGTCAGGTACTTTGTCCATGGAAGACTCAAACGTTTCAGCTGTGCAGGAAATGAAATAGACACTTTTTTTTTTTTTGAATCATGACTTTCTGCCTTTTATTTTGTGGTATTTGTGACAGCAGAAGACCCTGTAATGGGGGTTCTTTTGAGAGAAGTTGCTCATTAAAAACACAGTGCCTGCAAATGCTTTCATTCAGACACAAAATATGCTGTTTTTTAGTGCATATTTTGTGTCTTTTTGCTCATGGAAAAGACAGAAGTGTGGTTTTGATACAGTCATAAGCAATCATATTTTTACCACTATAAATACATATCTTAAGGACAGACCCATTAAATACAGCTAAGTAGTTGATTTCCCTCACCGCACAGTTTACCCTGTGGTACCTTTACGTAGGCACTTGTGTTGATTGAGCCCATTGAGCCGTTGCCCTTAAGTTTACCCTTAAGCATCTGAAAAATGTTGTCTTTCTATACTTAGAGTGGTCTCATTTGCACGCAAAAACACTCCTAATTTCAACAGATGAAAAGAAAGTCACAAGGATATATATATATATATATTATATATATATATATATATAATATATATATGTATATGTATATATAGAGGAAGATGTTTTCTGTGTATTTCTGAGTCAGTTTGTCACCATCAGGCCTCTGAAGGCAAGCAAAGATGGGATCTCTTCATATATTGCAACAGACAGACGGGGATTTCAGCATTGATCAAAAGCAGGACTATAAACAACAAAGATCATTGATTGAGTTGAAGAAAATATCCTTCTGCAGAAAAACAATTCTCTGTAGTTGTCGGACACACTTTGCCAACTTGCATCACGTCAATAAAATCCTGTTTGTTATAGGCAATAAAAGACTTGCTATTACTCAACACTTGCAATTTTGGAGACACATGAGAGAGGAGAAAACGTCTGCACAGGTTGGATTGTAATCATAACTGGCGGGCAGCAGTGCGTATCATGTTCTGTATGAAGATAAGACAAAGGACAAAAAGAGAAAAGAAAAGCCCCTGCCACACCATGAAATTCTAATGAAAGAACAAGTGAGGGAAGATGATTATTTCAGATGTGTGTCGAATACAATAAGGTCACATCATGCTTATAGCTACTTGAATCATCGTGCAGGAATAGGTGCAACAACCCAATCAAATTAACTACAACAAGGAAATGACAGGGTGCTGTGTCACAAATGAAAGGATGAATTCTATCTCACTGGTTTATACGGAGTGAAGAACAGAAAAGGAAGATATTATACTTTTCCTGCTTTTCTTCCTCTGTATGATTCATCAAGGTGGTTACAAGTGCTGCAGATCTCAGTAAGAGTACAGAGTATCTTGACTTAATATCATGAATATGTTGCAACCTCCAGTCACAGAAGCAACGTAGGTTATTTTAAATTAACAAGGACTGTTATGGATTAAAGAAATGTGATCCTGCTATATACAGATTATTCTATTCTAACAATGTAATGCTATGTTGCACACAGTGGTGTTTTCAGTGTGAACACGCTGTAACACATCGATCAATGTAGAAAAAAACCCCAAAGATTTACACGTGGGTGTAAACGATGTAGGTTACATACATTCAACATGCTTATTAACCCTTCAAGACACACACAATACGATTTGGTGAGAAACAATAATCAGTATTATGTTTTTTAGATCAGCATATCATGTTGAAGATGCTCAGTATAGAATGATGTTGATTTCAGAAGAAAATGAACAAATAATATCAGGACTTCCTTTCATTCAGTGTGCATGTTGTTTGCATAAAGAATATTAATACAAATCTCCAAGTGAGTCATGAATTAGTTTTGATTTGTACCACAAATATTGTGCACTAAGCTTTACTCTTTTTTCCCCCTTGATTACATGTTAATAAATTCCATAAGTTTAAAACTTTTGAGTGTAAATTATAGATGTTCTTTTATCCCCCAAACCACACTGCAGTGACTGAAGCAGCGCTTCGTATTTCTTTGGTCACACTTAAGAGTCTCGGAGGCAAAGCAGAGGTTTGAAAGTGGAGCGCAAAAAGGATTTCCGAACAACCTTCACAAACAAACCTCTCCCCTCCAGACCTGAGCCTCCACCCCGCTGTGAACCTTGTTAGAACGGAGACATTACCGGCCCGGCTGTGAACCTGTGATAGACGCTCAGCTAATTCCACATTTCAGCTCAAACTGTGTGACCAGCAGAGGGAGAAAGAAAAACAGGGATCTAACAAAAACACTGAAGTAAATATTTCACTTAGTCAGAGGAGTTTGAGTTGTACTTCTGCTCGAGTTCATGACCTGTGGAGGGCTGGCATTAGCTGCTCTGGGTGCTTGTAGAAGTCACTGCAATGACTGGATTTTTAGACTGTCCTGCTTCTTTCTCTGCACTTCTTGATGCATGTAATTTAAAACAGGTCAGAGAGTAGAGGAGTTTGTTCAAACTAGTCAGACTACTGCTGCCAATGCCAAGAATCATCTCTCCTGTGCAATTGTGTAAATATATTGTAATTTTTTTTCAATTGTAAATTTAATAAAAACCCGTTAGGTGTGGAAAAGACATTTCTGTAAAGGGGAATTTCAGCTTACTAGATCTTTGCAGTTTTGGTATTATTCCCTCCAGTCATGAAGGCACTGTACTTACCAAAATAAATAGCTGAATGTGGCAACAACGTTACAACAGAGTCAGAAAGGGCAAGAAATGAGCCTTGGCGCGTTCAGTGCTGCATTTTTATTGATTACTCCCTCCCATGCTGCGACAATATACTCATTTTAAACTAAAGTGGGTCATCAGTATGTGAGCTAACAAGTCAGTTATCGCCACCTTTCAGACTTTAGCAGGACATGTAATCTGTGTGAGGCCACTACCTGAGTGTTGCTGAGGGGTTTATTTGTATTTTTTAATTCAGTAAGAGTAATTAAACGAGATTGTGCCTGAACCAAAACATACATTTACGTGAGCCAGTGTTGTAACTTTGTCTTTCAAAGTTATGTTCGGCAATCACACAGATCCCACAGTCGGTGAGTACAATTTTATTACCAATATGAGTGATGGCCAAAGTTATATTCTTTATTAATCCATACGGGAAAGTCACAGTTCCAGCAGCATCAACAGACTTAAGATAAAAGGTCGAAGGCATGCAATAAATACTGGGAGTAATAAAAAAAAACACTGATAATAAAAAACACTGCAGGTTGTGGTCTTGTCTTTCTTTCAGTCCTCATATGTGTATGTGGCAGTACTATCAGAGAGTGTGTTCAGGAGTGTATGTTCCTGCAGATACCAAGATGAAGGTCAAAACGTTCATCTGAAGTTTGTGTCCAGAGTCTCATGCGAGAACACTGAGGCAGTGTGTGACACGTCTTACAGTTTGTGTGTTTTGTGCAGAAAGCTGCCATATATGACCTTGGTTGTTGCATTCAAACACATTCTGAAGAAAAGCTTGTTGATATAACTCCCTGAAATACTTTATCCTGAAGCTCTCCAGTCTTTCTGCTAAGCTACGATAGCTAGACTTGCTGGCTGCAGCATCAGATATGAAAGAGGTGTGAGCCTTCTCATCTAACACCAAAAAGCAAATGAGCATGTTTCCCCAAATGTCAGACTTGGTGAGGGTTAAGGAAGGACTGTGTTTACATGCTACACAGCCATCCACGAGCTGAACTTCACCTCCCTTTCTTTCCACCTCCTACATAAAGGACACTCTTCGTGCACTGGTGCTGAACGTTGACACTGGATTTCAACTGGTGTGTGTGAAATCGTTGAGAATAAACATTGTGCCCTCGGATACTGGGCTGGAAATTTATTTCATTTAACCAAGTTATAAAGTTGGTGTCTGCAGGACCTCAAACAGAACTTAAGGACTAAAACTAAACTAAAACTGCCAAAGCCTATCACTGTCCAAGTCATTTATTCATAATGTTTGTGTGCATGTTAGCATGTACATCCTCGGAGAGCATCTAGCATGTCTTGTTAAGGTTTTAAATCTCCAAACCAAGAGGGAAGCTGATAAAGGAATGCTTTATGTCTCCTCTCATTTGAGAAGAACTGAGCTTTTTCTTCAGCTCCAGTCTGGTCTTTATATGAACACATGCAAACCCAGCCTCTCCTTAATGGAACTAAATCATGGAGCCTGAGGAGACTCATTGTCGCTCCTCTGATATTGCCATCGGCTCTTATTAACTTATGCATCTTATCTCAAACAGGTGGCGCATTGATGCAGATTCTTTATACTAGCGTAGCTGCAGCAGCTCACTGGTAATAATTGAACTCCCACGGCAAACAGGAAAACTTTAGTGCTGTTGAAATGGATACGAGATGGGACCTGCTTGGATCTTAAATTACCATCACAGTATGAACCGATATGTGTAAAATCTAGCAGGAGAGATACATTTTTCACAGCCTTTTGTTTTCAAGTCACTCTTTCAAACACAAAGGGAGACAGCAAAAGGCTCTCACCATGTTTTTATCATGTTTTTTCCCCTCTGAAACTTTCATTCGGCTGGATGAATAAACATTATAAAGTGACAGACAGTCGATCTTTTAGGGGGTAAAAAAAATCGCCCACTCTGTGTACTTTTCCTGTCATATCTTTCTGGGCATTTGTTGCAAAAAAAGCTGCTGGAAATAATGACTGCAAGTTTGAAAAGTTGATAATGGTGATCTGAAAGGATGTCAAACCATTAAAGGAGCTGCAATGCACGTGCAGCCTTGATGGGCTAAATGCCACACATTCAGTGGTTTCATGACTAATAGCACAACACAGAGGCTTTTAAGATTCCTCTTGTAAGCCCATTTGTCAAAAACAGTTCACATGGACAAACACGTGAGTTGTTTGTCATTCTGTTGTTGACCCAGACCAATCCATCGTCTGAAATTTAAAAGCAATTATCAAAAAAATAAAATAAATAAATAAATAAAAAAATCCCATTACTTACTGTCATCCAAATTCTAATCCTGAACAAAAAGAAAATGACATTTTTTAAAAATAAACTTACTCTCAGTCTATTGACAGAATATTAACATGGTTACTTGAGAGTGTTTCTCAAAGATAATTTGCTTTATCTTGGTTTTTATCCTGGTTCAACATTTTTAGGGATTCATGGCCAAGTCGTACTGTTTGGATAATTTGTTGACCATTTGTTGAATCACTCAGAGCATCTGTTTTTCAGATGGAACAGACACAGTATGCATTTAAATCAAGCACTTCAAACAGAGGAATATGTGTAACTCTGTGCATCGAGAAAAAAGTACAGACCTGGTTCAAAAACTAGTGTAAGTAACACCAAGGAGCTCAGGCAAACAGGGAGATGCTGACTTGCTGATTCAAAACCTTCGCTGTAATTTACACATGCACGCGTACACACACTCCCACAGAAGGAGAACACAGCATGCATGTTTGTCCGATCCAAAAATCGATCGCAGAAGAGGAAAAAGTTGATTGTGTGCCAGTTGGTTTTGTTTGCCTGGGTAATTGGGTAGAAAAAAATCAATGGTCTCCTTTTCATTTACCGGGGAAGGTTCATACAACTTTAATCCAAGAATGCAGACAATGACCCTAACACATTTGTTTGTCCTTTTAGTGTGGACTATCCTGCCCAGGCAGGTTTGACAAGTTTATGCTTTGTATACTATGATTAAAAGATCGTACATTCATGCTTTAAGCAATTAAAATATGTTGTCCTGTGCTGTCTCCCAATCAGAGCTTTGTAGGCAGAGTCAAGAATGGGGATATCATCATCCTGTGCCAGGACCAGAAAAATGGCAACAGAAAATGGTGATGAAAGTGGTGGGAACAAGTGAGAATGAGAATACAGGTTTGTGTATTTCTAAAATGTGAAAAAACAGTTAACTGCTTGTAGTAGCTACTACTGCAGCTTCTCTGTCAACTGAAAATGATACTGGGGGGGATCAGTCTGCCACTTTCTATTCCTGAGTTAAAGGAAAAATAACCCTTGCAAAACAGAAACTGGACATGAACACAATGTAGGACATCAGTATGCTTCAAGCAAACTGTTTGTCGGGTGGCTGAGTGTGTGTGCGGGATTTGAACTAGTGAATTGTTATTGTGTTCTGCCCCTCTTTAAAGCTTTCCACCCCACCTTTGAAAGTGGTTGATCAGAACTGCAACAAACGCTTTTGCCTTTAGACACAAAAGTCAGCGTGATTATCAGACGATGCTGTTGACCCAAACACACCCCAAAAAAGAGAAAATAGCTCTCACTCTCTGTCTCCAGGTTGGATCTTGGTTATTTGTAACTGAGTTGACCCATGTTGATTTCTAGCTGGGTGTGCCATTTTATCTCATTGGGTGAAAGGTGATCACTTTTGTAATCTGGTGTCTCATGCCCTGCATATATTGTGTTTCTCCTCATTTATTCAAGAGTTCCTTTAATTTGTCACCCGTCTGTATGTGTAGGATGAATCATAACACTGCTGCATTAAGCAAGTAGGAAACATTGCATAGAATCGATATGAGAAGCAGAGATATTCATCTAAGCCTCCTCTGTTTGCGTTAACTGACGGTTTCACTTATTGTAAACATCGGCGCTGTGCTCATCGTGAATCACCGCATCACTCATTTTGATTTACAATTTCAGATTCATCGTGTTGTGCGCTGAGACGTTTCCTCTGCCTCTGGTTTGTCTGAATTTCAAAGAAGTCCTCAGAAGAGATAATCCCATCACTTAATCAAAAGTACTGAACACTTCTACCATGTGCCCTTATTCATTCTGAGCTCCTGTTCAGCAGTAGGAAAGGTTCCTCTGCCAAAGCATGTTTTACACATCAGTGTCTTAAAAGCTTCTTGGCAACATATAAAGAGCTTATGAAAGGCACCCTGCAGAGGCTTCAACACTAAATCACAACTAAGAACACACATCTGTAGAGAACACAGTAACCTAATCAAGCGTGAATGTGTCATAGCAAAGCACATTCCCCTCTCAGAACGGCTGCCAAACACAAGAGGAACCGTCCTCTCGCCCTCAGTTGCGACTGACAGTGCACATCCTCTAAATCGCTGTGAGTGGAGCTTTGAGGGCACAAACTAGGATAAATCCTGTCTCTGTACTTGCTGTCGCTCCGGGCCAGCGGAGGGATTTTCTTGGGGGAGTGTTCGGGGCTCGGTCACAATGCATTGTGGGGGTGCTGATGAGTCACGGCTGTGTGGAAGCAGTGATAGAGACGGAGAACAGCATTCTTAATGTCAGCCGTAATACCCAGGCAGACATGTAGGGCCTAATCGAGTATGGCACTTCCCAAAGCACCAAAAGGAACAAGGACTACCAGCTCATCTTTTCATCATTATACATTTGTTTGGTGCTGCTCATGTGCCCACAACCAGGATTAGCTGCCCTGAGCTGCTCTTCTTTTTGTTTTATTTGACTGTGACATATCATTTAATATTTTGTTTTTCAAGGACAAAAAAACTTTGCAAGGTAAAGACAATACCTTGCTGAGCAAGAAAGACCCATCCAATGTGATTTAAAGCCTGTGGGTATAACCTTCTGCCCTACTGAGTATGAGAGTGAAAACCTAACCAAGCATGAAGAGGCTGTCTTGTCCACTCACATACTGACACATTGCTGATTCATAGACAGCCATGTTTTTTCTTTTTATCTTCAGGTTTGAATGCTTGACACACCAACAAGAAATGGAAAGACAGAAAAGTTTTTTTTTTTTTATCATTTCATGACAAGAAGAAGAAGAAGAAACAGGCGAGATAAAACAAAGTGTGAAAGTATGATTTTGCTGTTTGAGTCCATTTCTGCTTCCCGTAGTGATCCAAAGGCAGAGACTCTCTTTCATGGTTTAGCTTTTTGTCCATTTCAAAAAGAAAACACATTTACACAGAGAGGAACAGCAAATTGGATCCTGGAGGAGGTAAAGTTCTCAGGCTCTGTGTCTGTCTGATGTCTCTTAGTGACATAAGCAAAAAAAAAATTCAATATTCAAGCAGTGATAAACAACTAAAACAGCCAACAGCAGCTTAATCTGATTACAACAAATTCATGAATTCATTTTCTTTAACTAATCAACTCTTAAAGTAAATGTGTTGATAATCTGACTTTATAGCCGTGCTGGCTGCATGTTAGTCATTCCACCACTTTGGTTTTGACATTAATAATTCATGAATCCCGCCAATTTTAGTTGACCTCTGACTTTTATTCTTGTTAAGTTCCATTAAAATCTGGACCCAAAGAGCAGGAGGTGATTAAGCATTTGAAGGTAGTTTTATTGTAGCTTCAGTAGCAGCAATCTAAGACCCAGAGACAGAGGTGGATGTGGCCTGTGAGACCAGAATGTTGAACCTGAGGTACAGGTAGATCAGGGTTCTGATTAGCATGAAAAGGAAAAAAAACAAGGAACTTGGCCGTAACATTTGTACCACCTGAGCAGACTGAATGATCTGGCGAGGACTGGAGGGAAGAACTAGGCTTGCAGCAGCTTGTTGAGTAGATGAGATGATGAGTTGCAGGTGTGCAGGTGAGGTGTCGGGAGCTGGCACCAGGTAACCACGCACAGCAGGACACACACACACAGACAGTGAACTGGGGGACAAACAAGACACACAAAGAAGGGAAAACAGGAGGAAAACAGAGTGAGAGGAGGGTGGAAACAGCCTAAACATAACAGCTCTAGCTCCATGAAGCTGCTGACATCTGTGGTTTTGGGTGAAATATTTCAAGTATTGGACAGATTGTCTTGAAATCTGGTACTCGTCATGTCCCCCTCAGGATGAGCTGTAGAAACCATACACTCCTGACTCTTCATCTAGCGCCATCATCAGGCTAAAATCTCAGCTGGTCCAGTACTTTTGTTTAATTTATGCAAAACTAATGACATTCCCATCGGCCTCTGTTGTGCTTAGTGTTTAGTGGTAATGTTAGCATGCTGACATGCTAAACCAAGGTGGCGAACATGAATGTTAGCTTCTGTCACCACTGTGTCTAAGTATAGGCTCACAGAGCTGCGAGCGTGCTGTAGACTCTCTGTCACTCTATCTTGACAAGCAATTTAAGTGTACATTTATTATCCTCTGTGTGTTTTCCAGGGGTCAAATATTCTCATTTACATGTCATTTCTTCCACTTAGAAGCTTCTTATATTTTCAAAGGATGAGGCAGCAGTGCTCCAATGTCACAGTGAAAGGACAACAGATAGAACTGAACTGACCGTTAGCTTCAGACAGATTAAACTGAATGGTATGACAATCTGAGCAAAAGTCTTTCCTAACTGTTGTCAAGCTATGAGATCAGTTTTAGCTCTCTCTGTGAAGTGACAGATTTCCTCTTAAATTCTATGATTTGACCAATTTAAAAACTTCCCATGTGGCATGCTGTCACCCCAGCCCAGACTTTTAAGATGAATATTACTGACATGTGAGAAAATGGATCCAGATGAAGAGCCCTGTTAGTAATCTGCTCTAAATGATTTTCTTAATCCTCTCCAGCCTTAAAAAATGATTGAAGTCATGAAAGTCTCAGTCATTGGCTGGACCACTTTATATTCTAGTTTTACGAAAGGGAAGATAAGCAGAAGTTCAGAGCATTAAGTTGGATTTTCTAAAGTTTCAATTGTGGTTTCCAAATTGCTTCTGTAGCATCTGTCACTCTTTTTAGAACAATCGTATAAATATAATCACATGAAATAATGTGTAGCTCACATCTAATTGCTGCAATTGACTTTAATGGAAACAGGAACAAATAAATAGAAACATTTCTCTGGGAATAGAGCACCTTTGCTCACTCAGCACCCCTTGTTTTTGTCTCTTCACATCATCACATCCTCAGGGTTGTGCATGAAAATGACAAATTATTTGCATTTGAATGTACAGCTTCAACATTACCTCAGTGAAATAGATGTCAGACAGTCTGGGGGAGTTTGTGAATTGGCACAAAAGGAAACATGATTGAAGACAACAAATAACAACTGTCGTGTCTGTATTTTTCCATGTTTGTTGATTATTCCGGGCAAGTGCTGCATATTAAGTTGTTATGAAGGGGAAAAAAAAAACCCCCAAAGCACTGTGCCAATTAGATTCGACATAAAGACATGAAACTGTATTAAACATGCAACAGTTATGTTTCAAACTCGTCTGTTTTAATTTAAATTAGCAGGAAGGCAAAGTGCTGGCCATTTTGTTTCATGATTTCAGGAGCCTCTAGCAGCCTGCTTTCACCCTGTGCTTTAAAAGACATCAGTGGCTAAAAGTTGACCAAACCATTTTTGGGTAATTTCTCCACTCTGGCATGCTGTGTGTGACAGTCGATCCATGGGAAATTGATTTTGTGTGTGTGTGTGCGTGTACTTGATTGCCTCCAGCTTTTGTCACACATCCCTCACTGTTAAGTGCCAATCAGCCTTTAAAATTACATTTTGTTCCATGTCCTCTCTACTACGTGAAAGCCGTGGATCATCCTAATCAGGTTCTCTCGCCACTGCAGTTTTTGCACAGTAATTAAATTCTCCCTTACTTCAAAAGACCCATCGGTCTGCTTCTCTTCTGTCAATCATCCAAACTGTTTTCTGCAGGGAATTTACAGTAGAATGGGATGGATTTGAGAGAGGTGAGGTATCTTAGGAATAGGTTCAATCATTTATCAAGGTGGCCTCTTCAGCAGGTAATTTTCCTCTTGGAAAATAGGAATCGATGAGGGAAGCTTCTCTGATAAATGGAGCTGCTTGAGACAGTGAACATAAATATGAGGAGGAAAACCTTCATTAATACATCAGACTGATGAGGAATATTTGTGAGTTTACATGTGTAAACTGTAAAAGACAGTCCTATAATTTTTGAGGAGAAAAGGAGACTGGAGATCACTGATTTTTAGCCTTTAATAGAGCAAAACGGACTAACACTTCATCACTACTCTGTTAAAATGGAACAAAGACATAAGGAAAACACACACACACACACACACACATACACACACACATATATATAGTCAACCTAAGACAGGTGTACAGTGGACACTGGCTAATTACTTGCAGGATTTCAAATCTATTGGCTAATGGATCAGAAGGTGGGAGTTGCCATAGTCCAGTGTACAAATGCAACTCCCTATGCATTTTAATCACATCCATTTACATACAGTTGCACAGATAAAGAACAAAACATAAAAACAATACTTATTAGTTTATTTGCTTAGTTTATTATTTAAAAGTGATTTGTACCAGTTTATCTGTGGCATATCTCCTGCCGCCGCTAACACAGGAAATGCTGCTATAGGTCATTGCAGAGGGTAGATATGAACAACCCATAAGTAAATTAGGTCATTTACATAATTATTTCCAGAGCAGTGCAGCCTGTGAGAAATATTTGCGTGCCTAAAACTCTATTTGCACACATTATTGGCATCTGATGACTGATCTCCTCTCAGACAAAATGGTGCTGCCAGGACACCCTGACCAGTCAGACAAATGTCTGAGCAACACAGCCATCTCAAACATATTATTCTGGCAACCATGAAATGTTTGGTCAGGCATCAATCTTTCTTTTTCCTTAATGCAGAAATAGAGGTCGTGGCTTCTGACGTAATATGCAGCCTGTCTGCGCCTCTAAGATGGAAGTCTAGCCCGATTTCAAGGTAGACTGCCCGGCTAAATTTAGGAGCTGTAATTCATTCATCACCCAGTTAGTGAATGCACCAGAGATGCCCATTCTTCTTCCTAGGTGTTAAATCTGTCCTTCAGGGTCTCTGCCCATGACTTTGAAACAGTCTGCTGAACAAGGTTTCCTCAACAAACCCATCACCTTGTGTCTGAATTGTAGTCCACACAGATCTGTCATCACGTTTGATTTGTCCTGATGAAAAGCTGGCAATAAGCAGGAAAAGTAGACAATGCCTGTCTGTTAATTTTCTTTTATTACTCAGTATTGAAGATGTTTTCCCTTTTAGTGTGCAGGATTTGCAACCTGCCAGCACTTTTCAGTGTGCACATGTATTATGATGCCAGTTTGTAAAGACCAAACACTGCATTCAGGGTCAATGCCAGGTATTGATCTGAGAAAGCTTATTGTGGTTGTAAATCAACAATGGGATTGAGAAAAAGCAAGGCTAAAGCTCCTTACACTGACCTTTCACTTTGTAAATCCCAGTCCCTGTCATGTAGGAAACATGGGTGAGACCTGCATTAAATTACAAACATAAGTATGTCATCAATGGAAAAAAAAAAAACAGATGGTCGGTGAAGGAACATGGTCCATGAGAGAGGGGTGAAAAGGATGGCCATGTAGACAATCCGAGCAGGAATCATTACAGGTCAGCTATCTGTCATAAATTCTATTTCTCCATTTGCTTCTTTGTCCATTCATCAAGTCTTAGGGGAGAGGAGAGGCTATTGGACAACAGAGAAATGATATTGTTCAGTTTTTCATTTAGCTCTGGGAATATTGAACAGACACTCTAAAGTTTCACCTTTTAACAAATTGACTCATGCATGCAGAGAAAAAGCCAAGGTTCTTTGAAAACATTTTAAACTCGACGATGACATTTGACAAAGAATTTAACTCTCGACTCGCCCACATGTTCAATTCAGGGCAAGTCTTCCAAGTGCTATTTAACCCCCGGCACAAGCATTATCATTCAGCAGCAAGTCCAAAACATTTGTTCTGGACAACTTATCCAGTTCTTTTTTGCTGCAGACTGTATGGTTTTCACATACTGTAAATGTTCACATTCAATGCCGGTTTTCAATAGTAAGCACTTCACAAAGAAAGAGAACCGCTCTCATGTGTTCTGCTGCACAGTTTCTTTGGGATGGCTCTCACAAATGACCATCGCTGATGAAAACAGTGCAGTGATGACAGTCGTGGGTGACTGCTGTCTGCTGGAGAGCAGTATATGGGATTGTGTCATTTACTCCTGGAGGTGGCTATCTAGACATTCTCACATTGGAACAGTGAATAGTTTGAATAAATGGGTTAAAAGAAGTCACATTTCACAGCTCATTAAACACCATCAAGTAGTGATTTTCCAATCATAGGTTAGCGACCATAACTAGGCACAGCAGACCTGTCAAGATACTCAGTAACTTATCCAGAGTTTGGAGGGTCACGTCTTTTTTCTAACACCCTCTGTAAGACAAGAATGTAAGTGTAAGTAATGGATTAAACTGTGTGTTTGTCTGCTCTAATGTAAGCTGCCAACATTAGGATGCTTGATTTGACTAGCTTACTACCTACAGTAGTACACTTGTGTTACTCCTAAAGATAAGGCTCACCTTGTATATTCTGTGGGGCTACATCTTTTAAGGTAAATAATTTAGGATAACATAGCATCTCTGCTCTGTATTGGATTTGAGAAAGTTTACACTTCAGGAACCCCAACACCAAGTCTTTATCTGACATAGTATTACAATTGAATAACTGAAACTTATTTGTGTTTTTCTATAGTAAGCATCCAAACACATATAATGACATAACATTTTTCACTTTCCTTACTTTTTTTCCCTTAATAATGCTGTGCTATAATACTACAGCAAACAAGCTATCCTGCCATGTCTTCTATATGTCTCAGCAACTGGTAAGAATGCTGACTTTTTCCCAGGGACACAGAGCTTCAGTTGAGTAGTCAGCTGAGTAGTATTGTTCAAAAAGTATTTTATACAGTAGATTCATCTGGGGTGTTGCATTTTTATTCCACGTTTTTCATCTTAAAAGTCTGTGTGAAGTTCCACTCTGTCTGTTCTCAAGTGCAGTTTCATCCCTTTTCTCATTGAGGTTAACTCTGTTGTCATTCTCTGTTTTCAAGAAGCAGAATTAAAGGGTTTATAAATGCATACAGGAGTTCATTTTCCATTTATAAATGCAAGGATTCCTGATTAAGATTTATGATCAGATCTACGATCACAAGGCCTTAATTGCACAGAAAATGAAAGCAATATGGTTGGGTTGTGTTAGCGTAGCAGCAATCAATTATTGGGTTCTCTCTGAATAGCATTAATTGATGTGAAATTAGCATCCACGCCTTCAGCTCTGAGCCCATTATGCGGCGATTACGTTGCAGAAATAAAAAATGAGAGTCAATTCATTTGAGTGATTTCACACTCCAAAAAACACTCTCACAGATTTGGAGGGAAAAATGATTAAGTGTGCTGCTGAGTAATGATAAACTTCTCAAGTGTCCTGTTAATGAGACAGTTTGAGAAGTTAGTCAGTGGGTGAAGCTTGTGAAAACACTTTGTGTGAGCTACTAAGAAAGCAAGAAAAGGGAAACTGAGGCTTAGCGTTACACCATTCAAATTAGTAGAATCAAATCAACAATACAAAGCAAAATAAGAGGGGAAAACAAACACTGAAACATCAAGAGACTTTGACAAAGATGAAACAAATCCACGAGGCTTGTTAATGCACTCACATCACGTAAGAGTCGACCACCTCTTGGCAAGGAGAGCACCGGCAGCACTTCCTCTTTCCTCCGTCCACTGGGCAGGACTGGGCTAACAAGAGGGTCAGTGGCAGTGATGGAGGAGACGGGCAGTGCCGGCCCCTGGGGGACGCATTACTCAGTGCTTTAATCGTTGCAATGATAATCATCTGTGGCAGGAACTGCAGGGAGGCAGTTAGGGCCTATTTGCAGCTCAGTCAAAGGCGCACAAGCTCAGATTAATGATCTTTTGTACTGTCTGAAGGAGACGGAGGAGGAGGTGAAGGGGCAGGGAGATCATAACCACCATCTTGTCCTTGATGGTGACCACATTGACAAGTTTGATGGCTTGGATGGAATCAATAGGCATCATTTGAATTATAAATCAATGTATGACAGCTGGGTCTGACCTTAAGTTGAAAGGAGAGTGTTACTCACTTTTTTCATTAGCATTTGTCTCACTTTAAGTCAGAAATCTGGTTTAATCAATTAAAAAACAAACACTTTGCAGAATTGAAATTAAGATAATTCAGCCATTGCTGTTCTCAGGATCTCATTCAGTCTCCTTACCAACACGTCACTTAGACTTTTCATGTCCATATGAGTCCATAATCTATCAATAGGAATTTATTGCTGTCCACTTCTGGGAAATAGCCTCCTTGTTCTTTCCAAGCAATTACTCTGATAGAGCTGTCCATGAAATTTACTGCTGTTACTAATCATTACCATGCTGCATATTAAATGTACCTTAAGCAACTTTGCAGACAGGAGCTCCAAATGGCAGTGCAATGCATTTACTCAAGTACTGTATGTGTATTTTACTTTCTACTTTATACATTTTTGGGGATTATTGAATATTGTATGTTTTTCTTACAGTGATGAAGGTGAGGACCCCCCTAAGGCTCTCAAGATAACTCTGAGGTCAGAAAACAGTTAAAGCAGTTTTTATCTTCAGGCTTGTAAAAATCATTTACTTGAAACATTTGCTTTGGTTGATCACAATTCAAATGTCTCAAAAGTAGACGTTCCTTGAGCCATAAGAGCAATTGGGAACTAATATTTATGGCAGCAGGAAGTACATACCTGTTACAATTTTTAATATTATTACCCACGCTACTTGATTTTAGAAGACTGCACACATTTACTCACATGTTACAGTGGTCTGTGATTTACAGGTTTTCATCGGGAAGTGAAACAAAGTGTCTAAAGATGCTGGGTTTCTCTGAGCTGAACACATTCATACTGATATTTAGGTTTGAACAGAGCAGATTGCCCATTATTATCCATATCCAGCATATATACAGCAAACATGAGAAAAAGAACTTAAAATTGTTGGGTCTGGGTCTGAGGCCTGACTCAACAGCGGAGGAATCCAACTTGAACTTAAACCTTTAACTGCATGAATAAATTGCCAGATGCACAATTTTACCAATGTATACTACACCACAAATTACATGGTGAAACAAGTGAAAAATAACTGAATGTTTGCTATTATGGCATCAATATTTCCAGTGTGATGCTGTCCCTGTGACATCTGTCAGCAGCACCTACCCATTAACTCTTACAGAAACTACTCATTATGAATGTTTTTTATCCATCACATCTTCAGACGCTGTGGAATGCTAGAGGCTGAGGTTGTTGGCTTTTTTTTGTTTGTTTGTTTGTTTGTTTTTTGCATTCACATCAGGATGCTTCAACACCAAACATTATTACACACAAAGTAACGCCTGCCTTGGCAAGTCAAACAGTGAACAGTGAAGTATATGAGCTATCACCATGATAAGATGTCTGAAAGCCTCTGAAGCAATTCACTGAGTAAGCAACTGATGGTTTCTAAATTAAAGTATAGTGGCCATCAGCCATTCTGGACCAGCAGTTAAGATAAAGCACTCAGCTTTAGTTTCCATCCAGGATTCTTATTGGTGTAAAGATATGAGGTTTATTACGGTCCTATTCTTCTGATACAGACACTCAGCGGTGCAGTTTGAGAGTTTTGTTTTGGCTCCGTACACCACCACCACACTAAATTTGAAATGAAACAATAACTATAGGTAAAAGTGCTGACTCTCTAGCTTTACAGTAAGTGTGTTAGAGAGTGTTCACATCTATATCAGGTGAGCAATGAGCAGGACTCATAACCCCTTTAATACAGACCTCCAGTTTTTGCACAATGCAGCAGGACAGTGATCCTGACCCATCAGACTCAAAGGGTCAAACAGTGAAATGTTCGTGACTGCTCGGGTCAGTCACCTGACTTCAGTCCAACATGAATACCAGACGAATCATTTACAGTTTAAAATTCTCTCTCTCTCTCTTTTTTTTTTAGAGTGTCTACACATGGCAGCTACCCACAACTACCCACAAACCATCACATTCAGCTTTGCTACCCTGGACACATTACCTCCTGCACTGGCAGTGAGTGTAAAGTAAAATGTGAGGCACAGACTCATCCAAACAAATTCTCGAGGATTTCTCCCCACCAATGCAGAAGCATTCCCAGTCACCTGATGACTGATGACTCTGTACCTTTTGAGCCTGTTTTCTGAGCCTTTACGTGCCAAAGAGACCACAGATCGAAATTAGCCTTTTGGCTAACTGTGACACATTCACTGTGACTTTACTGACAGAACAATATTCTTACTTTACAGTGTATGTAGGCATGGGCCAATTACCTGTTTCAATATACACCATGGTTTGAAAAAGTCAAGGTTTCAGAATCATTAATATATGCCTTAATGTATGTTGTTGATACTACAGTGACACACAAGCTGGCAAACCTGAGCCACTTGCACTGCTTACTTCACTTCACTGCCCCTTCAAAGAAAGGCTTTCTATTTAAATACAACAGAGGACATGGACAGATGTAACTGCATAAAAATGTTCAATATATACAAATAACAAAAAACAGCATAAATCATAAACATGCAGGAGTGATAGTCATTGTTTTATTTTGAATGCACTAAGCTGGTCACAGAGGTAAAACATAAAATGTAACACTGTGCAGCACTGAACAAATATTCTCTGGGTAGGTATTAAAATCCAACCTTTCAGTTTAAAACAGGTGATAACTCACTCTTCCTTTATTTTCTGATGCAAACATTTTATTGTGTTTCTCAGTAGAGGGATCATTTTATCTAACGTGTGCCATCCAATATCCTGAACTCTGAAAATATTGACTGTTGTGTGGGGAACAGTTTGGATGCGATGACAAATATGGCATGTCAAAATGCACAGGGAGCAGCCTCACCCGACTCAATCTCGTAATATTAAATCTGTCAGGCATAATTGGTTTCCTACCAGATTAAAACATAAAACTGCAGGGAAGACACTGTTCCCAGCTCACCACCATCTGTGCTCTGCGATGTGACACTGCAGCAAGGCTTAATGAATTATTAGGTCATTAAACTGAGTGCATTTACAGTCTAAGCTCAGTCTACCAACCTTAACTCTTGGTGTCTTTGGTGTCTTCCCCCCTTTTGCCTCCTGCACCCTAATTTACCTGTGATACCCGCTGGTGCTCTGCCTGCACCTGCCCCTACAGATTACAGAGGCGAACGGTCATCCAGTAACTGCTGTGTTCCTCTGGAGCTATCAGCCACAGGACAGCTGTGTTTCCCTGTTACAGCCAAAGCCTGGCGGAAGCCCCAAAGCACACTTCAAACACTGTTCAGCTGTAGAGACACAGCTCCCCTGCACCCCACATATGTGCGGATGATCCAAGCTTGAAGCCATGTTTCACCTCTGCCAGTGAAATTAGATGGAGGTGCTGTTTTCCCTTGTATGTGGCTGTTTGTTGTAACACATTCCAATAACTTGCTCACAGATTGTGCTGGACTTTTATCCTGTTGGCCCAAGGATCAGTTGATTAGACTTGGTGGTCATCTGGATGGTGGGAGCACCTTGAGGTGATCATTAAAATTTTTAGCCTTTACCCATAATGCTGTGCTCATGTTCTGGTGAGGTGGTCTAAAATCTGAGGCTTTCAAATTAGCCTACAAGTAGAGTTATATTCATGTGCTGTTTTATTGGAAAATCAAACAAACAGTGTTGTGAAGTTTGGATCTTTCCAGTTCAGAATTATCAAGCTCATTAAATGTTGCTGTTGGCTTGTGCTTTGAACTGCTGCTGTGAGTGAACAGTGAACTGAGTCCTGAAAGTAAACACATTTTTCTGCTGCTAATGATTGTTTTCAATATCAATTATTCTGTTCATTCATTTATAGTAGATCAGAATATTGTGAAAAATGATTGTTTTGAAATAGCTTGTTTTGCGTGACCAGTGGTTTACAACCTGTGGATATTCACTATACAATGATATCTATATCTATATAGCACACTCAGCTGTTTGATGTCGTCTTACCTTACTTCACATCATATCATTGGCTTGTTTGGCAACCAGCTGACTAGTAACATCCAGTCACATGGGGTGTCTGGTGGCCTAATAGTTAAGGCGCATTCTGCATGACCACAACGTCCATGCTGCATGTCATACCCTCCTCTCTCTCTCTCTCTCTGAGATTCCTTCCTTGATTCCTGTCTCTGTCTACTATCAAATAAATGCAAAAAAAAAAAAAAAAAAAAATGCGTTGTAAAACTTTGGTTGTATTCTGATGTTTGTGCATGTTCATATCGACCTTTGATTGTGTATCATTGTGTGTTAGAGCAACACTGTCCATGTTTTCCATATTTCCATGCAACTACACTGCAACAGCTAATACATTTTATATGAAATGTATTTGCTGCTGCAGCTTCTCACCCTAACCATCCCAGGGGGTTTGTTCTCCCAGCAGAGATCTTGTTACTGAGCCTTCACTAAATCTACCTGTTTAAACATTTGCAAGAAATTGTCAGTTCCTTGACTTTAGTGTCTGTAACTAACCTAGCTTAAAAAATATAAACACCATCAAACCAAAAGGTTTATTTCATTTTGCTTCTGTGACTGAGGGAGTCAAGCAAATTATTTCTTGTTCTCCCAGTGCCCTTTTCCTTCATCGCTTATTTCCACCTCTCAACCTTGATCGCAGGCAGCATGTTTTTCTTCAGTTGGAGAGGACTGAGGGGGAGGACTGTAGCTTTCACAAAAGGTAGCTAAGTCACAAACATAACAGTGACAACAACATTCACAAAACAGAAGTTGTCAGCGGCTGGACAAGTGTTTCCAGTGTCGCAGAGAGAAATAACATCCTGCCCGAGGCTTCTTGTTTTGTTTTTAGATTTGATGGCTGGCAGGGGAGAAGCAAGCCCTACTTGATAAAAAATAGAAGAACGAAAAAAGCCAAAAATGACCATGTGCTGGTTCTATTTTCTGGAGGACTGGTGGAGGGGTGAAAAAATATTTTTATTTTTTCTCTCGTCCACCAGTTTGGCTTGTCTTGTGTTGAGATGATGCTGGCACCATGAAGGAGCAGATGCCTCTGATTAGCTGCCATTACTCCTGTGTGGCGTCACACAAACATATTCCTGCTTCCTCCCATGGGCGATCGCAGGTCCAGCGTTATCCTCTGCCAGTGTTGTGCATGAGTGTGTAAGTGTGTGTATGTGTGTGTGTCAGAGAGTGATAAACAGGGAGATTAAAGACAAAATGGGACAATGAGATTGAGGGTGCATGACAGAGAAAGAGAGAAAGAAGTCTGCGCGAGGAGAGAGAGCAGAGAGGCATCCAACCACGACTCTCACACTTCCTCTCCGTCCACCGGGACAACAAATTCAGGTTGGATGACACCGTCAGGCCGGTCACGCAGACAAGATCCTCCTAAGACTGGTCCAAAAGATTAAAGCAGGACAGCTGGCTTTGATGCTGGCTCTACTCTGTGGTGACTGAGGTGGAGCGGGATGGAGAGCTGGATTGTTGTTCTGCCCAGTACTCAAGCTTCTTTTTTCCCCCTGGCTGCAGAAACAGCAGCTCTTCCATGATTTGGATGCAGAACCAGCCCTCGTCTCACACTCATGTTCCTCATAAGAGCCCGGCAACAAAGATAGGCTGCACAAAAGCAACAGTCAGATGAGATCCTCTTGAGATAAAAACACCTGCCTGAGACAGAGCCAGTTTAAACTAGCAGATCTCAAACATAACATTTTTGATGTTGAACCCTTGACCATGGGTTGAAGTGGAATTTCTGTATTATTAAAAAAATATTATAACACACTTGAGGCTGAAAATTGAGACAAATGGAGAAAATCTTTCAAGTGATTTTAAATCAAAATTCTCTACATTATAAAAGTAAGTGGGAAGAAGAGGTGAGGGATATTTCTGTGTCTGTTTGGTAACTACATTAGTTTGTTTACTCGGTTATTTATTAAGTGCATAATGAGCTTGTCAAGATGACTGAATGCTTCCTTGTATGAGCCAAAGATGCATACTACCTCTAAAATATCAGTGCTTGATAAATTCACACTGTCCCTGTAGAGGTGAGTGAGTCACCACAAGTTATCTGACACATTAATGGATGGAGAAAATCACACTGAAATGGGTCATAATCTAGTCACTAGTGACTTGTGTCTAGTGACTAAATCCAGTTTTTTCTTTTTTTACTGCTGCCTTAGTAAAATCAGCAAGATAGGCAAGATAAATCAGGGAAGAAGTGCAGTGAAGGTCAATAGTTGGATTTTGTGGTGTAGTATATACAGAGTCTTTGCCTTAGGAGACTGACTCACCAGGACATCAACGTATCACACTGTCGCCAGCAGAATTAATCACTCTTTCTTTGTTAGCAGTGTTTATTTGTGTGCTCTGTCTTCTCACTGTTGATGATCTTGAGGGGCATTCGAGTCTGAGAAAATTAAGGCCATCAGTGCATGTGTCATGCAGAGTGGCTGATTGCAGAATTCCCACATCAGGGAGCAAAGTCCATTATCATTAGTTTTCCACAGATAAGTGCCGCTGAAAGTCAAGGATGATAGAACGAGGGGATGGCGAGGAAGAAGGAGGCAGAATGAGTAGAGAGCAGACAGGCAGGGAGTAAAGACAGAGGCAGAGAGATGGCGAACGCAGAAGGTGAGAACAAGAGAGACCTATTGATTGTCGACTCTGCACCTGCCATAGTGAAAGAAAAAGCAGCAGACAAAATCAAATGTCATTATTTGGGAAGACACTGCCAGGTTCCCTGACTCATCTCGCTGAAGGGCCACTCCGGCTGTCATCCGCCATTCTGTCTGACATTCATCAACATTCATCACCGGTGCCTAGAGTGAGATTCATCTGAAGAAAACACATACAAAAGAATTGACAGTGGACCAGAGTGTGCAGACATCAATCACTCTTGCACGGAGAAAAAGCCGGTGTAATGTCCTCTCACATATTTAAGTAATAAACAGAGAGGCTGACTAAAGCTTTCTGAGCAAGTTCAATTACAGTGAAAAAGAGTTTGAAAGAGTTTTTATTCATGAAGAGGCTTTTTGAGATGATTTTGTCTGATGATCAGTCACATACTATTTAAACATCGATATGTCCTGACCGTCAGTCATTTACATAAGAAAAAAATTCAGCAGTGACAAGGTGTCCCAGAATGAAAATGAGGCAGAGGTGAAGACCCACAGTGTGAAGCAGTGTGATATCTCCTTAACTCAGTCTGTGATTTTCAACATCAGAACTTCTCAGTGTGTATTATCATTCTCATATCAAGGCCTTTTACTACATACAAAAAAGCAAATATGTTAAGATCGCCAACCATGAGTTATGTGTTAATGTACCATGAATCAGAAGCACTGTTGTGTAGGTACATGCATTTCAATATTCCTTATAATGAAGATTAAAAAGATAGAAAAAAAGAAGTAAAATATTTCTTCTGCACAAAATCCAGTTTTTTTTCCCACAATCCAAACATGACGGAGAGTCACAAGCCAGAGGGTTTGGCAAACATTGCCTGATGATGATGTTGTTCAATTTACCTGTTGACAGGAGCAATGTTTATAAAATGATACACCTGCAATCCAAACAGAAACAAGTGTTCTTCCTGGTTTCACTTTAGCACTGGATCCAGATTGATAGAATACTCAGATTCATTAAACTGCAAGTCTGACACATTTCTTATCAAATAAAATAAACATACCTCCCCCCTGTTTTTATATGAACAAAGATCAGTAGACTGTACTTGCAGGTAGCAGGCTTGAGATGACTGGCAGCTTCAGTAGTAGAAGATTATATTAGCTGTGGCTAATTAACATTAATGGTGTAAGTTAGGTGCCTAAAGACCAAATAAAACATATAAAGTATCTTGTTAATGCTTTTTCCCAGGCAGTGTCTGTACTCAGCCACCACTGATGAAAACACACCACTCTCCAACACTGGTACAACCCTTGAATGGGCTGTTCTTGCAGTTCAACAAGACAAACAGAGCGGTGGGGCTTTGCTGGTGAAACAATTTAACTTGATCACGTCACATCAGTTTCTGGATTTGGAATCTCTTGTTAAAAGTTCAATGCACATTGTAAAGTATAAATGAATTCAGCTTAAATTAATCTCAACTGAATCTTTGAATCAGTTTTAGTTATTTAGAAAACTTACTCAATAAAATTAAAGCTTTAAACAGATTCAATAAATTAAGATGGACTTGGAAGTGAAAAGCAAAATTCAATTCTGGATTCAGATTTGATAAAATTCTATTGAACCCCAACACTGGCAACCATTTAGTAAATATTGTAAATATTCACTGTTTCTACTTAGTTTATTCATCATATCTGTAGTCCTTCAGTCTTATGGTATTCACTTCTCTCCACCTGAAAAGCTTTTTGGTTGGATGAAAAAGTTTTACACTTTCAAGGACCTCTACACAGTGATACTGAAAACAGTCTCTTCGCTGTCAGAACCAATGCAAATGCCTCTGTCTAATCTCTGCAGGAAATAAGTTGTTTTCATACTGATTCTTGACCCCTTTTTGGACATCTGATGCTAAAGCGAGCCAAGTTTTTTGTCTCCGTCTGTACAGCTTTTCTCTGACAATGTCACAGTGGAATAGGAAGATAAGGAGACAGAGGGTTGAGGGTATAAGATGAATCAAACATCCCCCCTGCCTGCTTCACTTGATTTCAATTTGGTATCCACTGGAAACAGACATCCTTCACTGGGCTCTGATAATAGCGTGTGCACTTTGCTGATATCTTTAACAGAGGAAGGTGCTGTGCTCTTCATCGGCACATCAGAACATGTGATTTTATTAAAGAGAGAAAAGAAGAATTTTCTCAACACACTTGAAAAAGATATGACACAAAAATCTCTTAACTGAATATGCACAGTTTCTAAAGTGAAGGCAAACAACCTCTTAGTGACCCCACTACTGTGCTACTGCAGCAGCAATTCAGGCTGCAGCTAGCTGGCCAATTAAGCTAACGTTAGTTCCATGAGCTGGAAGATGTTTTCTCCTCTTCTGCAGACTTTCTGATGTTTCTGGCTGATTCATTTAAAAATGAGAGCCCTGTAAAAAGGGTATGCATGGTACATGATATTGTATTAAAAGACTGAGCCTAAAGCTGCAGGTCCCAGGCAAAAAGTCAGCATCCCCAGTTAATATTTCATGTAGAAAATATGTAAATAAATACACAATATTGTTCTCATATTGCAGTGTAGAGCTAATTAGTCTGCAAGTATGATAAGGGAAAATGTAAGATCAGACTTTCATGTTGTTCTAAGAACCCTGGCTTACATTTTCAGAGAGTCTTCACTTTTAATGAGAAAAAAGATTAGAAATGGCAAACGTATCACTATCTTGCTGGAGTAGATACTTCCCCAAGTCCAACAAAGAACAGGACGGAGCCACTCCCAACTCATCACATATGGACTCTTGGTCAGGGACTCTTGGTGTCACTTTTTAACACACAGGGTGCCCCTTTAGCATCATTTTTCAATGTGCAGGGTACACTACAGGCATGCAAACTCTGGTCTCTGGTGTTACAGTCAAGCTTTTTACACCCACCGTCCACCCCAACAACCTCCTGGTGACTCTGCAGCCATTAATAAATGTAGTGCTTCTTTCAGTTGACTCATGCGTCAACTCTCAACACAGCAGATAACAAGAGGAAGTCTATTGGACTACCCTGCATGTTGAAAAATGACACTAAATTGATTTTCCTGCAGTGCACTGGAATGATTTTCTAGTCTCATATGATCTCTCAAATGTCTTCAGTAGATATATAACATCATAGACAATAGAAAATACTGAGTCCCTTTTATTTACAGTTTCAAATCCATTATCCTGTGATCCTTTGTGGTAAGGCTCAGCTCAACTCTTGACCTTACTTTGATGAGATTCACAGTACAGGTGGAAGTGAGGGCTGTTGGCAGGTACAAGGAGTTATACTCTCATTAAGGCCTCCTTGACATCAGGGTGACAGGGTGCTTGAAAATGCTGCTGGTGGACTTCCTGTTGATCTATCAGTAAACCTGTGTTTCCAACGAGGGTGACACATAAAGGTCATTTCATACAGCCAGAGGACAAGCAGGAAAAGTAGGGTGACTTCATAGGTTCTGTTACATAATATCCACTGAGGATGTACAGCACAAACTCTGAGACCTTGATTTCATTATCTATCTATCTATCTATCTATCTATCTATCTATCTATCTATCTATCTATCTATCTATCTATCTAAAATTATCAAATGTTTCTCTTATATGTGATTATTATTCTTCATTCATTTCCCTGTTATTTTAACCTCAAATCAAAGCGGTGGAACATTTTTTTATGTTTTTTTTTAACATATCTCTATTCAATCATACCTAGAATGGGAGCTCAACAAGTTCTTCACCTAATAAACTTTTCCAACCAGTCTGATGACCTGAGTCTCATCTCTGTGACATTCTTCTTTCAAAACCACTTTAATATTTATTGGATTTTACGAATGATTTATTTTATGATTGATTTTACATTTAATATGTAGAGTTAGCTTCCTCTCTAAATGCAGTCTGCCCTTTGTGAAGACCTGTAACCAAGAGAAACCCCTGTATGTTAATTTATTGTACTTGAACACAGTTTTCTCTTTGAAGACTAGTTTGTTGCATTGGTATAGACCGTTGCTGATATGATGATCTGCACTAATATAAATCACTGACACATTACTTCAAAATCAAAACTGAGATCATATCCACAGTGTGCTGCGTGTTCACTAAATACATTGTTTCCTTTCCAAAACTTCACAAAGCATAGATATCAGATTGCCATAAAATAATATTTTGAAACTCATATGCTTTGATTTGACTAATGCTGAACCTTCATGCTGTTTTTTTTCTAGCTTTATATTTTGTGATTAGGTTGAAGAATTATCTGTTGAATGGTCACAGGGATTGTGAAACTGTTTCTCATCAGATCTCACTGAGGAAGATGGAGAGCAGAATTTAATCAAGGTGGATCATCAACAATATATAAAAGCTGTTGTAAAATTGGGGGAAAGGCAATCCACCATACCATTACAGTACCATAATTAAACTGAGCACCTACATATATACTTGCTGCATGTCTTTTTGTGTTCTACAGACATTACTGTCTGACTGACAGCACACACACAGAGAGAGAACTAGAGGGTGAATGGGGGATTAAGAGGTCTGTGCCAGAGGTGATGGAGCTGACTGACACATGTCAAGTTTTTCCATGCTGAAATAGGAATAGACATGCCTACACTGCTGGATGCACTTTGAACTGTAATGCAACTGTACATTTTTTCACAAGCATACACAAATGGCCTAAACACACAAAGACATGGTTGTGCTGCTGCCTCCCATTTCTTACTTTTGCCCTTGCTCTCAACCCTTCTGCCTGATTGCATATTCAGTTACATGGAGGGTTTCCTATTCAAAACTTCTTTTTTGCCCTTTCATATGGAGATTTGTATTGCTATACCTAGCATGAATGGCTTCTCATAACATCCTATGAGCAGGTTGGAAAAAGAATGAATACATATATGTAGCTATACCATTGGCTTTAAAATAAATGCACCTTTGTTGTTGTTGTTGTTGTTTTTACTTCAGTATCACAAATAAGTCAAACTGGATCACACGGACAGTCACACACATACTGCCACTTACTCTTTCCTGTAATAGCAATTTTTCTGGTTTCCAATGAAAATAAACATCCATAAGAACTTTTTTTCCTTTTATTATTTACCACCAAACATGATCAAGTTGATTTTTGTCTGTCATCCATGACTACAGTCCAGTCTGGAACTGCCAGTCTCTGATACAGCCGGACCTTTCATGGTGCAGGTTTTCAAAAAAGAAACAAAAAACCAAATTAAGGCTAAAAAATGGGATCCAGGTGTAGTCCACAGCTAGATCAGCATCTAGAGTTCATGACAAGATTAGACTTGTTGTTAAAATTACACAGGCACATTTGTTGTGAAATGTAACTGTGCTGTTACAATACGTAGTTCTGTTACTCTGTGTCTTCTCTATTTCCAGCATGTTTGAATATGTCATATATGCATTGTCAAATCAGTGGATGTGTTTTCCTTATTTGCAGTGTTTGTTCAGGCCAAAATATGTCTTAATGTTCTGTCAATGTGGAGAACATGCTTTTCTCATTTGCATGTTTTTTGGCTATTTGTTTTAAGCTGCGGTGCTTTAAGCTCTGTTAGGCACTGTGCAGTTTTGGTGTGTGCAGGCCATGGGTGTTCCTGGGTGGAGTTAATTCATCATGACCTCTTTTGACTCTATTTTTGTTGCACTTTTGTGCCACAGTGGGTGATAATGAAACCAGGGGAAGGGTTGAGCTGAGAACTGGGACAAACCCTACGCCGCAAAATCTTCCCAGCACCTCTCTTCAACCCTGAGGCTCTTATATGCATAAAGCCGCAGAAGCTGAGTGTGTTTATTGTGTATGTATGTGTGTGTGTGTGTGTGTGTGTGTGTGTATACTGTATGAGTGTGTGCAAATTTGCAAACATCCACTGCACTTGCTCCCAGGGTCATAGAGGGTTAGGGGTGCAGGCTCTGGACAGCCATTGATAAGGAAGCCCAGTGACAGGAACCACATGCCACTTGCAGATAAAATAAAAGGACAAAGAAAGAAAAAAAAAAGAGAGAAAGCTGAAAACACACTGATTTTGTAACCGGGGCGACTCTGTCTCAGCGAAATCAAGGTTACAGCGTGCGAGAGCAGACACATTTCCAGACACTGTAACAGGATTAGTTTCACCATAGAGTCTAATGCAGCTCTCTGTGTGTTGCAGTGTGTGCGACTGTCGGTGTGTTTGTTTGGCGCTGAGGACACAACCACCCCCATCACCCCGAAAACGCACATACACAAACACATGCACACACTTGATGCAACGGCAGGCAGCTTTATTCCCATCACTTCACAAAGGACTTTATTCGGTTATTTAAGGATTTATTTCAGTCATTTTTTATTTGACTCTAAAGTGTGCTTTTACAAGTCATTTTCATAAAGTGTGGTGGTGGATTTTAAAGAGAGAAAAAAAACATTATATGAGTAAATGTCACATTACCATTCCCTGCCATGAGTCGATTTTAGTGTTACATCCTCTGGCTCTGTTGGGAACAATCCTGACCAGTGGCAAAGAGCTAAATACATGTAGATTAGAACAGTCTGGGAATTAATCACAACATACCTGGGAGAAAACTAGACACATAAATGGCATTTGAGCAATTTTGAGGTCTTAAGAAAGTCACCAATTTCACACTGGCACCTGTTTACTTTAAATGTGTGTGTGTGTGGTTGCTCATAACACAGTGAAGACAATCCTGCAGGGAACATTTAGGCAGTTTTCACATCTAGAAAGCAGTGTTTTAGAGGCTGGGTGTAGAGTTTGTGTGAGCATTATGTTGGGATTTGTCTAGTTTTGCAACCTGCACCACATTCTGAAATTGAGGCCTATTTTTTTTTTTTTTTTTTTTTTCCCAGTATCAGCTCTCTGAGACTATTTTAGAGCTATAGTTTGACATTTTGGGAAATACACATATTTACTTTCTTGCAGGGTGTTAGATGAGAAAAAAAAGCCACTGTTATGATTTATTTGTCTGTTCATTAAGTTTGTAACTATGCTAACTGCCTCCTGGCTCCAGCTCCAAACTCAACAAACAACCATGTGCTGTAGGATTAACTGAAGTGTAAACGATCCTTTGGGTTGTGCGACATCCCGTCCCACTTCCTTGGTTAATTTATCTCATATTACTCATTCATTCTTTCCTGTTTTATTTTGTAATACTTACCTGTCTGGTAGGTTCAGATCCCTCACTTCCTGTCCTTGTGTGTGTCCCGCCTGTGTGATTGCCTGCTCCACCCTGATTAGTTTCACCTGTCTCTCATCATCCTTCCCTCTCTATTCCTTTTTTTTTTTTTTTTTTACCTTGACCTTGCTTTTGCTTTCTCCCTGCCTGTTTTGTCTGACTGACTGCCTGTGTACTGAACTGTTTAAAGTAAAGACTGAGATTTTTGGATCAAGATTCTGTCTCTGAGTGAGGCCATTAAGTCCTTTGCCTGTTTGTTCCAGTTGTTACAGGCTGATCTCCACCTGCAGCACACACAAGTCTATCAGCTAGTGGTAGTGGATTCAGGAAATGAACGCAGCCAAAAGATGTCCTCCAAAACAAAGCACTTGTGCCATAATATTGTATATTCTCACTTTAAGGCCCTTAGCACACAGTTGGTCATCATCACATGTGTATCTGCATATTCCCCACTCTACTGAAGCGCACTTATGCAGAGGTCAATATTCAAATCTAAGAGTGTCATTTTTAAAACAGACCCTAAAATGCTAATTTCCAGGTGTTTAAGCTTTTATGAAAATATGCATTCATATGCACATTAGTGTGTCTTAGTATTTTTGTTGGTAAAGATGTAAAGATGAATCACAAAATGAACTGTACGGCAGATTATAGTGGTAATTTTACAATGTTATGATGTATGTGTTTATGTTTCTGACACAACACAACTATCACCATGTTGTTTAACACAATTTTTGTGTCAAAGCCATTAAAAAAACTTTCTTGTCACAGCTGGATAGTACATAGAGGAACACCTGTGTTCCTGTTCAGCAGCATCACTTCCTTCTCACAGAGGGATTCATCCCCCAGTTGTGTATGTCTGTAATGCTGGTGATATGCTAGTGAAGCAAAACTGACTGATGGAGATGTCACGCTCGACTTTTTTTGAGTCGTTGATCAAGAATGTTAAAGTGTTTGGCAATTTCAAGACTACTGATGAAGCACAGAGGGAGACAAAGCAGAGATGCTGAAGCTGCACTGTTGAGGAAACTTTAAAATCTCTTTGGATTTCAGCAGATCCAAGTGACAACACATTGAGACACGTTCAAAGAGGAGACACCAGAGAATGGCTCCTCTGCGACATTAAGCCTCTGAAACATATTTTGAAGTTAATGAGAAGTGATAGAGATCAAATGAAAAACCTTTAAGGTGTATAGGGAGCTGAGCCAGGCAGTGATTTTCTTTCTCTCCCCAGGTATTCCCAGGCAGCCAGCAGGACTGATTGAGATTTGACTCCAGTGATACAGAAGTCCTGTCGGAGATGAGTTGGTAGGAAGTGCAGGACGTCTTATCTCTTCCCAAGAACTCCCGCTGAAGATACGACTAACTCTCTCCTATACAAGAGCCCTGAGTCACTTAAAGAATAATCTTTGACTTTTCACTCCTGGAGTGCTTCTTCTGCCTGGAAAAAAATGTCAATGGCATTGTAAGGAAAATCTTTTTTTTTCCCCATTTGCAATATCTTCTTAAGCACAGCAGACATCGCAAAGCCCTGTTGAGCTTACAGTGCCTGGCAGAAGAACATGGAGAAACTAATCTCTATCTGAGGGTAGAAAATGGAGTAAATGATTAGAAGCAGTGTAGAGCCTGTGAACAAATCCTGACATTTCAGATTTTTCACTGTAATGTGCCTGAATCAAAGCTTGAGCTGGATGACTGATATTTTTTTAATGAACAGTTTTAATACTGACTGTGGCAGCTGGTGTACTGTATGCAAATTAAATTCATTATACATGTTGTCTCTGTGGTCCTGGTAGACAGGAAATGATGCATGTTACAACTCCTGCTTTGGACAAAAACAGAAGAATTGGATTGGACATAATAGGAAGTCAGTATGGTTGAACACAGGTGGCATGGGCGACACGAGACTCTCCCTGAAAGAAAAATGGCAGCATTAGTCATTTGTTCAAATGTCAAGAAAGACCCATGTTTTCCTGACACGGCCTGTTTGCAAAAATGAATGCAAATGACATTTTTATAGTCATTTAGGGAAGAAGGGATGAGGACTGATTGGTTGTGTAACACTTAGTTTGATTATTCATCAATCTGTCAGTTACTTTGTTTATAAATCAATTAATTACTGTGGATAAAAACCCATAATATCTATAATGTATATAAATGAAAAATATAGAAGAAACCAGCAAATGTATCTATATACACTGTAAACATTTTATACAAAACAAAGGCAAAAATGCTAAAAAATATAATAAATTAACTGATTAAAAATCTAAATAGTTGCTGGTTGTTTTCTTTTAACTGCCTAATTGTTTCAGCTCAACTGTTAGTGTTGTTTTCTTTAATCCATGGCTATGAGTTTCCCCTGATCTTAAGTAAGTAGTCTTTGTACCTAAACCGCACCAAACCTAAACCACAGAGGTGCCAGACAAACAACACTCCATACGTATATACGTCACTCTATATGTATTGTATGTACTGTTTTGGAAGGGAATGACGTTCGACATATTGGCTGGAGGATTTGTTGCTGAAAAAAGCAGAGCAGAGGAACAGTAGTACGAAACAAAAAAATAATCTCCAATCACCATATGACACTGTCACAAGGAAATAGCTGAGCCAAAACAGATGCACTTTTAAATTAATGTAAATAAAATATAAGACGCTGTGGTGTATATGTTTTGTGTACTTGTGGCAAAGCAGCTTCTTTATCTCTTCATATCCTCCCAGTTTATGAGTGTTATCAATCAAACTGCAAAACAAGAAAAAATGAACTGAGATGCAGAATAAAGTCAATACTTATTATAGTGGATATGGATGAAAGCTGGTCGTCATCTGGCCGTTCTCATGAAAAATATACTGCCTTCATCCGCTGACTATGGTGGCAAGAAAGACGGAAAGGGAGGAACCACAAATCCCACAGATGACAGCTTATCCATACTCCTGTATGAGTTACTGTGTCTCTGGAGGTGGGAGGGGGCTGGATCGATCAGTCGCTGCCCTGTGATTGATTTTAATGCTGACCCCTTCCTTGTCAACTTTGCCCTTCACTAGAACAAATTGAGTGTGAAGGAAGCCAGCTCTTGTTTACTCCTCATGATCCAGCTGAGTGATTAATTATCAGAGTCTCTGTTGTCTGTGGTATAAACACAGAGTCTAATACTGACCAATGTCCTGGGATTCACGGGAACCCTTCAGAGAAAGGGCTGTAAAGACCTTCTAGTGCTACCAATACTAGTGCTACCATTAGGTGTACATTTTTAGTTTTTAGTGTATTGTCTCAACAAATATTGGATGGACCAGTAAATCCATACAGGTATCCATGGTATACAGAAAATGAATTCTAAGGACTTTGACGATCACAACCCTGCAAAATTAAAGCCCTTCTCATCACTGTAAATTTTTTTTGTTCTAATTTTCAGATGTTAGCAGGCTTACACATCAAAGTAAGATAGTGATCATGGTAAATATTATACCTGCTAAACATCAGCATGTTAGCATCATCACTGCAAGCATTTTAGCATGTTGATATTTGCATTAACCACTTGTGTTTTGGAGAGTTGCTAGCAGTCCTGCCATTTAGTGTATCCCAGTGCCTGCCCTATTTAGTGATTGTCTACACTTCTTAGAGTGTCTTTTGAGAAATATAAGAAAAGGGCAATACTGACTTCAGTAAGTGAAGTGACAAAAATTAAAAATCAACACATGAAAGTGCTTGTTGTATCTGTTGCCATTAGGGACTAAATCTGAAGATGTGCAAAACTGAATCCCTCTGGTTCTCTCTTCGTTTCACCTGCCATTGCTTAAGTGTGTGCTAAAGGCAAGAAATAAGACCTGGATTATTGAGCTATTTTCAACACTGTATATGAAGGTGGTTTTGTAGTTAACACAACATAATTTAAGGAAAAAACAGCAATGGGACGGTCACTGTCCAGAAAAACTTTATGTAATGTGCATTAAAACTTTTCTAAGTAGAGGAGGACATGATGTTTGTTCTCTTTTCTGCTATTTCAGCCCATGTTTGTATACAAGGATGTTGAAATGTGAACAACCCATCTGTCCATCTAAAAGTTCATACCCTTAAGAAACAGGACAGTTACTTACTGGTGCCGACTTTCCACCCCAGTGCCACTGAACAAAGCACACAGTCTATAGCCAGAGGAGAAAAATCAGTTAGCTGTACGTACAAGTTTTTTTCATTTATTAAAAAGAGGATGAAGGAAACCACTGACAGTTGTTTGGATAAATGGCACATGAGTATTTGGTGAACTGGCTTAAACATCTTCAGTAGTAATTAGAATGTCTGACTTTGGCATTCCCAGTTTGAAAGCTTAAAGTAAGGTAAGATTATGTGCAGTTTCTGGTTTGAATTCCAAATGTTCATTTTATGCAGCTGAGCTGGTCTATTTTAAATGTCATAACCTGTCTTACACATTTTCATTACATTCCAGTCTCCTCAACAGCTTTGTGAGATTGAATTTATAACTAAACGACCAGTGTCTCCTTTGACATTAAGGTTAAAGTTATTAACTTAAAAAGTTAGCAGAGAGCTGAGCAAATTTGTGAGGGTTATAACTTGCTCAAGTATTTGAAATTCACCATCCTGCTATTATAATTAAGGGCATAGAGACATCTTATCTCTGTTCTAATTAATAGGGAAGAACACAGTTTCTGCACTGCAGGATGAACATGGTGTGTGCGTGTGCATATGTGTGTGTGCATGTGTGTGTGTGTGTGACGTGCTCGTGTGATAAAGTAATGAAATAGACCACTCATCCCTTTAGTCCACTTATACTTTCCTTTCAAACCCTGTGGCTGTTTGTGGTGAATGTTTCCCTACCATCAGATACTGAAGGGAAATGTAACATATAAGGAGTTTCTTTTCTAAAATGTTACACATCCACATTGTAAAAATGTGTATATATGTTTATGATTAATTTATCCACTTTCACTTACAGTATACAGTCTGGAAGTCATTTATAGTTCTAGTTACAGCAACAATTTCTTTTCACTCCTTTTTATCTCAGAATCAGTATTAAATGATCTTTTTGTTTTCATCAAACACTTTTTGTTTTTATCAAACACTCTAATCAATCATTGGTCAGTGATAGATTTGATATTTTTAGCTCATATCAGGTGCAAAGCTGGTCAAGTCCATGCTGATATGACAATATTATTTTTCCCATTATTTATTCCATAAACCTCAGATAACACAATACATTTTCTTTATGTAATGAGAAATAATTGTGTTAATTTGTTATCTTGACAGGAACATTATTTTGTTTACTCAATTTAACAAGATAATGAAACTGGTATCATGAGAAAGTGATGTAGTTGTTGCAAAAAGATAATTATCTCATTATATCAAGATGATGGAATTAAAACATAACTGCAAAAAAGGCTTTTGGCTTCCATACCTAACTATTTGACTTGGATTCAAAATTGAGAAAATTTTACATTCCATCTGCAAAATTGTCACATTATATTCCTTGCAGCACATACATTTTTCTTTGATTCTTGATGAACAGAATTTTAAGAGATGTTAACACGCTCTGTGAGTCTGTATTTAGGCACTGCACTGTGTTAGCATGCAAGGTTTTGATAATCAACATTTGATACAAAAGTCCATTTCATGGCAATCCATCCAGTAGTGGTGTTGAGACATTTTATTCAAAACCACAAATTAACTTTGTGATGATGATAAAAGGAAAATCACAGGATCACCAGTGTCATCAGGATTCATCCTTAGGGAACCATGAGTGTCTGCACAAATCCATTCATGGCTGTTGCAGTGCATGTCCAGCTGGTAGGAGAGAAGACCCTGAGACAGATCCTGAACACACTAGACAGACTATAGATCTCATCTGGCCTGGGAATGCCCTGGGATCCCCCAGGAAGTGGTGGAAAATGTTGCTGAGGAGAGGGTCATCTGGGCTGCACTGGGCAGGCAGCAGCAAATGGGTGGGCCCTAACCTTAAAAGACATTTCCAAGCCTTTAATGTGCCTAATAAAAACATATCAGACAGTTAACATCACTGACTTTTCATGCTATTATTCAAGTATTTAACACTTATGCTTCTCAACCTGCCCAGTCAGTGATCACCTTACTCCAAAGCCATGAGAGTTGTGAGATGTGAGCACCCCCTCCCTGTTGTTGAGGAGACAGTGTCTCTCTGGAGTACAGTACAGCATTATACCATTAAATTAAGACCCAATAAAAATAACTCAATAATAATTTCCTCTTCAGTGACAACCGCATGGCCTTTCAGGGAAGAAGATGAAGCCTCCACCTGACTGCAGCAGGAATGTAGCCCACCCCTCCTCCTCCCACAGTCATAGTTAGGTGCATGCAGTAAATACTGCACCTAATATACACATGGCTATCTTATGGGTCCTCATATCAGCCAATCTTCTAATTTCGAAGAAATAGTTTACGACTGCCAAGAAATAATAGGGCTGGCCCCTGTGTTAATTGCATTTTGAGATTCAGAATTATACAGCAGTTGGAGTCTGAATTAAGTTATTTCCAAGCAGCCACTGTGAGGATTCCCTGTGAATATTAAAAGGTAGGTGTATAATGTGGGAATGCAGGACACAAATGTTATGCATACTGCTGGCAAAGGTAGCAGTGGGGGAGGTGGACCAATGCAAATATTTGCCTAATCTCTGTTTGACTTTAAAAAAAGGTGGATGTTTATTGTCGTAATTCCAACTCAGAATAGTTGAATTGCTTTCTTTGGTGGGGGTGGGGGGTGGGTTGGGCTAGAAATCATCGTGTGTTTATTTCTTTCTGAGTAAAGCTGTAGATAAATCTGCATGGTGGCTCCAACTGGCCATGCTAACTCTCTGTTTAGTTTTTCTTCCATTTATTTGGAAAATGTTGCCTGGATGCACACATCAGAGGGATTTCCTGCACACACTGTATGCTTAAAACACTAAAAGTAAACGCTTTCAGGGCTGTTTAAGGGCTGAGTCATCACTGTGTTTTAATCAGTCTATAACAGCCGCAAAGCAGATATTTGTTTATATGAAAATGTATGAAAAAAAAGATAAAGCCATGGAATTCAAATCTGAAAGAAAAAGACTGTGAAGTGTTGAATTTAAAGCAGTCTACAATGGCAGGTCACCAAGAAGGTATTATGAACTACAAAGCCTTTGGTGCTGGTGGGCACACAGGATGTTAAAATTAAAGAGAAGTCGAACCAGCATCAGTGTAGTTCATAAAATGTTCAATATTCAGGCTCCAGAGTCCTTTTTCCACCTGCTGTCCGTGCTTCGTCAAACATATGACTGAGGGGAGAATTGCAAAGCAAATTGGTAAATGCTTATTTTCCATTATCTGGGATTTACACTGGGACAACAATGAACTGCCTCTGCCAATTCAACAGGCGTCAAGCCAAGGAAATGTCACAGTGACGGTTCAGGGCACAACTAAACAAGAGGATTTCCAAACACAGGAAAAACCTTGTGTCTGAGAGGTTAAGAGGAATGAGAGAAGCTTGGCAGAAATGAAATGCATTAAGCACTAATACACTACATTAATACAATGTCCAAGCAAAGTTATACTGCAAAAAGGTTTAAAAAGTTATGTTTAAAATTTCTGTACAGCAAATTTTTCTGAAAAAAGTTCTGAAAGTTCTCATAGATCTGAAAGTGCCTGAAAACCAAACAAACATGGATGCTTCATACCACACATTGTCCATGAGATAAAGTAATTAAACCCAAATTCAATGGATAATGCATTACACTTTCTTTGCACTGTATCTTTAACCCTGACATGACTAATGCTGCTGCCACACAACTGGCAGGTGACTTCCCTAGTTGTAAACATGGGAAACTCTCCCATCTCTGCCGTCCATCCTATGAATGACCTGAATGCAGTCTTGAAGGTTCTGGGCTGTACTTTTGCTTCATTGTGAATATTAAGCCACCCTAGTTTGTTGTTAATTGGTTCATCTACAGCTGAAGTTTGGTGACTATTGAAAAACTATAAGTGGACAGTGGACATTTTTTCCATATATTTTAATACACAAAGACTGTCTGATTTTCCTCCATTTGACATTCACACTGTGTTCATTAGCGACCTGTTATTTTGATCCTTGTGACTCCAGGAATATAGTTATACCAAAGCCCAAAATAAACAGGACAGGTCTTTAAATTCAAGATTTTTTTATGTAATAATTTTTATATTCAGGATGAAGCTTATTGTATTTAGTGTTTAAACTGTTAACTTGGTAGTTTACAACTCATTAATGAAAAATATGAAAAATCCTTAATACAAATCAAATATGAATGTAATAGGGCACACCCTGTGTCAGTATATGCCCAATTTTCTAAATGTCAGATTGGGTGGAGGTACCAGCTGACATATGTCTGCCCTAAATCACCTCCTTAAAGATCAATCAGTTTGTTTTGATTGTATGTGGAAAATATGGCCATGTTTGTTAGGTGTATATCTGGAGCCAGTTCATTTAGGAATCATTTTTTAATAATGATTTTACATTCAAACATTCAAAATGTAACTTGTTCGAAGCAGCAGTGACATGGATCTCAACCACTTCACACGACGTGAGTAAAATACAACTTCTCTGTTTTTGTGGATCTGTGTGTGTGTGTGTGCGTGCGTGCGTGCTGTATAGCCCGCCGCGGCTGTTTGTCAGTGTACCTGTTGTCTAAGCTAGTTAGTTAGTCGGAGTTATTGAGGTTAAAAGTGCCACTGACATTGAAGAGTTGGATGCTGTAGCCTACACTGTCTGTAGTTTGTCACTGTTGTGCTGTCTGTCGGTAGAAGGAGAGTTTCTCAGATCTTTTAGTCAAGTAAAAATAGCAATAACACAGTGCAGAAATACTTTTATAAATATAAGCACTTCATTTAAACTTTTACTTGTGCAAACGTGTTAGAAAATGTACTTTCTTAATTCTAAAATATTTAATTCACTCATTATACAGCTTTTGTGATGATTAATGCATTAATGTATGTAGTGTTGTAGTGTCTAAAGGTGGGACTACTTTTAACTACTGTATACTGCTGGTTACTTTAATCAATAATACATAATATTTAATTTGTCGATTATATCTTGTATTAATAATGTGAGTATGCAAAGTAACTAAAGCTCAAATAAAAAGAATGGAGTACAATATTTGCCCCCAAATGTTAGTGAAGCATAAAATGGAATTACTCAAGTAAAGAATAAATACCTCAAAGCTGCACTTAACTACAGGACTTAAGTATATGTACTTAGTCCCACCACTGTTGTCTGTGCATAAGATCTGGTTATTGCTTGTTTTGTTTGTTTCAAGCCGCTGTAATGAGCTCTAATAACTAGGATACTGTTGGCATCATAGGCTTTTCATCTACAGAGAATAGAGAGGTGTGGAAGTTGAGCATTTGATACCTTCACCTGAACTTGTGGTTGGTTTATTTTTTCACCCTACAAAGTTCCCTACAAATCCAGATTTAAAAAGTTTGTGGGTTATACCTTCATTGAGGGTGGCAGCCAAGGTCCAAATAGATTCCAGTGCTGAACTTGGTTCATAGAAATCATCAAAACCACACCATGACTCACACCTGCAAAATAATCCTCCTCTCTGAGCTGGGGCTATTATTATTTCATGAGACATAGAATGAAAAGCTATGGATGCTGACGACAGAAATGTGCTGCATGCACTGAATAATGATGATGTTGCAGCCTCTGGAGCAAAGTTAGATGGTGAACCAACTGGTTTGACTTTTTCACCTCATCCAGGCTGCTGTTTCAGACTCTCTGACACTTCAAAGCTAACAGTAGCCGTATCTTTATTTGCACCCTGAAGGGATAGCTGCACAGCAGCAACTGAATTGTGATCTCTCTTCATTTCTCTTTTTTATTCGTTTATTTTATTTATGTATTCAAAACACACACAAACAGAAGCTGTAAAATACAGTATAGCGATAAAAATCACAGGCTTGCGCACTTGAGTGTTAAATTGCAACTGCTGTTTTGCCTGTTGGTGGTGCCGGTTTGACTGGAACTGTAATGACTTGAAACTACTGGCACTCTGGATCTGTATTGGATCATCGTGGGTTGGGAAAGATAATGGTTGACCCTGATTTCAGGTGATTTGCATTTTTGAACTTTGAAGTTAAAGTTAAGGTGAAGAGATAAAACAAACTGAAAAACAGTGATAGAATTAAATGATAAAAAAGAAAATATGAGATGAAAAAACATACCCAAGGAAATTAATCCAGAAAAGAGAAAACCAAAGGAACAACAAATAAATCATGATGATTGGGTCGGTAGATAAAGGTAGATTTATGTGATTTGTTCAAAATAAATTGTGGTCCTAGTTAAGTTAGGGGTAGAAGTAGAAATTCTTCTCTGTGAACAGAAATCTAAACTTACAGTAAAAAAGAAAGTGAAAGTTTATATAGCAGAAAGTGCACACTGAAATCCAGAGAAATTGGATGTACCATTACTGGTTGAACATGCAGCAGAGTTTGAAATTAAATTAAAAATCAGCTAATTCTGAATTATTTCTCACTGTAGTTTGTTTTCACACAGTAAATAGCAAAGGACATGTCAGTAGTCTTTAGTTAAAGCAACACATATGTTCAGTTAGTTTGTGGTTCCATTTTTCCTCCGTTTCTTTCATGTGAGCACAGTATTATTCTTGCAGAGTTGTCTTTTATAGCAGCACGTCTCTGGGATGATAAGTGCCAGAAAGTAAAAAGGACTGACTCATTAATTTCTGCCTTGCTGTGTGAGGACAAACAGGGCCAGAAAACAGTATCATAAACAAGGTGTCTGATGAATAGTAGACTACATAGCATGATTTTCGTTACGACTGCAGACTTTCCAGGGTTGATTCATGTACCACTGGCCTCAGAGGCAAGGCCACAGGATCCAGGCAGAAATTCTATATTCAGGATCTTAAGAAACACAGAATGTGAAAAGAAGACAGCCCCAAAGACGCCTTTCAAGAGACAAGTCTTTTGTCGTACAAATGTTTTCTCTTCTTCTCTGTGTGAAGCAGGAACAATTACTGGAAGCACTTCAAAACCATTTTGTGCACCACAGTTGGGGGCTCACTCCAGAGAGGCACTGTATATCCTTACCTGTATTACATATAATACAGAGACCATTAAGGTTTCCAATAAAGAAGCTACACATTCTTTCACATCATTGGCTCAGGTCTGTGGACAAATGGAAGGGTCTGGTCGTGGGGGCCGGTGGGCAGAATAGCACAGAACCAGCCAGCTGCCTTCATAGCTGCAGTCAAGTGTCTGAATTTGTTGGAGATCTGCAGAATTGCTATGTTTCCATACAAAAGCCCCTTTGTGCTCTCTCATTCCAGTAATACAATAGTGTAGGCTGGTAGCAAGCTGTCAATGTTATGAGGTCCTTCCTTCACCACTGCACCTGCTCCCAGTTGGCTTACCCCAAGGTCATTATGTGTGGTCACTCTAGTTAATGACAGTTCCCTTTTTAATAGAGTCGTGAAGTAGGAGGGACTGCTGGTTCTTGAAGTCTTTCTCCCTGTTCTTTATTCACATTTCATTTTTTTTTTTTTCTGTAAATGATTTCCTTAATCTTGCATGCAGAGAAACACAAGACTTTCCTGGATAATGCAACAATCAATAATGACCATTTTAATTACTTCAACTTCATTTCTGAGAATTTTGGCATGGTGGCTAGGTCTGCATACAATAAGTATACAATAACCTTTGGTGATGTTGGGTTGGATTGGTAGTATAAAACTGGTTCATATTGTATGAAAGTCTGTGACCAAAGTATTGCATTGTTAATAAATTTAGTGCTGATGGTGTGTGGAAATTCAACGCTTTCTTTTGCATTATATCGGTTTCATATCTTGGCTTTGGCTTTAGACTTAAAATTTGAACTACAAATTGAGGGTGTGGGGTTTCAGAAAAGTTTGAGGGAATTCTGTTGATTTGCATCTGTTACAGTCTCTTACTGGTAATCTTTATGTTGGTGTGATCCTGTGGCCAGTGTTGCCCAAGCCTATTTAGCCAGGTCTTGCGTCATGAATGGTTTCACTGTGGTTGCAGCTCTAGTTGGTACAAAGTATAACCCACTGTAAATTAAGTAGCCAGACGTCATGCTACTGTTGCAGTTTCAACAAGTTGCCAATAAATGGGATAGGAGTTATAGATCACTTAATGCCCCTCTAATCCCACAACAAATTACACCATAGATTTTCTCTTTGGTTCTGCAGAGTAGTAACAAGCACAATTTAGAACAACAAACATCATCTTTTGTCATATGTGGTTTTGCCTCCACCTCAGCCCAGTCTCTGTGAAACGTGTGCTGAGTGTCTGGGACAAGAATATTGATATGCACACAGTTATTATCCATGAGAAGAATAGGCACCCTGCAAGCCTTCTGTATCTGCATTTAGACCTCAAGTAGTGCAATTATCCATGTAGATTAGAATGAGCCAAGCAAGCAGGATATCAGTCTTTTAAAAGAAGCTGCTAAGGCACTGAGGGAGATGGAGGTTATTTCTACACACTGAAATTATTTGAAAGGTGTTGGATCCTTGGCAGATAAATGGCACTCTCTTTGCCAGCACCAGGCAATCAGTGTCATGGACCCAGTTACAATAACTACCCCTTCAGACTTCAGCTGATGTAACCTGGTCAACATAAGTGTTTCACAAGTGGTTGTGTGGTACTGTACAAAAGATTTAGACACTTGATATGTTTAGATTCTTATCCATCATCCAATATCATCAGGCAAGCATCTGATTGTTATTCACGTCGGCGCTAATGACACCCGACTACGCCAGTCGGAGGTCACTAAAGTTAATATTGACTCGGTGTGTACACTTGCAAAGACCATGTCGGACACCGTAGTTTTCTCTGGTCCCCTGCCCAATCTGACCAGTGATGACATGTATAGCCGCATGTCTTCACTCAACCGCTGGCTGTCGAGGTGGTGTCCAGAAAACGATGTGGGCTTTGTAGATCATTGGAAGAGTTTCTGGGGGAGACCTGGTCTGGTTAGGAGAGACGGCATTCATCCCACTTTTGATGGAGCATCTCTCATATCCAGAAATCTGACAGAGTTTATTAGGAAGCCAAAGCCCTGACAATCCAGAGTTCAGGCCAGGAGACAGAGCTGCAGTCTGACACGCTTCTCTGAGCCTCCTTTAGAGCAGTCACCCCTCCATTACCCCATAGAGACTGTGTCTGCCCCCCGACCATTTAAATTAACTAAACCAAAGGTCAACAAAAGAGGAGTTAGTCACAATAATCTAATAAAAATCAGCACATCCACCTCAAATGTTCAGCAAAATAAAATAATTAAATGCGGATTACTCAATATCAGATCTCTCTCATCCAAAGCTGTACTAGTAAATGATTTGATATCAGATCACCATCTTGATCTATTCTGTCTGACTGAAACCTGGCTGTGTCAGGATGAGTATGTTAGCCTGAATGAATCAACCCCCCCCAGTCATATTAATACTCACATTCCCAGAGACACTGGCCGTGGAGGTGGAGTCGCAGCCATTTTCAACTCCACTTTATTAATTAACCCTAAACCTAAACTCAGTTATAATTCATTTGAAAGTCTTGTTCTCAGTCTGTCCCATCCAAGGTGGAAAACATTAAAGCCAGTTCTATTTGTTGTAGTGTACCGTCCTCCTGGTCCATACTCTGATTTCTTATCTGAATTTTCAGAGTTCCTGTCGAGTTTGGTTCTTAAAACAGATAAAGTTATTATTGTAGGCGACTTCAATATTCATGTTGATGTCAACAATGACAGCCTTGGCTCTGCTTTTTCCTCTTTACTAGACTTTATTGGCTTCTCTCAGTGTGTAGATAAACCCACTCACTGTTTCAGTCACACTCTCGACCTTGTTTTAGCTTATGGTATTGACATTGAACATGTAACAGTCTTCCCACAGAATCCCATTCTATCAGACCACTTCTTAATCACTTTCGACTTCATATTGCTGGATTATGTATTATCAGCAAAAAACATCCTGACTAGAAATATTTCCGATAATGCAGTAGTTAAATTCAAGGAAATGATTCCCACTAACTTAGGTCCAGTGCCTCATCTTAATTTTGCAGAAGCTACTCCCTCCCAGCTTGATCATCTTGTAGACAGTGTTGCAGACTCATTACGTACCACTTTAGATTCCATCGTCCCCCTAAAAATGAAAACAATAAAGAGAAAGAGGCAAGCTCCATGGTTCAACTCCCAAACCCGTACACTGAAACAAACAGCACGTAGGCTTGAAAGAGTGTGGCGTTCCACCAAACTGGAAGAATCCCACTTAGCTTGGCAGGATAGTGTCAAAAGATATAAAAAGGCCCTCTGTAATGCAAGAAGTGCCTATTACTCATCATTAATAGAAGATAATAAGAACAACCCCAGGTTTCTCTTCAGCACTGTAGCCAGGCTGACAGAGAGTCACAGCTCTATAGATCCACGCATCCCTATAACCCTCAGTAGCAATGATTTTATGAACTTCTTTAATGATAAAATCTCTACCATTAGAGATAAAATTAATCACATCCTGCCTTCAATCAGTACAGATTTATGCCATAACACAGGATCCATAGAGTCAGCTGCAAAACCTAACCTTGACTCCTTTTCTACCATCGACCTAGCCCAGCTCACATCAATTATCTCAGCATCTAAACCTTCAACCTGTCTCTTAGACCCCATCCCAACTAGGCTGCTTAAGGAAGCTCTGCCCTTAATTTGCAGTCCTGTATTAGATATGTTAAATCTGTCCTTGTTAACAGGTTATGTTCCGCAGACGTATAAAACAGCTGTAATCAAACCTCTTCTAAAAAAGCCCACTCTAGATCCAGATGTATTAACCAACTACAGACCTATATCTAACCTCCCCTTTCTTTCTAAGATCCTGGAGAAAGCAGTTGCAAAACAGTTGTGCGACTTTCTACAGGACAATAGTTTATTTGAGGTTTTTCAGTCAGGATTTAGGTTGTATCACAGCACAGAGACGGCACTTGTAAAAGTTACGAACGACCTTCTGATAGCATCAGACAACGGTCTTGTTTCTGTACTTGTCTTGTTAGATCTCAGTGCTGCTTTTGATACAATTGACCATCACATCCTTTTACAGAGACTGGAGCACTTTATTGGCATTAAAGGAACGGCACTAAACTGGTTTAAGTCCTATCTATCTGATAGGCTTCAGTTTGTACATGTTAACAACAACTCCTCCATACACACAAAAGTTAGACATGGAGTTCCACAAGGGTCAGTGCTTGGACCAATCCTCTTCACTTTGTATATGCTTCCCTTGGGCAATATTATCAGGAAACACTCCATAAATTTCCATTGTTATGCAGATGATACACAGCTTTATCTGTCAATGGAACCTAATGAAACCAATCATCTAGCCAAACTCCAAGCTTGTCTTAGGGACATTAAAATCTGGATGACAAGCAACTTCTTACTACTAAACTCAGATAAAACTGAAATCATTATAATTGGTCCTGAACACATCAGAAACAAACTTTCTAATGATGTAGCTCCATTAGACAACATTGCCCTGGCTCCCAGCTCCACTGTAAAGAATCTGGGAGTCACCTTTGATCAGGATTTGTCCTTTACCTCACACATAAAACAAACTTCTAGGACTGCCTTTTTTCATCTGCGTAACATCTCCAAAATTAGACATTTTCTGTCCCAAAAAGATGCAGAAAAACTAGTCCATGCATTTGTTACTTCTAGGCTGGACTACTGTAATTCATTATTATCAGGCTGCCCCAACAAGTCTCTAAAGACTCTGCAGCTGATTCAAAATGCTGCAGCACGACTACTGACAGGAACTAGGAAAAGAGATCATATTTCTCCTGTGTTAGCCTCTCTACATTGGCTCCCAGTCAAATCCAGAATAGAATTCAAAATCCTCCTCCTCACTTACAAAGCCCTTAATGGTCAGGCTCCATCTTACCTTAAAGATCTCATAGTCCCCTACAATCCCACCAGGACTCTGCGCTCCCAAAATGCTGGTTTACTGGTGGTTCCCAGAGTTTCCAAGAGTAGAATGGGAGGCAGAGCCTTCAGTTATCAGGCTCCTCTACTGTGGAACCTTCTCCCAGTTTCGGTCCGGGAGGCAGACACCCTCTGTACCTTTAAGAGTAGGCTTAAAACTTTCCTCTTTGATAAAGCTTATAGTTAGGGTTGGCTCAGGCTTGAACCATCCCTTAGTTATGCTGCTATAGGCCTAGACTGCCGGGAGATCTCCCATGATGCACTGAGCTCCTCTCTTTCTCTCTCTCTCTCTCTCTCTCTCTCTCTCTCTCTCTCTCTCCACTCAATATGGATTCATATCCCATGTTACATGTTACTAACTCAATATGTCCCCTTTCCTGTAGTATTGTGTTCTTCCGTCTCTCTCTCCTCTTCTGTCTCTTTCTGCAGGTATTTCTTCCTCTGGAGCTGTAGAGTCTGATCTGTGATGACAAGTGTCCTGCTGCTCCTACAACTCCACTCAACACCTGCTGCTAGAATTAGAAATTACTTATACTGCTACTGCTATTAGTTGTATTGCTGTGTTAGCAGTTAATACTTTAATTATCACTACTATCACTACTACTGCTGTATTACTGGCCTCATCTTACATCTGATATGGAACCTGTGTTATGCTATGTTCTTCTTTCGCTATTCTCTACCCCCCCCCCCCCTCTCCTTCTTAACCCAACCGGTCGAGGCAGATGGCCGCCCACCCTGAGTCCGGTTCTGCTCGAGGTTTCTGCCTCTTAAAAGGAAGTTTTTCCTTGCCACTGTCGCCTAGTGCTTGCTCTTGGTGGGATTTGTTGGGTCTCTCTCTGTAAATACCTATTTTAAAGAGTATGGTCTAGACCTGCTCTATATGAAAAGTGCCTTGAGATGACTGTTGTTGTGACACGGCGCTATATAAATAAAATTGAATTGAATTGAATTGATTGTTCTCGGGTGGTATGGCCCCTGATCTTAACATCATCAAGTCAGGACGACATAGAGGCAGTTGAGAAGCCTAAATCCACAGAACTGTAGTAAGTTGCGTAGCGCCTCACTTTACTTTTTTTTTCACCTTTATTCGGAGAGGACAGTGGAGATAAGACAGGAAACAGGGAGAGAGAGCAGGGGAATGACACGCAGTAAAGGTCCGGAGAATTGAGTTGCTCTGGGGACCAGCTGCTTAGGGCACATGAGCCCATGTGGTATGCGCCCCAACTATTTGGCTATGGGGGCGCCCCCAACACCTCACTTTACTTTTAATGCCTAAAACGTTTGCATAGCACTGTATTTCTGTGACCAGTGAAGTGTCATCATCTGATTTAGTCACGTGTCTGAACAGCTGCCCCCTATTCGCAATTCTAATCACAAGTATGTAAACTGCTTGTACTCTCTGATTTCTAAGTGTTTGTGCTATTCCATTTCTACTGCATCTGATTTTCTAGTCATACTGCTGACTTTAAGACTTCAGGTGAAGTAAAAGTGAACTTAAGTGCCAATATTATCAAATGTAACAATCAGTTTCTGTTGAATCATCTAATAAATGTCAAATTCAGTGTCCACTTACTCAGTAATCAGTTGGTCTTTTCAATTCAGCATCTTTACCAAGCCAGTTATGCTGAAATACAATCAGGCCAAATACTGCATGTAGAGTATTTTTGGTTGAAGGAGCAACAATTCCCTGGAGTATTTCTTCATGAAAACATAATAAGATCACATTATTCATATGGACAGAATGATACAACATATATTGAATTGAAAAAAAGACATTTTGTAATCCCATTTACTTGACTTATCTTCTTTGAGGAAAAACACATATTTATATGATACTTCCACAGAGCTTCAAACACATGCATGCTCCTTAAAATTGAACCTAATGACAGTTGTATGTATCACTGGTTACAGATAACAAGTGTGAGGGTTGGGGTTGGAGTCCATGAATATATGCTTTGACAAGCAATAGCCGTCCTTACATATTGTACATTCTTGACTGTAATATGTTTTTACAGCAATGCAGGCTCAGCTACTCTGACAGTGTGGCATATCATGTACCATATTCTGAGGCCTGTGAGGAGCAGATAGACTGTGCTTATTAATAATTTGTGTTCTTAGTTTGCTTGAAAGAAAGTGGCTACTGTGTCATCCTGAGTCACTGTCGCAATATATGTGTGACAATAAACCCACTGTTATTTGTGTGTTTGTTGCAACACTTTGGTGTACATTATACTTATGTTGTTGCTTTGAATTCCACTGACATGAAAAGCAGTTAACAACAAAGCTATCCATCAGTGAGGAAAAACTCAGAAGCAGCTCAAAAAACACTCCAATTCTTTGATGCCCTCAGAGAACAGAGAGGCAATTTAAAGCTAATTATAATGAACAGCATGCAACAATAGCATTAGAGCCTTTTTTTTTCCTGGGGAGCTACAGCATATCATTAATCCCATGGCAACCGATGCAGCGTCAGTGTGAGAAGCACAGCAGGTCCCCACTTACGTCTCTGAACCAATCACCGTGCAGTTGAACGCAAGTGAATCGGTTCATGGCATGACCAGCAAGTAAAGTTTCTCAACCTGACACATTCAGTACAGTACTGCCTGTATCTTCTGTATTAAAACACTGGGCCACGTGCCAGCAATTTAATAGAACTGGTAGCAGTCACTAAATTTGACTTAGGTATTATAGAAATAAGTTGTGTGCAAATGAACACTGGAAAACATTAGATGGAATAATTAGCCTACAGTTAATATAAATAAACAATGTCAAATTAATATTCAGTTCACTTTTCCAATCTAGTGATAATAACTAACAAATTTACAAATCAAGGTATTCCAGCACCTCCTGTGGTCTACTCAGTAAAATTAACAATGGACTTTTGGAAAAACATGGGAAATAAGCCCCTGGTTCAAAAATAGTTATCCTTTAAATTCACTATGGTAACAGTTCACGCAGCTGTTATATATGAAACTGACCAAAACGGCTGATAATTAAATTTGTTTTTTTTGTTTTTTTTTTTTACTTATTATTTTATTATTTATTCATTTATTTATCATTATTTTTAACAATTCTTTTGGGTCCACAGCCCGTGTAGGCTATTGCCTTTATTAAAGAAATACCATTTTGAAGAAAGAAGGGGAATTGCTACATCCTCTAAATATTGCTTTCATTTATCATAGCCCTGAAAGAGCGGCATGGGATTTCTGACGGGCCCATGCAGTACATAAACATTAAACCATGCTGTGACGCCTTCGAAGAGTAGCTTCTACGCTTTCCTGCTTCAGCTTTGCTTCACCATTACAGCCTGCAGACTCACTAATACAACCTTATAATGCTTTCTTCAAGTAGTGAGAAGGAAACAAAACCTTCATCATGATTGCATATGTTTGTTTATTTGTTTGTCTCCCCCAGCTGGCAAATGCCTCGAGTGTGTGAGTGAACGAGGCCTAATAATACCAAAGAGGTGCTGATTCCACTACATTACAGTTATTGAAGCTGCAGTTTGTGGTGTTGCTGTTTTGAATTGTATTATATTGTGAGGTGTTTCTGTTAAGTTTTGTCCAGAAATTTTAGAAGAGTGCCAAATCATGCAACGTCTGTAGGCCAAATGAACACACACTCTCACACACAGTTACACACTGTCCTCAGTTTCTGATGATAGGAGCCAAACTTTTAGTCTACTGTATGCTGCTTTCCATAATTAATCATTTTAGAAGTAGTAAAACTTGAATTAGTTTCGATGCAACATATTAACTGCATTTGTTTTTTTAAATAACAGAATTAGAGGTTTTAATCTGTTTTTGAATCACATTACCTTCTTGGATGGGGTAATAACCTAAAAATGAAATTGCATAAATACAGTATGTGGTGTGTTGGACTAACTACAAGTACAGTACATATTGTGTTGTTCCAAAATGGCACACAAGGTGCATTTTCTAACGGTGTGATTTTCATGTGGGAAGTGATAAAGAAATCTTAGACCTATAAAAAAAAAGATGAGCACTGATGAGCATTTATGCTGCTCTCAGATTTGTTTTTATTAAATGAATACAACCAATCTTTGTGTCAGATAAACAGTCCAGGGAAAAGGTCCTTCATTAATATTTATCTTTATGGTAAAGTACAAACAAATGTTGCTGCCTGAGGTTTATTGGTGAGTATTTTAAAAATTATCCTTAATGATTCAACCCATTTGATTGGAGGAAAATTCCTGGTAGCATAATGTTTGCTTTTCTAATCTCATGATGTTTGTCCTGTATTCCCATCATTTGTGTTGACTTTTCAGACAGTTTGCAAAAGTACCATAGAAATATCCCCAGAACACCATTGTCTGTAATAGTACACTGGAACATGTCATGGAAATTGTTCAGCATGGCTGTGGATTATTTATTCATGTATGTATTCAGAGAACAATTTGCATCTGAAGCTGGGTTATTATTACTCTGACTATGCTGATGCAACAGCCCCCAGAATCTGATATATTTGATATATTTGTACATCAGTATATCTGATTATATATCACTGAAATTAGTCACTGCCTCTTACAGTAACTATCTGATCTAGTTTAAAGAAAGATTTATAACATTTCCAACATTTATTACTGTTGGTGTCGCTGTCACAAACACCACATCGTTTTCTGTCTCCCTACTGTCCAAAGAGAGAAGCAACCATAAGAACCCCAATCTGAACTAGAAACCTCAATCTCAAGAGTAAAACACCTGGTCATATTAATAGGTAGACGAGCTTTGTTACTTACTGATTTAGTAGAAATAATACCAACTGACTGTGTCACTTTGGAACCCTCTCAAGTCCTGGAACTCTCTCCATTAAGTGAACGCCTGACCTGGGTTCACCCTTGTTTTGCCTCGGTTTCTGTCCCTCTCCCTCTTCTCTTTCTTGCCCTCCTTCTTTTGCTGGGTAGAGTGTTCACAGTGCTGTCCTCTTCCTGTTTTGTTTGTGCAAAGACAGATGTTCTTCTTTTGTGCTGTAGATGGAGCCCTCATTTTCAGGGAGATTTTGGACCTGGTGGCAGACAGAATTATATACTAAAAGCAAGGCTTATAGCAAACCAATCTAAACAGTAATGATGTCATTATTCTCCAGCCACTACATTATGCAATCAGCATTTACTTCATAATGATAAGTTAAAGCAAAAACAATTTCTGGTCTAGATGCTGGTGGACAGCCTTCAATGCTGTGTTGCTTGTGTAAAATGCTTCTGACTGATCTTGCCATTGAAGTGGTGCTTGAAGTGAGATAAAAGACATTTTCCTTCATCAACATTTCTAAAATTAAATATTATCAAGCGGTAAAGCAACTTAACTTTGCTGGAGAACACCAGTGGGCTCCCAAAATCTGATTTTCCCTGTGATATAGTGACAAGCACACCCTTGGTACTTTCTGTCAAGCAGTCCAGCGATTAGTGATGTCTAGCGAGTGAAGGCCATTTGAGCAGAGAGGGACAAAATACCTCATTGCCCATGATGCATTTCAAAGAGAAACCACACATAAAAGCGATTTGCCTTCAAATGATTTTTCTTACAGGGCCATCTTCTTTGAGTGCCCTCTCCCATTGAGTTCTTCTGGCATAAGAGCTCCATTACAATGATTTAGTCTGCACAGAACGAGCGTGCACTTGAATGAAAGTGCGCTTGCACACACAAACACACACAACCACATCCACACTCATGCCTCAGGCCAAGGGACCCATCAATTAGAGTGGGCTCAGTCAAGTCATCATCATCTTCCTCTTTTCTTTTTTTTTTTTCCATCCCTCAGTGCACAGAACTGGCACAATATGGACTTGCAGCCCCTCTGAGCGCTTCTAATCTGGAACACTTGCATAAGAGTCTATTTTATAGGCACGTAAGCAAAAATAAATCCCAGATTCTGACTGTGCATAGGGAGTGGATCTTGTTTTATGTCAAGGAGGGAAGGTGTGAAAGTCAGAAGGGTATTTTGGGGAGCAAAGATTGGCAGAATGTAGCTGAGGCCATCAGACTGTGTTTGTCTGCTGATTTCTGTATTGCTTTGTACCTCTGCTGTTCGCTGTCCTGGAGACAACAGCTGTTCTACACGTCAGGGAGCCACATTTACCTTGCGCTGTCAGATGTCATCTTACACGCACAGTGCACCCTCCCACAGCTGTCTTTGATTTCAGGTCCTATTCACTGTTTACAAGCTTATGTACCACTGTGATGTGCATCTAGAGTTTATTACTGGTGATTTTTCTTTGTTCAGTGCGATGAGCCCTCATGTTGCAGTAAAGTATAAAACTGGCTTTGAATGTAAAAATCAATGCTGCACTTGGCATTTTTAAATCTCAACAACTGTTTGTACAGACATTCATGATCCTCAGAGGATGGAGCCTACTGACTTCAGTGATCCCCTGAATTTTATTGTAGTGCCACCACTTGACTGTGTACAGGGTAGATTGAGTCTCTTTGTATTTATAAAATTAGCCCTTGTCTTTTTATCTAGTGTGATCATCAGGTCAACATTTGACTGTGTCTAATAATTCCCATGAGCCTCAGCTCCTATGTTTAGTGCTAATTAGCACTAGCATGCTGACACACAAGGTAACCTGTGGAGATTTTGACAGCTAGTTGTGCTGTGAAGCATTTTATTTATGCAGGTAACATAACATTCCCAAAAATGATTTAACACTGTTCCACTGGTGTACAGGAGGCAGTAAGGTGCTAAGAAAAGCAGCAACAAAGGCAGGAAAGAAGACAACTGCAAGCCTGCAAACATGGAAGCACCCAAGGTCATCTTACATCACATAGCAATGTAATTATTAAAAAAGGTGGCTTAGCTAAATGTTTTATGAGGAAGGATGCATTCACCGCATTTTGTTTGACCTCAATGGTGCACATTTTGCGTTTTGTGAGTCAGAGAATGTAAACATGTGCTTGTTTACCAAAAAAAAAACTTGGAGCATCTTTTAAGATTGTCAGCAAGGTGACAATTAATACCTGCTAAACATCAGCATATTAACATTGCCTACATTCATTATCAGTTAAAGTAAAGAAAAAATTGAATGCACATGCATCTACTTACACAACACCTAGTTTCACTTTCTTTACCCCTGGTAAATATCCAGGTGTAGGGTGTATTCACTGGTAGGACAGGCACAAGAATTTATAGCAAAATGCAAACTTCCCCCAAACCAAAGCTTGTTAGATATTTTAAATGTTTTTGCTTTTTCTGGAGAAGAAAAAAATACAGCAGAGCAGACTGTTAAAAAGACAGTGCTGTTGAGTGCTGTTTGCTGATTTCATGTTATTTTCCTATATAATACAATTTGTGCTTGTACAATCAAATGCACTTCACTCCAACAACCCTGTAATAAACCCTCCCTTTGAAGTTTTTAATATTTGTGTTGACTCTGTTGTCATTTTTAGGCTGCAGTTCATGGCAGAATTGTACTTGGCTGAGTTATATTAAAAAATGTTACAAACCCTTTGTCCACCGCCATTTTATATGACAGCGACAGCTGAATTCAGACGTCACATATTTTTCAAATCTTTACCACATTTGGAGCCATTAAAGGAAGAAAGTTCACCATTTTGAGAAATGATGCTTATTTGCTTTCTTTCTGAGATTGATACCAAAGAATCAGTACATCTTTCTTGTCTGCAGTGCTGGAGCCAGGTTAGAATAGTATACCATAAATACTGGAAGCAGGGGGAAACAGCTTTTCTGGTCGTGTACAAAAAGTCCTGTGAAGCCCAATAATTAACATTTTGTGTCTTGGCTGTTTAATCCATGCACAACTTGTGGTTTAGAGGGAGTATTTTCAGGAAATGTTTCTGTAGACATGAGACTGACATTGACACAGCTGTGAAAATCACTTCTAAGCCATCTTCATACAAGATTACTACATTGGGATAGAATATACAGAGTATCACTCTCAAAAGGTCGTTTTTTAGAGCTCTAATTCAAAATGTATCCGTTATGAAAACTTTGTTTGTCCTGCGCCAAGCTGTGCCTGAACAACCTGTTTTGTAAGTGAATCCACTGATGGGCTCCTCCAGCACTGAGGTCAGAGCAGCGGCCATATTGATTTTGCTGTTTATAAAGACAGTGGCAAACAGGGCAGAGTCTGAATGCCAACAGGAGTGACTTGAAAAAGGCATAGCCTGGAGGTATTTCTCTTTTTCCCTGTCTCTGCCTGGGTCTCTGTTTACCTTGAATGCATTTTACTCTCTCTGCCTCTCTCTTTCTGCCTTTGTTTGCCTGTTCCTCTCTCTCTCTTTATCTTCTGTCCACATATTCTGTTCTACATGGCTGAGGAATTTAAAATAAGATAAACAAGAATTATGACGATCTGACAAACACAGCTGTTATGAAACTGAGCTCCATAAGACACAGTGTTTGTTGTGGGAAATTCTTTGCTGTCCAGCTATGGATTTCTCTGACAAGTTGATAAGTAATGCAATTAAATGGACCGCATGCTGCAGAACAGGGATTATTTATTCACAGCTAAAGCTCATTAAATTTTTGTTACAAAACCTTCCTCTTTTTATTGCAAGTGCGTTTCGTTTTATCTTGTTTATGTGACTTCCTGCTGAGGGTTATAGGCAGTGCATGAATTACTGCTTAGAGTGTGTGGTGTATGTCTCAGACTCAGAGGTTGGGCTAGTACAGATACAACATTCTTGCTGCCAAAAGCAAACAAAGAAATTAGGAGTGTGTATCTCTCCCTGTCAGATGGTTGTGGTGCCACCAGCTTTATGATACGGCCTCACATTATGATGCAATGTAAATGTCAGGTAGCGGCTGGCACAGTGGTTCTGACATTTCTTTGGGTTGAAGACATCTTGAAGAAGGTATGTTACCAGGGAAAGATAGACTCACACTAAAGACACAAGAGTACAAAGAGAGTTACCTGGGAAAGATTGATTTTTGACAGCCATATTGATTTTTTTTTTTTCTTTTTTTTCAGATTTCATGCAGAATTTGGTTTGGATCTGTGGTTGCCAAATCTCAGACTACAGTTTTCTGGTACATATTGGTTAGTCTTTACTTCACTGCTGTCTATTATTCCTACTATATTGCATTTGTGCAGAAGACTCAGAAATAATAACTTGACCTGTAATTGGTTGACTGAACCTATTTTGTGTAAAGCAGCAAGTATTAGTATTCAAGTCATTCTTATGGAAAATACCATGTTAAAGCTCTTTAAAACAACACTAGAACGACTCTTCTATTCAAAGCCTTTCACTTTCCAACACTACATAATAGAAATACTGACACTGGCAGTGACAGAGTCTTGGCCTGTGTCATGGCATGTCCTCTTGGGGCAGCAGAAAGTCTCACTTTGCAAATGAACATCAGACATGTGGCATCACCTACCACCTTCTTTTAATTGCCAACTGTATTTATAGACAAAAGACTCGGCCACGAGGGGCTGAAAGGCAGTGCTGCAGGTCGAGCGGAGCAGCAATGGCATCGGATGGAGCTTTGCCATCTGTCAAGTGGGCGAGTTTTCAGAGCTGCACTTTTTTTGGCCTTGTTGAGTAGCTTGTGTTTATCTAGGCACAATGTTTTCCAGCCATACCTATTTCATTTAGCTGGCATGTTTATAACTTGCAAGTATCCTGTGATAAAGTATGAATAGATGTAATCAACATGTAATCACAGTAATATATGACTGCAGCAGTTTTGGGTTAGTCGCTAAACTTGATAAATCAGGGGTTTAACTACTGAAAATTATAATAGCGCCTTTAAAAAGCATCTGTTCAAACTTTGAAAATTAGATTTTTACCATGGGAGCCACAAATAATTTCCTCCCTTTATGCCAGAAGTCTTTAAATCCTGTATGAGCCTCACAACATGACTGCTGTCCTCTCAGATGACAGCTCATGAGGTGACCCTCAGCCTGTCTTTAGGGGCTCTGTGTAACATTTCACTGCCCGGCATGACAATCACCATGGATGAGCGTTATTCTGTATCCTCGGGGTGTGGGAAAAGCAGATCTGATACACAGAGTCGTCCCCCAAGCCTGTGGTTTATTTACCCTGATGCAGACTTGTGATTTAATTTGGCAAGATGGGAGTGTCCTCTTACCCTTGCCCTGTGCAGCTGGGTCTCTCCTTCACACGGCCCTCACTGCCTCTTCACCTGCCTGGCTTATTTCCCCTGTGCCGAGTCACAAAATAAAATACTGTCATCTGCATGTCTGTTGTGTAATGGTTGGAGCCAGGGTCAGACTTTTGTTCTCTGTTTTTTCACTGTGATATTTGACAATGGGTCAAAACTGAATCATGACATATTTCATTCAGGCTTGTATTTCTCATAATTAATTACGTTAGAAAAAACATTTTGTACTAGATGTATGACTTTTTATTTTAGGAGGATTTGGTTGCCCTTGACTGCTTCTCAAAGCTACATTAAAACAGAGAAAATGCCTCAAAAAGTTTCAGCTTCAACCCAGAAATCTTGTCCAGTGTCATGAGTAAAGTGGAATTGCACACTCATGTTTTCTGTGTAATTTTGGAAAGCTGAACAGGTCATTTCATTTCTTACCAGTGCACCTGTGTTCAAGAATAAGGGCAAAGTCATTAATTTGGAAAGCACAGGACAAACCCTTGCTGTTTCACAGAATGCCGTGCAAGAAAACATCTGGACAGTGTTTCTTGCACATTAATTGTTGTGTAACTTAGCTTACTGTTAAGGGTCGCAGGGGGGCTGGAACATATCCCAGCTGACATTTGGCAAGAGGTGGGGTACACCCTGTATGGATCGCCAGTCCATCGCAGGGCCAACACATATAGACAAACATCTATTCACACCTATGGGCAATTTAGAGTCGCCAATTAACCTAAGCTGTATGTCTTTGGGAGAACCCAGGCAGGCACAGGGAGAACATGCAAATTCCACACAGAAAAGCCCCAGGTTCAAACTGGGACTCGAACCCAGAACCTTCTTGCTGTGAGGCGACAGTGCTAACTACTGGACCACTGGGCCGCAGCACCCCTAGGTTACAACAGTGTCTGGGAAATGTTTTGGTTTTACCAAAAACCTGTAGTACAATGATTTTTTTTTTTTTAAACTAAAACTTTTTAAAAAACTTTTTAGCTTTTTTATGTTTGAATCTAAATATGTTGTAATTGTTAGTGGATGTTTGAGACTGATCAGGAGATTCACATATCAGACTTAAAAAAATCTAAAAATGACATATCGACCCCTATTCTTGGTTTGAGGTAAAAACAAAACAAATATTTTTGGTAATTTGTGGAGTTTTGTGACTTTTTTTCATAGAGGTACTGTTTAAACTACTTAACACATATTTTTGGCACGTGTGCTGTAAAATGGTGTTACTTATTGGCTCACAGATGTGTGTAAACCTATATATCTGTGATAAGATAGTATCTGTCGGTTGGGCTGGAGGCTCAGGTTAGCAGTGCCATAACTAAATAGGACTTTCCTGTGATTGTGGATGAAATTGAATTCTAACTGACTGAAGTTTGTATTTTCTGCAATCATAATTCCTCCTTCAACAAAATGAACTGAATTAGTGTTGGTTACTTACTAAATGAATCCTGCAGGTCAGGACAAGAACCTGTTCTGAGTGAACCTGAAAGATGTCTGTTTGTAATGGTTTCCTGCTCGCTAATTTTAGCTCTGATATATAATTGCATGTCAACTTCTGTCATGTCTTTTAATGGCTGCAGGGAGTCATCAGACTTGTTTACCTGGACACCAGTCGTTGCTTATCAGGGCATTAAGATGTATTGATTAATGTCAATCATAGAGGGAGGACAGAGACTGCCAAGAGAAAAGAGGGGTCTACCTGAGGTGTTCTTTTGCAAAAAAAATGTTGTAAATTGTGCAGCCTTATTGTGCAAGTACATGATGTTAGAAGTACCTCCGTGCATACTTATTATTTGTTTTTCATCCAAACCCCTCATCAACTATAATTATTAAGAAACGAGTAAAGAGTAACCTTTTCAACTTTTCATTCTCTGAGTGCAGCTTCAGTCTGTTATTTGCTCTTTGGTTAACATACAGATCAAACTGGGCAATTTTCACATTTTTGCTATCTGAACATGCATAAAGCTCCAAGTTTCTATGGTGACTACCAGCCCTGCAATGTAGAGTCAGGTTTAGACGTGAGGGATTATCTATATTTTATCTCTGCACCTACAGGGAGGGAGAAGAGCTGGGTGCTACGGTGTAATGAGTAATTTGAGGCTGACTGCTTTACTGGTTTTATCCAATGTTTCTAAAGCTGAGACACTTTCCTACATGTATCCAGTCCTCTCTCTGACCGTGCTGATAGGAGATGGATCATTTATATTCTGAATGATCTGCTCATCGAAATATTCAGTAAAGCAACATATCCTATGAAATTTCAGTCAGTCTGCACTGATATTCTGCAAAGATTATTCAGTCACTGTGAAAGTAGTGCTGTTTTGTGTCTGTGTTCAGTTTAACAAACACACCAGCAGTACAAGCTCCCCGAGCTGCTGCGTTCATTGTGCAGCAGATTGTAACACTCTCCTCTTCATTAATTTTACTTTTATCAGACATCCTCCTCATACCTTTCGGCGTCTTTCCCACCCCCCAGCCCCCCAGTGCCACGTCACACAACAGAGTCATACCAGGCCTATTTACTTTCAGGTACTGGGGAGGGTGGGTGATCAAAATGCCATTTTCATGGAAGTCATTCCAAAACTGCAGCAGCCTGAAAATGAAATATCTTATCAGGTTTGAGCAGCCTGAGCCAAAGCACCTAGAATTTGGGGTTTACATGTTAATGAGGGGATTCTGAGTAAACCATTAAACCAGTCGAAGAGCCTGTGTCTTTGTTGGCAGCTGTCCTACAACACAGAAACAGTGCATGTCTGGCTTTATCCTGTCATGTGTTGGTTCAACTTTAAAAAGTCATTTATAGTTTATAATTAAAAGAGGAGCCTCAAAGTTTTACCGGAGAGAGATTTATTTTAGTCCTGTCAAACATTTTAAACAGTGTCACCAGGAGGTTAGAGACTACCTATGACTGTATGCATTCATTACCTGAGTGAAAAGCAGCAATGTAAACCGGGGGGTCACCAAGTGTTTAGGGGCATCTGGCACTCTGTCCAAATATCATCAAGTCCTGGATAGCTAGCACAAATCAAATTAACTGAGGATATTTACTTAAGTACTGCACGCAAGTGCAAATTTGAGGGGCTTATACATACCTATTTCCATTTTCTGCTGCTTTATACCTGTACTTCACCACAATTCAGTAGCATATATTTTTACTTCATTACATTCATCTTATAACTTTAGTTACCAGTGACTTTGCAGATTCAGATTAATAACACAAAATATTACCAACAAAAATTTAGATTTATTTATTATTTATATTTATACATTTACATTTATTATAGGTTACATTTATTATAGGTTAGATAATAATTCACAAACTACCCTAGCAGTATATAAAGTCTTTAAAATCAGGCCTGACTTTACGGACCTGCAACCTAAAAGAGATGTACATTAGTGCATGAGTAATTATTGTTGTAAAAGATCTTCTTCCATCTCTGAACACAAGTTCTCTTATTTTGTTTAAAGCCCAGAAACTGTGAGACGTGTGCTAACACTGAGAAAAATGGGCCACAGATAAACTTTTTATCGATGTAAACCACTTTATGAAAAACAGTGCTGCCTGGCACGTACAAGATAAACAAGGTATCGATTAGAGCAGCTCAAAACTTTTCCGCTGTCTAAAACATTTTTTGAAAGACTAAGGGAATAAAAAAACTGATTTGCTGTTCTATTGTTGGGATCATTTGTTGAGATTTCTTTTTCTTTTTGATCCTACATACAAACACACAATCACTCTGAGAATTTATTGACATGTTGCAGAACTTCACTCATCTTTCTAGGTCACATGTTTATGATGTTGTAGACACAAGTAAAGTCAACTTGTTATAATGTAATTTGGAGTTTGCCATGTCAGAGATTATACAAATCAGATTATTATATTAAATGTATATTAGCTCATCTTAAGCTACGCTAAAGTGCGTAATTCTGTGTGCACACTTACACTGAATGCATCAGCTATATATTAACATCTGTTATCTGTTAGAAGTCAATGTTGTTGAATATCGATCATCCCAAAAATTAACATTCATCAAAACTGATTGAACACGCTGAATCAGGGTTGCTGTGGTAGTCTGTGTTACTGGTTTTTCATGGTGTTCAGGCACACAGTGATTGCATAACTTGACCACCTGCCCCACTGTCTATTTCTAGGTTTTTCTGTAGAGACATAAAACCCATTTGGTTCAGTGGTAGCACCCATATTTATCAAATTAAAAATTTATCGTGACAGGAGGAAAGTTGATCGACGAGACAATAGCAGAGGATTTTTTGTCAAGTAAAAAGCAGTAGCATCTATTTGGCCAATATTTTGGATTTAAACCCAAAAGGGAAGCTGATAACATTAATGAGGAAATCTGCAAAGTTTGTCTGGTGAGGGTGGCAGCTTGTGGAGGTAACATTTCCAATCAAGTACTGTGCTGACACATGTCTTTTCTTGTAAACTGTCCTGTATTAACTGTAACATCATGGCATCCCTACACTGAATTTACCTTTTCTTCACATTTCTACATTTTCCTACTACTAAATCTAATAAATCTTTCTCTTGCTCCCTTCCTTATCTGAAGGCTGCTTTCCCCCTCTAAGCGCTACCTATTCTGTGGATGTGTTAACTTCCCCCACTATTCCTCATGTCGACATCTGTTATACCTTTTCTCCTCAGAAAATGATGAGACAAAAAGTAATGCAGGTGCAGCTTAAGCTCAGATGTGTTTGTATTAGACTTCCTAAGGCAGCACCCCAACTTGGACAGATGTAGCCTACACTTGGTGTGATCAAACCAGGCACAGAAGCATTCGATTAATCATTCTGTGACAACAGCATGAATCACAAAATGTTCAGAAACCAGAAATAGTCAATTACAGAGACTGCACATTTCTGTAAGTTTCACATTTCTTTTAGTTTTCAGGGCTAATTAGCTGAACTACAGAGTTCTTGAATACATCCTAAACTTATAACTAAACATACAGAGCCAAGAAACGTTATTACTGTCAAAAGTTTTTAAAAAGTAAACTTGGCTATCCTGAATGCTGTGGTGCAGCTTATCCCCAGATAATACCAGTGGTTGATTTCTCTTAAAGGTACATGAAGGTGTGCAAGCTGAAAATGAAAATGGAAAGGGAATGAACAATGCTACAAAAAGAAAATATGAGTCTTAAAGGAAGGATGAAGTATAGCTTCACTATGTGTGAGTTTCACCAGAACAAAAATAACTTTCAAATTATGTGTCAGTAGCAGAAGTAGCACAAAAAGAAACTTATTGACTAGAACTCTCATTGGTAAAGAGAAAAGAACATTACATTTCTGAACAATTTGCCTTTTCCCTTTCTTGTTGAATAGATTTGCGACTTCAAAAAAAAAATCCATAAAGATGAATCCATCTGCTCTAACAACTGCAATTACTGTCAGCTTGAGATCTGATGGTGCAAAACCACTGAGCCCCTCCAATAACTTTTCATATATTCCCTCTGCTTCCTTTTTTTTTTTTTAAATCAACTAATTTGTAATTTACTTTGAAAGAACTCCATGCTTATCTGTGGCTAAAGTGTATCAAGCTAACCCAGAAAATTACAGTTGATAATTCAGTGGCTTTGTTCACAGGCTTCAAGCTGTTGATGATGTGTAGAGCTAGATGCAAAATATCTCAATCAGAAATGATTTCAGCTTTTGATGTTAAATTGATGTCTTAAGCATAGACACATTAATTGTACCAATTATGAGTATAAAGTCTGTCATACTGCATGTATGTGATGCCATGTATCACTTCAAAATCTATTACTGTCACTACGTGCAATTCTCTCCATGAAAATACCAAGGCTAAAACATGAAATGATTGTTTCTCCACAGTGTAATTACTTTTTCCACAACAGCTCTGTGTCCTTCAGCTCTACTTTCCATATAAAACTACTGCTAGGGAAAGCACTTCATAAAAACACTCAGCAGGAGGAAGTCCACCCCATTGCCCCCAGCACAGCCCTCCAATATAACTCACCTCAACCTCAACTTCATCTCACGGCAGAAACGGCTTTTTGATATTCCCCACCATAAATGAAACATATTCTGTGTTTTGCCGGACCGGCTCATCTCTGCCCTGTGGTTTGATTTGAGAGTGCCTCTGCTACATCTTTATGCAAAGCACACTGATGAGGCAGCCACTTATCATTAAGTGTCTGGTGTTGTTATACATCAAGGTTTCATGTTATCAGCTAATATATGCATTATTAATCCAGATGAGCTACCGCGCTATGTCTTTCTGCATACCTATTAGCAAGCAGAGATATTAATTCCCGCCCACGCCTACAACTCCTCATCAGGGGAAAGAGAAGTTCACATGACAATGTCATCGGTGCAGGATGTGAAAACTTTTCTTTACAACACCTTGTTCACGTTTACAGATAGGGAAATACTGTGGTGTGATTATCCAGGTTTATCCTGTATGAAAACAAGTGCATAGATGCAGTGGCAGGTCGTGCATTTCACACCTAGGCTTTCACTGGTGTCCTACCTGAATTAACCCACCTCCTAACACCATCACATTGATGTCACAGCTATAAAAACCATCAGCAATATACAGAAACAGAGGATAACAGAACTTTGTATCACAGACATACATGTCATGTAGCCAGAAAAAAAGCCATTACTAAAGTAATGCTATAATCTCCAAACACTGCAGCCACAGCTGAGCCACACACATCATCTCCAGCAGAAGCATCAATATTAACAAATAAGACATTCAACTGGGCAAACTCAACTTTCTGAGCGTTAGCCTTCATAGTGGTAGAAAAGGACTTATTGTTGGGACTGAGATGCACAGATAACCTCTACAACAGAGTTGTTGAATTGTTCCTCCTCCTTCAGCCATTGTAGGTTGAAAAAACAGTTATTAAATCTATACTAACATGTTTTAGCTTGTGCTCGTAGCTACAGATAGGGTTTGCTAGTTCTGACCAATGATGAGAAAAACAGCAAAAACCCCAACAGCACATCTTAAAAGCAGCTATTCCATGAAATGTAACCAGCAGAGAACTGAAACATGCTTGATATATATATATATATATATATATATATATGTGTGTGTGTGTGTGTGTGTGTGTGTGTGTGTGTGTGAAATGTTAGATGAATCTGAAAATACTTGTTACGTGAACATAGAATTAGAAGAGACTTTGAAGATTGATTTTCATAAAATCCTGGATTTGACCAAATATGATGCTATCTAGAAAATTGGAAGTCGATCTAAAAATCTATGGTATGCTTTGGAAAATTGGTTGGCAATAATGCAAAGAGTGTGATTTGTAATTTGATTCAGAGCTAATTGGTTAAAGTGTAAAAAACTGCAGGTGTACATCATCTTGTAAGCAGCTCTCTTTCAACTGGAGCGTAAAGCAGACATAATTGTAAAAGCTTTAGAACAGCAAATGTTGTGCAAAAGCTGTCATGAACTGAAGAGGTAGAACATTTTGTTGCAGTCGATACACGTCCGCCTCAAAAGTGGGGTTTTTCTACACGTCGGTATACAGTATCATCCAAGCTTGCTGCCTCATGTGATAGCTTATAAGTAATTCTGAAAGTCTAGAAATAGTAGTTATCCTTTAAAGTATTACACAGACTTTTCTGTTGTAGCCTCAACAGGGTGGCAAACCCTGTAGTAGTTTTACCCGCATCAGTAATCCCTCCCCAAGATTTCCAAGCAGGTACCCACGCGTTACAGCAGCGGCAAGCAGTGGATGATATGCAGCATTAGAGACAGTGAAAAGAAGAGAGGAGAGAAAAGGGAGGTAGGGTTGGGGAGGGGACTGCTGAGCTCTGTGTTATGTGTCGTGTAGAGGCAGAGTGGAGAGGAGGAGGTATCTGACGGCAGGAAAAAGCTGAAAGCCCCGGGGGAGGTTTGTGTCAGCCACATGCTCCGGCTGGTCCTCACTGAGCCAGGCCTTTTGTTATGCTGATTTACTTGGCCTTTTGTCCAAGACACTGATGGAGTGTGTGTGTGTGTGTGTGTGTGTGTGTGTGTGAGGGAAGAGGACAAGAAAGAGAGAGAGAGACTTACTTAGTTTACAACATATTGCAGACTACATATAGAGAAGATATATCAAGTATCATAGCAGCACCTTACATATCTGCAATACTTTTTCAATAAATAAAACACATTCATGAAGCTGATAATGTTCAGCTGTTGATAAGACAGTTGTTGGTCCAACTCTTTTGTCTAGATGATGTTTTGTGGTTTTGTTCTTCTGGATTACACAACATGTTGTAAGACAGCCCTAATATTTTATCAACATTTTATACATGTAACATCCAGTATTCTTTATGTTTGCCCACTGTGCAGCTATAGGTGTAAAGAGATGTATGTGATGACAAAGACATTTATTGGTCCAGTCAGAAAATTTGACCTGTTAAACATCAACTTTGGTCATATGGTAGTAACAGAGGATACAATATAACAAACACATCACGGAAAGGTTTGGAAAATGTTTAGAAAAAGCCAAAAGTTGCAGATACATTTGGCTGCTGTCACTACCACGTGGGAAAAACTGTATAATTTTGTGCTAATTACAGGTAAAATAGAGAATGATCAGTTGGTTACTCTTGAGACAACCTTGAAACTTTTAGTCAGAGGATAGCAGGTGAGCAAAACATGTAAGATATGAGATGTGTCAACAAACTAATATAAAATTAAGCACAAATAAAGAATAAAGTTTGCAATGATTAATGAATGACTTATAAATATTCATTGGGGTTTCAATCGAACAATTTCTCTTCATCTGGAAGTCTGAATAAACTCAACACAACTAACTGAACAAACTAAAATAACTGTTTATTTTTCCTGTAATTAGCACTAAACGTCATGGTTGTTTCAATGAACTTTATAAGGAAATGACAGACCTGTAAAATAAAACCTTACCATTATTTTTGTTATTTGTCTACCTTCTGTTTACTCATACCGGACTTATAAAGAAAATGTAAAAAGTAAAGACAAGACAGCAGGCAAAAAGTACAGTCATTTATTGACAACACCAAAATATGCATTATAAATTTGTTCAGTCAACTATTGTTGCTACTAATTACTAATTATTGATTAATTTGCTGACTATTCTCTCGCCTAATTGTTTTGCCTTTAAAATTTCAGAAAATAGTGGAAAACTCATGTTACTTGTTTTGTCTGACCAACAGTCCAAATCTGATTTTCAGTTTAAAAAAAACAGAAAAGCAGTAAATCCTCACATTGGAGAAGTGGGAATCAGAGAATACTTACAGTCTCAAATGGATAAAGGATTATCAGAATAGCTGCCAGTTAATTTTTGTTGCTTAAGTAATCGAATAATGCACTTCCAGCTCTAGCTCTCAAGAAATGATGAAAGAGTTATAGAAGATACAGATGGAGGAAAGGAAGGAAGACAGAGTGAGGCAGGAAGGAAGGGAGAAGGAAAAAGAAATAAAACAAGAACACCAAGAAAGAAAGAGAGAAAGTGATGCTGGCACATGTCAGGATGAGAAGTGAATCTAGTCAATGGTATAGTAGACACAGAGAAAGAGAGAGAGGATGACAGAAGGTGTCCCTCTCCCCAGCGTCCAGCCCCCAACTTTGACGTCAGAGGCTGAGAGATACAAAACAAGCCGCTCTCAGCTGAGCTCCTCACACGATTTTCACTCTCACACTCTCGCACACACACCCTCCAATGCACGCTTGCTACCTGCTCAGTTCTCAGCCGCCGTGCGTGGGCGTGTAGTCCTCTCCGTACCAAATCACCGGCACTCTGGCAACAAGAAAACCAGTTGGTCTCTCACCCCTCAGGACTGAAATGTGCTTCGTCTCCTGTGATTGATGCCTAATTCTGTGTGAAGCTGCCGACGGGAGCACGCGGGGGGAAAAAGGAGTGCTCTGACTCCCAACCCCGACCCAGACCCCCCGTCCCAAAAAGCAGCAGATGTGAAAGGAGAGGAGAGGCGGAGAAAGAGAAACAAAATCTCCCCAGCCCCTCCTTCCCTCATCTGGGAGAACAATACCCAGCCTCCAGTTGGAGAGGGTCAGCTTTTGTCCCTCTCCCCACGCTCCCGCTCAAGAGCAGGAGCAGACAGACGCGCTGACACATTGACCTGCTGCTGTGAGAGGAGACGGTGTACAACAGACGCTGCACACTGCATGGTTTGATTCAGTACTTGGACAGCTCCTGAGTAACAACCAGTGGGACCCGTGTATTTCCATGAGTGAGTAGAGACTGCTGCCTATTTTGGTTTGGAGACCAAGAGCTACACATGCAGCCCCCGTGTTCGCTCCAGCTCGGCCCCTGTGGCCCCTCTCCCTCCCTGGGATCGCAGGGAAACACAGGCAGCCTCCAGCAGCTGGAAGAAAAGCAGCTCTTTGAGAAGTTTTGGAAGGGCACTTTCAAGGCTGTGGCCACCCCAAGACCAGAGAGCGTCATTGTGGCCAGCATCACCGCCCGCAGGAGGGTGACTGAGTGAGTCTCTACTTTACAATCACAATCAAAGAACAACCACTTATTGTTCTTATTCTTGTCCCTGATCTGAAACATATTTGCTATCTAGCTTCCTCAGTGAGTGTTGTCAAGGATTGTCAAGTTTTTGTTTTTGAGTAAGAAACAGCTGACACAAAGCATCAGCAAGTGGTTGCAAAGTGATTGCTGAGAATGATAGCTGTTTTTCTAGAAGCTGGAACCAGTAAAATTATCCCGTCCATCAGATATTGTTGTCGGTCCTCATGCTAAGACATTAGCATACAGGACATTCAATCCCCAAATATTCTAGCATTTAATCTAACACTTTGACAAAAACCTGATTTGGTCTTGGATTTCTATGCCAATCTTCTCATCACCATAAGAGCAAACTGAAAAAAATCATCAACATTCTAGTCCCAATGAACCTGCTTTTGGTAATTTGCTGGTCAAAATAAATTGTGTGTTGAAAACTGCGATAAGTTTGACTGAATAATATATGTAAATATTAAATTTAAAGGAAGCCATTGCTTCAGCACCTCAGTGACCTGTATTTCAGTGTGTAGTTAGGACCTGTCTTTTAAAAATATAGACAGTGAAATGCTGTAAATACAGATGCCTAGACATTTGTATGATCATGTGACATACAGCCAAACACAGCCGGCACGAAGATTGTGACGTTGTTAATTGTTCCTTTTAAAGGTCATACCTCTAATGTCAGACTTGTCCCCTCTTCTCCCTGTGACATGGCTTTGTGCCAGTGTCTCTGTTGAAGGAGCAACATGTCACGTGTTTGTTCCCCCCTACTTTTCATCCACCCGACCAAAGGTTAGCTGTAGCACTTACAGCCTCAAAGAGGAGGAGAGAGAAGGATGAGCGTTTGTTGCCCTTTACCTTCCTCATCCCTCTTCGCTTCTTCTCATCCCATCTTTGCTCCTGGCTTCATGATCAGCTGTTGTTCGTTGGCTTTGACAACTTTATCTGTCTGCTGTGTGTGATGTCAAACGCTACACATCAGCAACAGTGACTCTGCTTTGTCTCTGAGAAAGGCTCAGAGTATGTGTAACAGCAGATAACTAATGCTGAAACAGGTTGAAGACTTACACAACCTCACTTAGAGGCATACGCACTTGCGCAGGCATACTTACATATCAAATGATGTGACTTGCTTGGGTGACCTTTGAATGGTTTTGACACTCACTATCAACTTTCTCATGTGAAATTAGCTATGCTAATGAGGATTAGAATGGCCCATTTCATCCTACATTGGCACAGGCAGCGGAAAGACACACTGAACCAGATAATGTGTCTTTAATGGCTTCTATTACAGCAGAACCATAATGCTGCACATGGCCTGGTTATAAAGGATTTTATTAGCTTGTAGGGTATGATTTAAAAAAAACATTTTATTGCAAGAATATGACCAAATATGTCTTTATTTTATAGTGTCCCAGCTCAGTGATCTAACCAAATAACTACAGCCCTAATTTCTCCGTCAGTCGACCATTCCAATCAGTTTGGAGAAACTGGCACCAAAAAAAAAAAAAAAAAATTAGAAGCAAAGCAAATGGACCCACGAAAAAATGAAATGTAATGTGGCCTGCTGCCATGAACTGAGCAGCCTTTTTCAAATAGCCGGAGACTCTGGAGCAGGGCCCAGCTGTCTCTTCAGCTTTAGCTTCTCTGGGAGGGAGGCTCTCCTCAAGTGGCTTTGCCCCTCCATGGGCTCTGTCCGGGTGACAGTGACGATGATGACGGCAGCGTGGCAGGGCCAGGCGAGAACGAACGTCCCCAGAAAGCAGATGTAATGTTGCTAATTCGCCCGAGTCTGTTTGTGAGAGACGACAGCAGCCCCCCCCCCAGCTGTCCACGATTCCTCTCTCGTCCCGCCTCTGTGTATATTTGCACAAGGGAGAAATGCAGAGAGACTTTTGGGTGATAAAGATTGTAAATAATGAGTAAAACACAACAAACAAACATAACACCCAGAGAATATGGATGCAGGAGAGGACTCCGGCGTCCTCCCTCCCTCCTCGCTCCGCTGTTGATTTTTTCCTGAGCAGAATGTGACTGGGGAATGCTTAGAACATCAGAATGCATGGCCTTAGGCTTGCTCCTTTGCCTCTTTCTCTCCAAGAGGAAACATCGTTATTCACTGTGGATAACTGAGGGGTGATGAACAATTGCAATGAAAGTGAGGGGGGCATTATGTCCAACAAGAAGAGAGGGAGAGAAGAGAGGAGACAGAGGGAGAGCCACAGGGAGATGTTTCATGTTCAATCAGCATGGGTCTTTTTTCTGTTTGCACCGTCCTGGCCTTTCCTTTCCGTTCTCCTCCCTCCGTCTCTCTCCTCTGCTCCTGAAATAAAAATGCTGGAGGGGCCCGAGAGCCACAGAGGAGTAATTAGAGTTTGTTGTTCTCCCTCTGTCCTCCCCTCTCTGTCCTCCCTGTCTCCTCCTCTTCAGGCCAGTCACACAGAGGAGGGGAGGAGTTCACTGGCTCTGTGCAGCGTGGTGGGGCTTCATTTGGAACCATTATAACCCTGCAAGCTGTTTTGTTCATGGGGGGCTCCTCATTAAAAATGCGGCTTTGGGTTGTGTGTGTGAGTGAGTGTGTGTGTGTATTTGTGTGCATTCATGTGCATCTGTATGGGAGATGTTTTCCAGCAATTGCAAGGGTTTTGAAATGAGGGTGTGTGTGTGTGTGTGTGTGTGTGTGTGTGTTGCTGCCGTGTTAGTGGGGTCTTGTCCAACTCTGTGGCAGATGGCAGGCTCCAGAGAGTGCAATACAAGGGAGGGGTGTGTGTGTGTGTGTGTGTGTGTGTGTGTGTGTATGGGGGGGAGGGGGTTTCAGGCCTCTTACCTCAGCAGATGCTGGTTTAAGGAGGAAGGAAGGAGGAGAGGGAAAGAGTTTGGAGGGGCTTCTGCCGTGACAGCACCAGTGGGAATATACAGCAGGGTGGACAAAATAACAGAAACACTTTAGAGTAGAATTTCATAAAATCCAACTACATCCTCAGTACTGACTATAAAGTCTAATAGAGCGGATATGATTATTCGATTAGTGGATCGACCACAAAAATAAGCAGCAGCTGTTTTAATATTTGATTAATTGTTGCAGTCACTTTCAAGCATAAATAGTTAAAAAATGCTGCATATTCTCAGGCTCCAGCCTCAACTGAATCGATTTCAGCTTTTCCTCTCTTTTTAATGTCCTTTTTTTCTTAGTTGGACTAAACAAGACATTTGAAGGCACCAAGTTGTGATTTGCATTTTCACTATGTTTTGACATTTAATCAGCAGATTAATCAATACTAAAAAAAGGCTAAAGTTTTGGTTCTATTATAAAAAAAAATTAGAGGTACAAACACAATATCAGAAGTTAACCATGAATCCCACAGTGCATTTCTGTAATAAACATCCAACTGTGAAGCTTAAACTTCTGTGACCTGCACTGCCAGCGGTGGATGGAAGTTTACAATGCTGAGAAAACTGACAGAGAACGGTCTGCAGCTTAAATTTATTTACTTTTGGATTCTGGTTCAACTTTGGATAAATTCACCAAATATGGTGCTGTATTTGTTCACAACAACAAAAGCATTTTGAATTTGCTGCCACTGTGATTTGTGCCTTTGACTGGCTTGTTCTCCTCATGGGTATTTTAGCATTTACCCTTTCACACCTCCATGGTCTCCCGCTACGCAGGAAAACATGACTCATCAGGAAAGGTTTTAGTGATATCGCCAAGTGTTTCCAAGTAATAAGCAGGAATTATCCTTTTTGTTTTTCTATCCACCCTTTGAGGCTGGGAATAAATGAATACAGGATATAGAGTCTCAAAAACATAGCAGTAGCAGTCAGAGCTCCCCCTGGGACAATGCATCCCGCTCTCTTTCTCTCTCCCTGCTAGAATGACAAACATCATTTAGTGATGGACGAGGGGTTTGTCTGCCATTGTACATCTCTCTGTCTGTGCCTCTGCTCTCTTCGTCGCTGAGTATCTTTGTCTGACTTCTCTCCCTCTGCTAACATCGGTATCTCTCTCCTTCCCTCTCTCAGTATCTTTTCAGTGTGTGTTAACTTGCCTCCTCTGTGTCTGTGTCATATTACTGAGAGCGTGCAGGATGCAGCTGCTGAGGCACGCTGACAAGAGAGTAGGAGATGATGCCAACTCCCCAGGCAGGAATCGGACTTATTACCGAAATGGATTCACTTTTGATATTGATTTGCACACAACCAATCCATTTGAATCAAACCAGCAACTGAGGCTTAACACTTGATGCATTATTCCAGTGTGTTTTACAGCAGGATGCATTTTGTATGTCACAGGAATTGGAGCTGTAGCAGAGATGTTAATTGGTGGACTGGATTTGTATTTGATATTGTTTTCTGCACAGTTAATCCATTTGAATCAAACCAGTGTCTCATGATTAACATCTGATACACTGACACAGCATGTCAAAGTCAAACACATCGTACAAACTGGTCGCTCATATAAATACATTAAAGACGGGTTATGAGGTTCACTTTTGCTTGGTTTTGTGTGTTGGCTAGTTGCTGCATTCTGTACAATTTGTGAACTGTTTTCTAATTTATGCCTATTAGGAGACCATTACAATAATAATAACTGTGAGAAAATAATAGTTGATGAAATGAGTGAGTCTGAAGTATTGAGCAGGTTGGCAATATTGCTTAAATGCTAAAAACAAGGTTGGACGACCTTGCTAATATGCAATTCAAAATTAAGTTGGAATCAAACAACACACATAGACTTTTGGCAGAAGGGCTTAGTGTTGTTGGAAACGGGACAGTGTCAGTTTCAGTCGTAAAGTACAATAATGTTTTAGGGAGCAGCAATGATAAGGGTCTCTTTGGGTCTGATACATTTAGACCTTTTTGCAATGCATTTGCTATTGCTGGACTAGTGGGGGATTTTTGCAGAGTAGTTGGCTTTTTATGAGACCTAATAAACTTTGAAACTTTTGCTTAACAGCATTCACTGCACGCGCAAATGACAATTATCTAATGATACTAAATGCAAAATCCTGTGCTGAAAGTAGAAAAGATTCATAAAGCCAGAGAACTGATTATACAGCAGCATTTACCTAATATTTGTTAACATAAACTAACATTAGCCACCAAGCTCAGACACTACTGGTCATACTAGTCAGGCTGTAGCAGCAAGACTACTGAGTGTCACTCACATGGTTTAATGAATACAAGGGGAAAAAAATCTCTCCATCACCATCTTTAACTCACAACTCAGGCTGTCATCAGTGCTTTGAGCTGTTTTCAGTGGAAATTATGTGATGCCGTCACATAGTCTATGAAGGCAACCTGCAGTCTAGACCAGTCACTCAGACTCTTCCACTTAGCAACACTGAATGTCCATATTTCTGTTTACCTGCAGGGTACTATTGCACCAGGTTTAATCCCATCAAGGTCCTGCTGCAGTATAGACTGGAGTTAAATTGTAAATTTCTCCATGCTGTGATAAATGTGGAAGATTTAGTAGAAGATTCAGTGAAAAGATTTATTCACTTTATCAACTGGCTCAAAAAACTGACAGCCAGAAAGGCAGCACATTAAAGGTAGAATAAGAAAGACATTCACTGGGCCGTAGCACAAAACGACCGTAATATATCAGCGAATGGGGGTGGTTAAGGTGTTATTGATAAATGCCAATGACTCAACAATTACTTCAAAAGGTGATATTTCTTGCTTTTAAAACTCACTTTGACATTTCCAAGTTTCACTCTCATCTCTGTGACACAAAGGCACAAGCTGGCACTGTGAGAAATGGGTATAGCTTTAATGACACAACGTATTGATTCTAGGGGACGATATGCTGCACTTGAGTGCTAACTTGTGATAGATGTTTAATAGAGCCCTAAGCTTGATGGGTAACAGTGGCTGCGCCTGAAAACAGCAAGTCCCTGTGAATGGAGAGCTCAAAAGAGTCCTTGATATTTGAATCCAGCTGGCCTCTCTTTCTTATTCTTATGCACACGCTGGTGAAAAGATGTGAAATTGTGTGTTCGTTTGGGGTTATAAATCAGAGGATGGAACTGCCCTGAATCCCTCTGTGTACACCCACATACACACACACATATATACATTATAGAAGTACTGTGTTCAGTGGTTGAGTGCATCAGAACCCCTAAAGGCATCAACATGCTAACAAATAGAAATATGCCTAAATAGAATCACATCATACAAAGCTATGTGCAGTCATTGCAGTTTCATACTGCTTATTGTTTTACTCTTTATGCCAGGCAGCCTGCATGAAGACAACATAAAGAAGTGACTGTAACACATAAATAGAAATGACATAAACAACAGGCTGTGGAGAAAGAGTGACAAAGATAGCTTAGGTAAATGTGACAGATTAAAAGCTGTTTGAGTCCATCATCAAGACAAAGACAACATTTACTACAATTTGTTCAGAAAGACATTTTGAAGAGTTGATAATGAAATGTTAGCACAGCAGAAAAAACCAGGGGACTAAAAAGTAAATAGAGATGCTGTGTCACAAGAAAACATTTCGTATTTATGCTGAAAAGACTTTGGAGTCATTGCAGCAAATATGCCCCTTAGTCTGTATAAGTCTGCCAATATTTATTTATCTTGGTTTTGGCAGCAAGTATACTGTCACCTTAACCCGAACCTGAACCCACATCCTAATATATTCTAATATAGTAAGCATAATAATAACAAACTTTGAGAGTGTGAGGAGGATTTTCCTCTATATTTGGTCCTTTATAGAAACAAATAGGAGGAATACATGTGCAGAAACTGCTTGCATATGCAGGTGTCCACCTATATTCACATGAAGGCAAACACATGGCCGTATATGGGCATGCACACACAGTACATATGGAGACTGACACACATTACACCACAGGGGGGTTCAACATGATAATTCCTCCAGAGCTGAACAGCAGCAGCAGCATTTTCAAAGATGAAAGCAAAGAGCTGAGAGTTAACCCTTTCCTCCAAACCCCAGCTCAAAGCTGCTGTGAAATTCCCCTTCAGGGATCACAGCTTCCAGCCTGTGGTCCACCTCTGTGAGGAAAATGCTGCACACTGGCTTCTTCCTGCAGCTGCCGGCCACTGTGAAGTCTCATATCCTGAGTAGCACATTTTTCACGTGCATGATTTTATCTAGTCCAGAAATTTTGTCATGTTGGTGGGGGAGCTTGGTTGCGAATTTGAAGGTCAAGTGTGATGGCAGTCTGACAGGGGCAGGACCATTTTGTAACCCCAGGCCAGACATCCGCTGCTGACCCAGTGATCTTTTTCTAGCAAAAGAACTTGTGATATTTTATTTGAACTTTATTAAACTTTACTCACAGCAGCATTCCTGTTACTGATGTTATCTTGGTTCATATTTAGGATATGATGTTGCCATGGAACATAGTATCTGATCATCTGTAGCTTTGAGTCCTTCACATCCACATAATATCAATTTACCATTGCTGTTGTTCATTTCCTTCTTAATAACAGAGCTCAGAGTGCACACTTATTTAATATTTGACACTGTACAGCTCTGCATTAAATAATAAAATGTAAAATAGAATATAAAAAATAACTTGCTTTACAATTCCCTTTTAATAGTTCCATGCTATATAATATTTATTAGTTGTGTCTTGATGTATTTTATGTAATATAATTTACAGCTCTACATCAAATCTACAAAGTCTACATTAATCTTCTAAAGTTCTGTGTTCAGAATTTTACTAAAGCAAACACCAAAGTATTAAAAGTATATTAGTATTCACTGAGAAGAACAGTTCTTCACAGTGTAATATAATGTAATATGGACGTATTTCAAAGAGAAAAATAAAGCGATTGAAACAAGCACTCCAGATCAAGCACAGAAATAGACTTTGATTTTAGATATTGTATGAAAGATTGTTTTAGTGAGAAAATATCTTATTCTGATTTATACTAATGACTACATATTGACCTTATGTGGCTGAGAGACTGAAATTTGAAGAAAAAGATGCCTAACATTTCTGTCACCAATTTAAACCTTTAACTATGCATTATATTTTATGAGCTTGTCAAACATTATGCATATAAGACACCAAATGTGAAAAATAAACACTCAGAGGATCAGTAGGTCTAAATTGTACCAACGTAATCTCCAGCTCTTGAGCACTGAAAATGACACTAAGACAGAGAAAATCATATATTTTATTAAAGCTATGTGCAAAGCAAACATGTAGATGTTCAATCAGTATCAGTAAAACATGAGGCAAGAATGTAATCTGTCATGCTGTAAAGAGAAATTTTCTGCTCCAATGGCAGAGAAGGGGGGAAAATAATTTTGTTTGAGCCTGAGTTTTTACGCCTGAATTAACCTAATTCCATTGTCACAACAGAGTTAAGTTACTGTCTTGCTCATTGGAATTTGAAGTGTTCATGTGCACAGATCTAGACTGAACTAGAGTACTGGTCTATCCTGCACCTGGTTGCACTTACTCTGTGTTAAAAATCGAGTGCACTGACATTTAAAAAGACTCATGGCATTTAAGTCCATTAACATAGTAAATTGTGTTGCTTGTTCACAAGATGTGTGTGTGTGTGTGTGTGTGTGTATGTGTGCCTGTCATTTTCTCAGTTTTCCGGCTGCACAGTCTCCAAGGATGAATATAACAGATGGAGACACAAATCATTATCAATGCATAAACATCTCTGAAATGTAAAGACTTTGATTTCTCCTCTAAAAAGTGAAGTATTTTCTCAGTGCCTTGGTGGATTCGGACTCTGAGGCTCTGTGTTGTTTTTGCAGAAACTGTCAAGAGCCACTAGCTTTAATCTTTCAAATAGCATTAGGGGTTTCTTATCTCCATGAGCTTTGGCCCTATCACGCTCTGGCTGCTCAACTTTATTTGGAGTTGTGAGGAAAACATACACACAGATGTTGCCTCAAATACTTCAATGAACTGTTGTTTCTTGTGCCTGCTGCATTGTTTAACCTTGTTCAAAGACTTTAAAAGAAGATATTGCTAACTTTTTTTTTGACACTGAAGAACCAGTACACAACAAGGTTAAAGCTGACTCAACTGAATAGGCTCAAAAAAGACAAAGAACAAAAACTTGCTTTAGTTCCTTGCATTTTGTCTGATGCTTGCGTACAAGGTTGTGTGAGGAACACTTAGTGTGGATTGACGGGAATGCGTCCAGCAAGCAGCAAGCAGCTTTATGTAATTGGCGCGAGTGTTTTGTGAGAGAGGGAAAGGAAAATGAGAAATGAAAAGTAGAAATAGCTATTATTTTCAATAAAGAGGTAGGATGGAAATCAATATAACAGCAGCACAAAGCATGACTGTAATATCTGTCTGGAAAAGAAGAGACGAAAAGAAAGAACAAAGGAAGAGGAAAAAATGAAATAAGAAGGGAAATAAAGACATAGGAAGGGAGACTCTTGAGAGTGACATTTCAGGACAGTGGTGCAGCCAAGGTTATTACATTTTACTGAATATCATATTCCAGCCTGTGAATAGAAATCTTTTCTTGAGTCTTGACCAAAGGGAATTGAATTATATGTTGGCACATAATGTACAGTATTGAATAAACTCATAATAGATGATGAGAGGGAAGGTGAAACTCCTTTGTCCTCTACTGGCTCTACATGAAATGGACGGTAGTAAATCTTGCAGACAGTAAGAGATGACCTATTCCTTTGAGCGATTCATTACCAGCAAGTGTGGTGGCTGAGAGAGGGACGGCTCGCTCATTACGAGCTATTAGATCTTTACAAACCAGGGGTGTCTCTGGACATGAAAAAGATATCAGACAACTCTCAACTTTAACTGCTAATCGTGTGGCCTGCAGCAAAAAAGTACCACCCTGCAGGAGAAACAAAAACAGATGTTAATTGGAAGCAATCCAAAGCAGATAGACTTTGCTTTCTAATTGAAAATATGATGATATAGGTTTGTATCATTCTTTAAATCCTAATTTATAAAGTCTATTCTCATAAATGTTACAATTGAGTTTGACTTGACAGAAAAAAACAATCTCCATCTTGTGTGTTTGTGTTCTTCATAATTGGAAATGCAGGGTTGATCTCTTTGCAGTAATCACCAATTTAAACAACCCTTTAGACAACATTAAAAATGTATTCAGTGCTCTGGTCCTGCCAGAGAGCTTCTGCAAAAGGTGGTGCTAGAAGCTTGATGACCTCTCGCCAGTTGATAAGCGCTGGTAACTCCCTGGCTAACCCTTAGCACACTGTCCAGCCAGGAACATTACAATAGCTGTCCAGGCTAGCTGGCCTGCTACTGTCATTTGGCAAGCTAACTATCTATTTCTATCTAACTATTGGCCAATAAGCCTGCACAGTTTATTCAAGTATTTGTACCATCGACACCAAACTATCTGCAAACTGTGCCTGTTCTGTGGAGCACTTACTGTGGCAGAGCAGATTTATATCCAACACAGCTAATAATCTTGTTTTGAACTTTCCAACTCTCTGTTTCCTCAAAGGTCACAGACAAGATGTAAATGACACAAATATTGCACTGAAGTTGACACAACAGATGAGCACATATTACTCTGCTCACAGGAGTGAATCTACTGAAAGGAGTGTTTCCATTGAACTGAACTGACTTGCTGTGAAAGTTTGCTGTTGTAAATCCTCACTACAGTCAAAGGCTGTGACAATAGAGGCATCCTCCTGCATCTGGTCTCATACCAATAGGCAGCATTGGTTTCTTTAAACTGTAACAACAGGCTTCCCTACCCTTGACTGAAATAGTTTCAGGTGCTGGATGGATGATGAGTTTTTGAGACAGCCTTTTGTGTGGTTCTGGGAGGCACTCACAGTTACCTATTGTATCATTTTTGTACAAGAATGTTTTGGTCAGTTTTTGTGTGTTTGACTACATATATGTAGCTCTGACTTCCAGCTGTCCAAAAACCTAGTCGTTCAAGCTGTTATTTAAATTGCCTTTTCAAGTACATACAACACAAAATAACCATATACTCTTGTGTGATGAAGTTTTGTAAGCACCTCAGCATAACTGATCTAATGTGACAGGTTTTGAATATATAGTGGCTGAAAAAGTCATAATCATAATAAGATCAGTGGTGCTTTGGGGGATAGACAGATAGTTATTGCCACATCCAACTGGAATGTGCCATGAGGTACTACAATCACTCATAATGACAGGACGCTGAAATCCCTCTCAGTCTCAAATCGCACTGAGGCAAAGGCCTCATTAAATATGCATACACACCCTAGAGTTGGCATATTGGAAAATCTGAAAAATCCTACATAATAGACTGAAGCCCTTTTTCCCCTGGCAGCAAAATTAACTCTGGCATCAAGAAACTCCCAGAAGCATCTTATTTACTGTAGGTCTACACAAACACACACTCATACACATATTTTAGACAATAAACTTCAGCCTCAGTTTTGTCTCACAGTGACTGACTGTCAGCCTTGTTGGCATCAGGTTGTTTTTTTTTTTTTTTTGCAAAATATGCTACTTCTTTGTAACTGGACCCCTGAAGCGGTCATAGCATTCATTATTAAAATGCAAACTTATCAAAGTCAACTCCTCATCACTTAAATTAAATCATTTCAAGGCTGACTGGCTTCCACATCTCAGCCTCCTCCTCCATTTTTCATTTTCGCTTCTTGCCCATCCTCATCTCAGGAAGACGACCTGCCATTCATGTGAAATTGCCACCATTTGCATAACTGATGCAGGGGTAAGGGTGCAAACTGTGGCGGTGTTGATGTCACGAATGCAATCGAAGATGGGAGCGGAGAAATTAATTGGCCCGCCACATTACTTCCTTCCCTCCTTTCGCCTTGCTCTCACCTCTACTGTCGATTCTTGACACAAAATGTCACACAATGACAAGCAGTTCCAAACTATGACACCTTAAAGGTTCACTCTAGGGAAGGATGGGTTTACTTTGCATTTGGTACTTACCAAAGTTTCTGGTGAAGTTGCATCAGAGAACTGTCTGAAATGTTTGTTTTTAGCTGCTTCTGCACTTCTCAATCAATGGGAACATTTCAAACAGCCACAAAATGTCTGCATTAAGAATTTATGCCACTAAACCTCTTACAATTCCAGTTAAGTAGTCCTAACATTTGGGCTCATTAAGTTATTATTCCTGTTTTCAATATTCAGTTGTAAATAATGAATCCATTCTGTTGCCTTGTGCTTCACTGTTCTCATAAGAGCATAAAAATGGACCCACCAGCCCAGATTCATTTCTGCTGCATGCTTTTTTAAAGCTATAATATAATTTTTACTGCCTTTTAGTAGTAAAATGACTGTATTATATCAGAGGGGTTGACAGGGTTGTTGATCAATACTAGTGTCTCCCAATTTTAAGACACTCCCAGCGTATAACAGCCAGTCATTAGTGCAGTTACAGCTGCTCGAGGGAAGATTTTAATGTAACAAGGACACACAGTGTCACAGACAGTGAGGTACTTTTCACAGTTTAGCACTATCACAGAGGGAAGGTATGTGAATTATTCTGGTTCAGTGTTGTTTTCTGTCACTTCAGAAAATCAGTTACAGTAAATATAAGCCTGTTTTCTCAAATTAAAGCCAATTAGTTCAGGTAAGTGTAAATGTTGGCCAAGTGATGAAGGTGTGTGTGTGAGTTTTGTTTCAGTCATACATTTGAAATGGTGACTTGTGGCAAAATCAGTGAATTTCAATGCACTTGTCATTATTAGTGGATGTGCTCACAGGGGCAAAGTAAATGTGTACTTTTGTCTTTTGTACCAAGTTCAACTTTAGTGAACTTTAACACATGTATTTGTGCAGTTAACCATTAGGAAGCGGTGTTGACAGTGCTGACCTAGAGAGCCGGAGGGTCCAGAAAAGAGAAAGCTATCGTAGCTTATTAGCTGTGTTACACCATCCACTTTGACTTAACCTCCTCTGACGGACTACAAACTTTTGTTCCACAAAAGAGAAATGGTTTTCAGACAGTAATGAGACAGGAGTTGAGCTAATACGCTTGCTAAATGACAGCAAGCTAACTGAAACGGGAGCTTTCCCTCCCTCTTCAATGACTCTTAATGAAATCATGCACAGTCCTGACAATAAGGAGATATTAGACACTGCAGTACAGAGAAAAGCCAAAAGATGTCTGAGATCTATTGGACCTGACTAACACTAGCATGTTCCCAACTTGCTAAGGTGTCAGCCAGCTACAGTAGTTTACCAGCTTGCCACCGACCAAACTTCAAGCACTGGGTGTTTTGTGAGGGTGTGCCTCCCTCTGGTCTGACGGACCTTAAAATGAGTGCTTTTGTTTATGTCTAAATAATAAAATTGTGCTGTGATGAAGTAAACTAACCAAATTTTGGTGTTTATTCTGGTGAATACTTGTGCCACATATTTCTGGCTCAGTATAAGCCCAGCTCCTTGGTCCATGTGTGGTTCACATAAAGCATGACTGTCACATGCTACTTCCACATCAGGACCAATTCTTCAGCAAACAGAGAAAATGTTCGTAACATTGGGGGATAACAGCCAGAATCATCCCAGACATGGTAGAAGTATATAGGCCAGACTTGAGCTGAGGATTCAGGCATATGTTGGGCCAGAAGTTTTGTTTTGCTATCTGAGCAATTGCTAGCTGCTAAAAAAAGATCACAGATGCAGTTCGTTTACGACACATGATATGATTTTCTGATGTTAAAATACACATTTCAGCTTTTAGCACTCAACTGCAATTAGACTCCCCATTGTATAGAGCTAGAAGTCAAATGTAAGAGGCAAACACTATGTAACCCCACATCAGACAAACAGATAGATCAGGTATGTCAAGCAACGAGCTGATTCTGAGCAGAGGAAGATGGTCAGAAGTTGAAGGTCAATATCAAGGTCAAAGAGCGGCAGTGTAGCCGGGTAGAGAGCTGTGCAGAGGGTGCAGACTTGTTGTTCAAAGCCTCATCTTCCCAGTGTGCTACTTCCCAGTGTGAGTGTTATTCCCACTGACATTCCAGTAGCCGACACATCCCACTGAGAACTGATTAGGACAAATGGAGCTGACAGGTTTGTCGTTGTTCCCAGAGCTGAGAGGGAAGTAGAGTAGAAATCTCCTGTTCTGTCAGGCCAAATCACACAGAGAAGAGATAGGAGTTATGATCCTTTTAGCACACTCAGATCACTTCTTCTAGACTGTTTGAGAGCACTTTTTTTAGTTGTTAGAAAAACTAGCTATTGCTCAGCTATTGCTATTTTGTAACAGCCCAAAATGACAAACAATAGAACTCTTTGTCATCGATAAATGGATGATCTCCCAAGTTATAACGACTTCAGCAAATTATGCAATTTTATATTTGCAGACTAAAGAAAATCATTAAAGAAAGTTATCTCATTTTTATGTGACATCAGCATACTGGCCAAAAACAAGACTTGGTGCTGTTGCTCTGGTTTCTGGAAATGGCTCATTTCTTTCCTTAATTAAGTTTAGCAGCAGCCTTGTGAACTGCTCAGTCATTAGACATATGTTAAATGTGGTCAGTGCAAGCGATTTGGTTGCTGTGGATGTCGTGAGTGCAGAAATGACTTTGCAGATGCAGTTTTTGGCATTTCTGATTCATTCACTCAGTGACCTTTTATTGGATAGGTTTAAGAGTTTGTAGTAGTCAGCCAGGAGTATTAATGAAAGGAAGGTTATTGGAATTACTTTGTTTTCCATATAATTTATGATATTGTTGTATTCAATATTGTTAAAGTTAGTTAGTAGTAAGACGAATTGAACCTTTGTTGACTTGATATGAGAGTTTTTAAGCCATTCTAGCAGCATGACGCTGAGGATGACAAAGCCAGTTGGTGGTCCACTACTATTGTCCAGACTGAAATGTCTCTACAACTAAGGAGTGAATTGCTTGGAGATTTATGCTCTTCCTCTGGCACCACCAAAGGAAAAATGGCACCATCATGTTGTGTTTTGAGTGAAATGTCTTGACAGCTTACTAAAAGGATTGCCATGAAATTTGGTTACTGACATTCATGCCCACCTCATGAATGAAGTAAATTGTATGAATGAATTATAGTAACTTGGTAAGGTGATCAATTATCTGGTCCTCCAATATGTCATCAGGTCACAATTTTAGTTCATCCAGTGTTTAGTGTTGATCAGCATATGTAACCATGCAGCATTATCCCTGTTTAGCATTGGCGTGTTAGCTTTGTCATTGTAAACACATTAGCATGCTGATATTAGCATTTAGCTAAAAGCACAGCTGTAGTAGTTTTAGCAGACTTTTTCTTATGTAATTCTGTATTCTGTGTTACTGTGCGTGCATTTCAACAGCTTGAGACCATGTTTGTGAAGTAGCCCCCAATTTACTGTAATATGTTGTCTTGTTTGTCTTGTAAAACCATGAATAATCAGTGAATCAGTTAAGTTTTGTGTCATTAGCCAGGTAAGTCCCCCACAGTCCAACTTTAATTAACTTCAAAGTCAGCCCTATTTCTCATCCTGGAGAGGTAATCTGTTATATATTCAGTGCCAGTAATTCATTAGCTATAGGCAGCCTTCATGAAATGAATCACAAGCTCATTCAGTCGATGACAGATTTGCTCTGACAGGCACAGTTCAAGTAGAAGTCACCGGGTGTGTTGGACTGTTGTGAATATTTTGAAATGAAAACATTTTAAAAATGTGTTAGTAATCACATGCAATCATATACATATACATATACTGATATTGATGCATCTTTAATCAGGGTGGAACCCCTCAGTTTCAGTGGTCTTTCAGAAAGAAGCAGTGTGGTGAAATCTGCAATACAATGCAGCTTTATTGTGTGCTGTGGTGGAGATTTGTCTTTGACCACACCTTGACATCAAAACATTAAAAACTAAGACATCTTCCAGCCTCAGAAGGAAAAGCGTTATAAAGATACGGACACTGCATGTGCAGTTGAATTTGTCCACTAATTAAATTTATCTGTCAGGGATCTGGGTGATCTGGGGATATTCTACCTAATTATAAGAAATATAATTAATGTCTCTGGCATATGAGCTAATTTCAGGGGCTTCCTATCATTTTTGATAGAGGGTGGGAGATTTTTTTTTTTTTTTTCTGTTTTGCATCGATGAAAGAATTGGTTATCGCACTCAGCCTGATTCATTTGGAAAACATGAAAGCCTCTCTGATAGCCACGTAATTAAACGGGTATTTTGGGGCATTCAATTTAAACTTGGGCTCAGCAGTGCCCTTGTAGGAGAAATAGAATTGCTTTGTCTCAGCACTCTCTTTGACTCTGAAGACAGTTTAAGGAAATCTAGTTGCAATAAAACACCAGATCTGACTACAACGGGAGGCTCAAAATTAATGATTTGCCTTTGATCCGACCAGGGCGATGCACGAGTGCCTTTTGTCCTCATCTAAATGAGTTCCTAGTTCTGTGGAAGACTGCTAAATTATTAAGGCTGTGCTAGAAGTTTGACTTTTTGATTTTTCTTTTCTTGCAGTGCACCGAGGAAACCTTTGGCAAGGAGTTCAGAGGTTTAAAATAGAAAGAATCTGAACCATATTTGCAATAATCATGATGCCTCATAGACTGGCGTTCCAGAACATCTGCCTAATCTAATCAGCTTCCACATTAACCTACATTGTCTATATCTGGATATTATTTCAAATTTCATGCGGTAGAATACAGCATAGTGTATTATGTTGTGATGGACATCGAGCTGCCAGCTACAATTTGACCACAGGACACCCTCATCCTGTTTGATGTACTCAGCCGAGGTGGGGAGGGGGGTTGGCATATCAAGTGATGATTTGCGTAAACAAATAGATCCTGACTGGTGGCATAATCCTTCTCATGATGGCCGAAGGGCAAACTTAATGCACTGAGATATCAACGTCAAAGTCAAAGAGTGAGATAGAGTCTATTTTTAATCCACTTGAATTTCTGCACATTTGTCTCATTATTCAACCTGATGAAAAATGCTTTTGAAATGCAGTGCTTTTGAGACACAGGTGGGTGAACATGATTCAAAACCACTGTGTGCCTGTTTGTGTGTTGATAAGAAAACATTTTTACGTAAACTCATTTTGCAGAACAACTGTACATCAGACGTGTGCTCTAGTGTAGTAATACGTCTGAATGCTTTGGGTGTAGAGACACTGGAGAGGAAGAGAGGCGGTTGGCTTGTTGACTGTCCTCTCCTCCTCTTCAAGAAAACCTCTCAGCTCTCCGAGTGATTGACATATTTACTCCTTCTCCAGCAAAGTCCTCCACCATCCCTCTCTCCATCTGTCGCTGCCCTTAACAACACCTCATCCTGTTGAGAATGGGCCGAGAGAGGCAGGAGATTAGGGGCTAATATGGTATTGGAAAGGACGAATAATCTCACCAACACCCTATCTTTTCTCATAAACTCTGAGGCGAGAGGACAGTCCTCCAGCCTGGCTGCCAGACAGGCGCGCTGATTGACTGACAGCCGCCAAGGTTGGGGTTCGTCAGATTCGAGGAGTCAAGTTTAAAAACCAGTTTGCAACGTATCGTCTTAACCCTCAGGTCATCACTGTGGATGACCGCCTGTGCTATCAGCGCTAATCCTGGCCTAAAGCTCTGTTTCTCATTTCCACAGGACCAGTATTGCTTGGAGACGTGACATGGTTTTGTAGAAATTTTGTAGAAAGATTAGTGGTGATTTTAATTCAGTGCAAATCTTTAAGTTTAAGTGTCAGGAAAAGTAAATCATATTTCTCCTTTTTAAAATAGATGATTACTGTGTTCCAGCCAACTAATTTGCAACCTGCAGATAAGTTTCTGGAGACACAAAATGCAACCCATATAAACTTTTTTTAAATCAACATAATGAGGAGAAGATTTTAATGAATGGGAATCTGCCATGTTGCAAAATGTTCATACTGGTCCTGGTTAAACATTTACAAGTCAGCAGTGGTGTGAAGCACAAAACAGAGAGTGTTTACTTTAATAGCATTTAACCAAAACCAAGTCCTGCACTTTATACACTCACTACCTCCCTTCAACATCCAGATGCAGGCATTACTTTTTCCAGTAACATGACTATTTAAAGGCCATGTAAATGAGAAACCCAGGTTCTCCAATCAGGGTAAGGGTAAGATTCCTAACTGGATGTGATGCAGATGACTGTTTCAGTGTTTCCCAGTGAAGATGTCCTAACCTTATCCATGTGCTGCGTTCACCCTTTCTGTGAATGTGGTTTTGTGTGGTTGCTCCACCTCCAGCAAGATTTAAATCTGTGAATTTAAACCTGACCAGTAGCAAGGTGCTAGCCAGCTAGATTATAAGATAACTTTGCTATTCTGACAGTAGCCTAACTTAGTAGCTGACAACAACTGAGAGTTAATCAATATCATTGTATTACAGCCTAAATAATGAGCCTATATAAAATATAACAGTGTACAAATCAAAAAAAATAATCATTCTAGCTGAGGAAACTCAGTAATTTTTAGAGGGAGAAATCACGAGCAGCACAACCTCCCCCCACCCCCCACCCCACCCCATCTCATCCCCTCTTTTCACATCCTCTTCATTGTGCTACATTACTCATAGTATATCTGGAGAATTTTTCACACTCCACCCGCTAGAGTTTTTTTTTTTCGGTCTACACAACCAGGTTTCTTCTAACAGTGTTTTTCACAAGAGCATGAGTGTGAGGCAAAGACTTCAAGCAGGGAAAGTATCAAAGTGGCAGAATGAAACCTCATTAGTCACGGTGCATCCTGCTATCCAAAGTCTTGTTAAAACTGAAACTCGCTAAAATAAAAACAGTCGGAGTGAGTCATTTTCCACGTTCAGTCAACAGTCAACTGTATTTGGCACATTTGTGCAGACTTTACGCTCTCTCACTACCTCTCTTATCACTGTGCCATCAGAGTAAATGTTATACCAACTACAAACAATCTGAAAGCATTGTCTTTTATCGCTAATACGTTTAAAATATGGCTGCCTTAATTCAAAACATGGCTGTAGGTAAGGAGAAGGCTGTTTTTACAGTAACAAGGTTACAGCTATGTGGAAACACATTTGCCAAATTTCTGCTGTAACCAGATTTTAAATAACATGCTTACTTATGTACATGTGGTTATTATAGGTAATATAAAGTTTTAAATCAATTATTTTGTAGCCTGGGGTGACAGGGTTTTTTATTAATTGCATGAAGTTCACAACATACTGTAATGCAGTGGCCCCATGTGAATACAGCTTAAGTCATCCTCTTCTGTTTTTCATAATCTGCTTCTGCTCAGAGCGCTTCAGGATCAAACTCACCTTCTTTTAAGCTCGTTCTCTGCCAGTTCCCCTGAGAACACAAAGTGGACTCCCCACTCCTGAGTCCCTTTTACTGCACCCTTCCCTCTATTATTTCCCCTCTGGAAAATGTGCTTATAGGATTTCTGCGACAAAAGGGAGAGATTAAAGTTTACATCTAGACACACTTCTGAGGCACCGCTGCTCTTCAGTTCACTCAGAGAAAGGCTGCGTTCGCCAGCAAGGTGACAAAAAACATGCTGTCAAGACACTGACGACGTTTGAAGCAGCTGACAGGCTTTGCACCAGATGCCTCACACATGCCTCAAGGGATTATTTTTGAACATGTCTTACTTCCCAAAATGTCCTGCACGTTGGAGACCCATATGAAGTATGAAATTTATAATATTATGCCTGTTTACCGACGTTATGAAGAAGTGATGTTTTCAGAGAGCTCTCAAAATAGATCAGGATTCAATATACTGTTGTACATCCTGTTGCATTGATTGAATCTTTATCAGCCTTGAAAGCTACTGCATTACTCAGCTGACAGGTTTTGTAATAATTTGGTCATGATAAAGGAAAATACAAACAATGTATATCTTATATACATTGAATATGAAGAGTATAGAGAGTTTGTTTGAAGGGTGGAGAGGCTTTTTGATCCCTTAACATTTGATTTTGTATCTACAGTTTATCAGCTGTGTAAATTTTGATCTTCTTGCTGTGTTTTATTGCAGAGGTGAGCACCCCTCTTTAAACAAAGCAGAAATTTCCACTAACACAATAAAAGTGAATAGATTTTTATGAAATAAAGCATTAAACATTAGGAGGAAAGAACAGAGGTTCTGTCTCACACTGGGAATGCCACCTTTTAAATGAGTGTAGCTATTGTTTCAGCCAAAACCTGATAACTAAATTGATCACAAGGCAAGATGTGTTTAACACTTGGTGGCTTACCACCTTGCAGAAACAAATCTTGGGTGAAACCTCAAAGGGAAAGAAACACACACCAACATAAAAAGAGTGTACAGAAATAGTTGATGTAACAGTATTGTAGTGTTCAAGGACAGAAAAAAATACTATCTTTAATCATAAAACCTTCCCACAGTGGGTGACGTTAGCTCTGTAACCACCTCATGTAATGGCCAGACAGCTGTGAACACTATAGATTACATTAATTTGGGTTCTATACAAACTACAATGAAGAAGCAACATTACAAGACCATATGTGCATGTCACTTTAAAGTTTATGCCACTCATTAATACAGTACAGTACATGCAGCCTGACTACGCTGCATGGTGAATCCTTTTAAACACCACCTTTGACTTGGAGGGGGATTATCCTTTAATAAGGTTTAAGCCAAATATAAGAAGACTCTTTAATTAAGCCAGTCATTTCAAGCCATGTGGCTGTGATGCTTTTCAATTAAATGTCATTACAGTTTTCTGTTCATCTTCAACCTGGAATTAAAAGAATATCAGGGCAGAACTGTGATGCTGTTTGCATGACTGGGCAAAAATGATGACACTAGAAGTGCAAGTGTTATTTTTTTATTTTCAGCACAAGCAGGCAGAAGGAATAATTTGTACCAAAGTAGCATCAATAACAACTATAAAATAACTTATGCTAATTTGGTTGACAGCATGCAAAATAACTTAAATATTGATCAGAATTATGTGCATTAAAAAAACTACAATTAAACATATTTAAAGAGGAGTGCATTCTTAAAATCAATTAAAACAGCTATGAATAAGCATGAAGGAGCCTATTTGTCATTTTTTTATTTACTCTTATTGTTTCCTCCTGAAGAACAGAGGTTACATAGCTAAATAAATCCCCCCAGGACCTTGACAGCTTTTGCCTTCCCACACATTAAAGATAATGGAATAATTCACTTGCCCTTGAGCCTCCTCGCCATGCATTCATACAGAACTTCTTATTGGGTCACCAGCAAATTGAATGAACCTCCTTTCCATAAAAAGGTAATGGACTCCCTCGGATAGCCCTCTAAATAACACAGGCGGTAGGGGAGGTGAGATGAACCAATTTATTATCCGACTTTGAAGAAGGTGTGTACGGAGGGGAAGGTCACTCTCTCATTGATCACCAGTTCCCCCCGTAGGGAAATGATAATTATGTGTACCAACATGGACCGAGGTCACCTCCAGCCATCGCCAGGAGCAGGTTAGAAACCCTCTAGGGAGGAAGTAATGTCGAGCTGTGGTGTGGAACATTGCTGTTTTAGCATAGATTAAAACTGGCGTGTGTCATTGCATTTGTTTGGTTTTATGGTGACATGAAGACCTATTTTTGACCTAAAATATTCAGTTGTAAAAATGTAAAAAAGTCAATTGTAGAACATTCAAGATGTAGTGGCAGTATTTATTCACACTCTTTTACAAAAAAGAGTTTTATTCCTTAAGACCTCTTCCATGCAGTGCCAGAAAAACGATGAGGTTTGAGAACTCCAAGTAGAATCTTTTAATTTAAAATCTTTTAATTAAACTTTTTTCTACAGTCTAATTTTTCAGAGCTAATGGCTTCACATTTGGTCAATGTACTGTGCAATAATCATGTTTCTGTTTTTGCTCTGTGGCCTCCTATTGCACATATTTCAAATGTATTATATGTCATGGACAGCCTGCACTAAACATGCTTGTTATGCAAAGCCACTCTCACCATGATTTTGTACTCTGACACAAATCTCCCAATTAATTGAGAGGCCAGATAGGTAGTAAAAATTTCCATCTGGCATCTACCCCTGCTGGTTCAGCTCTAAAGGGGAAAAAGAAACTAAACCAGTTGTTAAAAGTGTGTGATTTGGCCTACAGCGCTTCAAATAGTGATAAATATTTTCAGAATGAATTAATCTCCAGTTCATTTCTCAATTAATCAATGGATCATTTGGTCCATAAATTGTCAGAAAATGGTAAAAAGGGTGATGCTGAGAAGTGCTGAAAAGAGATTCATCTTACTGTCACATAAGATGAAGAAAAACAGCAGATCAAATTCATTTTTGCTTAAAACATTATTTGTGTATTGATGTATTGACTAACTTAACAAAGCTATAATTAAATTAAGTTCAGTTTTAGTTCAGAATATCTGGACTTGCGTGATCTACAGCCAGACTTATTATACTATATCTTGCAGGCAAGCAGTTAAACAATCCAAAGAGGACAACCCAGCCTTCCTCTAAGAAAAGGCCAAAGGTCAGCGCCCCTGTAGCTCACAGGGAGGGTTTTTTCTCTTTTTCATAGACTGTGAAGATGAGCAGACAATCAGATAACAATATAGATGCTCTTAGATCACGTAACTGCTGTGCCTCCTCTGATTGTAGTATATTGTGTAGGCTGCTCTGCTCATCTCTGACAGGCTAACGGCATTTCTGTCTCAAAATCAGATCAAGTCTACCAGACAGCTAGCAGCACCCACTCTGATTAGCATCGAGGGGAGAGGTGGGTGGAGGAAGGGGAAGTCAGCGGGTGTCTTGATTGCTCTCTGTAGTTGTCAGATTCTTCATGCCCTGCTCTGTTTTTAAGATGGTTATTCTAGATGTGAATGCCAGGTTGCATAGCTAATATAAGCCTTCTCAAGAGCCAAAATTGATATGTAACAGACACCGGCACATACATGCAGTTATGTAGAGTGGGTAGCATGGTAATACCTGTTCAACAAATCCCTGTCAGCAGTGGAAGCGAGGATCATTCCCTGTGTGTTGAGGAATGGGAGACTGTGAGATTAAAGTTGAGATTACTGCTGCAGACGATGTCTACAATTGCGTCTCCAAGGACACTGAAGAGAGGTATGAGTGGAGATATACTACAGAGATACCATGTGAGGGACAAAGAATGTAACCCAGTGATCAGAAAAGAAAAACAGGAAAAACATCAAAGAGAGAGATGGAGAAATAGAGTTTACACAGAGGATAAGACACCCATGGCCCATATAACAGCCTGCAGGGTGTAGCAGTGGGCGTAGGAGGAGGTCCTGACTTTGATACACCACAGACGGGTGTTGTGTTGTGGGACTATGGAGCTCTACTCGCAAAATCGAGACCGAGATCTTGGACGAGATTCAAATCGACAGAGACAGAAGGTTAAAGCAGCACAGAAATGAAGACGAGCTAGCCTGGAGGTCTGATGCAAGCATATGAGGAAAGTGGGAAGTTAGTTAGTTAGTCGGCTGGAGGCCGCAAATGATGCCATCCATTGAGGCACATTTATAGAATCAAAATGGTGACAGAGCTGCTGGATATGTTCGACGCTGCGCCTCCATCTGCCTGCGCGCCACACCTGGTAGGTGGCAGAGACGGAGCGGTGACGAGAACAGGAGGAGGGATCATGAGGATAGGTTACATATTCATGTCTCCACGCCAAAACCAGCACGATAAGACAGAGTGCACAGTGTGAAAACTGTACTGAGCACAGGTGAGGGGAAAAGGGACAGATGTCAGGTATTAATTCAAGGTTTGTGATGCTATTTATGTCTACTGTCATGCGGCCTCAGTGCTAATCTCTGTGATGGTGCTGTATGTTTAACTTTCTATAGTTTGAGCTAGTTTCTTGGTTTAGAAAAGTTGTCTTCTCTGTGGCAAGCAAGCAGCTCAATTTAGGTATACTTTAGAATAAATTGAATTCCATGAATCCAATCATCAGCCTCACCATTAGAGGTAATTTATGATACACATGCCATAGAGAGAAGACACAGATAATGAAAACACACCATTATCTGGGAGTCCAGATGTGACATAATTTTTAAGCCTCATCCCACCCTGTGTTTTTACAGCATAGCACATCAATCAGAATGGATCATATTTTTGATTTTGGATCAAAAAATTCTGATCCACTTTCTGTTCTCTTGACATCGATTATCTGTTGGGGGAACAAGATCTTGTGAGACATGGTCATAAGCAGGGCTTTGTGAATAATTCACACAGCTATTTTGCATGGGAAGGGGGCGTTACAGCAAACGATGTGGTTGAGGAAAAAGGAGAGATAGGAAGTCGAAAGTAATTGAACATGTTGGTCCATCCTGAACCTGTTCTCTAATTACCAGTGTATATCTAGATCTTGTCAGGAGTTCCCTCGCTCCCTCTCCCACACCAAAATGTCGATTGGCCTGTTGAGTTTCATTCTGCCTGTCATGGCCGGCTGCAAACCTGATATGTTTACTGACACAAATTAGTGTGGAACTCTAGCAGCTCATTAAGGCAGAGGGGGGAGATTGAAATAGCAAAGTGTAGGGTCCCAGTCTGTTTGCCCATCCAGACAGGTGTGTGGAGAAACCCTCGAGTTAATGCTGGGAATTATTCCCAAAGAGCAACTACAAGGGAACGTGATGGTGGATAATTGGAGGCAGGGGTGGGAAAAGGCAGCCCAGAAAGTCCTTAATGCACAGAGCAATGGCTGCTGGTCTGTCAAAGCAGATTTTAAATTAGCTTCAGTGTCACAGAAAAAGTTATTTACAATTTTCTTTGCAGTCGCCGGTAAATATTACTTGTTTAATTGGCTGATTAAGTTTCAGCCAGATGGCTGTTGTATTTTCTGTCTGTTCTCTCTATTAATTGGGAGAGGTGTGCTGCAAAAGTTGTTTGTTTAGTTACTCACAAAAAATACAGTTCCTTCACAAAGGAAAATGGAAAAATGGAAAATGGAATAACTGAAATGTCCAATCTTGAACCCATCTGTCAGCTGCCTGTTTGAGTGAGCAAATTAGACCTCACTGGGGAAAATAAATCCCCTTTCACAGCATAGACTTGTAGGCCCATTTCCCTGATCCAACTTTTCTTGAAAGACTCGACTCTTTGTCTTCTCCTTTGGTCAAGCTCTGCAGGAACACCCTCTGCCAATCATCCAGAGGCTTTTTCCTCGGCAGCTTCCTCCTGGCGAGTTGTTCATCTCTGGTGTCATAGTTGTGCTAATTAAACACAGGGTGCACAATGATTACTGCTCGCTGCACTCCACATACATTAGCATCTGCAGAAGGCTCTTTAGTAATCTCCTTCACACAGGAAGAAGTTCAATGAGGAAGTGCGCCTCACAAGCTGCTAATTAAACCCAACTATGCCTGCGTCCCTCCCTCCGCCATCACACAAAAAACCCTCTAATCACTTCTAACTCAATTTGGAAGCAAGTAATTGATGCACACGTAAGGTTTATGATGCGTGAAAGGAGAAAACACTACGAGTTTAGATGTTAACAGGCTGGTCTAAGACAATCACATGATGCCAGAGTTTTTCTAAATGCTTCTGAAATAGCATCGTCGATTTTGACCACAGAGAGCATAACGATGATGATGACAGTAATGATGATGGCAGTGTGATGATGATGATGACAGTACCACAGTGCTGGGATTCAGATTGGGTTTCGGGCTAATCATGAGTCAGGCGAGCTTTGTCGTGCATATAGCTGTTTGCTGGGGGTGCAGATTTTATGCCCATGTGAAAATCCCTTTGTTCAGCTATTGGAACTGAACTGCTGCTGATTTCTCGGTTGGCCTTGGCTCCGTGCTCCACGCTGAAATAAACTTTGCCTAACATTATGCTTCTCAGGCCAAAGCAGCTTGTTACAGGAATGAAATGTAAAGAAGGAGCTATAGGGAATAGTGCCGCCTTTTTCAGAGCCATGGGCTTCAGTTACTCCAGTTCACAGGGAAGACCTGTTGCCTGAACTCTGACATGAACTGAGTCTGGCAAAATATTACCACGCAGACAGCAGTGACTCATACATGTGACTGGGTTTGACATGTCACCATCCAAATAAGACGTTTTCTACACAAATCCCACACACAGCAGCAGCATGTTATGCAGGCATGAAGGTGTTATTCAAATGTTAACATTCCTTCCTACAAGTCCTTGCCTCCTCTCAGGGTGTAGTGGCTCCTATAATGAACCACAACGCATACAGCTCTCCTGAATATTAGCTCTAGCACTGTGATTTGATTTTAGCTCTACAGAGAGACGACAAATAGAAAGAGCTGCCAATGAAATCCAGCAGGTTTACCCAAGTCAAATGAAGCCTTTAGGCTATGATTCACTGGCTAAAAAATGAATTTATTTTCCAAAAGGGTTCATCCTCCACTTGATATTACAGTTCTCATTTACATAACTCTGGAGAGGAACATCTAGAGATATTTTAATTTTAATGAAATGTTCCGACTTCAGTACTTGGACTCAGAGACCAGCGTTGGGGATAGAGCCCTTTGGTTTTACTGATGTGCTGATATTTTTTGTGGCAACAGTTAGTTTTTCCAATGTGAACTTGTTTCTCAAACCAGTGAAAATCTGACTACTTGTCAGTCTACCTGTTTTTATAGAGTTGGTAGTGAGGAAGTTCTGTCTATGCTAATGCTGTAGGATTTTGTTTTTAAAAACAAACTTCTAACAATGCTTTCATGTTTACTGTATTGTATGTCTACTTTTTGCTGTGTTTTTTTGTCTAGTTTTAAAGGTGCTATATGTAAGTTTTTGTTATTGCTACATAGCCATGCAAATGTTAGCATTCAGTAAACCGCTGTTTACTTACCAAGAGCTTCAGCCATCATTTTGCATTTACAAGACAAGAGGTTAGAATGTGTCCATTAGGAATCACTTCTTCATCCTTTAATGTTGGACTGTACAAGATGGGACAGGCCAGGGCTAGCTGGTTAGCATGCTGACTTCAGAAGAAGACAGGTGGTAGAAATAGAGGCAAAACAAAAATAAAATTTGCGGTTGCTTTCCGCTGCTGGAGACAGCTCTTGGCGAGTTTTATATATATATATATATATATATATATATATATAAAGTCTGATCTTCACTTACTCTGCTAACCAATGCAGCCTAATTACAACAACTTCCATTCAGGCTCTTTACACATTATAAAAGTCCTGCACTCGTGACGTGACATCAATTCAATTTCATGTAACAGTCGCTCTCAGTTATTCAGCATTGTGAGTACATCTTTGTGTGGATGTGATTGGAGGTCATGGAGTTGCTCTTATATTATTATGCATTGACATTTAATGGCAGCCTCACATTCACACAATTTTCCTGCTGGTTTGAAGTAGTTGTCAAAATTTTTGTGAGCTTTAATGACCGCTTTAGGCAAATAACTTCACCCAGGTCCTGCACAGGCTCCACTCACACTGAGGTTATAATTGTTCATACACAATTTCCATTAAGATTTCTGACATGTTCAGAGCTTTCTAATCACCCTGAGTAACCTTTGCTTGGAGTTACAGTTCTTAGGTAAACACTTTCCTGGCCGGAGGCGGAGGTCTGAGCCAATCGACTCATTTGTTCTGTTTGAAAGTGATTGCTGCCGAGTGGAGACTGCTTTAATTTGATTGATGTGTGGTTCACCAAGCGGCTGGATTTGGTTGTAATTACTCTTTGTGCTCACCGTGATAAGGAAATTAATCAAGCCATTATGTTGCTCCTATTTTATCATCAGGACACAATAATTGAATAAACCAACCTCACTTGTCTTCAAAGTCAGTCTGGCTCGCAGCGTACTCACCCGTTGGAAGGGTAAAGGGCTCGCTGTTGCTGATTGGCTGATAGTGAGGTAGGATGTTTGGCTTATTTCATATTCAAAGATAATGCACTTGTTCTGATTGGAATAATCAGGGCCAGTTGTTCTCCAAATTTAATCACAAAGCCACATTATCAACTATACATATGGTGTACACCCAAGTAATCACTTTTCTTTCAGTAAATAACATTTACCTCATGGACAGTGGACAAAGAAGTTTTTAATAATATGAAAATACTCTATTACACTTCAAAAGTTTTTCATTCAAAATCTGACTCAAGTTAAAGCATCATCTGCAAAATGGGCCTAAAGTGCCAATGACATTATTACATTGTTAATACTGATAGCATTTTAACTACTTTTTATACAGTTTGGTACTTTTAGCCCAGTGGTTCCCAACCTCTGTCTACACACTGTACTTTTGGATATCTGTCTTTATTTTTGTTTTGTTTTTTGTGAAATAGTGAATAATTTCACCTCATTTGGCCTCAAACAAGTCAGGGAGACTATCTGAGAAGTGGCAGAGGCCCACTTTGCTTTTTTCTAAGGGTTTACAAGCCGAAAATATTTGGAGGAGGTGGTTAAATGAGGGAGTAATATATTATTTAAGCTTTTTTTCTTGTTTTTATGGTGAATCCTAATAACTATAGCAATTAAATAAATGATTGCACTAAAGACAAAAACCAAATACTTTTACTTAAGTATGGAAATACTCAAGTAAAGTACCATTACCTCACAACTGTGCTTAGTTATAGTACTTAAGTAAATTTACTTCCAATAGTTACTTTCCATTATCTTATGTTAATATAATCCATCAAGCTCAACTGCTAAAAGCTGTTGTTGAATTCATCATAGATAAATCATGAACCTTGAAATTGAAATAGTAAAACAGAAAACTTTCTCCCATCATTTCATAATTACAGCCTAATGTACCATCAAAGCTTTATGCTGAAGTTGGATGTCAGATTTGGAGCAAACTAGCAATGACGGAAAATTGCCTGAAGCCACTGATACCTCCTAACTGGGGCTGAACATCCATTAAATCTTTGATGTTCACTTCTATCATTCTGCCTTCCCGTCATACATTGTGAGACAGAAGAGGCGGCCAATTTGGGGCTGATCTCAGCCGCCCGAAAGGATTTGCATCCATCCTTGCAATTTATTCTGGCAGGAGGAATGTCACCAAAAATCTATTACCCATCTGCGCACATTGGGGAGAAAAATCATCTTGGATGTGAAGTGAATACACAAGGGGATTTTCTTACCCATAATAAAAGAAACAGTACTTTAACATGAACTTGTACCAGGAGACAAGACAACCCCCCAGATCGCTCTCCACAAGAGCAGCGATGCAAACTGGATTAATCTCATGGCAACATCATCTTCCATAGTCTAATATCGTATACTATACTTGAGTATAACATGCCAGCTCAGTTAACTCTAAATACTTCCTAAATTTCCAAATGTCATTTCATGAATCTTAAGCTTTTAGCACAGAGACTTAATGACATTTTCCTCACATTTTGAAGACATCTTTGGTGATCAAGTGGTTGGATCTTATGCTCATGTGCCTAATTGACTGATACTGCTTGATTGTACGCCTGTGTTGGTGTGGGTTTGAATGATTGCCTCAAAATCAAAATCTCTTAACATTTAATCAGTAACACTTCACTTAAAAGTATCCTCTTTGCTTTGAAAAGTTTGAACAGGTTTGGAGAGTCTCTAGGAGTCGGTCTTGTGAGGAATGTGTTTGATTCACTTTGTGTGGGTTTAATTGCCCACTTGTGTCCTTTGGGTGGTGATAAAGTTGTTCTTGACTTGAGTCTGAAACTTGGATAAACACTTTCAGTGTAAATTAAAGCAAAGTGCCTTGGGACCACCTTGTTTGGGTTTTAATTGTGGTAGTAGATCATCTCTTTCCCTGGTAATTATCTCAACTATCATCACTCCTATAATAACGACAATCAATTGTTCCTGGTCGCTCTGACAGGGATAATGAAAAGTTTATTAGCCTCCCTGAACCTCATGAGAGGCAGGGGAACTCTTAAATCATCTGCAGAAATGGCACAGAAAAAAATAAAAGCGTCCCAGCTCTGCACACTTTACTGTCACTTACACAAATTTCTCCTGATTCCTGAGAGGAATGAAGGTCATGCAAGTCCTTCCTCAGTCTCCATTATCACCTCCAATAGGCTTGACGTGTTTACAAGCTTGTATCTTAGAACAGAGCTCCTTAAGTGCTAATTTGGACAATTTGGCAAACCTCCACTTTGAATAATCAGGATGTTTGGATTGTTGGACTGAGGGCCACTCCACTGTAGAGAGTAATGACACTCTGGGAAATCTTTTTCCCAGTATACTTTATGTAGAAGTAAAGTTTCTTTTGCGAGTTCTGCAGTTAATGTCAGCCATTATTAAAAGATTACTAGCATGAAAGTAGCCAAACACTGATCTGTATTTTCAACATGACTATCTATTTGAAATCATATGTGCTTTACAAATCTATCAAGAAAATATTGAATAGTAATTTTTCTTTGGCTTTAAATTCTCCATCCCCCTGTTAGGACTCCTCAGAGTGACGTACCATCCATCGATCCCCCCGTTGTTGCTGTACGGTTAGCTGTATTGATCCTTCCATGTATATCCTCTAGCTCGTTTGCCACAGTTTGTTATTCACTTGCTCTATTAGCCATGAGTCTTCTTGGCACTCAGCAGGACGCAGCACCTGTGAGGATGGCATAGCAACCAAAATGAGGAAGGGTCGACCAGTATGGATTTTGGAGGCATTTTAAAGTGAAGTTGCAGAAAATACACATATTTTGTATTGATATTTAGTGTCTTTATGTTTGAAGGATTTCACACTAGACATCAAAACTTGGTTCTGAGCACAGTCAATAAGCATCTAAAATACTGCATATCATGATTAAAACCAATCATGATATGCAGTTATTGTCTTTATTGCCGAGAACTCGATGAGATGATCAAAACCAAACATGTAAAATTAAACTAAATAAACTAAATGGACCTTGGAAGCAAAAGTTACAAGGATATATTTTACGCTGTGACGGCAAAACACAGCCAAGAGGGAGTGCATTTGTCTGTTTGTGCTTTCAGGAGTAGATGAGATCACAGAATAGTAAATGCACAAACGCCCCTCCAGTGTCTCTTAACTCTGTCTCGTACGATCTCATTCTGTCATAGTGGGGCATCTATAGACACAAGGGTTAGATGGAAAAGGTTGCATTTGAGTGCTGTGTATTTATGTTGCATCCCCACAGATCTTCTAGACTCATCCGGCTCGGCACACACTTAAACACCCCAGAAGGCCTGCCGAAGCAAACTGTCAGACAGTTTTCCTCACGCACTTCAAGTAAACACTTGATTTGAAAAAGCGGTGCGCAGATGAAAACATATCTAGCAGAAAGTAATTGGGGCAGCTGAGAATGCAATCTGCGTTAATCGCTGGTGTGATTTTGACACATTTTTAATGCAAACACCAGAGCTGTGCAGCACTGTTTTTCGCTGGTTAGTTTAATGGCTGCCTGCATGCTTCTTGCACACCTGTACAGTGTCAGCTGATGCTGTGAGTCTGAGCCCTCTGACAGTGAGCCGGTGTTCTGTAAAGCAGCTGGCAGATTACTGAGCAGCTCCTGGCAGATATTGTAGCAGTTTATCTCAATTTTACATCGTAAATGGGGTGTGGACAATGAAACTGTACACAAACTATGATGATCCTCCTGTGGCTCAGGCTGTCAATGATGTTTTATGAATATCTCAGCACAGAGCTGGAGGTCCAACAGACAGGCAGCTGGTTAGATATAAAAACATGACAAGGTTTGACATGTTCTGCCTTTTCTTTCTCTTTTATCTTCTGTTTTTTAGGATCAAATAGAGCTGTTATAATATGACACATTTGTAGTCCTGCATAAAGCCAACCCTGTCTCCTAAAAATTCTGCTCACTTACAACAAATCTAGGGCTGTAACTAGCAATTACTTTTGTTATTGATTAATTTGGCAATTATTTTTTAATTGATTAATCATCTGGTCAATAAACAGAAAATGGCAGAAAAATGCCTATCACCATTTTCTGCCCAATCAACAGACCAAAATCCAACAATTTTCAGTTCACTATGACATATGAGAAAGAAAAGCATCAAATTGTCACAATGTTTTACTTGATAAATCCCTTAAATCGATTGATCCAAGTAGACACTGATTAATGTTATGACTGCCAACCAATCATTTCATTTACTAATAGTTTCAGCTCTAAACATGGAGGAATGTTTGGCTGCATTATAATGTTTAAAAGTTGAGGAAAGATTGTGTCATGGCTAAATACAACACATTACTCATCCCTAAACCTATCTATTTGAATATTTAATCTAAACCACTTCTTAACTTTAAAGAATTAGTTGTAGTTTCTGTCAACAATTTATCAGTCCATCTCTCAATACTTTCCCACTTCCCCATTGCCTGTCTGTGGCTCCTCATGGTACCCCAGACCCATTTGTTCCTACCAAATATGTGAACAATTAAAAACAGGTCACTATACTTTTATTAGCAAAAATGTATGTGGCAAAATATCAGATGGGCACTGTAGTTTTTAGGGGTCATATGCAAACAGAAGAGCAGTAAATAGTGTATTTGTGGGGACTATTTTTAGCTGTGGATTTGGGCACCTAGATAATATATTTGGGACTGACTCAAAATAAACTATAGTGACGTTCTTACAGTAATGAAGGGAAATGTCATCCGGTGCAACAGCGTGACTCATGGCTGTGTTTTTATTAGACAGCTAGTGGAGCTTTTTGGCACAGAGGAATAAGCTATATCACAGAAAACACTCAGACATTACTTGTTAAATGGGTCACTTCATTGTTGGTTTTTGTGGTTTGCAAGTGTTTTAATAGTTTGAGATCGGAAAAGAAAAACATTGATTTGATTAATCTAAGCAGCGATGTGATTTCCTCCTATTTGTATTTGGCAAAGCAAAGTATTAGCAGGTAGACACACACACCCTGCAGAGTATCCATCTCATGTCTCCTCATTAAAAAAAAAAAAAAAAGCATTTCTTGCTCTTTGCAGTGTGTTTTTTTTTCTGTCAGTGAATGTCACCCATCCACGTGACTGTGAACAGCGGTGTATGACGGTTGAGAGGAGTGAGACGATCCCTCTGTGATAAAGACAGAAACAAGAGCTTGTCACAGCATGGTCACTTCTCTCAGCTCCCAGTGACAGTATTACTCATCACTGAGGGAGCTGCGCTGATGCATACATAGATTATGGCACATATGATGAGAGAGAGGTCAGAAATGTCTAGAGGGATGCTACTTGTATTTGCAGTGTTGCTGTACACAGACAATGATTTCAATCAGTGGCTTTGCCATCAGGACATATTTCAGTAGGGATTTTAATGCAGCTGATCCCAGCCTATGTCTTCATTTTACCTGTTTTATGGTAAACAAATCCAGTCAGGATTTTGTAGGATTAGTGTCCACGTAATTCTTCATCATCAAGTACTCTCACTTAATCCGCTCAGTATTTGCATTCATTTAAACCTTTTTGCCGGTTTGATGCTTTGAATTGTCCCTTTAAATACTTGCAACCGCTGCCTGGTTATGAATTACAACTACAAATGGATTGTCCATGCTTGAGAGTGGGAGTGCACATATGTGTACGTGTGTGTGTATGTTACTGTGTGTGTGTGTGTGTGTGTGTGTGTAAGAGAGAGTGAGCGAGGAGTGTTATTTGACATTTTACAAACAACCCACGATAAATCCAGGTGCTTATAGCTTGGAAAGTTTCGGCCAGAAATTGCAGGGCCGGATCAAGGGAATGTGCATCCGTGATAGCAAAATCGATTTCATTTAGAACTCATCAACCGCAGCTCGTAGAGTGACAGCAAATAACAAAAAGCAGAGAGGGGGCCAGTAAAAGGAGCTGTGGGCCACTTTCCACTCCAGTCCTTTTTCAGGCACACAGAGCGGAGCGTCCAACAGTGCAAATGTTTCAGCCTTTTGTTCTCCTGCATCAAATAAATTGTGTATATTGTTCCGATCTTCACAGGAAGTAAGGCACCACAGACTGGAGCATCAATATCTTTTGTTGCACTGAACATGTTCAGCAATCAAAGACTTCTGTGTACAATTAAGGTTAGATAAATTACCATTAGAGCAGGGAGGCTCAATGGCAAACTGGAAAAAGGCTATACTGTAGCCCTCTAGTTTCTTACTGTACAGGGTCTTTCATATAATGAGCTGAAAAATCTGTTTTATGACTATGAATCAACTGTGATTTTGCTAAATCATTGTGTTCTGATGATACACCACATCAGCAAAAAGTGGAATGGAAATACAAGAGTTTGTTGTGTTATTGGCTATCTACTTATAAACGTCAAATCAAATCACATCTGGTCTTCCAGGATGTCGACAGAGTGAACGACATAAATTACCTGTTCATGGCAGAATACTGTACATAGTGGACCCCATCTAATCATCTGTATTGACTTTTCATGATGTATAACAGCACTTTGTGCTTTGATTGGTCAAAGTCAGAGAACGTGTCACAGAAGCTATTGAACTAGAACAGGCACACAATCCTGTCCCACATGGGTCACTGAGACATGCTACATGAGATAAGACAGCAGTTGTTGCACCTGATGCTCATTTTGGTTCCCACCACCCGAGGTCTGTGGGGTGGGCCCATTATTGGGCTGATATTGTGTAGTCTTCTTTTTTTTTTTTTTTTTCAATTTATGTCAATTCATTTTTGTAAATCTTTTATTATTTTATTAAAATGTCCAAAACATGACTTGTTGTAGTGCTTGTCTTGTTCAACCAACAGGTCAAAACCCAAAGAGATTCATCTGAGAATACAATCTCACCATAAAGTCCATTCATTCAAATTGAATGATCTTAATTGAAGTTGGTCTAGCTTTTTAAGGGCCTTTTATCCATGTTGGCCTGATAACTTAAACTGCTGTTCTGCAGCTTTTGATCAAATCACTTAATTTTCATCAAAACAAAGAACAAATTAAAACAGCAAAGCATCACAATTAAGAGGCTCAAAGGAGGTTCAATAATTAAAATTGTTGTTGGCTAATTTTCTGTTGATTAACTAATTGTTTAACTGGATAATTATTTCACCTCTAACACCAACAGTCTTGAAATAAGATGAAATCAGACGATACAAAATATGTTCCATCAGTTTCAGAATTCAGTTTTATTGATCAAATTCAGTGATCAATGTAATCAGATAGTAAAATATCTTAGGTTGTCATCTCAAACGCTCTCCAAAACAATTCAGAAGACAGTATGAGAATTGGATCTCCAACAACACTAGAACCTCAAACAAATCACCAGGATATTCAAAGGTTCATCTCATCAGCCTCCTTGATCAGACTAATTATCCTTCCGGTGGCTGTCTTTATCTCCCCTATCACCTTTCAAACACTTGGTCATGTTGGAGCACCGAGTCTACCGTTTTACATTATTAGTTCCCTGCCGGGGGCACTCCCTCTTATGCAGAGAAGCAGAGGAAAGCGAAGGTGAGGAAGATAGAAAGCGACGGCTCCTGCCTGCTCATCGCTGGGGGAGGAGGTGGAGGAGGAAGAGGCGGCCTAATCTCTGGCTCTGATTATCTTCTCATTACAATCAGACAGGAGCCACTCGAAGAAGAGGAGAATGTGTAATTATGCTCAAATCTCCCATGACTAAAACAGAGGATAATAAGCAGAGCTAGAACTGTGTGCTCACATCCAATCATTCAGTTTATTTAGTCATTCGTTCTGCAGCCACATTTGACTATAGATGGAGATTTTTGGGAGGTTCAGGTGGAGGCAGTTGAATTAATAAACACCTGATTTACAGCAGCATTATTTGGAAGCCCCATATAATTTGCCTCAGATTTAAACTGCAGAAAATATGTTTAAACAAGAGACTGAGTACTAGCCATCTATGATTTTGCTCTTATGCCTGTGTATTAACAGACAGGTGATAAATTAAAGGAAAAACCAAGTGTCTTAAGTGTCTTAGTAAGGTGTTGGGTCAACAAATGCCACCAGAAGAGCTTCAGTGCACCTTGGCCTTTAATTCTAGTCTCTGGAGCTCTACTGGAGGGAATGGCATTGTTTTGATGGTGGTGGTGGAGAGTGCTGTCTAACACACCAGTCCACAGTCTCTCATCAAGTGACTGTGAAGGCCATAGCATGTGATTCCCATAGTTTTTCTTCTCATCAAACCACTCCGTGACCCCTTATGCCCTATGGATGGAGGCATTGTCATCCTGAAATGCATCCATCCATCCAGAAATGTTTCATCATCAGGTGAAGGTGATCACTCAGGACAACTTAGTATTGATTTGCGGTGCCCCTTTCCTCTAAGGAGAGAAGTGGACCCAAACCATGCCTGCAAGATGCCCCCAACAACATAAGAGAGCCACAATTTCTGACCCTATTTACAGATCTTATATCTAAATGGAGATGACACTTTAGTCTCTCTTCCTATTGAAACAGTAGGGCACCTAAATCTTTTTCTCTCGCCATCTTGACACAAAATCTGAATCAACTGGGCCTGCTCTGCATTTTTAAATGCGCCACAGAGTATGATCAGATGTTAACTGCTTAATTGTAACATGTAGTGCACCTACATGGAAGCATTTACTTAGGTGTTTCCTTTAATTTGTCACCCCTCTGTCTGTTGATAATGGAAAATGTATAAGCTCTGGTTTATCAGGAATAGGAAAAACTTCAGTTATTCTTATGACCATGCATCTCTTGCGGCTACATCTGCCCAACACGAGATAGAGAACACTATTTCCCAAAATGTCAGGGCAACTGAAGCATGTAAATAACTACATTTCAATTGACACCTCGATTTGAATGGTAAATGGCTGACCTCCAATTTTCCTGGAGAATGGCTGGCAGGGAGAAATGGAGGGGAATAAAACACGTACCCAGTAGACCAGAGGGAATAAGGCTAACCAAGCATGTAAGCCCCCCCAACTATAGTATGATAGAAGCGTTAACTGTGTGGCCAACTAGAAAAATCACTTGGGAAAGTTCTCTTGAGAAGGCTCAACAGCAAAACCTAAATCATTTTCTTTTCTTTCTTTTTTTTCCCTCACAGCTCAGAAACAACAGCCTGCCAGCTGCTCAAGACTGATGAGAGGAAAGTGGCAGACACCAGGGTGGACACTGCCGACAGAAATGGCTGCATCAAAGGAAAAGGACGCAAACACCACAGTCATCGCAGGGTCAGGAGGTGAGTTAGTCTTTACACTTTCACAAATGTGAAAGCAGCAACACTTGAACCATCAAGAAGGTTTTCTGAGCTCAAACATTAAGTGCTTGTAAAGAAAGTCAAGAAATCAATATCCTTTAAAGTTGCAACGTTGTAGATCAGAGTGGAAAATCTCTGATGATGAATGGTTTAGGTTTTTCTTTGTTTTTGGAGGTGCTTTTGCAGATTACATTGCTGATGATAAAGTCTTTTTAACAGTACGCTAAGACTCCTTTGGGGCTAACTCTCAGTAAGAAAACAGAGCTAATCTCTGTATTCTGGTGTGGATGTAAACAAGTCTTATCAGGTCGGGCCCAGTGGAGAAATACAAAAATGTTGTGAGGAATTCCACACTGTGTCATTCAGATCTTCTCTTTCTCCAACACCTTCAAACAGAAGTCTCTTTCTCACACCAAGAATAGTATTTTTATTCTGAGGTGAGAGAGAGAGGCAGATTTTTTTTTTTCTAAGGAAACTTTTTAATTAATCTGACACCTTCAAAGCCTTTACAGTTATACAGCAAGAAGGCAGCCAGCGATATGTAAAACACGACTGAAGCTGCGTCTGAAGTCTTAGAGAGGATCATACACATGAATCATGTCTTTTTGGATGAACTTTACCCAGCAGCAGTTTCTCTTTGTTTTTGAATTTAAAGGCGAGCTCTGAGAACACACAAGCATGCCAGCTTCTGATTATCATTTTTCTGGTTTGTACGAGCAAGAGAAGACATCAGATAGAAAAAAGGCACGGTGAGAAAGATTTATAGTGTTTGTTATCTTTGAAACTGAAAGCTTTTCTTGTGACTTGAATCTACACCAGAGGACTTTTCTGTTCAACAGCTCCAAATGGCAGCCAGATATACAAAGTCATTTTGAAACTTGGCTCTGAAGAATTACAGAAGATGTTGTCAGTAAAGTGGACACAGTGTGCCCATGTTTATTAGCTTTTATTCCAAAGGAAGGATACCACAATGGGATGACATATCTATTTGTGAAATTAGTTAGTAGTTTAGTTATCGCCATACTCATCAAATATGCTTTCTCTGCTGTCTTATCTTGCAACTCTGCTTCTTTTCTTTGAAGCTTAACATTATACCACAGGCATTCTTTACTTTAGGTGAGGTACTGAAACCTCTCTTTATTCTATCGCAGCACTTCTCTAAGGGTGTTTTCACACCGTACATCTGATTTGGTTAGTTTTGGTTTTTGTCATTGGACAAAATTAAATTCAATATTTATTTAATTGGTTATTTTTCTTTTTTTTATTAATGGGTGAGGAGCCTGCCTCAATTTCCTGTAATTTGTCCAATAGTCTGAACCATCCAAAAAATTGTTTTCACACCACAAACCAACTGAACCGTGGTCCAGTTTGATCCTGACCGAGATCAAAAGGATTTTACTAAAGGTTGATCAACTATATGTTCAATTTAGTTCCTGTAGTATCCACTCATAGAAAAAACAGCACAGTTAAGTAAAATTCAAACTTTTGGTTTACTAAACAGCAAGAGAAGCAAGAGATATGACTTTACTTTATCTATAATATTACTTTACTAGCAATGAACAAAGAACACAGTCTGTCCCTCATTTTAACCAAAATGCTTTTGTTCTCTAAATATAACTATACACCGTATTCAGAATCCACTGAAGTAGTAGGTCTCACCTGTACCTGTGAGATTGTTCACATGCAACAGACACCACCGGGCACTGGCTGATCAACACCTTTTACCACAAGGTCAGCAGAGAAGGGGCATAAGCCTGAGGAGACAGAACAGCCACATCCAACCTTGATAGAGCCACTGAGCTACCCAGCTCTACCCAGCCACTGGGTTTCACAGTTTTTTAAAAAAACAAATTCATAAAAGACAAGCAAGTAATAGAGGAAATGTGTGGGGAAAAAAATATGTTCCTGTTCATTTTCATTTAGTGGCTAATCATGTAGATTCATTTCCAAATTCTTTGTCTCTGTTACAAAGTGCTGCAAGTTGCTGCCTGAGAGAAAGCTCTGTTGAGAAAGACATTTGTTCTTCAGATTTTTATCTTGCTAATTGGCCAGCAGCCTAATTTAGCAGACCAACCAATGTTAATTATAACATGAAACTGAAACACACTGACACTGGCTTCCCTCCAGAAACAGTATATTAGCTGCGGTGAGTGACTTGTAGAAAATAGATGTTAGCAAACCTATTTAATTACCTGAATACCCGGCCTGAACCCTTCTAAATACAATAGAAATTCACCTTTTCATGACTGTTTTAAACACAATACAGCAACTACAAACACAAACCAGCACCTAACACAAAGCAAGTGATACATTTTTTATATGATGACATGTCTAGGATGTAGTTACATGCATATATTTATGGTTTTCATGCGTGATTGCGGCAGGGGAAAAGAAGCAACATGCTCTTCAGTAAAGTAGGCTGCATTCAGCATCGAGCATATTCTCATCAGATGTCCCCAAATCCCTTTTTCATACACGATTGTTCCGCACAATCACCATTCCCAGTGTAGCTGGCAATTGACTGCTCTCTTGTTCTCCTTTTCATTCTCTCCACCTCATCAAAAGAAACAGTTTCTGCTGGCAAGAAAAAATGCAAATGCTTGCCTTGTGCTCTTTTTCTACAAGGCCAGAATGGTAGAGGTGTTAATGAGTGACAAAGCGTTCTCATTACCAGGAGAGGGTACTTGGGCTTGGTCTGTCTAATCAGCCCTAATGCATTTCAGTTCCTAATGCTCCCAAACTGCCGACTACACCAAGCAGGGCCATTTATTATAGCAAGACAGTCTTCTGCATCCAAAGAAACAGGCACATAGTCTCCAGAGCTCTGTGGTCGCATATATCAAGGAGGAGTGCAGTTTGTCACTGTCCGGATCAGTTCTGATCAGTTCTGATCACACTCACCTGTGTGCATGACCTGCTGTTTGTGGAACCAGGAGGTACATTTCCTAGAATTTGACGTATAAACAGCAAATGATTACCCTCCAGTGAGCACGAAAGTGCTTAAAAATGTGTCTTATATATCTGCTATTTATTCTGTCCACAGCTCAGCTGCACCTAATTCTGTGCTGTGAAAATATTATCTGGATATTGATAATGTTATTCAGAAAATGAGCTCATCTTATATGCGTAGTTTTATTCTCGGTGAAACTGTGTAGCGTAACAAAATCTGTTATCTCTCATTCCAGTTTTAGTTTTTTTTTTTTTTTTTGTATTTTTCCAAATTTCTGCTTACTATTTTATCTCTACAGAGGCTGCTGATTTACCCATTTTTGTCACTAATGTGGAGAAAATTGAATTTTTAGATGTAAAGGACTGCATTTCAAAGCACATTTGTTGTAGCCTCACGCCTTGTTGACATACACAGATTCAGAACGGCTCTCTCATGCCTCGCATGAGCTTGCGGTTATGATTGCGTTGAGTGCGTAATTTAGTTTCCCTGCATGCTTTTTCTCAGTAACTGGTTAAGTAAATTGCATTGTAGAGAATTGGGAACTCACTGATTATAACAACGTGTTTGTTTGAAGGTCTTTTATATTGTTTGAGGGTGGAGTAGAAATTTTATGTGCTTTCGTTTCATGAGGGAATTTAAAACGAGCAAAACTGGTCGCGGTTCTGACACATTGGAAGGAATTTGCATAAACCTTTCTCAAATTCTCCACGTTTTTTGAGTCACAGTGGGGGGCACCAGATGTTTTTGGAGATTTTATAAACAGTTTTATCTAAAGTGCAGAATCACAATGCAGCATGGTCCCAATACACTTGAAAGGGAATACATACAGCAATAAAGAGTAAAACAATCACATTAAAAACATGACCAGGAAACCAGTACTGACCAGCATCGTCTCCAAAGTCTGAGTTCATGAGTCTGAGCGGAATATTAAATGGCTTTATTGCAAATTCTGTCCAGCAATTCATAAGTCTAGTAATGCTCTTGGAAGTAGCTGTTTTCCTTTCTGAAGAAATGACTGAGCCAATCAGAGCCTTTATACATGCAGGTCTGTGGTTGGGCAGATCGTCTGACTGTACCAGAGCCAGAACTGTGGATAAATCACCTAAATGATAAATCAGATATCAAAGTAGTGTCTGATTAATTTTCTGTACATCAGCTAATTGTTTCAGCTCTGTACTGAATGGGAAAAAAATCAGGACAGCACGCAGCACTGAAGTCATTTCTTCCACAGAAAGCTGCCAGAAATAAAGGATGTTTTTGCCATTTTTTCCCACTGGGTTTTGTATAAACTTTGATATGTCTGCTATGATTCACAGCTCAGTTGTTTCTCTGTTGATCGCCTTTATGGTGGATCTAGTAAAAGAAAGAGAGGTTTGGTTTGACAGCAGATTAGAGTACACAACAATAAAATAATAATACGTTAAATGAACTTTGTTTGACATTTTACAAATGACACACTGCTTTCATTGTGATAAACTCCAAGATAGCTGCCTGTCACTGTAAAGGAGGTTTCTGTGATGACTGTAAATGACATTGAGTGGATGGGTTCATCATTCACGTCATCAGCTTGCACCCATACATTCCTGTCTGTATCTGAGTACATGAGCTTGTCAGTGCGTCATGTGTCCTGCCTTCTTTACAACCCTGCCATTAATGATGTGAACACTTCATCACTCCTACATGATATTCACATCAATTCCAATTTAACCTACACCAGACAGCCTTTCCAGCTTTCACAATAAAGCGAACCTCATTACTGCAGCCAAGATGAGGCTGCTCAAGTGAATTGCCATTAAAACCATCTTCATGCACATCTCCACTTAACTCTGACTCACCCTACATACTTGCTTGCTCCTTCCTGCCTACTTCTTAAGAATTTCAGTCAGCCTGTACTTGAAAGGCCCATTCAATGAGCCTGTGGCGCATCAAAGGCCTTCATTTCCTTTTCCACATCAGTCATTTTCACAGAGCAAATGAAGTGGACCTCCGGACAGCAATCAAGCTGGTCAACAGATGGAATCTGACATGTTTCTTTTCTCTGTACTGATAAATTCCCTCTGTCAGAGAAGAATGGGTGAAAGACAAGAATATCTCAGGCCAGCATGAGCATGTGTGTCTGTGGATGTGAAAATGTGTGGAGGCACGTAGTGTCCGTGAAGTACAAGTTCTGCTAACATGTAGATCTATTTTAGAGCTGAGAGAGCCCAAGTTACACCAGTTTTTCCAGCAACAAACAACATTCTCCAAAATGATCATATAGTTGTTTCAATATCTGTCTACAACAATGTCAGCAACCTTCATGAAGGTAGGATTTATTACCAGGCTGTTGTATTAGTTTTAGTGTACCTTATAAACTGGCTGTTCAGTGTATATTTCAAACCTATTTAACATTAAAGGGATATACAGTTTTTTCACATCAAAGTCAGTTACTAGACACAAGGAGCACGACTCAGCCCACAAAATTTGCTGTGTAATGTCCTCTTTGGCTCAGAAGGAGCCTTGTCAGGTCTGATAAAATTTCCTAAGTGACATTACTTGATTGATCTTGGCTTAGACTTGGACACGTCAGTTTTTTAACAGAAAGCTTGCAATAGAAACTTGAAGCATGGAGTTTGAAAGACAGAGACATTTCCCAGCTAGGCATGGTCTAAAAAAAAAAAAAGAGGAAAAAAGGCTTGTTAGTGAATTGTTTTTTGTACTTCACCCATATTAGGGACAGAATCAGTGAGCTTTTCGTGAGCGCTTAACAAAAAGTGTCTCTTCCAAGTCTTATAAATGAATATAATACTCACATCAAGCACACGGCAGGGCAGGACTCCAAATGCAGAACTCAAACACAATCAAAGTTCAGGTTCTTTATTACAAGCAAAAGTCCAGTACACGAGTAGGCAGTCCGATAAGGCAACAGTGTCCAAAGGGAATAGGCGAAAATCCAAAATCAGGTAAACAGGCAACGGTCAGGAACACAAGAAGTCAAAAACAGGAAACAACGCTGGAAAGCTGACACGAGGGACAAGACAATCTGGCAACTGCCAAGAGGAAGAGACGCTGACTAAATACACCTAGACAAGGAGATAACGAGACACAGGTGAAACACATAAGGGCGGGGACAGTAATCAAGACAAGGAAGTAAAGAGAACTGGAGTAACCAAGGGACAGGAAACAGGAAGACAAGACAAAAATACCAAAATAAAACAGGAAACATTCAAACCCTGACAGTACCCCCCCCTCTACGGCCGGCACCTGACGGCCCAGGATCCTGAGGGTGCTGGCGGAGAAAGTCTCTAATAAGAGTGGGGTCCAGGATGTCCTTGGCTGCAACCCACGACCTCTCCTCCGGACCATAACCCTCCCAGTCCACCAAGTATTGAAGCTGGCGTCCACGGCGACGGGATGCGAGGAGTCTCCTCACAGAATATACAGGGCCACCGTCGATGAGCCGGGGGGGTGGAGGGGGTCTGGTGGCAGGGACCAGCCCACTCACCTTAACAGGTTTCACACGACTAACATGGAAGGTTGGGTGTACCCTCATGGTCCTGGGGAGCTTTAGTCTCACAGCAAGAGGATTAATAACTTTAGACACTGGGAAAGGACCCACAAAGCGAGGAGCCAACTTACGGCACTCAACTCGGAGAGGAAGATCCCTTGTGGAGAGCCAGACCCTTTGCCCAGTTCTGTAAGTGGGAGCAGGAATTCTGCGCCGATCTGCTGCCTTCTTATAGGTCAGGGAACTTTTCAACAAGGCCCGACGAGCTCGAACCCATGCAGCCCGGCAACGGCGGACCAAAGTGTGGGCGGATGGAACAGAGACTTCCTGCTCAAGGGACGGAAAGACAGGAGGCTGGTAACCATACACGCAAAAAAATGGAGACATACCAGTAGAGGAGCAGGGCAAAGAGTTGTGGGCGTACTCCACCCAGGGAAGGAACCGGCACCAGGAAGATGGGCTCTGGGAGGTCACACAACGGAGGACTGTCTCCAACTCCTGGTTTAACCTCTCTGTCTGGCCGTTGGACTCAGGGTGGTACCCAGAGGATAGGCTGGCAGAGGCCCCCACCAATTTGCAGAAGTCCCTCCAGAATCGGGCAACGAACTGTGGCCCTCGATCCGACACAATGTCCTTAGGAAAACCGTGGAGACGGACAACATTGTATAGAACGGCCTCGGCTGTCTCCTTAGCTGAGGGAAGCTTGGACATGGGCACAAAATGAACCATCTTTGAGAACCTGTCCACAATGGTTAAGATGGTGGTATTACCTTCAGAGGGGGGCAGGCCTGTGACAAAATCCATGGAGATGTCTGACCAGGGACGCTTGGGCACTGGCAAGGGGTGAAGGAGACCGTGTGGAGGTTGCCGTGAAGTCTTGTTGCTGGAACAAACAGGGCATGCTGCAACAAACTCCACAATATCGCCCTTCATACCTGGCCACCAAAAGCGTTGGGCGATAAAAAACTGAGTGCGACGAGCCCCAGGGTGGCAGGTGAGAAGCGAAGCATGTCCCCATTGGAGAACGTTGGAGCGTAGGTCTGGAGGAACAAACAGGCGATTGGGTGGCAAACCTCTGGGAGGAGCACCACCCTGGTTGGCTGCCAGCACCTTCCTTTCAATGTCCCAAGTTATGGCTCCCACCACACAGGAACGGGGCAGAACTGGCACCTCCGACTTGGGTTCTAAAGAACAGGGAAAGGCTCTCGAAAGGGCATCAGGCTTAACATTCTTGGAGCCCGGACGATATGAAACAGTGAAGTTGAAACGGGAAAAGAAGAGAGCCCACCTAGCTTGTCGGGAGTTGAGTCTTTTGGCAGCTCGAAGGTACTCCAAGTTCTTATGATCCGTCCAGACGAGGAATGGTTGTTCAGCACCCTCCAACCAGTGCCTCCATTCCTCCAGTGCAGCTTTAATGGCCAGGAGCTCTCTATCACCCACACTGTAGTTGTGTTCAGCTGAAGACAGTTTTCTAGAAAGATAGGCACAGGGATGCAACTTGTTGTCTGTTACTGACCTCTGGGAGAGAATGGCTCCTATACCCACATCGGAGGCATCCACTTCAACCACAAACTGCCGCTGGGCGTCTGGCTGGGTGAGGACTGGAGCAGTGGCAAACCTTTGCTTAAGCATCTGGAAGGCTTGCTCAGCCTGAAGGGACCAGGAGAACTTGTTCTTGGAAGAGGTCAGTTGGTGCAAAGGAGCGGCCAGGGAGCTGAAGTTCCTAATGAATTTCCTGTAGAAATTGGCGAAACCCAGGAATCTTTGAACCTCTCTCCGTGAGGTAGGTGTGACCCAGTTGACCACTGCCTTCACCTTCTCAGGATCCATCTGCATCACACCCTCAGAAATAACAAACCCCAAAAATGACACAGTAGGCACATGAAATTCACATTTTCCAGCTTTCACAAAAAGGTTGTTGTCTAGGAGTCTCTGAAGAACCTGCCTAACATGTTGGACATGGGTCTCCTCATCAGGAGAGAAGATGAGGATATCATCCAAGTACACAAACACAAAAACATTTAGCATATCTCGAAGGACATCGTTCACAAGAGCCTGGAACACGGCAGGGGCATTGGTTAAACCAAAAGGCATCACAAGGTATTCATAGTGTCCTGTAGGAGTGTTAAATGCTGTTTTCCACTCATCCCCTTCCCTGATTCTAACCAGGTGATATGCATTACGCAAGTCCAGTTTAGTGAAAACTTTTGAGCCCTGCAGCAACTCAAAAGCAGTGGAAATCAAGGGAAGGGGATACCTGTTCTTAACAGTGATTTCATTCAACCCCCGATAGTCTATGCAAGGCCGAAGAGACTTATCCTTCTTCTCCACAAAGAAGAATCCAGCCCCTGCTGGTGAAGAGGAAGGTTTAATGATTCCGGCTGCCAGTGCGGAATCGATGTACTCTTTCATAGCCTTCATTTCAGGTGTGGAGAGGGAGAAAAGACGTCCTCTAGGTGGCATGGTACCAGGTAGCAGATCAATGGCGCAGTCATAGGGGCGATGTGGTGGTAATGAAGCCGCCTTGGTCTTGCTGAAAACCTCTTGTAGATCCGCGTAACAGGAGGGAACACCAGCCAGGTCCACAGGAAGACTACCAGTTTCCTCAGTAACTGTGACAGGAACGGGCAAAGCCTGTTTCTCAGAAAGACAGTAATGTTGACAGGCATCACCCCAGGAGAGGATCTGACCAGAGGACCAGTCAATATGGGGGTTGTGAGTCTTGAGCCAAGGAAGTCCTAAAAGAAGTGGATGGTGGGGTGCATTAACCAGGTGGAAGGAGAGCTTCTCCGAGTGTACATTGCCGAAGGAGAGCGAGATCTCAGGAGTGTGGTGAGTTACTTGGAAAAGATGGCGTCCATCTAGGGCACTTGCCTCGAGGGGTTCATCTAGAGACACAGGAGATATCCTCAGTCTCTTAGCCAGTTCATAGTCCATAAAATTAGCATCAGCCCCAGAATCAATTAATACAGGTTGCAAAAGGGAAACAGAGGCAGTCTGTAGAGTGGCTGTGGGGAACAGCCGCATTGTCTTAGTAGAAGTGAGTGTGCTACTCACCAGGCTCTCACGACTTCTAGAGGCCCCACCACGACGGATGGGACAATTGGCGAGGAAGTGACCCATCTGTGCACAGTAGATGCAACAACCCTCATCCATACGACGCTGACGTTCCTCCAAGGAAAGTCGGGTGCGACCCACCTGCATGGGCTCTGCCGGGGGAACAATAGGTGCCTCTGTCGACCCAGGTGGTGTCCTGGAGGACTCAAAGTTCATCTGAGGACGACTAGGAACTTGAGGGAAGTGAGGAAATGAATGGGAAGAGAGGCGAGATCTCTGCCGTTCCCTCAGTCGTTTGTCCATCTTGGAGGCCAAGGCAATGAGAGCCTCGAGTTCTGAGGGCAAATCCAGTGGTGTGAGATAGTCCTTGAGTGTTTCAGACAGTCCATTAAAAAAGGCATCACACAGAGCAGCTTGGTTCCACCCACTGTCAGACGCTAGAGTGCGGAACTCAACGGCATAATCTAAAACTGTGCGCCTCCCTTGCCGTAATGCAGCTAAGGACCTGGCAGCCTCACGGCCCGGAGAAACAGTCTGAAAAACTTGTGTAAGAGTCCGGATGAACAAGGGAAGAGACTCACAGATTGCTGAGCGACGACTCCACTCAGCAGTAGCCCAAGCCTCGGCTCGCCCTGACATGTGGGAGATCATATAGGCAACCTTGGCTCTGTCTGTAGAAAAGGAGGCCGCCTGAAACTCAAAGTGAAGTTCACATTGAGCAAGAAACAAGCGACAATCTCCCGAATCCCCAGAGAATTTCTCCGGGCTGGAGAGATGAACGTGGGGATTCAATCCCAACCCTGGAGGCGGTGAAGATGGCTGGGGTTCTGCATCCTGAGTAGCTGGGGGCGAAGCAGAACCAGGAGAATCAGATGACTGAGGCCCACGCTGAACATGGTCGACCAGGAAATTTAGCTGAGACCCCAAGGCCGAGAGCATCTGCCCCTGGTGCTCTGTCATCTCCCTCATCTCTTGACGGAGAACATTAAGTTGTTCCTCATGATGGAGGATCCGCTGCCCCTGGGCTCTGAGGGCAGACCGGAGGTGATCTGAGTCTGCGGAGTCCATAATGTGGCCAGATTGTACTATCAAGCACACGGCAGGGCAGGACTCCAAATGCAGAACTCAAACACAATCAAAGTTCAGGTTCTTTATTACAAGCAAAAGTCCAGTACACGAGTAGGCAGTCCGATAAGGCAACAGTGTCCAAAGGGAATAGGCGAAAATCCAAAATCAGGTAAACAGGCAACGGTCAGGAACACAAGAAGTCAAAAACAGGAAACAACGCTGGAAAGCTGACACGAGGGACAAGACAATCTGGCAACTGCCAAGAGGAAGAGACGCTGACTAAATACACCTAGACAAGGAGATAACGAGACACAGGTGAAACACATAAGGGCGGGGACAGTAATCAAGACAAGGAAGTAAAGAGAACTGGAGTAACCAAGGGACAGGAAACAGGAAGACAAGACAAAAATACCAAAATAAAACAGGAAACATTCAAACCCTGACAACATTAAACTGCTGCAGTTCTCTTGGATTTGGATTAATAACTCTTATCTTCAGTGCTTTGCTGAACATACCTGGTGAGTCAAACAAAATTAACCAAATCACACATTTACGTATGAGGGCAATCAGCTGCTCACAAGCACTGCTGCTGAGGTGAGGGTTTGAGGCTTAAGGGAGAGGACTCCCTAACATGACTGCTGTAAAGTTAGCTAAGGCCATATCTGGCACTGGATGGGATGTAACACACACATCCCCCACTCTGAGTAAAGCTGTGTTGTCACCAGTCTTGACTTCCGTGAATCTGGCTGGCGTGTGATCTTGTTTTGTGCTTTATACCAGTCTGGATGGGATTTCATCATTCTGTTGTGATGGGATCATCTCATATGGGACATTTGGCTCACAGATAATCTTGCTTATGATTGCTGGGAGAGGGAATCAGGATGCATTTATGTGCAGTTATGTGCTGCCAGTGATGAGTCATGTGGATTATTTTACCCCACCCGTTCTGATAGGGTTATTTGTTTGGAAAGAATTAAGTGAAAATATATTACAGCAAACTCCAAAAGAATATTTTTGGTAGTACTTTCCAAACAAGTAGTAGTCTATCTCCAACCTAAATAAGTCCCATTTTGGACTTGTAAACATTTAAACTTCTGGATCCAAGTCCACCAGTATTTGATGTTCATTTTCAGACCCTGTCGACTTTTATAGAGGGAGTTTCACACTTGGCATGCAATGCACAGAGAAAACTGTGAGCAACACTTCTATATCAAATAAATGGAAGGAGGTGACGAAAGTGTTCCTGTGTGAGTTCTTACACTGTGGAATCACATATTAATGTAGCTATTAATACAAGCTGTGGGAGCTTTTTGAACTGCTTGATGGGTGTGCTCATTCACCTGTTAGTGCTTCAAAACTGTTAGCATGAGCAATTTATCTCATGGTAAAGGGCTGCTTTACCCAAATTACAGAAGAAAAAACATATTTTCTCACTTGAATGGAATTTTGTCAGTTGTGTTCATAACATTGGACACTGGCATTTAACCCTGTATCAGCTGTTTCCATTAGGACTGTTTCCTCAGTAGAAAGTAGTTCCATTTTTCCACCGCCAATAGGAACGCTGAACTGATATGAAAAATCATGTTATGTGTCCCCAGTGGCATATACATCAGTCCATTTGTTCATGTGTCGTTCCAGTTTTTACAAGTTACAAGCCATTACAAACTGTTGTTTACACAAATAAAGTTTTATAGGGATTTTTAAAAATGGTGGTTGTTGGTGCTGCACACTTACATCACTCCAAGTTCCTCTTGTGCTGGGAGGTAAAAAGTCTCTCAAAAGGACATGCTAAGAACTGCAACTTGATCTTGCTTCTTGCATTGAGGACATGATTAAAAAAGGCTATGGTCCTCCATAGTTGTTCATGGAGATGAACAAACACAGCTGTGGAGCCTTACATTGTTCCATGGCTCACGGTTTAGCTGTCTCCCCACAACTTTTTACCTTTTTAATTTGTTCTCGCCGCTCTGATTACGTCGTTTTTGCCCTCAGCAGGCAGCAGTTTTCAGCAAAAAAGGATCAAAGAGCGTGATTATCAGGCTCGCATTTATCAGGTGGACGGTGTATAAATCAAATTCCAATTCGTCCAGATATTGAGATTCAGAAGCTGTAATTCATAGTCATTTTTCCCTCACCCTGCTGAATTCTTGCAGCTGAAATTTCACATCTCATATCCCCTCACTAGAATTCATATAAAAGTGTCCCCTGTGCTCTGTCTCCGCTCGCAGCCCCTCCTTTGATGAGCAGCTCTCCCCTCGGCCCAAGGGGAAGAAGAAGAAGAGGAAATCCGATCGGAAGAGGAAAAGGAAAAGGTCAGTTCCCAAATTGTGATGACTCTGCAGTGAGGTGTATTGTTGAACACCTTTGTCATGTTTCCTGAAATAAATAAACTGAGAGGTGCACAGGAGAATTCTTGTTTCTCTCTAGAGTTCATGTCTATCTGTTCTCCTGCTTTAGGTCTCATTCCCACAGCCTGTCACCACTGAGGAAGAAGAAAAAGAAGAAGAAGAAGAGCTCCAAGAAAAGCAAGCGGCATAGGTAGTTCTTGTTTACTATAACGATATTCGAAAAATGGCATGACATTTATTTTTAGGTGACCCAAATTATCTTTTTTCACTATTCCAGGTATACCTCCAAGAAGTCAAAACACAGGTATGTGTATGATTATTGCGAGATTTTGTGCCCTTTAAATGTTTTGTTAAAAGAGTAAATTTAAAAACAAACAGTTCTCATCTGGAAATATCTCTGTCTTAAGTGTGGTGTAACATTTAGCTTCTGCCTTGTGTAAGATTTCTGGATCAGGCTTTGTCAGTCTTAATACTCCTCACTCACGGTTCTTTTCTCTTTCATTTCACCAGCTCCTCAAGTTTAAAACATAAGAGGAAGGATGAGCGCAAGCACAAGAAAAGGTCAGTCTGTGATTGTTGCATCAGAATCATGTACACCCTCCACCTCCTGCCTCCCCTTCCTCCCCAATGGTAAGCCCATCCACCCTTTTCAGAACACCCATTGTTGAGGAAGACAGAGAGAGGATCCTCCAGAATGCCTTCATGTACGGGGCACGATGGGTGAATTCAGACACGTGCAGCTTTTATTTTTTGGAGCAAAGCGTGAAAAAAACTCTTGCAAAGAGGAAAACAGATTGAAAGCTTGAGCCACAAAAAGAGGAAAAAGGGGGTGAAAGAGGGTAAGAGAAACCAATTTCATGCTGTGATCTTGCGACATTTTATAATTCGACTTTGGATGAGTGGGCCGTTGTTTGTAAGCACAGAGCCAAGTTCAGTCGCTGCTTACTTCAACAGAAACCGCTGCTTTCCAGCTCACTACAAGTCTCTCCTCTCTCGTCTTTTGTTCTCTTCATGCCTTTGTTGTTCCTTTATACTTTCACCTTCTCTATTTGCTTTCCTTTTTCTCCAAACATGGTTCATATATTTCAGGACCCTGTCACTTATAGTAAGAAGCTGATCGAGAAAATAGGTTTTCAGGGACTTTAACAAGAGGTGAAGATGAAGCCTTTTGGAATTATACATCCTTAAAGCAACGTTACGTAACTATGCTACCCTTACAATAACAGCCTCAGAATCATTCTGATGGTACACTGACTTGTAATAGGGAGTATAGAGCCTCTGTCATTCCCACTCCAATTCCTGAACACCTGCTCTTGCTCCATGTAACTTTTGTGACCAGTAAAATCTCCCACTAACTGAGTGATAGTCAGCGGCAGAGCAATGCCGTAGTAGATCAGACTTGGAGATCATTAAAAACCAGCGCTAATCTCTGATATCTAATGAGGAAACTTTGAAAATATAGAGATTTATAAACAGAGTTTGGCAGGTGATGTTTGTTATAGGGATAACACTTCCTGCTCTGGAAGTCAGGGATAATGAAAAATACACACCTCGACCGTGTCTCAGTTCAGTGACTGGGACTCTGACAGTTCACAGGATAATTTTGTAGTTCAACTTTGACCTACAATACTTTCTGTAGTTGTGTACGCACAGAGTTTCTAAAGGATTATTACAGACATTTTGGGCGACTGAAACCCATAGAAAATAAGAGTCAAGTTCTGATAAGCCTGTATTATTTTTTGATACAAATGGTGAAAAACCATTAGCTGCAAATGCAGTCAGTTTACAGTGGTATAAACTGATAGAAGCATGAGTCATTTGAGAAACTAGAATATGTGCTTGGACATAATGACATAAACAATTAACTGAGCACTTCATTTCTGTCAGTCGACCCATCAGAGAACTCATATCTCCTTATCCACTTGTGCTTTTTCTCCTCTGCTCTCCTCATCACCTCCTCCAGTTCCCGGACTCACTCGCGGCGGAGACGACGCTATCGGAGGTCAGAGTCGGACAGTTCTTCCTGCCAATCTTCCACAGAGGACAGGTAAGGGACCCGTCCCTCCCCCTCCTCACCCCCCATCCCTTGGTTTATCTTATCAGCCCGAGGTGTCTGCCGAGTTCTTGGTCACACCACGGCGATGACTGATAAGGCAGAGGTGACTTCCCGATCTCAGGCACGACCGGCCCTTATCTGTGCTTCACAGGAAATGGCCCTAAACTCACTCCACAGATCGATGCACTCAATTATAATGACATATAGCAAAAATTTTGGACGTGTGATAAAATGAAAGAAAGTTTTTATGGATTATACTGAACAGGGTTGATACTGTGATGATCTCAAGTAGTTACAATGACAGGATACTTCCTCTGGTGATACTTAATCCCTGAGTAATCATTTACCACAGTATTGCGTTCAGAGTCAGAATGGCAGGAACAGCTCAATTAGTGAATTTTGACACACGAGAACAGGTAAAATTGAGGTCCAATTGCCAAACTGAAATAATCTGAAAAATATTCTGAAATTATCTCTTTGAAATCTGTCAGGAGTTCTTTGTTGCTTACTAATTACATTGAATTTCATTGGGATTTTAATGACAGGAAATCACAATTAAATTCAAGTAATGATTTTAAATCATGCTTTCCCAACTGCTTTGTACAGTTAAAATCCAGTCAGCTGACCTTCACAGCTACAATACCACTAAAGAAAGTATTTCTGTACAATTTTTCAGTGGTTATACAATAGATTTTTTTTTTCAAAGATGTCAGAACACTACAGTAAGGTGGAAAATGTTGCTGATGTAAATTCAAATGCTTCACTGACATTAAAGTGCTACTCTACTCTGAAGAGCAGTAGAAAATACTGAAAGACTTTATGTCATGATGCAGTGTCAGAAAACTAAATGCAGCTTTTTCCCCACAGAAACCATCTGCAAAAATCTGTGGTACATCAGGCATTAGGAGACCTGGCAGCTGTAGGGGAGGAGACCGACGGAGTGCTCCAACACACGGACATGAAGTGGAGACCCGCAACCAAATCAGTGTGTAAAACGGCTCCAAAATATCGCTCCATCCTCTCAACCGGCACCGTAAGTACTCTTCAGGATTCTAACGATGCTGCCAGCAGTTCAGTTTGATTTCTCAGTTACGGCCATGTAAAATAGCTCATAGTCAGTTAAAATAAAATGCCTTTGGTGAGGCGGTTGGCTTTGGAAAAACACTCTCAGTAAAGAAAAAAAAAAACTTGAATTCCACATTCTGGTGTTTTGATTAAAAAAAAAAACTCTTGCCATTAATATTCACACAAAATACATAATTTTTCAGAAAATGTATGTATGTCTAAACCCGGCTAGCTATCTGCTAGGGGATGAATATTTACAAAATCAAAAAACTGTACATGGCCTGACTCTGACCTCATTTAAGAAATTCTTTATTTTGTCGATTATTTTTCTGTTTTTAAAACTAACAGCATCCAGTACTCAGTAGAGAAGATTCCCCACAATAATAATAATCATACTATAGAAATTACAGCACATTTCAGCAACATGAACAAGAAATACTTTATTTTTAAGATATAGTTTTCCTTGTTAAAGATATTAATGAAATGTTATCAATACTTCTTTCATTGCCAATGTTTTTAATCAACTGTCGTAACAAACTCTTAACAAAAAATGTGTTAATGTTCACTGGATTTGTAATTGATTCCCACAGGATGTAACAAAGCCTGTAGTTTAGTTTAGGACCGCTCTGACTTGCCTGTTTTTATCTGAGGTGTACTGGACAGTGCACAGGTGTAAAACTGTGCTGCTGCACAGGAAGTGATTCAGTTTTTGGTTTTAATGAACAGAAATGAAGAAAACAATGTTGTTACAATTCTGCATTTGTTTGTCAAACCCTGATCCGCGGGCAGCAGGCAGCAAGCGCTTGTTTATCGTCTGTCATCAAAAGTGGTTCAGGCTGCAGTTGTGCAGTCTTTTAGGTTAGGGACAGTTAGAGATGGAACATAAACCATTAGTTCAGCCACACTATATAGATGGCAAACTGTTTCCTTTATTGGCTCCCAACATTCAGTGGATACAAATCGCATACTTTTCTAACATCAGTGTAATCATTAAGTAGACTGGGTTGAACTAGGAGATAAAGATGAACAATATGAATAACTATTAGTGCTGACTTGCTCTCTTGGACCAAAACAACAATAGTAAAGCATGCCTGAAGCTTTGGGTTGTTTTTACTTACTTACTTTACTTTACTTATGGACTGACCTGATGAGACCCTCATGTTTAAAGGGGTGAATAAGACCCAGGTACATCTTGTTCTCTGCACAAAGATGATTTTTTCACCTTATTTTGTCTATGACCTCTAAATACTCACATACAAGCATTTAACCAGGACGCTGCTTTGACATGATGCAGAAGCAGGATAAAAAGAAAAAACTTCCTTTTCAATTTGGTCCTTCTCAGTCCCCTTCGGTCACTGCATCTGTTTTATGTTACACTTTCAACAAACAGACCTGAGTTGCAGACCTGAGTTGAAGCTGAAACTAAGAGAAAACAAACATCTTTAAAGTTTGATTGACACTTCTAGACGACAGACTGGATTTTAAAATTGAGCTCATTGCAGGTTGATTTTCTGTTTTCTTTTTTTAAGTGATGTTCTCCCAGAGAGCCTCATAAATACAACTATGGCCTTAAACTCATTGTCTCATGCTTATTGGAGCATAAAATATATTTAATTCTCTCCAGCAATCATTAAATTATGCTAATTGCACAGACAGATGTTTTTAATTACACACCGCAGGGTTTTAATAGAAATTCAATAAATTAATCCATATTTTGAATCATGCCTGGCATTCAATATCCCAAAGTTTTTCAAGAGGACTTCATAGTTGGTTACTGAGGGGTCAGCTTTACTCTATCAGCTGTGTTGGCATTTCTTTATGGGTTGTGATATGGTGAATAAAAGTACATAATTTAAAAAGCAATGCAGAATGATCTTTGCTTAATATTTCTTTCCTAAAAAAGCTAACCATAAAGGGAAAGGTAGGTATGACTGGACAGAAAAAACAAACAAAACATGAATAATCAACATAAATGTGGTTGATTATAAAATATGTCAACTTCTCTCAAAATAAAAACTGGTGAGCTGGTGAAAAGAAAGTAAAAAAAAAAAAAATTTGCAAAAAATACCAAGGCAGAGATGAAATGTTTATTTTAATGGCAGTCAAAATCTCTCGAGGTGACATTGAAGAATGTCTCTATTCAGAAATTTGTCTTCCTGTAGGTGAAATCTTTTACCCCTGAGTACACAGATTGTGTGTAGATGCGACTGGTAAAGAGGATGGTAGAAGTACAAAGATTTTCTTAATTTCCCTCAGGGTTGGTCTGTTGTGTTGACTGTAGACTAGATAATGGAAAATCTTCAGGAGGACAGACTCAGTGTCTCGTAATCATTAAGTAAAGAGAGATCATGATTTTATGAGATTAGCCAACTATGATCCTTAGAGAGTCACTATCTTTTTTTCCATCTGTGGACGTTTGCAGTTAAAAAAAAACTGTCCAAATTCAGTGTGCAGAAGTTGTACTCACATACGAGCACACATTTAAAGTACTCTCGCTCCCAAAAAACTCCAAAACAATTCACCATCAAGGAAAGAAAAAGGAACATGCCAATATAAGTCTAACTGGCTCTGGGTTTGAAGAGAGGGTTATTGTCTTTTTCTTGCAATTTACGACTCTAATGATGCACTTATGTTGCCCGCTCTTCCCTTTTTCTTACACCTTACCTACTTAAGGAGGAAATCTTGATTGGTAAGTCGATGCTATCCGCAGATTTAGGGATTTACTTGTAGGTCGGTGCAGGCTAATTATTTACTTTTCACAGGAGAAAGAGCACAGTCATCTGTCCTATTCTGAGGGCTTTCTTAGTTAGACTGCTGGGATCTCTCTTTGTCTGCAATCCTTTTCATTTCTACATAATACCCATTTTTGTGATGTTTGTTCAATGTTCTTTAAATGAGGCTTTTTTCAATGGGGATATTGTTTACTCTTTTTCTCTTCACTCGAGTTAGAGCCGGTAGATTTTTCCACACATAGTTTTTCTTTCTTCTCTGCTCTTTAGTTGTTCCTTTCATATGATTATTTTAGTTTAGACTTACTTTATCTAAATTTGTTTCTTGTTGATTTCTTTGACTTTAGTTGAGTTCCGACTTTCTTTTGAGGTTAATCGCATGCTTCAAATTTGCATGATGTCTTTCTCTTTCAAAGTTTTCTGTCCCAAGAAAAAAAAAAAAAAAGAAATCTCTTCTCTGTGTTTTCAAGGGAATATATGCCTTTGTACTAGAGTATTCACAGTGCATCAAAACAGGTAGCAGGTTCCATTTATTGGCACACGCTTGGTTTTAAGCTGCAGCCTGTTTGTCTGTTTGCAGATTTTGTCGTCAAAACCTGGAAGCGAGCTCTTGCACGGAAATGGGTCTCAGCATTTATCGGGCCAGACCGAAGGTCCGCACGATTACGATTCTGGGAATGACACGTCTTCACCGCCATCGAGCAAAACTGGTGTTTCTCGGGCGAGTGTCACTGACAACAAGAGGAACCACTGTCAACGTCTGGCCTCTCCTGAGAAGCTGAAGTTCACTGACAGAGACAATGCCTCAGATTCAGGAAATTCTGTCACCAGCTACGCTTCCTTATGCAAACCTTATGGGGAGGACAGCTTGTCTGCAACCCTTTTCAGTGGAAACAGCAAGAGGTAATGTTGTGTTCATTCTAAATAATCCATCTGAATGAATGCTTCCTAAGAAAATTGCTGGCTGTTTATCTTGTATTTCCACGCTCTGCTTCCTTTTTTGAAATATTCAACTTATGAGGGAGAATAAGGAAGAGCAGTTTCCTTAAAAACAACCCCAGATACAGTTTGGGCTTTATCACTCAAAGCAGTGAAGCGTCTTAATGTGTTTTCTTTGCAGAGAGCAGATAACTTTGGGGTGTCGAGTAGAGGTTGTGAAACCTCCAAAGACGTCCAGCTGTTCACAGAGGATGAGCGAGTCATCTCGAAGGCGACAGAGAACCCGTTCGTTTAGCAGCAGGAGCAGGAGCAGATCCTCAGGGAGCTCCAGATACTCCGGACGCTACTCTCGAAGCCCGTCGCTGTCGTCTTGCAGGTGGGTTAACGACTTAAAACATAACTTTATTCATGTGGCACTTTTCTCTGCATCACTAAAATCCACTTATATCTCTTGTAACACCAAATTTAGTACAGTTATTCACGGTTCCTGGATGATGAATCCTAATGACTTTGGTTGGCTTCCTCTTGCACCAGTCAGGTTCATGTTAGTGATTCTGAGTGAAATGTCTGAACTTTTGAATGGATCGTCATAAAATCCCTCAGGATAAATTAAAACAAGTTTGGTGATCCCCTTACTTTCATTTCACTGTGGTTTATCCACAAAACACGTTTCCATCAGCCTCACTAGTACTTTGTGTTTAGTGCTAATTAACAAATGTTAGCTTGTCAATACACTAAACCAAGATGCTGAACATGGTGAACTTTACACTTGCTAAACATCAGCTGTTAGTATTTTCACTGAGAGCATGTTGCCATGCTAGCATTAGCATAGCCACATCACATGGATTGCACAAACCATGAGGTATAGCAAACAATGCAACTGAAGGCTAAGCTGTGTTGAATATACCCTGTGCAATGGTGGTAATATAATATACTATAATGTACCTTAGTGCAAGTTGGGTGATTATACAGCATAGAGAGCCTTGAAAGATCTGAATAATCTGATATATAATAGATGCAATACATTAAATATAGAACAAGTCCAGGTGAGCAGTCTGTCCTGTTAAAAGGAAAAACTGTTCTGTCAGCGTAGTCTCCTCTCCTGACACAGAGCGGAATCACTGTACAGAGTGATGGCAGGAATGACTTCCTGTAGCGTTCCTTGTCACAGCAGAGCTTAAGAAGTCTCATACTAAAGGTGCTCCGCTGTTTGACCGGCAGGTTGGAGGTGGAGAGAATGCAAAATGTTCTCTTCTTCAACACACTGGTAAAAGATCTGCAGTGTCTCTCTGCACATATTAAAGGACCTAAGCTAAGTAGAGTCTGTTTTGTCCCTTCCTGTAGACAGCCTCTTTGTGTGCATTTCCAGTCCAGTCTGTTGCCTAGGTGAGAATTTGCATAAAAATTCCACAACTTTGTGGAATCATAAGTGCTGCTGCTTTGCTCACTTCCATGTCAGTAAATGTCATTTCTCTTGTTGCCAGCTCGTACTCGCGCTCTCCGAGTTATTCAGCTGACCTGAGGCGACGAGGCAGCGTGGCAAGCCTGAGCTCCAGAGGAAGCTACTCCAGATACAGTGCTGACAGGTGAACTTTAGGAAACGTTCCATCTGCTAAGACCTCCTCCTTAGCAATGCACAAGAACATATATATATATATATATTACATTGCTGGTGAGTACGTTTTCACACTGTTATGTCAACTTCCCAGACTACGAGACAGAAAGAGAGCACCTAGCTACAAAGAGACAGATGTGAAGCATGCACATAAGGTTAGTGGGAAGAGACGAAGACGCAAATCCTACTCTCCTATGAAGAAAAGGAGAAGAGACTCGCCAAGCCATCTGGAAGCACGCCGAATCACAAGGTACAGCTCTCCCAGCCTGGTTATTTATATCTCTGATATACATTTTTATACCTAAAGGCGGGGAAAAAAATGCATCACTGGTCCCACCCGCCACCCCCTCATTTGGACAGGTCCCCAACCTGAAATCTCTCCCTAGCGTTGAAGAGCTGCGTACCTTGCAATGGCATTTAGCCCGAGGATGAGATAATCATCAGCTTTAAAGCCACCACAGGTGCTGAAGAAACAGATGGCGAGTGCAGGCAATCTGAAATGTAAAAAAATAACAAGAACAGATCTTGTCTGCCACATAGTCAGCTTTACTCTTTTTTTCATTTCACACTGAAAATGAAAGAAAAAGACAAATGATATACACCAAGAAAGATGCACAAAAGGACACAGAGAGATTATAATAACAGTTTTTTTTTAAAGATATTGTTCCACTAATCTCTATTCTTTTAAAGTTGCACCATTCAATACTTGTACATTATTTGTGACTGTGGTACTCATAGTGACAAACCCACAATGAACTGATGAGTGAAACTGTGTGGAGCACTTTAGTGTCTTTCAGACATTTGTTTTGGTTTTACTACCCTCAACTGTCAGTGAGGCCTTTTCCTGGATGAAGCTCTGTACACTGCAGACAGACAGAGTGAACAGAGTGGAGCATTTAGCAGCTAAAAAGCAAGATATTTCTCTTAGGAGTCGATGGAGACCAAAAAAGAGGTTGAAGGAGAGCAAATACTGGATAAATTCACCAGGTGTCCAAATCAATCAATGGCTCCAAGTAAACACTAATGTTGCTCTGTGCCTGCTGGAAATACACATTTGTTTTGTTGGCTGTGACATCTTTGTGTAGCAGAGCTTTTTCACTGGAAACCGCTGCCTGATGATGATGACTGGTGAAAGTGAACAAAAGCAGTGAAATTGCAGCTGAAATACGTGATAATTCATTGTGATAATTACTTGTGTGTTCATCACAATGAGTGACCTCTTTCAGATCACACACAGTCTGACACACTGTCCATATAAAAATATTTATTACTGTAGCTTAAAGATTCAGTAAAATTTACACATTGTAGCTTTAACTCCCTCATACTGTTTGTCAGTTTCACACCACTCACCGTTTTGGTTCTCTGCAGTGCCAGGAAGCGACCCATCCCTTACTTCCGACCTAGTCCTTCCTCTACCAGTCGGTCCACCAGCGTGTCATCCTGGAGCAGCCTCTTCACCCGCAGCCGCAGTCGCAGCCCGATCCACAGCATCAGCCGGAGCAGGAGCCGGAGCTGGAGCCGCAGCCGCAGCCGGAGCCGGAGCCACAGTTACTCCTCCTACAGGAGCTACAGTCGCAGTTCGTCCTGGAACTCAATCTTTGGGACGCGTAGTCGCAGCAGGAGTCGCGGTTCGTTGAACAAACGCAACAAAACCAGGCATTAGGTTTCCTAGAGAACATTAAGGGACTGAAGCGCCAGTCTTGTTTTCCCACTTGAGAACGAGGACAGTGGATGTTGGAGCAATCGACTGTGTGCGTCTCCGTGCTCCACTTTGACGCTTGAGTGGAAATGTCCCAGCAGGGGTCCGACCATGAGGCAGTCCTGTTCGCTCTGCCCACAGAGACAACTGGAGACTGAATGTCCTTTTGTTTGTTTGTTTTGTTCTTGTACTGCATCCTCTTGCATCAGCACTCACTATGGCCTGCGACTGTTCATCTCTTAGATACTTACAGTAGAAACTGCACATAACAAAGACTTTTTTTAGCCTGTGCACATCCCATTAAATTATTCTTTTAAATTACTGCTTTGAAATGATAAACTTTCTATTTATTTTAATATTGATGGTTCTCTAAAATGGTACATAACAAGGTGTAATGATAATGAGACACCCCAACAAGGGTGGAAATGACTTAAATCTGACATTTAACAGGACATCAGACCTTTACTGTCTCATGTCAGGTATGTATGTCCTAGGTTTTGCACCAAGAAGTGAGGTATTGAAGTGACATTTGAGCCACTTCATCCAACTGTTTACAAATGGCTTCAGAGGGATCGTTATCAGGAATAAGAAAAAAGGTTTATTGTTCTGATGTCGCCACTTCACAAGGTGGAGAACAAACGTGTTTCCACTGAAAAATGAATCAGAGAGGTTGGCCTGACGGCGAGCAAACTGCCTGTCAGCTCAAATGTCAAATTAATTTATCCTCTGATCAAGTGGAAAACAATTGAAATGTCAGTCCATGTAATACAACAGAGAGCAATCATAACATTGTGCAGGGACAGAGGAGGTGTTTTTCACTCGACAACTTGTGGCAAACAAAACATGTAATGAATTTGTTTTGGGAAAAGGATATTTAAAGGTAAAGATAATGTACATTTTATCTATTTCAAAGCTTAAATTAACATCTTGTATCAGGTACAAGTATCAGTCTGATTTTTGTTTATTTGATTTTTGTAAAGCACAGGAAGAAAAAGCTGTACCTCATTTGGTTGCAACATGTTGAAAATAAGCTTATGAACAGCATTAATTCTCAATTTACTTGAATAATGTTTTCTTGCTACCAACTCATATATCAACTGTGTTTTTGCTCTTGATCACAATGGAAGGTCAAGTTCTGAATTGTGCAGCACCATACATATTTATTACTTATTTAATATTTATTGGTTTGTTGTCCCTCTCGGTAGTGGTCAGTCTTTCTATGCAACACTGTCAGTTTATAGTTGTTATGACACTGCTGTCGTTTATTTTTGGTTTGTTGTAAATTATTCCTTTTGGTTTTGGCTCCTAACTCACACATAAACCTCAAAGCAGATGTTCAAAAGACTGGAGTGGCAGAACAGATCCTTCCTGTCTGACTGGTGTTTTAAATGCTTTTGTGAAAAGCAAAACTTCAGTGGTTTTGGGAAATATCTTCATTTTCTTTCTTGCTGAGAGATTTAGATGAGAAGATTAATTCCACTCATGTCTGTTTTCTAAATATGAAGCTACAGAGAGCAGCCAGTTAGCTTTAAAGCTTAACACCACTGAAATCTGCTGTTACACTTAGTTTGAATCAACAAGTTGTGGTTTTGCAGGTTTTCTGTCAGACACACAAAACAACAGCTTGACATCTTTACTCCTCAGTTTTGGTTTTTCAGCAAACAACATATAATGTGTTGATTAGTGAGATGTTGCTAGGTGGATTTTGTTACTTTGTGGCAGAGCCAGGTTGCCTCTTTACCCCGTCTCCATTCTTTTTGTTAAGTCAACCAGCTGCTGATCATAACTTCACATTTATCTCACAGGCACGAGAGTGGCATCGATCTTTTCATTTAATTCTGCGAAGGAGCAAATAAGCATATTTCCCAAAATGTCAAACCACTTCTTTAAATTTAATTTCGAGGCTGCTTTGACTCCAGAGTTTTAATCTGCCAAAAGTTTGAAACTGCCTCTCCATATAATTAAGAGAGTTATATTTCTCAATCATTTCAAATCCATCATCCTGTCTGTATTAACTGCTCCAGGCCTGACAGACTGCTCTCTATGCACTCAATACTCTCAGCTTATTTCCCTGAATGTCAACTAAATTGGACGAATGAGGGAAATATGATGCCGGAAGAGGAAGAAACTTGGCACAAAAGTCCTCCATAAACTACAAACTGACGACGACTCGTGTCAAGCGGCAGTGACGAGGTGCCAGCGGATGATTTGTGCAGTCATGTTGATAATCTCCCTAGATGGGCACCCAGGCCAACCCCTCCTTTCACAATGTAAAGTTTGCATCAGTTCTTGTGCAAAGTAATTTTAAATATGTAATTACTGTGGTGTAAATATGCATCTGCATTGTATAAATCATACAAAAGGTGGTATTATATGATTTACAGAATGTGATTTGGCCTTTGTTGGATGTTAAAATGTTGGTATGGATATGATGCATTGACCAGTGAAGTAGGAAAATAAGACAAAATGCCAGGTAGGCATCAATCAGTGGACTCTAGATGTCTTTGTGTGTAAGATCCCTCTGATCGTGTCTTTTGTTATTTTTGAAAAACTCCAATAAGAAGGTCATATAGCAATAGTGATCCAGTGTTTCAGTGTTAAATTATGCCTACTCTGCCCTTTTCCCATGTGAAGGCGCATATTGCAAAAGCATATGTTTTTCATACTGTCACATTTTATCTTGTGTCAGTGTGAACTCCACATCGTAATAATGTGTCACCTGGAAATTGAATCGTCCCCGCCATAACCCCATGAAATCAACTTCCCCTTTCACTGCGTGTTCAGAATAAGCTATATAAAATCATGTTCTGAATAAAACGCCTCCGCAGTCTTTCTTTTATGTTCCGGAAACAGATGAAAAACACACTTATTTACCACAGTAAACAGAGGTCGTCTTCACAAAGCTGACTTCTTAGCTGTTTTGTTTTATCCGTACTGTGACATCAGCGTGTTTGACACGAAGCTCTGCGTTATTTTCTATTAAAAAGCCGGTGAGTCACCCAGAGGAGGGGGCCCCAACTGTGTTATGAGTGACATGTGGACAGTAACTTAATTTGGTAAAAAGGGAGGCCGGTCTTTGGTCAGCTGTTGCACCTACACTGTAAATAATATCCACATCAGCAAGTCATTTAACTGTCATTTAAACCTTATGATGTGTTTTGACCTGAATACAAAGCAGAAATGTTTCATTTAAAGTGGAGCAAGTCAGTCTACTATCACATTCCTTCCACTGTGAAGATTTGAAGGTTTACTATTGCCTCTGACGTGGGTCATTTTTTGCAGTGTGATCGTTCTCCAGATCCTCCCAGCACTTTCCCGACACTTGCTCTGTGCGACTCACCGTCTGGAAGCCGAGCGCAGTATAAAACCCACAGCCAGGAGGAATTAGACCAGTTCACTTGAGGGTCTAAGAAGCTTGATGTCCGCTCCGGAGTTTGTTGTTGGATCAACAGGTGACTGATTGCGTAACGGTGATGCGCGTAATCCAAAAGAGATAAAGTTTTACCACGCAGGCGCAGGAAACTTCTGACTTAAAAAGAAAAAAAAAAAAAACTTTTGTTTGAGGGTTGTTTTGGTACCAAAAGCTGAACTCTTTCTGGCGTTGAACTCAGCTGGATATGGCAGAGGGAGACTTCTACACCATGGGAAACCGGCAGAGGTTTCCCAGGGATCCGTTTGGTGAATCGCCGTTCAGGGATCAGTCTCCGTTCAGGGATCAGCTCGCGTCTCGGTTTATGGAAGACGAGTTTGGGATGCCGCCTTTCCCCGACGATCTGGCGATGGACTGGCCGGGCTGGGCTCGGCCTGGCCGCCTAAGCACGCGCCTCAGCCCCTCGCCTTTCGGCAGCAGTTTACGCTCAGCGGGTTTCGCCCCGCGCCAGTCCACAGGAGGCCCCGCGCTCTACACTAGCAGGTACGGGGAGCCCTCCTCCCGGAGCTCCCCGATCACCACCGGGGGGGAGCCCTGGAAAGTTTGCGTGAACGTCCACAGCTTCAAACCAGAGGAATTACACGTCAAAACGAGAGACGGATTTGTAGAAGTGTCAGGTGAGTTTGAGAAAATGTTGGAGAAGTCTGAACTAAATGTGAGCACTTTGTCAGGAGGATACAGGACTGTATAATCCAGGATTAAAGCCTCAGGGGAACGGAAACTTTACTTCTGATATTTGTGACGGCTGTGATGTCTTATGATCAATGACCGGAGGTCAAAGTGAGCGGTACCACTGACACCCATCATCAGTTCACATTGATATGAGAAATAGTCAAGTCAGTTTTATTTATAGAGCACATTAAAAACAACACCTGCTGTCCAAAGTGTATTTAAACCGCACAACTGGAGACACTGAGGTCATGTCCTTAGTATTGTTTATGAGAATTTGAAGGTTTGATTACATAGAAGTGGCACTTGGTCTCCCATATTAGAGGTGGATTCTGACATTATTTTGCTATAGTTTATTTTAAAAAAGGTAGGTATATTGTTTTCTCTATAAGAAATGGCTGTGTGTAAACAGTTTTGAATCAGCACTTAGACCTAAATTTAGTCATATAAAAGGTCACAGAAAATATAACTGAGCAGTTCTAGCACATTTTAACAAAATAAATAAATAACTGGAGAGTTTTCCATACTTTTTGGTGGCTATAGTCCAATTTATTTCTCCGCAGGGTGGGATTTCACTGAGGGAATTTGAACTCCTGACCTCAATATTTCTAAAACGTCTCTTATCCCTTCAATATCTTTTGCATTTTTATTGAACTGTTCAGCAAAAAGTCACATTAAGACAAAAATTAAACAGGCACAACAGGAGGAAAAAAAAGCAGCTTTCATCCCAAGTAAAATACATTTAGAACGTCACAGTGTTAATTATACAACAAAAAACATCTTAGCAGGTAACTATCTGGCCAAGAAATATCATCTCTCTCACTTTGGCAGCAGGTTTGAAGCAGTATAATGGAAGTCTCTGTGGTGTAACATGGTCTCAGCAATAATGATTCTTGATATGGAAGAGCTGGACAGATTTTGGGGACTGGGACTCGCACGTTGGCAGGCAGATCCTCAAGCTTAGACACCTGTTTCAGAATCATTCCCTCAGTCACCCACGAGCTCAATTTAGATTTAAGGCAAGGCCCGTGACAACAGTCTCTGTTTACAATAAGACAAGCTGCTTGCTGGAGAGAATGTTCTGGAAATAGGACCCCACTTTGACCGGGCAGCTTTTGTCTCTGCCGGTGTCACGTTCTAGCTCAGTCACTTATTGCTGGAGTAAGTTGTCTAAGAATCGTTTCCCCAAGTCGATGCTGCAAAAGAAGCAGATGAATACCAGGGATACCCAGGACTAAGGAGGGCACGGAGGACAGCAGCCCCCCCGTACTCTGAGTTTTTTATAAACACATTTTTGGTATGCCAGTTGGGTCATTCAGTCAGCGCCATGTTGGGCCAGCCTGCCACAGTGACTCGACCCTTGTTCTAAAAGTGTGACAGGGAGTGTGATACAAGCATGTTTGAGGTGTTCAGTACATGAATTCACGACTCTTTAACAAAGAAGCGCTCAACACAGCCGTGATGTACGCTGTGTTTCTATCAGGTTAAAAGCTTACTGACAGATGGATAAATCAGCCACAGTGTGACAAGAGGTATGGCTGGATTAACCCTGTGAACGACAGATCTACCTGTGGGCCCCTACTGGTCAAACACAAAGTCATTTAAAATGAAGTAGATGTACATTTTGAGAATGAACTCTGTGTTTGATTGTGGTTTCTTTTTTTTGACATCTGAGCTAAAATGGGTGTTAACTTGCTCTTCCAGGTCTAAATCACTTCAGTTAACACTCTGCTTTAGTGGTGAATATCTCAACGCAAATTTGCGGTTGGTCAAATTTACACTAACCAGCTGGCACACAATGAATATGGAGCTTTTTCCCATGTTTTTGGTGTAAATGATTGATAGACACGTCAGAGTACATCCACTAAAGTGCTTGTTTCTGTTTGTCAACATTATGAATAGGATTCCTGCAGAGACAGACCTTTTTATTAAAGAGTAAGATCCTTCTTTTTAAACTATAATCATATATCGCTACCAGACTCCACTGACAAAAACTGTAATTTTGCTGAGCCTAACATGCGAGTTGCTGCCTCGATCTGTCAGTTTGTTTGTCCTTATAAATGATTTACACCCAAAAACATGAGAAAATAAGATTAAAAAAGAATCACAGACCTGTTAGCAAGCAAGTCAGGGTTTAAAGTTGGTTCAGCAATGCATCTAATAAAGAGTCAGTGCTGTTTCCTGTTAACATAAGCAGAATCTTTCTCTACAAATCTTTGAATTTAACTGAACCCAACTCTGAATCTGATAGAGGGAAGCACAGTACATGCCTCCCCCATGTCACATTAATAAGTGTGTATCAAAAAGCTCCTCCATCTGCAAATATGAAAGCTACAGGTCTGTCCTTGACACTTGTACAGGCAGAAAATCTCATCCATAACAATAAGGCACCATCTGCCATCTCTCCTCCCAGAACATCACAGTATTACACAGAGCATCTGGAATTTTGCATCTCCGTCGTAACCGATCTGAAAACAGGGAGAGGCAGCGCACTTGTTGGACTAGTCTCTAACCAAACCTCTGTTATTCATGAAATATCACTGGGATACAGTCAAGGGACCAGTTTTACGTCTGAAGTCATGACAAGGTTTTCATAATAGTCTCATGACTTCACTGGTGGTCTTAGCTCAGTTCTCTCAGGAGTTTTAATTCCAGCTCGAACTCTGGTGGAGTCCAGCACTTTCGGAGGGCGGAGACTCACTCACTGTGGGGGTATAAGGTAGCGCATAGTCGAGTCTGGGGGTTGAAGGGTGGGGCAAGCCACGCTGCTGGCAGTGGCGTTGACATTTAGCAGCCCCCCATAGCAGCTGCTAGCAAGCCTGAGAGATAGAACGGCCATAAACAGAGCTCTGAGGAGAAGGTGAGGGAGGGGAGGGCAGGGGGGGCTTTCCAGGCCCTAGCTGTTCTCCCCAACTTCAGAACAACATGTGTGAGTGTCTTTCTCCAGAAGACCCATTCTTGGAAGCAACCAAAGGGAATGAATAAGTGTCTCATCATTTCAGCATGTTCTTTGCAACCCACCCTAGAGATCTTGATGCAAAAACACTGCTGGGATTGAGCAATGGAGAACTGTGTGTACCAAATGAAACTTTCGATCTCAGTTACATCAACACCTTTTTCATATAAGCTGTTGGATAGGTTGAGAGAGTTATAAGTGGAGGTATATGTGATCAGTGTCCTATTCAAGTGCCGATAAGGACATGCAGTTATGATCCATGACCTCGCTAATCTATCGCACAGTTACTCGCTTCTCTCACTTACTGTCTGATGTTTTTTTGTTTTTTTTCAAACAGGGAAACATGAAGAGAAGCAGGAAGAAGGAGGCATAGTGACAAAGAATTTCACAAAGAAGATACAGTGAGTATAATTTCAGTGAACACTTTCTTTTCTTTCTTGTTTTCCCCACTGGATTTCAGCAAATTGTGGACACAGAGGGTTTCACTTTTCATTTCAGTCAGAATAATGTTTACTGTTCATTGAGCTAATGTGACTCCCATGTGATTAGCTGTGGACTATTGAATTAAACTGACCGTTTTACTGTGCACCACTGTAAATAAATTGCATATCAGTCATCTTATCCTTAATCTTTATCAGCTTAAGCCATTGTATATATTATACATGAGAAAGCTATAGGGCAGTGGTTCCCAACCAGGGAGTCAAGTTAACTACATGATGTGAGTACCAGGGATAGAAAATAATTTTAAAAAAATCAGTCTCTTCTACACAAAATGACATTTCTTTTTCCTGATTGCAAATGTGACCTTGTTAGACCTCTGAAAAATATTTCAATTAAAATAGTCTTTGAGGGGACAATACTATTTTATTGAACTGCTCACGACAAGCAGACATGGCTTAAATATTAATAAGTGTAAAGTCAAAAAAAGGGAACTACTGCCATAGAAATCAAAGTCCTGTTGTCTTTTCAAGCCAGCCTCTATCGCAGTAACTTTAGCCAAACAGTGTTTTTTCCCCCAAAGGTTTTCTTTACTTAATCTCTCTGATGTGCTGGAACATTATTCCTGCTTTTTCTGTCCATATTATTTAAATGAGAGTATTTGTTAGTGTACCAGACAGGAAAACTTTAGCACCACGTCATTCTAAAGCCATTTGAAAAACTGTCCTTCCTTCCCCTACAAATCTGACACCTACTGAAAGAAACAGATTCTTTTCTTCTACAAACACTACAAAACTGTATGTTCTCTTCTTTAATAGAAGAGTACATACAGATACAACAACATACTGCACCTAACACTGATGTTTATTTATCTCTCAAGAACATAAAAGTCAGTACTACTGTATGTCCACATCTCTTACTTAAAATAGTTTTGAACAGCTGCTTCATATCAGCTCTGAGTGGACAAACAACCCTCCAAGTCAAAACCTGTCAGCTACAGACAGTTGCCACTGACAAAAACAACACTTACTAACACCAGAATACTGAAGCAGGCGCTTCATGGATAAGTACTGGTGTATGGAGCAGTATTCATGTTGTAAGTCATCCGAGCCAAACAGGCCACAGAAGTTTCCACGGCCCGCCTCCGCAAGTTTAATTGGACAGTGGGAAGACTTCAAACAGCAGCGCTAATCGCTGGTGCGAATCGCCGTCTCACTGGCGCGTCACTCCAGTTCTGCTAATTTCCTGTTGGCTAATTAGCAAGCAGTTGCGCTAGCCCCACACTGTTCATATCACAATCCCTTTAATTGGAAAGCCTTCAAATCAGGCCTGTGCTCCTCAGCAAAGCAAAACCTTAAGCCAATGACTGACTGAATATATAGAGGGAGTGGTGGTGATGGAGGGAGGGGTCATATATAAATAACTGCCCCCAATACACATATCCCCTGGCTATAAGAGAGGGAAGACGGAGAGATAGAGAGTGTGGAGTAGACGCTCTTTCGCAGGGTTACTGTGGCTGAGCTTTTAATTAAAGTGCTTCTACTTTTTTATTCATTTAAAAGGAATAAATTCACTTTTAATGTAAAAACTTAAGTTTGTCTTGATAAACCACCGGCCTTTCTACAGTTAATTTTATCATTGTTAACCTCTGTGCTCTGCATGTGTACAGATTCTGTAACAAGGTAAAGGTGGCAACAACACAATCTAAAAATATTCAGTTACAAGTAAAAGCCCTTTATTCAAAACTTCACTCCAATGAAATAGTTAGGAATAATTAGGCAATTAATTGTTTAGTTAATCAACAAAAATAATTTGGCAATTATTTTGATAATTGCTTGGTCTTCTATTTAACTTTTTAAACAAAAATATTGTCTACTTTCAACTTTTTAAAAATCATTTTTGAGGATTTGTGGCATTTCTTCTTCTTATGTGAAAACAATCCATTTGAAGATGTCACCTAGTGATTTAGGAGAATGTGATGGACATTTTTCACTATTTTCAGGTGTTTTATATTATTAGTTAAATCAGAAAATAACTGACATTATACATATTTTTAGTTATAAAAATAATCATCAGGTGCTGCCCTAAAGGGAAAATACAGAAGTAATATCAGCAATATGTACTTAAAGAATCAAAACTGAAAGTACTCAGTATGCAGACTTTCACTGTGTAATATTGTTATGTCATAGAATGTTAATTAATCATTCAACATTATTGGATTATTATCACTGATACATTAACAAGTGTGCAGCATTTTAATGCCAAAGCTGGTTAAAGTTTAACTTAAACCACCTTACATACTGTTATGGGTATTTAAATTCATAATAATTTATAATAATATACGTAGTGGCATAAAAAGGAAAAATATTTCACTCACTGTAGTAGAGAGCAAGCATAAAAGTACCTCCAATACTTTCTTAAGTACAGTTAATAATTCCTACCATAGCAACAACAGGTGAAACAGATGCTCTGCAACAAGTAGTATGTAGATGCTCCTGAAAAGTAAATGCCAACAGTCAATAACAGTAATTAAGAGATTGACAGAACATCGTCACAGATCATAGTAGACAGAGGCTGTACAGTAAGCGGTGCAACAATTTTTCTGTTGAACTCTCTGATCCAAACAAGTGAGAAATATGTAATTTATTAACCAAAGATGATAAATCAGTTCTGAGGGCAAAGGTAACTCAGCAGCAACACAACATGTCCTATCAGTTTGTATGCCTAAACATATATGTGCCCTGTATGTTCTGTGTCTGTTTCTACTCAGACTGACTCAGTCCATGTGTATACTGTGTCTGGGTGTGTGTGGGAAAGAGCATATGGGTTGTATGTTTTACACACTCCACACTCTCCATGAACACACACGCGCACACACACACACCCCCAGTCAGGCCTCACTGTCCCGTCTCTCTCTGCCTCACCATCTCTGCAGGGGAAAAGCATATTGGACAAAGCTTTGGCAGCTGTACAAAATCAATGTCTGCGATAAAATGTGCGCTTGCTAGAGGTAAATAAACTCCCCAAGCTGGACAGATAAGGTTTCTGCCAGAGTATCACATAATGGGGCAGCTGAGTGATTTGACTTTGTCAGAAGGACCAACTTTGCTTTGCGGCAGTTGGCTCCTTGAAGGAACGTGGGTACCGATACCGACAGATACCGAAACATGCAGGCGTGTTTGGCTAGACCTGGGAATTGATAGAATAAATATTAGAAAAAAAATAAAATGCTAGCTTTAAAGTGTATATTGCACTAGTATGGTCCATACTACATATACATATACTCTCATATATATGCTAAGCATCAGCATGTTAGCATTAAGACTATGAGTCTCTTCTACATCTACAGTATTCTATATACATGTTTAAACACGTCACCACCTCTCCCCCCACCTCTGAGCTGCCCCGTCCACTTACCCTCCCACCCACCCTCCACCCTCCAGTCTGCCCATGGCCTCGAAATGAAACATTTTCAGGGACATGCCTCTTGCAACTTATCACTTTGGACGTATTGTATTGGTCTTCTTCTATCTAAATTGGATTTGCTATAATCCTACTGTTGGACTGCATTTCTATTATTGTTACAATTTTTGTAATTGTCTTTTCCCCATGCCTTCTATAGCATGCCTAGCTGATAAAGGAGGGGGGGATCCCTGTTTGTTTTATCCAATTGTTGTCTTTTTTGGGGGGGGGGGGTCCCTGTCTTTGGTTGTTGTTGAAGTAGACCTTTAAAGCTCAGTGAGACTTTGTATGTGATATGTCTCCACACAAATAGACCTGACTTGACCTCTCTGTCTGTCTGCTTCTGTGAGGTGAGGTCTTTAGTCCCTTCTGACTTGTATTTCTCAGTGGAGTGGGAAGCCAGTGGAGAGTCCTCTCTAATTAAATGGAAGGTAGACCCACAGTCTCCTTCTCTGAGCAGGACAGCCTGGTGTTTATATTAACTTCCAAAGACACTTGGCTGCTCACACAGAAAATCCACAATACCCATATTTGGTCACGCTGTCTGACAAAGAACAAAGTTTGCCTGGATGTGTGTGTGTGTCTGTGTGTGTGTGTGTGTGTGTGTGTGTGTGCACCTCTACAGCAGGTTCTTTCGTTCCAAAATGTCGAATAATGTCGAAAATAAGCTTGAAATGAACTCACTAATTAAATACTAATCCGTTTTATAATATATCATTATTATCATTGTTCCTAATGCAGTATATACAGTTTAATGAAATGCAGCGCTCACACACTGCAGCTCTGGCTGATTTTCCATCAACACTTTGTATTTTCCTGCAAGTTTTTGGGATCCAATTATCCCACTCTGCTCTGTAAAATGTAACATTTTCAGCATGAGAAATGTCAAAAACAAAGTGAAGAAGCAAAAAATAAAAAATGCCTGACACAAAATTAGCTGCTGCCTGTATGACAGATGAGAACAGCAGATTAGGAGAGTGTACATCGATGGACATTTACAGGTGTTAAACTTATGCAGACAGACACTCTAATTAATTTGAATGTGTGAGGCTTCATTTTTGTAAACCTCACACCTGGATCGACTGTGTGTTCTCTCTCCCTCCTCTTTGTCACAGAGATGGAGGATTTTTTAAATGAAAACTCCTGATGGTTTTCAGTTCATCTCCTGGGTGTGACATAGTTTTTGTCTAGAGTAAGTGCTAGCCAAGAAGGACAGGGTTTTTAATAGTATACAGTCTAAATCCTGAGCCAAGACTTTTTTTTTCTCCCCCTTGACATACAGTGCTAAACTCATCTGACTGGAGGCTGTTTATGGGTATCGACAAAGTGTCAATAAAAAAAAAATCTCTGCATTTAACAGTGTTTGCACAGCAGCTCCTTTAGAGTGTAATGTCACTGGGTTTTTGCGTGACCTCCAAGAAGGAATTTAACAGTTTCTCCAGGCTGTTTCTCCTCATCGCTTTCCTTATTTTGTTCCTCCCACTCGTGCTTTTAAACATGCTGAACGCACACAGCAGTTTACAGATTTTCCACCAAGTAAACTTCTGACAGTCAGCTTCCATCCTTGCATAAAAGACACTTGAGCCACGTACTGTTTCTCACCTTCCTTCCCCTTTGTTTGATCAGGATCCCGATAGACGTGGACCCTCTGACGGTCTTTGCCTCTTTGTCCCCTGAGGGAGTCCTCATCATCGAAGCTCGGCAGACGCCTCCATATTACCTCTTCAGCAACGAGGACTCCCAGGGCGGAGAGATGCAGGAGGTGGAGGTCCCTAAGCCCCAGGAGGCACCCATGGTCTAAACCCCAACCTTCTGACTAACATTACAGATCACCCTGCACAATCAGTTACAAGTTTGATACAAAATGTGTGGCCTTCAGCTTCTTGTTGTTACAAACCTGGAATTAAAATGTGCAAAATACACCAGGAGATCAAGGTCCTAGTGTTTATGTTAAAGCTGCACCAGGCAAGACTTTTAGATAGAAGTTTCACAAAAAAGAAAATGGAACCAATCGATGTTCGGCATTTTTTCTTAAGAAAATGACTTAAACAATTAATCAACAGTTGCCAGTTAATTTTCTGTCTATTTCAATTCTATGTGTATTTCCCCCCTATTATCACAATGATTGCCTTTATTACAAAATGATATAACATCAAACAGCATTTCACTCATGTTATATTTCATGTTTTCTGGGCACTGAAGATCAAAATATTTCAAACAGCTATGGAGCCCTCAGTGTGTTAGCTTGTCTTGTACAGCTTTAATATTATATCCAGGTGTATTCTGAGGTTATGCAAGAGCTTAGTAACTTACAGGAACAGTAACTTAATATACAGTATGTGAACTCCTAAAGAATCAAATTTATATTTGTATTTATATTAACATGAAATTCATTTAGTGGAACAATCTTTGCATCAAACATATTGTATGTGATTTCTTTGGTTCAAAAAAATGACAAATGTGCCTTATTTACTTGGGTGCCTTGACTTTAGTTAATGAATGTCACTTAAACTGACAAGAAACACAAGTTTTGTAGCTTCAGTAGAGGGTGAATTGTGTGCATTAATACTGTATTCTACCAAAGTGTATTGTAAATATACTTTAATATGTACCAATTCATTATAAATATTAAACTGAAGTGTTCCAGGTTTTGCAATATGGTTTGAATTTGTCTTTTCTATTTGAGCATTCAGGAAGATGGCTGCATGATTGTTGGAGCGGACAGACTGAGTCATATGCCAAAGACGTTTGTTTCCTGCCTTCTTTTCTGTCTATGTCTTTGTATTGGCTGATGCAATAAAAATGTCCAGCCAATCTCTCAGTGTGTCTTAACATCTGTGTCTTTTATTGAGAACCGTGCCACTCAACGGGACCGGTTCCAGGGATCCAGGGAGCCTGTGGTGTTATTGTTGGATAACAGAAGGAATTGGGCAGCAGATTAGCGGAGAGCTTAGTGCTGGGTGAGAGTGGCACTGCTGCGTTCTGCAGAATGGGCCGAACACACGGAGACAGCACTGCCAGAGCTTTTGAATGCGAGCGCAAAAAATTGGGGTAGTTCCATTGCATGTTGTGTGATGCAAAATAATGTAATCTTCTCTGTGTATTGGAATCAAGAGGGATGATCAGTTTGAATTTAAAAAGTTTCCAAACTGGAACCGCACTGTGGCATCAACAAAGGGCCTTCACAGTTTTGGCTGTGCAAAGGCGCTGCTTTGTCCGATGTGCCAGCTCACATAAACTGTTGTATTTGTTGGTATTAGATGATATGTGTGGACTTGTGCTACCATGGCAACAGCATAATTGGAATCGCCAGTTTCTCCTTTAGCAAGTTACTCATGTAGAAGTGACTAATGCACAGCTGCGCAAATGTATAGTATCAGATTAATGTCAAAACCTCTTACTTGGAACATCATGATAATTAATCACTTTTTAAATTTTGCACTCACACATTTTCAGCTGTAACTATGAACATGATGCTGGTGAACGTGACCACTTATTTATAGACAGTTGCAAAGTCACATGTAGATGTAGCCTACAATTCATGTCCAAATGGAGAGAGTGTAAAAGCATGTAGATGTAATAATGACACCAACACAATATATACCATTTTCACATGCTATTGCTTTATTGGAGCTCCAAAGACAGCATAGTTAGGTGGCTGTTATATCTGTTGGCTAAAATGCATCCATAGACCTGATGCAGGGCAAGCTATGAGGGCAGTTTCAGTATTTTGTCAATATGCGGTGTGTGTAGCGTTTTGGCGATACTGTGTGTCTACTCGGTGTGTTCTTGTTTTATGTCGGGAGCCTCCAGCTCCTGGCTCGGGACCTCACTCAGTGGACTCTTGCCCAGCTCCGGCTGCTCGGGCTGGGTGATCTCTTCAGCAGCCTCCCCTGAGCCTTCCATTACCTGGACCTCTCCAGCCTCGGCCGGTTCTTTGTGTTCCGGCTGTTTAGACGTGTCTGTATCTGGGCTTTCTTGGCTTTCCAGGGCTTCATGGTGCTCAGAAGAATCTTGACTCTCTGCGCCTTTGCCATCTTCAGACGCTGAGGGGTGGGACTCTCCAGCTGGCTTTTCATGGGTCTCCTCCCCCTCTTCCCTCCTCTCTTCATGCTGCTGAAGCCCAGCTGCTGCACTGCCAGGGTGGGCCTGGTCACCATGGACCTCTGGCGGAGGCTCCTCCCCATCATTCTCTGCAGACGGAGACTCTGGGGCCTCTGGTGCTCTGCTGCTGTCTGGGTCTGTTTCAGAGGTTTCTTCTTTCTCATGTTTTTCTTCCTCTTCTCCACCAGCCTCTGTTTCCAACTACATTTGTACATAAATATGTATAAAATTACAGCAATATATTGAAATGAGTGGTTACGATTAAAGGTGAGCTAACTCTGCTTTATACTGAATCTGAATGTCAGGTTATGTCATAAGTGGAAACTCAAGAGGAACATGGAACTGGATGCAATCAGGGGATATTGTGTACAGCTTCTCTTGACAATATCCAGTTTAAAGGAATGGCTTGACATTTTTTTTAGCTTCTTGCTGAAAAAGCAGGGGTAAACAGCTAGCAAGGCTTTGTCCAAAGATACCAAAAATTTTGCTACCAGCATCTCTAAAGCTGACTGATTTACACATTATATCTCCTATGTTTAATCCTTAAAAAACACCAACGAATAAAAATGAGGAGTTGTATATATAACTGTGTATATATATATATATATATAAAAAAAAAATATATATATATATATACACAGTGTATATATATATATATATATATATATATATATATATATATATACACAGTTGTAATCACCTTTATGGGAATGATCATGGCAGCAGGAACAGAAGTTTCAGGAACTGGAGCTTCCACAGTCAGGATACCATCGACAGAAAGTGTGGACGTGATTTTGGTAGCATCAATCTCAGCTGGGATCCTGAAAGTAACAGGGTCATGTTTACAGTGCCGCTACAAACAATGAACAAATGCTGAATCTGATGTACGCTAATATCTCATTTTTCAGCTCAGTGAGCATTTTAGAAATCAGATACTGTTGAGAACAGACCCTCGGTGCTGCATTCTTGGCTGCCAACTGCTGTTTAAAATAGCTCAAACTGTGCATATTTCATCATCTGCAGGTTAATATCAGTGTTTACTTTGCATACCTGTATTTCCTTGTAAAACATCTGGCAATAAATCCATGCTCGTCTGGCCTCTCCTCATGTTTCCCTGGGGATGGATTACCGTTTATGGGGGAAGAATGTGAGGACACGCAGAGGAATCAAGCAACACAGAGAAACTACTCAACACAGAAATTAATTTCTGCCACAGAGCTGTGATTTTAATTTCCCCGGGCACATTATTTAAGCAGCTTTCTAATTTTGTTACATTCAGCTTCCTTTCCATCAGGGTTAAGTTTTAAGGGGTTTATTCTATGAACTGTGAGAGAACTCTATCTAGATAACTCTGTTACTCTTTCAGATAATAATATTAGATAGATAAGATTATTAATATTTATTAAGAGTAGAAACTGTCCTGTGTGTAAAAGTAATTAGCAATGTTAACAAAGTGAACTTTTAGAGCTGTTTAATTAGCAGAGCTGTAAGCCAATGTTCTGTACCTCCGACCTCCAGGAATCCATCTTTGACGCCGAGAGAAATCTCTGAGGGGGAGAAATGAGCCAGGTCCAGACTGACCCTCCACTTGTACTGCTCTTTACTAATCTTCTGGCTGGGATGATGCATCGACCCAGAGATGTAGGGCACAAACAGAGGAGTGGGTATGTACCCTGGCCAAGCAGAGGCTGCCAAACTCCTCTGGAGCCAGTCCACATTCATCCACCAAGGGTCCCCTGGCTCCAGGAAAGGCGGCAGGCCAACATCCTGATTGAAAAGCCGGCTGGACTGCCACCATTTTCTCAGAGGGTACCAGGGGCCACCCCTGCCATACTCCCCGCATGACAGCTCTGTTTTGGCCTGTTCGCTCATTTTTCAAGGAATAAAACCACAGAGAAAAAAATAAGTAAAGAAGAGAAGAAGATGAAAAATGGCAGCCCACCCCTTTTTTTTGATGACAGTCAGCAAGTAACTTCTGGACTCTCGGGGTTAACTCACAGAAATTTCAGCAATTAAAATCGACTTAATGAGTGAGGAAATGATAAAAGAAAGATTCGCCAAAGCTAAGTGTGGTGAGACAGAGAAACCTCTGAGGGGCTTTATATAATGCTCCTGTCTGTTTTAGCGCTTATTAAGCACTCATGCCGATCCCATGAGAAGGGTGTGTGGGCATGGGGTGATGGGTGTGGAGGGAAGGCTGCTACCTCTCGTTGGCCTGAAGAAGGCGGCAGACTAATTAGTTGTATTTATAACTTTTAAGGGCACGATGGCAAATAGCGAGCAGTTGGCCGAGGCTGGTTTGTGTTTGAACTGTTGCATCTGTTGCCTGAAGACTGTTCTTCTCACATCCCAGTGAACTCTATTCTGTCAGTGGTGACTGGGCTCCTCAGTCTTGTCATGAGCCAGTGCTAGTGTCTCCTCCTCCTGTGTTTCATCCCTCAAAGGACACAGAGTGGCAACAGTTTGTATGGAGCATGTAATACCTCTGCTAGAGGCCGAGAAGGACAGAAAATGTGTTATCTGAAACATTTCAGTGGCATGCGTGTGTATTGAGTGTACAAAGCTCCCTTCCACTCCATTTTTCTTTCACTCGGCAGTTTCAACAGGATTATTATTGTTCCCTCTTTTATCAAGTGTGACAGACTTGTCAGTGTTTCATTTTTAGGGCCGTGTGCCCTGAGATCTTGGCATACTGTCCATTGGAGCTCAAAACAGATTGAACAGATGTTTCTGACACTTTGTGTGATGCCTCACCCACAGTTTCTGTCTGTAGGATACGCTGTGAGAGGTTAAATTAGGATTCTGTGCTGCTGCTGGAGTCGCCTGAAAAATTGGTTCCCCTGTTTCAACCATCATTAGAGACTTCCATCCTGTTCACGTTAGAGACACGTATGCTCACGGTGCAGTAAGGTTTTCATGATGTTGCTTAAAACTAGTTTGAGAGGCTAAAATGAAATTTGGCAAAATTGAGAGCAGGGATGACATTTGGGAGCTACACATTCCCCAGCTTGAAGTCATTATTATAATTTTGGTCATTATTTTGAGCTTATATTTAATACTTCACAGTTTTTGATGATTCTTCACCAAAACATTCAGGCATTTTTTTTGCTGAATATTCTCTTAAGTAAATAAGAACCACAGTAAATGGTTAACCTAGCAAATTGAATTTTAAAGTCTGATTTTCACCCCCTTTGTGTAATTTCATGCTCTCTAATCCCAGCTTTTCTTCATGCTCAGTGAGGTGAAATGTGTGTGTGCAGGTTTTCCAGCTGTAAGTAACAACATTTAAACACTTGCTAGCGAATTTCCAGGCAAACACCAGCAGCTGATTTCACTGATCGGTTCTTCTTGTCTGGTTGTTAATTAGTGGCAGAGGGTCGAGTCAATCCAGCTCAAGTCAGTGTAAACTCTGGTATCTGTCTTCCTTGTTTCCCAACACTTTTCTTTGTCCACATTACAAAATAGATAATTGGTCACAAGGTGATTACAGTGTAATTTTTACAATTAGTGGGTTGAGAGCTTTCCAGGTTGCTCTCACAGCTGCGTGGACTGAAGAGATGAAGCATGAAAAGGTAGATTAATGGAGTGAGGGAAAATTGTTATTGATTCTGCAACATTATCTGGATTTATTCATTTGGATTGAGTGCATGCAGTGATTTTGACAAAGCTGAATATCACATAAGCTTTGGCTTACTCCAGTCAATACCAGTATATTCACAGTATTTTAGGCAGGATTGCTGGTTTCATGACATCTGTAATTTAAGAAGTAAGTGCTATAATCTCCGGAGGAGATAAGTTAATGTAGCCAAGCAGCAGCATTCACTGTCCATGTCACTCAGTACTCAAGCATGTTTGAGAGTGAGACAACAATTAGATGACAACAGGCAGTATCCACAACATTTTGGCATGTCAGAATATGAAAAATGGCTGAATCCAGTTTAGCTGCTTCACTTTCAGGCTCCTGGTATTATGCATGCTGGTTCACTGTCACACTGTCATGGTGGGATACTTAAATAGAAACTGTGTGTGTCATTAGTAACACCTGAGCTTGCTTTATTTTGACTTAGTCACAGTCGAAAAACAAAGGTGTAACTAAGTTATGTCACATTGTCTGCAATCTCAGTGGTGAGGTTTACTGAGGCACTTAATGGAACAGAGCCATCATAAACGTTATCCATTGCACTTGTGCTTGTTAAACAAACAAACAAAAAACAAACAAACAAAAAACCCTTACAAATCTCAACTAGAATGGATACCTCCCTTACTTCTTCATCTCCAAACAGGGGCCTCAAACATTCAGAGCAGCAAAATGGCTGACTTTTATTTATTTATTTATTTTACTGTACATAAAAGGTAGGCGACATTACATTGACAGGATTGTCCACATACTTCTGGCCACAGTGACACTTTTACTTCCTTGTGGGCTGAGCTTCATTTACGTTGCCATGGGAAACGGAGGTCGCAGGGCAAAAACGCGTGACGCCGAAGTTTGGCGACTTTGAGAAAATGTAATTTGTAACTTTAACTTTATACCGCTGTTAATTCTCTCAAAGGAAATGTCCTCTGTTCCTGCACGACCTCAGTGTGCTCGGTAGCTTACAGACTCATCATGGACTCACAGACTCATTCGGGCACAGTGAAACCTGTCTCGGTTTGTGGCCAGACTCCTCGTGCGTGGAACAGTGCAAGATGTCGGAGGAGGCGGGAGGAGGAGGCGGACTCTCGGGAGAATCATGACCGCAGAAAGTTGCACCTGCTCCGGCAGAGCAGCCGAGAAGCTCCCTGGAGATCGAGGGAAGCGCCCAGACAGGCCTCACATCTGGAAACCAAACCAGTGATCCCGAACATGGGACAACAACACGCGGGGAAGGTATCTCAGCGGCTGACTTTTGTCAAGTTCAGTGCACTTTGTTTGTTTGTGTAGGATATGTGTGTGTGTGAGAGTATAGAGAAGAGTGAGAGACTTTAGAATAGACTCTCTGATGAGTTTCCCCACCCCCTGTAAACACATCATCACCAAATCATGTTGATGTCTTGAATCAGGATTAACTTCAAAGATCGCTGACAGTTTATTCATCTCTTCCAAAAATAAAAAATGTCTCATCTGAAGGAACCCAAACTCTCTCTTTCTCTCTCTGTTATCTTCTTTTTTCGATTTCTGATTCATCCCATCCCATCTGGCAGCTGCTAAAGATCAGAAAGTCTTCATGGTCCCTCCTGCTTTTCCTCCCTTGAACTACTAATGCCCTTCTCAAATGATATTTTCATATCTTTCTGTATATGTACGTGTGATCTCTTTCATTTCATGGCAGGGTTTCTATCTTTCATTCATCAGTCACCCCAGACACCCGCCTCCCCATGGCTACACAGAGAAGTCCCTTCCAAGACTAGTCCCGTCATCTGCTTTTAATGGACACTGATCCTTCTTTGCTCTCAAGCACATCAAGTCTGTCGCAAATCAGATTTTCTAGCCCAGATGAAAACACATTTCGGACCCACATTCGAAGGATGGGAAACACACCCGTGACCCAGTTCACTTTAATAGGCCTCAGAGTGATTTGACTTGGAGAGGATCTCAGAGATAGTTTTGAAGACCCAGTGGGCTCTGCAGAGTCAGTTTTCCTAATCAGCAACACAGGTGCTGCGTCTGATCCCCCAAAGCCTGCTCCCCCTAACAAATGCATTTGAAGTAAGACATTGCCATTTGTAAGATGATTACAGTCACCTGTGCTCAGGGGAGGGCCTGCAGGGGCCAGTCACAGCAAATAACAAGGCTTCAAACAGCCCGCCATGGATCTACGGGATATTAGCAGCTAATGCATCAAGGGGGATGAAGTGTCAAATGGCTGGTTTGTTCCTGTGGACACTGCATTCATCATAGTTATTGTGAGGCTGGCTCAGTCGCTGAGGCAGGCCGGCTGGCCGGCGAATAGAGAGACGTGGTCCGTATCAAAACTGACACATCAGAATGGACTGCTTTATCTATGGAAATATATTTTTGGAGAGCCGTTTTACAAGTTATTGCAGCCAGCAATGAGTCAGAAATAATACGGAGCGACACTTGAACTTCAATCAAACATAAAACTATGCTATTGCTTGAAGAAATTCATTTGCTGAATTGGTTTAGCCATGCCTGTTGCCAGTCCATTGTCTCTATGACTACAGTGAACAAGAATAGCCCGGTATACACTGTAAATCACCAAGGAGGGAAAACAAGGCAATCTCATCTTCTTCTTCGCAGTTTCCTGCTCTATGTTATTGCATTTACAATGCTTTTGATTCAGCTCTCTGTGGTGCTGTCAAGACAAATGCAATACTAACAACATTGTTTGGTGTTTCTGCGTTACTCCTGGGAGTTGCTGGAAATACAAGAGACCTTCTAAAATAATCTTTTTTTTTTTTTTTTTTTCGATTTCATGTATGAGTGGAGCATGCATTTTCTATGTGCGTTCATATGGGCACATACAGTATTCATATGGTGAGCTCTCTATTCTCTGTGTCCACTGAAGTAGCAGAAAGGCAACAACAGTGTCCCGGTTTGACTCGAAAGAGATTTGCAGCAAATGAGCTCATCCATCAGCAGAAGCGTGTGGGGACAAGGGGATGATGAGGAGAAGGAGGGTGTGGAGGAAGATGAAGAGAGACGGCAGGGTGGAGCAGGGGCCGAGCAGAGGCAGGACTGCTCAGAGAAGCCTCACAGTAAAATATGAGGGCCGTGGCATTTTCTACGCTCTCCGACACCGTCTATTGTCCTTTGGATGATGCAGCTTGCAGACTGGAGCGCAGCTTGGCCCTTGTCCAGTCCATCTGTAGCTTTGCCATATGTCAAAAAAGCCATGACATTTAGGGGAGCAACATGTCATCTGTATTAAGCACCAATGATTCAGTATTTACTTTCTCAAACTCAATTTTCTGTTGGTGTGATGGGGTTAAACGCCCTTATCATACAGTTGTCCCCTAGCTTTAATGTCTGCATCACTTTATTCCATCTACAAGACATATCATATACTGACTGGAATATTCAAACCCAGGATTCCATGTTTTTATGGCTGCAGCACTCAATTTTATGGAAATATTCTGGTGAATCATTTTACACATATTGCCCCCAGAATTCAGCTTGGCATATTTGGTACTTTTGAAAACTTTGGGATTTCCATTCAAATTTGAAATAAATGTATGTGGATTTGAGTAGTAATCCTGTTCCTGATCCACCAGCGAGTGAGTGCAGTTTTAAGGGGTTCATTTCGCATGGCCACAAAGGCATTTGAACCAGTAATCAAAACTGTGAATGCTATTACTCAGCAACAAAGTTTGGTTTCTGAAGCTAAAAGCAAATCTGTTGAATAAAATGAAGTAGACACAAGACTGATTGGGAACAATAGATGATCTTTGGCTCACTTTTTAGTCATTGATCCATGGTCAGAGTTTGAGCTGTGGCTCAATTAAAAGTTGTGCCAGTGACGTGAGGGAAGAAAGCCTCCCCTGGGTAGACGAAACAGCGCTCTCCTTGATGATGCAGTAAATGCTGCCAAGACAGGAAGCATTTTATCTAACTTGCCGATACTTTAGATACCCTAGTAGAGCTACACAACTGTATAATTTTACTTTTATTGCAAATTAAGGTACAGTTGCCTGAGGAATTTCTGTTTGAATTGGAACCGCTGGATGTAAGGTCTAGGCCTGAAATTCTTGGTGATTTTTGAAACAGTTCTTCACTTGGAACAGAGCGTTTTCTTTCTATTCAGTTGATTTTGTCGGCGGTACTGACAAGTGTCATTCAGCTTTAGCTAGGTAGCTAATTCGGCTAACGTTAGCTTCATAAGCTGGTTGAAAACGCTGCCTCTGGCTGACTTTTTAATGTTTCTAGCTGACTCAAGGACTGACTACTAACAGATGTATTAGAAACATTTTGCTATTTCAGATAGCATTAGTTGGAGTTGCCGGATTATGAGTTTCCCCAAAATTCATTATATAATCCTTTATATGGTGTTTCATTGTTTTGAAAAAACAGTGAGAATAAAGATCTATTCTAAATGGAAAAAAAAAAAAACTGGACAGAGCTGCTAACATTAGCCTAAAGCCCAACAGCACGCAGGGCTAGCCTTACATGGTAAGGACACGTGCGCTCCTCTCAAACTGAGCTTTTCTTTAATGTAAACTGTATCCCAAAAAAATAATTTCACCTACTAAGTTAATCATTTGCTACATTTATTTTTAGCATTTAATTTTATGTTATATGTTTTTGTTTCTGTTGTTAACAGCTTGAACTCTTTAACATTGTATCTGTTGGATTGGATTTAATGTGTTTTTTTTAAGATGCCTACATGCATAAAATGAAAAATCTCAAGATGAGAAAATTCTTTAGAATGTCCAGCTAATGCCTCAGCTTTCTCTCTAATGATCTCTTCATAGGTGACTGCAGATGACCCAGCAAAGGCAGGCCACCAGTCCATTTACAGCAATCTTCCAGATTCCACAGGAGGAAGCAAGGTGTGACTGTTAATCATTAAGCCCACATTTATACTCCTCTCACACCCTGTTATCTAATTTACACTGTAGAAAACATCAGTTTATCTTGCATAAGGAGTTTTTTTTACTCATTGCAGTTAATTATGTAGAGATTAATTGCCTGATTATCTGTCATTTCCATAAGCAATGTCATATTAGAGACAATTTTTACTCTTGGCCTCCTGCCCAATTTGCCTCTGCAGAGGTCACATGGGGATGCGGCAGAGTCTTTCATGGGTGAAGAGGTGCTCTGAGCTCCAGAGCAACTTAGAAGACAAAAGGATAATAGCTGCTTGTCCTTTTGTTTTTATGCACTTTCTTTTCAGAGTTTGCCAGTTTGTCATATTCAGGCTGGAAAAAGAGAAGATATTGTTTCCTTGAGGAAGCATCTGGGCCACGCCAGGTGAGACTTACATCTGTGGGTGTTTAACAAATATGGGGGAAAAAATGAATCCCTCCTGTTTTCTTTTTGCAGGAGACAGTGTTAATATAACTATGTGGTGTCTGGCTGCTATTTCCCCTGAAACAGATAAGGACTGCAGTAGCGCCTATTTATGGAAAAAGTCACATTTAACAACAACATAGTTCATGGAAAAAAAGAGAAGACTGCAACAATTTGCTCACTGCAGGTATGCTCAGGTTTTGAGTCCTGCAGGCAGTGGAGTCCTGGCACTGAAAAAGTGGTGGCATTTGGTCTAGTGTGTGTGTGTGTGTGGTGAGTGTCTGCGTGCAACCCCCTAACCCCACCACAGGGTGTAGAGACAACATCCTCTGGGGGCAGCCAAGGGTACTTCTAACCGTCTGACATTTCTGACAGCCTCTGATAGAGCCCAGAGTGCTGAATTATTCATACAGGTGTTATGGGGAAAGGTTGCCATTTTCATAGGAGAAACTAACCCCCAGATGAATTGTGGCTGTTTATTCCTGCAAGTGAATACAGTAGTAATGATGTTGGGCTGTGATGGCTTTTAAGGCCAAATGGCAGCCCATTCTCTGTCAGTTCACATGTTGAAAGCTCATATATCTCACTGCTTCTTTGGCCAGAGCAAACCTCTTAAACTTAATCAGCCTGATTTTGTTTTTCTGCTCGGCCAGTGAGGTGGAAACATTTGACATGTAGTGGTTTGTTTTTCAGCAATACTATATTTCATAATGGATGTCTAAGTGGGAATATGAACCACCAGATTATCATCATTATCTCCTCTTACCAAAGTAATTACACCAAAGAGTCAGTTCACCAAAATCATAAACGACATATTTTGTGTAGTGTTGTCTAACCAAGCTGATGTATAGCAAACTCCATTCACTTCCATTGCATTGGGTTGGTGACACTCTCACACTCAAAAGTGAAAGTCTCTCTTCAACATCTGACTGTGTATGTGAGATCATTTTTTTTGTGTGTGATTCTGTGATACACCTCATATAGAACATATGTAAATTATCCACTGCAATACCAGCTTTCAAACCCAGAACCATCGTACTTTGATATATCTCCTGATATATAGAAAAGATTTTCACTTCTCGAGATCTTCATAAGGAGGAAGAGTGGTGCCACATGGAAATCAATTATTTGACTAAAGTTGGAATTCACAAAAAAGATAAAAACACAAAAATATCTGAAAACGGGATAATAAAATTACATAATGTCAAATAAGGTATTTGAAATGGCTCTAATCCTCCTCTGTAGGATGGGGATTTGTCACATAATTTAGGAAATCCCAAACAGCCCGACACAGCTGTAGTAATTGGCTCTTATTCTTCCATTTAAAGATGAGGTGGAAATTAGGACACAAATTTAAAGATGCTCATTTGAATTTGATCACTTCCTGCGCTGCAGTCCTCACGTTATTCACATCATGTGTACAGAACATTTTTTCTGTTACAGTTTGCATCACTTTGTAATGCTCTGTGGATTTATCTGGTGTGCAGCTACTGTGAGAGTCCACTTTGGTTTTGTATTTATTGCTGTTTCCTTCCTGTTTTGTCTCAGTAGATACTGCAAAACCTAATGAGAGTGTTTTGGCTCTTACACTTGCTTCTGGTACTCTGTCATTTATGACTGCACCAGCTTGTGTTGTTGCAGTCTGCCATTTGTCTCTGGCGATGTTGACATGAAACATCCCACGCTGTCTTGTCAACACTACTGTGAGTCCTGTTTCTCATCGCATTGTAGCCGAGAGATAACACTTCCCAAGTTACGTTCTTCTTGTAGACTTATAATTAGGATTTGATTATGAAATGTTTTTGAAGTCACTCACACAACATTGTAGTAGCTTGTGCATTCTACGCCCTGCAAAACTGACGATGCTAATGCCTTTTATTGTAACTTGGGTTTTCAAAATTCACACATGGGAATTTATGATCACATGAGAGAAGTAGCAATGAGTAGATTCAGAGCGGAGCCATAGTATCCATAGTACTTGGTCTAATCACTGTAAAGATCCTTCACCTACCACAAACCCTATCTCTTGTGTTGCCTGGCAACAAGCTGCCACCCAAGTGCTCCCATGATCTGATCTGTTAAAAACTGTCCCCCTCCACCACCAGCCTTCCCCTACGCAAAAATGTCTAAATTTTTTACACTGCAATCAATTTTTAACCACCCATCAAATCCTCCTTCCAAGCATTGTCATCTTTAATGAGCTTTTCAAGCCAGCCTCTAATTCATGGTCATGATTCACTCTCACAGAGAAGAATAACTTGTTATTGACTGGAAGGACAGACGGTGGTGATGAGGAAAGGCATAATGGGGTTTCAGTTCAGAGCTTCTTGGCTTTCGAACACAAAAGTTTCATTGTGTGTTTACGTATTGATGATACATTGCTTCTGCTCATTGCCTTTTATTTTCTTGTCACACCAAATACTGCAGCCTGTCATTGACGCAGCAGCTTTCCCCTGCCTGCCCGCCCCCCCCCCCCTCCAACTTTCACTTCAGCGTATTATTGTTCAGCTTTCATGTTACACGAAACCAGTGCTGTTGTCACATCACAAACATTTGTGCATGTGGTGCACCAAACACAAGCAGAAATACACCCACTTGCCTGCCAGTTAGAAGATATTAACCAATTAAAAAAAAAAAAGCATTAGCTTAACTAAAGCAAAAGAGTCACTTTAGCACAAAGAACTAACAAAATTAGTCATGTCTGAGGCAAGGTCACTGAGCCACCTCCCACGCTTTTGGCAGCCGGCAGCTACTCCAGGGAAAAACTTTTTGCACATTTGAAGCTACGAGTCATTAATGATGCTGATAGAAACACACTTTAATTAAGACTGCTGCATTTTGGACTTAGATGTCACATCTGAAGATTAATAAGTGATATCAGGGGTGTGGTGGTATGCAAATAGAACAGACATGCCTCCTAGCTAAACTGGTGCACTCGGTGTATCACTGAACGGAGCCAAATTAGCATGCTGGAACACAAGTGCTCGGTGCCCCCCTCCTAGGCTGAAGTGCTTGGCTCCACTTGTGGGCGAAATATTACCAGCCAGCTGCTCACTAGATAACAAATAAGAACTGGAGCAGCAGAGGGTTGGAACATATGCAGGCGTTTGTGTCTTTGCTTGTCTGTTTTCACCCTGGCAGAAAATCTAGTTTGCCTGGGAGGGAAAGGTCATGAGAATATTTGTAAGGTCACTGCAGCTCTGACCCTCACTCTTCTCATTCTTGTCTTGTAATGTTTATAATCAGGAAATTGAAGCTTCTTCTTTTTACATTCACACGTCGTTCTGGACAACCGGGGTAGCGAGATCTAATAAACCTAATGGATGCATTTCTCTCCATATAAAGCATTTGCAAAGCTGATATTTAGAAAATGTTGGAACTTGCATCACTTACATCACGATTTTATTAAGAAAACTGTATATTCTGTTACAAGATAACACCCCATTCATTCCATTCACCCCAGTTTCTCACTGAGCACATGCTCTGAGAAAGTTTGTGAGGCCTGTTTGGGTGCCTGTAGTTTTGGACTCATAGAACGTGTGCACGCATGAATGGTGTGAAATAATTTACTGGTGCTGCTCTTCTTCAAGACTCTATTCTAATAATATTAAGAATTACTGTGTGGTGTTCATGATACTCAAAGAATATATTCATCAGTTTATATTAGTTACTTTCGTAACGATTATGTTAGTAATCTGTTACAGGGGTTTCTGGGGAGTTTTACTTTAAGGAATCTAGAATCTAACGAATCTAACAAATCTAAGGAGGCAAATTTGTGATTTGCAATCTTGATAAATAAAATCTATTTGACTTGAAAATCTCAAAGCATCAAATATGAATGCTGTTGTCTGTGGCTTGGCTTCTTGTCCATTTTGCTAGCTTGATTTTGTTTCTTTTCCCCTTGCCTTTTGCTGGCGCATCACGACATTACTTGACTCATTACTGTCACCAGCTGTCGAGTCAGTGGGATAACACTGCACTGATAAAATGCCAGCAGGAATGTGTATCTCATTGCTTGCTTGAAATATACACTTACCTGGCCTCTCAATTATGTATATCAGTACAATCTAATGCAATCCAGCGCAACTGCCCAGCCACATACTCTACCTTTAAGAAGCATAAAAAGGCCAGGTTTGCCAAAAGTTTCCTGGAGGTGTTAACTCAGCTGTGTTTATTACTGAGGTCGTACTCAGTGGTGGTGTTTGCACTGGAATGCAGTTATATTGAAATATGTTTCTAATATTCATCCCCACTCGTGTCTGTAAATGGGGTGGGCAAAAAACATTAGAAACACTTCTCAGTGTAATGCAATTCAGTTCAACAACACTGAACTGCAGCCATAATAGTAAACATATGGTTAAATTAATATCTCCCTGACAGTGTCAGCCAAAACTGAACATTGTCTGCTTTTTGTAGAATTAATAGCACTGAATAAGTTTTACAGGTGTTCCTAATAATGTGAGCACTGAGTGTGTCCTTGTGTTCTCATGACTGGAGCATGATTTAGAAACAGAAAAGGGGCACAAACTTTACTCTGCACCTTTAAATGACTCATTGTTATTTTTATATTTACACTTATCTTAATTACGTCCATTTGGACGTCGGAATATTGGAAAAGATAACACACTTTTCATCTCATCTCGATACAGCTTCACTGGAAGTATATAAGCAATAATATTAAATTATTTCCCAACCGTATATACATTATTCCCGGGATATTGTCTTTGTGATTTGACGTCTGCTTATCTTAGAGCCACAGTCATATTGAAATTGCTGTTGGTTGCTAAGCTTCCTCCACCATCAACATCCGTATAAGCTGAGTGCATTCAGGGCTGTGTGTGCTTTAAAATGAAATGAAAGTTGTGATTCAGCTCTTATGGATGTTGTTGGTGGTGAAATACTCTAATATTCTTTTTTGAATCCCAGTTGATTCCAACAACAAAGGATGACACGGCCGGCGCGGTGTGCGCCGCCTTGACTCTCCACTCCAGCTCACTATAACAAGCTTCACAGCAGCCTGCACTTTGACCTTCATTTCTCTGCTTCCTCCACTCATAAGAAGGAAAACCACTCACATGAAATGATTAGGAAACACAGAGGTCTCCGGTCTGCTGACAAAGTCACCTCAATAGTTGCCTCTGTGCGTGTATCTTTTAATTTTCCAGTGCAGCATTAATGCAAAGGTAATTACGCGTGAGAAAAACAAGCAAACAGTATTTGAGGAAAGGTTATGGTTGGAAACTAAACCGCCATAATTAAGTCATTAATCTGGCCCGACGTAACACGTTTCTCCCATAATGCTCTGGTTAGGTGTTATTTGTGCTCGCCTGCTGCTTTGGTAAGCTCTGATTTGGATGATGTACAGTGCTCTTTGTGTGTGTGTGTGTGTGTGTGTGTGTGCATCATTGTGAGGGATTATTCTAATGGCACACGAGTACTTTTGACCATAACTCATCAGCTTTGATGGTATTTTTATGTCTCTGACAAAGACAGGAGATTAATGGGTAGGCTTGACATTTGTGGTTTATGTGCATTTTGTTTTTTTTCATTTCTATCATTTGGGTTGTTGGAAAGTGAACATACATCATTATTAAAACACTCTGGTGACGGCCTGTATTTATGACTCTCGCTTGTATGTCCCTGCTTTGCAGGCGTTTGGCATCAGCAATTAAGCGGGGCCAGAGCTACTTCCACCTCCTGCAGAAAGAGGAACAGGAGGAGCAGGAAGAGGAGGCGAGGCGGCAGATGAGGAGGGAGGAGCAGCTAAGAACAGAGCCACGACCTCCTAGTTTCTCCTCTGACTCAGACAGTGATGCAGAAGGGTGAGGCAACAACTCACATCTGCTCACTTTCATTTCATCTCGCAGTGTCTCCTTCAGCTTGGTTACAAAATGTGTGTCTTATATGATGTATACTGTAACTAGGATCCTCACTGCAAACACTGTTGCACTTCGCTAGTAACTCTTTTTAAACTTTTCACACTTTATGTACTTTACTTAATACTTTTTTCCTTGATATTGCTAAAGAAAGTTTAGATTCTTGCACTCTGTCAGCACTAAGCAACCTCGTGGCCTAGATGTGAAGGTGCTGACTATGAACTGTAATGTCCCTGGCTTGTGTCTAGTCATTTCCTGTCATCTCTCTGCTGTTAGCTAGTAACAACATTAAATACCCTGGAAAGATTTAAAAAGCTGTTTTAGTCATAGATCTACGTCAGTAAACTTAGTGCTGACAGTTGTACAGTGGAAAATCAAACTTTGTGCTACTGCTTCGTTAGTTCACTCTGTATTGTACCTACTGCATGTCTGTCCTGAGAGAGGGATTCTTCTTCTAGGTATAGATAGTGTTATATGTTGTACAGATTATTGTTAAGATTATATACACTCTTAAACTTTTGTTTGTTTGTTGTTTTTTTTTATTTTACATGTTAATACATTCCAGAAATCTCTCTAATATTTAATCACAGTAGCCTACAATGTATAAATGAAAATGGTGAAGATTAGATGGTAAAAATATGGACAACTATTTCAAGCTTTGTATATCAGCATTCATAAAAAGAGTATTTTGAACCTTAGTCAAACCTGCATGTAGTCTAATATAGTTATGCCCACTAATGCCTATAAATCACTACTAATGGCGACAGTCACACCATCCTTATCTTTATATGCATTCAGGTGGCCTCTGCCAGCAGGAACCAGCTGGTCAGGTGGGATTGAAGCAAGACCACGCAGGAGGAAGAGCCAGTCAGCACGACCTTTCACCCCTATCCATCACTCTCTGACCTCTTCTCTGCTGAATGAAGCACCGAGGTAAGGGTACAGTGTAGCAGAACATGGGGGCTTTTGAATGAGCCTTCATGTTGAAGTGTTATAAGGTACTGAAGGTGAGAGGCTTTCTAAGAGCTGAGCTCTGTTTGTGGTTGATCGCACTGTTAAAAAATGTTATGCCGTATACTTTAGGTTGCACAGACCCCAGAGAGGCCGAACCTGCTCTTGGACATGCATTCACATACCACAGCACATCTCAGTGATTTGTCTTGCTGTGCTGGCCTAAGATGGTGCGTGCATTCCATATTTCGCTCAGCAATTCTCCTCCATACAAAAACATTGTTCTACCAAATGATATTCCGTGTCAACAGATGGAGATGGAGTCGTGCAAAACCCACTCCGCGCTCTCCACCCGAGCAGCTAGGAAGCACAGGCGTGCTTGTTACTTTCAGTAACAAAGACGTGAGAAACACAGCTGCCTTGCTTTGTCCTTCAGCCTGTCAGATTTAGCTTATAACCTTCAAACACAGTGCTTATACAATGTTGTGTTGCTCTTCACCATATGCAATGTATCAGTAGAGTTGTTGTACTGTAGATGCAGCTGTACGCTGTGTTCCCTCTGCAAAAAGTTTTATGCAGGAAGGTCTTCAAGGTAGCCAGATAGGAAAGCTCAAGACCTTGACCTCCAGAATGAATAGCTTGTAGAGTCAGAATATAAAATGAAGACAAAGTTAGACATCAGAGCTAAGAGGGTAGTACCTCTTGTTTTAATCATTTAGTGTAGCTGGGTGTAACATCTGAATATTTGCTCCTGTTATCCTGATCAAACTATTCACTCCTTGTTTAAATGATGGCATATGTATTTTAGATTTGATTTTTAAAGAATCCCCACACCGTGTATCACAGTAACAGAAAGAGGTGATATGTTTGAAAAGCATTTGATTTTAAGGAATCACTGCACTTATTCCACCCTTTCCTGTCAGTCAGTGTTCATCTGTTTGATTCATGTCAAACAGATGTGTTACTACACCTCAGCAAACATCAAACAAAACAAACAAACAAACAAACAAACTGGCAGATTGCTGAATATTTAATGTGAAACATCTGAGAGTGACAGATACTCCTGATGCTTTCATTTTGTATTTCTTTCATACATAGGCTCCTTTGATGCTGCGTGAACTGGAGCTAACCTTTCTGAAAAATGAGTCAGAAAAAGTTTTCTCTGACAAATCTGCCTTGTTAGAAACTCAGGTGGTGGCTGACAATAAACACACTCAAAACCGAGGTTCACAAAAGCAACATTTAGGGTTTTTCTGCTCTGTGAGTGTTATGCAGTGCTTTGATCTTGTATAGAGCATTAGATTGCAGTGCTGCCTACAATCCACATGACTAGCTTTTCAACAAAAGTGCATATCACACATTATGTCGATGACGAGTGTAAAAATGATTAAATAGCAGGAGCAGGAACAATTTTTTTTTTTTTTTCACACTTCGCGGCCTCACACTTCTCTCACTCTATGAGATGCCTGTTGTATAGTCTGTCGTCCGCCCGTGCCCTGTACCTAAGCTTGTACATGTATATGTATGAAGAGTAAATGCAGAGGTTCACAGCAGGTGCTCTCAACTTCTTGGCAGCAATAGTTTAGAAAACAGTCTCACCACAAAGTCCATTTAGTAGCTTTTTTGCAAAAAAAGTGCAATACACAAACGTCTTATACCATGTACGGATAATATAAAGAAACAAATAACTATAAACAATAAAATTCTAGTAAAATTCACTCATAAGAATATCTTTCCTTTAGATATTCATGTCTAGAAACAATTCCAACCCTTAATGAGAACATTGTTATGTTTGTAAAGGTAGAATGAATGGTTGAGCTGTCCTTTCAGATTGCATTAGAGTTTACAGGTGTACCATAATAATGTGAGTACTACGTGTGTGTCCTCATGAATGTGCTAGTAGAGCATGATATACAAGCAAAATAGGGGCCTATTCTTCACATAAATGGTCAAATTTCAAGTCAACAAAAAGGAAGAAAGAAGCAAAGCCCAAGCATGAGTCTGTACTATATGATCCAACAAGCACTTAAATTGAATGTATTAATAATTTATATACTATTTACAAATGCTAAATAGGAAAGTGGGGACTCTGGTTTTCCCTCATCCTCACAGACACAGGAATCCTCCATGCGTTACATTTGTCTGGTCACTGTTCCCTAGCGACAAATTCTCACTCTACAGCCTGTGTTTATTATACATCAACTCCAACTCAACATGCATTTCCTCTGACACTATGTTATTGCCACTAGTACTAGAGCACAGCCTTGTTTTCTGGCAAGACCTATGGAAAATAACAACCCTGTTGGAAGGCTGTTACCTGACATCTGACAGATCCTAATCTTGCAGACTATCCGCCTGGCAGACAAATGGCCTCGTCGATAATGAAAAGAGCTTGGAGCGACCTGGGGCAGCAACATTTGTGCGCAGGAGGGAGCAGGGCAGGAAAAGGAGGCGGAATTCATATTGTGTTTGAGGTGTTAGGAGAGATCATGGGAATGGATGTGGTCATAAAGCCTCGAAGCGTGAAAGTGCCGGGGTGACGGACGGCATCGCTTGACTGCAGGTGACAGTCTTACAAAGCTTTTAGAGAGACGGCTGGTTTTGCATTTGTTCCTGCCATGACATCTCTTGTGTTGGAGAGTTGGGCCTCTTGCGTCATTGTTTTCATTCATTAATTTTACCAGTCAGTAGGGGTCTTTACTGGAAATGGAGGACGTTGGGTATAATGGTTTTGCAGTGGATATCTTCTGCTTCTGTCACTTTTCTTCTACTGAAGTTAGCATGCTAATCAGCTAGCCCTAGCCCATCCTGTCTAGTAATACCACTTTGTGATAGTAAGTCACCGTAGCATCCAGTCTGCCCTCAGTCCATCATAAGAGGATGAAGAAGGAGTGCTGCCCAGAGAACATATTCTAACCTCTTGTCTTGTAAACACAATGATTGCTGAAGGTCTTGGCTATGTAGTATATCGAAGTCTAACATCCAACAGTAAAACAACTCAAAGACCTGATTAAAACCACAAGTAATAAAGAAGAATCAAGTCATTGTTATAGTCTGTAATTTTAACAAAAATATTAGTTTCATATAGAACAATAATATAAGTAATAAGCCACTAAGAGCCCAGGACTTTGACCATCATCTCTGTCAACAGTCATTCAGGAAAGAATTACATTTACATAGATCCAATCTTTCACCACTTATTATGGAAGAACTAATTGCTGTATCCCACTATCAACAGATCAGTAGTCCTGTTCCTTATGAGCTTAGCTTTCATGCTTGGTTTTATCCCCTCATTGTGCGTTCATATGAGGTTCGTGTTTGCAGTAAATTTGGAAGTACACCGCTCTCCTGAAGTGATCAAATAAGCTGTGACTAAACTAAATGGTTTCTTATGTTATTTCTTGGTTATGATTATTTTGTAAATAATTCATATTCTCCCATTTTTAAGTGAACTTTTCCAGCAACCTAAATTCTTCTTTATTTTCACATAGTCCCATTTATTCTGAAAAATATTCAACATATTTGATGTTAAGAAAGGATTTTTTGAGAGGTCGGAATTTAAATGTAACGATAAAAATGTGCTTTTTGTTGTGGAAATTACCACTAGGATGGCCTTTTTTTTGGCTCGGTTTATTTTATGAAGCCATAATTATCAATATAAAAGAATATCAGTGGACTCTTACAGGCAAACAAATGTCAAATAAATGTTAAAGTTCATGTCTTTGTGTGCTGTTGCAGGGAGGTCATCTACCGCCAGCTCTGCTGTCTGAATTGGCTGCTGGAGGCCTTGACCCTGGATTGCTCTGGCAGAGTCGGGCCCCTCACTGCTTGCTGGGACCCCAAGTAAGTTATTCTGGTGTAAAAGGTTATTACCTCCCACACACACAAGTAACCAGTGTTCAGTTAGGGCAAATACATGAATAAGATGTTGAATTTTAAAGCAGCTTAGATTTCTGTATAGAAATACACCTAATGAGTTGCTTGGAATTTAACTCGAGTCGATGCAGATAGAAAATGTTCTCAGTCTCTGTTTTTGAATATTCTATGGGTTTGTGTTAAAACCTGACCTGTTTATGAATGACAGGAAAATTGAGCATTCACAGTGAGCAATGAGGGTCAAAAGCACATGGAGCGTTATGACAGTGACTGTCTTCATACTCTTCTCATACAAAGCACCACAGATAATACATGAACTGTCATTTACCATTAAAGAGTGATTCCACAGCTCGGAGTCACAGTCAGTCCAGAGGTTAAAACACAGCAGAATGAGTGACATATCCATCAGCGACCGGTTCATTACGGTCCTGACCTCTGCACGCTGACCGATGGAGAACTTCTGTCAAATCCACACAGTTTTTAAGCGAGCCACCTGAGGAGACACTGTATCTGTGCTGTAGAGGCCCGGTGATGAAGGGCCGGTAGTGATGAGGAGCTGCAGGCGCCAGCTGACAGTGCTGGATGAAATATAAAGTCCAAAGCTCCAGAGGGGGTCCAGGCTTAGCGAGGAGATTGCATTCTTCCATCTTTGCCCCCCCACCCTCAGGTTCCAGCTCCCGTGATATTGACCCACCACAGGGAGTCGAGAGAGAGGAAATGGAGAGAAAGTGCACAAGTAGCAGCTGTGTGGTGTCTATACAGATATGTTGAACCCAGAGAACTGCTGTTAGATTGCATCTGTAGTCTACTTTAATTCCTCAAAGGGCAGTTCTTTCCAAGGTTCCCTCTTTACATCTCTTTATTTTTTTCTTGCCTTAATATTAATCTATGATGACTTCATGATCTCTCTCACACACTCATTCTGTCAAGTTCCTTTGTCTGTTGCTTTTAATGGTAAAAAGACTGACACGGACTATAATGATTTTAATGCTGCAGCTTCTTCAAATGTCAGAGGAGACCTGGACTGGGAGAACAGATGAATTCATAAAGTTTAAAGGCAACTGTGCCACATTCAGTCACAATGGCTCCTTATAGAATGTAGTACAGGCATATTATTGCACACCACTGTAAGCCTTGAATAATTGATAGAAAAATGAAAAAGAAAAGAACGGAAGGAAAGGGAAGAAAAGAGCTACAAAAAGATTTTTTTTGTGCCCAAACGTCATCATGTTACAGCCTCCAGGGCCTTCACTCAGCTTCAAATCCAATTTCCCAGAAAGTCTTAAGCTTTATGGGCCAAATGATCCAGCTGAGGTATTACTGTACAGGAAGACAAGGAGAGGATGAAATGAAACATTATCACAAGGTTACGCCACTGCTGGGGCTGTCCGCCGGGCGGGCAGCTCTGATGTTGGGCATCAATCTAAAACACTGTACAGTTTTTTACGATAAGATGAATTATGATTTTGATAATGGCCGGAGCGACTCACGAGCTGCCTCCGCCAGGAAGGCCGGTTCTCGACTAGCGGCGAGTCGCAGAAGGTCACCGGAGGGAGTGATCAGTGTATCACAACGGCGGCTATTATTTTCCATTCGCAGAGACCCTGGCCGAGGCAGGACCGCAATAAAGACGCTGAAAAAAGAGAGAGCCATTGAGAACAAATGGGAGCAGTTTGTTTCCGCCAAGGTATTCTATACTCTTATTTACTCTGTTTATTTATTATTTATTTTTATTTTTTTGTGCTGTTGTTTTTCATATTTTGGGCTTAGACCTTTAGTTCCAATTAAAGGATAATTCATTTTTTCCCTTATTGTCTAAAAATACCATGAGAATTCCAAAACCAGTAATGAATTGGTCCTATTAACACATAATATCTGTCTATCCAAAGCCTGACACATCTTCCTCTTCTTTGCCATAGAACTCCATTGTTGTCCACAAACTATTAAAACACATCACTGAGCCACACTGTTCTACTGGGTGGCGTATTCCCTCACTGCCATTAACGCAGGCACTGTAGTTTATTTTAGTCAATCCCATGCAGACTGTCCTGCTGTTGTAAATACTCACCAGAGCACCAAATGTGTGCTAATCTGCCGCTGAAAATAGTCCCCAGCAAGTGGGCTATTTACTCAGTTTGGGGAAGGCCCTTTCCTGTTTCAGTGTGCCAATTCCCACTGCTTGACTGACCTGCACAGAGCCCTGACATCAGCCCCATCCAGCTGATGGGTATGAACCGGAACGCCGACTGTGAGCCAAGCCTTATCGTCCAGCATCAGTGCTGGACCTCACTAATGCTCTAGTGGCTGAATGGCCGCAAAAAATGTGTTCCAAAATTGTGTGGAACACCTACCCAGAAAAGTGGAGGCTGTTATCGCGGCAGATTAATACCCATGGTTATGGAATGAAATATTCAACAATCACCTATGGGTGTAAGGTTCAGGTGTCCTCATATTTTTTAATTATCTCTGACTTCCCCTGAGTCGCCTGACTTCTGGGCAAACTCAGACCTCCTGCTGAGATCAGAGAACTTATCTTTCAAAGTCCCCTCCATGCCACACTCTGCAGAGAGAGAGAAATCCTGAGCCGTGACAGCGACACGCACAGGTGCACACACACAAACACACGTGATAAAAAAAAAAAGGGAAAAGTCAGGTTCATTTGCTCACTCATGCTTGAGCACTTAATAATCTCTAAACCTTAGATCTTGATGCTCAGGCACAGACAAAAACAGACAAACATGCATGCTTACACCCACAGACTGACTCAATAAGCAAATAATAAGTATCTTCATACACACACACACACACACACACCACCAACATTTATTCCTTAGGGGATGGCAGTGTGTGGCAGTAGAGGACATTTGGAGAGCTGTTGCCACTGTTGCTGAAGTGTTGTGCTTCCTTCCACCCTGATAATTAGGCTGATGGGAACATCACACACACTTAAGGCTTGGGTCTTTTCTGACAGACAGGCGGGAGAGAGGGAAGGGCATAGGGGAGAGAGGGGGAGGGAAGGGAGGGAGAGACGTGTCTGGCTCCTCTCTGTTGCTCATATGTCGTCCTCAGCTGAGAGACAGGGCTACCTATCGCTGTGTGCCAAGCTGCTGTGTGTCAGCTTGTCTGTGTGTGTGTATGTTTGCATATTTCTGCAGTTATGAGGATCAAATGATCAAAAGACTTTACTCGGGTTTTAAGGAAAATTGATTCTTATTTAAAAATGGCTGTTACAGCAACATTTCACCGCTTCTGGGCTTTAGGTTGAATGTTTCTTGCCTTCTCTTATGAATAACTGGACAAACACAGATGGTTAGACATCACACTCAGATATTTTTAGCACTGTGACAATGGAACTTGATACAAGAACAAAAGTTTTTGGTTTAATCTGAACCATTGCTAGTGAATGCCAGATTTTGGTCCCTCAGAACTAACACAAAGAGCAGTTACACATGAAGAAGACACGATTATAGATGATGACATTCTCTGTTCACAGCAGCCTCAATGTGCAGAAATATGATACAGTTATTATGAGATGTCTTGTTTTGAAGAAGGGGGTGTGGTAGCAATCATTGACACGTCTGAGGAGCCAGCTATGCTGTGATTATCTTGGACTGAAAGCAGCAAGTTTATAATGATTCTCAGTTGGGGAGGTTGGGGGGGGGGTCGATGGGCAACCTGGGCAACGTAGGAAATGACTTACCTAAGTAGAGGATGCATTTTGAGGTGAAGTGGAACACTTCAAATAGATCAAAGAATACATTTCACACCACAAACTGATGATTGTGTAACATAATAAGAGTTCTTAAGGATGGATTTCCCTTTGAAGGCTAATTTGAAGATTGAAATTAAGATCAGGGTAGGATTTAAGAAGTAACTCCCGAATAGCAACTGCATAGTAAATCTTTAATGGAAGAAAAGCTTTGTTGTACTGACCTCTATGGGTTGAAAGTCTGTTGTGACCAAACAATGATTTGTCACTCCTATGTATTTGTGTGTGTGTGTGTGGATATGTGTGCACCTCTGTGTTCTGGTCGTTTACTAAACACATACCTCACTTCTATGAAAATTGACACATACGTACGTGTTTACCATGTTTCAAGCCAAAGTGTTTTTCCCCCCATCCTTGTCCTTTCCAAAAGCCTCGTCGAACTCATCCAAGACGCCCTCGCAGCTCTTCTGCTCGGCTCCACGTCCGTAGGAAGTCTTCTGTCATGACTGTGGCCTCCCTTTCTGCCCTCACCTTCACCACTGTGGGCAGCAGTCTGTCCTCTCTGGTCCCAGGCCCTGAGGAGGACACAGAGTACCCAGGAGCAGCAGAGGAGACAGACCGGCCTCCCTCAGAATGTAAGTTGTCAGATTTGGATGTTTTAGCTGGTCAAGCACTTTTTGCATGCAGACATACTGGGAAATAACTCAATTGTTAAACATTTATGGGTGGAGTCAAAAGCCCCATAAGAGGTGAATATTTTGGCCCCCAGCCTTTTCCCTTCTGACTGACTCAGCTCACCATCCAAGCTCATAGCAACAGTACAAGCAGGCTAAAATAGTAACATAATTGTGAATATTAGTCTCTGAGCCAAGGGCAAGAAAAATGTAATTTCAGGTTGCGATACTGCTGACGAATGTTAGCAGTATTAGTCTGTCTGTGAGACACATTTAAATACTTAAATAGGTCCAAATGGGGTCTTTTAGTCTGTATGGAATTCAGAGCTTTTTCCTGTGGTGTTTGCGACTTTAATGAAAGTTCTGAATCCACAGTTTGTGACCTTTTAAAATGCTTCAATGCTTTGGCCTTGGTAGTTGTGTTTTGGTCCAAACCAGATTCAATCTACACCCAATCTTGACAAGATAAGATAAGATAAGATAATCCTTAGTCCCATAGTGGGGACAAAAAAGCACTCTGCCCCGTGTGAGGCTCGAACTCACGACCTTCAGATTATGAGACTGACGCGCTGCCTACTGCGCCAACGAGGCCTGTTACACATTGTTTGAAAGCTCTATGTCAGTGCTTTAGGATAATATCACTGCAAATAGCTGGTTCAGGTTCAGGCTTGTGGCTATGGCCCCAACGTGTTTTCCACACAAATGACAGAGCTACAAAATTGCCAAGGCAAAAAACCTACATTTTTACCATGTTTGTGCATCTGTAACTTTTATTCAATATCTTGTCGTCACTTTGATGTTTTGGATGTGACATATAAAGAGGTTAGGAACAGTAACCTTCTTATTTTGGGTACATTATTTCTGGGCTTCTGCACAAAAGGTCAAGGGGTGTGTTGAGCAGGTAAAAGTACTATAACCTAAGCAGTTACTTCAATTTTTGTTACTTTTGTAATCTACCTTTTCCATGTTCTTAGCCTGACATTGAAATGCAGAAAACACAAAACCATAAACTGCTGTTATGGTCACTCAGCGACGGTGTTTTCAGACTCAACCCTAAACCCGATTTAAAACCTAAACTGGAACCTAAAAGAAAAAAAGAATCAGCCGAAGCAATTTCTCCTCACAAAAAACACTCGCTGTGAGGGTGCAGTCTCTCAACATTGTTTCACAGAAAACTCAGCTCTGTTGTCATAGAAACAGCTTTCTGACATGAACTAATAATCACAAAGTGTTAAAAAGTCACTTTATTCTCGTGGGTAGAGATAGACACAGCTTCATAGAAAAAAGAAAAACAAAAACATGATTGTATCTGAATTCCCTGCTCAACCTCGCGAGCACACACAAACACACACTTACCCACCACCTGCTGAGTCAGAGATGAAAACCAAATTAAGAGTTGGGTCTGTTTGATGCACCGCTCAGCTGGGTGGTCAGAGCCTCTCTGCCAGGGTTCAGCCCTCCTGTGCCCTGCGCTGGTTCCCAGAGTGCACTGCTTCAGGCTTCAGAGCGGAGTATAATTAGTCATCTGATCTCCCCACCTCCCCCACCTCCTGTAGATTACAGGTTTCATATCATTACCTCCTGATGAAAGACTGTTCAGCTAGCAGTCACTGCCTGAGTCATTGTTAGGTTGTTGTTTGGTATTTTTCCTCTCCATTACTCTCTCTTTTTCACATGTTTTTCCCTCTTTCGCTCGCCCCCTCCCTTCCTTCTTCCTGTGCTCCCGCTCTAATCATAATCATAAAAGGAGTCCAGAAATCAAAGGATTAATTCAGCGTCATTGGTTTAAAGCAATTAACTGCTCTTGCAGCTAATCCCCAGAGTTACGTCTCAAATCCAGAAATTGGCCACTGGAGATGTGCAGCTCTGCCCACACTACATTGTTTTGCTTGGTAAATGAAGTTGAAAGAGGAGTTCTTTACTTTGAGAAAAAAATAAGTCGTTTTTCCAACTCTTTGATGAAAAAAGGAATTGTAAAACTTTGAATAATTAGGAGGTTTATCTTTTCATTTCAATGTCTCCCCAAGTAGTTTTTTTAGCAGATAGTTAATCCGCCGCATTCATTTGGGATAATTAAAATAAGAACTCTATTTATTCAATCTAAAGCCAGCCAATTTGCAAAAGTTATTGGCTATTACAGTTTTGGCTGCAGGTTTTTATAGCTAGTCCTCGTGAGAAATCATGCTATACATTTTAATAAGCGCCTCATCTCCCACGATTTGCCACACTGTGATTAATTTTGTCACAGCTCATAGAGAAGTTGAATCATTTAGGCTGGTATTTAACATTTTAATGAATGCTTTATACTCTGGGGAAGCTTCATGAAGATTTATTGTGTCATCACTGTGTGACATCTATGTATAAACTGCTAGCTGCTGCTTCAGTGGGAGTACATGCTAGGATCAACTTTCCTCTATTTTTCATGGAGTAGTAACAACATGTGAGCACTAGGGGGAGCTACGAGATTACATATGGAAACAGCACAGACAGTGAGAGATTTTGACCTCATATTGTACCTTTCTTACTATGTGGAAGTACATGTATCTCTGCAATACTTGCTAATTTATCTTCTTTGTACAATTGGGCCTACTTATATTTCTATTCCTTTTACTTCTACAAATCCTACACATTCTCCTCTTCCATAACTTCTTCTAAGTCAGAAGAAAATCAACATAATTTTGTGTGACTTCCTTAATCATCTTGTCAGCCCTCAGATTTATCTCCAGACCCCCATGCACATGAAACAGATCATGATATCTATCAGGCAGTCTTTTTGAGATATACAGGGGCATACTCAATGTGCTTAAGATGAAAATGAAAAGAAAGAAAAAGAGAAAATGATAATAACAGTTCACAACCAGCACACGGGAAGGTGCATAAATTATTCAGTTACAAAAGATGTAATACTCATTATTGAGATGTAACAGAAAAAGTTTGAAGAATATTTTAAGGCTGTTTGTAAAAGGCGTGAGGATTTGAGCAGAACTGAAATTGTCAGCGAACCAAATAAGAACATAAAAATCTATGAGCTGAACTGTTACACACTGACAAATACATCATATTGATTTTCATAAGGAAGCAGGGCGGACTAGTTTTCAGAGTGTGGGAATGATTGCCTTTCAACTACAGTATGAAGGGTGTGTGTGGAATACGTTCAAAAGGATTATTCGTGAATGATAATGTATAATTTTATAAGTTTGACTTGATGTCACTCCTGCTCCAGTTACCCTGCCTTCCTTCAACTCCACATCCCATGATAAATAATATCCTGAGACTCTGCAAACCACTCATGACAAAAAGGCAAAAAAAAATTATAGCTAGAGAAAGAGGTGAAAGAGAACAGATAAAAGGAATGAAGTGTTGTTGTTTTTTTTTTTATTTCTAGGTCTTCGAACACTGCCACACGTTCACCAGAGATTCAAGAAAGAGTGCCAAAGTCCCCAGAGCTGCAGTGTGGCAGGCAGGTAAGTTCTGCTCAACATTTTACTGTCCCTTTAACTCATGACTTGTGTTTCAGCAGGCTGAGCCTGAGCAGTAACACTGTAAAAACATAAAGATTACAGCACAGTGTCATTACCAGCTTACTGCAATAAATCCTTAAATTCTACCCCTGACTGCTGTTGTCCCTCAGGGCCTGTGCTCCCATCATGATTGCAGTAACTGGAACAGTAGCAAAAGCTTTATTTCCTAGATCAACAGCAAATAATCATAAAGAGGACAAAGGTCCATGTCATGGCCAGGACAACATTGTGTGTCCCTGGTCAATGATTGTGTTAAAGGAGCAGGGAGGGGAAAGCTGCAGTGGCAGCTCAACCTGTACTCTTCTCACTCGCTCTGTGGTGACAACCTTTCAATTTGTGTTTCTATTTTTAGTCCCCTCCATCTTCACTCCTCCTCTGGCCTATTCACGGCTTTAACGTCAGTGATTTGAGAAGACTATGACAAGAATTTGTTGTAAAGCGTCAGTGGAATTGTGTTGTGGATGAGGGGTAAAGGGGCATGTTGTAAAATAAGATGAGATAGACTTTATTTATCCCACTTGTGGGAAATTCACTCATTAGAGCAGCGAGGACAGAAACAAGAGTGAAGAATTTCATTGGTGCTGTCTATTACCTGATATTTACCTTGGCTGTAAAAGGTGTGATCACATGATAACCACCAGTCAATGACTGATTACATGTATCAGATTACTGTTTTTTCTTAACCAGTTGTGCTTTCAGTCATTATGAGTTTGTGTCACGAGGGTCTACATTTGATTTCAAATAACTTTGAATAGTTACATAAATTACACCTGTATTTTTCCATTTCCGTTATATTTCACTCCATTTTCTTCATGCAGCCAAATGCATGTAAACACAGCAAACAAATACACAAATGTACATGAAATGTAACAACAAATCTAACAAATAGCTCTCACTAATTGATCCACAGATGTATATTCTGGGGCACACATTCACAAAAGACATTTCAAAAGAAAAGTTAGATCTTTAGAGCACACGTGAAAGTGTTTTGCCTGATAACTGCTACATTTTCAAACAGAAAACCAGTAACTAATTGCACCATTAGGACTGGTCTTACTTAATCCTACCCCTGAAGAGCAACAGACATGGGCCCTGTTTCACAGAACCATCTGACTATAGCCCATTGACTTACAAGATCTCAGTTTTAATAGGCATGACACCTTTACCCTGTTTGACCTATCCCTGTTTTAACAGTCTCTTCAATAAACAAGTCTTACTTGTTATAAGCACCCTCTGTTCCAGTTTGACAGCTTGAGTCTAAAACACATCCTTCCGTCCTCAGAGGACAGACGACAAACCTTGCTCCAAGTCCAAGAGAAGTTTTCAACCCCAAAGGTGCATGTTAAAATAACGTACCTGTATTATATTCTGTTGATATCAGTTTTTGAATGTGTGCAGGTTACAAAGCCATACATTCAAAAGTACTTCAAGTATTATAAATAGGTTTACATGATTTGACATGATTTACACTTACATTCCTCATAATATAAGTACTTGTTTTGGCTCTGTACACTAGCACACAGGATTGTCTATCAGGTTAAAGGTTAATTTGCTGACTCTTACCCATTTCAGTGCTCATATCTATACTGGATGAACAGTGTTGGATCAAGTTATCCTAAACATGCAGACAAAGCAACCGAGGAGATTTGGGGCCAACAGTTGAATGTAACTGAGCAGTTCATTAGAATGAACTTTTTTATGTGACTTTTGTGACTGTGAACTTTAGCAAGTTTTTGAACTTTTCAAAAGCAGAGAGAAAGACATGCTTGATATAATCACAACAACAGATCTAACAGTAAATATGGTTTGTCATTGTGTCAGCTGTCCTGCGAAGCCCCCATCAACCATCAGCCATCTAATCAACACTAAGGCCTCCATGCTGCAGGAGCTGAGAGTTGCCTTCGATGAGAGGGCTGAGGACATGGCTCAGAGCTACATTGATGTCCTGGAGCAAAAAGCCAGGTCTGACCACCATCCAGTCCCAAAAAGACTATTTTTACTGGGGTTTTTTTTTCTTCCAGAATTTCTAATTTCATCATTCGTTCATTCATTATCACAGCTGATTGTGCTTAAATTCACACTGAGTCATTCAAAAGTCTGTTGCATGTTTTAAATAGAGAGGGTTAACATCCTGAACATCCATCAGACTGAACTGCTAATTATCTAACAACCCTGTTTGCTCTGTTGTATCAGTCTGTGTGCTTAATACTCTTTTGAATACTAGTTAAATACAGGCAGTGTACCAATACAATGTAAACATGTGCTGACTATGATCCCTTACACGTTCTTCTACTTCCTTCTTTTCATTCACTTTTCTTCTCCCATCCAGGGAGAGGTTAAACAGCGGTCTCCAGAGGTATCGCACTCTGTGTCACATGACCAAATCCCACCACCCTCCTCATCATGTGACCTACAAGTCCCAAGAGACAGAGGCTCCATACAGCAACAATAAGTGGTATGCAGCCTGGTGAAGACATTATCTTGTGTGGAATGTGGAGTCAGGGAGGTTGAGAGGGTTTATTGGGGCAGCGCTGAGGTCAGATTTGTGTTTGCACACATCTGTGAATGTGTACGTACATGTGGTGAGCATATGTATCTTTCATATATACCATATTCTCATGTGTTGTAGCATGATGTTGTCAATAGAAGTGATCCCTTTTCTGGTTTGTTCTGTCATCCCTATGAGGCTGTCCACTCTGCTGAGCAGCCTGCCTGTGGAGGTGTGTAAGGAGCGAGCGGTGAGCCGGGTGCTGCAGAAACTGAGTGGTTTTGCAGAGCAGCAGACAATCAGGGTTCGACCTCAGCTCTTCCTGAAGGTCCTGGGGGGTCTCGAGCCGTGGGAGCTCTGTCTGCCTGAGCTGTGTGTGGCCGTCCAGGTATGCAAAAAAAATCCTCACACCACATCTCACAAAGTTACTGGAAGCTAGCACACGTCATCAAGGAATGAGAAATGTATAGAAATAAATAGCATCAAAATAAGAAATAAAAACACAGATACATTACAGTCTGGAATCACAAAATCAACCAACAGTTTGACCATCATCATGTGTTTGGGGACAGATCACATTGCGCAGTTTACTGCATTACTGATTTGTTAATGAGGTTGATTTCCGAGATTGTTGTTAAAGTAGGCTTTTGCATTTGGCACAAGTTCAACACTCTGAGATGAGGCAACTGTACAAAATGTGTGATGCCAAATTCTCTAATTCAGTTTTATAACTGATTAAAGATTTATGTTTGTTCCCATCATAAATATGTTGTTATCATGCATTTCCACATGGTCCATATACAAATAAAAGATTAGACTGTGGGATTTTCTGGAACTCCTCTGTTCTTTCCCCAAACTTAACCCAGACAATAAACTCCTGGTCACTCCTTCTAAACCTTCAATTAGGGATGAGTCTCGCTCCAAAACTAACAGACTCCGGAACCTTTTGAACACGCCCCTACCGGTCAGAAACAAGGGGCAATACATTCTTCCCAGACTCGAAAGCAGATAACTGGAGGGGTAATGACAGAGAGCCAACTGATAAATAACACTTGGGGACAGTAAAGATGGCTCTGTGATTTAAGGGGTCAGTGGGGAGTGATGGCCAGTGGCAGTTCTCTCTCTGTGTTCCTTATCAAGACAGTATGTGGCAGGGACTCTCTCTGAAGCTCAGCACTGAATCAGACCACAGACGACTTGTTTTGGTTTCCATTTCTGGATCAGCAGGAGGACTCTAAGGCGGACTGGGGTGGGGGATGTCTAGAATTGTTGTCTAGAAAGTGTGTGAGTGTGTTTAGGAGAAAGTTCAGTCAGGGTTTGTGGCTCCAAAGTTAATTCACAAACAAACATAGAGATGTTCCTCAATTTCATTTACAATACAAATTTTATCTAGTATCTCTTACATCAGTGGCTCTGTGATCATCAGTTGTCAGGTTTCTGGAGTATATTTGTGTTTCATTTCTCACTTTTGACCGTATAAACTATCAGTATACATCTCAGTCTGTGTCTCTCTCCATCTCTATTTAAATTATCCCTCCTCCCTCTCTCTTCTCCTGTTAGATTGCCATGGAGCATGTGGTCCAGATGCCCAGGGAGCAGTACAATGTTTGGCTGTGTTCAAGGGTCACTCTGCCCCCACAGTACCACAGTACCACAGTACCAGGTGAAACACACTCAGAAAGTCCTGAAAGGAAGGCCACAGGCTGGGACAAATAGATATACACACACACACACACACACACACACACCACACACACACACACAGACATGCACAAAGGTTTTAAATTAATTTGAGCTTGAAATAGCCTGTAAAGTAACTTGACAAAAATGATGGGTGTGGAAGAAATTATGGTTTTTATTCCAATTTCAAAGGTCCAAGACTTTTCATCCTTATAATCACATGGTTGACACACGTGTACAAGTAGGGACAAACACAGAGATAGAGACAAAACAATAAGCAGGAAATAGGAAGTAAGACCAGTGCATACCTTTCACTTCTTCCTTTTATCAAGAGAACCTGCAAAGAGCTACCAAATGCCTTCCTGGTTGCCAGCTTATCTTTTTCTAGCACATTTTCCTGTAAGTCTCCAGTGTTAACTCACAATCTTACATGTTAAAATTTGATATTTCTGCTGTGCTATTTGTTATTATTTTATTAGTCTGGTCTGTTATGGCAGCCTTTGCTAATCTTTGTATTCTAAAGGAAAAAATCACAGTACATGTTGCCAAATGTGAGAGTTCACTGTAGGCTCACCCCTTCCTGTTTTCAAGGAAAGACCTACTTGACTCAGTGTTTAGACCAGCAAATTCAATGGAAAAGCTCTCCTTTTTTTTTTTTTTTTTTTTACAAAAGTACAGGCCTTGATAATGCACAGAGATGATATAAACAGTGGGATGATGGATAAACACTCAGGGACACGGACACTCAGTTGTGCCGTTGAACCCAGCTAAACACTCACAGTGACCTTTAACCCCGCTCCGCCTTCTGATGGGGTTGTGAATAAAAGCGGCTTACCCATGATTCCCTGCCTGCCAGATAAGAATAATGAACTCCAGTTCACTATTTATTGCCTCCGTCAGCATTTCAGAGGAACTGAAAGTGAATGTGTCTAAAATCACATCTTGTGACTGCAAATGTATGAGACGAAATGCTTGATATAGTAAAACAGTAAAGGAGTTTGTCAAATATAATACACAACATTCCTAACTAAAAGAAATGCACCTTTTGTTGTTTTAACTCCTGTTTTTGAAAAATACTTCGAGACCTACTTATCCATTCATGATAAGATATACTTTACTTTTACTTTACTTTTTTTTCCATGCGAGACAGGGCAGGGCAAATCTGCTTTAGCCTGTGTGTGAGCTTGTGTGTGCAGTGGTGGTGGGGTGGGACTGAGGGGGTGGGGGGCAGAGAGCTAGCACACATTTCAGGAATGCCACACAGTCTGGGAGCTGAGCTCAACCCACCCACACACCCCTCTTCACTTTAGCCCTGGGCAGGGGGATGGTGGGGTGCAGGGCGGCAGAGGCAAACATGAGGGGGGGACAAGCATTCTTTCATTTGAACTTCTCACTCAGGTTTTAAAGCTCATGCCTCAGGGCACAAAGTCTAGACCAAATAAAGCATAAGATAACAAATACAAGTGCTAATAATGAATATAGCTGCAAGTCAGTGGATTTAAACTGTGTGATTATGCACATAAGTAAAATATAAAATAGGATTTGAGGCTGGAAAAGAGTCTTAGTTGCAGTGAGCATGAACAAGCTGCCTTAAGTAGAAACACAGACTAAAATGAAAATGTTTCTTTTCCAAAAGACAGATGTTTAATGAACGCAGCTGATTCATGTCTAAATTACAAAGGAGTTGTAATTACAAGTTACTGGCCAAAAAGTTAAGGTTGCATATTATAGTCTCACAGTTTGACTAGCTGGGATGTTTTTTGCCTCAAAATATAGATTTAAAACTTAATCTAATACAGCTGATTGCTTGAACATTAAAGGAGCTCTCCTACCAATTTTAGGTAGGATAATCAGGTCATTCACATGATTGTTTAACCAGGCTTTATACTCCAATCAACAGTTGGAAAAACAGTGAATGCCTAATGAAAGATACCATAAAGTTTCATTATGGGAGATACAGGACATAACTCATACTCACAACTTAAGTTTAAGATATACTGAATTCTGCTGCTTTGATTTTGACCACTCTTATATTGTTTATTTGTTTCCCACAAGCCTCAAACTTTATCTAAGTACAACATTAAGTCACTAAATGTTCCTTTTAAGTAATAAAAAATGATTCCTCTGTTTCTGCATGAGCGTCTTTGTCTTCAACAATATGCTGATTTCATGTGGTGAGGTCCAAACCGCTGTGACTGATGAAAGATGTAAGCAATAACTGGGGAGACACTGAGAGTCAACTGTGTGGACATAAAAAAAAACAAAAAACAGCTGCTATTGCAGGGCTGGTCTGCTGGTGGCAGAGTAGAGTGTGGTCCTGACCACGCTGTGGTCCATCCCAGATATACTGTATATCTGAAGTGTAGTTGCTGTTGAGTCTAGAATCTGAAAACTATTCACTGAATGTGACTGTATTTGAATTTAGTGTCTTAAAAGTACACATGATTTTAAAGAAAAAAGAGAAGAGCACAGGAGAAACAGTCAAACTCCAATGGTTCTTGAATCTGAAAATACAGTGCATTAAAGAGGAACTAAAACATAAATGCTGTAGAGGAAGTAATGGAAAAAAAAACAAGATGAGACAGAATGGGATTAGAAATTAACAAGAGGATTTTAGGCACCTATGATTTATGTATCATTTTGGTGAAAGCTTTTGTTGTGAGTGTAAGAGTGGAACAAGCTGATAGCATCATCTGTAGAAATCTGTTATAAAGCACCAGTAAATATATTTAAATAGTTGAATAGAATAGTTGAAAGTCCTATTCTTCCTGATCTTAAAACCTTGTGTTCTTTCCGTCACACCATATCAGGGCACAACAACCTGAGCCACCTACAGGAAAATTCAATATTTACTCTTCAGTTTACTGGCAGCAGCAGCTCTGACATGCTCGTGCAGTTACGAAAGTGAATTTGGCTGCATGAAAAGGAGCAGAGACAAGGTGTTTGCTTAATGGTGAAAAGTTATGCAACCAAAAGCTGGATCCTGAACTTATAACAAAAAAGCAGATTTGTAGTGAAATCAACGATAAACTAAGACATTAGGTGTTGTGAAATATAGGCCGTTATGGTGCTTTTGCAGTTGTACTTCTCTAATTTCACAGTCAGACCACTTATATATAACAATTGGATCTTTATAATCTGTGTTGCTTGCTGGCAATGTTAAAAAATAAGACTTTAATCTTTATTTTAGTTCAGACTCACTGTGAGGTGATAATAATCTGCCTGAAATTTCAAATGTAAAAGCTGTCATGGCTACATGACAGTTCCTTTAGCAGTTCCTTTTTTGTGTCTTCCTGCTCCTGCATGTTCTCTCGGTCAGCCCTTTGTCCTACTGATAAATTCCCTGCAGCTGGCGCTTTGCACATGTAGACACTCTCTTATCACTGCTCAAACAGCTAAGGGCACCTACGCTGTTCTCAAAGTCATGCACACATTCGAAATGTCTACCTAGTTACTTTTTCCCAGAGATCTATCAGGGAAAAAACTAGAGACTGACTGGACTTTTATGTCGCTGTGACAAATTTCATTCAGGCCAAGTTCAAAGTGACTTGTCACATACACACACAAGATAGACTGAAGGCTGTTCTCACCACTGACCGAAATAGCTGTGTAGTGTTAGCTTGAAGTGCGCACAACACTTTTACAGCTGAGGCCGCTGAGGGAAACCACCTGTTGTGGGTACAGTGGTGAAAGCGTACTGCTCTGCTGTCTCTGGCAGTTATTTTACATCTGTGCAGTATGTCAGCTAGGTGGTCTTTGTGTTGATCTGATAAGCTTTCTTGGAATATGAAGTAAAGTTAGTAATTTCCTGTATTTTATATCAATGTCCTGTTAGAGGCAGGAATGTAGAAAGACTTTATGACTTTTTAGATTTTATATCTCAAGTAAATGTCTTTCCAAAGAAGACACTTTGCAGTTGTTCAGTTTTTGTTTGAATTGGACTGTGGCCTGAAAACATTCTCTGACCAAACCTCCAAACAAATCTTTATCCATGCCAGTGGTGTGGCTCTAGTGAATGCCTGTCTGTCAGTCCATCATTTTTGTCCAGACTAAAATATCTCAGCAACTACAGCTGAAATGTTTATGAAATTTTGTACCAGCTGTCATGGCTCCCATAGGATGAATCCTCTTGACTTTGGTGATCCCCTGACTTTTTATTCACTGCCAACATGGCCAACCAAAGTGCCTAAATACAGCCTTGTTGAGCAGCTAGCATTGCTGCAGACCCTTAGTCCTGTTTAAAAATGTATATCAGTAACAGTTGTGTCTCTTAAGTTTCCAAAGAGCTGACATACAGTACATAGTTTACTATTGATCTATGACTCCTCCACCTGGTCACTGCCGGAGTGTTCGATATTACCACAGACCCAGTACACGCTGTGACAGCAAAGGGATGTTTATTGTCCCAGACAGCAGTAGGTGGTCCTGATGAAAACACATGAAAGATGAAATTCCACAGAGGAATTACTGCACTTAGGTTGCGTATGTGTGTGCGCATGCCTGTCGGTCTGTGCTCTGTGATCATGTTCAAGCAGACTCTGTAACTGCTGGCAAACACAGGCTGATGCATGAGCCTTTCAACCTCAGGGGCCTCATTGGAACAAGCACTGAAAAGCCAAAAGTTCTGGTTTGTGCTGAAGCTCTACTCGTTTAAGAGAAACTGTCTTAGGAAGTTAGGACCTCAGAATTTGAATTAGATTGCAGATGGAGTAAAATGCAAAGCTGTGTCAAGGTTATTTGGATGATATCAAAAGATATTCATGATGTGCAGTTTAAATCCTCTTGATCTGCTCTGAATCTTTGTTACGTGGGTTTGCTGCCTTTGAGGGAGCTTCAAAGGGAGAATCTGCCACGCTGTGTAGGAGGAATCCAACTGATTAATGTTTTCTTCCAGCAGACAGGCTGCCTCTTGCCGATCTGCCACATGTACAGGAAGTGAAACCATGGCAATGGAACCTTGTGTAATGTGTGACGCCAGTTCTCCCGCAGCTTGCATTAGCTTGTGCCTATTAAATATCACACCGGGAAGCCTCGGCTAGCCTGCTGTCACTCATTGTACGAAATGTTTCCTTGGCCTCATTTTTTCCTCATTGCTGACCTCAGACCTTTGTTCCAGTGAATATGTTGTTGTTGATGTTACTTTGTAAAGCAAAAGATGGTCATGTGGCCTCTCTTTAAGCTGAAAGTTTATTTCTGAATTGATTTGTAGTGTGTATAGTCATGACTTAGTTTTGTGCTTTGTGTTGCCATTCTTCAGAAAACATACTTTGGATATATGACATATAATAATAGGTGGCAAAATTGTTTATAAAAATATTTGCATATTCAGAGACAAAACCACATCAGATTCAAATTATTCTTCATCGCATTTTTATGTCTTCAAACATATCCGGAAGCATCTTTAAACACAGTCCTACATTAACATCACCTTTTGACTGCATGTTCTTGACTTTCAGGAGTACGTCTGACTCCCATAAGTAGCCTTACTGTTCTCAGTGGGCTTTGGCTCAGTGCCGTGGATCAGACATGCATTAACACACCCCACTGACTGTCCTTTGTTGCCAGTGGTAACCAAGGATAACGATCTCTCTCAGCTCGAGAGAAAGCCACCTTGACTGTGAAGTGCGCGTCTGTGTTTGAGCACATGCCGGTGTGTGTGCGTCATTGATCACATATGTCTGCAGATTCTTGTTTGCACACACGTTTGAGTTGTGATGCAGCTAAAGAAATGGTTGACTTGATCCTGGAAAGACAGGAGATTTGGAAATGTCAGTATTGTTTTTCTTTTGGTTGTTTTTCATGCAAGTGAAAAGAATGACTCGAGCAGGATGATACAGATGGAGACTGTTGATTGACAGCTGTTTTTTGTATAATGATTTACTGCATGTTAAAAGATCAGTTGGAATGTTGGACCTGACTAAGATCTGGAAAAACAAGCCTGACATAAAGAAATAATGAGAGTGGAAACACACCTTTTGAAGCGGGAAGACAAGATTAACAAGCCTTATTTTGCGGAATATAAACATGCTGGTGAATCGTGTTCTTCCATGTCCACAGAGATGGACAGATGTTGTTTGCTGACAGTCACTGGGATGATGACTCACTTTTCCCCAGCTGAATCATTCATAAAGTGCCCTAAATACAAAGGCCAACCCCCCCCCCCCAGCTTCTGATCAGCCTAATTAATTAGCCTTTTAATAAAGAAGGCCGAAAGGGGGTCGTTCGAGCGATTTTCATTCCTCTCGTGGGTCAGGTGACTGAACTTGCTCAAGCCCTCGAGGCTCAGCAACTGCAAAGACTGTGACCCCAGCTCACCCCCACCCAGCAACACCATTACCATCACCCCTCACATGAGAAATCTGTCACATGAGCCACGTTAAGCGCTTCTCGCTGCCTTGACCTCTTGTTTGCTTTACACCTGACTCACTTTGACTGTAAATTCTGTTTGATCAGCTGGTACATTTCTTTTTCCTTGCTCACTTTTTTTTTCCTCAAAATCCCAGTAGTAAAGCTAAGTTAAGGTAATTCTGTTGTTGTGTCAGAGCAAATTGACCCTTTTGCTCTTGGTTTAAATGTATATTTTGAGCAAACTTTGTTTAGATTTTAGTCTGAAGAGCTTGAAAGTTCCAACTGTAAAACCTGGATTTACATTGAAGGGACAGCTGCCAGTGTAGGTTTAGCAATCCTCTTTATAATACTGCTGAGTGTAGTAACTCGAGACCTGCAGTAAGGTTTATCCAAATCCATGCATAGGTGACGAGTGTCATATTAGCATGATAGATCTGGCTCTAATTTAAGCATGAACTTTGGCATCCAGTACCAGGTTGATTTCATACTGGTTTAGAGTAACACTCTGATCCGGTGGCTGTCTTTATCAGGTCCTAGGCAACAATTTTTAGGTCACAAAACATCTCACATGTCAGTTTTGACAATAGCAGGAAAATGGCCCATAGATGTCGGATGATTTAGGCCCTGTTGACGCAGATAAAATGTCCTGATAAAATGTCAGGACCAAAGGTTCCTCAGCAGAACAACATGTTATAACGAGATGATCAATGTTATTCACTTCATCCACCAGTAGTCATAATGTTATGGCTGATCGGTGTATATCCTCTCACCTAATGTCAACTGAAGTTAGCTCCACCCACCTTTACCCTCAAAACATAAGCAGTATAACTGATGGATAGATGTATGTCACTCATTGTTTGACTGTTGAAATTTGACACATTAGACACGTTATTGTGCTGTGTTAAAGTTACGCCAAGTCTCTGTGCCAAAAAATGCATTGATATCATATCACTTCCTTACCACTCCTGAGCACCAGAAGCAGCATCCTTTTATTACAAGATACGTAGTTCATCAGCAGCATCATATGGAACCTCCTCATACTCCGGTTTTAGACCATTGGCAATCTACATTTTAATTTGGTGCATAAATGAAAGTACATATTAAAGGTACACTCTGTGATTTTGTTACAGCGCCCAACTGTGCCTTCAAATCCCAGACTGTTCTTCAGTTTACTGTTAATGATTTGAATATCAGTTCTGAACTGCGTTGAGTTTCAAGACTGCTGAGAGAAAAATCTTTTGGGTGCTTTAAGGAGAGTGTGCCTCTAAAATCTCCTGTGATGATTTAAAAAATGTGCTTAAGACAAGAAATTTGGCAGGAATCTTGGATTAGCAGTTATTACTTTGAGTGGAAGTTAGTGGAAAGCAAAAAGTGAAAGAAGTAACCAAAACATCTGCGCCCTTATTTCACCTAGCCAACAGGAGACAAAATCAAAACCAGACTGGCCAACAGCAGAAACAGAAGTGAATCAGTCATCCCTAAATAAAACAGAATCTACAACCTGAAATCGAAAGACCAGCTCCAGCAGATACTTTTCAGTTTCAGTGCACCAGCTGTCAGGCTGATTTTCTTTGCTGTGGTTCGTAGCTACGAGACAGGAAATTTCTCACCACAGTTTTTCACGGTAACTGAGGCAGAGCTACGTCAAAGGCTGGTGCGGTTTCCTTCAACCCACCACAAGGACACAAAATGGAGGTCATATTACAATTTAAATAGCTGAGTGGACTTTTTTAGTCGCTCCCTTTTCAGCCTCTTCTAGGTAAGTTGCTGTCGTGTACACCTACCCAAAAACTAGGGCAGCTATAGTGAAGCATGATGTAGGACATAGCTAATACAAAGCTTTGTAACCTGTGACCAGGAGCTAAAGCCAGCAGAGACAGACAGACAGGCCCTGCAGAGTTAAGACATCAGTGTTGCATCTGAAAACCTGATCTAATCTGCTCATGCGACGACAAGGACTCCAGGGGCTTTTGTTCAATGGGTGGGTCATATCAATCACAGCCTCGGGAACTTAAAAGGAGCAACTGTCTCCTCTAACAGGCAGAATAACACCTCATTGTGATTAGAGTAAAGGCCTCAGGGGCGAGGTGTATTCCCCCCTCTTCTGCTTATTCTCTTCACACCAGGTCAAACACCAACAATACTTAAACTGCCCTATTTTTCTGTTGGGAAGCAAAGGCTAAAAAAGTCTCAGGTTAGACTCCCAGGAAACTCCCAGTTACATTAGAAGTGTTATGTAATACAAGCAGGCCTCCTTCTCAGAAAAGCAAGGTTGTGCTGGCACAAGAGAGATAGGGAATATAAACACTGTGTCTGCACATGTATGAGATTAGTTCACAAGTGAGGAGAGGAATGTTGGCCAGGTATGTGTGGGGGAAACAATGTATTATGGTGATGGAGCTGTGAAATGAAATTTGACTGTGAGATTCAAGAGTTGCACGTTTATTTATCTCATATTAGACAGTTTGAGATAACATATAACAACATGTGCTAACTAGATAAACCTGTTTCTAATGCCCTAACCTTTGCCCCTTCATACTGAACTTAACCTCCGTCCTGATGTCTTTATCGTGTCTGGGCGATTAACAGATTCCACTAGTGATGTGATTTAAATTGTAAGATACTACATGCTGATTAGAAAGATAGGAAATACTCCGACAATATTTAGGTGGCGTTGTTCATTGTTTAATTTTTCATTTTTAGTGGTTAGAACTTGTTTCCATTAGGTCTGCAACTAGCATTTCCTGTGTTGATTTATCTGTTGATTACCTTTATAAATAACCACTTAGTCCAGTCATTTCTAACCTTGCGACTACTCTAAATAAAATAATTTTGACAAGCAACCCCTTCTCAAAGTTTATGGCCTTAGTGTGGAGTTGTTAGCCAATGAACATCTAAGTGGTTTTTGGTTCTCCAATAATTTTCTAAAGAAATTCCTGAAGAAGTATACCACAGGGAGACTGCAACTATCAAAAGCCATGCAAGATAAATATTTTTTCAAGCAAATATTTTCTTTCCTCTGACATCTCAAGATTTATCTTAGGAACTCTTAGAAAGCCCTGACACTCAAGTCTGGACTCAGTAGGACATTGTCAAACAATCCAAAGATATTCATAAGATAAGTCATTTTACCACAATGAAGTAGAAAAAGCAGCAAATCCAGCAATTATTTGACAATTTTGCTTGATGCATGAAGTTTTGTGGGTGAAGCAAACCTCAACATTGTTTCATTTTCTGTCAGCTAACTGATTATCAGCTACAGATATTTCAGCAGAAGTTTCCACTCAACAGTTGAAGATACCTTTAAATGCAAAGTGTACCATCTTATTGTTAAATGTTAGCATGTACTGAATTTTTTGTAATATCCTATAATATCCTTTCATGTGCATATTCACTGGATATGATCAGAAGTGTCCATTTCTCCATCATCAAGCATCATTCAGTGACTGAAACGAGGAGACAAGATGCAATGCAAAAAAAATTTTTTAATGCATAATTAAGACTACAAGGAGAGCGGCAAACAAATTAGAGGATAGCGTTTTTACATGCGAACATACAATGACTCCGAAGCTGAGTATACAAATAAATAAAAGGTCATATTTAAATGATCGGTCCCCATCCCCCTCACAAATTTACAGAAATACTGGATTCCACCCGCTTTTCAACTTTAACAGCGAGTGAAAGATTTGTGATCAATCTTAGAGCCTCTGCAGTAATTAAATGAAGCTAAAAATAAGCCGTCATGAACTCCATCTACCACAAGTCAATGCAGTATCACCAGTAATACAGACCTGCTGTAATAAAAAGGAGATTATGTGCTTAACTTCAGCCTATATACGAGCGGTGTTCTGTGCTGTTCTATGTTACTTTGAAGCTGTTAACTGTAGTTATTGAGTACTACACATTAGCTGGATATATTTTAATTTATTGGGCTGAGGGGTTGGATTCAGACACTGATAAGTTGGGGGAAGAGTTCATTGGCGAACATGTCTTCCCAGGAACTCTCAGAGCACAAGGGAGAGGACATGTCGCTGAAAGGGGAAGGGGACCCTTCGTATCCGGAGTCGCTGTAGGTGTCCGCCAGGCAGGCTTCCTTATCCAGGCCGCTGAGGGCAGGGGAGGAGGCTGCAGAGAAAAAGTCATCCACCTGACTGGTACAGCTGGGGATGACCACTTCCTCTGGCTCATCTTTTATGCAGACGGTCTCCTCCTCGACCACCACCTCGCTAATGGGGAAAGAAGCCTCGTCTATCTTCTCCTCTGCGTCGCTCTCTGAGTCGTTGCACTGCCCACCGCTCACTTCCTCCACGGGCTTCGTGTAGATGTGGTCAAAGTGGATCAGTTCATTAAGGGCCTCCAGCTTAACTGATGGGGCCCCCAGAGGCGCAGGTGTGGTGGCAGGTACTGGGTTCCCCCCTCCGACCAGCAGCACCTGCGGCTCCTCGCACTCCTGCTCACAAGACTTGAGGAACAGCTCTGGGTCAAGGATGTCCAGAATGCCCAGGAGCAAATCAGACTAAAGAGAGAAAGCAGGAGATTAGCCTAGTAACCCATGACCTGACTCTGGTGTTATTATGGAGCTTTGTTGGGAACCGGGTTTTAAATCTCAAGGCACAGATCTTTGTCAGGGACTCACCTCATTGTCTGTAGTGTCAGGACCATCTGTATCCATTGAGAAGTCTTCAGATTTAGGGACTGCTGGGCCTGCACCTGCTGCGGAGGCACACGTAGCCTGAGTGCTGCGGACTCAGAAGACCCGATCCCCAAACCTGTATCGTTCCCAGTGGACAACAGAACCTGAACCTGTGAGGAAACAGATTGGAAAGAGGGTGAATTAAAGTCACTCCATTCAAAAAACAGAAGAAAAAAAAAAAAAACACAAGCACTGCAAGCCATTCCACCCCACTTCCCCTCTGAACTCAGTCTTACCTTCTCTTTTGTGTCAAGGGTGTCCAACCCAAGTCTCTGTCTCAGTTCCTCGTTTTCTGTCAGCAGGCCGCTCGTCTTTTCCCGAAGCAGCCTGTTTTCAATGTGAAGTTTCTGATTCTGCAGGAGGAGAAACGAACAGATGTTTGCACTTGAAACTCACAACTGTTTATCAGGAAGTGATGCATGAAGTTTTGTGGGTGAAGCAAACCAAAACTAGAGAAAACTGCACCAAGCAGGTCTTTCCTGTCACGACTGAGGCAGCTGTTGCTCTAATTTTACCATGACATCATGTCCAGTGATTCAGAAGACAGATTGATGATGGTGGAACAGGAGGAAAATGAGTGTATGTCAGGTGGGAGTGAAATATAGTCCCTTCTTCACTCCAGGTAGTAGATGACAAATTAATTACCTCCAGCTCCAACTCCAGGACTTGCTGTTCCAGCTCCCCCATTTTGGCCTTTTTCCTGTCTCTGGCTGTTTGAGCTGCGACTCTGTTCTTGAGTTTCCTGGAGGAAAAAAAAGATGGAGGGTTAAAAAAAAAAAAAAACAGGAATTTAACACATTCTTTCCGTGATGCTGACTAAGAGCCCTGACATGACTTGGCTTCCCAGTACTGCGCAATCACCGGCCATGTTCCTGCCACGCAGGCATATCAGGATATCAGTGTCCTGCTCTGTAACAGGCAGCAGAGCCGGGTGGGTCCGGCCACAGTCAAATCACTCAGATAGCGGTTTGACAAGCTGGTTCAAAGTCCAAAGGTGATACAATAACAACGTTTAAGTAATTTAAATGCCTCCTAAGCCAATTTTAGATAGCTTATATAACCTACTTATAATATTAGCTGATGCAATATTGTAACAATTCTTTTGTTCTTTGAATTTAAATGTTAAATTGGATTACTATTGTTCGGCTAAGGGATCAATATCTTAGGGCGTGTCCCTGTAGTAATTCCCAGAACAATGGCCGGGTATACGCTGTAAAAATAGACTCGTTACTCCCAGATATGGTGGTAAAGAATGGATATTTTTTGTAAAACTAACCTGCGAAGTGCTTTCTCTTCCGGACTCAAGTGTGTGAGCCTCTGTCTTTTTCGTATCGGCGGCCCCGCAGAGCTGTTGGAGTCTGAATCTGACGACACTTGGTTGGCCGTTGACGGTAAGACGACAGATATGGGCCGGCTGAAGCTTGCCTGTGAGCCGTTAGAGGAGCCGGTCTGCTTCCCGGATATCAGGAGCACTTTGTGGGCTCCCCCGGTCCCTGGTGCTACCACCACCATGTTGGAATATCCTACTGGCGCTGTCGAAAATCAGAAATAACCGGGTATCCTTATTAAACTCAGTAGAAACCCAACGGTTTCTCTGCTTATCCAACCCCGGTAATTCTCAACTGTTGAGCAAGATGGGTTGCGTCTGCGATCTTTTTCTACTATCGTGGTGACACCTGATAGGCTCCCGGCGGCTCTGACGCAACAGAGATTTGCGTCTTGTGATTGGTCGCCCTGCTGATGTAATTTGCATTTTTAAATTTCACTGTTTGTAAAGTAAAATTACCCCAAGTTCCTTGTATATGTAATTTCCCCACAAGATTTGGTGTCAGTTTCTGAGTTAAATCAATAATATTTTCTCTTCTCTTCTCAGGATTGAAAACAGGGGATTTCACTGTATACTCACATACCTGTTTCCAGGAGTTACATCAGATTTTACCCTCATAGACTCCACATGTTTACATCCAATAAACAATGAGCTGTACTTCATTGTATGATAGTGGAGCCAAGTGGAGACACTGATTTGGAGTTCCCAGGATTCAACATTGTTCCTACCATCTATGTATGGTATTTACAGCCTATCTATCCAGTAAAGACAAACAGCAGTGATTACTTTATGTTTGTTTTGAAAGCCAAAGGTCACATTGTGTATTTAGAGTTTTTATCAACTGGACTAAAGGATATAGCCACTAAGTGTTGTTTTTGTGTTGCTGTGTTGTTTTTCAGAGATACTCTTGATTTTTATTATTTCATTTTCATGGATCAAGGTCACTGTTAGCTGGCCTCTTTGGGGTATGTTATGCTCCCTGCTCTGTTTCTTATACAGTACAGTTTCTGCATTCTTACCTTTCAAGCAACACAATCAAACAAGCTTTACCACTCTGATGGCTTTCCCTGAAATGCTCATTTCCTATTTCCTGCTAAGATGTGTTGATGCAGTGTGTGACAGTTTCTTGTCAGGCATATGATTCCTTTCTTTTTTAAAATTCATCTATAAATGAGGTCAGCATTAGGTTAGTATCAGCATGATTTGGTCTGCAGAATGAAAAAATCAATGAAACCTTGATGTAAAACAACAGAAATGATATTACAGCATCATAGTTTACTGTGGATGATTCACACATGATCAAAAATGACAAATTATGATCTCTAGAAGTACAATTTGCTCAATTTTTGATACAGCAAAAATAAAGATTGCTGAAAACTTTTTTGTTACATCACAGTTCAGATTTTTATACCATTGAACTTAATAGAATAGAATAGTACTTTATTGATTCTCTATTCTGTTTCTAATGTGAATATACCCTAAAAAGGTTTTTAATGTAACAATATTGATCCATAAAGAATAATACATAACAGAAAATAAAAGTAGCTCTTTACAATACTATAAACAGCCGGATGTGGTGACACCAACAAGAGATAGCAGACAGCAACCACACTCTTGCACAACTTTGAACAAAACAAGCTCACCACATGTATTGAATGGAGAGCCTCGCAGTGAAATATAAGAACTGATATAATTAAGTGTAGTTTACAACCTTGATCATAAGTCTGTGTACTGCAAGACTGTGTGTAGAAAGTTGTCATCCCAAAAACCTCCTCAGATGGCTTTGAGCATTTTGTCAATAAACAATCACTCATTGTTTCAGATAAAGGTGCCCCCCCACCGCCTCCCAGAGTAAACAGGCCCCGGTCAGAAACTGTCAGGAAGAAACGCATCAAGCAAGTTCACAAGTACGCTCTCTGCGTAAAACTCCCATTGGTCCTCAAACAGGAATTCACATTTTTGGCAGTGTCTTGCCACCGTTATTGTTTAAAGCTTATCAGCCCTTTGCCCCTGTAGTCTGTCACCTCAGGAGGAGTAACTGCTGTAGCCAGAACAAACACTGGCCTGTTTGCGTAGCTTTACCAGCACTGCAGAATCAACATCTGAGAAAGTGAGAGCAGGGGTTTATGATGGTGTGTGTTTGTGTCTGTGTGAATCATAGTGTAGTATTGAAGAATGAAAACTGGATTTCAAAACAGGATGTCCTTTATTTTCAGCAATATACCACTTGGGTCAAACTCCTGTGACCTCTTGACTCATGATTGAAAGTTGACAGAAGCCTTAAATTTATCTGTTCATTAAGTGATTATGTGATAGGGACAAACACAGCATATATAGAACATTATGTAACATAAATAGGGAAATAAGTATGCCTTTGAACTTCCTTGTGACCATTTCCTGTTTTCAAGTTTCTTGATGTCATTAGGGAGAGCAAACAGGCGAAGGTAAAAAATATTATACACATACCCCTTTGCCATAGGATGACACACAGTTAGTTATTTTTGACTTTGAAGGTTAGAAGGGGATGCCCCGTCATAGTGAGACAAGTGTCACATTTGCCATCAGTGAAGTGACCACCTATATTTGTGTAGCTCTCAAGTCATGTTAAACTGAGAGTGGGATAAAGGTGAAAACAACTCTAAAGAATTCAAAACTTTTTGCAGAATAGCCAGGGGGATTTTTTGTATGTGTATCATACTTCAGTCTTACTTCATTCTATCCTGTGTATATAGCCAATGGGTAGGCCATCAGCTGTCAGTGTGAAAATACACAGTTAACAGTGAAGTAGTTGCTTTTGTCTGGAAAATTCTGTACATTTAAAATGCAAATCATGTCTTCAGTCCACTGTGTTTTCCAACAGTCCATAGTAAAATGTCTTACAAGGCTCATACCACTGTGTTAACCTAAAGAACAGTGTTGTGACGACAAAGTAAAGCTCTGTGAGTGCTTAAGGAAAATCCTCTTAATACATGATGTGCTTATATGGGTGTAACAACACAATGTGAGAGCAAACAAGTAACGCTCTTTAAAAACAAGGAGATTCAAGATACTCTTAAACTTTAAAGGTCTTTGCTGCCTGACTGGTTCAAAAGACTTTAGAGTGCATTTGGAGAATACTTGAGCTAGACCTTGAACAACACAGTGAAAAGGTTTTGCCTTGAAGAGAGACCTGGAGCTTCTTGAGACTTCTTATTCATTAAACACAACTGTTCCAAAGAAGAAATACCTCCAACAAATGACTGCACATGAAAAAACCCAGTAGAATCTGTTTTGTTGTTTGTTCCTTAAGCAAACTACAGCCACCAGGCAGTTAGCATAGCTTAGTACAAAGGTAGCTCTCTATCCAGAGGTAACAAAATCCACCGACCAGAATGTGGGGCATGTAACCCCTATATAAGGGCATATTTTTGTTTTCACATGTTGTAACTGAGTGGATTAAACAATAGCACTAAGCTAGCTGTTTCCCCCTGTTTCCAGTTTTTATGCTAAGCTTAGCTAGGTCTAGCTAAGGCTAGTTAAGCTTAGCTGCTAGTTGTAGCTTTATATTTAATAGATATGAAAGTGGTATCTTCTCATCTCTCCACTGGAATATGTGCCTTAGAAGCAAATCTGTATTCTCTCTCACACAGGCTGAAGTTTGAGTAGTTTAGGACTGATTCAACAGTTTTAACCATGTGATTCTTAGGATCGTAAAGTTTCAGTACAACTAATTAGCTAAATGAAAGCCCCACTGGCATGAATAAAAAAGTTGAGCATTTACATTTGGCTTCAAAGTGAACTCCACTTGGTCTATTATTGTTAGTTTGGGGAAGGTAGAGTGACTTCCATCACTGGAGTCAGCAGATCAAAGCATGATTTAAAGGTAAATCTCTTGTCTATACTGCTGCTATTGTTGTATTGTGTTTTGGCATTTACTATTGTCCTCTCAACTGTTGTTGCCAAATTGGCCATCGGTGTATTAAGTAAGGAAGTAAAGTTTCCATCCAAATGTAGCACAAACAGAATTTCCATAAAATCAGCAACAGAAAATGTGAATTAATTAGCTTTTTTTTTTCATTTTGTCAAATTTCCACCATTTCTTTTCAGGTTTTTTTTAATATGCAAATTGAAAGTATGCATAAAAACAGATGAATGGAAGCACACTTATTGTGACACTTGGTATGTATGTGTATTTCTTGATTCATATCACTGATCTGCCTGTTTCTGTAACACATTTCTCAGTGAAATTCCTGTATTGGAAAAATGCAGAAATTGGCAGAAGTGTTGAGATATATATATATATATTTAGGTGTTAACTTAAGACTGATTAATACACTGTATTTGCAGTGTCAGCCTTAAATCATTGGTTACACATCCTGCATTGAGATAATCTTCCTTGGAGGCTCTGAGAGAGACTGTGTGCACAGCTAAACCTATGTATAGTATACCCTGGCTGCTAGACTCGACTCACCCAGTACTTAGACACACATACACACGCACACATACAGACAGGCAAATACAGATATATTCACAAATGCAGAAGTGGGGATCCTCCCTGGAGCTCAAAGTTGGAGCCTGTGATTAAAGTGGGTGGATCCTTGAAACCACTATTCAAAATGGACCAATCCCTAAAGCATAAAAAAAATAAAAATCTCAGGGCGTGTAAATTGCACTTATTTCTTCCAGATGGTGACATAGCTGTGATGTAAGATTTAACCAGGCGTTCCAGATTAAAACTGCACCCTGTGGTATTCAAACTGCTGTGCTGAATGAGGGCGTACTTACTATTCTGTCTAAGTACATTGTGGTATGTCATTTGTCTGCAGCTTTTATGTTGGTCTCAGTGCTCTTTTCTTGGCCAAGTCTCAGTTGAAGCAGACATCTTAATGGGACAAGCTTGGTTTAAATTAACATCATTGAATTAATACAATTCAATAACTTTCTGGCTTTTAACCCAGTGAGATTCAAGACAAAGGGCGATGAATAAGCTACGCCAGCTGCAAAAATAATACATTCAGTGAAGGAGCGCAACTTTGATAAAAGCTTAATGAACAGCTTACTGTGAGTATGATGCTTACCTGCCGAAACAACCTTCTAATAATGACACTTGATATAGTTGATGATGACTTGCTGATATTAAATACTTCCCTAATATTTCCCTGTATTTCTACTTATATTATTTACCCATTCAGTTTCAGAATTTATGTGGCTTGAGTCCTGACAGTCAGTGTTTAATGACTTGAAAACAGATTAAAGATATTTGCATATTGGCATGAATACTGGCTATTGGCATCCTTACTCATGGCGTAAATATCATCAGTTACATCCTACGCTGAAGTCCATAGCATTCTCCCTTAATTACAACCTTGATTTAAAACAATATCATTAGATTACAGCTTGTCTCAGCTCCAGCACTCATGATTTAATTAAGAACAAAGTACGAGTGCATGTTTAATTAGAGGCTGTTGTCAACCTACCATAACTTGTTTTCTCTCTAAGAGGCTTGGTTTCTACAGTGAAGGTATAGCATGCAGGGTAAACAGTAACGCCCGTGTGTGCTCACCGGGTCGGGCGGTTGGTGTTAACGGTCGCGTTATAGGGCAAAGCCGGGCTGGACAATAGAGGTGAGTGGGGTCACACCCTGGGACAGCAGCCAGCTGCAGGGGGCGGTGGGTCGATGTGTTTGCCTATACCTCCTCCCCATCGCACATCCTGCTCCCTACCCACGATCCACTGGGGTGTTTGTTTGGCCTGGAGCCTTCCCACACCCTCCATCTCTATCTCCTGCACTGTCTCTTGTTTTTTCCCCTGTGCCATTTCTCAATTGCTGTGTCTTATATCTTGTCTTTTTCCTCCACCTGTTACTACTCCTCAATCACAAATGTTAGAAAATACTTTTCTGTCATGTCATTTCACATGCCAAGTTGTCGTTTATACTTTATCATTTCCACTTTGTATCTCAGTGCTGTGAAGGAGTGAGAGCTTTTTCAGCTCTGCAAAAGCAGAACTATCAAGTTGCTGCTGTGTCATTCCATCTCTTTATCTGAGTGTGTGTGTGTGCATATGTGCATATATGTGTGTGCCAGCCAACCTGGAGATAATATATACACCACTTTGCATAAGCATTTTTTGTGTAAGCGAGAAGTAAAGCAGATTAGAGAGACACCAACGGTTCTCAGTAGCACAGAGATGCCCCTGCTCTTGGATTAAAGAAATCCTCTTTGTCTTTGATGCTTCACAAATTTTTAATTAATCCATCCATTACACAGTTTCTGCAGCAAATGACACATCTACCGTTAATTAAGAGACATCACAGGAAACAAAACAAGCAAGCCAAATAAATCCTCCAGTATAAATTGACCTAAATCCAACCAGTGGAACAGTGCTTGTTGTCTATCCCCTCCATAATTGTCTTAGGGTCTCTGCAAGCACTTTGTCCGCCCAGATAAGCCATGCTTTGTTAGTACAGAGAGCTGACATAGCGCTCTTTTTGTTTGATGGGCCACATTTACTCCGCTCTCACTGTACCAGCAGACTAACAACAACAACACAATTTGCCAGCAACAACACTGTAATGTTCAGACATGGAAGGGAAAGATGATGCAGGAGTCCAGTAACTCTGTTGATGCTGTTGTGTGTTACAGTCACTTTGACTGTAGGGTCTTAATATATGTTGGTGAAGTGTGTCATTGCAGTTGCTGCATAGTTTGTCTTGACATTTTATCTGCAGAGCATATGTGTATTTGAAATTTCGCTGAATATAGAGCAAGTGATGCACTGGCCCGTTCTATATCCGTGTAAACATACAGGACTGACTGATATTATTTTATAAAGTGATAACATACAGAAAAAATATGATGTGCCAGAGGAAATAGATTACAGATCAGCAAAAATACAGGAAGTCATTGTATGTGTGCACCGTGGCTCCACTCTGATGCAACGCTGATCTGATGCAACACAGAGGCAAGGAGGAAGATGTGAAACCCACAATAATCTTCTTCTCATCATACCCTGCTTCTGTCTTCATGACTGTCACTTCCTCCTTCTTTAGTCAGTGTCAAACTCAGTCATTGTCAAAACTATTTGTGTTGTGCGCACATCCCACATCAAGACTGTTGCGGGGCATGATATTAACCTTTACTGACTTGTCCCACTGCCTGGTTCAAGTCTGGCATGAACTGTCCATGCAGAAGTCATGTGTCTTACTGCCCTCTGGTGTTTGGAGCAGCACATTACACACCAAAAAACAAAGTCGTCTTTAGTTGAACAGTTTTTTAATGAATAGAAAAAAGGTTTTCACTGAGAACAGTGATGTCGCTCTGCTGTAATCTACTCTCTTGTTTGTCAAGGGTTTTCATAAAACAACTTCTGCCAAGTTGAGATAATAGCACAGCTTCAAAACCTGTATTTTCAGATAGTTTATACCAGTAAGGAGATTTTTCTATTCACAAAAGTACAAAACCCACTTCATATACTGGAAAATTGCATGACAAAAAAACTTAACGGCTGATTTCTCATTCAAGCTGGTGAAACTGAGAAATCATTGCACGACCAACAGCTCATTTCTGCCTCATGGTGGAGAGCTGAAGAATATCTTCTCATCTTAGTTAGCTTGCTTTTTTTGCGTTTGACATAGAAACAATGTTATTGAATTCACTAACGATATGATTCCGAGTTAACAGGATCAATATCTCCTTAAAGAATGATGATTCCACAGATATTTCACTGATGAGTTCAGTGGAAAGCTCTATACTCATCACCCATTTGTATTATATGTAAAGGTCGCCTTTTGCAGTAAATTCCCCTCCTCTCTTGATGGCTTGAAGCTGACACACAGCTGACTGCGCTATTTTAAATGATACAGCTGACTTTTATTCATAAATGCCAACACATAATTAGTTTCTATTTCTGAAAATATAAGGGAGAGGTGTACTGCCTATGTTCATCCTTGTGTTTTCTTTGAAATGTACCCATGAACTGAGTAAGAAAATTGGAACGACTGGTTCAGGAAGTGAGCAAGTCATTGCAAACTTTATTTTTACAACTTAGTTTTGGCAAATATTCTCACATCAAACTACTGGGGAATAAGTGGAGCAGAGAGAAATGACTGAGAAATGCTTAAAACCCCAGTATGATCAGAGTTAAACCAGCAATAACTAGTTGTTGTTGTTTTTTTTGGCCACATGAGGGCAGCAGAAACAAATTATGAACACAACATTGATGGTAACATCTCTCCACTGTGCTCTGCTTGTTTGACGTTTTCCTTCATTTGGAGTCATGTATGTCCTGTATTCAGTCTCTTTTTACCTCTGTTATTCTTCTCCACGGTGGTTTCCACCATCTTCTCAGGGAAATACCTGACCTGGCTCTTTAGCTGCAAAATGCTCCACTGTGTTCATCAGCTAGTTGCTAGTTGCTAACTGTATCTGTCTGCCATTTGGTGCTGGGCAGGTAGTGCACAGTACATCTTTTTTTTTTTTCTTACAACAACTGCCTTCTGCAGCTGAAAATGACATTTTTAGTAAAGATTATATTATGCCATGACCAAAGCAAGAAAAAATACATTCTTGGTTAGCAACTCTGAACAGATTCTCACTTAAAAGTTGCTAAATCCTGAATAGTGCACGGCAACGTCACCTTTTTCCAACTGATCCCAGCTGTCCTCATCTAGGACCCTATCACTCATATCATAGAACAGTGAAATATGTTTTCAGGGCCTTTAGATTATTCTGAATACTGCCCAAACTGTCTAGTGTAAAGTAACTTCCTTTTTTGTGCTGCACAAAATTGTTCTTAATGATACAACATCATCAACTTCTGCTGTTGACAAAATAATCTCACCATCAGAAACTGAACTCCAGCTGTTGAGGAAGATTGTGTAATATGCTCGAAAGCTGCATGACTCCAGGACAGCTACTGAGTGGATTTCGTTTCATTATTTTGTCAACTGCTGTTTCCAAGATTAAGGATGAACTTTAAGTCATAACTATTCATGTTAAAAGACAGAAGAACAAAAAAGGGGGCTTGTCTTACAGTACTTCAGAGGTTTGGCTGATGCTGGGATGAAAATCTAGTTAAGTTCTAATGATTTCAATACTGTAAAGTCATGATTCAATGAGCTGCTGCAAAGACCTTATTCTCCAGGGAAACTGAATTTATGTCTAGTGGCTACTAGTTTGAACTGAAGTCTCTTTGATGTCTCCTCTTCCTACGCTGTCGTGTGTGTATGTGTGTGTGAGTCTATGAGCATGTGTGCGTGTGCACCCACTACCACAAAATCAGCAGAAAACAAAATAAGTCTCACAGACATCAAAGAGACCCAGGAGGGAAGATGATCTGTTTTCAGTCATGGTGAACCACATTTCTCTCCCTGACCAGTTCTCCAGTCATGCCTCACTCCAACCCCCATCCTTTACATCTCTACTGCCACCCAACCGCTGGGTGGCACATGTGGCAAAGTGTTGCACTGTGTCAGCATGTCCTCTCACGCAAACCAAACATCCCCAGCCTGAGTGATGTGCAGACTGGCTTTTCATTTGGGGATTTAGATGTTTGGGATTTGGAGCTGTGACGCATTGTTTTCCTCCTCAGAGTGATGATCTGTGCCTGCAGTCAGAAGCAATAAAGGAGCAATCAAATAGGAGGTTTAGGAATATGTTGAACCGTCAGAGAGAGTGACGGGGAGTTAGTGAGGGAGAGGAGTGAGAGAAGAGCTGACAGAGGAGATGAATGAAAGTGAGACAGAGTGACAGAGTGAAAGTCTTCAAATTTTCAAGAGTCAGTAAAAGATAAAACCTACTTTACTTCCTTAACATTGAACTATACGGGGATGTCAGTAAATTGTGAAATTCTTGGATGTTATTTAGGTTGAGAAGCAACATTTTTGCTTGGTGATTTCAGCAATTGTTGGTCAGTCCTGCTCTCTGAGAAATGTATTGATTTAATAACAAGAACAGGACAAATTTGCAGAAATACAAGTGATATGTAATTTAGCTTTTAACTCATCTAACTCTTGGCAAGAAAATGAGTGAGCACATTTTCCAAAATGTCAACCTATTCCTTCAACTTAAGATTGCAGTATAAAACTACTGTTACCATAGAAACAGCCCCCTGTGATTTATGTTCTTGATACAAGTGGATATTTAGTCGATATTTAGTTGAGATTTGTAAAGTGGATGAAGTTTCCATACATGAAAGCAGACATGCTATTGTGCCTATACACACACACACACTCTCACACACACACTGTCCTGAGGGGTCGTCATCTATCTCCTGTTTCCAGTCTTGTTTCCTCATCCACTTTCCCATCATGTCGCCAAAAGGCAAAACCTACTCACTCGTTTTACTCTTTGATCATTGATGAAGACATTGGCCAGTAACCTTTTCTCTCTCTCTCTATTGTATTTCCATATTTCTGAGTAAAGCTGACCTAAATACTTTCTCTGCTCTGTTTAGTAGAATAGAAGATTTGAGCTTCTGTTAAGAGATTTCTTTTTTCACCAATGGAAACAAAGTGAGCCACTGCATTTTTTTAAATCACCACTCTTGTTTTCTTTTTTGTCTTGTTACTTTGTGTGTGTGTGTGTGTGTGAGAGAGAGAGAGAGAGAGAGAGAGAGTTGTGAGCACAGATTCCATCCATCCATCCATCCAGTCTTTTGAGAACATGTTCACGCCTGTGTGAGTGTATCAACATCATATCCCCCCTGTCCTCCTCACTTCTCAGAACAGATTATGAGCATTGGAGCTGACTGAAATGACTTTGAATTCTCCAAAGCCCCCTAACCTCTGGGAACATACCTGTTCTTGCAAGTCTCAAACGTACAGGTGCCTAATTTCAAAAGACTCCAAGCCCTCCTCTCTCTCTCTCTCTCTCTCTCTCTCTCTCTCTCTCTCTCCCTCACTCCCTTTCCTCTCTCACTCCCCCCCACGGCTGCAACTTTACCCCTTGACTGAACTAGGGGCCTATTGAAATACCTCCCCCTGGTTTAGTCTGCATTTCAAAGTCGACTTTCACCCTCGAGCCAGATCCGAGGGGAGGGAGGGGGAGGGGAAGGAGGGCAGGGGGGTCCGACCAGGAAAGGGCCCATCCCCTGAATAGTTGGGTCTTCAAAGCCTCTAACATTTAGTTATGAGCTGTTTGAAAATTGGAGAACACTTTTTTTTTAAGTAGGTGATTGATGCTATCGTTTGTCCACTGTAAAGTTGATACTGTAATTATAATTGTGTGACCAGAACTTCAGTCAGATAAAATTACTGTTATGAAGCACTGCTTAATTAACTTTTACGATATCGAGCAGAGAAAGCCACGTTTGTGTTTACTGCATGTTAGGTTCAGACTGTTTAGCCTGATGAAAGTGAGGTAAAAATTGGAGGAGTATACTTGTTTCATGATATTGATACAAATGCTAGGAGAAACAAAATGATTCAAGGTCCCTTTATTGTTTTTTCAGAGCATTCAACTCCATGTTATGGTCTGCATCAGCTTAGCCCCATCCTGCTTTTCAACTTAGATAAGGTATCTTATGCATCATAAACAACTTCTCTAATGTACGACAGCCCGAGTATAATGATCATTTCTTACCTATTTATTCACAGTCATTTAGAACAGTAAAGTTATGAGCCGGACAAACGAGCTGACACTGGTTATAAAGCTCTGTAAAGCTGAGGAGAGCTGATGATTGATGTTAACTGGTGATAATTCTCTATGACTGACCCCTGTCACATTATCATGTGGTTTTCTTGCTGTCATTTCATACATTGTTATTACAAATCTAAATCCATTATAGCCACTCACATTTTCACAAGAGTTCATTTGTTTGGGAGGGCACTCCATAAAAATATTATTATTAACAAAGGACGCTCCACCATCCCTCCCTCAGTGCTGGTATTTTTCCCCTCTGTCCTCTGAACTTATAATTCATTGCAGAGCATTTCATGAGAGTTTCCCACTGGGGTTTGTGCAGTGACATCATCGCAAACATGCAACATACTCTGAGCCGGCTGGAGTCAATAGTCATGGGGAAAGCATCTCCATAATCTAGGGGCTGCGGGGCCCCCTAATTGCTTTATGTAATAATATGCTGCAGTGATGCGCTCTTCTGGGAGCCCTGAATGTAAATGCTCCCCCTCCTCATCATCTCCTTCCTTCATTAAAACATAACGTCAGCACCATGCCAACAAAGGGACAATTCACAGGGGCTGGGAGCCCGGTTGGTACACATAGTGCTGCACTGAAGGACAGATCAAACACATTCAGATGTTCCCTTTGGGTATTATTAGTAACCCGTGATCTGGTGTTTATTTCTTATTTATTATCCAGGCAAGTCAGTTAAGGACAAATCCTTATTAACAATGACAGGCTGGAACAGGAGTTTACAGAAACAATAAGTATCACTGCAGTTATATGATAATGATGTATGTAAATCTGTAAAAGAGTGAAGTAGTTCGGGGACAAGCTGGACAAACACGTGAGGGCTTGGACACAATAAACAGATAAGTTTGCAGATACGAGGACACCATTAAAGCAACTACACTTTGATCTCTCTAAGCAACATCCACCACCATAAATAAAAGTTTGATTTTTGATTGTATTCTCTTTGATACTGTAAACATCCATGTTGGGTTAAACTGGGGGAAATGGGGAGCATCTTACTAACTTAAATTTGCAAGGTTCATTGTCAAATGACAATGTCAAATTGCCTGTTTTGTCCAACTGGCACTCCAAAACAATCACAATGGAAATCAGCAAATCCTCATAATTAAACAGCCGGGACAAGGTAATATTTTGCATCTTGATGTAAAACATTTAACTGATTATCAAAATCTTGCAGAATATTTATTTTTCTGTTGATTAATTTCTTCCTTAATTGCCCATTGTTTCTGCTGTAGCTAGGTTTATCCTGCAGGGTCAGAGAAGAAGAAAGAAAAGAGAATAAAGAGCTGTTCAGCTTTGTAATATCACATGAAACGTCTTAAATAAGCTAATGAGTCCCACTCAAGTTCAACCAGGAAAAGAAAAACCCTCACTGGACAGCCTATTGGAAGAGATGGCACATTAATGCACAGAGCCAGGCCCAGCCATCATCCCTCAAAGTCATTCTCATCCTCAGCACTCTCTCAGCCTAAACAAGCAGACAGCTGATTCTTCTCAGGGTGGCCTGAGTTTAAACACTGGTGTAGAGGGAGACCGGAGCGTCAGGAGAGGATCCACAGCTGCTGTCGAATGAAAACCACGTAGGGGGGGGGTGAAAAGTTTGTCTGGAGAAAAGTGAGAAAGTAAAGGATAGTCTCATCACAATACGTTGTCTTCTTTTTTAAAAACTTTAAAGGGCCAAATGGTCACTAAAAAGTCCCCATGCTCTCTTCAAATAAGCTGGGAAGTAAACCTTGTAAACATTTATTTGAGGGAACTAACAAAAGTGGAGTTGCAGCTTTAAAAATCTCTCATGGGCTGAAAACTTGCAGCAACCAGCAGAGGGCAGGCTTGCAATAAAAGAAGAGCAAATTTTCTGTGAGTAATTGGATCACTGTAACTTGTTGCCCTAATGCATTTTGTGGTCCATTAGTAAACTGATAAAGTAAATCTAATTTAATTCCATCATTAAGCTTGCAGGCATTGTGCCTTTAAAGTCCCATCATTTATGGATTTATTCATTCATGTGAGAGAGAGAGAGCGAGAGAGAAACAGAAACAGAGTGTCACAAGACAGATATGGGACATGTGGTGTGGATCAGGATTCATAAAACAGAGTGACGTCCAATGTGATCTGTAAATTATTGTCATGCTGGAGGCGCTGAAGAACTTCTAAAGTTTCGGCTTTGAATTGTTTTCCACCCTGCTTTTTTTCCCTTTCTTTTTTTTTTTTTTTTTTTTTTGAGTCCGAACACATGTTGACCATCACGCTTTCTTCCAGAGGCGGCTGCATTCTTGACCTAAAAAGTCCTCACAGTTGGTTTTCATAATCACACTGCCACACAGCTGACAGCAAGATGAGACCTTGTTTTCTGGGCTTTTTTGGACGTCTATCACTGTGCAGAGCTCACCCTTCACTTGGGAGCTTAAAAACACCCGAGTGTTTTCTTTGCAGGAGGCCAATTTGGTAGAGTTATCGGAAACAGGCCTTCTCAGTGTGGTATTATTCAATGTCATACATTACTGTTTTGTAATATTTTGAAAGACGAGATTGTCGTCAACACCACCACCTTTAAGTCTTGTAACCTACACTAGAGCTGTAACAATGCATGGTACAGTACCATGAGCTCTTTCTGTGAATTGTTCAGTCGCACAAAGATTCAAATCATCTTCTTTTGTAGGAATACAAAGATTGTGTGTGTTTATCTGTTCTCTCAGTGTCCTTTCAGGACACAGTGTGCTCATTTACAGACACATAATGAACGGTCTCACACTCTAAAAGAAAAGGCAGAAGATGTTCTCCAGGAACCGGTCGGTCTTTTTATTCTGAACAGAGAATGACTGAGAAAATAATTGTCTTCTTCTGCAGTAAAATAACAGCAACAGTCAAGATACTTCTGCATATTCTGAAGAGGAGATAATGAAGCTGATGTTTAGCAATACATGCCTGATGAATCACAAGTTCGCTCACCATTATAACTTTTCAATCCAGCCACTAATTTCACTTTCTGTAAATAGAAATTATGTCAAATTACACTTAAACATTTTGAGGTTTGTAAAACGCCTGAAATGATCTATGATTAGCTTGTCAGGGCCAGGTCTCGATGACAACAGCTACTTTGAAGATGAGAGGCAACAGTTAATTGGAGATGCATCTGTCTAAAGATTGGTGCACAATTATATATGTACAAGTGAAATGAAGGGAATTCATATGCAACTGCAACAATTCATGACTGAAGAGCGTCTGGGAAGAGAGATGAATGACTCCTCAAGTACTGAAAGATATATAGGAGTTTTACTCCAATCACTAGATAGATACCACAGAAATATTGTAATAAGTTGATTTTCATATTGGAAATCTTTAATTTTTCAAAACACAATGCAAGAATAAAAATGAGAAAAGAAACTCTATATAGTTGATTCAAAGTGAGATGTTACTACATTGTAAACTGTAGGTGAGCAAATCGGAATCTGATTGAAAAATTAGCCCCGTTAAATCCTGAAGCGTCCTGAGGAGGGTAGTGTTTATTTTAAGGTGGTACGGCAGCGAAAAACGTGTCAAACTCCGGAAAAAACAGCCACCGAGCAGCCCTGGATATCAACGGTGGCTGAAAACATGACCCCCGGTTCATATTCAACATAATAAAAAGTGAACAGTCTCAAACTTAAACGAGTAACTTGAAGGTTTTTCAAACAATAAGTCCCCCCCCCGCCGCTGCTCAGCGAAGTCCGCGGTGCCTCCTTAACTGAGTGCTGGCACTTCAGAATGGGGAGTGCAAGGGAGAGGGTCAGAAAGATTGGTGGGTGGGGATATAACCCTTTTGAGAGAGAGAGAGAAAAAAAACCTAAAAAAAATCACGTGTTTGGAGATCAAAGGAGATCCGCTTTGTAGAGGAGGAGGAGGAGGGGGGTGAGAAAGAAAGAGGGAGAGAGGGAGGGAGGGAGAGAGAGAGAGAGAGAGAGAGAGAGGGAGCGTTTGCAGGCAATGTAATTGACAAGGCTCGCAGTGGTGAAATAAACACGCTTCAGCCCAGGCTCAGCTTTTATTGCCCAATTCTGACTCTTTTGACGCATCGCCCGTAGCGCGCGCAGACCTGATTTCAATTACCTTCACCCGATTTAATTAATCCGTGTGAAATTATGTCCCGATCGGCGCAGATCCAGCCGGCAAGATGATGATTTTACCAAGGAGAGGCTCGGATCGTGTGCCCGACTCGGTGGTCCTGGTGATCTTGGTGGTCGCCGCTTCTCTTGGTACCGTTTTCGCCAAGGACACTGCCTTTGTGGAAGTGGTTCTGTTCGAGTCCAGTCCCAATGGAGATTATACTACTTACACGACTGGCTTGCAAGGACGGTTCTCCAAAGCAGGAGCCACTATCAGCGCGGAGGGGGAGATCGTTCAAGTACGTGTAAAGTGTCTGTTTTCTCACACGAGGAGGGGGGGAAATGACCAGCAGCAGTCCCGAGTAACACTACCGGGACCCGGGGTGTATTTTTACCAAGCTGCCCTTCCTAAAACTTTTTCCACCGGGGGGCTGGGGGGTTGACAGGAGTTGTATATGGTGTGTATGTGTGTGTGAGTGAGTGTGTATGCAGGCAGTGTGAGGATGGTACTAAGCTTGCAAGCATATGCGGTCACAAGATGGCTCCTATCTTGTGGAATTCATTCACAGGGAAAACATGCTCTTGCAGGTTATTTTGTTGATGTCTGGAGCTCAGTTGAGCGCTCCTTCCATGGTAACGGCTCTCATCCCGAAACGCACGTTTTTTGGGGGGGGTAGGGTTGGCGAGGAACGGGTTTCCCTTAAAAAGTTACAAATCCTCCGCCGCTTCCGAAAGAAAAGTTAGTAAACTTTTTTTTTTTTTTTTTTAAACCGAGCCAGGCTTTACAGCAGCGTTTTACAAGAGCCACCGAGGCTGCGAGGTTACTATTTGGGCTCAGACAGTTTATCCGTTTCAGCGGCGAGTTTTGGGTCAAATATCCACTTTTAAATCCGAAAAGTTAGTTTTAATAGCGGAATATGTTTGTTTTTATTGACCGTAGCAGCGTGTAAACCAAGCCACACGTCCCGCCGCCTGTAGCCTGTTACTATGTAGCCGTCATCAACACTGCCTTTGAAGCTGCATGTTTTTGGTTTAGGCTTACTTGTAACTATCTAAAGGCTTTAAAAATAAATATAAAGAAGAATTGAGTGGTCAACATGGAAGCAGCAGCCCCCCCCACTGCCACTACTACCACCCCTCCTCCTCCACCACCCCCACCCCCCATGTCCCATCTTTTATTTCCTGGCCCCAAACATGACAAGTGCACTTGGCTGGAGCTGGTTATGCTTGGACCAGCCATCCAACTTTGATTGAGTGGAAATCACTAAAATATGAAGCTTTTCTTCGCTGCCAAGTGTTTATTTGAAGTTTTATAATTCTTGCTTAATCTTCTTGGCCACTGTTTGTAAAGCGGCAAATAGTTTGGGGGTCTAGTCATGTGCCAGAGATTTGATGTTTAAAGTTTTATCCACTGACCTTTAACATATTCTGAGATTGAAGTTCGTGGTGGAGGGACGACTGGAAGCCACTGGTTTTTGTATTGACTGTATCCACTGTTTCACATCCCGTTATTTGGATCTGTTTGTATTTTGAACGTTGGGATGAGTTTTGTGATGAAAGTTGAGATGTCACCGCTTGAACAAATGCTTGGGTTTTTGTTTTCATCTTCTCTGTGAACACCAGTAGCTGCTGGAGTGTGGCCCCACGCTGAAGAAACCACTGAGCTCCATGAGATCATTGGTTTTGTGGTGGGAGGACAGGTTTCAGTGCAGCCTGTGGGGGTGGGGGGTGTTTATGTGCTGCAATTACTTATTTTTGAGTTTAATCGAGTTCAGCATGTTGCGTCAAGTGCGCATTGGTGGGCTGCATCTCAGAAAGCCTCAGCTGTGTTCATATTTTAACAGCACTCTACAGTGAGGCGTCACATGCAGCGAGTTAAGACAGCCAGTCATTTGCACATCTCTGTTTGTCCTAATATGCACTGATACTGACTTTAACGCAGCCAGCAGCATCCCACATCTGTGCCTCGCCACTCTGCAACAATGGCTGCAACCGGCCACACAGCAGCATCTTTTCAGCGCACGTCTGCATTTTTGTTTTCCTGAAAACGCTTTACTTTGAAAGAAAGATGATATGTGGGGATCAAAAGAGGGGATACTCAGCACAAAAATGGCCCCTGTTTATACACAGTGATGGCCATTTGGCGCCACTTGGTAACCACACAGAAATGTCGGACCTCAGCTTTACATCGAAAACCACATCTATTTAGGTTTGCTTTCTTTGCTAACATAGCTTCTGACCACTTAGAGGCAGCTTATATTTTGTCAGGCTATAATGAGGGGCAGTTTGTCCAGCGCAGCGTACTGTCTTGAATTTCTTACAACATATATTCTCCCAAAGATTTATGAAAGCTGAAACTGACAATGAATGACAACCATACAACCTGAAGAGTATAATTTTAAACTGGTATCAAATTCCCCACTTGCAAATTCTATACTTGTGAAATAACAATGCAGTAATGTGTTGGGAAATTGCTGTGGTGTTGTAACGGATATAGTTTTACACTGGAACTGGGTTGAATGTTTAGGTTCTTAGGTACATTCAGTTGTCCGCAGTGACCTCTGCAGCCGCTGCACTTGTCTACTTTCTGCTTTAAAGGGTTGAACTTTCCCATGTCCAGTGAATAGGGTGCTTGATTTGGTCTGCCTGAGGTTTATGGGGCCTTCCAGTCCTCTCCTCTGCTGTTTGGACAGAGCCCTGAGGGGTTTGCGTTACCTTGTGTGTACAGTAGTGACCAGACCTCAGCAGGTACAGGTTCAAATACAGGGGGAATTGGGGAGGGGGGGGGGGTCTTGGCAGTGCTCCTGAGCAAAGACCTAACCACGATCTCTGCTCATACATTCCCAACTCGCCTTTGCTAATTCCCTAAAGCTAACACCAGCTCAGCTCTGCCTGAGGAGTGCGAAAAGTGGCACACGCTGCCGGGGCCAAAAATAATAAATTAAGTTAATTTGCTTCTCCCTCTGCTATGGGGGGTGGGGGGTGGGGGGTGCATGACGACGCAGATCTGTCCACAGTGCCAAACCCCCAGGCTTCCCAAGCCAGTTCTCTGATTGCTCCAGTTTGACTCCGTAATAGCAAAGTAATCAATGTCTTCTTAAATCACTCTGTCAAGGGTGTATCAACACACATTTCCTTAAGACGACTTTAAGACTGTATTTACAGCCACAGCTGTTAACTCCCATTCTTGGCTGCAGAGTGCTCCGGCCTGTCCATCCTGCCAGGTGGTTAATTGTATTCACCTCTTGTCCCATATTTAAATACTTCCTGATTAGACCACAATAATGAAAATGTCCTGGTAAAATGAATTGGCAGCAGCACTTTGGGCCCAGAGAAACTATTTGAATTAGAGCACCTGCAGTGAACAAGAAATGATGATAGTCTTGCAATACCTTAAGCAGCAGTTTTGAGTTGAGTTAAGCCTGGTAAGCAAGGCAGAGATGAGTCACACAGGTGTGAACATGGACACTGACATTGGCATGGGTTGACAAACCAGCTAATACTTTACAGACTGAAAGCTCTCTGCTTCCAGATGGACTGATTTCAGGGATAGCCTCGCTGCGCAGTGAGCTCAGTCAGATTGCTCATCGCTGTATTTTTCACATTCAAGATTGTTCTTGACTGCGTTCGCACAGCTCTCCTTATCAGAACGCGCATGATGCGAAAGGGAAACGCCATCTGCTGTTCATCATTCTCTGTTATCTCTCGGACGCCAAATCGTCTTTCCTGTAGCGAAATGAGCCGCGATGCGCTGCGTGAGCGCACATCTGCCTCTGATTTCCAGCGGGCCCATGCTGTCAGCATGTGAGTGAGGAGCTGAGCCCGGGACGTGGCAGGGGCACCGAGAGGACCAGATGGAACTCATAGTGTCGTCGGCCAGAACCAGAGGGAATAATGTGGCTTTTGCCTGCTTCCTCTCTGAAGGGACACAGAGCATCCCCCGAATCCAGCGTCAGGAAGAAGAGGCTATAGTTTCCCAACACCCACGAGCTTCTTCACCTTTGAACTTCATCTCCATGTGCATGAAGTGCCAGTAACTATAGCTGGGAGACGTCAATGATGTGGTTCTTTGAAAGTGGCAGTTTTTTTTTCTGACTGGATGTGCAGGGGGAAAGTGGTGGTTTTGAGCTAAGACAACGATGAGCTTAAATACTGGAGCTCCTACCTTGGAGCTGGCAGGAGTTGTGTCGCTCTGCATTTAGACTATAATGAGAGCTTTAGTGGTTTAAGGCATCCAGCGCGCTTTCTCACCACAGGCTGGAAACCCCAAGAGGCCATAATGGGCCGGTCCCAGACGGGAGGTGCCAGGGATCGGGCCACTCCCAGCGCCAAAGCAACAGTAGCAGTACACAAACGCTGGTTTAAAAGGTTAAAAGTGCTGCTCCCTACTTTTTTCCATTTATTGGCTTGGCGGTTGCAGCTGTATTTTAAGTGCTATCGTCTCTTAACCGCCACCCTGTTTCACTTTCATGTCCCAGCCAAAGTAATTTGAGGCTGCGTTTCTCCCCTTTTCGGAATAGAACAGACTAAACTGTTTTTCTCTTTCTCTTGCTTAACACCCCCCCTCCCACACACACGCTCTCACCCCCCACCACCAGTCTGCTCCTTTTGATGCAGCCAAAATTTGTCATGCGCTCTGTATCGCATGAGAATTGACTTCAAATGATGATTACAACCACCTCTTAACCAGCGTGCACTGATGAATTGTCACTTCAGTTGTATCAGTGTTCCCTGGCAACCTTTGTCACATATTGTTTCCCACCTCTCCCTCTCCCTTTATTTCTTGTCATTTGTCTGCCAATCTGCTACTAAAGGCATAAAATGTCCCAAAAATTCTTGAAACTTGAGCTTGAACAAGGCTGTATAACAAATAAAAAAATTGTTCAGCCTATAAATAATTAAAAAAAACAACAAATGCAAATATCACGTCGGAAGAGACTAAAGTGGCAGCTTCAAATTGTTCATTTTATCCATACAACAATGACAAAACCCCAAATGTATTGAATTTACAGTGATGTCAATCAAGAAAATAGCTCCAGATCTTCAGTTTTGAGAAACAGAAGCCAGCTAATATCTGAGATTCTTACTTGCTAAATGAATTGAAACGATGACAGCTTTCTGTTGATGCACTAATCGATTAATTAAGGGGCTAGTTGTAGGCAGTTCTGCAGCAGACATGTAAAATCCTGAAAATGTAAATGTGTAACAGTGATTTGGATTCTATTTTTAGCCGACACTGATTGCTCTTAGTGAACATTCATGTGTATGTCAGTCTTAAATCGCCTAACTTACTTTTGGATTTCTTAGTACTTGTCCAGACTTCTTTTAATTGGCCAACGCTGTCTCCCAAACCAGCAGCCCCTGTTTCCTCTCCTGCCCCTGGCTCTTTCACTCTGTCTTCTCCTGTGTCTTTCTCTCTGAGCCTCTCATTCCTGCTCACTGCACTGCTCCACCTGGAACAAGTGCATGTTGGTACTGGTGGCCCCAGTAGCTATGTTAGTTTCCACTGGGCTGAGTGGCTGAGCCGATCTTTGATGTTCCACTCCAAGAGAGATTAGCAGTCAGAGCTGGTGCTCTCTGCTGCTCTCTCTCCAGTATCCAGGCTCTCTCCCAGGGGAACCCTATTCCCCCATGTCGCTCGCCTCCTGATCTGATATTGATTATGTGTCCGAGCTCATTTGTATGAATGTCTTTTGTTTGTCCTCTGCTTTACACTCCAATGATGAGGAAATGTTAATTCAGCTTTGCCCCGAGGCTGTGATTTTTCTATGATTAGTACTGGGAAATGTGCTATAACAGAATGTCACACCTTGACAGGTGAAAAAGTGTTTTTTTTTTTTTCCCTCACACCGCCTGTCTTCACCAGGTTATTTTTGAAGCATATTTGTAAAGAGTCAAAGATGAAGAAGGGTCTGTAGTGGATATTCTCACTCTCTGAATAGCCTTTGGTGTGTCTGTCTGCGTTTGATGAAACGGCGCTGAAAGACGGAGTCCATCCCGTCAGCCCACATTTTTATCCACTGACACAGAGGGTCTGCAAAACAAACGCTAAGGGGTCGAGGGTTATGAAATGACAATGCTCACAGTGGCTCATCCAGGCAGAGGCATGCTTTGTTGTTTGCCAGGAATGTGCTGACTAACCATGGAAGGCCACAACGCCAGCCTCCCCTTTTGTTGTACTTTTTTTGCCAATAGACTGGGAAGGTAGCTGTGCAGGGAGTCCATTTCACTCTGAGCACTGCACTCCCATCTGCCTCCTTCTCCTCCTACCTCTCAATATACTCCTGTCCTCGTGCTCTGAGTCCTCTTACTACTCGCATTTGTTTTCATGCAAGGAGAAGTCTTATCGCCGATCTGTCCCACTCACCCAAGTTCAAGAACACAGGGTTCAAAGTTCTTCCTTTTGTGTACATCATTACATAATTATCGGCCTCATATGACTAAACAACATAATGCTGCTGTTAATGAGGATGTTGCCCTCTTGTCATTTTGATTCATAGTAGTGTTTCAGCCCTAGTTTCAGTTTCTCTGGTTATTCTTCAAGGAAGCCATTACTGGTTTTGTGCACATGATCTCCCTCAACCTAATGCGTCATATTAATGTTGTGAGGGTTCTCCTCACAGGCCCTCAGTCAGAAACCCTGCCATTTTTCTTTCTCCCCCTTTTGTTTCCTTTAATGGATTGCTACACAACTGTGGCAGAGGTCATTTGCAGGGGTGCCAGATGGGGACTTATCAGTTTCAGGTGGAAGCTCCGACCCCGTCATGTTCATCTCTGCTCTTACCCTCACATCCGAGACCAGTTTCTAGAGGCTCCTTGTGTGTGTGTGTGTGTGTGTGTGTGAGTGTGTGCAGGTAGTTGTTCCAGTAATGAGGAAAAGCCAGGCTGTAACACAATGGGGCCAGAGGTATGATGGATTAGGCTTGCTTGGTCAGACGAGAACAAGCTGGGTTATCTCGGCATCCTTTGTTTCTAGCATGTCTCCTAAGCTCCATAGTGAAGATATATCACTGCATCTTCCCACCTCCTGCTCTTCCTGCTGCTAAAGATGCGCCCTAGATTTTTAAAATGAAAAATTGGGTTTCCTTTTTATGTCGTCCCAGCATCATGGGTATACTGAAGATATCGGGGACACAGGGTTTTCTATTTTCTGTTCACTGTCTTTGCTAAAAGACTATTCTGGCAAAGCTGAATATTTATTTTTGAAGGAGAGCTCATTTTGTGCTGTGTAGTTGCAACCAAGGATAAGTTGTGTCACTATTTTTGTAGTGATAAGAGTAAAACCTTCACCGGCGCATTCTGATTCTTAAGACAACTCCTCAAATCCCAAAAGTTCAGGTGTAACTTTTCCTTTTATGAATCTACAAATATAGTACATTCACTTATATACCATGCCAGTGGAAGTTCTATAGTACAGCCGAGGGCTTTGATAAAGCCTCCACAATTCCTCCTGTCCTTCCCCTGGACCCCCGTCGGCAGCTCAGGTCATGCTGCCTCCCTGCTCAGGCCCTGGACCCTGGACAGGGAGGGGCCTGCAGGGCTGGGTGAATAGCTGCTGGGAGTCGTGCTGCGGGTGTAAACCACATGAATGTGCCGCCTGAGCAGATAGGATCAGGCGAGGCGGGGAGGCCTAGGAGGCCGCAACGCTCGGCGCAGCTCCACGCGCTAACATCAAAGGCAGTGCCGAAGGGGGTGGTGGAGGGGAGGAGGGAGGAGAGAGAGTGAGGGCTGGACCAAACTCTTCAAAGGCCTCTCTGACTAATGCCGGCCCTGATATGCGGCGCTGCAGAACTCGCTGATGATGTAATTGTAGACCTTCGAGCTAAATCCGCTCCCATACAAATAAAGGTGGAGGTGTTCCCTTGCACAAGCACGGTGAGAAAAATACTAAGCCAGAGAGTGAAGAACGCCTCGCAGGCGAAGGTGTTAGGTCACCTCCTGACGCTATGCTAATGTAAGGATCCTGTTGAAAAAGAGTTCTATTTAGGTTTTTGATGAAGGACTTGGAACAGGAAACAATTTTTATCTGATTTCAGCAGATATCTTAATCCACTGGGCGTTTCTAAAGTACACAACAGGTGGAGCAGAGTTGACTCTGTTCTTTGTAAAGTTTATACAGGACCTGTGTGTGTGTGTGCATATGTATGCAAGGCAAAGAGTGTGTACATGTACTTCCCTTGTAATGTGTGTTAAACCAAGCATGACCATGAATCCTTTCAAAATGTGCCTGCGATCATCAGGCTGATAACTCATTGACAGCTCCCATGACAGCTGAGAGGCTCAAACCACAGGAAAGTATCTCTCTTCCTCAAGCGCATGCAGCAATAATTCACTGTTGTTGATTCAGTTTGTCAAAGGTTATTTGCATGCCTCTGGTTGAGGCTCTCCTCTCCTCGCCCTTGTTTTGTGATTGTGATTGTATGTCCCTTTGATGTTAAATTAGCAGTAAACAGCTGCACTTTTATTTATTTGAAGTTCATGCGGAGGTCGGTCTTTTACCTCCTGCATCCCGGGTCGGACTCTCGGAAGTCAGGGCTGCGGCACAAAGCCTTTGTTGCTGCTTGTAAAGAAGAGACCTCCTTGTTTCCAGCATGTAGACTGTAGCAATTCATGACTATCACAGGACCATCCAGCTAATAGCTGTACTTGAATGGATAGAGACAAAACACAATTCATACCGAAGCTTCCCTGTAGGGCTGCGAATAACAATTCCTTTCTTTATCAGGTCACCCTTTGACCCTCTTTTAATGAATCTTTTAAGGCTGTGGAATGTCAGTAAATAATGAAAAATACCCCAAAATCTCCCTGAGCCCAAAGAATTGTCTTTTAATAGCTTGTGTTATCCTGACCAAGAGTCGCAGAACCAAAGATATTCAATTTACGGTGATGTACAGCAGATAAAAGTAGCTCGCTGTGTTCACTTCTGCTTGATGAATGACTTAACGATTAAGCAGTTATCGGGGTAGTTGTTCAGTAACTTTACCTCTCAACGCTGACTAATTATCTACACGTTCTGCTATTGGCAACTACTTTTAATTGCTTCAGTTATTATTTATTGATTAGTAATTAATTGGTTGAAATAAGCTAGTAAAGTCTCATTTTGTTCTCGCTTATGAGCTCCACTGCTCCTGATGCAGTCTCATCAGCTGAATGAGCTGCAAAGCATCCTGAACAAAAAAAAATATCTTAGCTTCCATATAATTGTATCCACACTGATATTTTGTATCAGTGAAAGAAGCAGGCAGGTCCACTGTGACTTAACGATCGTGCTGCCTCTACTCAGGCAGTTTGCAGGTGCACTGTGCCTCTGAAGTGCTGCTGTTAGGTGAAAGCTGTATGCTGCTTGGATGTCATGCTGTGGATGCTGTGCTTTCCAAACCTTCCAGCCGCAGATATTCTACAAAACACTGTGGGATACTGTACAAAACACAGAAAACCACTGAAGGAAAGCTGTGATGCAGGCTGTTTTGTCTCAATCTAGAACTCTTCAGAGTACTTATATAGGAGTGTCTACTTTTAGTGTAGACCTTATTTACCATAAGTTCCCACTGTGCAGTTGTAATATAGGAAAATATACATATTGGATTGGGACTATACTCATCATATAAATGAGTCAAACCTGCACTGGGGGTTAAAAAAAACTTATTCTGTAGAAAGAACAAACCACAGTGTTTTAATTTAGATGAGTCAGATAGAAAACTGAGACTGCAGTAGAGATGTCTAGACAGTGTCTATAAAGACCGTGGTCAGTTAGGCTAATGGATATGACATTTTCCGTCATGCAAATTGTATATGCACTCTTGGAGTTTTGCTACCCCACCCTCCAAACCCCCCTGGCTCAATGTGAACCTGAGTGTATATGAAAAGGTCAGGACAATTACTCCTGGCCAGCTGTGTGCCTTTCTGTCCCCATGCAGTCCATCTGTTCACCTCTCGTTGTCCCTGCATGTTGCTGTTAGTAAAAAAAAAAAGTCAAAGTATTTTGAGGTCATTAATAAAAGGCAAAATGGGGAGATTGTGTGAGATCATTATTTGAGTCACTACACTTTCTCCATCTGACCTCTTCTCCTCTGTTTGCCCAGATTGCTCCATCTGTCATATGTCGCTGTAAAAGTGGCACTTTTAATTAAAATTTTTTTTTTAAAGGCACCAAAGAGATCTTGACTATTCTTTGCTTGGCCGTGTAGGTTCAGTTTGTCCAGACACACTTGGCACGCTAATGATAACTTGTCCTTGGACATGTCAAGGAGTCTTGTTTCTCAGAATGCTGTTTTGAGAGAAATGAGAGATGGAGTGGGAGAGGATGGGAATGAAAGAAAAAGAGGGGCCAATACAGCCTTTTGCTATTCCGTCTGTATCCCACAGGCATGTGACAAAGTCAAATTGTCACCCCCGGGGTGACATGCATCCCGCAGGCATTTTTTCGAAGTAAACATATCCTAGGGAATGTGGCTCTGAGATTTGGATAGTGGCCTCACCAGTCGGTTTGAGCCACATATAACAGATGCAGGTGGATTATTTGTGTATTGTAGATTTGTAGCTCAGATACATTCTTGAGCTGAGCATCATTAAAGGAATAGTTAGACATTTTTGGAAATTATTTTCCTTCTTGCCCAGAGTTAGATGAGAAAATCATTCATATCTGTTCATTAAATATGAAGCCACAGCCATCAGTTGGTTAGCTTAGCATAAATGTCAAACACAGTGGGACCATATAAACAAATACCTGATTAATAATTAATTTGCTCATGCAAGCTTTTTGTATTTGCTAAACCTGCACTGCTTGATATGTATTTCTTGCAGTTTAATCTTTTGGCAGAGTGGATGTGATGTGTTCTACATTTTCAACCCCAGAAACATCAGTTGGTTCAGAATCAGGTGAAATGTGTGTTAAGCATCCATAGTAACCACGGCTGAGCAGGTAGAGGCTGTCGCACAGAAGCTCCATCCACAGACACTTCAGGAAAAGAACAACCCACACATGATGTAGGTATGAGCTGAAGTGATATACTGCAGCTCTGTAGTGCTCACACGTGGAGCTCATATGGCTCCAAGCACCACACATTCTGTGAAGGTACAACAGTCTGCTAATCTCACATCAATAAGTCAGTATGATCTGAGACATGATGATCTTATCAAGTATCAGAGGAGAGGAGTAAAATTTCAAAAATCTGAATCCACCATCACTAATCAGAACCCATCTGAGGCGTCTGAAAATATACTTCCCAACAGATGAGTCAGTCCACTTGCTCTAATGGCTTCCAGTAAAAATCTGCAATAGATCTGCTCAGAAAGGCTTTTATCTGGATTTTACGGTAACAGCTTAACACTCCACTGAAGTTTTCTATAGCACCACTACCTAAATGTTAACACGTGGCTAGTAGCAATGTTACAGTAACTCATCTCGCCTGTTGCGACCGTTTCTAAATTTTTGTGATTTGATTTTACACCAGACCATCCGTTTGCCTAACTTTAAACCATTTCCTATTGGCAACCACATGTAGCATATTTGGGTTAGCTTTTCTGCAGCACGGCCCCAAGCTAAACTCATGGACAGAGGATTTGGTAAGCTACTGATGCATACATTCGTCATAATTATTGTTTTGCAAAAGCTGGAGTTAGAATTGCCCAGGCAACGGGAAAGCTTCAGAATTCAAATTAGAGTGTGGGATTGAGCTTTAAAGCTGTGGAGAAGGGCTGTTTTCTGTTTTTGGTTATTGCATCCCAGAGAACTCCATCGTTTGGTAATCTACCCCCTGTTGGTTGGTTGTGGTTGCTCATGTATTAAAAGCTTTAGTTGGCATGGTGCGTTTGTTCTCTCCTGAGCTGAGGCGGCATGGGACGAAGGTGAGGGGAAATCCCCTGAGTATACACCATGTTCTCTTCACAGACATGAAAACAAGACAACAAGCAAAGTGTTTCAGTACATCTTAAAGCAATTTCACTTATAATTGCACCACACTGAAGCACAAAACAGTGAATGTAAGTACTTTTCTTTCTCTCATCACTCCTTCCCTCCCTTTCATAAGTTCTTTCTGGCTGTTTTCTGCTCTCTTTCTCTTTCCCTGTGTCCTCTCTCACTCTGTTAAGCAAGGGGGGTGGGGTGGCGGGTGGGTGGGGGGATGGGGGGGTAAAATGTGAGACCACACATGCTGTGTCAATGTTTGCTGGAATAATTAGAGACAATGTGGGCCAATAACGGGAGGAGTGCAGTAACCTGAACTCACTTTGTTCTGCCCCGGCAGCAACACAAAAGCCATTCACAGATGCACAGATCCGCGGGCTCAGAGCAGGAGCAACTGCACTTTTAGCCGGCACAGTGCACAGCTCTGAGGACCCACAGGAAAATGGACGGGTTTCTATGGAACCTGAACGGTCCACTCTCACGTTGCCGTTTTGTCTCAGCTCAAAGTGATGCTGATGTCACTCTAAAGGCTTTTTAAGCACTGGCTGCACATCTCTGCCACCGCCCCAAAAAAAACACCCCTACCATTCGTCACCCTCCCCAGTCGACCAACACATGGCCCTGGCTTTGAGGGCTCTCTTTAACTAGAGGATATCCGGCCGCTCGGTATGCAAAGAGCCTGTGGATTCCTGACACGAGTGCTAGAGCTGGACTCAGAGGTGACTTTCAGCGTAGACAGACAACTGTTGGATTAGCAGGACACTTTGCGTTGAGTCTGAGCCAATAGGAGGAAGCCTGGCCAGCGGCAGGGCGTACTTGGTCAAATGCAGGCTAATAGATTCTTTTGAGCTATATATATTAGATTACATTACAAGTATTCTGTTGCTGCTCTCGTCCAGCATGACTTAAAGCAGGCACAGCTGAGTAGAAGGCTTCAATTTTTTCAAAAGAGAGTAGATTTCTCCAAAATGATAAGGAAAAGGGAAACAAAGGAAGAAAAATAAGACAGAACTGGAAGTCATTTTTACACCTCACCGTGAGACTGGAATATTGTGATTATTGTTTCTAGCATGGAAAGGACAAAAATGCCTAAAGATCCCCAAACAATGCACGTTAAGTGTTCCCCCCCCCCGGCTGTAGCAGAGTGACCCGCTGCTCTGCTCGCACACCCCTGGGTGGACCAACTGGTTTGTCCCCCTCCGGTGTCCATCTTGAAAGGGGACACTGCTATGGGATGCATACATCCCCTGGAGGTCGCTGGAGTCATTGTGGCACCTGTCCCTTCCACTCTCAGCCCATGTCAACAGCTCAGATTTATTTACATTCACTCTTGTTTTCCAGAGAACTGAACTGGAAACAGCGGTGGGTTGGTTTGTGTTTTCTGGGATTTCTGCGCCACTATGTCAGTTGAAGGAGTTTGTGATTGCTTGGCAGTCTGTGCTGCAGGATTACTGCAAAAAACAGGAGTGACTATTTTCATAATTTCAGAAATAATGTTACTACACTCGACTGTTTTTCCACTATAAAGTCTTTCAACCTCATTCAAGCTCTTGCAGAAGAAATACTGCAGTAGTACTTGCTAAAGACAACAACAGTGTTCTATAGAGTAGTACTCTTGTTTGGACACAGTACCATGTATTTATGCTAGTTTTCATGTTGTATTTATGGGTACTTGTCTGTGAACTTGATTGCAGTTACTTTTTGTTTGTTTTTCAACAAAACCACATGCATCCCTTTCTCACAATGAGCTGGTCTGGTTCAGAAATATACGGTATAGACTTAATGCAGTCTGAGGGTATTTCCCTCCAGGAATAACCCATCCTGAAACTCTTGGGCTGTTTATATTTATTATTGTTCAGTTTTGTTTGACAAGGCCTCCTCTTCTCTCCTTTTTTTAGCCTGGGGACACACAGCAGCTTTCTTTTTTTCCCTTCTAACCAGTGTTCTTTCTTTAATCACTTTCAGATTCTCTCTCTCTGCCTCCCTCTCGTTCTCTTCTCTCACCCTTCCCTCTCTTGTCTCCTTGCCTTTTTCTCTCCCCTCCTCCTCTCCTTCTCCTTCTCCTCCGCCTCTATCTCTCTCTCCTTCTCGTTCCTTTCCACTGGGCTGATGTTCTGTTCTGTACTCCTGGTTGGTTGGCAATGTGTTCCTCATCACAGCTTGTGTTTCCTCTTATCTGCAGTTCTTTTATCAGTGGCCGCCACACATGCCCAAGAGAAGGGGAGGAGGTGGTGGGGGCAGCTGATGCTATCAGCAGGTGGAGATTTCACCACCAAGTTCAGGGGCCCAGTGTGGCCAGAGGAGGGCCAGACCGGAAGGGTCTGACATGGGAGCGTGCTATGTGAACTCTGAACAATGCTGAACCCCACTGTCATTCTAAACACCTGCCTTTTTAGTTTCTCTCTGAAGTCACAAAAGTGACATAAGTGGTTTTGCACTGCACTTCAAAGTGTTTTCTTGTCAGACAGTGAAGGCAGTAATGTGTTTTCCTTTGAATTTGTTGTTGAAGACGTAGCACTGCTCATGCTGTTCGCCTCCAGCCATATTCAACAGTAAAATGTTGTGCTGAATGTTGTATTTCAGTGTTCTGGTATGCAGCTCTCTCTGTCCTGTTTCAGTAATTACATTAGTGCAAAATGAGTTCCATGATTTGTTAATAGCTGTTTGAACACTCACTTGTATACATGTCAGCACTCTGTTGGATTGTCACTATGGATGTATTGGTCTTCACCCCAGACACACCCAACTGAAGGGAGTAATATATTTCAGAGGAAATATATTGTTGAAAAAAGTGTTTTCACGTTCTTCTAGTTATTGCAAAGAAACAGCTGTTATCACTGCTACACCAGATGTTCAGCAAACTTACAGCCTTTTGTAATACTAATTATGATGTCACTAATTAGCAACCAATCCTGATGTGTGGTACTAAGGACATTGTAGTGTCACACGAGGCCCCTGCACCACGAAACGAACAGATCCTTGACACGGAGGGAACGAAGGGCAGGGATGTGTGCGGAGAGAACGGCGGGTAAACCAAAGCACGGACTCACAAAAGCCTAAAATGATATCGCTGGTGGATATCTGGATGCTTGGGATGCCTTGGATGGCTGCTGTACACTTTTGGCTTTGTCTTTGCAGGGATGAATAGAGGCCTCTGTGGTAGTGATGACAGGCTTCTCCGGGCTGGGCCCTGGCTGGCTGGCAGACTAGGTGCTGGAGGTCGGGAGACTTCAGCTCTCTCATAGGGGCAGAAGCCCGACAGGGGATGCTGGTCGTCCTGGTTCTCCCTACAAAAGACACTCTGTTCTCTGCCTCTATGATCAGCCCTTGTTATTGTGACATGCCAGGTACAGTTATACACACAGGTTTAGGCAGGAGCCAAGGGTCCACAGCGCCAACTATATCCCCCACCTGTGTTTGGATGTTTTGACATGATTATAGGATTAGATGGATAATTGGTTTGCAGATGTTGGATTTTCTAAAAAAATCTAAAAAAATAAAATAAAATCTATTCCAGTCATCTTGGGAACAACACTTTAGGATAGTAACTGTTTACTGATCAGTGCCTTTGAAGGCACATAAAATTGTGATTTAATGTGAGTGCATTTAACTTTGCAGCTTTCTGAGGTTTTGGTTCCCATTTGTCAGAGAGTTTTCAGCTTTTATTCAGCACAGATGTTAGAAATGGACTGGTAAAGAGATTATAAACAGTGACAAAAAGGCTCTGACTCCTGACTGTAAGCCACTGTTTGCTGGTTTGGAGCTGACATGTAGTGTGCCCATGCTGCTCTCATTTGTCATGCTCACCTGGTGAAGCACATGAGGGCATTTCAGAAGGGAAGGGGCCGTCATGGCTGTCCCCAAGAGCTTTCATCATTGGTCATTCTGCTCTAACACAGCACCACACAGCTGGCCAAGACAAACGTGAGGTAAACACACTGCTCACTGGACTGTGTGACTCACGCTGTAGCATGCTCGCAGCACGCCCTGGGGACTCTAAAGGCAGAGGCTAGCTGTGGTCTTTTCATGTTTTTTGAATTATTAACGAAACAGGGAGAAGCTGTAAACGGTCCAAGGACGAGATGGGGGCTTCCACACGCGATGCATGAAGAGCAGGAGCTCTCCCAGACCCTTCACATGCCCTCCAAGTTTATCCCGATCGCCCCTCTTGAAGATTCACAGAGCCTCTTTGATCCATATGCTGTCCTCCCAGCTGGGAGGCCAGGGGATGCGAACAGCCCTTTTTGGTCTCCCATTTCAAGTCACACATTCTTTCCTTAAGGACCCAGAGGTCCTGACCCTTACTTGCAATGGAATTTCATATGCAAAAATAGGCCAGACTTGCCAGGCTATTTGAATATGCACTTGTCCTCTTTTAGCATTCATCATCCTTGGATCCTTAGAATTAGGTATTCATCTTCAAGGTGTCATGGTGAGGCACATGTTAATTTTGGCTGAAGCAGCGACAGACAGTCCTTCCCTGACCCTTCGTCTTCCTCTGTCCTTTTAATATTTTCATCACGCTGATTATGAGTTTCAAAAGGCTCTGTGTAGCCTACCAAAGAGACAAAGTTTAGCCTCACAAATGCCTCGCTGTTCAATACAAACGTGGTGGTGGAGGCCCAGGGTGACTGCCCCTGCCGACTGGGTTTTAAAAATAAATCACATAATCACACTGCAGTATAAATCAGCTCAAAGCCACATTTTTTAATATGGGGCTTTCAAAGAGATAGTGAATTATGCTACATCGCATGACTCATATTTATTGTCATACAATTTGCTAAATCTGCAAATTCCTGTGTACCCGACGTTCTGGAGAAAGCTGTAGTTGGCATTTTTGTGACATCCTGTCTCAATTACAGTAACTTTGCATCGTTTTCCCAGCTTCTCTTTTTTTTTGTCTCCAGAGGCAGTATTTACCATGGCTGTCCCTTTTCAGTGGAGGGCTTGCAACCTGCAATCCTCTTAGATGTGGAGCCAAATGCCCCAGAGGTTAGAGCCAGCTAAGTGGTTCCTTGTTTCTAATAAAAAACAAATCAAATAACATGGATCCCTAGGGGTTTATAACACTAAAGTCATGAACTCTTGGGCAGATAAATCTTTTCCAAATATCCCCATACAAAGGCATGGATGTGGGAGGAACATGTTGGCTTTGATTGTATAATTTATAAGCCACAACGTGCTGAAGAGAGTGGGGGAGTGGGGGGTGGGGGGGGCTCTGACCACTCAGCGATGGAACAGCCCTCTCAACTGTGAAATGACCTGATCTTTAGAAGTTGGCCATTACCTTTTCAAAGCGGCCCAGTAGCGCTGATGGCAGGAAGTGCTTGTGTGTGTAAAGTGGGTTTGATGTTTAACTCCTTCAGGGGCGGTTATCCCCAGGGTCTGTTTATTCCCGAGCCCTCGGCCTTCCACCTCGCAACTCCCTACCCTTTTCACTCTCCGGCCCCGTCAGCTCCTACCTCTGGCAGTGTGACCAGCGAGGAACCGGAGGAACAATACTGCGTTTGTGCACCGCTCTGCGCTCGGCCTGCTGATAAACAAATGTTCGGAGGAATTCTGGTGGCTGGCCTTGCCCCTGGGCCCAGGCTGATCCCACAGTGACTTCATAAACACTCTCTGGGGTGATCAAAAGAACAAATCAGCCTTTATAGGGAGCTATATGGTAATGGAATTATTTCCACACCAATTAAAGTTTACTTTTCTCTCCCCTTGCCCTCATGTAGACTATTTATTTAGCTCCTGTGGCAGGAGGGGAAATGTTCTGTCACCTGGGGCACAAACATGCATTTTTGGGGTAGTGTAGGCTTTGCAAGGGGTGGAGTGGTGAAGGCTTGACAGTCTAGTTTAAGCCACTTTGTCTGTAATTGCCACTGATGTTGTGGTAATATTTACATGGTGGTTTACACGCCCCCTGCCCTAAATAACTTGTTTTCATGGTTGTTGGAGGGTATGTTATTGCACGTCTTTTTTTAAATTCAGTTTTCTCAGAGGCAACTTTGTAAAATCTTATGGAATCCTGAAAATCAAAACCAGTTAAGTGGGAAAATCTAAAGTGTATCCCCTCCCACAGTGGAATGTATGAAATCCACCAACCCTGTCCTCAGGCAGTGGTGTGGCTTGACGGGCTGGGAGATGAGGGGGATTGAATGGCTGGGTGACATGGATCCACACCCAGACCTTCGGCCCATGTGGCCCTGAGGTGACTAGTAAAAGGATACATGCATGCAAGATAAGTCTGGGCATTATGGTCCTGTTTTTAAGAAATAGAGGAGTTCACAGTTAAAGGGTTGGTCCACCCAAATTCAAAAGTATGTGTGAACAGTTAAACACATAAAAAGTTGTTACCTTTTTTTAGGGGACTCAACTTCTGTAGAAAGTAGTTTTGGTCATTTAAGGACTTTTTGCTACATTTTACCCTGTTCCCTTAGGCTTTGGGGATCAATAGCATTTTATCAAATCTGCTTATACCTGAATCCTTTTAAATCCTGTAACAAATCTATTCAGGTTTAGCTTTTAATATGACAGAAAAAAATCATTCATAAGTTCATATTCTTAAACTTTCTGTACATTACTCTTAATATAGATAAAATATAAGGAGAAGATAAAAGGTGTTAGACTGATCAAATCTAGGTATTTTACCACCTTGGAACTGGAACTAGAAAAGTCTTATCTGGACCCAAACTTACACAGAACTCACACACGTCTTTTCTCTGACCCCGCCTCACCTGCTAACACCTGCCACCGCGAGTCCATCATTTTCCCCCAAATCGGCCGGGCCTCAACTTGGCCCAGCACCTTTCTGTCTTTTATCTCCACCCACTGATGGAGCCAGCCATTGAAGCAACCTCAACGCCACCCCCACCCCTCCCTAACCTTTCTCTCTGTCTCTTTACCGCGCGCCTGCACAATGGCCTCGCTCGGCAGAGTTCCAAGAACAGTGTTTGTCCGATCACCACTGCAGCCCCACCCCCCTTTTGTTGGTGGACAGTGAGTGAGTGAGTGTGTGTAGGTTTATGTGTGTGTGCACGCACTGTTTTTCAAACAGCCAGAAGGAGGTGTGGCTGGATCGTTATGGTAACTTAAATAGCAAAAAAAAAAAAAAAAAAAAAAAAAAAAAAAAGAGGGGTTCCTGAGCTGGATATCTGCTTTACAACTGCAAAATGGGAGGAGTTATGTGGAGCATCCAACATTGTGGAAGTACACTCTGCATAGACAGTGTTAGATGACTTGCAGTTGGACCACTCCCAAGCCTGTGATGGAAAATAAACTCTTATGGTTGAATCATCAGCACAAAAGATGAGTAACTGTGTTGGACAATATGTTGGCCTTCAATTAAACAGGCAAAGCTTTGTGTATAAAATGGACAGAAAAAGTAATCTACAACTCCCAAGGTGCACTTCTGTAAACATCCATCACTGAGCCTAAAATCCTGTCATGTAAGAGGTGATGAGAACAGTCAGCAGTTTACTGAGGCTTATGGATCAATTCTGGATGAATTCACCAACTGTGGTGTTTTATGCAGCAGTGAGGTGTTCTGGAAATGTGCAACAGCTTTGATTCGTGCCTGTGACTACCTTCCTTCTCCATAGCAACCGTGGCTGAAGCTCATGGGTTGGGTACTGTTTAGAGCCATCTGCCTTACCAAACTGAAAAAAACAAGATTTTTCAGTTTTCTCAGGTTGTAGTCAGCAAAAACTGATGCACATAACATAAACCGACAGTATCTTTTAAACATCCAGAAGACTCCAGTGTTTCTTTGTTGTGGAACATTGAGAGTTTCATTAAAAGAAAACTTAAATGAATTACAGTGGGAAATTTGAGCTGCTGACTCCATTTTCACTCTGATAATTCAGAGAACTGAGTTTGGATGTGTGAGATTGAAGTGGCTTCATCCTGTGCTTGCTTTCTCTCATTTACCCCCTTCATCGTCCCCACAACACACACACACACATGAACACATTCACTTGTACACACACCTCCTCTCAAGTCCTAAGCTTCTATACCCTGAGCCCAGCTGCTCTGCCAGAGCAGGGCCGTTCCATTCCCTTTTGTCCATGCCACTGACCCCCGAGCGCACTGGGAGCGCACCTCTGCGGGGCCTGGCCCATAGCCGGACGCTTGATGTGGACATTGTTGGAGCAGCGGGTCCCCCTCACCCGGGCAACCAGGCCCCTTTGAGCCCTTACCCCTCACTGTTTGCCCAGCCACTCTTTCCTCCTCGGCCCACTCTTCTTCTTTTTTCCCCCTCGCCGTGGGACTGGAAGAAAGCTTGAGAGACAGCATGGTGTTTTGTGCTCACTGCTTGGTTGTGCTGCTGGTGGCCAGGCTTCCTATGGTGCACCAAAGCGGATGTGCCACTTTGACAGCCTCTTTGTGGTGATCAGATCTGAGGTAGCTCAATATTTTTGGTCACTCAAAAAGCAGAGATGCAAGTACTGGACAGTTGGTGGGAAGTGTAGAAGTTGCTTCTAAAGCTGAATCACAGCGTGGGTGTTGAGCAATTACACCACTTTTCTTATCACTTCAGAATCATGCTGATAGCAGCCCCCTGTCCTTTTGATCTGCAGGGTTTGAGCACACTTGAGAAAGCTGACGTGGGTTTTGGGTATGGGTATACTTTACATTCATTGGAGGCCATGCTTACAAAGAAGCAGAATTTGCAAAAGGCTTAAAAAGGAAGGCTTCTGGAATCTTGTTTTATTTATGCCAAAAATGCCTGGCCACAATTAACCAACCACAACCACTCTGAATGTCAATTTAGGTCATTTTCTACCCTCACAAAAGCCCCGGACTTGGAGCCCATGAAGCAGAAAAAAGCTGATGTAATGGGTTTAAGAAAATCTCCAAGGGGAGTCAAACCTCACCCACACACCCCCAGCTACCTCCCTCCCTCCCCTCCCTCTCTGTCCAAAATCCCACCCCTTATCAACCCTTCAGACTCCTCTGAAGTGGTCACCATCCAAATATGGTCACTTTGCACCCCAGGAGCAGCAGGTTTGAAACTCTGAAACTGCAGGAAGAGTTTGGGCTTTTAGATAACAGTTTGTGATGGTAACCAAAAAAAAAAAAAAAAAAAGGGAGAAAAGGTTTATGAATCACTGATTTAGTGTTTGGGGTGGGGGAAGGGGAGGAGGAGATGAAGGCAAAGGGACGAGGGAGAGAAAGAAAGAGGGAGGGGGGGTTAAAGAAAAGAAATCCCAGCCTTGGCACACACACACACAGACTCTCTGTGCAGTGCGAAGCACAAAAGAAACCTGTAACGCCTCCAGATTCCTTCTAGTCGAGTATCAAAGACATGCTTTGCTTTAGAACAAGAGACTAGTGGGTAAGATAGGACTGAGTGAGCCAGTGAACCCAGCACTGGCTCGGTTGGGTGCTGCGAGTTAATCTCTCAGATAGGATTTTTCCCCCCTTCTTCTTCTACCACCTCCTCCCTCTCTTTGGGGATATTGGTATTACTGTGAAGCCCTGAATAGAGGGACTTGTCTAACCTGATCACTGGTCAGAATAAGCACAGGGAGACACTCCAAAAACACATGCAGAGATGACTGCTGCTTTCAAGTTCAGAGGTTGGGATAAACCTGCCCACTGGTCCATTCCGATGCCTTTAGCGTAGCTCGTGTCTCAGACCTCCCAGTTTTTCTTTAAGAATTCCTTGAAGAGGTGCTTTAAATTGAAGCTTCAGATGAGCAGTAGTTCATAAAATATATCACATTTTGTTGATGATGTTCAAGTTTTTATTTCAGGTTTCTGTCGACTCCAAAGTTTAACTGACTTTGCAGGTGACTTAAAGCCTTGAAAGTTTGCTCTGTGCTTTTTTTTTTGGCAATTATTCAGCATTGTCTTTGTGTGAGGGCAGCAACTATTGATCTATTTCTCAGCTATTCATGTAGTTGTTCCAGAAGCCCAGTGTGATATCTTCAAAGCACTTGACCTTGTTTCGATTAACAGCGACCAATAACAGAAAAATCAATTCCTCACATTTGAGAGGGTGACACAGAATGGGACTTAAACAATAATCCGCTAATCAAATAATCATTTCATAAATAGTGTATATCTATAGTAGAAGCTTACTTGATATTTGAGAGTTCAAAAAACTTCATAACATTACACTCACTGATACTCAATTTTAACATGAGCACATAACATAAAGAACCATTCAATTTGGTTCATGGTCAACGGTAACCAAGATATGTACTGAACTGTAAGCACATTACTGTGTATGCATTGTGTTGGTGTGAAAAACTTTGTGTCATATCCTTTAAGATACAACAAAGAGAAAGCAATTGGCGGCTTGGAGAGCATCCAAATAGTTTCCGGTGCTCCTCTTCTTGCCATCCAAGGTCTTCCCGTAGGGAATATAAGTCGGAAGCTGAATCATGACTCCCCTGTCTCCATCTAACCACCCCAAATTCCAGTCCAATCCACGTTTCTCCATTGCATTATTCCTGGAAATGGCCCTGGCTTTGTTTATTCACATTCTCATTTCCTCTGGAATATCATTAGCTCCTCGGAGGGCCTTGAGCTCCTGCACTGAGCCTTCCTCCTGTTTCCCCCCTCCAGGTTGTCATGAAAGGTGATCACGCAGCCATTCACAGAAACAAGAGAGCAAGTGAAAGAAAGAGAGGGGCAGGGAGAAAAGCAGACACAAGCGAGCCAAGAAGAGACTTGGGAAAGTGTCAAAGGCTGAATCTACGTGCGCCAGTTTTCACAAGGAAAATCAATCTCTCAAATCCCCCCTCACCACTTAATGCCTCCATGTTTTCTTTAAAGGTCGGTACATTTGAGGCAAAATCATGAGGTTAATTGCTGGTGACACTAAACGCATTCCACATGTGGTTTAATCGGTGCCCCCAGTCTTCATCTCCTTCCCCCGAGTGCAGCAGTGACCTTAGCCTTCTGACCCGGAAGTGATGTAGGTGAGCACTTCCCCTGGCGTAGCTAGAGTACCAGTAAGTGTTTCCTAAAGAAAACAAGTCAGAGGCGGCCGAAATCTGAAACCATCACTAATGCTGGCTGCCTCTCCACCTTGCCTCCCTCCCTAAACCCTGTGGTCACAGGGGAAAGTAGAGGTAAGGAGGGAGGGGAGGGAGCGGCTCTTCTAGTACGAAGCCCACCGTCTGTGCACACATTCATTTAAGTGTGTGAACATGTGCATGTACTGTAAGTCCTGCTCACATTCCTCTCAACTCTCACTGGCGGGGAGCTCCAATCCTCAGCAAACACACTGTGCAGCATAAGCCAACGCTCTGGTTAGCCTTGTCTAGTCTGGCCAAGCCCTGACAGACACCAGCATGCACGGCCAAAATGGCTTGTTTGTGCAGTTGTTGTGTGGAAGGTCATTCACTACATTAAGTGTGTGTGAGGACAAAATGAACCTGACCTTTGCAGAAAGCCCGGTCTCTCTCTCCTCTGAGGAGCGGCTGGATTACAACACTCATCTCCCACTGGAACGGTCACACATATACATATATCTGTGTGAGAGTGCACAGCAGGAGAGTCCACAGTCACTCTCATGTTGCGGCCCTCTGCTTTGATATGCCAGAGCTACTGTGGATATTTGGCAAGTGGCTTTGGTCATCTGAAGTGTTTGCCATTCCCTTAATCTAATATCACAGAGCATCAGGGTTTAGGTGGTGCGGCTTTTGATTACAGGCCAGCTGCTCGCCTCGAACATGTTTGATCTCCACAGGCCGCCCTCCCACACACTGTAAATCCAAATTCTAAAATTTCACACAGAGACTGGTCTTATTGAAATGATTCCTTGATCCAGGTGAAAAGTCATTGTCCTGAAGAAAGAGCTGGACAATTATTCACAATTGTCATTTGCTGACTTTTAGCAGAATCATATCGTGATCATGATCTTTTTTCCTTCCTTTTTACATATGTGAAGACTCTTGTCTGCTGTCAGTGCACTGAATTCTTCAGTTCACTGCAGTGTATTGGTTGACAGAAAGTTAATCTGCCTGTTAGCTGATTGATCATTTGAGCTACTTTTTTGTCTCATGTCATGGTAAAGTCAGTATCTTTGGCTTATGGTCAGTTGGTTGGACAAAATGAGACATTTGAAGACCTCACCTTAGGAAACTGTGAGGGACATTTTAGACACGATTAAGTGATTAATCATTAGTTGTGCCCTCAAAATTCTTAGTAAAGAAACACCCCAATCTTTGGGGTCTGGACAAGGTTGCTGCCATGTTGTCCACTCCAGGGCAGGGTGGGGGCGAGATGAGGGAGGGGAGGAAGGGCAGTATGGGCCTACGCTCTAATCCCATTCCAGCGGGCCGAGCAGCAGCAGCAGCAGCAGCTTGTGCTGCATTCCACAACTCCGGGGGCTTTTTAGGCGGGGAGGGAGGGCGAGCAGCATTCCTCCATGGCCGGGGCCATCAAAGACGCCGCGCAACATCAAAGGCCACTCAGAGCCTAGGTGTTGATGACTGCAATCCTCCCCTCAGTCCACTTTTAGCAACCTCAACCCCTCAGCCCTCTAACACGCACACATACACAGCGAGCTGACTGCGCCAGGTATGTGCACCCTCCAGCCTCCCTCCTTCCTCCCTTGGCTCACCAGCCGTTCTGCACCAGCATTAATCATAGCTCATTAAGTAGTGACATTGACTTTTGTTTTATGGTGAGAGTTGAGGAGGAGCGGGGCGAGGCAGAGCGAGGGATGCCACTGATATTTGGGGCGGTGCTGGCACTGGTTGTAATCTAGCTGCACAAACACTGATTGTGGTGTTGAACGGCAGCAGAAAATTGTTGTTTGATAAATTGTGTAGTGCTGAAATTCTTAGTCAATTAAGACATTAGTCAGTGGACAGAGAACAGCAGTTTTGAAGTACACTTCTTTTTTTTTTTTTTACTGCGTTTTAGACAAAACAAGAATCTTGAAGACGTCCTCGTGGGCTCTGTGAACTTGTCTTCTCGTTGTTTTCTGACGTTTTAATTAAGTAAACAGTTACTTCATTAATATTTGAAAGAAGACCTCATGGCTGTGTTTTGTAGAGAGTGAAGTTGAGTTGTCTCTTTCTAGTTGAGAAAGGTGTTGGGGAGAAACAACACGTGTACTTACTCTGCAGTTGTGTGCTATATGGAATTGTTTATTAATGAGCGACATTTCCCTTTGCTTGTTACATTGTTAGTCATGTTAATTAATTCACAGTGGCACCTTGATGGCAAATAATTTATGCGTATGTTCACCTACTTTTGTATTTGTCCTCATAAGGACAGCAGCCTCCTGCACACGGAGACAATATGTTTTCTCGCTGTTGCTACTTTATCTTTGTTCATAGATGCAGTGATCTCTTCAGGGAAATGGGGGCGTTGCCCCCCTCCCCTCCTTTCCAAAATGGTGGCACCCAGCCCAATGTTGACCCCTGAACTTTGTCGGCCTGTCCTTTGTTCGTGTCACTCTGGGTTTTAAAGACTGAAGAGCTGAAAGTGACACCAGGGAGACTTTTGAGTGTGCGTACACACACACACGCCATTGACAGTTTCGGGATGCACTTGCACAGAGTTAATAGAGTCACAAGCTCGGCGTCCTGCTTAGTGTTAAAGCTGTCAACCCCAGAGCCTTGTGCTACATATCAGGACATTTACATGATATTAGGTGTCTTCTGCCAGCGTCCCCTGCACACAGTGAAACCATGACACTTGTTTGCTTTGCCCGTTGCTATGAAGGTGGCGTGGAGGTGATTTTCAGGGGAGGTTAAGGAGGGGACAATGAGTAGTGGGGGGTGGGGGTGAGGCAGACAGACAGATGATGACTGTACTGAGACTCAAATCACAAAGCAGGCTTGCTCAGGGTGCGCCCTTGACTGAAAAGTTTTCTTACTAACATTAAGACTAAAATTGACTCCTTGAGCTTTTCCTCTGTTGCATGGTACACTTCAAGCTCACTTGCCTCAGAGGCGTGGAGTGCAGTCAGATTGTTCTCATCATAAAAATGTAATTGAGGTTCTAGCATTGACAAATCTGTTTTTGTTTTTTATTCCATTTTTATCATACTCTTCCTTTACATTGGTTTAGACCACTAAAATAAAAGATGGATGCTGGGCTAGCCTGGCTAATTGTTCCTTTAGTCCCAGTGGGGAAGACAAAAGAGAGGAAGTCTTCATTATTTGAGAGGAGAAGCAGAGGGATCCCTTTACGGTGATAATGTTACAGGAGGAGGAGTGTCGGCCCCACCTGTAGGGCCCTCCCAGCTGCTCCACTGTAACTGGATCCTGTTCCCTCTCTCCTCAAGGCTACCAGCCCTCTTTGAAGTTATTTCTAGTGCTGGGAAAGAGGGGCAGAGAGCGACCAAGAGGGGCAAAGAGTGACTGAGAGAGTGAGGGGGGAGGCGTGTGTGTGTGTGTATATAGTGTGTTAGTGTGTGCATTTAAGTTTGTGAGTGTTTGTGCATGCTATACATAGAAGAGTGCAATTCAAAACTCTTGCTCATTTCTTGTGCTCATTTCCCCCCACGCAGACACTGAACCAGACAATTCATAGTTTTGTTTAGACATTGCTTGACATATAATGAATCAACCTCACAATAAACCCTGAGGATATATTGTTTATTGGCTAAAAAAACACCCACACTAGGTGTATTCTGTAGTTTAATGTGAGAACATGTTCAGTATTTGGACGATAGTTTTGCCTGTAGACACTTTAAAATCTACTTGGTCTCATTTTTGTCAAGAAAATAAAAGCCTTGAGCAGACTTGTCACGTCAAACCCTGACCTATCTTTGGCCAAGGACACTCACTGTAAATCCTCCCGGTGTGCTCTGTGTGTGTTAAACATGCACGTCCCGATCTGCACCCAAAGCTTAACCTCACAGAGCCTGAATTAAAATGACTTCCCCGTCCTCACCTGCTTCACTCAGGGTTTTCTGGGGCCATCTTTTGGATTAAGGCTGATCGTCAGACTTTGATTTCCTTCCCCTGTCCTTCTAATGTGGCGCCTGAGCTCTGCTGGGTTCAGACAGGTTGTCTGTGGGCCAGTGGGGAAGGTGTGATAATGAAAAAGAAGAGATGTTGAGGGATGAAAGCTAGAGGAGGAATTCCACATGAACAGATGGTGGCAAGACTTTGGGAAAATTTGACCTTTGACTTGACCGTCAATCAATTGTGACTTACCACATATGTCTTACAAAACCACAAAAATCACAATAGCAAACTGTAGTTATTAATGGAAATTACACCTCATAGACATTGTGTGTTTTAGTTCCTTGTTTTTGCAGTGTGTAAATCTGATGATACAGCCATGATATTATTGGGAGCAGTTGCCAGATCTTTAGATGAGATATCAATGTATGTATGTGTCAGCTGGTGAGATGTGTGCATCTGTGTGAAAGTGCTTTTCTCACATACTTTAAAATAGGATGCCACTTTTCACCCACAAGAACTGCAGCTCATTCAAGCACCCAGCAAACACTCTCACCTCATCTGTTTGACCTTCTATATGTTTACTGGAGGTCTGAAGAGCGTGTGCTGGTAGAGGGAGGTCATTTGTGTCCTTATTACCAAGAACTGTTGTTGTGTTTGTATGTGCACACATTTGCAGAAGTGCGGGTTGGGGGGGGGGGTTAAGCACCAGCAGGGTTGTAATTGGTTAAAGCATGCTCTCATGTCTGCCCTGCAGGGCACGGGGAGGAGGGGGGTAGAAGTCGACTGCGTCCTGACCGCGCCACAGTTTGTTGTCAAGGAGGGTGCAGCGGGGTTGGCTGGTGGAGGAGCTAGTGCTAACATGTTGTTGACATTTTGCTAGTTTGTGTGTTTTGGCCAACAGTTTTATGCTTGTTTGCTGGATGTTACACAATGGAGCATCCATGTTATGTGCTGGTTTGCGTAAAATGCTCTGCAGTAATTACAGGCAGTGTTTTCGGCTTAGTCGTCTTGTGGTTTTATTGTTTTGGTGAACTCTTTGGTGCTAATGATGTTTGCAGAAGTGGTTTTGGGCATCACTTTTCTGGGCAGTATATTGTTTTCCTAGAAAGACCGACCAGCCACCACTGACAAATGTAGATGTGAAATGACAGTTTGATAATAGATCAAATTGTTTCAGTCATTTATGAAACAATCACCAACCTTTTTCAGCTTTCTGTTTTATTATCATCACTTTAAATTGAGTATTCAAAATGTTGTTTGGACAAAAGAAGGGTTTTTGGACCTCGTACTTTTCATTAGGTTTGAAGTTTTACAGACTGAACAATTGAAAGATGAATCATAAAACTTAAGGTCTCTAGTGTGAGAATCACAAATGATTCAACTACAGGTTCAGTCACTATTGTGTAACATCAAGCAGTGACAATTTGTTCCTTTACCTACATGAATATGACCGATTAATACTTCGACTGCACTTGTATATGTGACAGTTGCAGTCATGTAATTAACTGTATTACCTCTGGGAAGGAGCTAGTGTTGACTGAAAGGAAACATTAAGATGTCAAACACTCACAATAGGCTGTTGGACTTCTTAGCATATACCGATGTAGTAATGAAGAATTCTTGGGATTTTTTTCAGCTACTGTGTGTGTTTTAATACATGTACTGTCAGATGGTGTGAATGACTGCAAGTGTACTATGATGCTCAAGGTTGTTTGAGTCCGTGGAGATGTGGGTATCCTGTGTGAACATCCTGTTACATACCACTTGGGGAGACATGGTCCGTGGGCTGTGATCAGACATTACCACCTTACCATCCCATCCCCAACAGCCCTGGACACAGCTGCCCGCCACCTCTGTTGGCAAGACTGGTGTGTTATTCCAGGAAGTCGACAATACTCCCCCCATAGCGAGGGAGGTTGAAGCACAGTGCTGGGGAGAGGAAAGTGTTGGTGGAGGAAGGGGAAGGGGGGAGCACTGGAGGAGGTCGGAGGGGTCGGTTGAATTAAAGGCCCCAGGGGTAGGTGGGCGGGATGCTTCTTCAACTCAGGGTGAATGAGTTCACGGTGAGCGGACAGTCAGTGAGAGATGCCACCGAGTTACCCCTCGGTCACCCATGATGCGTTTCAGACTACAGACTTACCCCTCCACACACACGCCTTTGCTCAAACAGCGAGATATCGTAAACACACGCACGCCGCTGGGGAAGCAGATGGGTGCGAAGGACTGGCACCATGCCCAGGTTTTTCTTCTTCTAGATTTTTGTGTGCGTGTGAAATAGGTGCCAAACCTTCTTCCAAAATTCATAAAAGAAACCCAATGAACAACAGATCTGTCCGGTTAATCATTTATGCTGCTTCACAAAGAACAGCTTGTAAAAATTGTCTTTGGCTGGCACTTGCTTCAGACAACAAGGCAGCTTTGATTGTTATGACAGAAACTTGTCCTCCGTGTGACCTAAATGCCATCATAAGACGTGTTGGAACTCTGTTCTGGGTAAAGTATCGGTGCTTGAGATTTCTAAAAGGTTTTTTTTTTTTAAGTTGATGTTTCAAGGATATATATATACACGTCTGTATCTGCTGCTGGTATGGATCAGTTTAGCTCAGGGATCATTCTCCTTTCCAGTCCGCCTACTTTCCTTTGATGTTTTTAGCTCCTGGTGTGTTGTAGCAAGGATGTCTTATTGCAGTGCACAGCACAGTAAGAGCCATATTTCATGCTAGTGCATAACTTTAAATAGACGTGCAATTCAGCAACTTCTCTTAAAATTTTAGTTTTTTTTTACCCATTGAGCATCATTATCTCTCAAGTTCACAAGGCTTTCCTGGCCGTTTGTGCTAAAAGCAAGAGAGGAGCATCGTCTTTTTAAAATTTCTGCTTTGTCACAAAGAAAGCTTTTCTTTTTTTAACCTTGGGGATGTTTCATGTGCAAATACAGACCTTTGGAGTAGTTATAAAGATTTCAAAGGCGATCTGCAGAATTTTAAAAAAGTTATTTAAAGTAAGAAAGCAAACTTGCTGATTATTACTTTTTGTGGCACCCGTTACTACTTTTAATGTTGAAGTGGAAGTGAGGAGAGAACCTGTAAATTGCATATACATACAGCTGTGTGGGGAAAAAAAAAGAGACAAGCTCTTTCATGCAAGGGCGGTATAGCATGGTGAGGGCAGGGGAGGGCGACTGTTTTGGAGGGCTGAGGGGCAATTGGGGGCTGTAACCAGGCCCACCAATAATTTAGAGGGAGAGAGGAAAAGGGGGTGTGCGGCAAAGGGGGGGGGAGGGGCAGAAGAAGTGGTTGTTGTATGATCAAAGGCTCAGCGAATTGTGTCACAGACAGACGGAGAAGAATGGCGTTGGATGGTGTGACTTGCATTTTGATTTCCTTTGAGAGCCCAGAGTGGAATGGGGTGGGGGGTGGTGGGAGTTTTTAGAAGTAGGGCCCTGTTTTCATCCCATTACCAACTGTTATCAGGTCACTTGTTTGTAGAGGAGACAGCCATGAGGGAATGGGAGAGTTTTGAAAGTTTTGTAATTTATTTGCAGTTTTTCCAAAACTTAATTTCAGTAAGTAATTTCATTAAGTTTGTATTTATAGGAAAGTTTATCAAATATATTGACAAGAATATGAATCAAGTGCCATACCAATCTGACTTTGGAGTTTCAATGAAACAGAAGAAGTCACTATTTCATGGTTAAAAACAAACACCATAGTATGAATCAGTCTTTATATTTTAATGGATATCAGAGTGCTAGGAAGATGGTATCAAATTAAAAAGCATCCCATGTGAGCAAGTGCCTCCTCTACAGGTGGTTTTGCAGAGAGGGTTGGGGGGTTGGCAGGGGGGTGTGCCCAGCTTGAGTGACAGGTGGAGTTCAAATCCCTGCCAGGATTTCATTGAGAGTGTGGCCTGTGTAACGGGATATTCATGTGAAAGGCTGCCTCCCCCAGGGGCACGACAGGCAGGGCAGAACGAGAGCCGCCCCCTTGTGGCACTTCGGGAGCGCCGGATGCCCTTCACCCAAAACCCTGGGTACGGAGGAGCGGAGCTAAGTGGAGCAAAGTGGAGCAACCGGGGTGTTTCCAGTGGGCTGAGCTTGTGTGATTTGGGGCCTAGCGGGGAAATTTGCAGTTAGGAACACAAGAGGGGACAGTCTCTGTCATTTTGTGTGTGTGTGTAGGCACGTTTGCATATGTGCTCATTACTATTTTGTGTGTGCGGCCAGTAGCTGTGACCCACTTCACTGGATCACCATCTCTGCTCCATACCAAACTCCTTTTCCTTTTGCTCCCCATCCCCACATCCATCAACGCCTACGTCAACATCTGACAAAAAAGAAAAATCCCTGTGGTGGAGATAATGGTGCTATTGCCAGCCTCTAAAATAACAACATGGTCCACAACAACAACACTGCCCCATTTGCAGTGCAAGAGCCCCCGCACAATGGCCCAGTGTTCAGAACCCGGGGCGCAGGCGGGGCTCCCCACTGCCATCCAGGCTGTTAGACAAGCAGCAGAGAGAGGTCATAATCACACAGCGAGCGGCGCTCCACTTCCTGGTCCTCCTTTAGATTGACTGAGACACAGGGACAGATTCAGCCTGTCTTTAGATCCTCCTACACTGACTCTCTCTGCTCTCTCCCCTCAGCACGCTCATAGAATATCTCACATGAAATGCCAAATGTCACCTCAGTTGACTGGGATGTTCTGGTATGCACTGGAAAGTTGTTACAGTTTATAGAATGATGATATGTGGGAGGACCAGGTCAAGATATGAAGGTTGAGTGGAAACCTGACTGGGTTATGCTCTTTTATCTTTGTCTTTCTCTTCAATTTTGGCTGAGAGAGCGCGCTCTGAAATTATCATACCAAATGTGTATGTAATGTATACCTGTGCTGCCTCCCTGTTCCTGTCAGCCCTAGGCTAATATCTATCTTCCAAATAGTCATCCCAGAGTCTCTGCTCACCTACGTTTACAGGGAAAAAAGTCATGCACAGTGGATGTGTGAAATGCAGGCAGACAAGGTGACTGCATTCTGCAGTCTTGTGAAAAGGTGTTTTGAGTTGGAACAGCCTTGCTTCCTGATGACCTCCTCATTGGTTTTCCCTATTCTGTTGTGAGAATGATCCATTTTGTTTTGAAGGACGAGGGTTGTGATTGAAAATCAGAGCTTAATCTCTCCTGTTGTCAAACTCACTTTTATCTGTGTGTGTGTGTGGGAGGCCTGAGGAGGAGGGGGATTCAAGGATGAGCTTCCTTTTCTCTAAAAGCGCAATTCAGAATCGAAGAGAAAATGTATGTAGAAGTGTATCCTGCAAGTGTGTGTGTGTGTGTGTGTGTGTGTGTGTGTGTACGTGTGTGCTCGTCTTCAATCTTAAACGTTCTTCCATCTTAGATCCCTTAAAGGCATATGATTTCTCCAATTCAGCATCTACTGTTCATGCCTGCGTCTCCACTATTAACACTGGTGCCAGCCTCGTCATCAGATTTCAGCCTCCAGGCGGAAAGCAAAGTTGCAGAACAGCACACAATCACCACATCCCTTCCCTATGATTCTTCCATAGTCCACCCGATTTGCATTTGACCCCCTTACTCTTAACTAAGTCCTCCCCAAAAACCCCTTCAGGTTGTGGGCTTGACCCCTCGGCCTTGTGGCACTGCAGTGACCAGGCGCCTTCTAAATATCCCTTCAATTGGCCTGCTGCACGACTAACCTGCTCCCAGTGTGATGAAGTGGGGTTCAAAGGTCAGGGGTCACCAGAGGGAGAAGGGTATCTCGGGTCATCAGCGGCAGCCCAGGGGCCAGAGTGGCCAAGGGCTCGGCGCCACAGTTCTGGCTGATTGGGGTGTTGTGGTCATTGGGTTAATAGGATAAGTGGCCTGCAGGTCAGTTTGGCCCAGTTCTAATGCTAATACAGGAGCTTGTCTTTGCACTGTTGCCAGGGTGGGGTGTGGATCCAGGATTTTGGAACTCCACTTGGTTACAGTTTTAATCCAGCCTTGTTTGAGCAGGTCATTATTTCATCCCAGTGAATGGCTGACAGCTGCAGCTCTCTTCCACCTTTTGCTTTCATTTTGTTTTGGGTTTGTGTTTGTACGCTTCACGTCTTTGCAGTGTTCAGTTCAAGCGATTGTCTGCTGCGATTAGCGTTATCTGTTCACTTCCCTCATGATACAGACCCTGCTTTGGAGTGCATGCTAGCACATACGCAAGCTTGATTATTAGATAACAGTCTGTAGCAGTCTCTTGATGTCAAAATGTGGAATACAGATTTGAGTTTTTTAAATTCTTGCTCTGTGACAACCTGTCTTACACTTAGCTGTTCTCTAGACTTCTTCACCATCTCCCCACAGTCAAGGCAGCTAAAGTAAAGGAAATGCTTTGAGATAAATGTTTGTGTTAGTTTGCAAATAAGGAGACTGCCGTCGCTTTCTTTTCTGAGCCCAGTAAAGTGAGTCACTGTTTGTGATGTCTGCCATCCTTTAGCTTTAATCTTCTCTAAAGGCATCGTCTAGCTGCTGGCTCTGCAGAGCTTTTTGGCACAGAGAACTGGGCCAATTTAGAAGCCTTAAGTGTAATGAGAGGACAACTCAAGTTAATCTGATAGACCCTAATCAGACTGTGTGTGCACTGGTGTGAAACATCAGCATCCACTTGTTAATTTAAGAAGTGAAGATAAAATGTAACCAGGCCTGGCATATATCTGAACAAACACAACCGAAACGGCAGCGAAATTAATCATTCTCAGCTGAAATAATGGAGTTAGACCCAGTGCTCCTTTATTTAAGCAGAAATTCAGTAAAAATCTGCCTCATCTGCAGATCCATGAAAGTACACGTGTCCCAGTTTTGCTTATCTGCTGCTGTTCTGTGAGAAGTCAGGTGGGATGCTGCACTGTGTGTTTAGATCCTGCACGATTTTGCCACACACAGCGAATACCTCAGAGACGTCTAATGCTCTTAAGCTCTTATGTTTCATTATGAAAAATGGGTGACAAGTGGATTATAAATTGTCTTACTCCCTTGAAGGTGGGGGCGTGGTGGTGGTGGTGGTGGTGGTGGTATCCAGATAAATTCAATTCAAAGCTAGTAGTCTGCATCACACCTGGAGCAAATCTGTAAGCCAATGAGGCCAGGACCCTCAGACTTGATGCATCGTGTGGGGCGGCTTTTCAGATTTTCTTGAAACACTGCACTGTTTGGAGTTGAAAAGGTTATCCACAGTCACCACTGAGATAAATAATAACTCAGTATCTTTGACATTAAAACTGATCATTTCTTTCTTCTTTTCAGATGCATCCTTTGGGACTATGCAATAATAATGATGAGGAGGACCTGTACGAGTATGGCTGGGTTGGAGTGGTGAAGCTGGAGCAACCAGAGCTGGACCCCAGTTGTCTGACTGTGCTGGGAAAGGTAAAAAAAAAAAAAAAAAACACTAGTTGTTTACTCTTTGAATTTCACTGTGTGGTGCTATTTGATCAATAATAATGTTTTCTCATGTAACTTGCATGGGTCATTTTATTTACCACTGCTGTACATGAGTTCATCTTGAGAAAACAAATACACTGCAGCTCTGTACAGATTAAACAACAGCTTAAAGTCTTCACGAGAGGTCAGTGAAAAACATGCATCATGCTCTACACTATCACTTTGAGTTATAAATAAAAAACTACTCCATGTGCGTGCAGCATGACATGCATTAGGGTGCCACTGTAGGTGAGTCGTGTCATGCAGTGAAATATAAAACCATCTCTCAACATATCAACATACTGCATTTTGACATCTTAATTTGATGAATTTCTAAAGTTGAGCACATATTTGTGATATTAAAACTCATAGATGTACAGTTCTGCTTCAGTAATTGCTCATTAGAAGAAATTCCAACCACATTCAGTTTTCAAGAGCCAGAACACACAGGGTTTTAATTTTTACATCTGCTGTCTACAGCCAAATTTCACATCTTGGGACATGAATACACTCAAAAAGAAAAGTAATAGGATTACTGTTTACCTGTAAACACAATCTTTTAAAGTCTTAAGGGTACAGATCAAAATAGACAACAACACTATCACGTGTATTGAATGTTGGGGCGTGATATTTTTGGCACTGTGAGCGACAAGCAGAAATGTGCAGATGGCACGGTGTTGTGTATATAGACAGTCCCCCTCTGCTACACTCAAGTAAAGAAAAAAATCTTTCCCTTTTACTTAATTAAACCCTTTTTTTAAAAATGTATCTTTGATCTTTTGTAGTCGCAGAGACAATTCACGGAAGGATGATTTTGTTTTATTTTCTTCCTTTCTTCCCATTGCTGGGTGAACTGAAGCCCTCCCTTGTCTCTCACCACCCCCTTGTCTCCATCCTTCCTCCCTCCTCCAGTGCCCAGACCCCTTTGGAGTCTCCGAGTGGTATTTTATCATGCTTTAATTAAGTGTTCCTCTTAATGGAATGTACCAACATTCCCCGGAGGATGGGGGAGGGAGGGGGGTCCTGGCTATAGTCTCATTTATCCTGTGCACGCCTGCTGACAGAAAGAGAGCAGCCATTCATAATTTAAGGAGCCCTTGTGTCGTATAGACATGCTAATGGTGCACTTTCTGTGGTGACGGTTGCTGCTACCTAGCTGATGCATACTTACACTGAGACCTGAAAACCGGCCTAATGTCCAGCACTCAAACTCCTCTTCTACTGTAGCTAAGAATATATCACAGTCATGGGTGGCTTCACTCATTAAGTAGATGGTCTTCACTGAGGTGACGCGTCCACAGTCCCAGAGGGAAGAAGAAGAATTGCATGAGTTTTAATGGTAGATAATGAACACTTAAAGGAGGACTCCACCAATTTTACACATCAAAGTTTGAGTACAGGTCTGGCGGAGTACAACTGCATATGAGGAAAAAGTTGTGTAAAGCCTTTTGTAGCTCTAGAGGGAGCTGTATGAAATTCCTGCACGTGATGGCACATCATTGCTTGGAGCCAAAGTGCTACAAGTTTGACAATGAAAACAATCTGAGGATGTGGGGTTAGGAAGACGTGAGGTTTCTAGACCTCTGGAGCCCGCTCCTCAACTCTGCTTGTGGATGAGGCCTCAAAGCAACTGAGTGAGTTGGACAGTGTTGTGGCAGTGCCATGCTAAATCTGTGGAGTGCTCTTTAAGAACCAGTGTGACCCGCGAACCTGTCAGGCATCTAACATCAGCTTATACCTTTGTTAGGATGCCAGGTCAGTTGTTGTTATGACATTACTGAGACAGATGGGATAGTTGTGGCTCCATGACATGTGCCTTAGCCAACTGAGCCACGAGGACACCCCTCCGAGTACCAGAAACCCACACCTTCCGCTCAGTGGAACTAGTCAAAGCAGAGCGCTAATGAGCCGGCCATTTTTTATTCATTCTGGGTTTGGTGTTTTGCTAAGGGACACTGTAGTGAGGATGGCAGGAACCTTGGCCTGTAACCTTTTGGCCTCCAGCCAGCCTCCCTAACCTCTACACCACTGTGCTTCCTCTGTGTTTATACAGCCAGGACTATAATTAGAGGAGGGAAAGCCCATTGTTGCATCTTGACAGATCCTCGCCCGGGGCCCGAAACACAGCTGGGTGCTTTTGCGTTGGCACTGGTGCTTTTTGCCAGGCCAGACAGTGCAGTGTTTACCCCCTGCTAGTCTGCTTACTCTGCCCAGCCAGCCAGGTCACCATGCCCAGCCCTTGTCCGGATACTATGCCCACTCTTACACACTCACCCCGCCTGGTCTGGCTTCATGCTCGGCAAACCCCCGCCCCTGCCCTCCCCCCTCTCCCGCCCTACCCGACTGGCCCCTGACTGAACCCAAGAGCCCACTCCACTTTGCTGCCACTTTGCCACCAACGGTGTTGGGGTCTTGTCTGGTCAATTTAGATTCCATTCAATTACAGAATCCCAGTGAACGCACAAAACGGAATTGTAGGAGGAAAAAATGCTGTTTACTCTAATCCACGTCTAAATATAAAGTGTCTGGGAACACAAGGCCCCCAGCTGTGCTTAGGAGCTGATCAACACGTAGCAATGGGCATTCCTTCCTCTATCTAGAGTTGGCTGAAGACTGGGAAGAGGCTTGCCTTTATTAAGTGTCCAATCGAAATTGGCTGATGCATAATGGTCATGCAGATAGATTTTAAAGTAAAAAATGATTAAAAAAGCATTTCTGGTTGAAAAGAGATGAGCTGTCATCTCACAAGAGGTTTACTCTCCACAGTTGGGAGATGGTGTAGATTCTCTGTCCTGGTTTCTGCATCTTGTACCATAATTTCACCCACTGATCATTCTCAAGCTACACTGAGCTCCCAGCTGCTAATACAGACTCTTCTGGTTTTCATGTTTCTTGTTTGAATATTTCTTTACTTGATTTAAAGCTTTTTTTGACCTTTGAGGAAACTCTACTCGGGTCGTTGTGCCTTTGTGCTGTTTTTGTCATTGGTGTGTTTTTTAATTTGTGCTAAAATTAATTACAGCTGAGCGACTCAAGCATATCAGGCTGCTCTCACTGTCACAGAAAGATGCTCTGACATCAGCAAATATTAGCAGTAGAGGAAGAGGAGGAAAAGAGGTCGGTCACGCCGGCCTCTGAAGTCCACGTGCAAACCTCACCAAAGTGCTGGCGTGTCATATATATGTACACAGTTTTTTCCTGCACTTCCTGTCCGGTTCCTGTGAGAGCTGCAGGACTGTTAAGCCTCCGACCTTTGTGTGCCATGGCAGTAGCCCCCCATCCCCCCACCCCAGCAACAGGAAAACCCAGAGCAAATCGTTCCTACTGTAGCCAACTGTGTTTGAGACATTCTTTGAAGTGGCTTGGTCGTCTGAGTTGTGGTGTCATATGAGGATGACTCTGCAAGGTGCTCTGTTGCTAGCAGAACACATTTGCAAGTAGTTGCTTCTCTTTAGTTACAGCTTATCAAGTCTCTGCTTCCTCTGAGGTGTTTGTAAATGTTGTAAATCATGCTCGCACCTCTGTGCGCATTTATCTGTTCCCAAATTAAACTATTTATTGCAGTCAATAACATATTCTTGGTTGTCACTTCCTCCCTGCCGTGTGACTTTCTCAGAACAGGCCTCCCCCTCTCCTCTTCTCCACACTGTCTTTCACATACATACGCTGCGATTTTTGGCAGCTTCTCTGGAACATGAAATCATGCCACTGGCTCTCAGGCTGGTCAGGGTCTTTGTCGCCGTGCCAGTGAGATATCGCTTCTTTCAAGTACCGCAGTGTCAGTCCAATGGTCGCACGGGGCCTTAGCGCGCCGGCTTTTCCCCTTTCATCCTGCCCTGGCTCTCATGACATCAGCCCCCAGCCCGGGCAACCAAGAGGAGGAACGGCGGGGGAGCGGAGTGGTGGTGGGGGAAAGCAAGAAGAGTGGAAGTTGAAGGGAAGGGAGAGAGGTTGGGGGGCTTGGCTTTTCAAGGAGATGACGAAGGCGAATATGTCTGGTTTGGTAAGTGGGTGGCTGGGATTTGTCTCACTTGGTAAAACTTTTTTTTTTTTTTTTTTTTTTGTACGCACATAAGCAGAAAAATGCGACCCATCCTCCCACACAGCCCTGCAGCTTGTGTAAAGCAAGCTTCTTGGCTGGCATAGCATGTAAAACTCCCTGGTATGTGCTTGTTGTGTGTGGCCTGGCGCTGCCCTTGACCAGCTCGTCTCTGAACCACGATCAGTTCCACCTTAGACACCAGCCAAAGACAACATTTCATCGCAGCGGAGCGCAACTGGCCCGAGACCGGCTGCTACAAAGCACTTAAAAATAACTAGAGCAACAAGAAAAGTTTCAAGATCGTTATTGACATATCCTCCCAGAAATAAAGCTAGCTGCTTTAAAGTTTTTGCCAGAGGCACACAACCATAAAAAGTGTATCCTGTGTGGGAAGCTCTGTCTTTGACACACATACAAACACAATCCTAAAACCACAGTTGCCATGGAACAATGTGAGCGGGCAGAGGAGTGTGCCTCTGTGTCTTTTTCTACTGTGGCCCTCAAGTTGGCACTATGGGACGGCAGGCCAGAGCAAACAGCTGCTCCGTCTTAGTGCTAAGTGGCTTTTGGACTCTAACCGTGTCTGGCATCTCAGCCAGAGCTCCAGAGAGGGAGGAGTGTGTGTGTGTGTGTGTGTGTGTGTGTGTGTGTGTGAGGAATGATGGGGATATATGAAATACACAAAGGCTACAGGGATGCTGTGTGTGAGCACGTCTGAAGAAGAGAAGCTTTAAAAGAAAGAAATGGCAACAGACAGATGAGTGTGATACTGCGGGCGACTGGCTCCGAGCCTGCGGCCAGGTTAGCTGTCCTACACACTCAGGTGTGTGCTAGAGTTCGTCCTGAGGCCACGGCAGTGCCAGTAAGGTGTCATGTGGCAGAGCCTGTTGTAAAGAAGCTTCAGTGCTGGATTGAACTGGCTGCGTTTTCAGACCACTTCTAAGACAGCATGTTGGCCTTCATGGATAGGAACACTGTCTGATCAGTGGGTGTATTTGTTGATGCGCGTACATTAGCTCATCCACTGTTTATCAGTCTGGATAAGAAGAACTAGAAGGCTGGCAGATGAACTTGTGTTTTTATGCAGACAGCTGAATGACTCACTGTGTCGCTCTCATCACTCTCTTCTCACGCCTTTTCCTTTTCTGTGCTTTTTCCTTCTCTTTATGCACAGACGTCAGTGAAGCACAGAGCCCTGATAACAGAAAGAAAGAAAATTGCTGTAGTTTTACACTCTGCAGTCTCCAGATTGTTTTGTTAAATTGCAGTGAAGCCACAATGGTGATTGATTCACAACAGCGGCTTTTGTTCATTACAGATGAAGCTTGTTTTTTTTTACCTCAAAGTTTTTAAAAGAAATCTTTTCATAGCGGAGCTATAAAGATGTAGGGTATTGATAAGACAATTTTCTCCTATGGTTGTACTAAAAATGATAGGGCTTACATCCTTTTGAGTCGAATGCGGTAAGTTGAAAGTCACTTAATGGTAGGTTAAATCAAGGCAGCTAACACTGGCAGCTGTAGCAGAAGTATAACGGAGGCTAATGCTGTGGCAGCTTCATAAACTTCTCTGCTTTGTCAGATAGAGCAAGGTGAGGAAGATTTCAAGTTCCACTTCCACTTGAGGGAAGGTTTTGTCAAAATTAAGGGTTCTAGAAAAGACTGTATTTTAAGGGCTTGTAAAATGAAATATGTCACACATTTTTTTTTTTTTTTTAACCACACTGAAAAAGTTGAAAAAAGGTCTCAGTTCTGACTGAGATTTTCTATCAGAAAACACCCATTAATTACTGAATATCAACTGCATCTGGTGCCGTATTAACCTTCGGAATCAAATTAAGAAGTCAACAACTGAAAAAAAAAAGTTACAGGACTCAAACAAACTTGGCAAAGAGCGGTCTAGCTAGCATTGCACTGTGAGTGACAGGGTGAAATGCACAAGCTTTAGCTTCCTTTCCACCTGCCCCTTGCCCTAAACACTCTGCACAAACACTTTCAAACACCTCAGCGTGGAGGGAGGGATAGAAAGAGAAATTGGAAAAAGAGAGGAGGAGGAGCAGCAAGGAGAGAAGAAAAAAGGGAGAGAAAAGCTTGTGAAGTGCGGGCCACTCAGGGGCCTGCCTTTTGGGCTCTCCTTTCATGTTTGTGTACGCCTCAACTTGCTGATATTATCTTGGCCGCTCTTCCTGGCGGGGTGTCGGGAGAGGTTTCCACTCTGACCAGGCAGGGGCCTCTCTCTCACTCTGTTTCTGTATGTCTCTCTCCCTCTCTCTTCCCCCCTCTCTGAGGCTGTGTTGGAACCCTCAACCACCTTCCTACCCCCCCCCCCCACAAAAAGTCCCTCTCCTAAATCACCGCTTCACCACGTTTCACGGCGCTTGGAGGCGCCCAGAATCCCACTGCGCTGGTTTCCATGGTCACTGGGAAGCTCCTTGTGTCATGTGGCTCAAAGTGAGCCGTCCCTGGGCCGAATTACCCAGCTTTCAATGGGGGGCCAAATGACCATTATTAGACTTCACAGCTCAGACCCCTATTTAAAGAGAGAAGAAAGGAGCTCTGGGGAACTAAGATGAGGGAGAGAGTGAAGGCGAGGGGAGCGAGGGAGAGGAAGAAAGGAGGGGAAATGAGAGGAAAGAGAAGAAAGTGCAGCTAGCACCACTGAGGAGTTGTTTCTTTTTATTTTTCCCCACCCTTACATTGATTTTTGTTCCTAATCACAATTGTTATTTGAAAGTCAGACACCAGCCGCAGCTAAAGCTCTCCTGTCTGTCAAACAGCATCCAGAAAAGATGGGGCGGCGCTGGATCAAAAGATGAGCCGTGGAAAAAGTAAATCTTAGAAAAGATAGGAGCAGACATCCACCCACGTCAACCAAAGCCCTGTCTTTTCTCTCTTCATCTCCATCTAAGCCTGTTGCTTTGTAGGGGAATGTGCTTGTGTGCGTGAGAATCCTTGTGTCCTGCGCCCCGCTGTGTATGTCAGGGCCGTGTTGTCTTAAAGGCTTGGGCCCACGGCCTGGCACGGAAGCTGGAAACTGAAGCCCCCTGGTCCCCACACGGCTAATCTGATGCCTCTCCCTGCTGCAGATGATTCCTCTGCTGGAGGGTTAGCGGGGGTGAAAATGGCATCCTGCTCTTGTGGTTCAAACTTTCTTTTATGCTCCGCCAGGGAAGCAAGGTTAGGCCCAGCACGAGGAGATGGAGAAGAAGCTGTGTGTGTGTGTGTGTGTGTGTGTGTGTGTGTGTGTGTGTGTGTGTGTGTGAGAGAGAGAGAGAGAGACACTGGAGCTGCCCATGCTCTGTGACAATGAGGTAATGGAAGAAGAGAAACATGGAGATAGGAAGGGGGTGAAGAATGGGAATGCACCTGGCAGACACTGGCAGACACATTAGCATTGTTTATGGAGACCAATATAACAATAAAATTTAGATGAGACATCTGGAAGGCAGTTGTCCTCTACCCTAAATGGTACTTAAAAAGATGTTTTTATCATTTTTTCATCCTTTAGATACTGCCAGATATTTATGGGGGTATAAGTACTCCTATATGTATTAAAGTGCCTCAAAAGCATATTACTTTGTTACCCCTGGGTATGATGTGGTGGTAGACACAGAGATACTGAACACAGATGACTTGCTGCGATAAGACAACAGTGAGGTGTTATATTGGAGTTGAAGCTGAATGAGTAAACATACCTGGATATTGCACCATCTTGCTGCCATGCTTTGTTCAAATCCTATTTACAGCCACAGACATTTCCTGCTTTGATGTTATCTTTATTGGGACGCAACAAAAGGAAAAGGTGTGTGTTATGTTTGGTGAAGAGCAGTTCACCATTTCGTAATTCAGCAGTTTCTTTGCCTTTCTCTACCTTTTAGGCCAGTTTTGCTTTTTTTTGTGACGTGTGAAGTTCAGCCCAAAAAAATGATTCCTTTCTCCGACTGTTTTATGTGAATGCTTTCTTGAGACCTGCAGAGGTAAAGTTTAGTCATGAGAAAAGAGCAAAGATTAGAACGAATTCAGAAAAAAAATGCAGTATGTTTTTTTTTTCTGCTTGCCTGTCCTGTCAGCCATCTACTAACGTACCACTACAAATGTGAACATGTTATTCTATAAAGCTTTTTGTGGCTCCAGAGTGAGGGGTGTGAAGTCTGATGACCTCAAGTAATATCACTTGAGGCACCATCGATTGACAGAAATCTGGGGGTGTTAAGTGAGAGAGGAGTGAGCTTCACAGAGCTCTGTAGCCTGCTCCTCACCTCTACTTGAGGCTAGCAGCTCCAGGATGCATCAACTACTACTAATATAGAATACCTCCAGACAGAGCTCAACAGAACTGTTTGTCAGAACTGAGCTGCATTTTGACGAAGACGAGGAATGTGTGGAATGAAAAAGCAAATATCTCTCGTTCTGCTGCATCAGTTTTGATCCTTCTGTCCATTATGAATCCAATAATATCATGAGAGTGAAATGCTAAATCAGTACTTTTTAATGCAGTGCATGTCAGACGTCTGCTTTTGCTCCACTTTCATTCTCTCATTGGAAGGCAGAGCATTCGCTGCCTGTCTTTCAACTTTGACCTTATTGGATATCAACTAAGGAGTGACAGTGAGTCTGATAAAAGTTCCTCCTCCTTTCAAAGACATTACAGACACGGTCAGTTTCCTCTCCTGCACTTTTCTTCTATAGGTTTATCTACTGAAATGAAGTAAACAACCAAAGGTTAGGCTAGGAAGGTTGCACAGCGGGAGACGAGAGGTACGCTAAGAAAAGAGGCATTATGGGGGTTATAGGGCCGAGTCCTGACCTGCTCTGCCGTGTTTGCCCAGGGAAAGAAGACAGCAGGCAGCAGCAACACCCCTCCACCAGCAGAAGGATAGAGTATTACGAGAGAGCGAGAGAGAGAGAGAGAGAGAGAGAGGCAACAACAGCAACTTCTCTTTCATGCAAGCAGGGACATGGTCTGCTAAAGCAGCTTCAAGGCAGAGAGAGATTAGAGAAAAACCGTATGACTACAGACGAATTAAGGGAAGGAGAGAAGTGGCCGTTTAGTGAGACGCCTCAGCTTAACTCGAGTCACTACATCTGGATTATAGCGCTGGAACATCCTGGGTTAAGGGAAGCACACATGCTGCTGTGTTGCTGTTTTGTTTTGGAGCAGTTATTGTCAGATTTGTCATGTCAGCTGTTAATGGCAGGTGCAGCAGTATGTTTGAGTCTTGTGGTTGGTGGTGGAACTAGTTTTTTCTTTGTTTTGGGCTGAAAAGACTCAACAGGTTTCTACACAGGAGATATTTAAGCTCAATCCAGCTGTCTACAAAGGTTGCATTTCATTCATGCTATACGCACATAATTGCAACTTGAAGCATACTTTATACTGTACCTGAATGCATCCCACGTAGATATGGACAAAGACTGAAGCTGCTGCTGCTTCTCCAATGTGTTGCTTTCACTACACATGCCTGTGTAGACGTTGGGTGGCTCTACCAAGTTGGAGACGAAAGCCTGTGTGCCAGTGGAATCTCTGAATTTTGCAAAGCTGGATTGGAGTAAATCAGTCAACTGCAGAAGTTTGACAAGTTTCTTCCAAATATTTGTGCCAAAAAATGCTGGTAAATACACTTACTTACATTACTGACACATTAAAATAGTACCTGACATTAAAGCCACAGAGGGAAAAATAGAAACTCCCAGTGAAGTATTAAAAATAAAGCACACTGCAGGATTCAAAACAAGACAGGCTTTCAAATCCAAGACTGTTAGCAGGAGCGGTATATATGCTCAAAAGTCGAAGAAAAACATTTAACATTTGATCTATTATGTGCCAAGAGACTTGCAGTGAGCAAACGCAAATCTAGTGTTTCACTTGTCTTAACTTGCTCCCAACTTTATCGTCTTCCCTCCTGTCGTCTGACAGCTCTTATCTTGTGAAAAATATGGAAAAATTCAGAAATTTCAGTACCAAGAAAAGTTTCTCCTCTGAGAGCCTAGAAGCAAAAAAAATCAAATATCAAAATTTCAGATTTTAAGTTATTTCTTACCTCCTGTATCAAAAAGTAATGAGACATGCATGCATTAGTATTTCTTAACTTTCTGCTTTTCTCTGAAGCTGATTTAAATCTTAAATATTCACAGAGAAAACATCAAGGGCTTTTTCACTGGCAGTAAGTCTAATCACTACAGATAATCTGATTAATTAATATTAGTATTTTGCTCCTTCAGAGTTTTCCACAGATATTTTAAAAAAACAACAGTTTTATCACTAATCATATCTAACCAAGACTTCCCGTCACTTTCATCCAAACAACTCCTGTTTAGACATTAGATGGAGAAGAAGCACTTAAAAAGTAGTATTCTTGTCCCTAGCCAGAAAGCTTGTTTATTTTCCTGTGAATCAAAAAGGGCCTGAGCCCAAAACCGGTAAGAAAACAACATGGGAGGGACAGAGAGGAAAAGTGGAGGAAATTTAATTAGCGGTTGTCCATTCCTCCGGCCCCAGCGTTTGGTCTCGGCAGGGCAGAGCAGTGGGCAGCAGGAGGAGAGGAGACTAAAAAGGCTTCTTGATTAGCAGCGGTCTGAGTCAATACATTTGCATCTGTGTTCGATGTTTGTGTAAACGCGCACGCCTGACGCCACAAGACATCAAACCGTGGAAAGGGACAGGAAATGCTGCCTGTGGTGCACGACAAGTAAGACAAACATGTATGTTTGAGAAGAAAGAAGTTAAAATGCTCAGTATTTCACAAAAACTCTTGAGTCCAGTGAGTGAGCCTAATCCATCATATATCACTTATCATATCTTCACAGCACACATGCGAAAAACCAATGTCATGCCGCTTCACTATTCCCACCAAAATCCATGCACTGATAGGAAGGGAAAGAAGGTTAAAAATGAAGAACGTTCAACTCGGCGCTTGATCAAAGTTTTTAAACGGTCTTAGTTCATAAAGTGTGTCACAGCATTTCCTCAGAAATCGCTCTCCGTGGCCACATGATGACATGCATTCAAATGTTTCAGAACAATTATTTCTTTGTTGTGTTACCTGATCAAGGCTTTCTACCAAAACATGTTGTTTTTTTTAACCATAATTTTTTTTATATCTGTTCATTATTCCCCAAGAGTAGGTGATTTGGCCTCACATTTGTATAAGTATGAGTCTTTTTGTCAGTTCCTAGTCAACTTTTTGAAAACAGGCTCAAGTAATATATCATTTATTGTACCTATAAGATATTAAGATTGAAATGGATTGATTTATTTGACTTGTCATATCAGTACGTTTCACTTATTGTGTCTCTAGCGATTGAAGTGTTTGACTGCTTCATATAAATTGATCTCAACTTTTTTGTACTTTAAATATTGTCAGTAATTTGTTGTGTCCATGTAGATTTACTTGGTTGTAGGGCTGTTAATCACAGGCTGAGTACTGCCCGATGAAGAGCTGATGTCGAAACATTGTAGCTGTACTCAGTAAATCTGTTTTGAGAAAATCAGTTCAGTGTGCAGGGCCTTTTCTTTGATACTATAACAAAAGGAGCCAAAGTTCTCCCAAGGTCTTGTGCAGGACTTACTCTGCAGTTTGATTCTTATTGCTGAAGAAGTGGTACTAAAAATATTTGATGTTTGATACCCACGGTTATATGTGAACACTGATAGATGATGTGTATGCCTTGAGTTTGCAGTTTAAACAAAGTAGATATTGTATATTTAAGTAAATATTAGAGTCAGGATTTAGTACAGTAGAGATGTGGGTAAATGTGTGTGTGAGAAGGAGACTCTATGTATGGTTCTTACAATGGAGGGAGAGAGCGAGCACTCCCCAGTACACCTCACTCTCTGTTTCTCTCGACTCTTTAATGGGGCCGGCTCTTTGCCAAGTTCCACTGGCAGGCCTCCTTAGAGGAGCCCCTCACACACACACACACACACACACCTCACACACACACACACACACACACACACACACACACACACACACACACACACACACACACACACACACACACACACATGCACACACACACATTTTGATAGCACAATTCACTTGTATAATTCTGGTTATGCAATGGTGGGTGAATGGCCACCCCACAATGTGCACTGAGGCAGAGACAGAAATGGAGGGGGTTGGGGGTTACTGGTTGGGAAAGATGAGGTGAAGAGGAGGAAAAGAACAATCAGTGAGGGGAAATGAAGGAGGCACATTTGTCAGAAACACTGGAACAGATGGAGAGATTTTAGCTTTGAAGAGAAGTTGACTCACAGAACTTAATGGTAGGAGCAGTATTGTGGAAAACCTCAGGCCTCTGCTCTGATGTGTAGTTCTTGTCCCCTGGAGGGCTCTGGTTTTTCTCTACAGCTGACATTACCACCTTTTAAAAAGAGGCTTTTCACACCAATCCAGAAGATGGCCTCTTGGCGAAACACATCTCCTAACTAAAGGAAACAGATTCAAAGGGGATCGACACAGGCACTTCTTGTCTGTTGCGTCAGGTTTGCTTCACCACTCTGTCTCCATTTGGGGATTTAAACCAGTGGAAAGGAAAGAAGAGACTTCACCCATGGGAACTGATATTCCCTCAGGGGTGGCGACACAGAGGGACAGATAGTCATTACATACTGTGTCAGTGTGTGTTTATGTGTGTATGTGCGTGCTGGCTGGTCATGTACATGATGTACAGCACAGAGGCAGGGTCAGGGATCGGTGTACCTGGGGCGGATCTTGTCTTTGTCTGATAATGAGTTCATTACATCCACCCCAAATCTGACACTGTGCCATAACCTAACCTGTAGGCCTGTCTGTGAACACACCACTAATTCTGCACTTTTTCAATACAATAATCACAACGATACCTGAGTTTTGAGAAAGATTTTCAGAAGACTTCAACAAAAGGAGTCCTGACTTGTCAAATGTTGACTGTTTGTCTGAAACAAGCAGCAATGCAAGAAGTAAATTAAAAGAAAAAAAGGCAAAACTTTGAAGTCAGGAACTGTCTGATCAGATAATAAGTAAACAAGATTAAGAATCTATCTAGACATTCAACTTCTGCCAAGTCAACAGTGCCTGACAGTTTGTGGTTTAAAAAAAATACATAAAAAATTGCAGTTTGAGACCCGAGCCATAAAGATGTTTATTTGTATACCTGCACACATACATATGTGTTTCTTCTTCTCTAAAGATTCACACTTTCATGCACCATTTTCATCTACAACATGTTGTAAGGACAGTTTTTGTTGCTTGAGGGACAAAGAACTTGATATTCATTCATGCTGTTATATTTCTTTGCAGTTGGAAAATGGAAAGAAAAAGTGAATAGTGAATTGAAATGCATGATTGTCACAGTAATAATGGAGTATTGTTAGAATATTCGTGTAGAAAAATTAGTTTTGACAGGAGCAGCAGCAAACTGAATTGGGAATTGTTTTTGTGTCCTGCATCATGGATCCAGAGGTTGTTACCAGAAAAGAGAAAAGAAATCAAATCTTTTTAGCCTTATTTACATTCATTGTTTTTGGTCTCACAGCCCACACACTGACTGTACGGTTCAGTCTCAGCTGTTCTTACTGTATCAACCTTTATACGCTGATCTTATAAACCCACGGTACACTACCTGTCGGGATGTAAAGGCAGACAGACTAAACGTTTACAGTGGCTGCTTAACATCTAGATATTTTTCTCAGATTTTGGTAGAAACCAAAACAGAGTTAAAAGAAAGTTGAAATTGAACTCCAGATCTTCCTAAGAAGATGACCATCTCAAGTGACCAATTATATCTCTTAAACTGATCTGAGATCAGCACAGACACTTGAAGAGACTCAATAAACAGGTCTGTGTTCACTTCCTGACCTTACCTCTTATCTGCAGTCTGATATTAATGGCAGTCACTGAGCTCACTGAGTGCTTCAAGTGACTCTTTCCCCTGTGTGTTTACGTTGATTAAACTGCACGTTTATACCAAGGCGGTCAAATGAAGAGGAGCTCGATGAGGGTTGTCCTCCGCCGGTGTGACACACAAGTGGATTTTTATGTGTTTCGTAAACATTTTTTTTTATGCAGCTCGAGAAATGGTGCCTCAGACATCCCGGGACTTAACAGCATTCAAATTGATATTAAACAGGAATATGGGAAAGTTCAAAAGTTTGTGAAGGTGGAGGGGAGAGATTGAACAATGACTTGTTTAAAACTCCAAGGAACACACAGTCACTGGAGAATGTTTTACTTGTTTTTACCTCTCTTTAATCTGTAATTTAGGAGTGAAATTTAATGGCCACGAGTCAAAACCTTAAATATGAGTGGAAGGGGATTCATGAAAAGAAGTTATTGGCATGAGTAAGCTCAACAAGGTTATTTGAGTTCACATTGTGCCCTTGTAAATGGCTTCAGGATAGTATTTATGTGCCTGTGGGAACAGGAAAGTTGGTATTCTGCAGTTGTCGTGACACAGCAGATAGCAAATCCAGCATGACGAGAGTGTCAAACCAGTTGATTACATGTCAAACAGCCAATATGATTATGTCAGGTATCTGTAAACAGAATAACATGTTATGACAGATTAATAGTCTGTCAGCGAAGTGTTGACATCAAACAGTAGGAGATCAGGAAGATGGTGAGTAATCTGCTTGATGAACAGGGGAAATGACTAAATCCTGTCGTAATGAAAACGCCAAGATAACACAGATGACTGCATGTGCAAAAGAACATTATGTACAGTAGAGTAAATGAGAAAGAGGTGCCGCAGACATAGTTTTAATTTCTTTCTCCGGGCTTCCAATCAGGTGACGTATAGCCACGTTGAAGACTTTGATTTTATTTTAGCTGAATGTAAATAATGTTTTGGAACACATGCCTCCACTGAGAGAGCGCGAGGAGGGAGAGAAGAGAAAAGAAGGGGCGACCACATATAAGAAAATCAATGGGAGAAAACTATGCCTTTATCTTTTAATAAACCGTAAAGCCAGGAGGCAACATGAAATTACAGCATAATAGCAGAGGAGAGTCTTCTGAAGACTTAATCGCCTTAATTATAGCAGTGCGGAGAAAGAGAGGGAAAGGAAAGCATGAAGAGGAGGAGGAGGAAGGAGAAAGGAGGGAGTCAGAGGAGAAGAAAGTAGGAGAGAAAGAGGGAATGATGTGATAGAGGAACCAGTGCATGAGCCAGATGTTGCAGGTGTAATTCAGGTGTGTGTCTGGTTGCATGTGAGCTCATAGTCTTCTGTTTTACATATGTATTCATAAATCTCTGCACGTGTTTACACTCACATTGTTGTGTAACTGTGTGTGCTGGTGTGATAATATGAGAATCCTCAGTGTACAGTATGTGAATGATGGAGCGAGCGCTTCGCTGAGAAAAGTCTCTTTCCAGACGAGTGAAAATTTCTCTCCCTCAGATCTTACAAGCTGGCAGGCTTACTTAGGGATGCTAAACATAGCTTTCATTTTCCTCTGTGTCTAGACTTGGTTCTCAGTACTTTCTGCTGCGGTTTTCGTTCACTTGGGGAAGATTGTACCCTAATTCTCATGCCTCCAAGCCAGCGGGAAGTTTGTTTAGCCAGCAGTTATTGTGAAGTACCTGTGAAACTCCCCCCCGCACTGCAGCTCAGGTCGAGAGTTTAGCTGCTTTTGGAGCATGGATGACTGATCAAGCACTCATGTCGGGGACTGGAGATCATGTTTCAGCTTTGAGAAAAATATTAGCAGAGCTCTTTTGGTGGGATTTTAAGGGGAAACAGTTCTTGGTTACTTGCCCTCTTCCAATTTGTCTCTTACGTTTACTTTTCCTCAAAGACTGAACCTTGATTTATTGTCAGGTAAATGTTGTTTAAAGTTCAGATCTTACAAAGTGCTGCTTGCCAAACCTTTTGTCTTTGACTTTGTCTGTTTTTTATTACAGTGTTCAGAGTTCTGATTTACTGCTATCTTTTATTGATTATATCAGTTGTTTTTTTCATGTTCTTTTATCAGTCATGTTTTTTTCAAATGTATATTATTAAGATTAATCATAGTATTTTTTTTACTTTACTTTATCTCATTTTTTCATGACTGTGCTTTATTTAATCATTTTTATGTGAGCTCATTTATAACTCACTTCTCAATTGTCTTGCACTCTGATCTAACAGTTTCTCTGAGTTGCTGCCTTATCGCAGCACACAGCATTGGTCCTTGAAGTATTGGATTCTTAGAACGATAACATCTGCGCGTCTTGATCTCATCTGTAATCATGAGCGAGAAGATCAAAATGTCATCTTGCATCGACTTCACCCTGATAAGCATAATGAACAGACCTTGAAATTCCCGGTGAGTCTCAATGAAACGTGTTTGAATGAAAGCTTACATTTTTCTGAAAAGTTTGCAGCAGAGGACGGAATGCTGTCTCAAATTTCTCTCACAGTATCTCCTTACACAGGAGCTCTGCCACTTGAAATTCTCTAACCAGTTTGACTCAGTGAAGTATTTCCTCACTGGAGTGTTTAGTTTTTAGCAACATGACAAAGTCCTGAGAAGGAAAAAATTGTCATAAAGCGAGAAATATTTATCCTTCCTTTGGTGTCCGAGGTTGTAGGTTTTTTTTTTATAGGGTTGGGAAGGAGATGTGTCATGTTTTTTAAGAGAGCCTGTTTGCCTGTGGGTGCATTTTTGTTGTCGTCAGGCAAGTCCCTGCACTGCAGCGCAGGCCTGCCCGAGTGGAGATTCTTTAGGAGGAAGATCTCTTTCTTCTCAAAGCGTCTTACCAAGAGCTATTAATTATTAACTGGGAGAGCTAACATCAAAGGAGCAGACTTGTGCTGAATTAAATGGGGGCAGCGTAGAGCTGAGAGAAAACTGGGTGAGAGGGAAAAGCCGAGCGAGATTTCACTCTGCTCGCTTTTGAACTTTCCAAGTACAAAAGTGAAAAAAGAAAGAAAAGAGCGATGTTAGTTTATGTAAAAGAGGCAGGACGAAAGAGAAAGTTGGAAGAGCTTGTATTTATGGCGGCGGTGCTGCTTTTAACGTTCGGGTGTTTGATGGGGGCTTTTCGTTCACTGCTGGGAAAGATCGAATCAGTTTGCAGGGTTAATTAGTCTTTAATGAGCTATGAAAGGCAGATTCATAAACATCTTGTCTGTGGATTAAACCGAGGGGAAATCTAATTGAGATGTAGCTCGTAGACATCAGAGTCATGATGTGTTTACATTTTCCAGAAGCTGATTTACACTCGTAGTTGTATGTAGTACATATGCCACCTCTTATATCAAAGGCCTTTTGTCACTTTAGTTCTATTTTCCTCCTGCTGTAACTCGTCTGTGCTGCAGTAGTCCCACCATAGGTACCTGCAGTGAAGAAGACCCAGCCCGGCTCGCTGCATGTGTGTTGTTTGTTCTAAAAATCAAGTATATTCTATATTTAGGGCCATTATTGATTCTGTTATTGACAGTTATTGACTCTGGAGAATGCAGATCCCTCTGACCCGCTCTCTTGCTTTGGAAGAGAAAGAGGTGGACGTCTCTCAACAACTGAGGGCTGTCATGTTTATTGAGTAGAAATGTTGCTTTACCAGCACATGCTGCTTCTTCAACAGCAATATTTAATCATTAACCTCTTTCTAAGACTCAAAGCACACACAGGAAATAATGCAAGCACCCACATGGGGAAAGAAATCTCAGCTAATATCACAACTGCAGTTACAAAACTGGATCATATTGCAGTGGATGTCACTTCAGCATTCATCAGCCACACACAAGTTTAGGAAATCAACACTTTGACATGAGGTGTAAAGCAACAGGAAAGCAAATTAACAAAGCTGCAAAGTGTTAGAATTTTTTTTTGTAAATCATCATTAAAAAAATTCAAAATAAAACTCGCACAACAAATCACACAAAATGAGGAGGAATAATGGTCTGAAATGATTATACAACAGAAAAGTAACTGACAAGTTTACATCATTATAAATTGAACAGGTTTGGGTTTTGTGTTTTGTGAGTGTTGGTCAGTCAAAACAACATGAAGACGTCACTTTGGGCTCACAGATGGAACTGGTGGTGGCCATTTTTCACCTCATAGCCTCCTCTTTATGGCAGACACAGACAGGTGACAAATCTTGGATAAGAAGTAGAGAAACAGCAGTGATGCAGATTCTTCCGTACAGAGCTCAAGGAGTCAGTGAAGGGTTTGAAAATAATGAAAGATGACGTGATGTGTTGGAGCTTTTTCAGTCACCAGATCCCAGCCCATCTAAACCTGTATGTGATATTTTTGAACAATATGTCAGACATCCCTCTGCACTACCATCATCAAAACACCAAGCGAAGGAATGTCTTTTCAAAGAATAGTTTTCAATCTTTTCAGTAGAGTTACAAGGAGCACTGAGGCTGTCTTTACTGAGGCTGTCTTTACTGAGGCTGTCTTTAAGGCTCATTGTGGCCCAGCAGTTCCTCACCTGGTGTGTATGTGCCGTACTACACAGTGTGTTAACAAGTGTTTGCACTTAAAAATTCCTTCATCTTCAGACAAAAGAAGCAGAAACTTGCTCAACATCCCATTGTTTGAGTGTCGTTACCTCAGATATCAACATGATGTGTTGTGAAAAGAGCAATCGCGCCTCCCCCTCGCATTCCACTTCTCCCCCATCTCCTCTCTCCGTCCTCTGGAAGTGCCTGCAGACTGGAGCGGTGACACTCTCCAGCCACTCGGCAGCAGAGTCACAGCACTGTACACTGTCACTTTGATCTTCACCCCTCCCCATCCCTTCCCTCCAGTAATGAAGAGCGCTGGCAAGAACCCAAGGGCACTTGATAATACCAGGATATGATCCCAGCCGCGCTCTTTTAGATCATGTAGTGCAGACATCAAAACGTTGTCTAAATAGGGCACCGTGAATCAAGTGGGGTGAGAGCGGGTTGTAGGGGAAGGCAGGAGTTAAGATAAAGGAACTTTTCTTCTTTTTTTTTTTTTGATGAGGGAAGCCAATTTGGATTCTGCGAAGAGATACTTGGGGTTCTGCAGATCCAAGCGTTTCCTTTATCTTTTGCCTTTAGCAGAAGTCTTCAAAAGACCTCTGTGCTATGACTTTCTCCACTCTCAGATGAAAGAAGCTCACATTTTTAGCAGTTGGAAATCCTTGATAACTTTATTCAACTTTCCCGAGCGTACACGGCAGAATTCAATTCAGATTGGGTTCTGTGTCAGGCACAGTTGCATCACATGGAGCTGTGCATGCGTTCGTTTCAGATAACAGGACTGTTAGTGTCTGTCAGACTATATTAGCTTAATGTGGAGCAGATTTACTCAGAATGACATCATGAAGTCTTCAGAGAAATGGAGAGACAGACCACATGTGCATCCAAACAAATGTTATCAATGACTTGTTCACTTCTCGCCTGTTGTCTGTTTTCTTTCTCATTTGCACTTTCCATATGATCTGCGCGGGGTTACACTCAGGCAGAGAACTCCCTCTAGTGGCCTGAATTTGAATGTGAAAACACGAGAGTGCAGTTGACAGTGCAATCATACTTTCTCTGTGGGCTCTTCGTTTTCTCTGTTGTTGGAACATATCTGACGATTTCTTTTGCTCTGTGTTTGCAGGCAAAGAGAGCAGTGCAGCGGGGAGCCACGGCCGTCATCTTTGATGTGTCGGAGAATCCAGATGCCATCGACCAGGTTTGTACACACCTAAAATTACCCAGGCATTCACGCGCTCAACAACACTGAGATGGTCTAATCTGTCTCGCCTGGTCTGTGAAAGACACTTTGCTTTTCACTTCTGAATAAAGCTCAGCGGCATGCCCTGCCCTTCTGACTGGCAGTGTGTGTGCTGTTTGTACAGACAATGATCTTTCTATCTTTAGTTCTGTTCAAAAGCATGTGGATCAGCCTCGCTCATTCAGCCATTCTGGGCCTTTAAGCTCTCTAACTTGTGTTTGGAGGAGTGCATTGCTCTCTGAGAGGACTGTAAATGGATATCCAGGTTCAGCTTTCACTAGACCATGACCAAACTCTGTTGAGCTCATAATTGCACAGGTAGCACACATTACCTCATCCCCTGAGACTATGGATCTGCCTTTGAGTGCACATTTGAGGGAGCACACATAGGCTACAGTAAGAACAAAGTGTATTCCTCATCATGTACACACACACACACACCCCAGACACTCGCATTCCTCCTCCTTCCAGTCTTTCTGACTCCTGCGTCTTCGCTGTTAAAAGGTATAATACACGAGTTGCTCCTCTGAGCGCCTTTGTCGCAAGAATTCTCCTGTGGTATTCATCCTCGCCACACCAGGCCTGGACTTGCAGGTTTTTTTTGTTTTTTTTTTTCCCTCCCTCTTCGCCTCTTCTTTTCTGCCGCTGGGTCGTAAAGCGCGTAGCTGAGAGATAAAAGGGATTGCGCGCAGACCACATGAAAGGCAGCGCTGGGCGGCTGTGTTAAATTCCCCGGAGAGGCTTTTCCAGTCAGAGCGGCCCGATCAGCAGAGACAGGACCCACAAGGCCGAGGGGCAGGGAGGAGGAGCTTAGGGAGAATTAAGGTCCCAGAGCCAAAATTAGGAGAGAAGCTTTATAAAGTTAATGTACTTGACCTTCCTTTAATGTGGGGCCAAGTGCAGAAAGTGGCTCGGACATTTTGGGGGTTTTGTTTAGGAAAAAGTTAAGTTTGTGATTGATTTTGTTTAAATTCTGATAGTCATCAGTTTTTTTCTCTTTCCAGTTTATGCTTGCATATTTAGGTAAACTTTTTATTGGTGTATTGTTTGTCAAAGGCCAAGCTAGAGTCTCTGTGGAGTCATTTCTCAAAGCAGGAGCAGCACACCAGAGAATCAAGCAGGAGATCAAAGGTTTCAGCGTCTATACTTTTAAACCAGAACATACAGTATTTCACTGGGGAACATGACGACAGCAGAAGAAATAGAAATGCGAATATCCTCGGTATTTCCCTTGGGCTTTTCAAATTACAGATTCCAACCAGCAGACGAGAGGGGAGAACAGAGAGGGAGAGGAGGAGTAAAGGAGTATGTCAACTGAGTCGAAAGCCAGAACATACTATTCATTGACTATTTCCTCCTGCTCCCTCTGGCAAACTGTGACCACAGTTTCCATGTCTTGAGCCTATAGGTCATTTTCCTCAGTTGGTAAAAGAAGAGTTTATGCTTTTGGCTTTTTTACATTCAGACAGTTCACATCCATTAGGTCAGTAGTTCCTAAACTTTCTGCCTTATGTCCCCTAAACGTTAAGCAGCGTCTACATGTGATCCCTCACCACACACTCAGTCCTATGTATAATAAAAACCCTGTAATGTTGCATGACTGACACAAATGCATTTCAGCTAAAGGCCTTTGTCGGTCTTTGACACCCTGATGACGGCTTGAAACGTGTTTGTGTCGACCATGCAATATTACATTTTTTATAATTACAGCCAGATGTAGGAGTGCTTTGGATTTTTCATTCTAGTTTGCATTTGTTGTGGCCCTCGACTCCAAAGAGAACATTTATTCTGAGTGTGACTGAAAAAAACATTTTTTTTTACCTTTTGTTTATAGATGGAATATTCAAATGCTATACTTATAAATACTTTTGTGTTGCAGAACTCTGTTTTCTCCTTGTGTCTTATCCTTCCAATCATCTCTGGGTGCTCAGATTTATTTTGTGAGGTTGGGTGCCACTGCACCGAGGTGCAGTTTTGACCATAACATATTTGGATTCAACATGTACAAATTTTTTACAGTACAGAGACAAACGACACACACACACACACACACCTGTTGAAATGTAAAAACCTTGCAATTCATCACCACATTAAATAAAGAATTGTGCAACATTTATTATAAACGTAATAAAAAGTAAATGGTCTTTACAGATCATATGGCTTCGTCTAAACTCCAGTGATTTGGTACATTTCCCATAATACCACAGACAGCATTATACAACTGCTTTTACAGGCTGACTCCTCATAACAAGTAAATTGAACTTAATGTGTAAAATCTGTGGAGTGATCCTTTACAAAAAATTACTGCCCAGGTGAATGAGTTTACTTCTGTCATCTTTCTGTTCATCTGTGTTTGATGTACATTTCTCTCATCTCTCCTCAGCTCAACCAGGTCGCTGAGGATCCTCTGAAGCGGCCGGTGGTTTACGTGAAGGGCAACGATGCTGTTAAGTTGATGAACATCGTCAACAAGCAGAAAGTGGCTCGTGCTCGGATACAACATAGACCACCGAGGGTAAGAGTTCACACCAAAACCCAAAACCACTCAGAGTACATGACGTGCATGTGTGTGTGAGTTGATGGTACATGCAAGGAACACGAGGAAGAGGTGAACACGTTTGTGAAGCCCATGCACCAAACAGCGCTGAGGAGTTTTAGATGTGAAGACAAAACGAAAATTCCAGCTGTGAAATCTGACCCTTTTCCTTTCTTCTCTGCTCTCCACTGCCCCGAGGCCGAGGACTTTTTCGCAGCGCTGTGAGAGATTAATATCAGCCATTCAAAGAGCTGTTTGTTTGCTTGGAATATTTGATAAGAGACAAACACACTTTGAGGTCAAATAACTTGACATAATGAAAGCCCGAGAGAAAGGACCGACTGATAAGAGAAAAGTTTCTGACAGCGAATTAAACAACCTGACCTTTCACTGTGTGTTTTCAGCAGTTTGAGACACAAGCGCTGGATTTGATTGAAAATAAGTTGAATTCTTATTCTGCAGCCTACTGCTCGTTAAAAAGAGATGTTAAAATCTTGAAAATCTTGTGCTGTATGGCTGCAGCCAATGATTATTTTCTTTATCAATTAATTATTTAGCATGTGAAAAGTCAAAATCACAGTTTCCCAGAACCCAAAGTGATTTATTTAAGTCCAAAACCCAAAGGTATTGAAATCACAGCAACGTAAAACTGAGAAAAACAGTAGCTCCTCATATCTGAGAAACCAGATCCACACATTTGCTTGAAAAGTGAATAAAACAATCAAAATTGCATCTCTTGATTTGTTGATAGACAAATTTCTTTCAGCTCTACTCACAGAATTTTCATTTTTCGTTACATATGTAGCACTTACCTGAATAAATGACTGACAGTCATTAAATTGACACAGTAAAAGGAAAATGATTCTGAAATGGAAATGAATTGACTTGCGTGAATAATGAGCCGTGTATCTATTCTAGGAACCCCCATCAAATTATGTGTGAAGGTCATATTTCCTGCATAATGCAGAGGAAATGAGTAACACCAGTGAGGGTGAAGGTCTGCAGAGCAAAATTCTAATCTAATATCCTGAACATGGAAAAATGCACCAGTTTTTCATGCAGAAATAACCCTTTTAATGACCCTTTTAACCACATGCATGTGAAGATTATTTGACAAATTTGTGTTTCTTTTTCCCTCCTTTTCCCACAGCAGCCCACAGAATATTTTGACATGGGCATCTTCCTGGCTTTCTTTGTGGTTGTGTCGCTGGTTTGCCTCATTCTGCTCATCAAGATCAAACTCAAGCAGAGGAGAAGCCAGGTCAGTGTCTAAATACACACTTTCATTTACTGTATAGACAGAAGAGCGGAGAACCAGCAACCTGAGAAACTTTATTTATTACCCCAGTGTCAGAGAGTCACATAGGACCAAAGTTGTGCGTGCCACTTACAGAAAACACACCCAAATACACGCCGTGCCTTGTTTTTCCAGTCAACACGACTTCACTGGGAGTTGCAGGCGTTGAGTCAGGCGACAGTAGCTCTGCTGCTGATTGATTCCTTTCGTGTGTTGACAAAAAGCTCTCAGTGGAGGCTTACGTCGGGCGCCTGAATCAGGATTAGCATTTAATTAATGCTGATGAGAGGTTGGCTGCTGGAGCCAAAACGCACAGAGATGTCATGACAGAGCAGAAAACCTGGAGTGGCATCCGTTAAGACAGGTGTAATCCTGCCAGTAAATATATGTGTGTGTGTGTGTGCTTTACTGTACACATTTTGTGCAGTTCATGTGGGTGTATAATGGGTGTGTGTGTGTGTGTGTCACAGCAGAGGATGACTTGGTCGTGACTTCCTTTGGCGGTTAATTAAGAGCACAGCTCACACCAGGGACAACCTTTTCCTTCCTGAAATGTGGAAAAATTCATGAACTGCTTGTGGAGTAAATATTGTTTATACAGTATTAACATTTTTTATCCAATTTAAGTGAAAACAGTGGACAAAAGTTCCCAACATCATCTCAGAGAAGTTGATCGTACTACTTTTGAGTTTAGCTGAAGAGTTCCTCAAGCGTCTGCCCACACAAGACTACAGTTAATTACATACTGAAAATACTGGTTTTAAAGTCCTCGTGTTTCATGTTTGTCAACCCTGTGATGAGAATGACTTTCATGCCAAAGTTCATTGCTCTCTTGCTGACCAGGATATCCACATGTCCTTAAAAAGTCTACAATTATCTAGTCGTGAGGCAACATAAAGAGGAAGAAACACCCTGAAGACCCTGGTTTAGTTAAGCCTGAGCATAAATAACTCTGCCTTGTACATGGATGACTACCATAAATCACAAAGGCTGCTACACATGTGCGTCATTAAGTTTAATCCCAATAAGCAGTTCTGTGTGTGTTAACTTATCAGTCAACATTTTTTAATAAGTACGGTTTTTAAGGACACACGAAGCAAATTAAACATGAAAAGAGGTCAGAGAATCAGAGCCAGAGAGGGTTGCTCATGCATCAGTCAAACATTGCAAAATGATGTTCTGTGTCAAAGGGAAAAGTCTCAAATCATGACAACATCAACCCTGTCACGTTAACATCAGCAAAGAGGAACACAGTTCAAAAGTTAACACTTGCCAACACTGACGTGCAGACTCTTAATGGGATGTTTGCTTTAAAACATCAGTTGATTTAAGCCTCCTGACAGTCAGTTTTGTTTTTAATGACTTATTTTGGCTCTAATGTTTGTTGGCTCGCATGTCATATTCTGCAGAGATTTTACAAGAGTCTTTTTAAAAGTTAAATGTTGCTCATCAAACATGCAGATATTCCCTCTGACCCTGTCCCACCTCCCTCCCTGTCACAGAGCTCAATGAACAGAATGGCCATCCAGGCTCTGGAAAAGATGGAGACTCGCAAGTTCAAGGCCAAAGGAAAGGGCCAGCGTGAGAGCAGCTGTGGAGCCTCTGATTCACTGAGCAGCAGCTCCACCTCTGACTGCGCCATCTGTCTGGAGAAGTACATTGATGGGGAGGTAAGAAAAGACACCTATGTCCGATTGAATTTCTCACTTCTCCTTCCTTGGTTGGAAATGTGTTTTTATACAACTTTTTAAATATGTATACTAGTTTGAAATCAACTTATGTCAGTGCATATGTATTGTAACTAATGCAAAAAGAAAGTGGATTTAGCACAGTTTTTGGATGTATGTAAACATAAGATCCAATCAGAATGGTTTAAATGGAGCTGTTCCTTTTAAATTCTGTATTTAATGAAAATGTGTAAAAACCCAGTCAAAAAATGATGCATACGTGTAACAATTCACACACACATGTAACATAAACCAGCAGCATCTGATCAAACAGTATTGCATACATGCATGCATACGTTGACCATGTGGGAGCCAAACCTCTTAACTCTGGCAGTGTTAGTGTAGTCATCTACCCACTGAGCTTGTTTTTTCATTCCATATTCTGCAGACATGAAACATAATGCAGTTGCATGAACAATAGAATGGAAGTTCCCCTGATGTGCTCGGGGACCGCAGCTCTGCGATCTTTGGTGACGTTCTTTCCGGCGCCTTTTAGATGTTTAGTTCAGTCTTTCAGAGCACCTGGAGAGATAACGGTACCCAGAGTGCACTGGGCCGTGATTATGCTTCCTGTTTTCCCAGTGTGGCCTTCTTTAATTTTTGAAGGAGTCATTGTCAAAATATGTATTGGACTTAGAGGATTTACTGTAACAGCGTTGCTCATCCTCGTTCATGGACGCTGCAGGGACAAACCCTGGTGCCCAGGGGGACGTAGTCGGTGTGTGTGTGTTTTTTTGTGGTTATGTGTCTCTTCGGTAAGGAGGAGAAGAAAACACAACAAAGCATGGCGCCAGGATTGCACAGAGGAAGTGGTGATATAAAAGGCTGAATGGCATCAAAGCGGTTTTTGAGCAGTGAACCAAGCAACAAAAGCTTGGGTGGAAAAGAGCCCAAAGATGAGTCACATTAAGCCACAGAGTAAAGTATTTATTGCAGAGAAAGAGCTCTCACTGGAAAAGAATATTATAATTCATATTCATAGTGCTCCTGCTTTTGTGTCTTGGAATTCCTCCATGCCAGTTTCTCCATCTGAATGCAAAGTGTTGCATTCTTTTCATATCAATCCTCGAGTGTACGCCTGTTGTTTGTTTTGTTCCAGAAAGCAGTGACATTGAGCATCAGAGTTGTATTTGTACTGTGGTGTGGCATCTAGTGAAGAGTTTTGTTTGTGGCATGATGTAAAGTTGGCTCCTCAGAGTTTGAAACTTTATTAGACATACAACCCTCACCACAATTGACAGTTCTGTATTACTTTGCTGCCACCTTCTGGATGTTCACTTCCTCTCAAACACACATTTATTCACCTTCTGTTGCAGTTTGTCATACACATCATTTAAGCAGGGTCTTTGTGATTTTGGGAGTTGTCTTTTGTTGCCTTTCATCGTGGGCTTTTTTAAATGTTATTTAGCACACAAATTACAAATATTGATTGGAAATATTTTAATATTTGATATTAAAAATGTATAATATGACAATAAGTGTAATGAAAAGATAAGGCACAATAATTTGATTTGTAGCCCTAATCATCTTATTCTGTTTGTCGTTGCTGTGTTTACCACACAACATTACAGGTAAAATCTGAATCATAAATCTTGTTGTGTTTTCCCTACAGGAGCTGCGGGTTATCCCCTGTGCTCACAGATTTCATAAGAAGTGTGTCGACCCCTGGCTGCTCCAGCATCACACGTGTCCCCACTGCAGACACAACATCATCGGTGAGTTGGTCGACAACCTCTGGACTCATTCCATGTCAAAAACCAGACAGAATCCAGAAAAACACTGCAACACTGTCTCAGATTTTGGCTCCCAAAAACTAAGGCCTGTAAAATATTTTTGTTTAATTCTAATGTTTTAATATCTTTTGTGCCCTTGATGTTTTTTAATTTTTATGCTCTCAAAAACATGTTTTTCTTCCATCTTACAATGTTTGATGAGGATAGAAATAAAGCTTTAGATATTAGTGGCCAAACACTGACACAGAACCCTCTGACTGAAGGAAAGAAATGCTCCCTGGTTTTATACTGTTCCATTATTTCTTTTCACAGAGCAAAAGAAGGGAAATCCAGGAGCAGCATGCATGGACCCCGGCAACCCAGTCCATGGCCGGCAGCGGGTGGTGTTGCCAGTCCATTACCCCGGCAGGGTGCACCGAGCTGGCCAGGTGACCGCCTACCCAACCAGAACCAGCATGGACCCCCACGGCAACCCCATCACTGTGCTCACTGTGGACCAGCACCCAGATCCTCAAGGTCTGTACCCACCCCAGTCAACATCTGCCTTTCTCCGGAGCTACCACCCCACACTCCATCTGGACCACTCGCTCAACCCCCACCACTGTGGATTAGAGCACCGCGGACCCCCCACCTACCCAGCACAGCCGCATCATGCTGCTTTTAAACGACCCAAGTTCCATGGTCGCAACTTTTCCCGCGCAGCCTGCTTCTCACAGTACGAGACCATGTACCAGCACTACTATTTTCAGGGGTTGACTTTCCCTCAGCAGCCCGAGGGTAAGCCAGGGGCCTGCGGTGGCAGGGCAGCTCGGTGGAGGAGGGGCCCACAAGGGCCACCACAGCAGGGCCTTTCAGCAGGGACTGTTATACCCCACAGTGGTACACATGGCACCTGCCTCTTCTTCAAGGATAGGCGATACCGGCAGCACTTCTGGCCTGAGCTGTTACCATGGCCACCGCTCGGTGTGCAGTGGTTACCTTGCTGACTGCCCTGGTAGTGACAGTAGCAGCAGCAGCTCAGGTCAGTGCCACTGTTCCTCCAGCGACTCCATGTTGGACTGTACTGAGGTCAGCAACCAGGGGGTGTACGGTAGCTGCTCTACCTTTCGCAGCTCGCTGAGCAGTGACTACGATCCTTATGTGTACCGGAGTAAGAGTCCGTGTAGAGGCTCTGCAGGGGAAGCGGGGGCTGCGGCTTGCACCACAGTTCCTGCTGAGGACTCATCATCCCCTGCACCCTTGGGACATGACTGCCTCCAGCTCCCTCCTGGAGCTTCGGGATATAACTCGGGGGACCACCTCTCCAACTGCAGTTTGGAGCCCAACTACAGCAGTCGCTCATCACTGGAACCCAGGGAGAACAGCAACACTAGCACTACCTCAGCCGGAGCTCCAGAGGCTACCGGAGCAGACAGGGGAAAAGGGGCGCAGGAGGAGTCAGGGGAGCTTGGGGCTGCAGCCTGTAGCTGCTGCTTTGAGGTGCTTCCTCCCAGTGTGGAGTGCAAAGGGCAGGACTCGGACCAAGTTGGGCCTCTGGCCTCAGGACGATGTCACAGGGGGGTGGAGTTTCAGAGCTCCACGTCCAAGAACTACTTTACTCCTGAGCACATGTGCCCTTCCTCAGAGCAGGTGAGCTACGAAGGGCTACCTTGCTGCTTCTACAAAGAGATGAAGGTCCACAGGGCTGCAGCAGGGCGCTACACCGAGGACTACGCTGTTAATGTGCAGTATGCACATGCGGACTCGGAGGCCTGCACTGGACAGGGCTGCTGTGAACTCAACCAGAGAATACCCATAATTCCTGAGGACACAGATTGTGAATTAGGCACAGGGGCAGAGACCCAGAGCAGTTTACTGCCCATCAGTGTCACAATGGAGGCAGAGGTGCGGACAGGGGAGCAACACGAGCCCAGGGAAGGGTACTTCACCTCAGGACAGTTTAGAGGTCAGCCATACCCTCAGGAGGAGGAGACCAGGGTTTTGTTCCACCCTCAGCTCTCTGCGAGCCCCACTGGATTGGGAAGCAGTTCTTCAACAAATGAGGGAGGTCTGGGTATATGAACTTGAGCCCAGAGAAGGGACTCAGTCTAAAGTATGTATTTGGTACCGTATCAGTCAGTCAATCATTGAAACCCTCAGTTGCCTTGTTCTAACCTGCTCTCTGAGCACTGAATGTTATCATCTTAGATTGTGTGGATTTCTACTGAAATGGCCTGTAATTTCTAGATATACAGTGCATCAAGTTCATTCCTGTGGCCACAAACGTCTCAGCACAAAATTCTGCTACCAATAGCACTGAGACAAAGTGATACTACAAATGAGGATGGAGGTTGTTAACTGAAACTAGAAGTAGGTTGGCGTTGGCATCTATTTGGAGACTGTCTGCTGCCATCAAGGGTTAGGCCCCTTCAGTACTAAGTAATTTGGGCCCATTTCTTGTGAGATTTCTTCAGATTTTGTCAAGAACAAGCTATCTAGACTCCATGTTTTGCGCAAGATCTAAGAATCTGAGATTTTTCTCTACAAAAAAAGTACACTCTTAATTCACAAACATCTGCTTCTACATGTATACATCTCGTATATGTGCGCACATGAACACTGACTGCCTATAAAGCTTCAACCACCAACTCAAATAGGTTGTATGGACATAGCTATACCAAAACAGAAAGACATGATTGTTGTTGTTGTTTTTTTGTTTTTGTTTTTGTTTTTTTTGTTTTTTTTTTTTAAAACTTTTTTCAAGAGCAGGGAAATGGGTCTTTCTAAGTGTCTGTGACCCACACATTTCTCTGAGGAGAAGAAGCTATATATTACAGAAAAATGCATAGAAATGTGAATGCAAGGCTGACACTGGTCTCTATTCAATATAATACAGAATTTGTTTTATGCATTGCATTTCTGTCCAGTAGTGGCCTACCTGTTTGAGATGTGCCGGAGCAACATGAAAGCCTTACGCTGGTAAGCTATTTGTAGCAATATCTAAAGACACTGCATTGCTATTGGTCGAACTCCAGACCAAAGCGACAGTGTCTCGGGGTAAGCAGATTTCTTCAGAAGTAGAGTGCAGCACTCTACCTCTTGTTTGGAAGCCCTTAAAAGTTTATTTTTTGCTGTCACTTACCCAATTTCCTCAATGAGGCTAATAAATATCTATAAATGGTTCTAGCATGTATCAAAAGGCCAAAGGAAAGTAGCTGGAAAAGACTCATATTTCATAAGGGTTCCTTATTGTACTGTGACTTTTTTTTTTTTTAATAACAATGCAGTTATACATACCACAATGTATCCGTTTGAATCATATCGTGCTGTGCATAATACATACTTGCGATATCAATGCTTGTCATTCATGCCTTTCTGTTTGTCCTGCAGACTGTTTTTATACTGTTTCTATGAAATATACACATTCTCTACACAGAGGAAAACCTTCTGAAATAACCCTATTTATAAGTTAACCCAGTGCTGTAATCAAGTGAGAATCTAATCTTGCCTTTTGCATAGAGATATGTACCTACTGCAAATATAACATTTTGGGGTACTTGAGTCACTATTTAATTTTTTTTTTATTTGTTTGTTATTGTTTCTAGCACTTAAGAAGATTAAAATGTGTACAAAAATTAATATTTTTTAATTTTTTAAGAATATAATTATTTTCTGTCATTACCATTACAAATGTTTAAAAAAGGCTAGAAATCAATCTGTGTATATTTCTGTACCTGTATAGCAAACACATTTCATAAATGGAAATATGTTCTCTGAATATTTATTTACTAATATATTTATCTTTAAGCCATGTCTTATGTTCAGAGTGTATGAACGTTTGAGTTATTTGGTTGCTTTTTATTTTGAGAAAAATCACTAACATGAGACTTTGTATATACATGGTAATTGCACACAAGACGATTAAATCTTCTCTGACCAAAAAACTGATTTTAAAACTTTAGTACCATACAGTTTTGTAATTAAAGTGTACAAAGATCTGTAAAATATACAGTTTTATTCAAGTAACTCATGTTGTGATGTCCTACTTTCCATTATTTACATTTCAAAATGAGGTGTTCACTTATTTTTTTCTAAAGGTTTGTAGTTATTACTAGTTGTAGTTAGTCCTGTCACAATTATTACGTAATCGCCTGATCACAATTATTTGACTGCAATCATTTTGTGTAATTGTTAAAATGGTTTTAATTCATCTGTATCATGAAACTTACAGAACTGTCATATTTCCATCACAGCTGTTTTCCACTGTTTGAGGTTTGACTTGCGCTCTTAATGACATTTCGTTGCGTCATCACTCCTTCGGTTCAGTGGAACATGTGTGGAGAATTAGCACCACCAACTGTTAACTACCTGAAGGTGCTTAACTTCTAATACTCATATTCATACAGTGAATGTGTATTATTAAACTGTGATCAGGCTCATATTGTAATTGTGGCATAAAATTAATCGTCAACTGTAATGATTGTGACAGCCCTGGTAATAATTAGTTTGCCTTTTCACAGCTTTGGGAATAATTCATGTGAATACTGAGATCAACATTTGCAGTTTTTATTATCCATCACCAAAATGTAGATGTTACAAAAAATATTCAAAATGAACTGTACTCAAACTCACCAGTTGTCTTAACACTGAAACTGCAGATACAGAGAAAACCTAGTTTTTACTCTGCCAGAACCAATAGCAGCATTAAAGTGCAGATTTCACAAACAGAAAAGAAGTACTGAAAGAAATACGTCCACTGACCTCTGATTTTCTGTCACTGTGCAGTGGCTTTTGCAGAGAGGATCTCTGGGGCCTCATGCCCTGTACTTTATGTCTGAGAAGTCTGCAGGCAGTGTGTCACACAGGCAGAAAAAGCCTGAAACACAGAACCAGGACTTCCTTTTTGTTTATTTGTAAGTTATAGTTGGTGCTCGGAGTGCATCTCACAGCTTGAACCCGGAGTGAATAGCCACAACTCCACCAGTGAAGCTGTAGTACTGCACACAGTAGAATCCTGCATCCTCAATCATATGCTTGAACGCCTCCTGCAGGAGAAAAACAGTGTATGAAATGACACTGCTGCACACAAACTACTATTTGACATCAAATAATTAAGACAGAAATGGGGAGCACATTTTTCTCACCTGGTCAGGGAACTTGCGAATACTCTCCACCAGATACTGGTAGGACTTCCAGTCTCCAGCAATCACCTCTCCAAGAACTGGGATCATCTGGAAACTGTATGCGTCATAGAGTCTGAAAAATGGAACAAGACTAAATTTACCAACACAGCCAAATGGTTGTTAACCCCCTTTTTTTTTACAGTTCCAAGCAGCAAGGTCACATACTACAGGCAATCTACTGATTTACTACATGGTGTAAAACTAGAAGAGGGCAATGGTCATCCAAACCACAATAGCAAAGTACTAAATAGCAAATAAGCAAAAGGTTGTTGAGTTTCACACATTTGCAGGTTGTAGGAGAAAAGTATATAAAAAGTATATAAAAACATACTCAGGTGCCAGTTTATTAGGTACACATAGCTGGAAACATCTCAATATGTAGGAACTCTACGCAGGAAAATTAAGTAACCACATCAGGACGTAAATCAACTTATAAAAATATTAAACATGTATCAAAGTATCAAAACAAAATAATAATTAGTGCTTTCAGAGCATCAATGAAACTTATGATGAAACTCTAATTTGTTCTTGTATGTATTGATTCTCCCACAGATTTCTACAACAATTTGTCTCCAAGTACACAACATCCAGGAGCAAAAACAAGTTGCAACTGTCATGATGAGTTTCTGGATTCAGGTGATGGCAGCAATGAATCTCATGAATTTTTCTTCTTTTCTCTTTTCTTTTCAGAGTTACGGTGTTGATAGATATTTAAACTCAGACACCCACCCCTCCTCACCTTGCCAATACAGGATTTGTCACTTTGCTGAACTCTAAACACAGGAACCTGCCACCAGGCTTCAGGACTCGCAGAGCCTCTTGGAGTGCCTGAAAAAAGAATTTATACTTAAATAACTAACAATATAGACATCAGCTTAGACTTGCAAAACTTCACTGTAAACTCTAAAAGCTAACTCGCTAGTCTTTAAGAAGTTACAGAAAATAATGAAGTAGCAACAAACAATGCAATGACGTTACTACACCGGTGGGAGGCAGCAGTGCACTAAACTGTGCCTAGTCTGTCGGAAGGGAAAGAAGCTTGGGTCTGAGCATGCGCAGTATCCAGCTCAGTGTGCTCAGGTGTTATTGTTCAGGAAAATTGGCGCCGAGTCACTGTAGGAAGCTGCGGGAAGGGGACATAGCTTGGATTTTGACCATTGCGTGAAGTCTCGTGTTGTCTTTTGACTAATACGGTAAGTTATCAAGCAAGTGATTAAGAATTTATTACTGCTAGTTGCAGAGTTTCTTACTGCTCCAGTTAGCAAGCGTTAGCTAACTTTTACGAAATGCTAACGTTTACTAAACATTAGCTAGCTAACGTTAGCTGACTTAGCTAACAGGCATTTCATAATATTCTGCATGCAGAACCAGAACTAGTTTAGGCATATTTTGGCAGCAAAGACTAGCTTTTAATTTCCACCACCTCCATGATAAAACTGGGAAGTCCCAAGTTGACGTGAGCGTATTTTGATGCAGGTTGGAAATGTACACGGAAATCCCGAGTCTCTAGTGAAGGCAGTGAAGTGTGTTTGCTGCAGAAGCGTTTCTAAATAAAGCTTGTTGTAATCCACTGCTTTCAGTCACAGTTAAGAGATATATCTATATACTATATTTGGTATTTGCTAAACTTGACTCCAAATATTGATCAGCTCTTCACTTCTCCACATTCATCTTGCGCTTTTGTGTAACACTGTGAAAAACCATGGCTATCCAGAAGTTCTCAATCATAAATGAAAAAGACAAATATATATCAAAGTATACACAAGATAAATGATGTTGCAAGACCTCTTTGTGAGACACATGGGGAAAGGAAATTAAAGGTGCTGACTTTCCACTGTAGATTCAGTGGTGTCAAGGATGATGTGGTTCTGTTGCTTGAAGTCCAGAATCAGCTTCTTTGTTTTGCTGACTTGTCACTGTGTCTGCATGTGCTTGACTTCTCTCTGAGGGTTGTCTTGTCATTGTAATACTCAACTTCACCTGGAATCATCTGGAATAATTGTTTCTCGGTATTTTAAAGTAGTGCTGGGAACTTGTAGTTCTCAGTCAAAAGAGTAGTAGTCCATTGCTGTTTATGACACTAAAGTTGTGGATTGTATCTTAAAAATCACTTCTCCGGTCAGTAACTGTGATGACACTTGTTTCATATACACTTAGACAAACATGTTTGTATTGTAACTTATGAATGTCACATAATCTTCCTTATCTATTTGTAGAAACTGGATGTGACACCTCCCAGCTCTACTTGGTGATGACCCCGGTAACCTCTACAACACCTGCTCTGTAAGTTAAAGGAGCATTAAGTGCAGATTTCACAAACAGAAAAGAAGTACTGAAATAAATACAGGGATTTTTTTGTGTTTGCTGATATCTTACTGAGAGTCAGATAAAAAGCCAATTCCAATGCCAATTATGTCCCTGTGAGATAAGTACAAAGATGGGCATGAGCTGCTGTGACCATTCAGTGTATACCAGCAGGATATATAGCCCAGCTCCCCTGACGTGATCTCCAAAACTGAGTTATTTAAGTACTAGACTGTACATGTTAACTAAATTAAGGTACTTCTTTCAAATTGTAAGCGCAAAGGTTCATCAGCGAGTTACATTGAGAAGCTGCTGGTGTATGTTCATTCCTACATGTGTGAAATCCATTGCCAGGGTCACTGGTCTTTCATATTGTTCTGCTTACTGAATGAAGCCTCTTTGTACTTGTCAGCCAGTTGCTTTTAGTTTCAGATTGCTATTCTGAAGAAAAGTAGACACACTAGATGTTACAGATATTGAATCCTTTTGCACTCATAGGCTGATATCAAACACAGTATCATTGCAGTATCATCCTGACACTATTGGATCACTGGTGCATAACGATCTGGTCAGTTACCTGATCTATATGAGTGACATTGCGAATGCCAAAGGCGATGGTGTAAATATCGAACTGGTCGTCATCAAAGGGCAGTTCCTCTGCATCCCCCACCACCCACGACAGACCTGATACACACAAGCACAGATACTCAAGTCAAAAACACCTGCTGGTATCTTCATTTCAACCTTTGCTTTGTACTCGATCCCTGTTTCCAGACTCCTGTGACCATAAGATCCTCACATGCACAGTAATGTCAAGTGGAGTTCAGCAAAAATCAGATCTGTGCACAAACAATCCTCCAGTTTAGGGAAAAGAACCTGCCATGAGATGCATTCCTGGAGGGTTCCTGTAGATGGACTTACCAGCACTGATCCCCATGCTGTCTCCTTTCTGTTTCCCCACTTTCAGCATTTCCTTGTTTATATCACAGACCACAGCCTTGGATTCCTGGGGCCTTTCCTCTTCCTCTGTGGAGTAGTTGTTGGAAATGTCCTTCCAGGACGGCGTCTGCATGGACCGTGCCGACCGACGCCTCTGTCTCTCCTGCTGAGAACGAACATACTCCAGGAAACGGAAGGCGATGTCACCTGCAAGGGAAAATGGAAGTGTGACACTGGAGGCAGGTTTCAGTCTGATGTGTTTCAGAGGTGCACAGAAACTGCTTTAACCTGTTCCACCCGCCACATCCAGGAGCTGTGCACCAGGCTGTGGGTTCATGACGTGCAGCAGCGAGTCCTTCCACAGTCGGTGAATCCCAAGACTCATCGCATCATTCATGATGTCATACTTCTGGGCCACATTCTCAAACACCTTGTACACTGAAAAAGCAGAGGAAGAGCATGTCTCTCGATGGAAGTGGTTGAGGGTGTGTTTTTTCTTTTTACGTCTGTTTTATATATGTAATGCAAGTTTTTTTTTTTCTTCTTTCAGTAACTACACCCCTCACAAGTCTTTGCAGAGTCCTAACTGGAGTCAAGCACATCTTCTGTTCACCCTTATCAGAGACCGTCCCTGTTCAGCTGACCAAAGAAAACCTCCTGTTCGGTTAACGTTTATGTTTTTAATGCATGATTTCCAGAAGTTAAATCTTGCTGGACAAGTAAAATAAAACTTTAACTGGTACATGGTTTACAGAGGGATTATGTATTTCTTATATAGAAAATTATTTTAGCACATTCAGTAATTAGTCATATCCATTTCACGTAAGTAGACTATTCAGAATTACAGAAAGCATTAGTCTGTTAAGCATACACAGAATATGCATATTTTTTTTTGTCCAGAGACGCCCAGTTTTCTGTTCTTATAGAAATTCTCCCCTCCTTATTACCTACCACTTTTACATTCGGCATACATAGAACGCACCAAACACCACTAATTTTGGTACAATTTTCAGTTTAAATGGACACCACGCCGCTAAAGTAACTGCCTTTCTAACGTTTATGGGTCTCCTTGAACAGAAGTGTCACTTCACGGATCAACTGTATGCCGAATTGTCCAGCAAATCTCCACAACCCCCAAATCCCGTCTCTCAAGGTGCGTACATTTACCGAGAAGCATAGATATCTTAAATAGCAGGACTTGTGAATGGAGTTTTGTTATCCCACAACAGGACTCGCTCGCAAGTGTATTGACTGTTACTCACCCCTCTTCGCCTTCTCTGCCTCTGGCACCGTTTCGAAGCCAAAATGCGTACTTCTGTCATCGCTAAAGCAACGACAAGACGCCGTTCCCCAGCAGCAACCTGATCGACCCGAAACTCCAGCGGCGGTAGCGTTAAAATTTCTATGAGAAAGACGGATCACCCTTTTCACCAGAAGTCTCATGGACGCGGCCATGTTGGCTGATTATACAATTCTGCGTCAGTCTGTCGTCATTCACAGGCGACGTTGTAGTTTTTCATCGATTGGAAAAAAACGACAGACGCTGCCTGGGCATAAAGACTATTACAGCGAAGAGTCTGCTGAATCACACCGAAAACCAGTCAAGGGTTGTGAAAACAGCCCGTGAGTTCATCACCGCATCCGGATTACAGCAATGTTAATTGTCACTCCGAATTGCAATCTGATCCCAACCTGTGAGAGGCAGTAATGTGCCGCGAGGCATCCAGTTTGCCGGAAACTCCGAAGAAGAGGAAGCTTCGCCATCTTTCCTCCGCTCGCTTCAGATGAGTTATGTGGAGAAAAGTTTGCTGCTTGTTAACAACTTACTCGTATTTTTGAAATAATAGCAGGAAAGGAGATACTTTTCCCGTCTGAAGTTGGCCGTGGGATTGCACGTGAAGACGTGAAGTGAAAGACGATGTGGCACGTGGCAGTGTGGCTTTATCAGCGAACTTTCTCCACTGTGCTAACCGCTAACCTAGTGAGTTATCTGTTTATTTAGCACCGGGTTTCACTGTAGTGTTACATTATTTTCTGCATAACGCGTGTCCGTGTGCCTTGGCAGTTGATATATTTTATACACCTGAAAAGTGAATGTACGAATGTAAGTGAATGTAAATACGTTTGTCTCACTAAATGCAAAAATTGAGGTTAGTTGATGCTAGTGTTAAATGCTAGTCACATGACCAAACACCCAGTCCCTTGCTACGCTTTGTCACATGACCAAACAATCAGTGAGTCTGTCATTGTCGAAACAGAAGAGACTCTGGTATTTCTTAACCTGGGCCTTATTTTTATGGGCGTAAATCATTGATGGGGACAAACATGTTTGGAATCGGAAATGTATTTAGCAAGAAAGGTGTACCTGGCTGCTGAAATGTAAACAACTTGGGTATTTGTCCAGTGAAAGTAAGTCCTTGTTTTTACCACTGACAGGTTCACGAAAGAGCAAAGTGTCGTCCATGTCAGACGTGCTGCTGTCCTCCATGCTATCCCTGCCTACCTGCAGTTTTTTTTTGAAGACGCTGGGATGTAAGTAAGCCTGGTATTCATGAGTTATGTGCCAGTTAATGGATTACAATTAATCTACTGATCATATTCACATTCAACAAGTGTCTAGTTCAGTAGGTCCATGTAGCTGAAACTCATACAGTCTGATCTGCAAGAGTCCTGTCTGATTGTTGTTGAAGTTGTTAGTCTGTCTTTACAGCCTTATTGTGTTTATACCTGTGCTCTTGCAAATTATTACTGACTTCCAAAGAGGAAAGAGTTGTAGAAGAGGTCAGTGCTTTAAATCAAATCACAAGTTGGAAGCTTAGTGGTGGCAACATTATAGTAATGTGACTGGTGTAGTTTGTTTATATCTTTACATTGACTTTTTTTCTGGTGATTGTATTCAGGTATCAAATATCATAAAAATGTTACTCACTTGTGAAGATCGTCTTAAAGTTTATAATCCAATAATTTGTAAGATAACTGAAAAATCCCTTCAATTTTTTTGTCAAGGTAGCTATACGTCATCCCTGCAGCACTGTATTGTTGATACTGTTTTAGAGAGTTAATGTTCATCTTTATGCAGGGTTTTACGTACCATTGTAAGGTTTGGGTGCAGAACTCAAGCCAGTGACCGTAAACTGCCTTAGTGTTTTTCACATTAAAATGTGGAAAAGGCTTCTCAGTGTGACATAACACACTCCAAGATTTGCAGGAATGAAACAAATGATAAATAAGTGGACAGTATGATCAGTGATTGTTTAGAAGTGTGATTTTATGATTTGAAAACAAAGGATACATGCACAGGACTAACTTTCCCTTCTCTTTATTATAGTGAGTTATAAAGGTAGAAACATCATCATTTATGTTAATTTAGACTTTTTACAACCAAAGGTAGCTCAAATTTAACTGATTTTCAAAAAGAAATGCAAATAAATGCACGTTTCCATCCACTGCTGCTCTGTGAATATGAGGATCTGGTGGAGTCTCTAGTCAGATCTTTGTGTACAAATCAAATTGAATTCTTGAACTAGCTCAGTCCCAGTCCTGTCTGATTAGTCCAGTACCAATTAGTCTTCGCACTGCTTTCTTTGTGGGTGTAGTGTCTTTTACTCCTCTACCTTTTGATGGTTTGAACTTCAATACCCAGAAAGCCTGTGTGCTTTTATTTTGAGGTGTTAAACAGTTGTAGCCTTATATTAATGCTTGTTTGTGATTTTTCTCCACAGTACTCCAACTTCAACCAGCAAATCATGAGAGAGAGAGGAGGCAGACATAAAGATTTACAGAAGGTCAGTGTTAGTTTATTTCTTCTCAGTCTGCCTCTGTCATTATCTCAGCTGCGGTTTGATGGTTTAAAGCCTATTGTCTGGGGAAAAGTCACTGTGTTGAAACTACAGATCAGGACTGTAACTTATCAGTAACAACCAGGTGATATAGAAAAAATATTATATTATTATATTTGTGGTTAATATGATGATTTGTATGATATAGAACTTATTCTGTTAGTTTTTTCAAATTATACTTGTGAATGTGAAAATAGAGGAATTGAATTATTCCTCGTGGAAAAGTCAAGAATATATGATTTGTTTCAGACACCTAAGGTACACCTCATCTGTAGTACAGTGTAATGTAGTGGTCCCTTTGTGCTTACAAGTAATTGTGTTAACTTGGCTTGTTCAGATGCAAAGGACTGGGGCTCTAATTGACTGTTTAAAGATCTTACAGATTCACATCTTCAGTCACCAAAGTCCTCACAAAGATAGAGGTGCATGGTTTTTACCTCAAGATATAATTCTTGAATGCAAGTTAGTGTCTGTTTTGAGTTTGCTGATGGCCAAAAATACAGTTTTTTCTTTCCAGGATGTCAGGATGTTTGCTTTGGTTGAGTTGCACAGGTCAAGTTGCAGGTCTTTACTCTCGTCAGTCTCCACTTGCAGTTAACGCAGGCTGACGCTAAAGGGAAGCCTCTGCTTTTATCAGGAACTTGATTGATTGCATTCAGACAAGTAGGCCCAATGAAATGGCAGCACCAAGGGATTTGTGGCACGACTGGCCAACACTTGCAGCAATAGTGCAGACAGGAATATCTGTGAATGACATGAAGAAGCAGCACTTTTAGTAGCATGCAATTAGCCTGTAATATAACATTTGAGACAGTAAATGGTTTCATCTATCTCAAGACAGAATGTTTTCATTTAATTACTTAACGTATTTACTCAAATGTTGCTTGTCCCTCTCAGTCCTGCCTCTAGTCCCAGATAACACAAATCCAGACCAGTCAGCACTGATCGTGCTCAGAGAAGAGTCTTCAGCTAAAGATCTCAGAGCTGCTCCCTGTGCAGGACCACTGTCACCCAACAGGAGGTGGAAGAGGAGGCAGTCTGCAACACATACAACACAGCAACATCATGTCCTCTGCTATTTCAGTTAATGTTGAATTTGACGACTTGATGACCACAGTCAAGGTAACCATAAACAACCATAACAGTGTTTTTGCATGTTTACTTACACCTTATTATACAATGACATTTTTGACCATTTTTGATGCCTTACTATACTATGACATGCAGCTTAAGACAACAAAACTGTTGTAGAGCAGCCATCTTATCTTTGTTTTCCACAGACATAATGACACACTGAGACCTACATACCTCACCTCACTCCTCTTGTGGGTTAGGTTAGATTTTGTTTGTCATTTCATTTTGGTGTTTAGCTATTTCTAACAGTGCAATATCAGTACTCAAGTCCAGTGTATTACTGTGTACATAGTTCTGTTTATACTGTTCATATTGTTTATAATTTTTTACATATTGTACTTATTTTGTATCTTAACTTGTCAATGTCTTGCCATTTTCTATTTTTGTTGCAACACTGTATTTCCCTGCTATGTGACTAAAATGGATTATCTTACTCAAATAAATTTCTTAATACTGAATATTTTGCCTGTCTGTTTAATATTGTATGAATGTCAGTATTTGTACCCAGAGACCACTTGCAGCCAGAGGCAGAGGCTAGGGTTAGGGTTACGGCTTTTTTGCCAGAGGCTAGGGTTAGGGTTTATGTCCTGAAATTTTATTACAAATATAATTAAAGAAGACAAGGAACCTTTAATTATCCCTCAAATGCATCAACTGTTGCTTGAAATATTACAAATTACCTCTTACATTTGAGAGACAGTATGACATTTTCTAACATTGACCACACAGTATACTATGGTATATTTGGCCATTTTTGACACCTTACGGTATTATAACATTTTTTGATATTTTTTGGCCATTTTTGATGCCACAGTTAACTATGATTTTTTTGGTTTTTGACACCACTAACTATGACATTTTTTGACCATTTTTGACATCTTACTACACTGTGATATGACATTTTTGATATTTTTGACACCTGCTATACTATGACATTTTTTGATATTTTTGACACCTTACTGTATTATAACATTTTTTGATATTTTTTGTCCATTTTTGAAGCCTTATGACATTTTTTGGCCATATGCCATTTTTTATGACACCTTACTATACTATGACATTTTTTGGCCATTTTTGACATCTTACTACACTGTGATATTTTTGACATTTTTTGATATTTTTGACCCCCTACTATACTATGACATTTTTTGATATTTTTTGACACCTTACTGTATTATAAAATTTTTTGATATTTTTTGTCCATTTTTGAAGCCTTAGTATACTATGGCATTTTTGGCCATTTTTGATGCCATAGTTAACTATGACATTTTTTGATATTTTTTGACACCTTGCTATATTATGACATTTTTTGACATGACATCTTACTTTGATGACATTTTTGACACCTTACTGTATTATGATATTTTTTGACCATTTTTGACACTATATTATGACATTTTTTGATATTTTTGGGCATTTTTGAAGCCTTACTATACTATGATATTTTTTGATGGTTTTTGACACCATACTATTCCATAACATTTTTTATTTCTTACTACATTATGACTTTTGACAGTTTTTGATGTCTTATTACTGTGATTTTTTTCGTACTACTTCTGAGATTACAAATTACTTTTACATTATTTCTATTAATGTAGATTACCTATGCATTGTTTTTATATTGCAAATTACTTCTATTTATAACACTTTTCAGATATACTGAATACCGAACATAAACAGTTAAATGTCAGTGCTCTGTGTTGGACAGTTGATATAAAGCGGTTTGTGAATTACCTGGAGGCCTCTGTCCTGGTCTCAAACAACTTCCTTGCTGTACGATGGCTCTCTGCGATCGTGGACTACGTCTTTGTGATCGTGGACAATGTCTCTGAGATTATGGACAAAGTCTCTGTAATCATGGACAATGTCTTTATGATCGTGGGCGATGTCGTGGACGAAGTGGTGACACCTGGAGGAAATCAAAGAGAAACATACAAAGGAAAATGATCAATACACTACTACTTATTCCTCATCAACAGTTTAACCATGAAAACACACAGAAATATTCAACATTACAGCTGAACCAGAGAAGTTAACAAAACATTTTATGCCATATTATACTAAGACATTGTCATGCCTTACTATAGTAATATTTTCACAACATTTTTGATATTTCACTATACTAACCAACATGCTGAGGCAGATGGGCCACCCACCCGAGTCTGCTTCTGTTCAAGGTTTCTAGCTCTTAAAGGAAGTTTTTTCTTGCCACTGTCACCTAGTGCTGCTCATGGTGGGATTTGTTGGGTCTCTTTCTGTCAAATTACATAAAAGAGTACGGTCTAGACACCATACTATACCATGACATTTTTTATGTCTTATTACATTATGACTTTTTTTTGACAGTTTTTGATGTCTTACTGCTGTGATTTTTTTTGTACTACTTCTGAGATTACACATTACTTTTACATTACTTCTATTAATGTAGATTAACTATGCATTGTTTTTATATAGCAAATTACTTCTACTTATAACACTTTTCAGATATACTGAATACCGAACATAAACAGTTAAATGTCAGTGCTCTGTGTTGGACAGTTGATATAAAGCGGTTTGTGAATTACCTGGAGGCCTCTGTCCTGGTCTCAAACAACTTCCTCGCTGTACGATGGCTCTCTGCGATCGTGGACTACGTCTTTGTGATCGCGGACAATGTCTCTGAGATTATGGACAAAGTCTCTGTAATCATGGACAGTGTCTTTATGATCGTGGGCAATGTCTCTGAGATCATAGACGGTGTCTCTGTGACCATCAACAATGTCTCCATGATCGCGGTCATGCCGTCGAATCGAGGAACCACAGTGTCTCTACCGATTCTTGCGCAGAGCTCTACGAAGCATGGGACAATGTCTCTGATCATGGACAACGTCTCTCTCATCTTTGACAAGGTCTCTTCGATCGTGGACAATGTTTCTGATCGTAGATGATGTCTCCCTCATCCTCAACAGTGTCTCTCCGATCGTGGACGACATCTCAGCAATCGTAGACGATGTCGTGGACGAAGTGGTGACACCTGGAGGAAATCAAAGAGAAACATACAAAGGAAAATGATCAATACACTACTACCTATTCCTCATCAACAGTTTAACCATGAAAACACACAGAAATATTCAACATTACAGCTAAACAACAACATTTGATGGTTTTACATGACATTCTATACTAAGACATTTTTTGTCCATTTTTGACTCACTACTATGAAATATTTTGATGGTTTTTGATGCCTTTTTATACAGTGACTTTTTTTTCTATACCATTTTTGTCCCCTTACTATACTATGTCATATTTTGACAGTTTGGTGCCTTAATTTACTATGACACTGTATTTAAATTTACTCATAAAAAAGGCTCTTGACTAAAACACTGCTTTGCCTGACATTCATGCAAACTCTTGAAAGACAGTGGGCTATTTGCACTCCAAAGGTGCACTGCGAAGGTGAGTTTCTTTATTTCATTATAATATTTAAATGATGCTGTTTTGTTTAAGTTGCTGCTGCAGTGGCACTTGAATTAATCACTTTTTGTTGGCTAATTTTATAGGAGAGGCTGGCACAGGTGCAAGAGCAAATGGGCCGGCCAGCACTGAAGCTAATTTAAGAGGTGGATACACGCTGGAACAGCATCTGAACGTGCTGCTGTTATACAAAACAGTGTGTCTTCCTCCTCCTCCTCCTCCTAGTCATCATCATCGTCATTATCACAACCGCATATGTCAGTAGCTTCTCAGCCTGTGACTCAAGGTGATGGATACATTCTAATTGTATTATTGTATTAAGTCACTTACAGCCTGTTTTTCTGTCTAGGTAGTTAACTGTGGCATTGTTTGGACACCAAAATTTGGACTTCTACAGACGAGGACCCAAAATGTCACTGTGGGCAACAGTGGTGGTAAAAACGTACCTGGGTGAACCGAACATTGGAAGATTGGAGAACCTTCTAGAGTACTGGGAAGGACAGATAAATGTATATCCTAACTTGTATAAAGTAGCTGTTGCTTTCTTGAGGCAGACAAAATAATCTAAAATTAAAAAAAAAAAAAAAAAAGTTGTAAAGTTGTTATTCTTAAATAAAAAAAAAATGAATAAAATGTTGCCCCTATTCTATGTGTTATATGTTGTCCCTGGGAACATAAGCTCAAATCAAGTAACACAGGCACATTAACATCAAAATCATCTCCCCAATTTGTTTCCATTTGTCCCATGGTGTCATTATAAACACTCTACCTGTTTTACATTTATTCTTCAAGCACCATGAAGCTTCGGCCTATGAATGAACCAATTAGATGGAAAGTTTCAATGCTTCATGAAGCTTCATCTCGCCATCACTACCAAAGGCATCACTTAAAGAAGAAGCTAATGCTAACGCCGACATTCAGGTGTAAAGCAGCCAGGTACAGAGGCAATATACAAAATGACCACAAATAAACACAAAACGCCGACGTCGACGTGATAGATCGCTATAAATTGAGTTTAAATGGCCAGGATGAAACACAAAGTTACAACGAGGTGCAAAATGCCGTAAAGTGACTACAAACAATTACAAAAGGGATTTAAACACACTATCACGAGCTCCTTGTGTTTTCACCTGTTCGCATTAAGGGTCCATAATACATGTCAGGGACGCCTCCGTCATGGAAACACAATCACAGTTCTACCCACGCGATAAAAACGACTGAAGATTGAAATAAAAGGCTTAAAAAGAGAATGCTAATGCTAAACTCACCGCTAAGGCAAATGCTAACGCTAACCGCTAGCTAGTTCGCTCTTTAGCCTTACCTTCTGTGCTTCAGGTTTATGCAGCGTCCAGCCTCACGCGTGTTCGACAAAAAAGCAACTCCAAAACTTGTTTCAGCATCCAGGCCTCGTCGGTAAACACGTTTTCTCCCAGCACTGACAAACCGTAGCAAAGGTTCAGACGTTGGTTTTAATCTGTGTCCCCCGACTTCGTTTCTCCGCCTCTCGCCTCTCGGCGCTCCGCCCAGGTAGTCATGGCCAATGGCAACACAGGCAAGCCAACAACGGCAGAAAAATCGCCAATTGGCCTTCTGGATCATGGACGTATTATTAGAATATTATTTCTTATAATACATCCATGGACAGCAGTCACAGGAAACAGCTACAGTCCCAGTACCCAGACGACTACCCTGAAATTGACACGTATTGCCGATTTAGTCGGACATGAATTTTCTTGTTTACCAATAATTCCATGTTATCACAGCAACTTCAGCAATCGTCTGTCATTCTGACACAGAGTGGTGTCAGAGGGGCGTCAAAAGCAGGTAACTGAGGGTTGTGATCTGCTAGTCTCTACTTATTAAGTGTATAAAATAATAAATAATAATGACGAGTTTGAAAATGAGGCAGAAAACCATGTGACCTATGACAAAGGAGGCACGGATGTATGGTGGAGACTCACTTCCTGTCCTACAGCTGCATTTCGCTGATGTCAGACGCAAACAAGCTTGGGTTGACTTGTATTCTATCCAGTCACAGACGAGAAGTGTTGTCCCACCCCTGAGAAGTTTTCAACACTCAAAGCGATAACATCAAGTGGTTGATTGTCTGCTTAACAGTCCCAAACCCAAAGACTTCATACAATTACATTCATCTGGCAGACGATTTATTATTGAAAAATACAGTAATTTGGGGTTTAGTGTGTTGCTCAATGATACTTTGGCATGTGGACAGTAGGAGCTGGGGGCTGAACCCCCTGAACTGTACAATTAATACCAACCAGCTGTCCAATCTGAGCTTCAGCCACGCCTGTGCTTAATTTACAACAACATAAAACAGAGAAAAGCAGAATACTCACATTTAAAAAGCTGGAAACTGTAACATTTTTACATTGTTGATGACTTAAATAATGCAATCATCTAAATGGCTCTTGACTATTTTCAGCACTAATCGACTCCCCTGAAGGCAGAGGTGAAAAAGTAGTGTAAATAAACAGCTTTCAGCATCATACAGCTACAATAATAGAGAGAAAGTCTTAAGCATTAAACAGGCCAATGCATGTACTCAAAACCACTGAAGGGCATAAGACTGCCTTAATTGCACCAGGGTCATAGACGATATCACAGAGCAAGGCAGATCCAAACAGACAAGTTCCTGCATGGTTAGTAAACCTCTTTCACACAGTTCTTTTTCATGTCCATTATGGAAGACCGTTTTTAAATCTAACATTACTCTCTCCTAATCTAATTGACTTCAGTACCCTGAGTGCAGAAAGTGGCAGGTATTGTCTTCCATTCTTCTCACTTTCTCGTTCTTACAGTAACCAGATACTGCCATGTATTGTCCCATTGTTACCTTAATTACTGGTCGACTTGGGTTCAGAGGGATCTGCTTACATCGCTTTCTTTTCCTGGGCTATGGGAAGGTTGACAGCGGGGGGGTTCTGCAGAACTAAGGCTTTTTCACAGGGACCCAGAGGAGTGGTGATAAGTCTCCAAGTCTAGTTAAGGATTAGTGTTACAGCTGAACAATTGCTATTGAGAGAAAAACATTTTGGGGTCAATGGGAGGGTGTGTGGAAAGCCTCAAAGATTTGATATCTTACTGAATTTATACTGGAGAGTTTGTAATACCTCAGCTTAGAAATCAGAGAATTTATAATCAACAGTATTTTAAGCATTTTGACCTCAATTTAATTAACATTTTAAGTAACATTTGTGGTTGTTTGTGGTTAATAAAGATTATTTTATTACCATATCAATCATTAACTATATTGGGCTTCTTTGGAGAAAATGTATTTGAACATCATATCACCAGTAGAGGGAGTAAAAGGATCATTTACAAGTATTGGAATGTCTGTGCTTCAGATAAGAAATGAACCAAAATGATCCTTGAATGACCTATAGCTTTGTGTTTCCACTGATTTCTGTGTGACTGGATGAGCATCAGTAGAATTACTATATTATCAAACAACTGCATTAAAGTTTTGTTTTAAAACGTTGTTCAGTCAGAAAGCATCTGAGGTTCACAGGTAACTTGATCTGGGATTTGTGGAAGCCTAACAGTCGAGACATTTTTCAGGAAACCTAAACAGTTTCAGGTTAGTGTTTCTGGGTCTTCATTATATATATATATATATATATATATGAATGCATTTCCATAGGAGGCCTGTTTGGAAACATTTTAATGGGTTATTTTTGCTTCTCCATGGAGATGCAGCTGTCTTGCCAACAAATAGTGAGCACAGGCTGCAGCCGAAAAACAAAACCAGCCCTTAAAGAGTTTCAGAGCGAGAACTTGATGAAAGAAACACCTTTCATGAATTAAGAAATCATCACTGCAAAGATCCCGAGCGTTCCAGCTTATTACACGTCCTTCCATGTTTGTTTTTTTCATGGTGTTCCAGTTGTAAAGCTGGACTCCTGCTGTTCCCTCTAAAATGTGCAGGTTGCATGCTTGACCTCATACCGGAGGGGAGCCAATGGGTTACACATGGCACTCCAAATCCTCCCTCCGTGTGTGTGCATCTCCAAACAGTCTGGGAGTCATTTCACATATCTGATAAGTATTTCGCCTCCAAAAAAAAAAAAAAAAAAAAAAAAAAAAATGGAGGGTGCAGATGTCCCACCGTGCAAACACTGAAGCCTGAATCTCTTTAAGCCAAACAGATTTTAGAAAATCACATTGCACCTTTTGATTTTCACACACAAAGCACAAAAGGGTTTCAAATGGAAAGAGTGAACGGGATTAGCTTGATCTGGTATTTGTGGCCCATATGCCTCTCAGCAACTCGGGTATTTAATATTTTGTTTGATGCACAATTAAGTAGTGTTTTACTAAAAGGACGGAGCAAAACAAAAGTACAAGCACAACATAGGCTTAAGAAACATGCATACAGTGTTTATTTTGCAACCAGGACACATTAAATAAAACTACAAAGGTACTTCACTTATACAAAAGATAGATTATATCCCATTCACATACAAAATAACAATAATTTACTGTATAAATTAAAAATTTCACTATTTTGCTATTTACAATTTCATGAAAACAATGTTTTGGCCCTTCCTGATCATTTCCCACAGGGCTTCTTGTGAATGTTTTCACGTCATCGAGCACTACAGGACATTCACGTCGACTACAGTTTGGGAAAAGACCATTTCCACCACTCAGAAGATAGCGTGGAATTTTCCAATTGACTGGAGGATGGGACAGAAAATGTGAGTTTGCATAATTCACCAGGCTATCTAAACAAATATGCCCTTGTTAGATTTTAACTGTCAGATTTCGTTAGCTTGTGTTTGATTTGAACGCACATTAATTTCCCATCGCTCTCACATCTATGCTCTCTTTTCTCGCTCTCTCTACGCATGGTCTGCTCTGAACATCACAGACCCAGGGGCATGTGCTCTTGCCTTGCAATAATTAACATGAGTTACAGTTGAGCAGACAGGCAGAATATAGCATGGTCCCATTTCTACAAACTTCTGACTGGGAAAGAAAGGTTCTTCATCTTTTTATGGGGTTTCAAATCCTGTCTGATTCTCGACTGTTATAAATCTTTTGACTTGAATGTCACTATGATGCTGTACTGTGTGTGAAATATAACCTTTTCTCTCAAGTGCTCAGGTTGCTGCTCAAACCAAATGCAAAAGTGAATAAGTATTGTTTCCTCTAGTAAGCAGAAGCAAATTTAAGTGCATTGACGTTTTGTGTTTATCCTGACTGCAATTAGAAGATTTTTGGGGTGACCATCTGCAGAAGCCAACGCTAACATCCAGTCCCACAGCAGGAAAGGTCAATTGCTATGCCAGTGGCAGACTAGTAGACTTTGACCTTTCACAAGTAGTTTAAATGTCACAATGCACAGAAACCGTCACAGCTGCAAACCTGCTGCCAGTTTGTGCAAAGTACCAACGAGTGCTTTTGGTTATATTTCTGTCTGCGTGTATTATTTGCGCTCAACCTTTTGGCCTGAAATCAAGGTGACACATAAAAGCTTTGGGATCTACCGTGTCTTGTGATTTTAGCAATTTACTGTCGTCTAAGGAGAGAAGAAATGCATTCCACTTTTGAGCTAAGTTGCTGAGCGAGTACAAAAAGTACTTTGACGGGTCTCTCAAATGCTTTGCCTAGACACAAAATGAAAGAGCGGACATAAATATCATCATTCCCACACTGAATTACATAATGTAATGTACAACAATATTCACCCCCCCCGTAATCAAAAGACAACTTAATGTGAACAATATGTTCAGTAAATGTCCACGACTACACGTAAGAGCATAGACAGAAATTAGAAACAAACACTTTCTTTTAAAGCCTTGTCTGTTACTACATGAAGAGTTCTATTCCAAAAGACTCTATGTTCATTTTGGAAAAACAAAACCAACAACAAAAAAACAAATCGTCATCAATCATCAAAAACATAAAAGATCCAGTCTGGAGAGGTGTTCAGTTGAGTGTACTATGGTCAAAAAGACTAAGATTTAACGCTTTCAATCACTGTACAAGATGTGGCATCATTTTTTTACTTTACATTTAAGTGGTGAAGATCCTATTTTGGAATGAAACTCTTCACATCCGCGCTGATTTTGAAGAAGTGCAGACTCTTGTGAAGGACCCCAGTCTGCTTTGTGAAAGAAACAGATGTGAGGAATCTGAGACAAGGGAAGAGGAGATCCTTAAGGCACTTGAACACCATCAAACCGGAAAGACTCCCACCCACAACCGAGCAGAAAAAGCCCTCAGATCTTCCCAAGCCTCCCTAAATGGCAGTTTGTCTGCAAGCTGCCTCACCACCCTGCTCCCCCCACCCCACTTCTCCTCTCCACCCAAATCCACACGAGCGCCGAGAGAATGAGTGGGCGAGCATGCTCTCTTTCTCTCTGATCTTTCCATTTTACGGTGAGTGATTCATCCCCAAAGTGGTGTGATATCTATCTTCCGTGTGACATCTCCATGTCCCGATTCCCTTTCCTCAGAAAGCTAGTTTTCACGTACAACACATCAAAAAGAAACATTAGCACTTTGCATACAGAATCAAGAAGACAAATAAATACACAACTTTTTGTATGGGTGGATTCTGGTTTTTGGCTGCAAGTGTTCATCGTCTGTATGAGGCAGTTAGAAGAGTTATATAAAACAGTTAAGCTGTTAAGTGTTACAGCATGTGTGTATGTGTACCAAAGACTCCATTTCTTCATCCTCTCCTTGATACTGATGACGATTCGATTGCCACTGTGACTCTGAAGCAGCAGGAAGAAGTAAACCTTCCTGTTTCCTACACTGAACACAGACAGTGAAGTTAGCCGTTGTTCTGCACCAGCTGTGCTGTGTTTTTACTGGTGAGCCTGCAGTCGGGAAGGGTTTTTGGAGGTATGTTGATTGTTAGGGACATCCGTGGGTGATTGAAATGGAGCCTCTCTGAACCGGAGAAGCCTCCCGCATGTTAAATGCGTCCTTGTATCTTTGTCAGAGCTGCAGATTTTCTTCCATCCAGTCCTCTGCCCTCCTCTCCCACACTGCGGTCACTGACAGCCCTGCCTGTCCCCCTCCTCTTTGGTGCTAAGCAGGATGGGAGGGCCCAACCACTTCAGCCCACGGGCCATTTAGTAGCAGTCACTCAGTCAGTTGTCATTAGCCACTCAGTTGTTGGCTTGTTAGCGTAGCGCCTCATAGAGTTTCATTGTCTGAGGGCCTGGCATCTGATGGCCTTTGTACAGAATAGTTGTGAGTGGCGGTAGCGTTTGGTTAACGGTTGGAGCGTAGCAGTGGAACTAGTTGCCCACCAGGGGGCTGAGGTCGCCGTGGTGGTTCTTTAGCTTCTTCTTGAAGAGTGAGATGGTGGAGGGCCGGTACAGGATGATCCAGGGCTCGGAGGACGCTGTGCTCTGGCTGCAGCTGTCTGAACCGCTGACTGTCGGGAGGTTAGGGGACCTGTGAGGGAAAATTAAGAGGTGGGGAGAAGAAACAGAGAAGAGATAGAGGGAGGGATAAGATAAAGAATAACGGCAAGGGGTTAAAGAAAGAAGGTAATTTAGAAGGGGTGTCACATTCCTCTCTAAATGTGTATTCCTAATGTTCCACTCATACCATGCCTGGCTTATTATAAACACAAACTAATGGCAGTAGATGTATATAACGCTTTTACAGGCTTTATTATCTTGTGTTTCATTTGATATTGCACCATTTGGCAAAAAGGTAAAAAGTGCCTACAGAATGTTTAGGAATCAAATATAGAGAAAAAAACAAAAAACAAAAACTTGGCTTTGGACCAACTTATAACTTCTTTAATACAACATTTTGTGCAAGTGGAAGCTTACCATTTCCACTTGCAGAAAAGAAAGAAATGGTCTGTTTGCAATCTTTAAAATGTTTAAACAAATTGACAAAGTTTGGTGTGTGGCAAGCCCTTTCTTTTATTGTGATTCTCTCACTTTGCCTAACCAGCACCCAAATCAATTATACTGCTGTGCGGGGATGTCTGAATTTCCCATCTGTGCAGAATTGGAAAATATCTGGCTTCACAATTTAATTAAATTCAGTTGTATCAAAACAGAAACTGTGGCTGACAGGAGTACACGCCAATTATTAAGGAGGAACTCCTGATTACATTTTGTAAAGATGAAAAACAAAGCAATGGAGCATGTTGTGACCACTAGTTGGCAATACAAACAGGACTATCAGAATGGGTGCAGTTAATCTTTAAAGAGCTGAAAGCACATAGACCGCACTAACTTGCACTGCCAATGTCTCCTTTTTCCATAAACAAAAAGCTCTGGCGTCAGAGGAATTTCTAAGATGCAACAATGACGTAAAAATTCGTCACAGAGGGACTTTAAACAGAATGTGAATGTCATGTTGTTCTTTCATCTTTTTCCAGTCACGACATAAACAAAACATAACACTGCAGACGAACGACTCAACATTTGACGCTTGGTTGATCATGCACACCTCGAACATTCTCATACTTACTTGACTGTGATATGCAGCAGCAGCTTCGCTACCATGGCTATGACAGTCAGTATGAGGAGAGCAGCCAGAGCGTAGATGGTCCACACTGCAGAGAGGGAGCACAGTAACAAGACATCAGACATTGTATTGCGGTAATGAAAACAAACTGAAGCAGACTGAAAGGATTAGTAAGCAAAGAATTATTCAAGCACTGCTGGCACACCTGTTAACTGTGTTCAGCCAGCAAATTGTCAAGAAATGGTGATGCATTATCAATGCACATCTGTTCTCTTCTGGTTGGGAAATACATCAGATAGCCCTTTGAGACAGAGCGCTCAGAGTTTGGAAAGAATAATGTTTGAAGGAAGTAAAAAAGAACACAACACGTCAGTCAACCCTGCATAGCTTTGACAAGAGGCCTGATTGTGATCAGCAGGGAGACCCAAAGTAACTTCACTTATGAGTCACCGACAGGAAAAAACAAGAGCGTCACATAGCATTACTTCAATGTACGATCATAGGAAGTCACTGCGAGCCAGAGCTTCCAGAAGCATCTCAACAGACTAAGATGATTTTAATACTTTCAGAGAAACCAGGTCATGCTAAGTGGGAGCTTTAGTCAAAAAACATCACACAACGTCCCAGCAGAGGTAGAGAGAGGTGCAGTAGGTGCAGTGTATCACGGGTGTTGACATACTAGCGCTGTGGCCGGTGGTCTCGCCGCGTCCAGCCCACTGACCTGGCATGTTGTGCTCCGGTTTACCGGGGCTGGACGTGATCACGTAAAGGATCTGGGAGGAACGTCCATTAGGAGGTGCTGTTGGCTCTCTCAGTGACGCCGCCAGCCAGCTGAGGCCCCGCCGTGCTGGAGACTTCCTCTCCTTCATCCTCATCATCTCGTTCAGCATCTGTCGTTCTGGTGTCTTGGCTTCTTAGTGCTGCAGAAACAAGAATAAATCATTTACACAGGTTCATAGGCAGATGAATCTTCTTTTTCATGCTATCAATATGCCAACATTAGATTAGATCAGAATCTACTGAACTTTAAAACCAATAGGTTCACTGCCCTACAGCAGAAACAGACCTTTGTTGCTGATCAGTGCTGGTGACCCAAACATTACTTTGTCAGGTACAGAGATTTCTGGTTCTGTTTTGAAGCTAAATTATCTCGAGCCACTGGCATTTCCAAAAACCCCAACCCTTCCAAAACGCTCACACGTGCACACACATACGGTATGCTGGCATTTTCATCTGCTCAGCGATAGATGATGATACTGTGCTTGAGCAACTTCAACAGCAAAAAGTGTGTTCTCAAGCCAAAAAGATCGATATCAAGTACAATAATATTACAACAGTAATAGAGTTGTAGGATTAATGTTGGGTGGGGCAATATCTCCATATTATTGGCTATTGATTACCAAAACAATTTCATCATGATGATAATCCTGTTGTTTAAATTCATGATTCAAAGTAATTTTTAATCAAAAATGAACAAAATTAGTTGTTAAACTACTCTCAACAACTGAATGACTTTCCATATTTGGCACATACTTTTTCACGACCCTTAGGTTGAGTTATAATCACTTTGGTGACCCCCCTGACTTTCCATCTGGTGTCATCATCAGGTCAGGTACTTTTATTTATGACCAAACACCTGTGAAGCATGCTGTTAGCAAACACAGCCTCACGCTGCCAGCATTGCTGGAAACTCCTAGTCATGTTTAAGACACTGAGTTCTCTCTGATACAACGCATACAGGGAGGTCACATGTGACTTTGATTGTGTTACATATACTGATATTTGAAAATTGTTATTTTTCTACTTAAATTAAATACTTCATTTTTCAGTAACAACAAAACAAACAACACTGTTGCCAGGCACCATCACATCCCCCTACAGCAGCAAGACTTGTGTGTAACTCTGCACCATTTGCATATGATTATCCTTGAGCAGTGCAGCAACAAATATATCATTCATTTTGTCCAGTCCTGCAACATATAATTTCTCAGTCTAAGAAATAAAGTCAGACTTTCCATTTTATTAACATTACTAATGTTACTTTGCTCCAGCCATACTGAACAGCCCTAGTTAGAACACCACTGCAGTTCTCTGCGATGTGATATATCACCTCTTTAAAATGTGACTTTTTCTATGTATAAGCTTTCATAGCACTCAGGCAGGGGAGTGCTGAGGGGTGCATCCTGTGCCAGAGAGACGGAGGAGGAAAAGCTGTGCCATGTTGTTGCAATTTCTACGAGTTGAGGACATATGTCATTTAACACCCCTTTAATCATTCCTGTGGGTAAACAGGGCTGTTGCAGCAAGCACACAGTCATAGGACACGTCATGTTGATCATGTTGTTGAAAGTATATACAGAAGAGTCACGAGTGACTATTAAATATTTTCTACGTTCATCAAGAAACAGATCGACTCTGCAAAAACACTCAAGCGTGCTGTAAACTTGTGGTGCTGAGAGCTTCTCCGTCCGCTCCAGACATGATTCAAAAAGTGTTTGCAATAAATTCTGTTTGTTTTAACCTGCTTACAGCACCAGATGGGCAGAGTTTGCTTCATAAAACAACAGTGCCAGAGAGCATGGACTATTTCAACTCATTTATGTGTTCCCAGAGGAAAGCAATATCCTAAATAAGATCTCCTCTGCCTTTCATTTACTTCTCCTAAACATAGATGTGATTTATTTAAAATCACTGTGTGATTTTGAAATTTTTTTTCTTCCTCTACTTCTGAAATGCTGCATCTGAGAAACAAAGTGTGGAAGGTCTCATGCTGATATTTATGTGTCTCACTTGAATCTTTCATTGTTATTCTTATGTCTTAATTTGCACTAAGGTTTAGTGAAGAAAAACATCTGAGAAATGTATCAGCAATCTGTGACTGTACTCATCATGTTTTTATTATTTTCCTTCAAAGAATAGAGATGTTTAAATTCATGTCTCCTTCAGATGCTCCTAAGTGGGTAGGAAGAAGAGATAATTAAGATATCAGTGATCCCAGATCAATACAATAAAATTCTAAGCTTGAGGCTGTATTCACAAAACACCCTGAGGCTAAAAGTTGCTCCTAATTGGCCAGAATTAGTTGAGACTCCTAAAAATAAGGTGGATGTCAGTCCAATACAATACTTTTGTCTAAAAAAATACAATACTTTTGTCTAAGAATAATTGTTCTCTTGGAGCCTTTTCGTGCTAAAATCTGAGAGGAGTTAGAAACAGATGAAAGGACTTCTACTTCACAAGGACCTGCTCACAATCCCTCATGTTTTGGGAAAATACAAGGATAACAAACTCCTGTAAGCATATTTTGATGGCAGATCCATTCACCAACAAACCAAAACTGTCCAACAACTCAGCTGATGATAGTTTACACAACTGTCCATTACAGTTTTCAGCACTGAGGAACTTAGTCATAACTATTCTAAGATGAACTAAGATGAAGATTTGTCCAAAAAATGTTACCATGCTGTGGTGTTTGTAACTCGCTTTGTCCATCTGTCCATATATGTATAAGAAGATCTCTTGCTTTTTTACTAGAGGTTGTTCTCAGCAGCTTTGTGAACAGGTCTTCAGAGGAAATGTTCTGAATGACTGACATGCTGCGCTCCAATCTAAAAGGTAAGCCACAGCCATCTTGAGTCCCCCCGCAGTTTAAATCAAACACCCAGAACTACTTCCAAATACTATTTGATCCAGGCCTGTTCCACTCTTCCATGAATGGTGGTTGGATGTTTCTTTTCACATAATAGCTCAACCTGACTATGATGTTCCCAGAACTTCCCACATGTTCCCCATTTGCAAACAAAATACCATGCTTCAAACCCGGGCTCAGCTGCCTGAAACACTCTGCCACCGTCATCTGAAAGTGCTTATTCTGAAATTACTGTTTCGACCACGCAGCCTGCCACACAGGAGATATTAGCTGTATTTAGCAGTTCTGGTGTGCAGCCTAAATGTTGCTTCTCTTCCAGTGTCTGTCTTACTCTTTGTACCTCTCTGTTTTTCTCTGTATCTCTCTGTATAAAAACCTGTTACTTCAGGAGGTGACCTTTTCAACACAGATTCTTTCTTGCTGGAACGATGCCTCACGGAAAAAAACAACAGCCGAGACGTGAGCAGAAAGGATCGAGCCTGTCCAGAGGTCAGAGGATTTGGACCTTTCTGATATTGTTTTTACTGTAACACCACCGGGCGAGAAAAATGACGCAGGATTAGAGATGGAGGCAGAGAGGGAGGAGCAGGAACAGATTGCCTCTCACTCTGGCTGGCTGTGAGCTTGAATGTCACCTACGCTGAATTATAACAGGGTGTGCTTCACTCATGTCACCAGAAATTAATCTATTAAATCACTTTCAGTGCATTCAGAACATTCATGCAGAGACTTGTCGTGAGAGGAGAGACTATGAAAGCAACAGAGGAGAGTTTTTCTTTCTCCACAGTGGGCTTTACACATTATCCACATTAGTCTTGAGAAATTAAATAATTTTCTGTGAGGTCTTCAACTTTCCGTGCACTACAGTTTCACGGCTGTACATCTGCTCTACAGTGAAATCGTGGCATCAGAAGGCACAATGCATAGTATCACAGTATTTTGTATGTAGGTGGCATAAAAACTCGCTGTGCAATTCACCAAGGAACACACTCCAGAGAAGCAAAGCAGCCTGCTGCAGTTTGATAAGAGAGTGAGTTCCTAGAAAAACAAAACATTATTTAAATATGCAGTATCACCCGGGGCTGTGAGACATTGACTACCAAATGAAAAGGGAAAGGGGGCCTGCCAATGGCGTGACAACTGCCTCGCAGAGCTAACAGGCGTTAGTCTACTAAAGCAGGGCTGCCATGCAAATCTCCATCATGGAGACAGCAACCCAGCACACACCTGATGATGCAAATGTGGTGGGTTTGAGGGGGGTCCTGTGGTTCAGACAAGTTCAGGCTAGTTGCTAGAACTGAGACGTGACACTGAGTGAGTGAGTTCTTTCAGTGCACAAGAAATGTCACAAAAGCCAGTGAATTCCTACCTTGGTAAAGCAGTGCGAATCCCTGGGCCTGGTTGGTACGGTCTGAGTAGAAGTAGAGTATGACAAAGTCGCCTGTGATGTTCACCAGCTCCCGTGGCGGGCTGCGCCAGTCAAAGCGTGCCACCACCTGGTTGGTGTAGCCGTCCAGAAGCTCCACCATGTCTGTCTGATCGGAAATGTCAAAGAAGGTGAAGTTGAAGAGGATGGCGGAGGATCCAGGGACCTGGATGGTCCAGTAGCACACGCGGCCAGCCCCGTACTTGTCAGGGAAGTCAGGGGAGTAGATTACTCCTGATGGATCGGTGTAGTTCCCACCGCAGGCCCCTACCCGGGCTGGAGGAACAAGCACAAAAAAAGAGGAGAAAACTGTAAATATTGTTCATTCCATTAATATGTTATGGTTTATTTTTGGTCTTGTGAGCACTTTGATAGCAGACATCATATCAAATGCTTTCATGCTAGTGAATGGGGACGTCCCGATCTGACACAGCAACTGGTATCAGCCTTGATGCTGACTTCATTAAGTGAATCAGCTATGAGCCATTACGTGACTGATCCACATTAAAAACTGTTTCTTTGTCGGCGTTGTCACAGAATTCAGTGTTTCCATTATCTGTTACATTGCTTTGGTCACAGCTGGCCGCAGACAGTTTTCATTGCCACACCAATGACTGACCTAATACTAACTTACATAAAAATGAATGCAATGAGTTCCATGCGGTCAAGTATACAGACTTTCAATATGGGAAAAGCAGAAGTATCAGACCAGTAGTTGGTATCAATGATGTAAGGTATCAGAATTGGTCCTGGGAGAGAGAGGGTTGGATATTTGCATAATTTATTTCAAAGTTCTTTCAAAACTTCAAGTAGCGAATCACAAATTGAAATGTTTTGGTTAAGTGCAGCTTTACGACCAACAGGTATTTAATATGTAAAAGATTCTAAACTGTAAATCTAACTATAAATATTCAATAGTGTGGGATGCTGTAAGTCTGTAAGGGCTGTGGCCAACCCTGTGTGTTTAACTCTTTCTTGTAGTTTTGTGTATGATAATTGGGATGTGCACAATTGGCTCCAGCTGGGAGCCGCTTCCTGCCTGTGGCTCCAAGTCCAGGTCCATCAATCCTTCAATGCAATTTGATAACATGAACCTACGTAACCTGGCAGTCTGTGCAGCTGTAACTGAACGTGTCTGTTGTTAGTGTTGATAGTAGCTGATCATTGTATAATGTTAATCATTGTATTAACTCCCAGGAACTAGTATTATTCAAGGCACTCGTGAATCACTAGGTGCAGGGCTGCTGTCACGTTGTGCTTTGGTTTTCATAAGTAAATTCAGACAGTGAGGTTTTTATTTCCACTTTTGGTTTTAATTAGGAGATAACAGCATTAAGTATTGCCTCACCTTTTTGTGTTTGTTGACTAATTCTGAGCTCTGTTAATATCTAACTCACTCTTACCACTAACAACTGGTTTTATGTTACCTCCCTTTTCACACCATGAGCTTGTGGGGTCGTAACAAGGTCTGATAGCAGTTCCTTGTGAGGAAAGGAGGAGTCTTAGTGACGTTAGTGAAGTTTAAATTTGTTCTTGGATGTATCTGATGGGAGGTGTTAACAAAAGCGGTGACAGACCGGTTCTCGTCTCAGGCTTAAGTAAACTACAGGGACTAATAGTAAGAGCAGGAAGGATTATGACCACACATACAGATGTAGAAAAGATCACAGAAAGCGACACCAGACCACACTCACTGTCGAAGATGATGACCCAGCCGTCTCCGCCGCAGGGCTGGGTGTGGTCGCCGAAGCAAACGTGGTTACACTCCATACTGGGCGATTCGCCGTGGTCATGCAGGTCCACTTCGTTGCCACAGAAACAGGCATATCCTGACTCCATACCGGCAAGCTGCGAGACACAAAAGGAGTTATGCAAATCACTGCATCAGCAATTCAAAACAAACTTTGGGTAACGCTTCCCATAATGCTATTCATTATAAATCCATTTGGCATGGGTGTCGGTGAGGAAAACGCTGTGGGACTCACTCTGATGACTGAGACAACATGTTTTGTGGAAGAAACATGAAAATTTTGCCTATTCTCTCTTCCTTAAAAATATTCAACTATTATATTCTACTTTTCTCTTAAAATTATACATGAACAACTTTGCATGAAAATAAAATACGTTTGCAAATGCATAATACATTCAAATAAAACAGCTTTATAGGTTGTGTTTCTCATATGAGCTTTATGTGAAGTTGTGTAAACACTCAGTAAACAGTTCACTACATTCAGCTCCTTCTCTCTTTGAAATTAAAGTGACTTGAGTCTAAAGTGCCCTAATTGCTCTTTCTCTCATGATTACAAGATGCTGTAATCTGAGTCTGGATAACCACAACCTCTCAGCTGATTAGAGGCCTCCTTTCAAACACACAGCTGCACTCAGGGTGTAGAGAATAAACCTTACAGAAATAGCACCTATCTATCTTTCAAATCAAAACTGTTAGTAAACTGTTCCTGAAAGCGTCGAAGCAGGAATGTGGAACGTCAAAAAACCTTGACACATTTTGACCTCGCCACCATTGGCTTCTTGTTCTCAAAAGAACTATTGTCCTTCGCTCAAAGGGACACCATTGTCCAATTTTCAGGCCCTAAATGAATTCACACAACTGAAGGTACTGCATCATTTCCCACTCTGCGTCTTTTCTCATGGAATAGGAATTTATAGAGCTTCTTCTCCCGCCAAGATGTATCAAGCTACGTCCTTGTTGCATTATTCTATCTGATGAAGTAACGTTTGAGAACACCAATGTGAATACTTCTGGTGGAGCAAACAAGCGATGGATTGCTGTCTCACTCATCAGGCATGCTCTTTGTCAAGAAGTCACATGGGACCCGTACTTCCAAGTGCTGACGCTTCACATGCGCATTAAGGACAGTGACAGTCCAAGGGTAGGCAGATGATGCCAATCTGCCACAACCATCCTGTAACATCTGCTCTATTGAGAGGGGAGGGAGGAGCTGTCAGTACCTGTCAATGCAGACGGAGCTGAACCGGATCTGCTGAGACAGAAAATGAACACCTGGCACTGTTTATAGCTGGGACAATGGGCATGCCAGATACAGAGATGAGAAAAAACACATTGAAGAGGAAGTGCCCACAAATCTAATAACCGTTCATTTCCAGCTATCAGCCTTGATTGCTGTGATGATTAGTCATCCACTGGTTGGTTTGAAACAAGACGTTTGATGGCTGAATAAAGAGGGTATAGACTACTCTTGGCATGATGGTGATAATTGTCAGGAAACTGCCCGTAAATGGCAGATGATTTATATAAAAGCTCGACTATTGCAAGAGCCTGCTCATGTCCATTTTTTAAAAGGCACAGCCAACTGACTGGACAGTTTTTCATCAAATGAGAGGAGACATCAGAACATTTGAGGACGCACAACCTACATTTCAGTCTTTCTTCCTCATTTTGTTTTTAATGTTTTGGAATGTTTTCTCCCACAGAAACTGCCAGCTTTAATCCCAGTTCAAATATAATGCTGAACATCTCCTGGGTTCCAAGTTTTCTTCTTACATTTCTACTTTACTTTCAAACCTTACCTTGTATCTCTGCTTCCTACAGAAGCTGATGCAGTTTTGGATGGTGAGTTTGTTGGACGTCTCACTGGTGCCCGACAGCGTGGGTGGGTCACCGCTGTCTTTGAAGCAGCCCAGGTTCCCAGGCACTGCAGAGAGACAAGAGGAGGGTGAAAAAAAAAGTCAGTTACAGAACTCAGATGCAATCTGCATCACATGCTGGCTATTAGCATTTCCTAATACAACAAGCGACTTTTTTTCATTTCGATCGTTGCATCCATCTTTCCCGCTGGATCCACTGCAGGGATCAGTCCCAGTGGGCGTTGGAGTTTGAGCATTTCTTTGTGTCATGGCTTCCACAGAGTTGTTCAAGCTTTATAATCATGTTTGTGATTAAGATTTTGCCTCATAGACCTGCCCCCAAAGACCAATCTTTGGTGACACACTCCACAAATATTCTGTTCTGTGTTTGAACGCTTTGGTGTGAATTTCCAATGGGCAAGCCAACAATTTGGCATCTGAAGAAACAGAGAGGAGGAGGAGAAGGGAGGGGAAAAGGGGTGAAGGGGACGGGGACGTTTGAGTCATTGTGAGAGAGAGCTGGAATCTAGAAAATGTACCCCGTCAGATATGAGCACAAGTTGAACCAGATTAGGGATATATTGTTTTCTACATGTGTGACTCTGTGTGTGAGTGTGAGGTGAGAGATCAAATTTTCTAATTCTGATGTGCCAGGAAATATATATATATATATATATTTTTTTTTAAAAACTGGTATGAGGTGACATTCCAGACAGTCCAACACCTTAGGTCCACATAAAAGACACGGTCAACACTAACCTATAAAAGCACAAAGTGATATTAGAACATGAGTAAAAAGTCTGTGAGTGTCAGAGACTTTGGTTGAGCTCTCATTAAAGGATACAAGCAGCAACTATACATCTCAATTTTCATTTTACTTTTTTATACGCTCTTGGTTTTGACCGTTGTTGCAGCCTATTGTATCACGAACCACTGAACATTAAAATGTCAGGATTTGGGGATGCATGACACAAATAGGCCAACGATCACAGATGGATCACAGACCAGACAGATAGATGGAAGATGGATGTTGACACCTTTCCAGATCAAATTTAAGTCAGACATATCAGCTCACCTCCCTCAATCCACTGTGTATTCATCAAATACTACACAGTCTTTCAAAACTCAGTGCACTGAATTAAACAGTAAAACATTAAACACTGTAAAACCTTTAAATTCAACCTAATAGCTCAGGAAGTGCCAACAAAGCCTCCAGCAGTCTATATCCCACTTGTGATTTGTTTTTCATTGCAATTCCAACAGACTTACTCTTGTTTTCACTTCCATGTTCTGGAGTGAAACGAATTTGACAAACAGAAGTAAAGGCGCAATCTGAAAGTAATTTCAACTGCAAGTATGAAAAATCTCCCCCCAAAGCTCTTCACTCTAATTGGAATTGGTGTTTTCCAACCATAGGGTACAAAGGAGCTCATTAAGAAGAGACAAGAGCAAAGACTGTGTCCAAAATAGCAGTCAGTGCTGCTTTGAGACACGACAAGGATGCAAAAATCAAAAGCATGTGACATTACAAAACGTTCTTGTTCTTTATCAAGAATCTACTATTTCCAAGTTGAACTGCAAATGAAATGAGGTACAAACCATCTTTGAGAAAAACAAATCAAAGTGTGATCGATGCTTCCTGTTTTAAATTTCATTTCTTGCAGTCTTGTAAACTGAAAATGACTTAAATGTTTGGAACTGGAAATCAAATCACTAGAGACAGAGGTCACATCTGATATCTTAATACTAGAATTACGGTGAATAAAGGGGTAACAGCTGTTTAATTTAGGACGTACAGTAATAAATGATGGTGAATTTCTTTGGGGAGGCCCACAGCAGGAGAGTTACGGGCAACTTTGCAGATTTTAAACCAGCTTTGTATCATTATAGTGTTAGAAGTATATCAAAATGAACAGTGTTTTCTTTCCCTCCATGTTGCCTGACCTACTCATTTCCTAGGAAAAGTCTGCCAGATGAAGTGTTTTGCCAGGTGACGTGCTTTTGTTCAATGCTTGAAATGAACACACATTGTTCATTTACATATACTACAGACACTCTAATATACAAAGCTTGTTGAAAATCAGCAAAGTCACCCTTTAATGTGCTTGTGCTGAGTTATTTTGCTAAATACAAATATGAATGCAAATGCAATTTAGCAAAGAACTCAGTAATGCAGATTCCGGACGCACTGATAACAGAGAGCAGACATTTATAAGTTATTTACATAAGTTCGATATCACACAGGAGCATTTCATGTCTATTTGTGTGCAACAACCGTGTCTTGCTTTGTGGTTGCTGCAAAATTTGACAACAAGCTTAGGGACAGAGGAGCAGTATGTCCCCTGACTCTATGTAACAACACTGTCCTAGAACTGAATATCTCTGGAGCTTTTCCTTTGTAGTGTGACTTTTCTTCTGCTCAAACATTTCAATGTTGAAAGCCGCCAGCTCGTCTGATGACAGCAAGTTCCACTAGTGAACAACTGGCACCCAGGTGTTGGCAGCAAGACACAGAAAAACACTTTTACTGGCCTGTCATGATTCAATTTTGGAAAATATTGGTGTTCTGCAAATGAAAAAAAAGAGGTATGAATTAACATACAATTCTATTTGATTATCTATAACATCAGTGTAGAGGGGCATCACTCAAAACTGCCATCATGAACTGGAGTAACCTTGATAAGGACCACACACATGCATCGTCATTGAGATGCCAGCTGTTGCCAATGTTAACTTTCTGGCTGGCACGAAAGCTCCTTTACATGCACAACAGATGCTACAGATTCTTTCTGTTTATGCAAAAGTGAGGCACAAAGGCTTTAAAGGGGAAAAGTGTGACATGTTTCAGATTCCACACGAATTGTTGTACACAAGAAGGCAGGGCAGATGGGGGAAATGAAGTGAAACAGACTGGCAGAGAGAGGGCCGCTCCCTGCGTTTCACCCACGTTTGCTGACCGCAAAGTGACCGGCGAGTTTTTGGCCTCAGCTGTGATCGCCGCCGTGCGAAACTATGTTTGACAGATGACTCAACACTTGAAGACAAAGTCCTCAGACTCTCTCAGACCAGTAATAAATCATGTGCAATATTTCCCCCCTTTTTTGCCACAATCGTGCCTAAGCTCTGTAAGTAGATTAATATGGTTGTTTGAATCATTCCATGATGAAGACTCCATCGATGCACACCGACAGAATGAAGGGCTGGATTATATGACAGGTTAAAGGTAAACATGACAGTAATGAGACTGTTCATATTTTCAGGGCGAGACAGGATGGTGCAAGTGTGCAAGAGGGGAGCGGAGAGGAGAGATAAACACCTGAACCGGCAACCTCCCTCCGAGCAAGGCAGGCAGGTACCACTTTAATGGAGCTTTTGAAAAGCGGAGGAGAAAATGCTACTGCGGGGCTTAGCAGCCAGATTAAAGGCAGCTTTGCTCTTTTTTCACTTTGCTTTGACAAGAAGATTGCAGACTACAGTAAATTTATCTGTCTTTGTCCTCTTTTCGTCACCCAGGGGCCGTGGAGCTCTGGATGAAGAGCAGCAGGTGGTGGGATCGTATCGCACCAGATCACTGGAGGTTTGTAACTGGAACTGGAGACAGAGAAGGCGGCTCTGATAACGCACCTTCCCTACATGCACAGAATTTATAAGGAAAGAAAAGAAAACGCATGAAATTGTCCTTGCATGAAAACGCCTGAGCAAAACATTGTTCCTTAAGAAACATCTGCTTTGCAGGCGCAACAAGTGCAAATATCTCCATGTACAATAAAAGAAAAAACACACAAACACATTCAACACACTTCAAAGCTGTCGGTGGAATTTAGACTTTAACGAGCCAGAGGGGAGAAATGGAGGAAACACAAGGTGCATAAATGCTCCAGTCAGCCCAGACCAGACCTCTGAAAACCTCAGGAGATCACAGCGGGAGGGGGGGACTCCCACAAAGTTTTCAAAAAAGTGAAAAAAAAAAGAAAACAGACAGAGAGAGCTAAACAAGGCTTGACTGTAGCCACACTCATCACAACCTGGCAGCCTGCTGTCTTTACTCGGAAAAGAGCAGTTAGTTAGCCTTCCCACAATGCAACGCTGTGCGATGCAGACAGGAGGCGGCAGGCAAAACAAAGTAAAGTACATGGGTGTCTGTCTCGCTGGGAACAGGAGACACCTCTGTTGACGCAGCAGACACAACAAACGCCGACCCAAAACACATCAGCAAGAAGGAAAAAAGAACAATACACAGGGATATAACAAACATCATCAAACATGCAGGCTTTGGCAAGTGCACTTGGCAAGTAGGTTGATTATCTGAGGGGGGTGGGAGGGGGGACAAACATGTTATTAAGGAAACATAATTACAGTTATAAATTCCTATGATATCTGGAGGCTAAGGACAGACACAGAGAGCAAGAGTTAAAGAAGTGTTGTTTTTAATGGGACTCTGGGTGTCTCTTTTCAAAATAGATTTACTCTTAACAGCCTGACTCTGTTTGCTTGCTTGCATCCACCCACCTCAGTGTGCCAGATATTTTCACTTGAAAGATGAGGTAAGGCAGAGAGACAGAGAGAGAGAATATGAAGCCTGAAGGAGCAATGAACCTTTAACATGTCTGCTGTATAATCATTGTTAAAACACTGGAGGATTTCAGTGGAGAAACTGCTCTTCTCACAGTCTATTCTAATCCTATAATTTACAGAAAGCAGCTATGATGACACTGAAAATGTAGATACCAAGAGCCTGTAATAAAACTGAAAATATATTTAATAAAACATCAAAATTAGAGATGCAAATCAAAGCTCAATATTTCAGTCTGTAGCAAGAGCTGGAATCGAATGTCTGGGCAGATTTGTAACCTTGTCGACTAATATTCTGTGATTTATAATATTCTTTTTGTTTTAGAAATTTAATATCTGAGAACTGTTGCTTCCTTTGTTCAGTGAAAATGATGGTTTTGTAGGAAAACATGCTTATATTCTGCAAAATAAGGTGTCAAAAAACATCACTTTGCTACTGCAACCAAAATCCAGGTCTCATATTCAGACTAGTATAAGATAAAATTACCAAAATAAAGATTTTATTGTTTTACTGTACAAAAACCAAAGCACGTTACAGATTGGCTGCAGTGAATAAAGTGTCCACTGTCCATTGTCATTATTTGTGCCAGTAAAAATGATTCCTGTGAGGTGATGTTGTTTGCTGTGACAATGAGAAAACACTGAATGGCCTCGCAATTACTTCCTGAAGAATTCTGGACGTGGGAATATGAAATGTCAGTTGAAAGGGGCCGACTGATAGCGCCCACACAGATCATACACGATATGTGTAGGTGATGGCGTGGGGTTTCTATAATGAATGACTGCAGTCATGGTGAAATTCATGCCCGTGTATGCCCAGGGGGTCTGCAGGCTTAGGGTTATTATTCAGCTTGAGCCAATTAAACTTTTACCACAGGCATGATCATCATGTGACACACACAGTTGGAAGACAATAAAATAGGTGTAATGTGTCATATTTGCAGACCATCCTAACTTTAAACACAATAATGATTTTGTGATTTACATGTGTTACAGTGTTAATTGTGAAATAAAAAATGAGTTTTGTTACATTAGCAATGTATTTAGAGCTCATCAGGCTGCACCTAGCAGCAGGTTGTGAGGGTTTGTAGACATTTGTCTCGTGGTTTTTCAACACGCCTAATTCCTGTTGATTGACGGAAAAATATACATTTGATCGTAGATTAATCGCTTTAGCAAAATGTCAAGCAAAACCCCAAAACTGCTGGATCTGGCTTCTCAAATGTCAGCATTTAAAGGTTTTTATCATTATGTATGACAGTACATTGAATATCTTCAAAGTGGGCTGTGGCAATATAAAACAGCTATTTTCCCCAGATTTTCAGACATCTTATAAACAAAACCAGCTAATTAATCAAAAGTGAAAGTAATAGCTGCTCATAGTTGCAGCCCTAGTTACATATGAATTACATTGGGACAGCTGAGAGGCTCGATATGAGTCTGACTGTAACACCTGGAGATGTTTGCAGTGTTTGAGATGTTCTGTTAAAGGTGTCAACTTCAAGTAATGTAAGCACAGACCAACTGCACCAGACACAACACTACGTCTCAAACTGACAAGGCACAGCAGCATCAGTGAGGAAAACATGCTCTCCTTCCTCATCCCTCTGCAGAGAATCACACATCAGTTCCAAAGTGCTGCTGTTCAGCCACAGTGTTTCAGTGTTTCCTCCTCTTTCCGTGTTTACATTTTTGTCTAATATCACATGCTTTGTCCCCTGACAGTGTTGTGAATGCGTAAATATTTAAATGTTTTTCTTTTCATGCCTCATTTACCTTGAAACATTTTTGCAGACACTCATTTTTTTCATTGATTATTTTCTTACATCGAGTTTGACATGATAGAGATTTGTTTTTGACATCACTTAAGATGAAAAAGAAAGTAAATTGCATCTAGAGACAAGAAAATCTCTGATGAGCATCACTGATAAAAGCATGTAAAAATCCACAGGGGAGCACTGGAATAAATAAACCTTAACAGCCACCGTGGCCAAAATGATCCTTTAAGCGGCACCACTGCTTCATTAACATCCAATTACAGTGTAACCAGAGACAAAAAAGTCATTAGTGCTTCCACATTAGAGAGAGGACGTTAAAGCTGTGAGGTTAAAAGAGGAGAAGCTGGATTTTAAAAGCACATTCCTCAAGTGCTAAAAGGCTCGATGCAAGTAATTTAAAACACAGGTATGTTGAAGGCTTGGAAACACTCCCACTAACGCATTAATGCACCGCAGGCAGATTAACAATTCAAATCTTATGCACACACTCACAAGCACACACCTCCCTGGAACATGCACTGCCTTCCCAGGAATTCAAAGTGCAACAAAGCAAGGAAACAACACTTATCACAGTTGGTGTTTATGTGGGTTTTTTTTCCCCTCCATCCCATTCTGTCTCTCTGCCTTTATTCCTCGCTCTGTCTCCCTTTCATTGTGTCTCGGCCCCATTTATTACCCCTTTTGTAGTACAGTATACTCAATACATAAACAAATACAGCTGCTGCGTTTCATCAAGCCTGTGATTAGTCTTGTCGACTGCACCACAGCTTGTGAGAGAAACAGAGGAGAAACACAGAACTATGTCACAAACTCTCCCTCACGAGCATTTCTGGAAACTCTGTATTGTTTGTGAGGAGGTGGGAGTTGCTATTATGCGTTTCTGTTGGGTTTATGCTTTGCTTTTTTGTGGAGATCGTAAATTTTCCAGCCTGTAAATGGGAACAGTTTACAGTTAGACAATAAGGGACTTATTATCGGACAGAATGAGAGAAGTATTTGTATCTAGCAGACTGACTTTGCAAGTGGGATGTTCGCTACACACCACTTCTTTCTGTGTGTGTGTGTCTGGTGGAGGCAGTGTTACAACAAGAGATTGAGATGGAGGAGATCAATGCCCCAGCCCAGGGCCCTGGGAGAGTGACTAACCATCTAATTAGAGGGAAGAAGGAAGAGCCGGAGCTTTAAATGAATAATTAGTGCCTTCTCAGAGGCCGGGCCAAACAATGCAGGGAAGAGATGAAAAATGGCCGCCACACCGCATCACTCTGTCTCCCCTGACAAAACCAAATAGCCTGTGTCCTGAGGAGTCCCAGAGGACCTAATATCAGGGAGAGGGGGCCGACTGAGAGATGAAAAGATGAGCAGATGCTTTGTGACCACCTCAGGCATTAGATAAGCACGGTGGTGCACTTCCATTTATCATCATTCACTTTCAAAGAGACCGACTTCTTGTTCTGTGGCGGGTTGTCCTGGTTATCGGGATGTCAATAACACTGGCGAAGTATGGAGGAATGTGCAGAAAGAAAGTTTAACACTTCTAGAGAATGCATTACAAGTAACACTGCAACTTTAACTGCTGAAATTCTGTCACTCCTCCCTCATCTAATATTGATGTGATGTTTTCCAATCAGTAAGCAAAAAAAAGCCCATTATGAGATGTATATAATTCATTTCAAGGCATGACACAAACTACTTTGACTCGATTGTTCAAATGCAAGTTGCATGTATACAAACTGCAAAGTAATTTTCTTCATTCTTACATCATTCAGCTGGGACAACTGGCACAAAACAGTTTTACTGATGCACTTTTACGACAAGACACAACAATGGAAAGTGACAGAAGAAGCTCTGCTTCAAACAAGAAGAACCTTTAATGGCCCCTTAAAGCCGCCGCCGCCATTTCTACCTCGACAATATAAAAGTGAAGAACGCTGTGAAGATTACTCTGATTATTTTACAGAGCCTAATCAGTCCTGGAGCAAAACATGTCACATTTTGTTCTGATGTTAGAGCAAGAGAAAAAGACCTGGTTGTTAATTAATGAGACTTAAGGAGCAGTAGTAATGTGCTCTGTAAATTTGTTCATTAGTTAATGGAGTTCTCAAATCAGAAATCAGAATGTTTTATCCTATGGGGAGCATGAATGAGCAGAGTAAATTTCATAGTGTCTTGTGTGGTGATTTTGGCCTGCATGTGGCACACGTAAGGTGGTGACTAAAACCAGTTATCCTCTTTACAGCATGATTATCCAAAGCACATCTCATAGAACTCCACCAGTACTTCTTAAAATACATCATTGTCATCAATCATAATACTGGTAAAAGGAAAAAATGCAAAAATTAGTAGGAAAAATGAGTAGGAGTCAAACCCTGAGGATCCTAGGTGGACTGAAATATCACTGTTTTGAACATTGGATGGTTTCATGTGACATTTTGGAGAGAAATATTCATGGTCCCCACGGGATTCTCTGCTTCTTCATCTCACTCAGCTGCTCTTTGTCTTTAGTGCTAATCATCAAATGTCTGCATTCCAATGTTTGCAGTGCACTAAGATGGTGAAAATGGTTAATATTGTAACAGAATTATTATTGTGATGCTATTGTTGAGATTTTGGCTCAAAGACTGCTGTGACTAAGTACAGCCTCACAGAGCCTGTAGCATGGCTGCAGGCTCTGAGTCTCGTTTTATCACTGTCTTACTTTACAGAGTTAAAAGTAATATCGACTATGCTAATACATTTTTGATCAAATTTAGCAAGAAATAAGCAAAACAGCAAAACACACAAACAACAAACACACGCACTGTCAGCTGGAACTACCCTACCTAAACAATATGTGACAGTAAAATGACATTTATTGCACCTGAGCGAGGCCATGCAGCTCTACATTTGGCTGTGAGCCCTCATTCCTGAGCGCCAAATTGGTTGACCTGCTATTCATCTTCTCCTCTTTCCCGAGACAACCACTAAACAATGGCCATCTACTTGTTCTCATTAGCAAACATTCTACACAACCAGCTCGTCTTGTAATCAATACCTTTAATTCCCTAATGGCCCTGGCTGATTTTACCTCAGCCATGTTGAGAGAGGGAAGGAGCCAGGGAGAGAGAGGCGGAGAGATTAAATCTACCTGATGTCCCCTGGCTTGCTTTTGTGAGAGTCTCTACTCTCTAGTTTCTGTCTGAGAGTTTCCTCACAGCACTGCAGGCAGGTATTTCCCCTGAGGGCAGGTGTGGGTGGAGCCATAAGGAGGTCAGAGGTTGGGGTAAGATAACAATGAGAGCGCTCAAAGCTCCCCCACCCTCTTCGCCACGTAAGGACAGGTCTAATGTAGGTAAAAGGGGACATGTCAGACAGATGTCAGGGCCACAAACCGCCCACAATCAACTCCAAATACTGGTAAACATGTCTCAGCTCAGTTGTGTATGATCTCCTGATTTGCTGCTCTAAAGCAGTAGTACCTACATATCTTCAAAAGTTTCCTTATGTTCAGTTTGTAGATGGTTAACAAGTTCAGAAAGTTAACTTCTTCCCCAATGAGGAGGCCAGTGGCGACAAAAAAGAAAAAAAAAATTAGGACAAAAACTTATATTGTAGGAGTGTGCAGGTTTTAAATGAAATCTCTAAATCTACTCACACTGCACCTGTGGTAATTCTATACATAAAAAAGGAGGAGGTTGCTATAGTCCTATGAAAATTTTATAATATTTAATTTGGTTGGTAGAGAATAACCTTGGCACGTAATTTTTTAATTTACAAGCCTGGGGCAATGGGGCAGGGGGAATGTAGTTCTTTTAAGGGGAGCCAAATGATAAGCCTTTGCTTTTTAACCTTTTCTGTATAATCTGATCTAAATCTTTCTCTGTGTTTAAAGAAATTTGCTGCTTTTTTACTTGCTTGTTATTTTTGGAATAAACAACAACCAAACAAGTAGATCTACAAGACAAAAAACTTGAGAAGTAGCAAAACATGACAAACCTCAACCCGGCCTTAAAGAAGTAAGGAACGACCAAAATGAGCTCACTTCACGAACATGTCCTCTTTCTGAATCTGTAAATTGGTAAACATTTTTTTTTTTACACTGTTAAAAGTATGGGAACAAACACACACACAAAGACACAAAAACACACACCCTACTCCACTCAGGGATGCCTGAACCTGCCTCAGTATGCTGGTTGGGAGGGATGGTTGTGGTGAAAGCTGGTACAAGACCACCTAGGGGAAATATTCTGCCTCTGAAAACAATGACGGAGAGTGAGATAAATACTGCAATAACAGAACCTGAAAGCATCCCTGGTTCAGGCAACCACAACAGCCACGAGGCAGGGCTGTGGTGCTTCAGTCTGGGCTGGGTTTCCAGACCACATGTCCAACATGTTCGACTTGTCTCGGGCCTCTTATTTTGACTCACACTTGTTCTTGTCTCAGACATTCACTCAGCCGTTTGACTTTTCCTCATCATCATAAAATCTTCAGAGGTGCTTTTCTTTATCAACTTGATCCAATTCTTTATTTTATTCATAGCACTATAATTTAAGGAATAACATGTGTGTGTATTATATAATATTGAGTATATTAATTGGTTGGATGCACATTGCTTTCACCTTTAAGAGGCTCATAAATCAATAGTCTAACACATCACTGCCAATTTTAGACTGATTTTGCTCCAGGTACAGTCTGATCTTAATTTGCTTGGACACCTCTTGGCCCTAATCTTGTAGCTCCACTTTGCCTGGTCCTGGAACTGATTTGGACTTAGCTAACACTGACTTGTCTTAATGAGGAAACACTCAATGAATTTGTTGATCAAAGGAAAATTAATGAACAACTGTTTTCATAACTGATTAATCATTCATTCAAGTTAATTTAAGTCCATTTACTGAGCATAAATGACAATGGGAACTTATGGGAACTTTTGCTTTAGCATTTTTACATGTTTGTTTGTTTGGCATTTTGTAGACTAAATAACAGTGCTTAAAACAAAATGCAGCTGAGGACGATGGACATATTTGGACAAATTCAAATTCTGACCTGATGTTGGCATCAGGGGAAGACCAATTCATGCCAAGGGGGGTCATGACTGTCTGTACAAAATTTCATGGTAATTTATCCAATAAGTTGTTGAATCATCTCACTCAACCACAGATTTCAACCTCTTTGTCTAAAGAAAAAGTCATTAGGATTCATCCTCTGACATGAACTAACATGAATGAGATTTCATGGCAGTCCATCCAATCCACCCAAGAGTTCTGAAAACATTTCAACAAAAATGTCAACCTCATAGTGAGAATAGAGGAAAAGACAGGGGATCAGTGAAGTCAGAACCAATTGTTTGACATTGCCATCCAGAGAAATAATCTGCACATTAACTGATAAAGAAAAATAATTATTAGATACAGCCCTACTACCTGGCGTGCCTCAGGTAGTCACCCTTTCATTTCCACATTATAAGATAGTGGAGGTCCTGTTTTTACATTTCACACAACAGTAAATTTAACAGCTTGTATTTGAGTAAAGAAGATGGACATTTACTGTGTGAAACCTTGTAAAGCTGTGGCCCACGGACAGCTCAGTTTTATCCCAAAATGTACGAACAAAGGAAGCATGGATAGACATACATATCTGATCACATTCATTCATGAATATTTGCAGTTTGGCCGCAAACTTCAAAGCACCATTTAGCAGGTCCATAAATCACACTTAATGAAGGTAATATCTCATCACTGCATATTTTCTTTAATGCTCAGCAATAAAACCTTGGACGAAACACACAACTACTTTGTTTTAATGTCTTAAAGGTGTGGCTGGTTAGCTTGCCAGATGGATGTGGTGCCTCTGTTATTCAGACTAGTGTGTCACAGTGACAGACAAGGTTAATCAGACATTCCCTCAATTGTTTGAATAGATCAAAGCGTAACCTACCATAAGCGAAGCGCTCGAGTCATACATCAAGTCGCTTAAATATTTGAGTATAAACACACTGACAGCTATATAACAAAGGAACATCTCAAAATATCACAAAGTAGCTTACAGGGATTCTGGTGAAGAGATAATGAGCCTAATTATCCAACACAGTAAGTACTGTCAGCTACAATAACAATGTGTGACATAAAAAGATAAAATTATATACATATGCTTTGAGGAAAATGTTTGTGTTTTCCATTGTGTTAACAGTTCCAATTATTGTCTTGTCTAAATAGGGAGTTTTGAAAGTGAGAAATCTCAAACCCCCTGACACTGTCGCTCTGTAATCTCACTGGGTGCACATTTAATAACTTGATTCATGCAAGATAAAAGGTGGGGAATGTAAGATTTTAAGTGGGTTTATGGCCCACTATCATTCCAGGGTTTTACATGAAATGTGCTCCAGATTAGCATTTTTCTAAAAGGTGCAGTCGCATTAGGGCTGCACTGTGACAGGTGAAAACTTCACAGCTGCTGCAAGGCTCTTCACAGCAGGAAAACACAGTGGCACAACAAGTTTTTCTTGGTTATATGCTGTTGAGAGATGAGCTCCCGACACGCAGATCAAAGCGTCTTTGTCTTGGCAAAGGTTCGCAGACTTCACCCTGACAGTTTCACTCTGTGTCAATCAAATTCAGCCAGGGCATATCGTCAAACAAATCCATGACAACTTTGAGGAGCCACACTAAAACAAAATGTTCTTCCAGTGACAGGAAGCTTTGAGAACTAGGAGAAACGCTCAACAGGAACCATCACACTGTCGATGCTCAAGCATTTTATTGTCTGCAGATGCCACAATATCAGATCAATGAGACATAAAGGAGAGCTGTGCTGAAATTTCTAGTTTTATTAACACTAACTCAATCATTTTAACTGGATTTCCATTCAAATGGACATTGGTATCATAAGTGAGTAAACTGTACTTTCCAACTGAGCTTATCTGAGATGAAACTGGCCTCACAAATAACCAAAAACTAGTTTTCAAGACCTTCTGGGAAGAGTCTGACTGTTCTATCAAGCGTAAAGCTAAAAAAGTCTCTTGATAATGGATTTAACTGTCAGCTCTAGTTTGTATCTGGTGAACACAGGAAATGGACTTAGATAAATAACAACACTCGTGACAAGGCTATGCTTAGCTGAACATTTAGTGGCCTGGGAATGAGAAGGGACTCAAAACCAGCGTCACCGTAGCAGGACAACACACACACCATGGAAATGTCAATTTGTACGGTAGACGATGTCCCTTGACAGCGCGCCTTTTTGAAAATGTTTAGATAATTCCACCGCATGATAACTGCTGCCATGAGGGATTACTAGGATCAACAAATGTCGGGACCTACACTATAATCCACACTGTCAGACTATGTGTTTCTGGCCTCATGTGACCTGCCAGGCAGTGTGCGCTCCACCAGGGTGTGTCACGCTCACCAGGGTGGCATGACCCTAGATGACAGGGAAACCAGCTGGATAACAGACAGACCGTTGGCAGACTCCAGGTACCTCAGCCAGCGGCCACCAACTACCAACCACTTGACATCAAACGTAAGCAAAAAAGTAGACAAAATGAAGGCACAGACAAAACAAAAGCCAGACAAATGAAAACAAAGACCACTGTTGCCCTTTCCCTGGCACACCGCAGTGTTTTGCAGCCTTTTGTTGCCAGCTACAGACTGAGAACACTGACACTGAGAGAGCATCAGCATTTTCCCACTTGGCAGATGAAGCTTTCAAACACAGCAGATTGAGAACAGGCACCGCCAGAAGGTAAGGCACCACGTGGCGATTGTGGTTTCACAATAGATGAGACAGAGCATTCGCGTCTGAAAGTTCCCTGGTATCCCTGCAGGGAGAAACCGTCTCCACTGAACAGGCATGTTTTCATGACACTGGATGCCTGGCTCACAGCAAGCCTCATCTCCTTTTCTTACACTTCAGGGCTCTGTGTAACTTTTAATGCCTGAACAGAAAGAGGAACGTTCATGTAAGACAGTATTTGATACGGGCGAAGCTCTCGGCCGTTAGAAATGGGCCACATGTCACAAGGATGGGTTACACGCTGCGCAGTACTGGATCCTAGACAAAAACAAGGCTGAACCAGCACATGGCAAACCCATCTGGAACAAAAGCTGGCCTAATTTCACCAAAGATAAGGGACGAGCCCTGCTCCAAACAGAGACAGTGTGGGCTGCTCTCCTCTTTCCTCCCAAACCACAAAGGTTTGGGATATCGGCCTAGACACACTGAGCTAAATGGACGGTTGTCTGAAATAGGTCAGTCAAAAGTCTAATGGCATACACACAAGCTCCTATACACATGAAATCATTCATATACACATACACACAAATACCATGGATACACACACGCCATCCAGCCAACAGGCATTATTAGATGGGTTAATGGGTAGCGAGCCATTCAAACAGCAGGCTTTGGTCAAGCGTGCTACTCAGACAGGATAATGGTGGGATAGCTAGAGGGGCTGGGAGGTTCTTGAGACCTGGTGGTACCTACTACACTGAAAAAATTACAACATCTTTAAGTCACTACTTTGCCTCCACCCCCCCACCCCCACTGCCTGATTACTGTCCACCAGCTTCCGTCAAGCACACGCTGCACTTTAGCTTTCAGGCTTTTAGGTGGGGCTTTTACCTGTTGTGGAAGGGATTTCAAGGCTAGAGAATCACAGCTAAATCCCTATAACAAATGCAAATATTAAGGAATGCAAAGGTCACACACAGTGATAACAGAGGTAAAATGATAGATAAGTGTTTGCAAAAGAAATAGTTTAGAAAGCTAGATAAAGAAGAGAAGGAATTTGTAACCTTAGAGAAAAAGGATTGAGGAGGTATGTGGAATATTTATTTTAGTTAAACAGAATATTTTAGTTCTGCTGATTAAATTGCAGCAGCTGCCTTTATTTTTCAGTTACCACATTCTTTTAGTTACTAAAAGTATGCAATAACATTTCTGACCTAACCTGACTTCTACAGTGCAGCACACATGGAAAAAGTTGAAATAACATTAACAAAATGGTTATAAATATCTTATTACCTCTGGAGTATAAGCATGTGTGACAGATGCTTAAAAAAATGCTTGCAGCAAATTATTATATCTGAACCTCCTCTGCAGGAATTTAGATCTTTGGCATCAAAAACAGAGTAGGTTGATCCACCTTTAGTCTGTTTTCAACAGCAGTGATTAAAAAGGTGGAGGGAATGAAAGTAATGGGATTAAAGACAAGGAGCTCTTTGTAAATGTGTGCCAAACCAGTAGAGACGACACGCAGAAGCACAAAATCTCCCAAACCAAACAGTCCATCACACACATTCATCGAGGAATTACCGGACAGGGACACTCTCACACCCATATGTGAACAAAACATCCACAAACAGGTAGATGCATATAATCACTTGCATCGAAATGCATGTCAAAACAAGCTACAAAGCCAAAGGGGAAACTTATGAATGCACATACAAACACACATACACGTACATATACACACACACACATACACACACGCACAGAGGCAGTGACTGACAGCTTGCATTAAAGTAAGGGCAGGCCCGGGCATGGCAGGAGGAGGGGTGACGGGAGGCAATTAGAGGCATTTTTTAGATGGTAATAGCTGTGTACAAGCCATACAGCTATTCATAGCAGGCGAGGAGATGAGCATAGCAATGAAAATGGTTGGTCCGTGTGCCCATGATATGGCCCGGAGGGCACGGGAGGGCAGAGCAGAGATAGAGAGAGAGAGAGAGAGACTGAAAGAATGATAAAGGAGTGGCGATGATTCCTTACTCTGGCATGACGGGATGTCACAGTATCTCCAGTAGATGCCGTCTTCATGATCAGCAATGTAGCACCACGGCTGAACGTCCCCATCGGGATTCCTGCAGACACAGAGGGGGAAAAGGTTAAGACCGCTAAGCTGGTTACATCTGATAATGTAAATAATCTTATATTTTAGTGCAGATGGGGGCTTTCTATCACCTCTCACCCACTCTGTGATCGATAATTTTCACTTTCAATATAACTAAACACAGATGTTGACCTGTAGTTATGTTGATTTGACAACTTCGTGATTACAAAATTGGGACCTGGGTGTCTCGGTGCAGCTGTACAGGAGCTGCTGTTCATCTGTCTTATCGTGAATTGGCGAGTTGATGAAGCTTAGGAGAAAAGAGGGTAGAGAAAGCCTGAGGGGAAAAGGAAGGGAAGAAGGGGTGACGGCAGGGATATGAGGACAAAAAAGCAACATAAAGACAGGCTATCAACTGAAAACTCTGCCGCACAGGGCTGAATACTCAGTAATGTTTCAGAGGGAGATTATCTTGGCTGTGTCAATCATCTCCTGAACTCATTGGTGCTTGAGGGTTTAGCCTCTTCCTCTGTGCTCTGAAGGCTTGACCATGCATGTCAGTCAAGGGCCAGACCAATAGGTCTTTGATGGGTGGAGGTGCTGGGAGGTTGGGGGAAAGGCTCTTTGTTCCAGGCCAGACGGAAAAAGGGATGTGTGATGGGCCAAAGCTTTTGTCTGAGGCTGCAGCCTCTTTTGAACCTCATCAAGGCACTTTTAACCCATCATAATAAGGCTGACAGGCCCCTTGGTGCTTTTGCTTTTCAGTTTCACTTACAAAAGCGAGGAAGAGTGGGACTGAAGATACCTTAAAGCTTTGTGCAGGCTCCATGTCCCCAGGGTAATCACGTGACTTTGTAAATCATGATCATTGTGACAACGTTTTAACAGCTGATAAATTAAATCAAAGCAGCAAGTGTTCAGTAGGAGCTCATCGTGGTGCAGTTTAAGTTCTTTAAGCTCTATTTCAAGATACTGTGGACTGTAAAAATACTCCCTGCTGGCTCTAAAAGCCATCTAAGATGACATTGTTATTGACGGTAATTGCCAGAGACCTTTTCTCTTCTTTTTTGACACACCTCATTGTAGCATCTTGAAATAGCCCTGCGGCACTGCACTATCCCGTTTCACCTTTTGTGAGCAAAGTTGTGAAGGGCGTTTCCATTTCTTTTCTTCTCCTATCAAAAACACTATCCTGAGTTTCCTCTTCTCTTTTCACACTCAGAATGAGGTATTGACAAAGATGTCGTTGTATAGACTTTTTCTGGGTTGAACTCAAGTTTAAGTGCCTTAAAGCTTTTCACTCTAAATATCTGGCAAGCAGTTACCACTCTCTTTCTTGCAGCCTGTCGGCGACGGGAAAGTGTGAAGAAAGAGCTTTTCAAGTCACATTTTTATTTATTCTTTTTTTTTTTTTTTTTTAACCACCCGCCATCGGAAAAGCCAAAAACTTCTCTCAACCTGAATTTTTCCCATGCTCACAGGACACCAGCCTTGTTTTTCACTAAATTTCAACATCGTATCATGAGCCCAGATCTGTTTGTTGCTCCACCCAGATTGGAGGCAGACACCTGTTTGTTTAGCCCGGGGCTACTGCTGAAATGATTGAAAAGAGCAAAACCTGGGTCCAACCACCAAAACACTGGGATTATATACCCTTTCTCTATTTCTCTCTCCCCTTCTCTTTTTCATGCCCGTCAACGTGTAATAGCCCCATTTGAAATAAGACTCCCAAGAACTCATCTATAGCCACTTATGTAATTTACTGCACTTTCTTAATCACCCCCTAAGGAGGTAGACATGAATTACAACCACCAGCATTAAAGGAGTAGACCACCCATCCCATGTCTGACCCACCGGCATCTTTGATCAGTAAATGATGTGGTATGCCCCTCTGAGCTTTCTCCCAAACCCCAGTCCCCAAATACTGTTTCACACCCCCCACACACTCTCTCACACACCCACACCTGCACACACCCTTTTAGCAGAAGCATGGGAACATCATCCACAAAGCTAAGGTGAACAGGCAAGCCCACATGGCAGAAAAACATCAATCCTGCCCCAGGTGGCAGTATGTTTGTGCGTGTTTGGTGTGGTGGGGTGGGGGTTGTAACAGAAGTTGGAAAGCAGACGGTCTCAGATTAGCCGAGGTGCCACAGTGCAGATAAGAGCAGACCCTGATGAACGGAAATCCATTCGTTTAACCCGGCAGCACAGGGAAAGACTTCGTGGAGACATTCTGATAAACATTGCTGTCCGTGTGTGTGTGTGTGTGTGTGTGTGTGTGCAAGTGTATACATTTGTGTGTGTGTGTTTAGGAGTTGTTGGGGGGGTTGCATTCACGTCTATGTGCGTCAGAGATGGCCCGCTTGGCTCTGAGTAGAGGAGCTTGTTGAAACACTCCCATACCCAGAGGTAGATCACAGTAGATGTTTGGACACTTAATTGGCACAATTACACTGATTGACTCATTTTGCTCGGAGTGAGCCACACACTTCGGTACAGAGCCAATTATAGCCACATTGAGTTTTGCCTCATAGGCTCTCCAGTTCTGCATTTGAAGGCAAGAGTGGCTCACATCTGAACACTGAGAAAAACAGCTGTTCCTGGCTGGCTGCTGTTCAAAAGGTTTCCCTTAATAACCATTTTCCACGTACCTTAATCAGAAAATTTATGATCATCTTTAAAATGCTTGGCACTGTGAAACTCTATATAAAAGTCTAAAAAATCCTTTACATCAAACTATGTGAGCAAATGCTGGGAATAACGTGCGTCCAGTTGTTTTTCATGAGTTAAACTTTGATGGAGACTGTAGACTGACTTTTGTTTAGTGTTACTGGTTAAAAAAAGATGAAAGCTAAACTTTCCTCATTTAACAGAACTAGAGGAGAAATGCTGATTGGAGAGTGGCGGTGAGAGGCTTGTCTGGATTGGGATTTGAGGTCAACAGCAGATCAGAGTCTGGCAATTTACTGCCTGGGAGAAGACTCTCTAATTGACTTGGATGATTTAGCATGCAAACTGCTGTCTGCTGCTGTGCTGCATGAATGCATGTATTGAAGAAGAGGGCTTGTTGGTTGTGGGCCGATATGTATAGTCTACTGTCTATTGTTGTTCTCTCACGGTCCACTTGTGCTAAGTACGAGGTCATGGTGTTCCTGCGTCATATGTGGTGAACACGCCACTGTGTTCACTGGCTAATGTCTTAAAGCACTGATTCACCTAAATTACAAATGAACTTATTTCTCACCTACATCTATCAGTATTTTGACTGTGTGTATAGTTAATATATAAATGTAATTTTATGTGTAGTACTCACAGCATGGACAAATCATTCGACTGCATGCAAACGTATCTTTCCAGAAAAACAATCCCTGTTACTGTTACTTTGGGTGATCTACAGAGCTCAGAGTCAACAGAAACTATTTCTTCAGCAGAAAGTAGTTCCAATGAAAACGTTGACATTGAGGCCTGAGGATTATCCACAGTTACCAGGACGCTGTTTATGGAAAGAGAAGACGATCTTGACTTTGTCGAGCACCACAAAACAAAATGGGAGGAGCTATTTCAAGTGCCTTTGCTTCCCACAGGCAACATTTCGTGACTCACAGTTGGAGCGCTTCTACGGCTTGGATTGGCATGAAACTCTCCCAGTTAAAGCAGAGATCTAGGGAAGGCAAAAAGCGTGTATGCACGCGCTTCGTACATGCACGCAACACAAGCAACATAACTGCAGCCATTAGCCTTTGGCTGCAGTTAGCAAAAAGCTAAACTATTAGCAACATTCAGCACTGACACTCATTGCCTGCTTTTATGGTAAATCTTCCAACACATCCAAACCACCACATATCCATCTGCACACGCATCTGCATTTGAAGAACAGTCAATAGGAACGCTTGATCTCTCTGTGATTGGAATCAAAGCATTTTGAATTCATTAACGCTCTGATTAATGCCTCTGACTGGCCTCTTTTCCACATCAACAGTGGCTAAGGCTCATGGGTATTGTAGTATTTTGACCCATGAGTCATAAAAAACAAAACTTCTCAGAAATAAAGCTGAATTAAAAGTGGTGGTTGGAACATGAACGGGAAATTTATCCAAGACAGTTTAAAGAAAAATCTGAACTGAAAATACAAAATGGGAAAAAAAAAACAGATCCTGAACCAGCTGCTCTCTGACTTCGCAACTCAGAAAGAAGTGGTATCTCAAAACCTGGCCAAACAAAACCAAAACTATCTGCATGGCTGAAAACCAAGTTTGAAAACATGTTTGTTTGTAATTTTGGTGAACTGACACTTCAAAGACAAATGTCTAAATATATAAAGGGTGCATTTTATTGCATGAAACTGGTTCCTACTTTAGTCCTGATGGCTGTTGTTGATGGCTGATGCTTTAGTGCCACACAGTACATCTTCTCACGGGACACTTCTATTAACTTCTTCAATTTAACAAAGCAGCGCACAGGGATCGTAATGCAGTCATACAAATGGGGGGTGGGGGGCAACTTGGCTGCAGTTTGCAAGACCTCAGATTTGCACCTGACATCATGGTGATTCAATTACAATCAACTTGGGGAACACTATTCACTCTGGCATTTCCATTATCTCATCTATGTTAGGGAAAAGTATTAGAAGTCATAGTGGACACTCATAAATTCTACAGTACACACACACACACACACACATACACCTGCATATAAATAGCCAGGAAATGGCCGGCAAAGCTATTCAACCACCCACTGAACTGTCGTGCACATCACACATTAATACTAATGCACTGGGGAGAGAGTCCACTATGAGGAACAGTAGATTAGAAGGAACAATAAACAAAATGATAAATCAGAACTTCAATTAGTGTGATGCTGTTCTTATGAAAGTCAAGAAGTATTCAGAAAAGTACTTAAGAACTGAAAAAAAGCATCTTGTTTAAATGTAAAAGTGCAGAGTGACTGCAAAGAATTCTGAATCGAACGACGCAGATGATCAGTAGTGTGACATCCACTGTTGAAATGAGTCTCACTAAGTCTCAGCTTAGACACGAGAGCTCTTGTCCTTTTCCTGAGGCTTTTGTGCTCCTTCTTCTGCAGGGGAATAATGTGACATTTCCCCTCTGCCGAGTTTCTCCCTGTTTTCACTGGAGTATTTTATAGCAGGCTATAAAGATGAAATGTGGGGGCTGTTAGGGCTCTTTCTCCAACACCACTGTGGTGCCCTCTCGACTAAATCATCACAGAGAAAAAGCCAGCAATGGGACGAGAAGTGAGTTTGTAATCCTCTCCTTCTCAACATCTGATACGTGCTCGGAGCCTTGTGTTAAAGTTAAGAATGTAGTGAGTCCTGGCTTCGAATTATCCACCTGTGCCCCGGCCTCAGCTCTCATCTCATTAAACCACAATTGGCCTCAGGGTCAGAAACGCCAAAACTATCCTGGCTCTCCTTTTTCTTGTACCCCTCCTCCTCGCTTTCACTCTGCTATCACCCCATTCTCTCTCAAATTTACCGCTAGAAGTTACCACATAAAAATTCTAGACAGAAATGTCTGCAAAACTTTCAGAGTTAGGGTCAGGAGATGAGAGAGAGTTTGAGGGTTTAAGGGGGTTAAAGCAATACTGGAAACAGAATTTGAATTGCGAGATGCACTCCATGTAAATAAGGGGATTTGCAATCCAAATTGAGCAACAACGTCCAAAATGGTTCCCCACGTGGCTGGAAAAAAAAACCCATCACACAAGCAAGCTTTCTGTGATCATACAAATCAAACATTACACGTTTTTCTCTGCGGTGGGACAGACCTCTCCTCTGCGGACACGAATATGTTAACAACGTGTGCACACAGCAACACACACACGTGATGGACGCATGCACAAATACTTGACCTTGTGCAGACATGCCATAAATGCCATCCGTCATCTTTTCACAATGGAGTAGCCACTTTGGTCCTCATAGCACTGCTGATGGGTGAACTATTCACAAGGAGGTTGTCTGAGAGAGACTGAGAATAGTTGTAGCTACAGCCCTGTGTGACAGAAATCCCTCTGTCAGGAAAGAAACAAAGCTATGAGCTGTCAGTGACTTGGAAAAACTGCTAACTACATCTGTGGCCAAAAAAACAGCCAAATCCAAACAATGAAGATGTGCATTTTGAATCGCTTGTTGGACATAATACACTCCTAATGTGCAGGGAAAGCCTTCTTCAATCCCCTGCATGTATCCTACTCATAAATCTTCTGAATTCCCATCCAGTTCAAGTAAAAACAAATCTGTCCTGTGCCACTTCAAAGCATTGCTGTGTTATGAGTTTACAACCATGACTTAGAGAAATGTTTCAGAGGCTTTGGGCCGAGGAGGAGGGGGGTGTTCTGTTTCTTATGGCTTGGCGATCCGGGCCAAGCCACTGTTCTGGACGTCTCTGTGAATTTGAACTGACTCACGAAACAGTGTGGCTCCCTGCAGATACACGAGTTTGACAGTCGCGCATACAACACCGACAGTCGTACTTGGAGTGTGACTGACGGATAGAAAGGGTTTTCTAGTCACCCAAAGCCACCGTGTCCCTTCACATTCCAGGGATGAGGGATGGAGATTTGCTTACACAAACTCTTCAACCGTGTTTGCGTCCTTGTGATGACAAGGCTAAATGTTCTGTTTGGGTACCACCAATAAAATATTCAGAGGCAGATATCTGAGCAGATCCCCTGTGCTCAAACCCTTTGCAAAACGACAACGACTTGGTTCTAAATTATTCAGAGTGTCAAATGCTTTCACTCCATCAAACATCAGTATCTTAGAAAGATGGATTTTAAAGGTTCTAACCAAAGCATTTTTAAATTAATAACATAAATTACCATTATATTAGAAGATCAGTGCTAAAGCGATTGGCAGCCTTACACTGAGGGCCACTGCTTAGGACTTTGTGGTAAATCTGCTGAATCTCCAGCAGAAAAGGAGGTTACTTTACAATAAAAAAACAAGAGGGAGCAGTTGTTATTCTTCCAGGCAGCCAGAGCTAAAGCTTACTTGAAATGCTGAGTGGCAAAACGAATGAAAAGCTTACAGTAAAAAATCAGAATTTAACTCTTACCCTTAGCTCTATATGCAGCCCCTGTAAAACAAGTAGAATTGGATAGGGACTAGCAGAAGAGCCTTATTTGCTTACACATCACAGTAGTGTGCTGCAGGTCAGTTGTCTTATGTGGCGTAGGATATTCACAGGCTTTCCAGATATGACACACCGTATTGCCGGTTCTGTTGAAACTACTGCTGAACCAAAGTTCCTGGCAACTAGTTGCGACTCCAGGAAGTTACTCAACCCAAACACTTTAGTCTTTGTACAGATTAAACAAACAAGCTAAATCATGTCAGATAGTGAGCTTTATACAGTAAGTGCTGGTAAGTGGATTTTATTACCGTTGGACAAAGTCCAGCTACCTCTTGCCCCATGCTTCCAGTCTTTGTGCTAAGCTAAGTTAGCCAATGGCTGACACCATATTTAGTGAACAGACATAAAAATGGTATCAATGCTCTTATCTAGTTCTCAGCAAGTAAGCAGATAAGTGTGGAAATGGAAAATGGAAAAAGTGGACATTTGTTTTAAGGGGTCACAAGATGAATCTCTTATGAGCTGAAAGGATTTTATCTAATCTGTGATTCTTTTCTTGTGCGATACTAAATTAATTACTAAGTTAAATGTTTTTTGAGGCCTTGATTTAACCCATCACATGTGGAGAATGTATTCATGCTACAACACACTGTGGGTCATGACCATATTATCTAACATTAAAACTCAGGGAACAGATGATTTATTAACCTCTTGTGTCATCACTTTAATAAGTAAACCCCTAACATGGGTCAAACTGTCAGTAAATTTCAGGATCAAGAAAGTGGGACTCACCTGCAGTAGTTGTGGCTGCCCAAACCGCCCTCTCCGTTGGGGTATTTGAGGGTGTTGTAAGGGTGCTGGAAGGTCTCATTCCAGAAGAGGCAGGGTTTACCACCATGCAGACTGGTCTGGTTCTGGAAGCCCCTGTAATCCTCTCCGTTGGCAGTGTAACACTCTGAAAACAGAGAAATTAAATGGAGAATGTAAGAAAAATGAAAGTAAATCAAAATCTGTTGTTTGCTGTAAAGGATTAGTCGTCTGTTCAGATGGAAATCAAAAGCTTGGCAAGAGCTTTTACACAGGCATGTAAAAGGCAGCCACATATGTGACCTGCTTTATTGAGAGTCTGGATTGTGTGAAATACTCTTGTGCTATTAAAATGTTTTAATGTGTTTGGAATGATCATAGACGATAAGTTAGGAATTACTGTATATATTCATTTTAAACTTTGGCCAAAAGTGTTATGTGTTAAAGCAAGATCAATCACAGTATTGTTTCAATTAATGTCAACATGTGAGCACAGGGAAAAAATGCCCCACAGATATACAACAAAAGCAAACATGGCTTGAATTTCCAGGAAGTGTATGACAACCATATGGCCAAGACAGAGAGAGAGAGAGTGAGAATGAGAGAGAGCTGGGTTCCCAAGGCGAAACAATGGCTGGTGGAAGGCTTTTCTTCCCTGAAAGAGAGAATTCAAATAAACAATGGCTGATGGGAGTGTGATGAGCCATCACCGCTCATTGCACTGAGCCTCAGGGGGGCTCCTGTCAACTGAATTCTTCTTTTGATTGCATTACGATGGAAAATATTAATTTATTATGTGACTGTTATGATTATGCATCACTCATAATTGCTATGACTGTTGACAGAGCAGGATAGCCCTTCGGTGTTACCAGCAAGGATAAAAACAGGCTTTTCGCTCCTGACATTTGGCATCAAATTTCAAAAGGTAAATACAAAAGATGCCACGAGGCCACAGCTTGAAGTTATGATAGATAAATATATATTTTAAAAACACGTACGTACACATAACACATTCTCGTGTTAACTTATCTGAGGTTAAAAATGTCAATCCAGACTAGGCTACATGGACAACAGTTTCACATCATGCCTGTCAATCAAACACTGACAAGAAAAAAAACAATTCTCGCTTGTTTGGCTCGTCTCCATGGGGTCTTGTTGCTATGTACGCGGTTAGCCAATGACCGGCCCCTTTCATCAAGTCAAGCTGTCTAGGCTGAGTATGAGCTAATGCATTGCAATATGACATTCATTATACCCCTTGGTGAGCCAGCTGTGCTCCAAGCCTCTTTCTCATTTTCTTTTGCCTTCATGGTTTCCCAGCTTCCTCTCCCTCTTGTCTTATCATCTCTCTCACCTTCCTTGACTCTTTTCTCCTCTGCTGCTTCTTGTCTCTTCTGTCACGCCCCTTTCAACTCATATACAAACAAACATTTCTTTGGGGATCGCTTAGCCTCTCAGGCTTCTAATGCAACTTCTGTAGTCTGTTGCCAGGTTTGGATGGCAACCTCTAGAGGTCATTTCACAGGTTTAGTGGGCAACGTCAATGATTCAAACACTTAAAAAGGAGTTATTTCCTTATTTGTGGGAGATCAATAACCTCCCAAATCAATGTTACTGTGTACTGATTATATTAGAGATTGTTTAGAAAGTGAGTAAATGTAGAACTGTAGGGCATGAACAAAAAATAAATGTTGTGAAAGTTTCATGTGTTTAGTAATTAGCTTCTCATACTTTATACCATGCTTTGCAATATTTACAGCAGTCAGTCTGCACGCAAAAACACGCATTCCAGCCTCCTCTATCCACCACACAAGTACTGCTAACACTTAATTTTGGTGTAAATCAGAGGCCCTGCCTGTTCTCAGTCTGTCAGCCAAAGTTGCTTTTAATTAAAGTTGTTTCGGCTATGTTGTTCATTCAAGCTTATCAACCATCCATCGTCTGGCAGACAGGAGTTCAACTGCAGCAAAGAGCTGCAGGGTGTCAGGTTCCTGCAATTATGATGCCACCCTATTGTCTGTAAATGGCTCCCCTCTCTCTTAACAAATTAATACAGCCTCGGCATGCAAGGATATCAACCACCGGGTCGTAAATCCACCTGAGAGCGGCTGAGGCAGAACACGACTCCATAAAATTAGAAAAACAGCTTAATGGTGTTACAACAAAGGTCATGCTCTTACCACCCTTACACAAGGGAGCAATGAGAAGGGTGGAAGACAGAGGACAGGTAAGGCTTCTTAAACAACGCACATTTGGAAGATTTGAACTGCTGCTTGTGCAAAGGATGAAGGTGATCCATGGAGCAGTGTTTACCCTGTAGAAAACTCTGCAGATAAGGGCGTGTACTGCTACCAACATTAGAGCTAGCCACCCTGGTAAAGTTGAAGGATGATGGTGGATACACACTGTATCCTATGATATACACTAATTTGGGAAGACTTAGAATTAGATGATGAATTTTCATTGCATTTACATTTTTCTGGATGCCGGCAGCCACGGCAACAGAGAGAAAGAGAAGGAAACACTGCTATTGAGAGTTTGGCAGCGGCACAAGCACAATCATGAGTCACTGCTCCCCAAAAGCAATCAGGACTGTTACTGCCCCAGTCAGAGAGGATAACATCAGGCAGGGACAGGGCAACCGACTGCATCCCAAATGAGCTCACGTCCTTCAAATATCTTCTCCTCAAAAAGAGCGGGTATTAAAATGACTGAACTTGGCTGCATGCAGCGCTGCTCAAAGCACTGTATCAAAAAGAAAGAGCCAAATGACTTTGTAAATGTCTCCTCTCCTCCTTCAGGAAACTTTACTCTGGAGTTTCAGGATAAAGCAGAGCTTGCCTGCACATGGTCCGCTTGGAATGAGCTGCTGCTGGCAGTCATCCCGCCCTGCTGCGGCCAAGTTAGCTTTCCAGGATGAGATGGTAAATATGGCAGTGTTTTGCCACCGGGAGGGAGATGGGGGGGGGGTGTTCCATGTGGTTTCTAGGCACCATTTGCTTGTGGTGGGAATGGGAAGTAGCAGATCTGCAAGGACTCAGAGATAAGTGAGGCCATCGTAAAGATGAATGGACCATTTAAGAGCCCTGCGGACGGCCACACATCTATTAAGCTGAAGAGAAAAGGCCAATTTTACGTTGGAACTTGTGAATATGGGCATTTTATCCTTGTCCTGGGAGAAATGAAGAGCTCATCTGATGATTGGACCGTCACCACTTCAGACCCACTCCCCTCTGAACACGCCCAGACCCCTACCCCCTACCTCACACCCCTTTTCCTTGTCACCAAGCAACTGTTGCACTCTCGTCACATGGGCCTGGGCTTTCGTGTGGTTTCATCATAGGCCGTGATGGGAAACAGAACCACCACCGCATGAAAGACTAAGAGAAGGGGGGGGGGGGGGGGGGAGCCTCTTATAAAATACATGCAGATCTACAAATAGAAAAAGTCCGGGAAAGGGAAGAGGAGGACTCGCCCTTGACCAAGCCCTGCGCTCACAGAATACAGCACCACCCCGGCAATGAGAAGGAAAAAAAAAGAAAGAGAAAGAAAAAACAGCAGAGGATCGCTGAGAGAGAGCTAATCGCCCTGTTATTATATTTGTTGGGATTTGCGGCTAATGACTTCCACATTGCAACTTCAAATGCACTTGATGCTCTGAGAAAACGGGGTGAGGGGATGTGGGGGTTGGGGTGGGGCTACGGGTACGGGGCTTTGGTCATGTGATCACAAGAACACAAACAAACAAGCTTACAAACAAATGGCTTTTCTGGAACACTTTGCCAGGTCACACAAGAGCACTTATTTGTTGTGTTTGCTACGAGGGATGAAAAGCAGCGATAATTACAGACGACTGCTTCCTCACAGAGGGCTGACATAAAGAGCTTCCTTCCATCTTTATTATATGCTTCAAACTCTGGGGACAGCAAAACAGGCTTAGTGCATGAGCAATACTTCCACTATTACAAAATTACACAGAATGAGTTTATGATAGAAACATGTACAGTATAATGAAAAGAAAACTAATTTGTACATGCACTAACACCACCAAAAAGCTGACGTGTATTCAGGGTTGCAGAAACTTTCCAATGTCCACAAACAAAAATGAGAGACACTGCAGATTATTAATACACAACCTGCCACAATATGTTTCCCTTCCACAATGTCCTGGTAGCCATTACTGTTGTGGTACTCATTAATGTCAGTGTAGTAAGAACAGAGGCCAGGGCCAGGCCAAACCAGGCCAGATGTAGCGGGTTACAGAGTTCTTTTTCTGGGGGGACACAGCTGGCTGCAACACAAGTCTGGTTCCCCTTTTCCCCCAACAACATCCATTTCCACATCAAAACCACATCAGACTTCAGAGGAGCACAGGAAGACTGCTTCACATTTATTATCCAGGTTTTACAGATAGTCACAGATCCAGCGAGGCTCTTTTAATGAAGTTGGATGTTGCTAAGGAGAAGTCAGTGATTTCTCAGAGGGGGGGCACCAGGCAGTTAATGGACCACACCTTGCCTCTCTGCTCCTCTGATCACTCCTCTCCTTTAAGAGTTTTTTTTAAAGCACCCTCATGTTAGAGGGTCAGTGAGAGCAAAAAAAGGCAACGTTGCTTCCTAAGTGATGAGAACAGTTGCCTCTAACTAGTTAAATCTGCAGACAATGACTTCTCAATGGGATTTCACACCCCCTTCTTTTTATTTAATGCTTTTGTCATAGGTTGTAGCCTCAGATAACCAGGCCATAAACCAAGACCTCATTCACTCCCAAAATAGCCTCAATCACCACCATTCTTCCTGCAAAAACCCTCCGATGCACCACCTCCTGACTTCACTACCACAGTAGCCACAGAGCCACAAGACTCCCTGCCAAAGTTGCTGGGTAGCACCTATAAAACATGGCCCCATCTCATTCTACTGTGGCCCCTATTATTTAGTTCTGTAATGGAAAGAGTCTAATCTTCTGGAGCCAGTGGTGGGCTTAACACGCTGCCAAGAACCCCTCTGTTTGAAGTTGCTTGTCACAAAAATGGAAAACATAAAAGTTTTTTTTTTTTTACCCTCTGGCTCTAAATTTAAGTGTTATGTTTGGGGTGATTTTAAAGAATCAATCAGCAAACATAGCGAAACAGATAAAACAACCACTTTTGTAGGTTTTCCCACAGTGGCCGGGATGATATCTGACAAAACACAGCAGAGACAGAACAGGGGCAGTTCTGGCTCAGCGCGTGTCCGAGGATGGAGCGAGGTGGGACGAATCTGAGCTTTGCTTGGCAGACGTTCAGGGAGTGACTGATGGGCTGCAGACTCTTAACAATGACGTAAAGGACACTCAGGGACTCGCTGAAAACGCTTTGGGGGAAAAAAAGCCACTGACAACATGTCGACATCAGGGACCTGCCAGCCAACCTGACATGAGGGTGGACGGGGTGTTGTGTTCAATTACCTCCCCTCTGGAACCTCCTGACGGTTTCAAGTCATACTCAACATCTGCCAAAATAGAGGCAACATTTCCAAACAAGATTAAAAGCTTCTTCACTTCTAACGCTGTCCTTGTTTCTCATAGTTTCCCACACACTCACACGTCCACACGTCACACACCTCTCTTAACAATAAGAGGACAGAGGTTACAGGGTTAAACAAATAGAAGGGGAAATCTGCTGCATACTCAACACATGCCACTGAACCTGCTCTAAACCAATTCTGACACCAGAGTAAACCGGACTTTTGCAGCCAGGAGAAAGCAGGGACTGTAAGTGATGGAGAAAGGGAGGAAGCGGAGATTGAGAGGGTGAGATGAGCTGAGGGTGTTCGGTTCAGAGCTTTCCAAGGTGCACAATTAGCGCGTCTGGGATTGATCCATCTTAAATTAAACCAAACTGCAAATTAGAGGAGAGCACTGAGACTGAGGGAAGGATTGTGAAAGACAGAGCGATGGCAGGAGGGAGGCAAAATTAAGCAGGAAAAAGAAAGAGGAGAGGAAAACAGAGAGGCAAACACTGAGTGAGTCAGGGTGGGACAAAGACCGTTTTTATGATCCCGCAGATTGTTAACCCAGGCTCTAATTTTCTCCTTCTTGTGCAGAGCAGCAGTGAAGTGAACACTTGGCTTATTTCACATGTCCTTGCGTTATAGACACGGCCTACAAAGCCCAGGTTTGTAAAACTAAAAGCAAGCACAGACTCAGAGTCTCTAAAGGCAGGGATCTGAGTTTGAAGGTACAAATCTCATTCCAGAGGAGCTCTGTGGCGCAGCTGTGTGCTGGGGCCCTTTACCAGCAAACAAACAACCGATGCAGGGTTTCAGAGACAGAAAATATGTCCTGCTAATGCGTGTCTTCTGTGAAGAAAATATCACATACCCATATGGGTTCCTCAGAGCATTCAGCCTTTGATAACCAGAGGATCTACGGCTTGTGATACAAGACATGATGGCTCACTGTAGCTAATGGCCGTGTGTGCCTCGCATGGGGGTGTTTAAAGTTTGCTCTCCGCTTCCTTTTTGTTTTGCCTGTAAATGGATGGTAAAATGATCTCCCAGTCAACTTGCACTGTCAGATGCCCCGATAAACATAAGCAGTGACAAGACATGCATTAATCTGCGCTCCTACCCACATCATTCCAGCTTTTCTTTTCTCTCCCTCTCCCCTCTCATACCCTCGCTTCCCTCCTCAGACGCACTTACAGTAAGAATGAAAGGGAGCAATTTTCATCAGCAGAGCAGCCGCAGTGTTTTAAGATGAATCCGATGTGGAGGGAAGGGAGGACACACACACACACACACACACACTCTTTCTCTAACACACACATAAACATGCACACAGGCTCCTTTGTTCCTTCAGTGGTAAGGCCAGTGTCATTGTGGTGATGCCATTCTCACCCACTCTTCACTGCACTGTAGCTATCGCTGAATGTGTGAGCTTACATGTGTGTGTGTGTTTAAGTGCACATGTCTGTCAATTTCCCTAACTCCTCTCCTCACAATGGGCCAGCCTCTCAAAGGCAGTAATCAATTTGCGGTAATGTTATGTAAGCTGTGCGGCCGGCTCTGCCCGCTCTCTCTCTCTCTCGTAGGATGATTTCCACGTTTCATGCTGCTCCTGTGATAACATTTAAGATTAACGCAGTGATGGGCCTCAGATCCATACATGGGCCCTTTGCCCCTGTACATTCAGCCACCTTAAGCTTACATGAAAGCCAGATAGCACCTCAAAGGAAGGTGAACCATGAAAAAAAGAGGAGAAGGGCCGTCACTTAACACACCTGTTTTCGATCGTCCTGTTTGTGCTCAGGTTAGCTGGTATCTGAGGAATGTAAATTATATGTGGTTTGGTTTGGGCTGAAGCTCTGTCAGAGCTGTTGCAGGGGATTGTGTGCAGCCATTACAGACCCCCACACCCCCCAACACACACACACACACACACACACACCACCTCCTCTCTCTCTTCTTTCTCTCCCAGAGGTCCTGTGTGATTACAGGATCCAGGGAAGATGAGGTCTGACTTAGATAAATAAAGGTCTCGGGTCGAGGGGAGGGAACGATGTGACCTGCCCTGCTAATGCAAGCAAAAAAAAAAAAAAACACACACACACACACACACACACACACATACACGCACTGCTGCATCAGATCAAAAGCTCAGCTCCTTTTCCTGTTTATTCTTAACAGACATCATTATTTCAACAAAATGATGCCTCATCTTTTTTTTTAGAGTGAATCATAACAAGACTCGAGGCAGGAGAAGCTGAAGCCTTTTGTGTGAAGCAGCAGAAAAGCTTTAGAGGATGCAACTGTCAAAGTAGGTTTGTGCACATGATAGTTTTCGTTATGTCCTTTAACTGTACACCTCTGTTGCCTTCAATTCTTTCTCCTTGCAGTCAGCGAGGGCACAGGTGTTGCTGAAAATATTTTCTTTCGCAGGGTTTCTGATCATTATCCAACTTTCCTCTGACAGATCATTCGTTTGCTGCTGTTTGGAAGAGAGTTTTCGATTTTGTTCTCCAGTTTCGATGAGTTATTTCCTATTGTGGATTTCCTGCCAGCACACAAATGAGACACTAAAATTTAATTTGGGGAATGAGTAAATCAGTGGCATTTCATCAAGGGAGGAGGGGGTGATGAGCAACTCCTCTCCGTTTCAGCCTCCACTGATGGTTCAGAGAGGACACACAGGCCATTTTGTCTTTGTTAAAGTCTTTTTGCTGTAGTTTATGCACCAACTACATCATGTTGATATTTATATAATTAAACAGGGGAGTATGTAGCTGAAGGGAAACAGGTTGTTTGACTTGGTCTCTTTGCGTCCTTTGAGTTCTGAGATTTTATAAGCCCTTTAAAGTTTTATCTCAGCTGCACAGTGTTTGTGTAAATGTCTGTTATTTTCACTATTAATTTACTCTGTTGATTATTTCCTCAATTAATCAATTCTTCAGTAAAGTAGTGAAAAATGTCAATCATAAATCTGGTGATGTCTTCAAATGATTGACATAACACAAAGATATGTAGTTTATAATGACATAAAACAGAGAAGAATTGTTATATTAGAGACGCCCAACCAGAGAATATCTGCTATCTTTTGCTTCTAAAAAATGACCTAGTTGTTAGTTGTTGATCAATTTTCTGTTCAACTGATCAACTGACAGCTGTTTCAGGTTTACTGTGGTTTGTGCCCCTTACAGTCTGTTTTTCTGCTGTGATGACAGACAAATCTAGAAAAACAAAAGAACAAAAACACCTAAATAAGACGTTATTGTCAATCTGTCTGGATATTGTCTACAATTCGACCACCAAGGCCAAGTGTCATGCCTGCCTGGGAATCCTAAGCTTTATAGGCAGCTTTGAGGCCCCTTTTGGTAATTGTTCCCTTCAGAAATGGAACAACATGGTTACTGGAAATTGGGCTTAAGTTGATCAGATGTCTGAGTGAGGCTTAGTGCCATGTGTTGTGATTAAATGTAACTAAAGGAGACTGGTGGTGGATTGTGTCCACCCTCCGAGCAGTGCAGAGAATTAGATGGACATAGAGGGGATCACCGCAGAAAGAACAGTAACTGATGTAAAGTCTATAATGAGGTTTAAGCAACTTTTACTTCTTGCTTGCTCGCAGTGGTGGATTAACACACCCCATGTGTGGAGCACAAACATGCACCCATCTGCATCCAATGAATCCCCAGCTCATTTGGAGAGAGTGGCAAACACATCAGAAAAAAAGGCCCCAGCGTGTTTGTTTTGTCTATCTTTGTAAACTACAGATGGAGGCACTGCTCTGTTCCCTCAGCATTCCTTGGCATGTTTAGATTTTTTTTTTTTTTTTTTTACACTTTAAATCCATGTACATCGTGGAGAAAATCTTCTTTGCGTCAAGACATTCTCCCTTGATCTCCCGCCACACTGAATCGCTTTATGGTTTTAGAACAACCCGTGATCATTATCACAAAACTGCACACTCATCTCAATTTGTGTATTTACTAACATGTTTAAATCTTTTTTTTAATTATGTGACCTGGTCAGAGCACTAACAGAGCACACATTTGCACTGTATCAAATCATAAAAGGTTGTCAGATAAACCGCAACCGAGCCAACTTCCACGGACACAATAGGCTGCTACAGAGGGGATCACAGCGTTCAACATTCAGACCCCTTTTAACCAGCTCCGTCTCCAGTTCCTGATCTTGACAGTGAAAGCGATCCTTTTTCACTGTGGTTTGTGCGGCTGTGGGAAGAGCAGCAGTACTGGGAACCAGATGGCTCTGGTAAAAGACAGGGGGCATCCCGCTGGCCTCCCCGAGAAGGGGATCCATTACGAGGGATCTATTGAGGGCCGGCAGATTCTGTTTCATGGCATCGGCCGAGTGTGACCACCCCTCCGCTGGTGTTGGTCAAGGGCTGGTGCCACATAGGCTGCTGCAGACCCAGCCCGTTTTGTGTTCACCTTAGGGAGCTGTATTCACCTTCGATGCAAGACAGACAACTGAATCAGGGCCTCTTGGCGACTTGGGTTTCATCCCTTCAGTTCAAGCCTCTTTCAAAGGGCCTTGAATTGCAACGGGATATCACTGGCTCCACGGCTTGAGGGACAAAGGTTTTTTGTGAGATGTTCCCGTGCACTTGTAAAGTATGGTCTATGAACTCTTTAAGCTCAGTTAACTGTCCCCGAGGTATCGCAGCTCTAGTTAATGGTCGTTTATTTCCATATTCTTTCAAAAACAACCACATGGAAACGTGTTGTCCAACCTCTGTTCTGCGCTCTCGGATCCACTGCACATTTCACTGTCACGGCATCTTAGCTCTGCCCGCTGGCTTTGTTCCTTTGTTTGCTGTCCACTTAGCTACGTCTGCTCCCTTCACTTGTCCAAATGTTTGCTCTGTCCACTTAGCCATGTCCACTTTCTTGTCCTTGTCAAATCAGTCCTGTCTGTAGGCGTTTCCTGCAAGGAGGAAAGGCGACAATTTGCCTCTTCGGCCACAAACTGCTGCAGCTGGACACAAACCAGACCCCGGGGCTCAGCAGCAAAATTACTCTCCATTTATTTAAAGTGGTTGCCATTACTCTACCGCAGTGGAGCACAGACCTCAGTGGCCCCGGCCCAACCATAACTGCAGTATAAAAAGAACTAAAGTTCGCCGGACAGGTCATGTCTCACACAGTAGCAATTCAATATCCTCCCGTTATGTTGTTGGTTACGCTTCTCAAAACTCGGAATTGCATGTGACACCACAAAAATACATGGTTGCTTTGAAACTCAGCCTGTGGAGATTTTTGCAAAAACACCCAACCAATCACTGGCGAGATGTTTGGAACATGTTACATGTTTGAATCAAAGAAAGAATAACAGCTAATTTACCTTAATCATACTATGTCAAAGGCTTTATTAATAGCATGTTCAAAAAGAGAAGTACAGAGGCAGGAAGCTGGAATGGTTTTGGGCTCGCACCAAAGCAAATCAGGCCGAAGTCTAATTGTTTTTTCCCGTTCTCCTTGAAATGCAGAATCAATACGCGAGTCAGTGAGTGTTGTTAGAGAGTAGCAAAGCGGCACCTCCTTTTATCAACACGCCCAGAGCTGATAACACTATTTTGATTTCACGTCGTTATATAAATCCAGCGTTGAGGCAGAAAGTTATATTTTGTGTAACGTTTTCATGCGTCAGCCGCCTACTCCCTGGGGCCTTAAAACCTCCTTTAAAATTCCATTCTCTATGAATTAAATTGAGTTGTGATAATGAAAACAATTGTTTGCTTGAGAGTTAATAGAATTCATAGAGGAACATGAGGCTATATGGTATTTCATTACTGTATTTGATTTACCCCCCGTGCCCTGGAGTGTGTTCCAGCTGATGGGCTCTGACTGCTGCAGAGAGCACCAGAATGTCATTGTCATCGACTGGAGTGGGTCTCCTCATGCATACGCAAATGTCAAGGTACACGATGAGGCCACGGAACACAACTCATGCATAATAGTATTAAAATGTGTAAAGGAAGGGAAAAGAAGAAGAAGGGAGGGAGAACAATCCGGATAGTTTGAGGTGAAAAAAAGTTGTGAAAGAATTCGTAAAGATATTACACTGCTCCACAGAGCTCCATCCAAAACCAACATGTCACAGCTCATTCAGACTGCTCGTGACTGACCTTTGAGCAACAAAACCTCACAAACCACTATTCTGGCCACATGAGCGCACTCTCCTACCTAAACATTGTTTATCTCTTTCAAGCCTGACAGTTGTGTACAGCCAGCAGTGGCTTGACAGCTTAATTCCATGTTGTCTTATGGGGACCGCCTCCGTGGATCAGGGACAAGAGTGACACACTCAACCTCGCACCACTTTGTTTGGGGACGCCCCCTCTCCCTCGCCTCTCCGTGCTTTACATGACTATCGCGTCCGTCATGCCTCGCCACCTCTGACGGGGGCTACCCATGCACCACCATCACCATCGTAGATCCCGAAAGCTGAAACTGGCCTGGCTGCTTTGCATGCTGGGTCGGCCCCGACTGAGTAGGTGGTGATTTGCACAAGGTGAGAGAAAAATGAAAGAGTTGCACTCAGCGGAAGTTTAAAAAAAGAGAAAAGGGGGAAGAGCGAAGAACGACACAGAGAGACGTACTTTGATCAAACAAATGTAAGCCTTTGAACACGACAGGACGAGAATCACAGTGGCATGATAATAAGCATGATTGTGTTTATAATAACTAGGTCTGTTTCTCCGTCTTAGTGGTTGGTGGTTTTATGGGCGGTCCAACCCCTTGGCATGGAAGAACAAGGGCGTTGCCTGCAAATTGACCTTCGCAGGGCACCACCCAGAGGTCAACAGGAAGTAAATGGGCAGCATGCTGACGCAGAGGCACACAATTCTGACCTAGAGCTTTTTTTTCCCTCTTCTCCTGTTACCGACTTCGAGCCAGATTCAACTCATATTCAGTAAATGAGGGAATTCTTTAAAACTTTGGCCTGTCTTTCACAAGTCAAGACATGCTGAGTATCATGAGTGTTGGTATATGAAAAAAGGATAATGCTCTGCTCTATTTTCTTCCATTTCAGACTTTCTACTTTAGTAACTCCCTCTTCTCTACTACTGCTAGCAGTGGCTATTAGCTACTAGCTGCTGTCACTGTCACTGGATATGGAGGTTTGCATAATCAGCTATGGCTTAGTTTTGTCAATAAAGTACCATACAAATGCACAGCAATACTGGGTGATGCTCAGAGGAAAAGCCTCTTCCCAGCCTGTAATTACTCTCAGATTTTCCATGTGTGGAGGGAGCATTTTATGTGATATCTGAAGGGAGGCTGCAACTAACTTTTTATCATTATTATGGAATATCCTGTTGATAATTTTGCAGATTTCACTTGAAAATTTGTTCATTACTTTAAATGTTGGGGAAAAAAGTGAAATATGCGTTAGAATTTGCTTGTTTTGTCCAACCAACAGTCCTAAACCCAAAGCTAATGAACTTGTAATGATATAAAACAGAGAAGCCAGTGAATGTTTAGCATTTTTTCTGGATAAAATGATTACTTAAGTTATCAAGATCATTTTCTGTCGCCCTTTAAAATAATCTGATCTCAAACTTTTGCCAATTTAATTCAGGAAACTCATCATCTCTCCACCATAACACCACAGCCCGGTCTGTTGTCGGCCCCTTCACACTCTCTGTGTCAGTTAAAGTCGATATGCATCGTTGGGTTTTGTTAGTGTGTTCTGTTGTCCTGCTAAGCTTAACCTCTCCAGGCATTCCATTGAAGATTTATGAGGGCTCCATATGGGCCAGTGTGCACCTGATTATGCATGAACACAACACAAAGAGGAGACACATTCTGTCCGGGAGACAACCAGGAGACAATGACTGAACCTGTGTGCAACCTACAGGACGTTTCAAGAAGTATAGAGTTTTAGGGAGATTAGTCCATTCATCAGTTTACTCATCATTCTGGTGAGTGATGAGAGAACAGACAGTAAAGGCAACCATGTGTCCCAAGAAGATTGTTCTATGTGTGATTGATGCCAACACTTTTGCATGTCCTTGAGTGAAAGGCAGGGGACTCACATTATCTCAGAAGTCAGAAAAAGAGAATGGTGCCTATAAAACTTAGTTAGAGTATAACCTATTCATGAAAAAAAAACACTTAATATTAACTTTTAAGTCACTACAAAAATCAGTTCCTACATTGAACTCTGGCTCATGTAGAACAGAGTCCTGGGCCTAAATTCAACATAAACCTAAACCCAGGAAGAAGTCAGGACCAAAGTTAATCTACTTTGCTAGAGTGTCCTCACTCTAAAAGTCTAAAACTTCTATTGTTTCCTACAGTTACATCCTTAACAGTTACTTAGACATTTCTCTCTCTCTCTCTCTCTCACACACACACACACACACACAGTGCAGTGCAGTGCACCAATCTACCCCAGCGGTTTGTCTGAACTTGTGTCTGCTACACAGAAGCTCACCAAGGGAGGAGAGGTTTCCATCTCCATCTCTGAACCGGAAAAGCAGGGGGGGACCACAGGGCCCACATCTGAGACCCAGACCCTACGCACCCTCTTCCCATAATGCCCTCTGACACTCCCCACAGTCAGCACAGAGGGTTTACCCGCACACCGAAAGCCCTTATGTTAAACTCTTTAAGAACCCGCTGTCTCCCCTCAAACCAACGCTCCATCGCGATCACCTCTGCCAACACAAGCTCGTGTTTCTTCAAACGGCTGAAGATGGTCTGTTATTATCTTCCGAGACAGACGATTCACAGCATCTCTCCCTCACACACACACACTTACACTCACAAAGAACCCTCTGTCTCAGGGGCTACAAAGGCTGATGGAACCCAATCATAAAATGCACTGTACAGACTGCGTTTCCAACTTCAGAGTGGATCAAGTCGAGACAGATATAAAGATAAATATTTGAGTTTTCTACTTCAAAAAATTACACATTTGAACTGTTGTTTGGTGAAAAAAATATCTGGTGGTCATTTTCAATGGTCATCTTTCACTACTTTCGGAAACGTTATGGACGTATTAATAGTTTTATCGTACAATTAATCCACAGAATCAATTCTGGACCTCTGATTTTGGGCCAACATGAACTGGAGGTCCAAGAAAAAAAGCCAGTTTTAACATCTACAATTCCTTCACAATTGGGGCATGATCATTTTTAAAATGGTGCGCACCATTGTGCTACTGTTTCTGGGTTGAACGAAATGTTTCCTTGAAACAATGTGCAACGGTTTTCGAGATAAGTTTTCTCTCTTTTGGTGGGTGTGTCCGAGGTGCTACCCAATCATCACGCATTTTTAAGCCCACCACACTGAAAAGGCAATGTGCATGCGTAACACACCGGGGTGTTTAACACATTAACACACCACCGTTTCCATTTAAATAAATGTTTTGCTATGTTTTGTGGAGGTTGAACGTGCCCCTGGGCAAACTCCATCTGCTGATGAAGATCATGTGATAGCTATGATCAAAAGTGGTGAGGTAGTTTTCTCAGCTGCTGTTTCCAAGAACAAGATCACTTTGAGCATCAACAGACCGATAATGAAAATAATTGTTAGCTGCAGCCCTACACACATGTAGGTGGGCACAGAAGAAGAAAAATTCACACAAAAAACGAACAAGAATCCTGGACTTCCATGGAAATGTTAAAAAGCTTCTGACATCTTTTCCCCTGCTTTTAACAAAGGGGTGAACATATACACACACAGTCAATGCACTCTGACTTGATGTTAAGCCAAACATCTGAAAATAACACAAACCATGTACAATAGACTCCTATCAATCACACTTCAACCTGCTGAGCACAGAAGCTGAATGTCTGTTGCCAGGACCAAAAAATCTAAAAACCCAAACCTCCGTGTGAGCTACTGTTCAGGAGTTTGTGCAGTATTTTGAACCACACTCCGGCCACCTCGCCTTGTCTGCTGTGCCACACAGCATCTCCCAGTTCCGTCTGTGACTGAGCGCGCTGGATCTGACAGAGTCCAGGCCAACATCGTGCCGTGCTGGACAGCGATCAGACAGGGAGCAGGACAAAGGGCGGGCTGCCAGATGAAACAGAGCGTTGCCAGTTTATGCAGCAGCTTAAATGCATGTCAGACTACAAAGACAAATCACAACACTTGCTGTCATTCATCTGCCCATCACTCTATTTGGTGTCTGCACTGCTTCAAGGAAGACAGAAAAGTCCTGGTGTTGAATGAGAGTAAAAAAGCTCAAATATGTCCCGTTCAGCCTGGAAATAATCGAGCTGCTTCACCTGCGGCATGTTAGTTTGATAAAATACTTCACTTGTACAGAAATCAGCTTTTGCAAATCTTCCTAGTGTGGCCTTACAAGTTATTTCATGCACGTCTAGTTAAGTACAGGCTTGGCAAAGACCGCAGATGAAAAGAAAGCCCATAAGGCACCTCTCGCCTCTTCCGATCGGTCCAACTTTCAGTTGGTCGAGCACGGGCTGATATTAACCTGATGTTTTCTTCATCTGGCCTTATTTCTGACAGCTCTGTCTGCTGTGATCACATAATGAGCGTGCATTCCATATTGCCAAAATGTCACAGCCTGCCCTTTTCAAGCCTCAGCTCGACACACACCAAAGCTAACTGCTTTCTTTAAAAGATAAAAGAAAGAAAGTCCAGTGATACGCAGGTTGTGACTCCGCTTGTTTCATATTGCTCTTTTTGGAGATCTTGCAAAAAGTGGATTCAGATAAATTGTTGCCAGCCTCACTGCGATGTGACCCTTAAAAACAAGACAATGCCCTCCAAATGTCTACAGGACTGATGAGGTGCAAGTATCGAGAAAAGTATAAAGATTCACTCCTAAACTATTCATCACACAACCCACACTAAAAGGTAAATTTTAAGTTTTATGCTTTAAATTTTGTGTAAATTAAACAAAGAAGATATAATGTGTTTATTATTAAGCTCCACCTAACAGCTTAAGAGATGCTGTTAGGTGGATGTTGTTACCCCCTAGCCTTTACACTAAGCTAAGCTAACCGACTGCAGGCTAGAGCTTCATATCTAACAGACAGACATGAGAGTGGTATCAATCTCCCCATCTAACTCTCGGCAAGAAAGCAAATAGTTATATTTCCTAAAATGTTGAGCAATTCCTTTAATCATCCCACGACCCCAGGTGGAGAACCACTAAGATAGATTATATGTTATCCCTGCATGTACTGACAGGAACAGGAACAGCTTGCTCACCCTGCCACTGAATTTAAAAAAGGAGCACTTTAAAGGTGAGCCATCTTACTCTAACAGCAAACACTGGCAGCCTCATCAAAAAGCTGCCTCAGCCTCCATTTCGAAATCACGACGCATCATTTAAATAAACAAAAGACATGCATTTAGATGCATGGTGCAGTGTGGGTCTCTCAGCACCACTGGCCCACATCATCAGCCCACCGCTAAAGACTGTTCAGGAGATACCAGGGAACATTAAGAACAAAATAATTCCCTGCTGATTAACCAGCTCAAGCTTGTTTCACGACGCCAACACCATCAGCTACGTTATTAACGGCTTACGGAGCAATTCAATTATGCCTCATCTTGACAGCTCTGACAGCATTCAGCTTCCACTTGTGTGTACATTTGTGTGATGGGGCCTAAGCAGCTGCCAAGTGAGCAAAGGCAGGCCACAGTCAGACACAACAGCATGTGGGAGTCTGGATGAGTTTCTTTATAAAGCCTCCTGAGTTCAGGTGGAAGAGAAACCATATACATTATGGATAAGAGTCTGTGGTTAAGTAACACTCTATACTGGGAGTATGAAGTGTGCTGTATGGAAGAAGAGCCCATCCTCATATTATAGGTTGCATAAAGGCACTTACTGCTACGTCATCTTTAACCTTCAGACACATTTTCACTCTTTTACTCTTCATGCATGTGTGTGTTTATCACTGAGCTCATGATTATCTGTCAGCACCGAATAAAAAAACCCCCACTTTTTTCTGTTAATACACTTCTGTGTGACGCGGTGCTGCAGTCTACCAGGACAGTGAAAGCACTCCAGTATAATTGTTTTCGACGCTCTGTCACAAACGCAACAGTGGCTGGCTTTCTGCAGAGCATTAATAAGCTGCTGCATGACCTAGCTGTTGCAGTTAAAGGGAAAATTCAGCTGTTTAAGAATTCATATTTACACACGCCCAGATTTTCTTTTCTTCTTCAGAACATCACAGAAATGCCCCAGACTCTTCTGGCAGAGAAGCTCACATTTATAAAATTTGTCTCAGTGAAGCTAAACCGCAAGAATAACATAAGACATATTTAAGCAGTGTAGTATCCACACTATCTGAGTGCAGTCCGGGGGTTTGTTATGCAGCTCTGGTTGTTCCCCTCAGCCACATCTACCTCCCCTGGGGTTTCTACACTTCCCAGCATGGGCAAGGACATGTTGCATCAAACTTCATTCTCTCTGAAAGATCCGTCCTGGTCAACATAAGCAGGGAAGCATATGTACGCCCCTCTTCTTTGATTCTGAGGGTTTGACACTGAAGCTCACCTCACATTTAAACATATATGACCACTTTACTGCCATTAAACTCTGCAGTGGTTCCAGACATTTCGCAAACAAACTGTGGTTGGGAGAAAAATACACCACTAAACAATGAAAGCTAAACTAACAGGCGTGTGAGCGCAGAAGGGGTTTTAAGGTGGATTTTTCCTTTAGGTGTTGTTGGGTTTGGCATCAGTTTGACCTTTTAATTGCACAGCCCAAACAGATTAGGGGCATCTGGCCAAAACAGAGCAAAGAGAGCATGAAACAGTTCATCCCCTGCGTTTACAACAAGAGTCTGACTTCATGTAGACGCATGAAATTATTGTTTTACTGTACAGTAAATATGGCACAGCTGACTTAAACTAAACTTGGTCTTTTTTCTCTCCCCTGTGTTATGAGGGGGAATACCATTGCTTTAAATACTTTGTTAATACATAGGTACACATGGGAGTACTTACGCACTAGCCCAGATGGTGGACCCTCTAATTTGAAATCCGAGGGTATAATTAAGATACAAAAAAATTAAAAAGGAAAGCATGAGGATTTGCTGCTTCGACATGAAACGCGGCACAAATTACAGCAAGGAGAAGCTTGGTTTGTGTGGTCATCATTATTAGATATTCACATTAAAACAAAATATTCTCCGGGAACGCAGCTTTTGAAACGGGATCCGGCTGCAACTTTGAAGTTCTGCAGATAGACGCAAGCGTATCCCCGCGTATTAGTCTGAACTTGATGGTAAATTAAATGGATGATAGCAGATGACTGAGCTGAGGGGTTTGGAGTTCATTTCGGGGGGGGGGGGGCATTTAAAGACACGAGAGACAGTAATGCTGTGCAAACAACACTAACGTGACGATAGAGGTTTAAACATTACGAACATTTTCTATCATAACAGTTGAGATAAATCAAACATGTAACAATGCGACTGATAAGATAGAAGCAGCTGATGCAGGACAGGTAAACACACCAGGACCAGCAGCGCAGGATGCGTCGGAGAGTCTAGTGCGTAAAAGCTGCTGGTTTGGGTTAAAGCTCATCATTTTCCTTAATCAGATCGACACGTTACTTTTCGGACAGCATTACAAGAGTTGTCGGTGATCTTTTAAAAGCCCTTTCCAGAGTTACACGGACCCGCATTGGCTGTGATTTCGCCGCGGGACTCCACAAGTCCGGGGACATTTTTGGACACGATTTGGATCAGATGTGTTTACCCTGTAGGTGTGGAGTGAAGCGTCTGATCAGACCAGTCTCCCTGCTCACATTACCTCACTCACTCGTCTTTAAACTAAACAACAACACACCGATTTCCCCCTTTTTTTTCCCTGCTCCGGCTCCTGCACGCTGTCTTTAATTTGTAGGTTTACAGCGTGCAGTTTGGGAAAAAGTGCCGTAGTGGGATTTGGACCAAGGCGATGAACCATGAATGGAGTTACTGCGACTGCAATCTGTGACATGTTCGATACCGAACAAGAAAACACCGCCGTAACATTAAAATAAACGCTCTTTCCGGTGTGTGTCGAACAGTTTCTAGCAGTTAAAGAGCTTGTCCGGCGCGCGAAAGAGCAACTTTGGGGACGCTGCCGAACAACGCACATATTTATGGAGAGGACATCCTCAGAGAAGGCGAGAAGAAAAGTTTAACTCACCGGTGTCGAAATGATTAAAAGCTGCGGAGGAAATAAAGCCAGCGAGAAGAAGAGCAGAGGTCACTGTCCAGGAATCCATGGTGTGGTTAAAGAGTGTGAACTGGCTCTCAGGTGAAGTGCAGGCTGACGGACGGATGCGCAGACCGGCGGGTTGGCGGACTGACTGACTGACTGACTGGCTGACTGGCTGACTGACTGTCCGGGTCTGTGCAGGAGTCGCTCTCTGGCTCGCGTTAAAAGTCCCTGAACTTCAAGGCAGGTCCTATAGCTACTACAACACTGACACCACAAAGACGGGACGAGATAGTAGAAAAGCAGGGATCCTGTTTCCAACCCATGTGACAGGAAATAGGGGCAATAGATTCAACCTGCAGCGCTGGGGAGGCAGCAGAAAGAAAAGAGGAGGAGGGAGGGGAGGGGAGGAGGGAGTGAGGGAGGGTGGCGGTGCTGGGGGTTGGAGGGTGGACTCTGTGGTGCAATGAACAGCAGGTTAGTAAAGGATAAACTGATTTCCCCTCTAGACTGCTCTAAAGCTCATACCCACAGTAATAACTTGATAATAAGTTTAAAATCACAGCAAAGCTAAAAGCAGAAATATCATAAGAAAATGATTCCAGAGGATAAAAAGTACGTTTAAGCAGCAGAAGATCATCATGCATTTACCATTAGGGCCTTATAGTATTATTACAGGCATATCAGTAATGCCACAGGAGAGGAGAGCTATTATAAAGTATGGCAGTTCACTGCACACATACTAAGGAGTACCGGGGACACACAATAAGTCCCTTATGGAATATTCTGGGAGAATTATCTTGGTTTTTATGTTGGGGTCTAAATCTAATTGGGGATCCATTACGTTTGGAAACCCCTGGGCTATGTCACACACAACACTGCAGACAAAAGCAAGTCAAAGAACGTCAGCAATACATCATGTTAATAGCTACAGTATAGAAAGAGGAGAAAGTGAGGGAGGGGGATTTACACATGATCCTAGAGGAGCGGTGCTCACAGTATGTTAGCCCCTGCATCTTAATACTACGTAGATTAATTAAGATTTGGATGAGGCTGGGGAAATTATTTCACTTGTTAAGTATTTCTTCAAGAAGAAATTCCTTCTTTTTTTTTGTTCTTGTTGCCGGAGCCGTGATCAAAGAAACTTGTGATGAGAAAACATTTTATATGTCCGTCTATTTGCCTTTTTGCTAACATTTGATAAACAGAAGAAAAACTTTGGTGGGAATAAGTCCCAAGGCAAAATCTGGGAAATCAAAGACTTTAGTTGTTTATGTCCACAGTTAGTCATGGGATTTTTCTTATCCACAGGAATGAGTGATTTTTTTAAAAAAAGTTGAGTTGCATAAACAAATGAGCTGATAATGTTTAAAATTTAATTTCAGGGATTAATTTTAAGGCTGGTGATATCTCTGCAGAAACATTCTTCCTAAAGGAAACTCAGCAGATTATAAAATGAGGATGTGAGTAAATACAAATTGTTCTCCTTGACTGACTCTCCCTTCACGTGTATCTATTAAAGCTTTTCTTATCTCATTCACTGGTTAGAAACAGGTGCACAGAATGTGAAAGCCCCACTGCCAGTGTCTCTCACCACTTTGCCATTTCAGACAAGCAATCTCATCTTAAGTGTGAAACAGCACCCTCTTGTGTTCCACTACGAGAATCATGCAGCTATGAGAAGAAGGTAGCCAGAAAGCAGCCACTTAAGGCCTAAAAATAGAAAATCCAGTATGATCTCACCACTCTCAAGGAAGTAAGGCCCAACATTTATTTTGCCAAAACCAACGGGGTTGAAATGGGGAGCACTGGGAAAGTCATCTAGCACGACGTGTGCCCTTCTATGAAATGTAACTGTGTGGCCTTCAGATACTGGCTGGTAAAAACTTCACTTATATTGAAGTGAAAGACTGAGACTGTTTGAGTGGGAGAGATTCATTGTAATCAGATTACTATGGCTGTGACTGAGGTGTCTGACCTTTTCCAACACTGCATGGCAACTGGTTTTCATTCATATACATCTAATATCCACTTACTTTAGTACACTTTACACTTCTTCTTTCACAGGGAAATACTGCACTTCTTATTGTATAGTTTAAGATTTTACATGAGAAGTTTAGATAATCTTTTTTTTTTTTTTTTAGATTAAACTACTTCTCAGTATATAAAGTAGTTTAAATGAGCTCAACTCAAACGTGTTTCTCACATGTATGCATCAGTAGCTCTTTTAATAATCTACTTTTACTTTTGATTTTTAAAGTACATTTGGCTGATAATACTTTCTGTCAGTTACTTTAATTATTAATGAGTTAATCTAATAATCATTTTCTCAGTTAAGTTCCCAGAGCTGATAGTGATGGTTCCATGTGTCCTATTATGTTTGAAAAACAGGCTGAAACTCAAACAGATGCAGTTAATTATCACAGAAGACAAAGAAAACCAGAAAATATTCATTTGTGGAGCTGGAACCAGTGAATTTTGGCAATTTTTCCTTAAAAAAATGCTCAGCTGATTGATCAAATGTCAAAATCTTTTCTGATTAATTTTCTGTTGGATGATCATTTAATGAATCGACTAATTGTTGCAGCTCTATACTTTGGTTTTTACTTTTACTTAAACAAGATTTGGGATACAGAACTGCTTGTAATTGAGTACTTTTACATTGAGGTAATGTTACTTTTGCTATCTCTTCCACCACTGCATCCTGCTTACTGTTACTGTGATTTGATATGTGACGATATGAGTATGTGCTCATTCAGTTTTAGTTTAGTTTACCTCTATGCCTGTATGAAAATTAAGCCGAACTGGACTCCTGTCATTACCTCCCATCTCCTCTGCTATCAGTCTGAGATGCTGTGCAGTCGTGGTAGCAAGGTTTCCTTTGTCTTCTTTCTCTCTCTCTCTCTCTGTGTGTGTGTGTGTGTGTGATCACATGTTGGGCTTGTCTGTACACGCTGCCTGGCCACATTCCTTGTGGTCTGCTGGAGTTACTGTAATTCTCCTCTGTCTTTTTGCTCTCTCCAGACAAAACTTGGCCCCTCCACACATGATACTCGCACTTTGTTCTTTTGGCATTTTGCCTTTTAGACAGTCTGACCATTTTTCATCAGGTCGAGAAGATCAGATAACTAGTATCCAAATTTCCTCACAGTACCGTGCATGTACATTTCTGGCATTGGGTGGCTGCAGTGAGAGCTGAGCCCAGCACCCTGCCGGTGTGTCCTGCCTGTTGAGTTATGCAAGACAGAGGCTGGAGGTCACAGCAAGAATAATCCACTGAGATGTATTAGAAAGTACTGTGGCATCCCTGACCTGCCTGCTGATGGGAGGTTATGCATAGCTGAATTAGAAGTTGGCCCAGATGCTTTGAATTCACAAATTCAGGATCCAAGACTGTGCCATGTCCTTGTTCTCTCTTGAGTAAACATGAGTGCCTGGCCCTGAATCTTAATGCCACATTTTTCTCCTTTGTGGTCAAAACTATTTCTCCTCCCCGGCTTTTGTTCTTGGCATGCGAGAGAACCTGTCATTGTATTTTACCTGCGGCTCTCAAGTTTTTTTTAGCATGAAAAATTCTGCTTTTTAATATGCTGTTTCAATTCATCAAAGACAGAGCACGAAATTTAAAGCAACACAATGTAACTTTTACCTGGCAACAGCTGTCTCCACAGCCATGAGTGGTGATTAATTCTGTTAAGCTCCAAGTCTGAGTGGTTAAAGGCTTGACCTGAGCTCCAACTGCATAGTCCCACTCACTGAACTGAGACATGGCTGAACGGTGTGTATTACCCACAAGCCCTGGCTTCTGGAGGAGGAAGTTGTAACAAACACACCAAACTCTCTCTGATATTCTTGACATTTTCAAAGTTTCCTGGCTGGATATCGGAAATGAAAGGTGGTTTTTAATGACTTCTAAGTCTTTTTAACTGATCAACAGTTCTGCATTACTATTAAACTTGCTGGGTCTGATTCCAGCCGTTGAAGCCGCTGACTATCACTCAATTACAGGGAGATCGTACCTGCTCAATAAAGTTACACAGAGTGAGAGTGGGAATGACAGAGGAACCATTCTCCCTACTGGAAGTCAGTGTACTATTAAAATGATTTTCTGGCTGTTTTATTTTTGAATAAAAATAACAACATAATGTTGCTTTAAAGGGTCATTTAACTGAAATTTACACAAAATTTCAAACATATTTCTCCACTTCCCCTTGCTTTAGTGGCATTTAGCCATGCAGATTGTTGTGATTATTATTCCAGGTTTTGAATCACTGACATTTCTGTTACCACTTTGGTACAATAAAGGTGAATTATGGGATTTCATTTTAGATGCTCACAGCATTAAAATTGGCATTTAAAAACCTAACAGCAGCACATCTCTCCAGAATCACTGTCCTGGTTATTCAAGGCAATCCACAGACCTCACTGTGAGCAGTGATCATAGGAAATTAATCTGCAGCTATTTCAATTAACTGTTTATTTCCACCAAATACACCACTTCTGAAATGTAATGATTTGCTGCTTTGCTTTCTCTTATATGATAGCATACTGAACGTCTTTGGCTTGTGGACTGCTGGTTGGATAAAATAATCAGTTTAAATGTGTCACCTTGGACTCGAGGAAAATGTAGCTGACATTTTTCACAACCTTCTGACAAAACAATTACTAGAAAATAACTGGCAGAACAAAAAATGAAAATACTCATAGACAGGGGTTCCAATGAAAACAGTCCACTGTTCTGTGGATTATTCAGAGAAAACTCTGTGTTATTTCTGGAAAGACTGTTGAAAACAAATCAATAACAGGCAGCTGCATTTTTTTCAGTAGCAATGTTGGAAAGGCAGCAGGAGACTCGAGGATGGAAATAGCACATAAAAACCAAAACTATTTGTAAATTAAGAAAATTACTTAATGCCTTGGTGAACAAATCCTTTAAAACTAGCATGTTCCACTGGGTGCACATCTCACTTCTGAGGCAAAATTTAGAGGACTGGGGAAATGCGTCTTGCACCCTAATGAAAAAAAACTTCTCAGGTTTTTTTTTTCCTGGTTTTGGCAGCAATGTGACAAGAGGGATGATGATTGTGTCTCCCTCTTTGACATCACCACTGAGTCACCGTTTGCTGTCGGATTCATTTTCCTCAGCGCCAAAATAATCTCTGCCATCACTTGGCTCATTACGTTAATTAAAAACAAAAGACACTGGCACACACACTGACGCACAACTCCTCGTGTCTGCTCCTATGGGGGACACAGTGAGTCAATGTGATTACTCAACCAAAACATCTGGTTGTTGTCTGAAGTCTGCGAGACCCGGCCAACACCCCTCACGCAGCCACATCAGTGTCTATATGATCCACATCATTAGTGGTTGCACACACAACACAACACACATTACAGTGTCACCCTCTGACCCCAGCAAAGCTCTGTTGAAGTGGGCTCCCCTTGACAAATGATTGCCTCTGGCCCTATCTGTAGCAGTGACAAACCCCCCAACCACCATCTTCTCTCAACTCCCATCATCTCCATATACACACACACACACACACACACACACACACACACCTGTGCAGGCCTCTGAGCTTACCCATGTTCAAAGCCAAGATAAAAGCTAACGTTTCCATCCAGCCACCTGCACGTAACCAGCAGCCGCAGTAGCACCGCAACCCCTCCTCCTCCGCCAACACACACAGCCGTCATCCATCTTGCTCGGCCTCCTGGGTCTCTAATTAGGCTCCGGGTGGGTGACACCCTCAGGAATGTTTATTGTAACATCGTTCTGTTTTTTTTTTCCTAAAAAAAAAAAAAGACACAGAGAAGGAGAAATAATAGAAAACAGACTCCGAGGCAGAGACAGGATGAGAGGTGGATGGAACACGTTTCTGTACACACCAACATATCTATTAGGACAATATTACTTTAAATAGCTGCATTAAAGTTTACTACAACTTTGGTCTTACTGCCATACCTCACCCATAATCACTATCAGTTATGATAACATTGTACATATGAAGTCACTGCAGAGATCTGGGAGTACTGTGACAAAGCTACAATCTTTATTGTAGCTATTTATCCTGATTAACTAAACTGCTTTATCTCAACGTAAAACTGAAAGTGAGTACATCTGTCTACAATAATCGCTCACTGCACATTGTACACACCAGTACTGGTAAAGGTTGAGACAGAGAGTCTGTCTGCAAACTGTGATGGATATTTACAACAAACATTTTGGATGGTAAGTTTACTGTTCGTCTTTGTTTTCTCTTCCTGGCTAACCTGGGGATTTGTTCAAAACATGTCCAAGCATCTCACTGCTCGTGTTCCTTGTCCTTTCAGATTTCTTTTTAGCAGTCACCGTACTCTGAGATCATCATTACTAATGGTAATGATGACCAAATCTATGAAAATAAGATTGAAATAGCAATTAATTTGACTCATCCTTTTATATTGGCACAGAAGAGCCCATGAGAAATACAGAAACATAATAATGTACCCTGGAATGGATGACAGTCTGTGTGGGTTGATGTGATGTGTTTTGTTCGCCCAGTTTGAGAAGAGAGGAAGAGGAGGGCTTAACTGTGAGCACAAAATGAGAACGGTTGGTAGAACATGAACTCAGTCGTCATCTTTTAACCACAGTGGACGGCAACCATTCATGTTTCTTGCGCCTTGTCCATCAGCCTCAAAGGGCAAAAAATACTGATGGCCTCAAAAGTTTCAAAACCAAACCAAAAACCATACGTAAAGCAACCTCCATCCTCGTAAACCACAGCCTGGTCCCTGCATAAGTGATCATTCCATTTTTGGGAAATCCTATAAAAATGACTGATTTATTGGGTGATGCAGTAAAATTTATTTGCAATAGGGTGGCACCAGTAGCAGTGGTGCTGAGAAATTATAGAAAAATAATTATTAAAAATATGATAATTCATATTTATTGGTTGTTGTTTAATCAATTAGATTTCTTGGTGAATATCTTTAAGTTCCAGTGGGAGAATCCATAACTATTTATTACAAATAAAAACTACAGCAGACACAAATTCATATTTAGTAACAGAATTTGACACAAGAATATAACGTGATTTACTGACCAGTTGGTGGCATTGGAACTGGTTAATAAATAACTTCACACTAGTTTCACTGCTTGGACGATGCATGTGCAGTAAAACCAAAACAATAAGCTTAAAGATGCTAAAATCCTCAATAGATCTGAGGGGAACTGCAAAATTACTCTTAGTTGTATCCTTACAAAAACTCCTTTCACATTACATGCAGTCATCTTATCCATGGTAAATACGGAAATACTGACTAGCACAGCTTTAAACTAGCCTTCAAACGAGCAAGTGATCGACTTGTTTTACACATTTAAGTCTACCACTTGATATGTGGTCTATTATAGTTCTGGAAAATGTAGTTTGCATTACTGTGTCTATTCTTCACTGACTGGAAGACTGTATAACTCAGTCTTTCTTTTCCTTATCTATCATTTATTGATAACAAAAACAAGGACATCCTGACTAAGAGCATGGCAAACATCATTCCTCCGCATCAGAAATAGAATAATGAAACATCTTTGCATTAACTTGTCACAGATCAGGAAAAGAGCCAGAAGTCAGAAGGTTATTGGCCGGCGATACAGCACTTCCCGCCATGAAACAATGTCCCCACCCAGTTGTGCTGGTTTGTGGGAATCATCCTGAGATGGATCTCTGTTGTGGGTTGACAATGACGGCACATGTGACTCACGCTCAAAAAGAGCTGCTAATGGTAAAGAAGCATCAGTGCCGTTTTATTTCTACTTGAAGAGCGACGTGGAGCACAAAAGACCTGAATCCATGCTACCAAAGTTTAAATGAGGCCTCTAAACAACAACAAGGTTTTCTCCACCAGACTGGAACTTGATATACATCTTAGATTTCTACTTTGAAATAGTTGGTCCTGGAAAATTCTAGGATTCCTTGTTTTGCTGAAACAGAACAAATAAAATTATCTGAATGTTTTCTTTACATTTGGAAGTGGTGCATTTTCTTTTTGAGGTTTTTCTGAGCCTGGTCTTCAAAGGACTGTAGAAAGTGGTCACCACACTGAATCAACCTCAATCCAAATGCTCCTTCTGAGCACAAACAGCTCCAGGGGGTTTAGCATTGTGGGGTACATTGAGGTCAGACTTGTTTTTACACTGTAGCTCTTTTTTATTCCATGTCAAAATTCGAAAACATTGCAAACATCCTCTGATGGGTGTCTTTTTTTCGTTTCCTCCATTCAAGGAATGCAATGTGAGAACCACAATCCGCCATATGCAAAGTGTAAACTGCTGATGAGAAACACACTTTGAAGATGCAAAATTTGGTACGGCTACATTGTTTACACTAGTTGAAGAAAAAGATGAAAAGCGCCTTGACGTCATTTTTCATTTCAGTAGACAAACATTTTTGTGGCTGGGTGAAAACAGAAACACAGCTCTGTAGTGTCAAATATCTATTGTGACACAATCCATGAAGTGAGCTTCAGGCCACAGATTGCAGGAACAAATATTATGCTTGCAGGTTTATGGTTCCAAGCTATAAACAAGGCGATACCCTGCACAGTCGCTGCTAATACACCATGCTGTGCTGATGTTTGGCAGGTCTCCCACTACATCTCAGTCCCAAATATGAAATGAAACTAGTCAGGGGAAAGTCTGTCCTCCCTGCAGTCTGCTAACACTCAATTCAGAAAGCATGACAAACTCCTGCCTGCAAATCATAGTGAAACTGGAAGAAAAGAAAGTTGGAAGATTTCATTTCGCATTCAGAGAATTACACCGTGCTGCACAGACAAACAATACTACGCAGACTGGCAGCCACAGTAGAGATGACTGCAGGTTATATCTGAATTTGTCACATTTGTTGTGAATCAGTGAATTTAAGAGATGTTTACACTATTTTTTTTACAAATATAAACTAACAAGGTTGCAACTTAAGAAGATTGACTTACCAAGAGCTTCAGTCATCATAACATTTACAATACAAGAGGTTAGAATATCCTCTATGAGCAGCACTACTTCATCAAATAATCAAATAATAGGTAAATTACGAAGAAAAGTGATGTTGTATGTATAGCATTTTGAACAATGTGTGGTAATTCCTGCATAAGCACAGTCAGAACCACTTCTTACACATTTGAGAAGCCAGTCTGAATGTCAGGATGGAAACAAACTGAAATCCCTCCTCCGTTAAATAGATATGAATAACAAGAAATTAACCTGATGATGTTGTGGTTGCTGTGTCTTCTGAATTAGTGCAGGGCTGAGCAGGGACGGGGATATGAATACTTATGAGATCTTTGACCTTGTGGGTTCAGACACCCTGAGGAAGAGAGAACAAACGATGAATCACAGCGGTGAGAATTCATAAGAAGGACTGAGAAAGAAAAATAAAGGACTCTAAATACCCACTGTGATATGAATTGCACAATCACAAACAGGTATATGCATAGACACACACAGAGAAAAACAATCAGGGATACCACAAGCAAGTGTGTCTAGACAGTAAACAACACCCTCCTCTAGAGCCTGAGACTGTGGGCTAATTACATTTAAAACTGACTGCAGAAGTCAGGAAAGTGAGCAAATGTCCTCATAAACAATTGTGAAGTTGTCATCTCTTGCATTCAAATTAAAATTAATAGAATATAAACATAGCAGATGAACAACCTACTTGCACCTGATTAAATGATAGTGAAAGCACATTGCATACTGTAGTCACTGAATATTAAGATGTTCTTAATTAGGGCACTAATGATAGTAAATATAAAAGATGAGACAGGGGCAAGTCTGGGCTGGTATCTACTCAAATGGTTTCATTTGAAAGATGTGTACACTGTATGTGTGTGGGTGTCTGGGTACAACGACTGATGAGGCTTCAGACCATGTGTGCACCCACTCACAGACACACACAACAACACAAATCCTCAGATGAAACTCCACGTACACAGAGCAGAGATTTAATTCCTTCTTTATCATATCTGTGCATCGTACAAGTTCCAAAGTGCATGATAAGGAGAAAAAAGGGGGGAAAACACAAACCAAGCGTGGAGGAATATGTGCCTTTTGAAGTTGTCTTTCTTCTTGGAACTTGCTTTGGCGTAACGCGGCTAGTTAAGCAGATCATTAAGCGTAATGGTTGGGGAGGATTGCAAAGCTTTATCTCTGATGGCAAGAACAAAGTTCTTGATGATCTGGGGGATTCTGGAGCTGGATTTGATGGGAATTCCCATGCCTGCTGGAACAGTTTACTTTGAAACATTTTGATCTGTGCTAACAGACAGGTGCCATCATAAATCTAGAGGCAGGGAAAACCTGACTCAGCTTTACATACTGAGACTTAAGGTAGATGGGGATAAATTTATCCTTTGACAGATTATATCTAGCAATTGATGGCTTTCCCTGGATAGATGCCACTGGCACTAACATGACAATACATTAATGATTTGAGAAATGCATTTAACATTACGGAAAATTAACCTTTTTAAACCTGTTGCTGAAAATGCAGGAGATGTTAAATCGTAAAAGATCTACGGCCTTTGTCAGCGTAGTACTGAGTGAAAAAAAGACCACCCAACAATAAAACATGCTGGCTGTAAATGGGATGTGACTGAAATAGATGGAACCAAGTCTCAGGTTGGCAGGTTGGAGTCATTTTTGGTTAAAAAGAGATATTGAGAGCAGTGAAGCAGGATCACAGGAAAAATGAGTTTGAGTCTGTAAGGACTTAACTTCTTCAAAAGAAAAACAAACAAACAGGACAGAGCACAACTTCATCTTTGCCTGCCATGAAGAAGTGCCACGATGCAAATCTTTATTCATGAGAACAGTTGATCCATGCACAAAAGCTTCATTTTGAAAATGATTTGTATTCCTTTCAGTTGTGAAATCAGAGGGGAATGTTGTTTGAGGATTAACACCACTAAAATGATTTCTCAAGATGAGAATGAGCTTTGCAAATATTTCCCCTCTAGGCGAATAAAAGGCGAACGCTAACAATTCTTTATTCATTTTCTCCTCTCGCTTCTCGCTTTTGTCAGTGCCCTCCACTGTTTTGCATTTGAATCACTCCAAATCGGGAAATCGCTTCCACCCAGTTCTCATGTTTATAAAAACACAAGTTTCCAAGAGCCTGCAATGAATTTATATTTGGTACAAGCTGCGTAGTGCATCTCACTCCCCTGGCAATGTGCCCCTCCACAAGCTTTCCATGGAGGTTTGTCCCCCTGGTTTCCACAGTGCCGACTGATTGATTCGCTCTTTAATGGCTTCCTGTGTTGGGCATGGTCTAGGATGAACATCTGTAAGGGTGGACTGGGCATGTTGGGTCTGTTTTGCTCTGCTTACGCTCATCTGTGGTGTAGTAAAGTGAGGTATCTGCCTTTTCTGTGGCCTGGGAGAATGACGTGCTCCATTATAAAAAGAACTGACTCCAATGAAAAATGAGCCTTGGGTCCTAACGGCTGCTGGTCGCTGAGTGGATTACAGAGCCTCGGGGGATGAAGTTTAGCCTCTGATGTTGATGACTGAGAGGGGGGAACACTAGTAGCTGGCCTGTGAGTGATAAAGTTATACTGAGTGTTAATGTCAAGAGCAGTTTGTGTTTGAATGGCCACTTCTATGAGTCCTCACAGAAGCCGAGGTTCAGCTCTGGGTCGTGCAGTGGACTGAGGATTCTGCCACAAGCTCAGAAAAGACTGGCAACTTTGCTTAAGATCCAAGTAAATTAAGCTTGTGAATATTTATTTAGAATCTTTTGAATTGCAGCACTGAGGCAAATCACAGGAAATTGGAAAAGGATGACACGTCAAGACTAAATTATCTGAAAAATACAATTCAGGAAGTCCAATAATGTAGAAATAAAATGCATGACACTGAGGATATATTAGAAAAAAGGTGGAACTCGAGTGATGCAAATTATCTTATACAGAGATGTTTTAAATTAGTTTATCTTCATACCTAATACACGTTATTTTAAGTCTTTTCATTGTATTAGTGCAATGTCTATATATAAAGTATATGATGTATTTATGTGTGTATTCATCCTGCATACTGATATGAGCAAGAGCTCAAGTATTTCACTGGATTGTGTCATGAGTTAAAGCCCATGCTTATTTGTTTTAGGATTGTTCCACATTTGTAACAAGAGAATATAAAAATAAAGTGCAACAAAAGCATAACAAAAAAATCAAGATTGTGGTTTCATCTGTCTAAGGATTAGCTGACTTTGCTGAAATCTTCTCCCTGACGTTAAGTGTTCACGTTGCCAGTGACAAACTCAAACACAAAACTCTGTGTTTGGGCAAACACCTTAATCCTGAAATCAATCTTTACTTCAACCGACGCCTTAAAATTAGGAGTTAACATCAGAAGACGCTGCTCAACCATGAGGTATTAGGAGGTAAGGGACAAAGCACACCTGCAAAGCTGGAGATGACATGAAACAAACAAAAAAAAAAAAGCACACCCAAAACAAAAGCCTCATCCAAAAGCCACTTCAGAAGCCTTTCTTCATGATCCAGGGATACAGAGCAGATCTGAGAAATGGGAAAAGTCCCACGTGAAAGCAACAGGCTTCCACAGAACACATTAGCATTTACTTGTGTTTGAATTTGATTGAGCTAATTACGCCGGGTTGTTGGGATGATAAGCGAGCGTAAACATTCGGAGTTAGAACAGGCCCCCGCAGAGATGAAAAACCCTCCACTTTCATCCATACGCAATTAATCAGCATCTGACTCTGCAAACAGACGCTGCAGCTTGCTCCATTGCCTCTCTTGTAAGCACAGACTGACACATGAAAGCAGGGAAATTTGCACTCAGTTAGGAGATTATACAGTGAGTGAGTCTGAGCTGATACTGTAGAAAGGCCTCAGACTGCGACACACACACACACACACACACACACACACACACGGGGGAGGCTTACTTGTCCTTTGTGAGGGAATCAGGACTGGTTTCATTACCAGGTAACAACACATGCAAACGGGTGCATGTGTACTTACTCAGGCTCATAAAGAACATTAATGTTTTTTAATGTGAAAAACAATAGGGTCCCAAAAGTCCCTGAGGCATGACAGAGCAGCAACAGTCAGTGTCTGCGGGAGCTGGTAATGGATACAGCATTGCACAACCCGCTAGTTAGGAAACAGTTTTCACATGCGGCAAAAAACTTCAAAGCCTTCCACATCCAGCAGGCCAGGTTATTTCAATTAGTCTCCAACAAGAACCCTTCTTCTTCTCCAGCTGGACCCCCACCTATCACTCCCGAGGATCAGCCACACGGGACCCTGTCACTCTGTTTCCTTTTACCCCCCAGGGGCTTTGTTTTGGAAAAAGAGAAGTGAATCAGGTTCAAAGTGGAGAAGACCGCTGGGTAACATGAGATGACGGTCTGTCCGACGGGGGCAGGCGGCTGTGCCAGACGATGCATGCCTGCTGGCTCAAAGTGAGGATGATTCTTTATTTTTGAGCTCTGAATAGTCATGCACACATGCACACACACACACACACGCACACACAGAGAGAGAAGAGAGAGAGAGAGAGAGAGAGAGAGAGAGAGAGAGAGAACACTCCACTAATAAACAGCCATTAAAGATGTGAACTTTGCACCATCATTCACTGATGTTTAATTCAATGCTTCACTCAGTCATTGTTTTCCAATACAGACATGTAACAGTAAAATGAAAACTGAGAAACAACTGTTGATATGGTGCAGAAAGATGACCTTTATGTAACATTTGTGGATTTTTCTGGCTCAGTCACTCAGCAAAACCCTACGTGTGACTGAAAGCTGTGAACCCACACAAAGGCTGCATACGAGTTCAAAGTCTTTCAACCAAGGAATGATCAGGTTCGCTTCACAACTGACATGAATATGAACACATCTGGTCCTATTTTAAACTGAACAGGAGAAGGGAGTGTTGATTGTAATGATAATATCTCCATGTAGTATTTATACAATTCTCTCTGGCGAAGATCGAACGTTCAGTCATGCAAAACGGAAATATAAAAACAACCATGGCATTTTTCCTTCACTTCAATACCCTCAGTCCTCACCCCATGCGCCATTTGCCACGACCTGGAGGTTTTCCAAACAAAACAAGAGGAAAAACACGAGGCCAAACTACACGCTGAAAGCCTAACTAGCGCCTGAGGTTTTCCTGATAAGGTCAGTAGGTCAAGAGAAGACCACCGTCCTAATGAACAACACGGCTGCACATGATTTCCAAGTGCTCAGCCAAACATATTTGTTGCCACAGGCCACATAGCTGAAGGTTTCAGTGTGGAGTGAAGTGATCCATAATCCGATAGGGCTTCGATGGTTTAGCAAGTCTGTTCTTGGGTCACCATCTGGTCTGGGTTCTCTTTTCTCTCTCTGAAAATACAAATGAGAGAAGATTCACTGAGACAATAGAATTAGATGGAGTTGAAAAATTAAAAACTAATGACAATAAAAACACATTTTCCCCACCACCTCTGCTAATTAGGTACATCCTGAAATCGAAGATGCTTATCCTCACCTTTCCAAAGTTATTTTGGGGGAACTGGCCATCCAGGGTGCATGTTCTGCCGCTCCATGTGAGTCGAATAAGTGGAGTAATGGGGAACACTTGTTTAATCAAAACAGACCGCAGGAAAACTGTCTGGTGACCTTGTATCAGGGCAGGGATCATTGTCAGCTTGGTTTTTAATAACAGCACTTTACTGTTCAAATTAATAGTGTTTTATTAACAGTGCATATAAAACTTATTAGGGACACTTGCAAAACAGGGATTTAAATGAAGGGCAATTGTTCTAAGCCCTCCCATGGTACTTGAACTAGTAATGCACTAGTTGGTTTTTGATGTTATATCCATTATTTTACAGTGATGGATTAACAAGCTTAGCAGGATCAAGCAGTGACCCAGCTGAGTATTGGCTAAGTGGATGTTTGATTAAAATATTTACCTCATTCGATTTTATTTGCACTGTATCTCAGAAATTTCTCGTTCTATTTACTGATATTGTCCAGGTTCCTTAAATGATAGGTTTCACATTTCTTCAACTCTGTCTTAAAACAATATTCATCTAGCCAAATGTACATTCTCAGCCTTTGCAATTGTGCCTCTTCTCCAGACTGACAATTACAATATCCCTTTCTAATATATATTTAATGGAAGAGATGTGGAATAAAATCCAGAGTCCTCTGTCTCTGCAAAAATGTTCAATAAAGTTCTGCACACAAGGAGTCTGAATTAGTCAAATCAAGTCATTGTCTTCAAACGTTACTATGACATTCCCTCTGTGTTACTATTCCACCACAGTTCAGCAGAGAATTACTGTCAGCAGAAACAGAAAGAGGGAATTTCACACTATACAGACCAAAACGTTAAAAGATAAATACTTGATTTTACTTACTGCTGAAGCACCATATGAGCTTTAGCTGAACTTTATAAGAATTTTTTACACAGAACGCAGTCTGTGGATTTTGCCTCCCAGGAAGCACATTAGGAAGGGATCTTTTCAATGTTTTAAGACAGAAAATGTCTGTCAAAATAGGTGAATCCGTCCTTTAAGCGTAGGGGGGCTGGGGTGATTTTAATATTATTTCTAACAGTCTTTAACACTGTTGCAGATATGAGTCTTTTTCCCATTAAGAAGCAACTTGACATTCAGAAAGAGACATTTAACTGGGCTGTTCATTAAATTACAACTAAATAATTATCAGAGAATATTGATATTAAAAGGAAATACCACAGCATATCGATCAGAAAAGAGGGAAAAGTCATTGCCCATCTCCCCTTAGAATATCAAGCCTGTCAAAACCAGGCTTTTGAACATAATAATTTACTTGTGATGTGAACTGAACTCTACAAAGAGATCACTATCAATGGTTCAAGTAATGACAGGTTGACAAGAGACTTCCAAAGCTCAGCGCTACTAATTGGACATTTATTGATTTGGTGATAATGTCTTTCTAACTCTTGAATTTCGAGAAGTATCATCATATTTTTTCAGATATACACAAATGAGATAAGTTAGCAGAGTTTCCTGGCATTTGGTGTCGAGTCTGTTTACTCTGATAAACATCCCTGCTTCCCTCTCTCCTTCAATCCATTTTGAACCCCTTGCCAGGTTCAGACAAAGCGCCCCTCTACCTTTTGATGTGTCATATAGCACAAGTGGAGTAGACATGATGGTACACACACACACACACACAAACATAGACTCACATCTTATGGTGTAACGACTTTCTTACTGCTGTAGTGAGCTGCCAGTGGACCTGTCGAAACCTGCAGAGTAACCCTAGATGTGGAAAGTACCCCTGCAAGTCTGAGTCTGAGACACAGAGAACCGAGGCACAGGAGGCCTATACTATCTACCTACCTGCTGCACACAAACACACTCACACATAGACACATACCTGCACACACAGTTGTGTGGTATCACTGCTTCTTTCCCCCAGACATGCAACCCAGACTTGATCTGAAATACAGTAAGACCCCCACTACTTGCATCCTGTTATGCTTCTGATGTTGGGGAGGAATAATTGTGTTTGCACTTGTTGGCAGGCCAGCATGCATGCATGTTTGTGTGCGTGTGTGTGTGTGTGTGTGTGTGTGTGTGTTCATGCATGTCGGTAAGAGCACTCACACTCAAGGAATGTGTAAGATTTCTCTTCACGCGTTTAGGCTACTGTAGACAGAGTGTGTTTCCTGGCTGTGTGTGTCCTGGGCCTCCTATACTAGCATGTGTATCGGCATGTCGTGTGTGTGAGATCACCTTCCTCACATCTGCACACCTTCTGACACTCTTCATCTCTTTTTACACCTGGCCTCCCATGATCAAGGTTTCAAGAGAGGGCAGGTGTGCTCGCTCCTTGCCCTTAAGACTTGAAAAACACAGCAGTTTCATCGCCTGCCTGCCCCAAGTGCTGCTGGGAGCAGGAGGTGACTCTTGACTCCTGACATCTATCTTTTTTCTTCTCCTGCTGGAGTTATGGCGGGGGAAAGCCCAAATGAAGTCTATGAGCCCATAAAACAGGCCTTTAATTTGCCTGTATACGCCCAGGAGCTAGTACTACCGTTAGCCTCTTGTTTCTCTGGACTGCAGTCATGACTATGATCCCACAGGGTATATGGGTTTATTTGGTCTACTCAGATCAGAAGGAAAACATATGAGTAATGGTTAGAAGGCTGGGACATGTCGGATATCAAACGGGTGGTGGGATCCATTGCTTTTGTGTCTTTGTTGGGCGCTGCACAAAGGTTTTGACTATTGGGAGGAAATGGGAGGGGAAGAAGACCAAGATCACAAGTGCCTCCTATTTCCAACATATAATCTATATATTCAAAGACAGAATGAAAGATATATGTGTGGCTTTGGCTTGAGGCCTGCTGGACAAGAACAAGCCATTGTTTGTGTCATAATTCAACCTGTGGAGACCTTAAAGTTATTATCCAAGATTTTCTCGAAGTCAGGCCATTTCTAATTATCTTTCTGTCTGTAATCTAGTGTTGCTGATTATTTATTTATTCATACTGCATATTTATCTCACTGATATCAACAGTTTATTATAAACTCTATTAAATTCTATATTAAATTTATCAAGTTACTCCAAATGCAGACACCTGCCACTGCTGCTGATTCACATCAAGTGTTATACTGGTGAAACAGGGGGTGAATTTTACTGTGAAGCAGTCACAGGAAATGCAATGTATGTGCTAACTACATTCATTTGTCAAAGCTGTGTTTACTAAACAAGGCGAGGGTCATTTTCGGCAAGACGGACCAGCCACAACGAGCTGTTAGATGAGGAGCTGCTGGCGACAGGCGGCACAACTCCAACATCTCTGTAAACTTGTTTTACAGTGGAAAATTACTCACGCAGTGTGCAGCATGAAGTCAGATTGTGGTTGCTCATGGCTTAATGTAAACACGATTTTAATTGACTGATGTCTTTATTGAAACATGAGTTTGTTTGGCTGCACTGTAAGCAGGCAGACCAGTCACGGAGAGAGGACCTGTAGTTTAAAACCACTCCTGCTGTTACCGTGGCAACCACAGGTGTCGCCAAAACAACCCAGACTGAAATCTTACAGATTATAACTTTAACTGATCCTACAATGATATATCATGCAATGGTAGAACACCAATGTTTGGTAATATCTCAATTTATGTGATACCTATATGATACTTTTCAGCTCACTAGGAATTCTGTGGCCTCAAATGAGGCTGGTGGATAAAGCAAAACAATAATAACATTATCAGACAGTGAATTAATATTTGTAGTGTCAGCTGGGTGATGAAAACTACAAATGAAAGCAGCCTTTTTTTAAATTAAGAGAATCAATTTGCAGCAGCAATCAAGTGTAAAAAAAAAAAACAATTTAAACTGTTGTAAAGGGCACTGAAAGTCCAAACACTGATTTAATATTTGCTTCTTTAACATTTCTTGTTTCCTAAATTGCATTTGGTAGCACCAGTGGAACAGAGGAATTGATTTTCCTGTGAGGTGAATCATGTGTAACCCACCTGTCTTGGTTCCTGTTGTGGAGTTTGATCATCACTCCCATTATGACGAGTGCTGAGAGGGCACCAACAGCGCCGAGTACAAACCCCACCTTACTGTCTGTGAAAGTCACACCAACACAGAATTAGTCACTGCTATCTTTCTGAACAATCCACCCTCCACATCTTTTATATATGGATCAATACAGAATCAAAAGGCAGCCAAGGAAGCACTGGTGTTGGAAATAATGGCATGAGGGAAAACTTAAAAGGAAAGATCAATCAGGACTCATGGTTCTTTTGAGCAAGGCATCCAGTAGAGCTGTACAGCAGCCAACAGTAGACGACTCTTGTGTTGAAGATCCAAAATAAGGAAGGGTGTAACAGTTTGAGCATGTAGCTAGGTGTGGCTGAAATTTACCATGCCTGTTCAGTCAGTTTTATCTGGGCAAATAAAGGATTAAGGTGCAAAAAAAAAACTTGCTAGACTTTCTGTGGTAGCCATAGTTTATATAGTGCATAGTTCATAATCCATGACTGTTGAAAGAAGCTGTGAACTAGAGGTTACATTAAATGTAAATGTGGAAATGTATGGTTTGGCCAGACGTCATTGTTAAGTAATGTTGCCTTCACTTTCTTTTTCCTTGAAAGCAGATCATATTTAGCACCTTATATTTTAGAGCATCTACTGCCTTGCTAAATTAGCTAATGGGCTGGTTAGCTATCTACGAATATTGATCATTTAACAGATCAATGGAGCTGAATAATCTAAAGTTGCTGTACAACTCAAACTGAAACTTCCTAGAGGAAACTGACCAATAATGACACATATAAGAATAAATATAGCACCCTCTCTTTCCTTGTCCATTTGTTACATATTTAGCAAACATTTACTGAGAAAAAATAAAAGCATAAGGACAAATCTTGCTAAAGAAGTCGACTGGAGGCCCACTACAACCATTAGATCTTGATTTTACATTAACTTAGCTTAAGTAGTGCACAGAATGGCTTATAATGTTGGAGAAAACCCTGAGAGTACTTTATCCACATCACCCAATTCTACATTCAATATTCCTAAAATGTATCAGTGCAAGGAGTTTGTTTTACATCAATGTGAATAAAAAAAATGCATGAGTAGTTCTAGTCTTTGTCCCCGTTTAGATTTTTCATGCAGGTCAAGCATTGCTTTCCACAAAGGGCCTTTGTGTTCTGCCAGTATATCCGTTTTGATAATTACCAAGGGGATCAAACAAAACAAAAATGATACACTGGCTTCAAACAAACATAATGAGTACAATGCTGGATGGACTGATACAACCTCCATTTGCTGGATTTTCCCAGACGTTGCCTTCACATAGTTTGCACTTGCTTGAGCAATATTGTGATCAGATTAGAACATCTAAAACTTTCCTCGGGGTCTTGGCAATTTCAGTGAAGCGATCTCCAGTCTATTTGAAAATTCATACAGTATACTGAGCCAGGAGTTATTTTTTAAGGCAGGCAGGTATACAGACGATACAAGGTTGATAATTATCAAAGTACCGTCATCCTCTAACGCATGACTGCATGAACATATGTCAAGTGTGGTAGATGTTTGTCAGGCAGGCACTGCAGGTGCTAGCCCTTTAAAATGTCATCAGCCTTGGAACATCAAACACAAACACACACATGCATCTATAAGCACGCTGAAGTACACACCGACATGTACAAATATTCCCTGAAGTTTCTAAACCAATCAGTTTTGCTACACAAGGCCAGGCTTTGGACGCAGCAGCACTGGCGTCAAACTGCTGGACGCTGAGACCTTCAGCATCAGAGCAACAAGCTGCCCAGAGAGTAAATGTACTGGGAGCATGTAGAGGACTGGCAGTCAATCAGTGTTAACATTCACCTTTTTCCTTTCTTTCCTGCTGGCAAAAGCCCAAAGCTATCTCATTACTCCACTAAACTGACCTGCATTGATCAAAAAGTAAAGCTCCAGGGAGCAATAGCACTCAATTTGGGCGATTATATTTCTAGTGAGAGGAGATTAACACTAGACAGACATCATAGGGTTGGACTGAGCAAGTGGAAGCTAATGGAGAGCAGAAAAGGATGTTTTTTGTATAACTCAAGGATGGTAGTGTATATCACCCATTTCCATCATCTGTACTTGGATTCAAGTGATTATATTTTGCATATTATTCCAGCAATTTGCTACAAATTCAAACTCAAAAGCTTGAAAATGTAAAAATTCTGAGTTCATCATCATTCAGTCCCTTTTCCAATGTTTATCTCACAAATAAATTGCAAACAGACGATACCAATCAGCTATCCAAGACTGTTTTCATAACCCTACCACTCCCATATACCCCTGAGCTACACTCTTATCACGTAAAGCATTTCTTAAGATAGAGATGAGGTTTTTTTTTGACAGAGCTGATATCATCTTAAAATAATTCTGTTGATTTTCTTCTCCCTGGCAACAGTGTGTCTCTGTGCGAAGCTACTGTTGTCATCTGATATGTGTATCTCACCCTGTCTGACTTAATGTGATGGGTGGAAGTATTCTTGGAATTTGAACCATGTGTCAGACGGCAAACTTCATCAAATGTTCCACGTACAAACTTAACAAGCACACAGTTGGATAAACATGCTCAAAAAAACACAAAGCCTGGCAGAACCCAACTAAAACATTTCTGGTCTTTAAACCTGCATTTTGACTTTATCCATGGTCAGAGCCAGATGCTCCCACAGGAGTTTAAGGATATAAAGTCTACACATGGCAACAGCAGCAGCTCTGGAAGATAAAGGGAGTCCAAAGGAATCAAACTCACCTTCAACAGCTCACCTTTCTTATGGTCTGGGACCCTGAGGCCAGGTGTATCTGTGTGTCTCTATGTAAATGTGTGTATGTTTTTAGCAAAATGAATCTCATCTTTTAAATCAAATCAAATCATTTCAGTTTAATCAGGTATGTCTTCATCAAACAAGTCAAAAAGTAAACTTTTAGTTTCACACTTCAAGTCTGTTTCTCTTATTTAATTTTCCAGCTCCATTCTTCATATACGTGAGTGTAGTCAATTTAACGTGCTTCTTGCAGGCATTTTCATTTTTGCTGTCTATCAGTGGTACCCAGCCTTTTAGTTCTATCAGATGAACACAAATACCCCTTCATCAACACCACCTGTCATGTTCCAGATATTTAAATCTTGATGATTTTAAACAAGATGCAACTTAACACTAATGATTATATAAAAGTGGACACAAGATACAAGTTTGCATTTGTACTATTAGAGTGGTGAAATCTGAGAGTTTCAACCATTTATCCCTTCATTTTTGCATTCTGTTTGGTTTACTCTGCTTGCATCACTTGATAGTTTATTGGTTACTGATGAGATCAGCCTCACACCAAGTTGTCATCCTGTGCTTATTTTCCATCTTAAACACAAAGATGTGGACACCAAATCATTTTTTTTTTTTATTAACTGAGCTCCTTCACAATATTTCCATGCAACCCTGGTAACTGTAGAAGTACCCCATGGGGTATATGTACAACAGTAGGGAATCACTACTGTATATCATAGAGAAATTGATATAATTACCAGAAAAAGGCTTGGTCGCGAACTCGATGATTATTAGAAACGTTTCAGAAGTTGTGCATCTTCTAGCAGTCTGTTCATTTTTTGTTCAAATTACACATGATAAGTGATATCCTGACAACTAAAACAACTGGTAATGCTAACACTGACTGCAGCAATAGCAAAAACTCAACACAACTCTTATCAGCTCAAAGACAGCTTTCTATTCATGAGCCTCTTTAATCTTGTTGCAGCATTTGACACTGTCAATCATGCCAGGTTATTAGACTGGAAAAGTGGATAGACAGATAGAAATTGTGTAGGTGTGGTTTTTAGGTAAATCTGATGACTCCCATTTAAAGACAATCAGACAGTACCATCTACAATCAACCAAGCAAGCACTTCTACGCCTTTGGGGTGAGAGTAAAAGGTAACTTGTAGTGAAAAAATAACAGGAAATAAGGGCATGATGTGGGAGTGAGAAAGCCTGTTTAGGGGACCTTCCCAGACAGAGACCTTTGCGCACTGACAGAAATGGCCACATGATGAAAGTGAAGTGTGAGCAACTTGACTGGTTTAAAAGTCTCAAGCTGCTCTCAGTCGGCATTTCGACAACTCCGTCCTCCACTCAACCTGCATTTATCAACCACTTCTGTCTCTCTCTCAGCTTTCGACTGCTCTATCTCAAGGGAATCTGAGAGGAGAACCACAGCCAGAAAATTGAGGCTTTGTCTTGCAGGCCACGTCACTTTTTCCTGTGAAAATCGCTCTATCCCTCTCTGGCAGCTGTCACCTTTCCTTTAATTACTTTCTTCTCCTCTGCACAAGGAACTCTATTAATATTATAATGCCATTAGGGTGGGGTGATCCAGTTACTGGTATGCATCTGATACTAGGTCTATTGTTTTTCACAAGACTGTGACACAATGCTTTCAAGCTAGTAAACTCTATAATCTTATACTCCAATGGCCATGTGTGTGATTAGATCAAAAACACTCCAAGGACTTTCTATCCAGACCCCACCCTCACCTCTCCAACAACCCCGTCCTTCCAGCAGAAGATATTAACATTGATCACCGCAATACACCACACCCCTGTCTACAGTCTGAAGTGGTTACAAAGCATAGTGACAAGTACAGCTTCTAATCCATCTCAGATAGGTGGGGTTTTTAGTGACAGGCGATATTCATACAGAGATCCACTTTTGATGGAAGGGACTTGCTGTCACCTCTGCTGACAGCAGCTCATTAACTTGACTCAGAGAAGAAGTCGAACTGGATGTTTTTTTCAGCAGCACGCCGCTCATCTCGGCTATGACAACAATTCTCTGGCTGCTCAGCCTACACATCATGCTGCGTGATTCATATAAAGGGAGGAGGAGGAGAGATCAGACAGGGCATCTCTTGTTAAGTCTGTATTTAGTATTGTTTACATGGCTAGAGGTCACATTTGAACGGCGGAGGTAACAGCTCATGCAACACCTGCCATTAAGCACCTCAGGTCATGTTGACAGTTGCTGGCTCTGATTTGTGTAATGAGAGTGTTGGAGCAAGTGTGATCATTGTCAAATAGCTAAAAAGACCCAGCTTTGTGTTTGTGTGTGAGTGTATGTGTGTGTGCAACATGAGCACAGCTGAAGCTCTAACTCACACTGATTGTGTTTATCTACATATGCACGTGAATGTATGTGTATCAGTTAAGGGTGGGCGGTATAAACAATATATAAAGTATGGGTTGTGTTACGTACGATACAGATTTTGACCATGCTGACCACAGGTGGCAACAACATAGATACACCAGTGAGAGGCAGCAATGCACTAAACCGTGTCCAATCCTTTAGAAAGATGAAGATTCACCGCAGCCTGATGACGACGACGAAGCCAGCGAATCGATTGGACAACATACGAAGCCGCACTGCTTTGTTTGTAAACCGAGAAATGGCTGAAAGTGTTGCACACAACAATGAGGAAGAGGAGGTGGTAAACTCTCTCTAACTCTTACTCTATGTACAAGCAGAAAGTGATAATCTGCATCGTACAGTGGTTGCAAGGGGTGTTAATACAGCAATTTCTTCTATCATCACAAATCAAAAAACCCACAGGAATATGAGGGAAGCAAAAGAATGCAGCCTCCACAAATGTCAAGTTAATCGCCGAGCAGCAGTGGGAAGAAAAAAGATGGCTCTACAAATCAGACGTCACTTTCTCAGGCATTTTCATACTGAATTTTTAAGAAAAACAGGCAAAGGACAGATACTTTCTAAACTTTCTGCCTGATGCTGCAGTAATGCATCAGAAATCAGATCAGCAGGTATGCCTTTTAGTTCAAGATTAGAGGTGTTTAGTATGTTTAACAAATAGTGACCTTAGCACAACAGCTAAAACGCATTTCACTGTGAGAGATAAACAAAAATGAAAAATGAAAGAGAGAAGTAATCGTCTGGCTTAATATGAAACACTTCTAAACAGCTCTGCACTGGGTAATCAAGTTATGAAACCAATATGTTTGTCTAATGAAGGAGTTAGGATCGATTGTGTCCAGCTGTGACCCAGCCAGCTGTTACATGGGCCTCCAAATCTGATAAAAGAAGTCTATTCATCCCAGATTACCATCACGAGGAAGTCTCTGTTTGCAGCTCTAACTAGGAAAGGATGGAGGACTGCGGTGAAGCCATGAAGGGATGAAGTGGAGGTGGATCACAAGTCAAGTGGTTTTGTTTCTCTGCCTCCTCTCACTTCAATCTAACTGAAACTGAACGAAAGACCTTGAAAGTCGTCAAGAGAGACGTGCAACTAAGTGACTGAAAATGTCTGTCACCTCAGTACAGATGAACAACTACTGTGTTCTTAACTATTTTTCAAGGTTTTCTAAAACCCAGCCTGATTCACATTACACATGGGAACATAAGGAGGCATTTACCTGCTCCATCACAAACACAAAACGATGGGAATTCAGTGGGAAATACTGCCACCTCATGGCAACAGCTGATAACTACAACAACACTCACAGAGTTCACGGTTGGGGTGATGAATGAAACCATTAGGGGGACCCAGGTGGTTCCAATTTACAAACACAAAGCCAAGCCAGCCCAGGTTCAGAAGTTTATAGCTTCATTGCTAATGGTCTGCGTGAGCAACTGAGAGTTGAGCCTATAGAATCTTTGCTTTCAAAGAGACTAGATGAGAGGAAGAGGATTCCCAAAGTCCCTCTCAGTTTTCACTGGAGGATGCTGCCAATTGTACTGAATATAAAACATGTGAGGAGTTGGTGAGGAATAAGTAAGTAAGTGAGTTTATTTATGTAGTACCTTTCTAGGGCAATAATAGCAACCTGTTTAACAAAGATTGTCCTCTTGTGAAGAAGAATAGCACGATACAGGCACCAAGATAACAGCCAGTGAAAGGTCTGCATGTTTTAACTCAATTTAAATTCTACTTGTAATTACATCTTAGACTCCTAACCTTCATGCATCTCCTGCAGTACAGAGTTAATGGCCCTGGAATAAATAGTATTCACAGTGAAAATCTAATAATTTTAGTTTTTTTGCAAGCAGTTCTTTGTTGTGGTAAAAGACATAACGCAATACCAGAGGGGACAGTTTTGAAACCTCTCCCTGTTTGTGTTTAAGAATATGTAAAGAACATGTAAAAATCAAATCCATACGTGCCATGTAGTTGTTTGTCCTCTGGGTTTGATTTCTGAGAAAACAGCTCATGAATTCAATGCCTATAAGCAACTGAGTTTTCCATGTATTGTTTACAGGCCAGGGAAAATTTATAGTCGACTTTTATCATATGTGTTTAAAACATTGCTGTTTTCACAGTTGAGTTTATTTTTCTCAACACGACCAGGTGTTTTGTTTTGTTTCACATTAGAACCAACCTGTTATACAGTGCGGTTGCTCTCTTGTCCAGGTCCCGTCATCCAGACAAGTACGCTGTGTTGAACCATACAGGATGTAGCCTTCATTGCAGGAGAAGCTCAGAGTGTCCCCCTCTAGGTAATGTGTCCCATTCTTCTTCCCATTCCTGGGTGTGGGGAGCCAGCCACAAGATACAACTAAGGAACAACAACAAATTCAAAAGTCAATATTAAAACCATTATGTTGTCTTAAACTAGTGACAATCGAATGTTTTAGAAAGACATGCAGATATGGAGCTTTCTTATGGCATGATATTACTGTGGAGTAAGGTTGAATTCCTAACCAGACACTAAGCTCTTACTGGTCCTGCTGGTTGCATTTTCAGTGCACAATAGTATTTATTCAAAGAGAAAAAAGCAACATTAAACATATAATTCACCCGTAAATACTGTTGCCCTTTAGCATTAACACAAAAAATAGACACACAATAATACTTGTTTGACATAGTACCTGGCTGCAGGGCTTTCATTAGGGTCTGAAGGTTTTGGAAGGCCCTGAGTGTGGCGTTTCCCACTGCGAGGCTCCGAGTAGTCAGGGTATCATATTGACAGAAACGTGCCCCCTCTCCAGAGCACATCAACAACATGTCTGCCACCAGAGGGTCATCAGGTGTCTCAGGTAGAGAAAAGGCTGGAACAAAAGCTGGGTCGTGGTTTGGTGGGAAAGTATCCAAAAGGTACTTTGAGTCGTAGGTGAAGAGGGAAGACTTATTTGAAATACTCCCTGTGGATAAAAATAAAACAAAGCACCAGTTAAGATCTGTAACTATTTTGTATTTCTTTGTTAAAACAACAAATCACACTTTTCAGACTGATCTTAAACCAAGTGAAACTGTAGTGGAAGCTCTACTCAATGTACTGTAGTATGAGCTGACTTTTTGGGTACCACAAGTTGTCATAGCAACTGATTAGACATGGCTAACCACATTTATGGGAATTATCGCCAAGGCAACATGTGTTTGACCAATCAAAATGCTTTTAAAACATAGAATAAAAGCATAAGAGAATATGAGGCACACTATAATTATGAGATAAGGATATAATGGGATCTATACAGGACACAAACTCCATGCAGTCATGGTTTTCTTTTGGCGCAGTCTTGATTTTGATCCATACAAAAACATAGCTTCATCAAAACCAATAACTAAATACATTTCTACAAGCTTGAACAGATAATAGTTTGTTGCAGTTATACTGAAGCCAAGAGGTCAAGAGCATGAAAAGTCAGCTACTCACAAGTTTTGAGGGATGTGTACTATAATTGTAGCTGAGACATTGTCATGTATGCATGCGGTCTGGCTCAAACTGTGTTCCAGAGATGTGGTTTCACTTGCACTGTATGGCCACAGCCACTGATATCTCTCTGTAATCTATTAAAGCTGCACTAACTCTAAACATGTGCCTTGTTTTCTTCCTGTGCACTCTTAAAACATCTGTCAAGTTTTAGAGTTTTAAACACGGCAAAATACTGTATGATAGTCATTTGAAAAGACACAGCGATGGGTAATTATTAGCAAATCACAGAATCCCTAATCAGGTTTTGACCTTCTAAACATGCAACATGGCTCAAAAGACAAGTTTATACATATGCTGCTTTAGGGTGTGAACTGATTTCAGCATTGACACACTCACAGCCAGCTCCAAAGGTGAAGATTTTGTCCGGCGTGGCGTCAGCAAAGGAGATGACCTCTCCTTGTTGGGTGAACAGGTCATTTGATGAGTTCATCGGGCCAAGGAGACCCCGGGTGTGGTTGGCAAACTCTGAAGGCAGCTAGGACAGTTACTACCATGATTCCTTCATGCACACGAACCTCCACGCCCACACCAGAGAGGAACATCACTGTCAGATTCTGAGGACTGGGGTGCGAACACAAATACTCCTGAAAGCAGAGAATTTTGTGTAAAGTTTAAATAACTCATTCCTTCATTTTATTAATGATAAAAAAAAATGGATAGATGTCAATTGAATTAAATCTGCCCTAAGCAGAATTTACATGTTAAATTACTCCTAATATATACAATCATCCTAAATAATAAACTGCGGTTGCAGCAAATTCAATCTTTAACCAAAATGCCTCAAATTTAAGTCACTGATGAGACGACTGCACAAAAAGTAATGAATCCAAACTTCAGAGTAATATGCAATAATAACTACAATAACTAGTGATGCATGACTTTTCTGCCCAAAGATTTTCTTCCTAATGTCCTAGTGTTCTTTCCTAATGAGGTTAATTTCATAATTTCATGATTATGTATCTCTCGTAGCCACAAAAGCACAAGTCTAGTGCAGCTTTAGCACAGTCAGGAGTGTGAAAAGCATCTCACTGTATAAGTCCATCCATCTTTGCTCTGGTGAAAGGCAGGACCTTTTGGTTCCTCAGCACCTGGAGGCTGCCCTCTGCTAGACGCACCTCAATGACATCAGAGGTATTGTCCTTCATAGCCACTGATGACAGCGATGTAGCTCTGGCCAAGGTACCTTAGTGGTAAACACACATCCCATTGTTAGAGATGCATTATGTAGTAAATATTCTGAAGTCAAGGATGGTTTTATCACTGCTTAAGTCTCTGAAGTATTATAATCCAGATGTTTGTCTTCGCTGATCTAATGAGGACAATAAATTAATGACATTTGGTCATAAAGTCACTTAACCCACAGCTGTTGTGTAATGGCTTGGAGGAAATTCTAACCAATCAAGCTACAATCTGTTATCCTTCACCACATCTGACCCTGAGAGTTAACAAGAAACAAGAGGAGGTAGGGTATCATTTCACTCACACAGAGACCTCAAATCACTTGCTCTTAGAGCCTTGTAAAAGATAAGAGTGAGTCTTAAACACTTATTGGTCTCAAGGAAAAGAGTGCAGGCAAAAGAAGACAAACAAAATTCAGCAAGAAATATCAAGGTCAGTGTGTCTGAGCAAACTCTAAATCCTGGCAATCAATCATGTGGCAGATAAAGAAAAAAAAAACACACAAATTGAACCATAAAAAAGGTCTCTCTAAAGAAGTCCTGAAGCAAGTTTCATCCAAGCAAAGCTTTGGGCTAAAAGTGAGAGGAACAGTCATACCATGGATATGAGAGAGGCGCTACAGACAGGGCATTCACATCAAATGTGGACTCACCGTTCTTAAGTTTCACTCGTTCTGTTCTGGCCTGAATACTCAGCTCTCGGTCTGGTGAAGACACAAGGTTGTACTCTCCTTTGCCATTGAAAGTATAGTTGAGGCCGTCAGATGTTATGAAATGTGGATCCCCAAAGACAACACCTGTCAGGCATCAAGAAGCAATGCAGTGAAACATTAAATCAAATACACACACGCACATTTTTATTTCCAAAAGTACAATGCTGATATTTCATTCATCTAAACACTGGTTTTCTAATAGGTTTACTATTGTATGATCTAATATATTTCCACATCTTGTTCCTCAGCTTCAGTCTGTAATTCATTTACTCGTCCTGCAAACTGTTCTGGTATAATCTGCTGCTCTAATGACCAGTTGTACAGTAGAGAATGTATGTGCAGCCACACAGAGGCAGTAAAATACTGATTAACAAACACACACACCAGAGTCCTATTTCTTTTAGTTAATAATTTTTTCCAGCCTCAGTTTGACTCCGTATTCTACACTATATCAATAAGTAGAAGCTCCTAAAATAGACAAATGTGAATTTATTGTTATAATTGTCACATCTTCCACACAGGAGAGTAACTTTCCATTTGTTTCATTTTCAGACAGATTACTGCTACAGATGAAGGTAGCTGAGAAAATACCAGAACCAGAAAGTTGACGTCACATTTAAGTAAACTGGTTGATTAAGTCTACACTGGAGCGTCATTATACGGCGCTGTGTTGCTGTGCTTGACTGTTTTTTTAATCATCCTGCAGGTCTTTTCGTATCTCCTGATAATGTTTAATGATGTATGTGAAAGCAGTCTAGAAATACATTTGATTTGACTCAAGAATGATCTCACCAGCTTTTGGGGGCTGGTAGTTGCGACAACCGCTGGAAGGTCGATGGTCCGAGGTAGATGTGGCAGTGGTCAGACCAAAGGCAGCAGTAGTAGAAACTCATGACATCGTAAAGCCAGTGGGAGTACCCCGGCACCCGCGGGGGTTCCTTGTACGGAGGTGAGCCCCAGTCGTGAGCCCTGTCTGGGGTGCTGCCACCAATCGAGTCTCCCGTCAGCAACAGGGCCCCTGTGCTGTCATAGCAGCACTGCTGTCCTGATCCATGCGTGGGGCTGGAAATACAAGAAGAAAATCATGTTGAAAAATGAAAAAAAAACTTCCTTTCCATTTTTTAAAGGTAAAAACTGACAAAAGGTTTTTCCTGTTGTCACTTCTACCTGGCCTTAATTGCTCTGACGCAGTGGACACTGCCTGGGTGAAAAGTGCACACGCTGCCCCTCTCAATGTCACAACTATAGTCAGTCTGAAACAACACAGTGAATAAAAATGAGTCTTAATAAATGAACAATAAATTCAGAGCTACAAAGATAAGCTGATTAAATGATTAAGCAACAGAGAAAATCAAGGGGAAACCTTGTTGACAATCAAACAATCATTTTATTAAATGTGAAGATTTGTTGTTTTTCATTGTCATATATAATAACCAGTGTATCAGTGTATTTGGGTTTTGGACTGATGATTGGTCAAAACAAACATTGAAGACGATACTCTGGTTGGAAATTATGAGGCGCTTTTTTTACTACTTCATTTAAACAATTGATAAATTAATTTAAGATAAGATTAATTTATTATAAAAGTAATCATAAAGTGCAGCCCTACATAAATGTAACTCAATATGATCTGATATGGGGGGACTTGACTTAGAGTTAAAATGATCTCTGTTCTATCAAGCTCTGAGTTTTCTCTAAACCCACTTTGTGGAATTACACCCATGGTGAAATTACTCTTTGCTTCATTTTATTTTATTTTATCTGTTGGTAAGTCAGTTAAGGAAAGCATGTCATCATTAATTAAATAATTAATGAAATATGAATTTCATAATAATAGTGGATTTATTGTGGTGTGTGTACTCACATGAAACCTGCCGGTGTCTGCTCGGGCCTGTGCCAGAGTGCAGGGACAGTCAATGAGCTCACTGAGGAAGTTGGGAAGTTTCTTCTCCAGGTCGTCCCACTGCAGACACTTGTTTTTGGCCCAGGAAGCAGAGTCGTCTCTGAAAGACTGCCCAAAGTGCCAGGCTAAGATATGAGCTCCACTCCAGAGTCCCTGTACATCCCTGTAGAAAAAAACAACCATTAAAGGTTACTTTGAACTTACAGTTTCTAATTCATAAAAACTAAGTTAAAACTGCAGCTGAAACTAACAATTATCATCAATCACAATTTCCCAGGTAACTTATGAAAGTAGCATCTTTGGTTCAACAAACAGTACAGAAGACAAAATAATCTATTTCCATACATGTAGAGAAAAGGAGCAAATCTCTCAAGTTTCAGAGCTAGAAACTGCAAATGTTCCATTTTCAGAATTGCTGCTGGTGACTGACTGCAGATAAACAGTGTTGTTAGTTCATTTTCTGTCAACTGCGTAATTGTTTAGTCAACAGATGGTTTCAGCTGCCTGTGGTTTCGCCATTACTGTCAATACTGAACTCTGGAATCAACGTAACAGTTAAGCTCTACATACAGCTCATACTCATGATATTATCTTTATGTTGGTTATCTCCCCCATAAGGCAGGGTAAGACATGTTGGATTCGTTGGTTTTACAGGCAGGCACACGTAAGGATATGATTAAATCCCCTCTCTGTCATATAAGTGAGCAACACTGACTTTATGATATTTGACATATATAAAGTAAAAGTACTTCTAAGCTTTATCTTATGATTGTGCAGGTTCATAAAACCTTGCTGTACCTTGCTCCATCTGACTTAGAACTAGCAGTTATGCGGATGTTCCCCAGCTCCCAGTCAGAGTAGTCCTTTGAGCTCTCTGGGACGAAGCTGAAGACACCGCTGTTTTCCAGATTCCTGCTGACAGAGTACAGGTAGCTCAGCTCAGCCCGCAGAGAGGATGATCCATTCATCCCTGCCTCTGTGCTCCTGCTGAACTCTCTGTAACCCCACAGCTCTATGTTGACCTTATCTGCTCCAACCAAAGAGCTGTTCCACGTCATCTTCAGCCGCCCTGCCACATTCACTGTACCATAGTTCTGCCACTGCGTTGCATTCACCAGGGTGACTTCAGAAGCAGGGTCCGCTTTACTGGGGTGGACTGACAGTGTAAAACCAGAAATGTTAAGGGGACGCACAGGAAAGCAGTTCTGATATAAGCAAAGTTTGTTGACACAAAGTGAAAGAAAGTTGTGCAACCATAAGGAGAGACAGAGAAAATAATTGCAACAGTAAGGCAACTTTGCTCAAACAGGTACATATTCTCATTATACGTTGGCAGCAGTAAAATAATAACTCTAGAGAACAAAACTTGATATTCTCTGGATCAGAAGGTTAAATATCTTCTTGAACATATTGCCCTTCAAGGATAACACCAGTATTTTCTTTACCTGGATCAGTCATTAAAGCTATGACTGAAATACCATTTTTCAAATAATTTCTGATCGCTGATTGTAACTCAGGACGATGTTTAATGCATTCTACACCAAAGAAAATAAATGACAGGTTCAGGTATTGACAAATTCCTCATTTTTTATAATTAAGCAACTTACCTGACAAGTACTCTCCGGATCTGTCAAAATCTGTTCCGTTTGTTGAGACATCAAATGGTATCCATCCCGTCTCATACAATAAAGGAGTGATACAGTGGGCACGGCCTTCAGCATCAATAAACCCTTCGCGCACCATCTCACCTTTGAACCTGCAGCAGAGACAGACATACTTGAATTCATTAGATTTTTGGTCAGCTACACAACACCACTACTTTGTTCTTGATATCATGTCTCTTCTATAAACACAACACTGCTTGTAAAACAACAGTTTTCTGTGCTTTAATGCAACTTGGCACAACTGAACTGTCAGAAAATAAGGCAGTTTATTAGGTACACCTGTAAAATCCAATCTTAAATCCAATACAAATTAAGCATAAATTCTACCTAAGTTTTCATTGACACTGTTGAGGAGTTATTTATTTAACTATATGCTTAATATTGAGGTTGTAGTGGTGTTGAACTGGTCATTTCTAATGTTTTGTTTTGATTTAGAAATATATCACTGAATTAAATCTTCTCTGACAATGTCAACAGAAATTGAACATTATAGTCCAACTAAAGTAGAATTTGTGGCAGATCTTTTGTGTTGGATTATGTTAAACTAAACATAAAGTGGTCAGGGTATCTATTTTCCACACTGTGTCACTGTCATTGAACTAACCCCATGAGCGAATGCAACATGCAGATCATTATGTGTTTCTAAGAAACACTGTGTGTGCTCACATTAACACCAACCTGCAGAGAAGGCGATCACTTGGATGAAGGACCAAACTGAGGATCCTGAGAGCTCTTCCACCCAGCATGGAGCTGGAGTGAGGCGTCACCTGGAAACAGGACTGGTTGTAGTCTGCACAGCAGTTCAGCAAAGACACACAGGTTGTATGGCAGGAGCATTCCTCCAATATGTCCCCACACTTCCCTCTGCATGTTTGACCTCATACAAACAACAACAAACTAATTAGTTATCACAAATGATGCCTAAGGCGCTCAAAATCAGTAAATAATGAAAAAAATCGCACTGAATTATATGAAAGTCCTGATTTAAACCGCAAATGTTTCCTCTGTGTAAAGGCGGAAAGAGGAATGGCTGTGCAGCGATTTTAATTCGTACAGCATCTTATAATGGTCCTCAGTCTTTAAAATATTTCTTTAAGTAACTTACCAGCAGATGTAGATGCGCGAATAAGAATAATTCCACAGAGAAAAATGATTTCTCTCAAGTTTGGCCTCATGTTTATCTTAAGCGAAAAAAAATAAAAAACAATGCCGGGAGCAGACACAGTCTGTGTAACACCATCCTTTACTGGAACTTTGAGTTGTGAAGTGTATTAAAGGTCAAACAAATAGGAAACTACCCTAACCACGATTTTCCACAGGAAGTTTTTAAGTTATAAATTAACAGACGTCAATTTAACGTCGCTCGTTAGGTTTTAAACGTGTTTTTTCTTCTGACACACCAGCAGCTGCTATATATTCTTGACAATACGAACGCAACCATGTTTATACTTTAGTTTTTAAGTGGTTTAAGCCAGATTCGAACTTTCAACCGTTACTGTGTTTATTCCGTGTGGAAATAACATATTCCCACGAGATTTTGCGGTATTTGAGCATTGGGCGCATGCGCACTTTGCGTCACTTCATATCTTGCCGAGTTACTCAGGATGAACTGGAGAGGACTGATACATTAAATATAATAACGGGCCTCTTTTGTGTTTAACTCATCCTGGATCATCTCCGCCAAGTTTACCGCCACAAGAACTAGAATGGACGAATTTAAGGAGAGGGAAAAAATACGTTTTTCTTGGTGAACTAGCAAGCTAACAAGCTAGCTGACGTTAGCTTCGGGTTCAGATAGCAAGCTGCATCAAGAGCTGCTAATAATAAAAGATATTAACTCTCAAGGTGGTACTCACAGGGAAATGTACTTTCTCTACACAATTATCGCGTCTTTAGTTTCTTTTTTCATTTTGAAATGGATGAAAAAGAGGAGGTATTGCACCGACCTGAAAAGACTTGATGGCAAAACAGTTCTTATTACAGGTAAATAAACATGTCGTGCATATCACATGAAATATTTCCTTCACTTAACAGTGAATTGAATTGATACAGTCAGTCTGATTTTAAAATATGAAGGACATCTACACCAAGCATCACTGCCTGTCGCTTGGCAGCACAATACATTTCTGATTACTGCAGACAGTGTTACCACTGTCCTCCTTATGTCATAAGCCACACATGAATAAACTATTTCTGTCTGGGCTTTTTTCATTGCAGGTGGGAATTCTGGCATTGGCAAGGAGACAGCTGTTGCCTTGGCAATGAGAGGCGCCCGTGTCATCATTGCTTGCAGAGATGTGGACAAGGCTGGGAAGGCTGTGAGGGAGATCAAGTTCAAGAGTCACAGTCTTAACGTCCTTCACATGGAGCTGGATCTGGCCAACCTGCGCTCTGTGCGGGAATTCTGTAAGAGCTTCCTTCAGAGAGAGAAGAGGCTTGACATCCTGATCAATAATGCAGGTGAGGGGGGGTTCAGCACATGGAGGTGTCTTGACACACGAAACAAGATCATCAAGAGAAGGAAGAGCCTAGAAGTTTAACTGGCCAGTTAATGTGGCATACAAGTTGCATGGAGTTTTTCCTTCCCTCTCAGGACAGAGGATGCTGTGTGTTCTCTCTGTGGCCAAATTGTGATTTTGAGCAATAGAAATAAAATGGACTTGACTTAAAGTAACTGTTCTGCTTCCTCAGGCATGCCAGTGTCCTCGACTGGACGGACGACGGCTTCAGCATGTGTTTTGGCGTCAACCACTTAGGCCACTTCCTCCTCACCAATCTGCTTCTGCCTCGCCTGAAGGAATGTGCCCCCAGCCGGGTGGTCACCCTCACATGCTCCAACTACAAATACCAGAAGCTGGACTTCCAGGACCTCAACTACAACCTGCTGCCCTTCTTCACCTATTGCCGCAGCAAGCTGGCCAACATATACTTCAGTCAGGAACTGGCCCGCATCACAGAAGGGAAAGAAGTGACCTCCTATGCCGTGCACCCTGGTAAGAGGTGCTCAGATAGATAATATTGATAATGATAATAGTTACAGCCCTGCTTCTTCTTATAAATGGAGTATTTGTATGTTTTATCTGTGAAGTTTATTTTCATTTCGTATCACATATATTAAGTCAGAGCAATACTAGAATATATACTAAGAAACATGTTTATCACATTTTAAAAAATATTAAAAAGCTTTTCTGTGCATAAGTGGCTTCTCAGTTGAATTGCTAGAAATATAAGAAGTATTCACAGTATATACTTGAATCCATTCAGAGCTCAGAGATTTTGTTCATACATCCCACTCCTAACATACAGTATGAATACTCCTGACAATAGTGATATTTATCCTGTTACCTCTGTTTACATGTGTCGCTCCAGGTTTTGTCCAGAGTGGTTGGACGTGCCACTACTCCATCCTGTTCCGGATGCTGATGCAGGTGATCATGTGGATGTTTTTTGTGCCGTGTGAGATTGGGGCTCAGACTGTCATCTACTGTGCTGTGTCAGATGAAGCTGCCAAACACAGTGGAGGTTACTTCGTAGACTGTCGACCCTCCACTCTGCGTCCTTTTGCAAGAGACACTGGTGTGGCAAAAAAACTGTGGGAGGCCAGTGAGAGACTGGTGAAACTGGCCTGATGGTAGAAGCTGGTTATGTGGTTTTATTTAAGTATTATTTATGGTCATTGCTGTTTTGTTTAAATTACATATGTGTGTGTATATGTGTTTTATCCTTAAGATTTGTTGTTCCTTTATGTGCTTGTGTATTTTAAGATGGAATGTTTTTTTTCCCATGAAAACAGCTTTTCTTTGCACAAATAAAAGACTTTACAGTATTTTTCACTCTTGGGAAGGTGCGCTGTCATTTACCATAAATGTAGCCAAACACCTGGGCAACCTGTCCTTCATATTCTGGGAGAAGGGACTCATCTGGGCTAGACTGTGGGTTTGACTAAAGAGTCAGTTGACAGGAAGGGAGAGTGACATCCCTCACTACAATATGGGGTGTGGTGCTATCTCTGTCTTACTCATATGTTAATAAATAAGCTTTTTGTTGTTATAGTTTGTCAGCTGAGAGGTTTAACTTTTCTATATTCTTTATATCAGTTTGATGTGCAAAAACCCCAATCATTTCTGAACATAATTACATACTAAAAATCTCTTTAAAAAGAGTTTTACTTTCAAATTAATTTGTTTAAAAAGACTCTAAAATGAGAATCTGTGAATCTTTAAATAAGACAGAAGGAGGTGAGATGAGAAATTGAGTACTTACAACCGTGTTGAAAATTGGAATATTCTTGGTGCACGGTTGGATATTTTCTCTGTTATTAAAGAAAACAATGAACCAATTACAAACTACAAAGACTGGATAAGAAAGACTTTGAGCAGTGAACAATGTATTATATTTCAGAGGCAGATCATAAGTTATGGACAAAAAATCTTATACATCAAACTAACTATAGTTGTCAAGTAAATGTAAGTACAGTATTTGCCTTTGACATGCAGAGAATTAGAATTATAAAGCAACATGAGATGGAAATGCCCACGTAAAATACAATCACCTCACTCTCAACATCCCTCAACATAATCAAGTTTCTAAACTATTTCACAAAAGTTGTTTTTTGCTAGTTAATAATCTAACAATGTTTGGCAAGTACCAGGACATTAGAGCTGGACTGAGGTTAGCTAATGTGACCTTCAATAACCTCATTAGCCTGCAGCAGCCTCTGCAGTCTAGACACAAACTTACCGCCTCTGTAGGTGTTTGATGGTTAAAACCAAGGTCTTTTGTGAAGCATTCCTTTAACTTCTGTAACACGGGGAAAGCACCACTGGGTCAGGACACAGACAAGAGGCAGTTATTTTTCAAATCAGTTCTCCACCCTCAAAACAAGTAAATGAAACTGAAAGCAGATTTGCACAGTTGAACGGAGACAATACATTCCAGGTTGGCATCTCTACTGAAGAACACAAATCTGGTGGATTGTATAGAAAAAGACAAGGGGACTGTGTTTTGGTGAGTCTTGCAGCTAATTTTGAAGAAATCTGGGAATCAGAGTAAATGGCTGAGAGAACTCTTCTTCAAAGTTTCCTGAGTTGCCACGTGTGTTCAGAGACTTTCAGAGATCCTGTGTCTCTGACCTGCAACCACAGCTTCTGTTCAAGCTGCCTGCAACAATTCTGGGAACAAGCTAAAAACAAAAACTGTCCCATTTGTAAAAGAAGATCTTCAAAGGATTATCCATCCATAAACCTTTCTCTCAAAGACCTAGCTGACTCCTTTGCTAAGAGGGAGAATGATGGTTCACCTGAGACAGAGAAAGAGAATGAGAAGGAGGAGGTGGTGTGTGATAAACATCCAGACGTCCCTTATTGGTTCTGTGAGGATGAGCAGAGAGCTGTGTGTCCTGTCTGTGAGTTTTCTCACCACCAGAGTCACAAGGTGGTTCCTGTAGAACAAGCAGTCAGTGACCTGAAGGAGCAGCTGAAATCTGACTTAAAGTCTCTACAGGACAAGAGGAACAAATATGAAGAAGTGGAGGAAACATACAATGAAATGATTCAACACTCCAAGAAGCAGCTGTTGTCCACAGAGAAGCAGATCAGAGCAGAGTTCAACAAGCTCCACCAGTTCCTGAAAGAGGAAGAGGAGTCCAGACTGGCAGCTCTGAGGGAGGAAGAGGAGCAGAAGGGGAAGACTATGAGCAGAGAGATGAAGATGATTCAGGAGCAGATCTCCTCTCTGTCAGACAGTATCTGTGCTGTTGAAGAAGAGCTGCAGAAACACAAGGTGGCGTTCCTCAGCAGTTATAAAGCCACTCAGACCAGAGCCAGAGCCCAGAGCTCACTGTCAGATCCACAGCTGGTCTCAGGAGCTCTGATAGATGTGGCCAAACACCTGGGCAACCTGTCCTTCAGAGTCTGGGAGAAGATGAAGGACAAGGTCCGCTTCAGTCCTGTCATTCTGGACCCAAACACTACATACCGATGGCTCTATCTGTCTGATGATCTGACCAGTGTGAGACGTGGAGACACATATCAGCAGCTCCCTGACAATCCAGAGAGAAACACTAAGTATCCCACTGTTCTGGGCTCTGAGGGCTTCAGCTCAGGGAAACACAGCTGGGAGGTGGAGGTGGGAGACCATCCTGCTTGGATTGTGGGTTTGGCCAAAGAGTCAGTTGACAGGAAGGGAGAGTGTCCTGCCTCACCAGAATATGGAGTCTGGTGTTTTAAGCATGTAAGTGGAAAATACACTAATGCTATTGGTGAGACTGTCAAAGTGAAGAAGAGTCTCCAGAGGATCAGAGTCCAGCTGGACTATGACAGGGGGGAGGTGTCCTTCTACAACCCTGAAGACATGACTCCACATCTACACTCACAGAGACACTTTCACTGAGAAACTCTTCCCATTTATCAACATTGGAGAAGTCCAGTGATGCCAAAACCACTGATATCAAAATCTTCTAACGGTCTCTACTGTCTGAAATGAACTATAAAGTGGTTTTTATCTTCATTTGTTGTTTTCATTGAGATTCACCACAAATACGTGAAAACCCAAACTTTTTCAACATAAAAATCATTTAGTTAGTCACTCATACTGTTGATTTTCTGTTGATGCTGCTTTCTTGGCTTTTAGAAAATAGATTTAGTTTGTAGGTTTGTGTCACCTCTCTTAACATCCAAACTGTTTCACATCATCAGGAGACAAAGTTTACAAATCAAAGCTGTCGATTATCCTGGTTCTCAGCATCTTGTTTTGAGTCAAACAACATTGTATAGTAGTATATATCCACTGTACTGAATGCTTTGATTGTTTCAGTTTTGTGACAGTTTGTTCATCGTCAGGTTTAGTTTTTGATGGTTTGATGAGTTTGATGAGTTTTGGATCTGTTGTTTTATTCTTTGGAAACAGGTGTTTTAAGAGTTTGATTTGAATGAAGTGTTTAATCACAGTGCTTCTGCAAACTGTGTCATGTTTGTTCTTGTTACGTGATCAATAACATGATTGATAAATGACAATGTCCAGTTGATGATTATCAGCTCTAAGTGAATAAAATGTAACATCCTGTGGAAGCTACTTGACATGATGTGTCATTAAATCAGCAGCAGAGAGCAAGAGGAGGAGGAACTGAGGATTGTATTAACAAATTTGTCGCAAATGTCTCTAAACTTACTCTATTGTTGAAGAGAATTAAGATTTTAACTAAATATTTAGTACTTTGAAAAAAAGACACTCAGCAGGACTGTATGATACTCACACAGTGTGTGAAGGATAAACATCGCCGAAGAAGAAAACATTGTAAAACTAGAATTGCAGTCAGTACGGCATTCCACCAAGACCAATCTGTTGAAAACAACCCTAACCCATTGTACAATGATAATGAACATGATAAAAATTCTTTGATTTGCCCCTTTTAATGGATCTGCACCAAAATTTAATGATTTCCTCCTGGGCCAAATTTCACTTGCTAAAACATAATCTTCTTGATGGAGATAATTACAGTAACCTTCTGTCCAACTAATGCAGTTTTCAGGGACAAAACATTCACTCACTGGTAAGATCATCATCATTGACTAAATGCATTCAGAGTGCAGTCACAAGATGGAGACATAGTTCACATTTTGTTCAGTCTGGTCATTCTTTAATATGAACATTGTCTTTCCTCAAGTCTCACTTATTTTACATGCATACTGTTTGCTCAACAGGCAAACAGACCAACTCTAAGCAGCCAGTGTCTGAAATTCATCAGACGTTAATTTTAACAAAATAGCAAATATTCAGATTGAATGAAATCTCTGACACAAGTCTTTTCCGCTCTTCGGAGACAGACATTTATTTCTTTGTATCATCATCATCAAAACTCAATTGTTCATTACAGATTAGTACAAAAATTTATACATGTAATTTTGTTTGTTTTTTTGGGATTTTGCCATTTTCTTCATTCTGTCTTCTCTACATCTCCTGTTGTTTCCTTTCGTGCTGGTGTTGGAGAAATACTCTACTCAGTTGTCCAATGATGAGCCAGGCTTTAATAAAGTAGACTCTGATATTACTCATTTTTTTCTTTTCTCCCACCAAACACTTTACGCCACAAACATTTCACTGTTAAAATACAGATGAGTGTCATCACTATGACCAGTACAAGCAGCAGTGCGATGACATCAATGGAGTGGTACTGAATCCAGGACATCTTGTAGGAGTCGGTCTTTAAGTGTGCAGCTCCCTTATGTCTCATGACAAACTCGATCCAGAACATGGCTCGGTCCAGAGGCTTCATGGGCTGGTCTCTGTGCAGCCTGGAGAGCTTTTGCATGTTCTCTCTGTAGGATGGCTCATAAAGCACTGCCTTTAGTGACTCCAGGAAGTTGTCTTTGTTCAATGTGCCAATGCCCAGAACTTTGGCAACACCCCTCGCTCTCATCCTGAACAGGTTATCATCCTGGTCAAACATCAGAGGAAGACCAACAATGGGAACTCCATGGTAGATGGCCTCTTGAAGTCCATTGGTGCCTCCGTGGGCCACAAACACTCTGGTCTTTGGATGTCCTAGGAGATCATTTTGGGGCAGCCAGTCCAGCAGCAAGGTGTTGTTGCCCAGAGTGGATGGTCTCTTCCCAGTGTGCCTCCAGATGACTCTCTGTGGCAACTGGGCAAAAGCAGAAGCCACATGTTCTGCTATATCCTCAGGGAGATTCCCCACCAAAGTCCCCAGGCTCATAATAACAACTCCATGTTCTGCAGAGCTCTGGACAAAGTCCTCCAAATGTTGAGGAAGAGGCTTGGAGGGTTTACACTGAAACCCGCCCATGTAGATAACATTGGGCATAGTGGGACGAGGGAACTCAAAGGTAAAGTCTGTTCTCATCAGCCAAATATCTGCTGCCTGAACGAGATCATCATAGTGGACATCAGGACCAAAGTGACGGTGGACAAATGGTGTGTAGTGATGCTCTTTTATTGTCACCCGGTTATTAAGTACTGCTAATGCAAACAAAACATTTGTCACCCTTTGCCAAAAAGTCATCTTATCAGTCAGTTCACTGCCTGGTATGGGAACATATGAGAGTGGTGAGGGGGCAACTGTGCTGTGTCCATCTTCCATGATTGTCCACCGTACATTGAGGACCAGAGGCAGACCCAACCGATGAGCCAGAAGAATCCCTCCACCGAAGCAGGGGTCTGTCAGAACAACATCATACTTGGCCTCTTCAAGGAACTGCATCAGTTTAGCATCTTCAAATATCTTCTGCATCTTATCAACCACTGCTTTGTGACCATGTTGCATCATTGTCATGAACTCCTCTCCAGCTTTGACATAAGCCAAAGTTGAATTGTGGTACTGGCGCCGGAGCTGCAGCATTCTTGTCATGAAATAATTCATGTTATCTGCATTAAATCCAGCAACAATGTCAAGGGTGATTGACTGGTAGTGATCAGACCCTTCTTTGATGTACCAGCTGGTTTTGGGCTTGATCACTGTGATGTTGTGACCTCTGGAATGGAGCTCTTGGATGAGGATATCCATGTTGACCCAATGGCTTCCCTCCACCGGAAAAACAAGGATTTTCCCTCCATTGGCACTGGGAACAGAGCAGAGCAGTGTAACCAGTGTCACCAGCTTCAGCAGCATCATTGCTGAGGTGAAGCTAGGATCGCTAAAACAAGGAAGAGATACAAAGGTAACAGGGTGACTTCAAATTTATTATCCTGTTCTAGAAAGTTTTATGGTCAACTCTTGATTTTCCTCTGTTCTCTATAAATGTTTCTGATTCACAGGAGTTAATTTTTAAAATATCTAAACAGAGGATATGAGAGAATAGTGATCTGAATATAGGTGAGCCTTTAACCTGCTATTGATAAAACTTTCACCATAGAACAGTGTTAGCATGGCTTATACTTTGATTGCCGTTGCTTTAAATGAGTAAAGTTAGTCACATGAGATGACTTAGGTAGTGGGTGTCATGGTTTATCCATTTATACTTTTCATTTCTGTTAGACTAAATCAGAACAGTAAATCAGAACAGAAAATCTATTTAACTATATCTTAGTTTAAACAGATTATTGAGATGTGGAAAACTTTTTTGTGCTTCCAGAAAATAGTATTTTTAATGCAAACAAGATGGTTGTTTCAAAATGATTGTATTCCCTAAGAGTTAATAACTGGTGAGACCAGCTTTTGTTGGATCTTTGCTCTTGCTGAACAACAAATTGCAATATTTGCTGCTATATTCTGCACTAATTGAAGCTTTTCTAGGTCCTTGTTGGCAGCACTTGACCAGATTACTCAGGAGCAATAAAGATAAAACATTTAATTCCCTTATATAAACTGGGAAGGTGAAACTTGGACTAAGACATGACATAAATACCCCTCTTCCCATTTTTGCAGGAAGATATCAGCCATGATAACAGTTGAAGAATGAGAAATCACTTGAGTTTAATCAGTTCAGTTCATTCTAGCTCACAACAGGATTACATTTTATGGAATTAAACTGAATTCACTCCTGCACATGGTGAGATACAGTCTGAAAAGCTGAAGCTTTAAAACTAATTAACAAACTCGTTTGAATATATGAGGTAAGCGTTGTGACAACATCTTGATTTAATTCATGGCAATAACTCATGTTGTACTTACATTTGAAAGGTGTTGTACAGTAGATTAACAGTCTATACAGCTCCTGGCTCAGTCAGCAGCAGATCTTTATGTTTTATTGTTGTGTGACTGACAAGCTTTACAGTTAATATTGTGCAACATCCAAATCAAAGGTCATCATTGAGAAATACTCTCTGAACAGACTCATACAGCAGAGTGCAGTGCTGCCTTGGCATTTTAGAGACCTAACATGAACTGGAACATCTCAATGACTGTAATGTTTTCACCTGTCTTATTTTTATGTTGTATGACTTTAACGTTTTTGGAAAAGACTAACTGGTTACATAATATAAAAAAATACATGTAATTTTCTCAACCATAAGGTAGTCAATCATTTTGCAGTACACCTACATTTAGAAAAACGTCTGAAAAACTTTATCCATTACCAAACATTAACCTCTCAGACAATGTGGAAAATATTATTTGCAGTCAGAAGTGGCCGCAAACAAAATGACTTTAAAAAATGAAGTGGGGTTAAAAACATGGCTGCTGATTGGGTGACACCTCTGACACGCACCTCAAACAGGAGAACACATGCAACAAAGATCGCTGCACACCGTTTCAAGAAACATGTTCAACACAGACACTACAGCAAAACACCGCCACTGTTACAGATTGAACGTCCCCACACCTAACCAGGCCCCCACCTCTATCCCTAACATAATGTTTGGAAGTTCAACTTCCTTCGCGGCTGCATCTACTGGTATTTGAAGCAACATGATGTAACTATTTTACCTTAAAATAACAGCTTCACGATCATTCTGACGGTACACTGAGTTGTAATAGGGAGAATGGTACCACTCTGGGCACAGAAACACAGAAACCTGCTCTATGAAACTTTAGTGAGCGGGTACGAGCTCATGTGAATAATTGCATAACTGAGTGAATCAGAGTTCAAGAGTAATGCCGAACTGTAGACCAGTTAAAAACACTTACAAGCAATACGAAACCAGCGTTCATCTCCGATATCCAGCGAGGAAACTGAAAAAAAAAAACAACTACTGTAAACAGAGTTTGGCGTGTTTGCGGCATAGAGGCAGCATTTCCTGCTCCAGAAAGCGCGGATCGTGAGGAATATACACGGTTACACCGTGTTTCAGCTCGGTAAGTAGGAATACGCAGTCTTTGTTTTCTGTGCATGAAATCCGTTTAACTGTTTGCATAATTACCACGTGTGGCTGCTGAGGCCTTTGTTGCTTAATAAAAGTTACATGTTGTTGTTTGAAACAGCTGACAGGACTCACCCCCGTTCAATCAAGAAGTCCCGGAAACACTCAGTAAATGACAAGTGTGTTAGTATTTCATAGTCAACAAAGGTTTTTGGTGAAGCATTCCTTTAACACATGTAACACAGGAACAGCACCACCTGGTGGTGACCAAACAGATGGCAGTTTCATTTGAATAAGTTTTCCACCCATAAAACAAGTAAATGAAACAGAAAGCAGATTTGCACTGTTGATCAAGTCGAGTCTAGACATTACATTACGCGGTTGGGATCTCAGCTGAAGAACACAAATTTGGTGGATTATACTGTGAAAGTCGAGGGGACTGTGTTTTGGTGAGTCTTGCAGCTAATTTAAAGAAATCTGGAAATCAGAGTAAAATGGCTGAGAAAGTTGCTCTTGTTGAAAGTTTCCTGAGTTGCCACGTGTGTTCAGAGACTTTCAGAGATCCTGTGTCTCTGACATGCAACCACAGCTTCTGTTCAAGCTGCCTGCAACAATTCTGGAAACAAGCTAAAAACAAAAACTGTCCCATTTGTAAAAGAAGATCTTCAAAGGATTATCCATCCATAAACCTTTCTCTCAAAGACCTAGCTGACTCCTTTGCTAAGAGGGAGAATGATGGTTCACCTGAGACAGAGAAAGAGAATGAGAAGGAGGAGGTGGTGTGTGATAAACATCCAGACGTCCCTTATTGGTTCTGTGAGGACTGAGCAGAGAGCTGTGTGTCCTGTCTGTGAGTTTCCTCTTCACCACGGTCACAAGGTGGTTCCTGTAGAACAAGCAGTCAGTGACCTGAAGGAGCAGCTGAAATCTGACTTAAAGTCTCTACAGGACAAGAGGAACAAATATGAAGAAGTGGAGGAAACATACAATGAATGTGATTCAACACTCCAAGAAGCAGCTGTTGTCCACAGAGAAGCAGATCAGAGCAGAGTTCAACAAGCTCCACCAGTTCCTGAAAGAGGAAGAGGAGTCCAGACTGGCAGCTCTGAGGGAGGAAGAGGAGCAGAAGGGGAAGACTATGAGCAGAGAGATGAAGATGATTCAGGAGCAGATCTCCTCTCTGTCAGACAGTATCTGTGCTGTTGAAGAAGAGCTGCAGAAACACAAGGTGGCGTTCCTCAGCAGTTATAAAGCCACTCAGACCAGAGCCAGAGCCCAGAGCTCACTGTCAGATCCACAGCTGGTCTCAGGAGCTCTGATAGATGTGGCCAAACACCTGGGCAACCTGTCCTTCAGAGTCTGGGAGAAGATGAAGGACAAGATCCACTTCAGTCCTGTCATTCTGGACCCAAACACTGCAAACCCCTGGTTCCATCTCTCTAATGATCTGACCAGTGTGAGATATGGAGACACATATCAGCAGCTCCCTGACAATCCAGAGAGAAACACTAAGTACTCCACTGTTCTGGGCTCTGAGGGCTTCAGCTCAGGGAAACACAGCTGGGAGGTGGAGGTGGGAGACCATCCTGCTTGGAATGTAGGTTTGGCCAAAGAGTCAGTTGACAGGAAGGGAGAGTGTTCTGCCTCACCAAAAGATGGAATCTGGTGTTTATTATATTGCAGTGGAAAATACACTAATAGTCTCAGTGAGACTGTCACAGTGAAGAAGAGTCTCCAGAGGATCAGAGTCCAGCTGGACTATGACAGGGGGGAGGTGTCCTTCTACAACCCTGAAGACATGACTCCCATCTACACTCACAGAGACACTTTCACTGAGAAACTCTTCCCATATTTCAGTGTTGGAAAGGCTGGTGATGCTAAAACCACTGATATCAAACTACATGATGTATCACATTCCTTAGCTGTTGAATAATAAACATATCTCTGAAGCACAGAATGAAATACTTGCTTGTCAGAGTTGTGTTTGTGAGGACTGGGGCAGGAAGATTTTCATGATTTTATGTGATCATTAAAAATGTTAAAAACGTATAGTTAAATGTTATTTACTGTTGATTGATATATTCTGCATGTTATGTATGTTTTATCTGAACTCATTTTCCTTTTTTATTTGTGTTTGCTCTTCGTGTTATGTTCAATAACTTGTATGTTGTCCATGGTGGGAGCAAAAAATTCAATTTCAGTTTATTCAATTTATGCCCTGAATTATTTCTGTCAATAAAACATTAAAGCTGTGCTGCAGTTTTATGTCTGTAAACACAGAAAGACATAGAATTTTCTATTTAAATTGTCATTTTATTGATAACACCTTAACACATTTTCTTGAAGTTAGAGAAACACGTGTAGCACGTAAGAGAACAGAGCAATAATCCGAAGAATCAGAGAACTAGAGGATTAATATTATTATACAGAAGAAACCCAAACTGACAAAAAGAGACAAAGGGAAACTAGAAAGAGCCAACTGCAGAGAAATGACTGAAAAGGATTGAAAACAGAGGGACTGGGGGGAAAGAGTGAAAGAGACCCTACGAAGAGAAGCCAGCTCAGTGTTGTCAGTGCAACTTCAGTCACTGGCTGGAGAAAGAAGATGGCAGAGGGTCAGAGTGAACACAGTGGCTGATAGTTTAGCTTCATCTGACTAAATAGCTGACAGGCAGCAGAGCTCACACTGGCCTCAAGAGACTAGAGGAGGACAGTTACTGTAGTTCATATGTAGGGCTGCACAATTAATCATCTTCAATCATCGACTTCAGCTTTGATTCATCATACAGTCATGATTTTTCAGTGCCATTTGTGCAGCCCTGATCAATAATCGTCATAGCAGCTGGTTCTTATTCTACAGTGATAAACTGCTGTTGTCTCTGACTCGATGGTCTGTTAGAGTTGACACTATAAAGTTAACTTATTGTGCAGCTACATTAGAAGCGTCAATCTGCCTTCTATCTGTGTCTGTTTGTGCTTTACTTTGTGTGACTGCGCCCCCTGCTGGAGCACGTCCACTCTTTGAACTGCCTCTTATCTGTCAGTGGGACTCCAGTGCAGGCTCAGTGAGGCACCAGTCACTCTTGGTGCTGATGGTCAACATGTGCTCCTTGTGTGTTCTCTCAGCTGTGTACAAAAGGCAGCCGTTCTGCACTGACAACACAGAGCCCCGTAGAAAAGCATGCGAAATAATCTTCACCACATCATCATCATAATCATCATCATCATCACCGACAACATCCTCATAGTCATCCTAAGTGCCACAGTCATTAATATAATCATCCTGATCATCATAATCATCTTCATTATATCATCTTGAGACAAAAATAGTTATATGCACTTAAAAAGCTGAGAAAATAGATAGAGAAAGGTCGAGTATACCAGCATTCAGTAGAAAATGAGAAACCAAATAAAAAGGAAAACACCAAAAAACAAGTGTCCTGTTGACTGTCATGCAAAGAAAATGCCAGCTACGCTGCTTATTAGTTGCAGTTGTGTAACACTGTGTACTCCCTCATTTTAAATATGTGAATCTTATTATACTGATTTTCAAGGCTAGTAAACACACTAAGGAGAACAGAAGAACAACACCTTTGTACTGTACATGCTGCTATTTCTTCTTCTTTTTTTTTTTGGAGGGGGGTGGGGGTCATGTTTGGTTCGCACGATCACGCATGAACGCCTTCAGATAACCTTTGACCTTTTACTATTACATCAGGGTCAACTACACATGAACATTGTTACTGTGACATGAGTACAATACAACGACTCAGTGGTTCACCTTGAAAAAACCTTCATTTGAAAAAAAAGCTTCACTTGCCTTTTTTTAGGCGATGAAGCTTTTTCGAGGGATAGCTCACACAAAAAACAATCCTGTATTTTAATATATGAGTTTTAAAGTAATAGATGTCCCACTCTGGCAAAGTGGTAATGTGGCCTAAGTGGAAGAACAAAAAAAAGGACACAATAAAACTGCAAAAATTACATCAAAACCAGCGTAAATTTGAAGTCACAGAAGAAAAAAAAAGAGAAAGTAATTCACACCATGTTGGTCGTTACAGAAAACACATGCAGGATGCAACTTGGGTGTACTATCCCTTTTAAAACATGTTTTACATGGAGCAGTGTCCCTTGAACAACAGACAGTACTTGCACAAGTGCATGAGCTGTACAATAGGAAAACAAAACAACAAAAAAAGAAAAAAAGCACAATAAAAATATCCACTAAAATAAATAAATAAATATTGAAAATAAATAGAAACCTGAGGACTATTCACCAAACCGACTGCCCAGTCTCTTTAATATCTTGGTCTGACCAATAGGGGCGAGACAAATGTGAAGGCAGCCAATGGTGGACAAGCAAAGTACAGTGGAGCCGATCGCAAGTCAAACCTCCACGAAATCAGTCTTCAGTGCTGCAAAGTCCATCCGTTCAATCCTGCCACCCCTGGCACAAGCACTTTATAATCATGATAAGCTGATAACACTTTACTGTAACACAAATCGACAAGGCATGAGAGTAAAAACATGGAAAACATCTTGTAAAACGTGAAAAATAACAGATCAAAACATAAGAAAAAAGAAGTCCTGGGCTGAAGGCAGGGGACTGATATGTCCTCCGAAATAAAGCCTTCACCTTCCATCATCTCTTACACAACACACACCTCAAAAATGTAACCCCCCAGGGCTTGTAAAGAATACACACTGAGAGCAATGGATGTACTGTACATGCTTGCAGACACACACACACAAACACACACACACACACACACAAATATTGCACCCTGTGGCAAAGGACTGTCCTGAAATGAGGAACCAGACCACAGAACAGAGAAGCCCTACAAAATCCTCCCACTTGTAGAGGCTTCAAGCACACACATCCTTTATTCATCATCACTGATATGGGCCTAAGTGTATGTGCTTCTTATAGACAAACAGGCAGTAGCACCAGCTTTCTGCACTATGGCTTTGGAAGTGAGAAAGGTCACGCACCCACCGGGATCCTTTCTTTAGAGCGCTGACTTCTTTTGTTTGACATTTTGTCGGGAAAAAAAGGACCTGCTGTTGTGTTCCAGACAGCACCGAGATTTTTAGCGAGTTAAAAATATATCAACTTTTAGGAAAAGAGCACTGAGCTTCAAACGGGTATTCGGCCGTCGCCTAGCAACAGCAGGAGCGACGAGCAGTGCATTCCCCTCCCTCCCCTTTTTAGCACCAGCACCTGGGAAAAAAAAAAAAAAAAACTCAAAAACACAAGCTCCTGGTAGAAACGGGGCAAAGCTGAACTATACGCTCACACTGAGATTTCTGTGAATCATCACTGTGTGATGGCAGAGGACAGGGAGGTTTAGGAAGTGTGCTCAATTTCCTGTCATGAAAAATCACTGCTGTAAATATAACAAGATACTTTGATGTTACTGTATCGTGACATACCAAATAACTGTGACTAAAAGCCTTTGTCATGTCACAAGTCGATATGCTGATATAATGAGAGTTGTACTTTTGATATTTTTTTCTTATCTGTTACTCAGCAGTTTACTGTTTTGTACACTACATCATATACAAGTGGTTCAAAGTGGTTTGTTGCATACAAAAACAATGTTATTCCAATAGTTTGGTGTCCAGTTAGACTATTGATATTTCTCAGCCTCATTCTGGTCTTAACATCATCCTCAGTTTACTTTACACGGCTGAAACTTGTATCCACACAGCTGCGCATACACACAGAGAAACAATGCTACCTCAAAATATCACGCTGATTTTTTCTTCCATATTTGCCTGATATATGGTTGATCAGTTAACTGAAAAATAATCACCAAAATTACTTAAGTAACTAAAAAAATAACTCAAACATTTTCTTGTTCGAGGCTCTTATGTGAGAATTTATTGCTTTTCTTGGTCTAAACTGCTGGTTGAACAAAATAAACCAAAAGATTAACTGAAAATAATCATTAGTTGTAACCCTAATTTTATGTACCCCTATTAAGTGATCACTTTAAGTCACTGGCTGTAATATTTCTTCTTTGGAAACTCATGTTTTTCAACATGGAACATACAAATAATTTCTTTTCATGACAACAGACCAACTTATTTCATCATACTCAGATAAGGAGATGTGCTGTCTGAAGTTTTCTGCTAAAACAGAATAAGTTTTTTCTTTCTTTGTCCAACATAAAGTATCTTGTTATATTGTTTGAATTATTGTTCTCATAGTGGCAGAAATGCAAATCAAGGGGGGGGAACACTGTTGCTAACCGAAAAAAAATATTTTCTTTCTTCCTCTTATGCATCTTCACAATGCTGCTTCTCTTTTTTAGACCTCACTGTTCAGAGTGTTGGAGCACATGGTCTTCTACCGTCACAGCGTTAAATGTGGAGATGGAGAAGTAAATTCACGATAAAACTCTTATTGCATGCTGTTTGTTTGAAACGTTCACGTTTTGAAGCAGGAAGACACAGAGCGTAGCTGACCCCTCCTCCGGCCGTTCACATTGCAACAAGGGAAAAACAATGGGTTCCTCCAACTGTACAGAGTCATTATAGTTTTGGACTAGCACAGGCTATGTGTCTGCCTTACGTAACCACGGTCACACGCGTACGAGGACTTCTCCAGCTTCACACGACACCCATCAGGCACACCCCTTCAAAAAAAAAAAAAAAAAAAAAAAAAAAGAGGAAAAAAGACGAAAGAAAAGAAAAAGGAAAGGAAAACCCCAAAGCAAACAACAAACAAATCAACGGACAAAAACAAGTTGACCATGAGTTTGGGCGCAGTATTATAGCGAACATACAAGAAGCAAATTACAAAAACTGCCAATATCATTTTCCACTTAATAGCCACAATAAAAAACAGCCACTGTTAATATGGGGAAAAACATGCTTCCTTAAAAAGATAGAGAAAAACAAAAAAAAGATTTCCTTCAACTCTAGAAACCACTGGCATCAAGAATTTCGAATTATACAAATTACATATACAATTGCAAATGTGTAATAATCATAATAATAATATAGTAATGATAATAATAGATTTTACTTAAAACTTTACATACTGTATTTCCAGTGCAGTGTTTATGTCACACGAGTGTAGATTCACAGGAGGACAAGAGGGTTGGTGTCACAAAAATTGTGGGGGACGGGGGAAGAGACCACGGGAAGAAGGAATCACACGAGTGCTGAAAACACCCCCACCCACACCCCCACCAATCACCCAGTGTGCCGGAGGGAAGAAGAGGAAGCTGGGGGTAGGGGGTGAAGGATGTCGAGTTGCTGTTGTTTGATGGTGTGTAGGGCAGGTAGACAGACAGGGGGCAGTAGTAGTAGTAGTAAAAGAAGAGATGCATGCTGGGGGTTGAGGCCGGGCGTCCATAGAGGGAGGGTTCGTTGTTGAAGGGCGAGGAGCCCTGTCCCCAAACCGACACTGGACTTGTTCTTTCATCCCTTCCTCCTCCTCCTCTTCCTCTCTCTTTCCAGCAGAGCACTCCTCACAGACAAAGCTATGGCATTCAACCCTGAGAAAGAACACAAATCAGACGCTTTAAAATTAAAGGAATAGTTCAACATTTTAAGAAAGCTGGTAAATGTAGATTAGCATAAAGAAGGGGGCAATGGCAAACCTGGCTCTGTCCTGAGGTAACAGCAGTTTTAGTACAAATCAAACAAAGATGTAACTTGGGTAACTGGTGAGCTTTAGAAGAAACCTAAACTCATGGTCTGACTTGTCACACTTAAAGTCCCCTGACTCCTGCTTCACAGAGCTGAGAGTGGTAGCGACCCTCTCATGTAATTCTCAGCAAGAAAGCAAATTAGTGTATTTCACACATGTGAAACTAGTGCTTAAACACTACATAGTACAGTTATACCCAACCCACAGCAAGATTAGATAAGGTACAACAGCCGCAGCTTCTTTCCAAAGTAGCAATTTGGAAAAAGCCTAGTAGTACATCCATGCTCTGAGAGGAACAGCTCCTGTCGTCAGTTTTCTCCCAGCTGTCTCCCTGCTGTAGTCCGTACCTCACTGGAGCGGCGCAGCTGGTGCGCCTGAGCAGTGGAAGTGGATGTTCTGCCACTTGCTGTCTCTGCGATGCCAGACGCGAGTTTCCTCTGACTGGCTGGACCGCGGCCGACCCTGGCTGTCAACAAACTGAGTCAGGCGGATGTAAGCGATGCAGGCAGCATCCTCGCCAATCAGGTGGACGTGGGGGTTCAGGATGGTGGTGTGAATGGGCTTGCTGTTCTTAGCCAAGACTGAAAAGATGGTGAGGACAATGACAGGACAGAGAATGAGCAAGACAACACAACAATGACAAGGCTACAACTGCTCTACTATCAATGCTACTGTTACTAATTTCAATATAGTCCTGTAAATGCTTTAATATAAATTAAAGCGTGTGTCATAATTCTGCAGTTTCATACAAACTATCTATCGTCATGTTTCTGTGTGACACTGAACATCTGTTCAGATCCTTATGTGCTGTAATTTCCGAACTATAAGCCGCTACTTTTTTCACACACTTTGAACCTTGCGGTTTAAACAATGATGCAGCTAATTTACAGATTTTTACGGGCTAACGAGCTTCAAGCCTCAAAAACATTTAGACACCTGCGGCTTATAGACAAGTGCAGCCTGTATATGTACTTTTTTTTTCCTTTTTAAATTTAGTGGTTGCAGCTTATAGTCAGGTGCGCTCAACGGTACAGAAATCACGGTACATCATTAGATGATGAATACTGAAGCAGTAATCAGTGTAAACAGCATGTTGCTCTCGTAGCTGCTGGAGGCAGAGCAGTTTTAGAAACAGGAACTCCAGATAACTCTGAGGGGTCAAAGGGGTGAAGCTGTTTACAACTCATAGATATCTGAAATGTGATCCCGACTACACACTTGTTTTTTGTGAGACATCAGAAACCAAATGGAAACCAGTGGTTTTAACTTTTAAAGCTTGTGTCCACTGTGTCAAATCTTTATCTTAAAAGTAACTAGTAACTAAAGCAGAGAGTAGAAACAACAAAGTACCATAAAATGGAAATACAAGTGGCTCTAAATTGTGCATATCTCTATACACTTGTATAGAGATGTGCACATAGAGTGATTGAGCATAGATTGAGCAATAGCTATATTACAGCTTTTATTAATAGCTTCCTGTGAAAACGTTTCCTGACTGAACACCTTTCTCCTTTTGAGCCTCATTTTGTGATTTAGACTAAAGATAAACAAGATAAAACAATAAGAAACAAGATCAGGAAAATAGACAAAATAAAAAATTGTCATTATTTATAAGCGAAACTGCAACAGTATGACAACAATACCAACAAATCTATTAATCTTACGGTTCTCAAAGTAAAATCTGTGGAAATCCATCCCCTCTACCAGGTTGCCCAGCGCCTCTGGCTCAAACGAAGTCAGTCCAGGGTCGCAGATCTTACTGAAGAGGAAAGGTCAGGACATGTTAATCAAACATTAACTTTTATCTATGTGTGTGAAGCCAGAAATAAACCATACACACAAAAACACAGACTCACGCGTATGCCTCAAAGTCTCCGTTGTTGATGGCCTCTATCAGCTGCTCGGTGATCTTGATAATTTCTTGTTTGCGTGCTGCAGAGAACAGTGGGAACAGAAGTTAATCACAGGAAATCGCAAAAGTTGGACAGATGGAGAGGAATTCGTTTTATCAATTTATCATTTGTTAAACACAACAACACAGATGCTGAGGTGAAGGCAGTTAAGACTCCAACGTACATACATGCTTACTGAGTAAACTGTGACGGGTGAAAAAGTCATATAACATGTTTTGTTGTTTATAAAATGAGCTGGAAATATGTTTTATGGTGATTTTTTTTTCTTTTTCACCCATGTGTTTTTTTTTCTTTCCAATATAAGTTCCAATATAAGTGTTATAAGACCTGCAGTTGAAAAAAAAGGCATCTATTTGAATTAAATTGAGGAATACATGGAAACACGACTAACCAACATCTGTGAAACTTGAGCAGATTAAACATCTACACACATACAATATCATGTATCATGTGATCCTGAACACTTGTCAAACACACTGCGAAATGAACACACAGGGTATCTCTGTAAATCACTGCAAACAATGTCACCTGTGTATTTAAAGACATCTCAACTAGTCAAAAGCAGCCAAACAGTGCATTAATCCATCGAGCACAGATAGTTTGGTTTCCAACATGGCTGACAAAAGAGCAGCTTAACACAGTGCACTTTACTCTGTGGACCCCTGTTTACCCAAAGCACCAACACTGACTGTTAAATACACTTGCTCACACACTGAAATCCTGGCATGTCATCAGATTGAGCCCCTGATTGGCTACCATGCACAGGGGTCAGGGTGGGTCGTGCTCGGTACTCACTCTGGGAGGAAGACAGGGAGGGGCTCGAGGGGGAGTGAGGGGGAGGTGGGGAAGTAGTGTGTGCAGGTGGAGGGGCGGGCCTGGCGCTGGGTACCGGCGCCGGTGCAGCATCACTCTCAGGCGCAGGGGCCACGGGCACCCTGCGAACGCTGCTTACCAGGTCTGTGAGCCGGGACACTGATTGCCGCCCAGGCAGGATGGATGGATGGATGGATGGATGGGTGGTGGATGGGTGGTGGTGGTGGAGGAATGTAAGAACAGATCAGAAACAGTGAAGAGGGAAACATAAAGAGAGGATAAAGGAATGAAGAAATAAAACTATCCCCTCAGGACTCTGCAAACTTGTAGCGACAATAACACACTTCACCTGGAGTGATGCAGCTTTCATTAATCCTCATATGGTTATTACAAACTTTCCAAGTTCTCAATTAAACTGTGTCGTTACAATCAATCACAGAATTACAAACACATATAATTTGACTCATTTTATTTGGTCTGTACTGTGCTGATGATATATTTGAAGGTATATTTTAATAAAAACTGGACATTTTTAAGGATAAGAATTGTGTTGTTCTATGTTTTTCTTAATCTCAGTCAACACCAAGACATAAACAATGTCTCATGTCTCAAATCAGTCCCAACAAAGATGTATATCTACATGTATAAAAAGTAAATATGTAGTTTCATTTTAAAAAAAGGCTCAGTAATTTATTAAATCAGCAGACCACTTTAATCTTTAATAGACAGGAGTGAGTGGTGTATCTGGGACTAGTTTCTGCAGTGGATTAATACACATTTGCTGCACATTTAAGGTGTTCAACCCATGTTTAATATAATAAAAGGAACATATCACTATCGCACATCATCCTCTGGCTTTGGCCACACAGACAATAATTGTGCTTAGGATCTTTCTTGTGCTTTTAATCACATTTTTGGACAATAACAAAAATACGGAAACATTTTCTTCTTTAAAACGACTCACAGCAGAATATTTAGATTCTGCATTTGGTGGTTTTTAACATTTTCATATCTCTATAGTGTAGCTTTATTACCATTCTTTACTTGACATAAGAAGTTTGGTCCATAAGATTAATTTAAAAATCTTGAAGGGATTTCTAAAGATGCAGAAACAACATGCGTGCAGCTGGAGACCATTCATCTCTAAAAATAAGAGTGATCTATGTTGAGTTTAGAAATAAGCTGTTTTCCTTCCTCTCCCAAAAATGAAACATGAAAGATAGTTTTTAAGTGTTCAGTGGTTGTCTGCTGTACACTCCCTGTTGCTGCTCTTTCTACTTACTCTGCATGGGGACAACAGGGGTGTGTGGAGGGGAGGGGGCGGAGAGGGCGGCGGGAGGTGGTGTGCAGGATCTCCCTTCCCCGTCGGACGTGGGCCCTGAGCCCCTGCGCACTGAGCCCAGCAGGTCAGCAAACTTTGCAGCGGCTGAGTTTAGGAGGGAGGAATGGAGGAACATGGAAGACAGTGCACTTAAAATGGGAAGGTTGACCACATTGCTGTGGACGCTCAGATGACAACAAGCAAAATTCATGCTTAGGGAATCTCAAAACCAGTATTGTCTTGCTATTCCACATACGTCCATAAGAGGGAGTCAACAAATCATTCTAAACACACGTGGCGTGGGTGGAACAGGGAGGAGGATGGGTAGGATAGTAGAGGAGTAGAAATACTACGAAACATTTCAGTGTTTTTCCGAAGGTCTTGGTGTTTTTTTTTTGTTTTTTTTTAAATAATTTATATTGTTATTAGATGTTTTAGACTGTCTGATAGTGAGAAGTAGGTGCTGATTAAAACTCATTTAAGTCAGGGCTTTAAAATGGCAGCAGTCCTATGGTTTGAATACATGCAGATACCGAGTGGAATACACACAACGAAGGTCTTAGTTAAGGTGAATGGTTAGTAGAAGATATGAATGTGTATGTGTGTGTGTGTGTGTGTGTGTGTGTGTGTGTGTGTGTGTGTGTGTGTGTGTGTTACAGGCTGCATTTGGCGGGCCATGCTGACTTACAGTACACAGCAGTTGAGGAGCCCTGAGAGCTATCAGGCTGGGAGCTTGTGCTGGACTGTGCCTTAAGCGAGCTGTTGTCTAAGCTCTTCCCTGATAACGTGCACAAACACACACACACACACACACACACATAGATAATGAGACCAAACACACACACACACACACACACACATATACAAAGAGAAATGACAACCAGCTGCACATATTGCACACAACAGAAATGTCACAGTGAGGAATGATCGGAGGGGCAGAGCGAGTGTGTGTGTGTGTGTGTGTGTGTGTGTGTGTGTGTAATGATGGGGGCAGATTAATACAAGATGATAAACACCAGTCAACCTTTTCTTTTCTCACTCTGAGAAATAACAAGTACTTTTCACTGACAGTCCTCTGTCACCAGATCTCACTGAAAAAAAAAAAGATTAAAAAAAGCGTTTTCCTCGTTATCCCAGTTAATGGATCCATTTCAGTAGGATTTACAACTGTGGTTGATGCTGCATGTGAGGTTTTACTGAGACTTTAATGGGACTCTTCCAGTGAGCAGAGGATGGATGATGACAACGGTGATGGCCATGATAATGAGGGAGAGTTGGATGTTACTCATTACCGCTCGTCTGTTTTATCAGCCGGCACAGAGGGAAACGTGGCAAATGAACACTCATTGACAAATAGAGGGAAACAAAACATCCCTGCAGGAAAAAAAAATAAATGGCATGAGACTGGCATTAGAAAAGAAACGTCCGTCTTAAACGTGATCAATCCTCAAACGAATCCTCAACATGTTCGTCAATAAATGCCAATTTCATGACTCTTGGAGGAGAAGCAAGTGGCAGCTACAGAAACCAAACATAACAGGAAATCCAAGGAAAACCAGACGTCACAGTGCAGCCGACATTGTTTGACTGACACGTGACTCCTCGGAAGTGTAGCGCAGAAACGTCTCAGCAATTAGCATTAAATTCTATAAATGTCGCAGAGAGAAGAACATTTTAACAGCGAGCAGCCCTAGAAGCTGTAACTCACGCGGGAAAATCATCACCAATACAACAAAACTGTAGATTAACAAAGCACAATCAGCAGCCCTCAGAAAACTCTACTATAAAAGTATTGAGTGTAACAGAACAGATATGTGTTCAGATGCTCCAAAAGCCAGCACAGGTGTAGGGTTACAAACCAGCTGTCAAGCATTCACTGACCTGACAAGATCCTACAAAGGCCAACATGGCAAAAACTGTTCCAGCCAACATGAGTCCCCTCTCTCCCGCACTCACCTGGCTCTTGTAGTTTTCTGTGCCGCTAACCGCGCTATCCCCTGGTTTGTATCTTAAGAGTCTTAAAACTGCTGTGTGGGACTAATACTATCCAAGGGTGGCGCTAGCAGAGCGGTGTGTCCTCAACACCTCTCTGGCTACTCCGTCTCCGTTTCCTGCCACCACCACGGGGCTAAATTTAGACACAAACCCCTTTTAGCCCTGAGCCCACCCCCACCCTCCCAAGGTGCCCTTGCCCTCTCCATTCCTGCCAGAGGGGTGGGGTGGTGGGGCTCCAATTTGGGACCTTGGCTCCGATTGGGGACCTTGGAAGGGAAGGAAATGGCTTGGGGGAGGATACCTTTCACTGTGTGTACAGGGGCAGTACAGTATGGTACAGTGGAGCCCAGGGGTATAAAGAGATTTTCAGGTGATGTAATGCTCCTCCAGGCTACCTTACCCACATCAAGGGATATTTTGATAATGAAATTTAAACAAGCAACAGGGTAAACTTTCATAAATCTGACATTTTATGACATTTTCAGACATTAGCTGTGCAAGACACGGATTAACAATTTTACAGGTGCAAATATATGCACATATTGGTTGCAACCACCACTACTATTGTGATAAATGATTCTGGACTGGAATCGCACCTGAGGTTATAAAAAACTCTCAAATAACATAACAAAACAACACCCCCTCCCTGTAAATTAGTGAATAGAGATACTGAAACTGTTAATTAGCTTTATTAGCTCACTGGCAAATGAAGCCAAAGGTCAAATATTTCTTTTACGCTCTGGAATAGAGGCTAAGTCCCAAGAGACAGGTGCTAAAGATAGTTAACAGCACGGCGCTGATCAGACATTTTCAACAAATCTAGCTGATCACACTGGAATGACTGACACCACTTTTCTTCAAGGTATCTTTATGCTCCCATTTCATGAGAGCACCTGAGGATAAGGGCTTAAGAAATGATGAATGATGAAATACATTTATCCCTGATACTGTGATTAGGTAGATTGATATAGATATAGATATAATCATGCTGACTGTCCATAAGTGCTGGAGAAACGAGGACTGCAGTCAAGTGTCAATCAGAGAATATGAGAGGAGAAATCTATCTTTACTATGTGCACGTTACTTTGAGGTTTCCAGTTTGTCCACTTGAATTAAAATGCATGGTTTGACCTCCACGCTCTCAGGGTTTTAGGTGGTGTCTCAGTTACTTTTACTCCGAGCAGGAGTTACCCTTTCTCTTTCAAACTAGAACTTTGTTTTTCCAATGAGCACGATACCTGGAAAACAAGAGCAGTTCTCCTCGTGTAGTGTAGTACTCTTTCTAGCTCTTGTTAATTTTCTTACAGACCTACATCATGGCTCTGCCATGGTTGCTAGGGAATTTGTGACATAGCAGCAAAGCCTCTATAGGGAGGAGGAGGAGGAGATGGAAGCGCACATTCTGTTCTGTAAGCTTGGCACCGAAATGATACACTCATGACCCGATTTAGAGGCATTGTACTCTGCTCGGATGTGGAGAACAGGGGTGTTTGGAGTGTGCTGGCATAGATAAGCAGATCCAGAACCCATGCATTCACACACACAAGCACACAGTCACAGTCACACAAGGCACAGGTGGCCAAAAAAGGCCAGACAACAGAAGCAGTTTGTGAAGTTATTTGGTGATATATGTGACATGGCCCGCGCACACACTTATTTCACAAATCCAGCAACAAGCAAAGTAAACACACGCACACCAAACAAGTACACAACTCGGCAAGCTGACACCCCACACAGGCATGTTGGTATTTCAGAGGTGTGTGTTTCTCAGTATTAAGATTTCAGCCAAACGCCAACTCTTTTGAGAAAGCCAAACCACAACAGCATTACAAGGCCGCTTACATTTCACAGCCCCCCTCTCACCTCTCAGACACACACACACACACACACACCAAAACACACAAACATCGCAGTCTTTTTTTTTAAAAAAAACAGCAGGAGGAAGCAATACAGCCAGGCTCCATGAGGGGTCAGTAAGAGGTCAGCTATCTGCAGGTTGACATTTACACCATCAACACCACACATGAAGTATCGGTATAACTCTTAATAATAACTTTTCTTATTCATTCAGCATTAAAAACATCCTTTGATTGGTGTTTACACACTTACTGATTTATCTTTTTTAAATGGTGTTATTAAGCCATTTTTTGTTCCACTTTATTTCCACTGATAAACTTTTAAAAAGGCCAAGAAACATGATGACGCAAACACCCCCTCTGTCAAAAATCCCTCTAATAGGCCACTGCAAAGACAAAGCCAGACAAGACACTAAGAGAGCTTTCCAACTGTTCATTTCCACATTGCATTTCCACCCCGAGGCTCATGATAGTGCCGTAAACAAGAAGCTCATGCAAAGCAGGGCGTCAGTTGTCAGGTTTGAGCCATCTTTCAGGACTTTCTGTGCGCGCTCTGGATTGCCTGTGTTGTGTTTAACTCTAATTTCGAAGCTTTTAAAGATGACAGCAACAGTGCGCAGTTTCAGAAAGACAGACTCACTCAGGTACAACAATTATGTCAGCAACAAAGAACATCTTTCACTGCAAGGAGAATTTAAGAATCCATTCCTCCATCTGTAACTGAGTGGTAATAGCAGAGCTTGTCAAAATCCACCTTTACAAAGCTGAGAACTTAACAAGCCCAGATGAAAAGCAATCAGACAAATTTCTGCTTTAGTGCGCTATCCGTCAACTATTGTCTCAATTAATAATTTGTCTTCCTCATCATTTTTGATCATAAGAGGCACCTCATGGTGACATTCTGCAGTTAAACAAGTTGTTCACTGACTGCAGCAAAAAACTGTTACATCAGCACTGTAGAAATGTCAAGTGATGATCCAAAGTTTGTGAAGATCCCTCAGGTGTTCTGGCCTTTTGTTTGTGGCAAACACTTTAAAATCTGTTCTGTTGTTTTTTGCAATCTTACCTTTCACATCTTCATCCTCCACAGTGGTGTTGCTGCTGTCCGATGACTCCTGGAGATCAGAGACAGACAGTCAGTTTGGGTTTGAACATAACAACACACTTTTGTGCTGAATACACATAAAGACGCACATCACAGGAGTGGGAGAGACACTTGGTTTACACACAGTCAGAACACAGGCCAGCAGGGGGCATATCTCTATGTTGCCATGTCATGTTTTCAACAAACTAAGACTGAGAGCATCGAATGTATCAAGACCAGTTAATGTGGATCTAACCCAGAAGCAGATGCCAAACGAGGACAGAGTTAGTAAGTCACAATCATTTAGCCTTTGCAAATATAAAGTCAAACCATGCCACCCTAACCCATCAGCCTGGGCGTCCAGTGTGCACCCCTAGTGAACAATCAACCCAGATTTGACTTTTTACCCCTGGCTCGAAACCTCTTTTCTTCTACTCCAGGCAAAGCTCGCTCTGCTTTATCTCCAGTGTGTGTGTATGCATGTGTGTGTGTGTGTGAGAGTCACACCATGTGGACAAATGACGTCTTTCCTCCACAGGGAGCTCTTGTCTCTTGCTGAAATTGACAGAAAACTCACTGGGATGTTCTCCGTCCATCCTATTTCAACAACAGAGACAGGCAGAATGGATTCTCGTAGGGCAATTACTTGTCATCTTAGGGAGGTGCAATCTATCCATCTACAGCACCGGTCTGTCTGCCTTAGCTGTCTCTCTCTTCGCAGGCTTTCGCCAGAGGAGAAGTTAGGTTTCTGATTTCCAATTAGCAGATTAAATGGGTCTAAATTCCCTTGCATGTAGAGGAGAGTTGAGAGACTCGGCGACCTCATTAGAAGTGCACACGTGCACGAGCAGCGTCACGAGCAAAAGCGCAAAAGTGGCTTCGTTGCCTTTTAAAGAGCAGCTAGTGACCTGAGGAGAGGAAGAAAGAGTGAAGAGAAGGAGTGTGCCTGTGTGCGTATATATGTGTGAATGTGAGGGAGAGCATTGTGGCGAGAATCCTCAAATAATAGAAATATAATTTCAAGTGTGATTACACCTCCAGTTTGTTTTCTTTGGTTTGAATCATAGAGAAGTTTTCTTTGTGACATTATTTATTTTCATCTTGCCGCATTACAGGCAAGAGAAGACTTATAAAATGTTGGCTACATTATTATGATACACTTGTTTGTGCACTTTGCTCCCAACTCTCATTTAATCTTGACTCCAGGTTTACTCTGTTGTTCAATGAGCCATGCCAGGGTGTCCAGGCTTCATGGACCAATGGCTATTAAAATCTGTTTACTTGTACTGATAAAAGGTCATGTAGTTTCTTGTACAAAGTTGACATTATGTGCTCACAAAGTTCAATAAAATCATTCTCACCTGCCTGGATGGACTGAACTAAGCAGGTAGGAGCTTTAGAGGTCAAATAAGCTGCTTTAAACCAGCCTGGTGTGGAAACATAAACTCTACAGAGGCTGTAGTCTTCCAAAATACTCTCAGTGCCTTCCTCCGTGCAGCAGCTTTTTGGGCTGCTGTTGCAAACAATTCAAAACCATGCACTTCATCCTGAGGACTGACCCAAAATTTAATGCAAAGGTCACTCTGTTGTGATGCAAATCCTGGATTTGGCTTTGGAACAAAGTTGTGTTACCATTCAGCACACGCACAAGCATACACACACACACACACACACATATGTAATGCTTGGTCATACCTATGAGGAAGAGATCTTATTGCAGAGTCATGCACAGTCTCCAAACACGCACAGATACACACCCATTCACACTGTAGCAGCTACATTTCAGAGGCTACTTGACGGGGACCAAAAATCAATGACAAAAATTGTACAAAAAAATAATGAATAAGGAATATAAACCATTACCTTTTAACTGCTACAGAGCTGTAAACTCTTGCTTTTGCATTATGTTAAAATTAGCATTCCTGCTCATTATGCCGCACATAAATGCAGAACAAAGGCAAGATGAGGAAGAAACATGCGACTGGATAGTACTGGGTGTTGTAATATTTTTATGGGGAAATTTTCAAAGGCACTTAGGGAAACTTTTACTGAAAACTGACATGAGCAAAATCTCAGTTTTGGTAAATTTCTGTTTTCCTGCTCAGCTCTGTTATGAAATCCAAACTTCATCATTAATTTCATTAATTTATCTGGTGAAGTTACTAATGTGTGTGTGTCAAGGTCCTATAGGTCGCACAGTAAGTCACATAAACACATCACTATCACATCCACCCCCTGTTCTCTTCACAATATAAAGTCGTATATCTTGAGGAGCTTAATCTCTAGCAGCGTACACACAGACATAAGCACATACGCATTAGTAAACCAACGCCATGGTGCGCTCACACGGATGCATAATGAAAAGAAGGATCAAAGGGCAGGAGAAGATGAGGAAGAGGAGGAGAATGACAAAGAAGGATAAAGAGCAGGTCAGGACTGGGGAATGATGTATACCTTTGTTCCGTCCACTGGATTATGGATGACGGTTGTCTGAGGTTCCTGGAGGAAGAGGAGGGGGAGGAAGAGGAGAGATGGAGGAACATGAAATAAACGAGAAACAGGAGAGAAAAAGAGGGGAGAGAGAGGGAGGGAAAGAAAGAGAAGAGATTTTGACATAAAAGTCGACAGAGATGGACAAAGTGCCCAAAAAAATGGACAGAGAAGGAGAGAGAGTGATATGAATGTTGGATGAAGAGAAAGTGCTTGTTAAGGTTGGCAGAGAGGAGAGAGGGAAGAATCCTCCAAAGCGACAGAGTGGGTGGATGAGCTGAAAACTGTAATTCAGAGTCAGTTTTGTTCTCTGCACATGCACAGAGCAGCACGCGCACGCACACCAGGAACAGAAACAGTACTGAAACTCGGGGTGAAGTGTCTGCCATGAGCACATCAGCACTCAGAGTTTGTCTCTCACACACACTCACTTCTCACACTCCTCACACACAGATACAGTAAGTACACAGCCTAAGGAAAGAGCGTTGCACTCAAAACTGTGACATTTTTTTAACCTTAACCCATCCAGGGCTTTGCTGGACGTGGATAAAGATAATTCTAAAATGCCTCTGATGCCCTACATGATGCAAATATTTACTGACTCAAGGGAACTGTTAAATGAAAGGGGCAAACAAATGAAGGGAAAATGAGCCAGCTCATACAATATAAATGCTCTGACATAGATAAACACTAGCCTCAACATCTTACAAGGCACTGGCACACCCAGCAAAAAGACTTAAGATGCCCCACAAGATGAAAACGGGTCGTTCTGCTCCTTCGTACTCGTCTCGACTGAAAAGGCTGCCGGGCAGATACTGGCATCATTTCAGGATCCCTCTCTAAAAGACATTCAGTCCCAAACGGCTGTTGTTTGTCAGGACTGTGTGCATAGAATTGGCTCAGTCACTCCCCGGGATTAGCCAGTTTAACTCCTTATTATGTTTTTTATGCCACCAACTGCCCTCTATAAACCATCTGGCTTCACTTCCACCTAGAGTACAGCGAGTTACAGAAAAGAGCTGTTGTTCCTTCTTGCATTCTAAGACCATGTTATGTTTTTAGCACAAGTAGTGGCTTCTTTCGCATACTGGTACTTGTTATGTGGTTTACAAACCCCACAGTGTTGCCTTCTTTCCACTCTATACAACAGTGGTTGATGATGACTCAGAATGGAGACAGATATATTTTCACTCTCTTCTACAGCTCTCCACTGTCTGCTACAACTGTCGCTTGATGTACAGTTAACTAGAATCCACCACCCCATATTCTTTGCAGCCCCCCTGCCCCCTTCCCCAGGAAGTGACACCTCTGTGATGACCAATCATCAGCTGTCTCTCTGGTGATGATGGCGGTGTTGTCAGGGCAACCGTAACCCAGGGCAACAGGCACCGGTGGCAAGTTGGGAGATGATGATGATGAGCGAGAATAAAGTACCTGGGGTTTGCAGATTAGAGGGAAGGGGTGGGGTGGGGGGGGCATATCAGCAGCTGGGGGAAGGGTTTGACTGTTACACATCACCACTGACCTTACATTCACACCGCTGCTGTTCCAGGGATGTTTCTAGTAGCACTGCTGAGTTAAATGATTTCATTCAGATGGTCTTTTATGTGATGTAAATAGCCACAATCCATCCATCATTTAAGATTCCCATCACCCCACCAAACTGCTTCCAGGTCAGAAAATTAAGGTCATGCTGCAAGGGAAGACAGTCTGCCTCTCCACGGCCTGGCAGCTCGGTAATGAAGGAGTTAATGCACCAAATGGCTAAACAGTAACTAGCTCAAGTCCCTAGCAACAGCGTGGAGATCACAGCCGCCCTCCCACTCCCTCTTCCCTTCAAGGATCAGAAAAAAAAAAGACTCTTCTGCTCCATGGTTGTGCCCACACTTCCATGAACACTCTCAAGCACATAAATGTAAACTTCCCATCAAGCGCTCCTGAAAAGTACGTCTGCACACGTGCTGAGTGGAGCGGTGCTGAAGCTAACATCACATGCACACACACACAGGAAAAAGAAAAACAAGACATAAAAGAACAACTGTGAGCAAAAATGCACTCAAATGTCAGTTTGCCTCTTCTCTTGCTTGAAGCAGGCGACTAGTTCTGATCACTGCGTCAGGCCAGGTTACTGCACAGTGATACACACACCATCAACAGGTGATAACCAAAATACCAGTCACTCACTGATCAACAGCCTACTGTAAAACCTGGATGAAAAAGTTTGAGCAGTTTGAAAATCTGTGGGTAGATCTTTCACATGCACTGCATCCAAGACAGCCTAAAAATATCTCGGAACCTTGAAGCGATCTGTCAGGAAGAAGGAGTGAAAATTCCTAAATCGAGAATATCTAGACTCTTGGCTTCTGTGAGCTGCGACAGCCACAGTGACAGAAAGGCTCACGTTAATGTCTGTTTGCTGCAGCAGTTGTATTTACTTCTTTTCACTTCCAAAATCAGCATGATACATAATTTGCTGAGGGGTGCAGTGACTTCTGTACACAGCTGTCCATATTATCATTACATGCTAAGATGCACCTTTGTATGGCCAGTGTGACAAAGCTATATTTAGTGTGCAGGAGTGCCGGGGAGCAAACCCAAACTTGCCCAAGTCCTCAGCTGTGTTTCATGTCTAAGTTGGTGAGATCACTACTGTGGCATCCAGGACTCAGTTGCCAGTGATTTATGATTGAGCAGTGGCTACTGGCCTGGTTATATAAATGGCATGATTTAATGTGCTATTCTGGCTTAATAATGTCCAGTAAAAAAAACAGTGTCAGAAACATTATGCTCTCACAACTCTGCAAATATAGCTCACTGCTGGAATACAACTGCAATGATTTGATTTCATGAAAATGAATCTTCACGTTTGCTTACAGTGTTCAGAGTCAAGATACAAGCATGAGGTTTCTGAGTCTGTTTAGTTATCGACTGCAAAATACCACAATGTAACTTGCTGAGAAAGAGCAGCCTCTGTAGCCTCGAGTTTCATGTACAGAAAACAAAGTCTATCAGTCACTTGACTGGAGCTCTGACTGTGTAGTCCCACTCACTGAACTGAAGCATGTCTAAACGGTGTATATTACCCATGATCCCTGGCTTGTGGAGCCAGAAGTGCTGTCACTGTAACAAACACACCAAACTCTGTTTATAATTCTTGATATTTTCAAAGTTTCCTGGCTGGATATCAGAGAGGAACACTGGTTTTTACTGGTTAAGACCTCGAAAGTCTTTCTAACTGATCTACAGTTCAGAATCACTTGAACTTGCTGGATCTGATTCTGGCAGCCGCTGCCTATCAGGAGTCATTTTTACATTTTTGCAAATTTACACAAAATCTTTACTATTTAAAGGGGCCATAATAATCAGAAAACTAAAGCTAACTAACAGCATTAAAACATTCATTTAAATTAGTGTTTAAGTGACAGAGAGCAGCCTGTTTGGCAAAAAGAAAAAAAGCATGTGCTATGAAACTGTCACCTCCCTGTAGCACTTCACCCTGAATGATTAGCAGAGCATTCATGCAACACAGTACATCATTTGAGTCATGAAAAACAGCGAGGATGAGGATCTTTACGGTTTCCATCAAAGGTGGAGATCTCTCACTGATTAATGATGACGACAGTGAACCCTACACAGTGATTTTTTGGCAGTAGTTCAAAAAAATGTTAATAGGAAAGAGTTTTGTGAGAGAAAACTGGGTCATCACAATAACATGAGGTGTAGTGTGTAGCCCAGTTAAAAGAAAAGTTACTGTATGTCTTTTAAAATGTCACTGATGTCTAATAGCTACAGTTATCCTGTGATGTCTAAAGACTAATGTACATGATTTAGATGTTTGCAGTTTGAACTGAATATACAAAACCACCATGTCCTTTAATAAAGGTGTGGTGTTGTCCTGTAAAATCAGTTTCCATGTCTACACCTTACAATCAAATAAAAATAAATGCATCATGTCCACACAGAGAGAGAGAGGCACTCAGTCAACACAAATAACTTCCCCAGGAGGTCTGATGCTAAATCAGATTTCTGCTCACGTCTCTGGACTATCCCCCCCAGCTGTAAATGCTCACACGCTCCCTCTGCAAAACTGGTTTGTGACGTGTGCCAGGAGCCCGAGAGCACGCAGGTTTTCATTCCAGCCAATCAGCCGATTTCATTCATTTTCACACCATCAACAGAGGAGGAGGAATTTGTCTCTGAAACCAGCTGGTGTATTATTTGGCTCGAAGGACAATCTGCAGACCTTTGGACTTCTCTACAGAGGCATAAATGTGAGGGAGGGGGGTAAATCGCACTGACAGTCCTGGCAGGCATTGGCTGTCTGTTCCCGTTTGGCAAACTTTCACTGACACAGAAAATGACACGGCAGCACAATATCAACCCCAGCGCAAGTCACATAGCATCCCCACCTGCCGTGGGGAAATGTTTCCTGACACCACCTGCTGGTTTAAGACCCTCCCAACTTCCGACCCGGCCATCGCAGTGGCCAGGCAAAGATCAACCACAACCCAAAAAGACAAGAGAGAAAAAACCAGACAAAGGTGAAAAAATAGGGGAGGGGGGGTAGGGTGAGAGTAGGGGGTGGACACACACACACACGCGCACACACACACACAGGTGAAGGGAGGGTTAGGAGGTAAATACCAGAGCAGGTGAAGGGATGTTTCCTTTGGGGCTGGTGACTATGCTGTTTTTGGTGCTGTTTGTCTGGGGCTGTGCAGGAAAGGAGAGGAAAGGGAGGAGACACAACAAGAGTGTTAACAACAGCACAACGTGGATTTGTGAGTGTGTGTCCATGCATGTGTGCGTCTGTGTGTACATTTGCTTGTAAATAAGTTTGCATTTTGGCAAGTGCACTTGCTCCTGTCCTTGTGAAAATTCACCTCGATGTTTGTGAAGATATACCTTTGGTCAAGGACAGAATTAAAGACAAAGTTTATGATGCTGAGATTTTGACTCTGGAAAATTCTCCCACCTTCCCAATAAAATGGAGGTTTTGTTTGTGGTGCTCAGTGTCCTAAGAACTACTGCCATGTTGCCTCATAACTGTCCAGATTATATATATTTTTTCTTCCTTTTGGTCTCTGTTTCAGAAGAGTTACACTCCTACATTTAAGGTTAGAATTTTCATGGTCATAAATAAGATGAAATTAAGAGATAATGGTTCAGCTGTGGCTGAATGTCCTCACAGATGTAGCAAAATAAACATGCAGTACTGTGCAAAAGTTTTAAGCATTAAAAGTAAAGTGAGGTTGCTTTAAAATGTCATCAATTCTCCTTGGTACACATTAGTTTTTCAAAGTTCCCAGCATGCTGCAGACTGACTTTGGGACCAATCAGTCGCCTCCCTGATGAGTAGGAATCTTAAGTGCCTAAAAAACTGCACAGTACTATAAATATGTGTCTGAGTGTGGGATCCAGTAGACGACAGGCAGCAGCAGCAGCAGCAGCAGCAGCAGTGACGAGAGGGTTACCTAAGACTTTCATTCACAAGACTGGTCTGTGCATGTGAGAGGTGACATAAGGTGGCAGGTGGCACTGCGTGATGACATCATGCTGTCACTGGTGACTTCCGCTGCTTTGCAGCCGTGCCATTTGGCCGTAATGAATCACCTTTATAAGCCTCTATCAAATGCTCCTTTGAAGACCACACATCAAAGAGCGGCCGGTCCTTTAAAGCTCAGCTCAATCTTAATGATATTTGCATTGAATCTACATGACATTATTTGTAATTCCGCTTCGAAACATATTCACTTGAAACTGCTACACGGGACAGAGTCCTGGGTGAGGAAGTGAATCATCAAAGTGACTCACTCTAAGAGGTCAGCTACCATGACGTAAATCTTAATCATGTAACACTGTTACATCCAAGCCATTTCTACTAGTCAGTGATAGAGGTCAAGAGAAGTCGTAGATTACTTAATGCCTCGTTAAGCCTTCATGTGGTGTGAATGTTAAAGGAAGGAGGGAAAAAAACCTGGAGAAGAGGTGAGAGAATTTCAGCTGAGTTTCTGCAGGTTCAAAGTTCATTTAGACATTTTATACACTAAATGTCTTAAATGAACTTTGACTGCAGAACCTGTCTCAATAAATTATTCACAGTAATTCAGTGCTTGTTTCACAATCATTAGAAACATACAAATAAAACATACAATAGTTGTTGTTATTACTTGCTGGAACATTCGTAATACTATAATTTAGGGCTGCAACTAATGATTGTTTTCCTCCTAAATTCATCCGTCCATTTTTTTGATTAACAGATTTACAGTACAGAGTACAGATTATACAGATTATAGTATAAAGTATAGTTTATATAGCCTTGCTTGAAAAATTACTTTAATGATTAATCGATTGTCAGAAGAGTTGATTATTTTTCTGTCAGTCAGTTAATTGATTAATCATCTTAATAGTTTCAGCTCTAATTTGATTAACTAATCATTAAACATGACCTGGAACTAGATAAGCAGCAGAAAGTGGACGCATGGACGGAATAACCAATTAAAAAATAATCATTTAATTTAAGGTCAGAGGTCTAGAACAGTACTGAGAGCAGGTCTTGCTAAAATCACCTACAGAAATATTCAATAACTAATGTCAGGATAAGAAAAGTATTTACGATCTTTGTATACCTTTGTAAATTTAAGACTTAAATATCCTCTGAGACCTTGGAGAAATCTAAATCACTGCTTTTTAAAGACATTTTGAGAAGACAACCTTGAAGGAACACAGATTAAATAAATAGTATCTGATAATTGTCCAGTGTTGTGCAGTGACACTGACTCAGACTATATGTTAACCATGATATGAATTCTGTAAGCCACTGGGCTTACTAAAGAGAGGAGAGGAGAGGAGAGGAAACAAGGAGAGGAAACGAGGAGAGCTTATACGTCAGCACACACAAGTGCAAAGACATAACACAATGCATACACACACAAAACAGCCATGAAAATAAAAGCTGGTGTAAGCTGACAATAAGCTGACATATAGACTTTTCTCTCTCTCTCACACACACACACACACACACAGAGTGAACTCACACACACTCGCGCCGAAACAAACCCCCACACTGACACACACATTAAACCAACCGAAGCCACTGTCAGCCATCACTCCACTGCCTCCACTGACGGGCAGTAACAGGAAATGTACTCCTCATCAAAGTAACGATTAGCCGATGAGCTGTCTTAGTCGAAGCTTGTTTGTAGTATCAACTCCAGTTCACAAAAAAATCAGCCTGATGACAGCAGTCCACCACCAAAGCTTCATCAGTGGTGGAGACAACTGTTGACGTCCAAAGCCAAATGGTGGTGATGTAATTCAGTTCACACAGCAGAGGTCACATGACGAGAAGCGTTGACACATCTTCACAATCAACACCATTTTAACGATGTTACCAAGAACAAGGAAGGAGAGGAAAGTGGGTAAAAAGTATCCGCAGGTGGTTTCCCAGGTGAGGGAAAGGAATCAGTGCACGGGGAGAACAAAGGAGGAGAGATGGTGGAGGTGCAGAAAAAAGGGGGCATACCAGGTCAGGGGGAAAAGCCAGGTCCTCAAGGCAGAGGAGTCAAATTCCCTTCCAGTTCAATTAAAAGAAAAAAGGTGAGGTGCTGTAGTCACAGCTTAGAGGTGGACCCTGGAGCAACGAAGCTCCCTCCTCCCCATATTTCTACCCCTACTTTTATTGTTTGAAGTATGTGCATTGTCTTGTAAGACCAAAGAGTTCTGTATCAAAACTACGAGCACAAGCGCTGGCTGTGTTCTAAAAGTGTGCCCCTGACAGATCTGGAGCAGCATCCCTGGAGTAACTCTGATGGAAACATCCTGCTTCCATTACGTTTTCAGAATAATGTCAGGGTTAGTCTTATGGCAGTGCACTTTACAAGAGCCGACGCTCTGACTTCTGCCTGGCATCTTCTGTCAGTGAAGCATGACTGTATGTGCCATGGCAGCTCTTGCTGTTCATGTTAAATACTCAGTTTCTGTAATCCCTAACAAGATGCTGCTGCTGTTGCCAGCATGTAAACTCTATCACCTCTTGTGCACCACAGCATTATTCCCAGGAAGTACATGGCACCAGACTGCTGTTGTAATAAAAATGTTTCATAAATCGAGCGCTACTGTGACAAACACTAATATTTTAGTAAAGGGAAGGAGACTTGACTCCACCTATGAAATAAAGTAAAGGCAGGGGAACGGTGGATAAAACAAACAGACGAGTGGAGAGAGGGAGCAAAATAAGGAGTGACTGGGCAAATGCATAAATAGCATGCTCACCATGTACTGGACAGTAGAGCTGGACTTGCGTTTCTGTCCTCAGGCGATTGATGGACGGATGGATTTATTGATGCACAGACAGATGGATGGATGGTAGAAAAAGGAGGGTGGGGGGGTAAAGTGACCAATGACAACAAGTGAATAAACTGGCACAAAGAACAAAACAGAACTTGTCAGTCTAAACCAACACTTGTACACTTTGATGGCAATGCAGGTTTCAATTCTTAAAAAAAAAGGAGGATCAAACTTTTCAAGACAGTTTGGAAAAGAGCTTGGAAGAGGGACGAGTATTTAAGTAAGAAATAAGATTTTGCGAGGGCAGGGAGGTGCAAGCAGACGGAGAGGAGCAGCACTTTGACTGGAGGTCATCAGGAGCGGGAATCACAGAAGATCAGATCACAGAAGAGTCGTGCAGGCTGCAAAACTGTGACCCACTGTTCTTCTGTCAACAGATTCAAAGCATTCAGGGCAACAAGGAGCAAGATGGAGGGATAACAGAAGAGCAAGAGAGGGAGTTTCCCAGAACTCGTTTTAAATTTAAAATCTGTTGTTAGATGCAGCATTTATACGTCAACAAATCATTAGCAGGCCAAATCGGTTGGATTGTTTTCTAGCAGTTCATGTAACCATCATATCAATGTATGAGAATACTACATGTCATATATTTAGAAAAACTAAAAGGTCAATGTGACAACACTGAATGAAGCTGAACAGAGCGGCTTTTATGGGCAGTAGCTGGCAGCACGTGGGGCTGAAGGCAGTGTGTAGTCAGTGCCAGAGAGGGGGACTGCCTGCTTGCACCGAGCAGGTGCTACAGCTGAAAAACGTCAGGTGCCGTTACACATTAATGAAACAGTGGGAGAAAAAGAGGGAGGAGAGGCCGAGGAGAGGAGGCCGGAGTCGCCGAGAGAACAAAAGGACACGACGAGGGAGGAAAAAGAAGAGAAACAAGGAAGGAGTAAAGTAGGGACGGCAGCAAATGAAGAAGACGCCTTTAGAAATGGTTTGGGGTGAGTGTGTGGGGAGCCTGTTGCTAGGCGATGAGTGCGCCGCAGTGGAAGTAAGTGTCTATTTCTGTCATCTGAGTTTCCAGGGTCCAGACTGGCAGCTATTCCTGGAACCAGAGTCACATTCCCTGCTGAACTGACTGAGCAGGGAGGGAGGGGAGGGGGGCCATTCGCACACGCACACACACACGCACGCACGCACGGCTGCACACGCACACGAGTGAACCACACATGCGGACACCCACGCTTACGCACGTTCTGTGTGCAGGCATGATAACACCCCCATTTGCGCTCTCATTCTCTTCTCAAACTGACAAACAAATGTGATGTATGCACGCACACACACACACACACACACACACACAGAGTCACATTTACATACACAGAAACACACACCTGTACGTGCATGTGCGCAAAGCTCTACCTAACATACTGTACAATGCTGAGAAGCAAACACGTTGATTTGCATGTACACCATGTTCCATGCTTTGTCGCACGCTGTCGTGCATGCACTGCTGCACACACAGACGCATTCATGGAAGCTGTGTGTGGGATGTGTTACTGTAATGTGTGTATGTGCGAGCGTGGGATGGTGAGAGATCTTCATTAAAGGATGAACAGGAATGTGGGGTTAAAGACCAGATGGGGTGAGCAGGAAAGGGAAGCAGTGAAAGAGGAGGAAGAGACAGAAATGGAGGGATGAGAGGGAGAGGAAGTGATGAAAAAAAAAAAACGAATGGGGAGGGCTGACAGATGGTTACATTTAATAATGGAGATGGAGAGGTGGCAATAAGCTGAATAATGCCAAATCAAAATAAAGGCTGCTTTCAGAGGGATGTGCTACTTGAGGCTTGTGCGCTGGCAAGCGACACGCAGGCTGATACATGCACACACACACACAAACACATACGTAGGGCTGTGGCTTTTTACAAAAATGATCAGTGAATATCTTGTGAAAAATCCAGCAGCCCTGTCACAGACGCACATTATCTGAAAACAAAACCACAGTCTTCACTTACATCACAAGAAACAACACGTCCAATGAGATCACAACGTACAGGACATGAGACAGAATTAATGAGAGACAAACACGTTCAACTGTTAAGAAAAGAGAGCTGCAGAAGACAAAAGTGAGATTAACCGGAAAGAAGCAAACAGTGGAGCAAAGAGGGTGAAGAGGCAGGAGTTTCGAGCTCTGCAAAGTTCAGTAAAGAAGAGACAAGAAGAGAGAGGGAGGAGGAAGAAGAATGTCATCACCCTTACCTTGACATCTGCCTTTTTGTTGAGCAAGGTCTTAGCTGCTGCAATGACAAGCAGAGGCAAAAATATCCAGTCAGAGGTGAGAATGAGCCGCAACAGAGAAGCACAGCAACAATGACTCACTGTTTTTCAGAGACGCTCAGTATCTGCTACATCTTTAATCTACAGTAAATTAAAGCTCTCAGAGATTACATTCATTTGACTTTGTGAAATAATGCTTGTTACTGACCCCTGCGGCAAAATCGCCTTTTCACAAAATAGCAGCTGGGGAAACAACACCTTAGCACCTTCCTGTTAAAGTGTTTACACTGTATTTTACTATTGCAGCTCTGTAACTCTTCCAGCTACGCAACCCTGCCACCTCCAGAAGTCAGTAAATACTAGGAATGGGTATGAGTAATTGATCTATCAGTCATTCGCTGCAACCCGCTGATACTTTCCTCACAAAAGCAGCATGTGCTTCAAGTTAAGTTGTACTTTGATTAATCTGGCAAAATTGGATTTATTTAAACCTGCGTGAGGCCCACGCGTCATGGTTAGACCACATTATGATGGAAAGCCTGGGTACTGATGTGTGTTGCTATCCACACATAAACGTTTCCTTCTAGTGATGCTGTGCAGCCGAGATACCTTCTAAAAATAACAACTGTTTCCAAAGCCAAGCTCATTATGCCATCACACGATCTGTAAAGTAATTGAAAATCACTAACCCCACTATAGAGGCACATTAAGGTGACGTATGGGCTTTTATAGATCCAAGAAGGTCTCAAGGTGTTCAGCGCTAAAGACCAAAGCTCATTGGTCAGGTGGACTGGGAATCATTATACCCATCACCGTGTTTATCTCCCCAGCCTGTCCTGAGTAGCTACCCAGTACAATTGCCTTAACAATACACTCCAGCTCATTGTTCCACATCAATTCCCGTGCCAAGGTCCCCTCGTGGCCGCAAGGAAGCCGAAACAAAGATGGCCACCTCGCACGGCAGCCATCTAAACCCAACAATAAGCCCTGCCTTAGAGAACTCTGGTGGGGCCTTAAGGAGGATTAGTCTTCAGTCTGCTCTCTAATGAAGGGTAATGAGGAAGCCGGGGGGGAAGGAGAGGAAGAATGATACCATAGACACAGTCCTCTGATGAGTGTAATACCCATAATCCCTTACAGCAGTGGGAACTGTGTGCAGACAACAGAAGACGGTCCGCGGGGCTTTTTACCATGACTGCACCGCTAAAGCTACGGATAGCAAGGTGGTCTGATAGCATTAGATAGACGCGTGTTCACCCAGAGGGGCCCCCGGAAATAAGAGCCAGACACTCCGTGATGTTGGTGTCGGTGGAGACGGTGGGTGTGTCTGCGAGGATGTCAGACAGAGGATTAACACTAACAAAACACCAGATGTTGGCGAGATTGAACGAGGAGCAAATGAGTGTATTTTTGCCGCTTAAAAGTTGATACCAACAACGCACTCACAGACCGGCTGGGATTATACAGCTCCAACCATCGACACAGGCACACAGAAAAGGACTTCAGGCATACAGGAAGTAATGAGTTTTACATTTCCCATTTTGGTGGATTATCTGTTTGGCTGTTAAACTGCACATCTCCTACAGCAATGATTTCTCTATGTCTGTGTCTCTGCACCTGTGACCATTCTCTCTATTAAAGCACAAAAAACAATAATTTTTGAAAGCTAAAGTTTGATTTTCAAGCATTTTTGTTCCAATAAATACACTGTATCTCTGTGATCTATGGACAGGGAGGAATAGTGATCCATGTGAAAAGCAATCTCCCTGTTTCACAAGAGAAGACAGGCTAGAGTCAAAAAGAATGGTTCTTTAAATATACTTTTCCACCTCTCTTTATACTCACAAGAGGACAAGTCTTTTTTCCCCTGATACATTACAACTGCAGGTAGCTACTGAATCATATTTCTAACTGTAAGGGTGCTTACATAAAAAAATTTCTAAGTATTTATGGCTATTTTTAGTAGTCATTAGTATAGACAGAGTGCTACTGAAAGCACTGTTTTATTAGATATTTGATGTCATTTGAGGACTTCTGAGCAGACTCCTACATTATGACCAAACAGCAGTAATCTGTCTGTTATATAGTTGTATGGCTACATCTTAAAGAATAAATTAGATTAATTTGGGAGATAATAGTGCCTATCACCTGCCAGTTCCCAAGTCCCATACTCTTCCTCTCCCTCTCTTACTCCCATAGACGTGATCCTTAATGGGACTTTTTAAGGGGCTGAGTGCAAATTCAAGTCTAATCACATGCAATCACATCAGCAGCCAGCCACATTACATAAAACACTATTTTTGGCGGTCTGGGTTTTTTTTTTTTCTTTCTCTCTGCCACTCTTTCTTTCTTTCTTTCTCTCTCTCTCTCTCTCTCCCTCTTTCCTCTGTCTCTCTCTCTGAACACGAGACATACTGTAGCTCCTCTGTGAATTTCTCACGTCCATTTCCAAACATGTTCCGAGCCAGAGAGCACTGAATTTTCAACAGAAGCCTGAATTCCCTGAGAATTTCAAATGGGCAGTGATTTCTTTTGGGGAGCCAATCAAAAGGAGGCCTGAAAAAGCACGTCCTTACAAGATGACTTTTTAAGATGTAGCTCGAAAAGGGAGACAAAGATCGAGACAGACTGATAAAAGTTGAATACACTACCGCCACCTTTTTGTCCTAGTTTTCTTTTTACTTTTCTGCCTCAGTGACACTGTATCCCATGCTTTAAGTGAGGTTTGCATATTCAGCAGTCATGGACAGAGCAAGGGGATAAAGAAGCACTACATAATCTGGAGGGATGTGAGAGTGGCATGAACGTGCATGGCTTATTGTTGTGCTCTTCTTGCTCAGTCTCCTTCCAAAGGCTGGTTGTTACTGAGGAGAAGAAATGGGGTCAGAATAGTGTCAAGTTCACTCTCTCATATTCTCTGATGGCTTTGGCAGAGGATATGAAAGGAGAACAGAGAAGAGTAAGGAGAGGAGGAATGAAAGTGATAAGAGTATTTCACTGTGCTCTTTCCAAACACCATTATTAAAAAAAATAAAAAATAAAAAAACCTGAACTGAATGTTGCTAAAAAAAAATGGCTTCAATTCCAGAGGTGAAGATGAAATCTCTGTGGAAACCTGAAAAAGTCAAAGGTAGCTTAATTCAAACAGAAGGTGAAGAAGCAGTGGGTGCTCCTTACCTTGCCACAAATTACACATGAAGCAATAAGAGAGAGGAGGAAGAGATTAAAACAAAAGTACTGTCACTGATAAATCCCCACTAAAAACAGGCAAGATGCACCACTGCAAGAGCGAAGCAAGGATGGGCATGGACTCGCATGAAGATTCGGTGGTAATCACACAAGCTGAAAGTTGCCTTCTGGAAATGAAACCAGGGCTTGAAGTGACCCATTCAGGTGCAAGACTGCCTGAACTTTTCCTACATAATATGGCATATGGAGGGCCATATGAAAGATACATTTATCCTATTCCTGCATGAGAGTACAGTGTAGTAGATGGTGACTGTATTTGTACGTATGAATATGCAAGCTAGAGTGAGGCCTCCAGTAAGCCAGTGAGGTAGAGTGAGGCTGATAGGGGGAGGCAGCCCACTATAAATATTTGATTGGAGCCTAGTGAAGGCTGAGGGACACAGAGAGGACTGTGGAGTCCCAGTGGACCACAGAAACAAGGACACTGCTACTACTTCTGTCTCCTTAGCTCAATGCTAGATTGTCATGTGAAGCTCTTTGTCATTTATGCCTGCGGTTCATCCCTGCGTATCCCGAATAAACACATTAGGCTGGATTCACATTCATTTAAATGTCCTCAGGATCTACTGCCCTTACACTTCACTGAGTGAAGGTCTGGAGCTTACATTTGGGTTTAACAGCATTAATATTCTTCAAATAAACAGCATAAAAAAACACTGCTAATATATTGAAGCTCAAACAGCCTCTTCCAGCAAACAAGATCAGAGAAGCTGTGCTCATTGGTGAGGGCAGCCAAGGATGTAGCACGCTAGATATTTCTCTGACCAAACAACAGCTAAAGGCAAGTAAATATTAGATTTACATTTGTCGGGGGGGAGGGCAGAAATAAGACTCAGGGGATGGCCATGTTGCTCTGCGTCAGCCGTGAATGCAAAGAGGCAACTGTCTGCTATTAAGGTTAGCCCTAACAAGTTGATATGGCAATGGTGGTTCAGTACATTTCGGAAAATGTTTTAAAACTTACAAAACATCAGCTGTGGTCGCTGCTTGTTTTCAATGTCTGACAGTGTGTTTGGACAGAGAAAGAAGCAAATTTTTGTTTCATCTGTGCAGCCCGTGTTGATTTACCACAAACACTCAATGTACCAACTGTACAGACGATAGCTTCAAGCTAGCTAACAACAGACACACTGACTTGTCTGTGTAGGAGTGTGTCTGTGTGTGTGTCTGAGTTCAGCTCAAGCTTAAAATTCACCACAAACTCCGGCTCTTTCTGTAATTTCTCTGCGGTCTCTCTCCTTTTTCCTTTTCCCCGTATGTTTAAGGAGCAGACTCTTAGGGCCCCCGGATAAGGTGGAATTGTTTGCTCAAGCTGAAACATTTGCAACTTGTGCAGACACTTTTTTGTATTTTTTGCAACACCCCGGGCAGATGCATTTCCACTGACTTTGTATGCCATTGCAATGCCATCCAAAATTCACCTCAAATTCTGTCTGAACACACAGTAAGACTGCAGTTAGTCTATAGAGTTTAAAACTGAAAGTTCACTACATGTCTAGACTATTGGCTACAGCCTGTGGGCAGTGCATATTGCTTTGTATAACAAGTAGTAAAAAAAATCTGAGCCACATAAACAGTATGTGGACTGTAGGAGCTACAGCTCATAGCTCAGTCAGTGGGCTACTATGGGATCTATCATCATGAAACAGCAGTAAAGCCACAGCTTCAAAGGTTTTTTTCACTTCATGAGAACCAGCCCAGTCTTGCATCTTCCACAGTGTTCACCATGCACCACAATCCCCAAGTGTTGCAGCGCATGCACCAGTCCAGTGCCCCATGCAGCATTCACCGACAGCTCCCGGGCAGTTCCATCCTTAAAGTGACAGGGGTGAACTTTCCAGTGTCATTGTCAGACAGAGAAAAGAAGAGAAAGGGAAAAGAGGAGTGAGGGGGAAAAGTGAGATATGAAATGTGTGGCGGTAAGAGGGAAAATGGGAGTGGAAGTATGAGGTGACCTGAGAGACAACAGTGACAAGAGAGGTAGAGATGACAGAATACAGAAAAAGGAAAATGGGGTAAAATGGAGTGATGATGTGACAGAGGTGAGGTGGGAGGAGTGAGAGAGTGAGAAGGGAGGGAGACAGGACAGGACAGGACAGCGGTCTGGCTGGGTCGAGGCCATGCTCTGTGGCTGCTTCTGGAGATGAAGGTGAGAGGATGAATACAGGTGATGACAGCACAGTGATAGGCGCTGAAGCCGACCTATCAGATCTCAGACAGGAGGTGACAGATGTGCTGACATGGAAAATGACAGCAGTAGCTGAGCTTCCATCCTTTACATCAGAATTATGAGACAGCAATGTAAAATGGGTGAATTGAAGAAGGTTTTAAATGATGCTTCATCTTACTGTCCTTTCACCGCATCAACATCTTTTACAATTATCCTTTGTGAGTGTAAACATGTTGCATAAAACCTGCTAAACAGCTGAATGGAAACATAGCTAATGCTGCTGCTGATGAGTCGATGGGAGATGTAGTTAGCCGCGTGGTCAGCCATCATGCTCTGAGCTCCCATGCTGAGGAAGGAGGGAGAGAGGAGGCAGAGAAAAATGAAAGAGAGGAAACAGAAGAGGAGGGAGAATAAGAATAAAGAGTGAAATACAGGGGATAGAGGAGGGGGTGGAGGGGGGAGGGGGTGGCATGCCCTGGGTGAGCCACCATGCTACCTTGTTCCACCAGCCCCGCGGTGGTGCCGGCGGCTGCAGCCACCGCTGCCGCGGCCGCAGTGACAGAGGCTGGAGCGGTGGTCTGCCTGCTGCCCACTGTTAAAGAGTCCAATACCCCAGGCACACGTGACGAAACAGAGTTACAAGGCAAGAAGGAAAGGAGAAGGAGGGAGGAGAGAGGTGAGCGGGGAAAACAAGGGGTAGAAGGTGGAGAAAGGGTGGGATGGCATTTAGAAAGCAGGGTAAAAGGAAAAGGAGGTGAGGGGAAGGCGTGAGTCAGAGACACAGCAGGAGGTACAGAAGGTGGGCAGGGTGGGGGAAAGAGAGAGAAAAGGTGGGACACAAAGAGGCGGAGACAAACAGGGCTTATTAGTTTAGAGACGTGGGATTAATACATAAACACAAACCAATGAAAAATCCTGTCACATATGAATCCGCTGCTCTGACAGAGGGGTCACCAGAGAAAAATGTCAGGGAGAGACACAAATCTTCACTTTCACCTGAGCCTCTTTGACGCTTGCTTTTTGTCTCTATGTGTACCTGGAAACAGCGTTATTGTTAGGATGATGATGGTGATGATGATACAGAATTTAGTCAGTGTTAGTAAATGTCAGACCTGCAGTGCTCACATATTGAGGAGATTTACTGTGGGTATGTATAAATCTACAATTTAAAACTATATCCAAACCTGAACTTCATCCATATAACTTACATGGTATGACTACCACAGGGCATTACATCAGCATGTAGGGGTAAACATATCCACTGAGCTGTATAGCTGATGATTCATAATGTATGATGAGAATACAGTAACCCATATTGCATAAAGCACTGATGTTGCTTTTGCGCTGATGTAATGTGCCACTGTTATCTCTTCCTGAAGGTCTGTCTCTTTATTCATTTACTTTTTTTTTCCCTTTTTAGCCGATGACCTCGTACTTGTAATGGAGCACCGCTTCCTAAGAAGAGGGAAGAGAGCGAGGAAAAGGTGTTTTGAGAGTGGTGACACAGCCAGGCCACACACCCGGGTCAGTGTGGGAGTTAAAGAGCCGAGTGGTTGCTTAGTGGATGTTCAGACCATTTCCCATTGCAAAGCTTAACAGTGTCAGAGCCGGCCGCTGTGAGTCATGTTTACTGAAGCAGCATGCTTGCGCACACACACACACACACACACACACACACACACACACACACACACACACACACACACACACACACACACACACATCACTCAGACACACACACACATCTATATATGCAAAATACACAGGTACTGTACATGAACACAGACACTGTGGTTGTGTTAACAGAACAAATATCAAGGAACTATTTTGATTCCTATGATACTCCATAATACCACAATGTCAGTCATCTTACAAACTGTCCTGACTGCACTTAAGTTCTTTATCTCATTTGTTGCTGCTTGCTGACCACAGCAGTGCTGAAAACGTCCCATTAAGTAAAACTGATGCATCACTTTTATACTTGGATCTTGGTGTCTATATGATAAATTAGGAGAAAGAGGTACAACTCCTGACTAAAGAAAGGCATTTGTGAGAGAAGTCTCTGAGGCATAGATGTACTAAATTTTTACAGCAGAGATTTAAAATCAATGTTAAACCTTCAAGGAAGTGTAATATAAGTACAGAGATATACACAAATACAAAGACGAGTACACAGACACAAACACATCCACGGCTTGCTGATCAAATTCAATGTTTCCCCATGTTTTACTGCAGCCTACAATGGATTTTTAAACCTTCTGCTTCAAGTTCAAATGGTCTTACATGTTGAATTTTTACACAGTGAGGACATTTGCAGCTTAAGCTTGGTTAAGTGTGAAAATGTGGTAAACTACTGTCAGTGTGGAGCTTTCCAATCAGCTCAGATAATGAGAACAGGAGGGAGATGTGGTGGTTGTGAGCTAAAAGTTAGCAAAAAAAAAAATGCTGACAACTGACCTTTGCTGTTCAGTTGGTGTGAACAGTAAAAGCTTTTGGGTTACATCCGAACTGAATATGCTTTTCAATGTGAAAATGTTGTAGAAACGTCCCATCAGTGTTGTTTGTAACTTCATGAGGACAGTGTGTTGTATTATATGGGTGTGTAAGTGTTGTCGCCACAGTTAGAAAAAAAAGACTTGAATAAAAATGAGGGAAACACTGAAGTTGCACTGAGATGAAATGAAGATGTGATTTTGCTTTTGAAAGCATGCTCTGTACACTTTAACATAAAATATATCTCTCTCATAAGGGAGACAACTGAGTCTGTCACTGAATATTTACTGTTACTATTGTTTACAAGGCAGCATGCCACCATTTTGGCTGAGGAGAAAATCAATCAATCAACGTCTTTATAAGTGGCTGAAAAGGTTTCTACCAGTGATCAGCGTGGATTCACAGCAGTTATATTAGACACAGTTTTAGATGAGGAATCACTTTAATAGTCCTCTAACATGGTGCCATGTTCCTCAGACTAAACTGATTTATTTATGTTTAAAAACCTTTTAGTCCCCCTCAGTATTTAAGTATTGACATATATCAATATAACTCGCATGCAGACAGTAAAATCTCTACATTTAGCATCTTTACATAAACTATAAATTGACTGATGTGTCACAGATATGAATGGTACATTTACAGTAATGGAGGATAAAAGAATTATGTGGTAGTGCTTACCAGAGAAATTTCGAGAAACCAGCATGGTCGTAAGAATGGCCCCCTGAGGAAAGAACAAACAAGAAGAGCTGTTCGATTTTAACCATCTAAACTGGGAACATAAGACGTTTTCATACAAATAAACCTTCATGTTGCCACTCTGTGTCACTGACTCATGTACCACAGTGGTGATTCAACCAATATTCAGGCAATTAAAGCTTTTAAATTTTGTTTAAAGATTCTGTTGCCATGGTTAACAACATCCAAATCAGTGTTGAAATGCTTCTTTTATCTTTTTAATTATTATTATATATCCATTAGAGAAAAATCCCAAACAGTACATGAAAAAAAAAACAGTAATCCAACATTATTCATCATGCATCAACATATTAATAATATCATTCATTATTCCAGACAAGGACATTTAATTCTGATAGTCTTACATGGTAACAGCTCTGACACTGGGACAGGGAAACGTGATCACATGACAGACTCACAAGTTACAGCTACACTAGCAAGAAACAGTCAAGCAAATCAAGCAGAAATTACAAATTACACAAAAACATTAAGACAAAACTACTTTATACCTGTTTACTTCTGTATTAATCTGATATAAAAGCATCTACAACAGGGCCAGACTGACAGAGAACAAGGCAAGGTTAGGACAAACTAACTTGAAAATGAAGTGTGATTGCAAACTGAGTCAGCAAAACAGCTCGGAGCACAAAACTGTGCAGGGATATCAGCTCAATCCAGAGAGAGAAAAGAGACAAAAGACATGTGACAAAGGGACAAAGAAATAAAGGGAGAGGAGGAGATGAGTAAAGCAGCTAATCTTGACACTTTATTCTCTGGAGAGATCATTTAAAACTGGAACTTTTTATAGGGCTATAAAAATGGCACTGAGTTGCAAATAGACCATAGTAGTTAATAGCTGTAGAGGTTGATGATATGATTATAGGATAACGCCACTGTCTTATTTTATTATTTTTGAGAGTAAATGATTGATATCTTTGGAATCTGCAATGTAATCCAATAGGAAATTGTCCACATCACAGTGCGTCCAACTGAAGCTTGAAAAAAAACTGATGAACGTGGGTGTTTTTGTCAGAGCTTGATATAATTTTGGAGCATTTTTACTAAAGAGATGATGCTCCATAGTCTGACTACACTACACCGTCACAGCAGCTCCAGTCAGATCCTTCTGGGCTCATATTCAGATGCCTTTATACTCTTTGAGATGTCAGTCTGTGACGTTCAATATTGTTCCAGCTGTTTTATCAAGGTGTTTTGTACTACTTTTGTCACTCTCGCTTTCTCTCATCATGTTCTTTCTATTTTTGTTCCTATTTCCTGAGAGTCATTCAAAAGATTTTCAGGATAGGTTTAACCAGACTTCTAGTCGATATGTATTTTGTGCAGCACCTTTAATGTTCAACAGATGGTTTTAGTTATGTGTAAAAGAATACAGCCCAGAATCTATGTGCATATATAATACTATTACCTTCTTATCAATATTTCCCTTATTGAAATTCTTACTGTTCACTATGTGATTGAAAGTCTGACCTTGCCAGCGTCCGTTTCTTTTAAAATGTGAAAAGCCAGACGACTGATTCACGCTGATGGCATGTTGGTTGAATGGTCCAACATTTCTGCCTGCAGCCACCTGTGTTTCTGCTTCCAGTTTGCCATGTGCTGGTATTTGAGCCATGCCAAGACTGGCCAAAAGCAGCAGGGGAACAGTGACATGCTCCAGTGACTAAGCTGTTGTATCCACACAAAATGTCAGTATTAAATCAGTGTAGAAAGGAAACGACACTTGTAGGAAAAGTATATCTTACACTTCAGGACATTTAACTGATAATTATATCTTGAGAGACTCAAGATATAATTGAATTTAGAGGTCACAAACATCACAAGAAAAAGGAACTAAGGAGTGCAAATACTACTCTGCAATGCTTCAGTGACCCCAAAATGATGAGGAAGATACAGTCGAGGGATTATTAGAGCAGAGCTGTGTTAGTGGAGACAAGGAAGACGTGGGAGAGGGTGAGCTTGTAAACAGACCTTGAGTTTCCTCCTGGCATTGAATTTCTTCAGGCACTCCACGGTCTCCTGTCTGTGCATCATAGACGCCACTGTGGATCGTTGCTGGGGAAAGGAAGAAGAAAAGGAAGAGAAGGAAGAAAAAGAAGAAGAAATTATCAAGGGTTTTTGTGTTTTGCTGTCCTTTCTGGGCGTGCAGCAGTGTTAACAAGATGTGGTGAACTATAACAACTGTCTGCTTGTCCGTCTCAACATGGGGACACTTACGCAGACCCATGGGTGCTTGAGGGCCTCCTGAGCGGTGATCCTTTTGGCTGGGTTGATGGTCAGCATCTGGTTGATCAGGTTTTTGGCCTCTGGGGTGACTGTGTCCCACTCTGGGGAAGGGAACTGGAGAGGCAAACAATACCATATATCTTCACATTCACCGAAGTCTTAGAGAACCAGTTTAAAATATCAGCTTTTTCATTTTGTGTTCTTGGGATTACTCTATGCTAAATTAAAAAAAAAAATGCTGTTAAATCTAATTAAGCAGAGTCATAATAAAAGACAACACTTGTCACTAGTGAAGATGCTGAATATCAACAAAACACTGTCAATTATTTGCAGGTTCAAACAAGTTAAAATCTATACAGGTCCTCAAAATTCAGTGACTAAAATCATTGATTACCTGAGCTACACAGCAGTTACAGCTGACAGAAAATCTTATAAAGGTTCCATAGTCACTTCACATTTTATTTTTTGCATTTAGGCCATGTAATGTCTTTATTTCACTTGTTATTTCTGGTCTTACAGCTTTCTAAAATGTGTACCATAAGATTCAGATTGGAAAACCAGCTGCGTCTTGTAATTTCTTTGACTTTCTTGTCACGTGTATCCCTGTGCTTCATTTGCATGTCTTTGTTTTTAATCATCAATTAAACAACACATATCACCTATTTGTATGTCTATATATATTTTGAAAACAGGCAATTATGAGACATGAGACATTTCTGCTCATAAAAAAGCTGCACTGCCGTTACCAAACTGTGAACAATGGCTACAGTGCTGGATGAGCTCACAGTGCCACCTCTGATACTGAAGCTGATTTATTAGCATCTTTTTGTCTCTTTGTTAAATAGCTTTGTAGTGAAAATAGATCAAATGGGTGGAGAGAGGAAGAGGATGGCATATAACATGGGTCAGATGAGAACCAAGGATGCTGCCAGTGCATGCGCCTTCCACATTTTAGCCACTGTGCCCCTCTGTCGCTGTATATCAGAAGGCCAGTCCAAGCACAGCCCCCGGCAATTTGTTAAGAAATTCTAAACCCATCAGGTCCTGTTGTGTTTAGGCATAAATGTCGAGGTCTTTGCCCTGTGAGCCCAGAATCACTGCCAGAGAGTCAGTCAGACTCTCTCTCTCTATTTGGCACGGAGTTGAACGCGATCTAAGGTGAGGCTCCCTCTCTTGCACCCCCTGAAATATGAATGAGGTGACTGAGTTACGTAACAGCTGCCAAAAAGGAACGAGGGCAGTGGGAGGAGAGGGGAGGGCATTACAGCAGGAGAGGAGAGGAGAGAGAGAGGAGAGGAGAGGAGAGGAGAGGAGAGGAGAGGAGAGGAGAGGAGAGGAGACTCACATCGTAAGCCCCAGCCTTGATCTGCTGGTACAGCTTGTGCTGGTCCTCGTCCCAGAAAGGAGGGTAACCCACCAGCAGGATGTAGAGGATCACCCCTGAGACACACACGAAAACACATATGGACACACACACATACACACACACACAGGAAAGCACAATTTGTTAGCAAATGTGCATCGGTGTGTTTCTTTTTCTGTGCATAATAATCTAAGCACTGCCATACAGTATGTGCGGTAAGTGTGTAAATGAGTGTGTGTCTCTCTGTACAACTCACCGCAGGCCCAGATGTCCACAGGTTTGCCATATGCCTCCTTCCTCAACACCTCAGGGGACAGGTACCCCGGTGTGCCAGCAAATCCTGCAGTAAAAACACACACACTATTGATTGACATGCTCGAGGCGACAGATTGTGTAGCTGCTATCCTGGGATCAGCTCGTATAGAAAGCAAGATAATCTTCAGAAAGCTGAGACCCATTCATCCACACAGAGGACTGAGATTTTAAAGACAGATTTGAGGCTTTAAGGCCAGTTGATTGTGAAGGACTGACAAATCTCTGGGCACAGACGCCACCGCTGATGGCTGCTGACGTTTCCAGCAGAGATCCAGGTGAGATGTGGAGGAGTGTCTCAACAGACCTAATCTGAGACCGACAGGTTCATTCACCCATTTCATTTTTCTTTGCTCATTAACCTCAAGGTAAGAACAAAAACGTGCAGTACTCTACATAACCATTATGAGTACTTGTTCACCATTTATCTAATGCAAGAACAATAAAAACAAAACAATTGAAAACATCTTTCTACAGCCTACAACTCCACCATTCAAACTACATGACCACAAGAGGGTGCACGCAAAGAATAATTGGATATAAGCTTGAAGTTAGTTACTTTATGGAGATGCATTGGTGGAAGAAGTATTCAGATCATTTACTTAAGTAAAAGTACCAATACATCAGTGTAAAAATACTTCATTACGAGTCCTGCATGAAAAATCCTACTTCAATAAAAAGAGACTGCAGGTCCCTCTGACTGATATATTATTACATTAAATAATGAATACTGAAGCAGCATGTTACTGTTGTAGCTGCTGCAGGTGGAGCTACTTTGAACTGCTTTACACACAGTTTTATAAACAGGGACAACAGATAAATCCGAGGGGTCGAAGGGGTGAAGCTGTTAACATCTGGAATGTGACCCTGACTGACTACACACTGCTTTTTGTAAAACCTCAGAAGCCAAAAAGGTTGGAAACCACTGGTTTAATCTTTAACAATGTGTAAACTTGTCATATTATCCATTGTGTAAAATCTTCATCTTAAAGTAACTAGTAACTAAAGCTGTCGAATAAATGTAGTGGAGTATAAAGTGCAATGTTTTGCTCTGAAATAAAAGTGTAAAGTAGCATAAAATAGAAATACTCAGGTAAAGCACCTCACTTAAGCACAGTACCTGAGTAAATGTACTTTGTTACTTTCCATCTCTGAGGAGATGTCATCTTTCTGAGTCCCTCTCTTTTTAATTGAACCTTCCCAAGTGACTCCATAACTTTACTCTGTCCTGAGGTCTTCAGAGCTTCCCTTACTTATTAAGGAGTTCTGACCTTTGCGATCTGCACCACTGACAGCAACTGAACCTTATTCTATCACTACAGTCATGAGCCCCTTTCACAGCTTTGGTAAATAAACAATATGCAGCTGTGACTCACTCCTGTATCCACTGTACCTACCAAACCAGGCCTGCTGATCCCCCTGCACCTCGATGGCCAGGCCGAAGTCGGCCAGCTTCACTGCAGCGTTCTTACATTTGCTTGCCAGGAGCAGGTTCTCTGGCTAAAGTGGGGGAGAGGAGAGAAATAAGGTTACAAAGACATTTAGAAATGAAGGATGGGGGTACAAAACATATTCACTGTCCTAGTGGGAGGGGGGGGAGTAGAAGTAGACAGCTATGCATGCAAGTCTGTAATGAGGTTCATACAGTACTGACACTGTATTCAGCACACACACACATACACACACTGATAAACACAGACATAGATTTAATTTAAATAACTTGCATGGACACATAAAAGCTTTACAACAAAAGTTAGTCCACATTTCAGCAAAGTGTTAAACCTGTTCAGGCTGCAGTGCTTTTTTGTCCTAGCCTCATGTGGTGTGCTGTGGTCTATAGGCTCCATCTCTGTGGCCCAGATAATGTAACCAGCCTCATTATTCTCTGTCAGAGGAGGGCTCTAATAATGGGCTGCTATCCCCACTGGCCCCTGCTCTCTCTCACTCTCTCTCTCTCTCTCGCGCTACATCTCTCTCAATCTCACTTTATCACAGAATCTGTTAAAGCAACTGGCAATTCTGAATGACAAATAAAGCACTCTGGTGGGAAGCATTAATAACAAAAAAAGGTAAAACAATGCCACTTTCTGTCCACTGTGTTGATGAGTTAGTATGACTATTTAGCAAGTAAGCTAGGCTAAGAATTTCCCAGTCCATTATGTAGAAACAAATACATTTAGTTCTTTATTTCTGCCTTTAGAGCAGCTCTGCCTCCAAGAGCTGTTTGTATATCTGAAAATCCCAGACTGTGTTATCATCTGCAGCCCTGGTTTGTGTTTGGTGTACACAGAGTGCAGTTTTAAAATGCTACTACCTTGTTTTGGCTGAACTGACTTTAACTGTGTCAACAGTAACACCTGCATGCCTAGTGTTTGACATTTGCTGATATTTAATAGCCTGGCACTTCTGTTAATTGAACAGAAGGCCACTGTGTGTTGTTACTCACAAGAACTTTTCTCATGTCTTTCAAGGACTAAAGTAAGTCTCTTTAATGTCACCAATTCAAGTCGTCTCTTCCAATTAGCTGGCGTAGCTGTTTCCTGAAATGCACCAGTGTGAACAACAACACAAGTGCAAACTTAAAGCATGTAGGGAATGAGGACATTATATTTAGGCTGCATTTCTGTCCCTGCCTCCCCCTGCACTGCAGCAGCGCATCTTTGCATCCTCTGCCGTCCTTCCTCTGCTCTCTCCTCTCAGCTAATTTGTTTAGAGGCGAAGGAATACTGTGTATTTAAAGCGCAGATACTTAAAAGTGAGCTTTTATAGCCTCTGAGTACTTAAGTAAAAGAGAGGGAAATGAGCAAGAGAGAGGGAGACTGTAATCCTAAGGCTCTGTGCCTACCTCGTGTCTTCACTTGGTTAGGCTTTACTCTTTTGTAAATGGGAGAGTTAGAACTTGCCAACACTGCAGCAGTAAGATAATCCGTGAAAACGGATGTGGGTGGAATTTCTGATGTAGCTTGCTCTTCCATCAGAAAGGTGCATAAACACAATGCAAAACATCCAGGTCACGAGTGCAAACACGAGGGCAGCGATCGCCATCACTTTTTGACATGAGCGCTCCTTCCCTCTGCGTACACTGAAGACATGTGCACACAGCTGAGCACACTGATGGCTGGCAACTGCTCTGGTCGAGAGGGAGGGTGCATGGAGGATAGAGAGAGCTGTATTCGAGAGCAGGGCATGAGTGGGTGTTTCAAATGGAATGAATCCCAGCTTTCTCGCTCCCTTTCTATTTCTCTGACTTGAGAGGATCTGGAGCTGCTGAGGCATTCCTGACTAATTCCTTAAAAGAAAGTGGCAGAGATCTAGACCTCCAATTTAAGCAGAATGCTGTAGTGTGGAAAGATAAAACTGGCCCATTTAATCGAGACATAAATTGCACTTGAAGAAATTATTCAGTTTGTGTGTATAGATTAAAATCAAAGGATTGGCTGAAACCAGACACCTGAAAAAAATATCTACAGCAACACTCAATATATGGCAACATGTTAGAAGAACATTTCCGTCTTTCCTACAAATGTATTGAAGTTTATTAATACCCTGCCCTGATTATAGTAATTGTATGCATCTCTATTATAATGTGCCAATGTTATAATTTCATCCATTACTTGTGTCAGACTAAAAAGACTGACTGACATATGTGAAAAGCAAAAGGAAATGCTGAGAAAACTAAACAGAATCTGCTGATGTTTTTTGGGTTTTATGTTTTTTTGGCACACATAAACTGTAAATCTGTTCGCTGTGTTGTCATCTCATTTGCCATAACCCAATTCCTAATTTGAGGGATCTTGTCACCCAGGCTGTCCTCAGTCATCACACTATGACCTATTGCACGAAATGCTCCGCGATGCTTGGGTGTGAAACCAGATAGGCGTGTCGGCTAAATAAAGAAATAGCCACAACAGTTCTGACAAACACAACACGCCTTTGCTGGAATGCTGGGACTGACATTTGCATAGAAGAGGTACACACATGCACATACAAAAACACAACCAGGTACAGGACAAGACGAGACAGCGAAAGGACTGGAAACAGTTTGATTTCAGTCTGTGATGACGCTCATTCGCACACAGCTCATATCTGTGGTCACAGATACTGCATTAAGCCAAATTTAAATACTTACAGATAAGTTGTTAGTTCACGTTAAAAAAAAGCTATGTTTCATTTGACTGAGAATGCATCTCAAGCTCGGTAAAAATCCTTGAGAGCAAAACGAAACATGAACCATATGACACATGTGGAGTCTACAAAAGACATCTATTAAGCAATCCCACAGTTCCAAGAAACCAGGTCAGAATTAGCAGCTGGCTCCTAGTTTCCAGCCCTAAAAAAGACTGTGCCACAAGCCAGTCTGCCAATGTAAACAAATGTCACAACATTGTGAGTTAATTGATGGCCATTTGCAGAAAATGTCACATTTGAAGCACTGAGGGTCATTAACTGATTTATAGAGGCAATCGAAACACACAGGGTGTCTGATAATCAATAGTGAACATCTTTCTCTCTGACTAGTAAATGAACCAGAGGTCAGATTAAGTATCCCCCTGGACCATCTTGAATAGATCCATCGATGACTAAATCCTGTTCCAGAAAGGTTACAGAGGAGAGGCGATGGTCAGACAGTATGACCAGCAGTGCATGCTTGAAACCTCCTCAGACTGGGGGAAGTGTTTACACAGCAGGAAAAGAAGGTGACCGCACAGAGCCAGAGAAAGGTCAGGGGTGACCACAAAGCTGTGACGACTGTTCTAACTATGAGTGGGGAGAGGAGCTCTGGCCTGGCTCTTAACTGTACAACTGACCACTGTGTAAACCTAAACTGTATTGTGTAGAGTTAGTAAACCAGAAACTGTGAGTGAGACAGTTCAAAACCCTCCCTGACATCATATCCACAACATTACAGACAGTTTCTCATTAACTTATCAGACATACACAGACTACACAAATAACACACCCACAACCCCCCTAACACAAATATATATATACATAAGTACACTTTCAAGGGACAGCGAGGTGATCCCCATCACTCACCTTCAGGTCCCGGTGCACCACGCCCATTTGATGGCAGTGAAGCACCGCCTCCAGGATCTGCTGGATGCAATGACTGCATGCAAACACCAAGGAAGGGGGAGGGGGGGCGCATGTTAGTCTGAGCAGCGCTACAATCCCATGCACAGGCCAGGGGTGTGGAGAGGTAAAGGGGAGGGAAGGTTGGGGGGGGGGGGGGGGGTATGAGGGATAGAACAGGGGGAGTTCAAAGGGCTCTTCTGTCGCCAAGCGTCGCACTTTCACCTTTTATTTGCTTCATATGACCCACAGCTAAGCACACACCCAGGATTATGAAAATGAAGCCAACCAGGTTGCACGTAAAACCTTCCACCTAGTAAGCGACTACGTTGCTACGCAGGCTAGGTTAGCTAACCATATTTAAAGGAGCTATATATACGTTTTTGCTGTTGCTACATAGCCAGTATTAACAGCTGTTTACTTACCAAGAGCTTCATCCATCACTGTGTTTACAAGACAAGAGGTTAGAATACGCAGCGCTACTTCTTCATGGGGCTAGCTAGTTAGCGTGTTAACTTTAGTAGAAGAAAATTGACATTAACAGAGGCAAAACAAGAGCTAACATTAGCGTTGCTTTCTATCACTGGAGGAAGTTTGATGCTGAACTCGAAACATTTCCTCAAGATAAGTAAACATCTGTTAATGCTAACGTTGACTATGTAGCAACAGCAAAAACTTACATGTAGCACCTTTAAGGCCTACTGTAGTATACATTTCATAGACTACCAACATTTTCTATGATGTGCATCGTAATACAAAGCATGGGCTCTGTGCTTATTTGCGCTTTCATGTTGAGCTTCCCATATAAAAGGTGACCTGAGTTTAAAACAGCTTCTGTGGGTGTGACTGAACACCCTACAGTGCAGCAGATGTCATCGATGACCTTCATTGGTGAGGGTTTTTGGGGGGTTGGCTGTCGCTGTGGGTTTTGAAGGGCTTAACTGTGGGTGCTCTGCAACAGAAGATTCCTTTGAGTCAGTCTATTCTGCAACTAAACAATGGGTATACTCTATGTTCTTGTGATCTATTCTTCCTAGATGAGTATATCCATGGACACACTCATCCAAGAAACACATTGTACTGTTCAGTTGGCTGCAGGTGGATTCTAGATACACCACCTCCCTCCATGTTTTAGCCAGCAGGCCTTGGGTGATGAAAGAGGGTGTGAGAATGTGGCTGGCCATGGGGGGGCACAGAAGGCGTTGATGAAGGAGGCAAGGGAAGGAGTGAGTCATTGTGCAATTAATAACATTTAAAAGATGTGTCTGGGATCAATGCCATGTCTACTGCCAGTCTAGCTGGCCTCTGCTGACAAGAGCTGTCATTCTGATGTCAGTTAGCCCCCTGGCACTAAAAATAAAAATCCAAAAGTCGAAAACTGCGTGAGGAGCACTGAGGGGCAATTGAGGTGTGAGTCTAAGCAGAGAGTAGATGATATATCTGACCAGGGGAAGAGAATATATATATATATATATATATATATATATATATATATATATATATATATATATATATATATATATATATATATACGTTAAGACAGACAACACATACGTGTGTGTAGGACCATGTACATTGCCTGAGTTTGGCTATGAGAGGTGTGGACTGATGTGGAGCTGCACAAACACACACACACACACACACACACACACACACACACACACACAAACACACACACACAGAGAAGCACCTGTGCTGCTGGGGATGTTGCGAGGTGTGAGGACAAAAGCCTGACTGTGCATGTCTTCCTTCCTGTGCACTGACTTAATCAAAATTCATCAGGTTCAGATTTCTGAGCCCAATTTACAGTTGTGTTTAATATTTTTTGTATTTCTAAATATTGATTGTCTTAAGTCTTATTAATACACCTTTCTCTGTCATCAGTGCTCTACACTGTGAATTTGTTACTAGAAACTGATTATTATTAACAGCTGCATGCCATTGTTTTTGTCTCTTTTTATAATATTTAGTTCCTGGTTCTAATACTTGGTTGTGAACAGTTTTATCAGAGATAGAAAAAGCTCTGAATATGAATAACTGCTGCTCTACCTGCGGTAACTGACAGGTCGTTAGTCAGATCGATCAGTTACAAGTGAGAGAACAGCAGCTGCCGACGTGTGTTTTGTTGAAAAGGAGGAGTGTGAGGACTAATAAATGAGCATCCCTGTGTGTGTGCATGTAAAAAAAATGTAATGCTGTGACTGTGACGGTATTGATCTTTCACAGCGCTGTGATAGGACAACAAGTCTGAACAGTTAGGCAGTTAAACACCATCCAAGTCTTGTATCACACACCTGGGATTTAAAAAAAAATCCTACTCCTGTTTCCAAGGTCAAAAAATAACTTTAACACTTGAGAATACATTTACTTTGAGGGGAAAAATACCAGAAGTTTTAAAATAACTTATGGAGAGAGTTTATTTTGAAGTGGTTACAGGACGTTTTATGCTTGAATTAAAAAAACATACAGTGGGATTCTGCTGTTACCTTTACACTGTGTGCCATAGTTCACTGATTGCCATAGCAACCACATCCACATGGATTATTTCTTGTGTGCGTCCTTGATGTTTGCATTATTTATGTGGTGGTCTGAAAGAAAAAACCACTCCACTCCGACATCTGAGAAAAGTCTGAATAAACAATTGGGATTTTTAACCGTCATCTAATGTTTTAAGAAATTCCAGATGCAGGGTTTATGCAGGATACCACATAAAATACAATTTGGTGACAGATATCACTGTGAAGCAAATTAACCTTAAGGTCAGATGTCTGGGACAACAGTGCTGAGGATTTCCCAGCAGAGTTTTGCTAACATCACCCACAAAAACTCTATATAACCAATGTTACTTCCAATAGCAGGCTAGAAAACATGTTTAAGATCTTTGTAAATGAAATGTAAAACTTTTTATTCTAAAGCCTTTTTGATGACATTTAAATAAGTTTAAGTGGACTGAAGATGCCCTGTTAGACAAAGAATAATGAGTAAACCAGTAGCCTGAATTAAAACTATCATACACTGAGCTGTAAATAGAGGGAAGCTTTATCTCTTTAATCTAACATACATACAGAACCGCAAAGGGCTGACTTACAGTAATAGGCTGCAATATCGCAGGAGACTAGCAGTCTGCGAAATATTATAACATGAGAGAAACAGGAGAGAGGGAGAGACAGAGAGTGAGAAACAGAAACAGAAACAGAGAGAGAGAGAGAGAGAGAGAGAGGAGAGAGAGAGAGAGAGAGAGAGAGAGAGAGAGAGAGAGAGAGAGTGGACTGGCATGGCTGTAAAGTTCAGGGCTATAAATTAGAATCCTGTGTCTTGTTTCTAAAGGTCTCCCAATGAATAAATACTGGGCAGGTCACATCTACGGCCCAAATACTGAAGAGCTGCTGTGGTGCGCTGAGTGATCACTAAAAGCCAGCATGGCTGCATGTGTCTGTAACTGTGCGGTCGAGGCTAAATCAACTCCCATCTATGAAATGCGCGCGTGTTCTCTTGCGGCCTCATTCATACAGAAATGTGCTCCTGTGTGTAGGTATGCGTGCAGTCCATCCTCCCCCCACTTTGTCAGCTGTTGGGCTCTATAACCCGCGGGCTGAGAATCCTGTGCATGAGTGCACGTTTGTGTCTGTTGCTCGATAGAAGGAGATCATCCCAAACGTTCCTGCGTTAGTTAGCGGCTAGGGGTGGTCGTGCCGTGGATATCACAGCCAGCATCTGCTGTGTTTTAAGATCTGTTGTGCTCCCTTATTACCCTTTGTTTTAACCTGTCTTCTGTATTAAACAGCATATAAGTAAACATCAGTGCCATTATTTTATTATTTTGATAGGATATAAATCTTATCAAACTAGTATTTAAAAAAGCAATCTGTGTATAAACAGTGTTTCTGTGTGCATATATAATCTGCAATAAGATGTTTGTTTACTGTTCTGTTGCAAACTAACAAATGTCCCCACTTTACAGTTTTCTTCAAAGAGAAACTGGATAATTAGGTCCACAGATAACTGCCACAAATGCCATGGGAGTTAAAAAATAATCTGGTCTTGTTTCAAGCTGTGGCAACACAGTGTGTGAACCTGTTTTGTGAACTGTATGTTTTCAAGAAGGTGTTTTCTGTGAACTGATAAACTGCTAATTATTACAGTTGTTTTATGTCTTTGAATCAAATGTGCAGTAGAAATAAAAGTGGTGCCAAAACATGACCATACAGTTTAATGTCACGCTGTAGTCACTAGTCACGTGTGGATACTGTGCTGCAAGATCTCATTTTTTGGCAGAAGAAAAATACACAGTGAACATTTTAGAGACTGTTCTCCTGTAAAAAACGAGCCCACAGGTCGTCTGTGCAGCAGCTTGTTACGACCCGTGATAAGAGGAGGTTGGAGTGGATGGATAGATCAACACAGAGCGAACCACTAAGGTCTAAAAAACAAAAGGGGAGATGACGCCATTGACGGGCGACCACATGAAACAAACCGTTTGATTGAAGGTTGGTTTGAAAACTGATGGAAACATTTGGGACAATGATAGATCTAGTTGTTTTTAGACATTTTTCTCCTCTATAAAGACATGCTCTGTGTTGAATGAGGCTGTTTCGAAAATACAGGGATCAATGCGATAAAATACACGACTCAAAGCCAGAGAGAAGGGAGTAGGTGGGAAGGAAAAAAAATCAATGAACACAGTAAATATAACTGTGGATTTTTTAAATTAGCCTGTTGGGAGAAATTGATGGTTGCATGGACATGTGTAAACACTGGATATTTATTACACCTGCAGACGGCTGTGTGCACAGTGGGGGTGACTGTGTGTGTGTATAAGGCTCATTCATTGATTGATCAGGTTGTCAGTCAGTGCAACAGGAGCTTTTGTCTTGTAGTTGTTTGTAAAATGACTGAGAAGAGTACGGGTGGGAGGGCAGCTGGAGCAGGGAGGGCGGGTGTGTGGGTGGATGAGGCAGACCAAGGGTCCTCCAATTTAAATCAAAATACAATACAGTAAAAAAAGCAAAGAGGAAACATAAGAGCATACCGAGAGACAAGTCGGACAGGCGGACATCAGACCAGCAACTGACAGGACCGACACGAACAGACGAGACGGAGGAGGTAGGTAGGAAGGAAGGAAGGAAGAAAGAAGGAAAGGAAGCAGGCAAAGGTTGTGGGGAAGGGGGAGGTGAGGGGGAAGGGGGGGGAGGGTGCAGATGCTCCTCTACATATACTAACCTTCAGGTCCCTGTGCACTATGTCATGTTGGTGAATGTGATGGACACTTTCTAGAATCTGATGGATACAGTGACTGTGAAGACAAAACAAGAGAGAGGAGGGACAGTGTGGGGGGTGGAGGGGGAGTGACAGGAGAGATGGACCATGGGGATGTAAAGAGAGGGGTGAAGGTGGAGGAACAGAGGGGAGGAGGGTGATGGAGAAGAAAGAGGATGCCGGGTGAAGAGAGTGACCAGGAGGGCAAATGTGAGATGAACCAGACCAAATCAAAGATGAGAAAATTACAGGTTCAGATTAGAGGAGGCCAAGTGACAGAGATGTCAGAGGAGGAGGAGAGGATAGATAACAGGTGGAAGAGAAGAGAAGCGAGAGGAGGAGGAGAGGGAGATTGATGCAGATAGAGATGTTGGAAGGGGAGGGATGGGAGGGTGAATGCGGGTGGAGGAGACAAAAACGTTTCGTTTTGCTTTTTTAAACATGATGAGAGACAAGAGCAGCCACAGCAGAACAATCTGCCAGACAAAAAAATCACAGCAACACCGACAGAGGAGAGGAGAGGAGAGGAGAGGAGAGGAGAGGAGAGGAGAGGAGGAAACTGAAAGAAAACAAAGTGACAGATTGTGAAAAAGAAGATAGGAAGATTTTGAAGAGCAAAGAGAGATGAGAATATATGAAAGAAATGGAACGCTTATGTATAGGATGAGACTGAATCATAGAAGACTGGTGGGCTGATACCAGGCTATTTTTCCATCACTAAAAGAAAAACACATCAGTGCGTGTGCACTATAAAGAGATACACGTACCTGCCTCACTATTGTGTGTGTGTGTGTGTGTGTGTGTACATTTAAATGTGTGTGTATGTAGGCTTGGTGCAGTGAGAGAGATTGTAATGTGCAGAATATGTGACTAATAGCAGGCGCAAGGAGACAGGCAGCCTGCAGGATCCACACCCACACAGTGTCTAATGAGTGGGAGGACTGAGAGAGAGAATGAGAGAGATATATGTGCATGCCTGCACATAAACACACACAAATCTAGAGAAACATTACGCACACGGCTTATAATGCAACACTCCTCAACATCAAAAGTACATGTCTGTTACTGACTTCAATGAATTCCCTGATTTTAAACCTTAACATGTGACAAAACTCACACGAATCTAATTCTACTGTTAAGTTTCATAACATTTGACAGCGCCACCCATCAGTGGACTTAATGTTATTCAGGACGACTTAATGCAGCTGAAAATCCTGTTTCTGCTGACGTTTACTGGTTTAATTTCTCACCTTTGCTGCAGTGATGTAGTGCACTTTAGGTTCAAGTGCAACAGATCACACCTCTGACCACACTCTGTATCACTGATAGCTGCAACACACTTTAAACTTTTCACCAGTCAGGGCTTTTTAACCTGGTGTTCAGTTACTCTTTGACATCAGACCCAAACTTCTGTCCTGAGTTAACTTTAACAGAATATTTAACCCAATTTTTAATCTGTCAAATTCTTTATTCTCTTTCTTACAATACTAAAGGCTAGGTCATTATTCCAGGACCTGCAGCTTCATTTTGCAGTCTAAGACCAGCCCTCGTCGGCCTCCTTTAGGCCAGCTGTATACGGTGAGATGGATCGTCCTCTCCCTGTTTTGTGTTGTATTTTTCCAGGAAGTTTACACCTCCAAATTTGTCACAAACAGCTGAGATGCTTCGAGAATAACACACTTCCCTGCTACATGTCTTCACCATGACATTATACACACCTCCTGGTCCTGTTGTTTGACCTGACTTCTGCTCCTCAATATAAAGTGACTGAAAATCCATCTGTATGACCTGACAGTGACCCATTGTGTGTGTGGTATTTAGAAATGTTAAAGCATCTCCGTCCCACTCCTCTGTTCGTCCGTTTGTGCGTGCTTCTAAAATCTCACTGTCCAAAACCATTATGTCATTCCAAGGGAGTCGTCTGTTCGTGAACTCCCGGTGAGGGACAAAGAAGGGGAAAAAAAGTGACTTGCTCAGCACTTTGAGCTACAATGTCCCACTGTTCTCTGCAGGAAAGTAAAGTGATACTGGGAGGAAAATCAAATGCAGAGCCAGTCTGTGTGTCAAGAGAGGGCACCTTCTCTCCCTCTCATATGTCTGTGTACGCTTTCATTACTGAAACACACACTGTGTTGAAATAAAGCATGTCCAAGCAAGAGAGGATCAGAATATCTCTATATATTAACACGCAAGAACAATATGTTGACTGTTACGCTTTAGCACTAAACCGTGGACTGTTCCTTTTGGTCGTCAGATCTGCACACACACTCTGATCTCTGACTCCACCTGCCCAGTATAAAACTGCACAGGGCCTCAGTTAACTGGGATGTAAAGCTGATCATCTAGTAGCTAAAGAGAATATTATTTGCTTTGAATCTGTCCTCTCCCTGGTGAGGTATACTGGAATTCTTTGGTTCAGCTTTAGCTGTGTTTTACTCATAACACAGCTGAAGAGAAGCTCAGATAGACTCTGACAGGGGGAGACAAGGTGTGATGCAGCACCGTTTGAGGTCTGTGTGAGTGTGTGAGTGTGTGTGTGTGTGTGTGTGTGAGACTAATTATTGTAGCTAATTAAAGTCCCACTTCTTGCTGGTCTCCAAGGGAGTGAGGGAGGGGGGCTGGCCTGGATGACTGACATTCAGAAGGGAGGGGAAAGGAAAGTGTGTGTGTATGTGTGTGTGTGTCCCTGAGCCAGGGGTGAGTACTTAAAGGGTTATAAGGTGGGTAGAAAAGGCAGCAATCACCAGGGGGTTGAGATAGGCCAGTTATAAGTACTGCAGCACACGGTAGGTAGATAATATCCTACACACACTACCATCGACTAAATGCTTAAACCCACCCCTTACTCTAACCTTAACCAGGACCAGCCAAAATGTCCTCACTTTCCAGAAATGTCCTCACTCCCGAGATCTAAAACTCAAATGGTTCCAAAGAGAGACAGGTGTACGAGCCCTGCATTTACCAAACAGACAACAAAACCGGTAAGGAGCTGGATGCAGTCAGTCAGTCGATGAAACGTGCATGTTTTTTGTTAGCTGGCAAAAGTGACTGGGCCAGATCCAAAACAGAAGCTCCTCAGCAGCATCAGGCATAAGGAGAAATCTGCTGGCAGCTGTTGGAGTCTGCTAAACATGCTGTTTCAACACAACTGTCCTTTTCAGTTCACTGGAGAAGAACAGGAGAAAAAAATCCCAGATAATTAACACAGTGAAATCCTCTACCTCAAGCACAATTTTAAGAAAATGAACGACCGTGAGTGAAGGTGACAACAACAGAATAAACCAGCCTGTGCTTTTCTTTTTTTTTTTTTTTTTTAAACGACTAACCCTGACACAGCTGAAAGTTTATCCACCAGTGTAAAAGGCCAAAAAACTCTGCTGGTCCTCCGAGGTGCAGGAAGGTAAAAACCCAGTGGTTTAAGATGAATGGCTGAGCTTTAATATTAAAACCCAGTGAAAAAGAGACAGATGAATGCTCCTCTCATATGTCAACCTCAACACATGATGTGCAACTTTATGTTCTGATATATACAATAAAGACTTTTTGCAATACGTTTATTCAGTGAGAGAGACAGTCATCGCTTTTTAAATGACGGGAAGTGTCTTTAAGATACTGAGTCAGATACTTTTTATTAGGTGTGAAAAAAACAGCACAACACAGCGACAACTGATATAACTGATGTTCTATCTATCATGGCTTTGTTAACCACTTACCAGTTACTATGACACACACACACACACACACACACACAATCTCTCTGTGTCCTTTGAAGAAGCAGCATATATATTGATTTGTGTACTACTTCTGCTACATGTAGGATGTAGGACTGTCAGTTTATTATTTCCTAAACAGTTTGAGTCATCCATCAAAACCAAACTTATATTATATATATCTATATTCTACGTGTCTCTCTGGCTGCTGAAGATATGCTGTCGCCATCACTTAATACACAGCTTTGATACATCAAAGGGGGATTTTCTAGTTGTAACCACATATTTTGATGTTGCATGCTGATTGTGATTTTCTATATTTAAAAAGTAACACTCATAATGTTCTTAAATGAGTTGCAAGATAAAGCTTTGTTCGGTGGAGGGATCTTTCACATGCACAGAGAGTACAATCATATGTTTACTTTTTTACATTGTGCAAAAATAATTTGAGCAAATCGAGCATTTGTCTTTTACACAACTTCTATCAGTGGGTAAAAACTCCAGAGAGGGAGCAGAGAGCCAGAAATGCAGTTCTTTTCATTTATACCCTCAAACACACATTATGTTTTATATTTTCCAGAAGCCAGGATTTGTATGTTTTCATTTATGAGAACAAATTACAGAATACTGCAGGGCATGACCTTTTCACTGTGAGTGACAGGTGGCCCTCTTAGCCACCCGTTGCTGCTGCTGCGAGGCATGGCAGCAGTCACTGTCATTTTCCTGAATATTCTGTCAAAACTGGATCAAAAATGACTCTACATCCATAATGTATAGCCACTCCATCCTGTGAGCTAATCAGGCACCAAAACCATACTATTAAAAGACTATAAAAATAAGCCTTATCAGGTTTGCTCTAATTGGTGATGGAGCTTATTGCGCTGACTAAAAGCTGAGCTGTGAGCCAAAGAAATGTTTTTAGACTACTTGATGCGCACAATTAAAATAGTTGAAACTTCAGCTCGGGGTACACGGTGGCTCAGTGGTTAGCACTGGGGTTGAACCTGACCCAGCAATACTGAATCAGATTTATTTAACAAACATTTTAGATTTTGCTGGGGATTTTTTCATTTCATTTTCACTGATGATGATGTGATTTTTGCTGAGGTCTGTACCAAACCAGCTTGTTCCGTTACATCTAGATAATATGATTTACAGAGCCAGGGCATCTCTGTGATACCACAATGCTTCATTTATAATGTTATGCTGTGACACATGTTGTCTTTATCAAAACATTGCAGCTGCTGCGATTTGAATATTGCACTCGGCCAAGATCGGAATCTGAATCCTTCATTACCCAGAAATCAAGTAATTGTCAGTTGACTGTGCACTACAGCTCACACTTACAAAGCTGGTCTAGAATCAGTTTCTACCCAAAGAGGAGACACTTCTCCAGAAAAGTGGATCCTCTCATGACCACATGAAGTCATCTGGACAAAACCAGAAAATCTCCTTCTTCAGTTCAGGAAATTCAACAATAAAGGTCATTCTTTCCTCAGCTGTTACACAGTAGATATTTAAAACTTTGAATAGAATGTAATAGAAACTGGTTGCAAAGCCGGTTGGTCAAAATAACACTTTGCTCAAATGACCTGAGTTCCTCTCTGGAGCAGAGACCAGGTCTAAAGACGAGCATTTAAAGTGCCACAGTGACATGAACTTCTACAATACCAGTCCATTCAGTTTTACTTTTAATGTTGCTGAATGGACCAACACCCACATCACAACTGTCATCTTCAAGTATCTCTCTCACTCTTCTCTCAGCCTATTGTCTGTCCACCCCCCCGCTACTCCGTTTCCTTTTCCGCCAAAGTGAACTGTGTCGATGAGTCAGCATGAGTGGTGGGCGTGAGATATAAAACAACATGGGTGGTGGTGGTGGTTGAGGGGGGGGGGGGGGGGGAGTAAAGAAGAGGGCTGAATGAAAATCAAGAGGAGAGAAGAAAGAGAGAAGGGGAAACTGTCCACATACACACAAACAGGTGGGCAGGCCGTTTGTTTTGTTCTGCTAACACACCTGTTTTCATCTGTTCCACTGTTTGAGAAAGGGAAGGCACCAGGGGAAAGTGAAGGGGGCAGCGTAACAGCACAGGGGTGCACCCCGGGCCGCCTGCACCAGCCAAGCTAATTGGATCATACTTAAGATTTGACCAATAAGAGTTTGCTGATACCATTACAAATATCAATAATGCAGTGAGGTAACTGTTACATCCTGGGGTTCACAGTTTCTTCTGTCATGATCTAATTACAGTTTACGTCACGCCACAATATCTAAAGATGCATCAGTCAAAACCATTTTCTCCTGGTGCTTCTTGCTGTGGTGTGTTTTACACCTACAGAAATCACTTGCCCGTTTATTACAAGCAAAACTCTGACGACAACAAGCTGCACTGCACTTTGAATTTGAACTAAGCACTAATTCACAGACTCTTAGCTCCTAGCTTTAGTTAAAGCAACACAATGTAACTTTGCTGAACAATGGCAGCCTCTGCAGCCACAAGCGGTAACTCATTATTTTGGGATCTGAGTCCCACGTTCACACCACATTTGAAAATCTGACAAGCTGATTTTGGATTTGGTCTTGAAACCCATATTGGTCAAACCTTTGACTGGACATAAAGGTAACTCCTGTGTCAGTGTGAGAGGTGAAGTTCTTTGGTATTTAAGTAGAAGAAGAGGCAAAGGACAGAGGAGGAATGGTGAGAAAGAAGAAGGAAGGAACGAAGAAAAGAGCAAAGAAAATGGTTGTGGTCTGGAAATGAAAAAAGGAGAAAAGAAAACAGCTATTGGGGGAGAATAGAAACAGGACAACAAACACGACAAGAACTGAAGTCAAGAGAAAAACATGAAGTGAAAGGATGTGAGGAGCAGAAACAGGGAGACAGAAAAGACGGAGCAGAGCAGAATGTAAAGAGTAGAAAAGACTAAAAAACAAGAGACAGGAGAGGACAACAGAGGACACAGACCATTTAAGGACAAGGAGAAGCCCTTTCACACATACAGGAGTGAAGGCTGCGCTCCTACCTGGCGTCGGCCTCGCTGTAATACTCTCTGGCTACGATGTCCTCAAACAGTTCACCTCCGGTCACCCTGCACACACACACACACACACACACACACACACACACAGGTTAAATCTGAGATGCTTGGATTGGAGGGGGGGGGTTATAAAGGCTACAAAGCAAGAATTCCTTCTTCATTTCTTGTTCCCCCCTCCCGCCACACCATTACCATGGAAACTAGAGGGAATTGCCGAGAGATGGATGTGGAGGGCGTGGGTGGTGGTGGCAGCGGGGGGCAAATATAGGAGAGAGAGTTATGTAATTGCATATGGAGGGAAGGGTGGGGAATCGAGGTGGAGGAGGAGGAGGAAGATAAAGGGGCAGAAGATGAGCAAGTGTGAAGCTGAGAGGAGAGGAGAGGAGAGGAGGTTGACTTACAAGTCAAACAGGAGGTAGTGGAAGCCCTCCTCTGATATACTGTCATGAAGACGAACTGGAAGAAAAAGATAAACAGATTGACAGATAAATATCTTTTCTTTCTCTTGAGCATTCACTATTAATTTTAATGCGTTTTATTATCAGTTCCCTGTCTCAGTATTACTGGAAGCTATAAACAATTTGACATTTTTTGAAGATGCACCCAGCCATGGCCAGAGCATTTCTGAATAACACAGGATAAGACTGCTGCATTTTAACTAGGGGGATAAAAAAAGAGAGATAAAGAGGGATGGAGAGTGTGGGTGGGTGGGTGGGGGGGGGGCTAGAAACCACAGGGAGTCGTAATAATTGAGTCTTACATCATATATAGATGGGGGACAAATTAAAGGAAAAGAAATCAAAGTGTGTTAGTACTGTGATGTTCCATCACGAGCCTCCAGAACATCTTCAGTGCTCATTGTCATGTACTCTTCTGGAGGGGTGAACAGTGTTCTTCTGTTTTGCTGATGAATTGATCTGACTTTATAAAAATGTATTTAGTGGTTGGGAGTAATAAATGGACGGAAGGCAAAATAAAAACAAACTTTGAGGACCTGAGGCTGGTGGGAAGAGGAGTAAAAATAGAAAGGCACGTCCTCACCAATGTTGGGGTGTTTCAACAGGCGACAAATCCGAGCCTCTCGCTCCAGCTTCTGGTGATCTGAAGGGCAACGGAGACAGGAAGACAGAGAAGAAGAGAGATGATGAGGAGTTATTCTTAAAATCTGACTGCAAATACAGTGTTTCGTTATGACCTTAATTATTGAAGCAAATTTGATCAATCAGGCTAAATGTCAGAATCCTGTGGAAAAAGCTGAAATGCATTAACTAGATGTGTTGCTTCTCCTGATTTTGACAAGATGATCAGTGTAGTATCTTCCCTGATGGATGGACAGCCTGAAGGTCAGACTGTCCACTCAGTCCATCAACAAATGCATGTACAATACAGGGAGCAGTGCAAATGTCTGCCAGTCTGAGTGCTGCTTCTTTCAGTCCCCCCCAACCCAGACCCAATTTTAATAAGGAAAATACACCTGGAGTGTAAAAATAAATTAACTTCAAGCCATGTTAATATCCATGTTTACTAACTAGCAGCTGCTTTTGTACAGTGGAGGACAGCTCTGCAAAAAAACTCCACAGGCCGAGGAAGATAAGTTCGTCATGTTTCCGTAACAAACTAATATTCATTCTTTTCATCTTCAAAATCATCATCAAAATATTTTACATTCATTACATTTTCTTCCTGGAAACTATTAGCTGTTGAGCTCTTCATTAACAATTACAATAACAATTTAGCACTATCCCAAACACCATTTTTAGGGCCGAGAGTTACTCACAAAAATTCAAAGTTTCGATCAAATACAACTAAACGTCCTTGACATGTTGATGCATGATGGATTACTGTTTCTTTTATCGATAAATAGTGGCATTGAAATACTAATTTGGATGTTGATTACAATGGCAACAGGCAAAGCTTCGAGGCTTCGAATCATTTGGGTTTTCTGTTTTAAAACATCCAGCACATAGTGAAATCTTCTAATATTCTGCTGCTGATATCTTTTATCACATTCTGCTACAATCTCCTTTTCTAACAGGAAATATATCAGATTATGAAAGCAGCCTAATTATAATATTCACTGTGAGTCAGAATAACTCATGAACTGTGTGATAAGCTGACTTGTTGTATGTGCACATCATATATGTACGTGTGTGTGCACATGCATGCTTATGTAACAGCTTAATGATGCTGGGTAACCTGGATTCAATGGTTATCAAGCAAGCCCACATACAAACACACACACACACACACACACACACACACACACACACACACTAGGGGGTCGACCACCCTGTATGTACATGCCTGCAGAGCATGGCAGAGAGCCAACATGTGTGAAATGCATGTGTTCACCCACTCCTGTGTACAAGTTGCATGGGCTTAAAAACACACATACACATACTGTACACACATACAGTACATGCAGGCGCACAAATAGACGGGCAAAGCACACGCACACACACTCACGCTGGCATTGAGGAGTGACAGTGAAGTGTAAGCCCAGTGATTATAGTCTTAGAAGATGAGAGGAGCGAGGCGGAGAAAGGAGTGGAGGAGTGTTGATGGGGGGGCAGAGGAGGAGGAAGGAAGGAGGAAAAATGCAAGGGCGATGAATACACACAAAGCCCGGTGGCTGTCTTTCTGCTGCTGTTGTTTCAACGACCACCGCCTGCTACTTGTTTTTTTTTTCCCCCTCACTATTCATTTGTTCTTCAATTTTTCATTTGGTTTTGGAGGAGGTTATGGACACACTGAATGGTTTTATTCAATTTGTGTTCGTCTCAGTGTTAGAAATTAAAAAACAGACATATCTCTTCACAGTTTATCAGTGTATTAAGAAATACATTTAATAAGATAAGATATCTGTCACTGGAGGAAGAGGTATCATGAAGTAGTTTCCTCACGAAGCGCCGCCCTGCCGTGACTCTTTACCCCGCGTTTTGAAAATCGCCAACTGTCCCCACTTGTGTTGAACACTCCCAGATATCTTATCTGTCATACTACAATGTCAAATGGTGGAAAACATGTCATAAGCACAAGCATCGCATTTCACATTTCTGTCAGTGGCATCTGCTGACATTACTCTGCAAGTACAGAATTGGCTCAGACTAAGCGCTACGGTTCATCTTCAGCTTAGTCTACCAGATGGCCAGACTGAGCCTTTGTTATCTACACGTCTTTGGAGGACATGTAGATAACTCAAGTGGAAATGATATTGCTAAATGTAATGGTAAAAACGAGTGATTGTTTTTATTAAATGTCAATTTAAGGAGGAAACTGACTGTATTTATGCCTCATTTTGTCGTCAGATCTATGTTTACGATTAACTTTCTAGCCTCGCCTCAGCTTAAGATCCTTCAGGATTTGATAACCATACGGGTCATGAGGTACTTGTCTTGGGATTTACAGCTGAAGATGACTGAAGAGGAGATATTCAGCCTCCTCTGGAACAAGAAAGGTCACTACTCAGGTCCTTTATCCCGGCTTTATCAGGCTGCCTGGATCAACGGCAGATAAACCCACAGCCAACACTGTCAAATGACAGATGATGGGTGCAGGGGGCAGAGTTGAGGTTTAAGCAGTGATGGCGGTGGATGAAGTGTCAGGACGGTCTAAGGGTATCACAGTGTTATTTGATGTTCCCACAGCTGTAGTTGTGAATAGAGACAGTCAGTCAGTGTTCGCTCTGGGTTGTGTAGATGCTGAGAGTAAAAATGGGTTGGTGATTGAAGGGATGGATGATACAAAGAGGGATGGACAGTGGCTGGGAGGACAGAACAAATGGATGGATGAATGGATGGACAGACTAACTGGTGGACTAACAGACCTAATAGATGTGTCATTGTGTCAGTTACATATGACCTATCTTTATATACAACTGATCTGCAAAAGCAAATATTTTGTAGGGAATTTCTTATGACTGCTGCAGCTTTGACTGACTTTAAATGTGTCTTTAATTTATCAAAATGTTATAGCAATTTTAAACTGCATCTATATTTACCTGAGCACCAAAATACAAACTGACAGACAATTAAGAAAAACTTTAAAAAGTAATTGTGTTTGAAATGCCTTATTGCTCGCAGTTAAATAATTAGTTTCTGCTTTTTTTGCACCACACAACACAAACGGGATTAAAACATGACCTGTGTGTTGTGTACTTTAATTAGTTTATTGCCTGCAACTGTGCCCCCCTCTTTCATAGCTCAGTAAGCCAGTCAAATATTCATTTAGTCAGCCAGTCAAACAGCCGGTCAGTCAGATAGCAAACGCAGTGTTTCTGATGCAGCAGGGTAAATAAAAAATGAGAAGAGATGGCGGAGAAAGGAGAGGAAGCAGGATGAGGACTGGTCCTGAGGGGAGCGAGAGAGGAAGTAGAGAAAAGAGGACAAGCAGGAGGAGATAGGTGGCAGAGAAGAACATATACTGTAAGTGTTTCACTGAGCGAGATAACCCAAGGACAGCATACAGTGGGAATCTACAGTATGTGTTGGAGCAGCAGCCAAGGAGAGGAGCAGAGGAATAAATTTGGGTTAATCATCACCAGCGAGGACTTCAGTCCCAAGAGGGGCGGAGATGTAAAAAGACCGCCACAAAGACAGCCAGATATAACCATTGTTCAGAACATTTGACTCGCAACAGTAGCATGACTCGTGCCAGCTGGGAGGTCAGGCATCATGAGTCTTTCTGTTTCACATACATTTTAGAGTCATGACGTGACAGAGGTAAAAAGTGTCATAGTACAGCCTCGACATTTAAAATGATGCTTGATCCTTTGGGAGGAAAGTTATATCGCAGCGTCAGAAAAAGTATAATTCATTCAGCGGATAACAATGAATAAAACCTCTAAGCCCCTGGAAGCCATTGTTTTGTATCTTTCTAAACTACAACACGGCAATCAGCAGAATGTAGGTCATGAAATCTTCATGTGAAATCTTCAGGTTTTAACATACAAGCAGACTGTGTTGGTAGTAAAAATAAAAATGTGGATTACTTACAACTTATGTGGATAATTACAGCTGAAGTGATCTGATTTTATAATAAGGTTTAATAACAGGGTTTAATGCGCATTCGACTGAGGTGACTACATCTGTCCTGGTTATTTGACTTTGACACAAAGCTGGCCAAAACCAGGTCATATCACTGCTACTGCATTGCAGGTGAATCTCAAACATCACACACACACAAGCACAACTACTCTCTATCATGATAAATTACAAGGCCATACAGCAACCTCTGGCATCCCCTGTCCAGAGATCACTGCCAATAAACAAGCTCTGTGATTGGCTGGAAGCCTTGCCCAACAGACCTGCCCTACATTTCCTGTTGACATGGGTTGGATTGGCATTAACCGTTTGGCGGCTGCTGGAGGGGATGGGGTGAGGTGGGGTGGTTGGAAGATGTTGTGCACAGAGGAGATGCCCGTCTGTGTGTGTAGGCATGTTATAATATGTGTAATCTTCTACCTTATTGTGTCCTCACTTTCATGCACACAAGCAGGCTACAACTATGTTTATTCACAAACTCATAATCGAGTGGTATTTTATGACTTCTGACTCAGTGAATCATCGCGGCTGTGAGTATTCAGGCTACAATAAACAAGATCTCTCCTTCGTCTTTTCTTGTCTTAAGTGTAAAGGACTCACTGTGCAGTTGAGTGACTGCATCACAGTCTCAGCTCCTCTGCTGTGGCAGTCTGAATATCTGTATGAGTGTGTGCAGAGAGAAAGAGAGAGTCAGATGAGAGTCCCGTGCTAAAGGCATGTAGGCGTACAGGTGCATGGCCCTCAGCTGCCAAGTGCCTGGGGTGCCTTCTCTCACATGACCCCTCCCTCCTCTCGGCTACCATCTCCATCTGCCAGTCCTAAACAAATGCTCCTCTTAAGTTGCTGCAACCAGGGCTCTGAGCCTCACCGACCTTACCTGCTGTCTGAGAGATATTACAGCAACACAACCACCCAAACCAACTCCCGCCTATAAAGTGGAGCAGCAAGTCATGATGACGGCCATGAAACCTGGCTGCAGCAGCCCATGTCAGATAGGTCATGCAGCTATAAATAGGACCTGGAGTAGAAGTAGTATGCAGCAGCTCTGCCGGCTCTGCTGTTTCATAGAACATGGCTCATCCATTAGTAAGGAGCACAGCACAAGCCTTGCGCACCACCCAGTCAGGTCAGATCAGTCCTCCTATCAAATGTTGAAGCAGGGGAGATTATGCTGTGCCTCTGAAATGTGGCGGAAAGCTGCAAGCAGCTGCACTCGCTGATAAAGCAGCTGGAGTGAAATGTGTAGGTCCAATGATAGCACAACCTATAGGTGAATTATTCATTCTATGTGTGTATGTGTGTGTGTGTGTGTTGCTATAGGTCTCATGAAGCCAATCGCTGGGATTAACCGTTAACCTCCTGCTAATAGCAGCAGGATAATCTAGGATGGGTTTAATCTCATTAAAAGCTGCTCACTGCACTGACATAATCAAAATATGACACGAGTGACATAACTGCTGCCAAGGACACAACATTCAAACAACCACAAAGATTTAACAAATGGTTATTTGCCATCTTGGTTTGTTTTTTTTTTTAACTTTATTTCACACACTACATGCTTTTGAAAATACTTCATGGCCCAAAAAACATGCCATACATTTACTGAAAAAACTAAAGTTTAAATTTAGTAACAGATTATCATATATATCCACTAAAAACCTATTAATGGCTGAGAAACAGAAACACGCTTGTTTTGTTTGTCTAATGTTACTGTAGCTGGAAATAGTGTGCTGAAATACAATGCCAAAAGTGCATTACAACATCATCTAATTTATTTATTAACACTACACAGTTTCCAAGTGTCTGAGGAAGAGGTGCACTCACTGCTTCAGCCTGAATATAGAAAACATTACAGCCAAACATTTTCAAGACTCCCTCATATCATCAACATAATGGGTGAGTAAATATGGGTGATACCGACAAATCATGTGCTCCCAATTGAGACTAACACACGTGAGAGACAAACAGATACGAACGGGTTGATGCCCTCTGTTAATGCCTGTTAAAATGCCTGTTCCACCACACTCAACATTTTCACACACAAGCAGTGGCCGTGTGTGTGTGTGTGTGTGTGTGTGTGTGTGAAGGCAGGGTAACAGTCAAGTGTCAGTGTGGTGCCACCTGGCAGGGCCCCGGCAGTGGGTCTCCAGTTACGAGGCAGCCGGGGGCAGCAGGAGATTTGCACTGGGCAAGTGGTGGTGTGAAGAGCCACAGCGACCACTGTGGTGCCGGATTGGTCTTCATGGCCGTGGCATTTAGCCTTGGCTTTGGCTTTGGCTTAAACTGTTACTGGCTACACAGCATGTGACACTAATTAAGGTGCTTAAGATATCTTTTTTCTTCTATATAGTAAAAACATTTAAAAAAATCTTTCATTTAAAGCATTTAGCTGACACTTTCATTCAGTTATTTAAAGAATGTAAAACAGTGGAAGAAGCTTAACTTCTTCAAGCAATCAATACTAAACAACCTAAAGCTAAGAGCCTTAGTGCTTTAACAATATGACTCTCCTCATTAAATGATGATTTAACGGCAAAATGCTGATGGAATGGACTGAGAGAAATGTTATAATGCAGATTTAATCTTTACTGATGTATTTACAAATAAATAACATCCACCATCCGCCACCACACAGGCAAATGAAGGGCTGTAATGATCACCATTTTCTCAATTAATTGTTTATACACTGTCTATACAAAGTCAAAATATTGTTAAAAATGCCAGTTACAATTTCCCAGAGCCCAGTTTGACATCTTCATGGTGCTTTGTTTGTCTCTATAACAGTTCAAAACCCAAACGTATCGTATTTCAGAAGCTGGTACCAGTTCATTTTTTGACATTTCTGCTTTAAAAATTACCTTTTTTCTCTTACAAATAATTAAAATGCAGAGTTGACTAACTGAATAATTAACAAATTGTTTCAGCACCAGACGTCCTTGAAACACATTACTGATTTTGTTTAACAGGGACATTTTCACCTGCAGTTCCTGCTCTAAAACAGGTTGTACATTTTCTGCTTATAATTTTACATCTTTGAGGTCTCGCCATTTGCATCTTTTCACCTGTGTCACCCACCCTACTCATTCAGAACGGAGCCTAGTCTTGATAGTCTGAAATAACTGCCTGCCGAGTGGCGAGACTTTCCTAGGAGGACTTTGGTGTAAGTCAGAAACAGGGCAGTTTAAAAGGTGAACCTGGTATCCTGAAAAACCCACAGACCACAGTCAGTGTTGTATTGTCTTCACCATCGCATATCAACTTTTCTGTCACAAGTTTCTGTAACTGTTCCGTTGTCCTCTTTTTCTCATACACGGACCCCAGTGTGATAAAATTTTGTCCTACGCAGCACCATCTGAGAGCGTAATTGCTGTTAGATATCACTTATATAACTGTCTACACCGTAGGTGGGGAGGTGACCACTGGGACAGAGAAACTATGAACAAATTAGTCATTCTTGTATGGTTACACATTGTACTTTTATCAGTCTCTGTTATTTCACAACAGAGAAATACAACTATACTGTTTTTGTTTCAGACGCCTCTTTGCAAAGCCCTGGGCGCATGTGGAATTAGCAATAATCCAGAAGTATGGGTGTGCTTACCTCTTGCAGATAACTTTTTGGTGTTGATTATTTTGGCGGCATACTCCTGTCCTGTACACAGCTTAACACATCTGCGCACCACTGAAAAGGCTCCCCTGGAAACAAAAAAAGACATTTATTATCCACTGTGAGTTGACAATTCTGTCACATACCAAAGTTTGTGCTTCTCTTATCGCATTATTCATCACCATTAAATGAAAAGGTATCTGCTGAGAACATTTTCTGCACAGGTAGTATTTTTCCAGGCCTGACGCAGAATAAACCAGATGTCACTTGCTCACATTGTAACAGTAACTAGCTAAAAGGACCACACTGCCAGGATTTGTCTGCTTAATAGGCTCCCATGAGGGTCCCCATACACAGTCAGCATATTGTAAATAACATGCACATACATGTGGCATGTGGGCGCTAAAATGAGCTCTTAAACACAAACCCAGCGAGAAGGAGTTGGTCCTATTCTTTGAAAATGATGCACATCGGGCACATCTTATAGCCACTTCATTTAAACTTTGGTGCATGTTCCCAAGGCCAGTTCCTGCCACTGCTGCTCCATAAATAACCCAACAATTTAATAAAACTGTGACTGGAAACACTGAGTATCTGGATGCATTTGGCCATAAAACAGGTCACACTCCATACTGATTTTGAAGTTACTTTACTTTTCTTTAAAGCACTTCATAGTTTTGCATCAGCCTACTCGTCTAACATGTTTCTAATACATGAAACCAGGACGGTCACTCTCACAAAAGTCTACAAATATTATACTATTACACAAAACTTTTATTATGACTTTTTCACCATTTCAAATGTTGTTTAAAGATGAAAATGATCAGGTCCAGACAAGTCTTTTCTTTCTCTGTATTAGAGATGATCTCCATCCATACTAACACATCTGACCATACATATCACATGACCATTCAGGCACACTTGGCATGTGCACGCCACTGGACATTGTCACCAATCACTTAAATAATAGCTTGCCCCCTGCACAGAGAGGCAGTTGCAAAATTATAAAATGCAGAATTTAACTGTACAACAGCTGCCAGCAAAGACACCACAGTCAGCAGTCAGCATTAGTTATCCATGTTATATCCATTTTACTTATTATCATGTCGTAATCTGTAAAGCACTAACCTGTAGGAAAGGTTCCACACAAATAAAGTTTCATACTGAATATCAGCAGCTTCAACACAAAAATATCAACGTCTCCCTTCAAAAACTGGCAGCAGACAAACCCTAACAGCAAACAGTCACCCCACAGGACAGAAGTCTTATTGCCAGTGTTGACAGAGGTTGACTGGTGCCATTGATCTGCCTCCACACTGAGACAGTTACAGACAACCAACAAGGCCAGGGTCACAGGTGAAAGGTGAGACCAGCTGAGGTTTAGATGAGCAGACACTCAAGTCTATGTGGAGACACAAAACCCAGCAGAATTCACAGGGTGTTTGAAAACTGTTTCAGTACCTGATAAAAACCACAACAAGCTTGATGTGAGTTTTGAGTTCCCACCGATCTCAGGGTCAGAGTCTCTTCTGCTCAGCGTGGTACGAAACAATCAACACGCTTGCAAAGTGCTTTTCTTTAGCAATACGAAACACCAGCCAAAAGTAAAAAACACTCAGACACATAGTTGTGTGTAGGGGCTGCATGGGCAGCACCAGCTGCACACAAACAAATGCATAAGTTACTGACACCAAACTCCACAGCTGTGCCTGGAAAGTTTATCAGTGCCTTAACACACACACACACACACACACACACACACACACACACACACACACACCACACAGTTAAATAAGGTAACAGGTCATGAATTATTGCTTTTCAAAGTCTGGTTTGACACCCAGAAAGTGGACATGGGGAGATTTAAATGACCCCCCTGGATTATTTTTGAAAAACATCGGTGCCTTTAGGAGTAAAGGATTTTGTAACCAGATAACTCTGAGCTTCTGGTGTGGTGTTACAGTCTCATAAGGCGCCTGTGATGGAGAAAAATTACGTACTGTAGGATTTGTAAATTTATACTCTAAAGCTTCATGCCTGAGTAATACAACAGGGGCTATCAAAGACAAAAGAGAAACTGTTATTTTTTCTGTTAGCTGTCACAGATTTCTTTACAGCAGCTGTGTGACAGAGACACTTCTGAAAGACGCCTTTTCGAATGTGTTTCTCGGTGAGTAACTGACATTCAAGCCTGAAACTGTTCATATTATTGTTCTTAGACATGAAAATCCTGCAAGGTCTACATGTTTAGCATATTTCAGCCGATGCTGTGGTGTTTGTAGTATAGCGAGGTGTACAAAGCTTAAAAGTCACAAACCCTGCTAAGAAAGTGACACCAGTAGAGAGTGAGCGCACAACAATTAGCTCTCCTCAGATGTTGGATTAGTATTACAAAGTTGCAGAGAGCGTTATCATGAGAACACCCAGCCATACACACCTGCACTCCTTTCCTCCAAGCTGTATGTGACTGGGTGAATAATAAGATTGGTCTATGAAAAGATATTCTGCAGTGCAGGGCGTGCAGATTAGTCTCTCTCACACAGAGAGCTTCAAAGCCGGTGCTTCTGACTGGAGAGTATTGTGTAGAAGCTCAGATTTATCTAAACACAGCGAGGCCTACACATTTGATCAATTGCATTCTTTGCAAATGTTTTTTTTTTTTAATCAAGAGCCAAGACCGGAGCATGAAGTCTCACTGGGTTTGGGGGTATATTGGAGTTACGCAAGCAAAACCTTCCCTCTAACAATATTTATTACTTATGGGATGTAAGGAGAATGTCAGGGATGCAATGTTGTAAATTAGTCTGATCCCTGTGTCGACTGTAGCAGCCAGTTTGGCAGACGACCAGGTATTTATGGTTGACCACAAACCAATCTGTTATGTTGGGCTTTTTTTTAAATACCAGGTTGAAGGAACACCCTTGGTTTCAGACACTCAGCTCCTGTATGTAGGCTCGAGACGAGGCTCTGAGAAATGTGTAGCTTGCTCTTTCACTTTTGCAGCTTTGATTCACAGCAGTTACAGTGAATTCAAACGGTGACCCAGTTTCATGATGGAAAAAAAAAAAAAAAAACATATTCATATAAACTTCTCAATTCATTACTGCCTAACTCACCTCTCTGCTCTCATCTGTATGATCAGTCTGCTCCAAACAATGGATTTTCACCACAATATTCACTGTTAGTTCACCTGTACTCAGGTTACTACACTACAGAGCCACAACAGCGAGGGAGTGTTTTACTCCAATATATAAGCTGGTGGAGGGATATACCTTTAATAAATCCTCCAATAAAACTATATTGCTCTTGGCACACTTATTCATTTAGTATCCAATTACGATGTTTTATTAGCACCAGCTTTTAAAGCTCCATGCGAGTTTAACCCTGCCTTTGAAGGGATGAGCTACAATTGCGAAGACGTGTCAACACCTAAAAATATACCATCATCACACCATCAGTAATATGCCTTAAAACTACTCTCATGTGGTCTGACCGCTGAGCCAGAGGTTTTTTAACCCTGTGAGTTATAAATGCAGATCTAGGGCACAAAAATGGTTCCGACTTTTAATCAGTAAAAACTTCAGCTGGGTCTGGGCAATAAAAAGACAACTGTAATCATCCGGATATCGTTTTTTTTTTTTATCAATATGAAATTGTATCTGTCACGATTTCCGTGCTTAGATAGCGTGCACAGAAATGAATCACAAACTGCCAGTCACATCGCAGGCATAGAGGTGTGCATCGCACAAGTTAGGTTTTAGGTTAAATGGGTTAAAATTTGTCATTATTGTTTTTTTTTTTCTGCCTCAGATTTGTTAAATGTCCCTCTGTTTGTTTAATGTTTGTCATAAGGTTTCTGTCTCTCAGCAGCAAAAATCAGCCTTTAAACTTGATTTGACATTTATCCTGATAATTATCAATATCAACTGATACTTATCAACTTTTTGGCCCTCACTTTAACACGACATTGTGTGAAACGCAGATGTAAGCAGAAGTAGACAAGACAGGCTGAAGGTAAGGGGGTGCATACGCAAAACAAAAACACACACACACACAAAGAAACCCTCAGGTTTGACACTTTGCCATGCATAAAATAACCTGCGAGTGCTGTCAACATGTGAGTGTTGAACTGTGCAGTTAAAAAGTCGAGCCCCAGCTGAAAACAAAAATGTGCTAACAGCCCTGAAGGGAAACACAAAACTCAAGATATTCAGTGCATTATACATGATCTTTATCATTATTCACTGATTCACAATCAGGGTCATATATATTAGTTATTTATGCAGCACTGTTTTACAAAGTGTTCCGCTTGTCAATCTAAAACGTGTAAGATGGATATAGATTTCATATCCCAGTTGTGTCTTTCCCAGCTTTTCTCAAAGGTCTAACCTTTCTCCCGCGAACGCCACAAATAAAACCAGCACGTGCTGCACGCTGCACTTCAAACATTTCGGATGCTCTCATTGCAGTTATCATCATCCCAGTGGTGGATGGCCTAACGACGTGGGGCCAATCAAGCTAGGAGTAAATAACCAGTGATATGCATGCTAATCAAACAACACCAGCGTGATGCATGACACTGCAGCAGCAATGTAAACAATGTACGCCTGATGAGGAGTGATTTCTCAATTGTCCCCTTTACTCCTCCGCCCTGTTCTAAAAATAGAATGACTATAATGTTGCAGTATAGAGGCCTAAGTGAATCTGGTGACCTGACTGACCTGTATGTTCATTCTCATCTCTTATAACATCACCATAATGTTCCTATATATTGCATGTGAGGGCACAAACATCACTTTTAAGTGGAATTAATTAACTTAAACAGAAGACTGAACCTAATGCAACATAACCAATATGTAGTCTTTAATATATTTTAATGGAGAATTTATGGGGTGTGCTTGAAATAATGGGGGATATGGATCCTTGTTAGGAGACATTGTACATGTTAAAGTGTGCATATGAACTGTCAGTACAGCCTCGTGAATGGAGATGGATTGTTTTGCCTGGTGCCAGTGCAGAACGTCTTATCTTGTGTTATCTGCCACCACTGCACTGCAAAAGAGCCTCCTAACGAAGACAGAGTTCACATGACAAAGCCGTGAAACGGTTTGTTTTTGCACAAAATACATGTACATGCAGACGGCATTCATTCAGAACTTTAAATGGATGCCACAGAGAGAGAGAAATTAGTTCAGAGGCGAACACAAAAAGATCAAACTGGCCAGTATCATTACATTTTAACACAATGATGAGTTTATATTTGAATAGATCTACGTCTTCTAGCTTTGCAAATGACATGAATTAATTCTTCAAGAGAATTCACACAGAAACTGTCACGTGTGCAGCCGCTACAGATTCATTTTCATGCATATTCACTGTATTCACCTCATCTGAAGACACTTGGAAAAACAATATACTTTTTATAAACCTGTGTTATTTTTATCTGTGGTTGAAATGGCTGCACCACGACACATTTCTGATAATGTGCAACTGCACGTCGTAGAAAATGTTGCATTTTTCTTCAGTGTCTGTGAAGATCTCGAAACAAACATGGCAAAATGTTCCGAGAGGAGCGAGCATGTGTTACAGAGAGACACGGACCTGCAGAGAGAGCAGCGTATTTTGAGAGCTGTCATCCCGAAAAAGCAACAAACACACACCATCAGCGCACACACACACACACACACACACACACACACAGCACTGCTGGCCTGCAGAGTCGCTCAGCTCAGCTCAGCTCTGCACCGCCTGGAAACCAGCCCTCCTTACCGATAACAGTCAACCCCACCGCAGACTTGCGACCCAAACCGGACACAACTCCACTGACACAACCGCTGATACTCACTTCCCCAGCTCCTCGTATAGCTGATACTCGTCTGTGAATCGCGTACAGGTTGTCGTGGCCATGTCTCTCCCCTGTCTCTCGTTTCTTCTCTTTACTCAAGCTCGGAATAAAAAATGTTTTGGGTTTTTTTGGTGCTAATTTCTGCGTGTAAAGTTCGGGTCCGCCCAGCAGCTAGACGGCCGGTGGAGCGGTGAAATGCCTCTTTAGCAGGCGCTTCAAGTGACGGAGGGTTTGATATAGAAAGACGAAGCGACCAGGGTGGGTGTCCTCTCCTCTCTCTGCCTCTCTCTCACTCTCTCTCTACTATCTGACAGCTACCGCGCTCAACCGACCCGTAAACAAGCTGCACGACCGAACTGAAGCCACTTCCGGCTCCGATTTTCACAATAAAACGCAGCTTTTTATATTAAAATATTCATGAAACATGAAAGTGCCGTTTCTGTAAATGATATCATGGATGTTTTGGAAATTGATAAATAATAAAGAGACTTTTTAAAAAGCTGGGGTATATAATAATTGATTGGATGAGTAGTTGTGTTATTTATGGATGGATTATGAGAAGTCTTTTGCATGTTTTTTGTTTTGATTCTCAATAGGTTTACATGTCTTTGCAGTAGTTTTGCATCATTTTGTGGTCAGTTACGAGGTTTGTAGCAGTTGTGTGTCTCCTTGTGGTCGCTTTGTGTCTCTTTGAAATCATAATTCATAATTTTACATATCTTTTCTTTCATGTCTGTAGTTTAATGTCTGTGGTTGAATACTTTTGCAGATGTTTTGTTTGCCTCTGTAGTTGTTTTGTGTGTCTTTGAGTTCTGCACATATTTTAAGTGTCTGTAGTTTTGCATCTCTGTGGTAATTTAGTATCCCTTTGAAGTTTTGCATGTGTCTTTAGAAGTTTTATGCCTCTTCACAGTAGTTTTGAGTCTCTTTGTAGCAGCGTGGTGGTAAAAAAAAAAAAAAAAAAAAAATCTAGGGAGCAGCCTCAGTTTACATCTCATCCTCAAAAACAGACTTCACTCTTTTGGGCTAAAAGAAAGTAAATCATGTTTCCTTTTGTTGCTGTCTTTTTACTTTATTTTGAAGGCTAAAAATCACTACTTTTACTGGTGTTTTGCTGCCTAGTTCGTCCAGCTTGACAGTCCGTTTGATTTGGTTGCAGCTTCACTACTCAGCTGCTGTGGAGTAGCCGCTCTCTGCCGCCCTCTGGCGAACAAAGTGCGAGACGGCGAAGCGCGGCAACGTAATCGAACACACCTCCCGCCTGCATGGTGCATATCTCCAAATACGGGCAAATATGAGAGAGCCGGTTTGTGCCTTCAAAACGTGCCGCCATGTGTGTGGACAGTGCGCGTGAAACGCTGTGAAAACGTTTCATGCACAAAATATAACAGAGAGAATTATATTAATCCTGAAATGAATCTAAGAAAGACACAGTTCAGACATGCACAGCAGCAGACTGAGTGTCAGGCTGTGGAGATATGGAGTTAATATTAGGAGGATTTGGCTTGTATTACATGATAAATATCTAACTGCATGTTAAATGCATGTTGTGTCAAAGACATGTCATGATGCAAAACTGCTCTCTGCTCTGTGTAATTCACCTACAGGTCCATTATCAGGATTTTATAAACAGGTACTCAAAGGTATCAGATCACCTGTGCTCTCTCCACATTTATCAAGTCTCACAATCTGGTTTCATACTTATTCTGGCAAGTCCACAGTGTGGGACCATATGGCATCAGACACAACCTAGACCAAATCTCAGGAAGTTGTGATGTTGACGAGTTATTTTCTGACCACATTCATTCAATTAGCTTTAATTGGAAATCACAGGTGTACTCACTTTTGTTGCATTGAGGTTGTAATTTGGGGTTTGTGTTTTCAATGTATCCAGTTAACCTGTATACTTAAGACAAAATCAACCTACACTTCAACTTAAAAATACTTGTAAGATGTCACAGTTTCACAACATTGTAAACATTGCAAAGGAGTGTTTATATTCATTATCCACTTGTTTTTGGTTGTGTCTTGTTAATCAGCTTTGAACAACCCAACATGAGAAATATGGGTGTAATTGTATCGTGAGTTCCCAGAGCCAACAACACCACCTCAGCGTCAGCTCGGCGTCATCTCTCATCCTTGATTCAATCTCCTCATATTTTAAATTCTTCTTGCTTTACAACCAATTATCAAACTCAGAGAGTGCTCCACTCTAGCAGTCCACACCCTCTCAGTCAGTGTGATCACACACTGATTCTAACTGTGCTGCACCCAAAATGCCTGAGGATACAAATTCGGCAAAGCAGGATGCTCGTAACACTGCCAGAAAAAAAGTGTTCAGACATTAACTAAGTGGTCAGCAGAGTTTTGGCAGGACACACAGTGAGAAATGATCTGAACGTTCTGTGCTGGTCTTTTTTCTTCTGCATGTCCACATGAAGATGTGATGTACAGTAGTGCTGGATTCTAAAACTGGACAGACGACTTCACGTCACCTCCAGCTACAGAAAGTGACTGTAATTTTTAGGACAGTGCTCATTTCTGCACAAGATGAACAGTGCACATTTGAGAGGATATGAAAGTGACTGAATCCAAAAATAAAATCTGTGCGATCGGGGTTTGGCAGTCAAAATGAGACTGAGGGTTAAAATGATCTGATCTCTGGATTAGAGATCACTCATTTTTCTCAATTTAATTATTCCAGAAAAGCAAACCATACCTTGTGAAAAAAAAATCACTGCATTGACTCATCTGACGTCTGTCTAATGATTTATCAGATGGAAAAACTGAATCAAATGTCAGCACCTTTCTCTCTCTCTGTGGCACTTCTGTCAGAAACAACACCTTTACTTTACAAGAACACTAACTGACACAAAAGTTTCCTATAAACAACCTTTCTTCCCCCTACACATACTCCAACACCATCTCTATCACAGAGGCTGACTTCACTGATCTGAAACTGCATCGCCTGTTTGTTTTTTTCATTCTGAAAGTGTGACTCTAGGAATGACAAAGTTGGTTGGTTAGTGCTTTGGTCCAGACTCAAATGTTTCAACAACACCACATTTAGGCTCTCTGTCGTGTGGTTAGAGGGTTTGAACAGTAAGATTTGTGAGTGAAACAAAGTAAGTAACACCTGTGCCACCCCAACCCCCCTCCTCATGCTTCCCACCCTTGCAGCAATGTAATTGCTGCCAATTAGTGTTATTAGCCACTTGGGCTCATTAAACAGTTGCCCTTTCGGCTTATTGAGTCACATATTCATCAGCTGCTCAAGGTATGACGTCCAAGACACAACTTCACTGCTCTGCCATTAATTAGAAAACTGTTCCACTTGTCTTCACCGAAACCTCCTCTCCCCTTGGCTGAGTTTCACTGGAAAAACATTTAAAACGTACTTCTAGGTTCAATTAAAGCTTTTATTTATTTACAGGGGATTATGCACACACCCAACTGTGTGCATCACATCACACATACACACACGCGCTCGCAAATCTCAGGGAGGGATTAGAGAATTGCCATGACGCAGGAATAAATTAACATCATAAACACATTTTCACAAGAGCACAGATCACATTCGTCACACCACACATCACACATACAATATCACAGCAGTCGTCAAATAAATAAAGTGATCTCTTAAAATCCTCATGCACTGCCTGAATCTCTGATAACAGGCCTTTAATATTTCTACACTGCAATAATGTCTAATAATACTTTTGTTACTCTCCTTGTTTTTTTTTTTTTTTAATTCATTATAGACAAATATGCTGCAGTGCATCTTTTTGTAGAGGATAATGCACCAAGAGAGGTCAGGAAATGTGTGAGTGTGTGTGTGTCACTGCAGCAGCCGGACAGAGTTGACATGAAGATGATAGAGGAAGTCTGCATAGGACGCTCCTCCATTGGGACTCTTGTCCTCCACCAGGTGGCACTGAAGAGCCTCCTCACAGGTGTCACCCTGCTTCACCACCCACAGCTGGGACAAGAAGGACACACAGTCAAGAGGTCAACACCTACTGTGAAAGATTTATCACATGATTTGGTGTGGATGTGGAGGATGGTACAAAGTGAAGGTTTTAACACTGTTTGAGATCTTAAAGGAACCTGGCCCTTATTTTTCAGCTGCTGTTGTAAACAAACTGGGTGTGTCAAAGTACGCCCACTAAAGTGCTTGTTTTGCCACTGACAGACTCACATTGTTATTGTAAGTGTCTGACAACATAATGGGATAGGATTCCTATAGAAACAGAGCTTTTTATTTTTTATTCACTATATATGAATACCAGACTCCATTGACAAAAACAGTAATTTTACAGAGCAGGACACAGGAGCTGCTAATCTATCACTGCCTTGATTAGTTTGTTTGTATTGTAGTGTTACTGATATTGATCGAGCTCACATATTCAAGCAGCAACTGTGTAAATCAGTGTCACAGGTGCTGGCCGACACATGAGGCTGTTGTTGAATCTTTGCTTTCAGAGCGGGTCAGCGGCTCACCTTGCGGCCGCAGGGCATCTGGGAGTTCAGCGTGTTGATGAGGGATCGAATACTAACGGACAGAGGGTTTTCCAGAACTGGCAGCTTGGTCTGAAAGAACACACACACACACACACACAAAATACTGTTCAGAGTTGACTTTTAACAGGTAATGTGCTTTTTGTTCTTGCCCCTCGGAGCTAGCATCTACTGATGAGAGAAGGTATGTTTTAAATTACTGACTAATCTTTACAAGAGAACTGCTGCAGCTGATTAAAAGACTGATTTGATTTCTCACTTATCCATTTTCCACAAATTAAAATACCTATTTATAAAGGTTTAGTGCAGTTTGGGCATTTTGTTTGTTGGATATTTTCAGTATGACAAAGATAAACTGTAGCAGGTGCAGCACTGCTGTAATAGCCCTTGTGTACCCACATCCTCCTTAACCTCTTACCTCTCCAGAGGGCAGGGAGGAGAAGCAACTGGTGTTAAAGAGCTCGACCAGGGTGCTCGCTGGGACTTGGGTTCCCACCCAGAGGAGCCCAGTGAGGGGTGCGTGGACCAGATACAGACCTCTGGGCTCCAGGCTGGCAGCACAGCAGCGCAGTGCATTCTCTGGGTTTGGAGGGTTGGAGTTCTCAACCGACAGCGGCTGCAGGTGAGAATAAAGTGAAAACTACACAAGCAAAAACACTTCACATAGCCTGTTAAATTGTTTTTAGAGTAGTTTTTCTGTAGTATAAATACGATGAAGACAAACTCCTGTGTACTGATCATACTGACCAGAGGCAGCAGCAGAGGGTAGAAGTGTGTGGCAGTGCTGCAGGTGTCCATGCCGAGCACCTGACAGCGCTGCTGCAGTCGCTGGTGGACGGAGCTCCTCAGGCCCGGCAGCAGCACCTCACTCTTCCTCAGACTGTCAGTGTAAACAGGAAGAGCTCGCAGGTACTGAGGAAGGACCAGCTACAGTACACAGACAGAGAGAGAGAGAGAGAGAGAGAGAGTACAGTGCATCCTTATCTCTGTAAGAATTGAAATGTGAAGTTTAAATGTCCTTCCTGTTTCCAGTCCTCACCTGTCCACCAGACACTGAGGAAGAGCAGCAGTGTTTGCGGTAGGACACCAGTGCTTCTGTTATCTCTGTCTACAGCTCTTCCCTCAGCTCCTGTAGTGGGCGCTCCAACACTGCACAGTACACTGGACAGACGCATGTTAATGTATGGAGTTAGTGTGACCGTTATTATTTTGAGACAAATGCAGACTTACTGTAAATAAACAATGCTGGTGATATTGTTAGGGGTTGATAAGCATTAAATTTAAATAACAGTATAATACCTAAATAATCCATTAAGCTACAGTGCATGTTCCTTACTCTTCTTGCAGTAGAAGGTGAGTAGTGTTTGGGCCTGGTAGCGGCGGAAAGCATCCTGAAGGTGACGTGAGCATCGCAGGGTCAGAGTGTGAACCCTGGTCCTCCTGTCTCCTGTCTGGGTGCTGTAAGACAATACAGTCTGGGACACAAGAGGAGGAGAGAGGAGAGTTATGGTGAAAACAAGAGCAAGTCAAACTGAATGGGTACTCTGTTGCACCGTTCATGTACAAACTCCTTAAAAATGTTTTGGAAACTGGGTAACAATTCAATTAAATCTCCATCACCAGAAGGAGATTGCATAAAAATAGAAAAAGTGGCTGGTTTGAAAAATGATGATGAACATGAGCCCACCTGTATGGCTACACCTCTCGTCTCATCCAGAGCTCTGGTGTGGGCAAGCTCCACAGCCAGTGTTGTCCACCAATCAAGGGTTGCCATGGCGACCTGGCCAGGGCTAGGTCCAGGGACAAACAGTCCGTAACAGCCGGACACGCGTAAATCTGTTGAGACGGGAACAAATATTGGGGTCACAGGGCATTTTTAAAGGACACTCACACATATAATCATACACACACACACACACACAAAATGGTCACCTTTGCTGACAAAAATCCTGAGCTCAGCCTTGTAGCCTGTGTCCATCTCTACAATCCTCTTTCAGTCCAGTCCAATCCAGTGCTGAAACGCTCTCGGTCCAATTCTCCCTGTAGTGGAAATGAAAACAATACCAGTCTACAGCAGGACATTCACTGTGACTCATCCGATGAATTAAAACAAGTGTTATTTAATGAATTTCAGAGGTGCTGATAGGCAGATTTTGATATTACTGGAAAAGCCAGGCTAGCTGTTTCCCATTTTTCCAGTCTTTATGCTAAGCTAAGCTAACCAGCTGCTTGCTATAGCCATAAATGCAGATTGATACTAGGACAGAAGTATCAGTGTTTTCATCATTCTCATCTGATGCTTGGCAAAAGAGCAAATTAGCATATTTTCCACAAATGTTGAACTATTAATAACAAAAACCACAACAACTAATCAACAATTAAAATCTCATTTTATTCTGTATGTAGTTAATCTTGTGACAGTTTCAGTGCTATGAGGGACGGAGCTGCTGACATACCTGGAGGTGGCTGTAGGTGTGCAGAGCTCCACCTGTTAGATGTGAAATGTGCCCTGGCCAAGCCCCGCCCACGTCTTGTTGGGAGAGGACAAACAGGTGAATGCCGCAGCCCTGACGGACGCACTCCTTGGCCAATGAGATGGCTGACTCTGATGGCTGAAAGATGGACTGGTGAGAAACAAAAGAGGAGGGAATTAAGATGACCATGCTGAAGAGCAGCACACCAGAGTTCTGGAGACACTGTAAAGTACAATATATACTGTATGTGTGTACCTTTGGTTTATTGGAGCCAAAGAACCCTGAGGAGGAGTTTGTGTGTCCTATCTCTATCAGAGGGGCAGTATGGAAGATCAGCAGCTTGCCAGGACAGCTCAGGGCCTAACAAACAAACAAACAAACAAATCTCAAAATACCATTAATGGACTGAATTGCAATCTTTTAATTAGGGCTAAAAATAATCATCAGCAAAATAACATTTCTCCTAAATCACTGAGTTTGTAAAATAATCAGGATTATGACTGAATCCATCGTCATATGGCCAAAATGAGACTTAAATAAATATAGAATAGGGACAAAGTTTGTGCAGTGATAACTGACCTGCAGTACAGCTAACCCTGCTTTGACAGGCAGCTCCAGTGGAACTCCACTAGAGTCATCACACTCTGCAGTGAACTGAGGAATAAGCTGCAACACACTACACACAGAAACACACAGATAATGAAACTACAGGAAGTTGTAATTGTAACCAAATTATTTTACCTAAAAGCAAAATGTGATCTCCTCAGTTTTAGGTTCACTGTGTGAACACGTGAAGATAAAATGTAAATATTACTTGTAGTATAGGAGTGATGTATGAGACAACGAGACAGACTCGTTGGTCAACATGTCTGTTACCTGTTGATACTGTCTAAACAGTCTTTGAGGGGCACCAGAAGTCCCTCCCTCACAGGAAGCTGCAGGTCTTCTGTCTCTGTGATGACCAGCATGTGTGGGCGGGACAGGGCGGGGCTGAGGTCATACAGGTGGATCCTGCTGTCATACGTCATCAAACCAACACGGACGTCCGAAAAGGCATCACCATCCTCCCTAAACAAATAAGATGAAGCTTTAAAGATTGTTTTCAAACCTGCCTAGGGATGCTACTCTGCTACTAAAGAGTGTGTGTGTGTCCACACATATACTGGTGGGAGCATGTTTACCTGTTCAGAGAGGTGAGTAGAGAGTGTATTTGTTGTGTTACAAACTCCAAATATCCTCCTCTCAGCGCTGAGGCAGACACATCTAAGGCTAGCAGCAGAGCAGCAGGTTCACCCTGAGAAAAAAGAACAGCTTACACACACACATGGCATCTTTCCATGGTATCTCAGGTTACAAGTATTTATATTTTGGAAGCTTTAGCATTGTAGTATTGCAAGGTTGCCATTTTACACATTCAGAATCCAAATTGCTGCTTCCAAACAATGAAACGATGAGTATAGAAGGTGAAACTAACCTTCTGAGACTTGATTATCTCATACGACCCCATACTGAGTTCAGGTCTCTTGTCTTTATCAACTCGAACCCCCTCCACTCCTTTGGTGGGCTGGTAGTGTTGCCACGGCACTGACATACAAGACAGGAGAGAAAACTGTTGAATTTAAAGGAAGCAACAAGCGACTGACTGGAGCAATAAACCTCCTCCCATATTCACTGTGTCGTCTAATGTTCCCCCCTGTGAGGTTTGATAACAGCTAATATTTTAGCTGACTGTATGTGACAGATTAGTGACCCAGGGTGTTAAATCTTACCTTCACTGAGTTTACCACAGGAAGGGGCAGTAAAATCTCTGACCACAGTCCTGCCAGCCCATCGCCGGGCACATGGAGGCTCCACACCAACCACAACTCACAACACATTCCTGGTTCTGTGCACACAGGGAGGGGCTTCTATAGATGACAAACACACACACACACACACATCAAATACACATATACACATTTATATCTTCACAGAAACGTTCACTCTAAACACAACATGGTTTAACTGCAGAGGACAAAAATACTGATTTATGACTTCACTTCCATGCAAACACATCCAGTTGTTGTTTTTTATGTCGAATAAGCAGAGAAGCTAAAAACTGACCTCTCCAGCATTTTGTTTTGCAAGAGGTGTGACCAGAGCTCCCACCGGCAAACGACTGAGCAGGGTGGTCTGACCTTCACAGGGCACATCAGTATGAGGTGGAGCGGATCATCAGACACAAACGTCTTCAGCATACCAACTAAAGTTTTGTTAAAACGCTCGATTCAGTCCATCAGTCTGAGGGTGGTAAAGGGGGGTTCTCACTCTTTTGATCCCTAAGAGCTGATGGACTTGAGATAATGTACGACTCATGAAATTTGTCCCCTGATCAGTAAGGACCTCCCTGGGAACGCCAACTTGGCTGAAAAACTTAAGCACGTGGCTGTCACTTCTCATAAGGAGTAGGCTTCAGGATACCTAGTGGCCTAGTCACAGATGACCAAAATGAACTTGTTGCCTGCCTGACTCCTCCCTACAGGACCAACAATATCTACTCCAATACATTGAAATGGAGTGGAAATGTCAGAGAGTGGGATGAGGGGCGCTGGAGCTGTATGCTCACCTGCTGTGAGCTGACACTCAGGGCATGTTTTACAGTAGTTTTGAACCTGGCCTTTACATTCCTGGCCAGTAAAACCTTTTACTTATTCTCATTAAAGTTTTCATGAAACCCAAATGATCAGCCCATGGGACAGTGTGACCTACCCTCAGGAAGGACAAGCTGTTTCCCATATACAGAATGCCTGTACAACAGACCCTTTTCAACCACAAAAGGCAAAAGTGAACTAGGCCCAGGTTCTGCCTTTTTGGAAAATTCTGCCAATGTGTTTGTCTGTTAAACAAGGTTAGAGTTGAGTTAGAGTAGTTTCAGCTGGAACCTCAGGACAAGCCACATGACTTTATGCAGCAGTTCCCTGTATCTCTGCAAGACCTGCCTCAGAAGCTGGACTCTCTTTGTCTAATGGGGCAGACAAAGGCATCGCTGTCTGTACCTGGAAACTGTGGGACAGGTAAAACTGCCTGCAACACTGCTGGATCTGCTTGAGTAATCTCTGGTTTCTCTAAAACTGATGGGCCTAGGATTTCCCTTGCCTTAGACCTGATGACGACTCCACACAACCTACTCCTGCTCTCCTGGATCAAATCCAAGAGAATGGGAAAATCTGTCCCTAACAAACACAGGACAGAGTAACTCTGGAGCCACTCCTACTTTCATGAGGTAAGGTTGATTGTGTACTTCTACATAGACCTCAGCTGTAGGCACCTCTGAATTTTGGTTGTGCACATACATAACTGGTACTCTTTCTTCTTAATTCCACAGTTCCCTGTGCACAAACCTGGCCTGAACGAGAGTGTGAACAATCTGTGTCTAATAATGCAGACAGGGGTCTACCATTTACCAGGACAGCAGCCGCAGGTGAGTCACCTGAATCTGGGGGAGGAATTAACTCAGGTATTGGGACATAACACAGATTTGTAATTTTGGCCTTTTTAACCGGGCAAAAGGGATGAGTATGGCCTACGTCACTACAGTTATGACGCACTCTCTCAGTTTTGTGACCTGACTGGGCCTTGAGATTTGTTGATTCTACCAGTAGAGGTTTTCTACCACTGGCCTAGTCATGCATATAGGTACTTGTCCTGCATAGTGGCTAGGCTCCCAGGCCCCTGTGATCAATGACATAGGCATCCACCAGTTCAGTAGCTTCTGCAGCAGTGGATGGATCACACTCACATATCATACTGGATCCATTTTCAGAATGACTCCTTGAGACGAGTATACAGTTCTTGGGGGAACTCCTCAGCTTCAATTTCATACTTTTTTAGTACAGCAACCTTTAACAAGTCATAGTTATTTGTGTCCACATGGTTCATTGCCACAAAAGCACTCCTGGCCTTACCTGTCAACAGCGGAATCAGCCTGACAGCCCAATCCTGCCATTGCCCAGCTGTAAGCCTCTGCCAGCCTCTCAAAAGTGGTAATAAAATGCTCACTGTCTTTAGAGTCTTTGCAGCCTGGGTTCTCCTCTTGGCACTCCAACAGTCAGTGCTGGTGGTTGACCTGTCCTGGCAGCCTCCAGGTCCAGCTGGAGCTGTGTGACTTGATGATTTAACATGCTGAACTTCTGCTCCTGCTTTGCAGCTTCATTTCCTTGTCTTTTGTCTCTCCATCTGCAGGTGCATAAAACTCTCAAAAATCCTAGCCAAGGGAGACGAGACTAGACAGATGTATCCAGAGTTGATTTCTGACTGGAAACCATCTTCCTCAGCACCTCCGGTAACACCTTCCTCCTCATCAGCTTCTGGCCACTGTCGCTGGGCCTTCCTGGGAGGCATCCTCTGGCTTGTTTTAACCTCTGACACCACATGTAAGATTTGACCCAGTGGTGGAAGAAGGAGGCACAGACTCAAATACTTCACCTGGTGCTCTATTTATTTACATTACCAGTCGGGTGCAAAGTACCAATTTGTGAAGGTGAGTTATAGAAAAATAAACAGAAAATAAATAGACTTAGACTTAGACTTAGACAGATTTTACCTGATCCCTTTGGGATGACTCCCTCAGGGAAATTAAGTTTCCAGCAGCTTATACAGACAGACACAGTACACAAGGCAGTTGCAACAACAGTTTGCAAACAACAGACAGGAGCAGCATGCAGGACAGTTTGCAAATGACACAGAATATAAATAGAATAGAATAAGAGTGAATTAAGATAAATATACTGAGTATACTGGACTGTGTATGGCATTAAGATAAATAAATATAAATATACTGAACTGTATATGGCTGGCGGTGGATGAGGTTATTGAGTGTCCGGGTGGGTTATTGCACATTAAGGGGGCTAACACTCCCCTCTGTCCTCCATACCCTACCCTATCTACTCCTTGTAGAATGTGATGGCATGGTGGACACAGGAGTTCTTAAGTCTGTTAGTCCTACACTCGGGCAGGAGCAGTCTTTCACTGAACAGGCTCCTCTGGTTGCTGATGACGGTGTGCAGAGGGTGGCTGGCATTGTCCATAATATCCAGCAGTTTGTCCAGTGTCCTCATCTTTGCCACCATCACCAGAGAGTCCAGCTTCATGCCGACCACAGAGCTGGCCCACCTGATCAGTGTATCCAGTCTGGATGTGTCCTTCTTGGATATGCTGCCCCCCCAGCACACCACAGTGTAAAAGAAGGACGCTGACAACCATAGACTGGTAGAATATCCACAGCAGTTTGCTGCAGACATTGAAAGACTGCAGTCTCCTTAGGAAGTACAGCCTGCTTTGTGTCTTCCCATACATAAAACAAAAATACAAAACTCCTCAAGATTTCAGAACTCAAAATGAGACAAACAGAGATACCAACACTAGGCCCCTTCCTATAGGGCTCTAGCACTTGCTGCCTCTCACACAAGCTCCCTTCTCCTAGTGGGACTGCCTTAACCCCAGCTTTATACCAGAAGTGCCACCCATGAATCGAACAACTGTTTAAAATCAATCAACTGATGCTCCATCAACAGGTCAATTTCACTGTGCACATAATACACAATATATTTACAATATATTTTCTCATCAAAATGTCCTGTTGCATCATTATTGAGCCTCCAAAAAGAAACATTTCTGCCTCTTACCAAAACTACCCTTTATACCATGGTCAGCAACAGTGTAAATTGGATATGTATTGAACTAAAAAAAAAAAAAAAAAAAAAACAGTAGAAAAGATTAGTTTGTTAATTTTTGGCTGCCCCTGTAGTGTAAAACTGTGTCAATGATATTCACCTTTTGGCCTTGGTAGGTTCAGTGTCCCTTTTGGCCTTGGTAGGTTCAGTGTGCCCCTTCTGAAGAATAATTGTGAGAGTGATGATATTAGCCATTGAATGACCAAAGTTAAAGATTTACAGGTTGCAAAAGTGGGGGTTTAAATGTAAAAAAAATGCATGAATAGTGCTGATGGAAATCAGAACTGTCTTCATTTCACCTTCTCTATTATATCATTATGATTGTAGAAATGTTTTGCTCAGTAAGCAGAAACAGATATGTAAAATTATGTACTGGGGTCTTGTGTTTTTGAATATAACCATATCCAGATGTGTAATATGTTTCTACAGTACGCAACTGTGGAGCCCTGAGCTTTTGGTATATCCTGCAAGGCCAACATGTATTTCATATTAGGTGTTTCATTCCCTGGAAAAATCACTCTCATCTTAAAACAGGAATTAGAGGAATATACAGGGATGTAGTGGAGGGTGAACCCACATGAATACAGTCCATCTCTCTATTTATTTGCATAGTGCTTTGAGACTGCTTTGTTTTGTAGTATTGGTGGTGAGTTACAATCACCAATGGTTTACCTTATTTAAAAAAGCGCTGCAGCACTGTGTTTGCTGCATTTTAATCTAATCTCAAATCTCATTTTTCTGTTATATTTTAATCACTGCATCGGTCAGCTTCAAGCAATAGAGACAAAAATATATCTATAGTCTATATTCAAGGTCCACCTGGTAGCTTTCTCCTGATCTTTCAAGTGTATCTCACACTCCTTATCATCATATTATGTTTGTTAAGTTGCCATGGCCCTATCATTACATATATAACTTCAGTTGTGTAATAACAGGGGGGTCATGCATAGGATAACATTTGTCTCTGTTCAAAGATGCTCTTTTGGTGTTCGATATGATTGTCCTCCATGATCTCTCTCTAGCCCTAGACTGACTCCTGGTTGATGACTTTCACAACAGAAATGCTAAATGTAAAGGAAAATCTTGTGAGAAAAGATGATGTAACGGAAATTCTCATATGATTCATGATAATTGTAATTTATTGATAATCTTGATCACTTGTATTGTACTTCAATTGTGCCTTATGAAATATCATATATTCAGCGCTTTTGCAGCCTGTTCTACACATAAACTGGCAGGGCTCCTTGCCCTGTCAAGGACAGGAGGTGATAAGGTGGCGGCACAGCTGTGTAGTCTCCTGAGGATGTTGGCGCCTTTCTCTCAGGGCCACACTGTTGTATAGTCTCCTGAAGATGTTGTTCTTTTCTCTTACAGATGTAACTCTGTTAGATAGCGTATATTCTTAATTGCATTTATTCTATCATCTTTTGTACTCTGTACTCATTGTGCATCTCATGCTTGAGAAGTGCAGTGAGTCCGTTTGCAAACGTATGAATTAAACTTACAGAAAGACAACTGTTGACTCTGTCCTTTATTGAACAGAAGATTGGCATAACAATGATCACCAGGAATTCTGAAAGCTCAGGCAGAAGTGCTTATTACAAGCTGTACACTAACTGAGAAAAATGATGATCAATACCATGACAAGTGTGCCAGAGTAGTGCTACACCAAAGTTCTGAAAATGTCAGGTTTAACAGGGTGTTGCTACATAGTTGTAACACTTTCTCGCACCTTACCCAAATAAGAACAAATTATGTTCTAAATCTAAAGGTGTGATCACTAAAATATTACAATTGTCAGATGTTCTTGCCTAAAAAATGTCAAATATATCAGCATTGTCTAAGTTTTTGTCTATATCCTTATCAAAGACCTTGGTTACCCCAGCAACAGACAATGTCAGTATCTCCAGATGTGCATTATCAGTTATGGTTTTGGGCTAAACATTGATCATTGTAAAACACTGTGGAGGTCTTTATGACCTGAACTAGTGGAGTGCATATAAGGCCTAGGAAATATTAAAGCACAAGAGAAGTAAATTTAAAAAAGCTGTTTTAGAAACAGCTTCTTGATTACATAATTTGTCCACAATGTCCAAGTTTTTTTCTATGTCATGTACATATCTTGATGCAATTCTTTACTCACAGAATTTGTAATGTAATATTCCTTATTTTATAAGGAATATTACAAATATTAGTTAATATGTAGGGACTGTATGTATGTTTTCGTTCTGCTAACAGTATCTTTTTTGAGATACTGGAAAAAGGTTATTTTGTTACATTCCTTCCTTGTGAGATGTACTTTTTTAAAATAAATAAACAAATTAAATGGTTAAATTTAAGGCAAATTGGTCCAGAGGTAGTGGCTAGACTATGAGTGATTCAAAGAAACAAAAACTCAAGCCTGCACTACCTCACCTGGATGGGGAAACTGGGCCTCCCTTCAGGAGCCAGACCTGGGAGGGGAGCTTGCCAGTGAGTGTCTGGTGGCAGGGCTTGCAACTATTGGGCTTGGTTAAGCTAGGGATTCTCACGAGTCCCCAGTGGAGTGCTGGAGTGTTGGAGTTTCCCCCAAGCGAACGAGAGGGTCACCACTATGCAACTATGATTTTCTGATGGGAAGGCTCTGGCTGCTTATACACCAAACAGCAGCTTAGAGTACCTGGCCTTCTTGGAGTCACTGGGTGGTGTCCTGGAAAGCGTTCTAACTGAGGACTCTATAGTCCTACTGGGGAATTCAATGATCACATGGGTGATGATGGAGAAACCTGGATGGGTGCAATTGGGAAGAATGGCGTCTGCTTTGTTATTGGACCTCTGTGCTAGTCACTGATTGGCTTGCACTTGCAAACACCACTTTTGAACGTAAGGGGTATGTAGTGTGTACTTAGTGCCAGAACACTTTAGGACAAAGATTGATAATCGACTTTGTGGTTGTATCATCAGATCTGCGGTCATATGTCTTGGACACTTGGATGAAGACGGGGCAGATCTGACAACTGATCACCACCTGGTGGTGAGTTGAATCAGACAGACCTGGAAAACCTAAATTAGTACTGAGGGTAAACTGGGAACATCTGGCAAAGGTCCCTGTCTGGGAGGTCTTCAACTCCTACCTTTCTCATGCACCCCAAGGGACATGGAGTCTATGTGGGCCATGCTCAAAGCCTCAATTGCAGATGCAGCAGGTAGAAGCTGCAGTCAGAAGGTCATCAGTGCTTGGTGAGGTGGCAACCTAAGAACCCACTGGTTGACACCGGTGGTGAGGGAAGCTGTCAAACTGAAGAGGGAGACATTTTGCACATGGTAGGCCTAGGGGTTTCCTGAAGCAGCAGGCATATACTGGGAGGCCAGAGGGACTGCAGCTTTGGTGGTCATGATAGCAAAAACTCTGGTGTAGGAAGAGTTGGGGGAGACAGACTTCAGGCTTCAACTGATTGTCGAACCATTGGATTCATGAGAAGCAATGCACATTCCATCCTTGGCGTGGAACAGTGAACCAACTTTTTACCCTTGTAGGGGGAGTGCTGAAGGTGTCATGGGAATTTGACCATCCAGTCTACATGTGTTTTGTGGACTTGTGGACTACGTTCCAGCCCTAATCTATGGTCACAAGCTTTGGGTAGTGACTGAAAGAACAAGACTGCCAATACAAGCAGCCAAAATGAGTTTCCTCCATAAGGTGTCTGGGCTAAGCCTCAGAGATAGGGTGAGGAGCTGGGACATCCCGAGGGAGCTCAGAGTAGAGCCACTGCTCGTGTTGAAAGGAGCCTGCTGAGGTGGATCAGGCATCTGATTAGGATGCTCCCTAGGCGCCTTCCTTTGGCAGTTTTCCAGACACATCCAATTGGGAAAAAACCTTGGGGATACCCAGAACTTGCTGAAGGGATTATATATCTCATCTGGCCTGGGAACACCTTGTCATCCCCCAGGAGGAGCTGGTAAACGCTGCTAAAAGTTGCTTAAAGATGGATAATGGAAAATCAGTGTTTAACCTCTCTAAGCTGAGTCTTATTTTTACATCACACAGTTTTGGTTTACTCTGCCCATGATTTCCAACAGGAGCAGTTTTCAGAGAAAAAGTTCTGATAAAGTCACTGTCCACTACTTGCAAACAACAGACAGACAAAGGTAGAGACAATTGTGGTCAACATAGTGGAGCATTTAGCAGGTAAAGAGCCAGATATTTATATTGGAGATATATTTATGTCAACATTATATTTACAGCTTGCTTGTGGAGCCCAAATGGCCAAAACACATTCATTTATTAAGATATCTTTGTGTATGCCACACACATGGTTGCATATGCAGAAAAATATCATGTCACTGCATCAAAGTTGAGACATCAATATCAACCAGCTAGTAAGGCCAATACATCCACTTTTATAGTTATTAGGGATGTATATTTTCTCCACAGGGTGCATCATTAATCAGCAGCAGATCATGTGTTTTCTTTATTCTGCAATTGTTCACGAGGTTCAGCTCCTTGACCTGTCTGTCAGTGTCTGTCTGTTTGTCTGTCTCTGTGTTGCCTGCCCCTCCCCCTTGCTCTCTGTCTCTCCTGCTGGATCTGCCACTCCACACCTGCCGTGCCTCTACAATCAAGCTCACCTGTTTCCTATCAGCCCATCACCCAGGATGTACTTAATCCCTGCTCCTGCTTTCAGTCCCTGCTGGATCGTCACTCCTGTTCATGGTTTGTCTTGAGAGAAGTCTGGCTCTTCTAGTTTTACGCCAGCTACTGCTGAAGTACTAGTCTGCTCATTTCTTACCCTGTGTTCTCTGTTCTGTTTTTGCCTGCCTGCCTGCCTGCCAGCCCACCTGCCATTCCCTCCAGTCTGCCTGCCACTCATATTTTCCATCAGGACCAGCACCAACAGCAGCACAACCTTTCCCCACCCCTGGACTCCTTCACTTGTCGCAGCACCCCTCTCTGGACCAGCACTATCCTGACCTCTTTTCACTACCTATTCCTAAATTAACGTTGTTTGTCTTGCAGTCTGTGTTCTGCTTCTGGGGTTCCAAGCTCAGTCGTGACAGTAATATTTGAGAAAGGAGAACTACATTAATGTCAAATGTGTCATATAGTGATAGTCTATATATGTAGGCTATGTTGCCAACTTTTTCTAGTAATGGTTGACAGTTATGAACATTAATATCAGTTCATTAATGCAGCATGTGTTCTCTTCTAATGGTTCATTCTTCCACCATTAATCATACTCTTACAAAGACATTTAAAGAATTATTTGTACACACAGATGCTTTAAGTTAAATGAAATGAAATTATTGGATATTAGTAAAGCTGTTTGGACATGTAGATTTACTCGAACTTTGGATAGACTCTTACTGAATCTTAATTGAGCTCATACATACTGTTTGTTCAGAGTGGGTAGTAGTAAAGGGAGAACGCCCCGATCCCCTCTGGATACGGCCCTGTTTCATAAGTATGACGGGGCAGAGCAGACGAAGGAGGCGTAAAGGCGCTGTAATCTGGACCGCTGCTTCTTCCTCCCGCCTCCGGAACATCCATTCAACCACCCAAAGAAACCCTCCATTTTTCTTGCTTACATTGTTACATCATGTGAGAAAGAACCACTGAGGGTCTCTACAAGCTGTTGGTGCTTTAGTCCTTTGGGGGAACTTAGCCACAGACGAGCAGTAATTTAACAGCAGTAATTCAACGAGGAATCTTAAAACTCTGCAGCGGCAGATACGATGAGCAGCGTCTGCCTTACTCTCCAAGGTATATGAATTAATTTCACTTTGAGGGCAAAATTCTGAAAGTTGCACCAGAATTCTTCATGTGCCACAGATGTTATCTTTATACTTTGATCTTGCTAGTTGTATTTTTCTGTTCAACCACAAAATCTGACAAATTTTATACATAGATCGACTCAGCAGCATGGATGCTTGTTTCTTCTGCTTTTGCAGTGCTGCTACTGTGCGGATCTCTCGTGGCGCAGCAGCAGCTGCTGCCCGGGTCCTGCAACTTTGAGCTGGGCACCTGTGGCTACATGTCAGACCCAGAGTATGGCAGCTGGAGCATGAATGAAGAAGGTACAGTGTCATCATGAGCTTTGCATACTACCAGAAGTTAATATGTTTGGAATAGTCTGCTGCAGTATTATAGTGCCACTCTAATATTCAAGGATGAAATCCATTTTATTGTAAACATACGAATGTATGACCTGTAAGTGACTCTGGAGTAGAACCAGGCAACAGATATCTTGCAACCACTCATAAGTCAAATGTAAAACATGCAGAAATAAATTGAATGGTAACATTAAACATTCACTCTCTGAACTGATTTAGCCAGTTAGTGAGTGGCCACTACAGGTCCAGGCAGAGCAGGTCTGATCCAGCCTGCATTTAATGTTAACACCAGCAGGGAAGAGGTGACCATAAATCAGCATACAAGACATTTGAAGAAGTGGAGCTTTTCTGATGTGTGTTGACCTGTGACACCTCATCAGCATGAGCTGTGCTCTTTTTGTTTTTCTTGGAAATTTGGGGGATTTTGACAACCAGTGGGTGGAATTTATCATTACTGACTCAAGGAGGCGCACTTAGAAGGATCTCACAATGTGCCATACCTGCCACAAAAGACTTTTATTTCCAATTAGAAAAAAAAAATGTTCACAACAGTAGGTGTAGTTCACTCCAGTGTTCTACTCACATCAGCAGCCCCCATGTTTAAAATCAGCAGATAGCTCTAAGGCAATACCTAACCCTAAGCCTAATTCTACCAGATGACACCACCCCTCATCTGCATTTTGTTCTTTCTCAGACTTGCTTACTGCAGTAGTAGTGTGGTTAAACTTACAGTAATAGTGGTAAATTAACTGCATTTATATAGTGCTTTTCCAGTTGTGTGGCCACTCAAAGCACTTTACACTACAAATCACATTCACCTATTCACACACACATTCATACAACACTTTCATGTGTTTTATGTATAGAGAGCTCTAACACATGTACATAAACTCACACACGTATGGTAGCAGGGGCAATTTGGAGTTCAAGGATACTATGGCAAGCGGACTGGAAGAGCTTGGAATCGAACCACTGACCCTCTGATTAGTGGGTGACCTGTTCCACCTCCTGAGCCACAGCCGCCTCGCATGAGAAGGATTAAATTATCAGATTTGTTTACGCCAAGTGAGAGAGAAGCAGAAAAATACTCTGCTTTTGTTGTGGTCTACAATTGGCAACTGACATCCCTCAAATGTTGAAATATTCTTCAAAATGGCCAACGTGTGTTTGCATGCATGACTTCCAAAGACAAAGACTGTTAAGGCTAGGTCTTATACTGTGGACCCAAAAGCAAACTCAGAGACAGAGCTGTGATTATGGCCTATAGGTTTGATGAAATGAAGTATGAGGATGAAGGGACAATGAGGAGCGACGAAGGCAGGGGACACCCTGACATACACACCATCATACACAGAGACACACATGAGAGGTAAAACAAAGAAACAAAACCTGGAGTCACAGCTGTGACAGAGCAAACAGCAAAATGCAACACTTTTGGAGCATATTGAAAAGAAGTAGAAGAATGTTGTAGCAGTTCTGTTTTTTGGAATATTCTCCTGATCAAATAATGGGCTAATATTAGCACAGAGTCAGTTTTGATTTTGTAGAATAGTTACACAATAAAATCATGAGAAGAATACAATAATAGTACAATAATTTATGTTATTATTTGAGTTGAAAGATAGATCACTTCACCTCTCTGCTAACAAGAATTCAAGTCATGGTAGATCAAGCAAGAATCAGTCAGGCTGTGCTGTAGGAGTAAAATTGTATGATTACTCCTCGTGTCATCCTTACTGTGTTATACTGTAATAATAACACAGTATAGCAGATGGCTGCAGACTTGCATTTTCACTTTTGTATCATAACTTCAGAATTCTCAGAGTTTTTTTGTGTGGTTTTCCTCTCTCACTTCAAACTGAATAGTTGCCTCCACAGTTTGGTCCTTGTCACTCCTACCTGCACTGTCCACAGCCACGTCTCCTCTGACACACATGGTGTTACCAGCTGCTTCTTTTTCAGTAGAGCCCACTTGTGACATTGAAATGATTCCTCACTGGTTTCTGTCTTGCCAGTCTTGTGCTACTCAGCTACTTGTCATATCACCTTTTTCTGCTTATTTTTGGAGTCAAGCAATCTCAGTAACATTCCTTACTGTTGAATTATTGAGTTATGACAAAGGATTGAAATACTTTTTTATAAACCTTTCCTCAGTATGTGCAGATTTGCATTTGAGCAATGTCTAAAATGAGATATTAATCAAAGGTAAACTCTTACTGGATGTTTATCCTAGCTTTTCTGAGTTCATTAGAAAGGAAATGAGCTGTAGCTGTGTCATTGTCACACTCATGTTGTCATTTTGGATTGGTTTGTGTGTTTGTGTGTGTGTGTGTGTGCGTGCGTGTATGGTTGTGTGTATGTTGTGTGTGTGGATGTATGTGTGTGTGTGGATGTGTCTATGACACAGAAAAATATAACATGAGTTTAATGTTTGGAATTAAAATGACCATGAATTAAACATGGATAAAATTATTTTTTAAATTAAATAGTCTTTTTGCCAGTGAAAACTTTTGATCCTTTTTATCAATGACAGTAGTACAGTTACATTTAACAGTGGGTTTAACCTTCAGTTGTTTGTGAGGTGCAGTGTGGTGGTACTGAGACTCTTTTAATGGGTCAAATGGGGGAGTAGTTCCCAGGGAGAGGGGGATGGAGGGTGGGGGGCACTGACATGCTCTCAAAAATGTATTGTGCATTGAAGAATAGTAAATTTCACTGAATTTAGCAACGTCTTTTAATCTAAGGATTACAGCTTTTTATCATTCAAAATGCATTATTCTTGAAATATGAAATTATTTTCTCAAAGCATCATGACCTAAATCTCAGTATTTTGACTTCTTCACATAATAGCAAATTTTATTCTCACTTTTTTCTTGTGATATTGTGACTTTTTCCTTTTGTAGAATTACAGCTTTATTACTATATTCTTTGGATTACAGAAAAGATTTAGATTTGCAATTTCAGTTGGCTGACAAACATATGTAATTACACTGTGTTATTGGGAAAAGATGAGCTGATTGAATTACATTTAAAAATTTTACAGTGTGAGATGTGCTGAATTTTGATCTCCTGCATTACAGAAGTGTGTCACCACATTCCATGTGCCAAGCCAGAAATTCCAATCAACTCCCCTTTTGTCTTGTTTTCCACTGGCTGCTCCACTGTGTGCATCAAGCCACAGAGTTTCCCAAAGCAGCTCCCTATGTTTATGATCATCTGTCAGCACAGTTTATGTTCCCACTGTTAAGATAAGTGGCGGCACTGTAAATTGTGTGTACCATCTCTCTTCCAGCCTTTAGCTCTCAGTGTGCAGTAGCTGTAGCTAGTACACTGCATATTCCCTGTGACACAGAAAACAGAGCTCTACCCCAAACAGCTTCAGAGAACCAGTGTGGTGTGTACTAAACCACTAACCAGACTGAGATGGAATGAGCCAGTAGTCTGGCCTTGGAGATGGTGATAGACTACACCCACTGTGGCAATAAATAGGCTCATAAAAAGGAAGGAAGAGGGGACCATGCTAGTGTTTTCTGTTTGGTTGTCATAGCAATGTGGGCTTGAGCTGAGGAGGCTGCACCAAAAAAAGAAGCCAAGGCAGAATTTGTGGTTAAAACCAGGATAGATGTCCTAGGTGATTATATTCACTAAACAGAGACATGAGAAACAAAAGACTTCAGGCTGTGCTGGAATAGAATAAACAGAAGGACAGGGATGGATGGAGTGAGGTGGAGAGCTGTCAGGGCCTCACTGCTGTCCCACAGACCACCACAACGAATACTCCTTCTCTCTCTCTCTGGACTGTTTAGAGCTTCAACTCAGCCAGTTTCTGACTTCAAGTATGTTGACAACTTAAGTGAAAAGTTCTGCTAATATTAGTGGCATGTAAGACTGTAGAATACTCCATAAACACTCCTCTCCTCTCACCTCCTCTCCTCCTCTGATGACGGCAGGATCTGTCATCCTGTGCAATTATCGTAGTACTAGCAGTACAAACTCTTTCCAAAGCACACAACTCCTCCGAACAACTGAACATAAGTAGGGTAGGATAGAAGGACAGAAGAACATAGCATAACATGGATTCCATGTAAAAAAAAAAAGTGATACCAATAATACAGTAGTAGTAATGATAGTAGTGATAATTAAAGTATTAACTGCTAACATAGCAATACAACTAATAGCAGTATAAGTAATTTCTAATTCTAGCAGCAGGTGTTGAGTGGAGTTGTAGGAGCAGCAGGATCAGACCCTACAGCTCCAGAGGCAGAAATACCTGCAGAAAGAGACAGAAGAGGAGACAGAGACGGAAGAGCACAATACTACAGGAAAGGGGAGATATTGAGTTAGTAACATGTAACATGGGATATGAATCCATACTGATGGAGAGAGAGAGAGAGAGAAGCTCAGTGCGTTATGGGAGATCTCCCAGCAGTCTAGGTCTATAGCAGCATAACTAAGGGATGGTTCAAGCCTGAGCCAACCCTAACTATAAGCTTTATCAAAGAGGAAAGTTTTAAGCCAACTCTTAAAGGTACAGAGGGTGTCTGCCTCCTGGACCAAAACTGGGAGAAGGTTCCACAGTAGAGGAGCCTGATAACTGAAGGCTCTGCCTCCCATTCTACTCCTGGAAACTCTGGGAACCACCAGTAAACCAGCATTCTGGGAGAACAGATGGAGGAGAACAGAGGAGTTGTGTACATGTACAAAGATCTAACAAGACAAGTACAGAGACAGGTCTGTTGTCTGATGCAATTAGGAGGTTGTTTCTAACTTTTACAAGTGCTGTCTCTGTGCTGTGATACAGCCTAAATCCTGACTGAAAATCCTTGAATAAACTATTATTATATTGTTATAATAAACTATTATTATAACTATAACTGTTTTGCAGCTGCTTTCTCCAGGATCATAACCTGTTACCAAGGACAGATTTAACATATCTAATACAGGACTGCACATTAAGGGCAGAGCTTCCTTCAGCAGCCTAGTTGGGATGGGGTCTAAGAGACAGGTTGAAGGTTTAGATGCTGAAATAGCTGATGTGAGCTGGGGGAGGTTGATGGGAGAAAAGGAGTCTAGGTTAGGTTTTGCAGCTGATTCTATAGATCCTGTGTTACTTGATGTTACTGCTCACATTTTGGTCACAATTCTTTTATAACAAAGGTAAAGGATCACTACCAAATTTTTTTTTTTTTCCCAAAACACTGAACATAGGGCGGCACTCTAAAGCATCAGCTCATGAGCCCCCAGTCTGAATGTATAAACTTGTGCAAACCTAGTCCAGTGTCAAAATGTCTCAACAAATGTAACTGTAATGGAAATAGAGAAGGGCAGTGGGAAAGGAGAGCAGAGCCAAGCTATGCCCCTTCAGTGTCCCTAATTTAGATGCTACGAATGCTACTAAAAATGACTGAACAACTCATGGACCAGACTCTGACACTGCTTACTCCACTTCCATCCAGTGTGCTCACACTTTGTCTAACAGCACTGTCAGCAGCCACGCAGGAGAGATGAGAAGCATGACAGAGGAGGTGTAACTCTATACAGAGCTGATTTTTGATCTCTCATCCGAAAGGTTTCTTCAGTTCTAACTGACTTGTGAGGTCATTAACACCTTGGGAGTCATTGAGGTCACATGTGAGTCATTGATCTACCTGGCCATCATATGAGTAAGCTGTGTGGGGAGGGCTCTCAAGACTGTATTGTAAGCGTTTGATTAGTGGTGCCATTGACCACTTCCTCTGTTTAGTGATGGTCGTTCCAGTTTGACGTAAATGGCGTTGATGTGAACATTGCTGACCTCCATTGCTTTATTTCCCCAATGTACAGGTCTGTGAAAATCATGGCTGCATTAAAATGCATTCACTACATTGCTCAGCTTATGTTTGGGTGTTTTGTCCTGAGGATGGACAAGCTTCTGCCTCAGTGTGTTACTTGGCTTGAAATGCACAGGGATGCTGTGTTTGGCAAATATTCTCCTGAGTTTTTCTGATACTCCTGCAAATGTTGTTCAGTTTACTGTTGTTCTCCTCTGTGTCGGTTCAAATAAAACACAGAAAAGTGTAGAATGTGTGTGTGTGTGTGTGTGTGTGTGTGTGTATTATACACACACACACACACACACACACACACACACACAAAATAGTACATGTGATTTGCAGTAAATTGACTTACACATGCTGACTAATAAACTGACTACTGGGTTGCAGGTGCCCTGCCCTACCTGCTTCTCTGTGGCTCACTGTTTAACAAATTCACTGCTCAAAGACTTCTTCTGCTACTTTGATTCTTGATGAACTTCACATGACCAAATAAGGGATTACAGATACAACCATAAATTCCCTTGCCTCCCCTCCCCACCCTGATTTAGAGCTGAGGGCACTTAAACCAATTCTCCATAAACACTGTTTATATCCACTGAATCGCCTCTCTGACCTGGATGAATGGGTAAAAAGACTCTGCAGTGAGATAAAGGGAAGATGTAGGAAGTAGGATTCCAGTCTTTACAAATTTGCTTCAGAAAAGGCATCGTCTCTCTTTAATTCATAATATGGCCAGCAAGTAATACAAATGACCAAAGCTGTATGTACATCTCTTATGTATTTTGACACTTGACCTTTTTGCTTCCTTCTACAGTATTCTCTGTTGTTATTGTTCCTCTTTTTCTCCAGCTCCAGTGGTGCAATTGGTTAGTGCACAGTACCTACTGTGTAAGTAACAGTATACTCTAGAGCAATGCTAAGGTGAGTTCAAGCCTCCCCTGGAATAGTCTTTACACATTTACTGTGGGAATTAATAAGTTAGAATTCTGCATTCCTATTAGAAATCATCTCTGCAGCAGCACTGAAGATACTTTAAATAGAGAAGTCACATTTACAGGGGAACATTTAAATAGACAGGGAAAAACACAACACACGTGCAGGAATAAAGCCAGGACAGTTTAAGGTGCAGGTAGGTTGAATGGTGTCCGTGGCTCTGTGTTTGTGTGTGTGTGAGTTGCGGTGGGTGCGGGTGGGGGGTATGTTCAGTGACTGTTTGCAGTCCGTATGGCCCAGGGGAAGAAGCTGTTGGTGAGTCTGGTGGTGTGGGACTTGACTGACCTGAAGTGCAGTCCGGATGGCAGCAGGTCAAACAGGTGGTGGGCGGGGTGTGAGGGGTCTCCTGTGATGGCTCTGGTTTTCCTGAGGCAGCAGGATCTGGATATGTCATCCAGGGAGGGCAGAGGGCAGCCAATGATTTTTTGGGCGGTGTTGATGACCCTCTGCACTGCCTTCCTGTCCTCAGCTGTGGAGCCTGTGTACCACACACTCAGGCAGTATGTTAGTACACTCTCCACAAAGGAGTGATAGAAGGCCAGCAGCAGCTTCTTGTCCAGATTGTTTTTCCTGAGCACATGCAGGAAGTGCAGCTGCTGCAGAGCCTTCTTCATGAGGGCCTTGTTGTTGTGGGTCCAGGAGAGATCGGCTGAGATGTGGGTGCCCAGGAACCTGAAAGTGGTGACAGTTTCCACACATTCTCCATTTATGAGGAGGGGGGTGTGGTCTTGTCGATCCTTCCTGAAGTCCATGATGAGTTCTTTTGTTTTCTGGACATTCAGTATCAGGTTGTTAGCTGAACACCAGAGGGACAGTTTCTCTACTGTCTCATCCCCATCAGAGATGAGCCCAACCACGGTGGTATCATCTGCATACTTGATGATGATGTTGGTTGGATGGGTTGGAGTGCAGTCATAGGTATACAGGGTGTAAAGCTGAGGGGAGCCAGTGCTGAGTGTGAGTGTGGAGGAGAGGTGGGGGCCAAGTCTAACAGATTGTGGGTGGTGTGTAAGGAAGTGTTTAATCCAGATGCAGGTGGGGAGGGGGATCTGTAGTTGGAGCAGTTTGGTGAATAAAATGTCCGGGATGATTGTGTTGAACGCTGAGCTGTAATCCATGAATGTACAATTAGTGTACAATTGACTAAGCCTATCAAATAGACTTCTTGTGGAGCTCAAATGCTCATTGCTGTTGCAACAGGTTTAACATTTCCAGACAATCAAGCATGTGTGCACAGTCACGAAGCAGAAAACTCATTGGTAATATGTCATTATAGCTTATTTCTGGATGCATGTTAACATCTTAAATGGAACAGGGGCATGGAGGCCCTGGGTTTGAGCCCCCTGCCAGCTGGAGTGGAGATGGCCTGTTCTCCCTGTGTCTGCATGAGTTTCCTTCCACTGTCCAAAGACAGTAAATTGCAAATGAGCTTATGTGTTAGTCCTGTGATAGACAGATGATCTGTCTAGAGAGATCCTGCCCTTCACCCAATGCTTGCTGGGTTGATGAATTTTCAGCAACAACAACAAAAAACAAATTGATCCTTTTTTTGTTTATTTGTATTTACTTATTTATTATTACAACATTAATTCACAGTGGATATAATCAGGACATTTGCCTCTGGTCAACAGAAAAATAAAATGTAAAAAGTCTCTGCAGTTGTTAGTCTTCTGTCTGAAACCTGTCGGTGCTTAAACACCAACCCAACAACAGGAGTATCCTAACAGAATCTGACTTTGGTGCATATAAACTCATACCATGCTATTCAGAAACAAACAGTGTAGAAGTCTAAAAGTCTATTTGTAACCACAGCAGCTCTTAGCCTGTATAATATTCATATGTATGGTAAATGAATATGATATATCTTCATTTTGTTGTCGCAGGGCATTTGATAACTGTGGACTCAGCCGTCTTACATGACCAGGAGCAGGCAGTTCTTGTCAGTCCAGTCCTGGATCAGCAGGACTGGAGTTGTGTGAGGCTGGTGTACCAAATCACTGGACAAGGTTCCCTTCATCTCCACCTCAGACCAGACAGTGATAACTTTGACTACCAGCTCTGGACTGCCGACAAAGCCTCTGACAGCTGGCTCATCGCTAGTGTGGACCTGCCTAACACCACCATCCCCTACCAGGTAGGGATAACTGTAGAAACCACAATCCCAATAACCCCTTAGGTTTCTTCGATGAAGTCACTGTTCACTCTGACCTGATGTGTTGCATTGTAAAGTTTGTTCAAACTGGGACAGTAGTGCCCCATGACTCCACTTGATAAGCTGTTGAGAGGTGATTGTCATCTCCCCTCACACAGGAGACTGCTGTTTGACAGGACTGTTTCTTGTACCCATGGCTACTCTATGACGGTAACCATATTTTTATTATTGTAACCATGACAACGAAGGTCCTCTAACCTTAAGAAAGAGCTTAGTTTAGCCCAAACTATGATCTTTTCCTAAACCCAACCAAATCAGTGACAGTTCCTCAACCTTAACTGCATGTTTGTTATTGTAACCATGACAACAAAGGTCTGGTAGTCCTGTCGCTGATGCACTCCTGTGGGTTGTATCTGGTGGTTGGAACAAACAACCTACAGTATATATTTGTTGATGAGGTTGTTGTTGAACTTCTTGGGTTAAGGATTGGCAGTTTAGTGGTACTTGTGGTTGCTGCATAGTAATCACATTTCTTAAGTGGAACAAAGTTGATAAATCTTTAATCACAAAAAAATTAAGAAAATTGCCTGTTTTATGAAAAATCTTTTGCCCTATTCCATAGCATAATCATGAATATCACAGTTTTCCTTCAGTCAATTGTTAGCCTTCTTCTTCCTTCCTTATCAGCAGATCTGTAGTCTTGTCGTATCTGCTGTTAGCGCTTAACATCTTGGAAACTGATACAGAGTCATTTCCCTCTGCATTTTTTTTAACTGGTTCTTATTCTATTTTCACTTGCTGTGATAATTTCCATGCAATGTCTCTTAAAACTGTAGTTGTCAAACCACTACTGCAGGCTAACTGCAGCCAGTCTAATAATCCTGCTTTTGTTGCCAAATGGTAGTGACTAATAGCCTGTTTCCACAGGATGAACTTTACCAGGAAGTCAGAAATTTTACCTGTGTGTGACCACAGGAACCTGGATCTAAATTCAGTTCCCTAGCCAGAACTCTTGGTGCCTGCTCTGAGGGTAATTGTTTCTGATGTGCCCAGAAAGTATCTGAGAAGAGTTTGCAATGTGGGTCGCTGATTGGTCCAAAACACAATAACATAAGTTATTACAACTTGTGCACAGCTCCATTCACGCAACGAGCTGCACTGAGTGTTATGGGAATCAGTAGGATGAAGGATGCACAAAGAGAGAGTGTGTGTGATCAAGCTGAAAGCACAAACAAATGAGGTGGATTCTGGCAAATTAAAAAGAGGGTTACATCAACAACCTGTGCTGTTGGCATTGTGGTACTAAATCCAACTTGTATTGCATTAGTAATAAGAAATATGACAACATGATTAATGTAATATTATGTCTGCTTATAGATGGACTAATAGAGCCACTAGTGTCTGACAAGACTCAATTTACTGCTGAGCCAAGGCTGGCAACATGTAGGAAATCAAATGTCAGTAGAGGAAGTATGGAGGATGCACTACAACTACAAAGTTGATGTGATTTTTATGGTGATGACAAGAGGAGAACAAAAAACCACTAAAACTGTGCCATGGTAAAATTTCAGATTTGAAGCCAATTGAACCCTACTTGTCACTTGTCACTGTGTTACTTGCAGTACCTTTGTCTATTTGGTTGTTTTGTGTGTATTTGCAGTGTGTGTGTTGTTAAATTGATCAAGATATTTTCTTAATTTGACTGTGTCGTGAACAGTCTATGGTCATGATCTGTTTTCTCCCTGCATGTGTTTCCTTACATTGCAATACACTGAACTCTCTGGGCTAACATGCTTTTGGTTCCTGCTTTAATTTCTGAATTGAGATTCTGTGTTTACGTAGATGATAAGGGGAATTAACACTCTCTCCAAACCCTGGGCAATACGTTGTAGTGTGAAGCTACACAGCTAGATGTTGTCCACTGTACAGATGTTGCTCACAGTCCATAATAATTACAGTGCACCCTTAAATCCACAGGGAACTGTGCAGCAATGTTTTTCCTCTATACAAGACCTACTATGGAGCTGCACTTTAAAGAATTCTGACCATGACACTAATATTGGCCAATTTGTAATCTTCCATTCCTCATCATGGTTAACTATCATATTGGACTCACAAGACCAAGCCCCGATCTAAATAAATGGAGAGAGAGCCATAACTTTGCTTGCATATATAAAATCACTAGTCAAATATGATGAAAGCTCCTTAAAAGGTCTGGTGACTTTGCCCCAAAATAAGGTTTAAAATGCCTTTTTGCCGCAGGTTATACTTCTATTATGCATGCAGTAAAGTGGGTAGGCCTAATTGGCTCTGACATGTCCATCTTACATTCCAGAGCAATGTTTGCAGTTCAATTTTTAACACTTTGAAAAAACATCCAATGTAAAAGGCTTCATGTCATAGTGAGAGGAATTTAAAAGATGTTTGTTTTCAGTTGTGTAGAAAACTGAATGGTCCTCCTCATGGGAGGTTTATTCAAAATGCTACAGTTTAGATTAGAGAGAGTTTCATCACATCACATCATGCTTGTTGGTAATTTGAGACATGGCTCAAAGTTGTTAAATCAATAGTCAAGCTGCTTTTACTCTAGTTTTAATGCAGTACTCTACCAGATGACATTAGATACACTCCGCAGATTATGTTTGATTAGCTTTGTTTTCATGGTGTTTGTGTCTTAATATTTGAAATTTCATAGTTTTAAATTGTTTGTTATGTATGACTTACATGTATGTAGTAGGGATAGACCGATTATCAGCCGGGCGCCAATATTCAGCATTTTGACGCATATCAGCATCAGCCTTTTTTTTAATCCGACGGCCGATAAGAGATCAATTTCAAACTGGGTTATTTTGGCTCTGATGCAGCTGCGCCTCTCTGTCTGTAGTCACTACTCTGTCTCCAGCATTGTCCCACCTACAGCACCATCTGAAAGCTGTGCATGCACAGTGCTCACACACACTGAACAACTCTGCTTTTTGCACCACAATCTGGTTCTGCTCAACTGGGACTACTAACTGATTTGAGACTCACATTTCTGTGCAAATTTTATTTAACTTTGTTTTATTTACTTGATTTACTTGAACTTTATTTATTTATTTATTTCAAATTTCAGTCAACTTTATAAGAGATGACTACTAATAATCGGTATCTGTAAAAAACCATATTGATCTATCACTAGTATGTAGTATGCATGCTTTTAATCTTCTCCTCTGAAAAGCTGTGTTTCCTTTAGAATGAACTGTGTTGTATAAATATAATATATAAATTATATAATTCACTTGTAAGTTGCTTTTGATAGAACTGTAATCAAAATTTAAAGTTAACCCTCCTTAACCCATGTGCACCCCTCTAGAAAATTATATTTTACCCTCGGTACAAAAAATGTTCAGTTCCTAAAAAGTGCTATAAAAATATTATATATCAATATTATTTTTCACTTTCACTGCACTAAATCTTTTGACCAACTTCAGTCCTAATCATAACTATTAAATTTACATGTATTTCTCAAATAATTTTAACCCTTTAATGCCATTTTGGGAGGATTAACCCACACATTTTAAATGATAAAAACAAACAAAAAAAGTATATGAAATATATGAAATATTTTCCATATACTAAGTGCAAACTGGAATTTTTTGGGGGGGATTATTACACCCTTGGATATATCAATAAATGACAACAACATTGATTTTAATGCATTATTATTTTTTGAGCAGTGTGAGTTTTTTTTTTTAAATGCACCACCTTTTACCCTTGGTGCAAAAATCTTCAGTGCACTAAATCTTTTGACCCATTTCAGTCCTGATCATAACTATTAAATTTACATGTATTTCTTAAATAATTTTAACCCTTTAATGCTATTTTTGGAACATTAACCCAGAGGACAGCAGGACAGCAGTCAGAGCCTCCTCCAGAGAAAAAATGACTAACCAAGCAAGCTACTACCTGAGTAAACATGCTGCACTGGAAACCAAAACATAACGTAAATGCATTTACGTTGGGGGGGTGGGGGTGGGGGTATGTGTGAAAATGTGGTCTGTGGGCATAAGAAATAGAGAGAGAGAGAGAGAGAGAGAGAGAGAGAGGGATGTCAAAATATGATGAGCAAAAAAGACTTTCTGTTTCCCTGTTCACACACACACACACACACACACACACACACACAAATAATTTTCTAAATACACACATTCGTACCACACTTTAACATCAATACCAACACACCCAGACCATTTTAGTTGTAATCATGTATTCCGTTACCAAGCAATAGTCAGAAATGCAACAGAAAAAGGCCTCAATGAAACAGCATATAATGGAGCCCTCAGCCATATAGTGGAAAATAATGTCACATAATGGATAATTGAAAAAAAAAATTACCATTAACAGAGGCAAAATTATTGAGTATTTTCAACTGAAAAATGCAAAAAATGTACAGAGGGGCACACAAGGGTTAAATACACGGTGAGTTTTAGGCCAAAGCCCACAAATACTGTTAAAGAAACAATGATGTCATATAAAGCACTTTCTAAATTTGATTTCCTCTCTGGAAGGAACAACTCATAAAATGAATACAGAACCTGAAAAAGAATGAATGGCATAACATGGTATCAACATAAAACTGTAATGGAGACTATGACTTAGTGTACATATGGATTTAAAGGACATGATGTAATGTGATATGTTGTGATATGATGAGGTGTGTTGTGATTGTGATGTGCAATAAGACATTATGTGATGATTCTGATCTATCCCATATATTTATGGGTGTGCATGCTCACACGTGTATTAGCTCATGGGTAAAAGATAACTGAATGCTCGTGATTCATATAGTGCCACTAGCACAGCACAAGTTTAAGCCTACTCAGCTGAAATACTTAGTCATGACATGCCTACATACAGAGATGTATTTTGTTAGAAGAATCCTTTGCAATTACTTCATTAGGAACATCATAGTAACACTGGGTAGATCCCTTTGCTCTACATTATGGGTGTCCTACTTCTACTGTTGACACTGATATTTTATGTTATTTTATGTAATTTTGGTGTTGACTTTGATGTGACATAATGTAACGTGATGTAATGTATTGATGGCTGCTTTGAGACACAGTTTGTAAGTGGTCAGACTATTTTTTTCCTCAACAGATTTTGCTGGAAGGTCGACCTAAAAATGGCTCAGGGAACAGTGTGGCCATCTTTGAAATTCACATTGTTCCAGGTTACTGCATAGGTCAGTGTCAACATTATATCAAACTAGAAGTTTCACCTTTCAAGTATAGTCTAATGTGAGACTGTATTTATTCATACAAAAAAGAGAAATAATGTCTGTCTTTGATGTTCCCAGAGTGTAATTTTGAGGAGCATCACCTCTGTGGCTACAGTAACAGCTGGAACCCAAATGTCAACTGGTATGTTGGGGGAAGTGTGGCCAGAGATCCTGAGACTAACCTGCTAGAAAAACACACCATCAATAACCAGAGAGGTATATGCACACACACATAACACACATACACACACACACACACACACACATCTGTATATACATATATACGTTCACACAGCCTGTCTGAACTCATGCATGTGCTAGTTTGTGTGCACCATGAGCTCATTTCAGGAGTTAGATCAGTTGTTGTTTAAGGTCAAGCAGAGAATAGAAGACAGTGGAAGAGACATACAATGACACAACTGAGAGATACAGTGTGTATTTACATACTGTAGGTACATAGGAATATTTGTTAGATAAAGTTACTGTACACTATACTGTATATGTATTATTAACATTAAAAGCCACAAAGAAACAAAATTTGAAATTACAGACTGAACTTGAACTAGGGCCATATTCTCTGCAGATATGATGGATTTGAACAGCAGCTCAGTTTTTCTACAAAAAAACTTTTCAAGCCATCACTGCAGTACAATCCACCTTCCTCTTTATCGGTTTCTTTGTTCAGTAGAAAGAGAAATCTCTCCAAGCACATATTTTTGCCAAATATAGCTAAATATACTGCATTTGTCTCCAGTGTGGTTAGCTGTTTATGTGTATAGCTCCCAACTGGTTATTATTGTGCAGTATGCTGCACAGTACTGAGGTTTGACTGCTGCAGCAGACAAACCTGGCAGCCACAGTGTGAATTTTACTAGATGTGAGGAAACATAGGAACCGTTCTGACTTCATTCTTACATACTGTATTGCAACAGTACACTTGCATGGTTTGATATCTGATGGAGGAGTTGAACAAGATTCTCAAACAATTTAATTGTTTAAAGTACCAACCCAAAATAAATCATCTGACAGTACTACTCCCCCAGTGAGAAGAGTGGACTGGTGGAGTAGTTGTTCTCTCTCTTCAACAGCTGCCTGTAGATGTAACTAAGGATATTCAAATCATTCTCATAAAACCATAAGTCTTGAAATTAGAGTTTGAATTTCACTTATAATAATAATTTTACAAACAGATTTATAACAATGTAATGATGGCAGTTGGAATCCTTTGTTGGCAGAGAACAGCTTCCAGTAAAATTATAAAAAGAGTAACAATCATATCAATTCAAAAAATGTCAAGATATGAAAGTGATCCATTAGCCTGTAATCCAGACCAATCAGTGAGCTTATGTTTATTTGCTCTGGCAGGTCACAATGACTGAATGAAAGGTCAGCCCCCTTTCATCCATGAAAGGGTCAAGAAGTCTGTATAATCCGCTATTGTGACAGTATTAAACAAGCAGTTGGTATATTTACTCAACAAGCTAACTGACTACCATGATTATAAGCCTAATGGAACTTTCTATTGAGAGCTGCAAAAGAAACAACTTTTTCACACTGATAAAGAACCTGCAGCCAGAAGGAAAAACATGGGAACAGAGGGTAGAGAAGGAATAAAACAATTAACTGGCGAAGTGGACTCACTGGGTACCCCAGCTACAGCAAAGCACTGTCAGGCTAGTTAGCATAGTTAAAGTGATCGAGTTATATGGGGCAGAGAACCATGGATTGAGAAGTGTCATTAATGAAAGACAATGCAACCAATATAGAATAATAGAATAATATTATGGTAAGAAACAGATTGTTGTTTAACAGGGGCCAGATTTTAAAAGGATCTCTGACAATTAATGGAAGAAATTAAAAATAATGATTACTTCAAAAATGTGCTTCCAGACGTTCTCTGTCGCTCTGCGCTGTTTCACACATTTTGTTACTCTGATTCGTTATAGGGCTGTCCAGTTCCATGCAGAGGCGTTTTGATCTGCAACCTTTGATAATACTCCTTGGAAATTGAAAATGGACTGAGAGGTTCCAGACCCATTTACAAATGCAAATAGATCTGTTGAAAATTGATTGGTTCCATAAAAATACGTAAGAAATTTTGAGTATTTGATCATTTTGGTGCCAGTGATCCACTAATGAAGGTCATGTTTTTTTATTAAAAGACACAATTTTTGTTGCTGTGCTTCGTGTCTATATAAAGCCAGCCATTTGAAAGTTCTTCAGAGACAAAAATGGCTAAAACAAGGAACCTAACGCAGGAAACACACCTGAAGATACAGATTCTCAGCCAGGAAGGGTATAGCTGCCGCCAGATAGCCAGGAAGTGCAGATGCAGTCCTTCAGCAGTTGGATACACTCTGCAGAAATATAGATGAACCCACAGCTTGGAAGACAAACCAAGATCTGGGCGTCCAAGGGTTTCTTCAGCAAGAAATGGCCACATCCTGATCCGCATGTGCAGGGAAAACCGCTGAATGGCATCCTCCTGATAATGTGAGGGTACACAGAAGGCCAGGCGAAGCATTACCTCCAGCATGTACAGTACCTCCTGTCAAGCATGGTGGAGGCAGTATCATGGTTTGGGGATGCAGGAGTGCTGCTGGTGTTGGTCATCTCACTGTCTGTGATGGCACATTGAACTCTGCTAAGTATTGTGCCATTCGCGAAACCCACATGCTCCCTTCTGCACGTGCACTGTTCCATCGAGGTCAAAACTGGATGTTTCAACAAGATAATGCCCCTTGCCACGCATCCAGGGCCAGTAGAACCTGGCTGCAGTAGCACTGTATCCAGGTCTTACAGTGGCCAGCTCAGTCCCCAGACATGAGCCCCATTGAAAATCTGTGGTGGATTATCAAAAGGTCTGTTTCAAAGCGTAAACCAAAAAATTTAGAAGAATTAAAAGCAGTAATTCAAGAAGAATGGGACAAAATTACCCCTCAACAGTGTGAAAGGCTTATGGGGAACATGCCAGCCAGGATTAGTGCTAATTTTGAACACATTCTCTGTTATTTGTTGACTTTCAGACCTCAAATAACACAAAGAAAACAAGTTCATATTTATTTTTGAAACATCACAATACTAATGTTTTAACTTAGGAAGAGTTTGGAAATCAATATTTGGTGGAATAACCCTGATTTTTAATCAGAGCTTTCATGCATCTTGGCATGCTCTCCACCAGTCTTTCACATTGCTGTTGGGTGACCTTATGCCACTCCTGGCGCAAAAAATTCAAGCAGCTCAGCTATGTTTGATGGCTTGTGACCATCCATCTTCCTCTTGATCACATTCCAGAGGTTTTCAATGGAGTTCAGGTCTGGAGATTGGGCTGGCCATGACAGGGTCTTTATCTGGTGGTCCTTCATCCACACCTTGACTGACCTAGCTGTGTGGCATGGTGCATTGTCCTGCTGGAAAAACCAGTCCTCAGAGTTGGGGAACATTGTCAGAGCAGAAGTAGAAGTTTTCTTCAAGGATAACCTTGTACGTGACTTGATTCATGCATCCTTCGCAAAGACGAATCTGCCCAAGTCCAGCCTTTCTGAAGCACCCCCAGATCATCACCGATCCTCCACCAAATTTCACAGTGGGTGCGAGACACTGTGGCTTGTAGGCCTCTCCAGGTCTCCGTCTAACCATTAGACGACCAGGTGTTGGGCAAAGCTGAAAATTGGACGCATCAGAGAAGATGACCTTACTCCAGTCCTCTATGGTCCAATCCTTATGGTCTTTTGCAAACCTCAGCCTGGCTCTTCTTTGCTTCTCATTGATGAAGGGCTTTTTTCTTGCTCTACACAACTTGAGCACTGCCCCTAGCAGCCTGTTTCGAAATTCTTTATTTCAATTACTTTTGAGGTACTAGTAGCACTGTTTTTGCCATCCAGCTGTCCTATTGCAGGGGGATAGTGATGACCACAGCAGTGGCTTTTATACTTGTTAAACAAGATTTGGTTCAGGTGATCACCTAATCAATACTTACATTAAGTAGAATGAGGTGTGCTTGTGTTGGAAATCAACAGACACTAGAATGGAATGGCTGTCAAACATGTAGAGATGCTGATTTCAGAAAAATTTGAAGTGGTCTATATTATATATATATATATATATCTATATATATATATCTATATATATATAGATATATATATATATATTTCGATGGTTCACCCGTAAATGTTGTTGTAACTCCCGCATGCACTGTCCAATCTGCCCCAAACTTCACATGTATGCTAACTGTCATGGTCTGAACACATCTACATGCCAATATACAGATTTAATGATAGTGCCACCTATTGGCAACAGGAAATGTGTATTGTCTAAGTAGGTTCATGTGATTCAACTCAAATGTGGTCAGACACGCATTTAGATCATAATAGTGCTATACTGTGAAAACTTTGAGTCTTCATGGGACGCCCTTGCTGAGTCGCCATGGCGAATTTCGATGCTTCGCCATTAAACAGTAAGTTAATGGCGAAGCATGCACTGTTCAATCGGCCCCAAACTTCACGTGTTTGCTAACTGTCATGGCCTGAACACATATACATGGTATATGTACATTCAAGTATAGTCATAGCACCACCTGATGGGGGCAGTAAGGGACTTCTGACTCATTCCCTCTGTGTCTGGTAGTCACTCAGTTGCAGAACTGTGTCGTACGACCTGAAGAGAGGGGAGGGTGCGAGGGCCCATTCAACGTTGCTTGCAGCTTTAATTATTATTATTATTATCATTATTGTTGTTGTTGTTATTATGTGCTGTAGTTAAAGTATCATTGTAGCTGTATTAAAACATTCAGCTGACTTATATACGTATAGAATGACTTTATAAACGAGCTCACCTATAGCCAGATGTAGCCTGTGGCCAAAACAATGGAGCCTGGTCCAATCGTTGATGGAGATCACCTTCACTATGTTTTGTCCATGTTGTTATGCACATCATTTTCTCCTGTTCCAAACTCCAAGATGCGAGGGCATCCTTTAATCCCTGTGCTAGTGCCTTGCCCCTGTAATCCTCAGGGAAAAAAGCAGTCTGTAGGCACCTGCTTTTCAGTAGATGAAATCAGTATAAAATGAACTGTCAGACTCAAATACAGTTCCATGGTCCGGCTGGACCATAAATCAGACATTGATGAGAAATGATCTACTTCCCGCAATTCTGCCTCAATTATTGCCTGCTGCTTGCTGTACATAGTAGGTAGTGCAACATTTGAAAAATAGTTGTGGGAGGGTATTGTGTAGCGTTTGTCTAAGGTGTTGATCATTTTCCGAAATCCCTCGTGTTGCACAGGGTTTATAGGGACCATATCTTTGGCTAGGTGGAAAGCAGTAGCCGCTGTTATCTCCTTTTGCATGAGTTTGCTAGATAGGGTGTTGCGTTGTGCAGGGTTCCGGTGCTCCAGTTTAACTGTTGATCCTGTTAACTGGTAATATTTGTTTACGTTTTCGCTAGCTGTGCTCCAGATGTTGCTGAGAAGTTTGCCGTCGCAGATTCATCATTTTCAGGAGTCACCGCTTACCGTGTATCTGTGAAGTGTAAGGAGATATCGAAGACCTTGGTGAGACTGGAACCTTTTCCAGTTAATGTAAAAAGCACATCCCTGTCAAAATCACTTGTAGACCAGAACACAACACACAGTGAAAAAAAGAAAGTAAATAATTGCGACGGGGGTTGAAACAATACTCTCTGTCATATAAGACATATGTGTGGCGCCTTTGCCGTTATGCCACGGACCTGACCGACAAGTTCTGTGTGTTACCCGTATAAATCTTGGTCACATTACCAGCTGTTAAACACTCGTCACTGATTTCAGGGAACACGCTCATGTCAACTGGTGAGAGTCACAACTCAACATAAGCGATCACTGCCTATTCAATAAGGAGCTTCAAAAACAAATGATAATCTTATCAGGCCTGGCGAAACCACAATGTTACTGTGCCCACCTCGACGCTAAAGTGCATTGGGTTTTTGTTGATCATATTAATTTCTGTGACAATAATTTGAAATAAATCTGTTATGTCAGAGATCAAAGTTCTAACCAATGTAAAAGATGTGGTGGAGACCAGATTATCAAGTGGTTGTTCAGAATACAATAAACTGCATTTTTTTCAGTATACACAATCCAAACAGTCAGTGAATAAACTCCAACAGAGAATGGTTTGACAAGGGTAGCTTTATTTTTTGTAGGCGAAACCTAAACACACACAGGGCAAAAGTAGTCCCCTTCTACAAGTGGCTGTCCCACACAGTCCCAGTGAAACCACCCTGAGCACAGTGTGCACTCGATTGCCTTTGTTGTGGATACATTGCCTAGACAATGTATAAAGAGAAACATTAGGAACTAATGAACCAGCACTGAGTTACATGTAATCTGACAAGATACAAGATCCAAGATACCTTACGGTCAGTGTCCAGTGGTGTTGATCACAAATTGCTCCCACCATCACATCATATTCGGTTGGGTTCACCTGGAATTATGCAATATAATACAATGACACTGAATTATGGAATTAGGTTTATCCCATTAATTCCTCTTATGTAGTATTTCACAAACTTGGAATTTGAATTGGTGATAAGTGATCGGGAGACAGGGAAATGGTGAATGGGGAAGTAGCTGGCCATTTGTGAGGTAAACGTGGTGCTTTGTCTATGTGTTTACAGAGCTGGTCGATGTTTACTGTGTGAACTGTCTTGCATTTTTTGGTGACCAAGTCAGCGCTTTTCCCTTCTATTTTAATGATGGTGAAAGGGCCCAGCAATGAGCTCTCCATTTTACCCCCTTTTCTCTGCTCTTGCCTGACATTTTGCCTTAATACTTTGTCACCCACTCTGAAGCTGTCATCCTGGCCAATGTCCTCCCACTTCCGCTTCACCATTGCTGTTACTTTCTCCATGTTGTCTTTTGCAGTAGTGCAGTGGATGGGGGGGTTCTCTACACCTGCAGAAGTTGATTCTCTGCCCACTACTGCCTCCACATGTTCGTCAGTCACCTGAGGGCATAAAGACATACAGTGACATAATGTCAACACATCATATAGCCGACTTGGAGAAGCTATGCAGTCAAACAGTATTTCCTACACACAATACATGTATTGTGCTTTGCTTAATACCTCATACTCTTATGGGATATCTGGCCTCCTGACCAAACATCAAAAAATATGGAGAAAACCTGGTGGTGAGTTGTTTTTTTTGTCCTCAAGGCAAATAGTGTTGGTTTTTGGTGTCCCAAGTGCTGGGTTTCCCCACCCACCAATTTAGTTAAAGTCCTGTAAGGTCATACATACATACACAACATAGTGACTTAAAAGATTGCAAGGTAATTAAAACACACAGACATAGAAAATAGACGTTCATAATACTGTTGAATAGTGCCATTCATTTTCTCCACCAAGCCATTCGTCTGGGGATGGTAAGGCGAACATAAACTTTTGGTCCTCAGCGGATAGGCCTCTGTCCATTTGGTAAAATAATCAACCATTACGCAACTGTAGTGATGGTCCTGTTTTGTGGGAGTCAGTTTTCCTACCAAATCCATCCCCACAAGCTCAAGTGGTTCAGCTATCTGAGGAAAGAGGGCATGTTACGGAAATGTGTCCTTTCTTTTTTGGTTGCTTTTAGAGGTTGTATTTCAATGTATTCACCTCAATTGGGATGTAGGCCTTCTTCATTTTAAGTGCATTTCTTCTGGTCTGGGATTCAGGATACTCCAGTATCTACAAAAATTGAAGGCCCAAGTGAATAAGAAGATTCATGAAATTGTGTTTCACTGGAATATACAGAGATCACTTACAAATGTGGCTGAAGCTCAGCCATTTTTGTATGTCACTTTCCATCCAGGCCAGAAATGCCTCAGAGCAATGGCATCCACCGTTTTTTCCATTCCACAATGTCCTCCATGCTTACTTGCATGGAATGACAAAAACACTTTTGCCAGGTGCTCCCCCAGCTTGTAGTGAAGCTGCCCACCATATGTATATTAACATTCACATCTTTGTCTAATAACAAAACAGCCTTTGGCTGTAGAGCCTAAGGGATAGGTGATATATATATATATATATATATATATTTATATATGTGTCTCCTTCTTTCTCTCTATCAATCTCCTAACTCGCTAATCAAGACAAATCAAGACTGCTAAAAGAGCTGTATATATAGTCTTTGCCTCCCAGTGTGATTGGTTGAACAGTGATTGGTTGTGCCCTTGGTTGTGCCCATTCTAACATGAGATACGCCATCACGGATTAAACATACATAGGCATAGTTTGACATAGGACGCTTTTATTTCCTCCTTCAAATTCAGGGCAATAAACATCTTGTGAACATGTGCTTCACCAACAACAGTACACTCCACAAAGCATGGACTCAATTGTACAGAGAAGACAATCCTTCTAAAAAAACAAACAAAAAAAAAAACACAGATATGTCAGTTCCCAAAGACGTGAAACAACTGCAAGTCCTCCGTTGCACGTGTGTCTTGTCTCACCACACATCCGACAAAGTGCAGACAAATCATGTATTGACTACAGATCGTCATGTTATTTCCAACATTAAACAGACAATCACTTACATCACAAGGTCTTTGGTGAGCTTTTGTGCTATTCCTGTTCTTGAACGGCTGGTCCCCACCTCATCAACGAGAACATCCACTACCTCTTTCAAACTTTAGCAAGAAATAAATTGAGGATATATGGAGGACTAAGAAATCCAGCAACACATATCTGGTGAAAAGCACAGTCGCTTACCTTACATACTGTAACACATTAAATTCCACCTTGTTGCTTACAAAAATCAAATGCACTTTAGCGTCGAGGTGGGCACGGTAACATTGTGGTTTCGCCAGGCCTGATAAGACCATCGTTTGTTTTTGAAGTTCCTTATTGAATAGGCAGTGATTGCTTATGTTGAGTTGTGACTCTCACCAGTTGACATGGGCGTGTTCTCTGAAATCAGTGACGAGTGTTTAACAGCTGGCAATGTGACCAAGATTTATATGGGTAACACACAGAACTTGTCGGTCAGGTCCGTGGCGTAACGGCAAAGGTGCTACACATACATTATGTCTTATATGACCGAGAGTATCGTTTCGAACCCCGTTGCAATTATTTACTTTTTTTTTTCACTATGTCTTGTGTTCTGGTCTACAAGTGATTTTGACAGGGATGTGCTTTTTACATTAACTGGAAAAGGTTCTGTTCTCACCGAGGTCTTCGATATCTCCTTACACTTCACAGACACACGGTAAGCGGCGACTCCTGAAAATGACGAATCTGCAACCAAGAACATGTTAGCAACATCTGGAGCACAGCTAGCGAAAACGTAAACAAATATCACCAGTTAACAGGATCACCAGTAAAACTGGAGCACCGGTTATAGTCGTCTGTGTTGTCGGGCAACAGGGATTGTTGGATTTATGGTGACGTTTAAGGTGCTTGTGAAGATTTGTGGTGTTGCCTTGTGGTGCTGTTATGAGGGCAAAATACACCTTGCAATGCACTTCAGACTGATTCTCAATTTCTTGCCTAAATCTAAAATATTTCCACACCACTGAATGTGAACCTTTTTTCATCTCGAGTTCGGTTTGGGCAGTTGGATGATTCTCGTCACTACCACTTGGGCTTTCATCTCCATTCATTTTGTACTTATCCCTTCTTACCACACACTTTCCCTGTCTTTTGTGTTGCACTCACTCTGCGCTGCTTTCTTTTTCGAAAACTCTTTCAATTGCAGGTGGGCTCCCACCTCCACTGAATCATGTGATGTAAAAGGTGCTTTGTCATAGGTTGAGAGAGAGGGCAGCGACAAGGTGTGTTTGGGTGCACTTGTGAAACTCTTGAGAGGAAAAGAGGAGCGTCGGTTTGTGATCTTGTGAAATAAAATACAGAAGAATCGTTGTCATTTAGAAATGAGACCACGTTTAGATGTGAATCGAGATCACGATTTTTTAACGATTTATCATGCAGCCGTAATGTTATGTATTCTGTTGTTCATCTCTATGTGCCAATTCAACTTGACTGCCTTCCATCTAAGTCATGCACCACTTACCATTTGTCTTTCGCAAGACACATTTTCTCTTTCATGTCAAATATTCCTCCTTTGTTTCAATCACAACTCTGTGATGACCAAGCATTATAGTAATATGTTTTTGATTCCCTAATATCACTATCCATGGAATTATTTATTTCTACTGTGGTTGTGTTTTGTGAAAGAAACTTTCCCTCAAATGGAGCAGAACAGGCACAGTAGCCTAATACAGAAGTTTGGGTTTGTCTGTTGTAGTAGTGATCAAATCTCATAAATGTTTGTGTCTCATGAACAGATGACATTCATCAGCAGCAGTTATTTGACAAGTTTGTGCACTTAGTACACACAGTAAGAAGTGTTTAAGATAAAAGTGCAAAAATATTGTCACACAAAGCCCAGGGTCTTGAATTATACACTGTTTCCAGCACCGCAGCATTGTTGTGATTCTTGAAGCAGGTCAGATCCCACTGAAATCCCATTTAATTGACATCACTTTACCACATTACATTCATACAATAAACATTAAACAATACAAATTACAACACAAAGACTGCGTTGAAGATTGCAGTCAAAACCACATATAGACAAAACAAAAAAAACAGACTCACTGAAATGTAGTGACAGTTAAAACAACACGTAACAACGGGAACAATCTCAATTCATCTAAACATCCATATTAATAATAATCAATTAATAATAATATTTTCATGCCAGTTTTCAAGAACCTCTTTAACTGCTTCTTAAAGCTTTTTGTTGTAAATTCTCGACATAATGCATGGCAAACTATTCCATTAGTCTTTGGTTGGGACAGTGTAATGTGACCCTTCATCACCTGACTTGTTTGATAACTGTGTGTAGTTCCAGAAAACTAATGTTTTATTAGATAACCTGAACCTATCTTCAACCTTCAGCCATGTGAAATCAGTGTTTTTTCTTCTCTGCTTGTTCTGCCTGAGTAACAGCCTGAGTGCTAATCACGCTGCTCTATTCTCCACTAACTGAAGATGTTACAGCTCTTTCTGGTTGAAGATTACTTATTAGTAGTCAACATGAAACAATGCTATGGCTTATATTACCTTCAAAGTGCTATTGGACTAAGATATAAGGAGCCCCCTCTTATAGACTCCCCACTTGCCATTTTTACAGTTGCATCATTGTGACTTTCCAGGACATGTGCTTATCAAGCATGATGGTGCATTTTGTCTTGGACACATTTATAGCTGAGTAGTTTTTGTCTACCCAGTTAAAAATACATTTTAGTTAATTCTTCAATGTATTGTTTAAATCATCAATACTAGTTAACAGAGTGTACACATTAGCATCATCAGCTATACTCTAACCTACCTGATTCATAAAAAGATCATAAAAAGAGCATTCTGCCAGTTAGGTGGTTTCTTATCCAGTCAAGGGCAGTAAAATGAAAACCATAAGCAGCAAGCTTCATGAAGAGTATTTCATGGTCTATTAGCTCTGATGTAGCACAGGCATCAACAGCACCAACCATTCTGTTCCTGTCTATATCATTCAACTACTGATCAGTCTTCTGCACTGAAGCTGTACTGGTAGAATGACCCTCTTATAGGCATGTTGGAATTCAAAGTTAAGATTTTTTACAGAAAAAAGTGTGAAATTTGATCAAACACCACTCTTTCCATTCTGCCTGCTGGTCAAGCAGGTTGAGTCATTTAGATATATTGGAATGGAGATATACATCTATTTGTCATTTTCTAAACATTCTGACTCAATATACAAGAAAGCTCAACAACAACTGCACCTACTGAGGAAGCTAAGGGGTTTTAATGTCAGTTGGTTTACAGGTCACTCATTGATTCTGTTCTTACCTTTCATTCTGGTATAATAACCTCACTATTAAACACAAGACTCTGACATCTTTCTCAGATGATCAGACGGGTCAGTAAGATAACAGGTTCAGTTCAAACACAACTTTCTGTGCTGGTCAGTTACTAGGAAGGCCACTTTGATCATACAGGACCCCTCTCACTCCCTCCCTTCAGCTGTACCAATCCAACATTAGCTGGCTGAAAGTATTTTTCTACTTTTAACTTTTACTACTTTTTAAAAATAAATAATAATATTAATTTCATAAAAAAATTAACAACATCATATTTTTCCTTAATTTTAGTAACTGATTATTCACCTGACAGTATGAGTTCCATTCAGCTGCATCATCGGTTTTAATTGCCACCTTTTTCATCCTGTCTGCCTGAGCCATTAAAGCTTTCTGTCCATCTAGTCAAGGGACTCTTTTTGCTTTAACCAGAAATTTACTTCTGGGCATATACTTATCAGCCACTTTGTGTATTATGCGGATCACACAATATTCCCACTTCTAACAGTTCATGGTCTATGGTTGAAGACATCCTGGATCCAGCTACATAAGAAGTTTCAGAGACCAAGACTCTGTAGTTTGTCAGTTTTCTTGGATTGATGGTTCTTGAGGCAGAGCCTGTAATCAGGGAGGTGTGCTGGCTGGTGAAATCAGCTGCTGTACTGTTTGGTTAGAATGAAGAACTGCTGGTTTTGACCTCTGTGGCTTGGGTTATCCATCTCTGCTTTATATACTTAAAAGCAACAACATAGTGTTCATTGCAGCATGTAAAGAAAACAGAACACTAATGGAGGTGTAAGTGTGTGAATCACTATACATGAGCAATCAAAAGTAATCAAAACAATCTAGTAGTAACATTTTTTTCACATGCACAGTCTTGTGACAACCTCTCACATCCTAGAAATGTGTCTGTATCAGCCTATAACCATGTACCTTCAGCTCATCTTTATCTTCTACTGCTCTAGGCCACTACATGTATGTGGACTCTGTGTATGCCAAGCACTTCCAGGAAGTGGCCAAGCTGACCTCACCCTTAACCACGGTGCCCATGGCTGGCTGCCTCTCCTTCTATTACCAACGAGACCAGGAGAGGGGAAACATCTTCTCACTTTTTACCAGAGACCAGCTGGGCCACTATGAGGAGATCTGGAGGCCAGAGATGTACACTACTGCTGGCTGGACTCTGGTCAGCGTTGACGTCAAGGCCCCACACCCAGTGGAGGTCAGTACTGGAGCTAGCATGTGCAATTTTAGTGAGAAGATGTTTTGATTGAAATGAAAACAACATATATATATATATATAATTACAATTTGTTTTTCTAACGCGATTACATTATGTTACATATGGTACATCGCCATTTGTGTACTTCCTCATTTGTACTTGCTGTATGAAAATATGCAGTGCAGCATAAACACCAGGATGTTGAAATCAAAATGGTCAAGAAATTGAGTGTGGAACACTGGACACTTCTCATCCTCAGTGATTGCCATGTCTCCTTTGTACTTTTCAATTTTTGTGTCAAAACTCTTTTAATAGCTTGTCATAATGGTAAATGGACTTGTACTTTTATAGTGCTTTTCTAGTCAGATTGACCAGTCAAAGCGCTTCACACTACGGGACACATTCACCCATTCACACACACATTCATACAGCACTTATTCTATACATGCAAGTAAGTGCTAAGTGCTCTAACACACACATTCATACACCGCTGACACATCAGGGGTGATTTTGGGTTCATTGTCTTGCCCAAGGATACTTCGGTGTGTAGACTAGAGAAGCTGGAGGATCACACCACCAACCCTCTGCTTGGTGAGCAACCACTCTACCTCCTGAGCCACAGCCGCTAACAAGAAGACATAGGTGATACGTGCAAAGTTTCATGCAGATTGCACTCACAGCCTAATAGTGGTTTGGAAAAACTATTTTTGCATATTTTAGTATTTTGTAACAAAAGGGCCATATAGTGGCCATTTGGCACCAAGTATTGCACAGAGCCTCAGTGGAGCATGACAAACCAAGTTTTGTACCTTAAGCATCTTATGCTTTTATGAATTGCACTTGCACTTGTTTGGATTCAGAATACAGTGGACTCTTGTGAACAGCTGGTTATGTTTGATTATACTGCCTGGTTTACAGATACTCAAGACCTTCTTAAGGGTAGATCTTCACATTTAACTGAGGCCAACGGAGAAGAAATATTGTTTCTTAAAAATCACAAATAAGAAAATGTACACTGATCAGCCACAGCATTAAAACCACCTGCCTAATATTGTGGAAGTCCTCCTCATGCCCCCAAAGCAGCTCTGACCATCAAGACATGGACTCAAGAAGACTTCTGAAGGTGTCCTGTGGTATCAGACCCCAAGACATTAGCATCAAATCTAAATTTGCAAGGTAGGGCCTCCATGGAATGAACTTGTTCTTCCAACACATCCCACAGATGCTCGATCAGATTGAGCTCTGGGAAATTTAGAGGCCAAGTCAACACCTTGAAGTTTTTGTTGTATTTCTTTATTATAATTTTAGCAGCGTGTCAGGGCACATTACCTTGCTGAAAGAGGCCACTGCTGTCAGGGAATACCATTGCCATGAACATGTGTATGTGGTCTGCAGCAATGTTAAGGTAGGCGGTACAAGTCAAAGTAACATCCACATGAATGCAGAGAAAACAATGATTGTGGTTAAAAGTTTCACCTTTAACACTGACACTTTAACAAATTATGTAAATTATAAAAGAAATTGATTGTTGGGATTTGAAGTTGCACTTTGTCAAATCACTGTCACAAAATCATTTAACCCTGGCTGCAGCTTTGCTGGAATTACTCTCTCGTTCCAACTCAACAGTATTGTAAATTAGCTGTGTCCTACTATCAACTTTCACAAGTTTCTGCTTACTTGGTTTGTAAGAAATGTTTGGGTCTAACCCCCTCTCTTTTTCTTTGTAATGAACTTATTTCATGGGATACTGTGTTATTAGTCCAGTGTGCTTTTCAGACAGATCCACTGGTGTACAGGAAAATATTGCTTTGAGCATCTTGTTCCCCTTGAGCTCATTTATTCATTTAATCTCTTTCTCATCTCATGCTGCAGAAAAAACACACTTTTCCCAATATCATGAAAGAAAAAACTTTTGGTACTTCTTTCTCATTGTTGTTTCTGCTATGATGTGTGCAGCGTAGTAGACAGACATTCACATACACCCACTCCCCTGTAGCTTTCCACTGCACTTCCCTTCCTTTGGTTTCCTTGTGCTTTCAGCCAGAACACCTCCCACAGCCTGCTGCTGTCGCTGTGGAAAGAAGCTTGCGTAACATTACTAACTGGGTCAGTTCCTCTGTATAGTCAAGCCAAGACTTGTACAGATCTTTTCCATCAAGCAGCACTCCACTGACTGCCCCATGTTCCTGAATCTACCCTACAGTACACTGATGTCACTGTCTGGCTTCTACAGCTGCCTCATCTATCAGTATTAGTCATCATACTTCATAACATGTCTTTAACAAATCACAGAGCACATACTCGGGATTAATAGGTCTAAGTCATACATTGCTCATTACCCATCTGTGAGTGGTTGCTGTTGTCTGTTACCAGGTTGTGTTTGAAGTGGCTTTTAACAGTGCCAGAGGTGGATACGTGGCCATAGATGACATCTCCTTTTCCCCTGAATTCTGCCACACTGACACAGGTGAGGGGAGAGATCTGGATTTGAGGAAGGTATAGGCTGTACCACGCTCACAGACTGTTCTCTATCTCAGTCCTTGACAAACTGAACAATATGTTGGTCTGCTCAAAGGCTGAGGTCTCACTTGTGGCCACTAGAGGCTGTAATGTACACCTCACAATGAAAAAGTAGAACTATAGAGTATACCAACAATGTTGCTCTCTGGGTTAGGATTAGGAAGTTTAGGCTCAGAGATTCTCAACTCTCTCCACCAAGCTGTCTGGGTGGCACTTGAGAAGGAGGGAGGCAAAGGAAAGAAAAAGAGGAAAAGAAATGCTGAAGAAGAGAACAAAGGGCAATAAAGACAGAGGGCAGAGTCAGGGACAAAGTAAGAGGGTGGACAAAAGGCCAGAAGAAAAACTAAAGTAGTGAAAAGAGAGGAGAGCTAGAGAAAGAGAGAGGTAGAGACAGCGGTTAGAGTCAGGTACCAAATACTCAACAGTCTCAAATGGGTGTGAACATGGACAGCTGCGGACACCACAGATGCATAGTTCTCATTATACACTTTATAGCCCACAGACATTCACACAGAGCCCTACAGACACCCTCCGATGATGAAATTTACCTGGACCCTTGGGTACTAGCAGATGTGGACTAAATTAACTAATTAGAGTTTTGCACACTGCTTTATACAGCTGCCTCTAAGCATGAAAATATATGTCCATGTACACATTTAGTGCTTTTTCCATGGTGTTAAATCTGTGGAAGACATTACACTGTAATGCTGTTAGTGCAGGATTGTATCCCTAACCCCTGGTTCCTGTTTTACATGAACAATGATGCTATTTTCATCACTGACCTCCATTAATGAGGCAGGCTCATCTTGGACATGCTGTATTTTATGTTCCAGAGCCAACTTTTGATCCCTCTGTAGCCAACTGTGATTTTGAGAATGGCCCGTGTTTGTACTACCAGGAGAGAGCAGAGTCTAAAGTGTGGACCAGAGCTTCGGTCAAGCCTAATGCCTACAGGATAGGAGACCATACCACAGGAACAGGTGAGTCACAGCACAGACTAAAGCGCCTACAGTAATAGTGCTCATTGGCAACACTGAGATAGATTTATGGATAATTTAAATGGCCGGTGTGTGTGAGACACATTAAACAAACATTTTCTGTGTTTTTTGTAGATGAGCACCACCACTGGCATGACACAGAGTAAACATATTCTTTTTTTGGTCCTCATATCTTCTCTAAAATTAGCAAAAATCTAAACTGAGGGTGAAGGTATTTGCCATCTTGTCTACAGCAGGAACCTAATGAGCTTGTGAGGTTCTGGTCCTGGACCAAGTGTTAGCATCATACAGAGTTTGGGAATGTGGAGATGATCCAGCAACAGGTGCTTAAAGGGTTAATAATGAGTCACAGATGTTAATGATTTAAGTTGGTCTGTATGTCTTAAAACAGTGAGGTGCTTTTGGAATAATGAGTGTCTTACATTATACATTGCGGATATATGATTGCTGGTTTGATAAGAAGTGAAATTAAAGTGAGAAGGATCAGGCTTCAGTTCGCTACTTTACCATCTGTTGCCGATTTTTCCAGTCTTCAAAATATTTGCAGGCCTGGCCTCATTCCTTTTGTACAGGTATGTGCGTTCGCTCATCAAATTTGTTTGTAGGATGTGGCAGATTTCAATACAGGGACAGCAATAAGATGGTGGTCACTTTTGTTATGTTTGTCATAGATGTCCTTGTTGGAATGTGATGAGACATCTGCTCAGTTCTAGTACCTCGTTCACAAATTACATGGAGAATACAGGAAACAAAAGCTCTCCTAACTTATGAGATTGGGTCATAACTGGGTCATAATACTGTACATTATATGTGACACCATAGTTTTGGACTGAAATGTGTGTTTTGAATTTTGTTCCACTTGTAGTTTTGCTTACAACCAGGCAAGATATTAGTTTGCTGTGTAATGACCCATGTGCCATTGTAGCTGAACTATCATTACCACTCTTATTCTTAATTATATTCTTTGTCTTTTCTTTCTTAGGCTGTTTCCTCCTGGCAAACACTCGTTTCACTTCAAGGCCTGGTTATGTGGGTCGGCTTCATGGTCCCTTTTTACCTGGGAGCTACAAATACTGCCTGAGGTTCTACTACATGCTTCATGGATTTAGAAAAATAGAAAATGCGCTTGTTCTTTACATTTATGATGAGAACAACGTGGCCCTGGAGAAGGTGTGGAGCCTGGCTGACACTCCCAGGGCTGTATGGACTCAAGTGGAGATCACCTACATGAAGCCCATGCTTACCAAGGTATGAAGCATTAGTTGGACGAGAGATGAATAGATGGAATAATGAATTGTCTAGAATGATAACAGATACATGGTTAAAAAGTATTAGCAGTATTCAGTATTCTTCTCTATTTCCCAGGTAGTGTTTGTCAGCATTTGTAAGAATTTCTGGGAATGTGGTCTGGTAGCCATCGATGACATCACTGTCAGTGTGGGGGACTGTCAAATCACAGCAGGTAAAAGACTCACTAAGACATAGACCAATGGCTATTGTTAAATTGACTGTACTTATATAGCGCTTCACACTACAGGTCACATTCACCCATTCACACTGTTAACATGGCCTTTTAGTGGCTGGATTTGCAGTAGTGAATGATGACCAAACAAGGATTCAAAGAACTCAACATGCAGTTTATTTACAAATCTCAGTGAAACAAGTAGAACAATGGAAGTAGTCAGCCTTACCAGCAACACAGTCAGATGGAAACTGGCGCCTTTTATACTGTGTCCCTGGTGGACTACATTGCACCCTACTATTAACAGGTATGCTCAGTTTCTGTTTACAGGTGGAATTACACTATCCGTATGTAGTTCAGGATTTAAACGAAATATATACTGTAGGAGCCACACATTGTTTGCTGGGGATTATTTGGGGTTTGATTTGTTTCGTATGGTTGCCACGGTGATATGTGGGGTTTGGGTCACGTGGGCACCATAGATGGCAGTCGTAGGTTATATTAGGGGCTGAATCACCTGCACTGGGTGGAGAGAGGAGAGTCAGGTAGCTGTAATTTTTGTTGACCGCTTTTGTTCAGTTATGATACACATATGCAAACAGTGCATGTTTTACATCTGATCCGCGCGTGTATCTCCAAATAGCCGTTGTAGTAGCTTAAACATCCTGAAACTTACCTGGACTCAGCGTGCTTCTCTGTACCGGCAACATACAGGACCTATCACTACCTCTCAGGCGACGTGAAAGGGCTGGAAAGTCGCCACATATGCAATCGTGCTCCTCCTGCTATTCACTTCCCCCCAAACATAAACCCCAAAAACATAATTACAACCAATATATTTAAAGTACAAATTGCCCAGATCCTCTCTACCTATCCAGCCACTTGGTCCCTCCCGGAACATTCTTTACCCTGCTCGTACCCCAGGGACTTCTTTTGGCCGAACACCCGGGAGCAGACACAAAACCGGACCGGTAAGTGTTTCCATAACAATTCCTTTGTATTGACTACCTTCCTGCACTATAATAGACACATCATTTACGACACTTTTACCCACAGCAGCTAAGTGTACAGTACACCACAAAGAACTTAACTGGATGATTGTTCGTCAATTATGAACACCACATATTACTGTGTTGTCGGAGCCTAACCGAACTCCACTCTCTTCCAGGTAGAGCCCAGCGCCGGTCAACTAATAACACCACTGTGACATGTTCAATAAATATGCCATGTAACCAATCCATATTTGCTACCAAATATGCAAATATCCTGTACAAACGCTCTGTGTATAATAAAGTGCAAAATGTCGCCAGTAATGTTTGTAGTCATTTGTTACAAGTATAATTGTCATAATCTCCCCCGCTATACAATATTTACAAGGCCAAAGCTGTCAGTCACTAGTAAAGGAGTGCCCTTCGTCACATTTCCTCCCCCCTCCCAGTGTCCCTTCTAGACAGAGTGTTGTCCCAGTAGGTAGTATCTGAGGGCAACGATGGCCCATTTCATCGCCAAACACTCCTTTTCCATTGTCGAGTATCTCCTCTCTCTGTCCAACAGCTTTCGACTCAGGAACACAACTGGTCTCTCCTCTCCTTCCACCTCCTGTAGCAACACTGCTCCCAGGCCCACTCCAGAAGCATCTGTTTGCAGGATGAAAGGTTTGTCAAAATCTGGGCTGTCGAGAACTGAATGAGTGCAGATGGCCTCCCTTAGGTCCCGAAAGGCTCTGTCACACTCCTCAGTCCATTTCACCTTGTTGTGAGAGGAAGCTTTGGTCAGATCATTCAGCACCCCAGATCTATCTGCAAAATGAGCAATGAACTTCCTGTACCAGCCCACCAGACCCAGGAAGCCTTTCACTTTCTTCTTGGTGATTGGAACAGGGAAAGAATTGATGGCTTCTACCTATCCCCACGCAGCCTAATTTTCCCAAGTCCAATGACGTAGCCGAGATACTCCACCTCCCCTCGGGCCACAGCACATTTGTGAGGGTTGATGGTTAGGCCGGCTGCCCTGATTCGCTATAGGACCTGCTGCAGGTGGACCCTGTGCTCCTCCCAGGATTGGCTGAACACCACAATGTCATCCAAATATGCCGCCGAGAAGTCTGACACATCCCGCAGTACATGGTCCATCAGCCTCTGGAACGTGGCAGGCGCCCCCTGGAGACCAAATGGCATCACCTTAAACTGGTACATCCCAAATGGCATTCTGAAAGCTGTCAGCTCCTTTGCCTCTGGTGCCAAAGCTAACTGCCAGTAGCCTTTGCTCAGGTCCAATGATCTCAGGTACCTGAAATCTATGCAAAACCTGAGTGATCCATCTTTCTTTGGCACCAAAACCACAGAACTGCACCACTCACTGCAGGATACCTCGATTATCCCCATCTCTAACATCAACTTAATTTCTTTCTGCAACACAGGAATCAACTGCTCATGAATCCTATAGATCTTCTGCCTGGACTGGGGCATTCTTTGTCAGCCATATCCTGTGCTGTACCAGAGAAGTGAACCCTGGTGTCTCTCTAAACAGTTCTGGGTCCAGTAGGGGTATGACCTCTGCCCTCTGAGTGGGAGTCAGATGTGAACAATCCACTCCTGAAGCCTCTGCTATAGTAGTAGTAGTAGCAGTGGTGGTGGGAAAGAATTTTTCATCCGTATCTTCCTCCCGCACAGCTCGCACTAACAGCTGCTGACATGCAGGCTCTGGACGAGCCTGGAACTCCTTGAGCAGCTTAACATAAAACGTCTGGTACTTCTTAAGTCTGTCCGGCATATATAGCTCATATGTGACCGTACCCACTCGTTTAGTCACATCATAATGCCCATGCCATTTAGCCAGAAATTTACTGTCACTGGTTGGCAACAGCAACAGTACCTTCTGGCCTGAAGTGAAGACACACTCTCTGGCTTTGCGATCATACCAGACCTTTGGGTTATGCTGTGCAGACTTCATGTTCTCATGAGCAAACGCTGTCATCCTCCTCCAGCCTCTCCCTCATTTTCACCACATAAGCCACCACATTTTCTGCTCCTGACTTAGGACTTTCCCAGTGTTCTTTGAGGAGTTCCAACGGCCCCCTCACCTGGCGGCCATAAAACAGTTCAAATGGTGAGAACCCTGTTGATACCCTGTGGGACTTCCCGATATGCGAACAACAGGTATGGTAGCCACCTATCCCAATCCGCACCTGTGTGGGCAACATACTTTGCGCAGCATGTTTTTCAAAGTCTGGTTGTAGTGCTCCACTAGCCCATCTGTCTGGGGGTGATAAGGGATGGTTTTTATGCCTTTCACGCCTAACAGTTGATAGACCTGCTGTAAGAGTGCCTTAATATCAGCGTTTTTTTAATCTGTTAGGATTGCTTTTGGTATGCCTACCCTAGAAAACAGCTGTAGTAAGCATTCTAGCCTTGAGGGAAAGCCTCAGGATAGCGGGTTGCATGGTTGCATGTCACCAAAATGTAATGGTGGCCGGCTGAACTTTTTTCCAGGGGGCCTACTATGTCCATGCCTATCCTTTCAAATGGTGTGTCAATTATGGGCAAAGACTGTAACTGGGCATGCATCACTCCCTTTGCTGAAATAAGCTGACATGTTTCACAGGAATGACAGAACTGCAACACTTGGTTGTACATCCCCGGCCAAACTAAATTACTTCCAATTCTAGTCAGAGTTTTCTGGAAAGCCATGTGACCTGCCCATGGAACTGAATGACCTTGTGTCGAAACTGCTGTGGAAGTGCCAAAGCCTCCGTCTTTCCCTTTCTTTGATACAGAAGACCCTCCTTTACTATATGGCTGGCATCATCTAGGCAGCTAGGGCTGTTCTGTTTTACCCCCTCAATCCCCTCAATCCAAACCACAGTTTCAGTGTCACATCCTGTCTTTGTAATGCCCCCAAATCCGGGGGAAAATCATAGTCCAGCGACATGGGTATTTGGGAAATGGCCTGCCATCTCTTCCTTAGGAGAACCCATTAGTTTTTCCCGTCTTTGCCTTTGACTTGTGCGGTTTTACTGGCTCTGCCTCCCAATCTACCTCAAAGAAAGGCAGCTCTCTGACGGCTCCCTCTGCACTCGACCTATCCTCACTCCATTTTTCTCTAGGGACCAAACTGCTGCTAATGCTAATCAACAGTTTGTACGTTGTTGTGTATGTTTGGATAACCATATGGATAATATTAGCATAAACATAGCATTATATTAGCCTATTTGCTAACAGCTGACATTGTATTTAATGCAAAGGTCTAATTGGATATAAAATGTCATCACTTTATCATTTTATCCTAATGGTCAATGGTTGCTCACATAATGCTCACTCATTATATTCTGCCAGTGAAGCTAACCTATTATTGATTATTATACAACCACACTAACCCACTCTGCAGAACAACCCACTACCCCATAACAGTCACCCTAGTAACCCCAGTCACCCTAGTAACCCTAGGGTGACTGTTACGCTGTTTGCCCAGAGTTTGCATGTTGTCCCTGTGTCTGTATGGGTTCTCTCTCACTACCCTGGATCCCTCCCACAGTCCAAAGATATGCAGGCTAACTGGTGACTCTGAACTGCCTATAGTGAATGAGAGTGTGAATGGTTGTTTGTCTTTATATGTTAGCCCTGCAATGAACTGGTGATCTGTCTAGGGTGTATCCCGCCTTTTGCCCAATGACAGCTGGGATAGGCTCCAGCTCTCCCTTAAGAATAAGCAGTAGAGATAACAGATGGATGGATTTAGTTGTTAGTTTGTAAAACTATAGGTAACAGCTGAGATGTAACAGGCTGTGACAGATTGTGATGTAAATGTAAAAATGCGAAAGGCCCTATGTAGAGCCCCTGGTGGTTTGGTTTGTCCGTTCTGGGCTACATGGCTACGGTGCAACATGATGGACTCATTGGAAGAGGACCTACACCCCATGTAGATATAAATTGCAAACAAAAACACAACAATGATTAGTTTTAGGTGATTACACACTGATAAATACATATTTTTGTATATTAGTGGAAATTCAAAATGAGGCTCAGTAGTGTGTGTGGCCTCCATGTGCCTGTATAATCTCCCTACAACGCCTGGGTTGTAGGGAGGGCCTGATGAGGCGGCGGATGTTCTCCTGAAAAACCACTATGATATTGCTTCTTCTCTGAACAGGATGATTCCATAGAAATCCCACAACTGACCTGAACCTGCTAGGCTCTCACAGAATGAACCTGGAGTTTTCATCATATCTGTAGCACACACTGGACTGAGCCATTTTCTTTGTAAATCTAGCCTTAAGTGTTCAACTTATGCACTGACTGTGTTTGTTGGTTCTACAGGCTCCCTCCCAGGTCAATGTAACTTTGAAAGTGGAGTCTGTGGCTATATCCAGGACAAGAAAGGAGACAAGGCTGGCTGGCTGCGAGTCAGAGGATACACCCCCACCTCCTATACAGGACCCAGAGGAGACCATACCACAGGGGTGGGTGAGTCGTTTTTCATTCACTTTATTCATTCATTCAGAGCACATAGCCTCACGTGATGGCTGGATGGAACTTTGTGTATGATGTGATGTAAGTGTTTTTGTGTCATTACACAATGGATGTTAGTGCACTTTTTTCTCACTTACACAGTATTCTGTTCCTCTTTGTGTGTTGGATTTTTACAGCTGCAGTGACGAGTCTCCACTGGAATTATTAAAGGTCCATTAAAGTGTGCTATTCATGGTTTTATGCACAGTGTACTTCTTCTAGGTTACTTCATGTACATCGAGGCGTCACTCATGCGTCCTGGTCACAAAGCTCGCCTGCTGACCTCTGATCTGCGAGGATCCTCATACCCTCAGTGTCTGATATTCTACTACCACATGTATGGTTCTGGCACTGGCATACTGAGCGTGCTCCTGCAGCACGGCAGCAGAGAGCGGGTCACGCTGCTGTGGAGAAGGCGTGGTGAGCAAAGCATCAGCTGGATGAGGGCAATGGTGGACTACCACTGTGATGCCCGACACCAGGTATGTAAATTATAGGAGTGACAGACTAGCCCCTAACACTGATAGATACCAAGTAACACCTAGTAGCTTCCTTTGACTCTATTGTATTTTATCCACAACCTTCATTAAATTAATCAAGCTTATGCAGGTAATGTGGTAAAACAAACTTTAATTAGCAGCGCTGTTCTTATAGTACAAAACTATCTGCTGTGCAAGTTCATTATGGCCCCTTTTTTGCAAGGAAATTTGTATGTCTCTACAGTTTGTATCTTCAGTAATAAAACCCAAAGTAACGTAACCTTTAGTAATTAGAATGGTGATACCCACAAAAGATAAGAAAAAAGAAATAGAAAGAACAAACTTTTTGAACATTATGGTTTTACTTAATGCATACATAATAATAGTCCTTAGCGGGTCTTAAAATGAGGTAAATACAACCTCAGATGAACAATTATTACACCATAACATTATTTATTTAACAAAAACGAGGCCAAAATGCAGAGGTAATGTGTGAAAAATGAAGTACATCGTTACTGTGGCTGCTTATCAAGGCATTGATTAATTGATCATCAGCAAGTGTGTCTACCTCTATAAAAGAAGGAGTTTTGGCACTTTGCCGGTCTGAAGTATTCAGGTGTGTGTTAGCACAATGCAACATCAGCAATGATCTTAGAGAAGCACTTGTTGTGCCCATCAATCTGGGAAAGGTTATAAGGCCATTTCCAAACAATCTTAATATTTTCATTCTACAGAGAAAGATTATTCACAAGTGGTAAACATTCACTACAGTTGCCAGTCTTCCCAGGATGTCCCAGCAAATTCACCCCAAGGTCAGGCCATGCAATGCTTGGAGAAACTGCAAAAAAACCAAGAGTTACATTTTCGACTCTACAGGTCTCAGTTAGCATGTTAAATGTTAAAGTACATGATAGTACAATTAGAAGAACACTGAACAAGTATGGCTTGTTTGGAAGGGTTGCCAGGAGAAAGCCTCTTCTCTCTAAAAAGAACATGGCAGCACAGCTTAGGATTTTGCAAAGCTGCATCTGAACAAACCACAGGATTTCTGGAGCAGAGTCCTTTGGACAGATGAGATCAAAGTGGAGATGTTTGGCCATAATGCACCACACACAGTCAAATGTGAGGCCATCTGTCTGACAGTTTAAGCTTGGCTGAAACTGGGTCATGCAACAGGACAATAATCCCAAACACACCAGCAAATCTATAACAGAATGGTTGAAAAAGAAAAGAGTCAAGGTGTTTCAGTGGCCCAGTCAAAGTCCAGACTTCAACCTGATTGACTCATTGAATGGTATGGATTGAAATGAACACTGTTGTGTCTGAAACATGTCCTGGTCCTGTGTACAAATTCTTTTCTTGGCCATGAACTCATAGTGTGGTGTCTCAAGTTCAGTAACAAACTATTTTCCAGCAGTATTTATGTTGCACTGAAGCAAAAATGTGCCCACATCTTTTTTCTGCACCAGCTATTCAGCATCTGTTCAAACACTGGAGCTGTTTTCTCTTTGTGTTAGAGGCATTCTTTGATTATTACATTGCTTTAAACTGCTTGTTGGAACAACTGGCTCTTGTACTCTCAGGTGCATTAAATATATATCATACAAATGATGGCCTGTTTGAATTTACCACCACACATAGCAAACATAACTATATAACTTAAAACAGACATTTAGAGATTCATATTGTCAACATTTGAATGAACATTTGAATACAAATTTAGGTAATAAATCGGGGTCATTGTACATTTGTCCCACTCACTGTTCTGACATCACACATTTCACAGTTTATGATTGACATAATCACATAATTGGTGTTTCCTGTAGATAATTTTTGAAGCCATCCGGGGCCCATCGCTACGAAGTGATATCGCTATTGATGACATCTCTTTTAAAAGGGGGCCGTGTGAAGGTATAGTCTAAAAATCGTACCTGTTTGACTCTGAACAGCTGTTGGTGTGTCTCTACTTGTGTCTTATTGTCACCTCTTCATCAAACTAATGTTGTTACACAACATCAAAATTCTAATTCTTTTTAAAATCAGGCTTTATCAGTGTTATACTATACAATACTATATTGTTTAATGAGTAGAACTATAATATCTGTGTTGTTTTGTTCTCCAGATCCTGATGACATCACTCCATACTCAGGCTTCTCAGAGTATTTCAATGAGATTGAGAACTGAGACTGGAGGGAAGCCTTTCAGCATAAATGTTTGGAAGTTTTTCAGAGTTGGGCTGGGTGGCTTTCAGAAGAATGAATGTGAACAATCCATTAAGACAATTTACAAACTTGTAGAGCAATGCGTATGTTGCAGCCAGGACCACCACCTCACTGTATTGCTGTCTTTATTTACTTCCCAGTCCAGTAATTTCACTATATTTGCTGTAATTCTTAACATTTCTTTGATCACATTAGGCTTAATGGAACTGTATTACATACAGGGGGTTGATAGTGACTTCTTCTCCTGATAACATTATCCATTCTCTTCTCACAACAGTCACACCTCATTCTCATGACATTCAGTTAGACAATCACAATCAGGTGTGAGGGCCTGTTGACACTATGCACAAAATATCATATAAATATGTGTTTATAATATGTGTTACTCACTTTTATTTGAGGCTGTGCTGGTCAAAGTTAGCAAACCACATCTATAGCTACTAGCACAAGCTAAAACAAATTAGTATTAATTATTAATATAGTACTAATAGCTGTTAATAGCTGTTTTTTCAATCCACAACAGTGAGTCCTTTTCTATCTCTATGGAAACTAATCCTGAAAGTCGAGTCTGCCCAGTCGTATTTCTCACATAAGTTTGAATTCACTTTAGGGCTGAGAATGTCCCCTCGACAGAAGCAGTTTTTTAATTTGTCTACAAATAATCATCAGTTTCAGTGAGTAAAATGTATTTTACCTACAGTATATTTTATTGTTTACGTCTTTGTCATTTTCTGAGTTAATATTGATGCTTCTGCTAGAGATGATGTCTGTGGAGCAGCTGTGGCTGCAGTGTTTGGAGACCATTGTGTTAACTGGGTCTTTATAGCATTGCTTTAGTTATGGCATTATTGACATATTGTTGATGGTTTCTATAGCTGTGACATCATAATGATGGTATTAAGAGGTGGGTTAATAGGACACCAGCGAAGGCTTAGGTGTGAAATGCATGGCCCGCCACTGGCACGTGCATGTGCACCCTCAGTAGCTTGAATAAGAACAAACAAAAGGGAGAATCAACTATAAAAAAAAATCACTCCATAGCAAACTCCACAGGGAACCTTTTAAAGTCAAGGGGTTTTTGTTTGTTTTTTTAAGATTTGACAAAGTTCCCTCCAGAAAATCTTCTGTTTTTGGAGGTTAGTAGTGCTTCCAGTGACAATCAAATTGTCTTTGACATGTAAAATCAGTAGAGTGTCTCTTAAAATCTCACCTGTATGTAAATGGGTGCCCAGGGGTGAAGTCAGAGAAGTCAGTGAAGACTTCAAAAATCACTCAGGTACAGAAAGTTGAGCGCTTTAGCTTGACTTTGTATTAAATCATATAGCTGAAATGTACTATACTTTGTCAAGAACTCCAATGAGACCAAAAACAATATATTAATTCCTCTCTCATTTCTTTATGACTTCCCTGCTCAGAAAAATATAGAATATTGCCATGTTTATCCTGTAAGGTAAACATAATTTTCTTTCTTGAATGATTGAATTGAATGTTTAATATCTGACTCCACCCCAAAGAAGGAAAGGTGAAACTGACTTGAAAATCAGGTAATCAACTTTTTAGCTCAGTGAGCTAATGGCTAAGGATATTTGGACTTAAAGACTCAGAACTGAGAAACTGCTTTTGTCTGCTGCCATGTTGTCACGCAGTAACACCACAAAAACATAAAGAATAGGCAATACACCTTGCTTTTGCAAACGAAGGTTAAGCCATACCCCTGCACTGTCTTTGTAGCCTGTAATTGTCAGAAAATATTGGATTTTCATTTAGAGAAGGTCTTGTAGGCTTAATAAACCTTTATAATAATAATCCTTGGATTTGGGCTTCCACTATTGAATTCTTGTTTAATGTCTATTCTTTATATGTCTGTTTAAGTATCAGGTGTTGTTTCTTACATATCTCATTTCAGATATAACTTGTTATGCAGATGATTTTTTCCATTAGAATTCACTCAAGCTTTCGTTTGTGTTATTTCCACTGTGACAAAGGATTTGAGTCCAGCTTCAGACTTATGTCACAATTTAGGCACTTATAGATATTGATCGCTATCTTTTCAAGGCATGGATCCAGTAAGGTGCTGGGAACCTTCCATAGGGGTTTGATCCATGCTGTCTTATTAGCATCACAAGGTTCCTGCAGAAGTTTTAAATCTATGCAAACATCCGAGTGCTGTGCTGTGCATTTAGATGTCCTTATCACTGTTGGGCTGTTATTGTAAAATTGTCTTCCTGTTGCCCGACAACAGACTAAATTTCCATTTTGATTCAGTCCTTGAGAAAGTTAGAGGTATGGAACAATGCTGATTTTGATTTTGATTCTGTTTGCTTCTCTACTGACCTCTAGACTCTGAATTACTTATTACTTTATCTTGTTTATATACCATAGACACTGTCATGTACCTGTCATGATGACTGTGTCTGAGATCCTGTAAATAGTAAAAAATATAGATCACACTTTTGCCTCATCATTTATCAGTTTGCCATGTATCATTAACCAGTGCTTCCACCACACCACAAAAACTGCTCAGAAATATCTCTAGGAACATGACAAAGAGCCCAAGGTGTTGACCCAGATCCCAATTGAATCCAGTATCCGTGGGATGGGTTGGAACAGATCAGATCCATAGAGGCCCCATCCTACAACCCACAGGACTCAAGGATCTGCTGCTGATCCCAGTGCCAGACACCACAGGATGCCCCCACAGGTCCCATGTCCATGCCCCAGTGGGTCAGAGCTGTTTTGGCAACAAAAGGGGGACCTACACAATATTAGGCAGGTCCCACAGATACTGGATGGGTCCTTTGTCATGTTCCTTGAGACATTTCTGAGCATCCTGCCTGGGGAGGCCCCTGCTAGTGGGAAGTGCTGTTGCCATGAGAGGTTGTGCTTAGCCTGCAACAATGTTTAGATGGATGGTACGTGTCAACATAACATGATCTGTATATTATTTGAGAATCAACTATCGGCTTATTTAAAATTTGTTTGACATCTTTATCATCATCTACTATGAAAATAAGACCCAGGTTGTAATAAACTGGAATTGCCAAACAATAAGTGACCTCTGACCTCTTGACCCTGATACACACAAGTATGTGTACCAAGCAATTTTGTCACTAACATTAAAGCCTACATTGAACCTAAGAATGGTGATGTTTCTTATTCGGGCTGTCCATCTGATCCAGAGCAAGATATTCAATTCAATTCAAGTTTATTGTATTTACGTATATTTATATGAGGGAGAGAGGGTGGTAGAGAACAGGGACAGGAGAACATAGCATAATACAGATTCCAAGTAAAAATGAGGAAAAAAGTATCAGTAATACAGTAGTGATAATAATAGTAATGACAATTAAAGTAGTAATTTCAATAGAATGGTATGAATATTTATGGCCTTGATCATTTTGAATGGCTTCTGACTTTGCTTTAGCAATGCCATCAGAGGAAAACTTTTCCCTTGAACAACACTTTGGTACAGTATTTCATGAAGTTTCCCTTGAAATTCCAGTGTTTTTGGTGACTTCTTGGCCATTCAAATAGCGCTGCCGGAAAAGAGGCTATAAAACAATATTAAGAAGGTGAACCACAAATGCTGCATTTATTATCCCTAAACTTTGACTGCTAGAACTGGTGACTCACAGTTTTTACACTTTTCAGGATTAATTTATGTGTACTTTGTTATATTTGGAGGAAATCCATATTCCTGCCCCAAGTAGCATCTCAAGTAGCACCACTGTTACATAATACATGATGAAACTGTTCCTGCAGTTGGACAAGATCATATTTTGATACCAGGTCTGAAAAAACAATGAGCATTACTTTGTGGTTGTTGTGTTTTATTTTGCTTTATTAACAGTTTTGATTCAGTAACGATTAAAACAGTCTTAGTGATATAAATTGTAATGATTTGTGAGAAATATGAGTAAGGCAGAGATGCTGACAACTTGTCGTTTTGAATGCGTAGGAGCTGCATATGACAGCAAAAAAAAAAAAAAAAAAAAAAAAAAAAATCCAGGAAAGTTCTTCACTGTTAAACTAAAATCAGACAATGCAGACATCTATCTACTATCATGTCTTTTTTTAATGCTGATCATTGATTCTTCCCACATCTAAAGGAATTTAATCCACTCTCCTGTCTGTTAGGTAAGAGTGCACTCTAATGGTTTAAATACTCCCCAACAGGAGCTCATCTGTAATCAGTGGTGTTTGATTCCAAATTTAAAGGTTTTGACCTTGAGAAATGCTATATGAGCAGTTTTTATATGATTGGGTCTCCATTTTGTTTGTCTTGTGGGCAGGCATGCAGTATGGCCCAATATACATTCCTTTTTAATGTGTCAACAAAGACAGAGAAGAAAACTGGCATCTAATGCAATATCTGTTTTTTTTAAATCACTATTATTCAGTCATGTCATTTCATGACAGTTTGTATGATAAAACATTTTGCAATCAAAGAGAAAGAAAAGAAAGAAAGTGTTATTTCCTAATTTGTTATCTAGAGCAGACACAAAGTTTGGTGGAAACTGTTCCTGCAGTCAGACAAAATCATATTTTGATACCAGTTCTGAAAGTTACATACAGGTTATGTACAGTATGTAAAGAAAAATGGTAGACAAGTTAAACATTTTCAACAGCAATTATATTCTGTTTGATATTTAATAAAGTTGTGGGAATACATGTGTATATATCTGTGAGTCATATTTTACCACAAAAACATAATTTAAGGAACAAATACCACCAAATAAATCTAAATGGTAAAAAAACAAAACAAACAAACAAAAAATAATGAGGATTACTTTGCTGTTGTTGTGTTTTATTTTGCTTTATTAACAGTTTTGATTCAGTAACGATTAAAACAGTCTTAGTGATATAAATTGTAATGATTTGTGAGAAATATGAGTAAGGCAGAGATGCTGACAACTTGTCGTTTTGAATGCGTAGGAGCTGCATATGACAGCAAAAAAAAAAAAAAAAAAAAAAAATCAGGGAAGTTCTTCACGTTAAACTAAAATCAGACAATGCAGACATCTATCTACTATCATGTCTTTTTTTATCTGATCATTGATTCTTCCCACATCTAAAGGAATTTAATCCACTCTCCTGTCTGTTAGGTAAGAGTGCACTCTGAATGGTTTAAATACTCCCCTGATCTGAGAGGCACAGAATCAGCCTCAGTGGACTCACAGCCCTCAGTCTGCATTGTATTATAATACTGTAGTAAATAATGTTTTTTGCTCTGTTTATAATTTAAATTAGAAGACTCATAGAGATGCAACCGACCAGAGAAAAGCATGTTTATGAAATTACAACACAAATCTGGGGCCAGGTAGAAGTGCGTTGTTGAAAAATGTGTACACATTTCACAAAGAGGAAGGTTGCAACAGGGGGATGCTCTGTAGGCCACAGAACACTAGGAGCCACTGGAGGGCAGTCAAATACCAGGACCGCCCCCACTCCTACTGACATACTATGACAACATCAGTTGGCAGGAGAGCAGCACATCTGCATGTCTACAATAGAAAGTATTACAGTAATATTTATGAGCTTGAAGCTACAATGTATTGTATTATTTACTGCTTATTATTTTGTCTTCACAATTTTAAGTTTCAAATGAAAATAAGGAGCTGCAGCTGTAAGAAAATTAATATTTGAAATGTCGCTCAAGCATGAGCTTAAAAGAATAAGTTTTTATTTGAGTGACAGATAAGAACACAGCCTTACTCAAGAGGTAAGATGGATAGAGTTGATGGATGATGTTCCTCATGTGACTGTTTCCTTTCCAGTATACTTGTAATCAATCAACAATCATATGGAAATCTTTAACATTCTCTTAAAATGCAGAAGCAATGATGTTTTATTGTACTTATTCTCTCAGAATTCTGTTGGGAGAATTTGCAGCAGAATTCTTCAGATATACATACATTTTTTATATAATGTATGCTTTTTACTGTGTTCACATTATCTTGGCTGGAATCACTCAATCACAAACCAGACAAAAGGCTACAGTCTTTTGTCTGGTTTAATTTCTTACAATTTTTCTCTATCAGAATTTAAATATAATAGAATTTTTATGAAGTTTTCAAATGTGAATGTGACTTTGAAAACACTTTTATGTGGACCTTGAATTAACATTTTTTCTTTCTTTCACATTACTTTTCTGTCAAAATACTGTCTCAAGGTAAGATTAAACTTTTATGCTCAAAGTGTATTTGATCAATGATTGGTTCCTTTTGTTAAGGAAACTTATCATTTTACAAGAGTCTGGCATGAATGGAAAATATATCGCTTTGTGTGCTTGCTCCAGTGTTAGTCAGGGTTGTGTATTGTGTTTGAGTGGAGAGGCAGGTGGGGGAGCAGTAATGAGATTAACAGGTGAACTATCACTGATGGACCAGGATAAAATGCATTTGAGCATTGATCTGTTACGACTTTGAGGACATTTTGAAATCCATGTAAATCCTGGATGAATTCAAATTGAATTCAGATTGAATCCAATAATTTGGTGGAGTAAAGGCAGAGGAGCAGAAACAATAGCTAGGTGACAGGTAGACATGACCAGAGGATGCCAGGCGATTCCTTCTGAACCACAGGACACAGTCATTATACTTCTCAGAAAAAAAGGCTAAATAAATTATTGAAGAGTTGATGCCCTTGCAGTGAGAAGCAACTAATTAGCTTGTCATCATTAGTGGAAGTGGTCAGTGTGTGACAGTTGTGAAGCAATTGATTGCACCTGGCGATTTGGTCGAAAATCCCTGGAGGTTAATCATTGACAGGATGGAGGGGTCAGCCTCTCCATGGCTCAAGGCATACAGGGTCGATCAATAACCCTTCATCTGGAACTCCCTGAGAATTTGTCTCAAGAGCTCCTCAATTCACCAATAGCTCCAAACTTTATGAAGAGATTAAAAACATGGATGGCCTTCGAGAATGAGGAGGCAGCAGGTTCAGGTGAGCAATGAGGTGTCTGAAAACTACTGAGACAATAAAAACAATAGGACACATATAGATCATATGGCATTATTTCATCTGTAATCTATGCTCCAACAGAGTGAAATGAACCATTTTAATATCCTTGTAAATCTAGAATTTGCTTTTTGCTCCTTACTCTTTGCTCTTACTTCTGTGTTTTTTAATTAATTATTTTTTTTTATCTCTTTTAGTTTACTTTAGTTTTATCACTGTTTTTAGCACCAATATACCAAGACAAATTCCTTGCATGTGCAAACGTACTCAGCAATAAAGTCTGATTATGATTTATTATGTATCCCCTGAGCACATATACCAACACATACCATGTCATACTGAATTAAAAAGTCCCAAATCCAAAGGAGCTGTGGGATACATATTACAGTAAGTTTCATTATAAAGTTTTACACAATTAATATCTCTAAATAATTACAGTTATCAACAGGAGCTCATCTGTAATCAGTGGTGTTTGATTCCAAATTTAAAGGTTTTGACCTTGAGAAATGCTATATAGCAGTTTTTATATGATTGGGTCTCCATTTTGTTTGTCTTGTGGGCAGGCATGCAGTATGGCCCAATATACATTCCTTTTTAATGTGTCAACAAAGACAGAGAAGAAAACTGGCATCTAATGCAATATCTGTTTTTTTTAAATCACTATTATTTCATGTCATTTCATGACTGTATAATAAAACATTTTGCAATCAAAGAAAAAGAAAAGAAAGAAAGTGTTATTTCCTAATTTGTTATCTAGAGCAGACACAAAGTTTGGTGGACTTGTCCCTTCTGTCCATTCCATCCACTGGCTCAGTGTTTTTTATGTTTCCATTTCCAAGTAGCTGGTCAATATCACTGATCATTATTGACCTCCACATCTGCTCTGCTTTTTCTTTTCCTTGTCTACCTCCTCCTTTCTCCCCTGCCTCAATAAAACCATGTGTTGGATTAAATTCTATTTTGCTTATCTATTATCATACTGAGGTGGTGTATGCATGATGGAAATGGACCATAGACTTAGGTGTATGGGGTGACAAACAACACCACAGTGTGAGTGACAACGTGAAATGTCTACACATGCTTCATATGATGCAAACTGTTACTTCCAGGTGTATTTAAATGCATGAGAGGAGGTACATTTGTACAGAATGGTAAGTGAGGTCACAACAGTCTGCATACACATACAATAATCACAACCGTCCATGGAAAAACAGTGATGCTCTTAAAGAGCCACCCCATGCCAGTAACTCTACCTCCACCAACTCTTACTCACTGCAGATAAATTAAGACTTCCAAGAGATGATGTCCTCATTGATTACATTAAACACAACAACATTTGTTCTGAGTATTTGTTACTGCAATAAAGTGTAAAAGAAGAAATGATGAGAGAGAACAAAAATGTGGATAAAAACAACAAATTGTGTGTGTGTGTGTGTGTGTGTGTGTGTGTGCGCGCGCGCGTGTGTGAAGTGAGACCAGCATGTAGTACCTCACGCTGAAGTATCAGCTTAGGAGACAGCTGCTCTAATAAAGTCTTCTGTTCAGCCACTAGGGAGTGCTGTTCTACAGTACACTGTACTATGTTAGACTCCAGGGCTACTGTATAGAGTATTTTAAAACACATTCATATACATACCTCTCTGTACTATGTACAGAACTGTGTGATGCTTTCAGAGTCAAATAATTCTTGAGAATCCTGTTAAACTCTGATTATTTAGTCAAGTCTTCTCCAGTGAGATGCATCTTATTTCTAACACTGCCTCTTGGCTCTGTAAACAGTTCCCTCCTCAGGTTGACCGAGGCTGCACTGTGGTAGTTCAGTGTGGAAGAAGGTCCTCTTTGATGGATCTTTACATAATATGTCACAGCAATTAATGACTTTAATTGTGCTCCACCATGGACACTTTCCTGGCTGCACAGAGTGATGGTCATGTCAAGTTCAAATTTTGACTTTAAAAACACTTTAAAGGGAGGTCACATTACAGCAGCACATTTATCTACACATCAATCCTGCAGACAGATCATTCAAACTGCAAAACACCTGACTACATGTTTAAAAGTAATATACAATAAACAACAATCACCTACAGTGAAACCCAGAGAAAAGAAAAGAAACATGACAATACTTATGTCAGTTCAGCAGAGATCCCTTGAACTGTAAAGCACACAGACATAAAAACAGTTCACAAAAGATAACAATCCTCCGGTTACTTGTGAAATCAGGTTCTAGATTTACCTGCTTCTACTTTCTTACCCAGAACTGAGGAAGAGGACTGAACATTTGTTTTCTGAGACTGAAAGAGAACTGAAGTGAAGTACTGAAAGACAACCGTTTGGTAAGGTGTAACTACAGCATCACTGACAAATCAGTGAGTAAAACAGATCGCTTGTATGTGTGTTTATTCTTTCCTGGTGGTGGTTATCATTTACAAGGTTGCAGAAATTGGTCTTATGCTCCACTAAAACATTCAATGCAGACATTTACCTTACAAATAATGTGAGCTAACTGGATAAAAAGGCTAAATATGGCAGTGGGCATATGGCACACTTGAAGTTAATTTTGGAAAACTACTTTAAAATGAAGCTCAAACAGATTCCTTAATATATGGATCTCAGCTGAGTTCTGCTGTGAATTACTCTAAATTCTTTCTTTCACCCTTTCTTTCCTTCTTTCTTTTAGCATAGATTGCCAAACCAGTGCTGACCCTGCTGATGATAATTGATTTGCTTCAGCCAAATGATATATGCTACATCACAGTAAGCCTTAATTGTAGGGTCACTGCAGTAAATGGTGGTCAATTGCAGGGTTCAGAAATTATGTTTACACTGCAGTGCAGCTGTGGTGCTTCATTTGAAACAGCATTTTGCTAAGTGAATATATGATTTAAAGTAACTGCTTCGCTCCGAATAAAACAAAGAAAAGCAATTACTTTACACTACTATAAGAATATCACTAGAAAGGCCAAATACAAGACTTTTCCAAAATGTACTTTTTGTTTTAGAATGTTAATACCTGGCTTCCATTTTAAGGAGCTGAGCAGATGGACAACAACTATGTTAGGTGTTTTAGGGTGGAGCAGACAGCAGTGAAAGTCGCTGCTGTAGGTGTAACCTCAGGGCTGAAGAGCTGCACAGCAACAGTGTGTGACAGTCAGTGGAGGACAGGTGTCCTTTTCCTCCCCACCTGTACATGAAATGGAACATGAGGGGTTGTGTGTCTGTGCCCTCCCAGATCAAGATAAAACTAAGGAACATATATGTGAAGATACAGGTGAGATCTCCCATTAGAGCTGGCCTGTAGAAATCAGGCATCAGTGAATTTTCAACAAACAGAGCTATATCTCCTATATCTGTGGTTGCATTAGGTCATTGCAGTCAATGTTGTAAATCCATAGCAGTTGTGGATTTTTATATGATTTTTAAATGAGTGCGATAAAGTTCCTTGATTTGCAGAGAGGTGGACTATAGAGTATAAAAATCAAGTGAATACACAGACAGGCACATTACATCAATCCACTGTAAAATGCAAAGAGAAGCAAAGAAATAAAACATAATATATTAAAAAATCTACATTAATAAGTTAATCTTATTATTTATTGATATACTGTAGGCCTAATAAAATGAGCAGCAGATCAAGTTTCTTAATCCTCACTGCATGCAATATAAAACGCACCATAACAATAATCATGTCTGTTATCCTGAAACTGAGATGTACTTTAACAAAAGTCATTTTTGGTTTTCCGTGTTTTAAGGTAACTGCATTCAAACAATACAAAAATCGTCTGTGGATTAATGGAATGAGTTCATTCAGTGAATTATTGGAAATTGTTGACGGAACTAGGAATGAAGTCTCACCAGCTCCATCAGAGCCGTGGATGAGCAGATGAGCAGCGGTGTCTCGGTGTACAGTCAGTGCGTGTCTCCCTGCCGGCCTTCATAGACCTGCTGTATTTCTTAGTATTGACGTGTTGTTAGCAGATGGAACAGGAGGGCTGATCTCTGCCTCCAGAGGTCATTCTCACTACAGTTGCCACTTGTTGCCAAAAGCAGCTCGGGGCTCTACCATTCAACACCAAACACAATCCAAGTATTTGCTCAGCCACCTATCGAGACTTCATATATGGATGTTGAATGCGGACCGTTGCCAGGACTGAAAGAAGACTCTTGTGATTTGTTTGATAACATTTCCGCGCGTCTGACGGAGAGAAGCATGGTTGATAATACAAGTATAGCAACTAAATCTGCTTTGGTAAGCGTCCAGGCTTTAGCCTGTTTCTATTGGATTATTAGACTTAACTACTGGGCAGTTGATTTTGTCTTCTTTTTTCTAATGCACATAAGTTAAACTTTTTACTAACAGCCCGATGACACACTCAGAGTTTTTAAGTGTTTTAGTCACTTTGTGCAAGTTTTTTTTTTTTTTTTTTTTTCCACCTTCGCTTGTGTGGTAGTAGGAACTATTTGACAGGTTATCTTATTTTACCGATATAACCAGATATCACGAGTAACTCAGTGTGTAATGAGGCCAATTGGTAGAAGATGTGTTTTCATTTTAAAGTGCCCGTTATAATCATTACCCGACCATCCTCTCGTCCCGTCGCAGCAAGGATCTTTCTCGTCCGCCGGCAGCCTTCCCCTCCAGGCTCCCTCCGCCTCCTCCCACAGCCCGTTCCCCGGCACCCTGTCCCACCAGACCGGCAGCGGTGGGATGAAGCTCGAGGCGGTCATGGAGAACCTGCAGCGGCAACAGGCAGCGCGGCTGGCTCTGGAGGAGAAGCTCCGGCAGGCGGAGAAAGAGAAAGACCTGCGGTCCATGGTGGAGTCCCAGATACACCAACAAGCTCTGGCTTTCCGCCACTACCAAGCGGCGATGCGTGGCGCCCTCGCTGCCGGAGTTGCCAGCTCCTCTCCGGGGTTAACGCTCCCTCACATGGAGGTCCGCAGGGTCGACGACGATGGGAACTCCTCCAGACCGGGCAACGATAAGGAGCGGAACGAGGAGGGAGATTACACGGAGGAGCAGGAGATCCTGAATGAAGAGGAGGAGGACGAGGACGACGTTGAGGTGAAACACTACCAGCACCGGCAATCCTCGGTCCAGGGAGCTTGTCTGTCTCCGAAGGGCGCCCCGATGCATCTCATGGCCAGAGTCCCGGCGGCCTTCGCCCCGGCCCGTCGTTCAGAGTCTCCATCGGCGCAACCTCAGTCCCAGCACCACGAGTGGACCTATGAGGAACAGTTCAAACAGGTGAGACAGCACCGACTTACTCAACACTTCCCCATACAACACTTGGCTGAGGCTGTGGCTTTCTAATAAGGCACAATTAACAAAGTGTTCATTAGCTGCAATAACTTTGAAGCTGCCATGTGGTGAACATTCCCCTTGTCAGATCGGATGATACCACAACTTAGCTTCAGGGATAGAGCTGGATTAAACCCCAGCATTATAACTGAATTACTACCGACTAGAGAACAAATGTACTCACTGACTGATAAGAACGCATTTCACATTGCCAGGTTGTTAAAAAAAAGGTTTTAGCTTGCGATGCCCGATACAGTAACAGGTCCGTAAACACTTCAAGCCCTTTCCCAGAAGGTAAGTGGTCAAATGGTCCGATCAGTCAAAGGATTTTGTTTACAGCCTGGTGACCAAAAGGTGTTCTTATTAATGACTGATAAGGGATAGATAATAGATAATTAAACTATTATAAAGGGTTCCTTATATCTTAATGTATTTAGAAACATGTTTCATTATACTGGACACTTACTGACGGCATTTGTTCTTAACAGCTCTTTTGTTTTCTCAGTGGCGAGTTAATGACAATAAGTTATTTGAGTGATATGCGCTTGTCTGTATATTTCCAGCTGACAGTAGGCAGATCTATACTCTCTGAGCTATTGTGGATGAACCATGTCATCTTTTATTTATGATGGATCATTTACAGACTTCCCTAAATGTGATGTGTACATTAGTGACTGCATTAGCGCTGCACATTAAAGCAACCCAATGCATGGAAATGCAATTTAAATACGGGCTGAAACTAGTAGCCTCAATATAGAGAGAGTAATGTGTGGAGGATGGTGAGATGAGCCTGTGGAGAGAACATTCACCATCTAATTTATATTTCCCTTTACATCTACAACTCATTAACAGCTTTTTTATTTAATTATTATTTTTATAAAGCATGCATATGAGCTTCATAGTCATTTGAGTGGACAGCTTGCTTGACATTTGCTGTCAAAAAACGTGATGTAAGTTTTTCCTTGTTCAGAGGATGTATATATGATACACCTATGACTGTCATCATAAAGTCTTTACTCTCTTTACTTTCTTTAAGATTAGTTTCCTGTGCATGCATGCCCTGTGTAAAATCAGGCTATAGGCTGAGGATTCCTCAGGATGTGCAGCTATTGTGGGGGTCATTCGTATGTAGTCATTCAGTGTAATGGTCATGGGACAATAAAAGGATGCTTATGGCTGCTTGGCAGACAGAGTGGAGCCAGCATACTAAGCATGCTCAAAGCTGCAAAACAAAACCACATTTGAAGGCAGTAAATGCATCTTTGGAAATAGAAACAAGATGTGGGCTAAATATAAAAAAGGCCCCACTGAGGCGGACAGGTTTTAATCTGATCTGAACCAAAAGGGACCAGTCTGTGTTTACAGTAGCTCCTAAATAACTTCTGTGGACCTCAGGAACAACATGAGAGTTAGCCCTGACCAAAAAAGCATTTCTATTGCCTTCAGTATTTTTTGTCTTAAACTGAATTAAAGGTAACCATGACCTAAATATTTAGTGCAGAGAAAGGTGACCGGCTGCTGGTAAAACTTATTTGAACTTTTAATGATCCAGCAGGCTACAACATACAGCAGATTCTAAAGAGATGAGACTGTAAAACATAAAAGAAATTCCTGGTGGTGACAGAAAAAGATGACACAAAGACCTGAGGCAGAGAGACACAGAGCGTGAGGGAGGAGATGTTACATGTAGTTTTGGCAGTGGCTCAGGAAATGCAGAAAACGGGACCTGGTGGTATTCCTGCCTGGCTCACACCCAAAAATGCTGGGATCTCCCTGTCTGGCAGTGCGTGTGTGTGTAGCTGGGAGTCGGCTTTGTGCCAAGCTATTACGACAGACACTGAATTGTGTGTTTGACCGTGCTTCCTCTCTGAAACACATACACATTATTTACAAGCGTGTTGACATGGATATGTGAGCCTGCAGTCATTTGTATAAATAGACTTAATAAAGTAGAAAAAGTAAAACCTGGATTTTTGTGTAACCCCCCCAAAAAATTACCAATGGCAGGGAGAACAAAACAATATGTAAATGGCTGTGTGTACTGTCTTTAGTTGTTGAATCATTTATAGTGTTTTTTCCCACTTTTCCAACATTTGTCTCCTGTTTTTAATCTTAGTGTCACAGTTCTGTAGGTGAAAGCACAGAGAGGATGGAACAGTCTGAACAGCTTTTCCACATAAGAATAATATTTCAAATCAAACTTTAATAATGGAAAATGTTCAGAAAATTTTAGTCAGCCTTTGGATCTGGATATTAAAGTACAGCAATTACCACAACACATACAAGTGTTGAAACACAAACATTAAGAGAAATGTGCTCAAAAAAATCCAAAAATGCATCGAATACAAAATCAGTAAACAAACTAAACTAAACTCCCTGGGTGCCTGGATTTTGATGTCACTCCCTGCTGATGGATTAGGGATAATTTGTCTCTGTGAAATCATACTAAAACACATGTCTGTTAATGTTTGTGCTTTAAACTTTTGTACATTTTTGTTATTTGCTGTACTTCTGAATTTGGAATGCATTTCTTCTAATCTTTGTGTTCTCACTTGCATTTTAATATCTGGTGTAATTTTCTGATTTTATTGGAGCGTTATGAGCATCGTAATGTTTGGGTACCACTTTTGTCTAAGTTTTAATATTTGGTTTGAGTTATTGACAACATTGACAATGTATTTATAAAATACAACAAAACAGACAGAATTATTAATCCTGAACTTATTTCCATCATTGTCACTGGTGTTGTCACAGTCCACCAATCAAGACAGACACAGACATTTAATGTCTAACAAAAAGAGATATTAGAATGTTTGTTCTGTATGTTTGTATTGTTGTGTTCAGTTGTGTCATGTTTGTTGATGATAAGCGTTCAGGACTGTACTATTACGGCAAGGATTTTTTTTTTTGTCCTGGACTTGCATCTGCAGAATCTCATTCACATTTATTTGTGACAGTGTAAACTACACTACAAGACATCTCCATATGGAAGTTATTATTGAATCATTAAAAATGATTTTCCTTGAAACTAGTGAAAATTTGAGTTTCCAATTCAAATGAACTTGCTTCAGAAATTTCCTACTGTTGAGTGTCATTTCCTTAATTATAGAGCAGTGGCCTGCTTTATTCTGGGTTGTTTCAAGATATACAGACTGTTATTTCTAGAAGCTTCCTGAAACAATGGTTGAAGGCTGAATATGAGACGACACTGCTTGTTAAGAGAGTTGTTTTTGCAGTCTGCTGCATGTTGAAAATGGGCTCTGTCAGTACTGATGTGTAACCAAACAGTTCCTCTCATTAAATCTTGATGCAAAGCTGATTCTGATGCATTAGACATAAAAAACGTCATGTAATGTACATGTCAGCACATGGGCTCGTGTTTGTGGAGCCACTTCTTTTTCTGGATTGTACCTCTTCCAGGTTGTTTTTCCAACAAGTGGTGAAGGAGGAGGGAGCTTCAGCTGTACTGGTGTATGATTACACTCCCCTCCCCCTGCCACTCAAATCATCCACACGGCAAAAATATCCATCTTCACACATCATGTGATATTCCAGTTCTTTAAGGCACATGTTTGTAAAACAAGCAGAGAGCCAAAGTAATATGATAAATGTTTTTAGAATCGTGTGTTTTTCTTCAATGAGTACAGCGACTGACTATACTGTTGGTCAGCACAACACAAGTTGTTTTGAATGGAAAACATGAATAGAAATCTTACCAATGTAGCAGAATTACTCAGTTGTTTCAATGAAGAAAAAAAGATTTTAGGAAATACAGAACAGACAAAATGACTTATGCTCTATATTTTTTAAAGAGCTTTTTTCAGTGCAGCTCATCTTGATTTGGGTGCCAAATCAAATAGCTGTCTTTCACTGTGGGAGAGGCAGCTTCCTCTTTGTCCCTCTTTATTAAGGAAACTTTTAGACAGATACTAATATTGATATTTGAGTGATTAGTTTCAAAAATAACAATAGCAATATACAGTATTGGCTTTTATTCATTTTTTAAACATACATTTTCGTTCATTTTTTGTGTGGTGTGTGAATATTAGAAATTTCCTGATTCAGTGTACATTCAAATCTATACAGCAGGATCTGTTTATAACATAGTTAACTAAATTGTTGAACATACAGTGAACTTCAGTAAATTGTGGAAAACCACTGGTATGGTTCTTTGAATGTTTTTTCTGTATTTTTCAGTTTATCTAAGGGCTCGTCTTGAAAAACAATCAGCCCTCTAATCTGACCCCTCCCCCTCCAGCCCTGCACCACCCACTTTAACATGACCATAAAAGCTGGCAAAGACCTGCTCTGGAAAATACACATGCTGCTGCACCATAACTCCTGTGTCAACATTCTGTCAGGGATGTGGAAACCCAGTCCAATCTCATGAAGCTACTGGAAGATGTATTAAACTCCTTCACATAGCAAAAAGCTACATTTTATCTTTGGCACCATGTATTCATCTAAGTGCTGCGGCGCACTTTAACTTTAAAAGTTCTCTGTCACTGGAAATACTTTAGTGGCATTCCTGGATTCTTTCACTGTGTGCCATTACAGTTATATGGTGAGCAGACACATGGATGAGAAGGTGGGGTGGGGTAGGGTGGGGTGACTGTGCAGGAAAAACAGAAGAAGTGATAGAGGAAAGGAGGATTGGAACTGTGTGTGATTGTGAGGTCAGCCCAACTGGCATCACTGAGTGACTGTACAAGTAAAGTCTTGACAAGGCTTCAGTTTCAGCACCAAAACCAGAGCTGGATTAACAAGCAGGTATTAACTACCAACTAACCAACTACCCCAGGACCCTGGGGGCTGCAGAAGCCCATGACTCACTGTGTCTTTGTCAGATTTTGGTCATTAATTAATTTATTTAACTTCATCACAGCATTAACAAAGTAACCCTGTCAACAAAATGCATGCCAATGTCTCCAGGACATATAAAATACACATGAAAATGAATTGTAAAATACATTTTATTATTAAGCACATTGTTCTTCACATAGGTCCAATGGCAAATTTAAGATATATAATTTAAAGCATTGATAAAACCTTCCTAGGACACTGAAAAAATAGCACTAGTTACCTGTCTGCGGTCTCTAACACTACATTTAATCATGAAATGATTGGAATTCTTCCAGTATTTTTTTTGCATTGTTACTTCATATCTCTTCTATGTTGTAATTTTTTTTCCAATAAAAAATTTGTAATACTTTAGTTAAAATACACATTTTAGTTTTTATACAAAGTTATGTCCCACACATCTTCTCCTCTGAAAAAATTGGAACAATTCATAAGTCACATGTTGAACAGGCAGATTCATCATCTGGATCTCCTGAAAGACCAAAAGTAATGTCTCTTGTTTTCTACATAATGGAATCTCAATGTACTGTCCTGTTTACAAAACTCTTTCTTTTTTATTTTAAAAATTCTACTTTTTAGTAAATCACTAGAATGTACCCAGTGTCCTCTTCTATTAGCTTGGGTGCCATGTGGCTATAATTCAAGTATTTACTGATTTTATACTAAAAACTCAGTCCTGCCACATTCCTGCTACCCCATTATGAATATATTGCAATACTAACAGTAACAGGAGTGAGTGTTACTGTTACTGAGTAACCAGAATATTTGATCTTGCAGCACAATATCCAGCAACAGTAGAACAGTAACAATGAATGAAATGAAACTGTGTTTATTAATGGCTGCAGAGTCATTAGGAGGTGGTTGGGGTGGATGTCAGACACAACATGTATGATTGTCACACAAGAGACCAGGTTCACATCCACGTCCACTGTCTCATCTGTGGTTTAGGCAAGAAAAACGGTTGGGTTAAGGGAACATTGGTGGTTGTGGTTTAATGTAAAAAAACAGGTTGTGTCTCAGTCACTGTGAACTTTTTCTGCATTAAACCAGACCAGGATCTTTTATTAATCTTAATCAAGTGCTGTTTATCAAACAGTTTATTAATACTGAGGTCACCACAAGTGGATATTGTGCTGCAAGATCAGATATTCTGGTGGAAAACAAATATAATGTCTGTCAACATTTTACTGAAATGGTCGCTATTAGCTAAGACTGCATGATTCTGGAAAAAAGTGAGAATCAGAGAATCTCATGATTTTTATTCAGTATGTTTTTGCACTCATTTACCTGATACATGAGGAAGCGGAACAAAAAATATATATATGCCTGATATAAAACAGGCCATATCTTTGGCTAAATGGCAGGTGATCTGGTAGTGGTAGTCTGTAATTCCCTTGTGCCAATGAGAGTTTGAGAGGTATGGTGATAAACTGTGTCAGGTTCTATGGCTGCCCAGTCAACATCAACTATTTGATGCATTAGTTGACAAGTCATTTTTTCAGCTGCTTCACTGTTCACACACAGAGCACTGCAGGAGCACCAGAGTGACAGGCTGTAAACTTTACAACCACATCTTGTCTTAAAATGACCAAACCACAAAACTAACTGAGGAGTTAGATACTTGATGAAAACAGAGAACAGAGCGACAGCATGGCAGTGTGAGTCTCTCTGATTCTCTCTGCTCCGGTGTCAGGTGAGAGCTGTATGCTAGTCTCAAGAACGGACACAGCTAAAGCTGAAACTACTGGTGATATGACGAGTTAAAAGCGGCTGATGGTGTCAGAGAGAGAGAACTGAGCTATGACCAAGACACCAGCTTTATGTCTGCAGTGTTTCTCTTATGTATATTTTGTTGCAGTGGCCCACCACAGGAAAATGATTGCTGCTGCCGCAATATTCTAAATGTGCAAAATACCCAGTTGAGCTGAGATAGAAAAAGAGAAAATGGTAGATTGAACGAGTTAATCTTTTATCGGCATGAGCACAGTAGGGTGGTTCTTACCACCATCAGCAGGGTTTTCTTCTGGATTCATTTTTCCATTTTTATTTGTCCTAACTCACCATTTGGCCTCACACTGCCATTAGCTGCTGTCACTCACCAACTCTCGCTGGGTTTATTTGTGTCTCTGCTGCCCTGAATCACATGGTGTGATGGTTCATTGTCATTTGCTAAGGGAGAAGATAGGAGTGTTTGTTTTGTTGCAGCTGTTGTCCTTGTTGAAAATCATTGCAATTTAGAAATGAGATCGCAATTTTAATACAATTAATCATGCAGCCCTACTATGAGTGACTTGCCAAATACATCAGTTAACAGTATATACTCATTATGTTTATAGAAATACATATGTAATTGCAACTGATTACAAATTATGTTCTACGATATTAGATAGAAACGTATCCTAATCTACATCCGAGGTTAACCGTAACCAGGTGAAGAATTTTAGCTAGCATTCAGTGCCAGCTTTTTCGACAGATTCGTCCACACTGCAAAAGTTATATCTGCTGTACTTGCATTGTCAATGTTCAAATGATCTTTTTTCCATTTTCCGTAGCACAGCATTTTTAAACATCATAATTGTGTTAATTCCCTCCTTGCACACATACTAAAATTCACAGACACAGCCTGGTTCCTTTGTGGCGTGCCTGAATGACAGTATGATGGGACTTTGTCTTTTCTTTTCATTCTGTATTGCTGTGTGGAGAGACCTGGGAGTTGGCATGCAGTGGAAGGTGGGCTTGGCACAATGCACCATTGAGAAATACTTGTTTTTACTGCAAATTGCTCCTCTCTTTTCATTAAAACAGAGGTGGGGTCAGCTTGTTCAAACACCCTCCCCACCCTCAATGTGGGTGTTACTTTTTAATCGCAACAGCCTGGAATTTCTGCAGCTGCTTGCAAAAAGCCCCCCTCTCTATTTACGAGATCTGACTGTTAGGCAAACATTGCCTCACTGCTGCTTCTCTGACTTGCTTTTTCCACCCTGCCATTGTTGGGGAGGCCCTTAGAATTACCAATAGGGATGTGTTATCTTTTGGCTAAATGCATGTGTGTGTCAGTTTTTAGATGCTTCTAGCATTCTTATACAATAAATAAAAATGAATGTGGTGTAAGGCAATAAAATGATGCACTGCTTCACGTCATTAGTTATGGAGCCCTGAGAGGCCATAAAGGGTTGAGTGACTGGGCTTGGAGCAGGCCATCAATGAGGGAACATAAAAATTAAGAAATGAAATAAAGAAAAATAAAAAGAAAGGTGATAAAGAACTTTTGAAGGGAATCTCAGAGTGGTGAAATAAGATGTGATTGATGTGAAACTATATGTAGACATTGGTTCTTTGCACATGATCATTTTCCTGAAAAGGTTCCCGTGTCCTATGGGGAAAGTGGTGCAGACTTGACAAATCAAGCTGCACTACACTACACAATACAATATGATGTGGGTGGCAGTAATCGCCACAAAATGAATCAGTGATAATTTTAGTAAATGAATACTGAAATCGAAACACTGAACTTTTGTTGGTTCTGGATTCTCCAATGTGAGAATTACCTGTTTGTTTTTCTTGTTTTTGTATAATTTGCTGTTGGTATGTTGGTGGGTCCAAATAAACAGTTTTACTATTTACAATTTCTACAAAACCTTAAATCAGGATTATGCTAATTGTGCTTATAACACTGAAATCAAATGAAGGAAGGAACTCAACTTCTAGCAGTTTCTAGAATTCTAGGCTAAATTAGTAATAATAAATAACATGTTTTTTTTTTTGCTGTGAAACACATTAATATGCAGTCAGAAAAACTGTCATTTCTTCTTTAGTGTCATCAGTGTTGGGTTTCTCTCTGAAAAGACTGAATGGAAAAGCTACTATAACATGCAAACAGATCAGTCCCTGCCTGCAGAGGCTACAGACAACAAACCCAGGGCAGAAAATGCACTGATTCTTCAATATGCGTGGCCTTCAGCCTCATTTACATTCACTATAATGGCCATTTGGCATTTTTTTGACCCAGTGTATGTAATCAAAAGCTGTACAGTCAATGGCTGGAGATTTGTATGTGCCACCTGGGTAGCTGCTCTGCACTAACAAGATTGAGTAATCATTGATAGACAAACGCCAAGCTTGCAGATTAGATTGCTGCTGTAAAAGTCTGTTTTTATGTGTCAAGGTCTCTCTGGTGTAGTGAGGAGGATCTGTCATTGTTGCTGAATTGTTTCTTGTATAATGAGCCCTTTGAGGCATCCACTTCCGTGGTAGAGCCTACAACCTATATACCACCTGGATAGCTGCTCTGCACTCTTGTGTGTTCACATCCTTAGATAAGCTCAGTTGTCTGCATATGTTGCCCATGCAATATAGTAATATAGTTCTGTAATTCAACATATTGTTGAATGAAGCTGTAGGGTTGTAATCAATGTTACATAAATGTAAGTAAGATTTTGAACAAGATGGTTTATGCACCTTTCCAGCTCCTCCAGCCCAAACCGTGATAGTTAACACGTTCACCAGTCACCCTGCAGCTGCCCCCCCCCCCTCAACCCGTGATTATCTTGCATCCAGGCAACTTATTAGAACAGTGTGGAGAATATTTAAAGAGCAGGTTAATGAATACCTGTGTACCCAGAAGGATTGGAGAGCATAGAGGTGAATTTTGGAGAGTTCATTTGAAATCCAAGAAGGATTGAAATGTGAACTGGCACTGCATATATTTTTGAGGTGGGGGTGGTAAAAATGGTGACTAGCTGACAGAAACAGATACACACACCAGTTCTATCTGTTGTACCTCCTGTCATAGATTAATGTGTTTGCGCAGGTGTGTGTGTGTGTGTGTGTCCACATAATGCATGCCATAACATTCCTATTGAAGCCTGAGGGGCCTCTCTGTATCAGTGCTCTGCCATATACTCACATGTCAGATAGTGAAGCCGATGTGTGTCCGCAGCTTAGCAGCCTGGTCTCAGTGACTCTGCTGTCACTCCAGATTGAGGGTAATCTGGACCTGTCTGGTCTGATTTGCCAGGTCAATGGGCCACAAAGATCAGGTGTAACATAAGTTAATTAACCTCTCTGTTAATCCTGCTCACTGAGGACTTTATTTTCATAATGCTGTGCAACTTTGTGTAAGCATCTGACCAAGATGTGATGGATAGAGGGGAAATGTGAAAAGAATTTGATAAACTTGAAAGGAAAGCACATTCAGACATATTTAGGAAAAGTGAGGATTTACAGACCTCTATCAAAAGAACAAGGAGGCTGAATTTGTAAATGTTTTGTTAATCATTTCCTTGACGGCAACTAACATATGGTTTCTTTGCATGTGCTTTGCATGGTGGACAACATAGGGATTTTTACATTCATTTCTTATATTAGTACACTTCAACAGGGACATTAGCAGTTTGTATATAGACCCTTGTAATGCCGACATCACAATTATGTCATAGTGGAGGCAAAACAAGAAAAACTAGGCAAATGCTGATCACCCCTGAGTAGTAGGCGACATAACCAAGCAAAAATATCATCTTGCTGTGTTGTTAGGTGTCATAATCAAAGGAGTAATGGGTCTGAGTCAATTTTAGTCATACAAACATACTTGTGTAATAATTAACAAACTTGCAGGAGAGCAGCTAGCTGCCACTGCTCGTCTACCATCAGCAGCAGAGCCACTGTCACCAGATGTGTGAGTGTTTTAAAAAACTGTGGCCTGACTTTTAGACATTTGGGATGTTTGTCAATCTTTGATTTTAGAGACATTTCTTTGCTTTTGGAGCATTTACTGCCTTTAATGTAATTAGTTTTCAGCCTGTTTCCTCTGCTCCGTGTGTGTGTGAGCAGAAGGGCAACACACAGGACAAGAGGAGAGAAACACAACCATAAATGACAACAAAATGTGACAGAGTTTGACACTGAGCTAAAATGAAATGACTGCACATAAATTAGGGCTGTAACACAAATAAATAAATTAATTTTTAATCTTTAGTTTCTTGGTAGGGTGGGTGGGTCACACTGGGGAAAACGTTGTATTCATCTTAAAACAGTCCTTCTCATGTTCAGCCAGACCATTTTTTCTTCTTGTACAATCTTGTACATGACCATTCAGGACATGTAGGTAGCAAAAGATATAGACGTTTGGTTTCTCAGTCAGAGGGGTGTAAATGTCTGGCCATTCCGCTGGAGGTAATCCTGTCAGATCATCCGTCCACTGAGTCAGCGTGTGTCAGCCAATCTCGTCCCATTGGTTAATGTTAAATATTTCAAGTTACGCTCACAGCTGTTAGCATTTACCAGTGGGACCAGACTGGCCGACCTGTACACACTAATTCAATGTACTCTCAATGGTGTTACAGGATAACATCTGGTGGAATGACCAGACATTTGCATTAAACTTCGTCAACACACACCTGACACACAACATGTGCCTTCTCATGGTCCAGCCGTTTCCTTCATGTTTTGTCTCTGGCCATACACCTAGCTTGCTAGCAAAGTTAAGTAATGCACCACAAAAGTTAGCTTAATGAAATCACCTACTCCTCCTCGTCTCCCAATTTCTGATTAGGTAGACACCTAATCAACAATAGACAATACATTAGCAACCTTCCCTAAAAGGAAGTGTGTGCTACACACGTGAACATTTTGGTGATGACCTCAGTCCAAACCTTTCATCTTTCAGCATTTAACCAGAGTTGTCTTTTTGTCTTGACTAGCAGCGGCAGCTGGTATGTGATAAAACTTCATTTTTGAGCCATTACCCCTTTGACTCTGGCACCCAACAACACAGTAAGATAATGTTTTTGCTTGGTAATGTGGTCTGCTGTGGAAGTGTATTACAGCCACACCATGTCATAATATAAGTTATCACACTGTAACTGAAACTTTTCACATTGTAACAACATAAATATATTCTCATAATATCAGCTGGTGCCATCTGGTGTGGCTCTGAGGTGATCCATGTTGGCCTCCAGCTAATACTATGACGCAACAATGACGTTCACCCTGAAAAGGTCCCCACGCATTTTTTTAGCAAGTCATTAGCCCACTGTTTGAGTCTCATGGAAGCTGTTAAAAGAAGAAAAATTAAAAGATGTTCAAATTTTAGTGTAACTTTTGGTCATTTTAACTGTAGGTTGTAAACTCTCAGTTACTAAAAGTCCCAAAGTCCCTGACACAGTACAAAGGACCTGAGCTCAGTCACCTCAGTTATAGCTGGTCAGAGATGATTTGGTGGGACTTTGGCTCTATTACCTTCTTGTACTTGTACTTGTACCAGTTTGAATTAAACTGAATATGATTTCCTGTGATGCATCCTGGAATTTTGATTGAAATCGTTCACTCCATTTTAGTATGATGTAGCACTATTAACATCCTATTAACAGTTTATGCTGAGAATAAATGTCTCTTTTCCACAGAAATAGTATTGTATGAAACAAAAAATTAAGTAGCTATTGAGGTTATCCAAAAAAGCAACTTTCAGATAATGTAGACTGGTAGCTGTCACAGACCCCTGATAGTAGAACCTTTTATCATCATTTTATAATAATCCAGGCAGGCATATAAAATGATCCTCCTAATTTTTTTCCACTACGTTCCTGTGACTTTACAAACAGAGCACAATACCCATTATTGTTGATTTTGCTGCTACAGTGTGAGCGCTGCTTCCACTATCAGAAAGAGATAATCAAGTGTTTCCTTTAAATGTCTTCAGTCAGGCAGAGGCAACGAGCTGGCACAGAGGAAGCTGGGAAATTCAAGTGGCGGTAGCAGTTCAGACCCTCTGATTCAGGAGGTCAGTAACGCCAGCCCCCATCTCTAATCACTATCTCCCCCTACACACAGACCTGCTATCTCAGATGCCACCACAGTACCATCAAGCAGCCCTCCACTCACTCATTTGGCTGAGAGTGACAGGGCGACATCTACCTAACAATAGCTGCCGGTCATGTTTCCTGCTCTCATCTCACACCACTGCAGCCTGATGGAAAGACAATACCCTCTCTGGCTGATAGAGAAGTGTGAGGTGACACTCTACTGAGAGAGCTTCCCCAGTCAGTCACTAATCAAGAGAAGCCATAAAGTGGAGGCAGGGGCATAGTGTCAGGTTACAGGTCACTTACAAAGGTTCAGGAGTGACTTTCTGCGTGTCAATTTAATGAATATAAATTAAGATTATACTCCCAAATACCTGACCAACATCGCAGTGAATCAAGACAGTGCATTAATGCTATTACATCACTAGCACCAAAAAAGAGCACACAGTTAGAGACTAGCTGGTGATCATAGTATCGCATTCAGCAGCTAAAGAGATTTCTTTCAGGTGTCAGGAGTCAGGAGGTGGTAGAGACCAAAAACAGAGCTAAAAGAGAGGGAGTTTAGATTTATCAGGGGGACACAATCCACATGAATCATCATGTTGTTGTATAACTACTGGATGAGGAAATGGGCTAATGTTTGCCAATACATTCACTATACTACCAGTGATTTAATAGCTTTTGTATCTGTTAGTTTGTTTTGATGTTTTGTGTGATCCAGTATGCAGCTTTAAAGGTACATATACAAATATTCATTAATAATTAAATATCTCAAAATTTCAAAAAAACAGTGAGCTGGGATTTGTATGTAAATTATTTGAATGAATCCCCTCATATTAAAACTTTAAACCAACATTAATGATTGATACAACTGATCTCACACTAAAATTAAGAATATTTTACCACAGACACAACTTGTAGCTAATGGGCAAAAAGTTGTGAAGCAGCTGGTGAGGTTAAAATCTTGAATGGTCCACTGTCACTGACAGTTAAAATGGAGGCTAGACTGGATGCAGGCTATATTAGGGGAAACACACTCCCTACTGGTCATTGTGTTATAGAATCAATTTTACAAGGAGATCAGTGAGAGTCAATTTGCATAATCCCTGGGATGATTATGTAGTAGGTTCTGTAATCACCAGGCAGCGGGAGCAGTGAATCTGCTCAGGTGGATAATATGACATATCTGAAGTGATAACACAGTAGCTCATGCTTGTTCTCATGCTTACTCCACCCTCAGTGGATTGTGTTGTGGTGTATGTATCAGAACACCAGCACACATTAATGAGAAGGACTTTTCTTCTTCATGAGGGGCGGCAGACTAAGTTCCCATGTGTGCTATTGGTTAATTATTGTCCTTTCCATGAAGATTGTAAGCAGTAGATCTCACTTATGACTCAGTCCACACTACTGCAGACATTATAATTGCTGACATGAGCTGTGTCATTAGCCATACTCATCGGTAGATGGTATTTATGTGATGACAAAGTTTTAACATTCAGTGCCAATGTTTAAACAATTATTTCTGGCAACTGTGGTATGGTTAGAGTTAGGCAACTAAAACACTTGGTTAGTGTTAGAAAAAGGTCATTATGGTAAAGGGGAAAAAAGCAAGGGACAGCACAGTGTTTAGCACTGTCACCTCACAGCAAGAAGGTTCTGGGTTCATCCAGGACTTTTCTGTGTGGAGTTTGCATGTTCTCCCTGTGCCTGTGTGGGTCCTCTCCGCATACTCACAGTCTAAAGACATGCAGGTCAGGTTGATCTGTGACTCTAAATTGAACTGAATGAACTGTGTGAATGGTTGTTTCCGTTGTCTCCGTATGTCAGCCCTGCAATAGACTGGCAATCTGTCCAGGGTGTTCCCCTCATCTCGCCCAATATCGGGATTGGCTCCTGCCCCCCACAACCCTTGAGGTTAAGCAGTATAGATGGATGGAAAAAAAGGCAAACATTGTTTGCAGGTGTGTGATGGAACATATACTTCAGACCACCTCATGAAACTCAACCTAGCCACTCAATCCACCACCCCGCCCTCCACAAGCTCACATCCCAACTCACTAAAAGACAATCTTCTTGTATTATATTAGCACTGAAGTGAGGTGTGAAATCATCTAATGCAAAGAGCAGGATACTGGGCTTTTAGAAAAAGTATGTTGTGTGTATATATTCCACCTCCATGTATCACAAGAGACAGATCAAAAGAAGGGCAGAGATGTCGTGGTCAAAAACACTGCATCCTCCCAGAGTCTTCCTGACTAGTGAGCAGCCACATCTCTCTACACTGGATAACAATTCTCAGTTTTTAAGCCTGAGTTCTGATGATATTACTGTGGTTATTTTAACAGATGTCAGATGTAGGGGTAGATTCTAATGGAAGTACAATATTTCAGGCAGAAGAAAACAGCCTCAATGCAAGTTCTGTCCTGTTTAGTCCAGGTTTTAGGATAATTCTCCAAAGTTTTCTGGCCCAACCCCAGTACAGTGGAGCTGAATGGAATCTCCATGGACCTCAATGAAATGGGCTGTTTCTTAATATTTCTACAGTTCATTCTGTGGATTACCACCCACCTCCCCCCTGTTTGACACTAACAGTGGAAAGAAGTTTCTGTTGATTTTTTATAAATGCTTTTTCCAAGCCAGTGAGCACTGTACATTAAAATCATTTGTATTAAAGATGGAGTCAGAAATCTCAGAGACAAATATCTGAAGACCTAGGCCACAAAATTAAAAACTATCTGTGAGGAGAGATGCCACCAGAGCTGAGACAGACAATTAAGGCTTTTATCATTACTTCAGTTTATGATTTACAAAACAATGCTGAATGAATGAATGAATGAATGAATGAGATAGAGCCTGTGACAGTTGGCAACCCTCAAGTCATTCATTTCTTGTTGAAAGGGTACAAGTTAGTGAGTCAGACTCTGCATTGCATTGTGTGTTTGGAAAGAAAACTTGCAGAGCTTTGGGTATTGATGACTCCAGCATGAGAACTGCTGTGCTAAATGAAGTAAGGGTGGAAATTAGATGTGACAGATGCTGAGTAATTAGCCTAGGTGTTAATGGGAGCCTGTGGTCAATTATCTGCTCTGTCTGTCAAATGGAATTTAATATCAGATGGTCAAGTAGACAGTCAAGCTCTTTGGACATGTTGGAACATGCAAGTTTTTCAAGAGTAATAAATAGGTTAAGAATACAGGACCTCGTATTAGCTGAGAGCTCACAGAGTGCCATGAACTGCTAATGATATGTATGACCACATTTCATTAAGTTTGTTCACAAGTGTGTGGACATGATCCTGAGACAACTGTCACAATATTTAATGAATGTGTAACCTGCCTTTATACAACAATGAGCTTAAAGGCAGTCTCAGGGTTGGGAAAGCAGGCTGCAGGGTCTCTGCTTGTACAGGTGACATTACTCAGCATTCTTCACTTGTAGAGACTGCATTGTTTGACTGTGATCATAGTTGTTTTTGTCCAAACAGCAGCACCCTACACTGTGCTCTATATACAGTAGACTACCTCCCCTTTTGTTCACTATAATGGCTTCAGTTCATAATGGAGTCTATCAACAAAAGACTTACTTAAGAGGATTAAGAGAATTTATCTCTCCAGAAACATGTGATTAAAAGCTCTTTTTCTCCTGACAACCATTTCTATAAAATGGACATGACAAAATCATTTTCTCCTTCACCTTCAATAATGCCAGCTTCCAGCAGTGGCAGTTTTCTGTATTAATTTGGTTAGCTGCCCAGAAATGTGCACTTGCACATATTTGATTGGCCAATGCAGCTAAACTTTTTTGCTGGACAACTCTGTGTTGTTTTGCCGTAGCCCTCTCTGTTAACTCCATTCAAATAAATGAGAGGGCTGTTTTTTCACAGACGACTCAAGTCCCTCTAAGTGCACACCAATAGGAGCACTGAGTTACGAAAACTCAAGGGGGTGTTTTGCTTCACATACCAGCAAGAAAATGCAGTGCAATCCAGCAGAGGTGAAACAATTTGTTGATTCACTGATTAGTTGATAGGCAGAAAAATAATTGAAAAATTAATTTAAGTAATTTTTCATCTAAAAATGCCTCTAAATAGTGGCTGCTTTGCTGTTTAGAGAAAACAAGCAGATTGATGGAATCATCTTAGGTATACAACATTTAATAGATTGAAAGATTAGTTGAGTCAATGAATCAAGGCAGTAATCAGTAAAATAATTGTTAGGTGAAATATTTGTTTGTTGCAGCCCTTCAATCCAAGAAGGCTGGTTTGAATAAATTTATTATTTACCAGGAATATGTAGCATGTGTTGACTATGTGTTGCCAGATCATGCTAATTTATGTCATGGCTAAATTTGACCACCGTGTTTTGATATAGCTGAATTCAACATGTAGTGCTTAAATCATTTCTATGCATCCGCGCTGGCAACAGCAGCGGCTGGAGGAATGACGTTTTCAGGTTGTCTGTTGCTCTGATTCTTGTGAATGCAGTACTTCAGTAAGTAAGTCATTTCTTCAAATTTGGCACAAACATTCCTCTGGACTCAAGGATATACTGACTAAAATTTGGTGATCAAAGTTTCAAAGGTCTAGGTCAATGTGACCTGACAAAACACGCAAATCTTCACACAAATTATGACCATATTTCCTGCAACTTGACCAATTGGTGGAGACATACAACCACAAGGCGGTAATTGTAGTCTGTTTCTGTTGTCAGACAACTGAATAAGGTTGAAATCGCAATTTAATCATGGTCCATACACACTGCATGTTCATCATCAGCATTATTATCCATCAGAAAATGTTTTCATTAAGATGGTCTAAGTGTTGAGGATTCTGGAAATATCTTGAAAACAGCAGAAAGTGTAGTTAAATGACCCAGATTTATTTTTGAGAAGTGTTTTGAATGTGATAATAATAAACCAGATGCACACTCTGCATGTACATCAGTGTATTCTTTTGTTTATGGAGAGGTCCCAGAGGAATTCCACAGCTTGTTGGCACATGGAAATTGCTCGCATGGTTCTTTGTCCAGGCTTGCTACAAACACCTTAATATACACACTGACTGACTGGAAAGACAGGGATAAAAAGTGAAGATGTTATGTGATGAATATCATAAAACACATTTACTATGTCATTTTAATTGTGACAAAGAGCAGTTCAGACAGAAACACGTTCTTTGTTCACAGGGTCAGGGAAGCAATCAGTAAATTCAAGCTTAAGTGTAGCTGAAATCAATACAAACTGGATTTAGTTCCTAATGAGCCCAAGGATTCCTCAGTGCAAAAAAAGGAAACAGTTGTACTTCCTGTCTTTGTTTCCTTTTGTTGAGATTGCTTGAGAAAACACATTGTACAAACAGAGGAAGGCTAGCAGTGCTACAAGAGAAGCTTTAATTTATGGTGAGGTTGAAGAGGGGCATGGGGAAATAAGTTGGTGACTTTGATTCACCCACAGCTGGGACAGTCATGGTCCTTATTACTAATATCTGAAATGAATCCAGGTTCACGGCTTCTGAAAAGATTTGACACAAGCAGCTATTGTTCATGGCATTTCTGAAAGACAGCCAGCACATATGACACTACCTCATTTTCTCCAGGATGAGACCTAATGATGTTAAAAAGAAGTCTTGATGGATTTGTTTGCCTTACCAATTTTATCTTCAGTCCCATCCAGGCTCCTGACAAATGTCTCAGCATAGTAAGAAATGGACATGGAAAGATTATTCAGCGTTGCTCACATGAGAATGAAAAATCAATATTGACCTTGTTGGAAAAAAGCCAAGGGAGACCTATATTATTTGTGAGGGAGTCAGCAGTAGGAAGCAGTGCTGTTTTGTTTGTCAAGCAGACCCCATGTGATTGTGTGAGGAAGGATGTCAGTGGGCAGAGGCCTTCTTCAGGGCACCATCTCTTACTCATACTATTATTATATATATCAAATGAGTAATTCTATTAAGGTAAAGGTGTAGTATGTTTTACTGTCTATGTCCCACTATCTGTCTCGAGTCACGGTGGGGGGTTGGTTGATGATGTAGATTCATTTGTTGAAGCAGAAATTACTATCCGTCACAGGCAGCCAGGGTCAGCACTTTTTCTTTTCTTTCATTATTTAGTCCTAAAACCTCAACTGAAATTAAAGCATACATGTCTCCCACCATATTTTATTCATTTATTCACCATAAGATACAAGCGAATGTTGCATAGTAAGCAGTTGGGTCAGTGATGTGACCCACATCAGCTTATCTGCCAAAGTATCCTCCTTATCTAACCTGCAGCTTAGCTTGTTGAACAAGTCACCACATATTCACCAGGGACAAGTGACCTGCTAAGGCCAGTTTGCAGCTGGATTGCTAATTAGCTGCTCAGCTGCAGCACATTAAACAGCATCTAAACAGACCAGGTCTAAACGGACAGGTCCGTCTAGATGCTGCCGTGCTCCTCGCTCTTCAGTACCACTAACAACACAGTGTGGGCCAGAATGTGTAGCTACAGCACAAGTTTGTTTACTTTGTCTCTCTTTCCATATGCTGGCACTCAGACAGCCTGCCAGCTGTTATCAATCACACAGCAACACAGACATGCTTCTTCAGCTCACTCAGATATTTCCCAAAGCACCTTTTTTTCCTCTTAATTAATGATTAATAAATAGACTTGCTGTATATGAAAAATGCCTGGAGATAACTTGTGTTATGATTTGGCATCATAAAACTGTCTTAATACTGAAGCAGTTTACATGTTTGGCGCACTCTTAAAATGTATAATTAATCAATGCATAACAAAAAAAGAAAACATTCATTAATAAACACATTAATAAGCAATGAAAATAATTATTACTTGGATTCATCTAAAAAAAAAAAAAGAGAGAGAGAGATTATTTTCCCTGCTTTTGTATCAAGATACTCATTTCTTGAGATTTCCAGACCTCAATACAAATTTCTTCTTCCACAATAAGTCAAAGTGACACTGTAAGATGAGCATGCTGACAGCTCAGCATTATTGAGAGAAGAGTTGATCTTCATTGTTTCTAATATGACAGAAACGGACTGAAATGAACACAGTGAGTGTGTGCAGTCACTTCAAGAATGTGGCCCGGCCATGTAATGTGATCCTCTTTAATCAGCCTGTACGCCTAAATCTAACATAAACTTAGTGACCATTTGTATCTGTTTGGCATAACCACTGTTTGAAGGCCTTTGACCTAGTTGCCCATCAGAATGCTACTTAGTACTCCTACATACCTAAGATAGTCAGAGATCACAGAGAGGATCAACATCAGATTAAAACAACAGATTAGCAATTGAGCACATGAGGCTGTGGCCATTTATGTAAAGGGTGTGGTGAACATGGACTGTTTGCTACTCAACATTTTTAAATTTAACAAAAATCTTCTCCTAAGTTGCAGAAGGATTTACCTCATGAAAAACTTGAATTCATAGTAAAAGTAATAAACATGAAGCTTAGATCTTGTTGTTGTCCATGTGGTTATTATCACCTTATGGCAGCTTATCAGCTTGCCATTCTAATCCCACATCCCATTTCAGTGGTGCCAAAACCCCATAGGTTTGCTTCATAGTGACATAAGCACATGGTACTCCATGTGGACAACTTCTTTATGCACTGAAATTCTAATGTTTATATTTACAGGCATTACTTTATAGGCATAGTTTGCAATACTGAGATGATTTATTTTTATACCTGCTGCCTCATATGATTTTACAAAAAAACTCTACAACTTTGTACTTGTAAGATTAATCAATTAGCAGAACTGTCATTTCTCTTAGTGTGCACTAAATGTAATATTGACAGTGCACCAGTATATTCCGCAAATCAACAAGATGATGCCCAGAGTTTGATAATGCATTATTTTACTGTTTCTATATAATAACTTCCAGGACGTTTGCTGGAGAGAATTGTAATTTGGGATTAATTACAGGGGTAAGAGACTTTACAGCTCAGTTTGTATGCTCCCAATCAATTGAATGATTACAATTAACTGAGAGAGAGGTGAGCTGAACATGCAAGGATGTAAAATATGTCTATGGGCCACCATACAACCATGACATGTACAATAAAAAAATAAAAACTAGTAAAGGTTACATTTTCTGTCAGAAATACAGATGTGGTCACTGCTTAAAATGTGCAACAGAAACAACTGAAATAGTTTAAATGGTGAAAGAGGTTGAGATGGAAGTTTAAATGGAAGGGCTGAAAGAAAGTTTCATACACTGAATGAAGTTGATGTGCCATTGAAATGTGAGCGCTGAGGCAAAGTGCCAAAATGAGTTTTATCACTGAAGAAATGATAAACTGAGTTTGTGTCAAACATATAGGACAATGAAGTTTTCAATAATATATCATAATGAATGAATAACCTAAATGACTTTGTGCTTTATATTATATTATAACTAAAACCTTGCACAGAACTATTAGGAAATTATGGACCTGTAATTTAAAAAGTGAATCCCCTCATTAATCTAGGTATAGTCCAAAGGAATAACTGTCCACTATTATCTCTCTGTTTCCCATGCAACTGTGAGCACCTTCTCTATTTCTGTTGCAGGACAATGTGTCCATCACACTCCAAAGTCAATTAGTTCTAGTCTCCATGTTAGCATTTGTAAGCATATTCATTTTATGTATAATGTACTTAAAATATGGTATGATATATAGCATGCAGCTGGGACACAGTGTGGAAATAATTTCTGGTTGACTGATCCATATTATCATACATACTATCATTTATGAGACATGGTCTCATCCAGAACGTTGTGTCTCCATTTCCCTTTGCTGAGCCGTGCAGTCGTTCTTCTGCTGGTGAGATTTTAATTGGATTACCATAACCTAATTCAGCTAATAGATGGATGCAAATCAGACCATAAATCAAGTGACACAAAACAAAAAAGAGCTACATGGCAGGAAATCGCTCGGCAGAGCCATTATTTTTTCCCTGCATTACAAAAAAAGATATTAATGCATTACATGTTGGGCAGGCTGGGTATTGATGAAAACATTCTGACTTCATGTAGTTCATAGAAGAGCTGAGTATAGAATTCAAGGAAGCATTGAATACTAAATATGAGAGAGAAGGAAAGTGAATGTGGATAAGTGGCTTGGGGGATGGGGTGAGCTAACTGGGTGAGGTGGGGGGAGGAATGGTAAATTTATGGCCCAAAGTGCCACATCATCACACAGAGCTGGTATTTCCTGCCAGGACTCCAGGCAGCCCAGGCCAATGTTGTGTAAGCAGATGGCCAAGATACAAATTCTATCTGTACAACATGCATACACATGCACACATACACACAAACACACATCGTTTTTACAACAGAAGCCACAGAAAACATTAATATATAAAAGTATCTAAGTCATGTTTTTTGAATAGGGGTGACAAACTATTTTTGCATTCAGCCAAGCAAAATGCAAGCTGATAGCACAGTGTTTGAAATTATGTTTGTTGAAATTTGGGACTAAACTTTAAAGAATGAACACTTTTTTTTTAAGAAAATGGCAAAACCATCATAGAAGCAATAAGCCTACACTTCCTCAAAAAAAGCTTTTGTAGCTGCTGATGTACAGGAAACTGAAATAGCGACACTGAAGCCACACATGCTAAACCTGAGGCTATTTCAGCATTTATATCTTATCACAAGTAATGTGTCAGGGTAATGTGTGTACCCGCTGGTAAACAGTTCAACCCCACCTCTGTTACTGTTGGTAAGATGTGCTGATAAATGAAAAATTGAGGTCTCTTCTGGGTTTTCTGTTTTGCATGTGTTAGCAAAAGCCACAATGCAACATGTAAGTAACATGTAAATAATGGTGGTCTTGAAACTTGATTTTGTCACATTTGACAACATTTGAAGGTGTGTTATATTTGTTAGATTATATACACATAGCTGGACTAAGAGCTGCCATTTTGAAAAGTAATTGGAAGAACCACTGCAATAAGGTTAGACTTAAGTAGCTCTGATAGTTGCACAGGAGCGCACAGACCCTGTGGTTTTGCGTTCTGGCAGATGGTTTCCTGGATCCAGGATCATAATTCTCAGTATTAGCAGCTAATAGATGAGTAGCACAAATACACATAAGCAGTCTCTGTGGGCCTCCCCCCTCTCTTGATCCATGTCTCACACATTTTTTTGCATGTGCATTTATGTTATACAATGCAAATATGCTCTAAGCTGGATTCCTGGCTGACTGTCTTCAGTAATAACGGCTGATATGAGCTTAAACCATTCATAAACTGTTAGTTGTGCTCACCTTTTTTTTGAAAGAAATTTGTCAAAAAAGTTTCCCCTAGATTGCTTTCTGTCACTTGCTTTTCTTCTTACCCTGATTTTACTTTCTTTTGCCCCCAACTCCAGCATCAGCAGTAACTCAGCTGGACTACCTGAGTTTAGAGGCCGCCTGTTTTGTGCTTTTGTAAATGGTGTGAGGGGCCTTAAAGAGCCTCCACTTTTTTCTTTTCTTTTCTTTTTTCTTTTTTTGGATACAGTGAAATAAGATTTTTTTATTGCACATTTTCAATTAAAGCAGCTCAAACCAGTTGTTACACAGTCAACTGGAGCTTTCTTTATTTTAGTCATTTTGCACAAAAAGATAAATTCCATTATTTTGTGTTTCTTTCAGAATAGTGCACAGTCTAACAATGCGTATATAGGAAGATTAATTTAGGTAAAAGTTAACAACCACGGCACCATAAATGTTAAATTAAATGCTACCCACCCTCATGAATCTTTGATGGAATCAGCTCAGAACACCTTTACTGAGCCCACTGGTAGTGCTCAGAATGACTGCCCTATAAAAACAAGGGTATCATGTGAATGGCAGCCATTTGGGGTTAGCTTGTCAGGCCCTATAAAAGGCCAGTACACACAGGGACGAGCTGTTGATTCGGCAAAGCTCCCCCTCTCTAGGTTAATGAGAGGCACACACACACACACACACAACGGCCACACAGTCTGCATCCTCCTGCTGCAGGAAGGAGGAGAGAGAGAGACTTTACTTTGCCCTGAGCTAACCCTGCATGTTTGCTAATATTGACAAGAGGCTTTTTGTGTTTTGTGTGTGTGATTGTGTGTGTGTGTGTATTGCTTTCATCTTCTGCAGGTCAAATTATAGTACATACCAGTTGACAGTAGGTGTATATCCACCATCGGTAAAGAGTTGTGAGACTGGTAATTCCTCAGTCATCTATAGTTTAGGGTGGGATTTATATAAAGTGAACACCATATCACTGACAGTTTCTCTGTCACCCATACCTTTTCACACCTGACTAGTTGATTTCCTGGGCTTTCAGTTTCCAAATTGGAAATAAAACATGATGTTTGTGATTTTGTCGTAATGCTCACAAACGAGAGATTGCTGTTGTTTTCCTTTTTGAAGCCTTTTATTCCATAACCAATTTTAATCCAAACCACCATTTTTCCTAAACTCAGCCAAACTGAGATCGTTCCACAGCGATAGCTGCATGTTTAATAGTGTTGCCATGATGATGAAGCTCCAGTACGTCTACTGCTGGTATGCTCCTATGAGTAGCACACTCCTGTGAGTCATACCTCAGAGTCAGAACAAGCAACCTGTAACCTCATTTAGGCTGGAGGATTTGTTGGAGTAGCAGTCTAGTGTGGCAGCCATTATCAGACTGACAAGGAGTTATTGAAAATAAATTGGTTATTCACTGTTACCCCAACACCACCACCACCAACCCCCACGCAACACTCTCTCTCTCTCTCACACACACACACACAATCACATGTTTTTAACTGCCTGTGTCACTGATATGCCATCAGCCTACACTGATATGTCAGTTTGTTGTGTTGACTGTTTGCCACTTACTGCTGCCATGCTGATTCTTCACCACCTCTAAAATAAAATGGTGATAATCACTGACGCACTGCTCACTGCTAAGACTGAACTCCTTCCACTGTCTACCTGAAACCTTCTTTATATAAATCATATACCAACTTCATACACTGGGTTGTTTATATATTGAAATATATATTATATAATAATAAAATAAAAGGGATTGGGGGGGGGGGGGGGGTGATGATGGTCCCCAGGAAACGGAAGGACTCCACAGTTCTGACTGGGGAGTCACACAGGAAGATGGGGAAGGGTGAAGCTGTGTTCTTCCTGAAGTCTACAACTATCTCCACTGTCTTCACAGTGTTGAGCTCCAGGTTGTTTTCACTGCACCACATGGCCAGCTGGTCAATCTCCCTCCTGTAGACAGACTCATTCCCCCCAGAAATGAGCCCAATGAGGGTGGTGTCGTCAGCAAACTTCAGGAGTTTGACAGACTGGTGACTGGAGGTGCAGTTGTTGGTGTACAGGGAGAAGAGTAGAGGGGAGAGAACACAGCCTTGAGAGGAACCGGTGCTGATGGTCAGAGAGTCTGAGATGTGTTTTCCCAGATTCACATGCTGCCTCCTGTCCAACAGGAAGTCTGTGATCCACCTGCAGATGGAGTCAGGCACATTCAGCTGGCAGAGCTTGTCCTGTACCAGTGCTTGAATCATAGTGTTAAAGGCGGAGCTGAAGTCCACAAGCAGGATCCTGGTGTAGGTTCCTGTGGAGTCCAGGTGCTGCAGGATGAAGTGGGGGGCCATGCTGACTGCATCGTCTACAGACCTGTTGGCTCTGTAGGCAAACTGCAGGGAGTCCAGGAGTGGGTCGGTGATGGATTCGAGGTGGGACAGCACAAGGCGCTCAAATGACTTCATTACCACAGAAGTCAGGGCGACAGGTCTGTAGTCATTAAGTCCTGTGATCCTTTTTTTGGGAACAGGGATGATGGTGGAGGCCTTGAAGCAGGCTGGTACATGGCATGTCTCCAGTGAGGTGTTGAGGATGTCCATGAACACTGGAGACAACTGATCAGTGCAGTGCTTCAGGGTGGATGGAGAGACTGAGTCTGGCCCTGCTGCCTTGTGGGGGTTCTGTCTCTTAAAGAGTCTGTTGACGTCTCTCTCCAGGATGGAGAGAGTCGTCCTTGTGGTGGGGGAGGAGGGGGCCTCTAAGGTGTGCAGCCTTGGAGAGGCCCTGACCCCTGCTGTGCTGGGGGAGGGTGAGAGGCTGGTGTGGTGGGGCTGGTGCATGGTGTCACAGGGGATGGTGTCAGGACTGTCGCACTGTCTTTTGACAGACTTTTTCCTTGTATGTGCAAACTTACTCAGCAAAAATGTCTGATTCTGATTCTGATTCTAAAAAGCTGCTCTAGCTATTTGCTGTGGCACCTTTGTTTGGAGCCAGTGAAGGAGCTCAGTGGTGCCTCAGGGAAGGGAAGCAGCAGTGCTGGTCCCGGTAGCACATTTTACTCTCCTGCCTGCTCCTCCACTTCTTGTGTGTATGCCAGTGCTGACCTCACACCAGACTTTGTTTGGCCCATCTCACAGCACTTACACTGCAGACGTCTTTGCCAAAGCTTGCATTGGCCTGCATCCAGCTGACCCACACAGCATGGGAGAGTGAGATCAACGCACTCCTCAGGAACATGCTTCTGGTTAGCAAGTGTGTCTCGGTGAGGTTAGCTTTATGGTTACAATCAAGTATGGATAAGATTAGGATCCTATTTGTGTGCTCCTTTGAGGTCCGTTTTTGATGTATTCTTTCTCTTATTCATTTATCTATCTGTAGTGATTTGTAGAGGATATGATGAATCACTGAAGTAGCTGAACTACTCAATAGAAATTATTATTGTACTGTGCACTTTCAAATCAGATAATATAATAAAAAAAGAAACCCACTAAAATAGACTTTTGACAAAAACAGGATTTTGAACAGCTTCACCCCAAGTGTAAATTACACCCTTACTCCTCCAGGGTAAAGATTCCTCTAAAGAGTCATGTAAAGTCAGTTGAACTGTTCCACCTCCATATCTAGAAGCACCCCTGCTAAAACTCTAAAACTTTAGAAATCAGCTATTTCATTCACAATTGTGTCACGGGTGGAGAAAGAGTGCATCTCTTATTATCTTCTTAATCTTATCTTGCTTAAATCTTACAATGAGGATGTGACAAATCTTTCTCTCTCATCTTGAATGGCTCCTTCATTTGAAGTGCCTAAATATGTGCTGAAATGGCCCACAGCAGGAACATGTTGTAACTAGTTAGTGTGCAGAATGTGGGGGACAGTGGGGCTGTAGTGGAGGGTTGATGAGCAGGGCTATGTATCTGATTTTTAAAATCCTGAATCAGATTCATGTTATTTGTGTATTGTTTTGTTTTTTTTTTTGAGTTTCAACCTTAAATTTTTTGCAATTAAAGATAAAATCAAGAAACTTTTATAAGCAGGGGTAGATTACCAACTGGCCAAAATTGTCACATGCCCCAGACCCCAGGGATGCACAGGTACACTGTGTTTCTGGTGATTAAATTAAATGTTAATTTGTAATGAAAGGTAATGAAAGGTAATGAAAACATAGCAGAATCATTGTCATGTAAGAAAGAGCTTTTTAAGGGAAAGTTGAAATTCTGATTTTAGTATAATTAACTATGAAACCCTATTCAGTAAATAAATCATGTATTAATGGAACTAGAGATATTTACCCATACACATAAGTTGGAAAGGTTGGAACTAATCTGCACTGTTGAGATGCAAACTCTGTACAAAAACCCTTTATTCATTGCAATTGCTAGTTTTGATAGCTTTACAGCTCTCCTGTTTACTTATTGAAGGCCACATTAGACGGGAGTGGTAGGCAATACAAAATGCTTATCTGATGGGAATACTGTTAACTAAACAGTAGGTGATCATCCTGTGAGCACTCTGAGACGCCAGGGAAGAGTAACCAGACATGCAAGGCAAGTCTGTGTGACTCATTAAAGGAGGAGAAGATTTGGGTGTTAGCCTTTTGTCTGCCTGTTTAGGTGTGGTTCTCAGGGTGGGGGTTGGTGTCATAGACTCATCCACATTGGTGGCAGACTCAAGTTTAGCACCCATTGTTTATGGCCTCACAGTTGCCCATCTTCTCACTCCAATGGCCTCAGTTTTAGGTATCCATTTGCTGATGAGGGCAATAACTGAGAAAATAACTGGTACTTTCCAGACCTTCAATTAACTTTCCAAATATATTGTTTTGAAATGGCTAGCTCTTCGCTAAAATGTTTTCCAAAGTCAAAGAGCGATTTCGTGCTGTGTATAGTAGATTTAAACTTGAACAACATGGCTTAAAGTTAAAAACAGAATGAGGCTGAAGCTGACTTTTCCATAGATTCTTGTAGGGTGGCCTCTCTGATGGCTTAATACCCCCTCTGACCTAGAGGCATGCTCAGATCTGAACAAAAGCACACAATTCAGTGTGTGTATTGGAAGAAACTAAACAGACCTGTTCATGCCAAGTTTCTTTAAGATGTCACTTCAGTCCATAAAATTTCAGCTGTTTGTTCCTGTTGAACATTTTGTCACAGATGCAGATTGTTAGAACTACAGTCAGGGTCTCTCAGTTATGTTGAGCAAAAGTCAAGAAAATAACTAAATCCAAAGAACCATAGCAGTTTGAAGACAGCCTTTTTTTCCTTTGTGCACTACAAAACCCAATAAGTTCAGAATACTCAAAACATTTGTGGAAACTGATTCAATCAAAATAACCTAATTTGTCAAAAATGACCAATTTATTTATTTTTAGGTTTTCCAAACTTTATTATTTTGATGCAATTGTATTTAATTGAATAAAACTTTACTTACTCAAAAAAAAAAAAAAAAAAAACCCAAGCGTAGGCTGCAGATTTGCACACAGAACTTCAGATGTACAATTTATTGTTTTTTTTATTCAGCCTTAAACATGTATTCAAAATATTTTTTAAAAAAACTGTTCTAACAGCAAATGAAACTATAAACATAACATATCTCAATCAATCTCTTAATTTTGTGTGTGATTGTGAGTAAATGTGGGTGGCTGTGTGTATATCTCTGTGCAAGTGTGTGGTTGTAGCCTCCCTGTGACCCTTAAGGATAAGTGGTATAGATAATTGATAGATGGATGTGTGTGAACATGTGTATTTCTACATACCAAACACAAAGAGAACCAGTGACTCAGTATCTTCAAATACTTGATGTAAAACTTATGGCCTGATTTCTCAAAACACCAATTAAAACAATCTTACAGACATGGCCAATAAAACTGCAAATTAAACTGAAACATGAAAAAAATAAATAAAATGAATATCAAAAAATTACTTATTAAAACAAGAAATCAACTTAAAGACATCATGTCTATCCTGTTGGTAAAGACCAAGAAACATGAAACAGTTTAGCCTAAATATTACATTCCTATGTCTCAGTGAATATATAAAACCATTTTTAAAAAATCATTTCACTCCAGAGTGATTACTTTAACATAAATACTGTTCTTACTGGTGAAGTATGTGAGTTCAGTGCTTGGTAGAAAGGCCATTGCTGTTCAGTCTTTACAATAATTTGATCCTGTGAGAACAGATTGAGTAAACAATATGAAACCAGTCAAATTCTCATCTTTACAAACAAATCATTTGATTTGTTAACACAAAATTTCACACAAAAACATAACTTACCAATAAAGTCACTCTCTGATGAGTCAGGTGACTCTGTAAGTTTATACATGCACACAAAAACAGACAAAAAATGTAATTTAAGAAATGATTTGGTAAGCATACCCAAGAACAGGAAAAAGGGAGAAACATTTGACAAAGGCAGGGTTTGAGAAATACTAATACTACTACTTTGACCTCTTACTGCTGCTAAAGTGATTGTTGGTTGACAAGGACTTTTTGACACTGCAGCATTATGTTCGTCTTCCCTATCCAGAGTGATGCACAAAACTATCAGAGTTTCCACTGTTTTTTATTAACAAAACTTAAAAACTTTACTAAGATGTCCTCTTAGTCAACACTGAAATTTCCATAAAGAGATGCAAATATGCTACAGGTAAAAGAGGGCCATAAATTCCCCTGGCTAAAACCAAAAAATGGGGACACAGCCAATCTTATCTTAGTGACTGAATCGAGCCCAGCCAACTAATGATCCACTGGGGCTCAAACAAAAATTCTATTAGTTCTGCTTTTTTCTTTTTCATTAGATGATATGAGATCATGTCCAAAAAAAAAAAAAAAAGTTTCAAGGAGGAAACTCCCACTATGCTAAAACACACACACACTAACACCAGTGGACACCTGGTTAGCTTCTTCTGTAATTAGGCTGAAAAATGTCCAATCAATTAGATTACAGGGCAGGGTGGTGTGCTGACAGTCTGTCAGATGTCCTTCGTGGGAACAAAATGTAGTAGTTTATAGGTAGACATGCAGAACATTTCTGACCTAATCTGTTGTCTTATATCATTGCTTACAATATCAGTGTTTTGTTTGGAACTCAGTAAAGTAATGTATGTATATCAAAGCCTGATATATGTCATTCCTCTGTGTCATAGACCTCCATTGTTTTCCAAGAACTATAAAACAACACAAAACAGTTTGCCACATTGTTGTACTGGATGACATGTTCCTTCATAACCATGAATACACACACTGTAGTTTATTTTCACTCAGTCCTTCAAAGGCAATCAGGCAAATCAGGCAAATATCCCAGGCCCACAGACCTTAAGCTCCAGGTTCACTGTGTGTGTGATAGTTAGACTGAATAAATGCAATAAATTGTACATTTTTCAATTCAATATAACTTTTTTTATCCCTGGAAGTACAGTTGTATTCAGCTCCTTACCAACAATACATACCCAATAGATAGGAAAAGAAAGAAAAAATATACTAATCTCAGAACCAAAAACAATCAAAGACTTCAATCAAAGGTCTTATTGTGAGGCGCCTTGAAATTTTAGAATTAGTACATTTTTTATTTTATTTCAGTGTGTATTGTGTTTACATTGTAAATATTCCTAAATAAATCTGTGGATAATCAAATGACCAAAACTAAGGGAGAAATGGGTGGCTCACTAGAGGCCCATAGCTGGTTAATCTGGCTCTGGGCTCAGTCAGAAGAGCCACAGACAGGAGAGGAAAGTCAGAAAGTACTAAGTGATGAACGTTAATTCTGGTTCTCATTCGATTGTTTTTGACAAAAACAATGACACCAGACACCAGACAGATTAGCTGTCTACAGCAGATTCCTATTCTCTGCAAGATAATTTTCATAGTGTAATGCAATAAACTGAAGCTAATGTTTGGGGCTGTGTCTGGATTAATCCTGCACCCACTCTTAGTGTGTTCAAGATGGCTACCCTGCTGACACAAACAGGGCATCAGGCCTGCAGCAGCTCCACTGAACTAATCCAAAGCACCAGACCTGCAGGTTTCTAATCACACCTGCCTCTGTGTCATATGTAAAGCTGAAGTTAATGTTTGAATGGACATATGAGTTGACAGAGTTAATCTCAGAGGTTAGCATGCCAGGCAGGAGAGCAAGACCAGAGTGTGCCCACTGGATGTTATTAATTAAAAGTAGAAGAGGTAATGAACATTAAACCAAGCCTTTCATAACAGTTACACATTACACAATTAATGGTTTCATGTTGAGACACAAGGACATTTTCTTTCACTGATTTCTGATTTCAATCGGTGTGTTTACATGTTTTTAAGTAAAGCAGTAGTGGTAGTAGTAGTACTAAGGAATTAGAGAAACCTGGTTTCCCAATTAAATTTGTCCCAGTGAACACAGGTATCTCTGCCACGTATATGGATAACCAGGTTTCTAATCAGCACACACACACACACACACACACACACACACACACACACACACACACACACACACACACTTTTCTTGGCTGTGGGGATGTATTGCACCTGCATCCTCTCAGTGCTCACATGATTTGCATACTGGAGCACAGAAAGCACAGGAAGCAACAGAAGGCATCTTACGTATCACTATTCTTTGTGCACACGAGTCAGCAGGTCCTCCCTGGCATTGACATATACTCATCTATGAAGCTAGTTTTGAGGTGTGTCACCTTTTTCTGATCTGTCTCTGTATCCACATGCTATACAGTAGATAGCAGATGCCTTAGGAGAACATTTGTGATCCATTACAAAACTATTCAGTTGAGCAACATGTCAGGACTGCTGAGTGATTTTCAGGTGGTGAAAGAGCAATAATAGTGACTCATTATCAAACTATAAGTGGACAAATGGTAAAGATTAGCTCAATCAGAGCTGTGCAGTATTGTTCTAGTCGGTGTCACACTTTTCCGGTCTCAATGGATGGAACATATACTCAAAATATGTGTCTACAGCATGGAAAGCAAACTCTCATGGCATTGTTTTTCAGTATTCTTTTTTAAAAAATATTACTTTATCAATGTAATAGTCAACATTAAAAGATCTTCATTTTGTTGCATAGAAACTTAAAAACATGTTCATTCAAATGTGGTGTGACACTCAGATCTCAGCTTTGTGCAGTTTCAGCTTGTCAGCGTTAACCATGTTTGTTATCTATCAAATTTATCAATTCTACTGTGTTGTGGCATTAAAAAGTGATCACTTCAGGACTTCCTCAAATGTCACTTCTTCATTTTTAATCTTGCTTCTGAGAACTGTCAAGTGTTACACTGTAAAAACTAAAATGACAGTTGCGGATGTTCGCACATTAAATGGGAACAGTAATGAAGAGTACAATGTCAGGTGTGCATGATTAAACTGTCCATCATACTGTAAAAAAACCTCTATGACATCTTCTACAACTTCTGTCTATCTATCTATCTATCTATCTGTCTATCTATCGTATCTGTCTGTCTGTCTGTCTGTCTCTCTCTGTCTGTCTGTCTGTCTATGTGTACTTGCATTCTATTGTTTGTACAGATGAACCTTCAGGTGTTTGGAAATTGCTCCCAAGGATGAACTAGACTTGTGGAGGTCCACTTTTTTCCTTGAGGTCTGAGGTCTGAGGTTTCTGAGGTCTACACACTATGATGTAGTGTCTCATTTATATTTGAAAACATGCACACATGCAGATCTGCAGATGAAGGGAGATTGTTCAAAGTTAGAATTAACATCAGCTAAGGTTTCAGTGACCTACAGTATCACATGCTTCTTGTTAAGCTTTAACTTTTTTAAGAGCTCTAACTTCTAGTGAGGAACAAATTAATTGAGTCTGACAACAGAACTTGAAGCAGACACCTGACACTGCACAAAGTAGATTTTTAATATCAGACGTCTAACAGCTTCTTGTCTGACACTGATTAACACCTCTGCTCTGTTGTAACTCTGGAAATAGTTTCAGATGTGAGACCAGTGTGTATGTCTGATGGGAGCCTGCAGTAATATGAGATGGGTCACAGAAGCCACAAGGTGTTCTATCATTTGTGTTTAGTACTAATTAGCCAGTACCAGGCTAAACTGAAACTGTGAACATGAAAAACATTACTAACATTATTTGTCAACCACAGGGATGCACACAGCCAACTTCTTCTATCCTGATACCAGCTCTTACACAACAACCAAGGGTATCTGCAGATATCAAATATCTATCCAGTACCACCAGTGCCCTCCCCTATTTAAGATATGTATCCAGAATCATGCTGGAGTTAGTATTTAGTTCCAAGTACTGATGTGTCTAAGTTCAGCCTCACAAAGCTCCATGGCTGTAGACTCTAAAGTCTTGTTGATGTTTTGTCCAACAGTTTTCTGTAACTCCTTGCTTATTCAACCTCTGTCTTTAAATTTGCTGCACATAACCTCCAGAAACACACAGGAACTACTATACAAGTCATCATTTAGAGAAAATCCAAACAAAGAAATTAGTGTTGGTTAAACAGGTTAATGCATTCCCGAGTAATGAATCAAGATATGATAATAATAATAATAATAATAATAATAATAATAATAATAAGCTGCAAGCAGCGTTGAATGGGCCCTCGCACTCTGTGCCCATTTGGGGACTTGCAGCTGCAGGTCATACGACATGGTTCCCCAACTGTGTGACCACCGGACACAGAACGAATGAGTCAAAAGTCACTTACTGCGCCCATCAGTCGCATATTTGCATCATGGACAAAGGCAGCCACCTGCAAAGATAGACCCTAAGAGGGGCTCAAGCTCTGTCCTCACAGGATTAACAGAGACCTCTAGTGGTGCTTTTTAATACTGCATTAACTAACTAATTTATTTATTTATTTATGTGTAATATAATGCATATTTTTCTGATATGCAAATTAGATTAGATTCAATTTATTGTCATTACAGTGAAATGCTGATTAGCAGAACGCAAAGATATATATATATGAACAACAAACAACTAGGCTAACAACTATGGTATATAAAAGGGTGGAAAAGGAGTAGCATTTTGATTGACTATTACAAGCAGGGCAAACATTAACTAACCAGATGTCAATAAAAGTGGAGACAAATGTATAACACCTGCTGAATAGATCTAATCTTTACAAAGTAACCTACATGACTCTTTTCCATAACGCTCGGCTGCAGTAACATGAACTGACGTTAAAACTAGCTATTTATTGATTAGCAAACCATGCTAGGCTAAAGGCTACTATCATTCAAAAGCAAGTTAGCAAGTTAACACTACACTTTGCTAGATAACTAATGCAATGCAACAGACAAATAATAATACTGTACCTCTGTCTCTGTCATGTTTTTCCTCCTTCACAGTTTTTCCATCCCTGGGCACAGAGTTTGGGTCGTTTTGAATTATTGATAATGCTTATATATGATATATGATAACTTAGGAAAGTATTACTATTATTATTTAACAGGCTTTGCCATGCAGTTAAATCAATGTGGGCTTATTTTTTTCATATTAAGAAATAAAAACTAGTTTTAGTGTAAGAATAGTGAAAGTGTCACTTTTTTTTCCTTCCCCCATTTGTGGTGCTCCCTTGATGGACAACACCCTTAGCATTTGCCTATACTGCCTATGCCACAGGCTGGCTCTGGCTTGTCTGACCACATTTGAGGCAAATCATTAAACTGATTGAGTTTGAAGTCGATTTGATAAAATGTCTAGGTCTACAACGTTCCCAAAATGGCAAAAAATGAGTAGAATTGCATATTAAAATGAAAATGGCCGACTTTCTGTTGTTTTTAGGTCATGATGTCAAGAGACTCTTAGCAAACTTCCTGTTTCATGGCGAGACATCGAACTCTGTGGGGCCACCATGGCCATGCCCTTTGACATTCTGTAAATCTTTTGATAAGTTTAGGTCACAACAGACAAATTTGATCAAATACAATGTCCACAAATTGCCAAAAATGAGCACATTTTTTGCATTGAAATTAAAATGGCAGACTTCCTGTGGGTTTGAGGCCATGACATCAGGAGACTTTTTTGTACATCTCCACATGTTACATATGTAGTCCAAACTTCATCCACCTAGGACAAATTAAGCCCAATGGGGGATCACTTTTGAAAGTTTCGGGGGGTGGGGAGGCTAATAATAATAGTTATAATAAAGTCAAAATTCAAAATGGTAATTATAAAAAGGGCTGTGCATATTCCAATACAGACAACCATCAGATAAAATTGACTGGGGGTTGTGTAGTGGGCATTTTGCAGCAGGGTGAAACGGATGGTGCTATGATACAGAGGGATAAGCCACTGATTAGAGGTCAGGAGACCCAGTGAATTGAGTGTGACCTCAGTGTGTCAGCAGATCGTGTAACATGGAGCAGCTTCCAGCTGGCCTGCGTTGTATTGTGTGGGACACAGCGCCTGCTGCTCATTGAGTGTTCATGCTGAGCCGGCAGTTACACTCTGAGCTTTAATCAGCAGTGTTTGCAGGGGGAAGGTGGGGCATATCTTTGAAATTTCTGGCTTTCATTGTGATCTTCTTTAGGTGCATTACCCCAAACACTGTCATTGCCTTTATTTGAAACAGCCTTAAATTAGAGACAAAATTTCAAATTTCCTTTATTTTACGAGCAATATTTTAATATATTTTAGTAAGAATCCCTCATGTTAATTTAGGTAATGATGCTGTTTTTTGCTAATGGAAGCTCAGCTATTCTATAATTAGGTCAAATTGAAGAATTTGTGTACATTTAGTCTATGCTGTTTCCCTCCGGCAACAATTGTTGCTGAGTATAAAACCTACGTTTTCACTAACATAACCAACATGAAATGAAAAAAACATTCATATTATGTGTTAGGGAGCTCTAAGGTGTGAAATGCATGCATTTATTTTGCAGGGAAACATTTGGGATTAAATATTTACTTGTTGCCTTGATGGATTCAGTAAAATGTCCATTTTCACAGCATTAATTCATCAGTGCAGCAGTCATGTCCACTCTGATACTTTTTTTCACTAATGTTTTCCAGTTGCTTCTACCTTGCTGTTCCTTTGGCTCATGTTAAGCTATTGAAATTCAACACTTCCTGCACAGATGTATCACATTAAAAGCCATCCAGTAGTTTCCTTTCCTAGTAGAAAAGGAAACTACTGCTACTATACTACTTAAGTGTATGTTAGTTTCACTGACAAACACTTAACAAGAAGCAAAAAATTGTAAGGCAGAGACAACTGAAATTAACTAAACTTGAACCATAATTAATTCTGTTAAAAAATAGAGTGAGTGCAAGAGAGTGGTGAGAATCACGTGATAACTTGGTTGCTATTATTTTGTGCTATTAAATCCCATGTCGGTATATTTTGTTTCCGTCATGAGTACTACACACAGAATGTGAATGTTACACATCAAAAAAGAAATGTACTTTTTTCCAGAAGGAGGTTGCTTCTGAAAATAAATGCCTCAACTCAATCAATCAGTCACATAGACTGCCAGAGACTGAACTATTCAACTGGTAGCACAGGACTGACGTACTGTCCCTGGCATTAAGATAAAAAATTTGGTTAGTGTTTTAGGTTGGAGTGGTACCAAGAGATTTGTTTAAGAAAATTCATGAATGTATCACACCTGTTTGGGCACTTTGGATATTGAATCTATTTTAATGACAATGACATGACATGGTGGTTTTCATTTGGGGATAATTAGAACAGCAGCCTTGAATGCTCAAGTATGAACACAGTTAGTGTGGGACAGGGCCCAGGCAGAGACAGAGGAGAGGAGAGGTGCTGCTGATGAGTTAGAACTGGTAAACTAGTCTGTGTTAGGACTGTGTCCAGTCTATATTGGATCATCAACAACAACAATCATCAATGCATTAAGTATGCATTATCACAGCCAAAACGATTGAAGAATCACCAAAATTAAATGAACAAAAATGTCCCCAAGGTCAGATGCATTGTTGCATATTAATATTATAGCAGCAGAATGGATCAGAAGGAGGGGGTTCTGGGGATAAAAGGATTATCATGGTAATTTCATGTCTACAGTGATTTAGTGTGTCTTTTTAGCTGGAGGCCATGTTGGCCTTTGAAGTGACCCAGATGAAGGAGAGCAGTGTGCTCTGAGACATGTGAAAGCTGCTTATAAAGGCTGTGGTCACTGTGTTACAGCACAGAGGCAGTGTCCACCTGAGCAACTGCAGGTGTTCCTCACACATGGTCATCTGTACACTCACAGATTTATGTGGAAACACACATTTTATTATGGTCACATTTTGTGTTTTTTAAGTCTACAATAATTAAAGACATTCTAGTCCAGTTTTCCTCAGAAATACATTTGTCCTGTGTTTTTCATTTCTCTACATACTCTGAGGCTACAGATGTCGCCATCTTTGATGTGTACAGTTACCATGGTTACAGGTCGGTTACAGGTTTCATTCTGGTCTGTCAGTAGGTTAGTAAAAAGGTCACCGTTTACTTATTTAAAGCAGATTGTATTAGTTGACACACAGTGCCTCACTTCTCTGCAGTAATGCTGACTGACTCTCCTCCATAAAATTCTGTTATTTCCAAACTCTGGCTGTTCAAACAAGCAACTTAGTCACTGTTGACCCTGTACACTTATTATTGCAGCTACCTCTCCCCACTGCAAAGTAAATTATCATTCAGGAGCTGGAATCACTCACCTGTTCGCTAAAATACTGTGTGTGTGTGTGTGTGTGTGTGTGTGTGTGTGTGTACATTGTGGGAGATGGACCTGAGAAGAGCAGCTACAATATCAGACTAAACAAGATTTAGATGTTTGACAGCCAATCTTCTCCCTTCAGTCATCTTACCATAAACACCAAATGCAGCCAACTGAAAGTAATGTTAGCCACAGAGTGTCAGTGTACAGGCCTGGTTGTATTCATTTCACAGCTAGTCTGTAATTGTGTGAACTTTTTATCAGAAAGCAACTGCATGCTGCCGTTTCACACAGCCACGAGAGTACTGAGAGGACAAGCAGTTGCAATCACATTGGCCCTGTTCATACAGTACCTGCCTGTACATGTTTCTCCAGTCACCACTTGTGATCAGATCTCACTTGCCCACTTGATATTCAAATAAACATGTACATCATTCACTATGGCCCAGGACACATTTGTGTACACGATGAGAATGAATGAATGTGGCCCAGACCACCTCCAAATATGGTCTGAGCGATCAGTTCTCAATGTGTCTTGGGTGGATACATGAATAGAATTTAGAAAAAAGTGGAAGCCACTGTCTGACAGGACTATGTCTCAGTGGAAAGAAAGGATCATGAGGATAAAGCTGCTTAATTTGACCTCTCACTGAACATTTGTAGACCTCTGAAAATTTACAGAGAGATACCCAACAGATCCCACCATGAGCAGCACTAGGTGACAGTGGGAAGAAGATTCAGAAACCTCGAGCAGAACCAGACTCAGGGTGTGCAGCCATCTGCCTCGACCAGTTGGGTTTAGACAGAGAGAGGGGGGTGGGGGATGGAGCAAGAGAAAGACAACACTGCAAATACACAGACTAAGTCAAAATGTAAGTAGTAATAATAATGATAATAATAATAATTATAGCTTAAGGAATAATAATGACAGAACAGTGAAACATTAGTTGCAGTAACACTACCACTAACACTAATAAACGTTTAAATGTTGCAACATCATGGGAGCAGCAGGAGACTCTACAGCTCTGGAGGCAGAACCCTGCAGTAAGAGACAGTGGAAGAGAGAAAGAGAAGCACAGCCTGGGCAGTAATGTGCTTGAGGGAAGAAACACACAGTTAGAGTGATGCAGTGATATTAAGGCGGTTTATAGTAATCTGCAGGACATCATGGGCGACATTTACTAACCACGAAGCTTAACTGATGCATTGAGACTGACCCAACCTGCTGAAGGAAAAATGGTAACCTGAAATAAGAATCAGAATAAAGTGCTAACTGAAAGTTAAGGCATAAGGATGAGTTTTTAGTTTGGATTTAAAGGCCTCAACTGAGTCAGCCTGTCTAATATCAATAGGGAGGTTGTTCCAGAGGAAGGGGGCCTGATAGGAGAAGCCTGCTGACTTCTTTTAACTCTGGGGACACATAGCAGCCCTGCACTCTGAGAATGCAGGGCACGGGAGGGAATATAAGGATTAAGAAGGTCAGACAGGTATGAGGGGGCTAGCCCATTTAGAATTTTATAAGTCATTAGGAGAACTTTAAAGTCTGATCTAACATGAATAGGCAGCCATTGAAGGGAGGCTAAACTCGGAGTAATGTGGTCAAACCTTCTCGATTTGTTTAACATTCTAGTTGCAGCATTCTGAACCATGTGTAGACTTTTAGTGCTAGCACGCGGTAGTCCCGAAAGCAAAATATTACAATAGTCCAGTCTAGAGGAAACGAAGGCGTGAACTAGAATTTCAGCATCTGCCATGGAGAGAAAAGACAGAATCCAGCTATATTGCGTAGGTGAAAAAAGGTGGTCTTTGTAATGTCCTTAATGTGCTGATTGAAGGAAAGAGCAGGATCAAATGTGACACCCAGATTCATGGCTGTTGTACTTTGAGAAATCACACAGTTGTCCAGGGATATGGTTACTTGATCGAACTGGTGTCTATATTGTGCCGGGCCAATAACCAGCATTTCAGTTTTGTCGCAGGAAGTTTTGAGACATCCAGCTTTTCACAGAAGACAAGCAGAGCTCTAGTTCCCTAATTTGAGAGGCATTGTCAGGCTTTAAAGGCACATATAGATGGGTATCATCAGCATAACAGTGAAAATTAATTCCATGACATAATTTGGCCAAGAAGAGAAATATAAAGAGAGAAAAGCAGGGGGCCAAGAACAGAACCCTGGGGTATTCCATATTTCACATCAGAGAAGGCTGATATGGTGTTATTACAAGAAACACACTGAATTCTGTCAGATAAGTAAGATTTTAACCAGTTGAGGGCCAGGCCAGAGATTCCGAATCTATTTTCCAGTCGGTCCATGAGTATACAGTGGTTTATAGTATCAACGGCTGTACTAAGATCAAGTAAGAGGAGAAGAGGAGTGGAATCTGAATCCACAGAGAGTAGATGATTATTTACTACTTTAGCAAGTGCTGTTTCGGTAGAGTGAAAGGCCCTAAAGGCAGACTGAAAAGGTTCGAAAAGATTATCAGCTAAGTGGCCTGACAGCTGCTGAGACACAACTTTTTCTAGTATTTTAGAGAAAAATGGAAGATTTGAAACAGGTCGATAGTTACTCAAAGAGCCATGATCAAGGTGTGGTTTCTTAAGTAATGGTTTAACCACAGCTGTTTTGAAGCTAGAAGGAACAGTGCCAGTCGTCAGTGATAGATTCACAATATTCAGCACTGCAGGGCCCAAGACTGGCCAGAGATCTTTGGAGAGTTTACCTGGTAAAGGCTCAAGAAGGCAAGTGGTGGGTTTAGAAGCTAGTACCAGTTTAGATAATGAATCAGACATACAGTGTCAAAATTCATCAGAGCAGAAACTCTCTGAGACTCAGTGTGATGCTCAGCTGGTTCTGCAGCAGATGCAGGAGAGAATTAACTGACTTTTAATCTAATCTCATCAATTTCTGAAACTCATGAGCAGTAAAGGGTGAGCAGCTAGGAGGCGGCTGCTTTTCAGTGAGTTTAGCTACAGTTTCAAAAAGAAATCTAGGATTATGTTTAATGCTATTGATTAAGTTTGAGAAATATGTTGCTCTGGCAGTAGACAGTGCATGCTTATATTCCAGAACACCCTGGTGCCACTGGAGATACAGAGCTTCTGATTTTGATTTACGCCATTTGCACTCCGGCAGGCCTGCTTCAGATCACTTGTGTCATCTGTGAACCAGGTCATAGACCTCTTTGATTGTCTAACTTTAGTGGGAAGAGGTGCAACTGAATTGAGGAGACTAGACAGGGTTGTATTTAAATCCCTGGTACAATTTTCAGCAGAACCTATTGCTGCAGTAAAAGGGGCCAGGAACTCTGGTAGTTGCTCACTAAGAACAGTTAAAGTTGCGTCTGATGGAAGATACATTTGAAACAATTTTAGGGGGACAAGCTAAAGTTGCATCAAATTTGATAAGAAAATGGTCAGAGATAACAGATGTGAGAGGAGAGATAGTCAGATTAGACACCTCTATCCCACGGGAAAGAATCAGGTCTAGAGTATTGCCACCACAGTGAGTAGGTTCATGTACAGACTGTGTGAACCCAGAAGTATCAATAAGTGCCAGAAAGGCTTTATTTAGAGGGTCAGATGCCTTATTTAGGTGGATGTTAAAGTCACCTATAATTAGTAATGTCATCACTATATGTGACAAGACATGATAAAAAAATTTCCAAATTCATCTAAAAACTGTGAGTAGGGGCCAGGTGGTCTGTAAAGTACCACAAGGTGGAGTGGTTGCAATCTATTTCCCTGGTGAGGGAGATCTGAAGCTACTGGAGAAGATTTCAATACTACAGCCTCAAAAGAATTAGAAGTGACATTAAGAGCTGAGGTTAGACCAAAGAAAGACTTATAAATTAAAGCAACACCCCCACCTTTTTTCATAGCTCGAGCAACATGTGCATTGGCATACTCAGGTGGGGAAGTGTCATTTCATATCTAGATTATGTTCAAGAATCAAGTCATTTATCAGTAATGCCTTAGTAGAAAGTGATCTAATATTTATAAAGCCAAATTTGAGGATCACATTGAGCCTGGAGCTGCCAGTAGCAGGCTGACGTGGCAAAGTAGTTGTAGATGAAGTATTAACAGGAATGAGGCATCATTGGTGCCTCATGAATCACATGAATCACAATGTTGCCATAGCTTGGTGTAGAATGTGCCTGAACCCTGTTTCTCCCTGTGTGATGCCAGCACCCTGAGATTATCCTCAATGTCGGAAGCTCTGGCCCCAGGTAGGCAGTAAACATTGGCTGGCGAAGCTAACCTGACATTGCAAGTGATGGAGTCCCCTATGACTAGAGTGCGTTGTTTAGCCCTGTCAGCGGGAAGCAGGGGAGACACACAAGCGAACAGGACTACCAACGGGGTCTTCGAGAGCAGAACAGCTAACACAAACCATAGTAGTAGTTAGTTTAAGATAGATTAGCTGTAGGAAGGTGAGGGTACAATTTAAGAAGAAGAACAAAAAGCTAAGCTAAACTAAACTAACAACGAACAGGCTAGAGTCAAAGAAAGTGTCAATAAACAGGTAGCGATCAAAAAATAAAATAGAATAGTACCAAGCAGCAGCAGATAATGTATAACAGAAGACTAAAGGACAAGAAAGTGAAGAGAGCAGAGCAGAGCAGCGAGTAAGTGTCGGTCTCATAGAATCACAGTGTATGGCACAGGTAGCGTCACAGCGTCACCACTTAAATTCATGGAAGACCATTTTTCATTTCCTGTTTTCTACCAACAGTCTAGATGTTGCTCTATTTTATCTGTTACCATGATCGTTCCCCAAACTAAATCAAGCAGGTGTTTTTACCCATGACAACAGATACTAAAGAAAGTAATTAACCTGACCGCAGTTTTCCCATTTCCAAGTTATTATTATTATGCATGGCACATTGGGGCAGTGTTTGGAGAAGATTCTGTAATTTCATTGGAAAGACCTGTTGGAAATATGCATCATGGTGATTATTAGTGTTTGGCTTATTTATGATACTGTATTTGAAATGTGATCTTCAAAGCATCTTGCTGAGAATGCAAGGGCCTGAGGTATTTCTCCTAACAGAACAATGCAAACTGCCTCAGCTACCACCAGTACTCTTGTCATTTTGGAGAAGCTTTGAATGTCCTCAGTGTTGAAGCCTCTTCTATATCAAATATGGATTTCCTAGGTGGAGGACAGACCTCAGGATTAACCTTTTGATGCCTCTTCGCCCAAGTGATTGATGACAGGCAATATGGGGTAGAGATCACAGGAATCCTTTTGGCCAGTTTTTCTCATGGTAGAAAACCTGCTGCTTTGTCATTTATATGATTTCAGTCCCCAATTTACTAGGATCTTGTATCTTGGTCTATACAGGAACTGGTGAAGATATTAAAACGTGTTCTGATTTCACATGATTAACCTAGATTCCTATGAAAATTTGTTAAACAAAATTACTGAGCTATTACAACTTAAATGTGAGGTGCAGCCCATCTGTAAGTCCAATTTTGAGAACACCGGGGTCGAATTCTAGAATCTCAGGCTGAAAATCCTCAGGTTGAAATCTTCTAAAGTTGTTGGAACAGATCTTGCAAGTGAAAACCTAACAGCATTCAAAATATACATTTGAGTCACATCTTTTTTGAGCCAAGTTTTCACTGCTTGGGAGATAGATTTGGATGCTTTCCATCAAAGCTTGCTAGATTGGTTTGCCAAATCTTTCATTAAATCATCACTGTCGAAACCTTTTCTGTTTTAAAACCCAAAACATATGTGAAAAGACAGCCCTGAATCCCTAGAAATTACATTCATATTGTGTGATTTATGTTTTCACAGAAATGTTTTCAAAAATGTTTCAGTTTTACAAAAGAGAAGGCTTCAGTGGTAATTACTTAGTAGTTTGGTTTACTCATTTACAGCAGATCCTCTCACCATTCTGTCTTCCCTTGCCCCGTTAACACTGCACTTCCAAATCGGTCCCTGCCTAAGGTGCAGAATGCCTCTTCATATTAGCTTCCACATCTTACTGTTACTGCTGTGTGTGTGTGTGTGTGTGTGTGTGTGTGTGTGTGTGTGTGTGTAAGAAAGAGAGAGAGAGAGAGAGAGAGAGAGAGATGGAAACGAAAGCCAGATTTGTTTGTTGCTGGTGTCATGCAGCCAACTGGAGTGTTGCCAGCATGACAAGGCCACTCAGTGTAGTCAGTTTCACATACACAGTTACATAATTTCATACAAACATTTTCACACTTACAGAAGTTGCTGCTGTTAAAAAATATGGGATGAGTATCACGTTACTTTGAAGTTATGAGACAGTTATGACACCTGAGGGTCAAACACACTGTATAGTATTGTGTCTCACTAATCTGATTTGTGTCTTTCAAATTTTTACATAGTAAATCAAAACTTTGAGATATGTCATGCTTTGAATCTTATTAATATGACTTCATTAATTAAAATGATAGCTTAGTCTGTCATAAACATAAGTTAGTTTCAATCATGATACTATTTGTGGCTGCCATCTTTCAGTAATATATACAGTATGTGTTTACCATCTGTAATTCCATAGTAGTTGTCATAGTTACTGCTGGAGTCAGCCTCCCTCAAATGGAATTTACATTGCATACTGACTCATTAAAATTAAAATAATGCTTTGCACAGAGTCTTCTGACAGTTTGTTTGACTTGACACAAGTTGTTCCTCTTCTGCTGTGTTTCTTGAGTAGCTGCTCAAGGTGTATTTGCTGCCCCCAGTGGTTGATACACATTTCACTCTGAAGAGAACTTCAAAAAAGTCTGTATGATTATAACACCTATATCTCGTAACTGTGACTTTGTAAATTGAAATCATCAGCTAGTGTCCTCTAAGTGTGACTTGTATCTCTTGAGTTGTTTATTAGTCATACTTTTTATTTATAAGTAACTAACTAACTATTTATTTTTAATTTTCCATACAAGAATGTGCTTAACCATTGTAGAATTATGCACTTAGCACAAACCCTCCCGTTGTTGCATATTGTTGGTACCATGCATTGGCATGTCTGTATGAGAAAAATATATTCATAACCTATGCACAACTTGCACTCACTAAAAACTTTGTTCAGGACATTTAAATAGAATAGAATAGTCCTTAGTTAAGACAGACTTTGAGTTACAGATATAGTTCTAGTAGGAGAAAGGCCAGGAGGCATTTCTTGAGTTCAGTGTCAACAGGCTTCCCTCACCTGACCCTGGTGACTGACAGCCTGAGACCAACCTGAGACCCTCCAGGTTCGGCTGAACCCAGTGTCCTTCAACCTGCCTCAGCCTGTCTGTCTGTTCATTTACTTCACACATAGGAAGGGGGAGCAATGTAGTGTTCAAACAAACAGGAATGCTGCTCAGTGACTTTTCCTCTCACTCAGCTCCTTTCTCTTTGTTTTTGGGCCGGCTGCACGAAAATGTAACAAATAAAGTAGTGGATAGGAAACTGTCATATGAAGGATTACAGCAAATTATAACAGAATGAAGATTAAATGTTAATGGAAAGGTTCACTGCTAATTTCATAGATGTCCAGTCACACAGACAGTCCATGAAGAATATAAAAATATGAAAAAAGAAACCAACCTTGTATTGCTAGCTCTATGCCATTTTTTCAGTTTAAAAAAATCATGCTTTTAAGGCTGCTGGAAAAACTTCAGTTGGAAAGTCATGAAAGATGGATTTTAGAAGTCCACTTTACATAAAACTCTACACACATTCCAGAATTTATACATCATGCTACAGAGCTATTGTGAATGTTTTAATTGTATATTAGAAAGAATATCCTTATTAGCCCTGTAATAATGTGTTTTTAAGTTATACAAAATGACATTAATTAATTTCATACTCATAACAACTTAAAGTGAAGTCATAATCACAATGTAAAAGTGATAATGCTCAACAAACCTAGCAGTTTTAGCAAACAGCTAAAAAGCAGATTAAAAATGCATATTCTACTGTAGTAGATGTATTTTAATAGATAGATGTCAGTAAATTTATGCAGATAGTTTTGAGCTCCATGCCATACGAGTTGAAGCCAACTGTCAAAATCTGTGGAGAATGTAGGGTTTCAGTTTTAAAAAAAGAAATATTTTAAATTCATTTTAGTGAATGTACTTCTTTGTGCTGGCTGGTGTGTGTGTTAACATGTGTTATTTCCTTGATGAGCACATGCTCATCTTTGTCTCTGCATATATGCCTTTGCACTCCAAGGGCCTCACAATTGATTCTGCGGCATTGTCATCCACAGTGCATTTGTGCACTTAACATTTTTGCAATCACTTGCTGTTCCTTTACCTTTCGATATTCCCTCCACCACGGACCGCCTGCAGCGCAGCACTCACAGTGCACTCTCAACTCCCCCTCCCCCAACACAAACACATACATACCACCTCCAGAACCCTCCCCTTAATGAACCCCAACCCCCCTACAGTTTCCTCCAGAGTGCTGACCTGCACTGGTCCTTTAATATTGGTGACAGCTAATACACTTCTAAATGATCAGTTATTATCTCAGGGGCCTCGTCCACAGGGGCCCACTGATTCCAAAGGTCATCCCTCTGTCTTCCAGTATTGATTAAGTGGGCCTGTTAACATGGCTGTGGACCTTACTGAAAGTGAACATTGCCACTAACATATTTCCATCAGCTGTGTCTAGCTAGAGAGGCCCATTTAAAAGCCTCTTTGACTCTGTCGCTACCCCAGTGAGTTGGGCAGGATGAGGAGCATAATGGATATGCCAATAAGGAAACTAGTGCTACTAAAATATACCAAGACCACAGGCATGATAGACACTAGGAGATGTCCTGCTGAGATATATTATTATATATTCTCAGTCTCTACATTCACAATTTTTTCAAATCAACAAAATATGACTGCATAGTGGCCAGAAGAGCTCCCCACAACATTACAAATGCAAGACGGTAATCACTATGGCAACATATTTATTGTTTTTAATAGTAAATAATGTATATTTCATTAGAAATGTACGTGATTATAATGCCAAGCCAGGGCAAACCAGATTCTCTGCCATTTGTATCTAATAACAAATAACAAAATAACACAACAATAACAAATCCCAGTACTAAATTAATACTGTACAATAAATGTGTAATAAATGATAAAATAATCATATATTAAACTTTCAATGTTTTAGCCAACTTCAATAAACATTTTGCACTGAAACAGAACAGAACAGAAACAGAAGGGGAGATTGTGACCATATTTATCACCTGGTAGTGATTCTAGTGTACCTGAAACATTAGTCTCTACTAGAGATAGACCTGATATGTTTTTTTCAGCACCGATACTGATTATTAGTAGTCAAGGAGGCCGATAACCGATATTTGGAGCGAATATTCATTTGCAGTAAAAGTGAAAATATTGTCAAAATTTTGAATAATACAAACTCCAACACATAACTTTGTTTAAATGCCTTTAAGCATATGTTTATTAAACAGCTTTTCAGATTTGCAACATGTTAAAGGTTTTTTTTAATCTTAGACAATAGACATCTTTGTTTTAAAGTTGAGTTTTAAATTGATCTCACGCCGGATTTAAAAAAAAGGCCAATGCCGACATGCATTAACAAAAAGTGCAGGGAGCTCCAGGCCAGCATGTCTTATAAAGTTAAATGAAGACTTAAACAAATAAATAGCTCCCTAAAGTTTTCTACAGTAAATGAAGAAACATATATCTGCTCTCCAGAGCTTCTCCACCCGGCAAAACTTTCTCTCCTCTCCGCCGCGTGTGCGCAGCACTGTGCATGCACAACTTTCACTGCTGATTGGCTGTTATCCGTGCCGTGGCTCTGCATGTAACAATCCAATCAGATGGTGCTGTAGGTGGGACAATGCTGGAGACAGAGTAGTGACTACAGACAGAGAGGCTGCATCAGAGCCAAAATAACCCAGTTTGAAATTGATCTCTTATCGGTCGTCGGATTAAAAAAAGGCTGATGCCGACATGCGTCAAAATGCTGAAAATCAGCACCGATAATCGGCCCGGCCGATAATCAGTCTATCCCTAGTCTCTACACTGTAGTGTTATAAGTCAGTTTTGTCTTACCATGTCTACGTGAGTACAATTCATTACAGATGTTACTGTGACTACTAATGCAAGATAAAATAACCCCTGGAGAAAATGATGTACACATTTATTGACTGTGGAGGCCTACACAAACATTACATTTATTACATTCATGCCTGACTCACTCATATTGATGTCTCCTTCCTGTGCACTCAAGAGCATTCAGGCAGGTGTGCACTGCACATCTTTGCTTGAAGACCTAGATAGATTTTAACATGCTCACTTTTATTTGCCCCTTTTACAGCTGTCCCATAAATTATTATTCACAAGCATACTAAAAGTGATGTTATATAGGTTGCGACAATCTCTTAAATTTACAAAAAAAAACAACAACAACAACAACAAACAATCAAAAAAAATAGAAGAAGAAGAAAAGTAGCTAAGGCTAAGGGTAAGCTAAGTGCTGAGCAAACATTTATTATCATCATTATTAGCATAATTTAAATAAGTAAATAGTCATCATACTGTGGGCTGACAGCTGTATGATTTCCTCGGGTCTGCCACTTGTCACTAATGATGATCTTACAATATATTTTAGTTTTAACATCATACATTTCTCTCTTTTTGTTTTACTGTATTTATGTTTGAACTTTTTACCATAATTTGAGTGATCAAAAATAAGCCAACATGTATCTGTCATCATGTTGTGGGGTCTGACACATGCCATGAAGGACAAGAAAAGGTTAAAAAAAAAAAAAAAAAAACTGGGGCACAGTGAAATACAATCCAATGCAATACCAACTGCAAAAAAGTAAGCAGGGGTGCCAGCACAGCTGCAGTGTCATTTTTGTTGACCTGTAGTCTTTGTGCTAATGTGGCTGAGGTTGTGTTATGCCGATACAGCATGGTGCAATTGTTGTCAGAAATCCCCCTTTTAATTGGTGAGTCAAATGCACAGACTTATTTATGGATCAAAATCGCCATCATATGAGAAAGGATATAAATTTTCACTAGTTTTTGTGCTTTTTGAGTCTTAGAAAAACAGTTATGATAATTTGTTAACTGGAGTTGAATCAGCTGGGCATCTTTATTTATGTAAAAATGGATGGACAGAATATTTAAAACAGCTTGCACAGGGCTTTGAGATAATTGATTTTTGCTCTATTTTACATTTGTGCTCAGTGACTGTGTCTGTGGCAGCTTTTTGAAGGGGTTAAATATGTGATGGTTCAGACCATACCTCTCCAAGGTTCCCAAATGTGAAAAAGCTATTCATGTCCATTTTCCTGATATTGTTCTAGGACCCATGTGGAACTGCATGTCTTTGTGTTGAAGGTATGCTGTGGTTTTACTTTTGTTTGTTGATAATAAACACGCAAAGAAATACAGCAACATAAGCTGCAACCCACTACTGCTGTCATTCAAAACCATGACTAGGAGCTAAAACATGTGTTAAAATACAAAGAAACAAAAAATCTAAAATCACAGCTTGCCTGTCTTTTGGTTTACATTTTTATCTTGGTGTTTCACAGTTTGTTACTTTTCAGTCCTCTGACTTTGATTGCCAGGCTACTGTAAATAAACCAATGTTCCAGATGCAGAGATTCTCGCTGCTGCTCTTCTGTTGGTCCAGTAAACTGTCATTCCTGTAAGAAACGCTGAGAACTGACCATAAATCTATGGTGCTATTGGACAGTATCACTCCTTAAAAGTTAATATTAAAGTTATTTTCATAACTGAAAAAAAAAAAAAAATCTTACTGCCAATGATGGCTATCCTCATGGAAATGTCATAGTGTCTACAGTATCTTAAGTTTCTGGCAGTTACTGTGGACAAGGATCATTTATTGTTTTTTCACAGCGTATGTGAACAGTGTGCAAACAGCGATTTTGTTCTTCTTTGCAACATTAGGAAGACTGTGAGGTGAGAGAGCTTCTCCTGATTTAAAGAGGCCTCCATATAGCTTCCTACTGTTAACTGACCAAAACTACTCAAAGGCCTCCCCGCTGATCAAAGATGCTGTCGATTTCTTTGTTGAAAGTGTTTAATAAATTATTAATTGACCTTTTCTTTCTTTTTCAGTTGTATGAACTGGATGATGATGAAAAGCGCAAAGAATTTCTTGATGACCTTTTTAGTTTCATGCAGAAACGGGGTAAGTGATTTCCACTTTAGTACAAGATAATAACATGTCATGTCATGAAGTAACCTTAGTGTGGAGCTTCAGGGAAACTTCATGGCTGAGATCAGCAGCACAGGTTTTAGTTTATGTAGTTGTACACACAGTTCAGAAAGCGCATTCACAGGCCTCCTCACAATATGCTCTGCTTTTATTGGCCACTTACATTGTGATGGTGTATTTTCTCAATGTGAGAATTCTGCTGGCAGCTGCTGGTTTTACTGGAGGAGTGGACATGTGTACAAATCCTTGCATAATATGAGGAAGTTAACCACCCAGCAGAGAATAAAGGCACTGCCAGTTACAATGACTATTTTATGTCTATTTTAGGAGCACAAGGTTACTCTGCCATCTTGTTGTTATTCTGAGTTCTTTGTTCTGTACACAGTGTTTTAAATGTCTGCAGATATATATTTTTATGTCCTCACCTGCCTGTCCTTGACTTTCAATACAATGACTCAAAAAAAAAAAATTATAGAGTTTAATTTCCATTCAGTGACATCATTGGAATTATTAAAACAAGACTAGCCAATAATTTGGATTATTTGTAGTTTAGATAAAGTACTTAACCATGTTTAACCAGAACAGATTTTCTGTTGTATCCTGTGTGCAGTGTAAGAAAAGAATATTCCTTTATCAGCTGAGTACACAACAAATGTCAATTTGTATAGAAAAAAATGAATATGTTTTAAATTTAACAGTTGAGATCCAGACCTGTAATCCCCAGTTTCTGGATAAATCATTGTTACTTATGGTGTGGTTAGTACTGTCGCCTCACAGCAAGACATTTTTGTGTTCGAGCCCTGGTTCAAGCCCAGGGCTTTTCTGTGTGGAGTTTACATGTTCTCTCTGTGCCTGTGTGGGTTCTCTCCAGGTTCTCCAGCTTCCACGGTCCAAACACATGCAGGTTAACTGGTGACTCTAAACTGCCTGTAGGTGTGAGTGTGAGTGTGAGTGGTTGTTTGTCTCTATGTGTTGGCCCTGTGATGGACTGGCGATCCATACAGGTTGTACCCTGCCTCTCTCTCAGCTGGGCTTCAGTCCCCCCATGACCCTTAACAGATAAGCGGTATAGATAATGGATGGATGGATGAATTACTGTTTGTACAAACATTCAGTTATCACACACTGATGCTTTCATATTTGGCATGTATTATAGATTAAAGTTTGAAGAAGAGGTGCATCACAATTCATTCGTCATGTTATAGGCTAAATTTCATACCCTCATTCAACTTCATTGAGTAAGCTCATATGAATTACCCACTAGAAGTGAAAGCCACTGATACTGATGCCTCTTATAATTTTACTAATTTAATTTTATATTATACCTTATAGTATATTCTTTCACTTCTTCATTTTATAATTGTCTTATATTTTCTCGGTTGTGAAGAGTGAATGACTAGTGATGAGTTGTTTCCAGGCTCAGCTTTTTAATCAAAAAACAGATCAGGAAATGATTTTAAAAAAACAAAAAAAACAAAAAAAACTTAATAAATAAATCCAATATTTTGAATCTCCTTTACAGTATTTTCTAAATACTGTTATTATTGGGACAATCATTGATAATAAGCTACAACACAACATTGATTAAAGATTAAATTCAACAAAAATTCACATACAGCTTTTGCAGATGTATGATTATGATTATGATTGGGATTATTCCAGAATTTTCAATGTGTAGTAAATATTCATGCCTCTCCGTCATAAATGTACTAATCGTTTACACTGTAGTAACAAATTTGTTTTCACACAGTACAGCGGAATTTTTGTTAACTGCATTTTTTCATCTTTTTTTGTTTTATTGAATAATTTTAGATTTTTGCTTGCACATATATGAACATAAAATGTTCAGCTGCTGTATACACTGTATTTAATAAAATTGTGACGTACAAATGGATGTTTTAGGTTTTACACATTTCTCTAACTTTATGAATATGTCAATAAAAACTGAAAATTTCCCAAAAACTAAAGTCCCATTTAACCACAGTCCAGCTGTATGCGTGAGGGCTGTGGGTGGTCACTTGGGTTTTTGAAACAGTATGGATTGTTGTTGGAGCGTTCAATTAGAGATTGATTTTGGACTTAGTGTAGGGAGACATTGTCAGTGCGAAGCAGATCAGCAGCCTATCTCCACTGCTAGCCTCTGACAACTGTGATCACAGTGGACTGCTCTAAATATCCTAATCAATGTTTCTTGAAAACATCACAGTATGTTTGTCACAGTATGTTTTTGGTCAGCATGGAGCCTAAGATAGATAGATTCAAGTTGTTTAAGTTTGTTCAACAACCTGATATTCACAGAGCACAAACGTTGCTTCTTGTGTTTGTGCCTACTTAAGTATTTCCCTAAGTCTACTTTTTAAATTCTCTGATTAACTGCCATTTTATCATGGCCTTCCAAAATGACACATAAGGGCATTTTCTTATCTGACACCAGATCATCAGAATGACATTGCTTCTGTGTGCCTTCAACTTTGAGTGTATGGTGTCTCTACACACAATGGCTGTGATGGCACAATGAGCTCTGTTGTCATGGAAACAATAATAAACAATAATAAACACATGGACTGGCTCAAACCTTCACTGACATCATGACATGTAGTAAGTTTTTATTCTAAGAATTCAGATCAGTTATCTCCCGTGGTTTTCGCTTCCAAAGTTGATCTAAGTTATTTGATTTCCTCTTTCTGACAGCTCATGTTTTACATCTGTGCACCAACACTATAGTTTTAATTTCCAGATAGAAGCTGTTCATCAGTTTAGTTCAGGAGTTTGTTACTGTAGAAGTAAAGCTCTTATATATATCCTTCATATTTCACCTTTTCGCTCTCCTGTCAATGTGGTGGCCCATGGTTTTTATTCTCAAGTATCTGGATTTTAATGGAACAGAAATTTTAAGAAAAAGTGATCTCCCCAGAAGTGTTTCTTTCCATGTGCAACTTTTCCCCCCATACACCTGAACACATTGTCCTGGATGCTTCATACTTTTATTTGTCTTCATACTTTTCTTTTTCCTTAAATGTTTCAAACGACATACCTTTGGATATCTTTGGCGGGAAGTGTGTCTGACTTGACTGTAGTCGTTTCCCAGCAGTCGGCAGCAGTTCACATTTGACCATCAAGTCAGGCACAGCCCAATTGACCTCAAATGTACCTATTCATGTCTATCAAGGAAAGGTTCTATTGCAATATACATCGGTATCGTTTTATTGCCCAGCCCTAGTTCCATCCTATCTTTGCTCTCTTTGCCCACATTTCTGGTCCTTAAGATGATGACAATACATAGTCTTTATAAGTGTCAGATAGTATGTTTGATTCTTCAAAATATGTTGTACATTGTCATATGTTTCTTCATGTAGTACACATGTACCGTACTGTGTTAATGTCTTTTCCTTTCTTTCTATGATAGTGATGCAGCACAGTATTTTACTGATATATTTTCTTCTTGTCAGAGGAACCTTAAGGCTTGAGTCATGCAGCAGATGGTCACCCCCTTGTATTGGTTTTCAGCCTTGAAAGCAGAGACATAGAATCCTCATGGAGAGATTACATCAAAAGCAGAGCAGACAATGGCTGTGATGGCCTCCTTTGTGTGTTGATAAATACCCAGGGTGATTTACTGTTGCCCCAGGGTTGTGGTTATTAATTGATTATTATCTCTACGGACTACCATCAGCACTTTTTCTCAAATAAGTCAACTTTTGTCTCTACCTAATTGCTTAAGAATACTATGTAGCAGAAGAAAAGGCTACTTGAGAGTTGCCTGAAAAAATTAGTCTTCGATCGCCGTGACACTAAATATTCCTCCTGACTTTGCTGCAGCATCCTGCTTTCACCTTTCAGTTGACATCCTGTATTTTTATGTTTTTCTCTGTCTTCTCACAGATAATGCAGGGAATAGTTAATGTTTAAGTTCTACAACTGCATGTCACAGTGGTTAGCACTGTCCCCTCACAGCAAGAAGGTTCCCGGTTCAAACCCTGGTTCACCCAGGGTTTTTCTGTGTGTGTTTGCATGTTCTCCCTGTGCCTGCCTGGGTTTCCTGCAGGTACTCCAGCTTCCTCTCACAGTCCAAAGACATGCAGTTGGTGACTCTAAATTGCCCATAGGTGTGAATATGAGTGTGAATGGTTGTTGTCTTGCTGTTCCAACCCTGCTGTCCAGGGCTCTCTCACCCAATGTCAGCTGGGATTTCAGTCAGTCAATTCTTAATTAAAATAAGAAAATGTTGAACTTAGGCAAGTAAGCATAGGCAAGTAATTGGTCATGTAAATTATTGTTCTTACAGTCCTCATTAATATTGTGTGATACTGAAAAACATGTTGGGAATGTTTTGAACAGAAAATGTAACTACAAGAGTGCAAAACTCATGACATTCCTATCAGCTCAGCTGTAGTTTGTGTTAAATGCAAATTAGCAAATATCAGCACGTTAACACACAGAGTAAGATCATGGTAAACATTATAGCTGCCCAACCACATTTATTTTTACACCACATCACATTTACAAAGGATCAATAAAGGAATCCCAGACATCAACTTTTATCCATCTTTCAGTTAATGATTTTAGTATTTATTGATTTTAGCCCAAGTAATTTATTGCACAAATTCTTTTTACCAAGGTTGTACTTAACTGTACAGTGACAAGAAAGCCTATTCTATTCTATTCTAAAGAGACAAGTGATATGTATTATTGTTGAATTATTTGTCACTATACAGCAGTAGTATTGGTCATTGGCCATTATGCTCTTAGGAACCTTTAATGCAGCAGAATTTTTCTGTGGCCTCATGAAACATAGAAAGAAACATCTCAAAGATGTTTCTTTGAGATAAATGTGAGGAATGGGAGGCACCTGAGCTATATATACATTGATCAGCCATAACATTATGACCACTGACAGGTGAAGGGAATAACACTGAATGTTTGGTTACAATATAGTGTTCCCTGGAGAAACCTTGGGTTCTGGTATTTATCTCAATAAATCTTGTTACATTGACACGTACCACTGACTAAATATTGTTACAAACCAAGCACACACCCCCCATGGCAAAAGCACTCCCCAATGGCAGGGGCCTCCTCCAGCAGGACAATGCCTCAACCACACGGCAAAAACTGCTCACAAATGGCTCTAGGAACATGACAAAGAGCCTAATGTGTTGACCTGGCCCACAAACTCCCCAGATCCAAATCTGATGCAACATCCGTGGGACCTCCCTAATATTGTGTAGCTCCCCCTTGTGCTGCCAAAACAATTCTGAGCCATCAGGGCATGCACACAGGACCTGTGGGTGTCCTGTGGGTTGTGGGGTGGGGCCTCCATGGATACAGACCATATACACACACACACACACACACACACACACACACACATATATATATATATATATATATATATATATATATATATATATATGTATATATATAGGGAGAGAGAGAGAGAGAGAGAGAGAGAGATGGTCACCATAGTTTTTCTCAAAATCACAATGACTGAGTATTTGGGGCAGCAGAACAGTGTGTGTGACAACAGTGGAGCTCTGTGACACAAGATATATCAGGCTTTGATACACACACAACACTCAGCTTATTATTGATTTGGTTCTTTTTATGGGACAGAAAGACAAATATACAGAATGTCACCAGACTTATACTTCATGGTTTGGGGTCATTGAAATTCTACTTAAATCCCTAAAACATCATGTTCTGGCCCTGAATCTTCCTGTCCTGGTTAGGTTTGAGTCTATGTGTTATGCCTTCCTCCTCTTCATTTAGGGAGTTGAACAGAAGTAGATAAACAGTTGGTTTCCCCTGTGACGCAGCATTAATTGTTCATTTCATGGGTTAAAAGAGCAAAGTCAATGAGGAGGAGAAATTCTCATCCCATTATCAGCTCAGTGCAAAGTGAACATGTCAGCGATGAAGCCAAGCATAAAGATGATTATTGCGCTACCAGAGCCCCTGATGCTCTACATTGTTCCAATTACAAACTCCTCCTCTCTTTGCAGCTGAGGCGTTAACTGAATAAGACTGTTAGACTCTGTGCAAAGCAGATTTCTTCCACCTTGTCCACCATTACTCATTGTCATAATGATACATAGACTGATTAGATAGTTTGTGCTGACAAAAGCTCTCCATCCTCACTCTTTTATTCTGTATATCTCTTTCAGGGAATCAGAGACAAATACATCACCCTCAGTATTGAAAGCACATAAATCTTGTTTTACGAGGCTTATCTCTCCTCAGATTCTGTCAGACAAAGGCTGAGACTTTATTTATTACCTCAATCCTTGTTTGGTTGGCTATTGTGTCTTCAACAAAATAATAGTTTTATAGATCAGCACAGATACTCATTGCAATCAGTGGTAATAAAGATAAGCTGGAGGGGGAGGGTGGAGGCCAAAGATCTCTAGTGCTGGTTTTGTTTTGTATCCCACTGTTTTACGATAGAACTCAATTATCTCAGACATTATGATCAGACATGGGTCGGCATGGTGGTGCAGTGATTAGCACTGTCGCCTCACAGCAAGAAGGTTTTGTGGCTCGCCAGGGGCTTTTCTGTGTGGAATTTGCATGTTCTCTCTGTGCCTGTGTGGGTTCTCTCTGGGTACTCCAACTTCCTCCCACAGTCCAGAGACATGCACTTTAGGTTAACTGGTGACTCTAAATTGCCCATAGATGTGCATGAGAGTGTGAATGGTTGTTTGTCTCTATGTGTTGGCCCTGCGATGAACAGGCGATCTGTACAGGGTGGACCCTGCTTCTCGCCCAATGTCAGCTGGGACAGGCTCCAGCCTGCCCGTGACCCTTACTGGATAATCAGTATAGATAATGAATGAATGAATTAATTAATGGGATGATCATCAGACATAACTGGTCATACCCTCTCCTTGCTAAAACTGTCTTTAGTTTTACAATACTTTTTTTTTTACTTAACCATTTCTAATTTACCCACTTTGATTATACATAGAAAAAATGTGTACATCAAGTGTGCACTGGGGGCAGTGGGAGGATTAAGGTAGTGTGGGGGTTCCCTAGACTTCTCTGAGTTTGAGTCTTTGAGTCCTACATTATTTGGTGTGCTCTGGCTCAGTGCATTCAGTTGATTGTACTACTCTCTGCAGGGCTTTGTGGTCCTGGATGCTGTTGTCATGCCAGGCAGTGATTATTTCTGCCAGGAAGCTTTTAACAGCACCACTGTAGAATGACTTTAGAGTCTTTGGAGACATCCTAAATCTCTCACCTGTTTAAGGTGGTCAGTGTGCTGCATCGTCCTCCTCTGCCCATGACAGATTGTCTAGGTCAGTGATGATATTTTAAAATTCCTAACTTTTTTAACAAAATCACCAGTGAGCTGAGAGGTCATATGGAAATTTTGGCCACTGTGGAGCTATATAACTTCACTTTTACACTGACTATTCTTTAATGGATTAGTCCATTCAGTCACAATTTATTCTGTACACATAGGGACAATAAATTAACTTATTTTAAGAACCTTCTCATAAGAAAGTTCTTTTTTTTTTAAAGAACTTTCTCATAAGAAAGTTCTTAAAATAACTTATTACTTACTTATGTATTGTTGGGCTTTGTCTTCCTTTGAATTGTGCTGCGTTATTTCTTCAGACCAACTCACAAATCTCATGCCAGCCAAGTCACTTTTTTGTCTGAATCAAGCCCCTCCTGCACTTTCTTCTCGATAGACCAATGTTGAAGCACTCTGGCTTCAGACTCACTGCTCGTATTTGTCTTGTGAGGGAAGGGGAACATCAATCCTTTGTTTTAATAGTGTCTCATTCGTTCACATGCCAGCACCACAAAATGAAGCCGTAATTACTGGCCTTAATTGATGTGGTTTTACCACCTCAGACGATACTTCAGAGCTCTTCTTCCCCTCACGGTATAGGCCTCACTGCTGTTGTTTGCACTATATTTCTGCAGCTATTGATCGCTATTATGGTAAATCCGATGGGCACAATGGAACTCTATCAGCAAAATGCAGGTTAATTATCTCAGGGTCAACCACTTTGGAATCTTCACAAAGGGCTGGTCGTTCTCTCTTTATTGCTTAACATTAAATTGCAAATACAAATTATTATCTGAGCCCCTTTATTTTGCTAATAAGGGGGCAGGTTGGCAGTCATTAATAGAAGATGACCTCCCATCTTCCACAGATTGTATTTGTGTTTTTAACAAGTCAAGAATCAATTTATCTGTGGTTCTGGTGTTTTTTTCCCCCGTTCATTACTTTTTCTTTTATGTCATGCCTGCATATCTTGTTAACAGTGCATGAACAGCTTTTATGTTTGTTGGCTTACATAGTAAAATGAGATAAAAATGTCTTATCATTAAATATTTGCACAAAATTTATGTCAAGAGATTATTTCATCATGTCATAGAAATACCACATTGTTAAATAATTATGCAGTTTTCAGGTCATGCACAGATAAGACATTAGAGACTTTTTTCAAAGTTATATTTCCTGCTGTTAACAGAGCTGTCAGACATTTGACTGGCTCAAGATAAATTGGCCTTATAAGAAGGTGCAGAAGCCTATTGATGGGAGGAACCAAAGTTAATGGAATTGATTGTGGATATTGTGTTTTCTTTCTGCAGGGACTCCAGTGAATCGGATTCCTATCATGGCCAAGCAGGTGTTGGATCTCTACATGCTCTACAAGCTCGTCACAGAAAAAGGCGGCTTAGTGGAAGTCATCAATAAGAAAATATGGCGTGAGATCACCAAAGGCCTTAACCTTCCTACCTCTATTACCAGTGCAGCTTTCACTCTCCGAACACAGTGAGTACAAGCACAGATGATGACCTCAGATAGATGATACCTCCACTCACACTGCTCCCCTAACACCATGCTGTGATTAAAATTCAGCCCTTTCTTTTCTTTAAATTTGATTCCATGTGTCCAGGCAGGTGAAAAGCACAGTCATCATATACATAGTCTCTCCCTGCCAATCCCTGCTGTATTCACAGTAATTATAGTATTCTATATGGCCTGGCAGTTAATCCACTGGAGTCCCAGTGTTGTTAGACTGCTCTGTGTTTGCATGGGATTCCTCACCTCACAATCCCATCTTTTAACAGTAAGGTGGAAAACATTATTAGTGATCATTATTATTTAATGAAATAGTTGTCTGTAGGTTGACATGTTTTCATTTTATATCGTCTAAAAGATACAAAGGGTTCTGAAACTCAAAAAAACAAATGTTTGCACAATGTTATAGGAATAATGGACTGAAAATTTGTCTAAACCCTTAGAGGAGCTGTTACTTCAAATTATTTATATGACTGTAAACAGAACAGCAGAGGAGCATCAGGTGTTTTTCTGTGTGTTCTCTCTGTGCCTGTGTGGGTTCTCTCCAGGTACTCCAGCTTCCTTCCACAGTCCAGAGACATGCAGGTTAACTGGTGACTCTATAATTGAATTTGAGTGTGAATGTGAGTGTGAGTGGTTGTTTGTCTTTATGTGTTAGCTGTTCCCAGCCTCTCGCCCAATGTCACTCCCCGCCGCACCCCTTTAGGATAAGCGGTATAGATAATGAATGAATGAATGTGGATGTTCATGACATGAGTATAATATTATACACTAACAGTCAGTGTGTTTACATGCACTGTAGTATCCTTGTTACCATGCATACAGCATGTCAGTAATAAGACTTCTCCTTTACCTCAAAAAAACCTTTATATGGCTTATTATTAGGTTCACTGTGTGTGTGTCCTGATTAGAAACCTGGTGACCCATACACATGGCAAGATAACCCTGTTCTCCAGGACAAATTACACTAGAGAACCAGGTTTTTCTAATTCCTTACTACTACAACTACCACTACTACTACTCCTCTTAAATGCACTTAAACACACCAATTGCAGCCATGAAAAATGCTGTCAGAAGTGACACTATGCCGATCCTATTTCCAATTAAAGGGGGACACAACATGATGAAGAACTTATACTACAACAAATCCTCCAGCTTTAACCACCATATAGTTAATTTGTCCCTTCCATTGATATGAACGAGTGTACTGGTGGCAGGTGTACTGGACTTTTGTTGGCATGGTTAGTATAGTTAACCTGCAATTATGCTTCATTAGTTATGCAGTCACAGTTCGGGTAGTTTTTGGTAGGTTTTTTGGTTAGTTGTTCAAAAACAACTTTTTTCTGCCCCATTCCAGACATGGCCCACATTCACCCTATGTACAGGTGTAGGGAGTCATTTGGACTTCACAGTCAGTCAGCAGAATGAAAATAATATGGACCAGGCTTGTAGGAACAGCTACAAAATAATCTGCCAGATCCACACCAGCATTGGCCACTGTCAGGGGTGGGTTCAATACTTCATTAAGGTTAGATTAGTCTACTTTACCTCATTAAGGTTAGTCACTTTATACTATGTCACTTAACTTCCTCCTTTGCTCCTGTCATAATTACAATGGCTCCTAGAGGTCATCTAGCAATAAAATGTATGAGTCATAAAGCTGCTGTACAGATGACCTATGGGTTCATTTTTTAGGGGAGAACAGTCTTATTTATTTTCATTTGTCAAAGCTTGAAACCAAAGCAATTAAACTGTAAGTGAAACCATTTAATTTTTTCAGGTAAACCCTTGAAATAATTGAATAATAAAGGTAAGGCGTTTGAATGGTCATTGTTTCGTTGTTGGACTGTTATTTTCAATCCTGCTCCTGCCCTGCAAAAATCGATTGATTAATGATTGACTGACCACATGGGACAAAGTGACACAGTAACAAAAAGCCAAGTAAATCACTGAATTCTTCTTCTTCCCTGCAGGTATATGAAGTACCTCTACCCATATGAATGTGAAAAGCGGGGACTAAGCTCCCCTGGCGAGCTTCAGGCAGCTATTGACAGCAACCGGCGGGAAGGCCGTCGGCAGAGCTATGGCTCTGCCATCTTCAACTATTCTCCTGTGGGCACCCCCACCCTCCTGTCCTCACCAAAGATACAGATGACCCACCTACCTACACTAACTCACAACAGTGGCCATATCTCCCAGGTGCCTGTGATCAAGAAAGGTAAATTAAGATGATACAAAGATAGGCAAGATTTAACACACAAGATTTTAGAGACAAATTAAACTGACAATACCACAAAGTCTTGACTATTTACCTAAACTGCAGAGAAGTTTTTGTTTGAAAAAGGCTGATTTTAGTAACAGGCCTGTATTTCTCATTTCCATAGCAGGTATAAGTATAATTCATAATATTTTGGTCAGAGGTCTTTGTTTTCTGATCTGCATCTCTTTTAATTTGGCTGTAGATTCACACTCAGCACCTCCTCCATGTTTATCTATTGTCTTGATATATTAACATTGGGCATAATATAATGTCTGTTTTCAGAGCACTAATCCATCAGTACAACAGCAGAGTCATGTCATACTCACCACTCTGTTGTTCTCACTTTTTTCTTTCAACCAAGATTCCTGTTTTCATTCACTAGTTAATTGCAGCTTGTTCTACTTTGTTATTTAGCTACTCTCCTCTGAATTCAATGAAATTATGCTTCCTGTACAGATGTTTCACATTAAAAGCCTTTAAGTTGAATAACACCCTCTTTTCCTCAAAGGCTGTGTTAAGGTTCACTGATGGTCAAAAAAGAAGCGACTGGAAATACTTAGTGTATAAGCACAGTAGTTCTCTTCAAAATAAAAACCTCTTAAAGCAGCCAAGTGGTAAGTACGACGGTACAGCTATTAAATAACGAGACTGATGCTGTAATACAATTTTATTGAATATAAACATTTTTCAGTGTCTTTCTTCCACTGATCAAAGCAGTGCAGTAGGTCTTCTTCAGACAGTTGTCTCAGCAAATATAGTCTATAGTGATTTTTTTTTTCTTTTCTGCTTTTAATTTTGTTCATGGTGCAGTCAGCGGGTCAAATTTAAAATAAACAAATTCTTTTTCTGTCACTCTGAAGGATGATTCATTTCCTCATCTATGAATATTTTGTCAAAACAAAGATTGCACATGATGTACTACACAGATCACATCTATTTGAGAAACTGTTGCATGATTATCCGGCCACTTAAGAAGAAGTTGGTGTGTTCACATGTCAGAAATTGATTTCACAATAGCTGCCCCATTTCCATCCATTCATACTCATGTAACTTGTGGGCATTTTGGTCATTTCCCCCAAAGAGGAAACATCTTGCAGGACTTCCTCATATCAGCACCGCCAAGTCGAGACACACTAATGCACCACAAAGAGTATGGGGTTGCAGGTCCACGTTAAGTCATCAGTCATGTCTACAGCACAGGCAAAAACAGTGATATCCATTAACAACCAACTTAATAGAAAGCAGAAATGTAGGAATAAAAATGTGATAAATGATGATTCTCCTTGGTAAGATGTAAATGAGCAACATTGTGAAGCAGTAGCATAGACATACTAGGAAAAATAATAATAATAAAATAATAATTCTCATGAAAGGTTTACAATAGATTTTAGTGGATTTATATTGACAACTAGTACATTGACAGGAACTAGTATATTTCCTGTGAATATTTTAAGCTTACAGTATATACATATTATATATATTACACATATTATACACACACACATAGTATAGTGTGTTTATGAGAGCAAAGAGAAGATACAAAATGTACAGTCTATTTACATTACTTTACACATGTATAAGCATGCAGATGTGTGTTTATTATTTACATTTCACTTTCTTAATGGTCTTATTCTCTCCAGAGGAGTCTATGATGGCCAACTGCCTGCCCAGCCGGGTCACCCTCCCCATGTCACCCAGTGGCCATCATGCAGCAGCTGTGGCTGCTCAGGCAGCAGCAGCCGTGCAGGTGGCAGCTCTGGAGCAGCTCAGAGAGAAACTGGAAAGCGGTGAACCACCAGAGAAGAAGATGATGATGATGGCAGAGGAGCAGCAGAGGATCATGCAGCATGCCCTGCAGCAGAACCTGCTGGCAATGGCCACCCAGCTGCCCCTCAACATCAAACTCAACAATAGAGGTGAGCCACTCACAGGAGGTTTGACTACACTGACCTGTGTAGAGTTTTAGTGTTCCTCTGTGCTCTCTGAGCTTTATCATTTGCAATAATTCAGTATTATCAGGCTGTCGCCAAGATTTTAGAAAATGTAATTTTGTGTGTCATTGTACAATATAACCTTCCTTATTCCCAGAAACATTAACAGTTATCAATTTGTAATGTAAACTATTACATTTTGATGTGCATCTAATATAACAGAGTGATGTCTAAGATCTAAGATCTATCTTTCAGTTTTTGTCAAAACACTCAATGAGTATAAGCCTGATTTTAATTCATAATTTATACTTAAATATTGAGTTTGTTAGCTATCTTCTATCAGACTTAAATAACAGTGTGCCTACGACTGTGGGTGCTGTGTCAAAAACAGCTAATGGCTGTGCCAGATGGGCTGTCCAACCACTAATGCGCACATAGTCCATCATATAACACATGTAATTTGAAGTTCAGCTCCACAGATGTTATGAAGAAATAGTTCTTCTCAACCACAGGCAGAATCAAGCACGTTATGACTAAAAATGCTTGTCTGGCTGGGCTTTGGCTGCAGCCAGCACAGCTCATGACAAGCTATAAGTCATATATGACTTAATGATAGAGGCTAAAGGAAGAATAAGGGCCCTATCTGCTCAAGTGTGATATCATTTCTGTCTGCATCACTGCCTCTCTCATATTAGTCATAATAGCAGGCTTTGCACTTGATACGTGATGGAAGAATGAGTGAGAATCTTTCTCAGGTTAATTCCCACACTGGTCGTCTGGCTCTGGCTCTCACATATAAACACTGTCATTTCAAGATTACATCCAAACACTATTATTTGTCTTTACCCAGATGCACTTAGACGGATAAATTTGTGTTTACAGATGGTTTGATATCACAGCAGCTCACTGAGATCACTGTGTGTGTGTAGGGCTGGTCTGTTTTCTTAAGACATTTCTATTATTTCAGAACCTGTCACATTTATTCAGCCAAGTTTTCCAACTGTGTGCTGTGATAGGATTCATCCATAACTGACATGTACAAATGGCTGTAACATCTTTTGACAGTTCTTTCTCCCCAGAACTCTTTAATAAAGCTCTCCTTATCCTGTCACTCTCTGAATTATCACCAATACTCCACCAGGGCGCTCCTCTTGCTTCTTCTGTTCCCTTTCTAAATGCTCATATTGAGTTTTTCTCTCTCTCGTTCTCTGCCTCCTCTCTTGACAGATGATAGACAAGAGACCGCATTGAACCTGTCTACCAACGGCATTAGCAGCATCAACATGTCAATAGAAATAAATGGAGTTGTCTACACAGGTAAATAGAGGGGCCGTTTGCTGATGTAATTGCAGGCAGGAAATTCAATAAGTTATAGCAGCACCCTGGTGCTTAGTCCTCTACGCAATTTGATGTCTTTGCTATAAAATCCATCGTAATGAAGTGGCAGTCCAATAGAGTTAAAAAAGTTAAATATCTCGAAATTGGGCCTGTGGATTTGAGGTCGATGGGGCTTATTGTCTTATGTGCCTGCCTAGAGTGTGAGTGTGTGTGTGTAAATGGAGGTAGCTTGTGTATTGAAGTAATTACTGCCTCTCTGCTTTAACATAGGCCATTCATGTCAGGGTGTAAGCCTGGTGGCCGTCACATCATATCTGAGCTCCCTCTTTGAGAGCCAGTGTTTGGCAGAGTGTTGACTTGATGCAAGTCATCCTGCCACAAGCTGACACTGTAGTCTTTCTTTTTTGCGGGTCTGTAGATAAGTATGCTGAAATGTAACAGTTACTGCTGAAGATGACCATATCTTTATTATCTGTATAATACTGCAGGTCCACAAAAAGTCCTAAAATGCCTTAAATTCAAAGGTTACAGTCATTTATAGGTTTTAATTTCACATTTAACATTTTAAATGGTTCGATTTATTTTGTGTCAGAATTGTTCAGTTTCTTCAGCAGCAGAATCAGAAGTTTTGATCACCTGCACAAAGCCAACATAGTCATGTCAAGTCACATCAGTGTTACTTCTATAGCCATAATCACAACTTTGTCTCCAAGAGCTTTATAATTTGTAGAACATATGAATCCTTAGGAAGAGTAAATGGACTGAACTCATATAGCACTTTTCTAGTCTTAATGACTTCACAAAGTGCTCTGCACTATATGTCACATTCACCCATCAGGGGCAATTTGAGGTTTAGTATCTCGCCCCAGGATACTTTGACATGGAAGAGCCGAGGATGGAACGACCAACCTTTTGATTAGTGAATGACCCACTCTTCCTCCTGAGCCGCAGCCGCAACAGAGGGGGATCTCTCTCCCAGATATCTATATGTATATGCGGAGTGGACAGAGGTAGCAGTAGTAAAACTAGACAGAATGAATGATATTAAGTAAATTAAATACATGACATATAAAATTAAATATATATTGTAATAATGCTCCGCTCAGTGCTTAACTTATACATTACATTATACATAATACTGACCTGCTGGAAAAGGCCAGTTCTATATAAACTAGCTGCAATATTAGTAATAATACTGCTACGTGAAAGCCACTGTATATTCTGACAGCATACACTTTTGTAAGTAGGAAAATGAGACAGTTGGTGCAGTCTGTTGTGTTTTTTCAGCCTACTCCTCTCAGTGTCCCTGGATCAGATCCACAAGTAGCTTGTAACAGTACTTTTTTTCTAAATTACTACTGAGGGACACCAAAGTAGAACATTTTCTAATTCCACACATATGACTTTAAAGAGCAAATAATATACTAAAGGCACTTCTTTGTAAATTCTGTATATGTACACGCACTTGATACTTTTATTTGACTCGGGTGCCAGTCAGTCCTTTGCCTTTTTCCAGAGACAATCCAGTAATTCTGTTGTCTAGATTTAAAAAATAAAAATTAAAAATCTGTTAGGATGAATCCCATGTGTCATGCTGACTCTTACTCTGGACAGTTCTTCATTCTTCTTGACCACCACAGAGGCTTAATTATGCAAGTCTTACTTGGAGTTGTAATTTCAAAAGAGCTATGTGACATTAGTTGGGTCACAGTTATATGTGTGTGAAAAACGAAACATTATGCCACTGATGGAGACAGTGTAAAGATTAAAAAGGAGATACACAACTGAAAAAACATGGCTGAAACACATCCTTTGTAGACTAGGGTTAGGGCAAAGGGATGCTGGAGCAATGTCAGACCTGCCAGGGGTTGGAAATATCATTATCATTGGTTGTCAGGACAGCGTAGAGTTTGAGGCTGATGAATGTTTCCTCCTCAGGTGTCCTGTTTGCTCGACAGTCAGCCATTGCAGGGATGACGGGACGCCGTGGGAAACACAGCAACTCTCAGACTCAGGGAAAGACCAGTCCCACACAGTTCCAGCCCTCCTGCTCCTCTTCCTCATCCTCCTCCTCTTCCTCACTCCATGGACACAGGAACTCCTCACCCTGAGTTCCCTGCCCTCCTCCCACTCCACCAGGGATGAGGTCCGTTCTCTTCTCAGAGACAACAAGTAGCTGGAGACATGATCATCAGACAAACTCCAGGAGCTTTTGAAGGTGGCTTTCCCTCCACCCACTCACCCACATTACTTGTAGGTCACCCAACAGATTGAAAAGCAGCAAACTTGTATTTACAAATACTTTGACAAGAGATCTGCCTGCCCCCTTCATTCCCACTCCTCCTGCTCTGAATTAGTAGTGTGTGTCGAGGGCATTTGACCTTTGTGTGTTGCCATCTTTCATGAACTCTAAGACATCTGTTCAATGTGGAACAGTTCAAAAGCATGGTTGCCCACCAACTCAAGGGGTAACCTGGATGAAGCCAAATGAAGACTCCCTCTTGCGCACCATTGCAATGAAAAGATGAGACAACTGAACAGCTAATCCTCAGCAACAAATAATAATAGAAACAGAAAGCCTACAAACAGTTTATGTTTGTAGGCTTTCTGACAAACCTTAGAAACTCACTGCTTATAGCTGATACCAAAGAAGAAAACAAATATCTGCTGGTACATGTTCAGCACTTACAGTGAGCTTTAGCACCAGTGATCAAACCTGATGATTATAGCAAGAATACAGACAGGCAAAGCACATCTGAAGTGGAAATCATCATATATTCTGAGGAAAGGCTGCCTGACTTCTTAGCAGTATGTTCTCATCAGACACTTATGACAAAATCTCTCAACTACATCAGGTGTTCTTCTGAAACACTGGAACTCATGTACATGTAGCCAACAACAAGGCCAGAAAGAGTGATGCATGTGTACATTCACACAGCTACATTAGAAGTGAAAGTGAAGTGTCTGATATGTGGTTTTCTTTCTAGTGGCTTTTACTAGTCTCTTCTTTTAAACACAGTGAAGTCAGCAGCTGGTTCTTTGACTTGTTAGCTGGCTAACTAGCCAGCAGGCTAATGGAACCATGCAAATGAGGATAACACAAAGCTCTATCCACTAGTAACAAACACTGTGTCTGTAAACTAATATTATATAGACATATGTTATAGGGGTCAGATTAACAGTCAAAGCCAAAATGGGCTGTCAGACATATTGCCCTCTCTCACATGTGGCCCCAAACCAGTCAGACCAGCTTGCCAGAAGCCAACCAGTATTACACTGGAATACTACCCTGCCCCGTGTTTACTGTGTGTCAGTTAATTTGAGATTGAGTACTTTTGTTTCAGGATAGGCACCATCTAAGCATAATATCCACTTATTATAGTAATACAAAAATATATGCTTCAGTGGAGCATACAACCAAAAATTATAATTTCTCAAAGTAGTTCATAATAATTTGTATACAGTTTAATAATTGGCCTTGTCTGCCTATTGTAGCATCATTTCAGCAGTTTACCAGGCTCTTTTACAATGGTAGTATAAGGGGAAGAAACTTTTTCAGGCACAGGGGATTTTTTAATGCAGCACAGAGGTTGGTCACTAGGACAGCTGGCAGAAAGGCTTCTTGCCCTGACATATAGAGTGCTGAAGGAATGAGTCCTAAAGCCCAGAAATAAGTTAGCATTTTAACACATCTGGTTCCCTCAAAATCAATGGGTTTTTTGAATGGGTTTTTGGTTAGAGGCCTGAAATAAGGTCTGTGGTTAATACAAGCTCAAGACATTTTTATATTTTATTCTATAACATAATTTATGTCAATACCCCACTTTTAATTTAAATTTTAATTTTAACCTTTTGTGTCTAAACTATTACAAGAAGGGCTTTTGTGGGGTGACCTGAAGACCCAATGGAAAGGCACATACCATGTGGGCGCATATGCTCTGAGCAGCTAGTCCCCAGTTTGACTCCCAACCCTTCGCTGCATGTCATTGCCCTGCTCTCTTTCCCTAACGCTAACCCTTTGTCTCTCTACTGTCACTATTGTTAAAGACATAAAAACCTCAAATAAGAAGAATAAAAAGAAGGGCTTTTGTAGAAGAGGTAAGCACACCAAATCCAAATTACAATTTGGAAGTTTAGTGGTGGTGACACTGAAGTTGTGCCACCACGGTGTAGTTCACATAGGTGTAGCTTTTTTACCTCTGTCAATTGCATTTAAGCTTCAAAAATCATGAAAGTGGTGGTCATTTGTGAAGATTCTCTTGCTGAATAAAACTTTTAGGTATCATAAACTTAAGTTGGTCACAGATGTAATTTTATTCAAAAACCCATTGACCCATGAAAATTCTAACTTATTTCTGGGTTTTTGAGACTCATTCCTGCACCTTTCCATACTTGTATGTTATATTGCATCCTGGGACATTAAGTCTTTCAACAGTTAGGATGAGTTTATAATACAAATCTTGAACACAGTTGTTTTTAGTATGTTAGCTAGTGTGTGAATCGCATGTATTATCAACAGCTATGATAGGAGATGAAAACATCAAAGAAAATATTCTTTCCATGTATCATTTATGAAATAACCTGTTCCAAGCCACAAACTGCACAGTAACTAATCATGTCTATTCAGTTCTGGTGAGACAGCAAAGGGCTGTACACAGCTCTTGTTTAGGGACCTCCAATATGGCCACTAGAAGAGGTATTACATCACTGATAAGTTATAACACTGCTGACAGCATTAGTTTAGTTTAGTTTTTCCCTGGTTTCTTTTGCTGGGATCTCAATGTAAGTGACCACATCGTTTTGATCATAGAATAAATTATTTGTGGAGTAGGCACATCAAAATTTCAAAACATAAATGATTTCAAAAACAAGCTTGTTAGTCAAAATGACTGAATGAAATATATTTCTCATGATGACAAGAAAAGAACATTTTAAAAAATCCTCTTTTACTCTCTGCCTTCCAGAGTGTACAGTAACTTGACAGGTTAAACTGATGTGATGGTAAGCATTGTTCTGGTCCTAATGCTTTCCTCATTCATTAGGGTAAATATTGCAACCAACATTATTACTCCATTCTTGTGGTTGTGGTCAGAAATACTTACAAAATCTCTGCTGAGGCTGAGTGTGGTAGAGCTGCAGCACAAGAGACAGCATTATTTTTTTGAAAAGATCTTCTGCAGTGCACAGTGACTAAAGCCAGGGCCTACTTGCCAAAAATATCAATGATGTTTGTTAACATAATAAGACAGAAGCACAAAGCTGATGTGATGTTGGTGGGGAAATGCTGCTGACAGAGTCTGGGGAAGAAATTAATCCAGAAAGTTCTCATGTGGCATTGGATTCTTAGAGAAATGACTGTGACAGAAAGGGATAGAGCACTTCAGTCCTGTAGGCAGCAGGTGAACAGAAATAAAGCAAGTGACAGCAGGACATATGAAAATATGTAGTCTGTAGGAAACAGTCATCAATCACACAGTGGTTACACTGCAAATCCAAGTTTGTTTTTTTAATGCACTTGTGTCTAACAAAGAGCTTCTGCCTCTTTCATTTTTGTCTGTTTTTCTTTTTCTGCTTTCATAAAGATATAAAATATTTTCTTGATTGTGAGGAGAAATGGTAAACAGTTTGAAGATACATAGGGTTTTATTTATTGTGTTTTATACTCCACCACTTTGTTTGCAAACCCTCTTTAAGAGTCTTCTGAATGCAGATACCTCACCAATCTACCTGTATATAGTCATAGTAAAGTTTGAATACAAGATATACCTCATAATTTTTTTTTTATTGTACAGCCATTTGAAATCAATGTTTTGCTTCAATAGACCACTGGATTTTTTTTTTCTTTATCATTTTTTGTATGATTATACCAAAGAAGGGAATATTTTATTGACACACATCTACCTCATTTGTTATAGACTGTGCCAACGAGCATGTCCACAATCTTAATTACCAGTGTGTTCATGGTGTTTCATATCCATGTATTTGTGTGAATACAGATCCTTTTCAGTTAAAGAAAAAAAAAACCCAATAGATTATATTAGAAAACTAGGCAACATGTTCAAAGTGCTTTTTATGTTGGATGTTGTGCCGGCGCAACAAAACAGCCTTTTGTGGGACACAGTACGGACGCTTGTCAAAACAAATCCAATCTGCATGAAAACATGAACATAAAGATGAAGACAGCGCCTTGCACCAGTGAATTCAATCAGAGATTACACATTTGTCATGTCCATAGTTTGGCATGTTGGTGTTGGTGTCAGTTTCTGCCATAAATGGCATTTGATTTAACAGAACTGCAGATAAATGATCAGAACCTGATGTTTACTATACTCTGATTTCACACACAGTACATTGTGGTATAGCTGGCTGACCTCACTCCAGAAATACCATCAGGCCAAAATTTCCTCTTTATACAAAAAATATCATCAGGCAGATTAATATTAATATACTAAGCACATTCATGTTCCATAGGGGATGAATACTTTCGATTTTAATAACACCATGACCTTTTATGAAATGATGCCCTCAGGACAAACATTTGTAGCTCCACCACTGATAAAGCCCTACGAATAGTCTTGTGTGTGCTTTTTAGAAGTGGCTGTCTTCCTCACTGTGAAGGATTTTTCATGCAGATTGCTCACAGTTCACTTAATCTATCTAAAGGTTTAGACTAGTCTCGTTTCACGATGATAGTGCAGTGCTCTAGGCTGATTACTGTTGATAAAGCTAATAATATATTGTAGTGACTGTATGTATAGATGGTGATGTTGACATTGTACAAACACAATCGTGCAGCAGAGGACAATCCTCAGCCAATAAGATGAGCTGACTCATCAGTTGTCAGTTGAGCTGTTGAAGGTGGTTGTGCTTTATAATTCTCATGTTTACTTGAAATGTGCTCTCTAGCAATCAGACATGTCTGCCGGTAGATACAGCAACAGTCCAAGAAAAAAGTCAGAAGAAAGAAGAAGAAGAAGAAATCACTTCTTTATACACTTGGTGTTGCATCCTTGAAACAGTGATATCATCTTAGTATTAATGGACTTGAATACTAACAGATGGACTAGACAGACCTCTCAATCTGGATAATCTGGAGTATTGTTGAGCCATGGTGGTGTTCATATTGTCCTGGCAGAGCGCAGGTCTCCTCAGACCTCAGATAACTGTATTACTATCTGTCTCAGAAACATACACACGTTTATCCACATTTAATAGAGCTGTGAAGTGGGAAAGTTATTTTAGTTAAAGTGTAGTTCAGAGTTTTTTGTTTGTCTTTCGTAAATAATAAAAAAGTCAGTGTTACAAGCCTGTTGATGTAAAAATAGGTGAAGTGTTCTGAATTTGCCAGCTGCCTGAAAGAAAAACCTCTCATAGATTAAATGGGGTTTGATGGTTGGGTCAGCAAAGCATGGGGGAGCAAGCATGTCTCCAACCAAGAGTCAACAGGTCTTTTTAATCTTTCTCCAACTCTGACTTTAATCAGTTCTTTTAACTATGCTCATGATTATGTAAAACTTGTCGTTTTCATAATTGTCAACAGTTTTGGGAGGCACTGGGGCAGGAGGGGTAAGAACAATACTTATGTGGATCATTTTGGCAGACAATGACAAAGGACCTATTTTGCAGTTTAGTTGGACAAAGACCTTGTTGAATTTGCAGCTCTGACTGGCCTCTTTCCCATAGCAACAGCAGCAGAGCCCATGGTTATCATAGACTTTATATCCATCTGCCATACCAAGCTGTCAACAAAGAACAGCCTGACAAAATTCAAACTGATGGCCATACCATCAACCTGAAGGATCATTACTTGTCCAGGACACTCCAGAGCTTATGTGTTGAAGTTTTCAGCACTACTTCTCCCACTTCACAACTCTATCAAACTTTCATAACAAGTGTCACATGGCTGATGTCCAGATCCTAGAGGATTGTCTTGGGTCCACCCAGTTAATATTTGTAATGATGAATTATATTTAAGAATGCCCTTAATCCAGAACCATCGCAGCATGTATCACAGTACTGGATCAGAACCCTAGACTTTTCAATCACTCAGAGGCTGCGATCATTGAAAATCCAAACTTGGTGGGTGGTAGGCAATCTTCTTTTAAGGTGGAAAAAAACAAGTATAATTAATTTCCACAGAGAAAGGTGTCTTCCATTACACTTAGTACAAACAAAAGTTCAGTCAGTGAGTGAGGAAGAAATCTTTGATTTTATATGTAAATTTATATGCAGGTCCTGCGATGGACTGGCAGTCCCCATGTCAGCTGGGATAGGCTTCAGCTTCCCCATGACCCTTAACGGATAAAAGGTATAAATAATGCCTTTCTTTGTCAGGATTCTTATTGTTTCTTTGCACATGCCTGATATCATTTTTCCAACTTAGATACATTGCCTACCATCTGGTGACTTTGTATTTTTAATATTCTCACCATAACAAATTTTACAAATTAATAATTGACAGTTGAAATGTACATGAGATGGCTATCTAGGATTGCCACACATAGCGTGATGCCCCTGGATCAGGGTTCATTCAGGACCGGACATTTTCTACTTCCACGATCCATCCCTGTCTTGGATTCTCTATCTTTAAACACCACACTGGCACAGTGTATTCCTCATGACTGTCCCCTCCACAGCCCCTTCTCCTGTACATACTGCTGAATGATGCCAATCACTGAACATTTCAGATGACACAACCGTGAGGCCACAGCATGGAATCATTGGCATTCTTCTTACCAAAGAGTTTTTCAAGCTGTGACCGTGCTCACTTGATGTTAGGTCATAACCATCAGCAGAGCAGACAAGCAAAGAGAAAACAACAGCTCTGCATGCAGAAAAAAATAAATAAATGACTTATGTAATCAAATAACATGTTTACTTTGTACTTTAGCTAGGCTATTCTGGTAGTTTTTAGACTCTAATCGCTTTATTAGCTGTGTATGAAGCTTTAAATGTCTCTTTTATTTCCCTTTTCTTCATCTTAGATATATCCAGTGCATTATGGGAATGCTGGATTGTGGTGCTCAGGGGTTAAAAATATACCAAAAAAGAGGTGAAAGAGATTTTCCTGTTTTGCAATTTGACTTGTAGCATATTTAGAAATAAAAACATGCTTTTAACTTAAGTATTTTTTTTTTCTGTGTCGTTCTTGTTATTGCACTACTGTGATTCCTAATAAAAACACTCTCTGAGTAGTCATTGACCCATCTAACCAAAATTTTATGTTGGTGTAGCCAGGCAGTATGAGCTATCATAATCAAGCTAAGGACACCAGACAGCATATTAAGGTATGTTGTTATCGTCCATTAGTCCTCCTTAGCGGCTATTGGAGGAAGTGAAGTCAGAGTGATGATGACAAGTTTTTTTTAGAGGGAATGGAGACTTTCTCGGGGTGGCAGTAGAAACCAGCTCCTGTGAAGGAAAGTTGCCGAAACGTTAGATATTATAAAAGTAGATGGTAACAAGTGAGTAAAAATTGAAGACAAGCGGTTAGCTTAAACTGAGTTGAAAGTCAAATACTGTTCAAATATGCTGTATAGTTGCAGACATTAATCTGAAATGTGAGAATATTGTGTTCGGTTATAGTGTTAAAGGGGTTGAAGGCAAGTTTTTTATTGACGACACATCCCAGACTGAACTTTGCTGCAAGAGTTGCCATCACCCCACTGCCTCTGGGATTCCATCGTCATTCATGGACTCTTCATCATCTTTATTCTCCACCTTCACTAGTCTTCATGTTTCTGCTTTCTGAATCATCATAACGTCTGATAGCCTGGATGGACCGTCTTTTCTTGCCTGGGTGGTGGTAGGAACTCAAGTTCAGGCACAAAGCAGAGTGGAACAACCAGAGACTGATTTAATACCATAGTATTTATTTTTGTTAGGGACAGTGAATGTTCATTGAGGGGTATTTTGCTGCTCCACTTGTATGCTCTGCTGTAGAACCTAGATGTAGATGTGCCTGGTGGGAGGAAATACAGGTGGGTTACATTGAGAAAGATATTCTTTCTGCTTTTTTCCTGAATATTCTTAACACTGAAGTCCAGTGGATGCTGCTCTGCTCTGCTCTCCTGTGGCACCAAACAAAGTTGTCCACCATCACCCCTTCACAATTTTAATTGAGCCTTTTCCCATTTGGCTTTGGTAACAAAGGGCCTTTGAAGGCATCTCACAATTAGGAGCAATGCACAAATTGTCCTCAATGCTGATGATTTGCTTCTGTACATCTCAAATCCAGTATACTGTCTATGTGCAGTTCTATAACTTCTTTTGTGTGGTTTGGCCTTCAATTCAATTCAATTCAATTTAATTCAGTTCATTTAAATTTTATTTAAATAGCGCCGAATCACAACAAAAGTCATCTCAAGGCACTTTTCATATATGAAAAGAGAGAGAAGATGGGGAATATTGAGCAGGATCATTGAGGGCAGTAGATGGTTTGCAGGCACAGATCAGACTCTACAGCTCCAGAGGCAGAAATGCCTGCAGAAAGAGACAGAAGGAGACAGAAGGAGACATGAGCACAAAACTCTGGGAGAGGGAAGATGACAATAACATGCATTTGAATATGTACAGAGTGCATAATGGGAAATCTCTCCGCAGTCTAGCCCTATAGCACCATGATAAGTAAGCCTACTGTAATTATAAGCTTTATCAAAAAGGAAAGTTTAAAGCCTACTCTTAGATGTAGAGAGGGTGTCTGACTCCTGGACACAAACTGGGAGAAGCTTCCACAGTAGAGGAGCCTGATAGCTGAAGGCTCTGCCTCCCATTCTACCACTGGAAACTCTAGGAAACACCACTAAACCTGCATTCTAGGAGCACAGTGTTCTGCTGGGATGAGAGGGTACTATGACTTTGTTAAGATATGATGGTGCCTACTCATACATACAGCTCTGTCATAGATCTCTTTCAGACAATTAACTAAAACGGAAAATCTGTTCCATATTCACATGCACATTATGTCAACACAGGTTTTGACACAGCTATACACTTGTTTATGTGCAGTCATTACATTAACAACAGCCATAGCAATAAACAAATTAGTCCTTAAGTTTTTACTCTGTGCCAGTCTGTTCATTCATAAACTAATGACAACCTTGGGCTTGCATACGATGCGATGTGATGTCAGGTGTGATGGTTGTGACAGCGAGTCTAAAGTCCTGGTGGTTTCTGGCTTTTGTTTTTATTGTCATTCATCTCATTGTAGTGTGAGTGTGAATATTGTGAGTGTGAATGTGTCCGCCAGGCAGGCCGCTTTGATCCAAAATGCCTCAGTGGTCAATTGTGATCTTGCAAGAATTCTTAAATTTTTTTCTTGCAGTTCCATAAAACGCACAAGCACCTGTCCATGCGACAACCGCCGTACCCCAGTGTGTAGCAGTAATGTTTGATGGGCTCCATGCTCGCACAGCTGGGCAAAAAGCCTCTTGTTAGAAGGGAGAGCTTTAATAAAGTTTACAACTTTAACAACAGTTGATGTTATTGAGGTCTTCTGAAAGTTTTTTGCTGGCTAATGCTTTGCGATGTAGCATGCAATAGAAAATCGCACCCCGGGGCCTTTTCCCTCAAGCGGCTTTTTAGCCTTGGCAATTAACAGCGATGCCTGCCAGGAGTCCAGACCTCAACCCAACTGAACACACAGGGATCTTTGGCGTGCTGTACGTGCTAAAGTGACCAACACAACCACGCTGGTTGACCCTCAACAACTCCTGGTTGAGGAATGGGATGCCATCCCAAGGAAAAATGTGACCAGGCTGGTGACCAGCATGAGGAGGAGGTGGCAAGCTGTTGTGGCTGCGCATGGATCTTCCACACACTACTGAGGTCCCTGACAGTGTAAAATGAATAGTGTAAAAATGGCAAAAGTGCAATCATCCAGTCCACCAGGCAACTCAAAATATTCTCAAACTCAAACTCAGAATATAGCAGGGGATTTCGGCACATTTTTGGTGGGCACTATCCAAATGTTTAGCTGTGCTCCTTCCACAGACACACGATTCTTACAAGTTATACCTCATTGTAAAGGTGGCTAATCAGACTTACCAACAATATATAATACAACACCAACTGGTATTATTAAAGGGGAGAAATAATTGACCAAAATAATGTTTCCAAACTTTTTTGAGGAGTTTATATCATTAGAAAATGTGTTGCTGAGGTGTTCAGGGCCATGTACGCTTTAAGTACAGTTTAATAGCAGAAAAGGAAGCAGAAAACCACAAAGGAATGCCTGGGGATATTGAGGCCTGGTTAAAATGATTTTATCCAAATTTTGGTATCTGTTTCAGTGCAATGCCCATTCCCCTGGAGAAAAAAAGTTTTTCTAGTCCTGATAAATACATCTCTTCTTTCCACTGAGACAGCAAGCCTACATGGATGGATCAGAAAAGGTGTGTTACAACTCTCTTATGATATGGGTTGCCTAGCATTTTCTAATTTGGCCAAATACTACTGGGTCACAGCAGAAGATTCTCCACTGGACACTCTATCAGGACAATAATATCCCAGCATGGGTTTACATGAAATACATAAATGTAATTCAGAAAACATTCCAGTTTACATTGGCTCTCCATGAAGGCTTGTTATGTTGAATCATTAATTTGCCCCTTCATTAAGAGATCCAACTCTTTCTCTGTGGGCATACATTATTAGGGTCTGAGCACTAGTATGCAAAGGCCCTATTGTAATAGTAGGAATTATTGTCGTGATGCTAAAATTGCATTTTTGAGGGCCTAAACGCTCAAAAACTCACAAAGCTTTGCACATGCATCAGAACTGGCAAAAACTGACATCTGATGGGATCTCATTCATTTGCACCATAAAATGGCTGCATAGCGCCCCCTGGAAATTTTCAAAACCCCCTTGCCATTGGGCTTAGCTTGTCCGAGGTGAACAAAATTCGGAGGCATTATGTAGCATGCCAGGATGCACGAAAAAGTCTCTTGACATCATGGCCTCAAACCTACAGGAAGTCAGCCATTTTAATTTTAATTTGTAAAAGGGTGCTTATCCTACAGATTTTATTATATCAACCTCAAACTTGGTCAGGATACGCTTAAGGCCTTTGTGATTAGAAGTTATTAAAAGATTTTGTTGACATCACAGGGTGTGGCTGTGGCAGCACCTCAAATTTTGATGTCTCGCCATGAAACACAAAATTGCATTTAAGTTGCTGTAATTCAGCCATATTTTGTTCAATCTCCCCCAAATTTCACAGTGTTGATAAGGGTCCTGCCATGAACACTCCCACATGTCAATATTCACAAAAAGTTATAGCACCACCTATTGGCCACAGGAAATGACATATTTTAGACTGTGACGTCCTGTTACTAGCAGGTTGACTGTGATCCACTTCAGACTTTGTCAGGAAAGCCTACATGCATACATCGTCTGATGTGCCCCACATTTCACAGGTTTGACAACAGACCTGTCCTAAACACATCTACATTCCAGTATACAGATATAATCATAGCGCCACCTATTAGCAACAGGAAATGATGTGTATATTTAAGTAGGTTGATCTAATTCACCTCAAATGTGGTCAGACAAGCACTAAGATCATAATGGTGACTAATGTGTGCACCGTGATGACGTTTGATGCTTTGTCATTAAACACCATGTCCACTGTCCAATCTGCCCTAAACTTCACACGTTTGATTAGTGTTATGGCCTAAACACAGCTACATGCCAATATTCAGCCACTGTCATAATGCCACCTGGTGGAAACAGGAAATGACATGTTATTCATAAATGTACTCCTCCCAGTAGCTTGATACAGATACATTTAACATTTGATCAGAAAGCAAAGCAGGTTGTCCAGTCTGAGGACAAAGGACAAAGACTTCTCTTAGGGTCTATCTGTGCAGGTGGCTGCCTTCATCCATGATGGAAATGTGCACCTGATGGGTGCAGTAAGGGACTTCTGACTCATTCGTTCTGTGTCCCGAGGTCACGCAGTTGCAGAGCCGCATCGTACGACCTGCGGGGGACCCCATGGCCGCAGGTCCCCAGACAGGCGCGGGGTGCCAGGGCCCGTTCAATGCTGCTTGCAGCTTTGATTGAAATTATCATTATCATGATACATACCATAAATAGCCTCTACAGTAATGGAATATTTTCATTCTCTCCAGATCTTTCTTACCATTTTAGCCCACTTAGCTCACATTTTATTTAGTTTCTTCAAAATCATACATTTTGTTCAAAAGCAGTTCCCTCATTTTCCTAACTGTCCCCCTGTGTCTCCATCAGGTGACCTCCTGAAGTTTGATCTGCAGCAAAGCCATGCCATTTTCATCATATACAGCTCATTTAACTGAGTCAACCCAAACCTCCCAACCCATGTCAAGAACATGGGGAAAGAGCAGTTGGGCATAAAAACTTTCTGATGATAAAAGGTCAACCTATGCTTGACTGCCTCTTGAATTTTTAAATCAAAATTAAAACACATCTTTTCAAAGAAAGTGTTCCCAATTTTCTGATCAACCTCCATTATATTTGGATGCAATGCAATAGCACAAATCTCAGGAAATATATTTTTAAAAATCAATGAATAAAACCAAAACTATCTGCATTATTATATAAAGTATGTTGATGTTTGTTTGTTTGTTGTTTAATTCTATTGGAGATCCCAAAGTCTGAATTTTAGAGAAATTACATTTAGAATGTTTCTTTTAAATGAATTGGTGCAGTTAAACATGGTCGTTGTTATGGTGTAGTGTAAATATCAGGTAGGTATAACGAATGCTGAGATATGCAAATACACTAAATATTTTGGCTAAAAACACCGAAATACAAATCCTTGATAATCGAGAATTTTTCTTGTTCTTTTCTTATTCCAGTGTCAAGGATAAAAAATAAGATTATAAGAAACAAAGACATTTGCTTTCTTCGAAAATGAGAAGTGGAAAACTGGAAACTCCAATTCAGCAAATGCAGGCAGTTGAACTAATGCAGTTTGGTTGAGTGCAGCATTAAGCAGGTGAAATGGGGTAAAGATTGGTTAATTAAGGCTGAGAATCCTCATGTAATTAGGAGCAGCAAAGATTAGTGGCCGTCGATGGAGTGACGAGAATTTGCAAGCAATAGACTTATTATTGGGGCTGGCTGGATGTTACTTTATACTTCTGAATAAACAAAAACAAATTAGGAGCAGTGGTCCAATAATGGGTTATCTTGTCAATGGCTGACAGAAATCCATGCCCCTATAACACTGTGTTAATTTTATGCACCACTGACAAGCACAGAGCTAATCAATAACACTACAATAAAATAAGGTGAAGCATCAATCTGCAGTGAAGGTGTTGGATGTAGCTGTGAGCAGACAGACAGAAAAATGTCAGCAGTGTTTTTGGAGGAATTTACTAGTTGCTCCAAATGTAATGAAGCCTGTGCACAGTGTGTAACATCCAGACATACTGACACAGCAGGAAGGGAGCAGTCAGAGCTGACTGTTGAGCTGCTGCTGCTGCTTTTTTCTCATTCTAGATTTGTCAATACAGTTCTCCTCTGAAACTCTTATGTCAGAAAGTACTGTAGCCCTAGCTAAAACATTCATTTATTTTGATGACAATATATAAATAATTTCTGATTAAAAAAAAAAAAAAAGAAACAAGTTTATTATGTGATAAAGTGCTTAAAAAATTCATAAATACCACTAGGCGCGGTTGGTCAAGTGAAGTGGCAAGGCCCCAGGTCTCTCACCATCCCTCCTGGGGCAGTCCGTTGCTGTCTGTAAAGTAGAGCAGCAACAGCTGTTGGGCAAAAGTATCCTGATGGTTGAGGCTGATGAAACCACAAACTGGTGTACTGGTTCCCCCCCTTGTACTGCCATCTTCTGCAATGGATACCAATGGTTTCACACTCCTGCTGAGAAATGAATCCCAAAAGGAGACTGCAAAATACGGATGTGTATTGGCTATTAGCTGCTGAACTCCAGAACCATCCCAGACCGGTATACTATGCCCCGCATAGATGATTGCCTAGATTGTTTGACAGGGAGCAAATAGTTCTCTGTATTGGATTTGAGAAGCGAATATTACCAAGTGGAGATATCTGAGGCAGATAAAAAGAAAACAGCTTTTATCTATCCTCCGCTTTTTCCAGTTCGAGAGAATGCCTCAAGATATCACTGGCGCTCCTGCAATCTTCCAAACGTTAATGGAGAAAGCTGTTGGAGACATGAACCTGATACAAGTCCTTGTGTACCATGATCATCTCATTGTCTTTCAGAGGATGCTAGAGGAACATGAGGAGCATCTACTAAAAGTTCTGGATAGGCTTGAGGAATGTGGTCTCAAAATCTCCATTAAGTGCCAATTTTGCCAACCCCAGATGACCCACTGGAAGAAACCCACCGACTTAAAGTCCCTGAGGTCCTTTCTGAGATTTTGTGGGTACTACCAGTGGTTCATTGAGAGCTATTCCACCATTGTCCACCCACTCACCGAACTGACCAAAGGATATCCTCCTGCACAGAAGAACAGGAAGGATATTATCAAAGGAAAGAAGGAGCGTTACTTCCAAGTTTCTGAGCCTTTTGGTAGTCGTTGGACTCCAGTTTGTGATGATGCCTTCCAGAACATTGTTTACAAGCTCACACATGCACCAGTCTTGGCATTTGCTGACCCGGCTAAACCGTGCATCCTGCACATAGATGCCAGTCTGAGTGGGCTGGGAGCTGTGCTGAATCAAGAGTATCCAGAAGGGCTCCGCCCAGGTTGAGTCAAGCAGAACAGAACTATCCTGTCCATCATCTAGAATTTTTAGCTCTGAAATGGGCAGTAGTTGATAATTTCCATGACTATTTGTATGGCACAAAAGTTTACAGTGAGAACAGCTTATAATCCACTTACCTACATCTTGACCACTACCAGGTTGAACGTGACAGGCCACCGGTGGCTAGCGGCACTCTCCACCTATGACTTCAGCATCCGCTACAAGCCTGGTCGGGAAAACATTGATGCTGAACTGCTGTCCGGAAGTGTGCAGGAAAAAGGGGACAGGTGGGTGGATATACCTCCCTCTGGCATAAAAGCCCTGTGTGTAGGATCACTACAGGTGTTTCCCATCAACACACCACCAGATTTGTTGACCAGTTAGGTGTTTCACCTGATGCCATTCCAGCTGTCTATGCTGGCCTCACTCAGATAGGCCGCTGGAGCAGCTGAGCCTTAAAGACCCAAAGACCTAAGTGTCCCAGTTTCTAAACATCCAAAACCCAGATGTAACATTAATGCAATGAGAAAGTTCCAAATTGAAGTTAAAGTGTGGCCTTCTGTACAGAGTCACCAAGAGACCCTCTGGACAAGAGGTGAGTCAGCTCATCTTACCTGCAAGATATCGGCCAGTGGTATTAAAATCTGCACGATGATGCTGGTCACCTCGGCACAGAATGAACCACAGAGCTCATTAAAGACTGGTTTTATTGGCTGAAAATGGCCTCTGAAATCGCACTGTACATCTACAACTGTGGAAGGTGTGTAGCTAGGAAGTCCCTCCCACAAAAAGCTGCCCCTTTACAGCAGATCACAAGTAATGGCCCTCTAGACCTGGTCTGCATAGATTTTCTTTCCATTGAGCCAGACTCTAAAGGCATAGCTAATGTACTAGTTGTTACCGATCATTACACCAGGTATGCTCAGGCATTTCCCACAAAAGATCAGAAAGCCCTGACTGTCGTCAGGGTCCTCTTTGAAAAGTTCTTTGTGGCATTATGGGTTGCCTGCCCGCATCCACTCTGACCAAGGTCGAGATTTTGAAAGCAAACTCATGAAAGAGCTCTTGACCCTGCTTGGCAAACACAAGTCCGGTACCTCACCCTACCACCCTCAGGGTGACCCTCAGCCTGAGCGGTTTAACTGCACTCTCCAAGTGATGCTTGGCACCCTTGATCCAGCTCAAAAGCCAAAATGGAGCCAACATATAAGCCAGCTAGTGCATGCTTATAACAGCACGAGAAATTATGGCACAGGGTACTGCCCTACTTCCTCATGTTTGGAAGAGAGGCGCGTTTACCAGTTGATCTGAGTTTTGGTGTGGGATCAGATGAAGAGGATGGCTTAAAGCACCACCAGTATGTGGCTAACATGAGAAAGGAACTACGGAACGCTTACCAGTTAGCAGCTGATGCAGCTTCCAAGAACCAAGAGTGGAACAAAAGACTGTATGATGCAAGAGTCCGAAATCTGGTTCGCAATCTTAGAATCACAGGAAAACACAAACTACAGGACAGATGGAACTCACTACCCTATGTAGTGATTGCTGAGTTACCCAATCTATCTGTGTATCGTGTAAAACCAGAGAGGGGGAAGAGACATAGTGAAAACAGTACACAGAGATCACCTGCTCCCCATTGGTTACCTGGTGAGGCTGCCCGTTCAATCAGAACGCACAGTGCAACCAAAGAGACCAATGACCAGGGCTCAGCAAGTAAGGTGTGAGAATGAAAATCAGAACATGTAAGTCAAGATGATTGCATTAATATGGTTAAAATACAGTATAGTTAAAAATATATGGGAAGATGTGTTAAAAATATATAAAATATATCATTTCATGTCATATAAAAGAGTTGATTTCATGCTGATAAATGTTGTTATTTGTTTTGTAAGTTGTCAGTCACCACTATTTTAAATGTTACTGCATGTGCTCAGGTTTTATGCTCCAGCAATCCATTGCAGTCTGAGTAAAGGGGTGGACGTAGCAAGGAGCTGTGGTCAGGTGTAGCAGGTGTAGAAGAAGGGAGACATGAGTTATCACGACCAAGTCAATGTTGAGTGCCTGTGTCTGATGTAAAGAATTTTTGTGACCTACCGAGGGGAGGAGAAACCGGACGTTTTGACATCATTAGAGAGAGAGAAGAAAGCTCCTGCAGTCTACGTAGGACCTGTGTTCCTCCTGTTGTGTGTGTGTGTGCAAGCTGTGGATCGTTTGGCTCGTGTGGATCATGTGCTGCTGCTGCACCCTGTCGGTGAACTTCTACCAACCTACCCCCTCCACCCCCCACCCCTCACTCACCTATCTCACAAAATGACTTAGAAGAAGTCCACATTTCCCCAGATGATGCTCCATGCCAACAGGATGCTTGGCGTATCTGGCTCTATACATACATATATGAGCAAACATTTTCTTTGATGACAGTTAGCAAGAGTAGACTGAGGTTATGGGATGACAGTCAAGGAAAGATGTGAAGGAGAATTCATAAGGACTTAGGTAAAGACAAACAACCTGGTGATGGCTACATATTCCGAACATCTTTTGGCTAAAAACATCTCAGATCCCCTTTTCTTGAAGGATATCTCTTTACTCTGCTCCATTCAGCTTTCTCTTCACCCTGACCAATCTCCCTGCTTCTGCTGCTGAAAAACACCTTCAGAGCATGATGTTGCCACTACCATGCTTCACCATTGGGATGGTATTGGGCAGGTGGTGAGCAGTGCCTGGTTTCCTCTGCACATGACACTTACAACTGAGGCCAAATGATGTCTCTTCAGACCAGAGAATCTTGTTGGTCACAGTCATTTAGGTGCATTTTTTTTGCAAACTCCGAGTGGGCTTTCATGTGTAGGAATTTTTTCCTTGCCACTGTTGCTAGTGCTGCTCATGGTGGGATTTGTTGGGTCTCTCTCTGTAAATGCCTATTTTAAAGAGTATGATCTAAACCTGCTCTATATGAAAAGTGCCTTGAGATTACTTTTGTTGTGATATGGTGCTATGTAAATAAAATTGAATTGAAAATTGAATGTGTCTCTCACTGTGGAGAGGCTTCCGTCTGGCCAATCTGCCATAAAGCCCAGATCAGTGGAGTGTTGCAGTGATGGTGGATCTGTGGAGCTTAGCCAGAGTTGTTCCTGTTGTTCCTGTTGTTACTGTGCTCTTGGGAACCTTCAATGCAGCATTTTTTTTTAATTTTTTTTTTTGTAGCCTCCCCTAGATCTGTGACCTAGAGATAGTCCTGTCTCTGAGCTCTATAGGCAGTCCCTTTAACCTCATGGCTTGGTTTTTGATCTGATATGCATTGTCAAATGAGACCTTATGTATACAGGTGTAGACAGGTGCTTTCCAAATCATTAAACACAGAAACATCTCAAAGATGATCATGAGGAATGGGAGGCACCTGAGCTAAATTTCAAGTGTAATAGTAAAGTCAATGTGATATTTCAGTTTTTCCTTTTAAATACATTTGGAAAAATCTGTTTTGCCCTTGTCATTATGGGGCATTGAGTGTAGACTGAAAAAGATTATTTTAATGATTTTAGTATAAGGCTGCAACATAAAAAAGGCGCCTGAATATTGCGCTGTATATTAACTACACACAGGGATAAATAGACAGTATATAGAGTGATTAAACAAAACGAGAAAAAGAAACAGCAGAAGCAGAAAAAACACTTAACAGTTCAAGAAGTCAGGGGGTGGTGTACCAATTCTTTTAATCTATCTTTGTGTGTGTGTGTGTGTGTGAGAGAGAGAGAGAGAGAGAGAGAGAGACAGAGAGAGAGAGAGGATGAAAGGTAAAGGAATGCAGTCAGATCAGCAGAGTCTGAAGGCCATGAGAGACAATCACAAGCAACCTAAAAATAATTGTGTTCTGTCATGTAATACAGTCACCATTGTGACTAACTGAATGGAGTGTTTTGCCAATAGTTTTGTGAAATGGGAAATACTGTGAAGAACGCCTTGGCTGTTTCTCTCCAAATAATGTAACCTGAGGAGGAAAAAAGAGAACACATTCCTTCTTGTCATCGCACTGTTTCAGCATAGTTTAAAAAGTTTTGTTTATTGTTGTTTATTGAGACATTAAAGGAACACTCCATCAGCAGCTCCTAACAATTTACTGACTGGATTAGTTGCTCAGCAACAGTTCAGCAAAGCTTCAGTTCATCAACATGAGACCCCAATGCCAGCCCAGTTTGACAGATCAGGTTTCCTTTATCAGTTAGTGAGCTGCCCTAGGAGGAGTGTTGAACAATGACTCTCAGATCAAATTTATTTGAAATCCTTAAGATATACGCCAGATATTTGGTGAGTCCATTTCTTATATGTCTCCTTGACAAACATATGTCGTAGCCATGTCTGGGAGTATAAGACACTTTTTAAACAGATTTAGATGATCCAAACTTTCATTAAAATTGCACTAATTTATATTTTTATATAAATATATGAACAGTGTGTTAGATCTAACACACAGACAGAGCCATAATTTAATCAGAAATCCAAGGTTCAAGAACGCAGAACTGTTACATTTATTTTCTTTTTTTTTCTGGAACTCTTCTTCCATGTGTGTCGATTTATTATCTGTAAAGAGAGAACAAAATTATTGACATCAAATCAAACCTCAATAGGGAGAAGACACTATATACACCGATGAGCCACAACATTAAAACCAGTGACAGCAGACTTGAATAACATTGATCATCTCATTGATCATCAATACAATGCTCCATCTGCGTCCGCCAAACCGCAAAAACTGCTCAGAAATGGCTTTGGCACTTTGGCTTGCTACTTAAATTTGTGGTTACTACACTGATGGACAGTGGACAACTTCCTAAGTTCAATATTGTCTTTGTTGGAGCATAGTCTTTCTCTTCCACAGTGCATGAATACAAATGTAACATCTACATAAGAGACTGAGATATGAAATACAAATAACTCTTGTCAGGAACAAGACTTTCACAATCAGATCAATTCTTAAAGTGTCCCATAAGTTCAACACCACTGTGTCCACTAATATTTTGCAGCTGCACATAAACAACATAATCTGGACTTTACTTATCTATCAACACTTATATCTAAAACTGAGCTGAAAAAAAAGGTTGTGTGTCTGTCTCTGGCTGGTGAATATCAGCAGTGACACCATCCCATTACAGGATACCTATCCATAGGGCTTATACCTCCATATTTAGCAATACATTACACAACGCAACTCCTGTAACATAATATAGGCCACTGATTGAGGGCATGTATAGTCTAAGAAAACCTGCAGAATTATTTTTTTCCAGAAACAAGTTGTCATATCAGAACTGTGTTAAATATCTTAAGAGGAGCTGCAACACCTGATGATTGACTGAGGATAAGCAGAGATCCTGTTTGTAGAGCTCAGACCTGTGTACACCTGCCAGTGTGTCCACTGGACAGGGGGATATGGAACATTTAATATGCAAATATGCTGAAAACACACAAATAGGGGCCTGATGAATGAATGTCTCTGCAGCTAAACTGCTGACAGCCTAACAAACACAGCTGTGGGTTTGCTTTGCCTGACAAATAAATGGAGAGAGAACCTGGTCATGGTCCCTGCTACTCCAAAACAAAACAAGAAACACAATGAGAGTGGGCAAACACTCCTCTTAATCAGTACTCTGCCTGTCTGCCTGTCCACTGTCTCTCTGTTGGGTCTGTGGTTCACTGTAGTGGTTGAGACTAAAGCTGACAGCACCTATTAACAACTGTGCTCATTTGTTTTATGGGAGCAGTGGGCAGAATAAAGATGGTCATGGTGAGGTAATTAACTTTGAACAGGCACATCGTGACTGGTGATCAAGCTGAACAGAAATGTTTCACTGACTTCTAGTTAGTTCCAAGTCCAGCACTGGTGCTGGGTGTGGTCAGAATTGCTTTCTGTTGCATCTGTTGTGACACCTAACAGTGATGTCATAGCATACTGTAATATAGCTAAAGTCATTCTTTAAAACAGGAGCTTTTAATAATAATAGTACTAATATTACTTTATTGATCCTTGACAGGAAATTGCTTTGTTACAGCAGCAGCACACCAACCATCACCAAATATAAATTAAGATAAAAGACAAAAGATAAAAGGACAAGTGAAATCACAAAGAAAGAAAAACAAAGAAAACAAGAGCAAAACAAGAGCCGTACAAAATATACAGAAAATTACAGAATATTACACTATTAACATTGTATTGCAGAATCAACAATATAACAATGAAATCAAATGATAACATGACACAATATAGCAATGCTCAAGATCCTGTGGTAGTGATGAATCTACAGAGAATTATCAGCTTAATCTGCACCTTCCCTTGGTGTTGTGGAGCTTCATTGCAAATTTCAGCCGATTATTTTTCTGTCCAGACCACAATTTTACTGATTTGGTTCAGTCTCACCACTCTCAAAGTTTAGTTTTCAGAGAAGAGAGAAAAGGCCATAAAAGCCACTTCTGATATGCAAATTAGATTCAACGTTATTGTCATTACAGCGAAATACTTATTAGCAGAACACAAAGAATATGTTTACGTTTTGACATTGCAGTCACGTCAGAAAACTTGTCCATCCCCCCAGAGAAGGTATTATTTTTACTTAATAGGCTTTGCTATGCAGTTAAATTAGTGTGGGCTTATTTTTTTCATATTAAGAAATAATAGTACTAACTAGTTTTAGTGTAAGAATAGTGAAAGTGTCACTTTTTTCCTTCCCCCATTTGTGGCGCCCCCTGGACAGACAACACCCTTAGCATTTGCCTATACTGCCTCTGCCTATGAGGTCCACATGAAGTACATTATGTACACACCAGTGACAACAGTGGCACCACTGCTCCTCAAGCAACAAGTAATACAGACATTGTCTTCTAAGGAGTGTCCTAACCTGAAGGAGAAAACCTTATTCTCAAGTGCTCATACACACAAACCACTTTGGACTTCTTTGGGTACACAGCCACATGCCAAACAGAGGACCCCTGTCATACTGACTTTGAATAATGTGAATAGACTAAAAGGCATAATGCAAAAGAAAGATATGACTTGCACTGACTAAAAGCTGTTAAGAAAACAGTAAGGAGAAGAGGCTTGCAATGTTTATGGCTTCTTATACCTTTATGTAATTTTTATAATTTCTTATGTTGTAATTTGACAGTGCTATCTTTTGTTCGTGACAGCGGTCATGGTTCATTATTATACTAGGCTTGAAAATGCTGTATTGAAAAGTGTTTTTGGAAATTTACAGTTGTGTTCTCAACTTATTTCTGCTGCTCCAAGTGGCCAAAAATAACTTATTACAGGTTTGAAAGCAGAGGTTCACATTTTTTAAAGTCTGTTTTAAAACAAAATTTAATTACCCATATACACAATTGAACAGTTTTTGATTTGCTTTTTCTTTCCATATTGGTTCTGAAGAGATCCCTTGCAAATACACCTCAACAAAATAAGTTTAAGTCCAAAATGGACAAACTAAACTCAACTCACCTGCTGCTGATACCAGCTCTTGTACAGACTCGACACTTCTACACCAAAGAATGACTGCTGACTCAGAATGGTAATATCATCAGGCAGTGGGAATTCCAGACCCCAACCAACATGACTTCTGAAGAGGAGGCAGAGACTGATAACGTATGGGGAGTCTAACTCATATCTCTAGCAGACATCTCTGAGGTAGTTAAGAAGCTCCTCAGTAGCAAGGCACCAAGAGTGGATGAGATCTGCCCTGAGATGCTGAAGGCTCTGGACACTGTCCTCGGTGACATGCCTTTTCAATGTTGCATTGAGGTTGGGGACAGTACCTGAGGACAGAGAGACTTGAAGGTGTGCTCAAATTATTGGGGTATCACACTACTCAGCCTCCCAAGAAAAGCTTATCCCAGGGTACTGGAAAGGAGGCTACTAGCAGGATCATGTGAGTTTGCCCATCTAGTCTATGTGCTTTGTGGGCTTGGAGAAGGTCTAAGACCAGGTCCCTCAGGGGATCTTGTGGGGGTTACTGTGGAAGAATGGGGGAAAGGGGCATCTGGACTACCTTGGTGCTACCACGACACCACACCAGATAAGTGACACAAAATGGAGGGATGGATGGATCATTTTGTCATAGGTACAGGTGTGTAGAAGAGTAAATAACCAGTATCGAGTTGAGCTGCAGATATTAGCAAGAATGCTGCTGTTCCAACTGCATATAGGGCTCCTGTCCTCGAGAGTGTGGACTGAATTCAACTTGCCAGGTTTGAACTCCTACAGCAAAGCCTACAGTCTCAGTGGTTTTACATTCACATCCACTACTGGAAAACTCTAAATGCTTGCTATATCTACAGGTCCTGTCAGGTGACCTGGTAAAAAGTACCCTTCTGACATAATTTTGAATTCTTAATTTTTTTCATTAGCTTTAGGCAATTCCTCTATGAAAAACTTGATGTGCTGCAAAGTCTTAGATAGCTTGGTGTGATTTCCTCTGTTGAATTCTCACAGTCAGAATCACAGTCTCAATTGATTCTTGTAATGGATGCTTGCCTACAGTGAAAGTGATGCAATTAAAGCACAGCACAGAATAGCAATCCACACATACCTGAGCAAATACAAAATTAAAAAAAACTTACAGAAAGTACAACTACACCAAACCAAATAGTATAAGTGATGATCATAATGTTGGTTGAATGGAACTGGTTTCATTCATAATTGTTCATTTAGCAGAGCTATGTGGAGGACAGCAGCTGACAGGACAACAAAGCTCACAGAGAGATGTGAGAGGAAAGCTCCCAGAGGAAGAGTTCCTCCAGCACCTAACAAGCCTCCCATCCACCTCAAAGAGAGCAACAGCTGCTGCTTCATTCCTCCAATAATTGGGAACTTGCCTCCATCTGACTTCCACTGCCAGTCAGAACCATGGTGCACTTAATAAGGGTTCCCTGTTCTGGTCTGTGTAGGTGTGTAACTTCTACTTCTATGTCTTTGTGAGAACCTATTAGAGCTGTATAGAGACTGTGTGTATGTGCATGCGTGTGTGTGTGTGTGTGTGTGTACTCATATGTTGACATAACTATGTATTTGTGTTTAAGATTGGACTTCAGATGGGGGTCAAATATCAGATTATTTATATTTCTTAACATATGTGGTTCTAGCTGGAAAGGGCCTCCAGCAACGACTCATGACTCAGGAACAAAAGCAGAAGTAATATGATATTGATACAGCACTGAAAACCTCATGAGGTGTGAGGTCAGAGTGGAGGTTAATGTCAACAGAGCCTGCAAGTTCAACGAAGGAGACCACTATTGCCTACCAACAGCTGTTGGTTTCTTTTACTCATAACTATGATCCCTACACTTGACCAAGTAGTTTTTCCTGTTAACCTAACCTGTCGACAGGGCAGAGTTAAAAAAAACAAACAAACAAAAAACCCCTTAATACTGGTTGTTCTGGGTGACCTATTGTACTTACATTCTTAGGGAAGCTTTAAAGCTCAGCAGACATTGTACGGACTGACTGTAGTCTGATTAAATAACCCAACAATTAACAATCTGGCTATGGAATGATCATGTGGATTTTTGATTATGATGAATTTGAAAAACTGTTGTGTTTGTACCAATCTTAAGAGTATGTGTATTTCAATTTGTGGGGTGACTTTGTGGAATGGTCTTGATGTAGATAAAAATATTGCACAATTTAAGAGGACATACAAAGAAACAATTTTTAAGAGGTACAGAGATGAGGAAGGAGTCTTGTTTGTCTCAAGAAGGCTACGCTCACTGCTGCCATTGCTGTTGCTGTTGTTTCCTGTTTTCTTTCTGAGAGGGTCGGGACATGCTTGAAGGGCACCTGCATGTTGATTATGTATATATAATGAGGGTGAACACTGAGGTAATTATTTAAGTTGTGTATAATGAACACTGGGGGGAATAATTGGACCAGTCATGACAAGCATCACTGATTAAGTAAAGAGAAAGGCTAGGACCAGACAAGTTATTTACTTCTTCCTACTCCTTTTTGGACATGTAATATGTAAAATAGTTTTTCTTTGTTTTTATTATTTTCTGTTTTGTAGATTATTATTAAAGGCATCAAAACTATGAAGGAACACATAAAGAATTATGTTTTTGTTAACAAAAAAGTGTTAAATAAACCAGAATATGTTTTATATTTTACATTCCTCAAAGTAGCCATCTTTTTGCTTTGATGACAGCTTTGCATATATAGTGCAAAATCACGACATCATAAAATCTCAAGGCACTTTTCAAATAGAGCAGGTCTAGACCGTACTCCTTACATTATTATATTTCTTACCTCTAGGCTTTCCTGCAGCAATAGAAGTAAATGAAGCCATTAAAGGTAATGCAAATAATTCCTGCAGGTGCCCAGACTTTTGTTGATGACTTTTGTTCTGCTGTACAAAGGCAGAGTTGGAACAAACTTAGTACGGTGTTAGTACACCCTCTGATGCATCATTAGGATATATACTGAACAGCAGGAAGCGGTAAAAGGAAGGGGTTCCTCCTACAGCAAGATAATGAGCCAAAACATCAGAAGAACAGGACTAGACAGTGGCTTCACATGATGGAAGAGCAGCACTGTCTCCAGACCTAAACCTGCACAAAAAGTGAAAGCAAAGCAACCAAAAAGTTGGCTGTTGAATGAGTGAAAAATTTAGATTAAATTTTGTTTATTTTTTTGTCTCATTTTATGTTTATTTCCAATAGTCAAGTCAATTTTATTTATATAGCACCAATTCACAACAGAAGTTATCTCAAGGCACTGTACATATATATATACACTGTGCTGTAAATACAGCCCATCTGAAGGCATCAGGGTATTCATTGTATAAAAGTACAGCAGGGAAGTCAAATGGAGCCAGCAACTAATTTCTTCCCGTGACCCCAAACAGTTCAAGCCAGCTATGACAGTAATCACATGAGTGTAAGAAATATAGTTACTAAAGGCAAATTGTTTTTTTTTATTTTTTTATTACTGCCTAGGCATTGTTTTTTAGTGCCTGCTGTTTGACAGCCAGCAAACAAACACCTGGGAATGGCACTGACCTCAACTTAACCTTGGCCTTCACTGAGTCCATGTCTGATGGTCGAATCTGATTTCCCAGGCTGATTTTTCTCCCATTTTGCCTCTGCTTTCCCCACATGTCCTCCCCTGCTGTCTGGCTGTCACCTGACCTGACATGTTGAGTATACAATGATTTATTGGGCCCCAGACCAAATATTAAAAAGAGTTGGCAGGAGGTTATTGTGGGGACATTACAACGTTCTCTCTGTTTTTCGGCCTCCTTGAAGTCAAGAAAAGCCAAGTTCAAAAGTTCTAAGTCACTGATTATTTTCTTCAAACAGCATGGTTTTGGGTGGTGAACAAAGTCAGCCCAAGCCTCTCAGGTGCCTCAAGAAGAATTTAATCTCGAAAGAAAATCAATTCATTGCAGTTTCCTTAGTAAGAAATTTTGCAAATGTTGAAAATAACAAGGTTTTTACTTACTAGGTTTTTCGAGCTTCACTACATTTCATTGTGTTCTGCAGTTTATGGAGTCATATGCAGAGTGTCTAGTTTCTATAGTCTGATGTGATTTCTGAACAGTTGTTGTCATATATAGAGTTTAGAATATTTTTGCTGATGGTACATCATCAGGGAAGGAAGGGGGGTTGTTCAGGAGTCTCTGATATTTTTGACTGATGGACCATAAAGCTGGGTAATGCCTTGGAATTTATTTTATTCCCCACTTCTTTGATGTCCATTTATTGCAGTAGTTGCAGTAACAGACCTTTAGCAACAATGAAAGCAGATATGATGTGCAATCTGTGATGCATTACCTAACTCCAGGGTGTTTTGTGACATACAGACAGACTAGATCTTGCAAACTCAGGTTGTGCAACAAGATAGAAGTGACACAACTTGGAATCAGTGCAGGCCATTCAGATATATCACTGATGATACATGGTAACAGTAGTCTCCTCATGAGTTAGTCTCCTCAACTAACTCATGAATCTTGTTCAAAAGTTGGATAGAAAGTGGCAAAATGAAATATTTATATATGTAGAAGTCACTGGGGGCCTGTATCACAAAGTGAGTTCAACTTAGTTTGACTCTCATGGAGTTATCTGGCCTCACTGAGCCTATCATTGACCCTCCTGAACTGTAACTGTACCACAAAGCTGGGTATTTACTGACTCAGGTAACTCTGGGTTTATTTCAGGCGGCGTTCATGTGAAAGAGGTGGAGTTGTTAATGAGAAGCGACATTGACAGAAGAAGAGATAAACAATGTTATCTGCAGAAACATCCAGGCACAGTGACAGTGACAGCAGAAAGTGATTCTAAACATGGTGAAATGTAAAGATTAAGATCACATCACTGCAATGGAATAAGAAGCCGCAGAAACACTAGAGGTAATTTCCAAATAAGGCTAAGGCTATAAATAAGTGTGGTTATTATTATGTCTGTAGTATACAGTGAGAATTATTTGTTTTTGTCTGATAACTTATGAAAATGTAAAGCACATTAAACATTCTCATTAATGTGATACTGTGTCTGCTGCCAAAGGAGAGAGGACGAGGTGATGTCTGATTAGGTCAGTTTCACAGAAATGTTGCATTTATAATCCTGGGAAATATTTGACAGTGTGCGTAATTTGCTCCTAGTGTTTATCTGAGCTGCAGTGATGGAGTAATAGTATGAATGCACTGGTACTGTCAGCATTCAGTGCAACTTAAGTGCAGCCATAATTTCCATTCTGCAGTCCTGTCTCTGCTTGTTAGGTACTTTTTTTAGGTGCTGTTGAGAGGTTTTGATCTGATCTGCTGTGGAGCAGGATAGCTGTTCAGCATAGATTACTACAGAGATCTACTGAATCTGGCTTAAGTGCACAGGCCAGTCTCAGTGGACAGACAAGGATAATATTCACAGCCACCAGGGAGCATCTTTGAACAGACACGAGGGTTACCATCTACCCCAAAATATTGATCCCATCATGTGAGCAATGCTCCACACTTGGGGCATGTGATGACGTCCAAGCAGCTGCAAAGAAAAAAAAAGTGAGAGGTCAGCAGTCTCAGCTAATCTCAAAAAGCCAAAATGTAACTGAATACTGTGTAGTTTAAGCTTGATTCACCAATGTCCATAACACACATTATCTACTGTTTCTCAAGTGATGAGCTGTAGTGTGTGTCACTGACTGAGGTTGTACTGCCCTCCTGTGGACGAGGATTGGGGCCTTTCTTGCCTCACTTGAGCTGTAAATGTTTTCCCCTGCAATGTCAGTGTGGAGTAGTCAGTTTTATAATGTTGCAGACTTGTGGTTCAACAACACTGGCTTATTTTCAGATTTATCAGTCACAATCAAGTGCAATCACTTTCAATCCACGTTCTATTTTCTGCACAAGTCCACCCTGCTACTAATTTCTTTATTTTTCTTAATGTATCTCCACCAGCATATTCCTTTCCAGCTCCATTAAAAAAAAATCATCTTCTATACATAAATATATTATATATACTGAATATTCTGTTCATTTCTTTAGAGATTTCACACAAATAAAATGAACTTAATTCAAATCATGTTAAGGATATTTTAGAAGAATTAACGTAGGTGGGGATGAAGGTTAAATGTTTTCATTTGATTGGCTCTTCATTTACCTGTGATTAATCATGATGTCTTTAGAGCTGTTAAGTGTCGCTCCTCCTCAATGAAAGCAGGAAGGAGAAAGTGTCTTATTTTTCACTTTTAGTGAAGAACTTTTTTAACTTTGCCCTGTTATGTGTTATTCTGAAAACAAACCAAGAGTGAATATGTTTGATCGCAACACATTCAATCCGATGGGCCCCCAGGAGACAACACTTGGGTCATACAGACATACTGGCATGCCACCAATTTCATGATGCGCTACTTGCAACTGCAACAGATTTTAGCTGAATTAAAAAAGAAACCTTTTAATAAAAAAACACACACACATGTACCACAATTCAAAATGCATCAAGTTCACAGATACAGGAAAACAAAGACAATTTTGCAATAAACTTTGTGTGTGCGAAGCAAACAAAAAAGAGTCTGTTAACATGGTGTCAAAAGAGAAACATCCAAGTGATCTAGTTTATGTTTCAAAGTCTACAAAGCATGAGGAGACCAAAAAAATAAAATAAACTATTGGCACGGAACCCTGTGGCCCCACATCACCAACATCTGCCTGCAGGTAAACAGAGACAGCGTAAGTCTAATCAGTCATTTCACAAAACAATGACCTCCACACAAATGCTCTCAAATAATGTTGTTTTTCTGAGTAAAGGTGCTGCACAGGTGGGAGAAGAATTTCATGGTGTTTTTGAACTTTGTTTTACCAGGGGCTGGCTCACCAAAATTACAAAAAAACATATTTTCTCACCTACCAGCAGTGGTATGTTTTTATGTAGATTGTTTTGGTTTTACTTGTCCAGATTGTGAAATGTCTGTTGTTCAGATTTTTTCCTTCATCCCAAAACAATGAAGATGAATGGATTTTCAGTTTTTCTGACAGTTTTCACTTTTAGTTTTACAGTCATTTTAGTCAAGACTATCTCCAGTCTGTGAAGTATCCACAGTAATAGGGACAGATATCTCACAAGCGGTTCACATAAAGACAACCATACCGGCAAATACAGAGCACTGGAGCTAACTGAGCTTTCTTTTTGTAATTTGGAAGAAGTGACCCGTAGCACAACATGTATCAAAATGTATTACCATGATGTCTGAATAAAACAGATACAATGACCTAAAAACATTATACATTAGCCTAGCCTTTACATCACCACCTGCATTTCAGTTACAGATGCTGACAGTGTTATTTCTATGTGTCTGTACTTTAATTCAATGAGTCAGTTAAGCCCAGAAAAGCAAAGTGTAGGTCCCTGAGATTGAGCTCCTGATGGCTGGGGGTCCATATAAACAGCACGCCATCCTGATAATGTAGTTATGATACAGTAGCTGCCCTGTTCATCATTCTTTCTGTTGCTGTTTACTGCCAACTGTAAGAGAGTAGACTTTGAGCTGACAATGAGCAAATTTTCATGTCACATCCTCCATCTCATACCAAAACAAAGCATCATCAACATATAACATAAGCTGAAAATAGCAGAGAGATCAGAGTTGAGAAGAATTACCTAGAGGACTTTTAGATGTTAGGTGAAGGGAAGAGAGTCAGATTTATGGCAGGATGACCTTTACACTTTGCATTATCTCAAAATCCACTGAACCATCTCATCTTTTGTCAAAGCTGATGCACACATTTGTGAAAAAACTCAAAGGAACAGTTCAATATTTTGGGAAATACACTACTGACTTAATTCCCCAAGATTGAGATAAGAAGATGGATATCAATGTCATACCTGTGTGTTAAATACAGCACAGAACTCCCCCTAAAACCACACACTGTGGCTCTTAGATTTCTGATTGACAGCAAGCTAATGAACGAGTACCAGTGGGTGTATTTTTGAACTGACCAAGTCAGGCTAGCTGTTTGCCCTTGCTTCCAGTCTTTATGCAAAGCTAGGCTAACCACATGCGACTGACCATCTAAACATCTGACTCTGAAAGAAAGCAAACAGGTGTATTTGCTAACATTTTCAACCATTCCTTCTCCAACTAAACAAAGTCATGCTTGCATGTTATGTTAAGAAATTTGATTTGGAAGGCAGAGTGGCAGAGTGGCATGGACCAAGTGGAATCATTTACTGAGTATCATAACTACATTTACAGCTTTATTTACCCTAATACTAGTTAAATTATTATTGCTCTGACTAAATTACTAAATTTAAATTATTAAAGGAACACATTTTTACGTTGGTATGACATAAAAGCTGCCCTGTAATAAGCCCCATCAAAGTACTGAGTGACAACTGTTAGAACAAATGAAAGCATTGGAATTACTGCCCTGCCTTCAGTGTTTCCATCAGTGAATGAAGAGGCAAAACAGGGCTTTAGAAAGCCATCAGACTCAGACTGTAAAAACAGACAGAAACAGCCCCATCCATGGTGTGTTTATCAGTCACAAGCCTTATTCACAGAGGGGCTTCCTACTTCCAAGCATTCATTCACATGCAAGGATGTTGTATAAAACAAGATCTTGCTGTGAGTCCAAGTTCTTCCTCTATTCAATCTGACTCTGTTCCATGCTAATGAGGCACACAGTTCAGGTTGACCTGGCCAGAATAGACTGAGGTCAGATTTACATGTACATGCAAGCAAACAAATTGGTATAAATAAGAGCTCAATGTTTTAAGTATTTCCAACACTGGAGAAACTTTTTACAGTGTTACAGATATTTATCTTTGTGCCAGGAAGACCTCTGCAGAGCTGAGGATGGAAGGTTTTATAAAGCATTTTTGCATTTATATATGGAGAGCTGACTAGCTGTACAGGTCACTGTGAAACTTCATGATGAAATACAAACTACTAATTAAGGCAATATCTTTATATGAATGCTGACATAAATGACTCTCTGTAATGTGAAATGATTGCCAGTTCCACTGATTCCACTGAGTGTATGCTCCCTGACACACAATTGCACAGAGCATCTAGCAAGACCAAGATTTTCCTAAAGGGGTAGCAGATGAAACACCAGGGAATCCTAGATTAGACTAGGGCTAAAACACTCCCTTTTGTTTAGACCTAATGTGATTAAACAAGAATATTTCTCATATGCTTGAAGCCTAGAGAACTTCAAAAGAGATGGCAATCACTGACACACACTTTGTCCTTGGCCATCAAACCTTTTATCATCCTACTGTGGCACACAGGATGAAACTCAATTTGCATTTGAAAACCAAAGGGCAAAAAGATACATGCCTGATGAAAATGTTCAGGCCATCAAAGTGCTCATATATACCAATTTGGGTGCTTTCTTATAAAACTTAACATGTCATGTACATGTAGTCCAGACTAAAAAGGCCACAAAACAGGCCTGAAAAGGTCCAGTGAAACACTGTTCAGTCTAGTGAAATGATATCTGATATGCCACTGTCAGTCCCTCCTCCAGTGGCCCCTCCACCTCCTGTGATGACCCGGGTTTCGTGGATGGAGCTGGCAGCGTGAGTGCTGGTATCATAGTGGCTGCTGGAGGAGACCAGGGCTGAGCTGGTGCTGGCTGCAGCTGCAGTTTGCATGCTTGTCAGGTTATCCAGGAACATCTGAGGCCGATAATGCTGAGCAGGAAAAACAATTTGATCAGAAACAGCACCATTCCCACTTCAAGGTATCTATGAATCTATCTACAACTTCTGCTATCCAGTGTGTGGTAATTCTCTTGACACTACAACATCCACTAGCTTAGTTTCTACAATCTTCATTTTCAAATTTTATTGACTATGGGAAAAAATGTATTAAAAAATATTTAACCATGAATTGACTGGTGTCTCTCAGTACCATATACAAGAAAAACTAAATAACAAAATTAACTGTAATTCCTCTTTGCTTGTTGCTACTACAATCAAACATTATAATGAAAACAGTAAAAAAGAGAAGTAGAAGCTCGTAGAGTGTAATGTTTAATGTATTACATACATATGATCAACATTTCATATCCTCTACTGCTCAGTTTTTTTCAGGGTATATCTCCAGTTTGGAAACAGTCAGAATTGTTTCAGCCAACAAAAGGTCATTACAGATCTCTACTGAATCACTGAGTTTTAGTTACTCCTAAATTTTGTCAGATGCAAATAATAAAGACTAAACCTAAACATGTGAAATGTGAAAAAAATATGGACTTCTCACACAGACAGAAATTGAGCTCTCCCACTCTGAGTAGGAGACTCTTCTTTGGTGTTGCTGTAACTCCTGGTTTAGACTGATATGATCTAGCAATCAGGCACAGAGCGGCTTGTATCGGTTAAAAAAAAAAAACACTTAACAAAACAAACATACCTGAGGATCTGCTTGAATTAAGGAAAACAAATCCAGACCTAAAGGTTAGAGACAGAAAAAACAGTTTATTAACAGTACCACAATACGTTAATGACAATGCTTACAGTCATCCTATCCTATCCTATCCTACTCACTCTGCATGTCTGTGGGGATGGTAGCCAGGGTGGATGGGTGGAAGGGGACTGCATAGTCAGCAAGTGTAGAGGTCAGATAAGATGGGTCCAGGGACTGGACGTTTGGCATGCGCACAGTGGGCTGGTAGGACAACACTCTGAGAGAAAACAGCAAACACTGATGACATACTTTATGTCAAAACATTAACTGCTGCACCATATTAAAAATCTCTTACTGTAACTGTGTGTTCCAGATCCAGATTTAACACTGAAAAACATTCTGGTGTCCAGTATTGTCAAATGTATCACTTGATGGCAACAGTAATGTAAAATACTGACAAATATTGTGGATATTTTAGACCAAAGCAGCTAATACATAGGGATTAAATTAAAAAAATGATAGTTTGTTTTTGTTTTAAATTTAGGTACAAGGTTGGTACACACATCAATGATTCTACAAAACAACACAGAGGTGTTTCCTTACCCCTTTGCATGCATCTCCTCGTTCTTTGAAATGTAAACGCAGCGTTTCTTAAGTGGAGGGTCTGTGTCCTCTTCATCATCAGAGGAGGAGCTTTCCAGAGTAAGATCAATCACATCAGCCTTCTTGGTGGTGCTCGGTTCAGTAGAATGAGGGACCACTGACAGCTGGCGTAAAGGAGCTGAGGCAAAAAAAACAAAGTGCTGGGCCAAAAATGTTATCACGATAAAAAGTTTCATATCAGTCGTCATCTATAATTTTCACAATAAATATCATTATTTCAATCATTATTCACAAGTTTTGAAGGGTGATTTTTGCTCCTGAATTAAAGTTGAAGAAAGAAGATGGTTAATTGTGGTTTTAAACTTTTCTTTACGATCAGAACATGGCGAACACTTGCCAAACAGCTGAATATTTCACAAATCTGAGGTGTATTGGAATATTCAAAACAATTCTAATGATAAAACCCAACCTAACTAATGTAAAGCCTACCTTTTTGAGAGAGAATTAGCAAAATGTAATTAAAGTACTCCCTCTTTGAATTCTGTAATGTTACATATCAGGACATAATAAAAAATCATCTGGTCCTTACCAGGTTCTAAAAAGATTTAAATCTAATCTAATACACAACAGATTCCACTGTGACATTATTATTATTTAGCACAAATAAAAGCAAAATGCAGAAGCCATGTGTGAAAAACTAACTACACCCATGATTCAGTAGAATGAAGAACCACCTTTAACAACAATAACTTGAAGTAATGGTTTTCTGTCTGACTATCAGTCTCTCATATCGTTATGGAGGACTTTTGGTCCACTCTTCTTCACAACATTGCTTCAGTTCATTGAGGTTTGAGGGCATTTGTTTATGCACAGCTTTCTTAAGGTTCCAGCACAGTATTTCAATCAGGTTGAAGTCTGGATTTTGACTGGGCCACTGAAACACCTTGACTCTTTTCTTTTTTAGCCATTCTGTTATAGATTTGCTGGTGTGTTTGGGATCATTGTCCTGTTGCATGACCCAATTTCAGCCAAGATTAAACTGTCAGAAACTTAAATTATTAACTTAAAACATTAAACTGTTTTTTGCAGTTTCTCCAAGCATTGCATGGCCTGACCTTGGGGTGAATTTGCTGGGACATCCTGGGAAGATTGGCAACTGTAGTGAATGTTTACCACATGTGAATAATCTTCCTCTGTAGAATGGAAATATTAAGATTGTTTGGAAATGGCCTTATAACCTTTCCCAGATTGATGGGCACAACAAGTGCTTCTCTAAGATCATTGCTGATGTTGCTCCTCCTAGGCATTGTGCTAACACACACCTGAATGCTTCAGACCGGCAAAGTGCCAAAACTCCTTCTTTTATAGAGGTAGACACACTTGCTGATGATCAATTAATCAAGGGCATTTGATCAGCAGCACTTGGCTGCTATTTACCCTCTTAATTCCTTTGAAAGCAGTAAGGGTGTAGGTAGTTTTTCACACACGGCTTTGCACTTTGTCCTAGTTTTTGTCGAATAAATAACGACACTGAGTAATGTGATATGTGTCGGTCATCTGAGGATGTATTTACCTAATTTTAAGACCAGATTATTTTTTATTATGTCCTGATACGTAAAACCATTCAAAGAGTGTGTACTTTCTTTTTCACAAGACTGTATACACACACACGGACACAAACACACACACATGTGCTGATACCAATCCATTACACACACAGACATATACACAGACTGGTGAAATCATCACAAGACAACCGTACGAAAGCTTCTGGAACTCCACCTGAAGTTGTGCAAAAGTGTCAGATGGAGATCTCCATTCTAGGTTCTCAACAGGAAAGTTTCCAGCTAAGAGGACACCTCAAGTAGGCTAAACATTTCAATACCTGCTCATGACTGGGTTGATGCTGAAATAAGTACATTTATTCTGTAAATTTCATTCACAGACATCCCAGAATTTGGTTGTAACAGGATCATACAGTCCACAGTTTAAACCTATTTGCTCCACCATATCACTTTCTACACATTCTACCAGCTGTCAGTTAATCATGTTAGTTTGATCATCTGTAAATCTTTAAATCTATAATTTACTCCATTTTAGTAGAAAGTACATGAGTGTCCCAAGAGTGTTACAAGAGTGTCAGTATCTGTCCTGCCATGCCAGCTCTCCCTTTTAGACAGGAGTTGATTCGGGTCTGTGACTACCTCCACTGCCAGCTTACCCCACCTGTGCGTGATGATTACCTCACTGAACTGCCTTGTCTTGCCCAAATGTATCCACATCCCCAGTGTTGCTGCTGGCCATCATTAATAATAATAGTCATCTCTCGTTGATGAACCTAAAAAGTCTGAGAAATGTCTCCTATGACAACAGTGGTTTGAGTGGTTTTAAGTTTTAAGCCAAATATTTTGTTTGCCCTTACTTTTATTCCTCTTGTTCTTTATTTTTGTTCTTTACTCCTGGTGTTGACATGGTGCATTTGTGTGAGGGACAGGCAGGGAGTGTATATTACCATGTGTGATACAGCATTGTTTGTGGTTTATCTGCTCATTTGGCTGTTCGATGTATGTTAATGTCATTTGTTGGATGTTTATGTTTAAAATTGTACATGGTCACTAACATATAAAGATTTTTTTTTAATTCCACAAAGACCAAAACCATTAATACGTTAGTCTGTCTCTCCATGCTTTTTGATTTTCCTATCCCTGTCTGTAGCACTCAAGTCCACTGGTTTCTACTGAAGACAAAAACCAATAAATACAACTCACAATAGTTTCATTTTTGAAAAGGTTCAGTAATTTCCTAAATCAACTAGCCACATTACTGAAACAGGAGAGAATAGTTCATTTGTCTGGAACTATTATCAGCAGAGGATTATTTGGTGCTATAGTGAATATTTGGGGCAACAGGACAGTATCTGTGGGACTGAGTCAAACTATAGTGTGTGTGTTCATGGTAATGAGGGAACATGTCAGCCAAAGCAACAGTGTAGCTAACCGATACTGTTTTTAATCATTTTTGGACAACAGTGGTGTTCTGTGGCACAGAGGAATAAGATTTATCAGGATTTGTTCCACAAACAATACTTGTTAGGAGGACCATTTCAAAGCATCAAGATAATGTACTTACTCTCAATTTTTGGAACTGACTGAGAGGGGACCTTGACTGACTCTTTTTTTGGTCTCATGGGACACCAGGTTCCATCCTCCTGAAACTTGATTTCATCCACATCAGAGCAGTCGTTCAGGATCTCCAAGAATAAACTGAACAAAGAATAGAACATTTAAATCACCTGTTAGTGTACAGTTATTGTACACTAACTGATCACACAAGCAGACTGACATTGTTGGTAGGTATCTAAGCTTCTGATCCATTAACCTGTTTTTACATCCCAAAGTTCTTATGTGGACACATTGCTTTGCACGTTGTGCACTGTTGCACTTTAAAATACTGCATTTTACTTGATTTTATGCATTCTTATATTTTTGTATCTATCTATTTTTAACTTCTTCTTATTATTATTATTATTATTCAGTGGGTTTTATTTACAATTTTATGTTATGCACTTAATGTATTCCTTATTTTTATCTTATCTTTATTATTATTACCAAGTAGGTTTTATATTACATCTTATATTACATTGATTACAGCATTTTATCCCTGTTTTTTTGTTCATTCTATGTCTATTTTCATGTGAACACTTTGCAATTTCTTTATTGTAAATAATAATGCATTTTGCTTACATTAAAATATGCCCAAATTTGCTCCAATATAAAACCTTAGAACTGGCTGAGGACATCTCTAGTACATAAATAAATGTATGTATGTAATAAAATGTAAATTTGTTCCAGTCACTCTGTATACTTAAATGTAAAGATGAAGCACAGGGACACATAGGTTATTGTGGTTCTCATTAGTTTTTTAGAAACTTTCATAACAACTAACAGACTAACTATGAAATCTACCAAAATCTAAATGTACAATTGCCTAAGCAACAACTGTTAGGTCATGTTTTGTGTGAAGTGGCTGAATTAGTTTAACTAACCCATCAATGATTAGACTCTCATATGCAGCCTTCTTGTCACACACAGGACAGATCCAAGTTGGTTTCTTCTCATTCATCTGCAGGTAGAGGGCAGCGTCAAAACACTGCAGGTGAGAGCAGGTCACTGCCCGGCACGGCACTGTCAGTCGCATCTTACCCAGCTGGAGGACAAGACACACTAAGGTCAGTCAAAAAAATGATTGAAGAAAATGGTTAACTTAACACAAAGGTCTTACACACCACAAAGTCTTATAGACAGATGCATGGGCTCATGAACGCTCAAATGAAAACAGTATGTCATTAGTACATTTGCCACTGTGCACTGGCAGGTTGAAGCTAATGCCATAACATTCTGGATACAGTAACCACTTGTAGGAAACGGTCATTGATGTAATGAATGTTATATTTCTGTGGTGGCTAAGCTAGCACAGCTGACCGCACAGCTAACAGGAAGCACTGATGGTGCCTTGGACAAAGTTTGACCATTAATGCAACTATATGCCAAACAGCATTGTATCAAAACACCATTTTTATGTACTTATTAAATGTAACAAGTGTATATTTCAGTCGGACATTTTAATCAATGGACACTGGCACATCTGCTGGTGGAACAGTGATATGCAATTTTCATATGGCACAGAGCAGGAACATACCACTAGCCAGCAGCAGTATCTGCCACTAAAGGGGAAGAGTTACTTACCTGTTTTCATGTGCCATATCTGGGTCAAAAAGCAGCAACATACACCACTCACATTTGTATATCACTAAGCATCTAAAATAAGAGTGGCACACCACCAGCATGAGGGTGGACAGTGGTATTTATTGTATTTACCTTTGAAAAAAGAACGGTGAGTAGTCTCCAGTTTTAGTGCCATTTATATGTAATGTATTAGAATTTTCTTTGCGATCTCCAGTCAGGATGCCGGCTGTCAGATGGCCTAACATTAAAACATTTTCAGCTGACCACTTTCTTATTGTTTCAAGTCATGTCACAGTCACTTTTTCTAGCAGTATAACTATGATCTTTAACTAGATGAAGGATTTTTGTCACCGGACGTCTGGATTTTAAGTCATCCGAGAAGAGGATCACAGAGAAACAGTGATTTTTTTGATGGAAAACTGCTTTTGTCAGTATTTTTACTGATTTTAATTACTTGGCCCATTTGTTTTGGAGAAGAGGAGACCTCTGGATAATTCAGCTCCCAGTAAAAACCTCCTGAACAATGAGCACTGAAGGAATCCTCACTTAAAAACAAGCTGAGAATCTAGAAACAAGTTAACAGCCCTCCGCCTGTTACTGACATGCTGTGTATGGGTTGTTTAACAATAAAACAATGAAAACAATAATCTATTCTCCCCGTGCCTGCAAAGTTTCTCTCTAGGTACTCTGGCTTCTTCCCACAGTCCAAATACATGCAGGTTAATTGGTGACTCCAAATTGTCCGTAGGTGTGAATGTGAATGGTTGTTTGCAACCTATGTCCAGCTCTGTGATAGATGCACCTGTCCCGTCTCTTGCCCAATGTCAGCTGGGACTGGCTTCAGCCCCCCTTGTGACCCTTAAGGATAAGCAGTATAGATAATGGATGAATGAATAGACTCTGTAAGGCAGGAAATATTTATCAGAATGTGGAAAAAAAACCTCAAGCAGGCCACTTCTTTCACCCAGCTGGATATTGTAATGCATATGTGGAAAAACCCTGCCAGTGGTAGTTTCAAAAGAGAATGGCAGAGAGTAATGCATGCTGATATCCCACCCCTACCCTGATTTGAACTATGCACACAACAGATACAGTAAGAATTCAGATCTAGAATTCAAACTAGAATTTATGCTATCAGTTTGAAACTTGCTATATTCACATAAACACTGCACTCATGAGTTTCACTTACCGGACACATAAGTGAGACTCGAAGGCTTGTTGTAGCAATTTCACTGTCTGGATCTGCTGTCAGCTTCTCTTTAACTGGAACACAGAGAGCAAGGGAGAGTACAGAGGAAAAGAACAGATTCATTCAATAATATAAAAACTGCCAAACCAAACAGCTATAGCAAATGCAAACAGAACTCTTAACACCTTATAACTGATAAACATAGTGGATCAAAAATAATTGTGATCATTTTAGACAATCATGTGCAGTCCACACACACGGTTAACACACACATAAACACACGTGGCGGCTGTGGTCCTGTCTTCCTGTGTCATAACACAAGATTATGGACATGTATATTGCAGCTGCTGTCTCAGTTTCAAAATCGCTACACCCCTAAAAATGTTGAAATATAATTAATAAACCATACTATCCATCCTGCCTGCGGTTTAAACCTGACCTCTGGAAGTCAGAACATTTGACACTGTTGAACATGTGACTATTTGTAAAATTTAGACACATTCACTCTCTCACTACAGAGCCTGTCTAGCAGTGTACTGTATCACTACTAAAGTTAAAATAAGTAAATAATACTTAGGAAATAAATATACATACATTTTCAGGTACCATGTTACTACAGTGCATGTAAACTGATTTTCCTGGGTAACCTGCTTTCTTTTGTGAATGTAAATATATTGCTTGTGCTTTTTAGGTCATGTAAACTTTTTGGACTGGGACTGCAACAAATGATTATTTTCATTATTTTCATTAAACTGAAAATTCATTTTATCTATAAAAAGAAATTGTTTGCATCCCTAGTGAAAACCTAGTCAAGGTAAAACTGCTGCAGTTTAACTTCACTTCTAGTAGGAAACAATGGAGTGTTTTCATAGTTGAGGTTACTTAGTGCTCTGGAGTGGTCTGGGTTTCTTATGCCCTTCATCCTCAGCCTCTGCAGCAGCAGTGGTGATGTCAGCTGCCTCACCAGGTACACAGACATAGAATAGGTCTGAAAAACAATATGATTACACAATCTTAACAGAGAGCTCACAGTTACTGTCCTCAAACATAATGTCTGACTCAAGTTAGGAAAAAAGAAGGGGAAAAAAGCTAAAAGAGTCGCATTTAGGTTTTTGTACTCACTTTTCCAATTTCAGGTGCCCATGTCACTGAAATCTGATTTGGTACTGCAGATGAGAGTCGGACAAGGGAGGTAATGTTCAGAGGTCTTCCTGGTCTCTTCTGTTCCACGCCATTTTTTGGTGGTGGTGCATAACCCTACAGGAATAAAATATATTGTTTGTGTCTTCATAGTAAAATACAAAATTTAGATTAGCTTTATATTGGAACAGGTCTCTAAAACAACTTACTGGCAAAGGAAAAAGTTTCCCATTGACCTTTATACAAAGACTGTTGGGGTAATTATCCTCTTGAGGGCAACTTGTCTCTGACAAGCAAAACCTGATGACACACAGAAACATGTAAGAGCTGGGATATATATTTAAAAAATCACGATGTGATGTTACGATGACTACTGTCGTGCTATTCTCTGAATAAGTGTTTCCCCTATCCACAGTGTATGTTTAGTGTTTTTAAGTTTCAATTTAAGTTTATTTTATTTAGAAAAGGACAGCACAAATTAATTAATGAACACCAAGGTCCATCATGTAAATGTGTCAGATTTTTAGGCTAATTTTCATCTGCAGTGTCTACAAGTGAGATGGCAACAGATGTCGACACATTCATGAAGAAAAAATTAATGTTATTATATGTTACAATGTTAAATAACCTTAAGTTGTTTAACATTATATTAAAACCATTTTGATTTGAGGCATGTTGCTCACAGAAAACTGAACATTCTCACCTCAGTTGAATTTGAACCATATAGTCTCTTCTGCCACCAGGTAGAAAGTCCCTGTCAACAAATGACACTTAACATTTTATCATTAACATATTTATCATTTCCATCAAAAACACAGCCATGAGTTTCTCAGTAACAGTGGAATGACTGAGCTATGAACAATCAGTCCTACCTGGATATGCATACTTCTCGAACTTGCTGTGGTGTCAAGGCAAAGATGAAATATTTTTCTTGGTGGTACCTCTGTGCAGTACTTGCACCTGAAGACACAAATGAGGACATGTATGATGACATTTCCCACATCACGACTCACCACTCATAAAGTCCACTTAGAATGCATGAACTGTTGGCTTTACTTTACTCACACTGACAATACACACAGGAACATAAAAGTATGATCACCTAACAAATTCACAAATTGCACAGTTAACTATTGCTAGGCCTCACTGTGGAACCACTTTTTAAGGGACAACAGCTCAGCCATAAAGTGACCTACAAAGATAATAATCACTTTATCACTGAGGTTTTAGGTGCAGCTGTGTAGAAATAAACAACTTTATACAGAGAGGTGTTTCTAATGTTTTGTCCACCTCATTTACAAACAAGAATTTTTTTTTTTTTTTTTTGGGGGGGGGGGTTATTAGAAGCACATTTTTTATATAATGCAGCCCAGTATAACACCACCACTGATTTTGACCTCACCAATAAGGATATAACTTAATTAACACCAAACAGGAATTTTTAACAAGCAAACAGCTTGATAAAGGAAGAATATATGGATTGGATTGTATAGGTGCCCGTATTAGAGAGACCAGGAACGAGCTGTATCCATGGTTCCAAGTATAACAAATTGTCAATTATTGAAAGCTGGCAATAATGCTTGGTCAACCGTTTACTTTACTAATGATGTGTTCATATCACACGGAATAGATGGTAGAAACAGGAAAGATTACCAAGCTAATGATTTGTCATTAACATTCATGTCATCAAGATGATGTATGATTAGACAGAGTTCGTGAGTTCACGAAGAATTATAAAATACAACCCCATATCCATTAAATCTAAAGTGCACTGAACAACAGTGTTTGGCTGATGCAAGGTGTCCACAATTGTTTTGTTTTCAGGCACGTCCATTACAGTGAGAGCTAGTGCTAAAAGATGTGGAAAAAAATAATAATATTGCAATTGCAAAGAATCACAATTTTAGTCGGAATGGTAATGTTTGAATTTCATTCCCTCCAAATTTTATTTTTTAGTGATGATGGTGTTATTTTTTGTCTGTGGTTTGCTGGGGTCTGTCGGTCCCACTTGCATCTGGATAATATGATTTGCAGGTCAGGGCATCTCTGTAACACCACAATGCTTCATTTATAATGGTATGTTGTGACCTATTTTATCTTTATCAAAAATTGCAGCTCCTGCAATCTGGATATTGCACTTGGCCATATTGACATTTTAATAATATTTTGATTAATTGTTCAGCCTTGTTCAGCCCTAGTGAGAGCCAAAGCTTTCATAAAAATAAGAGTTTCCCAGGGGCGATTATAACTGTAAGAGTGACATATTTACAAGTTAATAGTTTTTAATCATGAAGCCATTTCTTGGCTGGTTGTGTTAACAACATTAAACACATCTGAACAATTTGGTTTCATTATTAAATGTTGAAAGGATTATATAGAAAAAAAGATTTTTATATACTCAGGTACACTTTATATAGTATGACTTATATACTTTGTTTTGTTATAATACTACGCCTACTACTACTCACATTATGCAACTGTATTTTTAAAAAATCAAATGAATCCAACCCCAAATTATGGTTGCAAAACCTAAAGTGCTATCTTTTAAACCTAAAAAGAAAGAAAACCGTACAGACCTAGACTTGAAGGCTTGATCAGGACATCCAGGACATCATAGAAGGGCAGGGGCTTCATCTGCACATCAGGATGGACGGGGGGGATGAGAGGGGCTGGTTGCTGGAGATTCATGCTGGTTTTGGTGTTGTTCCACGCGGCTGTTTCACCAGTCAACAGGCTGAAGTCTGTGTTACAGGACTGACTCCTGCTGACAGAGATGTCAGTGTTCACTATGATTACTCTCCTCTCAGCAAAGAGCAAAAGTGACTTATGGTGCTAAAATCAGAGTCAGGTGTGTTTATGATCCTGGAGTAATGCTGGTGATACAGATCCTTGGTTTTGATTTGCACTGCTGTAGTAAAGCCTCCCTTCAGCGAATGCAAAAATCCCAAGTGGAATAAGTACACCAAAACATGAAGCACAACCTGAGCATTAATGCTGACTTATTCTAATGAAAATCTGACAACAAGCCAATATAATATGAACCCATGTGGGACCTCAGCTCATGGCATTCAGCGACTTCTTATGGTAGCTACACAATAAGACAGCCAATGTTTATGAACGTGGCCACCGCTTCCCTGTAAATAAACTAGATTCTGGGTTAGAAGCTGCCACAATTAGACAGTGTAGCCATGTGACTGACTTACATGATAAGTAAGTTAGTCGGGTAAATAAATGCTGTTCCAGTCCAAAAGACTGAATTTATCTGGTCCCTAGTTTGGAGGCTCCAGCGTCCTTTTATCAGCCTTGATGTTACTAACGTTAAATTACTGACTGACTAACCTGATCGAGCTAAAAACAATTCTACTGATCCTGAACCCGGCTTCGTTTGTTTGTTTGTATCAGTGCAATACAGATAAGAAGTTGTCAAAACGATGAAAATGTAACTTTTCGCAATCCGGTTAAATTCTGGTGATACTGTCAGCATGACATCGATTTCCAACAGATATCATTAGAAATACTTATGGGTTGCACAACAACTTTAACGACCCTCAGCTAATACAACAGCAGCGTAACTAAGAAAAACATAATAGAAATGCAGCTCAGTACGATATTTCTGATATGTATTATGACAGAAATATACTTCAAAGTCTGGTTGTTGCAAGCGAACAAGGAGGGACTGGCTAGTCTTAAACTGTTAGCATTTAGGCGAACTACCGAAACGTCAACGGTTTGATCTAAAAGAGCACCTTCCTGCCTAATGCCCTATCCTTTTAGCCCATTAGCTCGGGACGTCATATACCGCCTAGTCGATTTGTTACAAGATATCACTTCATGTTTATATGTTGACAGAAATAAGCCACAAGCAGTGTTTTTCTTTTCGCCTACCCGAAACTCCTCATTCTCCGCCATCTTGTTGTTCCGGTCATCCCGCCCAGCGTGACTACTTCCAGGTGACGCCACAGCCGGGCAGCGGGGATCCGGGCCGCGGTTGAACATTCGTGCTCGACTTATCGATGTATTATTATTCCACGGATGTATAATTCATCGCCTCATGCAGCTCTGCGCAGCGTTTACTTGACACGATGCACGCTGGGATTAAAACAATGCTGGCATGCTGGTTAGAAAATCTGTCCGACTTTCGCAGGGATGTATTAGATGTATTAGACGACTCGGGCCGCACTCCAATAGTCAAAATAATCTCCTTTCCTAACCACTTTTCCTTGACTTCGATGGACAACGTCATGAGGTCATGGAAAGATGCAAAGGAGAACTGATAAGGAACCAGGAAAAGAGAACCGCGATATTTAGAGAATTTTACTGCACTTACGCTAGGCTTTCTTTTAAACCAACTTGATTTATAACGTGGAAGACATGTACAGTGACAAACTCAGTGCTGTAGGCTACAATTCAGTAAGGTTTATAATATAATAACACTGAAACAAATGTATAAGTTGAGAAAGTTGAGCCATTAAAATAATGATAAAAAAGGAAGTGTGGGTCCAGAGTAACTTAAATTCTGACAGAAATGTATGGTTTCCTGTTATAGGCACTTTTACCTTAGAGACTTGACTTTATTGATCCCTTTGGGATGACTCCCTCAGGGAAATTAAATTTCCAGCAGCTTATAAGAAAGAAGCAGCACACAGGACAGTTTGCAAACGACAACAACAACTGCTTGCAAATATGTATAAAAAACAGGATAAAAAATAACCAGTAAACTCTTAGCTAAATACACAAAATATAGATAGAATAAAATAAGGATGAAATAAGATAAATATAGAGAACTGTGTATGGCCTGTGGTTAGGACTGTGGACTGTCTTGACAGGGGAGACCACGTCTGCGCAGAAGTTCAGGTACTCCGTCAGACAGTGTGTCATCCCCTCTATGTCCTCATCATGTGGGTTGATCAGCACATCCCAGACCGTGGTGTTACAAGTAACAGTCTCTCTGTCCTGTTGTTTCTAGTAGGACCGTCTACAACCTGATTAAAAACAGCCAAGGTGGAGTCCAAAGTTGCATGGTTAAAGTCCCCAGAGATGATCATAAGTGCCTCAGGGTGCTGTATCTGCAGCCTTGCTGTGACAGAGTGGATCTTCTCACAGGCAGTGGCTGCGTCTGCTCTCGGAGGGATGTAAACACAGACGGTGATCACGTGACTGAACTCCCTCGGCAGACAATATGTCTGCAGGCTAACAGCTAGCAGCTTGAGGTCACGGCAACACAAGACTGTCTTTACGGAGATATGTCCTGGGTTACACCAGCGGTTATTGACATATATGATGAGTCCCCCACCTTTGCTTTTTCTGCTCGCTTTAGTGTCTGTCGGCTCTCACGGCAGTCAGTCCCAGCAGTGGGGATAGCTCATCGGTCTTGTTTGGCAGCGAGTTTTTTTCTACGTTTGTTAAGTAGAGAATTTTTTTTTTAGAGGGCAAGCCATACATTTTCTTTATAATGTATTTGCTGGTAGTTGTATTTGAATGTATTTAAAAAAAAAAAAAAAAAAAACAGGCTTGTTTTTTGCAGATTTACAAAAAAAGATGGTAAAAATAGATTATTTACATATTCTGATGGTTTACTGAGCACTTTGTTGTGCTTTTGAGTTCTACCTCTTTCCTTAATACCTTGTGTACCAATGCTGGGATCACATACTGTAATAGGGCAGCATGGTAATCCAGTGGTTAGCACTGTCACCTCACAGCAAGAAGGTTCCGGGTTCGTGTGGAGTTTACATGTTCTCCCTGTGCCTGCGTGGGATCAATTAAATTTTATTTATATAGCATTGAATCACAACAAAAGTCATCTCATAGCACTTTTCATACAGAGGAAGTCTAGCCCATACTCTTTTTATTATATTTACAGAGAGAGACCCAACAAATTGACCATGAGCAGCACTAGGTGACAGTGGCAAGGAAAAACTTCCTTTTAAGACGCAGAAACCTTGAGCAGAACTGGACTCAACGTGGGTGGCCATCTGCCTTGACCAGTTGGGCTGGGGGGGGGGGGGAGTTTTGCAGGCAATAATACTAGAAGCAGTACTAGTCATTTCTAATTATTAATAATTATTGAGCAGGGTTTTGGGAGCAGCAGGAGACTTGTCATCACAGATCAGACTCTACAGCTCCAGAGGCAGAAATACCTGCAGAAAGAGACAGAAGAGGAGAGAGAGACAGAAGAGCACAATACTACAGGAAAGGAAAGATACTGAATTAGTAACACATAATATGGGATATGAATCTGATAATGTTTCCCAAGGGAAGCATATACAGGGTGAATAGATGTGGTCCCAGCTCCAATCCTTGTGGAACTCCATGTCTAACTTTTGTGTACATGGAGGAGTAGTTGTTAACATGTACAAACTGAAGCTTATCAGATAGATAGGACTTAAACCAGTTTAGTGCAGTTCCTTTAATGCCAATAAAATGCTCCAGTCTCTGTAAAAGGATGTGATGGTCAATCGTATCAAAAGCAGCACTGAGATCTAACAGACAAGTACAGAAACAAGGTCCGTTGTCTGATGCAATTAGGTCGTTTGTAACATTTACGAGTGCTGTCTCTGTGCTGTGATATAATCTAAATCCTGACTGAAAATCCTCAAATAGACTATTATCTTGTAGAAAGTCACAACTGTTTTTTGCAACTGCTTTCTCCAGGATCTTAGAGAGAAAGGGGAGGTTAGATATAGGTCTATAATTGGCCAATATGTCTGGATCAAGAGATGGTTTAGAAGAGGTTTGATTACAGCTACTTTATACATCTGCAGGTTCTCTACACCTTCCTCCCACCATCCAAAGACATGCATGTTAGGTTAACTGGTGACTCTAAATTGCCCGTAGGTGCACTTATTATTTGGATATAACAGTATGTTTGTGTGTGACTGACTGTTGTTGTGTCAAGTTACCAGACCTCAACTTGCAATCAGTGTTGCACACCAACACACGGGGAAGCTGCATGTGTGTTGTAGTTCACCTGCTTCATTGAAAAATACAGCTGTGTATCATCTGCATAACAATGGAAATTTATGGAGTGATTTCTGGTAATGACACCAAAAGGGAGCATATACTAGGTGAGCAGAATTGGTCCACAGGCCGCACTGACCCTTGTGGAACGCCATGTGTAACTTTTGGAGGAGTTGTGGTTAACATGTACAAACTGAAGCCTATTGAATAGATCAGACTTACACCAGTCTAGTGTGATTCCTTTAATGCCAATAAAATGCTCTGTAAAATGATGTGATGGTCAGTCGTATCAATATCTACACAGACATCTAACAAGACAAGTACCAGAAAAAGTCCATCATCTTATGTGATTAGGAGGTTATTTGTAACTTTCACAAGTGCCATCTCTGTGTTACGATGCAATCTATATCCTGACTGAAAATCCTCAAATAAACTACTGTCCTGTAGAAAACCACATAACAGTTTTGCATCTGCTTTCTCCAGGTTCTTAGAAAGGGGGGGTTAGACATAGGTCTATAGGCTAAGGTTTAGATGAAGAAATAATTAGAGTGAAGGTTGATGGGAGAGAAACCATCTAGATTACACTGTAACAAATTCCCCCCATTAAATTACAGTAAAATACTGGCAGCTACAGTTGCCAGCATGATACTATAAATTTAATGGTATCTTGCTGTTGCTAAAATTTACAGTTTGCTACTGTTTTTGTAAAAACTGTTATTTTCTATATTTACAGATTTTTTCTGTGAACTGCAATACATGTATAATACATAATATTCATACATTAATTAACTGCTAGCAAAAGAGACTACAGAGATATTTTTTCTAAACCTTGTGATTTGATAAATTACTTCTTGGCAGTTCTGCTATAAAACACCATGTCTTTGAAATTGAAACTTCAACTTTTAAGACAAATAAATATATATAGTCTTTTTAGACCATTACTCTATTTATTAAGCTTGTTAAACTTAACTCTAAGTGATGTTACATTTTATAATCTTTTTTTTCTTTGAAGCTTAGTAGTGGTGATGCTGAATTATGCAACCATGGTAAATCATTTATAGCCTATAGCCTTTTACTTCTAGCGATTAAATTTAGCTTCAGAAATTGTGTGTTAATTTATGAAGATTGTCTAGATGAACAAAGTCCCATAAAGCCTTGTTGGTTACAGATCTGGGATAATCCAATAGACAACGAAAAACTCCAACTGGCCATTTGTCCCATTCAAAAATTTCCACCTTAAGAAGTCTCTCCAGTCGTGGGCAACTGGAAAAGTACTCTCTGATACTTTCATTAATATTTCTGTAACGCATTTGTGTAGAAGCTTACTTTAAAAACTGCCAGGCTCCACTCTATTTTGCCTTTACAACAAACCCTCGTTTGCGATTCTACTCCTTCTGGGGGCTTTGTAATCCATCACGGAAACTGGTGTCATTTTTTGGTATTTCCGGGAAAACAATAAGTAAGATAAATCGGTGTTTTGTGTTTTTATTTATGCATAATTTATCATCAAAATAATTTTTACCGTGTTCTGAGTAATGAAATTCATGGCAGCCATATTCACTGTGTAAACCAATCATAAGCTGTGTTGTTGAACCGTGCGAAGACAGCTGATCCAATGAGAGTCGCAATATGGTGGACCCTGGACCCCCGATTTACAGACATTGCTTACTACGTTTATGCTGTGACCTTAGCATTTAGAGATCTAATCTAGACCAAATTCACACTTCAGAGGTAAAATAATGTGCCAAGATAGTAATCTCATAGCAGTCCATGTTCGCTGCGAGAGTGCTGTAACGCGAGCAATGAAAATGACGCTCACAAAGGATACGGCCGCCAATGTGCCGCTCTGCCACGAAAACGACCCAGGAGAAACCGAGGGAGTTAATTGGTAAAATTAAATTGGTCCCAGAGGAGGGGCCAGACTAAGAGCGATTCCCAAACCCTAATGACATGGCTAACATCGAATTTGAGGGGCCCCCTTCTGGAACCAGACCTGGGAGGGATCTGGTGGCTGGGCCTGTAACCATGAAGGCCAGTCGGACTCAGCCCAAAATAACTACATGGTGCACTGCTGTCAGGTGTGTTGCAAGATGGGTGGCGGGCAAGAGGGGACCCATGTCTGCAGACTAGTTCTGGGGATCCAGAATCTCTCTGGCAAGGAAGGAACTCAAGCTGCTGCAGGAGGTGGAGTATGCCTAAATAGATATAGATAAGCTCCCCTCTTGCATGGGTTCTGGAACCAAATTCCTAGAGAGGGGCTGGACTCTCTCCTTTTCAGTTGCCTACCAATCGGAAGGTCAGTGGTTTGATCCGCAGCTCTTCCAGGTCACATACTGAAGTATCCTTGAGCAAGATGCTGAACCTAAAATTACCCCTGATGTACAGTGTCATCTTGCGAATGTGTGTGTATGTATTATAGAGAACTTTATATGTATAGAGCAATATATATATAGACACTACCCTCTGGCAGGAGGTTGCAGTCCATCAAAACCAAGACCTCACACCACAAGAACAGTTTCTTCCCCTCTGCAACTGGGCTCCTCAACAAGACATAACCCCCCCCCAAACACACACACACACACACACACACACAGTCACAGACTATAATCCCCCCACCCACACTACATGTTACATTAACGTACATCTATGCGTTACATTAATGCACATCTCCCCGGATGATCACTGCCACCTTCAAACATTTGCACACTTAACATTTTAATTTAATTATACTCCTTTACTTATGTTCTTTGAATATAAGTATATAAGTATATAGTTTTTGCTTTTTACTTTTTGCTCTTTTTTTTTAAAATAATTGTCCTTTAGCACCGATATACCAAGACAAATTCCTTGTATGTGCTTGTATTGGCAATAAAGTCTGATTCTGATTCTGAAGTGTGTGAATGGGCGAATGTGACCTGTAGTATGAAAGGTCGATATGCTTTAACTGCCTGTGGGGTCTTCAACTCCCACCTCCAGAAGAATTTGTCCCGCATCCCAAGGAAGGCTGGGGACATAGCGTCCAAATGGACTATGATCAAAGCCTCTATTTCAAAGGCAGCTATAGGAGCTGTGGGCAGAGGGTCGTTGGTGCTTGTCGAGGCAGAAACCTGAATCATTGACTGGCACTGTTCTTTCTAGCTTTAAGACAGCTGTGGTTAAACCTTTACTTAAACCACACATTGATCCACCTAGATCCCAGTACAGCCTTTGATACTATAGACCACCATATGCTCATGGACCGACTGGAAAATAGATTTGGAATCTCAGGCCTGGCCCTCAGCTGGTTAAAATCCTACTAATCTGATAGAACTCAGTGTGTCTCTTGTAATAACACCATATCAGCATTTTCTGATGTGAATAATGGAATACCCCAGGGTTCTGTTTTTGCCCCCCTATTTTTCTCTCTTTATATTTCTCTCTGTCAAATTATTGTCATGGAATAAATTTTAACTGTTATGCTGATGATACCCAGCTGTATGTGCCTATAAAGGCTGACAATGCCTCTCAAATTAGGGAACTAGAGGTTTGTTTGTCTTCTGTGAAAAGCTGGATGTCTTGAAACTTCCTGCTTCTTAATTCAGATAAAACTGAAATGCTTGTTATTGGCCTGGCGCAATATAGACACCATTTTGATCAAGTAACAATATCCCTGGACAACTGTATAATAATAATAATAATAATAATAATAATAAATGAGTGGCATTACAAGACATGAAGAATAATCAGTGGATTCTAATACCTGGAAAACATTATGTCTAACTTCTTTAGTTAAGCATATTTGAATTAATTCCTCACATTGTTGTCTTAGCTTAGCAACATTGTAGAAAACTCAGATTTTCACAGAATCACTTGTACATTAGATCAATAAAATGGTTTGCTTTACAAAATGGTCAGAGAATTATTTCATATAGTTTAAAGCTAAAGAGAAATGTGGCAAGGTTTGCCTGGAATGTGACGTAATTTACGTCCAGAGACCTGGTGCAGAGAAAGATAAACAAGGAGAAGACCCTGGTTAGATCCATGGATCTGAGAGAGTCCAATCTGCATAGTTCCTTTTCAGGTTACTTTCTTGACAAAGTAACAGTTGAATGTTTAATGCAGAGACAAAGTTTGTTGCACAGGATGAAGACTTGGAGAGTGTTTTTTTTTATAATGAATTACAGTAGTCCAGCCTGGAAGTAACAAATGCATGGACTAGTTTTTCTGCATTCTTTTGAGACAGAAAATGTTTAATTTTGGCAATGTTACACAGGTGAAAGAAGGCAGTCCTAGAAGTTTGTTTTATATGTGAGTTAAAGGACATATCCTGATCAAAGATAACTCCAAGATTCTTTACAGTGGAGCTGGGAGCCAGGGCAATGCCGTCTAATGGAACTACATCATTAGAAAATGTATTTTTGAGGTGTTCAGGACCAAGTACAATAAATTTTTGTCTGAGTTCAATAGTAAAAAGTTGCTGGTCATCCAAGTCTTAATATCCCTAAGACAAGCTGTCATGTCCAGGAAATGTTAAGTCACTGTTGTGTTGTCCCGTCTTCATGTTGTCTTGTGACTTCCTGTTTTATTTTGAAATCTTACTCTCCTCTCGTTTCAGGTCACTTGCCTCTTCCCCTCATGTGTTTCCCACCTGTCTGATTGCTTGCCCCGCCCTGATTGTCTCCACCTGTTTCCCCTTACCTTGTGTCTATTTAGAGTCTCCCTTTGTCCTGTGCTAGTTCGTCTTGTTCAGTCAGAGAGCCAAGCCAGTCTACACCTCGAGTCCTAGTCACGCCAGGTTTTTGATTGTTTGTGTTTGCCTTATTCTGCCTTGTTTGTTTAGTAGTTTTTGCCTCCTTTTGAGTGATTTTTTGTTGATACTTTACCTAGTGGTTTTGCCTCCTCACGAGCGATTTTGGTTTGATACTTTGTTACCTTTTGGATTCCTCGCCTTGAGTGATTTTGTGTTGTTACTTTGTCTAATAAAGATTGTTTATTTTTTGTACTTTGAGTCTGAGTTGTGCATTTGGGTTCACGTCCTAGTTCAGTCGTGACACAAGCCTGTAGTTTGGCTAACTGATTGGTCAGTTGTGAATTATCTACATAGCAATGGAAATTTATGGAGTGATTTCTGATAATGTTGCCCAAGGGAAGCATATACAGGGTGAATAGAATTGGTCCAAGCACTGACCCTTGTGTAACTCTAACGATTGCGTACATGGAGGAGTAGTGTACATGTACAAAGATCTAACAAGACAAGTACAGAGACAGGTCTGTTGTCTGATGCAATTAGGAGGTTGTTTCTAACTTTTACAAGTGCTGTCTCTGTGCTGTGATACAACCTAAATCCTGACTAAAAATCCTGGGGGGGGGCATTCAGACAGAATAGATCAAGATGGTGATCTGATATCAGATCATTAACTAGTACAGCTTTGGATGAGAGAGATCTGATAAGTAATCCACATTTAATTATTTTATTTTGCTGGACATTTGAGGTGGCTGTGCTGATTTTTATTAGATTATTGTGACTAACTCCTCTTTTGTTGATCTTCGATTTATTTAATTTAAATGGTCGGGGGGCAGACACAGTCTCTATGGGGTAATGGAGGGGTGACTGCTCTAAAGGAGGCTCAGAGAAGCAGTGTAAGACTGCAGCTGTGTCTCCTGGCCTGAACTCTGGATTGTCAGGACTTTGGCTTCCTAATAAACTCTGTCAGATTTCTAGATATGAGAGATGCTCCATCAGAAGTGGGATGAATGCCGTCTCTCCTAACCAGACCAGGTCTCCCCCAGAAACTCTTCCAATGATCTACAAAGCCCACATCATTTTCTGGACACCACCTCGACAGCCAGCGGTTGAGGGAAGACATGCGGCTATACATGTCATCACTGGTCAGATTGGGCAGGGGACCAGAGAAAACTACGGTGTTCGACATTGCCTTTGCAAATGTACACACTGAATCAATAATAACTTTTGTGACTTTTGACTGCCGTAGTCGGGAGTCATTAGCACCGACGTGAATAACAGTTTTATTATATCTATGCTTATCCTTAGTCAGCAGCTTTAAATACGATCCTATATCGCCCACTCTGGCCCCGGGAATACATCTCATAGTCCCCCAACTATGATTGCTGGAGTCGCTATCTTCACGTTCCGTAAAATGGAGTCACCAGAGTTGGCTCCTTAGCGGGTGTACCGGCTACAGGGGGCTGTTTAGCATTAGCTGCTGAATTAGATTCCATGGTGTGGAGCCGGGACTCTAATTCGCTAAGCCTTGCCTCGAGTACAGCAAACAGACTACATTTATTACACATACCATTATCATTAAACGAGGCAGAGGTGTAACTGAACATCTGATACGCAGAGCAGGAGAAGGCAGGAGAGGGAGAAGGAGAGCGAGAGGCCATGGCTGAGAGTTCAGCTAAATCAGTAGCAGAAGATAGCGTGAATCGATAAAGTAGCACACAGAAAGTGGAGAGTTGAGGGTGATTTAGCAACTACTGTTTCTGTGAATGTGCAGATTAAATTGAGTCAGAGGTGTAATGTCGGTAAAGAGAAAGTATCTAGTCTGAGACAGGTAGGCAAGAAACAATGATCACCAAACACCGGTAACCGGAAGTGACAGAATACGCTTACTGCATCATGTCAGCCACGTCAGGTCATAATTCTCAGTGACCATACTTTTATCTTGGTGCAGTTCTGGGAATACATTCATGTCTTTTTCTATGAATTGTGTGATAGCCTGATCATAGGTATAGTATTACTTACATCTCAACATGGACTCTGTATTATTCTATGTTCTCTTTCCCTAATCCCTTCACCCCCCAACCCATCTAAACCAAGCTGGTTGAGGCAGATGGCTGCCCACCCTGAATCTGGTTCTGCTCAAGGTTTCTGCCTCTTAAAAGGACGTTCTTCCTTGCCATTGTTGCCTAGTGCTTGCTCATGGTGGGAATTGTTGGGTCTCTCTTTGTTAATTTCATTATATAAAGAGTATGGTCTAGGCACTTTAAACTTCTCAACCTGACTAAGACATCCTCTGTAGATGAGGCAGAGTCTGAAGACTTGGGGTAGCCCTGACCATATCACTGGCAGAGGTTGCTGAGGTAGTGACAAGGCACCGGACATGGGTGAGATTCACCCTGAGATGCTGAGGGCTCTGGCTATTGTGAGGTTGTGTTTTCTGACATGTCTCTTCAGTGTCACATGGAGGTTGTGGACAGTACCAGATGAGTGACAGACCAGGGTGGTGGTTCCCATTTTCATAAAGGGGGACCAGAGGGTGTGCTCCTAATAATCGGGGCTTCACACTGATCGGCCTCCCAGGAAAGTTTATGCCACGGTTCTGGAAAGGTGGCAAATGACTGTCAAACCTTGGCTTCAGAAGAAACAATGCAAATTCCATCCTGGCCATGGAATAGTGGACCAGCCCTTTACCCTCACAGGAGTGTCTAGGGGGTTACAGGAGTTTGACCATTCAGTCTACATGTTTTTTATGGACTTGGGATTTCAAAGTGCAGCTGAGTTGAGGAGGGTGGCAGGTCTGGCAACCTCAGAATTATATCGCTGTTCTGTGCAGATGACGTGGTTCTGTTGGTTTCATTAGACCAAGACATCCAGCGTGCATTGGGGTGGTTTTCAGTGCAAAGAGTGCAAAGCGGTTGGGATGAGAGTCAGCACCTCAAAGTCTGAGGCCATAGTTCTCTGCCAGAATTGTTCCTTCTGGGTGGGGGGAGGGTTGCTGCCCCACATGAAGAAGTTCAAGTATCTCAGGGTCTTGTTCACTCATGAGGGTAGGATGGAGCAGGAGATTGACAGGAGGATCGGTGCAGCATCAGCAGTAATTCAGACTTGTATCGGACCATTGTGGTATGTATGGTCATGTTTGGGTAGTGACAGAAAGAACAAGACTGTGGATACAAGCGGCTGGAAATGAATTTCCTCTGTAAGGTGGCAGGGCTCAGCCTTAGACACAGGGTGAAGAGCTCAGACATCCGGAGGGACCTCAGAATAGAGCCATTGCTCCTTTGCATTCAGAGGCACCCAGGAAGCATCCAAATCAGATGCCTCCTGGTCGCCTTGCTTTGGAGGTTTTCCAGACACATTGTGGAGGGATTACATCTCTCATCTGGCCTGGGAATGCCCCTGGATCTCCCAGGAGGAGCTGGAAAGTGTTGCTGGGGAGGGGTACATCAGGTGGCAGCAGCTTAGCCTGCTGCCACCACAACTTGACCCCAGATAAGAGGATGAAAATAGATAGATGGATGGATGGCTTTCTGTGGAAACCAGGGTGATGCTAACTTCCAGGCTGGCCTACAAACATATGTCATTCCTGCAACACTCACACAGCACAGAGAAGCTCTGCCCCTTCAGCAGATAAATGTGAAAATAACCCTGGTGTCAAAACTTGCACATGCATCACTCTAGACAGTGAAACTGAAACATCCAAGCGAACAAATAAGCAATACACATTTCTAACTGAAGAGGAACTTTAGCATTTTTTGTGCTTGATCTGTTAATTGTTTGCAGTCCACAGTGTGAGATAAATAAAATTTACAGCTGCATATGTTTTCTGTGGTATTACAAATCCACTGCTGCAACTCTGTAGAAAATGGGGTGTCTAATAGAAAATTATTTTATTGGCTCACTTATATAAATAAAAGTATCTAAGTTATTTCTCTCTGCAACCCAACAGGGTGTCTCCATTTGACACATAAACAAGCCAACATACATCTTGCTAGGTTAGTTAGTTAGTTAGTTAGTTTATAATCCTTTCGAAAATTTTCTTTGTGTCTATGGCAATTCATCAGACAAAAACATCACACAAACACACAAAAAAACATAACATTACATCAACAGACCCCTAACAAAGTGTTCCACAACAACGTTCCTAAAAAACACTCTTTCTATACAAAGCTGTTAACAACAAATGGAAGAATAAACTACAAACAGCAATAAGGAGAGACAAAGGAAATCCACAAATAGCCCCCCAAATTAATCAACAGATCTAGGAAGTCAACACACAGACGCAAGCTCTTTTTCCTACAGACCACAGTAGATGAATAGGGTGTAAGGGACGTCCTGATCCAGCCATGGCTGAGTAGGTTCAGGACATACTCCTTTACCTCTTCATACAGGGGTCTGAGAAACGCATTGTAGGACATTTCAAACAACACACTCGTGAGCTGTCTCCTCTAGGGGTCAAAACCTGGAGAGCAGAAACTAATGCTTTCACCGCACTGTCACTGGCACTCAAAGCTTCTCTGAGTAGAGCAGTAAAATCAGCTCACCTCTCTTTTCTCTGTTTGCTTTTATGGTCTCAGCGATTACATTATTGCCCAAAAGAGGACAGCTGAGACTCTTCTGACCGATTAATACTGGAACTTGTATGGTGACATGTCCATAGTTCACACCATAGTTCACACCTTGGATCTGGAGTTTTTGTTAAAAGATGATGTAACCCTGGGCATGTGAACATCTCCATCTCCAGCTGCTGCAGGGACATCGAACTCTTGGCTGTAAGTCTGCATCCCTACTACCTGCCCAGAGAGTTTGGACACACCATTGTTGTCATTGTTTACATTCCCCCACGGGCCCCTCCACTTCACTGTTGCTAAACTATAAACACAGCACCTGGAGGCACTTGTGTTAATCTCGGGGGACTTCAATCATGTGACATTGGACAACACACTACCTGCTTTCTACCAGTATGTGGACTGTAACACCAGGGGAAATAGGACCACCTACTGTATGCTAACGTAACGGACGCATACAGCGCCACCCCGCTGCCTGCACTGGGGAAAGCAGACCACAACAAGGGACGGTGGTGGTGTGCTCAGGGGGAAGCATCAAGAAGAGGGACGCCTCATGGCTAGACAAACTGGTGAGGAAGGCAGGCTCCTGTCTGACAGCACAGAGGAGCAGCTACAAAGTGGATTAGTAAGTATCTATCTATCTATCTTCCAGTGTCTGTCCCTGCTATCAAAGGGGATATCCGTGCCATTAGCGGTGACAATTCCTTAAGGCTGGTAGGAAAGGAGAGACTCAGGTGGCTGGATTTGGATGTTGGGAAAGGTTTCTTCCATCTATGCTCTCTCTACCATAGTAACTTGGTCCCCTGAGTCAAGCAGCATTTGGAGTGGACCTCCACTAATAGCACAAGACCATACATCTCTTCCCAAAGAAACACACAGTGTCAATCATCACCAAGAAAGCAATGTGCTTTCTTGTGATGATTGACACTGTGTGTTTCTTTTTACAAGACTGGTGGCTTTAGGATAGCTGACCTGTGTTGGGGGCTTCTCTGCCGTATTAGTTACTGTCAGCCCCTCCCCAATGACCTCATTCTGTTTCCCAACATCGTCTTTTACAGACAGCCAATGGCCTGATGTCCAGCTTGGCGACACACAAAGCAGTGAGGGCAGCTCACTTTGCCCTGCTGTCTCTGCCAGAGGTAGTGAAGGGCAGCTTGTTGGGGAGCAGGGGTTTCCCGGTGTCATGCTGTCAGGAGGTTTTACCACCTGTGACAAGTGTTTCGTCAGTGTCTGTGCAGTTGGTTCTCTAATGGCAGCACGATTAGCCTTTAACTTACTGTCAACTTGAGCTTGCTTGGCTAAGTCACTACTGTCAAGCTGAGCTGCACTTACAGCTGCTGGTCAGGTTTTAGCTACTGTGCCAAGGTGTGTCAGTCTTCCTGCTTTCTCATTGGTAGATTTAGTGATCATCCTCTAAAAGAAGATCATCACTAAACTGTAGGGGTGTTGAAAATAATAGTTTCTGCATCAATGTAGTGACACAACATAATAAATTATATTAACTGATTGAACTGTCTGGTGTGGAGTGGATGTCAAGTCAAGGATTATATACTGCCTCTGATGAATAGACTGAATACTAATGTGCCTGGAGTCGGAGCCACACCTCTGCCAATGAGAAACAAACACACACACAGGGAAGACACACAAGGGAGAAGGGCAAGGGAGAAACAAAAACTGACAGGAAACACTGGGAAGCTAGAGGTTACACAAGAGGCTGTAACAATTTACTTGCTACTGCCCCACTAACACCTTGACAATATTTAGAACATATTTTAACATGTTACTGATTCTTAGTGTTGATAGGCTAGGAAAACTACAGTGCACTATGCCAATAACACTGAACATGTACCTTTTCCCCCCAATGTAGTACATCTCCAAAAAAACTGCTTTTCTAGACTTACATTCTGATTAATGATCAAGGAATCACTTGTTAGTGGATGTTAGTGGAGCATTTTCCTTTCATGATACTATAACAAAATACTCTACAAAGTAATTAATCATAATTACTATACTGGATTTAGCTGGCATTAATTCTCCAAAGTAAAAATAATGGTTAAGTGGACCATTTAATCAGATCTGTTTTGATTGTTAAAGTGTAACAGCAGAATATAAAATAATACAATACATTTGGTTTTTAATTGTTGAGTTTAAGTCATGTGCAAGATACAAACATTTGTTTTATCAAAATGTATTTTGTACCCTGAACACTGGCGATCTGTACAGGTTGTACCCTGCCTCTTGCCCAATGTCAGCTGGGTTAGGCTCCAGCCTCCCCGCGACCCTTACCGGATAAGCGGTATAGATAATGGATGGATAGGTGGATGGATGGATGGATGGACTGGACTGGTACTTATATAGTGCTTTTCTAGTCGTATTGACCACTCAAAGCACTTTACACTACCCATCACATTCACCCATTCACACAGCGCTTGCACTATTACAAAGCGCTCTAACACATTCACACACCGATGTTGCAAACATACGGACTGGAGGAGCCGGGGATCGAACCTTCCGATTAGTGGGTGACCCGCTCTACCTCCTGAGCCACAGCCCCTGGTATTAGGTAACTGTGGTGCTGACATATCTGGCTCTGTTTAAAAAAAAATTGTATCATCTACATAGAGGAATCTTTCATATTCAGTATCATTTCATTTTCAACCTCATGTGAAGTGCAATTAACAGAAAGAACCTAAATCAGATCAATATTTCCTATGAAAAAAAATTATTTAGCAGCCTATGCTTTTTCTTTTCTCCTTTTCTTTCTTACTTAAAGGCAAGTAGGTACATGTCCATTACAGTCAATACACATAGACTATATATAAAGATAATACCTTAGTGTTCAACCACAAACATCTGGCCTACTTTATGCAACACCTTTAGCCTGAAGCGTAGGTTTCTAAAACAACAAAATTAATGGCCAGCTTTTCCTCCTGACTGGGGTTGCTAGGCGATAGATAATTAGCGATTAGGACCGACCCTTAGCCCACAACCAGACCCATATTCGCCGCGCTGTGTATTCTGGGAACACACAGTAGTTTCAAGATGGCGGCGAGCAGGAGGCTGGCCAAGGTAAATCCCCCGATCCCGTTATTTTCATACAATTTGTAATGTGTAAAGATGCATTGGCGGCTAGCTGGCGCGTTTGCTCTTCACCTTAACGTATATAAGATAATGCTGTTGTGTGAAGAGACCTTTAATGCCGATTTTTAGCTGTAAACTTGATAAAAACGATAGGTCACTACTCTCCACCCAGGCGACCCAGTATTAACGTCAAGCAGAAAAGCACCGGCAAATTAGGCCGGAGAGTCCTAGAGTCAGCCCTGCGGACACAACCAGCGAACTCCTGTTCCGTTTACCATCCAACACTGTCTTTCAGGCAGCTACGGGTTGTATGACCGAGGGAGCGAGTTTAGATGTGCCCAACACAAGACCGTTAGCGAGTTTCCAACACGCAAGACGTTTGCTAATCAGCTAGCTTGCTAGCCTCAGATCTCAACTGCGTTTCAGCTAGCTAACCAGTGAGCATCAGCCAAACACACAGTGACTCGCTCTTGGGGTCCTTTATCTGGGCATGGCTCAACACGAACTTAGTGTAAATCCATAGCAAACATTTGTCACCGCTCTACGCTAAAGCGACTCCCAGCAAATGTTTTGTGTCGTTTTAAGAGTGGTGATGCCACATTACTCAAGGTCTATGTTAACGTAGCCGTTTGCATGTAATCAACTTTAGGTTGTGTACCTCTATTCCAGTGCTCCTTTATCGCAGACGAATGAGCAGACCAGTTAGTTACATAGTTAGCTCATATTTTCAGTGTTTGAATCTGTGATTGATCACTTGAGTCAAAAGCTGCCATTCAGAGAATGAGGACAAATTTATGCGAAAGCAAAAGCCGGCAGAAACGTCACCGTTGTTGTGTTAATTGTATTATCTAGATCTCGTTTCATTTTGCATGATTACTTTAAGATAATTCCAACACAGATAATGTAGAGGTCATTACTCAGGACTTTAAAGAGCAAGTAAAAGCAAAATTTCTCTATTTATGTTTCAAGGCAAAGTATCAAATGCTCCATTATGCGACAGCATGAGACAGTATAAGTGTACAGTTTAAGACTTCAAGCTATAAAAAAATGTATTCATAAATCATTTACTAAGTCAACACTGCAGAAATAGTGCAAATTACCGTGGTAAAGACTCATATACTTAATGTGTGCCATAGTGATCATAACACACAGTATTCCATTTTCCAGACAAGACTTTGTACAGCAGCTACTTTGAACCTGACAACACACACAACTCGTTTTCAGTCATTGGCAGAACAGATCAAGGAAATCAGCCTGAAAAAAGACTGAGGCTTGAGCACAATATTGCCTTGGTTTACAGCAGTGTTTCCCAGAACAAAATGAGGCTATTTTTTAGACCGTTGCCTAATAACCATATTGATCATAATAGATGAGATCCTGTCAGGATATACAAGACCCAGCTCAGCAGATGACAGTGATTGAAGATCAGGCTTGTACCTTTGCTATATTGGAGTTAATTAGACCAGTATGTCAGAATATTGGGAAGTTGAATGGGCAATTTTGCTAAATAACATTAGCATATCATCACAGTATCATCCCACCAAATCCTTTCACTCCGTAAACGTCAATATTGATTTTTCACCAACCATATATATGTACACATAAGTAACCAACTACAGTAGTTTGATGAATGAAATTTGATTTGGGGTATTGTATACATTTTGATTTTGCTTATCTGTCTCAGTTGTTTTTGCTCTGATTTGTGGGCACGGTATTTGACAGAAAAATATTTATATGCAGCTGTAGACCACCATATACAGCTGTAAATTACACCGCATTTTGTGGAAAAGTTGGCCTAGTTTAATTTAGTATTAATTGGAGTACTGTTAGTAATTGAGAACCAGGGATCTCTTGAGGTGGTCACCTTCCTTTTAGCCACATTGTTGAACAATAACACTATCCATGTGTGTTGATACATACATGTCTGGGATGGTGCAGTGAGACCTTTGAACAGATTCCAAACTGGTTCTAATGTTAAAGTGGTTCTCTATACCCAGCACTGATGATGTGGAGTGAAAAGTAGAATATTTCCTCATTTCCTAAATGGAAATAAATAGCAGATCTTACACTAAAGTACATTTCTTAAGTTATCTCACCTACAACTGCTTTTATGTTTCCATTCTGTCTGTAACCTGCTTAGGATATGGATCCCCTGTCTTGACATTTTTTACTTCTGTGGTATACATTGTGTGCTTCTTCTCTCAGGAACTTGAAGAGATTCGCAGGTCTGGAATGAAGAACTTCAGAAACATTCAAGTTGAGGAATCAAACCTATTGTCATGGCAAGGGCTCATTGTTCCTGTAAGTCTCCATTCCATTTTGGGCTGATCTGATATCTGTGGGCCTACAGTCTCCTTGACTGATCTCCATCTCTCACTTTCAGGACAACCCACCTTATGATAAAGGTGCGTTCAGGATCGAAATCATTTTCCCCACCGAATATCCTTTCAAGCCTCCCAAGATCACATTCAAGACAAAGATCTATCACCCTAACATCGATGAGAAGGGACAGGTGTGCTTGCCTGTGATCAGTGCAGAGAACTGGAAACCTGCCACCAAAACTGACCAAGGTGGGTGTGTTAGTGTTACAGAGGGCCTCTGTAGTGAACTGATGCTATCAGCTAAAGATCTCACATTATTAGGTGTTCATGTGTCTACACAGAGGTAGAAATTGTTTGATTATATTTTTAATTTTACAAGAAAAATAATATAAACACACTGTTAGGTAGCTATAACAGGAAGTATGCTACTATAAAAAACAAGATAAAATTGGACAAAATTGTGACTTGTGATCTTGCCCAACAGCAGCTCCCATGCAGGGCTGCAGAACACTGGATTGCATAGTTTGGCACTCCACTAGCAGCTACTTGTTGGTCCCAGAGGCTGGTGAAGTTGCAGCAGTATTTTTATGCTCTTTCCCTGTCTCTCCCTGCTCACCTCAGAACCCTTTCCTCCTCTGTATTGACATTATGCATTTCAGCTACAATGAAGAGCCCCGACTCTGTTTTGTCTTTTAACTTCCAGGCTGCACCGGAAGTGGAGATGTGTTTCATTGTGTCGTGTTTCATTATATCTGCTGCTTATGTTCACCTTGCACCAGAATTTCATTAAATTGCTGACCAGTTTTATAATCTAATGAAAACTGACAGCTGAAGCATTATTGCAGTTTTTCACCATAAAGACATCAGGCTGCTGCTGCAATACACAATGAGCTGGTTGTAAACTAGTTAACACCGTAGGTAATTTATTTAACTATAGGTGGTGTCAGGGTGGTTATGACCTCCTCGTGAATTGGGCATGTGTTCTCAGCTTTGAGACATTATATTGTACTGTGAACATTAGGACGGAGACTCTGACTTTAGTTTACTATAGCTAGACATTGAAAGACACAACCAGAAATGAAACAAACAAGCCACATAAGGTCAGTACTCTGGCTCAGACTGATGACTAAAACAGTTGTTATGTAGAAAGTGGAATCATCTCCTCCTCATGATATTCACTGTATGCCATTTACTTGTGAAAGTATCACATCTTTGCAGACTTACTTCTTAGCTAACTACCCTTTGCTTACCAGTATAAGGCTCCTATACTGACAGTCAACAATCATGTTTAATAATTATTTGCTCTGTTGACTTTCCAAATGCCATACCTTATGAATGTAGTGCCATTAAGCTGCTGAATGTTGAAGCTCACAATTCAAACAATAATGTAGGAACTTATAAGAAACATGCACAAACATGTTAAATTGTAATGTAGTGTATCTCTGCTGAGTTTGAATAGTGTACTTAAATGAACTGAACCCTACCAGACTACTTTAAATTACAGCCACTTGCATTCATTGGTAGATGGTGGTCAGTAATGTAGATTGCTAGAAACTGATATGTTCCTTTTGTTAACTCCACCTTTGCAGTCTTATGTACCACCAGTGCACTTTCTACCAGTGCATACTAGAGGCTGTAGGCATGTTAGGAAAAGCATTGTTCATATCTAACGTGATTTCTTTTGCATTGTGTGTTTTGCAGTAATTCAGTCCCTCATTGCGCTGGTTAATGACCCCCAGCCGGAGCATCCCCTGAGGGCAGACCTAGCAGAAGAATACTCAAAGGACCGTAAAAAATTCTTGAAGAATGCTGAAGAGTTTACAAAGAAACATGGTGAAAAGCGGCCAATGGACTGATCACCTGATGAGCGTGTAGCCCTCTCTCTGTCTGTCTCCCCCTCTCTTATCTCACCTGCCCGACCAAATACCGTTCTGTCACTCGCCTCTCTGCTCTCCCCCCACACCTCAGCACCTTCCTCGCTCACTCTTCTTTCTCCTCCTCCCCCACACCGGTCCTCCTTGCAGCCCAGGAGCTGCCCAGCTGAAGCAAGGCAGCGGCACCCTAAGCCGCCCTCCTCATCCAGGATTCTGTGGATCAGACAGCTTCCTCGCCCTCCTCTTCCTCCTTCTCCTCCTCCTTCTCCTTGGCCATAAATATCTAGACCATTTCTAACTTTCTACTCCTTTCTTAAAGTGAAAATGGAAAAAGAAATGCTAAGGGAACATGATGTTCAGATGAAGAATTAGATGGAAATACTCAGAGTAATGTGTTAATTTTCTGTTGGCTTTTCCTCTATATAAACAACTGTTGTGTTAAATAGATCTCACTTAGACATGATTTGTTCTGATGTATTTTATTGTTTTGCAGAGCGGGAAAAGTGGTCGATGACTTTTTTCTTTTGACCTATCATCCATAATCTTTTCAGCTAAAAAACAAACATGACTGAAAAAAAGAGAAGCTGTAGCTAGGACCTGGAGGCACGTGCTGACTGACAGGTTTCCCTTACCTCCACTGCTTCTAGACTTGCACTGTACTCTGTGGAACAATCCCTCTCACTTCTCCTTCCCCACAGTTTGTAACCCACTGAGCAGAAACATACAATGACAGGCCATACATGGATCAAATTGTTAAAATTGTTGTTAGAAAATTATTTGAGTGTGCATGCAGGTAGTATTAGCACACCTTTAAAGGCAAATGAATTAATACTATCCACCCATTTTCTCAGATATACTGTGATGGGTTTTGCAACACAGATCAGTTGCACTTTTAAGACCATGTTGTTAAAACTGTTTACTGCATCACAAATGGCTACTCTGACTGTCTTTTCCTTTATTAACTAACTTTTGATTGGCACTTGATACATTAAAGTGGTGGCAATGTGGGAAGAACCTGTTAAGTTAGTTCATTTGAATCTTCCAGACATGTCTCCTCTCCCACTATTGGGCACCCCAGTATAACCATCTATCACATTATAAACAGAGCCCTTTACCACACTGAGACGTATTCCAGCATCAGATTGATTGTCAGCTGTCCAGCTGAAAGGGACCTAAGTCATTGGGAGGGGGGAAGGAGATGCTGGAGAAGGATGCACCCAGCTGGAATGGAGTTCAGTTCCTGGAGGCGGTCCTAGAAACAAGCACCTTGAAGGCAGCTGGGAGAGGGCTGGCTGTCCGGGGATGTATCAGGACATGGGAAGGGACTGCAGTGGCCAAAAATCCACCGTGTAACAGCTGTTTGATCTGGTCCCAATATCGTTTCATAATAAAGATGGCTAACCATTTGGCCTCACTGTCTACCTGGTTGTCAAGTGGATGTGGCACATGTTTGGTTTATGATAACTAGACAAAAGCAGAACTAACACAAACCCATCAGCGTGATTTAGAAATTAACGTAGTGAACTAAATGATGCAATTTAATAACAAACATTGCAAATGTAGTTTCACAAAAAAAAAAAACTAATTTCATGGCCAACTTCTTTTTTCTGGAGCTCTTAACAGCATCTCTATCGTCTGCAGTATAAGACATTGTGAAACACAAGTGATAGCCTTTGAAAAAGTAGAGGATCTTGAGTTTAGACTTTTTGTCAGCTTCAAGGTAAGGAATGAACTTTCCCATCTCCCATTGTCCCAGAGGTTCAGTGAATATTAAGATTTTCAATTCAATTCACTTTTATTTAGGTGACCCCAAATCATTATATACACCATCTCAAGGCACCTCACAGACTAAGACTGTGACCGTAGAACATTACAGAGAAAGAGCACCAACAATTCCCACCATAAGCAGTCAAGAAAAACCCTTTTATCAAAATCTCAGACAGAACCGGATCTGTGGTGGGTGGCCAGTTGAGTTGAACTCCATTTACCACATTTTCCATGTATGTGACGTGGAAATACAATAACTATAATTCAGAATCCTGTTAAATCTGAAACGTGGGCTGATTTTAAAAGCCCAATTTTGGGTTTTGGCTGTGGAAATGTACGCTAAGCTATCTAGATAAGTCTTTTCCAGTAGTTTATGGTGCGGATTTGTTTGATTAAATTAAAAATACAAAAGCATGCATCCACCCCACAGTAGCTACAGGATAAGTTATTACTGATGTCTACATTTTTACGGTGGTGAAAAAAAGCATCTAGATCCTGAAGTAAAATTAGTAATGTGAAAATATTCCATTACAAAGTAAAAGCCCTGTATTGAAAATGTAACTTAAGTGATAGTCCAGAAGTATTATCAGTAAAGCGTACTCTGATTATTAAAAGTAAAATTACTTGTTTATAAGCCCTGTGAGATTCATATTATTATTATTCATTATTGACTAGAAAAGAAAATCTAACGTGACAGCACACTGGGAAATGTTAGCAGTGAAGTTATTTATTGTAGTAATACGGTAAAAGAACAACCTAAAAACACTGCTGTTGTACTTTCAGTGACTCTTGTGCCATGCTTGAAAAAGGAAAGTATTCATACCCCTTCAGTCATTTCACATTCAAAACAAACAAACAAAAAAAAACTATTAAACTATTATTTTAATATTTTTTGTAGTTATTAATTGAAATTCAATCCAGCTGGTGATTGTTAGTTTGTATTTCACATTTTGGATACATATTGTTTGTACTGCTTGGTTTTGGATGGACATAAAACTCAGAAATCTGCAGTCATTGTCAACATCTCTGTAATCTGAGAGCCTCAAGCAGTCAGCTATGTTCCCAGAAGTTTATTAATTACCACCACTTGGACTGTAACATTAAAATGTGGCTTGAACTATTGCAATTCCTTATCAGGCTGCCCCAGCAAGTCTCTACAGACTGTCCAGCTGAACACAACTGCTGCAGCACAAGTACTGAAATGAACTAGAAAAAAGGATCATATTTACTCATGTGTTAGCTTCTTTGCATTGGCTCCCTGTGAAATCCAGAATATAATTTAAGTACCCTACTACAAAACTGTGATTCCAGAATGCAGGCTTACTGGTGGCTTCCTAGAGTCTCCAAGTGTAGAATATTGGGCAGAGCCTTAAGCTGTTAAGCTCCTCCATTGTGAAACCTTTTTCCAGTTTGGGTCCAAGAGGCAGACTCCCTCCCTACACTTAAGAGTCAGGCTTGCCTTGAACCATCAAACCATCTCGGTAGTTATGCTGCTATAGGCATAAACAGCCAGACAGTAAGAATGACACTGTGGATGTCTAAAATTCAAAGGCCAATACATACAATTGGCTAAAGTGAACTGAATTATAGACATCTGCATTAAATAGTGGTTAAATGTTTAAAAGGCTTGTCATAGGCTGCGCAGACTGGGAACCACCTCTGTGACAACAGAACTTTGTCCTTATTGGTTTAAAGAAGTAGTACATTTTTACTCTAAGAACTTCAGATCTGTTATCTACATATATGTTGTATCTCCCAAAGGGCATCCAATTTATTTGATCTCCTTTAGACAGTTAATTTTTTTTTTTTGTTTTACATATATGCACCAACAGCTATGCAAGAAGTAATGTCTTGCCTCAATGACTTAAGATGCAAGAAAATTCAACCCCATTTATATTCAGGTCTAAGACGAAAAGGGCTTTTCAAGCATGAAAAGAAGTGTAATACAAGACAAGACTCGCCCGGGAAACAAGGGAACAGTAGTGGAAGAAGGATAAAGAGGACAAGACAAAAAACACTGATGTAAACAGTAACCTTCCAGACCTAAAGCACACAAGATAGTATTACAGTGACACCCAGTGTTCAAACAGTGAATTACAATTAGTCTCAGGTTAATTTTAACAACATATCTGGCTCCAATGGTTGATTTTCAAATTCACCACCCTGATCATGGTCTGTTCTTCTGGGGAAGCCAAAGAAGAACAGACCTTATTAGTTGATCATCTTTACCTTTTTTTTTTTGAAATCATTAATCTTTTTTTTTTCTTATGTAATAGCAGGTAGTTAATATAATCATCTGGACTTAGTCCTAGTCATTGCATTCGGTTTGTTCCTTGGAGTAGTGAACAAGGATCCCTTTGGGTATTAATATTAATATTAAAATTTATATTCAAATAATTATTTCCAAAAATTGTTAAGTGGTGCCCTCTTAACAGTGGATTTTCTGAATAAATTCTACATTTATTATGAAGTAACGTTATACCAGCAAGAATCCTGGTTGTTCTGAACTTCTTCCATTTAACAATTATGGAGGCCACTGTGCTCTTGGAACCTTCAGTGCAGCAGATTTTTTTTTGTAGCCTTCCCCAGATCTATGGCTCCCCAAAGCCCTGTCTCTGAGCTCTGCAGGCAGTTCCTTCGTTCTCGTGGCTTGGTTTTAGCTCTGATATGTATTGTCAGTCATGACACCTTATAGACAGGTGTGCCTTTTCAAATCATGTTCAATCAGATTAATTTATCACAAGTGGACTCAAGTCACGGTGTAGAAACATCTCAGACAATTAAAAGAAATGGGATGGGAATGCTTATCCATCCATCCATTATCTATACTACTTATCCTTTTAGGGTCGCAGAAGGCTAGAGCCAATCCCAGAATCCTAGAATACTTGTCAATGTGACATTTCAGTTTTCCCTTTTTTTTGCAATTTGCAACAGTTTCTGAAATTGTTTTTTGGCTTTATGGGATATTGATTGTAGATTGATGAGAGAAAAAATTAATTTGAATGATGTGAGTAAAAGGCTGCAACATAACAAAATATGAAAAACGTGGGTCTGAATACTTTCTGAATGCACTGTGACTGCACTTTTAACCTTACAGTGTTTCAAATAAATGTCAATTATCAGCCCTTATCACGTGAGGTGAAACACACAAATGTCTTTACAGTTTGAATGACAGCAACACATCTTATCTGATTGCAAACACCTGAGCAGAACTTGGATGGCACAACAGGATGCCAGCAGACAGTTATGGTCTACGACATGAGAAACTGGAATTACTGCCTCCAGAAAACCAGTCAAGTTGTAGGAAAGATCGTCATAATCTGCCCTTCTGAGGATAAAAAAACTTTTAGCAGGTACACAAATGATTGGTCAATGCAAATACATTCCATAACAACAGTATGGCTCACACACATTTTGCGAGCATTTCAGAGTTTTCCCACTCTGAGTCATATACAAATCACATTCAAATACAAAGTAAGGCCCTCATGGGCATTAAAGAAGATATGCATTGCACTGGACTTTTAAATGTTAGGAAATACTGTCAAAGTAGATTTTCAATAAAATGCTGCTTTCAGATTACAGAGAGAGAAACATCAGACATTATATTTACATTATTTATTAGCTCACACCATCAGATTTGCAAGCTCCTCAGTTATTGAACCTTGAATTCAAATATAGCAGCGAATAAAAAATTTTCAACAGAAATTTAATCAAAAATATAAAATTTTAAAGACCTAGACACTGGTTACAAATATTACAAATATACTGTACTGTTACAGATGATTTTCATGTGAATATTAAAATAGTTTTCACTTACAGACGCACATTTGGGAGGTGATGAGATGTTGAGTGCTATATGTGTTATACAGACCTGAGATCAGTGGAAATCAAACCTCCACCCTCTTACATTAAAACCACAGAGACTACATGGCTTGATTTTCCTGGTAAAGGTCCCTGAGGCAGACACACACTTCTGGGATCCCATTACCCCATCCCTCCACTATGTTACTATATACAGTGACTTCTTCTATGATGCTGTGCTAGTACCACCTGACTCTAAATTGCTGTGTGGTAAAAGAATGGTTTATTACAATTTGTGTCTTATTTTTGTAGTTTATTTTTTAGTGATAATAACAATTTTAAGCTGAGATCTGGAAATGGAAAAAACATCACTACAGAGATCAAACTTATTAAAAAGAGCAGTTGCTGCACAAGAAAACAGCATGTGCAGTACTACAGTAAGTACAGCAGGTGAAAGCTGAAGCAGGGAGTGGGTTTAGAAACTGATAGATTAGGTTAAATAAGCTAAATAAGTTTGTTTCACCTCCTGGTTTGTTTCCAGCCTGCCCCGTCACATGACTGCTCATGTCTGTTGACTGGTTGGATAACTTTGTAGTGATGCTACTGTGTTTCTAGATCTCAGCTAGTAACTTGTACACACTACTAGTACAGTGTATGATAATTGACAAAATTACGGTTGTAATAAATATGTGCAATGAAGGGCATGTGGGTGGTGTAATACATTGATCTGTATCAGAGTACTGTACAACTGCACTTAGTGTGGCTTACATAAAAAATACACTTTGCCTTAAATGCATCAACTTTAACAAACAGCTCTTTACTTCCCCACACACTACCAAGGAAAACATTTGTTGTTATTTTTTGTTTGTTTTTTGGTAGTGTTTCTGTGCTCCACAGTCACATTTAGTCAGTAAATATGAAGAGGCTGAGAGGCCTTCTGCTACTTCATGTCTAGTCTAACTCAGTACACCCTCTCACTGAAGGTTCCTTCATTTCTGAAGTTAAATATGTTGCTGGGTCTAAATCCTTCATGATTCAAAGCATTCAAAAAAACAGCTTTCATAACATTTTACCAGTGTGGCAGTGAACATCTTTCTACATGTTAAGAACTGTCTCCAAGAAAGACAAGATACATGTTGTCTGAACATGTATATATTACAGCCTTGTCTGGCCTCAAGAGAGAGGTGACCTTTTACCTTTGACTGCCCTGGGCTGTTCACTGAAGGCTGCTAAGAACTGAAAGATTGAATGAATAACATTATTAAAGTGTTTTGTTGCTAAACATTCACCTTTTAGACACATGGAGTCACTACATCACATACTATTCATCATAAATATAGGGGCAGGTTTATAGCAAACTGTGCTAATACAAATGCCAATTAGACTTTGAATTATGTTTTTTTTTACCACTTGAAAAGAACCTGGGAAACTGGGTTTCACATTTGCTCTCTACAGTTTTACATGTTTGTCATTTTTGGACAGAAAGAGTAGTCAGAGGTCTTTGAAGGCACAGAGCTGCACTCTCTCCTGGCTGTACAGGGCCAGCAGGGACGGGTCTCTGAGCACGTTCAGCTCATGCTGTCTGTCAGAGGACTGGGAGAAATCATCAGGACCCTCTCCACAGCCTCCTTCCTGGGGGTGGCTGGGGTAACCTGGGTGGACCATGAGCTCTGCTGTGACCACAGGTTGATTAGAGCCTGATGCACTGCTAGAGGTAGTGCCTGAAGGCCCTGCAGCCAAAGCATGGCTGAGGGCCCTCTGCAGGCTGGGGACGGACATGTTCTGGCCCATGGTTGTCAGTCCCAGGTACACATCTGGCCACCTGTGGACATGGAGAAGGTTTAGACCCTGATTGATGTTTATCAGCCATAGACCACAAAGGAACAAATCCATTCACTCACTACAGCACAAGCACTACCATAGACGAACATTTAGTAAAACACATACCAATGTGACAAAGATTTTTAGATCCGGTTCACCTAACTTTCACATCACAATTAACCTCTCAAAAAAGGAAAAAGCAGTACTTTCAGACAATGCTTGAAGGTTACCCTCTGTTTGCTGTGTGTGTGTGTTTAGTAATAGGTAAACATGCACGGGTGCTCCACACTTCGTGCCTTCAGCTAGGAAACTTGTAAGTGACATACATCTTTTGTATCCTCTGTGCAGGGTGACCAAACCTGTTTCTCCTCTGGGGATTAATAAAGTGACTTCATCTGATCTAATCTAATTAGATGTAGATATTTATGTCTTTGCACTGTGCCACATATGTTCACGAGACTGCAGTGTCTGTGGCTCTGTCTCAAAGCCACACTATATGCTGCAATTTTAAGCAGATTTTGATGCATGCAGTGTGTTCATATCAGAAAACTATATAAAGTATGCACATCAAATTTGTTGGATTTTTGAGTGATACTGACGGACACTTTAATCCCACAATGCAATTTACAAGTGCAGTGGATTTTTAAACACAATTTCAGAATTACTGAATTGCTGAATCTTTTCACATTTACACTTGTAGATGTATAACACTCTATGTAGATTCACCACTGTGTGTACAAAGAAGCACAACTATGCATACCCATTATTTTCATCTCAATATTAAAGATGTGTGAAGAAATCACAGTCTTTGTCCAAGTGTGGCAGCCTCATTTTCACTGCCACAGTTAACCATTAATAGATGAAGACAAATCTTTACTCAAATGTGTTCCTGCCTGTTCCACCAGTCTATATACAAACAAATAAAGAAAAAACCCAGCAAAGCAGAGGCACAATTTCACAAGCTGTCTATGTTGTATCAGTGAAGTCATCTAACAAGGCCAGAGCAGCTGTGCTTACACACAACCATTACACATGGCGTGGGTGTGGATATTTATGGGCCTGGTTTATCATTAATGTATTAGACCTAGCTGTAAATCACCATCAGCAAAGACATTAAATCATCATCAACAAATGTTGGTAATCAATAGGTAATCAAATATTCAGCTGATAACACTCATAGTGACATAGACTGTAATGTAAGTGAGCATTTCACAATAATCAAATTAAAGGAACATAAACATGGCCAATTATGTCCATAATGTAAATAAAGACTGTGATAAAATTAGAAGCACACATAAGCAATTTCAATAAATGTGTGTTAATTGCCACATTGTTGCAATGAGATTACACTATTTTTCATGTCTGCTTTATCATACTTCATGCTGTCCCTAGAAAAAACATATTGTACAGGTGTGCACATTCTCCCTGTGCTTTCTGTCTTTCATAAATAGCACTTTATGTGCTGAGAGCTGCATATGCATGTTTGTTGTGCAAATACATTGTCTATACATTGACCAGCCACAAAATTAAAACCACCGACAGGTGAAGGGAATAACACTGAACATGCACAATGTGATGCATTGTTCTGCTCAGCAATCTTGGGTCTTGGTATTCATTTGGATGTTACTTTAGGTGCTTTTCCACTAGCGCCTACTCGACTCTACCTGACTCGACTCTACTTGGTTTTTAGGGTTTTCCATTAGGTGGTAGCACCTGGTACCAGGTACTTTTTTAGTATCTACTTGGCTGGGGTCCCAAGCGAGCTGAGTGACATCAAGAGACTGCAGGCCACTGATTGGCCAGGGAGTGACGTCACTGGATAAGTCATGAGAGCGACTCCTTCACAAAAATCAAACCCGCTATTTTTCAAACATGGCAACAGCGACAGCCACAGCCACAGCCCATACAAATGACGTCACGGGAGTTTTGGGCTGCCTTGCTATGACAACCCCACCCACCTCTCAATTGTAATGGAAAATGAAACTGAGTAGAGTCTAGTAGAGGTGAGTAGTGCTAAAAAGTGGCATTTGACACATATCACCCAGCTAAGTGTCACAAACTGTCAAAAACGGCACAGCAAAGGGTCTAAGGTGTTGACTTGGCCTCTAAACTGTCACCAGAACAAGCCAGATCCACAGAGGCCCCTCCCCACACCCCACAGGACTCAAAGGATCTGCTGCCAGTGTCAGACACCACAGGACACCCCCCGAGATCCCATGTCCATGGCCTGACGGGTCTGAGCTATACTGATGGTACAAAGAGGGACCTATACAATATTAGGCAGGTGGTTTTACTGTTGTGGCTGGACCCAGGAATAGAATAACAGTATCAATCAGTGTTTTTACTTTTTTTTTTTTCAGTCTACATAGACACCCAAACAGACCTGATTCCATAGCGTGTGAACACAGGGATGGAGTCCAGTGCGTCCCTCTCCACCTGTGTGTAGAATCTTTGGAGGTGTGCTGGCAGCCACGGGCAGCTGTGTAAACCTGGCTCTACTGGAACACGAGTGTATGGAATCCTGAGATCTGACAGGACCTGTGCAAACACCTCACGCACCTCTGCAATACACAGCAAAACAACTAAGGAATGATAGACTCCCACATATAGAGAGTTGGAATAATCAAGATATGAAGTAATGAAAGTGTGCAAGACCTCTCCAAATCTCCAAAAGATAGTAGTGGCAATGTGGAAGGAGCTACTGCTGACAGAATGTATTTGTTGTTATTTGTCACAGTCAAAAATGATTCCTAGATTCCTGGCATGTGTACAGACATTTGAAGACAGTGGGCCATGAGCACTGGCTAAACTATTGGGGGACCACTCAGATGCACAATAAGGACCTCTGTCTTACTCACATTTAGCTCAAGAAAATCATCCAGCATTTTACATATTCAAGACAAAAGAGACTGTAGATGATGCATTTCATACAGGTGAAACAATTTGTCAATCAATGAAGAATAAAATGAACCATTTTGATGATCAACTAATAGTTTTTAGTCATATAGACAGAACAGTAGCTTGCTGTGAACTGTAACAGGAAACAGATGTATGTAAATAGCAGCCTTTTTTGCGCTCCTTTGCCATGTTGACACCATCACTGATGTCACAGAGTAACCCAACCTACTCCACTAGGAGCTGTCTGGACTCCACACAACATCATAATAATAAAAAGGACAAGACAATATATACTATATATACTCAGCAGTTTGTTTATTAGGCGGTCCTAGCTAGAACTAAGCAGCTTAATACAAAAGTTCTGCAACACATCCTCCTTCATGAAGGTTATATATATAGTCAAGGACGTTTAATCATAATGACTGTTGTGTGCTCATCCTCATCTGGAATAAACAATCACAATTCATGTTGATGCATGATGAATAATGTTGGACTGCTATTTCTAATTTCATGGGCTTTTTGGGAGTTTTGTAGTAATGCATATAACATAATGATTAAAAAAAGTAGTTGTGTCAGGAGTGGAAGCTGACACGGTCTTGTGCTGTTCTAGCCCGTCCACCTCAAGGTTAGATGTGCTATTCATTCTGAGATGCTTTTCTGCTCTGCTCAGTTGTAAAGAGTGGTTATCTGAGGTACTGGAGTCTTTCAAGGGGGAGGCTGTGGCTCAGGAGGTAGAGCAGTTGCCCACCAACCAGAAAGTTGGTGGTTCGATCCCCGGCTCCTCCAGTCTGCAAAGTTGCCCAAGTATCCAAACCCAAATCGCTCCTGATGTGTGTGCATCAGTGAATGAATGAGTTAGAGAACACTCTAGATCAGGGGTGGGCAAACTTTTTGGCTCAGGGTCAGGCTCAGATGCATACATATCAAACATAAACATAAAAAAGGCATTACAGTGTTAATACTTATATTCACTTTTAGTGGAAACAGTGTTGTTGATTACCCTTTTTTGCCAGTGATTTCCTGTATTTTTTCACATATCAAGGGGCCCCTTTCAGCATAGCCAGTGTGGGGAAATGAGCGAATGACTTGTTTGACAGTTGCTTTGAAAATAAAGCTAGCTTAGTTTTGAAGGCTCTGATGTTTGTGTACATTTCATGCACAAACTGGTCTTTCCCATGTAGCTTCACGTGCAGCTCATTCATGTGTGTCAGTATGTCTACAGCAAAAGCTAAATCACAAAGCCAATCTGTGTCACTCAGCTCAGGAAAATCATCAGCTTTCTCAAGTAGTTCCAAAAATGAGGTAATCTCCTGTTTGAGCTCCCACACTTGTTGACATACTTTCCCCGAACCTAACCAGCGGACATTGGAGTGGTAAAGCAAGTCCTGGAGATCAGCATCAGTTTCTTCAAGAAACTTAATAAACTGACGATGCTGAAGACCCCTCGCTCGAATAAAGTTAACGAGTTTTACAACTGGCCTCCACGACGTGGTCAAGCTGTGAGCCTGCAAACTAGCTGCCAACCTCTGAGCAGTAGCCGTGGTGGAAAATTGACGGCTGATGTTGTATTCCTTTAAAACCGCAACGGGTTCTTGGCAAATAAGACATACAGCCTTTGACCGGACTTCAGTGAAAAAGTATTTAGTTGTCCATTCCTTATTAAACGCTCGGCACTCACTGTCGACTTTTCTTTTCTCTGGCCACTCATTGTTGCAGATGGGTTCAGAGCAGTAGCAGAGTAATAACAGAGTAGCCCGGGCTCCGCAAAATCAAGTCAATGTATCACTGCGCCTAATGCGCCACCTGGTGGAATGCCAGGCATTACAGGACAAGGTCAAATGAATGCAGTCATAATTATGATATGATTTGATTTGGGCAATTCTGTACCAATCTTCGGCGGGCTGGATTTAAAAGACTAATGGGCCAGATGTGGTCGGCGGGCCGTAGTTTGCCCACCCCTGCTCTAGAGACTGTTGCGTGTGAAAATCCCAGTAGCAGTTTCAGGAATCCTCAAACCAGAGATGTGCAGATGTGTAGTGTAGAGAGATGTGTGGGTATCAGTGCACACTAAAAATTACAGTTTGATTCCTAAGATACTTTTCATTACCTGGCAGTACATGGACATGCTGATGTCCATCCATGTGGTAGGGCAGATGACCTGTCAGTTCCCTGAAATGCCTGACCTGGGCCCTCAACTCCAGATCCACCTACGAAGGAAAAAAATACACCTGTAAATAACCGTAATAGAGATATGACTTCTCTTCTTCCCTCGGTAGGTGCATATTAATCTACTTTGCAAAATGAGCTTGTGGTCTGTTAGCTAACAGTGTGTCACCAAAACACTGTCCATGGCTATAACTTCAGTAAAACATGCAACGCACCAGTAATCTTGGCAATTCTGGTGTCATGCAAATTTTTGCAACATAAACAAGACTGCACTATTAGTGGCTCTAATGTAGTTATAGATCAAAATACTATGAAGTACATAGGGCTGACATCAGATGCATAAAGGCAACTTATCAGACTCTAGGCAGTTTGTCCACCTATTAATGGACTGATAACCTGATCTTTCTGTGGCTAAATAAAAAAACGTGTGTGTAGAGGGATGGTAGAGTGGCTCTGCTGACTTTGTGTCTGTGAAGATTTTTACAGGGTTTTTTGTTTTTTTTTAACAGCATTTTCCATTTTCTCTCAGTGCATACACAGGTGCACTGTGCTCATCTGGTGGTAATCTATTCTAGAGCACACTTGTTTTTTTAGACTGCTAATACTAATGCAGTCTAAGAGGTGTTACTGTTATTTAGTCTACCCTCATATTGACATAAAAGCGCGTGCGCACACACACACACACACACACACACACACACACACACACTTGAACTTGACTGCATTTTACATCATTATTTCATTATTATTTACAGCACTGTAATATTATAAAAAGTCCATTAGTACACTCAATTGGTTTGATCTCTGTGTACAATTTCATCTTTTTCATGTGAATTTAGTAACATAATAATTACAACCAAACTTGTATGTAATGTAATTGTAATGATCTATTGTGAACCAGGCAAATAAAGCTTGGGCTCGTTTGCAGTTATACCTCTACAGTATAAATGACTTTTGGACTGTGCTTGGTTTTCACTCTTATAGTCAGTGGCTGCCATCTGTGCTTCAGCAAGCATCCAGAGTTAAGACAAATATGTGTTAGACATTCTGCAAACTCACACATCTTAACACAGGTTTAACGAACTGATCAGCTGATCAGGTTCACTATCACGCTGGCATACAGATAGCATTCATTCTTGGAGGCTTTCCTCCTCCATACTGTAGTTTTCTGATAATTAGTTCTCTCTGCCATGGGGCCAAAAAGCTAACTATAATATTCTTTCAGTATATTTTATGAATATTTATCAGATATGTGGGTTTACAACAGTTCAACTAATGGTAACTTTATTTATAATATATATAATTAAATAATGAAAGTAATAAAATCCAAAACATAAATATAGAACACAATGATTAAAACAATTATAACAATTCCATCAGTTAAGAAAACACATTTTTACACATTTCTTACACATGAAAAATAATAAATATCACTTTAGACTACAGGATACTGCGTGGTGGTAAAATTGATTGTAGTGGTAGTAAAATTGCAAACTTGCATAAATAGCAAAATTGCAAAAAGTGTAAAATATTCATAATGATCTCTATTATTATTATTGTGTAGATAAAGTGAATACCGACCACAGTATGGCAGTTTAAAAACTGGCCTGGTTTGGGTGTTTTATGAACAGAGAGAGCGAGCCAGATAATATGGAGATGAATAGAGCAGGTGAGGGCTCCTCTTGATGATCAGAGGCTGCTACGGCAAACAAATATGAATCCTACGGTCGCACTATTGCTCTTCAAATCTTTATTAGTCTGAATGCTTGAAGCATTCAGACTAATAATAATTTCAACTGTTTATGCTTTTATGTTATTTTGCTATTTACAACAATTTTGCAATTGTACTATCACTACAATTGCTTTTACTGCCAGGCTTTGCACTGTGGACTTCAGTGGCGAGATCGGTAACTCGGATGCCTACCAACCCAAGGTCTGGTGTTCAAGCCCTGACCCAGACAAATATCAAAAACCCCTCCTGAGAAAAGCAATGATAACAGTTATGGTAATAATAATAGATATTGTTATGAATATATTGTGCTTTAAGCAATTTTGCTATTTTACTACACAATAGTGTGAATGCTCTCAGCACATAGTGCCACATACTTTGTGCTATTAAGACCATTTAGGTATCAAAATGTTCAGCTCATTCAGGACATTCCTGCTTGTATACAACTTTTTTGTACTATTTATAATTTTTGTAATATTTAGCTTTTTCTGCAAAATTCTTTTCATTCAAATGAATGGACGGAATGTTCAAATTCTCCAAAACTTCAGCCTCTTTAAACCTTCAGCATACTTTAACCTAGAAACTTCATTTAAACTTTAAACTGGTCTCAAGAAGTTCAGCTCTTAAGCTTCCATTCAACTTGTTGATATCTTGTACAGTTTTTGAATGACAGCAGTTTATATTTCACGCTCATTTCTGGCAATTGACATCACCCACTCTATTCAGCCCTTCAACTTTTTCAGAAATGTTTGTGCTTCAACTCACACCTATCACTTCTCACACACAGTTTATACCTCAGATTGTAGATATTTTTGTGCTCTGTCACACAGTGTGACTCCCTAAGCCATAGGATTCACGGTTTTTGAGGTAGCAGCCTCTGATCACCAAGAGGAGCCCTCACCTGCTCCATTGATCTCCATATTATCTGGCTCTCTCTGTCTGTTCAGCCAAACCAGGCCAGTTTTTAAACTGCCATACTGTCATACCATACATTTTTGCCATACATTTTTCACTTTATCTACACAAATGACACATGTCTGTGTTCAGTAAAGTCTCCTGGTGCTGGTAGTCACCGCATTTCATTGATAGCAGCTATGGTTTTTTAATCAATAACACAAATTCCAGAGGTGGGTTGAGCCACCTCTCAGTATTGTGTGACTGGGAATGATAACTGAGACCTGCACATTTACACATGGGTCAGTCTCATTGGTGGACTTCCCCTACACACATATCAACTTTAACCTGTTTTAACACACACATATACACGCACACACATGTACACACAACTGACACCTGCACATTAACACACTGGTCATTTTGATTGGTGATTTACCCTAACACACACCTCTCCTTTGAACTGTTTGTCCCTCACCTCTCTCTCTCACTCTCTCTCTCACTCTCTCACTCTCTCTCTCTCTCTCTCTCTCTCTCTCTCTCTCACTCTCACTCTCACTCTCACTCTCTCACTCACGCACACACACATCCTGCATACTTTCTGCTATAGAAACCATTCAATCATCAAGAGGCTTAAACTATTTACATTTGTGCTTATTCAACTTTCTTCAACTCTTTACACTTTTTAAAATGTTCAACTTTGCTATTGCAATTTTGCTATTCAACTGAATAGTTCAGCTGTTGGTTTTAACTCTCAGCTTCTGCATCTACCCTCTCTCTCTGCTCATTTCCACCACTTTAATCACTGCTTCAGAAATTACTTTTGATTCCCAACTGACTTCCAACTTCAATGTTTTTCTTCTTCATTTCAACAATGATTTCAGTCATTTGCAGCATTGTTTCAGTGATCCATTCAGCACTCAGCATTCACATGCATTTTCCACAGGAAATGCATTTTCTAGTTTATTTTCTTTGTTGTTTTATGCTGTTATGCAAATAAGAAATGAACTAAATAAATGTGTGCCAATGACATGACTAGATGACTTTGTACCTGTTTCATGCTGACCTGACCTCTCTCCAGGGCCTGACGGAAGCCCATCTTCCCATGGAAGAAGCCACAGTGGTTTGTCAGTGTGGAGGCCTGCTGGAGGCTCTGACACACTGGGATGCCCTCTGACAGGTTGGCATGGAGGCCAATGGGGATGTTGTGTCTGAAACAAAAAGAGAGAGTCAAAGAACAAGACTGGCAAGGTAGCATGCACCAAAATGTTTAATCTCTAGAGAGGAAACAACACACAGAACCACATGGCATTAAGCAGTTCAGAGGTGTGCCCCATGACCACACGTTTCACCTCCTTTTTATACTTTGTGATATGCCTCTGGCCCTCTGATTGAACTGCCGGAGAACATTACTATACAACTGAGTAAACACTTGGGGTACAATAAAAGGCAGTGACCCCTCTCAGGAATTTATAACTAGGTGTAATCTCCTGTGCTGATGAAGATACCATTTGCCATCTTCTTTTCAGGAAGGTATTTACAGTGGGAATATAACAGTAAGTTCATCAGGTCATCCTTGATGAGTAAAACAGTACAACTAAAGCTACAGACTAATTACATCAAGTATAAGATGCAAAATTCCATCATAAAGGAAATGATTCCCACTAACTTAGGTCCAGTGCCTCATCTTAATTTAGCAGAAGCTACTCCCTCCCAGCTTGATCATCTTGTAGACAGTGTTGCAGACTCACTACGTACAACTTTAGACTCCATCGCCCCCCTAAAAATGAAAACAATAAAGCAAAAGAGGCAAGCTCCATGGTTCAGTGGTCAGTTCCATGGTTCTCAAACCTGTACACTGAAACAAACAGCACGTAGGCTCGAAAGAATGTGGCGTTCCACCAAACTGGAAAAATCCTGCTATAATAATATAATAATAATAATAATAATAATAATGATAATAATAATAATAATATAAAAGGGCCCTTTGTAATGCAAGAGGCACTTATTGCTAGTCATTAATAGAGGATAATAAGAACAACCCCAGGTTTCTTTTCAGCACTGTAGCCAGGCTGACAGAGAGTTACAGCTCTATAACTGCAAAACCTAACCTTGACTCCTTTTCTCCCATCAACCTCCCCCAGCTCACATCAATTATTTCAGCATCTAAACCTTCAACCTGTCTCTTAGACCCCATCCCAACTAGGCTGCTGAAGGAAGCTCTGCCCTTAATTTGCAGTCCTGTATTAGATATGTTAAATCTGTCCTTGGTAACAGGTTATGTGCCGCAGTCATATAAAGTAGCTGTAATAAAAACCTCTTCTAAAAAAGCCCACTCTAGATCAAGACATATTATCCAACTACAGACCAATATCTAACCTCCTCTTTCTTTCTAAGATCCTGGAGAAAACAGCTGTGCGACTTTCTACAGGATAATAGTTTATTTGAGGTTTTTCAGTCAGGATTTAGGCTGTATCACAGCACAGAGACAGCACTTGTAAAAGTTACGAACACCCTCCTGATCACATCAGACAACAGACTTGTTTCTGTACTTGTCTTGTTAGATCTCAGTGCTGCTTTTGATACAGTTGACCATCACATCCTTTTACAGAGACTGGAGCATTTTATTGGCATTAAAGGAACTGCACTAAACTGGTTTAACAAAAGTTTGGTCACCCCTGTGCAAATTACATATTTTGCAGCAGACATCAAAAATGAGTCCCACCTTTTACTCCATTAGCACTTGATGTTTCTAAGCAGATTTTAAATTTGTTAGAATTTTACAAATACAATATAATACACCACCTTTTAGCCAGATCAGCTGCTTCTTTGGCAAAGGAGGCGTTAACCAGCAGTGACACATTGGAAATTCCTCCAGCCTGGAAGCAGTCCACAATTCCTTGGTTCCTCCTTGGACAGTAGCCGAAATCATCTCCTGTCACCACCAGCATCATTCTGGGCTGTGGCATAATTGCTAGTCTCTGTGGACACATAGAAGACAGATCAACACCCATCATAAGAGCAGCTATGGCTCAGCAGGTGGAGTAGGTTGTCCATTGATCAATAAATTAATAAGTGATTCAATCCCAGATTACTGCTAACATCAAGTGTTTGTGTGAATGGGCAAATGAAAGGAAGTGTTTTGGATACAAGCACTATGAAAATGTAGTGCATTTACCAGGAGCTAGTCAGTACTGTTTTTTTCTTTTAAATCAACCTTGCTTCAAAAGCCAATGGAAAAAAGCATCTGACTCTCAAGTCTTGAATGTGTTTCCAAACTGCACATGAACGTAGCACACAAGCAGACTTTTGACATCACTTCTCACAGAAGAGATAATGTTGGCAGAAGTAAAATTTGATTGACAGAGGCCACGCAGGTAGGTCCTTCAGAGAACCTGAGCACCAGACTGAGCATGCAGGCACTTGGTTCAGGTTGTTATCACTCACTCCTCTTAACCCAGGTGGCCGGATCTAAAAATGCCACTCTTGTGTTTTAGAGTGAATGAGGAGAAGCAGAGGTTTTGGATAACAATGACATCTTGGCACCAAAGTATCAAAGTACATTTTCTGTTCAATTTAATGTAAGGTGTAAATCCATCCACCAAGCAACACCTCAGCAACCACATAAGGAAAACATACAATTTGAAAAATTAAGCAACCACTTGGCATCTTATTAATAATTCATTATTGATGCATTATTAATTAACAAATTATTAATAATACCCCAATAATTAGGACCTGTGATTCAGAGGAGAGCTGATGTTTAATGTAAGGCTGTGATGCGGGACTAATACAGCCCTTTACAATTTACTACTCTATTATACTATTGTACAATACAAAGGGCTAATATACAGTATTAAAGGCTGTGCCCTCTTTGGGGCATTTAGCCACACATTGTATAAGAGACTGTGGGTCTACTGGGTCACATGATGTGGAAGTTGATGAAAAAGAGGGCACATAATTTATTATTCTGTAACAGTATTTTGACTATTAAGAATATTTTTCATAGCAATTGAGATTATATGGCATGCAACCCACGGGTTCACAATCTATCCTAAAATGTGTGGCCACGAAGAGGACACAGCCAATGTTGCACAACGTATTGCGCAACGTACAGGGGTGTATTAGTCCCTGAAGTCACCCACAGCAGCTAAGCACTGGTCTGGTGAGACTGGCAGGTGAGCTAACTGTCCTGCTACTGCAAACACAAAGTGTAACTTGATAAGAAGACCGCGCTGTATTTGAAGAGAATGTCTGTCGAATATCCAACTTAAAATTAAGTTCATCAAGGTCACAGAAAGCCCATCATCAGTGGACTGCAATGTAACAATAATGACTACAATATATGCGCCCTCTGTACAAAATGATAGTTATCTTAATTCTTTTTTAAAAGTAACTATTGAGACCTTTCATTGAAGTGGCGATTCTGACACCGCTGTTTGTGGAACGGTGTGGTAATGCTGGTCTGCACATTATCTTGGTCAATTAACGTCACATGCTGTATATAGGTAACAAAATATTGTAAATATCTCTCAACAAACCATGGTCTCATCAGTTACCACGGAGTTGAATCAGCTCTCCTCTAAAATTCAGAACAAACCTGAACATTTTAAGACGACACTCTCTTTATTAGCCGGCTACGTCTCCTCTCTGTTTCTGTGTCCCCGTGGATAGAGCCGCTGTAAAATCACCAACAGGTTCGCCCTGGTGGCTCAGACAAGAAAGACCCTATCCTGTCTTGCGAATTAAAATAGAACTCAGTCTTACCCATTGTATTACACACGTTTATCCATGTATGTCCGAAGCCATACGGGGACGATGAAAATAAGCTGTACTTCCGACTAGCAAGCAGCATCGGTGAAGGCTGGAGTAAACTTTACTAAAATATGACGCCCTCTGCTGGAGGATCTAATCATATATCCGTCTGTAACATGGCGTCTCCTGTGGGGAATGAGAAGCACTCAGCTGCTGTCAAGAAAAACTTCAAAATAAGACGTCCGCAGGTCTTTCAAGTTCAGAATTACTAAGAATTAAGAATTTCTAAACTGTATCGACGTACGTCAAACTCTGTTTTCGTTTAAGAGTCACTCTTACATATGGACATATTTGATAACATGTTATTTGTCATCGGTAATCATATTAATAATACAGCTATTAAATTTGATCCTAGTAACCATATTTATCAACACATTCTAATAAATAAACGCCTTGCGTATTAATAAAATTGAAACATACAATTGTGTAGTGAATTTGATTGCGCTCTTGGGCTTTTATTATGAAAACATGGTATCGGAAAGTTGACGCTCTACATCCTGACAATGACAAATACAAAGCCTATGTTACTCTCAAAGAGTTAGTTTGTTCCTACTAGAATAATGCAGACAGAACTTTATAACATTATACGGGCTCTTCGTAGAACTGTTGACCGGAACCCTGACGACACTTCGGACATCTCTGGTAAAATATACGTAAACATATAATCGTGTCAGAAAGCATTCATATTTCATCACCACCACCCTATCGCCGTACAGTGTATGTTTGACATTTACCAAACTTACCAACACTTTTTCCCACGAATACTCCTTGTGAACATACCTTTCCACATCCAGCGGGCTCACTGAGCGCTGAGCTCAGGAATGACTGTACAGGTGTGGCTTCCCACGTCATGGACGCAGGGACCTCATTTACACACGCGTAGAATCCTTACCAAAAGACATCAAAGAACACAAGACAGAAAAAGGTCCACCAAAGATGATCCGCATTGTAGAATATATAAGTGTGTGCACACGTGTCTCCATACATATTTCTCCTCATAAATCACAGTCAACTTGGAAATGTGTGTACTTCGGTAAGGTTCATATCCTGCCAACACTCCCCTAACTTACCATAAATAGTCAATGCAAATCTCACATGGATATCGATACAGGCTTCATATTATCCTCGTGGAGGATGGAGGCAGTTACAAACAGCCGCTGTCACTGCAACAAACAGGACAGTTCCTGAAAGTCAACAGGTTTGCTGCACACCTCAGAGTAGGACCGAACAGGCACAAAGACACTGGAGCTCGTCGCTTGGTATTTGCTAAGCATCTGTGGGTTGTAGACACAGTCACACTCAATTTTTATAAAACACAATAAACACTATTTTAAACTAAAAAATAGAGCATACAGGTGTCACAGTCACAGGTGGTAGAGAGGGGCAGGTAAGGGGGCTAGAGAAGGCATGAGTGGCAGCCTTGCGCTCACTCCAATGCGCTGAGTGCGCCGTCTTTACCATAGTCCACACAGATTAAAAGAAGAGTACTCTGACGCCACTGTACATTTTTGAATGTTTGTCTTCACACAAATCAATATGTTGCGACAAAAGAAAAAGAACTATAAAACAAACTGTAAAATAAGCTAGGGTGTTTTAAATTTTCAGTGCAAACTGCAAAACAGTACATTTTGGATATGATGATTAAATCTGGATACATGTAATGAGTAAGTAAAAAAAAAAAAAAAAAAAAAAAAAACAAATCTGGCCAGACATTCTGTGCCAGCTATTGTTTCTCTTTGTATCTTTTTCAACTTAGAAATATAAGGTATTATGTAAAATAAGGATTCAACCTAAACACTGAAACTGTCTTACATGGCTTCATCTCATCTTGACTTTTAGTTTTACAGTTATATGTATATACACAGGAGAAATCATGTAATAAGGAGAATTGAATTCCATGCTGCAGACTGCAGACAGTGAAGATGTTTAGACAGTGATTGCAAATCAGTCAGATTTATTGAAATTTGTTTGTACCTGATAATTAAAAAAAAATGTTAAAATGCAATTAAGACCAGAATTACTCTATTCTAAATCATACTGCTTCAGCTAATGTATTATTTTTTATCAGCATTAGTTAGAGGATCTGCTGTGAAACGACTTCAGAGACCTGTGGAGCCCTCTTAAAGTCATTTTTTAAACTTTTGTGAATAAAGGTGAACGATTTTTACATTTATCTTTTACTTAAGTCCAGAACTTCACTTTTAGCAGTTTTGTGCTGTAGACTGATTTTTTTGTCAGGGCTTTGAGACTCTGGGATGATCTACCTGAGGAGATCCACTTAACGGAGTCTTTTACACCACTTCTCAAATCACACTTTTTCTGTTTTTATGTGTGAAATACTTGAAAACACTGTTTCCCAGTGATCGTTTATTTATACAAAAATATGATACACCAATGTACACCAGTGCTTTGATTTGACACTAGCTTGCACTTGCACATTACAGAGAGTTAGCCCAACAGCACTCCTTGTGAACTGGAGGTCACTGAATGAAGTCATTATGGTTTCAAATTTATGAAAATAAACACAGATTCAAAATAACTACAATTCATATTCAACTATCTAAATAATCTTTGTAGATAATCCTGCCACTGGAAGCCAGCAGGTAGAGTTCAGCTTCTAGTTATGGTCCTTCATCCACTGCTCAATCCACTGCACTATCTGCTCCAGGTTGCGCTCCATGTCTTCAGGAGTGTTGCTGGGTAGCTGGTGGACAATCTCCTGACTGTAGGCCTCCATGGCTTCCTCATAGATAGTCTGGAAGATCTCACACTGTATGTTGTCCTGCAGCTTCTTCCCTGTGTAACCCCTGTCAGTCACACAGAGGACCAAGTCCATTTCAGATAGGAGAGAGACAGAGACAAACAAGAACAAACTTTCTCATGAGGGGAGTGAGTATCTAATATGGTGTCATAACAGGTAAGACAACAGAATGATGGGATACAGTGGTTTATACCGAGCAGCATTGGTTTCTGCAGTGCAGTGTGGTGGTACAGACTGACCCCCAGTTTGAAAACTAAAATAGCATGCCACTCACAGAGTCGACAGGTACCATGTAAAACTAGCTTATAATGTAATACCAGAAGATAACTACTGCTTGTGAGCAGCTCTTCCCCATGATCACTGATACTTTTCCCTTTTGTAGTAATGTTAGATAAACTTTTAGGGCTGACTATAGTTAGTCTACTCATTAACCTTGTATAGCTAGTACAGTGGATGTGGACTCTTGGACTACATTTAAATAACAGATTTTTTTTTACATTTTTACAAAGTTTGTAACTGGATAATAATTTATTACCATTACATATACAGCCATCTCGTGAACTATCTGAAAGGCGGTACAGTGGAACATCAGTGATGTGCTGTTTGCAGTGGCATATGCAATTCAGCCATAATATTACCAGTTTCAACAGCTTCATACAGCAGAAGGAATCAGTACCTGGGTAGAGATGTTTGTTAGTGGATCATCAGTGATATCCCATTTCTAAATGGCATATCTCATTAGAACAGCAGCAGCTGCCAGATATCAACAGTGATATACCACTGAAGCAGTATTTAAATAAGAATAAGAATAGGAATAGACCCTAACGCAAGAGTGGCAAAGCACCAGTGTTTGTAGGTCGACCCTGAACAGGAAAGTAGTTGCAGCACTGTCTCAGATTTTGTTCAGAGTTTCTCTATATCAGGTCTGGGTTCCAAAACTAAGGCCTGTCAAATATGTTTTGCTCACTTCTTTGCCCTGGATATTTTTTTAACTTTTACCCTTTCAAAAACACCTCATCTGGGAAGCCATGTTTGGGCATTACTACTGTAAAATATTATTCTTAGCCTGACGAAACTTTGTAAGATGGAAGACAAACATATTCTGAACCATTAAAAGTTTGTACTACATGCCTGTTCAATAAGGCACTAGATTTGGAAAAAAATGCTAAATTCCTAGAGTGACATTGAATGTATTATAAAGCCATTGTTATACCCATATGATATCAATCATTATATTTTCTTCCAACTCAATCATTTATTAATTTTGTGCCAATATTTAAGGTCTCTACCACTAATGACATAACAACATTAAGAATAAAACCAGGTGTGGTAACATTTTTCTGTCATTTTCAGAAGACCAAAACAGTATGTGGGGTAGCTAGTGGGAACATGAATATGTATGTAACCTAACCTAATGTGGTCATTTAGTTTACACAGTGCCAATGTCCTCCCATGTTCCCTTCATAGATAAATACACATAGTTACAGGCATTGCTTTATGTGGAAGCCCATGTCTGCCACTGTGATGAAAAAGAAATAAAATCCTGCAAGTAATTATGATGAGAAACTTTCTCAAATAATGCCTTGATCCTGGCTGCTACAAAAATGAAGTCTTTCTGGCATTGGCTCAACAGTCTTAAGGATAGACTGAAGTCCCACATCAACTGAGATTCAGCACACAAATGGAAAATGGAAGTTACCTGCTCTCTAGCCGTGTGTACAGCTGAGTGTTGTCTGTTCGGAGGACAAAGATGATGTGAAACCAGCGTTCAGGAAACAGGTCACAGCCATGATAATCAACAATCACACCACCCTCTACCATCTTTTCATCCAGCTCATCCACCACCTGCAGGATCACAACAAGTCACAATATTGTCATCCACCCAAGCTAATTCAGTCTGTAGCGGTAATGTACTGCATGATGGTTCAAGATCTTCACACAATTGGATTCAATTCGATATCACGATGCATCACGATGCGTTGCATCCCCAATTTTCATGAGACAGCAGCTCCACCAGATGAGCAATTGATTGAGACTCATAAATGGCTTTCATTTGCAGCACATGAGAAATAATCTGTCGGTCCTCTCTAATGTAAACAAAGACCAGGAATCACATGTTGTCACTAACATGTCACAACAGAGTCACGACAGTTCTTGGCCGGGCTGGGTTCCCCGTTTCCTTTACAGTGGCAGCCGTTAGTTTCTCAGGGTGAAAATGGCTAACACGGCTATGTCACATGTCACTAACAACTTGAACTTCAGAACTCTATTGTCCAGCCGAGGCTGGAAAATCAACAAACAATGTCAGTAGGCAATAATCGATGATATTGTGTCACTGCATCGATGCAGAATCGTCCATGTCCGCATCGCGATGCATCATAGAAATGATTATTTTCAACAGCCCTACTGTGAGGTGCACCAACGACTGTGATGAATATGACATTAAACTCACCCTGTCCTCATCCAAAATCGGGCACTGGTACTCTTCATCATAGCCATCATAAAGTTGTCCTGGGGAAAGATAATCAGCATCAGATCATTAGAAAAGCCTCAGGATGACTCTGCCATTTATCTACCTTTATTTGCATACTGCCTAAAACATCTAAATGCAAACCATTCCAAATCTGAGTGAAGATCCAATGACCGATAAGGTTTCAATTTGTGATTGAACAAGAGGACGACGAATGCTCCATTTCCTGGAATCTCAGTGTTAGATGTTTGTTTCAGTATGTGTTTCTATTAGTTATGACAGTTGGTGGAAGTTTTTACCTTCCTGGGCCAGGTCTCCTATGTTAACATAGTTCAGCCCTGTCCGCTGGGCTAGCTCCTTTCCTAAAGTGGTCTTTCCAACACCAGGGGTTCCTGTATGAGAAAGGATCAATATTAATATATATATATATATATATATACACATACATGCTCGATGACAGTGATGCGAATCAAAACGACCATCACTAAACCAAATCTCCTGCGCAGAGCTGTAACATTCAAAAGTGAAAGGTCCGCAAAGTCTTAACTTAATGATTTAATGCAACTGCTGAGGTGTCTGTCACCTGTTAACAGAAGGTTCGGTCGCTTTCTCATCTTCATAGCTCGCCAGCAGCCGACACGTGTCTCGATGTCGACCACCTAAAAGACAGAACAACCCTGTTATCTCCTCCTGCTACTGCAGACGTACTCTTCAGCCCCTAATTGAAATGTGAAAGGACAAACTTGAAAAAGAGGAAGCTGACTAAACAGAAGACCCCGCTAACTAGTTAATTGCAGCAGCAGACCTCCACAAATAAACACTGCGACGAAGTGAGGCTTCACGTCACCTTTACGTCAACTTTGCGTCAACTTTACGGCAGCATTTTGCGGCACTCCGAGTCCCCGGAGTTTAAAGAGGTAAACTTGAGATGGTTCATGGCTCCTTCAACTCTTAACTAACACAAACGCGATTCCGTCTTTGATTCACAAATTAGTTCTCAGTATACTCGTATCTGAAGTAACACATCAAATGGTCAAACAAGGTAAGTTAATACAGAGACATCAATTAGCGTCACTTAAACTAGTTTACCCACCCCTCCATCCCACAACACGGCAGTGTGGCTAGTTAAAACAAGTGTGTTTTTATTGTTCAGACACGTTCAAATAGATGAAAATATACTTTGATTAGGTGTTTGACACTAACATTTATCTGGTGTGCATTTGACTTGTGGATGTCTGAGTGCTCTTTTGGTGGCACAGTAACAAGGAAAAAAAGTTCAGCTGAAGGCAATGCATCATGAAACCTCAGATACACCATTTCTTTATGCTGTATACTTGGAAAAGTGTGTACTGGCCTTGCTGCCGTTTGTTCGCAACCACCAACTGTTCCCACTGCCTTTTAGGTTCCCAGTGCTTTGGTGAACTGCTCCCCTCAATGTGAAGCTCCGCAGTGAAGGATGAACAAGCTGTCTGTGGGAGATAAAGCTGCTTCAAGCAGAGTACGTTCTTAAATGTGATAATTCTCTTACATGATTTGTTTTCTAGAAAGAAGATGTCACCAATAAGCTGGTCTGATGAGTATATTTGGTTTATATGTTTAGCCAACAAGTGTTTCTGTTATTTTGTCCACCCCACTGATATCGATGAGGGTAGGCTAAATAAGAGAAACACCTTTCTGTATACTGCAATGCAGTTCAACAGGAGCACAGACTCAACACTCTCTCAACATAACAATCATGAAGGATGATTTATTACTGACTGCATTCATTATTACCAATGTGTACCTAATAAACTGACAGCTGGGGATATATTTGTGATACCATTTACACTGAACACAGACTTATGAGACGTAGTGGTGAGGGATAGCATAGTTTCTTGTTGATTTTACATTTTGTAAACAATGCCTGCACCTGGTAGCGTTTGGTGGTTTCAGAAATCTTAACACTTACCACTTTTCCTCTTTTCTCAGTCATAGCATACATTTATCACATATAATGTATGTGCCACATTTCTTCATGAATAACTTCTGCCTCCCACAGCACACAGGGACTTTTGCTTCCCCTTGTAACTTACATTTAACATTTGATTCTTTCACGTAACCTTTTCTAATGTGGCTGTAATTAAGAGACTTACTGTAGATATCTTTCTTCATTTGTTCCTCATGAATCTTTAACCATTTTGTTTGACTGTATTACAATAGGTGAATAGCTGGGTGGATCCATGTTTCACTGATTTGCAAGGGGAAAGCTTTTCTCTGCCTGGAAGGAGAAAGGGGAGCCAGTTCTCGTGCTCTAAAGCTGAGCCCAAGAGAGCAAGGAAGAGGAAAGGAGAGCCCGGCTCAGACCTTCATACAGCCTACCTGCTGAAAGAGTCAGCCCAGGGGGACCAAAATGAGCCCTGGGTGGACAGACACTCGCCCCGTTCACAGGTCAGCATCTTCACTGTTGACACCTGGTATCATGAATACATTTGGATTCAGCCAATAACTGGTCTGAACTCTAGACTGTGGATTTGTGATTGCAAACTACCTATGGCCCCATGACCATCTGTTACAATAATTCTTAAATAATTTAACTGCTTGATTTTGATTTTCCACCCATATCTTTTGAGTACTTTCTCAACAGTTCTAAACAGAATTCATGTTGGCATGTTTTGCAATATCAAGCCAAATCAATACATAAATAAGTCATATTGTCCAACCCTGCATCAAATAACTCTAGTGCATTATATAAATAGATTTTGTCTAACTTATCTGTGCACAAGAGTTTTCCACATTTTATTACTATTAGCCCTGAAATTAAGTTGAAGGACAGATTTGAGCATGTCCTTACAGCTGATATCCAATAATTACCCCCAGCAACAGTTACCAGGAGTTTAAGTTTATTGGATGTGAGTGTGTGGCGGCCAAAGGCTAAGATCATGTATTTTTAGCTGTGAAAAAGTTTCAGGTCTGAATCTTCTAGTCTCTTGCAGTGGTTACTAAGTGTGTTTGTGTAGGCTGAGCTAGCTGTCCACAAGAAGAAGATCGAGGAGGTGGAGAACTGGATGAGAGTTCACACAAACTCATCAAAGGTAACTGAGGTTTTTCATTTTGATAATCGGGACAGTTCAGTCACTGTCCTGTGTCAGTAACTGAACCTTGGGCCCCAGACTTGCCTTGTGGCATTGTCTTTGAGTAATCTTTGCCATCCACTTCCCTCCTGATAAACAACATGAGCAAATTCCAACAACCAGTGGAAAATGAGCTTTGCTGTCATGTCAGTCATTTAATGGGTCCTGTCTGGAGACCAAGATATCTCAAGAGCTTCTTGCAGTCTGAGTAATGTCAAAATGTTGTCTGTGGAAGTCTGAAATGAACCTGAAGGTCCAAGTTTAGCCTGGCTGTGGTCACCCACAGGGTGGCATCCTACTGCTGACGGGACCATCAGGCTGTGGGAAGACTGCTACAGTACAGGTTTTATCTCAGGAGCTCGGCCTCAGGATTCAGGAATGGATCAACCCCACCAACCTGGAGCTATACAGCAACAGTCAGCATGGTAAGGAGAATCCTTTCTGTCCTACCAGCCTTATGCCTGTCACTGTCAAACTAAAAATTAGAATGTTATTATGTTTGATATGTAGGAAAATTACATTTATGATGTCAAATTGCCCTTAGTTGCCCTTAATTCTTGTTTTTGGGGGCTCTGTCAGAGGAAGTGTTGGTGCTGATGTATTGCATTATTTTGAAATGTGTTTCTATTTATTTCATACAGCTTTTGGGTGAATGCAGGCTGAATATGATTAATAATCTCAGTTACCTACACTACTGTCCTATGTCACTTTTTCTCCACCGTTTTTCGGATGTGTCTCTAATTCTCCATTGTTTGTTAGAATGGAGGATAAATGGTTCATCCTGCAGCTCCCAGTTAGGCCAGTTCCAGGAGTTCCTCCTCAGAGCCAATAAGTACAACTGCCTGAGGATGGCAGGTGATGGAGGAGCTATAGACAGGAAGCTCATACTGGTGGAGGTATGTTATTGCCTCGCTCTAATCTGGCTCTTGTTATGCAGGATTGGTTAACAGCTGTTAATCTAGAATTCTTCTAGTGTTTCAAATACAGACAAGTGACAAATTAAAGGAAAAATCTGAATAGATTAGTGGAAAATTGCTGAGCAGGCCCAGTTGATTCTGGTACACAGAAACCAGGGATTAATAGGAAGTTTGTAAATTTAATGACAGAATTGGGTGTAATTGACGTTTGGAGAGAATTAAATCCTAAAGAGAAAGACTATACATTTTTCTCAGCACCACATCAAATATACTCCAGGATAGCAAGGACAGTTATAGGATTGAAAAGTGTGAAATTGGAATGAGAGACATATCAGACCATAGTCCAGTATATATGACTCTGGCTATGTCAAAACAAACAAAATCAATGTATTAAAAGGACAATTGAAGGAAGAGTATACCAAAGAAATTCAGATGTATGTAAGGGATAATGATAATGGTGAGGTGTCTCCCTCAGTACTGTTGGATGCGTGTAAAGCTGTGATTAGAGGAAAACTAATTGCTAAATCAACGTATTTAAAAAGGCAAAAACAGGAAAAACTCAATCAGTTAGAATCAGAGCTTAAAAAACTGGAAAAAGAACATTAAAAAAATGTGGACGAGAGAATAAACCAAGATATCAAAAGGATTAAAACAGAGATAAATGACATCTTAGCACAAGAGATTTAAAAAAAACTTATGTACATGAAGCAGGGATACTATGAAGCAGGGCGTAAATCTACAAAACTGCTGGCCTACAGATTAAAAAAGCAAATGGCTAATAATAACATTTACAAACTTAGGGACTCGGCTACAGGTTTACCAAAATATAAGACAGAAAAGATACATAAATGTTTTGAATCATATTATAAAAATCTATATTCCCAACCAAAAATAAATAATAAACATCAGACAGCTACATGGCTGGATTCCTTAAATTTACATAAGGTGACAGAGACCCAGAACTCAGCTCTGACAAAGGAAATCACAGCAGAAGAAATAAACTCAGCTATTTCAAAGCTGAAGATAAACAAGGCACCGGGCACAGATGGATACACCTCAGAGTTTTATAAAGTGCTCAGAGAACCATTGATCCCCTTGTTAAAGAATGCATTTAATTGGGTGCTAAAAGAGGGAGAAATCCCAAACTCTCGGAGAGAAGCTTACATTTCGGTTATCCCGAAGGAAGGGAAGGACAAAATGGAGTGCTCTAATTATAGACCAGTTAGTGTCCTTAACCAAGACTATAGACTATTCACCGCTATTTTAGCTAGACGCTTAGAAATAATTTTACCAGACATAATTCATCAGGACCAGACGGGCTTTATAAAGCAGGGACAGACACAAGACAATATCCGACATACACTACATATTATACAAAACATTATTAAAAAGCAAATAGAAGCAATAATATTAGGATTGGATGCAGAAAAAGCATTCGACTCTGTCAGGTGGGATTTCTTATATATAGTGCTGGAGTGATTTGGTTTTCATGAAACATTTGTCAAGACTATACAGTCTTTGTATAATAAACCAACGGCCAGGATTAAAATTAACAGGGACCTTTCAAACTTTTTCGTATTGGAGCGGGGTGTCACCAAGGCTGTTCAATTAGCCCACTCCTATTTGCTCTCTATTTGGAACCCCTGAGTCAATGGATAAAACAAAATGAAAATATGAACAGTATCAACATTAAGGGAGATGAACAGAAAATAGCATTATTCGCAGATGATGTATTAATATACTTAACACATCGCACTAGGTCTCTTCCAGCACTAATGTCAACACTTGAGGAATTTGGTCTATTTTCGGGCTACAAATTGAACATGAGGAAAATCCAGATTCTCACATTTAATTATGTCCCAGATAGGAAAATTAGAGAGAGTTTTAGGTTTACTTGGGACTCAAAATTCATGAAGTACTTGGGAGTGAACTTGCTGCAAGATTTGTCTCAATTGAAATCTCTAAGTTATGATGCATTGATATCAAGAATCAAATCTGATATGGAAAGGTGGAATTTAATCCCCTTCACAAGTTTGGTCTCAAGTGTGGAAAATGAATGTACTTCCAAGGTTACTATATGTATTCCAAACCCTACCAGTAGAAGTAACAGACAAAGATTTTACAGAATGGGACAAATTCATCTCAAGATACATTTGGCGGGGGACAAGTCCCCAAATAAGATTTAAGACTCTTCAACTGCTTAAAGATAAATGGGGACTAGCCCTACCATGTCTTAAGAGCTACTATCAGGCTGCACAGTTAAAAACCTTGTGGAATTTATGCAATCCTGCCTATAGTGCAAGATGGAAGGACATTGAATGTTTCACATCAAACGCACATGTTCCAATACAAGCAATAATAAACGATAAAAAATTGAGGGAACATCTTCAAGAGGAGTTACATCCTTGGCTGGAGTTATCCTTAAATATATGGTTGGAGATTATATCAAAGAACAATCTGATTGAGCAGAGCAAGGTACTGCGATGGATCGCACATGATTCAGACTTCACACCAAACACAATAGATAGTAGATTCAGTAGATGGGAAGTGGGACCAAAAATATTTTGGGAGCTTTTTAAAAAGAAGGCCATCAAAAGCTTTCAGGATCTAAAAAATCAATACGGATTAGACAATTAAGATTTGTACAGATATCTACAGATGCGGCATTATATGGAGCAAAATATAAAAAAGTTTAATTTGGATGAGCTAGTCTGGAATTATTAAATTATTCATCTCAGCTTATGATTCAGACCAGGGCAATAAATTAATCACAAAATTATATAAAGAAATCAAAAGATTAAAGGGCAATAATACAACATATATAAAAGAAAAGTGGGGAAAAGAGGCAAGGAGGATGCTATCAGAGGAGGGATGGGTGATGGTAAATGAAGGACAGTGGGCTTTATATAGCAGGGACAGACACAAGACAATATCCGACGTACACTACATATTATACAAAACATCATTAAAAAGCGATTAGAAGCAATAATAATTACAATGTTCTTCATTGTAAGATACTTTATTACACCAGCACAACAGAAATCTCGAGGTACATGATGTTGGAGACTTTGTGGGGAGAATAAAGCCAATCATTTTCATATCTTTTGGGGATGACCCTGTATTCTACCCTATTGGCAGGAGTTACAGAAGAGTATGGAAAAATTCTGAAAGTGCAAATTCCACTTAGATTTTAAGTATTATATTTGTGAAAAGAGAACCAGGAGATTACAAGGTCAGGAGAACAAAACATATTTCGAATAATGCTGGTGGCAGTTAAAAAAGCCATCACCAGAAAATGGTTAAAAACTGATGCACCAAAAATGGAGGATTGGGTAGAGGTAATGCTCAATATTTATAGAATGGAGAAGCTGACTTTCTCAACTAGACTAAAAACAGAGACTTTTTAAAAATTACTGGGAAAACTGGGTTAATTTTGTGTCTCCATTGAGAGCAGACTTTGTGCAGTAAGGGCACTGTGTATGGTAGATTACTGATCCCTTTGGTTCAGGCTACAAACTTGTTCACTGGTTCATATGTTTATTATGTTTACCCTCCAACAGGAGAAAAGGGACAATCTAAGAGAGGTGTGAAAATACATTTACACTACAGTAATTTTCTTTGAGAATGTATGTCTATCTACGTCTCTGCTACCTGGTGGAGAAGTATAGGAATGTTTTATAATGTTGGAAAATTGTGTATGTTAAAATGTTGAATATTGATAGGTGGAATCAATAAAAACAACGTTAATTTAAAAAAAAGATGGCAAGAGGAAAGGGTCTAAGTGACTTTTAAAGAGAGTTCATTGTTGGGGCACTGATGGCAGGAGCTTCAGTAACAAAGACTGCTCTACTGGCTGGTGAATCGGTACAAACAGTGACTAAAATGACATCTGCATTAGAGTAAATGGGATCAGAAATTGTGGTTGACATTTATATACATTACTGCAATATGTCAGGAAAAAGAGAAGAACAACTCTTCTTTGGGTGACTGAGAATGTCAATACAGGATATGATCAGACTGTGTCCGCAAGAACAGTCCATCAACAACAACAAAGATATTATAGTAGGGTTGCAGTGCACAAATCCCTCATTACAAAGATGAATGCACATGTGAGATTTCAATGTTAAAACCACAGGTACAGAAATGTGGCAAAAAGTCATGATATGGTCAGAGGAGTCATCCTTCACCACGTTCTTCATAAAACCTGGGCTGTATGTGGCTGTAATTGGAGCCTTCCATAGGGCATGAGGCTCACTGAGTGGTTTGGTGAGTATGAAAATGATAACAGTCACAGTCTCAACCCAGCTTACCACCTATGGGAGATTTTAGACTGATGTGTTAGACAGCTCTCTCTCTACCATCCATCCATTATTTATACTGCTTAACCTTAAGGGCCGGGGGGTGTTTTAGCCTAACCCAGCTGACACTGGGTGAGAGGCGGGGTACACCATGGACAGATCGCCAGTGCATCCAGGGCCAACACATATACTGTAGACAAACAGTCATTCACTAGGTAGCCTAACTTGCATGTCTCTGGACTGTGGGAGGTAACCAGAGAGAAGCCATGCAGGCACAGGGAGAACATGCAAACTCCACACACAAGTCAAATCAAATCAGAATCCACCACCATCATCAAAACACCAGATGAGGGAATATCTTTTGGAAGAATGGTGTCATCCCTCCAGTAGAGTTCTGGAGATTTGAGAATCAAATCCCAAGGAGCACTGAAGCTGTTCTTCAGGTTTGTGGTGGCCCAGCGCCTTACTGACACACTTTATGTTGGTTTTTGCTTTAATTTCTCACTTGTCTGTAGCTATTCAAAATTACCATAGTTGGATGAATAGATTTGCAGATGTGTATTCTCCTGATGTAATGGGTAAAGCTACTGTAACAATTAAGAGGACTGCTTTTGCCAGTGTGATGTCTAGAATGTAATGGTTGACTATATCATAAGAAAACAGTGCTACTCTTTAAACTGCTGATAGATGCCAAAAAATTGTCACAAAATTGGAGACTTGACTTGCCTTGTCTAAAGCTCCTTTGTTTGCTTCCTCAGGATTTGCCAAACCAGTTCTACAGGCAGCCTGGCAGCCTGCACGATAACCTGAGGTGAGAGTAGGTCTGGTTTCACTCCACGTTTCCCTTCATACTTTCACACAGGAAACCAGGAGAAGTTACTTTGATGACACACAAATTTGAACCCCACTAAAAGTAATGACAGAAGTATTGTGACAGTACCAGCATTCCTGGTTTAACTTTGCAGCGTTTAGTGTCTCAATTTTTGTGTAGAAGAGACTGATAGTTCTTAAGACTGTTCTTGCTTCTGTTAAGCCATGTTCATATGTCCTCAGCATCAGGCCTGATAATGAAAGCCTTTCTACAGGACAGTGTTCATCGATTATATTCACTACTATAAACTATATATGTAAAGTATATTGTATTCTGTGAGTGACATTGTGTCTTGCTGTGTGTCTTCCAGGCGCTTCGTGAAGACCAGTCGATGTCCCCTAGTGTTCATAGTGTCAGACAGTCTAAGTGGAGACAGCAGCACACGCATTCTTTTTCCTAGAGAGATCCAGGAGGAGCTGGACATCAGCACCATCAGGTTACAAATGATATACCTAGCTGGTTGTGATGTTAGACCTTTATGGAAACCCACATTAGATCCCAGAGACCCCCTGGTAGAGACAGCCAATCCCTGGGACTGGCTGTCAACAAGGGAAGGTTGTTAGTGGACATTCATGGCCAGATAATTTTAAAAAATAGTGTTGCACAACTGTGCACTGTGGTTTTCACTGTATGCAGTTGTAATCTATATGTATTCAGTGCCTGATTTACTAAGACAGCAGCTAATTACGCAGTCAGCCCCTGGGCTGAACGTCCAGATGCACTCTGCCTATGGAGAGATCAGCCATGGGATTTCTATGAAGTCATTAAACTCAGGAAAGAGTTACCAAAGTGTTCTCTCTGGCTACAGTTCACCTCAAGCTGAGAAAACTGATGCTGCTTTTCCAAGTACATAATGAGGAGATATACAAAGGAGAAAAAATATCAATAAACGAGTTAAAGCCAAATAAAATACACTAGACACCAGGGATGTATAATACAGGCTCCAGATTTCCACATTCCTGGTCTAGTGCCCACTATTAAGTTGCCCGTTGCTTTTTTCTGTTATTCTTTCAGTAATGGAGTTCTCCTGGGTCTCCTCCCATGGAGCCCATTGTTGTCTAAAAGGTGACGGATTATAGTCAGATAGTGAATTAACTTGACCTTGGAGTTCAGCTTGACTAGCTTTAGATGTTTTCGTTAGCTCTTTGTCTACTATCCACACTATCCCTCTGATCAACCTGGGGTTGTATTTCTTCTTGCAGCCACGTCCTGGGAGGCTGACTACAGTCCTGTGGACCTTTATACTTTTTAATGATATTTGCAACTGTAGTCACAGAAACATCAAGCTGCTTGGAGATGCCTTTACCTTTAAGATGGTTATCTACAGTTTTCCTTCTGAGCTCCATAGACAGCTCTCTCCTTTGCTTTTTCTGGTCCATGGTCAGTGTGGTGCACACAGTGATACCAAACTACACAGTGGCATGTTTTCTCTCTTTAAACAGGCTGATTGGCTGATCTTTTTTAGGGGTACCAACAAATCTGTCCAGCCTAGTTTTAGCATATATTGGTAAAATAAACAATAAATAATTTCTTTTCACAATTTTAGCAGTTTTCTCTATCACGTACTATAGCCGGGCAGGAATATATGAGACTGTTGCTTTTAATTTAATCACTTTTCAGGAGGAATGAAGCACTGTTTCAAAAGGCTGTAAGGGTACCAACAAATTTGTCCACGTCTCTAATAAGGCCTCTCTCCTCTGATCTGATTTAATTTTCAGTTGTGGATTAATAGGCTGTTGAATAAAATCATTCCTCACCTTGCTAACTTGTGTGGATCCTCTTAAGGATTCAATTCAGGGGGGACAGCTGAATCCTGCTGAAAACTGTTTTGTGCGTTCTTTGTTTCCAGTTTTAACCCAGTGGCTCCAACCACAATGATGAAGGTCCTGACCCGTATTTCAAGCCTGGAGGCAGGAAAGGTGAGGGGACGCTTTGCAGCTGATTACAAAATTTTGCACAGGGTTTTTTTTGTGTTTCTACAGTATATTTTTCCATTATTCCAAACAGAGCTGTGGGAGAATGTGTATCCCAAACCAGGGAGTGTTGGAGATGCTGTGTTCAGGAAGCTCAGGAGATATTCGCAGTGCCATCAATAGCCTCCAGTTTTCCTCTCTCCCAGGTCAGGAGTAAAACCAAACACCTCACCACACCAGAGGAGGTCATCAAGAGTATAGAAATGCATACCATGAAATCACCTTGTGGCCTCTCCTCAAAGCAAATAATGTCTCACCAACTGACCTCCACCACTTGACAGACATATCACTGGAAAAGGGGCTGTGGCAGATGAAGGACAGACCTGTGACTTCAGTGGGCAAAGCTGTTTCCAGAACAAACCAGAGGAAGAAGAAATCCAAACAGACAAAGGAGCAGGAAGAGGAGCAGGCTATTGGAGGGAAAGATGCTTCTCTGTTCCTGTTCAGAGCACTGGGAAAGATCCTGCACTGCAAACGTAAGTCATATCTCCTAGTTCCCATACATTTCGTGGGGTTTGTTGATAAAAGGAAAAATAAACATAAAGATGCCAACCTTAACTAAGGTCTTGATTTCAAAGGTCATCCACTAAAAAAAAGGAGTCTGATCTAGAAATCTTGTCTTAATTGGAATGTGTTGATGATTGTGTGTCACCAGAACCTACTGGTTTTCTGTTGGTGCTTTTTACTGATTTACTTGCTGAAGGTCCATTGCAGCAGCAGGCATTGCATCACCAACTGATGACTGTTGCACTGTGGTGACAGTAGTTCAGTAATTGTAAATGGCATGGAGGCAAATTGTTTGTATGCTAGGTTGTTTGTCATCAACAGGAGGGAATCATGAAGGTGCTAAAGCAGCTGAAGGTGCCCCTGGACCTGGTCTATCATCTCACCTGTCTCATCATCACAGAGAAGCATTATTAATAGACCCTGAGGTAAAAATGTGCTTTATTCTAGCTAAAACAAGCCACTCGCCCCAGGATCCTTTTAGTCATTTGGAATACTCAGAACTCATCTGTCTATGGCTCTTTTTTCAGTTGGTTGTTGATCGTTCACACATGTCTGGAGATTTCTTCAACCTGTACCTCCACCAGAACTACCTGGACTTCTTCTCAGAGGTGGAGGATGTGGCCCGAGCCAGCAAGTATCTATCTGATGCTGACCTCCTCACAGCTGATTGGACGGTCAGTCTTTCCCTAGACAATAAAAGCTAATAAGAATGCTTTGGTCAATAGAATCTGAACTGAGGTGTTCCTGATGTTTGCATGATACTTTCAAGGAGTTCCTTTCACATTCATATAGCATACCATCATGCTCAGACACCAAAAAACAACACAGTGATTTATAACACAGAGACAGAATTTTACATCTCTAGAAAGTTGTAAGCTGTAGCAGATGGAGTAAGTAGTAAGTGGTAGAGCAAAGTGAGAACTTCATAGAATTTTTTTAAATTTAGTATATATATGTTGCCTGTGAATTAACAGTATTGTCAGTGATGGATTGAGTGTGAACAACAGTCTGTGTCACCTGTGTAATCTACGTAGATCTGTGCTGTGTTGTTTTCAGAGTCGTAACACCATGGGGGATTATGGGTCTTCAGTGGCCACTAGAGGACTCCTTCACTCAAACTCTCATCAAGTTTCTGTTGGCTTCAGACCACTGCACAAACCCAGCTGGCTGCTAATCAGCAAGAGGGTGAGACACATTGGGGTTTGATTGCTCTGTCATTAACTAAGCTGCAGTTTGTGGTTTAAGACTGCTTTAAACCTGTCTGGAACAAAGACACATTGCCTTTTAAACTTAAGACCCAAAAGAGGGTTACTCAGACTAACTTAAATTATTGTGGTTATGGTCATAGTTGGATAGATTGTGAGCCAGATACATACAGTTTTTAGGACAAACTGTGTAAGCAGTTTTTAAATGTCCTTGAACAAACACATCTTCAACATTTCCTTACTGATATACACTGATAAGCCATATAATTATGACCACTGGTGGATGAAGTGAATAACATTGATCATCTCATAACACAATGTTCTGCTGAGGAACCTTTGTCCTGACATTCATCTGGACATTACTTTGTCACGTACCACCCACCTAAATATTGTCACAAACCAAGCACACACCCCTCCAATGGCAACAACACTCCCCAATGTCAGGGGCCTCCCCCAGCAGGATAATGTTCCCACCACACCACAAAAACTGCTCAGAAATGTCTCCAGGAATACGACAAAGAACCAAAGTTGTTGACCTGGCTTCCAGACTTCCCAGATCTATCTACTTTAAATAAATCTAGTTTAAAGGCTTTATTAATTCACTTTATGTTGTACTTTTATGATGCAAATTGCATTTTAATATTTTTTGTGCCAAAAAACGAATTATTAACTAATACACACCCAACATACAAGGAGTGTAAGAAACTTCACAACTCTGTAGAACATAATGTCATTTAATATTACATAAAGAGAACATGAGGTTTTCATAATGTAAAATGAATCAGCTAAGTGCACTGATGACAGATATTTCGACAGGAGGGCTGAGTAATCTGCAAGAAAACCATATTGCAATTATTTTGACAGATATTATGGTATGAGTCACAATTTTAGTAGAAATTTTGAATTTCATTTACTCTGAAAAATAAAATAAAAATGATGATGTTGTTTTTGCTCAGGTCTGTACCAAACACATATGTTCTCTTACATCTGGAGAATGTGATTTGTAGTCCATAATTGTCCATGGTATAACTTGTATATAACTTGTGACACAGCTTACCTTTATCAAAAAAGGACCTGCAAACTGGATGTTGCACTTGTGATATTTTGATATCATTCAAATGAACTGTTCAGCCCTAGGGCAGCACACTGGTGCAGTGGTTAGCACTGTTGCCTCAGAGCAGATTTGAAGGTTCCAGGTTTCCTGTGTGGGACGTGTCTTATGTGTGTGGCCTGAAGAAGTAGACTTTAAATGTAGCTGCAGTAAATAAGACTGTAATGAGACTGATGTTGTCCCTCTCAGCATCGGGAGAACTGCCTAAGCTGCCCAGTCCCTGTTCAGAAGCTTCTGTCTGACACCAGTCAGCCTGCAGACTGAACTGTTGCCATACCTGGCCAAACTCACCAACCCTATGAGGAACCAAGGTAACACACACACATACACACGTTGATCTTACTATAGTTGTGAGGACTCTCATTGACATAATGCGTTTCCTAGCCTCTTACCCTAACCTCAGCCATCACAACTAAATGCAAACCTGACCCTGACGTAAGCCTAATTCTAACCTGAACCTAAAAACAAATCTTAATTCTCAAATTGGAGGTGTGTCAGGAAGAGAAATGGTCAAAATGTCACTCCACAGGTCTAAAACTCAAACTGCTCCTTACAATGATGGCCATACAAGTATGCATACACAGTACTACAGCTGGAAGTACAGATAGGTTTGAAACGTTTTTGATACTTGTGTGATCAGTGATGGATGTTAACCTTTTAAATGTGAAGCTGCCACGTTCATATCTTGCTGTCCTAATCCTAAGCAATATATCAAAGGCTATATTGCCTAATCTGAAATGATTACAGATAATAGTTGTGCTGTATTTTGAAGTGATACTTTGCGTAGCTTCACACTGATTTTTATCATTTTGCTCTATCATGCTGCCAGTACTGTAAAACACTGCTTGCAAACGATTTGTTGCTGAAGAATGTCATTTTTGTCATTTGTCACACTACAATTATTAAAGCCTTTTGCTGTGAGAGCTTTGTAAACTGATTTTAATTAGTGTGTCTGTTGATAAAAGTTTGTGATGATGTAAGTGTTAGGGTTCTAAGTGTTGTGTGATACAATGTGTCTCCCAGCTCAGATAGCTTTCATCCAGGACGTGGGTCAGATGTCACTGAGGAGGTTCTCCAGCAGGTACAGAACACATTTTATCTTCCCACAATGCAATTAGACTCAAGGATGTCTATGAGTTACTGTGATCCCACAGTCTAAAATATGTAGAATATCCAGCCAGCCTCAAAAAGCAGCAGTCCGTACTGTCCTGTCGACAGTGGTGGAAATATGAAGAGAGAGAAATGAAATGAAAATGGGACCACTTGCATTTGACATACATGGTTTGGAATCAAAGCAGAGATGTCACCATTACACAGTGTTTGCCTGAACTAGGAACTTATCCTTCCAATGTCTACAGTAAAATCATACTGAATGTTTTTTCTTTTCTTTTTTTTTTTTTGACCAAAATAATCTTAACTCAGGGGATTCCCTGGGAGTATCCTGGTTATGTTTTGTGCATGTAAACAGCTTATCCAGCTTTTGAGAAACCTGAATGTACCACCTGAAGTACTCTGATAGAAACCAGGATACTGTGGCATGTAAACACCTCATGCAGGTTTCTGCACCATCTCATAGTGACATGAGATGAATGAGAAATCAAGACACAGTGGTCAGTCAGCAGACTACCAGAAACCTGGAGACTGTGTATGTATGTACAATGTAAGATCATGTGTATGGTTATGATCATGTGTATACATAAATGCTGAATGAACCCATATCGTAAACTGATTGCTTGTGTATTTAGAGCTGTAGAGTCGCTTTCTTTGCTGAACTTAAAAGGTAGGTGGCAGCATATATGAAAGAGAATCTATTGAACGTATCCATTTGACTAAAATGAAGTCCAGCTGCAGGGTCATAATGTCGATTTTGGTTACTTCTCGATTAATTGCCTTATCTTGGGGTTGCAGGCACTGACTTGTTTAGTCCCAAAGTTTCAACAAGATCTTGTTGCTTACTTCACTACACAGAGTTGCTCAGTTCTTATGGAGTGTTAAGTTGTCAGTCTCAAATTGCCATCTTATTTTAATGCACATTTATTTAAACTTCAGGTTCAGGCTAAACATGTTTATAGATTTGTTATGTGAGGTGTGAAGTTCAGAAGTGAAGTACAGGATGACATCACTGACAGGTTTATTGACATAGGATGCATGGCATCAGTGTCATGATGAAACATGATGAATACATTCAAACATTTGAACATCAGTCAAAGATACGATTAGAAAGGACAGACTCTCTTTAGTAAAGATGCAAACCCCATTATCTACTAAGCACTGCATCTCTGTCAGTGAAACTAAATGTTACCTAGGGTAAGTACATTACTAATCCTGCAATTTCCATAGTATTTCTCTGTCTTTTGTTAGTCCACCATTGACACTGAAAGCACAATAACTAGTGTCATCATGCAGTGATGTTAGTCAGCTTGATATAGTTTCAGATTTTTTGGACACTTCTGAAATGTGTTTCTCTCTTTGGTTAAAGAACCCATTGACTTCATCATGTTTCCCCCTATCTCTGAAACCACACCTATGGGATTGATTGTTGCTATGGATAATTGTGGTTTAACATGCATTGCCATAGGCACTGCTTGAGGATGATCTTTAGGTATCCTGATGATATACATCTCTAATTCATTTTCAGACAGGTATTTTTCTACAGCAGTGGTGTAAACTGTTTTAGATCATATCTTTGTACTCTTTATCATTGTGTTTCTATTTCTTTGGCTTTGTGTTGTGTGTGCAGATTAAAACCAGAGGCTCTGACAGACAAAGAGCCAGTCCAGCTGGAGACAGATGGTGAAGAGGAAGAGAAAGAAACAGGCCAGGGTGGAGTTGAGGAGGGTCTTCCAGTCAGTCAGCCTCAACCTGCTACAAGCCAAGTCCTTTTGGAGGAGGAGGACATGATCATAGAGGAATATATCAGTGACTAAAACCACAGCTCTGCCATTCATTAAAAATGTTCATTTGTGTTGTATGGCTTTTTAAAAGAGTGATGGTTAAGTATGGAGCCAAGATTAGCACCATGGGAATGATGTGAGGGAAAACATATTGCTACATACATATTGATTTTGATCCCTGAACAGAGTGATTCTGCACATTATCCCCACCCCCACCCCCCACTGTGACTGTGACAATGGTTTTGATATTACCAGTATTTTTGCTTTATTGAGATGTCATTTGTACAAGATAGGAACATTGTTCAAACAAGCTTGTTGTGTTGTAAACCCTGATTTGAATGTGATTCTGTCACTTGTCACAGGCTCATAAAAGCATGAAAGCATAGGGATTAACTGTAATAATCTCTCAAAGTGACCTATAACCGCTCAGTGCTACCAGCTGAAACACTCTTAGTATTTATTAGTTCAGCACTTGTTTTTTGTACTTCTTTCTGTTTTGCTGTTTGATTGTTGAGCCTGAAGGAACCTGTAATGGAGTACTGTCAGGGACAAACTCAGCCTGTAACTGAAATCTGTTCTCATTGTTCCATGGGTGGAAAACAAGAAATGTTATATTAATGCTTATTGAGGGATAAATGGTTTGAATCTTAATAAGCATGTGAATAAAAACAGTGTGTGAAAAGCTGATTGTAGGGCTCTTAACCTGAACATTATCTCCTCACACACCCTTTCATCCAATATTTACTCAACAGTTCCACAGGAAGGTCCTTTAAAGATTCCCTCTGGTGATGTTGACTCACTGACTGTCTGCAGCTGGAACGCCCTCAACTACTTTCAACTTGAATCAAGAAATAATTCTTCTTCCATATTTTTCTTAATGTATGCTGCTTCAATAACGCATACAATACTATTGTGTTTGATTACAGACTGCCGAGCTTTGTTTTTTTTACTCCAAAATATATTTATTTATTTGGTGTTGACCGGAAATAGTAGGTGGTACCGATTTGAGCTTGACAGTGCTGGAGGGTTTCAAACGGCGTGAACGCGACTGCCGGATGAAGGAAGATAACGATAAAGTCTGTAATGTGCCACCGCCCGGATTAATATGAACCATGAATATGAACTCTCTCTTCGTTTAGTTACTTAACTTTCTTCCTGTTTGTGTGTCGGCAGAGACCTTAAAGCACCGAGCAATATACAGGTTATTGCTTCAAAGTTGAAGGTAAGAGGAAGTAGAATAATTCATAAAACGCCAAGAGTCACTAACGTTAAAGCGTAAATCCACCTAGAAATCTTATTTCCGTCACATTTTACGGTTCAGGTTTGGTTCTTGTGTTTCGTCCAGTCTCTCCTCAAATGATCTAACTGCTGCAGAGATGATGATGTGATGACAGTCACCACTGGAACACAGCGGGATGATAGAGCTCACATCAAATTCACATATGATATATACATATGCTTTTAGCAGCGAACGGCAAACGTATTCAAAGTGATACATTTAATATTAAGTGCAATTAACTGTCACATATATATTTTACGTAACGTGTAACTTTTCATATGCTAAAAAACCCTTCATATCTCATTTTGTATTGTTTTACAAGTTTGCGTGGAATCGTGTATTCAGTCAACAAGATAGAGTAATATTCAATATTCAATATTCAATCTGAGTGACAGTCAGTGTCCTGTGATGGTCGGAAAACACACACATAAAAAGTCAGACTCTCTAATCCAAACTGTAGACATAGTACTTTAGCCTAGACACAGAGTCATCGAGCCAAGCATCGTAACTTCAAATCAGCTGGACTTTTCACAAATATTTTTAAATGTGCTAACTTATACTGAACATGACATCTTCGACATAAAATCAAAAATACTTTAGAATACTTAATGCTTTTATGTTTCAACATTTCCATGTAAGTGTATGAAGTTTGGTGTGAATAGAAATAGTTAGGCTGCCATTTGACAAAGCATACACAGTGAGGGGGTCACATGTTAATAAACAACCAGTAGCTCTGTTTAACACAACACATGGAGGTCTGGAGGTCTTAACCCTCATAGTGGCTAAGCTGATAGAACTAACCTGGAACAGTTTTTGACTGCAATAGCATTAGAGGCAAGTGTAAGTGTGAAAATATATTTTTGTGAGTTTTGGGTTAACCATTTAAGTTTGAGCTAAACAATATGTGGTTTTGCAGGTTTAGCAAATCCAGGTAAAGTTTGACCTGGTTCACATGCAGGAGGTCAGTGAGGCCTGCAGCCTGGATGATGATATGCTGGATGGAGACCTGGGTGATGGAATGGGAGTCAGAGCAGCACCCAGCTCCAACAGTAAGAAGAGCCAAAGCTCCGCTGGTCTCTCAGAGACCCTGCTGCCCCGAGCAGAGCTGCTCAGGCGTAGCAGCCAGGCAGGAGAGACAGCCTGGATCCCTGGACTGAAGACTGCAGAGACACAGCAGAGAGCCCGCTGGAAGCTGCCACACTGCAGTAAGAACAGCTGTGAACTGACCTTTTACTGAGCTAAACAAGAATGACATGATTAAAGATATCTAACATCACTTCTTTTATCATTTCACGTAAATCAAAACACGTTTATTGATATGTAATAAATACACAATACTCCACTAATGTGAAGGCATAGGTAGTGAGGTAGCGCTGCCATTTCTGTGATGATGCTGATCAAATTTGGAACTCTGGAAAAGTGTCTTTTCTCAAGAAAACACACACACACACACACATTTTCTATGACCTCTAATGCATGAGAACATTTTTTGTGAATCAGTAGGCTCCCTGGTTGACCTGTCCAAAGATGAGCTGAAAGACAGACTACAGGAAGCAAGTGAGGTAGGAAACATGAAACTATACTACTATTGACAGAACTTGACTCCAGCCTGCCAAACTGTAACTGATGGTTCTGTGTTGACAGGTGATAGACGTACTATGCTGTGAGCTGGAGGTGGCGCATCGTTACCTTGAAGGCAAATTTGAAGCTCTGAAGATCTTACAGGGAAAGGTAGAGCAACACATACTGACGTACTGCATGTTACACCTCACTGTCCCTTAGTTCAGTTGGAATCACAAACATCTCGCCATCTCTTGTGACCACTTAAAATGAAACTGTTTTCTCACTCTTTTTCGTCGTTGGGCTTTTGACCCTTTAAGAGTGCTCTTTTGCCTCATGTCACCCCCTTCAGTCTCATCCTGTTTCCTGTCGATTTCTTTTGTCAATTGGTGGAGGGAAAAAAAGCTCTTAGCTCCAAACCTACTGGTATCTACTAAAGATGCACATCTTTAAAAAAAAGCCTCACAAATATACATCATTTCATTTCTTTAACTTCGACTCAAGATACAGCTAGTCACTTACTACTACACACACTACACACTTATTACTCAGTAATGTAAAGGTGTGTGTGGGACTGAGCCAAAATAAATGACAGCGTGTGTGTTTATGGTGATGAAGCAACATGTGTTTTTAGTAGTTTTTGGATAATAGCAGTGCTCCATGGTCCAGATTATATCACATGATCAGCCATAAGACATAGTTATCCAGTTGTTATGGAAATGTAGATTTTCGAATTTCCATTTCTCATCCATGTTGACTCAGAAGTTAGCTGATGATATCAGTATTACATCCTGACTATCTGCTGTAATGCACTTGGATCAAAGGGACACCTGAATTTCTTAAAGAGATCATGAAAGATGATCCCTTATCAGCACGATGTTGCTGCAAATTACTTGCCTTTCAATTCTTAATAGTTTAAGCAGTTTTGTACAATAAGTCCCTTTTGGACAGTCCTGTTTGAAACATCTTTGTCTCCTGGATCGGTCGGCGTCAGTCAGACAGAAGGATGTAACCTGCTTCTGTGATGATAAGTTGAGATAAAAACCTGCAGAGTCTTGGCTTTGTTCAGCCAGTGACTAAAAACTGCTCTTCTTCACACAGGCCATTCTCGACAAAGCCACGAGTCACACTAAAAGTCTGCTGCAAAAAAGTGAGGAAAAGGCCAAAGCTCTGGAGAAGGTAACTGCTTTTCTTTGGTGCTTATAAAAGTGCAGGCTGCTCAAATAAGGGCTTGGTCTGTTTGCTTTAACATTCTACAGCAGGTTTCTGCTCAACAGTCAGGACCTAGCTGCTCTTTTCCTGTTTATCAAAGACAAACTCTAATGCTACAAGAAATAGTAGTATAAAGAGACATGTCTCTGTTACATTCTGACTGATTCCAGCATTCCAGTCAAGGAAAGTCCACAGCTGATAAATTCTATGAGAATTGTCTGAAAATATGAAATGGTTCTAAAATGATGAATGAAGCAGGGCCCTGGTTTTGTCTGTGCTTGATTTGATTGACAAGTTCTGTGTCTGAAATCTCTCCCTTGTTCACAACTAAAACATTTAAAATTGAGCAGACACTTATGGGTCATTTCTGGAACTTTAGGGTGATTAATGTGGATGTTAGCAGTAGTACATCACAGATGTATACTCAAGGTAGATAAAATGGACAGTAAATATAGTTAGCTGTTTAGTAAACAGGGAGTGATTTCAGACACAAGTCGTCAAGCACTTAATGAAAAACATGCTGTGTGTGGCTTATTCACAGATAGCTAGATCATGACCAAAACTGGTCAAGATAAGGTACCTCTGTACATTAACTTCATTTTCAGATGAGAACATTTATATGACTGAGAAATCATTAGAATCTGTCATTGTCATTATCACAGTTGACTTTTCACAATTAAGAGTCAAGAGTACATGATCATAGTTAATATGCTACTCAGGCTATCCAATCACTACATTTAAAAATGAGCATCAATCCAATATATAGTTTGGTACGGTAAAAGTTTGATTGTTGTCAGACTAATTAAACCACAGGACGTGGTAATCATGACATGTTGTTGCAGATTTGTATTGTTGCATCCTAAATCAAAATTTTTTTCAGTTAGACTCATTGTAGGAGTACATACATACATACAACTTAATCTCTAAAGTTTAATCCACTTTATAAAAGATTTTGGCAGTGTGTGTGTGTATATATATATATATATATTATTTTATATTATATATATATATATATATATATGCCAAATAAGCGCTACCATCTCTTGCAGGAGGTGAACAGTTTGCAGTGGGAGCTCAGCTTTAATCCAGGTCCAGCTGAAGAAGTCTGAGCAGTCCTGGGAGCAGAAATACAACAGGTTGGATTTACTCCACATACACTTACGTCTGTGGTATTCTTGATTTGTATTGTAACTGTATTGTTGTTGTAATCAGAATTTTGAGTGAAAACAAGACTCTGGCTGACAACCTGCAGGAAAGAGAGAGTGAGATCCAGCAGTTGCGGGCAGAAAATTATGGTAAATGCTGAATAATGTAGAATGATTTTGAGGTGACCTAGACATGTCTGCACATATCATCTCTACTTGTGAAGTGAAGCAGATCTGTCTAGAGTTGAATGAGTTTCAAATGCATCTTGCAGCCTTTTTCTGCACATGGATGTAGTCATCATCAGGAAAATGATGTGCCTGTGTTTACAGCTCTAAGTCGGCAGTGCTTAGAGCTTCTCTCCATGTTGAATGTGAAGGAGCAGAGAGCTTACCAAGGAACCAAACCTCAGTACAGCCCAGAGAGGGATGCAAGTGTTGTGGAGGTGAGAGCGCACAAATCAACATTACACACACACGTACACACACAGAGATGATATTTATAGTCAGGTCAAGACTCAGAGTAACTGTTATCTGTGTATTTAGCTGGATCATTACGCATTATGAAACCCTTGTTTACTCTAAGTGTAATATAAAATGACATGATGATCTATGGTGTTGCAGAGTATATCTCTGGGGCCACAGGGCTAAAAAAAAAAAAGCTGTACCCCATTGAGTCCCCAATTTCTTACACACCTTGTGGGTTGTGTTTTAGTTAATCATTTGTTTTTTTGTATTTTGACCATACACACACAAAAAAAAAACATTTACATGCAATTTGCACCATATAAGCACAACATAAATAATGAAGCCCTTAAAACTAGATTTTAACCCGTCTACAAGACGAGGTATGACACAGGTGTCACCTGAAGCCCACTATCAAATCACTCTCAGATCTCAAAAACTTCTCAATAGGTGAACATGAATATGAGATTATATACATAAAGTCTTTTTTACTTTAAGATTAATTTATAAGTAACTTGTACTCAGGAGTTGATTAAAGAAGTAGTCCTTGTTTTATGTGTTTTCCAGCTGGCAGTTTTGGGTGCCTGCCGGTGTCCTGGAGTTGGGGAAGCTTGTCCATGCAGCCGGACTGCTGCTGCCAGCAGGAAGCAGCTTGCTCAGCTGCAACAGGAGGTAAACCTAACCACTCGTAATTTACGCAGCTCAAGTTCAGTGAAAGAGCTTAAATGGTGTAAAGGCAGAGGTAAAAAAAAAAAAAGTTTAGGTCACCAAAACTGGAAAATAATGTACATTTAATAGAAAACAAGCCTTGTTCAGAGATGAATAAATGTGTTACCTTTAGGCTTTCCTGCAGCAATAGAAGTAAATGAAGCCATTAAAGGTAATGCAAATAATTCCTACAGGTGCCCCAACTTTTGTTGATGACTTTTGTTCTGCTGTACAAAGGCAGAGTTGGAACAAACTGTGTTAGTAAACCCTCTGACGCATCATTAGGATATATACTGTAAGAAGCAGCTCTGTATAATCCTGTCAGAATGCTAAGAAAAACGAAGGGGTTCATCCTACAGTAAGATAATGAACCAAAACATCAGGAGACCAGGGCTAGACAGTGGCTTCACATGGTTTGAGATGAACTGGACAAAAGGTGAAAGCAAAGTAAACAAGCACAACAAGAAGATTCCATGATTCTTTGTTTCCAATTGTTAATTTGTTCTATGCTTTAATTTCAGGAAGACTGAGACATAGAATTATGTACATTTCAATAACAGCAGTTTTTGTTTGTGTGTATGTGTGTGTGTGTGTGTGTGTGTGTGGTGTTCTAGCTTGATGCTCAACGCTCAAGGAGAGAGGAGGCACTGATGGTTGCAGATGCTTTTCGGATCGCCTTCGAACAGCAGCTGAGAAAACGGAGTGAACACTTCCTGCTGCTGGCTGAGACCAACATCCTGAGATCCCATCACTGCAAGGCTGAAGGCAAGTCTGCCATCAGTATAGTATGCTACATCAGTTCAAACTGGACAGTTAAGTTGTCCCTCAGACAGTGGGTCCTGATCACAGAGTGTAAATTTCTAAAACCAATGCACATACCTGTAACCACAGTCCTAAACCTGAGGTGTCGGCTAAATTCCAGATGACATTTATGCAAGTGTACAGAAAATTAACATTTTCCCTAGCACCCAAATGTGAATGGATCACAGAAATATGTCACAAATAAACAGAGGAAGAAGGAACAGGTGAACTGGGCTTCTTAAGTGGGAGTGCAGATATTCCCTGTCAAAGCCAGGGATTTACAGTTACTAACAACGTCTGTGATTTCCCCCTTGAAGCTATAAATAATCTTTGATAAGCATGCCTCATAATTCACATTTATTGGAATAAAAATCTGTCTCTTCCTTCCAGGTGCTAACAGGAGTCCTTTAATCAGTGTAAGCCAGAGGTTAAGAGGATTGCTGCCTTCCAGTTTGGAGTTGAAGTTGCCTGATGATCTTTTAGACACTCTCTACAGATTGCTGGACTTGGTTAGTATTTCCTCTACCATCTGTAGGCCAGTTATCTACAGATCACAACATAGAGACTATGAATTACTGACAGTTACTGTCCTTACGCTTCCATAACTAGTTCCCAACACATGTTGTCTGACCATGTACATGGCCACACATGAAGGCTGGTAGAAAGGCTGGTCACAACAGAGAGGGGTGGGCTTAACAAACAGCAACAGCTATGTCAACACCTCAGCTTCCACATTTTTGCCTTGGCAAATTGAGTATTTTAGAAAATGGGCCTTTTTTTCCTGTGATTTTGGATGGAACTGATTGGATAAGGACAAAAACCTTTGGAATTAGTGCAATATTTAGCAAGAACAGTGTCTGGCAACCACTACCTCAATGTTAGCTTGTGTTGTTGTGTGTTACTTTACAAGGCAGTGTAATTCCAGCAACCACAAGTTCTTCTCAGTAACATTTCAGTTTTTGTCAATGGAGTCTGGTAGCAATATTTAGTGACCTTACTCATTGCTCAGTACTGCACCATTCCAAAGTTATTTGTCTGTCATTCATCAATCAATAATTTAAACCCAAAAACATGGGAAAATACAGCTCAAGTAAAAAAACAAAAAAAACACCAGCATTATCCTTTAACTGAATGTAAATTTCCTGATTCATCCCAAAGGGATCAATAAAGTCAAGTCTAAGACTAAGTATCTACCCAATAGGAAATAATGGAACCAAATTTATCCCTTGTAGCCTTTAGTGGTACATGAGCGAGAGCTGTAGTCTGATTTTAATAGGTAGCCTTGAACTCCATGGTTCACCATGACAAGGTATTTATGTGTTCATGTCTAAAACATTATTCTTGCATTACTTTCAAGTGTAAACTCTAAAACAACCCTTAGGCTGATTGCTGCTGTTCTGTGGTAAAGCTTCTTTGTGGATTTGATGAAGCAAATGCTCTTAAATGTTCATCAAGTAATAAGCCATTGTTATTAAGATTTCTTCTAGAGAGAACATTTATTTCCTCCTCAACTTACTGGTGCTGTGTTTTCTGCTGTAGCTGAATGACAAAGAGGAGGCCCTGGCCCATCAGAAGAAGGTCAGCATCATGTTAGCTCGCAGTGCAGAGGAGCTGCAGAGACAGTTGCACCTAGATTCACATTACCATCCATCAGATCCAGCAGAGTCCAGTGTCCCATCAGAGCAACGAGAAAACCCATCAGGGAATCACAGCCAGTCTCAGCAAACACCTGAGACATCTAAGTCCAGCATCCCAGCAAAGCAGCAACTAGACCTGCCAGTTCCCCAGCTTCAGCCAGGACAATTACCATGTCTGTCAGACCCATCACAGACCAATGTGAAGCCACCGTCAAACCACAAGAGTCATGAGTCGAAAAAACCAAGAGTCCGACCAATCAGAGTCCTGATCCCCCCACAAGATCCATGGCTCAGAAAAAGAAGTAGTAGCCAGATTTTCATTGTTAATATAATGATCTAGCATGTGTGATGTCTCACTGGGGCTGTCCCAGCAGCCACTGCAGCCAAAAAACCCAAATGTGGTCCTGTAGATTAGCAGTTTTCCTGCTACATTCAATTCTGGCATATGAACCACCAAATATCTCAAGATATACAGTAAGTGTCCACTATCAACTTTTCCAAACCTTGAGAAGAGCTTCTTTAACTAGCAGTTATTGATATAAAATGGAGCATGGCTGTACAGCAGTTTGAAAATCAAAATGAAGACCAGTGACAGTTTGTCCAGTCATGTGTCAGAGTAGGAAAGCTTTTTGGTCATGTCTGAGTAAAGGACAGAGATGTCAATCAACCGGCCCACCTTTCCATGCAAATGCCTGTCATGCCTTACCATTAACAGTGAGAGAAAGTAAAATTGCTGTGTGATTTGACAGTTGAGAAAAATCTTAATTATGTGTGTTTATTGTGAAAGAGGGAGGTAGTGTGGCATTCTAAGAATGAGTGGATGGATTTGTCTATAAAATGTTTTACTTGATTTCTTTTTTCCTAACCCTACCTACCACCAACCTGTTCAGTCTTGTAAATCCCAAATTTATTTATCATGTCTGAATCCATAGACTGACATTTCCCCTCCTGTACACTAGAATGTCCTTCATATAGAATAACTTCGATAATCTACAAGCCCTATTTGATTATTAATGAATATTTTACGTCACATGAAAAGTACTGGCTAGATGATATATTACGAGAAACAACTTCTGCTGTAACAATCAAGGAATTGTTAGGAACTGTACAATAGCTAACATGGTGTGACTCACTTGTTTTCGGTGTATTAAATGTGGCATATTGGCTATTGTAGTATTTTCACCGTTTCTTTCTGGCACAAGTTCTGAGTATGTGCAGGATAATTAAATATGACATCACATTACTTAAAACCTATTTTCTGAATTGCAGAGCAGATGCTGGGAGCCCTGAAATTGTGAGCACTATGCACCACTATGTTGTTGAGAAACTAAATATGTTCAGTTCATGAGATGATTGTTTTGTGGAAATGAAGATACAGAAAAGTAGTTCCACCCATGACCTACAGTCCCATCCAAAACTATCAGTTATTTAAAGCGAAGGGTTATGCAACCAAATATTAAATGTTATTTACTTTGAGTTATGTTAAGATGATCTGTTCCTTTGCCTTTGCACACCTAAAAATTGGGTGGTTGATATACAAAGTGCTCTGTCCTAAGTTGTTAAACACATCTTGATGTAAATATTAGGCAGTAATATGTGTTGAGTGTAGCTACAACAAAAGCAAAGGAATTCGCCCTGTTGTTCCAATAGTTTTGCAGGATACTGTACATGGCTTTACTCTCAGATAGAGCAATTCTGTATGTTTTTGAGAAAGTCCATTCTTAAGTGTCCTCATAAAGCCACAGGTAAAACTGATTTCATATAGAAAACATAATCATCCAGTTGTCCAGACAAAACTTAATTACAACAAAATGAAAACACAATCATCAATGCGTAACACTAGCATAGCTGTTCAAACAGCAATAACTGTAGTATGAATAATGATGATATGTGGAGGTAATTTTTTTAAACTACAACACAACATGTTCAGATTATTGTAAGATGCTGTGTTAAGTGCAAAATGTAGAGAGGTTTTCTCTTAATTAGTTGTCTTAGTGTAATGATGTTCAAACCTAAAGGCATCTGTGAGTCATCTGAAAGTTGAATTTACATATTAATCGTGTTCAAAGTGTTATATGTTGGGATAAAAGTCTAATTCATGACACTGTGTGGTTCACTGTGGTGTTTATTTGTACTGTTCTGAGGAAGTTGTGATCATTTCAGGTTTTGAATTAGGTTTTCAAGGATTAAAATGCACTTTGGTGAAAAAATGAACTTTAAGCGTATTAGAAAAATGATGTTCCACCAACACCACAAACACCTCGTCTCTGAGTTTACACAGTAAGTATGCCCAGACCACATGGACAGCACACCACAAATAAATAGCTAGACTATCAGCTTCAGTATAGGAATAGAGATAAGAGATAAGCACAGAAGCATTATCAGCTAATTTTGCCTCGAAGAAAAGTACTTGTTTTGCAGACAAAAAGCCCCTGTGACTAATATATAACATTATTCTGATACATCACTGCATAAGGAGCATTTTACTGTTGTGCCTTGTTTTAACATGGAGATAGTCTACCACTATAACTATACTATAACAACTTAATATACATTTAAGTAATTTTGTCCTGTGGTTGTCCACCAAGAGATCAAGCTGTTCCAAAAGGTTACTAGATAAAGCAGAGAGGTCGCCAGATGATTAATGGGAGAGGAAAGAAGAAAAAACAAGTTCTTCTACACAGATTTAGATTCATTTACAGGAGTTTTACCTCTCTGGGATTTAGTCATATGTGAGTTTAAAGTGGGAATGTCTATATAAGGGGAAATACTCAAGTAAAATGCAAATGCTATTAAAAAAAGAGAACTCTGATATACTTATTTTCAGTACTTCAGCTGATACTAGAAAGGCCTCAGAAATAAAGAAAATTCACATCATTCTCTAAATCAGATCTTATAAATTACTGCAACAACATGGAGTGTGACAACCTATGGGAGACTTCCTACACATTCCACTTCCCATGCTTTGAGGCAAATTTAACAAACTAAAACATATCACAATCAAAAAATCTTTACATTTTTTTATCATCTGTGCAATGGAAATAATGTCATCACAGTGTGTACAGACAAATTACAATGGAGTAGCATTCAGTTTTACTTTTAGTCACAGTGAGCCAATAATAGAGCACATCTCATGAACTTGGGGGGCTAGAAATCCCCTGAAGAAATCAAATGACCTGCATGGCAAGATACCACTAGAGACATTATAAGACAGTGGGCAGCAGTGAAACAGCTGATTGAGCCTTTTGACTGTTCAACAAGCAATGCTGATGATAGTTACTTAAAACACAGCCCTGCTTCTAACAGATGCCCATTTGCTCCTTGCACCCTGGACTAAAGGTCAGGGAGAGAATATGTTGAAGACTCTGTTTGTTTTTGTAATTCATTGTCATTTAAGCAGAGAATGGCCTGTTCCTATAAATGATGGGATGGTTGAATGACAGCATGCTGTACAGGAAATGACCAGCTGAGGGCAGTATTTGTCTACACATCTCCCTCTCAGTATGAGACTGGCTGCTCCCACATTCAGTATAATCCACCACAGTGCGTTCATGAGATATTATAGCCTTTAGGCTGATTGTTGCTGTTCTGCGGTATATATTAGGAAAGCTTCTTTCCCAGTAGATTTTTGTAGTCATATATGTACATCCAGCCTCTGACAGGATGTTGATGAATTGTCTGTTAGTATGAGGGCTGTGGAGGATATGCTACATGGACCTCACTCTGCTCAGTTCTGGTTCAGTTCGTTGTCAAACTTTTTCAACAGTGTTTCCAATATTAGCACTCCATTTCACTGTGAGACAAGTGAATGATGTTAAATGTTATTATTATTATTATTATTATTATTATCACTGTGTTGTTGTTGTTATAACAGTTGAATGAAGCTAAAACTGAAATACTCACATTTAGTGACTGTCTATTTTGTTGAGGACATTAGCTCACTGAGCACACACCTCTCACTGGATAATGCACAAAGATATTACAGTAACTGTATATAATGGAAAACTAAAAATACATGGAAACTATTTTTAATGTATACACTCATAACAAATAATGTGTTAGGACAGTAAAAACAGAAAAACCAACCAATGACTGCAGGTCTATTTTATTATCAGTCCTCTTTATTATTCTTTTGTTTTTTGCTTCTGTTTTTTCTGTCATGTTATTTTATTCCTTTTTAGTGTTTCAAAATGCAACTAAAGCAAAATAAACAAATACAGTTGCTGCAGCTTGAGAAATCAGTTTCCTCAGTAGCGTAATCTACATTCCTACCCACTGATAGTGGTGCATATGATAGAATTTTAAGCTGAATGCTTATTGAGAGTTGAGAGTTGACTGTATTATCTTATTCCTGGAGAATGGACTCTTTTAAATCAGAAGACCAGATATCTTTGAACACATCAACATATCTGAAAAATATGCAAATTAACAGCATTAAGTTTATGGAAAATGTAATGTGGGTGCAATTACTTTGCCACAAAACGTACTTGCTGTTGCATAAATGAAGCTTAGCGAAGGTTCAGGCAGGAAGACTGTCTATCTGCACATAGCATCTGAACTGATGTGTCGTTCGCGAACGAGCCGACTCCCGGCGGGGAGAGTGGAATCTTCAGCCGCTCCTGCTCAGCTCTGCTGGGGATCCGTGCAGGCAGGGGCGGGACTTTATTTTGATGGGCACACCATGCGGCCAATCACATGTGAGGACAGACTAGGATCATACCAGTATGTGAAAGAAGGAAGGGGGCAGACGCTCCGAGGACGGCGAGTGTAGTGGTACAGACCAGGTACACGCAGAGCGACAGGAGACGGGGAGCCGTATTTACATGCAAGCGCGTCGGGAAAAAGTGAAAAAGGAAATGAGCGAAAACCGTTCTGTGTTCAGTTGTTCATTTAAAGCTTTAAAATGTTAAACAATAGTACCTGTGTATTTTTTGTTGTAATGAAAAAAATGACCCGAGACAAGCGCAGCATTGATAACAGAAATCTGCCGCTCCTCATTACAGAGAGACAGTCATTTTAGGGACTTTAACTTCCGTAGCCCACACCCATACATCTCGGCAAGGGCAAAAGTTTGTACCCACCCTGCATATTTATTCATACTCCGTGCTTGCAAAGAAGCCCGTATCCAGAACAGAATGGCTCATTCCTGCTCTATTAGCTCACCCTCGCCAAGAAAACACAGGAGGCCTAATCCATTCATTTCAGACTTGGACTCTGATTTATAGATCACTGTATGTTTTTGAGAAAGTCCATGCTCTCTTCTCTCTCTCAGGATTTGTTTTCTTCTCAGCGACTGGGTAAAAAAAAAAAAAAGACTATAGGTTACAATTGACCTCTCCTCTTCTCCCCTTTCTAGTCTTCCACACCAGTCTGCTAGTCAAATAGTCAAGGAAGAAAGAATTTTAAGAATTTTTAATATGCTAGAAATCATCTGGCCTCTTTAGTCCCTAATTTGCACAAACAATTAAAGAGTTTCATCCATGAAGAGCAATTAATGATGATGTAAATATAATAAATAATATGGTATGCAGTTCCATCTTTGGGGTTCTGTTTTTTGTTTCCCAGGGCCAGTGGATGCAGTACATGCCCTCCTCATTTTCCAAGCTTGGCTCTTCCCCTGCCTCGTATGATATTACCCCCATTGCAGTCGCCTGCATTTGGAGTCATCAATAGCATTGCAAAAGTATTCCATGCTATGTGACAACAAAGCACCATCAATATTAGAAAATAGGGGTTCCCCTTTAAGCACGATCATGTTCTTTATGAGGAGCCTTGCCTGGGTGGTTGTCAGGCATAACTTCATCTTCACCGTCCGCACATGCCTGGTAAATTCTATTATCTCTGGCTCCTATCCTGTCTAATTTCAGGTCTACCAGAGTCACTGCCAGCCAAATCCCATGCTTGTCCCTCCTCTCGAGGAGCTAGCTCTGCATTAGTTAGGGAACTCTTTTTCATATAAAGATTCAGCCAGGTATGTACAAAGACAGTTTAGCACTTCTTTAATTAATTCATATGATTTTGCTCGGGACATTTAAGTACTGTTTTGTGTTTCACTAATATTTCCCCTGTAACCTGTCCAGATACATGCTTTCTTAAATATTGCATTATACAGTGGCATGTTTTTCCTTGCCACTGTCGCCTAGTGCTGCTCATGGTGGGAACTGTTAATTAATTAGGGTTAATTAGATAAAGAGTACGGTTTAGACCTGCTCTATATGTCCAGAGATAACTTCTGTTGTGAATTGGTACTATATAAATACAACTGACTTGACATGCCATTTCAAGCCTCACTGTGGTTGGGCCATGCTTGCTGGGATCCAATTTATGCTAAATTTTTTTTGATCCTTTTTACCTAGCCTTTACTAACCCAATATTAGTGCTATTAAAGGAAATCGCTTTCTAAGAATTGGCGAATTCGCTTCTCCTTCAAATTCTTTCAGTCCTTACAGAGGTATCTCCTTTCGTAGTTAGCATTTCAACTCAGTCACTTTAGTTATTACATCAAACATTCTGAAGCAAAGGGTGCTTGCTCTATAATCATTGTTCGTGTAGATTTTGTCCTTTCAAGGCTGACCTTTTGTGTGTACCTTCTCCCTGTTTTTAACCTCAGGCAATCAGCCCATGTCAAAAGCATGGTTTAATCATCACTTTTAAAGGTTCTTCACAAGCGTAATCTCCTCAGTTACATTCAGGTCATTCATTTAGAATAGGTTCTGCCACCTCAGCTGCAAAGCAAGGGATCTCCTTCGGACTGTCTTCAACAATTTGCCTCCGGTCCTCCTGCACCTACTCTTCTCACATACGTCCAGACTCCGCCTCAGCTTTGGCTGCTCAGCTAGCTTTGTAAGCATGATTACCTGTAAGTCTTGCATATACTGGTGGTGGTGGTGTCAGAAACAGTTCTCCCTGCTCCATCGCATTCTCCCCGCATCACTATTACATTTCCTACATTATGGCCTTCTCCCGGCGTTATTGCGGCAGCTGTGGCTCAGGAGGTAGAGCGGATTGCCCAACAGCCAGGAGGTCGGTGGTTCGATCCTTGGCTCTCAAGTCCACTTGCCGAAGTATGAGCCAGATAATGAACCCCAGATCGCCCCCGATGTAGCATTGGAGAATGAATGTGCGTGTGTGCGTGCGTGCGTGCGTGTGTGTTAGAGGGCACTTTGTGTGTGTGTGTATATACGTATACAATATACACGCCGATCAGCGAGAACATTAAAACCACTGACAGCTGAAGTGAATGACATTCATCATCTTGTTACAATACAACGTTCTGCTGAGGAACCATGGGTCCTTCATTCATCTGGATGTTACTGTGACATGTACCACCCACCTAAACATTGTTTTAGACCAAGCACACACCCCCAATGGCAGCAACACTCCCCAATGTCAGGGGTCTCCCCCAGCAGGATGATGCTCCCACCACACCACAAAAACTAGCTCAGAAATGTCTTGAGGAACACGACAAAGAGCCCAAGGTGTTGATCTGGCCTCCAGACTCTCCAGATCCCAGTCTGACCCAGCATCTGTGGGATGATCCAGAACAAGTCAGATCCATGGAGGCACCATCCCGCAACCCACGGGACCTACTGCCAATGTCCTGGTGCCAGACACTACAGGAGATTTTCAGAGGAGATGTCTAAGCCCCATCGGGTCAGAGCTGTTTTACCAGTATGAGGAGGACCAATGCAAAATATTAGGCAAGTCCTACAGGTTCTGAATCAGACTGGGATCTAGGGAGTTTGGAGCCCAGGTCAACAGCTATGCCTATGCCTATATATTGGCATATAGATGTGTTCGGGCCAGGACCCTGATCATACATGTAAAGTTTGGGGCAGATTTGACAATGTACCTGTGAGTTAGAGCAACTTCCTGTTTCATGGTGAGACATGGAAATTTGCTGTCATTTGCTTTGGTGCTTATACATCAATGTATAATACATGTCATTTCCTGTTGACAGTAGGTGGCACTATGTGTATGGCTGAATGTGGCATGTAGATGTGTTCAAGCCAAGGCTCTTATCAAATGTGAAGTTTGGGGCAGATTGGCTAATGCATATGTTCGTTACAACAACTTCCTGTTTCATGGCGAAGTTTCGAAATGTGTTTAATGAAGACTCACAATTTTCACAATAAAGCATTATTACAGTCTTAATTAATGTCTATCCACATTTAAGGTGAATCTGATCAAACCCACTCAGAGAGCATATCAGTATGAAACATGTCATTTCCTGTTTCCAATAGGTGATGCTATGAGTATAGCTGAATATTTGCATGCTTATGTGTTCAGGCCGGGACTCCTGTCAGACATGTGAAGTTTGAGACAGATTGGGCAATGTATATTTGAGTTACAACAGTCCAACAATCCTCTTTCATGACAAAGCATTGAAACTCGCCATGCTGCACGCCAACGAAACCTGAAAAGCTCTGCAATTTAACACCACAAAGGTATTTAGAAGCCACCTAACAAATTTGAAGTCAATCAGATTAAATCTCTAGGAGAAGTATGTTAAAGTACAGCCACACCCACACCCAAGATCCACATCAGATCATCAAGTTCTGTGACTTATGACATAGAGGCCAAGTTTCGTGAGGGTCCAAGCATGGCTACCACATGAAAAGTGCTAAAAGTAATTAGGGGCCCTAGAGAGCTGCTATGGTGTGATGCCTGTGGCCATCAAATCAAAGTGCTTTGGAGTGTAAACATGGTTGCAAAGTTTTGTGAGTTTTTGCGCATCCTAAAGGCCTCAAAACTGTGATTGTAGAATGAAAATTAACACAGGAAATCCACAATGGTTTGCTGAAAAATTTCCAAAAAAATTCAGTACATCCACAATGGTGAGAGCAATGACCTCACAGAATCTCATGAAAATCCAAGGACCTTTTTTCCATCATGGCCTGCGTTTGGGGGTGCATATACACTACTCACAACAAGTTAGGGATATTGTGAGAGACTCAGTGGATGTCATACATACACTTCAGAGATTTTTGGGATAGGGAGGCAATTGTATTGGGGTGATAGACACACCTCATTTTGTGTTTTCCACGTAATGGTCTCACTGTGTACAGTGTGCCTTACATATTAGGGCACTCATGTAAATAACAATATCCCTAACTTATTGTGAGTAGTGTACATACACACAGACTATAAGCAGTGTGTGACTGCTCATTTGCACTAATCACTCTATACACTGTTCTTTTATATTTTGTATAGATATTACATTTTAATTGCACTACTCCCTTTATATGCTGCTCATTTCATATGCTGCTCCTTTATATGCTGCTTTGTATATATATATTTTTTACTATACAGTATATTTAATTTTTTTAATATTTATTCTGTTGATCTCATATTTTTATCTTGGATGGTAGCCACACACAGTTTCATTGTACTTCTGTATAATGATAATAATCAACCCACTTGGATGAAACACATAATTTCCTGTTGCCAGTAGGTGGCACTATAACTTTATGTGCGTACTGACATGTAGGTGTATTCAGGCCAGTCCTATCAAATTTGGTGCAGATTGGACAAAGTATGGCAGAGTTACAACAACCTAAATGCAATTTCCTGTTTCATGGCAAGGCATTGAAATTTGAGGTTCCGCCACGGCTACACCCTTTGACATCAGGTAAATCTTTTGATAGTATACAGAGCAAGGGCAAAGGGGTTTTGAAAATGTCTGGGTGGCGCTATAGAGTCACAGCGCCTGTGCACGAGACCCTTCAAGTACAACTGATCTTTGGCCAGTTACACACACAACATACTAACAACAGCAGTCCACAAGGTCAAAAATTATTAAGCATTTTATAACATTTTTCAATGTGACTGTCCTTCACTCACCACAGCCAAACTGCATCCTTTCTTCTAGCTACCTTCTTCTAATACTAACTAGAGTATTATTTTGCCTGCAGTTATAAAACAAGAATATAAACACACTGTGCTTACTGAATGAGAGGTCAGTCCCTACCCCCTCTCTCAAACTGGCTGGACATTAGAGAGTCTTGTGATTCTGAATGTCAAAGTTTAATCTGATTGAACTTGAAAAAAAGGAGGCAGGTCACCCTGTTTCACATAGAAATAAATGGGAAGCAAATTTTGGTCTGACTGCGTGGTTTGTCACCAATGAAAATGGCAGTCAGAGTGGCCAAAAATGAGAAGCCTGCTGCACAAATGTATACATCAGTCTTGGCTGATCATAATGAAGAGGAGGAGTTCCGGAATCAGAACTCAGTCATGCATTGATGCGTCCAAATGATGCTTCTGATTACACACTCATTTTGATCCTGTGTACGCAAGGTCATGGTTCACACTATAGAGCCTCATATGTAGCCGACTGAACAAGCGCTGACTAAAAAGAGCTTAAACAGCAATGTTATTGTTGCATGTAAACGTGTGTACATGTAAGAACAAACACCAAAACATAGCTTGGACACTAGAGTGGTGAGTGCAACACTGACCAAGATTAAAAGGATGTGCTTAATGTGTGTTGCAGTGATAGGATTATAATATCATTGGAATCAAGTTGGACTGCCTGAACTGGCTCTCAAACATCGCTTCATTTCTGGTAGAAATTATTGAAATGATTGTTAACAATGTTTGAGTGTCTAAACAGAACCCTAGATGTCAGCTGTGTTACTATGAGTGGATATTCAAATGAAATTTGCGAAGGGCCACAGCTGAAGAGCAATAATCTTAAAATGGGGAAAAAAAGCATACATTTCAGTCTTGTCTTGAAGAAATTCATGCTGTTGCACTTTGCAGACAAAGTGCTTCTTAGTTGGTCAAATAGTGGCTCAAAACCTCAGATTCCTTTACAATTTGTGTAACTTTCCAAACCCTACAGTTGGACAATCACACGCACTTTTATGCAGTGAGTGGTTAGGGATGTGGAAGTAGGCAGGGCTTCCACATCTCTCTCACATCCATATCAAGCTGGTTAAATCTGTAAATGCAAAGTTTTCTGTGTCTAAGTTTGAGACAGCATTGTGTGTAGATATGGTCTCAAGCAATCTTTTTTTTCATACAACTACTCCATCACTTATGTGAGCAAAGAAAGTGCAACAACTGAAAACATTGTGTCCACAGCAGTGTTTACAGGCTTAAAGAGACACCTGAACAACAGAAAATCTTTTCAGTTGACAAACAACAAAACTGCATCACAGCCTCTGGTTAGGATTGAGAAAGACATCTGACTAATAAAAGTATTATGTTAAGGTTGCTAGGTGGACTGACAAAATCAACATAAATACAGGTTAATGACTGAGTTAGAGATGACAAAAAACTATCTTATTAATTGTGCTGCCGCACAGCCCCTCCACTTAGGCCACAGACAGTCTTTAACTTTGCTGAGTGACAACCTGTTGAACATCCTCTCAGTGTTCTCCCACTCCCTGCTCTCACGCCAACCAACAAATAAAAAAAATACTTGGCCAAATGCTGATAGTGCTGGTGTAAACTTTATCTAGATGTGGGCTTAGCAAGTGAAGTCAATAAGACAAATGTCAGTCATCACAGGTCACTGGTGAGCAGCAGTGACTGGATTCCTTTAATCAGCTTGTGGCCACATAGTACCTTAACTGATACACAGGCGCTGAACTGTAGTACCATAGCCACTGTATCATTTTCACTGCCCACATCTGCCCCATTAGCTTTAGATAATGGCAAAGCTTTTCACACTTGGAATGGCCCACAAGCCATCTGAGCAATTTGCATCTTTAGGCCTTGAAGCGCTAAGCATCACTGATTGCAGGCATTTTGGGAATTGGACTGACAGCGAGCGAATAGACAGAATGAGAATTGAATAGCAATGGCAGCTTAGGCCAATGACCAAACATTCTAAAATGGCAATTTATGCTCAGTGCTAGTAATATCAGTATGCTGCAGCATTTAGTGACTTTTTTATTCAGAGTAGAAATGACTGATGTGAAACTGTGAGGAGACTATTATGTGATGATTGTTAGTGGAAACTTAAGTTTGTCTTTGGAGGGAAAAGATATCACCAGCTGTGTTTCATTGAAATCACCATGAGGCTAGATTGTAGGTGGTGTTCAAACACATTCCTTATTCCTACCATTTAACCCTCCATTTCTTTATTTTAGAAAGAAAGAAACTTTAAAGGGAAGGTAAGGGAGAAAAACATATCCCCCTACTGACACACTGATATACTGATACATATACATGTTCTGAATCTGCCTGTTCCAACCCCACACGGAAGTTATGTGATATGTTTACATCAACTGGAATGTTAAAAACCCCAAATCCCACGTTCTTTCTGAGAATATGCACCTTTATAACAACAAAACCAACGTGACCTTACTAACATAAGTAAGAGTAATCATTTTAAATGTAATAGCAGGCATTGAGCAGGATTATAGGAGCAGCAGGAGGCTTGCCATCACAGATAAGACTCTACAGCTTTAGAGGCAGACAGCAGTAGGAGGAGAGAGACAAAAAACACAAAAGTTATGGAGAGAATGATGAAAAGTGGGGACAAAGAGAAAGAGAGAGAACTTGTGCTTGAGGAAAAAACAAACAGAATTAGAATGAAGCAGTGATTTAAGACAGTTGCAGTAATCTAGTCGGTAGGACAACATGGATTTTACTAAACACTGAGTTTAAACCGATTCATTGAGACGGACCCAACCCACCATGGTGGTAGAATGGTAACAGGTAGAAGCCTGAAATAATTAAGTGAATAAAGTGCTAACTGAAGGTTAAGGTATAAACATGAGTTTTACATTTGGATTTAAAGACCTCAGAGAGTCAGCTAATCTTATGTCTGTAGGAGGGTTGTTCCATAGTAGGGGGCCTGATAGGAAAAGGTCGCAGGGGCTAGGTAATTAAGACCATACTAAATTGTAATGAAATTCATACTAATGATTGAGAGATTAACATCTAATTTGATTCAGATGTCATATTATTCCACATTATCACATGGAAGTGAATAACTGTCTTTTATTGTGACTTTTCCAATGTTCTTTGTGTCAAATGAAATGTGCCATGGGTGCACCTGAAAGGCATGCCACAGGCAGACTTAACCCAGGTCTGGGGGGTCACAGCCCTTTCCTCCTGTACACCCAACTAGCAGGAACAAAAGAGCTGAGTAGCATGGTGGAAACAGAGGCTGCAGTCAGGGGCTTTTGGGGCCACCTGCATCCCCAGGGCACTTTATTTGGGACAGCCTGAGCCTCCAGGACTTTTATTTTTTGCACTCTGTAAAATATTGACACTCTCTGAGCTCTCAACCCAGCATCATTGATTGGAGCTTAAGCTTCACGGCCGGACCCTGACCAAAGCTGCTCTATAGTATTGGCGTGATTAATTAAAAAGAAAATGGTTTTTAGCATGGCTGGCTGCATGGAGAGTGGCAGTAGCAGAGAGCAGGGGGAGGGGGTGGTATACACATACAGACACGAGCGCACACACACACACACACACATACACACAAACTGATTGGCACACTACAGTGACTGTGGGGTGAGGGGAGGTGTATGAAAAACATTAACCCACAATGCACTGCTGAGTTTTGACAGATCCCTGCTCCAGGGCTGCTGAATTTATGAGCCATTACTCCTGCCAGCCCAGGATCTAGTTGGTGCATTATGTTCCATGTCATCTGCCATTAGTGAAGCAGTGACTGACATCCATTGAGAGAGCCAGTGCTCTCTGACACTGGCAGCCTGATAGGACCAGTGTGGCATGCTTGGACTAGGATATAGCCACATTGTTGTTTTGTTTCCAGACCCCCCTTCTCTTTTTCTTGTGCATCCAGTTGAGTTCATGCCTGCAGTAATCAGGGGACAATACTGCAACCTCCAAGCCCTCACAGCAGCCATTGTGCTTCACAGTAAGCGCCAGCTGGCCTGTTTCCACTTTGTTTTTTTAGGGCACGATAGACTTGGGTTACTTCCATGAGAAGGATTTACTTTAGACTGTTTATGTCATGTTTAGAGAATAATGTATATGTTGTTATACCTAACTTTTAAGAAAAGTGATTTGGCAGAAAGGACAGATATGTTCTTTGGTCAAGAACATGTCTGACTGAGAGGAGAAAGAAAGAAAAAGGCCCTCTTACATATACCTAGCTTTTAGATTTCGGTAGTTCTTCCAAGAGAAATTGTTGTCTATGTAAACTCTAATAAATAATTTGTCATGTTTTCTATCAAAGAACTTCGACTCCATTTTTGTATACTATATGGTCAACATCTTAACATAAAAAAAATACTATTATTAGTATAAAATTACATAGTTCTCTCTGGGAAGCATCTTAGGAAATTATCAAGAAATTAGGAGACCCATAAAAATGTATGTAAAATAAAAATGCATTTTTGTGTGTCCACAGGCAAACATACATATTACATATATTCTAATTTGCTGTGTCTGACTCTGTTGCATAGTATATATAATATTTATACAGACTAGCTTGGGCAACGTGACATAGTGGAAACCCCCAGTGATATAATTCATGTATATAACAACCCAGATTTTAGTGTGCTCATAGATTACAAGTGAGAATATACACAAAGAGAAATGCAAGTTGTAATGATTAGAAGTTTAAGTTTACAGCTAACAAAACAGAAACATCAACTTTCCCAAATGGCACATGTTTAGTAATGACTGAACAGTGACCCTCCCAGCTGGCTGTCCTCATTAGCCTACAGTCTAAATAGCTCTTAAATGTGATGACGGAGGTTAATAATGGAATTCAGTCCCGTCTGTTGTTGTTTACACACTTCTTAGGGAAGGTCAATGTATTGACCTATCTGGATAAGGGGGCATGCATGACAAAACGCTGACATATAATCTGTGTGGCCTTGATGTTCCATTAAATGATCGATTCAGCTGGTTTGGGGGTGGGTGGGGGGTTTCTCAGGGACCATGAAAAGGTCAGTATCTGTTAGTTCATTGGTAGAGTGATTAATAAATCAATAAGAGCTGGAGAGAGGCCCAGTGAATCAAACAGTTCCACAGAGAGTCCTGACTTCTCTTTAAAGAGCTGAATGAGAGTTGGGTGTATAGCAGAACTTGCCATCACATGTCAGCACTGCTCTACTAAAACACTCTCTCCTCATTCTCTGTGTTCCTTTCTCCCTGTTCTCCCCTCCTGTCTTAGAGATGCAGCACTCTTTTTTGCTTTTTGCACATTTAGTTTTAGCATACTGTCCATTATCAGGCTCATCAACATGAGAATTGCTACCACTGGTCAATGGAAGTAGCTGTTCAAAATCTATGGAAGTATTAATGCAGACTGTAATTGGTGTAATCAGTGCCTGGCAGGTATTTAACATGTTCTGGTCATGGTTCACCTCTTGAAAACTCTTGAAAGAAATGTTAAAAACATTCTCAGATACAAGTGAGACCCAGTGGAGTGTTTTTTTTTTTTTTGATAAATCACCACAGGAGCAGTATGTAGTGTGTGGAACGTATTTCTCCATCACAGATTCAGGTATCTGAGTGATTCTTTCAAAAACCTCCCAATATCTTTGCATTTGGTTGCCTAGAAACACAAGCTGGCTGAACTTACCCACCAACTCACCTTACCCTTTACTCTCTGATGTATAATTGACCGAAAAGGGAAACCTGTGTAGGCCAAAACCCAATTACTTTCTGTATCAAGCCAATACTGTGGCAGCTTGTGGTAAATAGACAGATGACATGTAGAGCTTTAATTAGACTTAAGAATATGGAATGATGAATGAATACAAAATATAACCAGAGAGCAAGACAATATATAATTCAGAACACAGTAAAAATATCATTTTAGATAGAGGAAGGGAAGAAATAAGACCGTTTTTTTTAAGTTTATACTCATGATCTTGATAAAAAACAGAAGAAGAAGAAAAAAAAAGAAAGAAACAGAAATATCAAGTTTGACAAGTTTACTCACCACTGACTGTTTTCCATATTTACAAAGTCAGATCAGCAGCACAGTAAAATGGAGCACAATAGAAAATGAACCAAGAAGGCCACTGTCTAAAAATGCCAAAGCATTCATGTTACAGCAAGATAAGTACACACATATCCTTAAATAAACCCTCAGAAATATCCATCCATTTGTTGTGAACATCTTGATGTCACTGTTTCAACAGACACACCTCAAACAGACAGTGCCGTCTGCGTATACCTGTGTCTCTCATTACTGAGCACAGACGCTCCGTTGGTTATTCATTTAATGGAGCTGAGGTTTTGTGTTTGGGCTGTGCTTTCCTTGACATGTCCTGCTGTTGATGAAGCTTTCAGATGAGCTGAAGCGAGAAAACTAATAAACAGAGTAATTAGAGAAACCGAGTGTCACATGTATTCAGGAAAGCTGCAATTTGTGATCATGCTGTTTATTCATCAGCAAATTGCTCACCTTTGCAGGAAGTGCTGCAGTTCTGCCTTTAACCAAAGGGGGGCAGTAGCAACCCACGCCTCAGAGGGACTTGTGTCTCACGAAGCCTATGTACTGAGGTGAGGGAATGGAGATTGTTGCCACATGTTTATCGTCTAATGTATCGGAGTATGTTTGAGTGGATTTCAAACATTTCCCTTGGAGGCATCTCTCTTTTGAATATCCTCCTCCATGTAGGGAAAGGATGATTCCTGTCTGCAGCAGCAGCTGCTGGGGTAATGAAGGGGAACTACAGATGCATACAGTACAAATACACAGGCGCACAAGCTTGCATTCATGTTTACACAGTTATTGTGCTACTGATTTTTGTGAATAGAAGAAGTTAGGCAAAAGTAAACTACATGACTTCAACAAGTAATCTGCAGTACCTGCACACTGACTTCAAACCACAAATTTATTTAAACAGACAACAGTTTGGTCACAGTTGGTTCTTCATCGGATAAAATTTTTATATACCATATTCATATGCCAAACATGTAACAACAGGGATGCTGGGCTCTATGGCAACAGGTCATAACAGACAAATAACAATTCAAGTAATAAACAAAAGAAACTCAGTTAGAGCAATACATCACATGTGGGTGGGTTTGATACCTGTCATCATAGAAAAAACCTATTGATATATATGGGTATAATAACTATTTTTAATCACAGAATTTTAACTGATAAGGAAACAATGTATATTATTATATTATATAAATGTATTTGTATTCACTTTGTAACAGTAACACTGACATACCTTTTTGTTTTTCATAGCTTATTATTTGTGTAATTTATATACCTATATACTGTATGTATATATCACACAATATTATTACTTTGACTCCAAAACAAAATAACAATAACAAACAAACAAAAAAAACAGGAAATTTGATGTCTCTGCAAGTTGATTTTTGTAGTGTACTGAAATGAATATGAACTAATGACTCTCTGGAAAAACTACAATCCATAAAGCATTAAACCAGGCATGGTCCTTAAAAGCATGTTGAATACCAGTTAGGCTTCCATTTCTTTCACATCAATAAGTTGGGTGGTTGGACAGCTTCCAGAAGCTTCCAGCATCGTGTCCAGAGCAGCTCCATGAAAATCTCAGTACTGACTGTTTCAGTAATGGCATCAATCAAGACTGTATTCCTTGGACTATACCACTTTACTAAAAGCTTCAGCTAAAACACAGGTAAAGATAAAGGTCAACAATGATTTACTGGATGTCACTGTAACGGTGCACATCAAGGTTCTTTCCACTATCATCACTCATAAACACAGCTAACAAATAGTGCTGTGTGATGGAAAGCTGTTGAAACTGAAAGCAATTTGTCTGTAAATCAACTGCATTGATGGTAATAATTACCATGGTGTAACATTTTAAATCCGCAGGAATCATGTGGATAACAATGAAGAAGCAAATCCACTGATTCCAAATGTACATTTTAATTATGAGCTTAAAACAATTTAGATGAGTGTTCTGAGCCTATACAGCAGAAGAAAAAAGGAAAATAGTCTCTGACCATGTTTGTCTGCTGTTTGCTGCTGAAAAGGTAGCATAGCTTTTTAGTTCCCAATATTTGTGTCTCAAAAATACATGTTTATAAAAACGACTATCTTCCTCTAAGTGGCATGCAAAGAGTTTAGATGTTATGTGTCCAAATTTGATGATGTCTAAGGTTTATGCTGCCACTCCAATGTATAGAAGGTGTGTGAAATTTAATGATTTCTTTCTTTCTTTCTTTCTTTTTCCTTATTTTCATTAGTTGGTTTGTTTTGTAATTTGGGTCAACTGGCTGCAATCCTTTGCTGTGGTTGTTTTACAGTGTTTCAACCAGGACCAATACTTTTGTTTTTCTGAAAAGGACGATCTTAAAAAAATAATCGAATTAAAATAAATATAAAATAAAATAAATATAAAATATGCATACACGTGTATGTGCTACTGATGTTCACCATTCACCATTCAGCACCATTACTGTTAAGCCAGTAAGCCAGAGCCTTTGAATTTCATATTAAGATTAAATTGACATGACAAGTTAGTGAAGGCAGTCTAAAGCCCTGTCTGAATATGACATGAGTGAATTTTCCAGCTGGGTAGATGTGATTATTGATCTGACCGGCAGACACTTCCAGTGCTACTGGTGATATAGAAGTTGGGCTTTTGTTAAATGTTGCATGCTGGTCATTCATGTTATTCATTTTGACCAGATAGATGCTCCTGTCTGACCACAAACTGGTGAAGTCTGGATATTTTTGCATTTACAGTGTATGGACTTAATAATTTAGGTTTCTTTCTTTCTTTGTTTCAGAAATGTTTGTGCCTCACAGACAGCAGGCCATCATCAGTCTGTCTGATATTTTCCTCTTTGGTCCAGCATGAGATGCTGTATTTTCCCAACTAGCAGTCATGAAATTTTGCATGGATACAAGAGGACTAAGTCTAGTGATTGCCATGACCTTTCAACTTTCTTTTAGGTGTTGCTGTCAAGTCAAGCTTTCCCCTTAATACCTTACAAGCTTGGCATAAAATTTCTGTGCATGCAAACCTCTCACAGGACAAATGGCTTTGGTATTTCATTCAGTCTAAAGTTGTCTTTTGAGATGGTCACTTTATCAGATGAAATGATCATAGAGCCAAAAAATCTCAACACCACTTAGCTCACAGACATGACACACTAAACTTTGGAAGCCTATAAATCACCACTTGTTGTGTGGAGGTGATCAGCAAGGTGTCAGGGACTGAATTCACTGTTCCGTTTCACAGCATCAACACCCAATGGTTCTGTATGTAAGCAGTGGTCCTCTGACAGAAAGTGAAGCTGAAATCATTCATGGCCCCTGAGTGGTTGTCAGTGAGTCCTAGTCCTTCTTTTTCCTTCTCTTTGATATACATTTGAAAATATATCACAATAAATGTAATAAAGCAGTAAATAGAAATACAAAGGGAAGAGGAAAGTAGTGCTAATGAACAACCTTAAAAATAAATAAATACAGTACATTATTTCCTTTCAGCCTCAACTAAAGGCAACTAACAGGAAGTTAGACCTTAAGTCATATTCCTTCATATGAATTAATCGGTACTTTATTTTTCTTTGCAGGAAAATTCAAAGGCCATAAAATGTCACAGAGACTTGCATTCATATTATATTGGACTATTCTAGACCTCTGGATTTATTCAGTGGCTTAATGCAGGGAGCTGGAGTTTGTGTCTCTCACAGGCAAGTAATTAATTCTTAAAAAACATAAAATTGATGACATTTAACAGCATTGTATACTTCTCCAAAATATAGTCTATCAGCAGTATCAGTCTCTGAGGGATGGTGTGTGTAGCTCTCATTATTACAGATAGAATCTATATAAAGTATCCTGTACAGAGACACACACAGCCTGTCTGTCAGGCCTTTCAAGCAGCTAACAGGCAGTGATTAATCACAGCAGAAATCTGCCTGTCACAACTGAGGCAGCAGTGGGACGTGTTGCCATTGGTTGCTGGTCTTTGTCCAGAACTAATCTCTGTGCAAGATCGACTTCAAAGTAATGGCAGTGCTCCCAGTGCACTGATGCCCACAGGCAACATCTCTGCTCTGCCTCCATCCCATAAATCCAGGATCTGGTCACACTGACAGGTTGTTATTAATCTGAGTAGCTTGTCTGATATCTCTGTGGATGACATCAAGACTTACAGTGGGCAAAACAGGGATCACACAGTGTATCCCTACAGTATTCTGTTACATGTGTATGTGTGGACAAAGACTCCGCTCAGACACAAAAGTGGCATAATGACAAGAGGTAGCCAAATGCTTCATCACCTCAGTGGTAGTAATTGTTATAACACTGTGTGCTCTTGCAAATCAGAAATATAAAATGCAATACAACTTAAGATTGATGGTCACAGGAATACGTTTCTGAGTGGAGTTAGGCTGATATGTCTTTAATGATGTTTAGGCTCATTGTGTGGACATTTCATCTTTTTAAATCTAAAATTGCTTAAAAGAATAATTCAACTTTTTTTCAATTTGCAAAGAATTCGGTGAAGAAGAAAAAGGTGAATAGTAAAATTATTACTCAAACTTTTGTAAGCATCCATCAGTGTATACATCTATTTCCTGCTTCAACTTTGACCTGCTATACTTATAGTAGATGTGTTCTCCCAATTTTTCTGTGCAGCGAGGGCTTATCAGAGAGATTTCACGTACGCTTGTGTTTTTTGAGCTGTTAACTGATAACAATGATGACCAAAGCCACAAAAAATACAAAATAAAATCCAAGTTATAATAAATTAAATAATAATTAAATAATGTTTAAATACAACCCATGCCAGCCATTCCCCACAGCATTCCACAAGTTTTTAAACTGACATGCTTTTGCAGTTGTCACATGTTTTGCCCCAGTATGGTTAAATGCATTTTCACAAAGTGAAGTCAGAATGTTTTGTATGCTCCTTTTTAAACACCACAATCTGAAAAGGTGTTACATACAAACCTTGAACGCATAAGTAAAATGTCCTTTAAAAAACACCCAATGAAATTTTGCATTATGAATCAAAATGCAAACATCAATCAATGATGATACTCAGGTATGTGGAAATACAATTGATCCAGAACAGCCGCACAAACCACATGTTGCCTTGTAGAAACATCTTCAAAATGTATGCCCATGAAGCACTATATTTATAAACCACACTGGAGCCACAGCATGGAAATCGGGAGGGAAGGTCAACAATGAGCAGGACTTTGATACCAGAGACCAGGGTTCACACCCACGGTTAGGAAAATATGGTGGTTTAGGTTAAATGTAAATAAAAAGATTATGACTGAACTTTTTTCTGTATTAAACCTAACCTTAACCGAGTGCTGTGAAAGTCTAAACAGGACCATAAAATAGTAATAATGCTCTAGTAATTCCAAGTGAATAATGTGCTGCAAGATCAGATAATTTGCAAAACTTATGAAATACAGTATCAATGGATATTTTACTGAGGTGTAAATGTATCAACATACATGTATACATCAGATACATTAACAACAATTCCTCATTATGTCAATAGAAAATATAATCTAGTTGGTATCATGTTTTCTTCAAATTACTGTTGTAAATTAGCTTTATATAAATGTTATTTGTCAGAGACAGCTGTTGTTTTAACACAGATACCACAACCAGCGGGTAAGGTAATCAACATACTGCTAAATGCTAGGTTTCAATTATCTCTATCATTTTTGCATTGATTGTATTGCATCACTGTATTGGCCAAAAGCTCACATTATTTCCTTGGTATTTTAAGTTCCCAGTTATTTTACAGAATACTGCCACTATATTACTATATATACTAATAAGCATATATCATGGAATATTACTAATACCAATTATAATTGATTTTATCCATATTGTCCATCCCTACATGCGATAGAATAACAGTTATTACTCTCATGTTAAGTCAGGATTTTTGTTTTTTTTTAAGACTTAACAGCAAACTGAAAAAAAAAACGCTCTCATAAAAACAACAACAACAACAACAACAACAAAAAAAACATACAAACAAAAACATAAACAATGTGGTCTTAATCCTTTGGTGAGTGGACCCATGAAAGCAGATAAGTCAGTATCCACTGTGACCCTGGCTGAGGTTTTGTCATCTGGCTCCTTGCCTAATGGCATGTGTGTGTGTGTGTGTGTTAGTCTATGTGTGGAGAGTCTTGTTCCACAACCAGCTGTTCAACTATTAACACCACCACCCCCCTGGCCTCGCAGCATGTTGCTCTTTAGGTTGAGAGGTCGCCCTGTGCTGCTGCTAAATGGCATAGCTGCTGGTGGATTAGCAGCCTTAGACGAAGAGAGAAAGTGTGGATATATTTATCCCCGGCTCATAGCAAGCTGCAAGGAAAGCTCCTCAAAACTAACCCCAATCCTTCAGATCTCAGACGGCTCAATGAGAACCAGTTTGGACAAGAGAAATTCCGTCAAAATAAAAAACAAACTCTCCATTTTTTCTCAGCAGGACAACACATACCAGGAACTTGGGCCAAATAAATATTTGGCCTAAGTTTACTATTTGTGTCTTTTTAAAACATTATCAAATAGTCCCAGTGCAAAAACTTTGACTTCATTGTTTTCTTCTACTTCTTCTTCTTCGTCTTATTATTATTATTACCACTACTACTAGTAATATTTGACTGTGACATGACATTGTGGAGTGTCATGTTTCAGATTATATCATAGTACATTTTACATAGTACATCAGATGTTGGTGATCATATTTTAACATAAGGATTTGTAAAATTCCTAATTTTCTTTCATATTAACCTTCATTTTGACCTTGTTACTTTATTTCCTTTTATGAATAAAATTATAGCACTGATTTCCAATTCTCTTCTATATCTAAACTGTTGTCAGGGCATTGCTGTTGTAGATTTTCATAGATTTCTGCTGTACCATATCTGTTTTTACCCTGCATTAGTATCATTAGTATCAGTTTCTTTAGTCGAAATGGCAGTTTGCATATATTCTCTTGTTCTATAAAATTGAAAAGATACTGCCTCACTTGTGAAAAATAGATTAAAAATGCAGGGCAGGCAAATACAATTCATTAGTAAGTTAATGATCATGTACATTCATTTTTACCTCAGCTTGGTTGCCTGCTGTTTTTGTTTCATCTTCTTAGTTGATTTATTATTGTAGTGAGCACTTTGTGGTTGAGTTGGGTTCTTATTGCTGATATTCTTTAATTCTAAACTGTATCCTGTAATTAGTTTGTGCTCTAATGACTGTTTTTCTCCTACAGATTTTGATAAAGCATCATTTGATACCTTGTCATTCAGTGTGTTAGCAATGGTTCCTGTCTCTTCAAAGAAGGGAATTTCTGTGGCTATAATAGCAGGGAAAGGGGTGGGGATGGGAGATGAGGTTGGGTATAGTGCGTGGAGAGGGGACTGTGTGACAGTAGATCAGTGTAATTCCTGCCTGGCAGATGCAGGCCAGATTGAGCTGGAAGGATAAAGATGTTACCCAAGAGCACCAGCTAAGGCCTAAACAACAAATGGCTGCCTGGTGTGTGTGTGTGAGTGTGTGTGTGTGTGTGTGTGTGAGTGAGGGGGGATAGAGATAGAGAGATTTTGTCCCACTGCATTACCAGCAGGCCACTTTAGCTAGGTCCTACTTGGAGCTACGGCTGTAGCTTGCACTGCTTAGCATGTGCCATGGGAATGGAAACAGCTCTATGTTCTGCTGTTCAACAAGCAAACACACACAGACACACAAACTTAAGTGTACCTAATAAACTTGCCAAGTCAATTAACAGTCAATTATCTAAAATTAATGACTGAACATTATTATCTTCATGATTGAGGATTTATTAGACTGCATGTGATTTTAGTTAAGTGGACCTAATAAACTGGCAACTGAGTGTATATATGGTAGAATCAAGTCACAGGTTAATCAAGTCACATACATTATATGGTGTATGAAAATATGGAATAATAGTGGTTCTAAAATTTTTATATATGATGTAAAATTTAAAAGTTTCTCAAAACTCATACTAAAAACTACTTTCTTCTTTTTTCCCCTCTCCCTTGTCCTATATAGAAGTATGGCTAAATCTTTTTTTTTTTTCTCAACTCATGTCTCTAATTTTTTTCTTTTTTATGCTCACAGCTATAATGCATTGTCCAACTGAAGGCTGTTTCATGTATTACGTTTTCTCATAGACAGGGCTATACTGTGCTGTTGTTTAGTTTTTACCTCTCCACTCCCTGTTTTCTCTGTCTGCCATGTTGGTTTTCCATCATTCCTTATACTTTGGCAACTAGATGTCATGATTCAATCTTCTTATTGTTGTAATATGAATAATAATTTGATGCTCATCATAATGGATACTGGGTTTGAAGGTGTTTTAAACTTATTTATTTCACAAAAACTTTAATGTTTTTGTTGAACAACTTTTAATAATTTATTTTTTTTATTTTAATAATAATAGAATCTTAATTTGATGTTGATAACTTAACTTATATGTACTTATAACTTAATGTAACAACACAGATTTTTTGTTTAAAAATACCATCATTTTAGTTTTACAAAGATCATTTTAGATCTTTAACCTTCCAGCCTTAACATGTTTAATTACTTTGCTTTATAGGCACTATGCGCCTCAACTATGTGAATCTTTAAGTAGACCCACTTGAAAACAAACATAATATTGCAGTCTGTCACAGTGCCCAACAATGAAGGCAATCTCCTAAAAGCACTCAATTTTATTTGGTTACAGACGATGTAGCTGTGCCTGATATGAATCAGATTTCTAGCTGTGAAGAAACTAGAAATCAGTGTAAAAGCCACTAGTTTCAGCCAATGGACGTGCACTGTGGAGGTCAAACATCCAGAACGTGTTGCCTTATGAACATTCCAAAGCTTTTCCCAATATGATACTGTACAATCCCCATGTAAGGAAAACCACAATACTCATAATATAAAAAGGACCAAATCCAGACAGAATAAAAGATAGAATAAGACAACATCTTTACAAAATGTATCTGGCATCTGCTGGGAGGCTTGATACTTGCAGGGAGTGAAAGGAGATTATGTTAAAGCCTAAATGAGGCTTTTACATTTTTTTTTAAATCCTGCAGGCATAATCTAATCTTATCCGTCTCAATCCAATTTTTAATGCTGGCTACACATAGGATTAAAGTAGTGCAGTTTGCTTTGTAGGCCATTTGACAGTGGAGCAGCATCTGTTGCTGATGGCTGGAAGATGTGCAGGTTAAAGAGGGAGAGATCAGGAAGGGGGGTGGTGGTGGTGGTGTGTGGTGGGGGGGTGATCAAGCTGGGTTTCATGTTTACAGTGGCAAGATCTGCAAGATTCACAGGCATGGAACAAAAGCATTATATGTTAATGTTAGTAAATAAGTAAAGTTTATTTGTATAGCACTTTTTAAGAAAGAGCCGTCACAAAATGACTTTACAGTAGTCTCAATTAAAAACCAACAGCATAAAAACAGAACAAGAGACGCACACAAGCAAACATAACACAAAACACAAAGCACTACCCATACGCCTGTCTGAACAAATGAGTCTTTTGCTGCCTTTTAAAAAGAAGCCACCAGCTAATCATAAGAAGATTCTTTTTTGGGGGGCTTTTTCCCAGGAAACATGAAGACAGAGCAGGGGAATGACACGCAGCAAAGGTCAGGCCAGCTATCCAGTCCAGAAGACCCCTATCTGAGGACCTAAGAGCCTGGCTTGTGGTATAGGGGTGGAGCAAATCATAAAGTAGTGGACACTCTACCCAAATTTTTAATGAATCTAACTTGACAGGAGGCCAGTGCAAACGCCTTAAAAGTGAAAAGTAAATGCCATGTGTTAAAATCTTTAACATGAAGAGTGCCTCACTGTTTCTAACCTCACTGTTCCTACATATTTCTGGCCTCAGTGGCATTTAAGAAGTCTGGAAGTCTGGGTATTTCTAATTAGGGTTTGCTTTCAACTCCCAGGCATCCCAGATTCACCGGTTTACAATTTGCAGACCACAATGTGCAGTTACAAAAAATGGGATTGATTCTAGTTTTTAACATTTCCAGGTTAGCTAACAGAGAATATATTTGACCATCTAAATTTGAGTAATTACATTTTCCATATGTTTGTTGTAATATTAAGCAAACTTGGGCAATAAAAAAAGTTTGTCATTAAATGCAATCTTTTTGTGACATTTTAGATTTATTAGAAATACAACGTGTTAAGTGCTAAACATGACACTGCTGGCTCATTGTTAATTACAAATAACAGATCTAAATCATCAGTCACTGTGATATTACATACTCAACTGGACAGCTGGAGGGGAGCAATGGTTGCTGCAGTTTCTTTACAATTGAACTTCAACTTAAGAAATGTTTAAAGTTGGAATGCTCCCACTTTCTAGTAATATGATATCATTCTCTTTCTTTCAGGCTGAAATCAGTCTCAATAACATATCTATGTAACATATTTTTCATTAATGGACAAGTTAGTTTTCCATTTAATGGAATCAATCAGAATGGAAGTGTAAGGTATGAATCAATATTCTGTGTGTAATTAAATCAGGACTGATGTACCCTTTCCTTCCAGTGACTTATAAAAACACTGGTATCAAAATGCTGCAAGAAATAGACATTATTTGTATAAATTAGCCTTAGAATATGGAGGCAGCTTTCAGTCAAGACCTTAGGGACTAGGGTACCAGGTCATCTTGTCCAGGTCAGATTTCTTTGGAACAGATGGCTGCTCTCCTAACTGCAGAGCTTTGCTGTGTAGATGATACGGGATTAAAGCTAAACTGATATTAGTCAGGAAACCCTCTTGTACTTCACATTTGGTGCAATATAGGCAGGAAAAAATATCCACCATCCCACAATATGCAGTAGAATGAACTACTGATTTATTCTTAGCCTCTGAATCTCACCATCTTGTGGGGCTACATATGTTTGACTGAAGATAGTACACATCATTAAATTCAAAAGGATTGTTTAGATTTCTATCATTCTTTGGGCATAAAACAAAGGTAGGAAAAAGGACATTTCCACAGCTTTGAAAACACAACTGATTTAATAATAAAACCGAATAAGGGTAATCTGGCAAATACTCCTCAGCAATTCCCTCACTTCTGTCTTCTTCCTCAGTCCTTTCTGCATCTTTTTCCATTACCTTCAGAGCAACCTGTGTCTATCATATCCTTGTGCTCACTCTGCAACAAATACAGACACCTATACAAGCATAAAGAATTCAAAAAAAGGTTGAAATTAGCCTGTTAACATTGCGTACTATTAGCATATTTAAATTGCACAATGATGATAAAATGGACTATTTGATGTTTGTGTTGCAGATATCCTTTCATTGTAAATTGCTTCATCTCGTCTCACATCCTCAGTAGAAATGAAGATGGTGACATCTGCTGATACATTCTCTGTGGCTGTTTTCAGTCTGAAGCCAATGCTCCTTCATTTAACAGCAAGCTAACCATTATAACTGTTCTTACTCCCTCCCTTAACTTTTATTGGATTTCTAAGCATCACCATCAGTGAAATTACTGCATTAAAGGTTGCTTGACCTTGTGGCATAAGTAAACCAAACTCTTCATATTTCAAGAGTGGAAAGCTTCCCTGAGAAGTTCCAATATTGTTTCAGACACAAAAAAAATTCTGCCAAACTATTTCTTCTGCCAACTATTCATGTTTACCAATCTTTGCCAATTTGGATACAGCTAGATGATGTGAAAGCTGTCTGTAGTTGGTAGAGACCAGAACCAAAGCTAAAAGAGAGTGAATACTAGATTTGGATACATCAGGTTGACACAAACACCACCCCTAATGGTTTAATGTGAAAATCAACATCATGTTAATTTGGCCGATGGATGGTGAGATCTCTTGCTGTGGACAGGGTTGAATGGACAGATGAATTTATCAGTTTTTAAAATTACAGAATTATTATTCATAGGATTATTATTCTATCTATATAATTATTATTCTATAATAATAATACATTGTTATTCTATATAATCATTATTTATAGAATTCTGGTCATTGTTTGCCTCTTGACAGTTTGAGACTGGAATTCACTGATCATTCATTTCCTACACCGCTATCACATCACTAGGTGTGAATGAATTGTAGCCTCATGTTCATTCAGGGTTTCAACCAGTCTGCACAGCTGTCATGTCCTCATGCTACTATCTGACCTGTCTACATGGCATTAAATGTCCTGGTCCCATTAAGCAGCAAAGCCTGGAAAAGCTCATTCTCAATGGCCTGGTCAACCTGTGGGTCATGCTAAAGGTGTTTATATAAGCTGTTTGAATAATGATACTGGGACATGATGGCAGATAGTGAGAGTGAACAAATATTTGACAGAGGACGAGCAGCTGTTTGTCAGGATGCCATTAAGGCAGCAGGTTGCATAGCACCTTCAACTAAATGCTTCAGTTTGTCATCTCTGACAACAATCCCAATATTCAACCATATGACAGAAATGTGTAAAACATGTCAAGTAAAATCAAGTCAAGTCAATTTTATTTATATAGCTCCAATTCACAACAGAAGTTATTTGGAGGCACTGTACATATAGAGCAGGTCTAGACCATACTCTTTATCTTATAAAATTTACAGAGAGAGAACCAACAAATCCCACCATGAGCAGCACTAGGCGACAGTGGCAAGGAAAAACTTCCTTTAAGAGGCAGAAACCTTGAGCAGAACCAGACTCAGGGTGGGTGGCCATCTGCCTCAACCGGTTGGGTTAAGACATGACATGTCAAGAAAGGGTATCAACAAATAACATGCAACACTGGACCTGGTGTATTGATAATGTATGATTCTGACACTATTTTGCTTCTACATAATGATACAATGTATGTACTGGCTGATAGTAGCTAAGCTAACAGCTAAGTTAATGGCAATCACAGAACTCCAGAACAGAGAGGGTGATGAAGATCATGGCTTATGGTTGAAGCTTTTCTGCCCAGGCTTGGTGATATTTTGAGTATTCAGAATATCTTAGTCTACAGTCTACGGACTGCCTCTAGGAAATTGCCACATGCTTGCTCTCTACAGTCTGACACTGACAAATGTTTTCATCTTCTTCTGCATGTTTGGTGCTTATGTACATGTTTTCACATATTAAAGAATCAGGTCTGGACATTCTCTGTAGTTTCCCCTTTACACTCAGAACACACAGCTGGAGATTGCCCATTTGAGATAGAGTGTGCAGGACACCAGGAGGCAGGATAGAAACATGATCACACCCTTGCCTACCGTGAAAACTGAATCTATTCACACATCAATTCCATTGAATATTGCACAAACTTTATACCAGGGATGGGTGATATAGTATTGTTTGTGATAAAAACCACAGTAATGCAATAATAACAATAAACTCTAGTTGATGACATATTTGTGTGTGCGATGTACTCTTAGCCCACTGCTCACATGCAGAACAAGAACATGCAGGGTGGAAGGTGGAGTTGATGCTGAGGAGGAGTTCATCGCTAAATGAGGAGCTACCTTGATTATCTGAAACAGGCGGCCTGTCATGCCAATGTGACCCCACGCCCTCCCAAGAAAAACAAAGAAAAAAATCAAAAAATCATTTACATCTGTGTTTCTGTCTCCGCCTCTTGTTTCATGTGTATCTCCAGAGACACACAAGAAGCATAAGGAGCATCAGTGGAGACAGGTTGACAACTTGCTATGTAAAGTGCAAGAACAGCTCCTACCAGCATTATAAGTCTATAAGAATAGCTGAACAATTTCTTCATATGATTTTAGACCTGAGGAAACATAAGGAGAGGGCAGTTCCACTTAAGACTGGAATGTGGTGTCATTAATCATGAGGCCCTGTTGTCTTACAGAGAGAGACAAGAAGATTGGGGGGGGTACTGGGTATTTGGATCTGTAAGAGTCCAACCTCTGTTGATCAGCATAGTTCTTTTCATGTTACTTTTCTTGCTAAAGGTAACATTCATGTATAGAAAACATTCATTTCCATTTTGGAGTTTCTGATTGTTTATTCCTATGTTGGCCTTGGTTCCATTAGAGTTGATCTTCCAGAACAAGTCATTTGACCTTTGAATTGGTCATGTATTCCTCGACATGCTAGTGGCTGACCTGGTTTGGGAAGAAAGGCTCCTCTATCTCTATTTCCTGTCCACTTCAGGGAAAGCAGGACCAGCAGTCATTTATTTCAGTTTATCAACTTGTATGAAAAGTTGGGAAAGGTTTCGACTCTCATCCAGTTGATGACTTTGACAGTCATGTTTCTGAATCAGACACTCATATTGGGTCCAGTGGGTACCCTCACAGCCAATCAGAGTGTCTGATTCAGAAGTTTATACAATCTATTGTTGTGAGCCTAAACAGGAGCAACACTAATTATTCTGAGCTCCAAGCAGAGAAAAGTTGCTCTGTGGTTACTGTAGTGACAGAAATAGATAGATAGATATAGCAAGTAAGAAATGTGGTGCAGCTCAGGCTTTGAAGCAGGTTTTTCATGTTGAGAACCTATCCAGACAGACCTACAGATCTATAATGATAAAACTGTGTGTGTTTTCCCTGTTAGCAATACTAATCATCATAACACAATAAAGTTTATGTATAGTATGTAAACATATTATTATTATTATTGTAGAGTAGTGTATGGTGAAAGTCAGTAGTATTTGACATAAATCAAATACCACTATAAGGTATTTTAGTCATTTCAATCAAGTAAAAGTGCATAATATGCAGGAAAATACTCTGTTCTGGTGCCTGGCTTTTGCTTTTGTGTGATTCTGGACAGGAACTGCCATGATGAATATCCTGTTTGGGGATAAACAGCCAGGAAACCATAGAAATTCCTGGCAAAAAAACCAAAAGAAACAAAAAAAAAAACAAACAAACAAACAAACAAAAAAAAACGCCCATTGACACTACCCAAAAGAATCAACATAAGTCATAGACAGAAGCTAGAAGGATGACAAGCTTTGCACACCTAGATTGGGGATGGATTCTGCCATGTGCCTCATCATAATCCTGTCTCTGAGATTTGAAGGCAGATCCTTTGTCAGCTGTGACACCTTATGTAGACAGGTATGTACCTTTTTAAATCATGTCCAATCAATCGAATATACCACAGGTCTCCAATTAAGGTGTAAAACATTTGATGATAAGATGATCATGACATATGGAAGGCATCTGAGCAAATTTATTTTTTTTTTTTGTGTTGTAGTAAAGTATCTCAAGAAAAATCTCTGATTAATTTAATGTGATGTTTTTCCTTTTTAATAAATTTGCAAAAAATTCTAAAATTCTGTTTTCACTTCATGTCATCATGGGGTATTGAGTGTGAGAGAAATAATTAATTTTAAACCATTTTAGCATAAGACTACACCATAACAAAATGTGGAATACGTTGGAATACTTTCTGAATGCACTGTATGCCAACAGAAAAAAAACCCACTAACATCCTGGTGCCGGTAAAATGACTGACTGTACCAAATGTAACATGCTCCTTATCCATGCTGGTGCATGCAATGCCATTGCATGTCATAATGAGACTAAACTGACACACTGAGAAGAAATCTGCTTCTGCCAAACTAACTTGGGGCTTGATTGGTGCTTAAAGGTCATTCTCTATGTTATAAGCACAAGAGTCTATGATAAATTACTTTACAATATGCTGCCATCAATCAAAAAAGTATTTTTTTTGTTGTTTATACAAATATATCATTTGTTTATGGGATGTGATAAGAATAAACTACAGCAACAGTGAATAACTGAATGAAATGACTATCACAGGATGTCGATATTGTTTCTTTATCAAAGCCCCACCACTGACAAATGAAGACAATGATAAACCTTTGAAAATTAAGTTTTTTCTCTCTCTCACTGAGCTGTATTCCCTCTAAACTCACAAATGGCTGACCTTTCAAAATTGCTGTGTTTAAGCCTTTCCTTTTTAGCCTTCTGTAAATGTCACATAATGTTACTGGGCTCTGGCAGCACAGGATCATTAATCTTTCCTGTGCAGGCTGGGTGAGGGAAATTCAGTGGGTAGAGCAGCTATATCACTAAGTAGGGACATCAGAGCAGAAGTGTAAACATCATTTGGACACTGCAGTTTTTCTGCTCAAATGGGTTTGATGTTGATGAAGGGAGACCTTCTTTTCGGAGTGCAGTGATGCACAGTGTTTGATCGATGTTGCCAGGAAGGTTGGTAGTTAATCCACCACTGGAAAAGGTGGAACCTTTCTTTTCTACGAAGAAAGAAGGTTGTTGTCTGTGCTCCACTTTTCCATATCAACAGCAGCCCATTCTCTTTACTATACATACAAATATTGTATTGTATGTGCAGTATGCAGTGCACATGCTGAAGAACAATTTTTGCATGAAAGCGATATGTTAATCCTTCCCATGTCCACATAAGGGATCTCAGATGATGTGTGACTTTGTTTTCATTTTATAAGGTGATTCTTTGTGACTGTATGGAATCCCTGCCACAAATGATGTGCTGCAGCATCCCCTGATTTAAATGCAGGATTGGTGGCTCTAAGCAATGAACAGACTTCCCCAGTCAGCCGTGGTTTCTGGTTGGCATGTGTTTTGATTTCTCTGATCATTGGCTTTTCTCACTTCATCCTTGGTTTGTATGCAGGTGTGAGCATTACAGCAAGGTGGTCAGAGTTACCAATGTGGAGAAGGGCGACTGCTCTGTGTGAGTTTTTGATGTTTGCGTACACCAGATCCAGTGTATTCTTGCTCCTGGTTGCGAAGTTCACATGTGAGTAGAATTTTGGCAGGACAGATTTAAGACTTGCCTGGCTAAAGTCTTTAGCTACTATGAAGAAAGCATCAGGGTGGGCTAACTGCTGCACATTGATGTTGTAAAGCTCATTCATGGACTCCTTCACATTAGCACTGGGTGGTACATAGACTGCCACTACAATGATTGCTGTCATCTCCTGCTGCAAGTAGAAGGGTTGGCGTTTCACAGTCAACTACTTTATGTGGTGAGCATAGTGTGGAAATCACTACGGCATCCTGGCACCACGACTTGATTGTATAGACAGCCAGTAAAGCTGCTGTCTGCCCGGTATAGTGTTAGCCCCTCCAGCTGGATCATGGTGTCTGTGGTGTTCTGATTAAGCCGGGTCTCACTGAAAACGAAGACACAACAGTTCATCAAACTTCACTGGGAAGCTGTCAAAATTATGATATAATCCAACCGGCTCTCCAGTGAACACATATTTGCCAGCATGACTGTAGAGACTACTGCCTTGTTTCTGGCTCTCAATTTCCGCCATTTCTGCTGGTTGGCACGCAGTACACTGTAGGACACTTAGCTGCCCAAGTCCACACAGTCAGCTCCTGATGCATCTGTGATAAATGTACAGTACTTTGGCTGTGACCAGTGCATTAGGCAGGGCCCACTTGACTGCCATCTGCACTGCGCCACAGGGTTCAGTGCTTAAATCACTGCTGATGCTACACAGATGAGGTTTCACTTTCTGTGTGACGATTTTTAATGTGTCTTAAGTTATCCAAGACTACGTTTTTCCACAGCTGTTTAAGGAACTTGGTAAAAATAGATTTGCTGTATGTAAAAAGTAGAATAATTAATAAGACCAAAAACATGTCCACACATTTCAAAGACTAAAGACACAGTGGATTCAGGTGTAAAAGTGTGTCTCTTTCCTTGTAAAAGCTTTCTATAATACGGGTTGTCACACTCTTTGATGTTTACTTGTTGAATCATTTTCATTTTGCCATCCTGTTGACTCTCTTTAAAAGACAGACTTTTGCCAAAATACTGCAGACTCTTGTCATTGCTGCACTAGATCTGCTGTTCCCTTAGTAATGTTTAGAACTGTAAAAAAATCCACAGGCTGTAATATACAAAACTGCAACAGAGCCTAGATTTAAATTTTATTATGAACAAATACACTGTGTTTAGTCACTTTGGAAGACAGACATAATGAACAAAATATTTGGACATCCTTATGTAAGCACACACACATGCACACACAATCTGAAGATGGAGTGTCACACAAGAATGCTCCAGTGCCCAATTAGACTCTCAGGAAATTGAAAAGAAACTTTGCTCATGCTGCCAGCAGGCCTTGTTTGGCATTCAAATGGTTGTGGCAGGTAGTGTCACTGGATGATGACAAACTGTTGTTTTCTGCTTCACAACACCAGCAGCCTGGAGCACTTTCAGACTTTCATCAAGTAGCACACACATTGTCAACCACACACACACACACACGCACACAGTCATTCATGCACACAATGGTTGTATATATGCATACAGGTGCACACACACATACACACAGACACACACACAGACACACACACAAGTATGCTTGCATACAGTCACACACAGAGATGCACACACCAGAGCTTCTCAAGCATGTCACAATGTCATCTTAGCCCTGTGGAGTCACTTTATTATAAAATGTAAAAATCCATTCAGTTTTATTTAATCAGATGAAAAGATAAGACATTTCCAGGTCATTAATCATGAAGACCCTCTCAGAGGGGGCCCCGTCTCCCTCCACATAGCACTCTCACAGTCATTTAGGAGAAAGAAAGTAAACATAGGGGATTGATTGGATTCAAAGGGACTGAATAATTTCCTAAACAGCAGCAGCTGCTGTCTCTAATGGAACAAACCAAATGCCCTGTCTTCAGGGGACACACTGTAAGATAGTGATAGAGCCTCTGGTTGGATCTTTTTCCCATGATGCCATGTTGCTTTCCCTCCAGGGTTATTGTTAATTAACATATTTACAATTTAGTCATTTTAGAGCCTAACCAGCTGTGAAGCTAAAAATGAAAGTTTAACTCCCAAAAATGTTGGGTAACGCACAATGGAAAATAGCTCTACAACATGGTAAATACACACTGTGCAAGTAAAGACATCTTTGAACCAAACTAAGGGGTGTCAGTATGGATAGACCACTTGCATTTATGGTCCAATACCAAATGCATAGGATTTGATAAAATTTCAACAAATATCAAGCATTTGGATACAGATTAGCAATTTGAAAAAGAGTCCAGCTCAGATGGTGTGCTGCTTTGGCTGCTTCATCAGGCTAATCCATCTTTTGGTTTGTAAAATTACATGAGGGGTTCTGTTGTTGAGGAGTCTGTTCTGTTCTGTTCTGTTACTGTAAACTGTTTGTAGGTATCTTCAATAATGCCATTGTTTGATTTTTTTTTTTTTTAATCTCCTAGTAACTATCTTCCACCCATGACTTGGAATCAGGACATTCAATAAGCTGTCCATTCATGTTTAAACCAACTTTGATGATATCATCAGTGTCTTTGCATAACTTGTACAAGTCACTCCCACTTCTGATCATTCTTTATCCATTACCACCATATATCCATGATTTTAAATATAGCAGCAGGTGTGGAGCAGGATCATAAGAGCAGCAGGAGGTTTGCCATCACAGATCAGACTCTACAGCTCTGGAGGAAGAAATACCTGCAAGTTTCAGCTACAGACAGTGAGTTAAGGTGCTCCCCACAGGGAGATCAACCAGGTAACACATCTATGGCACAATCATACTTACGGTGCAGAGGTAAGAACATAGCATGAGTCTTGCTGTAAACCTCTTTGAGGTAGTGGTAACAGGTTGAAACAGGTGTAACTTCCTAGCTAGTCTACAATCCATGAAACTCTTGTCTGCCCCTAAATCCAATTTTATCTTGTGTGAGAGAGATGTGGATGTTGAAACCAGCTGGATGAGACTGAGGGGTCTAGGAATGTAGTTCGGAGAAGTTGTTCAGCCTCCTCAATTCCGCAATTACAGGCAGATGAAATACATAAGTGCAAGAAGTGCAATCCCACAGTTTGTGCCTCTCCTCTCTGTCCACTCTCTCCCTGTCTTCATTCTGTAGGTATCTTTGATTCTCTGATCAGCCACAACTATTCAACAGTCATCATCATTCATTTTATTATTCATTTTGTTATCATTACTATTGTTTATTATTAATTGCTGCTGTTATGGTAAATGGACTGTACTTATATAGCTCTTTTCTAGTCTTTTTGACCACTCAAAGCGCTTCACACTACAGATCACATTCACCCATTCACACACATTCATACAGCACTTGTTCTATACAATGTGCTTTCTAACGCAGACACACACATTCACACACCGATGACACACATCGGAGGCAATTTGGGGTTCAGTATCTTGCCCAAAGATACTTCGGCATTGGTTGGTTGGATTGGTGCTGCTCTACCTCCTGAGCCACAGCTGCTATCATTAGTAATAACATTAGTATCACTAATATTTTGATCATTGTAACAACCAGTCTGAAAGTACTTGAATACAACAGTGTGTACAGCTGCTCCTGGTCTCACTCTTTTTCCTCTTCACCCCTTTCCTCTCTTGTGTGATACTTCAGTGATACTCAACAACTCTCCTCCTAGTCTAACTAACATTACAAACAGGACAAAATAATACTGCCCAACTGCCTCTGTCATGGCCTTTCTTTTTAAATTTATATCTATCGGTCCATTTGCTCTTAGGCTGTTTATTTGCTATTACCCTATCTCTGCTCTGTGGTGTTAGCATGCACTTAAATTTCTGTCTTTTTCGCTGCCACTCCCCCTTTGTACTCTCCCTCCTCCTTAGTACAAGCATGAACACCATGACTGGCTGGAATGGATCGCACCGATCCACCTCACGTATATCCCAATTCCCAATTCAGCACACATGGAGCTAGCAGACTATGAGGAGATATCCGCTGAATTTGATTAAAAGTTCATTTGATTATAACTGCCATCCCTACCTTTAATACATTTTTCAGTCAGCATTTCTTTTAACATTATATTTCTAGGGTTAGGTTGTTAATTTATTTTTATTTCTGGTATTACAGAATTCCTGGTTCCACATCATGGCCAATCAACCTCCAATCTCTTCTGCAGTTTACAATACAGTACTTAATTCATTCAAAATAATCCAGCCAGTAATTATATTGCCATCACAACAGAATTGGGAAAAGAGTTTTGTAATAAATTAGTCTTTTTTCTGTAGGACAGAGATGTAGGATTTGCAGGAACCCTGTTTAAACCAAAGCAGTCTGTATAATTAAGTTTATTGGTTTTGTTACAGTAAAATATACAGTAGGTCCACCCACTGCCATTGCATGCCAATCTGAAGTAACTCCTCCAGCATGCTGAATTAGAAGTGCTCCAGTGCCAAGGAATGACAGAGGCAGTTTTGATTTCATAAAGCAGTAGGATTGGCATCACAGCTAGCTAGCCAACTGGCAAGTTAAAGTAGTGCAGGCTGACAAAAAATCTGTATGCACCCCAAGCTGCAGACAAGGTCAGAGCCAGTGAGTGTGTAATAAATCGGGAAGGAGTGTGCTGAAGCCATTATCTTTCCCTCTCTGCTAGCTGAGCAGTGCAGTGACCTGACATTATAACAAATGGAGGGGAAAACTCTGCCATGAGATGTAAATTCCCACTCTGCTCTCCTATGAATGGTGGTGTCTCTTCAGAAAGTGAAGCACTGACCCATGGCGTCCACTAAGATCTGACATGACAGGAATGGAAGGATTAGAGAGATGGAGGGATGCCAGTGGAAAGAGGTGGGGGAGGGGAGAACCTGCAAAAGGGAAGGCTGTGTAAAAGGAAATTATGATTACATAGGATAAATGAGATGTCATGGCAAGAATCATGTAACTGTCAAATGGAGTTCTGCAGCACTGTGCTGTAAGTGACAGACAGTGGACAGGCAAAGTAATGTGAATGACTATGGGTGTGTTTGGGATGTATGTGTGTGTAAGCCTCTGTGTAAAGAAGTAAGTAGGGCCTCAGCACACACGGATCTATTTTTTTAATTAAAAAAAAACAAACCCAAAACATATCCTGTAAATAGTTTTTTGTCCAGGTATAAAATGATATAGAAGCGATACGCAAGTTTCCAGTCACTGGAGGGTGTGATTTTCACTTTGTACAGAACTAGGCTACAGTTTTCCCCCATTTCCAGTATTTGTGTTACAGCACAATACTCTCTCCACTTGACAATTCTTTATTAATCCTCTTATGTGACTCTTCTCTGTCATTACATCTTGACAACATCACTTCCCAAAATATTTAAGTAATTATTTTTATATATACACTTATATCTTTAAATATATATTTTATAAATGAATTTATAAATGACTATAAATGTCATGAAACCAGTTGGAATGTCAGGGCAGGGCAACTGGCCAAAATGGGCAACTGCCCAAGATCCCCAAAATCTGAGGGGCCCAAAAACCACAGGTTCATCCATCTAATCAGTTACAAACATATAAAGTTATTTGCAATACTGAAGTACAATATTAACAATGGTGGGTCAGCTCTAGTTTTAATACCATTATTATTTTAGTTTATATTGTCCTCATGTGAATCAAATTACCACAAACTAAAACATACTAAGTATTGTTTCAGCACAGGAGGCCTGATTACTCACCACTTAATGGAAACTTGGATTTGTTGTCCAGTTAAACTAGGAATGGACACTGCGATAGAATAGAATATAGAGAAATATGGCCTTACAGTTAATCAAAAAAAAAAAAAACAAAAAAAAACAAAACAAAACAAAACACAACAACAACAACAACAACAAAAAAAAAAACCAATAGATCATTCTGTGACTGGTTAATTGATTAAAAAGTTACTGTTAGCTGTCAACCTCAGTGTCCCAATATTTGACCATCACTTCCATCACATTCCTCCTGACCACCACTCCAGTCTGAGCTGGTCTTGCAGCTATGTGAATATGGATTCCTCTCTGTGACTGTTTTTACATTGAATGTGATGGTTTTGTAGTGAAAGCTGTTGGAAAGCAGTATTAATGGTGTAAGTCTAAAGCATCTCATTATGTTTTGTTATTTCTTTACAAAAATTTGGTGTTCATCTGTATAGAGAAGTGTTTTTTCCATCTGTAACTGTCAATGGCTGCATTTGTTACTGTGCAGTATGTGTCACAGTTAGGCATAAATACACAGCAAGTCTTTGGCACACAGAAGTACATGCATGTACAGTATGCAGTATGTTCTGAGAATTTAGTATTCAGAAGAAAAATCTAGGATAACTCACAATATAATCTAAACATTATAATTGTTGTTATCATATTTTCTTATATATTTGTATATAAACTCACCTAAAGCTATGATGGCAGACCCGAAAATACTCAGCAAGAATGCATTATATTTCTATGTCTTTACATGGTTTGTGGAGGACTTGGATCACTGTTTGACAATAATAATGTAAAGAAATATATTTTATTGTTACTTTATACATGTGTCCGTGCACAACAGATTTTTTAATACTTTTAATTTTAGACAAAATGACATATGCATTTGTTATTGTACTTCAGTCTGTGGATGACAAATTAAATAACTGATTCATTCAAAATTAAAGAATATATACAGAGGATATGTGTGTAAGGGCTAGAGTCTACCTAGATTATCTACTCATGTCTTAATGATGTGGGGTATCAGATCGTTGTTTCATATACTAAAAGCTTTCATTGCATGCCTAAAATGATTGTGACCACTTGTCACATACTGCACCTGATGCAGGCCTTTGTAGGTATTAGAAATGAAATAATGAAAAAAAAAAAAGGTTGAGATCTGCTGGATTTGACTTCCCGCAGTTTGTTAATATGAAGATGGCTTTCACTTCAGGAATTGGTTTTGCCAAGCTTGGCAGGCTCTGTTTCTACATTGCTATTAAATCCCCCTGACCACAGTGCTGGGGTGGAGCATTTCAGTATATTATGACACACTTTGCCTTCCCTCATCTACTGTGGGTATGAGGTGCATTAATCTGCCCCTACTGTTTTAAACAGCTACCACAAACAGATAGATTTGTGTCTTGTGTTTGGTTCACACTAGATGTATAAGGACTAATCTAGTTCATAAAATAATCACATATTAAGGAGCTCTGCACTAACCATTGAGCTGCATTGTCTATGTCAGGTAGATATATTAACATTCATAGTCATTTCACCACCTTCAGCCTTTGACTTTATCTTTTGGTCTACCCGTGTCCCTTATTTTTCTTTTCTAAACAGAATGGGGCAACCCTTTTTGTATTTAATATGGTTACTGCTGCAGAAAATTCCATCTTGTTAAGTCTTGACACTGAAAAATGGTTGCTTTGTGCTGTACATTATTTTCTCTTTTCTTCACTCTTTTTCTGCTCCATCATTTTATTCTATTGAAGCGCTCACTGATGAAAAGAAACAGGCTGCCATTGAAGAAAAGAGCGCCTCACCCTAATTTGAATCCTTTCTCATTATGAGACTAGCAGGTGGTATATGGAGAATATTGCCATTTAATAAAGGTTCATTTCACCAATATAGTGTTCCAAATAAGTGCATCTCCACATGAGCTTGCCTTTATTCTCTCATGTGAACACACGTGCACAAATTATTTTCATGTTGTTTGGGAGTATAGATCACTGTCTTGTTATGCAGTCTTTCAAAGATTTGAATCTTTTTTTCACAGAGTGTTGTTCGAATTTACCCCCTTTTATTTGCTTCTGGTTTACACTGAGACTAAAGCCATTGTAGTAAAACACATATCAGTTTATTCTAGCAAATAATGTTTACTTTTTCTAGTGTGATAAAGAAACTCCACCATAGCTTTTTAAAATTATACCACCATCAATGAGTGTGTGCATTTTAAAATTAGTCTTTTTGTCTAACTGGCTCTATGAAAGTTGGTTGAAAGAAGGTTGAAAGTGATGTCCACTTTTTGGTTTAATTTCATTTAGGACCGCTTGGCTTCATGAAGAAAAAAGAAATTAAACACTGCCAATATCTCAAAATAATGGTTGTGGTAGTGTTGAGCTGGTATAACCCATTTCACCATTACCCATAGTATGTTATCTTTATTATTTTAATTGAGTATGTCATTGGTAATTCACCTGAATTTTTTGGGGGGCAATTAAATTGTGCAATTAAATCGCAAATGTCACTCCTCAAGACATACTTTACCTAAAATATTTTATTTTTAAAATATGTTATTTTATTTTTAAAATATTTTAAACGCAGTAACATCAAAAATGGAGGCAGTGTCACTAAAGGTAACATGATTTGTTTTGATTTCACTCTAATCTTCTGACTTGCTTTAATCAGTGTTTCCCTGTTCATTCTTTTAATTGTGTTCCTAGTATTCTGATGAGACTCTACAGCTCTTCAGCTCTTGTACCTCCTGGCAGGATGCTCTCATTTTGATGTACATTCCTTATATTTTGAGCTACAATAAATCAAGCACAGAAGCAGACTCATTTGTTTTGTGTATACTGTTGGACAGGTATACTTCAGACTTGTATAATGTGGATGAGCTGCTGAGGACAGTAGACTGTAGGACGAGGAATATTTAATCAGAAAGTCATTGTAATTCTTTTAGTTCAAGATGAGTCACAAGTGTGGTGGTAATCTTCAGCTAGTTGTCTACTATCAAACATGAGGTCAGGGATAGAGTACTCAAGCTCTTCAAAGTGACCTGAGTGTTTGACCCACATCTCAGCCTTACAATACAGGGGACGTGCAGCCTAATTGAATATACAGCTAATGAGGAAAATTGCAGGCCCAGAAATCAAACGCAGGTGCTCTCTTGGATCTTCTTTGTAGAAAACCCTGCTCTTATAGATTAAAAGACATCTTAAGCAAAAAAAAAAAAAAAAAGAAGAAGTGAGTGCACAGGACATAGGCTGTTCAACCAGCTCGTTGGTGATATAGGCTCCTCATAGTGGCTTTGTTTGCTCTGTACTGGTTCTTAGGCAGCACAGAGTGAATGTCAGTTGGCTGCCAGTGAGGCCTCTGTGCTGAATATCAATTAGCTGGCTAGTCAATTACACAGCCCTTTAAGAAAAACGGTACATATATTTGCAAAAATGCATTTACATTATTATCCAGTGGTCATCCTATGTATAAATGTTAATGTGCTTGAAAAGAAACAGTGAAAACAGAAGCTGTGACGATCCACCCCTTAATGAATTTTGGTTTTTGGTTATTAGTTGGAAATTGGTTTTGTAATTTTAGTTGGATGATTATTTCTCTCGTATTTTTCCTCTTCTTCTCTTTCTCTTGTGTTCTGGTCATATTTTGAAAATCCTCCCTCCTTTGTGTTCCTTGTGGTTTTTGTTACTTCCTCTTTTATTTTGTGGCTACCTCCCTGGTGTGTCTCTGAAGTTTTTACTTCCGCCCTTTGTTCTGTTTTCCTCCTTTTTTCCAGTTCCTCCTGTGTCCCATTTATAATCATCTCCTTGTCTATATAGTCCTGTCTTGTCATTGTCAGTCTTTCATTTCCTTGCCGTACCATGTAGTAGTATGGATGTGTGTAATCTCCTGAGTTTTTCTGTTTCTGAGGACTTTATGGACTCCTTGTGTGCTGAGCTTCAACTTTTTTTCTTTCTGTCCTCATCCCTTTGTCCTTTAATCAGTAATTGTAACTGCATATTCTGACCTAGAACATGGACCCAGCAGACACCTTTTTTTGAAGAGCTAGAGCAGTCCCCAGTTTCCAGCTACCAGCCCTCTCCTCTGCCCCAGGTTTTCAGTCACTAGCCCCAGCATCAACCCCAGGTTTTCAGCTACCAGTCTGAACCTCAGCCTACACCCCAATCCATCTGGCTAAGGTTTGTGCGTGTAGTGTGTAGTCTTCAAGCCCTGCGCCAGCAAGTCCACTGTCTGCTCCTGTTTCCAGGTTGACTAGCCTCCTGCCTGACCTTGACCCAGAAGACCCAGAGCTGTTCCCCTTTTGTGGAACCCACTTGGCCATCTTACAGAGATATCTAGGGGTTGGTACCTCAAGAAAGAACCATGGGTCACAGGAGTCAAGCCTCCAAGCCTTAGCTTCAGTGACTGGCCCGAGTCTCTGCTGCCCAGTGATCCCAACCCCCAGCTATTAAGCTACCCCAAGTCCCAGTGGCCCAGAACCCCTGCTCTACTTCCTGTACCCCCCAGTTCATCCTCATGAGGGGTCCCTCCTCTGTCATCTCCATCTCCTGCCCACCATTCCAAGAGGACACTCCTTTGCGACCTTCGAACTTACACTGGCCCAAGGCATCACTGATCTTGTAGATATGAGTCTTGGGGTTCCTCTTGACAACAGTGTTATCCACAGGTTCCCACTTGTCCGCCAATTTCTTCTTTCCCCAATTCTCCATTATTGGCGAGCAGGATGCAATCTACAACATACAGAAAGACAGCTTTGACTTTCTTATCATACTGGCGAGCCTGATTTTTTGGTGGCACACTGCTGGGTGATTCTGGCAGCCTCAGACAGGTATGAGAGAAGAGTTCTGGAGTAGCTGCTGAAGTCTGCCACAATGGGATCATGCCAGACAGACTTAAACAAAATGTCCACTGGAAGCCTTGGGGCACAGCCAAACATCAAGTAGAATAGTGCATAGCCAGTAATCTCATGAAGAATTGCATTGTAGGGAAAGGTCAGCATCTGGATATAGCATGGCCATTCTTGTTTGCCTCCAAGAGGGAGGGCTCACAGCATATTGCCAAGGGTGTGCTGGGTCCCTGGTCTGAGTTAATGTACACAGGGAAGCCATGAACACCGAAAAACACACATCTCATAACTTCCTGGCAACCTGTTGACGGTCCTGGCAGTCTGGTTCCTCTATGGGAAGGCATGGGCCGTATTTGTGAAGTGCTCAGTTGCCATAAGCACATCAACATAGCTCTTCTTCCTGTCCTCTGCTGACCAGAAGTCAATGCAGACGAGCTCATCATGACTGAGTGCATCCGCTACAATGTTCTTTGGACCTGGGATGTACAAGTCAAAGTTGTAGGATGAGTACTTGGCCAACCATCTTTGTTCATAATGATCAGGCTTAGGCTTGGTCAGTATGTGAGTGAGTGGGTTGTTGTCAGTCCACTCTGTGAAGTCATGCCCCTTCAACCAGTGACTGAACTACTTGGAGATGCTCCACTTCAGGGCCATGAACACAAGATTATAGGCAGGATATCTTTCCTGTGACTTTCTTAGGGCTTTACTAGAAAAGGGGGTGTGCCCTATCCTCCCCAGAAGTTGTGGTAACACAGCTCCCAGGCCATGTAGAGGTTAATCTACTGACAGAATGAAAGGTTGAGGAGTTCATCCTTGAGTCTATGAAAGGCTTCTTGACATGCAGGACTCCAGTCTGTAGCAGTCAACTTCCTGAACATGCCAGCACCTCTCCCAGTCTGACCAGTCCGTCCTTTCTTCTTCTGACCTGCTGTTAACGCAAACAGAGAATTGGCAAAGGCTGCATCCAGGGATGAAGCTCTGATAGAAAAACATCATGCCTAAAAAGGACTTAAACGTCTTTACAGAGGGGGAGTGGCCATCCTCCTCCACTAGAGCTTCCCTTGGAATATTTGAAATTATATCCACCTTAGCAGAATCCACAGCGACAACACTCTGACTGATAACATGACCAAGGAACTGGACTGACTTCCTCAGTAGGTGACATTTCTTGGGGCTCAGCTTGAGATTGTTGTTTGCCTTTGCCTTTGGAAGACCACCCAGAGCCTGTTCAGGGCTTCCTCTTCAGTTGGAGCAAAGACAAGAAGGTCGTCAAATAGCAGAGCAGACTGCCCAAGTTGAGGTCACCAAAGATGTTCAACATCATGAGCATGAACAAAGCTGGACTGTTGCAGAGCTCTTGTGGCATCCTGTTGTAAACATACAGGCCAGCAGGTGTCATGAAGGCAGTATACTTTATATCTTCCTCCCAGAGACTGGGTCCATCATGCTGAAGAAGACGTTGCCTCTGAGTGCCGCAAGACAACCTGTTTGATGAGGGAGTGGATGGGTATCCTTCAGAGTTCGGACATTCAGCCACCTGAGGTCTGTACAAATCCTCAATCCACTGTCCTTCTTCCATCCTCATTGATGGATTTGCTGATGATCACTCTCTCCTCCATGTCTGTGAGTACCTGTCAGAGCTGTTGGTAGTGAGCAGGGGGTACTCTCCAGTATGGCATGCAGAATGGACAGTCATCTGTCAGGTGAATGTGGTGCACAAACCCTTTAGTTTTTCCACAGTCAAGCATGTGTCTGGAAAAGATGTCCTCATTCTCTTCACCAAGCTCAACAAGTTCTCTTTTAGAACGGAGACTGACATGGCACAAGTCGATGTCAAGGTCGCCCAAACCAAGGTTGGAGAGCCTGTCCTTGAAGTCAGCCTTGGAGGCAACTGGCCTGCTGACTTACTCTGGCATCCTGTTCTCCATCTCACAGGAGCCCTGCTGGATATCAGGTCCTCCACTGCAAGACAAGATAAAACATCAGTAACCTTGGAGTTGCACCTCATAATGACTGGTTTTGATGAGAGCTTGGTCATCTTCATCGGCACCCACCAGTCTCCCCACATCAATGTGATGACCCGACCAACAAGGATGTCTCTCAGTCTGGACTTGGAAGTGCATAGCTCCACGACTGTGCTGCCTGGAGACACTGGCACATTGCTGTGAAGCCTGCCCCACACTAGAAGTTTATGCTGTGGGAGAAGTGTGACAGCACAGGACAACTTCGCAGTGCCGATCTTGTTGGGAATCTCAATACCCCTCCATCTGGTGGTGCATGACATAATATCCAATAAATGTGAGAGCTTGCACCCAGTTGATACAAGCTGGTAGTCATCATTGCCTTTCATGACATGCATGAGGTTGTCCCACAAGAGCTCCAGCTTCCCTGAGTGAACATTCAGCCTCCTCATTCATAGTGCAAGCCATGGATCCCAAATGCATCATGCCCTTCAGTTAAACCTTGTCATTCGCTGCAACTCACTGAAAGCAGGCACCTCTGCTGATCCTTGAACCACAACTTGTTATTCCTCTGAATGGCTGAACAGGTGTTAACATAGAGAAGCTCAAGGTCTGACTCATCTGCACCAAGGGTTTTTTTGTCCACCTACAACACTGCCTCTCTCCAAGTGTGGATTTCCCAAGGGCTCACTCTGGCGTTAGCCTGGCCCACTTGACGTTTCTGTCCATGTCTGTTGCAGTCTCTTTTACAGTGACAAGGAGCGAAGCATGAGAGGCACAGATTCTCTTTCCTGCAGTGCATGAGAGTGGAATGACTTCTATCACCACAGACTTGACTGTTCTTCTTATGAAAATGCCCTGGGGCAAATTGCTGTGGTGATGCCGACACAGGGGCTGTGGCCTGCACATTCTGGTGCGCCGTGATACATCCAATGAGCTGATTAGAGAGTGCATGCGAGTCACATCAAAGATAGGGGTGTAGGTCGGAACAGGCTGGCAACGAATTGACTCCAGAACAGGCTGAACAGTTGTAAGAGATGCTGGGGCTGTGTGAACTGAGTTGCAAGTAATGGCACCGTGTGGAGGGATGCTGGCACTTGGGAAAGATGTGGCATGAGAGCATTTGGAAGTTGGAATAAATGGGGCTGCCGTACGGCATGTGGAGCCTGGTTGGATGATGTAGGCTGCGCTCGAAACCCTTCTCTTGCAGCATCTTTTTCACCACCTTGAATGCATCCTTCTTCACTGTGTCTCCACGCTGCAGTCAGCGTAGATGTAAATCCCTCCTCTTTGTAAGTGTGATTTGGATGCTGGCAGTTTTTGCATCAATCTGCTTGGATAACTCCTCTTTGCTTTCTCGTATCGCCATCATCAGAGTTTCAAGTGAGGGGTTTTTTTCCTCGTCAGCTGCCATTTTTGTAGGAGACTGTTTGGCTTTGGCGAGTATTTCCAGTGAAAGTGTTTTTTTCCCACGAAGATTGTACTGTGCCATACAACTACCTGCCACGTTAGATGTTTCTTAGCTCGTGGTCGAGATTCCAAGTAAATGAGTCTAATATTTAAAGTAACCGAGAGGCAAACTGGCAGAGCTCACCATTGCATGACCGTCCTTGGTGTTTGCTAAACCAGAAGCCCATTAATATCTTTTTTGACTGCTGGTGTGTTGGTGTGTTAATTTTCACAAGATACATGTCCACCATTTCCACCCACTCATGGACAGAGTATTTATCATTGCTATCACCCCTAAAAAATTGATTATGATGACATGATTACAAGTTTTACTCTGGACAAATTTAACTCAGAGGGTCTGCTCTGTCTTAGGGACCTTAGGGTTTTAGGGAATAATACACTTAACTACAAATTTTGTACAGTTAAAAAAAAAAGAAATAAATACAAAATAAAAATTAAACAGGTAATTACTTTAAAATTTGTGACCAGGATCCAGCCAACTATGATTACATTTAGCCAACATAATTACAAAACATAATTTAAACACTATAAATATATATATATATATAGAAATATACCTACCCATATAACAGTGAGTCGTGTGTATTTTGCAACTTGATTTGGCTTCCCTAATTAAGGGCAGAATGTATGCCAACAGGGTACAACAAAGTTCCAAAGCTAACTTTGCATACTAGCATTAGCCTTCTACCTAGCAGGCTAAACTCTTCAAAAACTCAAATCTTACATAAAACAAATTAGATGTTACATAAAACACAATACAGCAGTATGGTCACATTCAAATTACAATTAATAACTTTTATGAACTTTTGTAGACAAAGTGTGACTTAACAGTTACCTACCTCTGGCCATATTAGAAAGACCAGAGCACACATGTATGCACCTATGTCATCACGTGTTGTTTTGGTAAAATTCGTAAGCCTTCATCACCTGCTATACACACACTTGTTGTCAAGATGAAGCATTCAATTGCCATCGCACAGCAGCTCCAATGCAAAAAGATGAGCATCACAAACCATTTTCGGTCTTGAAGACTGCTGTTTGGTCTCTGGGTTGTAACATAGCCATAGACCCACCTCTTGTCAAAGGTGATGATCGCTGACATGAAGGTTGGGTCATCCCATGACGGTTGGAGATTTTTGCAGACTTCAGCACAGTGCTGCTTCTGCTTCATGGTAAAATTAAAAATGTGAACCTGCAAGTGGTCACAAAAACACATGTAACACAGGTCCAGATGTTGACTGTGTGATATAACTTGGAATACTGACTCACAATGGCTCACTCCTGCTGCGTGCATATTACCATGCCAAGCCTCACTTGTTTGTAACAGGAGCAGAGCTTTTTGAGTTTTTTGATCTCACCTTGTATTTCCTTAATTCAGCTTACTGAATTATAAAAAATATGAGCTAAAGTGAAACAAAAATGTGGAGATGTGAATAAAATAAACTGCAAGCCTACTTACATACACTAAAATAACTATCTGAACACATGTGGGTTGAATTCCCCTGTTTGAAATCACTATATGGTCATTTCAAGTGGTCCACATTCAAACACCTTGTGTGTTGATAAATTCAGATAGAATATTAAATATTTAATATACGAAAAATCACATTCAAAATTTAAGCCATGTTAAAAACAACACAAGACAAAACAAAACAAACAAACAAACAAAAACAGGGTTGCAGATCAAAAGAAAAGTTCAAACTTATACCTACAACATGCAAATTCTGGAAATCAAGCTAGTGCTAGCATGACAAACCAGTCTGCTTTTGCCACCCCTCCTTCTCCTTGCTCCATCACACTCAGCCCTTCCCCTATATTCCCTTTATGTCTAAGCTAATGCAGGGATCAAGAGCTTGCTAGGCTATGAGTCAGCCATAGCAGCGTCTTCCAGCTGCTAATCCTGGCTTGAAGCCTCTTTGTCAGAGGAGGAGACCAGAAATGTTCACTTATTGACTGACAGCTGTGAAAATCCACCCCTGACTTTGGTCTTCCCTGATTGGTTGGAGGGATGAGACTTGCACAGAAGCTTTAGAAAGGAATATCTTTGTATTTCTGCCTGGTTGTGATGGCTACTCTCTCTCAATTTGCGTTACTTGTGTGAATCATCAAGGGTATGGATCCAATGCAAGCTGGTTGCAAGTCTATCACAGGGCAGACATATAAGGAGTCACACAGGCATTAGAGTCACCAATTAGCCTAATTATGTATGTCTCCAGACTGGGAAGCCAGAGTACCCAGAGGGAACCTAAGCAGGTACAGGAAGAACATGCAAACTCCACACAGAAAAGCCCCAGGTGACAGGAAATCTCAGTCCTCATAAATTTCAATGCTATAGATTCAGTGGTATTTTGATATTCATTAGTGGTTAAGTTTTACAATTTGGTACTCTCTTGCTTGTAAGAAGTATTACAGCTTTTATTGGCTTCCATTCATCCTCTACAGCAACAAGTATTTTTGTCTCATAGTGGTGTTTCACAGGCTTTTTATACATTGACATGGTAAGAATACAAATCTTGTGGATAACACATTGCTTTTGAATTGAGAAATTCAAGACATTTTTGTCAGTTGTTTTAATCTGGACCACAAATATCAGTAATTCTATTTTTGGCCATTTTTCAGTCTCAATGTTTGTGACTAAAAGTCAAACACTGCACTTGACATGTGCACTTCAAATGATGCTCACAGGTTAGAGTTCCCCATTCAGACAGTCTGGCTACAGTAGAGGGCAGTCTTATGCCAACTTTACACAACAGCTGCTGCTCACCTGGGGTTATTATTCCAGCCTTGACTGAGTCTTATAGGTCTGTCACTATTGTCTTGAGAACCAAAGTTTGTAGTTGATGATTTTTGGTGATGGCACTGTTTTGTTGAGGACTGTTAAAGAATATTGGAATAATCTTTATAATTATCTTTGATTTGATACAAAGAGTGGAGACATTTTTGCAAAGTGGTGGCTTATGAAGCAGGTAGATTTTTAGAAGTGCTTTAGAAAAAGGTTTCTGAATTCAAAGTCATAATAAAAATTGCTGCAGTTGTTACATTTAATGGTACATTGTATTCTTTGGTGAAGGTAACCTACTATAAGTATTAAAGTTGATGTAGGGTGCAGTTAACTGTACAGGTGGACTAGCTTTTTATTTAATAGTACCTACCTGGACTCTTCCAGCGTGCATAGTATTATATAAATTGATGAGTTATCTCTGATAAGTAAATGATAAATTGATGAATATATTAGCTTTCATCTTCATCAATTGGTATTGCTTTCATATGTGAGAAAGAAACAAAAACATACATAACCTGAGGTGTCAGTGTTGACAGAACATGAAACAACCAGGGAAATGACAAGGAGGAAGAGTTAGGCTGCTGGTTATAGATTATCTAATGTGATATATGTGAATAAGTCTCCTGCTGCTCCTACAACTCTGCTCAACACCTGCTGTTTTGTTTAGAAATTATTAGTACTGCTTCTTGTATTACTGTTACTATTGTCATTACTATTATTACCTCTTCTGTATTATTGATACCACTTCACATTTTTACATGGAATCTGCATTATGCTATGTTCTCCTGTCGCTTTTTTCTACCCCCTCTTTCCCTCTTCCCCCATCTCTCTCTGTCTCTCTTTCTCAACCCAACCAGTCGAGGCAGATGGCCACCCACCCTGAATCTGGTTCTGCTCGAGGTTTCTGCCTCTTAGAAGGAAGTTTTTCCTTTCCACTGTCTCCTAGTGCTGCTCATGGTGGGAACTGTTGGGTCTCTCTCTGTAATTATAATAATTTAGTGTGAATCTAAAGAGAGACTTGCTTTATATGAAAAAGTGCCTTGAGATAACTTCTGTTATGATTCAGTGCTAAATGAATAAAACTGAATTGATATTTTTTGTGATAGTATTATGAAATCAAAGCTCACTTGTTAAATGTCTTGTTAGTACAGTGAACCTTCAGCCATATTAGCCCTGCAGCATGTGCAAGCTTGCTGTCAAGTGGCTATGATAGAATAATCACTGGCTACCATGGTACTGGAGAAAATATTATGTTAATATGAGGATGATTAAAGGCAAATGGCCATGAGAATAAGTTTTCTCAACACGCTGTGTCACATATTCATCAGAGTGTTGATTCTCACTGAATGTAGCTCATGAGGGCAGAGCAAAGGACACAACAATGACACAAGAGCTAATATGATTTTGCAAAGACATTTCAGTAGAGGAAGAAAAAGAAGGAGGAGGGAGAGGAGAGAGAGGAGGAGGAGAAAGAAATATGCTAGTTCTATAGCATACTACAATTGTTGAGAAAAGTTAGTCTTTAGCTGATGAACACAGAGAAACATTTCACAGCTTAAGAGACATATTTCTTTTACGACTTGGTAGAGATGAAAACGGAGGTACAAGGAGAGTGAATATCGGACTCATACATGGGCAAGCAGACATAAGCATGACTCCAACTGAATGTTAATGTAGGTTAGTATCTGCTGGATGTGAGCGGTAGTATTCTGATCTATTGTTATAAAGTAGTGATACAGCAATGTAAAAATAAAACTCATACCCAATAATTACAAATAAATATAATTATTACTGGCAACAATGGATTCAAAGCACTGAAAGCAAAAGAAATCATTAGGCAACATGATGGTCCTTGTCAGTGTTATATTGTTTTATTATAGGATTATCATCATTCATGATTCAACATGTAATCAGCATTTAATTGTTGTAGCTGGTCAAGCTGGAGCTTATTTGCAAGAGGTCATATGTTTGATATGCTAAATCTCAATCTAAAAAGTAATAAGCTGTGAGATAAAAGTAGGTATATGGTATCACCTCACCTGAGTCACATGGGACATTGGAAGATGAAATGGTGGGTGGTTCCCAATGTGGTAACACTAGTTAGGTATAAACATTGTCTTAATGTGCAGCCTTGGGTTTTCTTTCTGGATCATTGTACTAAAGGTGGTTGTAAATTTCTAATTTGTCATTTAAATTTTATAGAAATAAAATTAGCTGTCAGTGAAATACTGAGGGTTGTGGAAGAAGACAGAAGTTTGCCAGTGTTTAGTTTTCTTCAACTACCACAAGATGCATATTTTATCTTCATTCAAGTAATATAACACAACTTCTAAGTTTTTAGCAAATATATCCGTTTTAACATGTTTTCTGAACAAACATACCTGATTAACAAACATAATCATCAAACATGACATGAGCTTAGAATGCTGCTAAACAAATATCAGTCATGTTTACCAATGTTATGGACTGGCTAAGCTTCACGCCAAGTTGGCTATTCCTTTCCAAAGCTATATCAGTACAGACATTTTGTCAGTGTCTTGATGCAGTGTTTGGGATAGATAGATTTGCATATCTGCATATCAATAGAAATGGATATTATCTAAGTATTATGGTAGCATAATATGAGAAGACAATGGAACTGCATGAATTCCTGCAAAGAGTTTGTATGGATTATCCTTATCCTGTAAAATGTCACCTATATGGATTGTAGAACCACTTTGGGACTTTTTGGATGTTTTAACTGATAGGATTTCTGGGTGATGAAATCCTCAAAATGCACACACTTACCTCTGCTATTTCTACTATATGGGACCTCTGGTGGTCCCATATAGCAGTGTCACTAAGTGTAGATTTCTTTGTAAAAGCAACAGTAAATACAAACATCTGATAAATTACCTGCCTCTTTCTCTGAGCGGTGGATCACATCCAGTGATTTCAAACCTGTAGCAGCTTGCCACTCATGTGTTGTCTTTTTCCTTTGGAAATATATCAGTTGGTTAGGATGGACCAACCTAAAAAAACATAGATAATTACTCTATGTATATCTGCTTGTTGTCATAAATTATGTGTGGATTATGCTTACAACATTGACACTGCAGAAATGGCTGAGAAATAAAAAAATTCTAAATATTAGTTACTCAAAAGAAAACATCTATCTTATATAAATGTATAGCTGAACATTAGTGAAAGCATATGAATCACATGAAAAAAGTAACTTACTAGCAGCTAAACTAAATAAACTGTGCCCATGTCTCTCATATTCATTCTTACTTGAGTGGTTGCTTTAGCCCAGCATAATTCCATCAGAAATATTGATATGTCTTGATAAATGACAGGGGAACAAGACTTTATCACAAGCCTTTTTGATCTTCAGGAGAGGTGCCCCCACTATTCCTAGCAAACCAGTGCCTCTCATTGTGTTACACAAGACAGATGCAACACCCCTTGATCTAATTTGACTCAAAATAGCCAGACAAAATGACAGAAAAGTATTGCAATTTTTCAATTTTCCTGCATCTGAAGCTCCTCTTCCTTCAAAGGGATACAAGATGCCATTGGACGAGGTGCAGTGAAACAAAATGATGCCATTTCCCCAACAAAGACATTTTTATGACACAGCCCCAGAATGAAAAGACAGATCTTTTTTCTGAGACACTTTTGAATATTCCACACGTGAAATTGAGTCTAGCATGTTGTTGTGTTTTGGAGTTTGGAGGAGCACAAGCAACAGTGTTAGTTTAGCTTTGATCTACAGCAACCTACATTAAGATTGAAACATTTTCCTTGCATATATTTATCAGACAATATTGATTAATCTGAGGTGCAGTTCAAAGATACTCTTCATTCATTGTACAAAAGCACATGGAGACAAATTGAGATAAGCACACAATTAAGTATTAGGTATTTCCAACAAAATGTGCTACATGCACACACAGACACACACACACACACACACACACACACACAAATTCTTGTACAGCTATCTTTGTGGGCACCTGTCATTAACAAAATGCTAATCCCCTTGCTTACCCTAGCCTAAACCTAATTCTACAGCTAACCAAAATCAAGTCTTCTCAAACAGTCATTTTAATTTATGAAGCCCAGCAAGTGTAATGGGTGCACAGTTTCTGGACCCCACAAATACAGTAAAACAAAATCACACTCTCCTTCTCTCTCTCTCTCTCTCTCAAACACACACACACACACACACACAAACTGCAGGGCCTTAATAGAACCCCCAATTAATGTCTAATTATAGTTTTGTCCTGATAGTAGGAGGCAAAACTCTATCAGTTCCCTAATGGCTGTGGTGCTTTTGTGCTCCTAGCAACTGGTCGCTCTTTTGTAAGGCTACATACGGTTTGAAGCCATGTGGAAGCTGCCTATGGATTGCTGCTTTGTTATTTATAGAGCAGCATTTCATAATGGCCTTCACAAAAGAAAATAAATCAGTTGAAATAAGCTGGTGTCTGCTAGGACAGATGCATAAAATAGAAGAGGAAAAGAGTCAAATCTACTGTGGTTTTATTGCTGGAAAGAGACAGCAAAAGCTAATTCACTTTGACTAGAAAGACTCTGTGTCATCATGTAGAATAGGATGTCAGTGGTAGGTCTCTGGCATCTTATTCATTTACAAGGATTTTCCTGTTATGTAGGGTTTAATCAATATGGGTTAGGGTGAATATTAAAATATTTTTGAATTTCACTATTTACAAACACTACTAAACACACACAAACTTGGCTGCAAGGTATACAGTTACATGAATAAAAGAAAAAAAATGCAGTACTTGACTGGTTTTTAAAAGGATGACAATATTCTGTGTCTCTTGTGAACTTTATAGTCCCACAGGAGTCAATACTAGGTCCATTGTTCTTGAGTTCACTTTTAGGCAACATAATCTGCAGCATCATTATCATGTTGATGACACAGTAATACCTGTCCATGTCACACAGAGACCTCAGCCCTGTGAAATCTCATTTATGTCACAAAACATAAACACCTGGATGTCCCACATCTTCTTCCAACTTAACATTGACAAGACAGAAAACCTTGTAAGTGCTCCTAAGCCTCTGTAGGTAATATGTTCCTATTTATCCCATTTAGAAATCTGAGTGTTATCACTGATTCTGACCTAACCTCTTGTCTTAGGCAGATGTAGAAAAAATTATACATACATTTATTTTTTGTTGGTTGGCATTGCAATGTCCTCCACACTGGTTAACCTAAAAAGTGAGAAGACTACAGCTAAAATAATGCTGCTGTAACTAATAGGCTGGTAAAAATTTACTTACATGACTACAAGGAGGAAGGTATTGATTTGATTTGACTAATTTAGAGTGCATCTGAATTCATGCATCTGAATTAGAAGAGACACTGTAGTATGAATGTATCTGTGGAGTAAGCTTTGTCATCTCTCATAAACTCTGATTACTGTGCACTGCCTTATATAGGATTGTGTAGATGTCCCAGCATATTTTTGGAGTTAACTTCTCTTTACATTTAGTCATCTGAATGTGCAAGTGTATTGTTACGGTGTGCTGATAAATTGTACAGACTTTTTTCTCTAGAGCATTGTCATTGTACTATATACATTTTGCATATTTTTTATGACATGTATTTTGTGTGCAAAGAGTTTTAATGCTACACTGTTTAGGGCTATACACCTAACTTTGGTGCATGATACTCATTCACTACTCTACTTCCTACTGCCTTCCTTTCTTAATTCATTCATTTATCTTTATTAAAAGAAGTAGACCTATAAAAGTAAAGGGTGGTAAAGTAGTTTCGATTTACTTGTTTACAGAGATGTTAACAACTGTACATTTGGACTGTGGACATGGAACTCCTTCACTATTGATAAACTACATATTAGCTGTCAGTTGACTTTAGCATATTTGCTTGACTGCATCAGTGTTCTTGATTTTAGATTAGCCTCCTCAGCTATGTAGTCATTTGAATCAATAAAACTATCAATAGCAGGCAGGGCAGGCTTTATTTAAGAAGCAAATTTAAAGAGGCAGAAAATATTTGATTTCCATGTCAGGGGTCAGAGGATGGGTCACAGGGGCCTCAACAGTAAATCCTTCCTGTGATGATACCCTGGCATGTTGGCTGAATGGGGTAGTAATTAATGTCTATGGCCTTCACTGCACAAACACACACCACACACACACATTACATTACATATACATGTCTACATTAACTATACAAATGGATAAAGATACCCCAGAATCAGAACAATTTAAGCAATATTACGTCTTTAGCATCATCCCTAGTACATAAAGCTATCTTATTCATACCTAACTCATGACTGGTGGCTAATTCAATATTGGTATTTTTCAGCAGTCCTTCTGTCACTAAAATGGCACCGTCACATTTTCTATTCTGTTCTCATATACATATGTTGTCTTATGAAAGAGACTAAATGTGACTGTGGATATAACAAGGACTGGTGGTACATCTAATGAAAAAAATAGCAATGCCTGCCATGTTATTTGCATAGCAAAACCTGTCCATAGTATGCAATGCAAGTTTTACAATATTTAAAACCTATGTTCAAAGATAGACATAGTTATATATTATAGTTATATTAGACTAGGTACAAGGGAATGTGAAGTGACTAAGGGTAACAATCTGGGATCTCAGAAATAATGTTTAATTAGCACCTATTATATTAATGTGTATGTCGTACTCTCATACTATTGCCTGTGGTTTTGGCATTAGGTCTCAGTTTTGGATGCAAGTGCATGATGCAGTTGGTCAGACACTGTGACGTCCGAGACAGATCTATCTCTCAGCCATGCTGGAGACAGACCTGCTATCCTGCGTCTCTAGGGAAACTTCTTGTGTGTCTCTGAATGTGGTGGCGGCACATGGGGTAACAAGATCGCTACACACCCAGTGCTAAAAAGCTAACAGTCTGGATTCAGAAAGCATCTGTGGTCAAGAATTTCTCTCTTCCCTTTCCTTTACTTCCTTATCTCTGCTTCCTCTTGTGGGAGGGTATTAGGGACAGAGGAGCAAAAAGTAAAGGAAGGAGAAAAAAGGAAGGATTAAGGGAAATTCTGGAGCCTATCCCAGCTGACATTAGGTGAGACAGGTACTGTAGGGCCAACACATATAGATAAACAGCCATTAATACTCACATTCACACCTACAGGTAATATAGAGTCACCAGTTAAACTAATGTGCATGTGTTTGGACTGTGAGAGGAAGCTGGAGAACCTGGAGAGAACCCACACAGGCACAGAGAGAACATATAAACTCCACACAGAAAAGCCTGGAACCTTCTTCTACTCTCTGTTGTTACTCTCCTGCTCTGAACTGCCACTGTAAGGTATGCGCACAGCCCCAGTGGCTGGCTGTTAGACTGGGGACTGTTTGATTTCAGATACAGAGTAGTTTTCTTAAAACACACACAATCAGGTTCATTTACTTGTAGGAAACCAAAGTTGTGATCATGATCAATATTTGATTTATTGTTTAGCCCTAGTCTGAAAGGAGGGTGGTGTTTTAGATGTTTTAGGTGCAGATTTTCACATTAGGCCACCACATTACAGTAGACAGTAAAACAGCTGAAGCAGTCTTTCATGAATCAGTTTTGATATGGAATCCTTGAAGCATCACTCATTTACTTGAAAGGGTTCAGTTTAAATCAGAATGCAAACATATATAATTTCCTATAAGGGGCTTTACAAATAAACAAACTCTAGTGATTGTTAAATCTCAGAACACCAACCAGTGTTATATACATTTAATTGACAATGACTATAATTATCTTAAATAATCATCCTAAGATTAGGATAGTAAATTGAATGCAAAGCAAATTTTAGAAGGTGTACAATGCAAATGCAAAGACACAAGTGGACACACTCAAACACACCGAAACCCCTGTTCACATGTGTATACTTAGAACACTAGACGACGGAATGCCATTCAAGTGGCAAAAAACCAAAACAAACCAATCAAAAAACCCTTTACATGAACATCATGCTTTGATGTGCAAGACCAACAACCTAACCAAATAAAACCAATCGCACTTGTTTTGAATGCCGTCTTAAGTAAATGTCTCTATACTGACACTTTTCTGAGCCACCAGGACTCCAAGTAGAAAAACGATAGATAGCACATAAAATTCTTTATCGTACCAAGTCAAGTCAATTTCATTTAGACTGTACTCTTTATAATATTATTTATAGAGACTTCTCAAGTAAACAGGTAAGAGACTACCTGCCACTTTGTACTAATAGGTAATCTTCTGATTCTGCCAAAATATGTCTATGTCTAACTCTTGCCTGTGAGTTGGTTTTCATCCACCTTAACTGTTAATAGTGTGAAAAATCATTTCTTTCACTTTTTGGAAGAACACAGTATCTTTTCACAAATGTATGGAATTAATTTTGAGCCATTTCTGGTCTTTTACATGAACATTGTCCATACACATTTTGAATTCCCTGTCAAACACCAATATTCTAAAGAAATGTCCATGGAATTCTTGTTTTTCTAGTAATGTTTCATGTAATCATATTCCAGATTTTCTAAATCACAACCAATCTAGTATTGAATAGGTTTAAAGAACTTGACTATAACCCATCATTCCATCTTTACATCTCTGTACTTGCTTGGTATTGTGCAATTATAACACTCCATTAATTTGTGTAGAACAGTAATGTAGTTGAGAAGTTCATGTGATCGCCTCACGTTTATTGGAGAAGATATTTATCGGCTACCAACATATTTATGCAATGATATGCCATATTATTGGAAGAGCAGCTATATTTACAGCACAGCTCAGTATAATGCATCCCTATGGAGTATAAAACATTAATTCCATGATGCATATCCCAAAGCATAAGATCACACTAATGGCACTAGCAGATCAGGCTTACACACCACCCACCTGCACTTAAGAGGATAAATCATCCATCATTTCTCTTTTAAAATGGACAGAAAATGTAGTGTTCCATACACTCTGCCACATAGCCCCATCAAATGAAGAAGACAGTATCAGTGTGAGTCCCGGGACAGACTCACAACAATGTATTGATGTTCTCCCCCCTTCACCCTCTAAGTGAGTATAAGGTATCCACAAGCTCCAAGGTTGGCGCCAGCCTCTGTCTTTTATACACCGCAAACCAGAATTAATTGCAAATCAATCGAACAAAGTACAACTGATCAGTAAACCAATTAGTAATTTTAGCTTTTTGTCCAGGGTTAGCTTTCCTCAGGCTTCCACTGCCTTATGTTTTTTTCTTTTTTTTCCAATTCATATTTATGGTTTCCTATGCAAATGGTGAGTTTTACTTTGCAAAGCAAACTAAACTGTAATACATACTGTATAACCCCCATACACTGAAAACCACTGACAGGTGAAATGAATAACATTGATCATTTTGTTACAAAACAATGTTCTGCTGGAAAACCTTGGGTCCTTCATTCATCTGGATGTTACTTTGACATGTACCACCCACCTAAACATTGGTACAGATCAAGCACACACCCCATGGCAACAACACTCCCCAGTTGGATGGACATGGGACCTCTGAGGGTGTCCTGTGGTGTGTGGCACTGGGACATTAGCAGTGGATCCTCTGAGTCCTGTGGGTCAACACCTTGGGCTCTTTGTCATGTTCCTGGAGACATTTCTGAGTAGTTTTTGTGGTGTGGTGGGAACATTATCCTGCTGGGGGAGACCCTTGACATTGGGGAGTGTTGTTGCCATTGGGGTGTGTGCTTGGCCTAAAACAATGTTTAGGTAGGTGGTACGTGTCAAGGTAACATCCAGATGAATGAAAGACCCATGGTTCCTCGGCAGAACATTGTATTGTCATATTGTGGCTGATCAGTGTAGATCAGACTGGCCCATCATCCTGGTTTTCTGCAGTGCCTGGAGGTTTGTATTTATTATTGCGCCTCTTTCAGGCAGCAAGATTGCAAAGCACACTAGTATAACATGCAACATGTTGGTAAATTTTTGAATAAAACCCCTCTCGAGGCATCAGTATCCTTCAAAGGAAGGTGCTGAAATGACTATTGCTTTTCATGATGCATTGTGTTGAGACTACAATGACACATTAAACACTACAATGACACACTATATTCTCACAGAGAGATTGGGGAGGGAGTTGAGAAAAAGTCAGGTAGAGGCTGTGATAGCACAATTCTCCTTTACCTTCCACTGTGACCATTCAGAACAGGTAAAAACACTTTGGGCCCTATCTTACACCTGGTGCAAAACTCCAACCTCCCCCATGTCTGTCTGTCTGTGTGTGTGTGGCTCCAGCTCACTGGCTTGCCTGATCTCCATTAGTCATCACCCGCAGTATAAGAACCCCAGCTCTTCACTCTTCACCAGATTGTTCTCTTGCAGCAGTGGTATCAACTCCCTTGGCCACTCAGCCTCATCATTCACTTGAGTTATTCTCTAGTGTGTTTCCAGTGTTTCTTCCTAATGTGTTTCTCCGGTGTGCTCTGGTTCTTGCCAGTGTTTGAGCTGCTGTCATTCTCCTGCTACACAGCTCACCTGCAAACTTCCTGCCAAATGTCCACCATCTCACCTTCTCCAGCTTCCCTGCCTTCACCATCCCTCCTTATTCCCACCTCTCTTCATCCCCAATAAAATCCCATCACCATTTCCCAAAAATCCTGTGTCTTTTTTTGGGTCTGAAAACACTTAAGATGGACCTGAAGACATGACCAAGACACAAAACAGAAAAGTACTGTCTATCCTGACTGTTTTTCACTTTGAAACATCCAGGTGGGTAGCTTCTTTTTAATGAAGTGTAGTATCTATTTTAATCATCAGTGATGCATGGCTACACTTGGCTGTGAAGACATGAAGAGGCTCTGCACTGAGCTGTCACACACTGACAGACTGAACATGATATCCAGAAATATGGGGATGTGATGTTTGTTTAGTATTTATTAATCCCTCCACCAAACTGCAAGTCAAATTGGTGTTGTTGAATCACAGATGACTCTGATAATGATGACAGAGGAATTACATGTCTGGCAGTCTTATCAGGCACCCAAGTATATCCCATCTCAGTTGTTTGTGCCAACACCAGGCTCAGTCAGAACTATCAAAGTATTTATGCTGTCATGTTTCAACAGAAAATCACCTCCCAATCGTGCCTGGCTTTTTCTCCAGCATAATAATCCCTGATTTCAATGTGTGCAGCATCTTGGGTTTTTGTGGGCATTTACTCAGCAGAAGGGTGTAATATCAACGTAGTGGGAGGATAGAAGAATACAAGAGCTATAAGACATTCTTCACCAGTAATTTCCCTTTGACAGGTGATAGGTAATTTTCATGTCCATTGAGAGGTGGACTGGAGCTATGATTAGGACAGCATATTATAAGGACTGTGGAAATACCTGCTTTCCCGTCCTCATTCCTCAAATCCATTTGATTGTCACTGCCCACTCATTATGTCATAGAAGCAGCCTGAATAAATACAGCTCTTTTAATTGTGTTCTACAATAAGCAGTGCTAATTTTGACACCTGGTCATTTAGTTTTTAGTGTTTGGATGAAAATTAGTTTTAGCCAAAGTTTAATAATTAGATTTTGTTTAGATTTTTCTAGGCTTTAGCCAAATTGTAGTCAACAGTAACTAAGGACATTTTAGTCTAGTTTTCATCATTGATTTGTTTGTCTCATTTTTGTCATGCATATTGAATTTTTATGTCTTCTAGGCATTTTGAGGCTACAGCTATCATCTTTTAGTTACCATAGTTACAGGTGTATATTGTGAGGTGTCCATGTGACTCTGCTCTGCAGTAATACACAGTCTAGCGTGCCTCAGTAAATCCACTTATCAATTCCAAACTCTGTCTCTTTGAACAGAACCCCTCTCTCCAATCTAATCCAGTATAGTTACCAACCTAGCATTACTGCAGCAACCTGTGCTGTTCACTGCAGAGTGAGTCATTCAGAAGCTGGATTCGCTCACTTGTTCACTAACCTACTGTTCATTGTCTGGGTTTAGTTTAAGAGGACATGCTGTTTTGATGGATAACATCTGTGATATTTCTTTAATTAGTTCCCTTTGATTGTGACACAAAAAATAGCTGACTGAAAGTAACATTAACATTACATCCACAGCACTTGATAGTTACTTTAGCTTACCTCTTAAGAGGTTTTGGCACACTGCCTGCATATTGTTGTGCTTTGTCTCAGGTGTTTTACTGCCACTGCTTGTGTAGTTCTTCTAAGAACAGATAACATCAGATAACATTACTGATGTAACTTTGGATGAAGATGTTTCTGAGACTCTGAAGGCATCCAGTTGTACCACATGGGAAAATGAAAAAAAGGCATGATTTTACGCAAATGTCCTCTAATGTGATGCAAGCCACAACCAGATACAGGAAAGCAATGTTGATCAGTCTTGCCCGCTCACATGATATTGCTTAACTATGCAACAGAAAATGAACTTCTTCATGGTATGTTGCATGGCGGCTACATCCGAAAACAACAGTGCAGGTAGAAAAGACTGTGTAATTACATGCTCAATGTAACACACACGAGAGCTATCGCTTCATAAGAGGCCAGAGACCATATTACTGTACCTTGTTTCTGTATGCAAGAACACACATACAGACTCATAAACTGTAGCAGCAATAGGATCTCTACATAGATTCATAAGGCACCCAGGGACATTAGAGTGCAAAGTTGAGAGAGCCTTTACTTTATACAAATGTGAGTGGCAACCCAGCAAGAAACAATCACAGTCATTGTAATGCCACCAGAAACAGAAGGACCAGGACTGCTTCCAGGACTACAATGCTGATCTGTCTTGCCAGCTTGGGCATCATTGTTGTATTAAAACTGTTGAACAGTGTGGACTGCATTTAAATTAAAAACAAAAACAAGCCTACAACAAGAAACTTGTATTGTGGTTATTATAATGGCTATGTCAGAAAACAAATATCCAGTTGGAACAGAGTAAATTACACACACACACACACACACACACACACACACATGTACATGGGTAGAGAGAGAGACAGAGCTACAGCTTCCTAAGAGACCAGTCACTGCCTACTACTTTGTATCTGTATGTGTAAATGAAGCATTAGTCTTGTTCAGACTCTATTGAATCTGGGTGAGGCCCCTGTCAAAAAGGTGAATAGAAGCATGAATAAAAGGTGAGTAAATGGAATGAACAGGCATGGTTTTGCTTTTTAGGGTGTGCTAAAATTAGCTTCATTTAAAAATCTAAATGACAGTCTGAAAATCATGTTAAACCATAAACCATAGCAAGCAAAACAGGGTCAAGGCCACTCACTGACATTCAGACTGTTAGTTAAACTGAAATCAATTAGGAATCCCCTTAATGAGTCTTTTAAGCAATTTTTTAAAGCTTCTAGTGGTAAATGTTTGCCTGCTGGAAGCTGAAAGATTTTTCCATATGTTTATGGAATACTTATGTCTCTTCACCACCTTTCTACATGTTGCATTAGACCATTTGGCCGTGTGTTAATTCAGAATTTCTAAAGGAAAACTGTGCTGCCTGCAAGGAAGGAAAAAAATTAATGATTAACCAATAGTAGCAGGATGTCTCATATACTTCATCTAGGTTTCTATGACTTTTTAATTTTTCTCAGCCTGTAGGAATGGAGGGAGACTTTACCAAAGCAAACATTCTCTTATCTTTTAGTGGTAATCAGTATCTGGCATTTTTTATAAATGATTCTCACAGTGGTTATAATTGTGCTTTGATTCCCATTAAAGTGTGAGTTGAAATTTAAGGTTGATTACAAATGCTATAAACCAACATAAGAGGCTTTTATGCAGCTTTACTGGTTCGTAATGATAACATGCTAGCAAACGCATGCATGATAGTGTGTGGTGAGATAAGAGTGTTTGCAATCAGACAACCTGCTGTTTGCTCAGGTAGAAAAAAAAATTGTTATTTGACCAACACATGTGAAACAAAGAACCCAGTCAAAACAGGAATTTCACTTATTCCCAAGGTCTCTGAGTGTCTTGTGACACATTATCATGGAACTGAACTGAGACTAGCAGTTGTTACTTTCTAATAACTCTGATGTTAAAGTCATATGTTATAAAGAGTTTGTAAGTTAGAACTAATGGTTTTATTAATAATATTCTGATGAGCCAAAACAGTATGGACACCTGCCTAATACACTGTTGGTTCTTGGCATGCAAGCCCAACCCATCAAGGCATAGACCCTACAGGACTTCTGAAGGTGCCCTGTAGTATGTGGCACCAGGATGTTTGCAGCAATTATCCCTACTAGGGATTTGTTGTTCCAACACAACCCATAGATGCTTGATCAGATTGAGGCCTGGGGATTTAGGAGACCAAGAACTATGTTGTTACTCAAATCAAAGCTTAATCATGTGTGCAGTGTGGCAAGGTGTTGACAGAGACCACTGCTATTAAGTAATTCCATTTCCACGATTGCCTGATATGCAACAATGTTTAGGTAGGTGACGTGCCAAACTGATGTCCACATGAATGCTTAGACCCAAGGCTTCCCAGCAGAACATTGGCCAGGGCCTCAGACTCCCTCCACCTGATGGCCTTATTCTCACAGTGAATCCTTGTACCATAATTTCAACAGGTAAATACCACACACGATACCTGGCCATTCCTGTGATGCAAAAGAGAATGGAACTCTAGTAACCTTATTCTGTTGCTCCCAGGTTCAGTTTGCATGGCCATTACTGGCATTGTTACTGGAATGTTGTGACACATTCTTCCCATAACCATCATTAAAATATTCTTTGATTTGTGCCACAATAGTGCTTGTGTCAGTTTCGACCAGACGGGATAGCCTTAATTGCACTTGAACACTAGGTGCCCAATACCCTGTTGCCTATTTGTAGTTTGTGACTCCTCTGACTGTTGGCAGGTTCACCACTGCTTACCTGGAGTGCCCAACATACCTTGCTATTTCATAGATGCTCAGACCCAGTCATCTGTGCAACTAATTGTCAAAGGTCAAAGTTCTTCAGGCTCTTTACACTTGTACATGCCTTGTACATCTAATATGTTGACTCCAGGAACCTTAGTGTGTCTAATATATCCAGACCTTGACATGCGCTGTTGTTATGAGATAATCATTGTTATACACTTCATGTGTGAGTGGTCATAATATTTAAGCTAATCTGTGTATAAAGTGTTCAGTAACTGATTTATGAAATACATGTTACCCATTATAAAGGCATTATGAATAACTAATATAGTTTGAGACAGAATTTGAATTGTCTTCACAATGTTACATTCAAGCTACAAATACAGATAAGCTATAGCAAGGGAGCTGGATTGATTATTTCATTTAGTGAGGGAAAAGAAAAAGACCCAAATCTGCGAGGACAAATGACTGCCTGAGCCTAATACCATGATGTACCATCTTAAGGCTCTAAGATCTTTTTAATGTATTCTCCTCTGTGGCTGGGGCCTGAAAGGGAAAGGGAAAGAGGAGAGCTGAATGGATTCCATTAATTTAATTGAAGCAAGCCCTGACAAGAGATAAAACATCTTGGGCCCACATCTCTTCAGGGTTGGCGCTGGGCTTCATAGTAAACAAGCTGTGATCCGTAAACAAAGCCCAGAGAGCACTGCCACGCTCTACAGAGACTTCAAGGCCATGGAACATGTCAGAGATGGGCTTGAATGTATACTGAAGTGCACCCCCTCCTCCCTTTCATGAACCCCCCATCCCCCACCCCCCCAACTTAGGTATTCAAGCTACATTCTGACCATTGTGCCTCAGCTTGTGGATATTTTGATGCTGGTAGCTAACTATTTCAGTGACAGTACCTGTAGTAGATCAAGCAGAAAGGGAGACATCCACTCCAACGAGGGCATTGAAATATGGATAGCATTGTTAAATTCTAGAGATAAGAACCACTTCCGCTTTAATGTGTCCCCATCAGATATTATGCAGCCACACAATAATGCACCGCAAGCTAATGTACAGCATTTCACACACAAGCTCCATGAAAAATATGTCAGCTAATTCCACAAATTTTCATTTCATTGAAAGAGCATTAGGTACATGCTGTATCTAACAGTCTATACTGGTGACAGTACCTATACTAGTCTATACTAGGTGAAAACAGTACATCTCTGAATCCAGCCTGCTAGTGTTGAAAGCTCGGCACTGTAAAAGGGGGTGCTGAATACTAAGCGTGTAAAGAGCATGTTGTTTGACCACTCAAAAAGCAACTGGTATTTGGATATGTCACATTTTTCTCTGAATTGTTCCTCAGCAGGCACTGGCTTTTCACTCAGGTTGAATAGCAGCACAAAACCCAGCTGAATCCATTAAAGGAGGAATAGCTTTATCTCCAGAACAGTGAGGGTAGATGGCTTGCACAATACAAGCTATCTACCGCAAACTGGGCCTGCATGGCCTACAAATGTTGCTTATGAACAGAATGCCAAGGTTACAGCCTTTTCCACATCTCTATAAGCTCCTCTTGCAGCTCAGCTACATTGTGGTGTGAACATGGACTTACGTCACCCGTAAAACACTGATACAGCCTCTGTAAGTTTGACAATAATTGTGTATTGTATCATTATTTGCTAAATAGTTCCCTGCTTCTATCATTGCACTAATCCAAATGAGAGATTTGGTGCTAACACTTTAGTCAGGATATAATCTCCATTGCTATCCTGTGATGAAATACTCTATTACATCATGCAAAAGACAAATTCAAGAAGGAAAGAAAGGGCTTAAGAATCTCCATCTGTGGTTAAGTGCACAGATCAGTCTACTTGGAAATACTTCTGAATTATTGAGAAATAAGACACATATCAACAAAAGCATCACAGCTACTTTAAAAAGACAACATTATAGCCTTCTAATAAGGCTAAGGAATGCCAAATAAGGGTAAACTTCCTTAAGCAGCCTAGTTGGGATGGGGTCTAAGAGACAGGTTTAGATGAAGATATGGTTGAAGTGAGCTGGTGGAGGTGATTGGAGAAAATAGTCTAAGTACATTGTCACAGTACATTGGAGGTTCCAGATAAATACACTAGGAGAAGTCACTAGATATACGGCCATACCATTACCACAATGCAGAGTGGACAATCTGGCAAAGAGTGGAGGTTGGGCCAGGGCTTATATACTGATGAGAAGCAAGTGGGCCACCACAACCACAAGTTATTCCCCACCTTTGCCAAGAGAGAACACAGAGATGCACAGTACGGCTGAACAATTTTGGGAAAAATCTAATTTAGATTTTTCAGACAGATATCGCGATATGATTTGTGATATAATTTTGAAATTCAAGCTTCAGTCCAGGATTCACTATATACATGTAAAACGTGATGGAGCATTACCATTTAAGATATCATTGAAATGTTAACTGCTCTGTGTATTAATCAAGATGAGAATGAAAATATATGAATCCAAAATGTATTATTCTAATAATAAACAGTGTAGAACATACACAGAATGAATCATAAAACAATTCTCACAAAAGAAATGACAGGAGACTGACAGCACACAGAGAGCGTAGAGACAGACACAGCTGATTAAAACTCACAGGATTTGTCCGATAGAAAATACAAAATACAAATACAAACTAACTAACGTGAGCTAGTTCATTCTACCATTTCTCTCTTTGTCTCCTCTTTCTCTCTCTCCTTCTTGGCCCAACCAGGTGTTTTGCAACTTTATAATATCAGCAGCGCTAATTTTCCCGCGGCAAGCCGCCGCTACAAAGTATGTGCGAAAAAAGCGCTGCAGACAAAGGTGGTGTCTCACAACTCAGTTATCTCTCTTGCCTAGCCTGTTTGCAAAATGCATTAGTTCAAATTGCGATTGCGGTTCAATTTTGATAAATTGTTCAACCCTAGGAAAACACTGGTAGCCACAGGCAGACTATGACATACATACATATGTAAATATATACATATGTGGTGTGTGTGTATGTATATATGTATATGTACACACATATATACATGCATATACATATATGGATCTATATATGTATATATGGCTATATGGATCAATACAGCTGTGGCTCTGTCAGCCTGGCTACACCCTTTCAAGTTTTGAAATTGTTTGTTTTAATCTGCAGGTTTGGAAGATAAACCATGGAGCTAACTTCAGTTTTTTTCTTTTTCAAATGGGCAATAGGTTGTTGAGCCTGCAGCGCTATATAAATAATGATCAGTTTGGGAGGGACTAAAGTTAACTTCTGTTAATTCTGTTATATTAAGACGTGGCATTGGAATCACTTCCTTAAATTTAGCTGGCAACTATCAAATAAAAACCAAAATGCACCAAGAAATTATCTTAAAATCATAAATACATTTCAATGCATACGTAGTGTTTTCATGTTGCATTTCTTTATTTGTGAAGTTTGCTTTTATATTCAGCAGTTTTACAAGGAAAAATAATTGCTGACAATCTGTGAACAAAATAGTTGCCTCTTTAGTGTTCATGTTGTGACATAAATATGATGAACCATAAATAAATTAGAAACTTTATAGTATCACTCTTTTGCTTCTGAGAACACCCCTATAGATTTTAACCCACATATTCTCTCCCACATTGAGCCTTTCCTACTGTAAAAAAGAAAAAAAGAAAAGAAAAAAAAATGCACAGGTCATCTGTGCAGGCAGCTTATTGTGTCAATTTTTATTGTAGGCAACCTCTATCGGTTACAGTAATTATGACAGGAGCAAAGGAGGTGATGTAGTATTTAAAAAGAAGTGTATATTGTAGTGCATATGTTTCACAAATATTAACCATATTTGTTAAATGTTGCCCATTGTGCTTTTTTGCATACCATAATACAAGCCCCAAACTGTGAGGAGGTTTTAGATGGCATTGATGTTGACAAATGTATTTGCCTCCCTGTCCACTTGGCAGCCATCAGTGCATTATTTTCATCTATTTAGCAGCATATTCTCAGAAATAATACAGACAGACCTAAAAAGGCCTGTGAAATCAGAGTATAATGACATTGTGCGATCATTTAGCCTTGCAGACGCTGCTTAGGAGCTCTAAAAGTAACTTAAGAATATTGTGGTAAATCAATAATGAAACTATCTAATCTGTTTTACCGTCCACCTATGCTTGTCTTATGTCAGATGGATATCACAGTGTTTGGCCCGAGTTGTAAAGTGGATTCTTGCTTTGAAACAGCAATCCAGTAATAGAGCAGTAGATGCAACACAATCCAGTAATATGTTGTTTAGGTCGTACACCCTGAGTAGTTCATATATCGCTATTAAGTGATCTGAGATGATCTGCACCATCTCCCAAATGCACTTTATCTTATTTTGTGCTGCATCTTCTCTCTCTGTATTACCTCATTAGAGCCTAGCTCTTTGCCATGCTAAGGCTGACCTTGCAACCATGTAGAGGAAAATGCTTACAGATCACACATCGTAGCTGAATTTTTATTTATTTGCATTTGAGACGCGAGACAGAAAGCTTGTTTGATTTTTGCTCAGGAGGAATGCCTCACAGTGGCTTTATCAGCATCATGCTCAATAGTTTAGTGATAATCTTCCTATCACAAACAATGGAAATCATTATCAGGAGAATTTCTTTAGACTCTGGAGTGATTATAATGTTTGCAATGCCGCATGTACAGTGTATCCAAAAGATAACATTTAAACACATATCAAAAGCACAAACACTTAGTGAAGAAGCACAAAAGATTATGCTTGTTCAATGCGGCATTTTTAAACTTTTTTTTTTTTTTATCATCTATGACGTCTAATGTCATCTGAGAACACCAGCCTTCTCCTGTTTGCTCTTTGGCAAGGTTGTTTATTTTCCCACAGAGAAACTAAATCTCTTTCCCTTAGGCCTTGATTACAACTACACTGCAATGTAACATTAGTATGTATTTCTCTGTTTGGAGTTACTGAAGCAGGTTATAGCAGGTTACTGACAAACTAATCATTGTAGTAATGTATGATCACTTCACTTTCACTAATCTGTCGTCACTGGCTGTCACAGTCTGCCGACTGAAAAATTCCATGCTGATGCTTTTCACATCTGATGCAACTGACAGACAATAACAGACTGAAAGTATGTCTGTGTGTGTGTGTGTGTGTGTGTGTGTGGTGTGAGAGAGAGAGAGAGAGACATGGGGGTCTTAACAGAGATTCTATTTTTCCTCTGTCAAACATTGTGATAAATTAACTTATTTACAGTATTTCATTGCTAAAGTGGTGTATTCAACAAGACACTGCAGGTGTGATAATGAGTAAAACAATAAAGACTGTCTGGTCTACCAGCAACAGTACCCACTGAAATCTGTGGAAGCGGCTTATTATGACACACAGTTACGTGTCATTGTTGGGTGATTTCTAGCAGTCATAATAATTATGATGGGAGGAAGTCAGGTGATGAAGTCTAAAAAGCAGTTCCACAAACTTAATTTGTGTGTTGCACTGTAATTGTATCCATGACAATGATGGTCTCTAACCTTAAGGAATATTTTAACCCAAACCACAGTATTTTCCTAAACCTTACCATCATCATATCCATAACATCAACCATGCATTTATTTTGTAACCACAGCATAATGATAAAAGTCCAGCACACCGCAGGTGGAACACGCCACCTGTTTATTATTGTAACCTTGGGTCATGTCAGAGGGTAACCAAACAGCAGTGGTGATGAGAAGGTTAATTTTGACCTAGAGACATTTTGATTTTGTGCAAAATTATTCTGAGATTATAAAGAATTATAAAATTTTATGAAAAACATTCCTTCTCTTTTCATGTCTATTTATCTTAAACCTTCCCTGAGGCCCCTGATGGTTCCCCACTGTGTAAGCTTTAGCTCAGTTTGCTCAGTGCTGTGTAGTGCTCTGTGTCCCCACCTTTTGTTGAACACAGCTTGTACTGATCATGTGTGGAGAGCTTAATGAAATAATGCTTTGAGCTGTACTGTAAAATATAATACTCAAATGTGCAACTAGCAGATCATCTGTTGCATGGTTGCAAAAATTTTGGAACACTAAACACTAAAGGCACAAGGCCAGAAAATGTTGAGAAACAAGTATTCATATCAGCATGGTGTTGAATTTATGTATAAACATGCAGGGCAGTGTGTAACCCTCATGAGACTGGCAATCAGACAACAACACGAACTTCAAGCACATCAACTTTTATCTCAGTCTGCTTGATCCTTCTATCGGGGCAAATCAAATCACTGTGGTGTATCTTTACAAATGTTGAAAGTCTGCGATGACTATCTGACTAGAGGACACTGTCAAAGATTCAGATCTGCAGCAATGTCATGTTACTCCCTGTCTTCAGAGATCATTGCTCATCTTTCAAAGCAGAGCTGATGCTGGTGTTGTGAAAATACCCCCCCAGTGCTTCACCTGTTGGCCATCTAATCTGATCCAACCACACTGTGGCCCACACCTTGGCCCCACTTTATCTGCTCTTGAATCATCTGATAACCCCTTCCTCAATCAGCCTCCATAACTAGATGAAAAGGGGAAACAGATCAGTAACACTTGAATGCTTGCATGTCCTTTATTTCTTGCTTAACATCTGTGTACTGGGTGCATTGGGGAGAAGGAAACACCAGCACTTCTGCTGATTGAGCTGAGATTGAATTCACAGCCAGAGCCAGAATAGAAGGAGAGACAGGGAGACTGAGGCCAGAGTCATATGTGTGTGTCTGAATGTACTCCTGAATGTAGCTGCAGAACCTGTACAGTACTTAGTGTGAATGGCATGTACGTGGTGGTAATACAGTGTGTGTTCTCATAAGTGTGCTCATAAAAATGGAGATGAGAAAAACTCATCACAGTGTGGGAATTTTGATGAATTCTTCACTTACAAAGGGCCAACTTTAGATCAGTGTTTAGATTTAACAGCAGGGCTCATATTTATCAAGATTAGGAAAGCGGTCCTGAGTGGCCAGATATTGGTGGTTTTTAGATATTTAGATGAGCCCCAGGTGTCCTAACCTGTCAGGAGTTGGCATTCAAGCAGAGATAATCTGTGGGAGGAGAGATGTTTTGGGAAAGCTTTATGACAACAAGCTAATTAAAAAATGTTTTGCCAGAAAACAAATACTTTTTGTGTGTGACTTGAAACTGAGAATAATATATATTATATAATATAATATATCCAGCAAACACACTTCAGTTTACTATACACTTGATTTTTCTGCAGAACAAAGGTAGGCTAGAAGAAGCTGAGGTCTAATTGAAAAGTGACGAAAAGCCTTCTGTCAGCTCTCTCCAACTTATTTCACTACCAGGAGTGCTGGGAGCAGACTGAGTTTGATTAAGGCCACCTCACGGATCAATAAAGTCTTTGAACTTGCATAAGTCACTGCTGGCCACTCTCAGTATTACCCCCAACACACTCACACACACAGCCCCTGTCTGGCTGCTTCATCTGAATGATTTTCGCATTGACAAATAGATTTTTTTGACCTCAGATTTCAGGGTAAACACCAGTTTAAAGAATATTTCAGAATAAAAATGGGCACAGCTGTATTTGAAATGCCCTCTGCTGGCCTCAGCCAATGTCACACACAGATAGTGTTCATGCAGGATGCCAATATAAATATGCCCACAAACAGCTACAGAGCTGTGACATTGCACAGGAGGGGAATGGTCTTATCCATTAGCCTGACCCAGCTGAAATAACTTGGCCTCCATATAAAAGGTTGTGGACGGAGCAGATGATTGGGTCGTGTAGAGTGTGCAGTGCTCTTTTTCTCTCTGCCACCTGTCTCAGATGTGCATCCTAAAACAAACCAGAGATTACTTTCACTGATTGAATGCAGATTGAAGAGTCCCCTGGCAAAGAAAATGTTGTGTGCCGTCAGAGGTGGCTCACCTTCATCACAGGTTAACACAGGCTGACAAATTCAATCTGTTTCTGCCTGCCACAGTATATGTAATTCAAACAGGACCTCACACAGACAAAAGCCAAGTAGCAGCTATCCACAGAGTACTGAGACACATGCTTTTTCTCTCTCTTCTCTCTCTCACAGACATACACACACAGAAGCCAGCTCAGCAGTATCAAAGTTCAGAGGTCATCCCAGCCCACAAGCGTCTTGCCCTGAACCCCTCTGTCCTTTGTCTACTGAGGTGAACAGTCACAAAGAACCCCAGCAGTATATATATATATATATATCTATATATATATGTGTGTGTGTGTGTGTGTGTGTATGTGTTCATAAAAAAGTTTTTTTTCTAACAATGACATGATCCAAATATTCTTCTTTGATGTATGATTAAAGGTATGATTAAATATGTTTATCAGCAACCTTTTTTTCCACACTGACACTGGCCATGACTAACTTTACCAAAGTCTCACTGTTACATTGCTTGTAGATGGGGATTCAGTCTCACTGAAAGTCAGTGGCCCAGTCAGCTATGTTTGCTAATCTTTTGCTTAAGCTAAGTTTGTTTGTTTTGGTGTATTAAACTATCCATGTCAAAGCACTCACAGCTGAAATGCACAGCATATTATGTAGGGGATTGGATCTGTTTTGCAGTAGCTGGCTGTAAAGTACTTATGCAAAGAGATTCTAAATATTTTAATGGTAATGTGTTGTTGTAAACACTTACTGTATCAGTATAGCAGAGTTGAGGGCAACACTAGCACAAAGGCCTACAAAATGACAGAATTAAATCAACATGTTTCTGGCCCAGTCCTGACAAAACTGAACATTATAAGGCTTGGATGGATTGCAGGGCTGCTGCACAGGGTTCATTTTGACTGTGAATGGTTAGGGTTTATTTAGTTTTTATTTTTGGATCTACTACTAGTAACATATATGTTTACTGTAGTTAGTTACAGCAGCTTTATTGCCCCTGATAGTGGGTTTAAGGGTGTGAAATATACTTTTTTAGTTTATTTAACAGTCCTTCATTGGTGCCTGTGGGCAACAGAGGAGAAGGTGATCAGCATCCCAGGGAACTGCAGGGTACTGCAGGTCCCGCTTCATCACTGCGACCAGTTCCATCTGTGATCTTCTACATGGTGAGGATTTACCACACTGAGACAGTTTAAGCCTTGAATAAATAAATGTGGTTGTTTTGAACAGATGACATGTTTAATGAACTTCAGTCACCAACAGACTGTATATAAAAAGATAAGACACTGGACAGATCACATTAACTATCACATATGAGGTAAATAACTTATGATTTTAGAATACCTTGAAGAAAACTGTGATGGTGGGTTATGAAAAATCACAAAGAATCAGTTTTTATGAGGCTAATATATAAAAGTTTGAGAACAAAGGCTGACAGGTGACTGATAAATGCAACACTAAACCACAAAATCAGAATATCACAAAGTGTCAAATTCAAGTAAAAAATGGAGGCTTAGCTTTGAGTCATTCATTCAGTTTTACCTTTAATTTTACACATCACACAGTGTTCGCAGTAAGCTAGCAAGGATCCTCATTCCCTTCCACAACATGGCTTAAAAATGTAAAATACAAAGAGTGAAAATTGATTATACTTACAGCTGGAGGTGCCCTGTCAACAGTTTTACAGGCATCTCTTTTACAGTGGTGGCCTATGTAGAAAATGCTGCAGTACTGCAAGTCGCCACTGGAAAAAATTGCTGCAAGGCTGAGAGAGAATTCGACTGCACTTACTCTAGGCATTTTTTAACCAACTTTATTTATAATACACTGAAGACACACAGTGACAAACTCAGTACTGTGTGCTACAACTCAATAAGGTTTTCTGTTCTGCACTAATAATACAATAACATTAAAGGGAAATACATCATAATAATAAGAGAAAGTTGAACCATTAAGAAAACAATGCTGTCAAAGTGAAAGACCATGCTCTTGAATTAGGATAGGAAAGAAACTCCATAAGGGCCTTCCTATATTCAGGCCAATGCTGTACTTAATCACAACTCACTATTTTTGTGCACCTCTAAGTGAAGGTACAAAAAGAGTAACTTATGATAAAGCGGCAACTGCTTCAAATTCATCTTGAGCTACTCATCAGCAGTTCATTACATATCAGGGTGTTCACTCACTCATTAATGACTACTACTTTACATAAGATGTTCCTGTGACAAACCAGCACCTGATTGCCAATACTGGCTGTGTGTGAGGAGTTCTGTGTGTACTTTTTTATAGTTCTGCTTAGACTCACAGCAGTTGGTTAAGGTTATGAAAATATGCTGGACTTTTTTTATTACAGTAAAACTTTATATATCTTCCAAGCTTCAGATATTACATTTACACAGAATGGGACTGTGGTCTCTGGTGTGACAATCATATACTTTACTATCATATATTATAAATATCTGTGAGGTTGTTGAGAGAGAGAGAGAGAAGCGGGGTGGGGTGGATGGGGGAATCAAGACAGCACAGAAAGAACAGTCTGGTGTTGCAGTTCATGAGGACATGGTACATAATTTCCATCTTTTAGGCATCATAAAGTAGAGCCATGAACAAGAGTTCAAGTGTATACCAATAAAACAAAAAATTGCAGTATTTTCAGAAAAATTTTTTGATTGTTAGTATTTTCCTTTGAAAAATAGAGTATATGCCTATACAATAGGTTAATGTTGGCTATTTCATCATGATAGGAGTGGGGGCCACAGAATTTAGCTAAACTGATCTTTCAAACTAATTTTGAGCACAATTTTTTTTTCTCCATAACACATGTGAGTTGTTGAAAAAATATGTATTAACATAGTACCCAACAAGACACTATGACATAGGTTCTGTTGCTACACAACAGTGACTTTATGATTTTTTTTCTCTTATGTAACCATAGTGTAAGTCTAATATTACAGGTCCTGTGTGTCCTATGCAGAGGCTCTACAGATATCAGGGGAGAGTAGGCAGAATAGTCTTAACACATCTACATCAGAACTGACATATCTAGCTCAAAAAAATGGGCCAAACTGAAGAATTAATGAGTAGTAAGCCCTGTACTGGTCAGGTACACAAATAATATATCCATACAAATAAATATATGTAGAAACCATATTGTTGCAATTATTCTCTATGTACTATAATCTCAAGACTGAATATACAACACGTCATGTCTGCTTTTGTAACTTGACATATGACTATGGCAGTGCAGGTTGGGTCTTAAGACATCAACCAATTAACCCATTTAATTAAATCACAAAAACACAATCGATCTGCAGACTGATAGGTTTGCATATGTTGTCATTACCTTATCAGAGTGATAAAGAAATCCATGGAGAAAAATCAATAGGATATGTTTTATCCTTGTCTTTTGTTGTGGCCACATGTAGGGGCTATGTAGGGGTGACAACTTTGAGTTCGTGAGGCAGCAGTAAATCACAGCCTCCATAAACTATTGATTTTGTAATAAAATCTTTCAGACAATCAATAGCAATCAAGGTTATAGATCAAGAGAGTGTGACATATATGTGGAGGAGCTGGAGAGAATCCTTAGTCAGTATGATGCAGTGCATCTCTCTCTCTCGTGTCTGTGCTCTCTCTGTGTGTGTGTGTATATATATATATATATATATATATATATATATATATATATATATATAAAACACAACACTGACCTCAATCTTCTTGTCTTTGAAAGGAAACATCTAACAGCAGGATGTGGTTGACTTGTTAATTGCAGGCCAAGCACCTGATAAAGACAGCAACTGGGAAAAACGAGGATGCTGTTTATACATCCTCAGACAGGATGGGACAGGCCTCTCCCTTCAGCCACAAATTCCCACAGCCGTGATGACTGAGGAGGATGGAGTCAGGGCTGGAGGAAGTAAGTGGACAACAGTTGTGCTTTGCCTGTCTGAAGCCCTGTTGTAACAGAGGCCCATGTCTTTTCCATGTTTAGAGGAAACCTGACACCACTCAGTGTTTGGACAGCCTCTGACAACCTGAATGTCGAGTCTGATAAGAGCAAGAGAGGAGACACACACACACATACACACAATTCAGTTATTTATATAGCGCAGAATCACAACAAAAGTCATCTCAAGGCACTTTTCATATAGAGCAGGTCTAGACCGTACTCTTTAGATTATTATAATTACAGAGAGAGACCCAACAGATCCACCATGAGCAGCACTAGGCGACAGTGGAGAGGAAAAACGTCTTTTTAAGAGCAGAAACCTTGAGCAGAACCAGACTCAGGGTGGGCGACCATCTGCCTCGACCGGTTGGGTTGAGAAAGAGAGAGAAAGAACACATATATATGTATCATGGGAAGTCAGTCTATCAAGTCAAACAGCTGTTTATGTAATAGACAGCTGTTTGACTTGATAGATTAGATAGTTTATGTAATAGCATAATTAGGTCAAGCCTAAGCTTAAAAAGAAAAGTTTTAAGCCTACTTTTAAAGCAAGTATCTGCCTCCTGGACCCAAACTGGAAGAAGCAAGACTGATATATCCATTGATATTAGCTTATTGCAGATATGTCTGTATCAGTGTATTTATCAGCTGATAAGTAAAGAAAAACAGCAGTGTTTTGGAGTGGGATGACTAACTGTATTCCACCCTCTCCTCACACACACTCACACACACACATACCACTATCAATAGTGCTACTCTTGGCAGCAAGGTCAAACAGCTTCCAAATAGCCACCTGCCTTGGAGACTTGCCAGTCTCTAATTGAAATGTTGTGATAAATTTCCTGTGCAGGTCAGATGTTACACGCTGTCTAAGCAAGGGTCGGGGGGGGGGCTCTCCTGTGGGATCCATCCTTGATCTTTATAGTGTGGTCTTATTTGTTGACTGGAGATGATATGCTCAGCAGTACATAGTCCATCCTGTTCAGATCCACAGTGCAGCGGCTGTGGCAGCTGACAGCTTGCCAAGATTCTGATACTGCGGATCTGATTCTAAATCCTAAGACCTAAATCTGTGTCTCTATGTCTTGTGAATTTTTTCTGGAAATATAAAAAGCGCATTTCTCACCTGTGAATTAGGGCTAAAAATGATTACATGTGGGAACAATGTGAATATTATTACAATGCAGGTTTATTATTTATCTTATTCTAGGTTACAAATTGGAGAACCAACCCCATGACCTCAGGGGTTTGATGGATGAGCAGGTCAGAAATATACTGAGAGACAAGTCAAGTGTTTTAAAGACTATGAGCTCACAGGGTGTACCAAGGCAATCACAGTCATTGCACTTTTTCTTGACAGAAAGTGTATTTTTTTGGATCTGCATATGTCTGGTAATTGCCTGACTCCAAAGGAATGTGTAAGTGCTGAGGTGAGAGGTGAGACAACTGAGGCTGTGTTTATGCTCATTTAGCTCTGCAATATAATTTTGGTGCTCATTTTAGCATTTTGTGTTTGCTATAAAACCTGCTCAGAACACATCGTATTTCAGATGCAGGTCAATTTTAGGGGCTTTAGTTGGTAGAGGCAAACTGACCTCCCTAAAAAACACTCTCCATTTATGTTAAAATTTGCCTCATTTAGCTTGCTTCATGTTTTTTTCTTTTACTGCATATTGTGCTTTACAATGCATATCATCCATATGAGTGTAGTCCAGTGACCTCGAATTCCATAGAAATATCAAATCTGATGGGATCTGTTGGGTCTCTCTCTGTAAATACCCATTTTAAAGAGTATGGTCTAGACCTGCTCTATATGAAAAGTGCCTTGAGATGACTTTTGTTGTGATTTGGCGCTATATAAATAAAACTGAATTGAATTGAATTGATGGTATACAGGTACAGTCTCTGCTTTGAGATAGGCTGTGCAAAATTTTACACAGATATGGATCAGCGAGGATCTAATAGTAAATAATGTGCTTTTCTTAACATCACACTGGAAAGTTATTACTCACAGATTGCAGGCTTAACAGTAAAATTATGTAGCTTTCCCTAGGATGAATTCTGAGCTTACATTATTTCTCAAAAAGACATTTTTTGTTGTTGTCATATCAAGACAATTATTATATTGAGGTTTTCTGTCCTGTCTGTGTCCCAGAAGTGTATCTATAATCAGTGTCAAACATATTGTGGATCCTTCTAAATCAGCCACACATCACAGCTGCCACATAATATTCCATCCTATATGCTGGGAACACATGAAGCATGTTAGTGAAAATATCTGTCACCAAAATTGTAAACACACCCACATATGTTTAAATATGTGTTCGCATCAGTGCATCTTTCAGGAAAATAGAGCCTTAGGAGGAGAATTTTGAAGGTGACGCTGAATTGCACCAAGAGTCAATAAAGTGATTTAGGGACTGGAGTAATGTGTGTGGCACTGTGAATGAGCTGGGGCATTCCTGTTAGTCTGGATAACCCAGCAAAAGAGAGCATTACAGTGGTCTAACCTGGATGAACAAGTTTTGATTTAGCTAGAGATATAAATCATCTACCTTTGGACTAATATATCAAGTAATATAAAGCTGCTCTATGTATGTTATTGACATGACCAAACTGACTGGTGTCAGTCTTAACTGATAACGTCATTACAGTTTATCTTGTTTATACAGTAGGAGTGATATAATCAAAGGAAATTATGTTATGAGCCATGTTTCCTAATAATGTTGCCAAGTAGAAGCATGGTCCTAGACTTGACCATTTCCATCTAGTTTAAAATAAACACTTAAAACAACTTGGCTGCACAGCATGAGTTTTAAAGACAGAACCAGGACGGCCAAAACCAGGTTACAAATGATTTTTTAACATAATTTTTTCATCTGAATTATATAGCAGATGATTATACATTTCTATGAATATTGTGACACTTGACATAATACATGAGATATTTTTGGAGGGGACTCTCCAATCCTCCTCTTATTCACTTTGCTTGGATGTTTATGTTCCTAATTTTGAAAATACAATAAGTCCACAAACAAAATCTTGTCCAATTGTGATGAGACAAAAGAATGGTGCTGAGCTGAACTACTGCTGCTGAGGTTCTGATCTACCACTGCCATGTGCTCATTTTCTTCCACTTTGTGCTCTTAGTTAGCATGACAAATTGCCTGACTGCTAGACTGGAGGCCACCATTCAAATGTAAATGAAAAGTATGCCCCAGTATTTGGAATTGACATGGTGAGACTGCAACATTTTGTAGTCCAACTGTCTTAAATGACATCAGCTGTGACATCTAACATGATTCTGCTTTTGTGATGCTGAGAGAACTGACTGCTGGAGATAAGTGAACAGCTGTAGGATCCTCTAATACCCATAGATATGTTGATCACCTGTGGGTCTGGTGGGCATAACAAGTAGGACACACATGGAGATACTGAAACAACAAGACTGGTGACCACCCATCAGATGGGATTGCTTGTAATTTGTTGTTTAAAGGCTAGTTTGGCATGTCAGTGACATTTTTATTGTTTTTATTGCTCTGTCATTCAGTGGATTTAGGACTGGCTTAAGAAGCTGTGTAACATGAAAACAAAGCACTTGCAATATTTAGTATTTCATAAAAAGGCATGGCTGAAGTGCCAGTTGTATCACAAAGTCTTATCTCATTATGCTGGGAAAAAGCAATGGTGACGCTGTGAGATTATGTTCAGGTCCAGTTCATTCTTAGTCATTTCTGTACTGGTATCTTTGACTCTGAATAATGGGCTTACAAACATAGACAAAGTGTAGAGTATCATTTATTATCCCTATATGATAAGATTTTAAAGTCATCTATGTTCTGGACTCCTTATCCAGTTCATGGTGGCAGGTGTTTTCAAGTATTGAAAACAATTATTGATATGTCTAGATGGTACTACAATTAAAGTATTACTTACAGTTCTAGCACCACTTGCTATATACTGTTTTCAACATCAACACTGTTGATCCTTGAAGGTCACAGCCATACAGTCTACTGTACTGTAAGATATAACAACTGCCATCAAAATCCTCAGCTCATACTTTGTTGAATTACATGCATCCATACACTGGTAACAGTGAACTGTGTTAAGTTTGAAAATATCAGCTGGGAGCTGGGAGCAAATGTTGGGATTTCGGGCCACTGTTGGACACAAAAACAAATTCAGTAGGTGTATCTCTGAGACTATTGAGTTTATGTATTTCAATTCATTAATCCTCTTAATAGAAATGCAACACATGGACATGACACAACACACTGTACATTTCCATTCTTATGATTACATTATCAGTCTTTCATCCACCAAATAAACCTTTCCAACACATTTTTAAAGCCTTTTTACTCAAACTGGTTGGTATAATATCAACTATGTATTTAAAATGACTTAACCTACATACAGCATATATTCTCTTACACTTTTCTACCCATGTGTAAAGACAGACAGATAGATAGATAGATGTCCGTTTTATTTTTACTAAATGACTTTAGAGGCTTCAATCTTTCTGCTTTTTACTGGAATTTCCTAGCTACACAGAAATGCAGTGAAAGCTCATGGGAAAGTATTGAATCCTTTGATGTGTTTTGTGTATTATGTTTAAAACATTTGTCTTACTTTGTAGTTAAAAAATCTAAACTGACCACAAATCTTCCTTCCTCTTTTATTTGGATACTTTTAGATAAGAGACCTGATTAACTCCACTTTGGGGTGTCATTCAAACAACCAACCTTGATTTTATTCTTAGCAAGGGAGAATATAAAAAGAATATTTCAAACATGAACACAGCATTTATTACAAATGCAATAGGTTTAAATGGCAACTTAACTGCCATAGAGGAGCTGGACATACTTCTGTCTCAAAGTTCACAGAAGCTACTAATAAAGTAACTTCTTTTTATGATGTGGTATATGATATACATTTTATGTATGATTTTTTGTACAGTTGATGTTGTATATATATATATAGGACCAATACTTTTGAAGAAAATCCTCTAGTTATTTGTTTGCTTTATCTGAGTTCTAAATGTCACATGTGTAACTAGATAACTGTTTACATCCTGATAACAGATGCATAACACAAGAGAAAGCACTTCACCTCAGTTCACTACAAGTCAAACAAACAGCTCAAACAAACATCAAACAGGCAGTCACATTCATCCCGTTTCACACAGCTCTGAAACTGTCCATAAAAATAACACTAATCTCCTCTAAATAATCCTAATCCTGTTCAAAGAAAGAAAAAAAAGAGATGAATAAATCCTTGAATAAAGATACATCTGTCAGTAGGGAGAGGGGGTGCAGCTATTTAGTGGATGGTGGATTCATGTCATCCAGAGTAGAACAATTGGGTGAACAACTCCCTCATGGCCCATATTCAGCCTGGAAGCCATGTGGCACAACAAAGCCTGTTCATCCTGCTGCTGACCTCCTCTTGCTCTCCCAGCAGCACATTGTTAACACTCAGCAAGCCTCTGCATTGACTTTGTGACCCCTCTGTCTGGTGGCGGTTGAGCCATGTTATTAGCATCTGTAAAGTGAGAGAATCAAGGACTCTGCCCACCCTCAGGTAGATGGGGAGATTCTTGTCTTTTATCAATTCCAAGCCCAATTTCACAACAGGGTTGAATTTGACAGGGACAGTATGGTCAGGCTAGTTTTACTTGTTCATGGAGAGATGCTAAGACACACATATATACACACACACACACACACACACACACACACACACATATAATATATATGTAGAAAAAACTATATATATGTGTGTGTGTAGTAATCATTATTGTAAACAGTTTATCACTGTTGTAAATGCAAACTACTTCTGTCTCTGCCTCTGCCTGTAGTCTTTGTTGCATTCAAGCCTTGACAACAAGATGTCAGTTTCTCTGTAAAAGAATGTACAATTAAATTGTGTGTGGTAAGTGGTAAGGTTAGCACTGTTGCCTCTCAGCATTATGATTTTGGCTTTGAATGCCACTTTGCCTGAGGCTTCTCTGTCTGGAGTTTGCATGTTCTACCTGTGGTGGGTACTCCAGTGTCCTCACGTAGTCTAAAGACATGCAGGTAAGGTTAATTGGTGACTGTAAATGGCCCGTAGGTCTGAATGGTTGTTTGTCTCTAGTATGCTGGCCCTAGGATAGACTGGTGACCTGGTAGAGATAATGGATGAATGGCAGTATCTACCACACTGTATAGTTGTACTATTATTTATTAAGTTTTATTTAGAGCATGTTAAGTAAAATATAAATAGCACATTTTTTACTGTAAACTGTGAAGGTTCCTTCAGTATCCTGGAAAAACTTTGACTAGCTCTTAAAAGATTTTCAGAGTGGTGTTAGGGTAGAGGCCAGTATGCTCAGATGGTCATGGCTGTGCCTTTTTTCCCTAACAGATGACTGTTGCCCATACACGATAGCCCGATTTCAGTATTTGTAGTAATTCTAGTAATCTAGTACATACTGTTGATATTGCAACTACGGTATGACACACAGGTTTCTTCCAATGTCTGCTAATGGTACTGTTTTTGCATCAGAGCAGAATAGATTTTGGGAATTCCACTCAGTATACAGTATGGTTTGCAATTATATTGAAAACATACAACAAAAAACCAAACAGATTTACAGTACAGAATCAATAGAACAAGACAAGGGAACATGAAACTGCTTTAGCCTGGTTTGTCTCCTCCAATTTTAATCTGCCACTCATCTAACATCCCAGCGAACCTCTAATTAGATCCTTTAGCTTGTGTATTTGTGCTGACCTCTGGGGTGAGTCATCAATCTATCAATGTGTCTGGCAACTCAGACCTTGTCAGGCTGAGAGTTCCTCTGCATGCATTTACTAGGACATGACTGAGCTTATAGAAGAAAACCAGGCTTATAGAGGGGTGAACATTTAAACTGGAGGTGATATCCTCAGTAAGAAGGATATAAACATGCTGGGAGATTCCACCAATCATTATCTTATCAGTGGATTGAAATATGTCACAAATATATACAACTGTATACTATATACAGCTAATACCATCAATAGCATAATGCCTACTGTATAGGAGGAGATACAATATTTAATTCTACACATTAACAAATGCAGGTGTGTCTCTCATGTATAAAGAGTGCATCAGCAAATGTACTTTGAAGACTGGGCATTATGCAGCGTCACAGGACACTACAAAATGAAGGTACAGAAAGATCTTTTGTAAATCTTCACTTTTATCATGTAAATCACCAGAATGACTTGTCATTTCATTTCACTTTCATTTCACAATCATTCACATGACATTGTGTTCAAATTAGTCCATGTCTGTTTGGGAGAGCAGTTTATCTTGTCTTGCCCTGACCAGTCAGAAGTGTGTGATATATCTGTCCTACAGATGTAATTTTCAGCCGAACAGCTGTGGTCATGGCTCCTGGGAGCATTTGAGAAAAAAAAAAGCTGATTTAAGAGTTGCCCTTACAACTTACAACTATCAGTTGAACTATAAACATTTATTCCACACATATCAACATTACATCACTATTTTTATTTATGTTGCTGATGATCAAATTCTTAATGCTGCCCGTTTAGGAATAATTGTTTTTTATTGCCAATGTGTGAAAAGACTGTAACACACCAAATCACAACAAAAGTCATCTCAAGGCACTTTTCATATAGAGCTTGTCTAGACCGTACTCTTTAGATTATTATAATTACAAAGACCCAACAGATCCACCATCGAGCAGCACTAGACAACAGTGGCAAAACTTCATTTTCAGAGGGAGAAACCTCGAGCAGAACCAGACTCAGGGTGGGGGGCCATCTGCCTCAACCGGGTTGAGAAGGAGTTGGGGTGGAGGGGTGGGTGGTGAGATAGTAATGACAGTTAAAGTAGTGATTACAAGTAACAATAATACTAGAAGCAGCACTAATAATTTCTAAGCATAACAGCAGGTGATGAGTGGAGTTGTAGGAGCAGCAGAAGACTTGTCATCACAGATCAGACTCTACAGCTCCAGAGGCAGAAATACCTGCAGAAAGAGACAGAAGAGGAGAGAGAGACAGAATAGCACAATACTACAAGCAAGGAAAGATATCAGGTTAGTAATGTATTTGTGGGATATGAATCCATACTGAGAGAGAGAGAAAAGGGAGAGAGAGAAGCTCAGTGCAGAGGAAGATGATTTTGAATTCTCTTTGCCAAATGTAGAGAGGCTAACACAGGAGAAATATGGTCTCTTTTTCTAGTTCCTGTCAGTAATCCTGCTGCAGCATTTTGAATCAGCTGCAGAGTCTTTATTATCAGACTGCCCCAACAAGTCTCTAATGAATTACAGTAGTCCAGCCTGGAAGTAACAAATGCATGGACTAGTTTTTCTGCATCCTTTTGAGACAGAAAATGTATAATTTTGGTGATATTACGCAGGTGAAAGAAGGCAGTCCTAGAAGTTTATTTTATATGTGAGTTAAAGGACATATCCTGATTGAAGATAACTCCAAGGTTCTTTGCAGTGGAGCTCTATGTTGCCTATAACACCCTATAGACTGATTTCTATGTTAAAGACTTGAGTTTTCAGGATTCTTGCTCCTAAGTGCCTTGCAATAATGAAAGTCAGGACAGGTGAGCTTACATTGCTGCCTGCCTGTGAAATTTATTGTGATACTGTGGTTTTGGCTGACTAATGCTTTCTAGTGTTAACTAGGTAGCAAACTACTGTGTTAAGTGGATAATGTCTTCTAATTCATCCAAACTCTGAGGCTGATGTGGCTGGTAAATCAACAGGCTTGCAGTTTGATTAATTCATCTGCCAACAAACCATCGTCAGATCCCTGCATTGTAGTTACAGCTACCTGGCCAACCCTTGCTTGTTCGCTCGATAATGTTATCACCATGGTCTGACTGCAGCTGAAGCTGAAGCGGAAGCCAATCCCAGCTGACATTGGGCGAGAGGCAGGGTACACCCTGGACAGATTACCTGTCCATCACGGATATCATACAGAACCTTTGAAGCAGCTCTGGCTGAAATTTCCTCCCACTATTATTCCAATTTTCAAATATCTGTAAGGATCCAGGTGGTCTTATATGTAATTCTCAGAAAAAAAGAGGACAATAGAATTGTATACTTTAGAACACTATATGAAGGTAGAATACACTACATGATTTTTCAACATGTACCTACATGTTTGAAAAATCCAGTTCCAACTGTACCACAGTCCTTGTTGGCGCTAACTCCAATTTTTGGCCTAGCCAGTGTTAACGTTACTGCAACCAGCATTTCCCAGAATACAGCCTGGCCTGTTTCCAATAGGAAGTCAATGCAATAGATGAGTCACCGCAGCACAGATGGATGTCTAAGACTCTAACCAGCCAGCAATTCTCAAACTGTTGTCCTGAGTGTTTACAATGACAAATGACTGTGTCTTTGATTGAGATTAGTGAGGTGGGGCTCAGGCCTGTTTGATGAACCAGAAAATGAAATGATTACTATTGGGCTTCTATCGACTGCACTGCTGGTGACACTCTTGCTTCATCTCAAAGGTTAATTGGACTTGAACCCGGAAAATCAAGAGGTTAAGCAGGGTCAGTGTGACAGCAGGTCCTTCTGGGAACAACCCTCTCAAATGGCTGCTAATCAGATTTGTCAAGGGGCTTTCCTTATGATAATGCTTCCATGTGTATCTCTGTTGTTGCTGCAGCACACTATGGTATTGATTCTCATATAATAACATTATCCTTGCCAACTGCAGGAGGGCAATTATATTCACTTATTTGCAGTCAAAAAATATGGCTTCCCTGCTGTTTTCCTGATATTTCTATTGGTGTTTAGTGACCATCTATTGATATTTGTGTGTGTGACACAAGACGTTTCCCATTCTATCTCTGCATGAAGAAAATACAGTGTCTTCCTGTTATTAGGGTGTGATTAGAACATTCAAAGAAAGTGACTGTGACAACACAAATGCTGTTGCTCATCTGACAAGAAACTAAAATCTGGTGATGAGAAGCTTCTATGATACAATTACTGTCTCTGAGGAATTAAGAATGTCTGAACTTGATTTAATTTCATAAGGAAAGCCCCTTACTCAATACCTTTAAGTTCACACAAAGAGAAACAAGTGTGTGTGTGATATTTGTGCCTTGCCTTAGTATTTTTATGATTAGAAGCGCAGGTGATAAATGCATGTTAAGAACAACCATCCAACAACAAACACAGAATTTTAGCTGTTTACAAAATGTGAAAAAAACAAAAAAAAACAAAAAAAAAAAAAAAAAACAGCAGACTGACTGATCTCAAAATCTACCAGATACTTTGGTACTTTTTCCCCCTCTTTTCTATATGCATACATTATAGGTCATAAAGCCTTAGAATGTGTTGGTGTTTATACACTGAATTATGCATTTAGACCTTGACAACAAGATGTCATAGTTTCACTGTTAAAAAAAATCTATTAAATTGTGTGTGGTAAGTTTTTAAAAAAAAGGTTTTTAAAAATATAAATATATATACACTGTGACAAATTTCCCCAGTAAAATAACAATAAAATGCTGGCAGCTAGATTTGCCAGCAGGCTACTGTAAATTTAACAGTATCCTGCTGTTGCTAAAATTTACAGTTTGCTACTGTTTTTTGTAAAAACTGTTATTTTTTTCCTTTCACAGTAAAATACTGATGAAAGGAAAGCAGTTAATTATCATTATTTGCACTTAACAAGTTGCAATGTATATGTATTTTGAATATTATATTGATCATGGACTGATCTGAATTGATGAGTATTTGCTGCATGCATTGTGTATGTGGTGTAATGTAAAAAAACAAAAAACATGACTTCCACTTGCAAGCAGGACCAACCCCTCCAGGGTCTCAGAGAAGTGAGCCATCAGCGGTTGAATGGTGCAAAATGACAGCAGGTTAGGACTCAGTGACAGGACTCCCAGACATTTGTGCGGTGGGTTTGTTTTTGAAGAACTCCATGTTGGCTCCTCCACACTCCTCCATAGCTGGCTCAAGTCCATGCAGCACTTTTTTAATTTAAGTTAGAAATAAAACCGAGTCAGTGAATCACACTTGGCTCTACAAAGTCAACATGGCATGTTAGGTGTATTGTAAGGTACAGGATTTATTCTGGACTCCATCACACACTCGTGATGCCTGAACCTTAACATTTTTAGAAGTTCTTAGGAGTCAGGGATGATACATACATAAGGATGATACATAAGTAAGAGGTAAAAACATGGAAACATGCTGAAAATTTCTTAAGTGAACACAACTGAGGCATCAGAGAAACTCAGCCTGAACAGAACATGTGAACAGAGGTGGTTCTACCAGAGCAGCTTTACCAGCTTCCCTTCAGCTCTAACTGACGTTAGCATTCTGTGCTAGGCTAAATAGCATCAGACCACAGGGCAGCTATAGCTGAACAGCAGCTGTATTATATTAACAACCCTTTCTGAATATTCCATCCCCAGCCTCAACTGACACCTTCCGGTTTTTCAAGCACAGGGACAGTTAAACCGAAATTAACGTTTTGACTGTAGTTTAGCTAGCTAACTAATGTTAGCTAACAAGCTTTCCATCAGTTCAGGTGCCACACTCACAGTAAAGACCCGCTGTTTACATAAAATGAGCCACGTCGTTTAGAGACATGTGCTCGGCAAATGTTAAGGTAACACAAAGCAATGTGAACATGAGAAGGTGAAACTCACTCTGTAATGTGGAGGATCAGGATCTGAGGTCCAGCTCCTCTCTGCAGTGACACATGTTCAAACTGCCGCTGAAACAGGTGTTGAAAAGTCCCTGTTATATTCAATTATCACAAACCGTTTCAGACACAGGAAAAGGATTTTTCCCGCTTAGCAGCTTCACAGAACTGTTCTTAGAAGTCGCTAACATTAGCTGACAAAGTACTCACTCAGCTTGTGCGTAGTGTGAGTCCTCCTATGGTGTTTGTGTGTCGGCTCTGACTCTAATCTCAAAAATTAACTAAAACTTAACTAATGGCTAGTGAGCTTTGCATTCACCTACAGAAAACAACGTTAGCTAAAGACTCCTGAAGATTGATTAACAGGTCAGAAGGAGATCTCAGGCGTGTTAAAATCTTATCAGGCTGATCAGAGCTAATTGGAGTCATGATGTATTTTGCCTATTGATGCTAACGAGCAAAACAAAAAGACTCTTACCTTGTAATCTGCAGGATGAAGGCGGGTGAAAAATTTGTCCAGTCAAAATGTGAGCTCACGCGTTCTTTGTCTTCCCAAAATGCAATTCAAAAATACAGTAATGTACTGTTTTCTTTCATTTAAGCGATTATACTGTAAAATACCGTAAAAATAATATGGTACTACTGTAAACTTTTTTTTTTTGGAAGTTTTGATGACTGCCTATCCTGTGGTTTATTTGGCTGCTGATGAACATTCACTGTTAATTGTGAAGGTTCTTTGAGTATCCAGGCGAATCTTTGACCGGCTCTTAAAAAAAATTGGCATCAGCATATAAGGGCCAGTACATTTAGATGGTCAGATAGTTTCAGAAACCCCCTCCTCCCACATCTTCAGAATGTTGTCCACCACTCCACCCCCAGGTAAAGTTAAATTTAGATGACACTTTTATGCAGAGATTGTGTTGGCATTAAGAATTCCTTTGTCATATGCCACCTTTGGTTGTTTACACAGAACCACATGAAGGCAGCTTAATGCTATACGACATGTCGGTATCGCAGAGTCAGAGCCGTGACATAAAACACAGCAGCATCTGTTCTGTTGTTCTGGCTTCGCCTTTTACACAGATGTCATCATCCTGTGACTATCTCCTGTGCCAGCTTAAAAGTGGGGTGATACAGGCCCCCCCATTCCGCCTTGGTACCGTTTATACAGAACAGTGAGGCGGAATAACACCGCAATATTATAACAGCTATAATCAAACCTCTTCTAAAAAAGCCCACTCTAGATTCCAGATGTATTAACCAATTACAGACCAATATCTAACCTCCCCTTTCTTTCTAAGATCCTGGAGAAAGCAGTTGCAAAACAGTTGTGCGACTTTCTACAGGATAATAGTTTATTTGAGGATTTTCAGTCAGGATTTAGGCTGTATCACAGCACAGAGACAGCACTTGTAGAAGTTACGAACGACCTCCTGATAGCATCAGACAACAGACTTGTTTCTGTACTTGTCTTGTTAGATCTCAGTGCTGCTTTTGATATGATTGACCATCACATCCTTTTACAGAGACTGGAGCATTTTATTGGCATTAAAGGAACTGCACTAAACTGGCTTAAGTCCTATCTATCTGATAAGCTTCAGTTTGTACATGTTAACAACTACTCCTCCATGTACACAAAAGTTTGACATGGAGTTCCACAAGGGTCAGTGCTTGGACCAATCCTCTTCACTCTGTATATGCTTCCCTTGGGCAATATTATCAGGAAACACTCCATAAATTTCCATTGTTATGCAGATGATACACAGCTTTATCTGTCAATGGAACCTGATGAAACCAATCATCTAGCCAAACTCCAAGCCTGTCTTAGGGACATTAAAATCTGGATGACAAGCAACTTCTTACTACTAAACTCAGATAAAACTGAAATTATTATAATTGGTCCTGGACACATCAGAAACAAACTTTCTAATGATGTAGCTCCACTAGACGGTATTGCCCTGGCTCCCAGCTCCACTGTAAAGAATCTGGGAGTCATCTTTGATCAGGATATGTCCTTTAACTCACACATAAAACAAACTTCTAGGACTGCCTTTTTTCATCTGCGTAACATCTCCAAAATGAGACATTTTCTGTCCCAAAAAGATGCAGAAAAACTAGTCCATACATTTGTTACTTCTAGGCTGAACTACTGTAATTCATTATTATCAGGCTGCCCCAACAAGTCTCTAAAGACTCTGCAGCTGATCCAAAATGCTGCAGCACGATTACTGACAGGAACTAGGAAAAGAGACCATATTTCTCCTGTGCTAGCCTCTCTACATTGGCTCCCAGTCAAATCCAGAGTAGAATTCAAAATCCTTCTCCTCACATACAAAGCCCTTAATGGTCAGGCTCCATCTTACCTTAAAGATCTCATAGTCCCCTACAATCCCACCAGGACTCTGCGCTCCCAAAATGCTGGTTTTCTGGTGGTTCCCAGAGTTTCCAAGAGTAGAATGGGAGGCAGAGCCTTCAGTTATCAGGCTCCTCTACTGTGGAACCTTCTCCCAGTTTTCGGTCCAGGAGGCAGACACCCTCTTCACCTTTAAGAGCAGGCTTAAAACTTTCCTCTTGATAAGCTTATAGTTAGGGTTGGCTCAGGCTTGAACTATCCCTTAGTTATGCTGCTATAGGCCTAGACTGCCGGGAGATCTCCCATGATGCACTGAGCTCCTTTCACCCTCTCTCTCTCTCTCTCTCTCCCTCCCTCCCTCTCTCCACTCAATATGGATTCATATCCCATGTTACATGTTACTAACTCAATATCTCCCCTTTCCTATAGTATTGTGCTCTTCCGTCTCTGTCTCCTCTTCTGTCTCTTTCTGCAGGTATTTCTGCCTCTGGAGCTGTAGGGTCTGATCCTGCTGCTCCTACAACTCCACTCAACACCTGCTGCTAGAATTAGAAATTACTTACACTGCTATTAGTTGTATTGCTGTGTTAGCAGTTAATACTTTAGTTATCACTACTATCATTACTACTGCTGTATTACTGGCCTCACCTTACATCTGATTTGGAACCTGTGTTATGCTATGTTCTTCTTTCGCTATTCTCTACCCCCTCTCCTCCCCTCTCCCCCTCTCTCTCTCCTTCTTAACCCAACCGGTTGAGGCAGATGGCCGCCCACCCTGAGTCTGGTTCTGCTCGAGGTTTCTGCCTCTTGAAAAGGAAGTTTTTCCTTGTCACTGTCTCCTAGTGCTGCTCATGGTGGAATTTGTTGGCTCTCTCTCTCTGTAAATACCTATATTAAAGAGTACGGTCTAGACCTGCTCTATATGAAAAGTGCCTTGAGATGACTTTTGTTGTGATATGGCGCTATAGAAATAAAATTGAATTGAATTCAATTCAATTCAATATTCCTGCCTTGAAAAAGGCTGTGTAAGAGGAGCTAGAGATGCCTGTTGGCATCCAGGAGTCCTGGATATGGTGTATGGGTCAAACTGCAAGGGGTTTATCTAGTCACTGGAGTTCTTCTGCATCTTTCCTAAAATCCTAACCCCTTTCCAGTTATACAGGCACTCTCTCTCCTCCACCTCCCCTCTGTCTCAACACATTTAAATGCTCTCTCTTCAACCCTTCACCCTTCCTTCTTCCTTCCCTCCACTCCTTGCTTTCTCTCTTTGTCCCCTTGCTGCCATATACAGTGAGATTGTTAGCCTTTCAGCTGAATGTGGTAGGATGCCTTCAGTGCTGCCCTGTCGTGCAGGTTCAGTCTGGACTCTGGACTGCTTCAAGACAGCTAAGCAAGACCAATACCTTGATGTCCCTTAACAATATTAAAACTTCCATGCCATTCTGAGGAAAAGACAGAGAGATTAAATAGTTGATTCAGTGCTGCCTCTACTTTATAAGCTCAGGTGTGTGTAGCACATTTGATCTGACAACAAGGAGACCAAACACTAGACACTGACTAAATGAGGAAGAATGGGCAAAAACAGTCAAGAGAAAGAGTACTGAGCTGGTGAAACTATTCTACATTGAACAAAGAACAGGGCTTTATTTTATACAGTGACAAAACTTATTATAGTACTATGAAGACTGTTTGCATTTGAATTGTTGCACAAGAATGATACAATGAAACTAAATGGGAGTGCTTTAAGAGAGGCTCTCTTTTCTGTGCTGAGCCATCAGGGTGCAGAAAACAACACTTAAAAGGGCCAAAATTCTGAGAGATGTTCTTTGTTGTCCTGGCAGGAGTAATGAGAAGATCAATATCAGTTTCATTTCTGTGTCAAAAAAGATTCTAAAACTTTTCATCTGTTTTAACACAAACATTGGAAGAGGGGGAAATTTCAAACAAAGAGGTCAGCAACCTTTTGTATCACAAGTGTCAACTTACAAAGATGAAGATGACTGGTTTGTCAGTAGCATTTATTAACAGATATGTAATTTATTTTCACTTTATGGACTGATAGCTGATTGCTGGAAGTTTAAACTTGTTTATAATAATGTAGTTGTGGGTCTATTATTTGCTCAGGGCCCTCTCTCTCTCTCTCATTCACACTTACAGAACTATGTTGTGTATATGCTGCGAATAAGTGAAACCTAAACTCACCTTACCAATCAATACAATCTCTAGCCCTCTCTTTCACTGCTTAGTTGTGCTGTGTCAGGTATGTATGTTGATATTATCACCAACCACTGCTGGCCAATGTGTTATTGGTTGCTGATTCCTGCTCCAACTACTAGTCTGGTGTAATTTATATGCTTTGAAAATATAAATGAAAATCATGGTTTTAAGGCTAAGATATTCAGTTTTTTTATTGGCCAGTTGTCCAGTAAGTAACTGATTCTACTAACAAGTATTGTGTTGTGTGTCTTTAACAGTGTGTGAGGAATTATGTTCATAATGGATATTTCCAGTTTACATTCAGTGCCAATGCAGGAAGTATCTTGTATTTTACAGCAAGGTATCAAGAACAGGTATGAAAGTGTGTGTGTGAGTGTTGGTGGGTGTGCAGTACATTGTGTGTCTATGTTTTCTTGCAAAGGTACTTTAGAAAGACATTTTAATATTGGCTGTGGACATATAATAAAAGGTTTAACCAGCCAATATTGGCATTGTCAGTGGCCAGTGAAGCCATCTTTTTTCTTGTGGTGGATTTTAACAGTTTCCCCCTGCTTATGCTTTTGTACCAAGCTAGCCACACTTGCAACCAATCTGGCAACTAAACAGATCAGAGAACTGATGGGCAAATATGTTAAACTGCAGAAAAATAACACAGTAAACCACTGTAAGGAGTTTATTGTGTTTAACTATGTATAAAAGAACCAGACATGCCATTATATATTTAGCAAATTTGGAGAAAATCTTTCTCAGAATTGAGTGTCTTCAGGGTCACATCAGCATGTATCCTCATCCATGACTTCAACAGTAGCATACAGTAGCATACAATGTGTCCTCACAGCTGCGAAGCTTCAACAGAATATACAGTGTCATGTCTCCACCCACAAGACAGCACAATGAAGCACATACAGATGCACTGACATTACTGAACATGCAATAACAGCTGGGTTAGGAGGTGTAGGATGATAACAGTAGTTCTTATCATCCTGCATTCTTATGATCAACTTTTAAAATTTATTTAAATCAAATTTTTGCAGTTAGACAGCATGACCACTAGATGACACCATGAGATAACCTCATTCTTAACCTTTTTTTTTTAAATGTTTTGGGTTGTATTAACATTTTTATCAAGCACATGTGCAGTGTGATGGTTTTGCATACCAGTGCTATCCATAGAAATATGACAGAAACAAGCATTAGGCAGCTGCAATAGTTAGTTTGCAACCAGCTGTCTGTCAGTGATACACAGATCTTAACCATGTGAAAGGAACATCAAGTCTGTGTTGTAAGATGGTGACTGCTCAGGTCAACTGATTTTGCTCATCAGCCTCCCCTCAGACCTGCTTGATAGCATGGCACAGTGTAACGGTGCAGACTACACTCTGTACTGTACAGGTAAGTGTTGTATTGTAAGACATATAATTACCTTATACACTCAAGTACACTATGGCGACTGCCATTCCTTCCAAGGGAAGCCAGGTGGGAGATGGAAAATTCTTCATCCCTCCTTACCCGACTCATTTTCTCTCAACATATGTGAAGAACTGGATTGACTTTGAGGGTATTGTTTACCAGCAATAACCTTGCAGTGATGTCAGCTCTCTTTTGCATGCATCTGACACTAAAATGCATAACAAGAGTTAAACCTATGTTTATGTTTCATTTAACTGGAAACTATGTTTAGTTAAAGGGTAATAACACTGTTCTTGCTTGTTTTAGCCCTTTAGCATTTTTTGTCTGTTCCCTTCTAGGCACCTATTGTTTTCCATTCTTTCCCTGAATTTAATTAACAGTAAATACCATGTTTGTGTTTAGTGTTATCAAAGTGACATTATTGTTATCATTTTAAGCAAAATTGAAGGGCAGATTGATTTGAGAATTCTGCAACATAATGTCACATCTAATGTATAAATCTAGTGGAAAACAGTAGCCATGTACAACAAAGAACCCCAGTAGAATCATATTGCAAACACAGCATGTGACAATCAGGAGCTCAGTCAAGCAGAACACACATACTGGTCAGCTCTCCATCATGTTACAATCCTGTGTATTTCTCTGACCTGTGTGACAGTCAGGTTAATTTTCATTGTCCTGAAATATGGAGCTGGAAAAAGGTTACATCTGACAAACGCATGAGTTGTGGAAATTAAGGCACCGTATTTATGCAGAAATCTGTGGATGCAGGGTGCTTCAGGCGCTTAAGCTCTCCCAATCCCTTTTCCATTCTCTGAATGCGCTGCATATAAAGCAATCCATTAGTCTTAGCTTTGCCAGAGATTTTAAGTGGACACCTGTCCATTAAGACCATCGTTTCAGCAGCGGCTCATCTCTCAAATTATTTGTCCTGAATTAAATTCTCCCAAATGTAATGGAATGCATATTTATAGTATTTTCTCCCTGTTTCTGCCAGCCAGAATCGTCCATCTCATTTTATCACTTAAAAAAAAAGGAGTTTCTGCTTCATATTAATATTTTGTTGCATACAGCTTCCCTCAGAAGGCCAGTGATGCACAGAGTGCCTGGATCTGAGCTGCAGCTTTAACTACATTTACACAAGCTATACGTGATGTGAATGCTCTCATTCAGACAAAGGATCCTTCAGATCTTAGAGAAAAGAAAATCAGAAGATGAAAAAATGAAGGCACACAATAGGTATATATCCAAAGACAACATTTCATTGCACCTACTATGCTATCCTATCCTTCTGAACTGATTTTACTCATTTAGATCCAAAGATTGTCATACACTAATGTATCATTGACACCTTTCAGACTAATACTTAAGTTTATTACACATATTTTCTTGACTGCAATACCCACAATGAGAGATGATTGTATTTTTGTCTGAGTAGGACACAAAATATACAGGAAAATATTTTTTTCAGCCCAGGTGCAGCACCATGGGGATTGATTTTGGGTTAAATTATTTTGGTCAATCCGAGTCTTTGCTTGGCATGTCATTCTGTGTATTGTTATTTTCAGAATAAGTTGGCTACTCAGGAATATCATCATTTGGCATGTCTGTGGTAATTTTATCACTGTTGTGGTGACTTTAATGGGATTAATATATTTTAAGACTTAGCAGATTTTCATAGCAACTACTACTGTTGAAAAGATTGAGTCATGTTGATTATAGCAGTATGTCAGCTATGACTGAGGAAGGTTTGCAATATAAACTGAATCATTTAGCTTTAGAGGATTAAAGGACAAAAGCATTTTTGTTTCACATTTTAGAGAATTTACCACATATCGACATCAATAAACTGCTCACTCCAAAGCATGCCAGTAGAATTGTACATTTGGATTTAAAAATATATTGTTACGCAGTAGCCATTTATTTTCATTTGATAAAAATCTGTACACAAAGTCTTGGAATGTGCTTGAATTAGGTAATCCATCAAAGTCAGCATCATGTACAATCTCATTTTACATTATGTAAATTCTTGTTGTGTGGAATGACGTTTGCTCAGATAGATTGTTCAACTCATAAGCTGATTCCATGATAGTGGTAGTGAAATGAACAGAAAACAATGGCTGCCTGGAAGGAAGTGAAACAACACATTAAACATTTTACAGAGCTCTGGAAAATGCTCATTAGGTTAGGTTGGTTGGTTGAATTCAGACTCTGCTCTTTTTGCACATATCAGATGGAACATTTTTGCCTTGAAATGAAATGATTATGACGTAAGAGGAATAGTCAAACCATAGATGTGTGTGTCTGTGTTTGTATTTTTGTATGCAGGTGTAGATCAGTTGACACTTTGCATATTAATCAATGACAAAACAGAGACACCCATGGCCTCATCTCCACAGCACTGGTGTCGCCTTACTGGGGTCTAAATCAGGAAGGAGTGGCCATGGCAGTGATAAGATCGAAGGCCTGCTGGTTCCTCCTCTCTCTGCAGGGTTTTCCTCTGAACACATTATGGCAATGAGTTTGAGGCTTAAAGGGCCGGTGTGTCAGCCTGGTGCCACAGGCATAAGCCCCAGTCATTCCATCAAGCCTGAAATTAATTAAACAAAGCCCAGCCTCAATCACGAGAGTGCCAGCCAGCACTGAATGCTGGGAGGTAAAAGGTTTGTTTTTTTTTGTTTTTTTTGTTCTGTTATTTTTAATGGGTGCAGTGTTTGAGGGCAAGCATGCTCATATTAATATCTTTTTTTTGGGCCTCAAGTTGTAATTTGTAATTTCCCAAAAATGTATGAAAGAAAGTATGATGAGGGGATTAAAAGAGAAGACACATATACAGGACATATACACTGACCACACATGCCTGCATACACATCATTTAAGAATAATATTTTCTGATCTCTAGTATACACCTTACAGACATTACAAATACTATACAGGTGTGTGTGCAGATAGATAGATAGATAGATACATAGATAGATAGATACATAGATAGATAGATGGAGATGGTCATTGAACCCACAGCTTTAGTTAGTTGTTTTACTACTGTCCACCATCCAGGCACAACCTAGCCCTCAGAATAATGGTGGGGGACAGGTGTGGTGGGGGTTGATGGATAGCTGCTAACCACAGGGCCTGAATGCCTCACAATCCAGGTATAATTAACAGCAGCTATTTAATCGAGTGGCGGCTGCCAACGGAGAGCAGAGGGGGGAGGCACAGGCTGTCTGGCCTGGGAGGGATTGCAGCTTTGTAGCCTCTGCAGGATTTGTTTCACCTCTTTGTCTGCTCAGCCTAAGTGGCCTGACAGGCAAAATGTCTCCCAACCTGGCATTGTTATCTGGCTGAAATGGACCCGGTCCAATCGCATGACAAGCCCTGTCTCGGTTCAAATATCCCCTCCCTCTGCTCTCTCTCTTTGTGCACATTCTATTTGTTGTGATTGTGTACAATGTATGACACGCTACCAGAATATAGCAGAACCTTTTTTCTATCAGCCTCTGGAGGTCAGGAGACAAAGCACCATACTGAAGGAACTGATGTGTTTGCATACTTTACCAAATGTATTAAATTATGGATATAATAATTACTGCTTGGTCGGTGTTGTACGATGTTGTAGTGATTTTATTGTATTTTTATTTCTTGCATGCAGTAAATATTTTCCATTTACTAAAGTACAGTATAACATCAGCTGTCATTTGCTTGAGTTTAGTAATTTATTACTCATGTATGCTTTTATTGTTGTCAAAATTAGGTTATCATTGTGCAATGTGGATTGAGTTGAAAAGTCAACAGGGACACACACAAAGTTAGGGTAGTGTAAATGCTTTCATCCATGATTTGCAGTGTTAAAGAGCAGCTTAGATGGCCTGGTTATTAAAAGAACAGTCTCCTTCAGTTAATCAATAGTATTGTGAGATTTTTAAGAGTTCTGCTAATGAAGGAATTTGGAGCAGAGCACTTATATTAATAGTAAGGAGAGTGATGATGGAGATCTGGAAACCACTTGTGCCTATATTGCCACCTCACCCTGTGCTCACTTATAGGTTACCACATATCCTAGATAATATAAATACCAATTATAATCAAAAGCTCAGATGAGATTTGGATAATATACCTTACATGAAATTCAGCAGCGAGAAACCTTTTCCTGTTGGTGCATACAGTAAAGTTATTCATTAATGGAAGACAGCAGATTAATTTTTCTTATTTTATTTTATTTTATTTTTATTTTAAATTCCAGGTATCATTACAATATTTGTTTGTCCTTCATGTTCAGCATGATGTATTTGATGTGGTCCTGTCTCAGGTGGTCATCTTATTTGATAAATGTCAATAAATAGAATGGCATATGCAAAAGAAGCTTTTTCTGTATTTTCCTCTTGGGTTTGAATGTCCTTCTCTTCCCCTCTGTTGTCCTAGTTTCCTCCCTTGTTGGGATTGATTCCTTTATAGGCTCTAAGTGTATGTCTGAAACAGTGTTTGATTTGTCAGCAGGTGGGATTAGCATGCAGAAAACAGTGCTTCATTTGTTGGGGGGGGGGGGGGGCGGGGTTGAGGTGAGGGGGAGTGGGGGTTCAAGTTACACACTTGGAAAACAGTTACTTTCAGGTCCTGTTTAGATCCATGATTACCTCTCCTGCACAATCAAAGTAGTTATAATGAAAATGCAACAAATCACCATAGAATCCCCAGTCTTTTGTCTGGCCCACCTCCACCCCACCCCCTCCCTGCGCACTGAAAGAATGGCTCTGACATTTCAGCCTGGGAGCGGAGAATAGAAGCAGTTTGTAATGTGTGCAGCCTTGCCTTTTCTTTCCCCCCTTGTAGTAGTACTTAAGTGTCATGTTAAGCCCAAGGCAGGGAAGACTCTCATTGACCTACTCTGGCTCACAGTTTGTGTTTACTGTATTCTGTGGTGGCTAAAGCACCAGCAGAGCCCCGTCTCTTATCAGCACATAAAGTTGAACAGATTGGAGACTCAAATTTCCCCTTCCAGCCAATGTTGGTTTTCTATTGTCTGTGCCTGACAATAGTTTCACATACCCTAGAGCTTGAGTTTCTCTCCTCTTTATTTTACTGCATATTACCCTCTGTGTGAGTGCTGGGTATTTGCAAGCTAATAACAGAGTTGCCCAAAACAGGCCCCATTGCTATGGGGACAGGGGAGCCGTTATGGGCTCACCAGGGATGTCACACCATTGAGGTGATTATTGTGTGAGCTGTCAGTAGAGGCGCTCTACCAGACTGTTAAAACAGAGACAGCAGAAGAATATTTTTAAGTTCTTAGCTGAAACTAACATTTTCTCCTTCACAGAAAGTATTTCATGTGATACAGTACTTCACCTGTTTCACCAATGACAAAATGTTATATTGACAAGAAATTCAATTCTAATGAGTGAATTAACTATACTGAATTTAATTTGATCAGTTGTACTTTATTTAGTATTTTCAATTTAATACTACTTTAAATGTGTACTTCACTTTAAGATTTTACTTTTTATCAAAAACACATGACCTTATAACAAATGTAATACATGGTGCATTATGTATGGTCATGTGTCTAAAAGGAGCCATTCTGTTCAATTCATTCAATTAGCACTTGTTACTTAAAGTACATATTGGTGATAATACTTCCTTACTTTTTCTGAGTAACAAATTTAATGAAGGCCTTTTATTGCTAAGTAAGAGTATTAATATATATTAATGCTGATTTGCAACAAATAATTATCTTCATTTATTTTCCAGATTGTATGTTTGATCTATAAAATATTAGAAAACATTGAAAAAATGTCCATTGCAGTTTCCATCTTGCAAAAGATAGATCAGTTTACTGCCAGGTATGACAAAAAATGGCATAAAATCACCTGAGAGGCAGCAACTAGGTATTGGCTCTAATTATTACTCTCACTTAAGTAAATGATCTGAATACTTCTCCCATTACCAGAGTTTGGTGCATGTTAAAAGAAAAAAAAAAATCTTTCAGGGACTAAGAACTGATATCATTATTCTCTACATGATTGTAACTGCATTGTGTAATTGTATTTCTTATTTATCTAATTGATTCAGCCAATGGAGGAGTGTGCTATCAACTAATCTAGAAACATGAAAATGAACAATGAAAAAAATGAAAAATTCTCACCTTCAAGTAAAAATATTGAATGTACTTTATTTTATACCTGAGTAAAAGTGGCTAATGTACATTAGAGGTTATATTTTCAGTAATGAAGGAGTAAAGGAATCACTCATTCATCATGTATCAGACTCATTTATTCCCGCACAACAACTGCCAATTATTAATTCTCTTCAAATTTCTATTAAAATTCCATACTTTGGAATTGTTGTATCTAACTCTGTTTTTGATTGTGGATCATTTCATCTATGTTTCTCTAATCCCATGGATATGATACGCTGTCCTCCATCACTAAACAGCACAAAGTAGTCAATTCTCAGTACACACTGAGTGCTGTGGTAGTAAAGAAGCAGAGGGGGGAGCTATAATGTTAGCTAGTCTGGAGAAGTTCTGGCTGCATGCCAGGTTATGGTTGTGGTGAGCAGGGTCAGGAAACAATGCTACAGAAGATTCATTGTTTTCATATGAATATTCATGAGCAAGTCTAGAAAAAACATACATTCTAATATATGTGTGTGTGTGTGTGTGTGTGTGTGTGTGCGTGTGCGTGCCTGTGTGTGTGTGTGTATGCACACGTGTGTTTGTGTATGTATGTATATGTATAGCAAGGAACTTCCTTTCTTTTGTATTTACTGTCCCACAAATCACTTTTGTTGTTTATGATTACATTGCAGGCTCCTGCTGTAAACACAGAGGTAAAATGCTGACTACTGAGGGAGCCTGAGACAACTGTGAAGACACTTAAACAAGTTATTGCTCTCTATTCCATACTCTCACACACAAACACACCTTCACACAGATGCTTTGATCAGCTAGTGACAGGCTCTGGTTAATCAAAGGCAACAAAAACAACAAAGTGCAAGCTGCAGGTTGGAGTGCAGCTTCAGAACAACCTACAGCATGTGCCTTACCACAACACATAAGATCATCCATACTTAATTTTTTTAGTGTTACTGAGGGCTTGTACCTGCTTGTACCTGGCACCCATAGTTTGTGATTTTCTCTCTGTTCTCTCCCACCATGTCCTGATTCTGCAGGTATCTCTTACTCCAGAGCTGCAGGATGCAAATCTGCCATCACTATTCAGCACTCATCATTATTAATTTTACTATCATTTTTATTATTATTATTGGATACCTGGATAGGTGGAAATCAAATTGCATGTCTTTTGATTGATCTAAATAGATCTGTTGAGGGACATGGGGGTTGTAGTTGCCATATATTTTGCTCTTCTCCTGTAAAAGACAACAATAAAGTGTAATTAGAATAAAGTGTACATATGTAACTACACAGCAAATCAAGAAGAGTAAAATTTCTGGTGTTGGTGAAATTTCTCTGGGGACAAATGGTTGGCATTAAAATGGAGTGTCGTAACAGAGTATCTGTGAATCAGCTCTGTAAGTGTCATTCTAACACATTTAACATTCTAATTTCTATGATGAACTCTGAACCTGGGTACGACAGGCGTTAATTCATCAAAACTGCCCCTTGTAAAATAACGACACCTGGGCAGTTCGGAATTGACACTATGCTTGTCACCAAGCACAACTTTGTTCGTTAAGTAAATGTAATGCATTTGTGTATAACATTATGTTTAATGTAAATATTTCTCATTTTCTGGCCTATGCTTGGTGAACTCCCGGTACAGCGCTGTAACTGAACACCAAGCTAACATGTGAGTTCTTTAGCCAACCTAAAGTGAGTAAATGCCAATTCATGTACAAACACAAAAATTTCAGTTACTACATCTGATTGCAAAAAACAGTAATTAAGCCAACAGTTTGAGAGACAATGACTATTTTACACAAATGCTGCAAAACTGCGGCAGAGCATTATGTTAACCAGTCTAGCATAATCAGAACAACTACGCAAACGAGAAGCAGGAGTTCCACATAGTCTACACTAATAATATAAGTACTCTATTTGGAAGCCTTATGTTTATTTCCCAATAAAATATAGGCATAGTTGAAAGAGAAGACAGCGAACTCGCGACTAGTAGTAGTAGTTTGCTGAACACAAGTTTACTGTACCCCTGCAGGCTGCTACTATCCTGATACTGTGGTCATAACACTCGCTCCTCGACCCCTTCAGCATCACGGGCTTCTTCAGTTTCATCAGATTCAACTGTTATCCTCACGTCCACAAAAAACAGGAAGAGGGACTTGAATTACATACAATTGTTTTTATGTAAACTCTAACCCATCTAATGAGTTTGTGTCATTGTGGTATTCCACCAGGAAGCAGCCAACCTCACTACTTTTCTTGAGAGAGTGGATCCTCCTTTGCATTGGTGAATAAAAGAAGACAATCCAAAGGTTCTGTATCATTATGGACGAAAAGGCTATCCCATGCAAGGCTCAGACATTGGTGGCTGCTTTTGATGAGCTATTCAAAGCTTACTATGTCTTCAGTCTCTCCTGTGATGAAGGTTTTTGCAGTTTCTACACATTTGTACTTCATTTACACAGCAGTCTACAACACGGATGTTTGAGATATGAGAGAAACCCCATGCATGAAGGAACTTAGAGCATGACTACTACCATCTATTTAAAAAGGTCAGAGCATAGTTAAAACAACTGTCTGAATGTTCACATTTTGTTTATAAAAAGATTGTTCAGTTTTTGTCAACATTTAAAATATCAGCATGGTTTATATCCTGCCAAAACCTTGTGTTCTTTTTGGGGCCCCTAGTTTGCCAATCTAATCCCTTAGATGATCCATGAACATGCCACAATCTATTACACTTCACGAGCAAAACAGGCTACAGTCATGATAACCTCTCATATTAAAATTAAACATCTTAAGTTTAGCCACTCAAGTAAGATAAAATCAACAACCGTCTATATGTCAATACATAAAACAGATATTGAGTGTTTAAAAAAAAAAGTTTACTTTAATTTTGAAAGCAAGAACACAACTCAAGTTTTCACAGCAACACATGGCAAAGAGGGAGACTGCAACTAACTCAAATATCTGAGATACAACTTCCACTGGACGATGTCATAGCAGACCTCCACCCCCACCCCCGGCTATAATCAGACAAAACGGTCTGATGTCACTCACTTCAGTCAGTCAGTCAGTCCCATGGGAGGATAGTACAGTCCATTCACATATGACAGGTTCATTTTATTACTAAAGCTGGGTTTATGAGCATCAGATCCTAGCCAGCTAACTCGCATTTATCCGACAGCTGAGCTAGCTAGCAGGCACAAATAACAAACTTGCTAAAAACTCGGCGTTACACCTCCCCCAATTCCACCCCACAACACAAACAGATGCCTTACCTTTATCATTTGACTGTCTTTCCTCCTCCCCTTTCTTCTTCTTACATTTTTCTTCCCCAATAGGATAACTTCTTTTTGATGCCCTAACACCATTTGCCATCCATATCCTCACTAATGGGAATGATGTCAGCCATTCCCTTCGTACCTGTTGGCGGACGTCCCTCACTGCATAACAGCGGAGTCCAACGATTTTGACTTAATTATGCCACGAAAACATTAGCCAGAGCTTATTATTGTGGCTAATTTTATTTTTATATCCTACATTTATTTGAAAGCATATAAAGGATAAAGGTAATTTTGAAGGTACAACAATCTAGTGTCATGACAGTTCACGTCCATGTACACAAAATGTAATCTATTGGTTTCATGTTCATGTTCACATCAAGATGTTTAGACAACAAAAGCACTTTGGTTAATATTGGTAAAAGATTGTGGTTTTGGTCAAATTTCAATCAATACATTGTGTCTTAAGTCACTGAACTATTTCCATATTAACCCAGACTATGATCTCTCACTACCCCTAGCCAATTATCATGTGCACCTAAACATAAACAAGTACAATATCACTGTAGTTGATATTTTACGCCCCCCCCAGGAAAAAAAAAAAAAAAAAATTCAACAATTCTTGTCCCGTGCTAAATTAACCACCACATTAAATGTTGTGACTATTTGATTAATTGCATTGCAAGTTGCATTGGCCATCATAAAAAGTGGTACTGTCTGTGTACACAAACTCCTATGAGAGCAGGTTGGATACAAGGTCTGAATTACTGCTGACACCTCAACAATCAGCCTGTCAACCATTCGCTCCATCCTGCCCTCACTTATGAACAAGGCTCTAAGATACTTAAACTCCTTCACTTGGGGCAGCAACTAACCTCCAACCCAGAGAGAGCAGTCCACTATTTTGTGGCAGAGGTGCTGACTCTCAACTGCCAGCTGAAAACTGCTCCAATGCACACAGAGTATCACACAGAGGTCAACAGAACCACATCATCTGCAAAGATCAGAGATGGAATTCTGAGGTTCCCAAATTGGATGCTCTCCACACCTCAGCTGTGCCTTGAGATCCTGTCCATGAATACCAGAGATACAGAGTCCATCACCCACAGAAAACCCTTTGAGAAGAGAATATGCGAGCTACGTTTTCCTGTGTCCTGCTGTTATATTTAGAAATTATTAGTACAACTTCTAGTGCTTGCTCTGTAAATATAATAATATAAAGAGTACAGTCTAGACCTGCTGTATATGACAATTTCCTTGAAGTAACTTCTGTTGTGATTTTGCACTATGTAAATAAAAGCTGAATTGAATTTAAATTGAATTAAATTTCATCAAATGGTTTGCCAGAACTTCATTGAGCCACCTGAAAGTCCTTCTCCATAGTATACCCAAACCCCAAGAATTTCCTGCTTCTGTGGCTGTTGAAGCTTCAAGGCCTCCTTCTTCAGTCTGATGGCTTCCCTTCTTAGTTGCCACCGTGACATGCACCTTCAACCTTTTGACCACAACTCCAAACAGAGGCCCCCATAATGGATACTCTGCACATGGTCCACTCAGATTCCATGTCCCCAGCCTCCCTTGGGATGCATAAGAAATTCTCTAATAGGTGGGAGCTGAAGACTTCATGGACAGGGGCTTCCACCAGATGTTCCCAAATGACCCTCTACATGTTTGGGTTTGTCAGGTCTATCCAGCAGCCTTCCCCTTCATCTGATCCAGTTCACCACCAGGTGCTGATCAACTGGCATGATTTTACTGGAGATCAGACAAAGTCAGTCATCAATCTTTACTCTAAGGCTTATGATCTTTCTTAAGCTTGAACACTGTGTTTGTTATGGGCCAATCCATGACTAACACAGAAGTCCAATAACAAGGAAGCACTCAGGTGCAGATCAGGCTGGCCATTCCTCTCAATGATGCCCTTCTAGGTTTCTCCACCTTTGCACACAGAAGCAAGTAAGTACCCCAGTAAAACTATAGAGTTCCCAGGTGGAATCCTTTCCAGAATACCACCCAGAGAGTCCAATACTGTATTCAAAACAATACTACCAGAGTAGTCTCATAATTCAGAGACATATGTCATACATCTTGGATCATATTTCTCTCCAACTCAACTTTTAAATCACAAGCACTACTAGAATAAATCAGCAAATCGTTTTTGCTTGTTTTCAGGCACATCAATTTCACTTCCATTGGTATTTTCTGCAATCCCCTGGGTCCCACTTGATTTATTTCTTTCCAGAACTGTTTGGTGTTTCAGTTCAGAGTGGATCAATTTATATTGCTTTCCCTCTCCTAAACTGTGTCTTACATAAACATAAGCTCACAAATAGTTGTTTGCCTATTCTTCAAGTCATTGTTGTTGATGCCAGTGTCAGCTGGTTGGTTGGTTGGTCTACCTTTTCATTACAGACTGAAATATCTCTGCCCAATATTTGACTAAAAATTTGGTATACATGTTTGTGTTCCCCAAAAGGATGAATCACAGTGATTTTGGTGGTCCCCTGACATTTTTTATTTAGTTTGTTATTTGGACCATAGCTGGCTAATATGGATTTGTGGACACACGCACAGACCTGAACAAAATAAAAAACTGTTTAGTCATTTTCTTATTATGTCTCCATCCTTAGTGGTGAATGTTCATTGTTGTGATTTTATGTGTGGATGCTTGATGTTGCTAGGAGCAGAATGTTTAGGGAATGTTTATGCAGTTTGAATGTTGCCTCTTATCAAAGCAGTGAACTGATACTGCTCCACCATCAGTGAGTTAATTTTTAACCAGGGACGAGACCTGGGGAGAAAGCATTAATGGACCAGTCACTCCTCACACTTCATTGTGTTGCTCCAGTTGTCCCCTCTGTCCAAACCAGTATTTGTTTGATGGTAATGAAACAATTGAGCTGACAGGTTGCGGCCACCAGTAAAAACAAAGGCATCAATCAAGTTGTGCAAACTCCCAGTACAAGCTCTCTTCCTGGTCAGTTGAGAAGGGTTCTGCAACTGGCAGTCCTCCACCCTTAAGCCTACGTTCACCACACATAAGATTTTATCTAGAGACACAGATATAATCCAGATGCCTAATAAACAACTTTATAACCTCAGAGCTATGCATGACAGACACCAATAAATTGATGACATTTCACAATTTAATCAAATTAACATTAAGTTCTGAAATTTCTAGCATTTCACCCACTTCAAAATGAAACAACTACAAATGCTATATTTATATGAAATACTGAAACGCATATGGTCAGATTTAGAATTGAGTTGAATGTCACTGTTTACATCTGTGAAGAGTTTGCAGTTGTGAGTAGTCTTCCCAGTATTTGGTCTTGGTCAATAGAACCAGGCCCATAAAAACAGTTTAATAATGTCTTAATCTGGCTCTGGGGAAGCTTTGGTAAATCTGAGGAAATAATACTGCTGATGTCATTGTGATGTCATCAAGACAATCTTTGCTTGGAGACAAATCTATACCGGAGAGTCTGCCTAAACAAACTGCTGGTATAGGGGTTTGAAAGACGGGTATTTAAAAGGTGCTTTTGTTATAATACAGGAAATGTCTTCTTTTATTAAATTGGCTCTTGCAAGATTTCCAACTTTATCAGTCTGTGGGCTTAAGTAACTCAGCTTACTCAACCAATAAAACAGACACAGAATCAAAGTAACAAACAAACAAGAGCAAATTATACTTGATCTTTGGAAAAGATCAAATGTCAGATTATTTGATCTGAGAACAAATGATGTCATCTTTGTTTCATCAGTGTTTTTCAGTTGTTTTAAGAATGGGAAACACTGTATAATACATTTGACTTACAATGAGATACTACATAACAATCGCACATACTATGAATCTGAATCCAGTGAAAGCCAAGAAATGACACAAGGCTTCTGCAGAGCAGCTATGTCTCATTCCTCATGCATGGGTGGAAGGGGCACAGGAGTAAAGTGCACCTGTCACAGGGCAGTCTGTCATATTTAGAGGGAGATAAAGACAGCACCTGACTGACACAGGGGGAATGAATTTGTGTCACTGCATTCCAGCTTTTATGGTGCGCTGGTTTTATTTAAAGTTTGGGAGGTGTAATAAAATCTTATCTCTTGCTTTCACTGTGGACAACTTGGCTCTAAACTGCTGTCTCTGGGGTGCTCTAAGTGTCTGGTTGTGCCTCCCTGTCCCATAAACGGCAGGCCTGATTAGCTTAGTAGGAGAATAAATCAATAAAAGCAGCCCCTGCTAGCTGAGCACGGTGTAGGCAACAACATCAAAAATGCTAAAATGTTGAGGCTGTGGCTAGGGAGGCTGTTATGATGCACTTTCAGACTTGTGTGAATGGTGTGCCTTTTTGTAATGTCAGACTGGATGATTTGACTGGAGGTTTTTATTTTATGCTGGATATTACAGAAAATTACAAATATAAAAACACAGAGTCAAGGTTTACTGAAGTCCTTGGATTTATGAAGAAATGCATGTATTAACAGTAGGAGTAGACAAGAACATAAAATTTGGTTTTGATATGATACTACCAAATACTACTTCTACTACTGCCCATGTAACACTTTGTTAAGTAAATCCAATGAAACTGGTGTTGTGCTCACTGGCAGATGTTTTGCCAGAGAAACAGCCAGCCAATCAGAGCTTTATAGGTAGGATGTCACCTTTCCACACAGATATGCCTGGCTACTTAATGGGTGTATAAGCTGGATACTGTACTACCAATTTGCCAAAAAAGCATTACTCCATAGACCACTATTTTCAAAGACACATCCATGTATATATATATATATATATATATATATATATATATATATATAGTTCTCTTAGGTTTTGTAAATATAAAACCTTCCTGGTCTTAAAATTCAGAAAACAATAGTTAGAAGATACTTTTGGTGACATCATCTCAGTGCAACATCTATGGACCAAGCAAGACTGAGCAGACAGAGCAGGGAGAAGAAACACAATGCATATATTCAGAGGAAGCAAGTATGTAATTTAAAGATACATTAATGTATTCATAAACAAATAATGGAATTTAAGAATCTATTTGAAAATGCAGTTTAAAAAGAGAAATAAATAATTGGATTAACAAACTGAATCAAGAATGCAGATTTATGCCAGATATTTAAAAAGGAAATTTTCGTTTTCTTTTTCCTATTAACTATCTGATGTGCTTAGTCATTCTCCCTTTACCCTTTACTTGACCTTAGGTGAATTAGGTAAAACAAAGCATATTAGCCATGGGATAGTGCAAGCACATACACTTGTGTTCCTACAGGTCTTCTTGGTGCCTAAACAGTGTTACAAATATAGCTGATAGAGTATGAGTTGGGTGAAATTGTAAATGTGCACCTATATGCAAGCAACCTATATGGTTGTTTAGGTTGGAGGACTTGCTGGCTGCACAATGAAGCAAATCTGGGCCCAAGAAAACTTTTTTTTCACTCAGAGAACAAATTTTATTCAAATGAATGGGCTTCATTATGGAGTCCAGGATAGTATATGTGATGTGACAGAAAACGATTGCTGTCAGTCACCTTTTATAGAAATAGCAACTCTTAACTCATTACAACAATTTCACCACAAGGTCCATCTAGTAGCTGTTTTAGTAGTAGTAGCTGAGCTTTCAATCATACATTATACAATCTCCTTTAGACTTGGAAAATTGAAAGTTGTGTTTCTGAAGAAAAAAAATAACATTTTGGGCTATTTCAGAAATGAATGTCAGTATTGATAAGGCAGGTATCTGTACAAGAATTAAAAAAATGGAAATTTTCAATTTTACTTTCAGGAAATATTACTGCATTGATTTGTTTCACTTGGTTTAAGAAAAGTTAAAGGGCTCAGTTACAGATAAATGTCCTCATACTTTTGTAAAGAATATTTTTTTAAGATAAACAGCTGCTCATTTCTGTGACAAGTCTCAAGTCTAAACATTATTTCATAAGAGGACAAACTGTGGTGAAGCTACACACAAAGAAACAGAAATGGAGTAACTCAAAGGCCTGCAAAAAAGGCCAGTAAAAGAATAAAAGGTAAATCAAGTTGTTGCCCTCTTATTGTTGAAAGCAGTGTTGCTTTTGTCAGTGATCTGTCACTGGCTCATAACTTTCTTCAGTTTTGCTTTCTGTAACAGAATGAGAGGAGGAAATGAGTTTCCAAGTTCCAGCTGAGAGCTCAGCATCTCTGCATGGATCCCATGGTGCAACACAATGCAAATCCAACTTCTAATCAGCTTACTGTATAAACAACTAATTAGCTGTCTGCCAGCCCCTAATGATGTGCTGACAAACACACGGAGCGAAACACTGGAGCTGATAAACAGAAGGCGCTGACAATATATTCAGACTCTTATCTCAGCAGAGTTGTAACAAAGGCTTGATTAGAAACAATACTGTAGAGGAAAGTCAACAGTTTAGGGGAGGGTTGGAGGCAGGAAGTGGGTCTTAACATGCTACCTCCCATCACTAGTAATACAGGGTGCCTGGTGGAAATGCTGGAACTATGTATGTCTTGACTTATTATAGTTATAGTCTAAAGAAAACAAAGTTTTAATTCAAGGTTTATTTTTAATTACTTTGACAGATTTGCTTTATAGTTTTTAGTCTACTAATGCATTTCAGGCAAACTTGAGCAAATCTTTTTATACTAATAATACACTAATCATGTGAAAGGAATAAGTCTGTGTTGACTGCTGCTGCATTCATCAGTCCATTAGCAGCCTTTAGAAACAGTGCCCACTTTTAGAATCTCAGCTGTGCAAAGAGATGTGTAGTACTTCTTTTATCTCCTTTTTGTTAGTCACCAACAGTAATGTATTCTGTTTCTGGCCTCGCTCCTTCTTTTATTATTATTATTATTATTATTATTATTATTTCAGGTTCTGCTATTGAGCCTTCATCCTGTACAAAGACTCCAAGCTTCTTAAAATTTTTGCTCCCCAGTGATAAAAGGTTAAACTGTAACGTCAATATCAGTGAATAACCGCTACACCTGAATTACACCTGTTATTATCAGTGATTGGTTCAGTATAGCTCTTTACATTCCTCTTGGTTTTGTCAGCTTGCACAGCTGATAGGGATTATTCAGAGACCCTCAACACAACTAAAGTTTAACATGTGGTGCTCATGATCTTTGATGATGAAATACCACTATAGAGTGACACAACAGCTTTTCAGTGGGCATGTAGCTCTCTAAAATCAATGCTGCCTATCATACACTTTTATTTTCATTTAATTACTGATTGATGATAATTAATAATACTACTTAGTAAAACATTCAACTGCAAGTAGTACAGTCCAAGAAATGTACCATGTGTAAGTTTTCCTATGTCTGTTTTTCTTTTTTTGGCTCCCTGTTAAATGTTTGTTCATAACTGTACATTTAAAATAGTTCATCTTGAATGCAAAACTGGAAACTTTTGAACTAATGCATTTTCTTGTCAGGGTAAACCCTTCACTGAAAAAGTATGTATAAAGGATTTTGATGGATGCCAAAACACTTAAGTAACAATGGAAGGGACAGGCGTTTTGCACAAAGTGAGGGATTGTTTCTAGAATTGGAGAGGGAGGGATGATGGACAAAACTATGAAAATAGAACCAAGGAGTAATAAACCAGAAATTATGCCTTAACTTTTAATAGTCAAATCAGTCTGAGAAACATGTCATCATTTCACCATCCACATCACAGTCCACATCTATAACGTACAGAAAAGCAGCCCAACAGATTCCCAACAGCTTTCCTCCAAAATCCTTTTTCTATACAGAAAAGCAAACAACTGTCTTTAATTGTTTAAAATATTGAAAACTCTGCAGTGTTTCAAGTTCAGTTCTTTGGAGCCACAACAATGTGTCAACAACATCTGATGTTGTAGAGGATGATATCAGTGACTGCAATTCATCAGAGGTGTTAAGGGTGCCCATAGAGGGAGTGAGGCTGCTTCCTGCAGTCCAGCAGGAGGAGGACAGAATAACTGAAGTCAGCCTCACATCAGAGCTCAGCTTCAGGGCCATCATTCACTCTGCAACATCACCACAGACTGCGGCGGTCACTCTGCAGAGCTGGAGTGTGTGCTGATCAACTTTACTGCTATCATCTGTGAGTGTGTGTGTGTGTGTGTATAGAGCACCGTGTTTTATTGAGCAGTCCATTTCAGTCTATGCTACTCTGTTTTAACATGCAGGACCTGGATAGCTTATTTCCCATGCATAAAACAGCCTATTGGAGCATATGAAAAATCCCATTAAACATGCGGTGTTTCCCGTGCACCTTCTTCCGCATACACAGTTTACGGGTATGAGACCAAGTCTTAACAAATCCCAGGGGAGGATGGCCTGTAGTGCCACATATATCACTACATGTATATTAATGTGTTGGAGTCACACTCCTGTCTGCTCAACAGGCCACCACACACACCATGGTAGATACTAAAGTCTGAGTGTGTCTTTCTCTTAGAGTTTAGCAACCTGACAAGAGCCTGACAGGCTGGTTTTTTGCACAAAACTTTGGACTGGGTGAATTATATTCAAACATAACTGAAGAAGAAGGTTATCTCTCTCTCTTTCTTACTGATTCTGTGTCAATGCATGCATGTTGTGTTGCAAGTAGATACTGGCAAGCGGGAAAAGAGACACTGCAGCCAATTTTTTGCATTAGCATGGAGAGCTAGTAGTTAGTAATGGATGAAATAAAGTAAAAACTGGAGAGTCTTAAAATTCCCAGGGATCTGGGAAAAGCTTGTTGACTTTGTTGTGACAAGAACTTTATTCCTCCAGCAACTGAATGTGAAAACAGCCCTTGTGTCAAACTTGCACGTACAGTAGTCTACACATATGTGCTCAGTGAAGCCCAAACATCCAAGTGAGGAAACAATAGGCAAAACATAATTCTGAGTGGAGTGGCACACGCAGCTTAATCTCAAAGCTGTGTACTTAGCTGTGGGGCCAAAACTTCACTAGCAGCTGTACATTACCTGTCATCTATATGTGTCTCTATGGCCCCTTTTACAGCCTTTTCAAGGCAGCATCATTGCACCATTACCCCGCCTCACCAGTGTGTATAGAAGGTATGGAAGTGGAATGGGCAATCCATATCATCCCACCTTTAGGGCAGCATGGGAGGTAGTCACAGAGGCGAATCGATGTCTATATAGTAGAGGGAACTGGAACAGCAGAACAATCGCTGACCGACAACAAGGCCACTGTGACATCACGGCTCTGATTCTGAAATTCCAGCATGCTGTATAAAACCACAGCATAGAAATATGGCACCAATAATGTTTTGTTGGATAAACCCTCTTGTTACCGCCAACCAATCCACCATTCTTTTATCTCCATCAAAAGAGGACAAACTATACATCAATAATCTATGGTAAGTTAATAATGTCATGTAAGTGTGAATCATCTCTGCAGTCTTACTGCTGCCCTAGCTACAACAAGAGAAGATGCCAAGTCTAGCACCCCTGTGCCCAGAAAGAGGAGTGTTACCATGTGTTAACATAACTGAACACTACTTCAATATTTGCACAATCAATGGTGATATCAATATAAATCTAAATAATCACCCCAATCTTTACACATCTGCATTTGTGTGTTGCTCGACAACCATTCTGCTAAATGTCGCTGAGGAACTACATTGCTTGGCGGAATGATTATAATTGTTATCAATAAACTATTCCATTTTTTAAGCTTATTGCTTTAGGGACATCCACTGAAAAGTCAGCTTCATCACTTCCTGACAGACTAGTCTGCATTCAACCAGATCAATCTGTAGGTTAGTTAAACAAGTGGCTCATCTGCTGCTAGAACGATTCTATGGGTCATATGAAGGGTAGGGGCATAACATTTAAGTTGGAGTTGTTGCAAAGCAGTTGCTTTCTCCTACAAAGGAAAACAGGTACCTCAAGACTCAAAATAAAAATGTCAAAAACTTTAAAAATTAAAGCTGAAACAAATAAATGTAATCTTCTAGCACATGACAACTAGGTTTGATCTTATTACATTTATTAAGATATTTTCCATGTTACTGAATGTAGTTCTGATCATTGAAAATGCTCAAATTAGAGTAATTTCACATTTGCTGAGTTCTCTGCAAAAAATGCAATAATTGGTCAAAATTGCAAGCCACGAGGACCTTTGAAGGTTTGAAGGTAGTGTTGATTACAGGAGAAAATGAGTGCTCATATAATTGTAAATTCCAGTATTTTTGGTGTAGTCTGCATGTTAATTGACTCCATGCTGGGCAGGGAGTTCTAGCTTTAGCTGCTGGCCTGGCTGGTCAGAGAGCTTTCCTAAGGCTGGTAGCAGCAGCAGCCTCCTTGCCTCTGCAAACTGTCAGCCACACCACAGGTGTTGATTTATACCATTAATAATTCACAAAGTTGCTTGCTCTCTTCTGTGTTGGCCAGATGCCTCCTTGCACTGCCAGAGTGTGTCAGCTGCACACTGAACTGGGCATGTCACAGATGCAGAAATGAGACATAAATATTTTAAAAAATATATACACCAGAAACTGCCAGTGGAACAGGCTGCACATCTGAGAGGACTGCCATGTTTTATCAGCTATCTTCTCTTTTTTCTAAAGGTGGGAGAGAGATGGAGAGATGTGCCATCCAGACAGGAAAGCCACATATCTCCCTATTCCTCTGATTGCTGTTCTCTAATGAGCATGGCGGATGGTGAATCTTTTCAGAGCAAATTGTTGAAGACATCTGGCCAAGCTTTCTCTCTGATGCAGCTGAAATGTCCCTCTAGATGGCGTTGGCATGGCAACCTCTAACTGCTATTCAGCAGCGTTGTGGTTTGAAAGGTTTAGGGTCCATAGTTGAAAATCCATTTGGGCCTCTAGCAGAGCGCTCTGCACTCCACTCCCCAGGCTGGAGGTGCAATAAATACTCCCTTGCCCAAGGAAAAATAGATTCTCTTTATGAATTGATGGCACTCATGGCACCAACATGTCTTTGTTGTTTGCCTTTGTTATAAGGGCCTCATCAGTGGTAACACAATGGAGTGGTTTGGCAATGGTAGTATCTTGAAAAATCTTGCCCTAATGGAAAAGTTAAGACAATTTTTGTCACATTCTTATATAAGATTCTATGTGAATTACTCTTTTAGGGTCTTGTTAAAATCCAAATATAGAGAATTACAAAAATTGCACACTGTTCTACAGTGCTATACCCAAGTAGGTCTAGTAGCACAGACAGTGCTATGGAAGAACTAACTGCATGTGGAGAAGTGATGGTGGGGAGAGGTAGGAGGAGAAGTGGAGGGGAATGGGGGGCTTAGGTCCATCCCCACAGTTAGCTCCCCACAACAACACTTAATGACCCCTGTACTTCAGCTGAGATGAGACACTCCATCCACAGAATTATCTGAAGGGCGCTGTGTTTGAGAAAATTATCTCATCCTCAGAGACAAAATTGCAGGGAACTTATCATTACAATTAGCATACTTTGGTCCTTTGGCGCATTTTAAGTAGGCAAACCAAATACCCGACCGTGACAGTGTTCAGATTCAGACATTCAACACACACACATGTATTACATTGTTACTGCACTGAGCACAAGTGCTAAATAATATTGCCATAGTGAAGCTGACTGTGATGTCCCTCCTCTTTTTCTATGAACAAATGTTAATGTATCCACCAGAAACATGGGGGAGATTCTAATGAGGATTTATATATATATATATATATATATGTACACTTTAATGTTGTTGAGCATCAATACTGCTCAACAGTGACAGTGATTCCTCTGACTGTCTACAGTATACAGTATGTTTCTAGCACTAATAAATGTCTCAGCTTTATTTTCTGTCTTGGTATTTGAATGTACAGTAGCTTCCAGAGATCCCTGCATTCACCTGTCAAATTTATAATGATTAATCTCTCAGCATTCAACTTTTAGCAATTCTCTTGCCGGATGACATCCATTGTCTCGCTGCTGTGCACAGGCATGAAGATTGGTTGAACATTCTGTTCAGTATTATGCCTCTGTCTCTGACTATACAACACAGCAACAGGGCAGCAAACACACAGACACACTCTCTGTCTACATAAAGACTGTAAGAATCAAGATTGCATCACCTTCATCAAAGTTAAAATCTGTCAACAATAACACTGGCAACATTATCTCACAAAGGAATTAATTGTTTTGGTATTCTCTGACTGATGCGCTGCTCCTGGTACCTGGGAGCTCTTTCCACAGTTGGTACAAAGTCACTGTTTTGCAAGTCTCGTGTGAGATTCCTGAATCCTGTGTTTAAAATGTTGTGTTTCAAGTTCCAAAACAAGCCACAATGTGTTTTTGACCAACACCACACCAAAAGAATATTAGTTGTATCACTATAATTTACTTAATTTCCCTGAAGGAATCATCCCAAAGGGATCAATCAAGTCTGTCTAAGTCTATAAATGAACTGGTATTATATTAATGAGAAATATGAATGAAAAATAAACATGAAAAAATCACATATAAAATAGTAACCACCTTTAATGTACACATTTAATGTTGAATTACTAATGATCAACTAAAGAATAACACAAAAATACCACAAATATTGATTTGTGATTTTTTAAGAAAATAAAAGACGTGATAATGTGACAAAATCACTCTTGTACAGAATTGCCAGTAAAATTTGCATGAAATGCCTGTTTAAACTTAGTAAAAACCCTTTTTAAAACAGAAATTACCAGTCAGGGATGTTCCAAAATGTTCTTCAGTGAAACAAAGACTATTTCTAATATTCAAGAGGTTAAGTCATGTTTATATATCCACTGGATTGCCTTATATTCACATGCACATACAGGTAGATGATTACTTGAACATTACTAACTTGAATGATTATTAACATAATCGTATCATATTTAAGCAATCCTTAAATGTAATTATGCAGTCAATATGCTTAAATTAAAAAAAAAGTATTTTATATATATATCATAACCTTTAACCATAATATTTGACACATTTAAATATGGTAAAATTATGTAATCTTACGTTTTTCTTTTTTTTAAATGATTGGTATGTAAATTAATGTGATTTTACTAAATATTACTTGCCATTAGACAAAACAGAAAATCTTGTAAACAGCATTAAGCTTTAATAAAATTTCTGTTAAATTTTTTAAGATATCTGTTCTTGTTGTTTGTTCTTTTACAGTGTTCTCTGATGTGACAACCAAGGCATTCAGATATGTTGTGGCCTGTTAGTTGTCAGTGCAACAATAAGGTTCAGGCAGTGATTAAATCACCTAAAGCAAAATGAGTTTACCAGTAGGACCACTACATGTGCTGTGAGAGTAAAGTAAATTTAAGAATCTCATCGGACTTTTACACTCTCACTACAATGTGATGAATATTTACACATATCTGATATTAATCATGACAATACTACAACTGTATGTGATTTTCAGGTTGTGGCTTTACACTGTGGCTATATAAATCATGTTTAAACAAATATATTTGCTCTCATGATGAAGACAAATTGAAAGCATGTAACATGGAAGATTTCTATGTGCACTCCCTGTATTTCCATCCTTTTTCCTGCATTTGCAGGTCAGTTGCTATAGCAACCCAAGCAGAGGAAGACTAGTGTTTAATTGATCCACTAATGCATTTAGCTGCACACTCACCACTAAGTTGCCTTTGTTTCCAGGTCACATTTTAGGGACAGACATTTACATAAAAGCATTTGCTGTTGCTAGAACCAATCATTATCAGCAGTTTTTACTTTTTGTCCTTTGGCAACAAATGCGGTGTAAACACTGCCTATTAAAAGCTACAATATTGCCTCATCAGGGAATTATTATAATACTAATGCTGGTGGGAAACATAATACATTTGGCAGGAGCTTTCTACAAACAGTCAGTAATATGGGAAATGTTAATTAATAGTTGCATTACAAACAAAAACAAGACTCACTCACCATTAGACCACTATGTACATATCAAGTCCAAGGAACAAAAATATCTGAATAGAAGCTACAGCATGGCAAGCTGACAAATTCCCAGAAATGCTTTGACTCTGCTTTAAAAACAAACCAAACAAATTAAAAAAAATAAAAAAAAAACCCAGAAAATAATACAAAAATCAAACAAACCAATATTAACAGAAGAAAAAAACAAAACAAGGGAATTTGTGAATCTGGGTTAATGTTGGTCTAAATGCTGTTTCAGAGGCTTTTTATTTATTTATTTATTTTTATGTAGTTATTTATTTATCTGTGCAAGAAGTAGATTTACATTGAGTACTGAAAATCTGCCAAGAATATTGATGAATTATTGATCAATTCAATCTTAAAATATCAGTACCAGCCTTGAAGAATCCATCCATATTGTGGTTGAACTCTATACTAATTTGCAAAGACGAATGGCCTACAGGTTGCAGTATACATAGTGCTGCCCAAAATCACTTTTTATTACCATAATGAGAACACTTTTTAAAGAAGAAGTTTTGTGCTTTGTAAACTTGCCTTCCACCCAACCACCTGGTAACATTTTCAGGCAATTAAGTTTCCTCTCTGTTTAGCAAAACTGTTGGGTAGTATATTATGATTTCAAACGAACACAAAGATCCCTTTCTGTTCTCTTTTGCTGTTTCATAGAATTGATTAAAAGTGAACAATGGATTTCATTAAAGTCCCGAATGATTTGTGAGAGTATCTAGTTTCTTTTTCAGCCCACGCATATTTCTGCAAAAAGATGCTCAAAGTGGAGTGATGTTTGTGGATTTTACCCATCACCACCAATTTCAGCCTAAACTCATCAAATACAGGGCAGCTGTTACATCAAAGGAAACTACTGCCTCAACAACAACAACAAAAACTTCCTTGCAAATACTGGTACAATTATTAGTGAATTATTTTCCCCTGAACCAATCTGTCAGCAGCATTTACTCTCAAGATGTTACATTATATTGCAGCCAACAAGCTCCACCAAGTCAAAACTTATCTAACCAGAACCATGTGTGACCATGTGTGTATCTCAAACCAAACATTTGATTTATGGAGCCTTTTTGTACCAGTATTTGACATAGGAATAGGAATTACCTGTACCTTGACTGCAGGGCAAAAAGGCTCAGAGGAAAATTCAACATTGACTACTACTACTACTGTATATCACCACTCAAATCTATCAAAATAAACATTTTAATTGCAGAATAATTGCCTCCAAACTCCACAAGATCCTGAAGGGACAGGTGCCATTATTTACAGATGACTTATGCTCTTTCATAGCTGTCTCTCTTCTGACCAAATGTATAATACCCTCCTCCACATCTGAGAACTATTTTTCTGCTTCAACTAGTTGCTTATTTGTCTGTAATTCACATGCTTCATCAGCTTGCTGGGATTGTCTCCTCTTTATCAAAAGCTTGACCTGCTTTTTGTCTTTTCTTCTCAGTAGAATGAAGAGACTTCAGTGAATGCTCTCCTCTTATAAGGTCAGGATCTGTGATAATGTTGTGAGCAGCATAACAAATGTGGAGCAGATCTCCTCTGAAACTAAAGGTAAAGCTATAAGGCACTAGGTGAGGTAACATATTGTAGATGTATTTGCCCCATGTCACTTAGAGCCAAAAGACTGTGTGTGCATGATGTGACCAAATCTCACCAGCCATTACTGCAATTTGGAGAAAATTGACAGCAGCACAGAGGCAGGCCAGTGAAAAGCAGAAAAGTGTAAGACCGAGTAATTCCCCTCAAAAACAGGACAGCATGAGCGGGTAAGTGTGTGGTGCTTTACAAGTCCCCAGCAGATTCCAGTGTATACAGTAAGACATGATGGGTAATTATTAATTATCCCAGACAGTAATGCCGGAATAGATAATTATGTGACAAACATGACATCTTCACTCTTGCCGCTAAGTGATGAATGTCATGAGGAGACTGCAATTATGTCATCTCATTCATACGGGAGTATGGTAATTGCAAAATTAAAAGCACTTCAGCTAATTTTGGCTTATTCCTCAGAGTCTAGTCTTGAAGGTAGGCTTGTAATCACTGAAGCACACGGGAAAAATACACTGCTGTGCATATTTTAGGTGGAAAATATCAAGCATTTTTTCATCCCTGGGACAGAGCCACCAGAGATACAGTGCTGACAGTAATGATACAGATGTATAATGTAAATCAGTGTGAAAAATGCCATAAAGGATTTAAGAGGTGCAGCTGTAAGTATACCAACCATTAGATATCACTGGCAGATGGATGTATCGTAGTTTTTTAGAGCCTCATCGCTGCAAATATATACTTACAGTGTTCTCACATCTGCAAAAGCACACTGTTCCACTCAGACATATATCTTTATTATTCCTCCCTGTCCATCTGTTTTCAGATGGGTATTATTATCAATGATATGTTCTGAATGGCCTTACCATGCATGTAAATTTCACCTGGCAGATTTCAGTCTGAATGCATCATAATTCCAACTCTGGACATAAAGCCTGACCTTGTGATGGAGGCCAGGCTTCTTGCAGTATCAGAGTTCTGGGACTATGCTGTCAGACGCTATATAGCACATAAGTCTTTGTACTGTTCTATATTGAAAACATCATTGAAACACTCACAGTGTTGGGAGGAAAAAGTATGAACCCCTCAGCTAATGACATGAACTAAAGCTAATTGGAGTCGGGAGTTAACCTGGAGCCCAGTCAATGAAAACAGATTGGAGGTGTGGGTTAGAGCTGCTCTGACTTATAAAAAACACTCAAGTATTCTGAGCTTGTTATTCACTAGAAGCATCTGCTGATGTGAACCACGCCTCTCAGGAAATATCCCAGAAGACTTACGATCAAGAATAGTTAATTACAAAGAAATCTGCAAGAGTTAAGATATTCATCAGGCCACAGTCAGACAAATACTTCACCCTTACTGCACCCTTCAGCAACACTCCAATAGTACACACCACAATTCTAATGAGAAAATGTCTGGGAAGAACATGCAACACTACATCTTCCAGGATAATGTCCACCAGCTAAAGCTCAGTAATATTTGGACTGATACAACAGGACAATGACCCTAAACATCAAGTAATTCTACTATAGAATGACTTCAAACAAAGAAAATCCACCTTTTAGAGAGGTCCAGTCAGAACTCAGACCTTAACTCATCAGAGATGCTATGGAATGAGCTTAGAGAGTTGTTCAGCTCCAGACATCCAAAGAATATGTCTGAGCTGAAGCAGTTCTGTTGGGAAATGGTCTGAAATTCCTCCTGAATAGTGTGTAGGTCTGATCCACAGCTAATGGAGGACCTTGTTGGAGGGTAGCCTATAGAGAACAGGAATTGCATTGCATTCTGGGTTGTCACTGCCATGTTCCTGTTCACACAGAATCAAAACATAAGACAGATGATGACAGGTAATGAGGATGAAGACATTAAGGACTGCTGATCAAAGAGAAAAAAACACACACAAATGAACCATAAGAAAATCACAAGCAAGTACAGAGAGAAACTAAACTCAACAGTAGGTTGTATATGCTGCAACAGCGACTGTGAAGTGCCAGCCAGCATTAGGCTAATTTTAGCCATTCGCATGTACAATACATAGACTGTATATAAAAAGATGATTAATGAAAAAAAATGGAGAAAGTGAACATCAATATCTCCACAAAATCAAGTGGCCATTGCTGTGTTCATGGGGATTAATTCTCTAGTTACCATTATTTTCTCTAAATAATGCTCTTCTACTTCCCCATTTATTCTCTCTAGTAATAGTTTACATTTTTAGATCTCATTGACACTTTGTATTATAGTTCTTCTTGATATTTGATATTGCACTGACATTTTGAGCTGGCTGACTGTCATATAGGAGACAGATTTTCTTCCAGAATGTTTGCCTTCTAGTTTATGAGTGATACTTTGTCACAGCAAATAAAGTTTTCATTTTATATGTATGTATATGTGTGTATATATATATATATATATATATATATACACACACACACATATATATATGAGAATGTGTTCACATAATGAAATGAAGCAAAAGGAATAATTTTAATGAACACCAAAATACTATACAATTTAAATTTGGACAGTGGAGATTCATTTATAAAAAGAACCCATTTACTGACATTTTGCAAATTCCCTTAAGATTTGTAAATTTAGAAGGAAACAGAAAATAGGTTCACTATTTTTCTTAGGAATAACAAAATTCCTAAGGGTTTTGATCAGCAGTATTGCTAGAATAAAAGCATTGCAATAGTGGCAGAAACTGGGCACTTCACAGCCATTTATTAGGTGCAATTACATCGCAGCAACCCATGGTTTAGTTGATCATATGTTCTGTAAGTGCCCCACTCTTGTTAACTTCCTTTAAACGTCTATTTTTGGAGCTTAGTTGCAAATCAAAAAAATCAATGAAAAGGAGCATTCATCTAGCCCATAGTTGAGGACATAAAATCGATCGCTTTCAAAACAGCATTGAATATGAATATATATATATATATATATATATATATATATATATATATATACTGATGCGTTGAGGTGCAAGTGACAGAAGTTAAATGTATCCGCTGGAAGGTGTCTGTGATGGCTGCATCCCACTACCATTTTGTCATTGTGCACGGTCCAACTCCAGAGGCCAAATCTTCAGGATCCTGATTTAACTAGGCTTGTGGCTTTTTTGGGGGTTGCAGGGGCACATGGGATGCCCTGGCTGAAGGGTCCCAGGCTGATTGCTGGTTACTGGGGTTTGATTGGTTCTGCTTCTCTTTCCACAATGGGACTAAATTCGTGGGACGGCACGTAACAGAGAGGGATTGACCATATTGTCCAGAGGACAGTAACCAAAGCAAAAGATGAATGAGAGCTTGTGATTAGTAGTTAGTGGAGGACTTGTCGTGATTTTAGTGATCCTTCTGGATCCTTCTCATGTCCCCAGGAAATAAGTGGATTTTTTTTTCTTCATGTTCTTATCTCTAATGTTCTTTTTCTCTCTCTTTGCTTTGCTCTTATTCTTCCATTCCCATTCCCTGACTGACTAAAAATTCACTACTTTGTTTTTTTAGTAGGCTGCTGTTACACATTCTATTTTTACAAAGTCTGGTTATTGGCTATTTGCATCATTAATTTGCTGGAATAACAGTTACCCTCAAATGTTCTCTAAGATCATTTTTATTTCAAAGAAAAATGTGTTATTGTATTATCCACTTCATTTCACTTATAATAAAATCAGTTGAATCATAATATTAACTATGTTATGTTACCTACAATATTAAGTATTTGTGTAAGCTGCACATGGAATTTTTTCTTTTTTAGTCATTTTTTTCACATTTCTCCAAAATGAGGCCTGACATTTTTATTGTTTTTATTGTCTGTTTGTTCTCATTATTATTTTTTTTCCTCTAGGAACAATGAATATTCACACAAAATTTTACAGCTGAGCCAAAGTTTTGGATCATGAATAAATTATTCTGTACATTGTAGTGTGCTTCTTTCATTTCACACTGGTTTAGATTAAGTCATAGTCATTATCTGTACAGTGTTGCTGGAAAAATAATACTAAGACTTAAGAACCGCATGCACATATGTCTACTACTAAAGTGAGTGAGCAAACACCACCATCAAACTCTGATTAACTTACAGCATACATTTCAATGACTGGGAAAAGAACAGGCCTGACAACAACAGGAGCCAGCCAAATAATAGGTTACAATATACTATTACTGTATTATTATATGCTGATCAGCCACAACATTAAAACCACTGACAGGTGAAGTGAATAAAACTGATCATCTTATTACAATGCAGTGTTCTGATGTGAAGACATTGGGTCCTGTCATTCATCTGGATGTTACTGGATATGAATTTTTCATTACATCCCTCCTTTGATAAATGAAATAAATGACAAACTGAAAGAGCACCCATCTTGATGTATTGGTGTGCACACAGCATGTTAGATCTTAAAATGATGAATATTGACTTAATGACTGAAATTGATATTAACAGTATTTCAGAATTTAATGGAGAAAATTAACACACACATACAACTAAAAACTAAGGTTCTGAAGTTTCTTTGTTTTGATGTATAGGTTGCAGCTGTTTGAAAGAAATCGAGCTGCCACAGAAAGATTTTTGTCTCATTAGCTCTGCCTACTCTTACTTGGTGTAAGAGTTTCCCTAAGTGACTGCAGGGAACAGTCAGCTGTCAGTCCACTGCCTGCTGCCCTCTGAGTCAGTGGGGGGAAAATACAGAATTAAGCAATCAACTTTCAATAATGTGTAGGGAATAAAATGACTTGTTGTGAAATATGAATCCCTTTTTGCAAACAGGTTGGGCATTTTTATCTTGTGGCCATCCGCAATGATATTGTAGAGTGCTAGGGAGGTGGTGGGCAGGACCTCCCAACATATTTTGAGACAGTGTGGTTGTAGACATACATTTATTAAGTTAAACTGTGTTGTAAATCATTGTAGCTGTTACTTGGAGAATGCTAGCATTATCATTCTTTGTTTCTACAGTGTTTTAAGTAGTTTACAGTTATAGTTCTCAAGAATCCTCAAGAATGCAGATTTTGCACCATGAGTGAAGTTATGTGCATAGTTAGTAACCCCCCAGTAACGGTGTAGCTATGTTCACTATTGGCATAAAAATCACCCAAAGCCTTGTGAGAATAGCTCAGTGTGTCAGCTCTTTCCTCTATCAACTTGCAGCCTATTCTGATATGAATGGATATAACCACAGAGCTGACTTACCTTCCAGAATATTAATGATAAAACTGGGGTAGAATGAGTATTTGTTTGCATTGCATTATTTGTGATTTGGAAGACAATGGATTTGGATTCACTTACATCCCTAGCAACAGCACTCCCAAATGGCAGGGTACTCCCCCAGTAGGACAGTATACTCTCCACCCTGCAAAAACTGCTCAGAAATGGCTCAAGGAACACAACAAAAAGCCCAAAGCATTGGCATGGCTTCCAGACTCACCAGATCCCAATCTGATCAAGCAGATGTAGATTCCTTTCGTGCCACCAAAACAGCTCAGGGCATGGACACACGGCGGCTGTGGTTAGGAGGTAGAGCCACCAAAACAGCTCAGGGCATGGACACACAGGCGGCTGTGGCTTAGGAGGTAGAGCAGTCGTCCACCAATCAGAAGGTTGGTGGTTTGATTCCCGGCTCCTCCAGTCTGCATGCCGAAGTATCTTTGGGCATGCAAACACATTCACACATCAGTGTGTGAATGTGTTTAGAAAGCACATTAAATATATAGAATATGTGCTGTATGAATGTGTGTGAATGGGTGAATATGATCTGTAGTGTAAAGCGCTTTGAATCTCTAAAATACTCCTTGCCAAAAATAATTTTTAAAAAGTGCTAAAAATTTAAATGTATATAGAATTACATGTGCAAGATTATTGCATAAAGAACAAAGGTACTCTGAATCTTCTACCTGGAGGAAAAGTTTCAAACTCACAGTGAAGGGGCTGATCTGAGCAGTCTAGAATGGACGTAGCTTTGTGGAGGACTTGCTGGTTATGAATGTGATCTGTAGTGTAAAGCGCTTTGAGTGGTCGAAAAGACTAGAAAAGCGCTATATAAGTACAGTCCATTCCATTTACACAGGACTTCTGAGGAAGTCCTATTTTGTATAGCACCAGGGTATTGGTGGCGGAACCTTTGGGTCCTGTGGATTGTATTAGCTGGTGCAATTTCACAGTATAGATTCGGCAACTCATGCAGCATGATTTTCTGAAGTGTCCAAAAATTACTATATGCCTCCATGTGGTCCCAAATGGGCATGTTATGCTCTCTGAAAATGGTGATCAGATCAATGACTGCTTTGAGTCCAGGTTTACTGTGCTCTATTAGTTGTTGGTGTGTGTGTAGATTTGTCCCCAGAGCTTATTACTTTGCAAAGCAGGTGGATCATGGACATGTAGCCACCTGCTAGCGTCTGTTTTGCTAGCAGCACTAAGGGTAGTAAACTCAGTGGTCATGCTGCTGAGTCTTCACTGCTTAGGATAGCTTGCTTTCTGTTTTAAAAATCCTGAAAAATATTCAACTGATTTCATTTGCTCCTCTCTAGGCTACTTATTTGTTTGATAACATATGTGATAAACTACATTGAACATTGACAGTATTACGACTTAGCACCAAAAATGTTGATCATAATTTTCAAGATGTTCAAAAAAATGGACAAATATAATTGTAAAAATGTACGCACAGTGTGCACAGGATTACGGCTGCCAGCGCCACTGTCTCTGTGGATGTTAACACATGGTCTATTGTCCACTTAAGTGAATCCTGTCCTCTTTTAAGGGGACTAAAAAGTTAATCAAATGTGACTCTGCTGTCAACTACTACTACCACAACTGTCACACCTGACTAAATATAACCAAAAGAAGTTTAATAACATTGTAGTTGTCATGACCCGTTCCCATTTCTTGGTTTTCCTTTTAAATTATCTTGTGATTTTTTTTGGAAGACCAATTCATGCCAAGGGGGTCATGACTGTCTGTACAAAATTTCATGGTAATTTATCCAATAAGTTGTTGAATCATCTCACTCAACCACAGATTTCAACCTCTTTGTCTAAAGAAAAAGTCATTAGGATTCATCCTCTGACATGAACTAACATGAATGAGATTTCATGGCAGTCCATCCAATCCACCCAAGAGTTCTGAAAACATTTCAACAAAAATGTCAACCTCATAGTGAGAATAGAGGAAAAGACAGGGGATCAGTGAAGTCAGAACCAATTGTTTGACATTACCATCCAGAGAAATAATCTGCACATTAACTGATAAAGAAAAATAATTATTAGATACAGCCCTACTACCTGGCGTGCCTCAGGTAGTCACCCTTTCATTTCCACATTATAAGATAGTGGAGGTCTGTTTTTAGGTGTAGCTTTGAGCTACCAAGTCAAGCCTTAGCTCCAGGTTTCCAGCTACCTCTTTGAGCCTCTGCTGCCCAGCAATCCAGAACTCTAGCTGCCCAGCTACCCTGAGCCCCTGCTGCCTGATGTCTCACCTGACGTCAAAATTTTATCTGGTCTGGAGTCGATAGTCCTGGCTGACATCTCATCTGTCTCAGTGTCAGGGGCCTGGTCAAAGTGTTGTCCCCTCCTCAGTTCCTGTGGTGACCAAACATGACCCAAACATCTCACCTGCTTCAGCGCTGGGGGCTCCTGTCAACATTCTGCCTTCCCCTCTGTCACTTCCTGTGGCAACCACCCCAGCTAATGTCTTACCAGTTTCAGTGTCAGGAAACCAGGTCCAAACAGCAGAGAAGAAATTCTGAGGCCTCCAAACTGGACATTCTCCTCCTGTTGCTCAAGGAACACAGCTATCCTGAGCCTTCACTGCCCAGTGATTTAGAACCCCAGCTTGCTCCCTAGCCACCCCAGGCCTCACAACACCTGCAGTCTCATCTCAGCCTATTGTTAGCAACCGTCTTTTTTAAAACTTTTTTTTCTGATGTATTTTATGTTGTAAAATAAAAAGTGAATGTGTCTTGAGCTTGTGTTAACCACAGACCTTATTTCAGGCATTTAACCAAACCCTCCAGAGAGGTCACATTCCATGTTTCAAGAGCTAATCTGCAATGCCAGTGATAGGCACACCGCACAGGTCCTTGTCCCAGCCTGCTGTCTAGTTTACAGTGCACCCTAACTCAAAGTCTATCCCTGCAGGTGATGGGCCCACAGGGTGTTGGCTTGGGCTCCATGGGTCAAGGTCTGGTCACTTGACACTCACTCGCTAGTGAGCTCCCCTCCCAGGTCTGGCACCAGGAGTTTGCCCTAGTTTCCCTAAACCAGGGTGACACAGTGACAAAGTTCACCTTTCACTTGTATCGTGAATCACTCTTAGTCTGACCTCTCTCCTGGGTACCATTTGGCTTGGGAAACCCTACCAGTCAGACAATGCATTTGTAACTTCTTGTTTGTTTGTTTTGTGTTTTGTTTTTAACTAAAACTAAATGTCCTCATTACATTAATACCAAACATAATCCAGTTGCAATTACATTTCCAACAAAACGTCTTTGCTGTTGTGAATTAGTCGTGTATTGTGAACCTAATTCTTAGGAGATAAGTTCTCTTATTTGATCTTTCTTTGCTCTGGCCTTGCTCCAGCTGACCTCTTGCTCAGCCAATTCCTGCTGACACTGGATGAAAGCAGGTAATGGACAAGTCATCAGACTATTTCAAGGCCAGCATATAGAGACAAGCAACCATTCAAGCTCACATTCACACCTAAGGGCAATTTACAGTCACAGGATTAACCAACCTGCATGTCTTTGGACTGTGGGAGGAACCTGGAGTCACAGGCATGGAGACATGCAACTCTACACATTATGCCTAATGGGACAGTACTTTTTTTTTTTTTTTTTATCAGGTGACAGTACTAACCACTGCACCACCATGCCACCTGTAAATACAGGGTCCTGTGGGTTGTGGGGTGGGGCCTCCATGGATGTGGCTTGTTGTGGATCATCCCACAGATGTTCAATCAGATTGGAATCTGGGGAGTTTGGAGGCCAGGTCAACATCTCAGAGTCTTTGCCGTGTCCTTTGAGCCATTTTACAATGCGGTGGGGGCACTGCTGTCTGGAGAGTGACATTGACATTGAATGTGTGCTTGATCTGCAACAATGTTTTGGTGAGTGTCAAAGTAATATCCAGATGGATGCCAGGACTAAAGGTTTCCCAGCAGAACATTGTATTGTCAGTGTTATTAATTTCACCTGTCACTGGTTTTAATGTTGTGGCTGGCAGAGGTATGTTTTTTGTTGTTGTTGTTGTTTTTTTTTTGTTTGTTTTTTTTGCAAGAATGGAAATACAAACCACCAAAAATCTTTTGTTTCCTCATCATCATCTTTTCCTTGTGTTCCTCTTCATGTCTTCAGTCAGAAGGACAATCATGAAAAATATGGAATGCAACCAGTTTATGTCATATATATAGTATATAGTAGAGACAGAATGTAAACAGTGACAGAAAAGTACTTGCATGTACCAGATAACCTTTCTAGTCTTAATCCCAGGTATTTTTGTTCTCTAGTCATCCAATCCAGGCTGCAGAGGGCACAAAAAAAAAAAAAAAAAAAAAAAAAACAACCAACCAACCAGCAAACAAAATCATTTAAATGGAGGATGCAGATTTTTTTTTTTTTTTTTTTTTTTTTGAGGAAAATTTCCATAATGACTACATCATTCCCATTTCTGTACCTTCTGCAGAAAAATTAAGTTAATGAATTTGTTGGGAAAACACAGCAATAAAGTCTATGGCTCACAATGTTAAGCTAAATTTATCTCCTCCTGCACTTGCTTGTGAGGACTATATTAAACCATGGCATTCAGAGCACAGGAAGATACCACAATTACACTCTGCTTGCATGCTGGAGCTTTAGCGAGAATATTATTTAACCCTGCGTCCTACATCTCAATCAGACATGAAATGTAATCGTTTTTAATCAAACAGTATATTTTGAGGGGACATGAAAAAGGATTTGAGAAATGCCGTGTATAGGATTTTGCCTGTATTTTCTTTCTCTCCCACATCTTTCCCAGTGCTCTTTCTAATCAGTACTGCTGTCACGCTTCCTGCAGGCTGATCACTGCAGTATTTGACAGTTTGTGTCTGTGGAACTAAACAGAGACATGATTTGCATGTGACATTGAAGGTTTTAGTGCTTCAAATTGTATCTCCCTGGAATTAGTATGCAGACAAGTCTGTATCTATGCGGCTGCTCTGAGAGGTTCAAACCACTGCTTTGTGTCGGGGCAAGAGGTTATGTAGAGACTAGAGCCAGCCCTCTCCTCATCTCGACACTTACCTACCTCTTTTGTACTCCAGAATTGATGCACTCAATAGTACAGTAGGTTTTCTTTTAATCTTGGTGAATTGATGCCACTGCTTTTTGTCCACCTTAGCTCTGGGTTCAGAATAGATGCTCTCAATGGTGGGTGCTCTTTTGATATCATCAATGGATCTTACACAACCCCTTCAGTTTTTGAAGCACAAATGTACAACCTACAAGATGTGCAACATTAGAGTTTGTATTCCTTGTACCTCAATAATCACGTAAGATTTCTTGAAGGATTTCTTTCTTCAATCAGAGCTGAATTGGGAAAATGTTATCTCATTCTCTTTCAATCAATTCTCACCCTAAAGCAGCATTCAGACACCTATTATATTTCAACTCAATATGATGCTCTCACACTAAATCAATTTTGTACCTCAGAGGTTCACTTCAGTGCTTAAAAAAGGGAATGGTGAAACTCCTCCTGGACAACCAAGGTAATTCTAAAAGATTCTTGAATGTGTTTTCACCTTTATGCCATCTGTAACACTGATGATGATTCTCTCAGATGTAACATGAGAGAAAGTATTTTTTATTATTTTCTTTTTTTTTTAGCTAGAAGCTTTGTCAAAGTACCTTTTTTCAGTGACTTGGTATTAGAGGGACCATGTGTGGACTTTTTTTTTTAACCTAATGTAGCTGATGCCAGGTCACTTCAGTAATGGCAACCCTAACTGTCATGTGCCATGTATTGTTTCTTATGGAGAGCAGTCAGCACTGTGTCTTATGGAGGTGAAACCTATATAGGATTTCCATATTTTGTCATTTTCTACCTGGATGTAGAACACTGTCATTGTCAATGTGCCCAGGGTTCCCAATCCATGTTACAGCGCATTCTGAATTAACTTAAAATTACATTTACATATTTAGAAACATAATGGGTGCAAACACAGAATCAAAAATGAAGAAGGATCTTTCGGGGTAACAGACACAACAAGCCACAAAGCAAAGCAAATCATCTGCTTGGTGTTTAGTCATTCACTATTGACATTTAATCTTGATCATTATCTTTCCTTAACCATACTTAATTTTATGCCTTAAATAAAATTTGGTGCACATGAACAACATTTGTCAGAGATACAGGAATAATCTAATAATCAAGTTTTGGTGTAAAGTTTTGCTTGAATGATCACATTTGGGAAAGAGAGAAATCTGTTGCTATGTTTTCATCATTGTCAAATGAATTCAATATATTTTTGAAGTTTAAACTTCCTAGGCTCTGTCCTGGGAAACAACAAACAATAAAAGACAACAACACAGTACAAAAAGAATACAAAAAATACAAAAATATGTTAAGTAGATACATAAATACTATCTAAAATATATGATTGCAAGGTGCAGAAACAATCTCTAAAATACTCCTTGCCAAAAATAATTTTTAAAAAGTGCTAAAAATTTAAATGTATATAGAATTACATGTGCAAGATTATTGCATAAAGAACAAAGGTACTCTGAATCTTCTACCTGGAGGAAAAGTTTCAAACTCACAGTGAAGGGGCTAATCTGAGCAGTCTAGAATGGACGTAGCTTTGTGGAGGACTTGCTGGTTAAAGATGGCTGCCAGCCACCTATCACCTTGCCAACCACCTTCACAATACAGCTCAGGTGATTTTTATCCTTGATGTTCAACTTACAGTACCAAGCAATAATAGATAATGTGAGAACAGGTTGGATAAAGGACTTGTAGAACAAGGACATCATTTTACTCTCTACATTAAAAATATATAACTTCCTCAGGAGGTACACACGTTGCTGTCCCCTCCTACAGATGGCTTCAGAATTAGCATCAAATTTCAGTTTGTGGTAAAGTGGTCACGACTGACTGGTTTTGAAAACTCTCCCCCAATTTTAAATGTCATTAAATTTATTAATGATAATTATATATAGATGATCGTAAGTTATATCTTCCATAAGACCAATATGAAAGTACACACTGATTTGTTGGCAAATGCACACAAAATGCCATCAGCCAAAGGATAATATAATAGTGAAAATATGTACAAAGGCATTCATCTATCATGCATTTATCATGTCTAAAATCACCCTGAGCTGTAGAATCAATAAATGTGTTTTAAGCCCCACAACTTATCTTGAGACTTTAACATTAACCTTCCATTAACCATTACACCAGCACTTAATTGCACCTCAGTCAATAATGTTAATTCAGAAGGGCTTTTTTTGCTTTAGTTTTAAAGAAATTTGTATTCATATTATGGTAAAGTGACAATCTTTGGAGGGTGTTATTAGAAATAGAAAAAGCTAATACATAGTGAAATATTTCATACTGTGATGAGTTATGACACTGAATGTGTTTCTCTGCACTAATCTGAGTGAGAGGTCAATGCCTTTTAGGACAGTGATACAAAAGTGATGGGGATACCCTCTGTCTTGCCTTAACCTCCCACTCTAATTTGGCCCAGTGGAATACAACAAATGGTGTGCATAAGTGAACATTACTTCCCTGATGATTTCTGGCTGGCCTGGCAGGGATTCTCCCAGGTCAACACTTATGTCACTTAAAGGGGAAAAATGGGACTAATTTTGCTCTTTGATCTCTCTTAAATGATAATAGAGGCCAAGAATCATTATCAGTCTTTAAGGAAAGTAACTCACAGAGAGTGACTTAGATGTATCATTTCCAACATAACCTTAAGTCCAAGAAAGTATGCTGGTATGCCTGCAAAGCAAAACTGACATAGCAATATTGGCAGGTGATAAAGTGACTGGGAGAGAAAGATCTCTAACAGCATCTGGCACAGAGTAATGACCACTGGCCTTTTTCTTTGAAATGGACAAAACCATTTTAAATGACATTTTTGCTGAAAAATGAGCTTGCATAATTTGTTGTTTATTAAATGTTTACGTCTGTCTCATTGACTTCTTGATTCCTAGGTTTGAATGCACTATAACATGAGATCACATTCCTCACTGATGTATTTAGTTAAGTTATTTTTAAAGATGCGCTGCATTATTTTATATTTTTCTTATCATCAACAAATCTCAGTGTCTCAGTACTTTATGACTTCCCTACCCTGTTTGTAGCTCTCATCCCAAAGCCCGTTGTTTCCTGCTGAAGACATACAGAAATTTAAAAAAAGGACAAAATAAAACACCTTTAAGTCCATTTTTTTCCTAAAAGAACTACTCACTGTAGTTTTTAGCAAACATGACTCAAACAGGAGGAAATTTAGGCCTTTAGAAATTATTTTCAGCAGCAAATGAATCTGCATTTGTTACAAATGACATGCTCTCTCTTAGGCCATGTCACTGTTTCCTATGGCAAAGAGGAATAAGCTATATGTTAAACTTTGGCTTTTTCACTCATATTCCTACCAGACAGCAGTGCACAGATTTTCTGATCAATGGCATGATTTTAATGTGGTATTTTTACCTTGTTGGGATCTTATTTCATGGAGTGAAAAAACTTTGGCAGCATTATTCGTCACAATTCCCCCAAAAACAGTTTAAAAAAAATATTTAACATGCAATTACTGTGTCAGACAGTAGGAAGAAATGGCTTCAGCTTACCGAGGGTTGTATGACAGGTGCATTGTGGGAGAATTGATTCTTATGTAGGGGGTAAGTGAATTGTCATTACCTGTCTGTTTCTTATGACACTTGGCTGGGTGCCATCTGATTTGTTACAGGAGTTTTGAATTGGTCTGCTGCCCTTGTGCCGGTTGCAGTTGACTCTCCAGATTAACAGGGGAAGATATAAGCCTTCTCTTCACAGGTCAAGAGCTCAGCCACTCAGAGGTTACACATCAGTCAAGCAGGGTGTGAGATCTGTGAAGTTGAGCAGCAAAAATGCAAGCGTGATAGATGTTTATGTTTTTTTCTCTTTTTGCTTATTCAAACATCATAAGATGGACAGGCGGATGGAGGGGAAAGAAAAGAAAAATAGGAAATGTAGGATGGCTGCTCTACTTGGAATGGTCGTCAATTCATTGTTGAAACCACGTCGAGAGGAATCAATACAATATATGTTGCCTCCATTAGCTTGATTAAAAAGAGGGATGGATGAAGGCTGTGTGCTAAACAACTTTATTCAATGGATTATACAAGGATAAGGGCTTTAGCTGTAAAGGGCTTCGGATGGAGGAGACAGAGGAAAGGGAGAGGGGCAGTTTGGGAGCAGGGCCAGTCCCGACTTAGACTCTAAAACAACCTCAACCACATACCACATTGTTAGTCATATGACAGTATAGTAAAGGACAGTGAACTCTTCTCCATGTTCACATCCCAGGTGACAACACTACAATTTATGACCAAAAATATATGGACACCCAAACATTACATCCATATGTATTGTATACACCTATCAGCCATAACATTAAAACCACTGACAGCTGAAGTGAATGACATTCATCATCTTGTTACAATACAACGTTCTGCTGAGGAACCATGGGTCCTTCATTCATCTGGATGTTACTGTGACACGTACCACCCACCTAAACATTGTTTTAGACACTCCCTAGTGTCAGACACCTCCCCCAGCAGGATAATGCTCCCACCACACCACAAAAACTCCTCAGAAATGTCTCCAGGAACACGACAAAGAGCCCATGGTGTTGACCTGGCCTCCGGATTCCCCAGATCCCAATCCCGCTACCCACAGGACCCAAATGATCTGCTTCCAATGTCCTGGTGCCAGACACTACAGGAGATCTTCAGAGATCCCATGTGGAAGCCCCAACAGGTCAGAGCTGATTCAGTCCCACAGGTTCTGAATCAGATTGGGATCTAGGGAGTTTGGATGCCAGGTCGACACCTTGGGCTCTTTGTTGTGTTCCTGGAGACATTTCTGAGCAGTTTTTGTGGTATGGTGGGAGCATCATCCTGCTGGGGGAGGCTCCTGACATTGGGGAGTGATGTTGCCATTAGAGGGGTGTGTGCTTGGTTTGTATTTAGGTGGGTGGTACGTGACAAAGTAACATCCAAATGAATGTCAAGACCAAAGGTTCCTCAGCAGAACATTGTGTTGACATCATGACAAGATGATTGATGTTATTCACTCCATCCACCAGTGGTCATAATGATATGGCTGATCAGTGTATGTACATGCATAACAGCAAAGCCAGTCATATGCAGCTGCATTAAATGTTACATTTAGGAACAATCAGCTGTCTGCTGTTTCTTGTTAAGTGAGTCAGTTAAGTGTCAGTTTGAAAAATGTTTTCCAGTGTGTTTAAAATCAACCATTTTTTCCACCTCCAACAAGTAAAATCCTGCTTTAATCCTCAGTGATCCTCCTAGTCAATAAGCATATATCATTCATAATGAAGACATTACTGACAAAAACAGACTATCAGACTCATATATGATTTGTTCTGGCAAAAGTACTTATAAATTATGTATTTTTTACATTACTGCCTTGACTGCTGTGCAACACTACTGTTTAACATGTAACAGCAGGTACCACAAAATAAAAGAACACCTGGCACAGAGTAGCACTGGTCACACAAAGCATTAATGCTTTGTCTTTTTAATGTTCCATGGGATGTTTGAATGGTCAGGTGAACTGAAGTTTTCCTCACCTTGTTTGGTGTTACTTTTTGTTGGAACGTAAAGTAAGGACTTTTTACTGTCATCTTTTATTTTGGCAGAGCAAGGGGGTGGATAAGTGTATTTGTTATTTCTTGTCATCACTGGATTTCCACATTCTGACAAATCTTTGTTGTCACTGCATTTTACTCTGCCTCTCATATACATCAGAATGACACACACACTTGCACCCAGATGACCCAGATTAAGACTGCAGTAAAGTATGTAGTATGTAGTTATGACTGTATGTTTTGTGCTGCTCTGTTTGACCCTTGTTCTCTCCTGTCTTCTCGGTAGCTCCACCTGGAGTACCTGATGAGCCATCAATGAGCTGTACCTCAGTGAGGTACTGAAAAGCTCCTTTGCCAGCATCAAAAGGGGGAGGTTTCTAGTGTGGGACTGTTATTTTATACGTATTACGTTAATAAATGCCATAGATTTGGCTGTTCTGAAGGTGTTTTCTGTGGCTGATTTGGGTCAATGGTGGAGTGTTGTGTGCGCCATAGGGCCACCCAAGGGTGGGGTGTAACAATGTGGTCTTATTATTATTATTATTACTATTATTGTCAGCAGTAGTAACAGTAGTAGTAATATTGTTGTGGTCTTTGGTCATACCCCCTCACAGAGCACAGTGGGGAAGTTGGGGAGAGAAAGAGAAATGTATAGAAATAGAGTTGGTTAGCAGTGGGTGTGTGAAGGGTGAAGTGGTGAGGTCAGCAGCTGATGCCTGGCACAGTGCTTGCTGGCTTATCAGTGGCACGAATCACACTCAGCAAGAGGCAGGTTGCAGCTTGCAGGACTACAACACTTGAATTGGATGAGGAGGTTCCAGGCTCTGCCCTGTACGTCAAGCTTCCTGCCACCAACTATCTGCAGCTGTCACTTCGCTAGCAGTCACTTCACTTTTGATCATATATACTTACTGCCATGTATTTTTCTCTTATTCAGGCATGCATCATATCAGGTACCACTGTGAATTCATATGTTTCTGTTTTGTTTCTTTAACCCTGTTGGACCCACCTCTGTTTCCACATTTACAATCTCAAGTTCTTTGCTTGTACACTGGCTAGTTTCTAGTGGAGATCCAGGCCAGATTTTAAGGAAATTTGTCTACAATTATAGAAAAGACATTTAGAATATTTACATTTGATAGAATGACACAGTCATGAGATTGTGGGTTCATGGTTTGACTGTTAAACTTTCTGTAAGCAGTGTTTAGCTTCAGTTATTTGTTATAGGAAGCAGAGATGTGATAACAGTTAAATAATGTTATACACTGTGAGGGATGTATTCGCTTTTCTGACCTTAATACTAATAAAGTGAAAATATTAGGCAAATCAGTGATCACAAGGTTATTATCCCTGATTGTTAGAACAATGCTATATTCTTATTCTTAAGCTGTATTACTATTTATTATTTAATATTTATTAGTTGTAAGAAGGAGTTTTACAGAATAATCTCTATTTCAGAGCTTAAAAGCTCTGGAAAAAGATGGTAAATGGACTTTGAATTAATATTGTTTTGTCACACTCAGGACTTGTGCTTCTTGACCTATTTGACCTCTTTTTAGTGATCTCACCATGTTTCCTGATCTCAGCTATTAACTTGGTGGGTACAGTGTAATTATCAGTAATAGGAACCATAGTCAAAATTATGAAATAAGTCCCAAGATGTGATATACTGAAATTATCCCGCAAGTCTGTTCTTAGTAAATAGTATGATGACTGTATAATATAATGCACTTTACGTTGCATCAAGCTTCATGTTTACATGCATCTCAAGCTCAAATTCATTGTAGTATTTATTTTTCAAATTCCAAATGAATTGAACTTTATCAATAGTCATAATTATCAATAGGTATCAACATGATACCAAGCAGCTGCCTGCTGCAATATTTGTTTTACAGATGGCTCCTTTGTGTTGTTAGACTGTGGAAGTCTGCTGCTGAGTCAGGTAAATAGGTCGGATGTACAGTGGCGCTGGCCTCTGTCCACAATGACCCACAGAGAGATGAGAGTCTTTCATTCCACTGACAAAAGTGTTGAGACTCTTTTTATTCTGGCCTGAAATCTGATCGGAGGGAAGAGAGAAATCCCCAAACATTGGGCTGTTCTGTAAAAGTGTCTCGGTTCCACATGTGGGGTAGATGGCTTCACCCTCATTTAGGCTGCAGGACACACCCAGACAGCAGAACAAACATGAACACTGTCACTGTGTTTGGCATTTGAGATGACTGAAGTAACACAGTGCTGACCAGGCGCAGAGGGAGTGACATCAGCGAGGTCTGGGCAATAAATATAATTGGGAACCTTTAGATGACACAAGTTCATTTCAACTCTAATGTAAAATGCTAATTTGTTGCAACCAAGCAGTAATGAGAAGAATAAAACTGTCAGGAATAGTGTGATCAATTAAAAAAAAACAATGAAGTTTTGTTGAATTAAAACTGCTAAATTTGGGAACCCTGGCAGCTCAGAGGTTCAATGGCAAATCAATCAATCAATCACATCACTTTATTTGTCCCCAAGGGGCAATTTAAAAGGGCATGAAAGTGGCTGAAAAAATAAATAAATAAATAAAACCATGACAGCATGACATTTGAAATCTACTTGATTTTAAAGATATAAAATCTCTCAAAAGTCCTTTAAAAACCATCCAAATATTATATATTCCTGGGAGATGTGTCAGGAAGGAAGATTTCTGTGTTAGTTTTCCATCACAGTCAAAATAATTTTGTGTTCCATCATACATTGCTAGCGCAGGACGGTTCATGTTGGTCCAATAACTGTTCTTTTGCCATGGTGATGCACCCATATCACTTTGCCAATGGCACAAAGCTGGAGAGATTAGTCTGGCTTAATTAGAAATACAATAACCTGCTGGTGACAAAAGTCTGAGGTGTCTTTCAGCAGTGGCCAGGAGAGGCGACAATTGAGAGGAACACAGGGATTGAGTTTGTGGGTCTGCTCATAATTCCCCCTAAGCCATGAAAACAAAAGGTAATGCTAATGCAGTTCCTTCCATGCTTTATTTCACTCTCTGAACCACAAGCAAAAGTGGACACTGTGCAGGAAATAGCCCTGATCAACAGACCAAAAAGTTTAAATTGACACCTTAGGGTTAGCAACAGGCATGATGATACTGCTGTGCTAGTCAACAGTTTCCAGAGCAACAGGCCTCCAGCTAGCTTGTTAGATCATCTGCTCAGTTTCGTATCAGGACTTGTCTTTTGCAGGATTGTTCAAGATTCAAGATTCAAGAAGCTTTATTTATTCTGAGGGAAATTGCTGTGCACCAGTTGCAATACAGAGGTGGAAAAGCAATACAGTGTGAAGAGAGAGTAGGAATAAAACTATTATAAAGTAAAATAAAATAAAGGCTAATGTAAAATAAATAAACAGGTAGCTAAATGCAACAAAATGCCACAGAGATTACAGTAATGTAGGTATATACAATATACAAAAATATGAACTGTAAACTTAGTAGCACAGTTGAAATAAAATAAGTACAAGAAGTAAAGTGATGAAGTGAAATGGGTAAAAGTGATAAAGTGGCATTATGGCCTCAGGACACAGTGTCTCCACTGTCCCTCTCGTGACCAGAGGTCATGACCCATAATATGATGCTCCTGGGTCAGAGCTGGGACAGGCCTTTTCGTGATTACAATAACTATATATAAAAAGTTATAGAAGCCTAATTGTAATGAAGTTGAAGCTGATAGCTAGGCAACATTCTAAGTTCAAGACTGGCTATGAATACATAGCCATACAATACAAAAAAAACAAACAAAAAAAAAAACATATTTTGTTCTCAGTTGTTATTCAAGTGAACAACTTAGAGTTCTTCAAAGTGCCTGGTTATGTTTTATTATGTTAAGTAGTCCACATTCAATTATCTCATAATGATGATGTATGCTGTGAAAACATGAAGAAGAGAACATGAAAAATAACAAATAACTTTTTTTTTTTTTTTTTTTTTTGAGGGGCCAGACTGGACATCAAATTCACCTGAGTCTGATACCCTAAAAAGCACAGTTTGCTATAGCCTACCTTAGATGGCTCTTGATGAGTCAGCTGTTGCAGAAGATGAGCATCCTAAAATAAATAAAATAAAATAATAAATTTTGTGCCAACTACAAAAAGAATTTATATTTATAAAGAAAATTTTAACAGAATCCAACATATCCAGAAATAACTGAAGTAAACACAATGTCTTCACTTGAACACTGTGTGATAATTTACACCAACTGATAAAAAGAAAAAAGCAAGGCATGAGATGTGATGTTTCTCTGGATTAAACTCTGCCTGTATGGAGAGCATATCTACTGACTGTGTCAACACCAGAATATAATGTCTTTTGAGTCTGAATCATTTCAATAGTGGTGGATGCATCACTCCTCTTTGTTTCTCTGTACCACTTTATGGATCAGGTTAGATTTCTGCTTACCAAGTGCATCTTTAACTAGGGACAGACAAACCGCTCTTTTCACTGGTACTTTGGCAGCCAAAGCTGGTGTGGAGAGGGGATGGAGTGCAGGAAAGAAAGTGGATATACCAGGTGGTGGTACACTTGAAAATCTCATTATGTTTTCAGGGACACAATGCAGGACAAGGTGGTGAAGACGGGGTGACAAAGACAAACACCTTTCTCACTTTGCTTCACCTGGAGATACAGTGGCTGTCAGAATTACAAATGGCAACAAATTTACTGAATCGTAAAAAATATCATTTTTGTGAGAATGTGATAGATTTATCATGCTATAGTTTTAGTTTTTATTTAAATATTATAAACATCAGCTTGATGTCCTACATTGTCTCAGTTGTAGGATGACACACATAAAACTGCTGATTAACATTATCAACAGGATTCCGAGTTGCCTTTTTCAACATGTAACCTCTGTACTCACGTGCCTCTATGTAAACTCCACATATAAAAGATGGAAGAACATTTTAATCCTCCTCCCACTGACCTGTTATATTCCTTGAACTCTTAATTTAACATTTAGTTTAAGATGTTCCCCCTATGGCTGCCCCAGAATACATGCCCGAGACTGAGTGACAGACAATGCTCATTTAAAACACAAAGGCACATAGACTCTCATTCAGACTACAGCTGCCCTCTTTCAGACCTGTATTCTAAAGCCACTTTCTGTTGTCCCCTGCTCAGGTTTTTCCCCACGGAGGGAAATAAAGCTGGGCCCCACTGCATTGCATTTGGTGTGAGGGGAGAGAAGGGCTCGTCTGTTTGAAATAAAGAGGGAAAAACCTCTCCACTGAGAGGACACCTTAGAGGTGCACCTTTTGCTTTGTCCTGGGCAGTAGGCTGGAAAAATGGAAGGTGAAGTAGGAGGGGAAAACATCATGCAGGTGGGCGATTCGTCCCTAATGTGTTTATTAAAGATTCTTTGATAAAAGGGGGGGAAGAACGTCTGCTGATTCCCAAAGAGCTTTTTGTCACTTTTTCCCCAAGTTTCCTGATTTAGCACCTTACAGGCAAGCACCTTGTGTGCCTCCAACTACTCCACTTACAAAACATACATGTGTTTGTTGTTGAAGGTAAGCCAAGCTGATTTACCTTTTTGGCTGAGGGTGGGCATTCTCCTGTATGTGGAAACATTTGAGATGATGAATCATTTTCCTCCATCAGCTAATGCTTGCTATAGATTGGAAGAGAATTTTGAGTTGTTTTTACTGTTACACTTCAGATTTACGCTTAAAGGTGAGGGTTTCCTTCATATGGTTGTCACTTGTGGAACTGCTGAATGCACAGAAAACCACTTATGTCCATGTCTTTCTCAGTTCAGTCTGTCACTATGTGATGAATCAAGAATATGAAGCTTGTGCAAATCTATATTTGGCTTCTATAATCAGTGCTTTTTCTGCTTTTTTCTGAGACACTTTATGTCATCTTCATATCTGTGTGTGTGTGTGTGTGTGTGTGTGTAGGGTTAGGGTTGCCTGTGTTGCAATAAGCACTGTTAACTATTCATTGACTTTTTTGTGTTTTATTATTCCTAAGGTTGTGTTCTGATGTGAAAACACATTAGTTTTGTTTGTATTTGAAAACAATTCACAGTCAGGGTCACAATCAACTGCATCTGAGGGCATACCATACTCACACATCACAAACTATACTTAACAAAATAATTCACTTCCAATTTTTTAGAAGTGTATAGAGGTATGTGCTCTTGCAAAATGTCTTTTCACTTATTCAGACTGTTACAAATTATATTAGGAATCCTGTGGTGTTTAACTTGTGTATCCAGTACATGTACAGAAAACCTATTGGCATACAATAAATAATTAATAATATTAATAGAATATTTTACTCAAAACTAACATAACATCACTCAAGTGACACACAAAGAATGAATGAGACAACAATACAAATCAGTGATTTTGTTTCACGTTTAAAAAACAATGTGTGACTCTTAAGCCTCCATAAGACCAAAATTTAAAGGTTTTTCCCTCTGGCAGTCATTTGATGTGAATATTCAACCAGGAACCATCTGTTAAGATGAGAAAGTTCACATGTTAGGGTGGACAATGAATTGTGTAGTGTAAAATCTTAACATCACTTTTTCAAGTAAGTTTAACATTATCCCTAGATGTACTCAACAGAGTACAAACATCATTGTTGGTAAAAGCTTCAATAAGTCAAGTAACTTCAAGTCAGTGACTGCCAAAAGCACCCCACTAACACCGGGTTCATATTTCTGTTAAAAAACAAAAACAAAAAAATAACTACAAATAAAATGAATTAAATATCAAGAATATTAAAATAAAATTATTCCCATGTCTGTGCCCATAAAAATACTTGAGCTTGAAAGGTGAAATGCATATTTCTTTTTACATTATCACTTACAGAAACAGTGTTGCATAATTGCGTATTGCTAGTAAATAGTAGTGTACATGCTACTCAATACTTTTTATGGTAGGAATTTTAGAGGGAACATAAAGAACATAAAGAATTAATTTTACTCTCAATTAAGACTTAAATTAAATAGTCGAATGAAAATATAGTGTGCTGGCAAATATATCAGGAATGATTTCAGATACAACCAGTGTTTTTTCTTCTTTAGTAACTAACAAAAAGGCAAAAAGCAAAAAAATAAAAAAAAAATAAAAATCGCTAATATGATTTAACATATTTAACTGCAGCAAAAGCTTATCTTTTAAACATGATAATAGATTTGTGGATAGTAGAAACTATAGTATAGTAGTATAGTTTTTGTTAAAACACAACATGTGGCTGTCACCTGTCAATAATCTTTCCCAGAGCAGGGATCCAGTCTCTATATACTGTCAGGAACACTATCAGACTGATAGTACCAATGAGTGACAGATGATCAGCTGCAGCAGACATTACCCAGACTCAGCAGTCAGGGCATCAGCATGGGGAGAATAAGAACGCTTCACTGCTTTTAAAAAGGAAGCGAAGGCTTTGGAGCAAAGGGGAGGGGTCCATTTTTATTCTTGCATGAGGCACATTCTCTTTTTGCAGTGTATCAGAATACAGGATGCACTGTCTGATTTCTGTTCCCTTGCAACTATCTTGTCCCAATTCAAACCTCTTGTGGTTTATGTGGCTGAGATCCTGTTTCCAACGGAGCCACCTGACCATGAAAAGAGTGTATGTGTCACGTTGCTGAGGAGCCAGCATCTCTGACAAGCAGCTGCTCTTTACACCCACAGAAACACATAGAGGACATGAAGCCAGAAATGGCATCAGGAAAATGTCTTAGAAAATCAAATCTATATTGACTAAGTAGAGTGAAGAAATGACAGCACTAAGGAAGAAAGCGAGGTGTCAATTGTGTATTTCCATGCGCTATTTGAAAAATGTGGGACACTGCTGCACATAGGCTAACTCTGCAACATTTCTCAGAGAGGAAGCTGTTGTCAGGAATACATTTTCAAGTTCAGAGGAACCCCACAGATCCGATGACCTGGCCTATTGTTATCAGTGAATGTGACTGGTTTCTATCAGGGAGGATAAAACCTCTGGCTTGTGGGCAAAAGGCGGGTGTCTTTTGTCCTTTCACAAGCCTAGTTACCTTATGACAGCTTACTGAGGGGGAGTGAGTCGTATTATTGACCATACACCCAACAGTAATTTGTGTGATATTGTAATATTATTCTTATCATTTTATTTCTTGAATCAGGAACACATGCCTTCATTATTGCAGTAATGTCAGCATAATGTTACAAACAAAAAAATCTTCTCTCACACAGGAAGTCATTTAGGGAGTATTGTTACACAGTGTAAAACCTGTTACCTGGCAATTTGTAAAACCTGGTACAATTGTTGCTAAAGTTGAGCTGTATCATTAAATTAATTTGACTAGTTAGATTACATTTTAACAAATAAAATGAAATTTTAAAACACACATTATAATATTTAGCATTTAATAATTTAAGTAATTCTAGGAAGTACCACTCGCTTCCTGTAATTTAAACACCAAACCAGAGGTACACTTTGACCCTGTAGTTTAATATCACTTTCAAAAATACTTTACAAAATTCGATTAGAGGTATATTTTAAAAACCTTTACACTTATTCTAGAACATACTTAACTAAGGTTTACATGCACACACATGATTGTTGCCAGTAATTACAGTTGCCAGTAACTTGGTTTCCAAAAATGGCAAACCTCTGAAAAGACACTTAGCAATTTTAAGTGCAGATCAATGTCTCATTCATAAACACAGCCATTAAACCATGGACTTCAACAAAACTCCTAAAAGCAAAAGCTCAACACTATACCCCACATACCGGAACACACAGTATGAATATACATGTTGAAGTGTATCAAAAGCTGAAATGCATTGCTGAAGTGAAGTGTGAGGCCTGCAGCTATGTTTGATTATCTAACCCAGGCTAATGTACTTGGAGGTTGATTTTAGACTCAATATTTTAAGGGTCAGAAGTTTGAAAGGCTTGGAAAGATACTTAATTCTGAGGATGTATGTCAGGCCAATGACAGTACAGCATGCGCTCACCACATCAAGACCACTCAGCACTAAGCTTCCCTTGATGATCTTTCAGCTTATTAAGGTCACCACTGCATATTATTCTCTGCTGTTCCCTATTGTTGTTACAAACATATCTCCTTATTTTAGAGAAGGATCAGATACAGGCTGAAAGGACACATTCCAACAGTATGCCTCAGTGAGAAGCAATTTGCCCTTGTTGTTACATTATAATATAGCTGTTGCCATGAGTGTTGTTGTGATTGACGAAAGAGGTAAAGTATTGAACATAAAGCAAATAACAGAAATCCTGCATTTCAGTGTAGAGAAGTGTTATCTTTCGTATATTGTTTCATTCATGATACGATTTTTTAATGGCATGTGAATTAATTACCCCAAAAATCACAAGTAAAAATGCCCTTACTGACTTAAATTCTACCAAAAACTCTGTAGCCCAATTTGACTGAATGAAATTTGCACCTGTTTCCTAATCTTCATAGGAATAACTTGCGTGCTGCACTGGACATGAAATTACCTGACAATTGGGTGAATTTCAAGGTCAGGCAGATAATGAACTGTTTTGAGTGCTGCTTGAATTGGTGGTTGCCAAAAATAAACTACAACATATTTGAGCTTTGACTCCCAAGTAACAAAACTTAATGTGTCTTTCAACTGTGTTTGAACGTTATTATTAAACCACACCCACTTCTGTATACAGAAGTGGGTGGATACAGAAGTGGGTGTGGTTTAATAAAAAAATGATAGACACAATGATAACACACCACACAGAGAGGTGTTTCTGTTATTTAGCCTACTCACTGGCTTAAATAGGGTGGACAAACTTAGCACCTGCCATTTGATTATAACAATACAATAATATCCATCATGGGGATGGGATTTAACACAGAATTGTGTTAGACTGTATAAGCTGCTAGAGCTCGCAGGCTACCAAGAGGTCCACATCATATAAATTTTAACAAAAAGTTTTTAACAAAAGGTTCACTGTCATTAACCTCTGTCACTCTTCACATCACTCCCAAACACAGCACCCCCTCTTCTCTGCTGCTTGCATTATTTCGCCATGCAGTTACAAAAGAATATGAACCATCAGTATTTCCTGACTGATAGGTCAGTCCTGTGATTTTCTGCGTCAAAGTTAAATCAGACTGAGCTTCGTACAAAACAAAGGATGTGGGTCAGTTTGTGACCAGGAGACAATGTAAAAGTGAAAAACTGAAAACCCAGTCAGATCACACGATTACAGGGCAGCGGTCAGTGCTGAACATGTGACCTGCTGCAGTTACAGAGTAGATTGAGAGATAGACTATATAAGGCCATTTGTGAGTGCAAGTGCAAATTAAGAAAAGAAAAAGAAAAACACCAACTCCATAATTCACTATTGCTGAATTGTTTTTTTCAGATTTTGTTCATTAGGCCTCTGTAAATGTTCCAGGTGCAGGGATTCTCTCACTTGTCAGTAAAGAATTTCAACCACATTGAACCTTGTGGTTAAATGTAGTCATGTTCTTCCTAAGAATTCAAAAAACTACTGATGACAGCACACACATGTTGAGCAGTTTGATAGGGAGCCGTGGCAGTTAGAACCTCTGTCCAATCCACCAACAGGCACATTTTGAACAGGCAGACTCAGCAGTGAATAAGATCTTAATTCTGAAGCCAAAAGGACAGCTAAAGAGACATATAATAAGAATGTCATGTGCCTGCTCAGACAGGGCAGAGTGTCAGCTATCTGGCATCTCTAACTCTCAACTGTATGTTGATTTCTCAGACAACTTCACAATCATAACGGTGCTTTCACCAGTGTCTCACCACATCAGTGCCGGAGACAAGGTTTGCCTTGTTTGCAGGTATTGTTGGGATTAATGAGCAAAAATTAAAACATGCCCCTGTGGTTGTCTGACAACACAAACAGAAAACAATTCAATGAGAGCAACTACACTGTGTGTGTATTTATCTGTATTACAGCTTTTCCCGATTGCTAAAACTCATTTCCTGAAATTATGCCTCCATTTCACAAAACTCTAACTTCCAGGTCAAAACTAAACTATCCACTCAAAACCTTGTGCTCTTGCTGAAAAATCAAACCTTTCCTTCAGACATGACACAAAAGCCTTAAAAACTCATACACTACTACATAGTCTTTCACACTGGTGAGATCAATTCAAAACACTACTGGAAAAACTGGCAATGAGTAATGTTGCTTATGGTGCCCCACAAAAATCACTTACATGATGATTGCAATAGGAAATGTTTACATTTGTACATTTTTATTCCTCTATATACTGTGAAGTATAAATGAAATTAAATAAAATCAAAAAAGTGAATACAGAAAAAAATTCTGCTACAGTATGTTATTATCTAATAAATAAAATTTATTTAAAGTAGTTAGCATTACTGAACTCCTTGAAAGATGTCTGCTTAGACATGTTGGAGTCATGCTAAATGTTAATAGTCGAGCTAATTCACTTGACCAAACACTCTGGGAATGAAACAATGGAAGTAAAACCAAACCTTCACATAATGTATGTTTTATGTTTAAAGGGATAACTATGTTATTTTTGAACAAGATGATTTTTGGTGTAAATAATTGCTAGGGACAAAAGTCTTTGGAATCGGTGCAGTATAGATCAAGAACAGTGAACTGAGATGCCGCCAACAGCTGCTGCAATGTAAACAAATGGTGCACACATCAACATCAAAGTACATCTACTGAAGTGGTTGGTTTAGTTACTGACAGACTCAGAATGTTATTATAATTACCTGATGAAATTATGAATAGGATTCATACAGAAACAGACCTTTTCTTTAACTAGAAACTTTTTTTTTTTAAATCTCAGACAGACCCCATTGACAAAAACAGTAATTTAACTGATGAGAACACACTATAACGCCACTCCCTTGATTTGTTAGTTTGTTAAGTTACTCTGTGGTATTTTTTCTCCCACCACTGAAAGTCAAATAAACTAACAGATGGAGGCAGTGGTACTCCAGCAGCTCCTGTGTTCTGCCTGGTAAAATTATTGTTTTTGTCAGTGGAGTTTAGTAGCGATTGCTGGTCACACTGTTCTTTATCAATAATGCATTGATTCCAAAAATAAATTCTGGACTTCATTCTCTGGCTCATATAATGATGGAGTATGGTGTAATAAGTTTGTCAATAAAGGTGTATCAGCAATCGGAACAGAGGTAATGAATTTACTTTACCTCTACTGGTCTGCCCAGCAACCTCCTATACTAATCAATGACTGAAGTGTTGTTTTTTGACCTCTTAAATTGCCAAGCTGTAAAGCCATTTTTTTTTACTATTTTTGTTTAATAAAGTAGAGTATTAAGATTGGATGACATCTAGTTCAGGGGTTAGAGTAGCTCCCTTTCAACCAAAACCCTCAAAAGTTCAAACCCTGAACTGCATGTTTTGCATTTTTCCAGGGCACCAGTCTCACGTTGGCAGCATATGCATCTAGGCAAAGCACTGTCTTTCAGCTAAAGAGTGAATTTGTCTACAGAAAATGTTGCCTTTTCTAGTGTTCTATTCTGTATCTGGATAATTAAACTTTGCCAGGAAAATGTAAACACAGGACATCTTTATTGCAACTGATATGATCATTTTTCTGAGGACAGTCTTGATGAATCCTGAGGAATGAATGGTTACTTCCTGACTGTCTTTATAGATCAAGTTAAAATTTACAGGAGAAATATCAAAATCTAATGTGTTGATTTTCATAAATTTCACTGACTGCATTCAGTCAAATAAAAGAATTCACAACTAAAGAAGGTGCTGTGTACTCAGTTTAGACTGAGAGTTTACCTTCTTACCACCAGAGAAAAAGTATAAAAGGTATGGCTATTAAATAATGAGACTGCGCTTATGAGGATAAAACCAGGTGGTTCACAGTCACACTGAGTGTTGTATATTAAAGGTTGGCTATTCACACACAACTGCTGTAAGTTTTCAATAAATGACATCTTTAGTTCACTGCTAACTACTGATTGAAGTGCATGTGTCTTTGCTAAGGCATTGGAAAACGATTAGCTTAAAAACTGAGCAACGCATTGACTTGAAATTTTTGGTGAAAATGAACAAACAGACAAATCTTTTTGTACATTGTATGGGGAACACTGCATGTCACATGCACATGTGTTTGAATGGCACAAAAGATTTAGTGAAGGCAGAGAGGACGTCCAAGATGAACATTCTGGGCACTGATGAACATCAAAAGCTTCTGAAAACATTCAACAAATTGAACAAATTGTTTGAAATGATCGATGACTCAGAATAAGAATGAGAGCAGAAATGGTCATGACAAAGAGACAGTTTTCAGTTCACATTTTGCATGTTTTGCATCTTTGTGCTGCAGCTGGTCCTGGTCAGAACTTGGCTCTTCTAAAAGGAACTCTGATCTCTCAGTGTGGTGATCGACGCTTGTGGTTGTGCACCATGTGAAGGCAAGGAAGTCGGCAGGGTTTTCAGGTTTGATTTCACGTTGCTCACTACCTGATCATTCACTGCCTGGACAGGACACTCCATGTCCAGGAAGGTTTCTCTTACAAATTGGTTACATGCAACCCACAGCTTACACCTCAGCACCTCTCCATTTTTTATGATGAGGTCTAAATGAGAGAAACTGCTTGCTGTTTGGTTATGTAAATGAATTTTATCCACTGTGAAAAGCAGATTATACATAGCAGTCAGTTAGCATATGTAGAGGTCTTACAGTCAGTAAATATTTCAAAAGCTAGACAAATAAAAATGTAAGGGTTGCATATGGAGAAAAGATCTAACATGTGTTAAGGTGTTAAGGACAACACAGTGACAGGCACTAATTATTATTGGTGCTCTTCAACCTTCAGCCTTATAATCACCATCATCTTTGGCAAATTAATTGCCATTATTATCATGAATATAAAATCATCATCACAATAACACAGCACACACTGTGGGTACTGCATATAGCTGGAGACAGAAGTAGTGTCAAATACTGAATTAGTTGTTTGTGCTGAGAATGTTTCCAAATTCAAGTTTCTTTTATTATTATTATTATTTTTATTATTAGAGTTTTTTTAAATTATTATTATAGCTTAATGTATCTTATGGCAGTAATTTAATTTCTGCTCCATTGGGACTTTTTTGGTCGTCTCTCCACCTCCTGAGTGTGTCTGAATCTAGGATTTGTGCTCTCTCTGCACCATGTGGAATCAATAAGCAGCTGAATGACATTAGTATGGATTAAATGTGTGTAGCCAGTGATGTCATGGGCTGTGTTTCATACGTGTCAGTCTGCAGACCAGACTACAGGAGCCCAGCAGGTCTCAGTGACAGCATAATTAATAAATCTAGCACAGTTAATCATCTATTATTTCACATTCAAAGTACTGTAAGATCCTGTTGATAAAAGCAGTGCAAGGAAAGGAAAACAAAAAAACTAGTCTTTCAACAATTTGACCTGGGGCTGCAGATATAATACTTAATAGTTTAGTAGTTATATAGTTGTAATAGCTAACAACTCGGGCATCTGATAGTAAAGGACCCATATGTTGTAAAAGTACTCTAAAATCAAAATGATATGGAGAGTCTAAGTAAATAAAAAACATAAAACAACATGAAAAACAACATGAAAGACAAATACAGTTTCCTTGTTGTCTGTGGAGTCATACTGTTTCTTTAAGAAATTGTTCAGGTCTGTCTCAAATATAATTCAGGCATGACTGTCTATGTATCTTTGTAGCTCACAGTATGTTATTGTGCTAAAGACAACTGGATCATGTGCAATGGTGCAGGCTCTGTGTGACACTTTTCAGAATTTATGAATTATTTTTCATATCAAAGTTCGCTTTGATTAAGTACACAGAGTATTGACTTACAGCTAGTGATATGATGTTAATTCTTTTCTTTTTAATCACTTTTTTTCATAATCATATATTTTTCTTTTGATAAGAAAACAAATCAGAAAACATGTTTTAGTCTCACTGATGATCCATATAGGTTGTACCCTGCCTCTCGCCCAAATGACAGCTGGGTTAGGCTCCAGCCCCCCCGCAACCCTTAACGGATAAGCGGTATAGATAATGGATGGATGGATGCTTTAGTCTCTTAATTTTCTGTCATGCCTTTCACTGAAGAAGCAAGGGTCAGTAATGTAATGTATATAATGTACAACTAGGTGACTGACATGCTGATTTGCCAAAAAAAAAAAAGCAAATTTTTCAGTCATTGTTTTGCCAGTTGTAAAATTGATTGAATTCATAATGGAAATATGTGAAGGAGTGAATATGTATAATGTGCAAATATTCATCACTGCAGAGCTGCAGTTTTTCCAGATGGAAATATTTTCTGTTCCTGAGGTCTTGTTGCTATACAGCTGCTGTTACTGTATCTTTTGGTTAACATTATTCAAAAGGGCCAAATGCGTGCTGTTATTCCAGACCTGGGTGGTTAATCTTTATTGTCAGGAGAATCCAGCAATGCCAACTGCTACATAAACTGTATTCAAATCATAGAGTTTGATTAGCTTTTTAGCTTATCTACATACATATAGCACAAAATACTTGAGATTTATGGGAATGTTCCCCACAAATATATTTCAAGTAGTGGAAAATAAATGCTATGCTCCATTTTTCTGTGACTTTTCTGAATTCACCTGTCATTCTTTTAACCTGAAATAGTTGTAGCACGAAATGCATGTAGATATTCTGATCTCAAAAGTCAAATTGCTGGCAATAGGCAAATTAAATATGGACTACAGCAGACATGGCAGTTATTAACCTAGGAGAGTACAATACATTGAATATGTACACCTGACAATAAAACTAATTTTCATGGTGAACAAAGGTCATTTTGATTTGTGGATGAAGCCTGTCTGCAAAAATCAATGAAATAAACATAAGTGGAAAGAGTGTGGAAACATAGAAATAGCATTTTCAAGCTAAGTTCCCAGAGAGAGAGAGCGTAACAGAATGTGAATTGTTTGCAACAGAGGCTATCTTATGGCCTTGTGTAGGTATATGTCTGACAGACAGTGAATACAGCAGGCTCTGGCACTATCTATCATATCTTATTGTATTCTAACAACACATTGTTAATCAATTCAATACCTGAATAAAGCTGAGCTCCTGCAGAGAAAAGGTTTTGTGGGGAAAGTATTAAATATCACAAGATTTTATTGCTCTCCTTTCATGCAGATTCATGAGGTTGCCGGGCTGTTTCCTGATGTGGCATTTAAGCCTCCAAACAGTATTCACAGCCTTGTTCCATTGTGTGCCCTCCATGCAGAGCCAAGAAAAGAAGCTATGGAGCACAATGTGTTAACCAGTATGTGATGCAGGCTTCACAATTACGTAGTACAGATACATAGAGCTCATAACACCCTTTTAAATTACTGGTAGGAAATCCTGTAAGAAGTCTGTGTCTTTGTCCACATAAGTAGAAAGAGTGTGGAAACATAGTAACAAAGTAATTTATGTACTACTAATTTGCCTATCTAGATGCATTCATGTTCATGTTTTTGTGACATTGCAATAAACAGCAATTAAGACAGGGAGGAGGCTGGATTAAATCTTTAGATGTAGAAAGCACCGGACTTTCACTAAAGACACTGTGCTTGTCTCCCATGTGTTTAAACCATATTGCCAGAAAGAATGTTTCCTGCATAATTATCCAAAACTCTCAATTACATTTAATGTTAGGATAAGTCAATTGCATTTAAACAGCCCACATTTTCCTCAAAGGGCTTTACAATCTGTGCAAGCACAAGGAGAACATGCAAACTCCAAACAGAAGGGCAGGTTTGCTGTGGGGCATTGTGCTGCCTGTCCTTTGACCCCCTGTCCAAACCAATGTCAAATTTCTTTCAGCAATATCTGTACATGGCATTTAATGATTAAAAGAGGGGAAGCCTAATCACAGTCTTGTCACATTATAAAACTGATTTTTCATCTGTAATTTGTAATGGTTTTTAAAGGCACAGACGAACTGTCATCCTGCTGATAGGAGCATCAGACTGTTTTAAAGGGAAGTTACAAACAATGTATTCTATCATTGAAATTGGTGAACTTGTTGGTATGTTACTTTTACCCCAGTTTCACACAAGCCAGCTCCCAAAGCATCCATGACAAAATGAGTGGGTCAATAACATTTCCTTGCTTCTTAACTGATAACACAAGAACACAAGTACAAACAAGAATGTATACTGAGAGAGGCTTCCAGAATTCAATTGAAATGAAATGGCACTCATATTTTAATCTTGCACAGGAAAAGGCATACTCCACCAGTAACAATGAAATATAAAGCCATTCAGTGTGACATTACCAAATCAATGGCAATCCATAAGTTAAAATGTCACAATGCCATGATGTAAGGAAAAACACAAAACATCAGTGCTTAAATGGGTGTTCATTTATCTGTTTCTACAAATATTCATGATGTACCAGGTTCCTGTTTCACCATTCCACCAATTATGTTAACATAAAAGAAGGGCAGGTTTCACAGGCTCACAGAAATATAATGTCATTGTCTTACCAAATGTTGCCATATAAAGTTTGTCTCTCCTCTGCTTTTCAAATGGAGATGATTAGTCTGACTTCCAAGCTAAGGCATGGCACCAGTCCCCTTAGTTCTTTTAAAAAATTGTTATCTATAACCAGACAGTGCTGAGAGACACAGCTATTGTGTCTCCCTGTCCAATGATTTTTTTGCATCCCTGCTCGAGCGTCTCATAGAGGGGCGGGTATGTTGAGGCAAAAACTGAGATGCAGTCATTTCAGATGTCATCACAGCATTTGCTGCTTACTGTTAAAATGTATGCAAAGGCCTGCAATCTGTTAGCTTTTACAGGGCCTTAGCACAATTAATGCAATGTTCTCGATCTGCAAATAGATGAGAGCTGTCATCTCTTGCATAGATGTCTGAGCACTGTTTTTCTACTGAATGGAAGATAGGCCCTCTATGATTGCTTTGAAAGCTGAGCTCAGCCTTCCTCTTGAAAAGACAAATGCAGAGAAAAAGAGAGGATTTACCCCTGGAGAACAAAGAAAACTACAAAATCACTTCTGTTTTTCAGGGGGTCCTTTTGACGAGAACACCCGAGTCAGATCCTTAAAATAGAAAGTTAACAGCTCATGTCACTCAGCTGCTGACAAGCAGAGGATAAGAGGCCTTGCTATAATCTCTGTGTGTTGTATCTGAATCCCTAAACAGGCTCCTGAACAGGGACAGCACAAACTACAGTGGCAGGGCATTTATGGAAGAAGGGGGTCCTAGAAGCTACTAAGTGGTTCCTATCTGCTTTGGAGAGCTGGCTCTCAGTGCTCTCTGACTCATGCTGACACATGCACTTCAATGACAAAGCCCAGAAATGTGGCTTCAATTGTTCAATGAATAAAGTGCAGATTGGACAGTCTGCGATCCTAATCAACTGTTTAATATGTATCAGTTCACCTTTTTGCAGTGCAGAACTCTTTGAATTTGGTATTAATAAATCTCCTTTCATATGGTCTTAAGTGTTTGGCTTGGTATTGTTTACAGATGTATTCCAAGTACTCTGAGTATCTGCATATCTGTTTCTTTAAGCAGATACAAAAAAAAATCTAAATTTTATAAAAGCTAATTTGTGACAGCATATTTAGCTAATATTAGTAGCATGTTAGTTTATGATATAGCTACAGAGTGCATGTGTAGCCTTGTATAGCTTGTATATATGTATATCTGTCTTTTAGCTAAATATTTCACAAAGCTGGCTTCACACCTGGCAGACCTCCTCACATCCCATAAGACTGGATGATGAAAAAAAAGTGGTGGCAGTGAAGTTTATATCCATCCATAAAGATATGAATTTCCTTGCATGGAACAATAGGGGGTGCACTCCTTATATTATACAGAATTACACAAAAAACTAAAACTTTGTGAAAAGGAGACATAAGGGCTCAGTTTTGTTGTCAGGCCTGGTTGGAGGAAACACGCAGTAGAACGGTGTTACGGTGTGACACCAATATAGCAATCTTGGTGCTAATTTTAAGTATTTGGATTTAAGGTTTCCTCTAAGTTAATTACAAGTAGTTGCACTATGGACCAGTTTAACATGCGCATTCCTACCAGTGGTTGCACACTATTCCACTGACCTACAAGTGATCTTGATGCACCAAGGTATGGAGCAGTTAGCCAGCACAAGCAGGGAAGAAAATGACCTTTTGCTAGTAGACATGGACGTGAACAATGCAGGTTCCAAAATATTTTAAAAATTTGACTTTGCAAATGTTTAATGAGGGAGATGCATTCGTTTGACCACAGGGATTCATATAGTGAGTAAAACAAAATACAAAAATTACTTTTTTCTCAAGAAAACTTCTCAAGACACCTTTTCTTTCAGCCATTTGCATTCCAAATTCTACAGCTCACTCACCCAAAAATGAAACCTGAACTGAAATAAAACACCACAATCAAAATGCTGGTGTCAGCAGCTCAGCTGTGATGCTACCATGTTAGATCTGTTGCTCTGATCTCAGCGCTGGACATTATGTAGTTGTTGTATAACATTCGTGTAGATTTATGTAGATCTTTAATATATCATAAAACAACATGTAGGCTACACACACAAACACAATATATACACGTAAAATATAGATGGTGTTACATGCATGTAAAGAAAATTCAGAACAGTATTATAAAAGTAACTGATCCTACCATTATTCCTTATTTCATGATATGGCCAAAGGTGTATGGAACCCTGATAGTTTTGTTCTGTTGTCTGTAGATATTAATTCATCTAATACTAATCTATATTTTTTGCCAATGTGTGTGTAAGTAAGTATGTTATCTTTTTATTTCCTAATATTGTGTGATAGTAACAGATTACCACAATCATTTCATCTATTTATCTGAATATAACAAGTAAAAGTGTTTCCAGCTGTAGCACTGACTGATGTGATGTTAATCAATGTCTGCTGCAATGGCAATCTCACAGAATCATCTAAACTACAATTACACCATTACATAGCCACTAAATCAAACCCAGAAAAGGCAAACATCATTGACCCAGTTGTTTACAGGGCAGCATCACAGTTCACTTACACTGTTATGATCAACAATGTACAAGTGTATGAACAGGCCGATATCAATGAACTGAATGGGCACTAGTGATACTCTGTAAATAATAATCCTTGAGTTTGGATAACGACATTGTTGACATTGTTTTTTTAAGTTAACTACTTGAAATTGATTATTCAAAACCCAGGCACATCTTCATTTAAAAGCACTCAGGGAGTAATTATCAGGACATCTGACAACTTAGTGATTGCTTTCACAGCTACACTATATGCTTCCTATCAGAAAGAATCATGATGCATGATGGGTTGCAATGTGCTGCAGCTCTGAATTCATGATATATCCTAACCACCTCCTGACATGTACTGCATGTGGGTATATGTTACAGACATACAGAGAAATAGACTGTCACAGGTGCTTATAGCTCTGCTTCTCCAGGGCATTTTATGTCTGGGGTGATCTTCAGTGCTTACTGCATTTCCAACTTACTGTAACTGAATGGAAATTATTGAAAACTGATTTTGGTGACCCCCTGACCCAATATCGTCTCCTGTTGTGTAATTTTTGTACACGGGATTATATTTTCTATTAACATAATGAGGATATGTAGTTAATTGACAAATTTTGCAAGTCACAAATATTTTAATACCTAATGCATTAATAAAATGTTCACAGACGACAAATTTGTTTTCTACCGTATCTGATCTTGTGTACAAATCCACCTGTTGTGACCTCAGCATTATTAAACCGTTTGATGGTTCTGTTCAGACTCTCAAAGCACTAGGTTAAGATTAGCGGAAGATCAACAAGTCCTCCACTTTTTCCTACCCTCAGGTATGACCCATAGGAGCCACCAGTGGCAGGCATACTGGAGCTTCATTGTCATGGCTCTGTTAACAAATGTGTGGTTAAGGTTGTGGAATGGTCTCCGTTTGCCCAGGTTTAGGCATAAAAAATTACTTGGTTAGGTATAAAAAGACTGTGGTTTGGGTTAAAATTGGTTGTAGTTTATATCTGAAATTTTAACATATTAGCACAAAAACTAAGGTGTAAAGACAACAATTTGTTGTTTTGCAGGGGGTTATACAGTATATCAGACTATTTCTTGGCTCTGAGCACACACCAGGCAAGCAGGTTATTTTTGGTTGCATTTGTCTATGCAGTACCTATGCTCTATAGAAACGTACATTTCTTAAAAATTCAGATTGTGACAGTGTGGTTCAGAATAGTGTTAGGATTACCTTTCAACAAAGTAGACTGACATAACAGTCTACTGTTAACAATAATTTTATTGTTTAGAGGAAATTTATGGCCTATTACAACTTTTTTTCATACAGTAGTTCTTGCAATCAGCTCTATTAGATATGACATTGTTCTCGCCAAAATAATTGTTGTGATTTTCTTTGCAGCAACAACACTAAAAGTAGGTCAGACAGGTCGAGAAACATTCCTGTTGAATCTGAACTTTGTCTTTTTATATTTTATCTTGTTCATATATTTACTTATTTATCTAAAGAAAAAGAACAACATATAGTTAGAGGAACACATTCTTTGAATTTTCCTTAGATTCATACACACACAATAACCTAATTGAATGTTAATTACCAGTCATTTCCATAGCCTGTAGCTATTCTAATTAACACAGTCATATTTCCTTGCTAAGGATCTTTGTACCTACAATGATCATATTGTAATTTTGGATGGCTGGGGAAATGGTGAAGGAAGACAATGACACTGGATGATAACACCAAATGTCAGACGTAATAAGTCTCAGTGTGACTCTGCAGTATGTGGGCTGTCTTTTTTAGACCTGTCTCCAGGCAACAGACTATTATTTTAGTATGTGGATAGACACTTCAGTCTGATGTTGCAGCCAAATAGCTTTGAGTTATTGCATAAACTAACTCTGCAAACATGTTAAAACACATATGGCTGGTGTGTTATTAACCTGGATATTACTAAACATATGTTTTCCTTTTAGTAGAAGAAAGTTGCGGTTGTTCACATGTAGCACAGCAAGTGTGTGCTTGTAATGCTGAAATGAATGGTGCATAACTGGTTAGGTGGCTTAACAGAAGAAGGCTGAATCCCAGGAGCATTCCCTGCACACATTTATTTGATTTGTCCCTGCAGCCACAGCCTAGGCCTGCCTAAGTGCTGTACAGAGGCATATGGCCAGGCTTGTGTGGGCCTAATTACAGGCATTATCTCATTCACTATTGTAAGGGACTGTTGTGCCATCTTCCATTTATTTAATTAGGCTTTTCACATATTGGATAGGCCCAGTTTGGGCTGAAAATGTAACATATGGGCTGAGAGAAGGTAGACTTTTGTGGGTATTGTTGTGTATTAAAAATATATTCTGCGTTTTTTGTGATGTGGAGCAATTTGTCAAGCAATTAGCCATACTAATTAAATTTTGTAGTCCTAATCAAACAAATATGCTAAAACATTCTTTACATTGCCAGTCTACTGTCTGTTCTCATTTAACTTGATGGCTTAAAAGAGCCTCCTACTCCTGGATTCCACTCCACTTGATCACCTCATTTGCATTTTATATTGGTAAATCAAATTAAGCACCCACAGCTTTTAACATGATTGACTGCGGCCAGGGCTGCTCAGATGGGACTTTTTCTGCACAGAAAATTAGACCAATTTTAATGTGCAGAGCAGAGAGCTTGGCTCCCCTCACATTCAGCAAATCGCATTCACTCAGCTAATTAAAATGATTTTCCCCCTTTTTGTCTGTGTTTGCCAAGGGGCTTTGATAGATTTGGCCACCTGCTGTTACACTGTACATCTAGTTTTCCTGCTTTATCTTCAGTAGAGGCTTCACTGTAGTTCTACTATTCCCAGGCCACCATGCATGATAACTGTTGTACCATACTGTAGCTGTCAACTTTGCCAATAACCAATCAATAAGCTTCAGTTTTCTCTGTTTAGCTCCTGATAATACATTTTTCCAAATGGTATTGACATATGGCTATGTCTGGAGGGCTATTGTAGACATTGAAAACAAATTGTGTATCACTTGGTCATAGTGTTACAAAAGCAGTTATGAGACTTATATTCAGTTCAGTTACACTTAATAGATATTTATTTGTCAAACAAAGCTAAACAGCAGAGTCAGTCAGTAATCTGATGTTGAGTTGAGCCAAAAGTGACCTAGTATGTCTGATATATTGACCAATGTTTTAAATATTACTGCATGTATACAACTAAACAGACATGGGGGTCACTGGTGGATTCCAGGATGCTCACACTTTTACATTAACTAATAACGGGTGAACAGAATTAGTGCTGGGTATCAGTGAATATCAGTGGCTTTAAGATACCTCATTTTCATGAACACATGTTGTCCCTTCTCTCATTTTTCAAAATTTATGAAACTTCTGAATGTTTCAGTATTTGAATGGGACATTTTGCCTGATAGAAGTTAATGGTAGAAAAAAGTTTCTGATTTAATCAGGAAATATCTGACCAAGTATTCAATACCAATGTATATGTATATACATACATATACATATGAATACACACACACACCCACAGCTCTACCTATTACATCGGATACCTGATGTGATGGCTACATTAGAACATTTTTCTGCCATAGTCATTCCAGTACTAGTACAGTTCATCTTCTCCAGTAACAACTGCTGCCAATGTAATTCTTGATATACTTGTAGCTGACAGAATATATACTTCTGATTTCTGATTATTGTGAAATAAAATCCATTATATCTACCTCAGGACCTATTGTCTGAATATTTTGAGTGAGAAATATAAGTTACAGAGCTGGGAAAAATAGCGAGGAGGAGAGAAAGAGCTGTTCTCTAGGGAGTATTCCCACTGGGAATAATAGGTGCAGCACAGTGCCGGCACCAGGCGCTTCCCCAGAACGCGACAGTCAGCTTAATTGCAGCTTTTAGGATCATTACTGCTCCCATGTGAATGTCAAAATGGACAAGGCTAGTGGGCCTTTGACAAACAGGCAACCACCACCCACTGCCCTGCAGTCACAAGGGGCAGGCCCATAACCGAGTGAAAAATACAGGCCTTGTTTGTTGTCCTCTCTCCTCCAAACCAAAGGGAAAAATGCTACAGAATATATTTTTGGGGGAAAAGGGCCTTTCTATCACACATTTCTTCATGTTTTTTTTTACAACATAAGCACGATTAAATCATCTGTTAGTTGAGTATGAGGCAAACTCCCAAAGCTGCATATAGATACACATATATACATATTTATACACTGATCAGTCACAACACACACACACACACACACACATATGTAAATATGTGTGTTGTGTGTATGTATGTATGTATGTATGTGTATATATATATATATATATATATATATATATATATATACACACACACATGTATGTGTGCGTGTGTGTGTGAAAGCACGGAGCAGCTCTCCTCTCCCTTTTACACCTCCAACCCTTGCAGACTCCAGTTGTCATGGCTGCGAATGGCTCATTACAGATCCGCTAGTTGAGGATCCCATTCATCATTCAAGAGCAGAAGCATGCATCCAACTCAAGAGCTGGAGGGAAGTGGCTCTCCAAGAGCCTTGGCCTCATCCCTACAATCATCCAATGAGGTCTTCCATTGAGCGCCATTCCTCATAGTGTGGAATATAATGTAAAGTACTCCTTTTCTAAAAGACCTGTCAAAAGTCTTAACTTGCCATAATTCTGTCATTGATGCCTCTTATTCAGTTTTTCGGATCATGTAAGATCTTCTTGACAGTTGTTCAGGTTTCTGGTAGAAGCTTAAGGTCTACACATTGATTTTAATAAAAAATAAGTCTATCTTACATTGAGTTTTCCTTTAAAAGACACACACATAAATATATATTCATATATGTTTATATATATATATGTGTGTGTGTGTGTATATATATATATATACACACACACACATATATATACATATATAATATATATATATATATATATATATATATATATATATATATATATATATATACATATGTGTGTGTGTGTGTGTGTGTGTGTGTAAATGTTAAAGGATATGTTTGGTGATATTCAGCACAATATTCAGTTGTAGGAAATGACTTTGCCTATATATTTATAAGCTATAAGATATGCTTTTTAAGTAGAAACCAAAGTTTGTTTGCTTTTTTTTCTTTTAATCATGTATTCCACTCTCACCAGTTTTTATTAATTCTGTGTAAAGCACTGTGTAACTGTGTTTTGATGTGCTATAATAATAATAACAAACACAAACCTATCAAAGAGCATCACTGTGATGTTAACTCTCACTGGTACTGGTAACTGATATATTTTTTCCTCTCTTTGTGAACCATGGCTAAGTTGTGGAAAAAACAATACTGCCTGAAAAGAACCGTCCTCTGTCACTTAAAATGATGGGGGGCAGAATCAATTTCCTGGTGTGATATGCATACCAGGTAAGAGCCTTTTCAATGATTTTCCAGTCAAGCTTGTTTTGGTTTTCAATGTTGTTGTGCCAATTTCAGTGGTGACCCTGAGCACGCAAATCCAGCCTATCAAAACAAGGAAGGTCAAAACTCTCAGGTTTTGTGCCCGCCTGAGTGCTTTAAAGCCAAGTACGTTATCGTTTTCACCTGGAGTGAGGCTGTGATAGTAGCAGAGGATGAAGGTTAGCAGACAGCACATCACTTGGAGTGCTTTAAAGCCCTACCTGATTTGTTCTGTAGCGCTGCCACTCTGCCTTATTTTGCACATTCATATGAGGAGAGCAGTATGCTGATGCTCCTTCTGCTGAATCAGATGAAGTCAGATTTAGTTTCCACCAAGCACAAACAAGCATTCTCCAGTAGCAGCAATTCAAATAGATCGAGCAGCCTGTTGTTGTCTCACACACAGAGGGAGATCTGCTGTTAGCCACACCAATACTCTGCACTGTGTGGGTGGCTGCAAGGGAAGATAAATAATGTCATTTGATTGTCAAATTGCTGCTGATTGCTGAGAGCAGCACATTCACTTGTTCTGTGCTGAATTTCTATCTTTTCAAATTAAGTTAGCCGAATAGAGCATAGGACCATGGGAAGTGTTGAGTTCTGAGATTGTTTTAGGATCTGAAAGAAAAAGTCATAATGTCCTTTGAGAAGAATTCAAAATTCTGAATTGAAAGAATCCATTTCATTTCTCTGACTTTCACTCCATTTCATCCCATTTTTTCAGTTGCCCAAGATTATCATGTCAGACCACTTATTCATGACGTGAATTCTCTTCATTGGTTCTATTAAAGTCAATCTGACCAACACTGAAGCTTATCCATATCCACTGTTGAATAAGCCATCATGACAGGACCAGCCAGAGTAGACTCTGGCCCATATAGATTTATATTGAAATTATCTTTATGACATGACCATAATTAAGTAGATGTTGCCAAACCAGATTGTAAAAGGTATGTCAGTATAACCTTTAAAAAAAGAAAGAAATGCTTACAGTGTATGTATATGCTTTATACAATCAAGTACAAATACAAGGTTTCTCTAAAGATTAAATAACATGTGTTTTTGTTTTGTTCAAAGTCCAAAAAGAACAGTTTACCTTTTTGCGTTCTTTCTCTCTTTCTTTTTTTGAGCTTTCAGCTGCTCTTCCATTTCAACAGTGTATATTTAAATCACCTCATTTTCTCACATTCCCTGTGTAGACATTCTACAGACTTAAAACCTGCTTTAAAACAGTGTGTGGCAGAAAAAAGGGACACAGCTACAGTGTGTTTTCTCTGGGTTGCCAGGTTTGTCTGTGGTCAGGCTGTGCCACTCAGCCAGTTTCTGCTCACTTATATGGCCCCAATAATTTGTTCAGTACTAAACAGCACCATGAGCTGTGTCTTCCGACTCTTTGTCTCTGGCATTTTCAAATGTGTTTTGAGAGATGTTGCTTTCTTGTTAATATCCCTTCTCACAGCACTTGGTTAAGGTTAGAGAAAGACCCTGGTCTGGTTGAATACAGAAAAACTTCACAGTGACATCAGACACAACCTGTTTCTTTACATTTAACCAAAACCACGATCTTTCCCTAACCTTAACCATCCACCCTGGTGCCTCCGTTGTTGTTAATAAATGAAGTGCATAATTCATTCAATATGTTGCCTCTGAACATAATCCAACCAGTGATTTTTACACAACTATGAGTGATATAAACAGCTCTCATTACAAGCACATGCAGTTCAGCTCACTAAGTGATTACGCAGAAAATATGAACTGTCATGGTATTTCGGTTTCATTTTGACAGTGACGATGATGTCATCACTGCTGTGGACCAATTTCTCAGATGGTGCTGACTTATCATCATCCTCCCCATAGACTGAGGGAGACAGGATTGTTCTCAGACTTCTAATGCTGTAGAACATGCTTACGAGGAGTTAGATATGACAGGAGGCTGAGGTGGTAGATGCTGCTAAGATGAACCTCAAACCTCCAGTCATGAGCCCCCTAACCAGCCAGCAGTGCCTGTGTTGAGCATGTTGAACTTCAAAACTGTGTCTTCCCTCTGAAAGGAAGTTGGTCATTAAATATGCATTGGCATTGTATATTAATTTTGTCCTGTGTGAATAGGAGGTAAGATTAGAAGACAGCTAGTGGCTGCTGTTAAAGAATTAGAAAATTAGTGGATCTCATTCTGTTGCTGCATATAAGTGCACAGCTACATGGAATAATGGAAATGCCTACTGAGTCAGAAAGCATTAATGCATGGCTGTCCCAGCCCACTGGCTCCTTAAGATAATGATTAAGGTGTACCTCTGTTTAATTTTTAATATGAGTTATCTGCTCTGGACATCAGCCAGCAGGGTTAAAGTAGAATTAGGTGTTTCCAAAGCTTTTAGAATCAATAATTTGTATACTATGTCAAGAAAAGTCAATGAATCCTTTGGAATTACTGGGGTTTCCTCATTAATGTGTCCTAAAATGTGATCTGATCTTCATCTAAGTCACAAATACAATGTACTTAAGACACACCAAATCATGATGCTTTCTCCACTATACGTCACAGGTAGGATGATGTTCTCATGTTGTTATGCAGTGCCCTTTTTACACCATACACAGTGCTGCATGTTCTTCCCAAACAATTCAGCCTTAGCTTCAACATTTTCCCTGTGGTGTTGAGGAGTGTTCTCTTTGGCAAACTTAGCACAGGTGATGTGTTTTTGCAGAGCAGCAGCTTCTTTTCTTCTTCTTTTTTATACTGTGGTGTGCTGGGGGGGCAGCATATCCAAGAAGGACACATCCAGACTGGATACACTGATCAGGCGGGCCAGCTCTGTGGTCGGCATGAAGCTGGACTCTCTGGTGATGGTGGCAGAGATGAGGACACTGGACAAATTGCTGGATATTATGGACAATGCCAGCCACCCTCTGCACACCGTCATCAGCAACCAGAGGAGCCTGTTCGGTGAAAGACTGCTCCTGCCCAAGTGCAGGACTAACAGACTTAAGAACTCCTTTGTTCATCATGCCATCATGCTCTACAACTCCTCACTTGGGGGGAGGAGGAGATAGAGTTCAGAGAACAGAAGGGAAGGAGTAGTAGCCACTTAATGTGCAATAACCCACCCGGACACTCAATAACCTTATCCTCCGCCACAGTGCAATAATTTAATTTAATTTAACCACAGGCCATATACAGTTCTCCATAGTTATTTATCCTATCTCATTCTTATTTTATTTTATTTATAGTTTGTATATTTAGTTAAGAGTTTACAGTGTATTTTTTTTATCCTATTAAGAGTTTACTGTTTATTGTTTATTTCTTTATCTATTCTCTATACCTGTTTGCAAGCAGTTGCTGTTGTTGTTTGCAAACTGTCCTGTGTGCTGCTTCTGTCAATATAAGCTGCTGGAAACTTAATTTCCCTGAGGGAGTCATCCCAAGGGATCAATAAAGTCTAGTCTAAGTCTAAGTCTAAGTCTTCTTTTGTGGTGTCCTGCCATAGACACGGACACTGTGCTCCATACTCCATGATCTGTGTATTATTACTCACAAACAGAGACATTGACCAGTTCAATGATTTCTTTAAGCCTTAAGCTGTTACTCTGGTCTTTTTCCTTATTAAGCATTTGTGTATCTTTGCTTTTGGAATCATCTTAGCTTGATGCCCACTTCCTGGGGGAGTAGCCACAGAACTAAAGCGTCTCCATTTATAGACAGGTTGTCTGACTTGAGACTGATGAGTGTCTAAACTCTACAGATGACTCTGTAACCCTTTCCAGGCATGGTTCACATTAGCAGATTCTTCTTGTGAACAACAAATTCAAAATGTTTGAGTGTTTTTTATAAGTCATAGTAGCTCTGCTCCTCCAATCTGGTGTCATTGACTGGACTTTAGGTTTGTTAACTCTTGACTTCAGTTAGCTGAGTGTTACATACCTTTTCCAACCTAAACATGTGTATGATGATTATTGATGAGGATTTCAGTCTTACTAGTTCAAATATATCTTGTTTGTTCATAACTGTAACTTAGATGATCTGACCATATTTTAAGACTTTACACAGAAATGCAGATAATTACAAAGGGTGACCTTTTCTTGTCACTGTATTTGTGTGTGTGTGTGTTTGTTTGTTTGTTTTGCTCTCTCTGTTTTGCAGTTCTATACATACCACTTAACTGGCAGTGAAGTACACAAATAAAGAAAAAACAAGAAGAACTATATAAAATGGGTAATCATTTATTATTTAATTTTCTAAAAAAAATCATACAGTGGTTCTTTCAGGGTCCCTCCTTCTTTGTTATGTGCCTTACAGACGTTTTCCACCACTTCTTGCTTTTTGTGCTGCTTTTGGCTTATAGATCCAGCTGAGACACTAAATATACAATTTAAAAAAAGAAAAAAAAACACTTCCCTTGATTTTTTTTTCTGCATTTGAATACGATTATAAATATAATACTTTGCTGGTGTTTTCCTTTTGTCAGCAAAACTCACGAATAGACCAGAACTGACAAAGTGTAAGTAAATCTACAGATCACAAACAGGATGCTGCTGTTTTTAACATATGTTACTCAAACAGGAGTAAATACCACATTTGTTGAGGACTATTTTCAGTGGTTGATTAATATACATTTGGTGCTATTTTAATGTGCATTTATAATATTATGAGTTAGAGGCAAAAACTTTATATGCACTGTTCTCAATAATTGTATTGAGCAATGACCTCGATTACCTTGATGGCCTGGTGTATCAGTACCCCATCTGCTCTACCAGTCTCAAGATTTGTTAACAGGAATATCAGCAAAAAGTTAAGAAACCTGCACACATGGTCTTAAGAATGTTTGAGGCATGAATGGTATACCTGTTTCTAAACTAATGGTCGTATTCAATATAGGGATTTTTGCATTGAATTATTTGAATAAGAATACAATTTCCTTAATTCTGGTTTGTATCATACAAGGACAGATCTGAATTCAAAAAATAGGTCACAAGAATTAATTAATTTTCCCCTAATAATAATGTAATGATATTTCAATGAACCCTCTTTTTAGAGTGAGACTAAGAAGTGTACCTGTATTTTCCTCACCTTTTGGTTTAACATCTCAGACAGTCCCTCATATAAACACTGGTTCTCAAATAATTAGGCATGCCCAGATTTGACCTACTCCATTAGCAGACCTCTCTATGTATTCTTCACAGTATGACATGCCCAGAGACTCTATTATACTTGTCAGTGTTCATTCTTGTTCTCAGATACAGCACATCCTAAATGCAAAAATAGTAGTGCCCGTGAAGCCTACTCAGATGGTTTTTGGGGCACTGGTGTCTCAGCAGACCACACTGGATTTGTGTTGCCTTGGTTTCTGAGATACTATCTGTGTGATGGCTGGAGGTTCTCTAATACCCTGCAGATAAACAGCTTCTGGTTATTGTTAGCAGCCTAAGCATTTAGACAGAGATAAAACTTTAATAAGAACATTAAAGAGAAGGCAAGACATATTCTCAACAGATGGGTCTGAGTTTAATGCAAACAATTCAGATTAGAATCTACGACACACAGTATTCACCTATACTGCTGGACAATCTGAAATCATTTAATAGTATGATAATGAGTGTGCCATTTCCCTCCTGGGTTGGCTTTGTTTGCTGTAAAGATTGTTTCATGTGAAGTATCTATGCTTCACATGAAATCTTTTTGTGCTTGTAAAACTAAATGGAAACCCCCACCACTGTCACCACCAAGGGGTGACTCCTCCTCCTTTATATGTAAAGAATTAACATCATTTTGACAAGCCAGTCAGACCTGCCCTTCAGTGACACAGTACACAAATAATGGACACTGGATGTAATTGTGAAGCAAGATTGTATATAGTTGTGACTAACAGCCAAATGGTCTAAACACACTGGTCCAGAGCAAAATATAATCTGGATGCGCTGACATGACTTGGCACATCTGCATCTGGAGCTTTAGGTCACCATTGTCTCAGTGACTGATGTGGAAAGTCAATCATGTTTTCATCACTCTAAAAGATGGCTAGTATGCACTAAAAACGGAGCATCCAAGCTGTTGTCCTGAGAGTCTCCCTCCATGTTCATTCTTTCTTTTCTGTGGAAAAAACTGTTACTGCACCTTTAAGAACATTTATCAGTCTAATGATTTTATTTGCATAGAAGGTAAAGAGAACTGACACAAACAGTGTCACTTCCATTTGGCTCCTTACAATGTTTGAGTGGATACTGTCTCAGACTTCCCACTAGTAACCTGGTGGGCTTTTAGGAGTCAGGCGCCAGATTTCTGGGAGGGTCAGTTCCCTTGCTCATTTCCCATTTCAGTTCAATGTGGTCTCATCCAGAGGCCTGCAATTGTTTCCTTCACCCTGACCAAGGTACAGTGCTGCTTTTGTTCCATCTCTCCATCAGCTCTGAATACAGTCCCAGAGCCATACAAACCTGAAGGGTATGTTATCAGGACTCTTTGTCCTGGTCCTAAGCTTCCCCTGCCCAGATCCCCATCCATACAACAGAGGAGAGGCACCACTGTAGGCAAAGAGTCACTTTGTGGAGGCTCAACAAACTTAGCTTCTGGTTCACAGTTTTAGAATGTTGATAATGATGATGAGCTAGGCATGCTTTGGACTGAAACTGTGTCAAACTGAGTGTATTTTGATAATTCTTCCTACTGACAAAACCCTGTAAAAAGTGCTGTGGTCCTCAGAGCTGCCCTGTTAGGGCTTTTTAAACATTTTAGCCAATTACCACAGTGTGATTTTCCTGTCCTATAAACAGCCATTGCTTTCCATTTCATTATACACTATTAACACTACTATTAGGTAAAATCACTAATTAGACTATTAGTAAATTATTAGTATGTTAACAGGGCAGACTGATTTGAAAAGTCTGCACTTCATCACCATGGCGCAATAATGTAATTTTGGCAACAATGATAGCAGCCATAGAGTTCATTTTATTTAACTTAAGTCTCTGCAGGTTTATTTACACTAGAGAAACTGGAGAAAGGCAACACAATGATACAGATAATGCAAGGCAGAAATTATGGTAGATTTGCAAATCTGCCTGCATACACTGCAGGGATCTGCTGTAATATGTATTTATGTCTATATATGTGTATATTTTACTGACAAACTTCATACATGCTCACAGTGTTGAGAGTGAGGTCACCCCTTGTTCTTTTATTTTTCACTTCAGCACTTTTAAGAACAAATTTGTGTAATTATGATTGCTAGCTGCCATTTACGGCAACATTAAATTCCATGTGCCATGTTGGCTAATGTGCTAATTCTGCCCATTGGTTGCATATGTGTAGCTTTGATTGGCCAACATAGTGCAGCACCCTGGTGTTGCTTTTGCAATACAATAAATATTGAATCAACATTTATGATGGACTTTTTCTTTCTTTTTAGTTGCTTTCTTTTTCTCTCTTTTTTGGCAGCTTCCCTGCTGTGCCAACACAAGGGTCACACTGAAATAACTGAAAAGCCTCACTTCTTTGAGACAAAGTCAGTCTGCACATGGCTAATAAGTCAATAATAACTTTATGTTTACTCAGAGGGCAGAGTCTACCAGAATGGCACTTCTCTTAGATCAGCTGTCTTGAGTTTGCTCTATCTCAGTTTGAGTGATAGTGAAAACAAAGTGGTGAATTGTGCCTACTGTGCAGTAGGCTGTTGACCTGCCACAAGCTGTAGGCAGGAGCTGCAAAATGCAGTGAATCTTGGCATCGAAATTACAGTGCACTGGTGGATTGCCAGTGACACTCCCCTCACTGTCCCTCTCTGCGTTGCAAGACATGGAAATATCAGACAGACGGGCGCAGTGTGTGGCATTTTCCTCAATGTAGCGAAAATGCCAGAGGCAATGCACTTGTAAGAAGATAAAGCCCTCTGTCCTCACTTCCTCTCAACTTGTTCTAACTTGTCTATTCCAGCATGGTATCAAACATGCTCTTGTCTTGCAGATTGATTGTTTTGTGTTCCCTCAACAGTTTTGCCATCAGTAAATTCACTAATTATATTATTCAGTTATTCTAATTCACTTCACAGCAGCCCCAGAGTTGGTGATCTCCTCTTTGAATCAGCAGAAAACAGTCAGAGATCTTACAGCGATGTTGAACAGTAGTGACTGAATCTGGCACGTACTCACCGGCACTGAGAATGGACACTTCTTACTTCTTATGACACACCATCACCTCCAGGTAAACAGTGCTGCACACAGAGCTCTGAGTAGAAACTTAACCAAGCCAAAAGAAAAAGCTGCTGTTGTGACTTCCACCAATGCTAATTTCAGTCCCTCCCTTCATGGTCACACATGAAATTTCAACATGACATTTCATTTACCCTCACTGTTCGAAGCAAATCCTCTACAAACAGTGTGGTTTTCTACTCATTCTCCTCCTTATTACTCTTCATATTATATTAACTAATTTATTCCAACTAATGACACAATTTTACTTTATGGTTGAGTTTGAGTTTACTTGAAGTGTACACTGGACATCTACACAAAAAAGGTTGCATCCATCCATCCATTACTGATGGATCCAATCCCAGCTGGTGAGAGGCGGGATACAGCCTGGACAAGTCACTGACAAACAGAGCAAAACAACAAACACACATTCATTCACACCAGCGGGCAATTTAAACCTAACCTTCATTTTTTGAACCATGGGAGAACAGGTTCCACATAGGCAGGCCCCAGCTGCACAGTTTATACCCAAAACCTTCTTGCTTTAAGGCAACAGTGCTAACCACTGCACCACTGTGCCACCCAAGCTTGTACACTTCATCCATAAATTGTACATTGTACCTTTTTAGCATAAAAATAGAATCCTTCTTTGTTCTGCTAAAACATCTACTATGTCTCTCTCTGGACACAGGGACACCAGTGGAAATATGCCAACAAACTGGACATGTTTTTGTAACAAACATGCAGGTGATCCCAATGACAATATGAGATTCAAAGAGGATGGAACAGACATTGTAAAACATTAGAAGAAAGTCTCAGTCGTTTTATGCTGTTGGACTCTGGATTCAAGCTGGAGTCAGACATTCAGACATGATTCAGTTTGTTGTTGATTCTGATGCTATGTAGTATCACCACAGAGATCTCATATTTGACTTTGTAAAATATGCTTTGCTGTCTCTTTGCTTGTCACCCATTGTTGCCCAGTGATGCTTGTATGACCTCAATGACCCATCCTTCACTCAAAGTCCCAGATGGTGGCAGCATTGCAAGCAGAACATCAGCTTTCATTCGTTCACTAATTTTATGCAAGCCCGTACACATGGTATCCATCAGTCTTAGAAAAACTGGAAAAACTGTAAATTTAGAAAGTTAAGTCTTGGTGCTCCTTTTTAAAAAGCTTCCATGGGCTACAGTATGTTAAATTCCCAGAGCAAAATAAATTCTAGGGGAAAAAAAAGTGGTATCTTCAGAGTCTCCTTACTTGATTGATTGGTTGCTCAGGTCTTGATCATCTGTGATGTGTGGTTAGTTTGTTGTCTTTATAGAGGTATAGGTAATAGTTATCATTGACAGATGATAACTATAGACAGAAATCTTCAAAAATATTATTTGGATTTTGATATGTGCTACTGGACCCCTTGTGAATGTATTTTCCTGCAGAGGAACAATCTTGTAGATACAATTTGATGCATTGTTTTAATCAAATAAACTAATTAATAAGTCAGTGGATTCTAAAACTGTTCAATTTTGTCTATAGATCCACTTCCAGGCAAGATATATGTGGCATAGGTATGTCTGGAGGCTGCAGATATGCTGCTGTACAAAAAGCTCACAGGACAGGAGGTGGGAGGATGCACTGTTGAATGAATTAAGCAGCATGAGGCTGAGTATCAGTAATACCGACACACTGACAGAATCATCAACTCGTATTAATTTCTGTAAAATCTCAAACCTGTGGAGAGGGGAGTGTGCAGTGTCTGGATTAACCAAACTACAGATTTTTAAGATTTAGAATGAGGACTGTACACTTCCAGGTCTTACAGAGCTGTCACAGTCACACACACACTGAAACATTACATGATAAGCACTTTGTGGGTTTGTCGAAAAATAGAACTCGCCGCTAGATAGCATATACAGATCATCACACAACAATCACCTTATATATATATATATATATATATATATATATATATATATATATATATACATATATATATAATGAAAAAAGAAAATGAAAAATAAAATGGCTGCAACTTTTTTCTTTCCTTCCTTTTTTTGAGAATAAGTGGTGATGTTATAAAGACAATCAGAGGAATCTCCCAAATGAATCTGAAAACAGCTCCAGATATTATGCTTTTTGAGTCTGAATATCTGAATTGTTTCATTTCAGAATTTTCTTAAAATGTGTAAAAATGTTGCCATTGGGGTGACATAACTGTATTCCCAGAGCAGTCTCCACAGTGTTGGAATCTTGTAAAGAATATCTCTGTGGTGGAAAACGGTTTGAGTCTAAAATGTCTTTAAAAGAATTCATCAATTTAAGATAGATTTGATTTGCTTTGATTTCACCATCAGATTTGATCACTTTGTTTCAAGAAAATGAGATTTTAGGAGTTAGAACTCTTGTTAGGATCGGGATGTTTTGTCCTGGAAGGCCTGTTCTGCGGCAGGTAGGCAGCCCATAAGTAAACTGAGACAGAATCTGCACCAACTTGACACCCAATTAGCCATAGCCTATCCATCCAGCCATTTAACAGAGCTGACGTTGGCCCCATGTGTGTATATTCACAGACCTTCCGTAAATTATTAAAAACATGAAACGTTAAATTGCGACAGAAAATTCACAGACCCAAGTCCAATATTTTTGTTTGTTTGTTTCTTTTTACTTCAGTTAAGAAAGTTACACAAAAGGTGGCAAATTTGTCGACAATAAATAATAAATAATTTCTGTTGCACGGGAACAAACGAAACATTTTCTTCCAGAGCTAACGGTATTTTTTTTTTTTAACTTATTAATTTACACATCTTTGGGAAAGAAAAAAAATGTTCTCGGACAGACACTAAGTCACACAAATGTCCCACGAAGCTTGTGGCAAAATAGAGGTATACCTTGTTGCAAATGCTTTAGTACTTGGGTCATGTAGGAAATCGTGTAATTAAATGAAGAAAAGCAGTGCTGTTCCTCTTCAAATGGTCTATTATATGATGAAGTGCATTTATGAATTAAAAAAAAATCACCAGTCATTGTTTTCTATTCAAAGTAGCGCACAGCATTTTGCAAGTATAGATTTCTCTCATACTCAGAGGTCCCATTTTTCGATGGAGTCATGTCATGTCTTCTCGTTTTGGCAATTGTAACCAGGCGTGTGAACGGGCAGCACCGGCCATAATGACGCACGGATGGACATGGATATTCTAATGTCCATCCAGGACATTAGAATGAGTGGCTATGGTAAAATCCCATGATTGTCTTCACAGTGTCAAAATACAACCAAGGGGGTTGTTTGGTGCAGTCGGGAGCGATGGGATGAACAGGGGCTGTGTGTTCGGTTCAGTCCGTCCATGCGGCGTCTGCTCAGGCCTCGATGGGGCTGGACACCATGCTGTTCGGCGTGTCTGGAAGCTGAGATGACATGGACGCTACCTCACTGCCCGTAGAGTTCGAACCCGGTCCTCCCTCCGAGAAACTGACCTGCAGGGCATATCAGGCAGCGGTCAGAAACATCTGGATACACGACATTGGAGTCTGTGTTAGTGTCAGTCAGTTTCTCGCCAGGTAAGACTGACAAACACACTGAAAACTAGCAGATAACAGCGCTACGTCGATACACGCATGTTTTAGTTCCTCTTTATATTATTGTCCTGCAGTTCCAATACACGCTGCAGGACACCGCAGCCAGTCACTTCACCAGCTGTTATTAGAGCCAGAAAAGGAACCTCCAAAGACTGGAATTTAATGATCGCATCAAGCATATTATTATCAGTGTAAACATTTAATTGACCGTGATTAAGCATTTTGCTTACTTTTTATTTTTGAGTACTGCTTACACCACGAAAGCAGACGGGAGAATAACGGGAGAAAAGTGGTTGTCGGGAAAGTTGGAAAAACCCCTAAACACCATATGTCGTGAACATGAAGTCAGCTGAGCTCTAAGGGAAATATTCTGCTGGGGGTTATGGCTTAATTACAGCCTTTTCTATTTATCCAGAGCTGAGATCGTTTACTTGTCAGCAGCTCAGCTTCCTCGCAACCAAAAAACGGATGGACTGCGTGGCACATCCCAGTTCTTGTCATAAACGTTGTCATGATCCACTGATGTGGTGAAGGAACATATGACTTTGTTTTGCGTCCAAGTTCAGCCTCTGCGTTGTATTTTGCTGTTTGTGATGCGTTACTCCAAAGGAAATAAACCAATAAGAATAAAATAAATGTATCTGCAAAGCTTTATAAAAGCTGGCCACTTGTCCTGTGTCCGTTTTTCCACATCAGAAGCACTCCTTGTTCTTTCCAAGAGAGTCCAGGCCAAATTCCTGTATCTATTACTATGATTTTAATAAACGACTGAACCAGCGAGATGACAGATACCAGCAGAGGTTACTGGCTGAGGCCGCTAAAATGTTCGCATTCCCCCGAAGGCAAAAAAAATGCATCATTATTTATTAACATGTTGGGAAACTAGGAAAGTTATGTGAATATCATTTATTTATTATGTTCAGTCTGTGGAGCACTAACTAAATATTGGTTTCAGCACAGAATCTTAGTGCCGACGACAGTCTAAACCCTGGCATAGAGGAATCCACACAAACAGCACATATTTGTATGGCCTTATTGCTCTTTTCCATACAAATACAATTGGATTGTTCTGCATAGCGGAACCACTGTACCTCAGGTGTTCAAGAGAGAAAACTGAATATGTTGGAACTATAGTAAATGAATGAATGCATTTAATGCTTTGAATGACTTAATTAACAAAAACGACGAACCAGTTGTTGGAAGGCCGGCTGATCGATGTCGCTCTGCAAGGCGAAGTCACTGAGGACTTTCCAGGGTGGCTGGTAGCTCTGCACCTCCACCGGGTTGGCCTGGATGCCGCCGTCGTGCCGCTCCGGACTGGCTGCCACCATCGGGGTGCCCGTCATTCCCTGGATGTTCTGTGAGAGGACGGATCGAGGTCAGCACCGGGTAAATAATTTTGACTGTGGTTGATAACAGATGTTGGGTCGTGGTGTCTGCGTGCTGTGTATGTTTGGGTGGAAGTGGGTGGTGTGTGTGTGTATGTTTGTGTGTGTGTAGGGGGTGGGGGTGTCAGCAGAAAAATAAAAAAGCAAACACAAAAGTATTGTGAAAACTTGCTTTGCGTTGTATGTTGTCGTCCATGAGGCCTTTAAACCTTAGGAGCCTTACATCGGTCCCTAACCCACAGACTGATGTGTGATATAGAGCTTTGTGAATAAAACTGACTTGACTACTTTGCATGCTTATTTGTCATTGGTCTTTAAAAAAGATTCTACTTAGGAGATATTTAGGGTCTGTCTTTGGTCAAATAATAAAATGTCTAGGTTGGGCCCTGCTGTGACTCTCAGTTTATTTTCAGTTCTGTGCGGTCTAAAGGAGGTTTTAGCCTGGTCCGTTCTCTTACCGTTTTGTCATTAGGCTGTTGCTGCTGCAGCTGTTTCATGAGCAGGCTCCTCTTCTTGTCTTTGCACCGCTTGTTCTGGAACCAGACCCGGATCACTCGCGGGCTGAGGCCAGTCATCTCCACCAGCTGCTCCTTCATTAGGGCATCGGGCCTCGGGTTGGCGTTGTAGCAAGTCCGCAGCGTGTGGAGCTGCTTCTCGTTTAACACTGTCCGGACCCGGGTGGTCTTCTCCGGCTGTTTGTGGACGTGAGGACGCAGCGCAGGCTGCCGGGCCGAGATTGGTTCTGCTGTTGAGAAAGTACGGGAAAAGAACCCAGGCAAAGCCAAATCAATTTATGTGTCTGCAGAGTGGCTTTGCAAAGCCGAGTAAAGAGGAGAGTACAATACATGTCTTTTCCAGCTGTAGCCACACATGTTCATGCAAGACATGATGCACGATTGCATGATTGTGTATTATGGGTCTAGTTTAGTAATCCTCATAAAAATGTTTCCGGTTTAATAAAACGCAACAAACACCGTGCTTTAAAGGCCACGAAAGATCAACTCCAGACGTTTAGCACAATAGCAACAAAAACTTTAAAGTGCGTTTGTCTGTTCTGTTTAAAATAATCCTGTAAATACGATCATGTTTCATGGTCTCAGGAGCTCCAAACTTCACTGCATATTAGGTTTAAATAGGAGAACAGCGCAGCTCTGATTGACTCATCTGATCCAAGGTCAAAACCTACACTGTAAACCATCAGGTCGAGGTGGCAATTAGCAGGGAACTCTTGACTGGAGAAAACCTCCAACCCATTCCAGACACACAGAGCACCAGATCCGCAGCCATGTGTCGCACTCTTCCTCCAGCAGTGATAACTTGGTGTATTTCTGCCAGCAGCGCCCACTGTATCTAATCTTCCGAGCCTGGTCTGACTGGACAGCGGTATGCAGAAAAAAACTGAGGCTAAGCGTAGACGACAAAACATGCATCTACAGGAGCAGACATCAGAACCTGTCCAACAGAAAACCTCACCGAGTTCAATATGAGCAGAGCAACAGCCACGCTTGTTAGTGATGTCACCAGGAGCAGTTTCTCCGTGACTGCATGAAATTTGCATTAAAATATAGATCTGGCCAGCAAATCATTTAAACACTATATTCCGAGTCTGTAACGCAGCGCCTAAAAGTCAGTGGAAAAGTGAGGTACAAGAAGTGCAGTTAATCTGAGCATGTAACATCACAGTCTGTCGGATTATCTGTTTAAGGCGCACCTGACCACAGTCCAATAACGGAAAACGTCAGAACTTCTGCAAACGGAAAAAGTCACAGGCGGACACACTGAGCAGCGTACAGGAGCCTTGCTTTCTACCAGCACTAATGATCCTCGTGGCCTGTCTCCCACTGCTCGGGACTTTACCTGCCATCTGCAGCGGTCTAGCGGGGTGCAGCGGACTGAGCGGATCTCCTGTGCCTAGGCTGGCCCGTTCCACCACGTCGTGGTCTGCCCGACAGAAAAGCCCATCCTCCCGCAGAGCGAACTCGTCACCTGGGATGAGCTGCCGGCTGCAGGCCACGCAGCGGAAACACTCGATGTGGTAGACCTTAGAGCGGGCCCTCATCACGAAGTCGTTCTTACTAAAGCCGATGTTGCATTTCGCGCATTTAATCCCGTATAACCTGCGGGAACACACAAACACACACACACACACACACGTGCGCGCGCTCCTCAGTTTCATGGCAGTTCAGTCAGTAAAACAAATCTAAATATAAAATATACAGTACGGCAGAAATAACACGTGCGATCATATGGCTTTGTAATAATGATAATAATAATAATAATAATAATAATAATAATAATAATAATAATAATTGCCTTGTAAATAAAATATTAACATTTGTACACGTTATTGACAAAATCTACAGGCCAATATTTCCATATTGAAAACATGTTATATTCACAATAATAATAATAATAATAATAATAATAATAATAATAATAATAATAGCAGCAGTAGAAATAGTAATAGTATTCTATAATTCTAGTGAACTTTTGTCGTTGTTCGGCATGACAGGCCTACTTTTATCTACAGTTTGAATATTGTCATCAGACTACAACTGAAGGGCTGTTCAAGCTGAGACCTAATAACTGTTCCCGTGTTGGAATAACACCAGATCAGGGAGTCATTTACAGGCGGTATCACAAAAATAGCTCAACTCTTTTTCTTTATGATTTTTTCATCTGTCACAGGACGGGACAAATAGAACGCTACAGTCTGATCGGGATCATTCATAAATGAGTTTTGCAGGCCTCGTGCACTGTTAGAGGTTTTTTAAATGTATCTGGTGTGGACAGAAAATGAAATACAATACAAGCATTTCTTTTGATTGTGCATTGTCAACAAGTTGTTGTAGCAGTACAGATGATTAGTTGTAATGTTCAAAATCGTGTTAACCCACTGAAAACAGGGCTCCGCGTGACTTAAGTCAGTCCGAATATTCTCATTTTGGTAGTGTAAAATAAATGAAAGAATCATTAGTATTATCATTCCGATCTCCGTGCAGCTGCAGCTCCTGCTCTTTATGTGAAGGGGGTCGTCCCGTCCAGTCCCGGCCGTCCTACCTGATGTAGTCCCGTTTACAGTAAGTCTTTCCGTCCCTGACGAAGCACGTGCAGGACTCGTCCAGGTATTGACTGCACTCGGCACATTTGAGACAGGCGGCATGCCACTCGAGGTCCGGGGAGACCCGCAGGATGTACTGGTCGTGGATCTGGTTCCCGCAGCCCACGCACAGAGACACCAGCCGCTTTTCTGGAAGACCAGCATGAGCAGGACACGTCAGACACTGTTCACAACTGTATGCTGACTAAAGCAGACTCCAAATATCTTTCTATCCACTTCAAAAGAAGAGAATATTCATATATTATTACTATTATTATTATTGTTATTATTATTATTATTATTATTATTATTATTATTATTAGTGTTTGCTGTTGTTGTTTTTGTAAGAGCTTTTTTTATTCGCCCGAATGAAGGCCATCCGCTGATCCAAACCTTCTATAAAATTCAATAATATTTAACGATACCAGTGACTTTTAATAGGCCGAAAAAAATATTCTGTCTGCAGGCATCACAACGAAACTAAGTCAGCTCTCAAGTTGAGGTGAATTTAGCTCCAGAATCGCATCCCAACACCGAACAAGTGTCTTACTTTTCGGCGGATCCCCCATGTCTCCCATGTCCACAAAGTAAGACGATGTTAGGTCCACTGTCACACCGGGCTGCGGCGCCTGGAAGCCTGGATATGTCCTCCGCTGCCGGGCTGCCGGGCCAGGGGTTGTGCTGTCCGGCTTGGAGAGGGAGTGTGTGTATGTGTTTGTTGCTGGTGTGTGTGGAGCTCTGGTCCTGACGAGCGGCGGGGCTGACGTAGGACATCAGCACGTCATCTGCATGAGCAGCTGATTGGCTCTGCAGACCCTGACCAGCACTAACCACACACACACGCACTGACACACTTATTACTGTATTTCACTTGTTTTCCAGCGTTGCTCTTTTCTGTTGTGTTAATTTTTTTCTTGTATTATTGAGTGTGCCGTTGGTGCTGAGTGGGATATTGTTTACATGGTCCATAAAGGAAAACACACACACACATAGACACACACACACACGCTCTTTTTAACTTTTCATTTTAACAGGACATACACCAGGCCAATAGATTAGAATTCCCGAATATACAGGCCACGGATTTATTTTCGAGTCATTACCACTCCACAGTTAAACCCTCGAGACGTTCCATAAAAATACTACACCACGCGGTAACATACATGTTTCGAAAGCACTCATAACCTACGTATATGGATTAGCAAAAAATACTTAAGGAATAAAAAGCATTCCACTGCTGTCGGATGAAACCTTTGCATTCTCAAAGTTAACCTTTAGAAACTCAGACAACAGTCTCGTCATGGGCTCAGTGACAACATTTTTACTTTGGATACTTTGGAAAAACAAAACATTGAACATTGAATTGGATGGGAGAATTATTCAGCCTAGAGGAACATGTAAACATTAAACCTAACGAAAGCTATCTCTGAAACATGTACATGCTTGGTTTTCAGCAGAGACCAGCTGATGGTGTGAGCCCTAAATCAGAGCGGCGACAGGCCAGGACCCGCAGGAGCAGCTGGGGCACACCAACACGCCCTCTTGTGTTAGTAGCCTACTAATGTTGTAAACACACACACACACACACACACACCGCAGCAGCAGTGAGACACCTTCAGCAGTTATGGGATATCTTTTGAGATGCGATGAAAATATAGACCTCCCAAACTTCGTTTCAGGTCTTTTTTTTCAGACACCACACATGTTAGGCAATGTGTTATAAAACACATTTTCGCATAAATTAGATTACTGTATAAATAATACATAAAACGTAGATGGTCCCAATACGTATCTCAGTATTAAAATTCTACAATATGATTCACTTTAAGCGATACAGATGGACCGATCAAAAATACGTGGATATCAATAACTGACTCTGGCTCAGTGACTTATAAAACACTGCTGTTTTAAACCATACCTTTTTGTTCATAAGGTATTTCCCCTAAATTATCTTCATCCCTAAATGGAATCCCTGTGATTGGTCACTGGAGGATTTTGAGAAAAGGATCACTGAAGTGGTGAACAAAAAAAAAAGAAAGTCTTTTTAGACCTTGGAGTGAAGGACCACATTAAGGCTACAAAACCACAAATATAGACACCGTAGCACCTCAGTAAAATATTTTATAGTGCACACTGTCTGCATCAGAAGAACAACAGCATCAGTCATTTGTTCAAACACTTAAAATGACCTGTGTTTAGGTTTTTCTGACATGCAAGCTCTTGCAATCGAGTAAATAATGCAGCTCAATCTTATCAAAATGACTGGACATTCACATAGGACTTTTCTGGGGGATGCATTTCATGCCCAAACATTTTGTGTCAGTGCAGGAAGCAGTGTGCTCTTGCAGTGAGGGTGTAGAGGTCAGGGTGGTGGATCAGCAGCTGACTTTCATTTGGGAGACTGGAGTTTGTGTCCTGCTACAGTTCAACTTGATGGTTACTGATCTTTACCTAATCATGTCAGATTTGCACAGATATTGTAGAGTAAAAGAAAAAAACATAATAATAAAATAATATGGGGTTCAGCAGAATTGTCCAATGTGACATATAACCACAGATGTCGGGGTCATGTGACCACATCATCTACCTCCTACTGTTGGGTTCTTTTAATCTTGACAACATTCTCCTAAATAAGTAATTTGACTGTTTAAATGTAACAACATGAGTTTTATGTATGAGTTGTTTTATATATGGTAATCAGAATGAACCACCTGCACCATTTGCTCAATTGAACCTGTTGGTAAAATCATATGACATCTGAGATTTTGATTATCATTATATCCAGGTATAGTTTGAATGTAGTGGTCCCTTGGTCCAAAAGGCTGTATCATAGTTAACAGATATTAACCACTTATAGGTGCCGAGTGAGATGACCAGTGAATACAATACATTATATCCACAATGGTAATTTAATCAAAATGTTTAAACAAACAGTAATCAAATTATTTATATTCATTCTTCAATGTATCATATTCCATGTGGACCCCTAACTTAGGCAATTGAGTGCATCCATGGAATCGACATAATTATGGTCTGTAACTGTGTGCACAGAATAGAATGTCTGTCTGTTCCTTTTTCCTGGTCAATAGTATGTGCAGAAAAAGGATTATTGCTCTGCTATTGAAATATAAGATATCACGTGAAAAATACACATGATCGTTTTATGTGTGCAATACAATTAAACAGAAGAATCACTCCCACAGTCCAAAGGCATGCAGGTTAACTGGTGACTCTAAACGATCCATACAGGGTGTACCCCGCCTCTCACCCAATGTCAGCTGCGTTAGGCTCCAGCAACCCCACGACCCTTTACAGATAAGCGGTATAGATAATGGATGGATGGATTTTCCCTTCTTAACAAAGAAACATTTGTGTATCTCTTGATTGTTTTGATTTTCTTGCTTGTTGTATTTCTTTTTGGTATATTGTGTAAAACATGTTGACAGGTGCTACACTAATAAATTTGCTCTGCTCTTAGTTGCCTTGCTTTACAGTATAGAATGCTATTTTTGGAGTATAATATGTTTTTACCTTTTTGGCAAGTTTGTGTTTGGCCATTTCCTCATTCAGCATGACACTACAAAAAAACAAAAAGAGTTGGGGTCATTATACTTTTGGTCATCTAAGTGCTGTACAAGTTATCATTTACCATTATTATCCATTTGACTCCCACACATACTATATTTTATGGTCATTTCACAGTATGGGACAAATAATATTGTACCTATTTACATTCCTGTATTCCCTCCTATACTACATTGTGTGCACTGTCGGCATAGCAGTCCACTGACTTCTTTTGGAAAGCCTGTTCTGATTTCAGTTTGGTATGTAGTGAAAGACTGTGCTTATGAAAGTAGAGCTTGAGTGTTGAAGAGGAAAATCACAGCTGATGCATCTGAAAGCCACCGCACTGACAAGCCTTGTAATTTGTCAACCAGTGAAACCTCATTTTCCTCATCAACAACACTGCTGTCACAAGTTCAAACACTGGGGGAAGAGACCATGACAGAAATGTTTCCACCCAGCTTTCTAGGTGGAAACGGGTCATTTCAAATGATATTGTCATATTTGTGAACTTTTATATATATATATATATATATATATATATATATATATACATACACACACACAGGTGACTGAAAAAGAAAAGAAATTATTCAGTTTTCTGTTCTATGTTATCATGATGACAATCCTGCTACAAGACTCCCTTTTAGTAAGATGAACACATAACAAATGGTTGGAGAAAGATGTGTTTGGTAGCTCCAGCTCTGACTGGCAGTTTTTAACACAAATAATGTATTGCTGCTAGAATCTATTTTTATTTTTCTATGCTGTTCTGCTGTGTGATAACACATGATGAAACATCATGAGATGATGTTCGCTGCTTCTCTTCTGCTCTTGATGGTCACAGTGTTTAATCAGTGCACTAACTACAAAACAGTGTAGCATTGACAGAGTAGAAGATAGCTGAAAGATCAAAAAAATCAACTGCATATAATTTTGCCTTCACATGAAACACACTCTATGACCTTTTCCAAGCTGCACATGTTAAGTCGTATCATGTGCACCATATCAGCTCTAATGCCAGACAGAACATTGATTTGGAATTATTCTCCATAAACCAAAATTACATTCAATGACAATGTTTTTTAATATCCAACATGAACATTTACATGGCAGCTAAGATATGGTTAAGGTGAACAGTGAATAATAATGTGTGGGACTGAGTGAAAATAAATTACAGTGTGTGTTCATAGTAAAGAAAGACCATTTTACAAACAATGGAGATCTGTGTTTTTTGTTGGTTTTTGTGTTTCCAGGAGATTGTGATGGAACTCCAGTCTCCTCTATCCAGGTTAGATGCTACACATCCATCCATCGCACTGACCTCCACGTTACCTTTTTAAAAATGATTACTATTGGCTAAATCATCTGAAGAACAGTCCAATATGAGCACAATTTCACAGGATGCGGGGCTGGTCATTCACAGGAAAAATGTCTCATGACTAACATGACTCTGTTGGTAATTTAAGTAAGAAAGAATGTTGTATTTTTGTAAAGCTGTGTTGTTATTAAATTAATGGTATTTGGTCAGACCAGAAAGTGGCAAAATCCATTTACACATTCTTGTGACATGCTTGGTGCTGGAAGCTTAGTGATATAGTTTATAGTATTGGCTGCTGTCTGAAAACTGCCTGCAGGTCATGCTGCATTCCTTCTGTGGAGCAGTTTAGCAAAAACTGTGTGGTATAACACATATGGCAGCTTCTTCAGTTTTGGAATCTGTAGATCTCTATTCCCTCAAAGTTCAGCATTCTCCAGACCCCAGGTTGCAAAACTATCTTGAGGCAGAGGGGCCTCAAAATCCCCAGGCTCATTGTTCTGCAGATGTGGTAATATGACTAATAGTAACTTTGCAGTACTAAATCACAACCTGACATCAAAGGGCTCATTTTATTGCCGAATTATAGGCCCTGTGTCACAACTGTCATTATTTCAGTTAGTGTTGTGTATACTGCATATTCCTAAGAATGGGATCAACAAAGTATATATATATATATATATATATATATATATATATATATAGTGTTCAATCACATTACTGCACAGTTCAGACAGTTTGCCCAGTTCTGACAGTTTTGTCAGTAGCACTAATTTGTGTGTCTAAGTTCACCAAAGTTGAAAGTGAGTCCACCATGTGAGGTGATTCCAGTAAACTCAATCAGTCAGTTTTTATGTTTTATTTATTCCTTTATTTTTTAAATGCTGGGCCCTGAGTGTCCACTGTCTTTTTCTTTAGAAAAAAATGATGGTTTTTCTACTTCAGTTGAATATCCTTGAGCGTATTTTGCATGTGCAAACTTTGTCCCCCTTTTAAAGGACACATAAGTAGTGCTGCCATTTTTCATGGTAATTTGGATTTCCTGAGCACCCTGCATATAATCCAACATTTCCACTGTTTTGTCAGAATATAAAAGCAATAAAAGGCTGGCCTTGACCTGAGTGACCTCTTGCTTTGTGCTTCTCCCTCCCACTCTTCCTCAGCTTCTCTCAGAAACTCTGAATGATGTCTGTCAAGTCCTTCACCATCATTTCAGGCCTGACTGGGACATTTCAGCAGACAGCCATGCACTGTGGCTGCTGTCTGTCCTGTCCAGTGGCAGGGGAGGGGAGTTGCCTCCCCTGGGTGCCCCCTTGTGCCCCACAGACCATATGGCCTGGCCTGGCCCCTCTAGAAGGGTGAGCTGGTCCATGGACCACCTGAGGCAGCAGGAGCTCTCATAATCACTGGAGACAAGGGCCACTTGACACCAGGCTGACAGATGGTGCTCCAGTACCGCTGCCCTGAACTGCTGCTGCTGCTGCTGCTGCGTTAGTGTGTGTGTGTGTGTGTGTGTGTATGTGTGTTCAGATTGAGAGTCACAATAAGGGCAATGATGTGTCAGAGGTGGTTAAACATGATGGTAGCAGCCCATCTTCCTTTGTCTCTAGGGCAGCCGTAGCCCCAGGCCATGACTAGAGGCAAATTTCATCACATATAAGGAGGAGAGCCTTAACAACAGATAACTTCAATGTTCTTCAACAAACTCTTTTCCTTGGGGTTATTAATAAGATCATAATTGTTGAGCAAACTTGGTATGGTATGTCTGAGGTTCAGGAAAGATGGATGTTACCCTTAATAAGCTGATCACTTTTTGCACATCTATAACACCCAGGTTTCTGTCTGAATTTGCTACATGTCCATCCACCACCCTGCCCTTTCTACCTTGCTACCAACAAGTCCTCCAACCTAAACAACTGTAGATGTTATTGTTCTCTCTGATATGGCCCATAGAAGCATCTCTTGAAAAGAAACCTAGGAGAAACAATGTTGACCATTGGTTTGACAACAGCAGAGACAAAAACAGTAAAAGCTGAAAAGGTAGGATTGCCTCAAATTAAAAGTCAGATTTAAAAGATTGTTCTATAAAGACCAAGTGAGTTTGCTATTCTGGGATAAAAAGGGAGGATGTTCTACACTCTAAGAAGTAATTCGGGGGACATTTTACAACCAACTTAATTAAATGCATGGTTACAATTTAAATATTCTAATTTATTGCGTTAGATAAACTTTCTAAATTGCAAACATTATTTTGATAAGTTATGTTGAAACAATAGTGTTGTTAATTATGTCAACTTAACATTGTGTATAATTTAATTTGTCCTGAAATTCCTGCATTGATTTATTTGAAACAAATTTAAAGCTGTGATAATTTAAAAAAAAAAAGAAAAAAAAAGGCTTGACAACTGAACTAAGGTGGTTGGAAGTCCCCTTCTCTACTCATTTAACATGCCTAGAAAAACAAGCAGACAGTTAAGGCTGTGTGTTAAATGATCTGTAAGCTGGATATATATTTTCAACATGAGTATATTTTCATTTATAAATGAATTCCACTAAAGCAATGAATTTGGACATATTCTCAGTTGTGATATGACCAATAGTGGACTCATGTACAAGGTTACAGCAACTAATACAGTTGATGGAATATGTTGTTCCACTACACATAGCTAGCACTAGTAGTACTTAGTATAATTTGGCCATCATATACTGCAAAGCAATGGGTAAGAATGATAAAGTTGGATTTGTCAAATCTGCTCAGCCTATTAGGTCTTTTCATTCATGCTGTGCAGAGTAAAAGATGATTACATTTTTGCATATGTGATTCTCAGTATCATCCGGACCTACATGTATCTACCTGACACTAAAACTAAAGCACTAAAAAACAGTTGATTCAATGATACTATGTCATTCTATGCTAATTAGTGTTTTGTTAAGTTGGCCCATATCTTTAAAAAATTGAGCTGGGGCTGCAAAATGTGTAAATCTGAAACCTTTACAGTGTTGCTAAAACATTACAGGCTACACCATGGTCATGGTGAACAACCTCTGCCATGTCTTTACCGGGACTGTTTTTGACCTTCAATACATGGGGTATCCTTAGATCACAATTATCAACAAATATGCATACCCTCTAAAAACCAACTAATTAACAGTTTCCATCCATCTTTTTAAGTTATGACAACTTCCACTGAAATTATCTTCATCCAGCAAACTACACTGAGTTAGGGGAATTTGCTTTTCCTCTACAATTAAAGGTATTTTTAAGTACGACTTCCAACTACTGTTTCCACTTGAATGAAAATTAATTTTTTAGTGTACTCAATTATAATAATTATGACTACACATTTTTAAGTTTAAGTTTCTCCAATTATTGTATATCTTAAAGTCATCAACCTAGAGAGTAATAGCAATATACATCTACTTCAGAAAACAACTCATTTTATTTATTATAAATAAAATGCAGTCATTGCTTCAGGTTTTGAGCCAGAGAATAGATCCAGGATTTGATCTTGTGTGACAGAGGAGCTCAAGGTAATGGTGAAAGTCTGTACAGAGCATTTACTGATGGCATATATTATAAATAAAATGAGTTGTTTTCTGGAGACATCCCACATGTACAGTATATTGCTATCATTCTCTATGTTGGTGACTTATGCAATGATGATATGCAATATGATATGCAATAATTAGCCCTTTCATGCATAGTGGTCACTACAGTGGACAGTTATTAAAAAGCTGTTTTCTTGTGTATGCATGGGTTTTGATGGTAATATGGTAATGGCACATCACTCATCACAATGGTAACATCAAGTAACATCTAAGGAGTAATACTAGTGTCAAAATTTCTAAATATTGATTTTATATTAGGAAATTACAATTAATTACCCCTCCACTAGACTGGACATAATGCATCACTGGTTATATCTCAACTACATTTCTTACTAGTACTGCGACAAGAGAAGATAATCCTTTATTAGTCCCACACCGGGGAAATTTACATTGTTACAGCAGCAGCAGGGATTGTAAAATAGGAAAAGGTATGAATACGAGTAAAATACCAAACAAGATATAAACAAGAATAAAATATAAAAATATAAACAAAAAATAAACAAACAAACAAACAAAAAACCACAGTACACACAGGACAATGTAATAAAAATATACACAGGACTATATACATAGAAACATTGAACTGTATACTGATTCTGCACAGTCTGAAATAATATTGTTTCATCGGTGGATTAAAGTGCAAACTTGAAAATACTTTATCTGCAGTATATGTCATGGCTGTGAATCAACTGCTTCATGTTATCAGAATGTAACTTGCAGTTTTTGTAAGAAATACAAAATTATATTAGTTCCATTATGAAAGCAACAGTTAGTGTCGATAGTGTCGGCTGAGCCTAAACATTACACGTTTTTAAGTAGCCTCACCAGATTTATAGAGGAAAACATTTGGAATCTCGGAAAGAGAGGGAAGTGGGATCTATTGGCAGAAATTGAATCCAATATACATAAGTATGTTTTTACTAGTGTATAATCACCTAAAACTAATTATCGTTGTGTTTTTATTTGCTCAGAATGAGGCATTTATATTTATTTAAGAGCCTCTTCCACGGAGTCCCCCGTGTTCTTTCTGCAGTAACCCAGAACAGACAAACCAAACCAAACAAGTTGTTGGTTTGTAAGTTGATGCTGCAGCTTGTATATGGAAGACAAAGAAGACAAAGAGGAAGAAAGGAGAGAGGACATGCCAGCCAATAGCTATAGTTTTACAGACAACAACTAAACATAACATCTAAATATAGCTAAATAAACTAAATGACTAATTTTGTCACTTAATGGCCTCCGTAGATTCTCCTACATGCTTGAAAAGGGAGAGGTGAACGGACAGGTATTCACTTGGTTTCAATCTGTGTTCTCAACTCTAGATGCCACTAAATCCTACACACTGGTTCTTCCTCCTGGCTGTAGTTAATAATTCAACTGTAAAAAATAACAACACGTCAGCATTTCAGTGTCATTCTGAATAAGACATTTTCTAATGTTAGCAATATTACCAAGATGAAAATTCTGAGTGAAAACTCAGGGAAACAGGGTCATCTGTAGAAATACAGTTGTGATTAACATAATCTTGACTGATGATGTTGCAAAAAATAGAATAGACCCAGAATGTTTCCTTGAAGAACTCTGTTATACAAACTGTCCTAACATGTAAAAATTTTTGCTAATATGTTTGCTGACTGAAAAAAACAGAGGAAGTCACGATGCATTGTTCAAGTCTACAAAACCTCTCACAGGACTGGTTGATGTGGGTCATTAGGTGTGAAAAACACCTGACAGCTAACCAAGCCTTACCCATAAATGTGGCAGATCAAAAAATAAATAAAATGATCAATTATATTTTAATAAAACAATAATTATTTTAATACCTTAATAATTTTTTATACAATGGCAATTTGTGTTAGACAGCATAGAAATCAGCCCCCTGCTAATAGGGGCATCAGATCAGGAACTGAGTTAGTCTACCAACATGTGACAAAAAAAAGGTGTACGTAATGGACAGAATGAGACCAATGGCTGCTAGTAATTACAGTATTTATCTACTGCAGGTACTGATGCTGTCGGCTTGCACAGCAGATGTAGTATTTTGCATTCTGGCTTGCTGTGTAAGTAGCCAAAACACTAATAAAGGACTCCCGCTACATAAAGTACCAGTTAATTGGGTACACATTTACAGCTGAAGGCAATGCAATTAAACAATCTTTATTAAATTTGACATTTTGTTGTGAGTCAGAGATAGCGGTCATGGACTTCATATGACTATATAGTTTATATTGAGTGGTGAAATATTTTGTCCATCCCCATTATAGATGAGGAAGAAAGAATATTAGGAACACCTCTTAGTTTAATGTGGTTCGTTATAACAGCAGCCTCCAAAACAACAGACGTGAATTAATTCCTCTCTGACAGTGTTAACAAAAACAGAAATTTAGAAACATCACAAAGACATCACTTATTTCACGTCTGTTGTCATCAAAATCTTTACAGACAGTACAGAAAGCAAAACATGTTTTTGACTGCGCTCAGACTGTGAATGTCCCATCCGCATTGTTTTTATATCCCAGGAACAATGACACTCTCCTCTATCCATTCATACACCAATATTTGTGGCATGTTGAAAGCAACCTCTCATCCAATCGACTTCTATCTTGGCGGGTGTATTGCTGAGGACCCAGAGAGGTGCAGCAGCTGTGATTTTTTTTTTTTAGATCAGCAATTCTTAAGGAAGATTCAAACATTACCCTTCTACATGTAAAAAAAAAAAAAGAAAAAGTACAGTACGAGGGCAGTGCAGCACCAAACCCTCAGGTCCGACCCACAGGACCATGCCAGAGGTAGTCCTACAGGAGCTTTGTCGTCATTGTAACAATAATAAACATTGTGGAACAGTCCCTCTTTGGTGTGTGAAGGTCCTGTGTTTTGTTGATCTATCCATCCATCCACCTCCTCCTAACATGGATTTGTTGCACTACATGGACTGTTACACTATATCATCTACTTTGTTCCCATCATAATTACTATAGCAGCTAGATATTGCTAAACAAGATGTAACTGTGAGTCATAATAAGCAGCTGCACAGATGAACTTTACAGGAGGATGGTCTCTTAGAATGAGTTATGAGTTATGTAATCTAAAATCTAATGTAAAATAATGACTGCTATTTTTTTAGATTGATTGCATACAGTATGCCATTTTGTTTGCAAGTGACCATGGTATAATACCCTCCAAGTATGTATGTTGCATGGATGTAACTGAACTTACAAATTACTGAGACCTGGTTCCTTCCTCCCCTATGCCACCCATTACAATCATGGAATGTGTAACTTGGAGGGTATTATCCCTTATATATTTAAGTTGTTGTCTGTATGTTTAGTATGTAAAATCAGAATCTGCAACATAACCAGGTAAATATAATACAGCGTTCCTCTCAGAAATGCAGTGTAAGTGTATAAGTAGTAGAAGAATACAGTTACAAGTAAACTAGAGGTACCACAAAATTGTATTTCAGCTCAAAACTTGTAAGTGAAAATAGTAATTAACTACTTGCCACCACTGACATTTAGCAGGTTGCAGGTTGCCATAGTTATATATATAGCACTAAATTTCTGAGGTTTGACAAGCAAGCAACTGACTCTTGAACTTCAGTCAGAACTTTTCAAAATAAAAGCTCTCAATTAGCTCTAAATACAACATTACTGCAAAGAAACTAACTTTCTCACAATTTTATTTTGCAGGCAAAATCACTAAAGAAGTAATTCTGTGGGTAACTTTTTCTGCCAATGACTGCTTTGATCTGTGGGCCACCTGTTGCCAACTATGACTGATTATCACAAGGAATTTGAATTGGATTCTGAATTTGATGCAATGGCAGGTGAAAAGAGAGTTGCAATAGTCAAGACAGGAAGACATAAAAGCATTGATTAACATTTCCATCTACGCTTGAGACACAATGGGCCTGAGCTTTGCAATGTTTCTGAGCTGGAAAAAACAAGATCAAATCAAAGACCGAAGATGTTGGTCCAGAGTCAGAGCCTGGTCCACAGTAACACCTAGTTTTTCTTATTGATGATGAGAGACCCAAGATCATCCATTACTTTGGGAACAAAACTAGGAGGAGCAGAAATTAAGACACTTGGTTTTTTAAAACTGACAATTTAATTGTCTTTTTAGGTCTAAAGGAGACATATAATTGAATATCATCTGCTTAAGAGTAATTGGAGCAGAATCACTGCGAGGCTGACCCAGAGATATCCACCCACTGTTTCAAGTCTTACAACCACAATACGGTGTAAGTAAAAAGCAGCCCTGACATCTAACACGACATTGAGTGGCAAAAGCCATATAATGCATATCTATTGCAATTGTGAGCTATCTAGCAACCACTTTTTCTGAATTTCTGGCAACAAAGGGTAGCGTTGACATGGGCCTGAAATTTTGGAGGAGAGAAAGATCAAGGTTTGATTTTTTAGAGAAATGGTAGAATAACAGAATTCCTTGCCAGGCTGTGCTGTTTCCAGAAAGTTTTGTACTCTCTGTAAAAGTTAGGATTTATGCTCATCAGTAGATTGTGGCTGGATTGTAAAGCTGATAGGTGACCCTGAAGATGTTATTTCAATGGGTCAGCCATGATCTCTTCCAAGAGGCTCCTACAGTTCTGAATTGAAAACTAATAAGGGAGGTGTTATCTACAACCAAGTCCAGTTGCCCTTGATTCAACCCCAAGACTCTTGTCCTTCTTCGGTTCTGACTGACTATTAGGGGATATGCCTATCTTTATAACATGTTCTTCCTCCAAATTGTTGTTACCCAGATGCCCTAACTATGATAAAATATTACTCTATCATGTCTATCTGTTGCAGACCTCTATATTATGAAGACACTAACTCAATCTACTCACTGATCTAATCTGTTTAGTCCAGCAATGTCACACAATCTCATTCCCCTCACTTACAATTATCCTTGTCACCCTCCTCCACCAAATATATCACTTCACTTATTTCACCTACTTCAAAATTTAGCTATGTCACTAACTAGTTTCCCCTTCATTTTCTTTACTTATCTTTCCTATTTATCACTATATACACTTGTCTCTAGCCCGTGTTTCCATCCATCCATTCATTCATTCATTCATCATTCATTCTATTGTCACCTTCTTCACCATATCTGCCTCCTGCTCAAGCCCACATATTGATACTTAGTTTCCACCAGTATATCACTCATCTTGCCATTATCTACTAGTAACTTTAGCTATGTCACTAACCTAAATTTCCTTTGGTTCTTCTCATTTATCTAACCCACTTACTCCCATATTTGTCACCTGTCAATTCAAAACCTAGTCCCCCAATAGCTAAGCAGTGATTTTAATCATGACTCTATTCTGTCTGCCTGACAACCAAGGTCAGTGGCAGTGACAAGGAGAGGAAGAGCAGCTGCTGCTCTTATAAATGTGGGCAGCACTCACAATAGTCTGGCCAACTGTTAACGAAAAACACATTCTCATGGAGATTGATGTTTGCTTCAGTTCAGTTAAACACAAGAAACAGATGCAGCCAGGAATGAACAAAAATATTACAGGGATGAGAGTTATACCTGGAAAGTGCATTCATATATAGTACAGAATTCTCAAGCATACATTTGGTGACTGCCCACAAGCCAGCTCATATTAGGTAAGACCACCCTCTTGAGACTGACAAACCAATCAACAATGACATCCTGTGATTGTGGCATTAGTTACACAATTAAAGCTGCAAACAAGTAACAGGCTGACATAGCTAGGGTTGAAGATACAGTAGATAAGAAATACCCCTCATGGAGCATGACACACATTAGGTTAGTTACCAGATCAGTTTAGTAGCTCCAAAGCATCCAAAAGTATTTACATCCATGTTAAATCAATCTTTACTTTACTGAGTGGGATTTTGGCTGTAACTATGCTTTAAAATAAAGAGGTTAAACAGACACAAAAGAATGATTTGACTAAAGATTTGTTTTAATCAATCAGTCTATGTTCACACAATGTTCCCAAACAGCCTTTCTCCTCTGGATCAAAAAAGACATTCAGTAATGCATCACAGTATGAGCAATGACCTCAGTCTGTCACTGCTCATTGTTGTGTTTACATGTCTAGACATTGCTTGTATTGGGCAGATCTCTGTGAATCAATATTTCATCACTGTAAACACCAAACAGTCATAAGCTTGACAGGTCTGATAATTACACACAACAGCTAAACTGAGGAGTAAACACATTGTGGTAGTCTCCATGCAGGAGAGGCTGTGAAGAAGTCTGATGGTTAGAGAGATGCTCACTTCTTAGTCTGATGGGCAGCATCATGACATAAAACGGTCTCAAATCTGTTTTTCTCATCAGATTAAAAGAGATTTACTCAGCTAGCAAAAGGGGGGGTGGTGGTGGATGGATATAGAGAGGGTGTTGGACCAGTCTGTGTGTACGTGTGTGCGCGTGTGCATGTGCCTTGGTGTTTGTGTAGAGCTGTGTTTGTTCTCTTGTGCCACTGCCTCTCAAAGCCCTTCTCTGCTCTGATTATCTGTCTGAGCCTCATACACCCTGACACCCTCCTCTTTTGCCTGGAATCAAGTCAGAGCTGGCCCAGCAATGTATATATGAGCTTGCAATTTTACCTCCACAAAAAATACTATAACAACATTAATGGGATCTTCATTAATATTAAATAAATATTTAAAAGTATCTAATTTAATCTATTTAATTTAATTTACCACTGCTTTATGAAGCAGTCACTGTAGATATTACATTTTCAACTTTGTATGTTTGCAGAGGTGTGTTGAAAGACACTGAAAAATGTTTATTTTCAATAAAATTGTATTACACCATTAGTTTTATTATTTAATAGTCATACCTTGTATATGCAACTGTAGCTGTGTGACATAGAATTTGTCATTAGCGTCACACCTGGTAAGTGAAAAACTCACAGATTAAGATTAGCTGGTTAACTAGTGTATATCGCTATAACAGCACTGGATGTGAGATAAATGTATCAAATTTTAATAGTTTCTCCATGATTCAAGATTCAAGATTCAAGAAGCTTTATTTATCCAGAGGGAAATTGCTGTGCACCAGTTGCAATACAGAGGTGGAAAAGCAATACAGTGTGAAGAGAGAGTAGGATTAAAGCTATTATAAGGAATATTACAGTAATGTAGGTATATACAATATACAACAATATGAACTGTAATTTAGTAGTATAGGTGGAATAAAATAAGTACAAGAACAAAAAGTAAAGTGATAAAGTGAAATGGCATATAAAGTGAAAATTGGCATTATGGCCTCAGGACACAGTGTCTCCACTGTCCCTCTCATGACCAGAGGTACCATAATTTCCGGACTATTGAGTGCACCTGAATATAAGCCGCACCCACTAATTAAAAAAAAAAAAAAAAGTACATATACAGGCCGTACTTGTCTATAAGCTGCAGGTGTCTAAATGTTTTTGCGGCATGTTAGCCTGTAAAAATCTATAAATTAGCCACATCATTGTTTAAGCCGCAAGGTTCAAAGCATGTGAAAAAAGTAGCCGCTTATAGTCCAGAAATTACGGTAGATGAATTAAACAGTCTGATGGCCACAGGAAGAAAGGACTTCCTCTGGCGTTCTGTGTTACACCAGGGGGGAAAGAGTCTGTTGCTGAAATTGCTTCTGTTCGAGGTCATCACCTGGTGGAGAGGATGAGCGTTGTTGTCCAGGATACTATGCAGTTTACACAGCATCCTCCTCTCAGGCACCACCAACAAAGAGTCCAGTTGGACCCCCAGGATGGAGCCAGCCTTCCTGATGATCCTGCTGATCTTGTTGGCATCTGCTGCCCTCAGCCTGCTGCCCCAGCACACAACACCAAAGAAGATGGCACTGGCTACCACCGACTGGTAGAACATCCTCAGCATGATGTTACATATGTTGAATGACCGGAGCCTCCTCAGGAAATAGAGTCGACTCTGGCCCTTCTTGTAAACAGCCTCTGTGTTCTTGGCCCAGTCCAGTTTGTTGTCCAGGTGTACTCCAAGGTATTTGTAATGATGCCACTCATATGCCTAATGTTTTTCCATGTTTATGGATTGATGTATGGGTACATTATTGAATGTAAAGACAAATGCAGGGATTCCCCCACTTTGAGTAGCAGGCAAGCAAAACCAAACCAAACAGAAATAGCATCCATGGTGCTCTGAAGACTATAACGTTGTGGTATCTGAACTTTATTTGTAATGTCTCCATAAATTGAAACACTGGCAATTAGGGGTGTAACGATTCAATCAACTCATGATTTGATACAAGGCTCACGATTCGATACACTCATGATACATCCAAGGATGTATAAAGAAAGAATTAAAACAAACTAAGATCTTAGAATTCTTACTTATTTCTTCATAGTGTAAACTGCAAAACTGTCATAATCCTGAAAACCCAGGGTTAAACCTGAAGTTACCTCCCTAACCTCAGATTCTGCTTCATGTCACATCTCTGAACTGCTCGCTGCTAGTAAAGTTGCTAGGGAGCCCTTACTAGATCTTCCCCTTCCACTGATATATTTAAAACCTGTCTAAAGATCTGTCTTTTTTCTGTAGCCTACAGTCATCATTTTAACAAATCATCACATCTGTTTGTCACAATTTTTTACAATATTTGAGTTTAGTTTTGCCATGGTGTTTTGCTGAAAACATCTGTTATCTCTTCCGTCTGTAAATGTCTGTTAGTGGGAAACCTGGCATTGCATGCTGTTCACCAGTGTACTGTAATCTGGGGTATAACTTGACACTGTAATGCTGAGTGAGTCTTGCAGATGTTCACCAGTAAGGTGTGTTCTGTGCTTGTTTTTGATGAAGTTCACATCAGAAATGGCTGATTCAAAGGTTGAACCTAAAAGGCAGGCAACCTTCATAGCTGCTGTGCATACAGCTTTGTACTTTTCTGTGTCCACAAGGCACCAAAAGTTTTGTGCGCCCTGGTGGGCTTTGAGGTGGAGGTCTTTTTGCAATGTTACAATTTCAATCTCCACCTGTCCAGCATCCAAGTTGAACCTTGCACTTAGTTGCTAAGCAATGCATGTTATGTCCACTTGCATGAAAGGATTGGAAATGAATGACACACATGACTCAAGTTGATCAAAGTCACAAAACCTGTTCTCAAACTTTTGCCCAAGTCTGTTTATGACTTGAGAGTACTTTTCTGCAACTTTGTCAAAAGCCACAGATGCAGAAGCATTGTCTTTCAGCACAGACTGCACAGAAGCACTTTTTTCATCTTAGCTTTAAATGCATTTACAGCACTTATCATGTCAGCAACAGTCTTACCTTTGCCTTGCAACTCACAGTTCAAATGGTTCAGTGTCCCTGTGATGTCTGTTAAAAATGCGTCAGTGTCCTCTAGCAGTGAGGCGTCTTCCCCTTTGGATTCATCTTGAAAACTCTTCCCCTGCTGAGCAATCGCATTTCTCTGTGTAGTAACAGGTCACCATATTCAGCTGACAGCTCCTCCAATAGCACCTTTAATATCCTGTGTTGTTTGGCTTTGGAGCGGATGCCATTAATGATCTTCACGACAGGAGTCATCACATGCTGAAAGCCAGTCACTTTTGCACATTTTGCCTGCTGGTAAATAATGCAGTAGTAATGTAGAAATGTTGGGAAGTCTCTGTCACCTTTGCAGGGTGTGATGAAGCCTGCATGTCGGCCCGTCATGGTGGGAGCCCCATCTGTAGTCACCGACACCAGCATTTCCCAATGTTACCTTTTTCTCCATGAAAAACTTCTTCAGCGCATTGTAGAGGTCAACTCCCCCAGTAGTTGTCTTCAGGGGCAGTAGTGTAAGGAGTTGTTAATTTGTGGAGAAATCATCAAACACCATTCGGACAAACATCATAAGCTGCGCTGTGCTGCTGCTGTCCATGGACTCGTCGCACTGGGTGCTAAACCACCCGAACGTAGCTCGATCCCAGTCCAGCTGCTCTGTCAAGTTCCCAGACATAGCCGACACTCTTCTAACCATCGTACTTGCCCCCAGTTATACATCGAAGAGAGTGGAGATGATACCGGTTCCATTCTTCTCATCTTTGAACACCGTATTTGCAATTATTATCATTGCTTCTTTGAAAACCACCCTGTCCGAAAAGGTCTTCTTGTTCTTTAGCAAAAAATTTGCAGCTCTAAACGAAGCTTCAGTTGCTTTGTGTGACTTTTTCACTGGCCGCGTGAAAAAAGATTGCTGTTTGCCCAAAGCTGCCTTTAACTCGTGGGCTTTTTCTGCCCGTAGTGCGCTGCCAGGTGGGTAGCATGGTAGCTTTTGTGACACGTACTGAAGTGTCTCTCTAAATTGTGCCACTTTGCCATCGCCACAGTCACCCCGCAAATGAAATACACACAGTTTTCTTTAACAGTCGTAAAAAAGAACTCTTCCTCCCAATCATTGTGAAAATGATAAGTCATCTTTCTTTTTCTGCCATGTTTTTGGGGGTAGAAAATGCACCCAGCTCCCCATTCTAGCTGTGCTCACTAGCTTATCTCAGCAAAGAGTGAGAGGTTTGTCGTGTGCACAATATTGAACTTTGACCCAGACGAGGTCAGAGTTCATGTAGTTTTAATTTTTTTTTTTTTTTCAGTACTGTCGTCTTCAAATCTACATCTATGCAAGTGTGATTCAAAAAGAATAGCAACACAAATACATTTTTAGATGGAGCTCCTTGGTGATTAGTACTACGTTCAGAGCTACCTGTTGTCTGATTTCAGTTACTCCTACTTGCACTAATTTAATAGAATATGATGTTGGATGCTAAGCCCATTACGCAGGTTTTCTATAGAGTTTCTTCAGAGTAGTAAAAGATACTAGGATCAGAAGTGTCATATATCTTAGAAAATAGTAGTACCTCTGATTGGATCTGTATTTCCTTTCACAGTCATGCATTTCAATACATAGCTGGTATGTAAAGAGTGAAACAGAGAGCTCTACCTGCCTTCCATCAAAGTTTGCATTCCCATACCCAGCAGTGAGATCTCATCATGAGTCTCTCGCTAAAAGGTTTTAACAGAAGGAACATGTTTATTCCAGCTGCCACCTTACCCTAGAAATGATCCAAATATTTATATGTTCATTAATCCAGAATTTCCCCTAATGCATCACTTACAATAACACAGCGGGCACCTCCCAGGAAGTTCTATGGTGCAAATGAACAACTGAGAGGATGAGTGCAGTCATATTTGGAAATTTGGTGTCAAAGTTTGGTGTCTCCACTCTGATCTGACACTCACACTTAGATCAGCTTGATAATTTCACAGCTCTGACATCCATGAAAGAAACTAAATCATAAAAAGAAAGTACTCCTGTCAGGTCTGATTATTAGACACAATTCAGAGCACATTAGCTATAACTCACCCCAGGGTTTTTCATTATTTTTCACCAAAGTGCGCTGATAAACAGAGGAACAATGACCCTCATTTATATTTTTTCGTAAAATTACTTTAAAAAAAAAACGTTAATAAGAGAAAATCAACAAAAAATAGATCTTTTATAGAGAATTCACAGGCCAGTTATTCCTCTCAGTGTCATTTCATTGGTCATTTAAACAGAATACATTTTGGTCAAGGTAATTTGCAAATTCAGTTTGCAAATGTGATTTCTAGCAAGTTCAATCTTTTTAAACAATGTTACATCAATAACATTTAGCACAAATGGTGATCATCATACACACTAAATTCTCCTCAGAACTCATTCCATTCTGTATTTTTCCATTGTAGACTCCTGAAAGTCATGTCCTCTTAGTCGTTACCACAGGAAGGTGTTAAAGGCCACTGGCAGGCATTATAGTCATTCAAAACACAGACAAGCAGACTCAAGAACAGTTTCTTCTCCCTGGCAATCTGCTCAACTCAAATATGCAAAGTGAACAATTTTGATGTCTTTACATCTTCTTCTTTTTCAGCTGGAAAGGGATATTTCTCAAGGTAAATGGTGTCCTGTGCAGACCATGTTCACCCCATCATTCCTCTTAACTGTCAGTGATGTAATCTGACATCTCACTGGTGACATAATGACTCAACTACGTTCATGCTTTTCCTCAAAATATTCATCCATCCATCCATTTTCTATACCGCTTATCTGTTAAGGGTTGTGGGAGGGCTAGAGCCTATCTCAGCTGTCATTGGGTGAGAGGCAGGGTACACCCTGTACAGATCGCCAGTCCATCACAGAGCCAACACATAGAGACAAACAACCACTCACACTCACACTTACACCTACGGGCAATTTAGAGTCACCAATTAAACTAACATGCATGTTGTTGGACTGTGGGAAGAAGCCAGAGTACCTGGAGAGAATCCACATAGGCGCAGGGACTACATGCACACTAAAAATAATTTTAAAATTATTTCAGTGCCATCATACTAGTGGTATCTAACCAAATGGTCAGCATAAATTTTATTTGTCAACGTTCAGAGGTCTCTGAGACTTAAGTGTAGAAAATGGACAGATGGATACACAGCAGCTAGTGTTGTCCATAGTATAAAGTCTAGACCAAAAAAAACAGATAAATATTTTTGAATAATTTGACTTTCTCTCTGCATTATATAAGTAGTCAGCATAATGCTGTGTTTTGGAAGTAATTTAATCTCTGTTTTTTGGGGGTTTTTTTTGTTTTTTTTTTTGTCAGTGGTTGTCAGACTGTGAGAAGTTGACTGAAAGGACAGGAAGTGAAGCCTCCAACTCCGCCCAGTCTAATTCTGTTTGCTGTCAGACCAAGCTGCACTGCAATTATCAGACTGAATGGTGCCCGTAGACCATAATTGCTTTGTTTTTCAATTATTTCATGAGGCTCTAGTAATTTACTTCATTCTATTAAAATATGCCAATTAGACATTATAATTACAGTTTTCAATGTATCACTTTTCGCTGTCACTGAAAGGATGTAATACTGCTATTAGGGGAGAGCATGAGGACAGTTTAATATTGCCCATGCAGATTTACTGCTGTCTTGTTTGGAATTAATACAGATATGGAAAAAAACACATGGTTACTTTTATCTGCTTGAATTTCACTTGCAACCAAACAGAAAACATGAATATTATTACACCATTTACAACTTCGAAATTGTTCATGTAATAACTAAGAAAAAATAAATATCACTATAGCTATTATACTAACAACTAATACTAAAACTGCTTCTCACCTCCATCATTATATATATAGATATCCATCCATTATCTATACTGCTTATCCATGAAGGGTCGCGGGTGGACTGGAGCCTATCCCAGCTGTCAGTGGGCGCCAGTCCATCGCAGGGCCAACATATATAGACAAAAAAACATTCATACTCACATTCACACCTAGGGGGAATTTAGAGTCAATTAACCTGCATGTCTTTAGATTGTGGGAGGAAGCCAGAGTACCCAGAGAGAACCCATGTAGGTACAGAGACACCATGCAAACTCCACACAGAAAAGTCCCAGGCCACCTATATATAGATATACCAAGACAAAGTCCTTGTATGTAAAGTCTGATTCTGATTCTGATTACATACAATACATATGATGTGCAGAGGCAACATTTTTTGAGCGAGTGAGGCTCTATAATTATGAACTGCACAGGAATCATACAGAGATTCTAGGGGTGGATGGTACATGTACAACATACAGCATTTTGAATCACATCCAGTCCCATCTGTGGTTTAGGAAACCAAAGGTCAGGGAAGATGGTGGTTTTGGTTAAATGTAAATAAACAGGTTGTGTCTGAAGTCACTTTTCTGCATTAAACCAGACCAGGATCTTTCACGAACCTTCATTACCCAAATGCTGTGAGAGTCTAAAGAGAACCGTTAAATATTTTTTTACTCATACATATTAGATTTGTTAATGTTGCAGTAGTTACTAAAGGTGGATATTGTCCTGCAAGTTAAGGTAGTTTGGTGGAAAATTAATATATGATATATGATATCATATGATATCTTGTCACTGAGTATTTTACTGATACATCCTGCATCTACATTTTTGTAACTTGTTATTTAGGCTAAATAACCACATTTCTTTGTCATCATAATAAAAAATATATTTCAAATAGCATTATGTTTCTTTCAAAACATATTTGTTGTTGCAAATTATTTGTATAAAAATTTACGAATCTATGATGTAATTTAATCTAACCATTGCTCAGCATTTTATTGCATTGGATTTTGCTGTATACCCATAAGCTGATACTAATTGGTCACACAATCCAGGCTAGTCTCAAGCTACCTCTTCACCACCCCCAGAATATATCACACTTTAGCCTTCCAGCTGTTTTGACTGGGTACATACCAACAAATTTCTCAACAAATATGAGTTTAGACACAGTGATACATATGTTTAAAACTGTACATGAATGTTCTTAGTTGTGATCCAAGATTAACCTCTCTCACCTGTAAACAGAATTCAGTGTGTCACCAGTGCTATATAGTGGGGCACAATGACTAAACTATTGGTCATTTTATGATAAAAACGCCAAATTTGGGTACATACATAGCTTAATGTATTTAGATGTTGGGCCATCGTTGATTGGTGTTTTGATGACCATGGAAGCCATTTTGGAAAATGGCTCACTTCTCCAACCCCCATGCTGCTGCATACTTGGTCCATGTAAGAATTATGGACGCTACTGTGCTCTTGCGAACCTTCAGTGGAGCAGAACGTTTTTGTAGCCTTCCCCAGATCTGTGCCTTGACACAATCCTGTCTATGAGCAATTCCAGCAGTATGCCTTTCCAGTCATGTTTAATTTACCACAGGTGGACTTCAGTCAAGGTGCAGAAACATCTCAAAGTTAATGAGGAGAAATGAGAGGAACCTGAGCTAAATTTAAAGTGTCATTGCAAATACCTATTTCACTGTGATATTTCATTTTTTTCCTTCATAAAAACTTCTAAAATTCTCTTTTTGCTTTGTCATTATGAGGTTTTGAGAGTAAAGAGAGTAGACTGAGAAGGAGTTTTTTGGTTTTTTGTTTTTTTTAGCAAATGGCAGCAACATTACAAAATGTGAAAAAAGTGAGGGGGTGGTATCCATCCCCAATATAATGGAGATAAATGGAATTACATTTTTGGCATGATGTTGAAAACTCATTAATTGCTACACAGATTCTCCGGGTGTTTGCTTGCTTCAGAAGCCTTATATGCAATGACAGTCTATGGAGTGTATGATTTGGTATGGTTTTCATGCCCAAGAACGGTTTATCTGCTTTACTCACAGCTGCTTCATCCAGTGATAGATCTGTGTCCTCCTCTGTCTGCTGCTTGTTTCTGAAGCAAGCTAGTGTTGAGTTATAAAAACCAGACACACACCAAGGGACCATGCGCTGCTGTCCTTTGATCCCCTCAGATGGCACCTATGCTTTGTTAATGTGCAGCAACAATTCTTGGCATCAACTTTAGTATCTAACTACATCCTCTTAATTTCTGGAGTGGTTCAGCTCTCTGACCTGGCAGCTGTCAAGCTGCAGTTGACAAGCTGCCAGATTTTCTCTAATTGGATGCACCAACTATCACCACCAAACAATACAACCATGTCTCCTCCAAAATACATTTATTTACAAATGTTTTGCTTTGCTACATACAAGACACATAAATATTAGGGATGCCTGATCAAGTTTTTAGGCCACAATTTTGTTATTAGGAATTTAGGTATTTCTGAAATTGAGTCTTATCTACTACTTTACCTAAATGTTGATTAAAGAAATGATTAAGGAAATACCAGCTATAGCGTTAGCCTTATAAATTTGGCACACCTTTCTTCACAAGCAACTTCATCCAAAGAATGAAGGCTATTTAGCTGATAAACTTAAATTATAGATATTAAGGAATGTTTATCTGAAGTGAGCAGCTAGAAGGAAGTTCTATCATTCGGTTGGGGTTGTTGGTACAGCAGTGATGCTTCTCTTACTGCATAAACAATCTTCAGCAGAGCACAGACACTGGCTGCAGAGAGCACACAAACCTGACAAAAGTTTTTTTTTTGGTCTTTCATCAGCTTCATGGAATTAATGTCAGTTAGAGACAGTTGATACAACTGTATCTGTCACTGAAAAATGTAAAAGCAAAAGTCTTGGAGCTTAGCAAATTCTGAGGCTTCATGCAATCAAATGATTTTTTACATTTGCACTTTAATTTTCATTCGTATATGCAATTAAATGTTTGCAGTGCACACTAGTTGGCTGTAGTGAACAAAACACAGTAGAGTATGATCTAATAAGAAAATGCATATATTAAAAAATATCAAAAAATATCTTGCTCTCCTTTGTATGAGCAGAACATTTTTCAGGTATATTTTTTGCTGAAGGGACAGAATCTGTGCTTTCTGTTGGTCTCTGGAGGTTTTCACAAGTCTACTGAGAGCTCTGTAATGCATGTGACCAGGGGAGACCTTTATGTAGGTCAGATGTTTTCTAGGCATCTCTGCCCACTTTATCCACCTACTGGGACCCTCAGTGAGAAAGCCTCGACTTGTCTGTCTACCCCAAATCCTGCAGTACCCTTTCAGGGTAAGGTGAAAACAGCTGTGTTTAATTGTCTGGAAGGGAGCCGTGATGCAGGCCATCTTACCATGGTGGGGTCACAGTGAGGATGCATGGTCAGAGCTCTGATGAAATGTACTGGTGTGATATGAAAGTTCAGTAGCCAACAGAAAATAGTTCTCCTTCATTTTCTATGTTGTTTCAGGTTGCAGCTTATCTTTGTTTGCTCTGATTTTAACACCTGAGAACACTGCTTGTAAGTATGTAAGTAAGTATGTTTGTATGATGCACTTTAATTTCCACAGTTTATGGAATGTTTTATTTCAATGTGCATATACAAAATAGAGCCAAGAAAGTGTCTTTTGTTGAATGACTGCACAGCAAACTAACATTTAAACAAGTAAATCACCCCAATGCAGAATTCACCTATTTTCAATAATGTGGTGCAATGAAATGCATAAGCGCCAAATAAGCATGATGATAACCTCAAAGAGCCACTCCTTTCAAAAGATGCAAACTGGATTCCAAAAACATAAAACTAGCTGTGCAGTGAGCTGTCCACTCTCATCATCTGTGAATAAACTCAAATCAATTAAATCTTCAGATCATATATTTGTAAAAGGGTATTTTTCCCCTGAGTGTTAACACAAGCCATTGTGACTATTTGGCTTTATTTACTAATGTGAAAAATAACATCTGCCCTCAGATACAATCCAATGTGGCTGCTGGCTTAGCAAATTGAGGTTCTGTTACGTAGGCAGTCCTCCAGGGATTTCCTTTGAAAGTGAGTTTCTTACTAGCATCTACATTGCTTTCACGCCTGAGGAGGCCGATTTACAGATGTTAGTTGATCCAGCTTTGGGTCTCATGCTCAAATATCCTAAATAAACTAAAATTCTCATACTTTTTCTGTTAGACTTGTCTTGACTGAACAAACTGACATAAATTACTTGTTTCAGCCTAATGATTACCATCTGTTAGTGAGAATGTGTATGTGTGAGATTTGATCATTAGCATAAGGATGCTTATTCAGCTCTGTGTATGGCCAAGTGTTGTTCACAAAGATAATACTAGTAAAGGAAAAAGAAGACTTTCACACTCCAAATCTTCAGGTTCCAACTCTGTCCCCTAGAATTTACATTTATACACTGCACAGCACTTTACAAGATACACCTGTACACCTGCTTAGTCATGCAATTATCTACCGGAATTTCCGGACTATTGAGCGCACCTGAATATAAGCCGCACCCACTAAATTTAAAACTGAAAAAAAAAGTACATATACTGGCCGCACTTGTCTATAAGCTGCAGGTGTCTAAATGTTTTTGCAGCATGAAGCTCGTTAGCCCATAAAAATCTATAAATTAGCCGCATCATTGTTTAAGCTGCAAGGTTCAAAGCATGTGAAAAAAGTAGCAGCTTATAGTCTGGAAATTACGGTAATCATCCAATCAACCAATCATGTGGCAGCACTGCAATGCAAGAATTCATGCATAAACAGGCCAGGTCTTTAGATAATGTTCACATTAAACATCAGAATGGTAAAAAAAAAAAAAAAAAAATGTGATCTTAGTGACAATCTTGTGGGATAATTATTGGTGCCAGATGTGCTGGTTTGAAACTGAAACTGCTGATATCCTAGGATTTCCATGTACAACAGTCTTTCCAGTTACTCCACCGAAAGAGAAGAGGCATGGTGGCAGTTATTGCAAACTTTAAATTTCAGTTTAACACCATCATCAGGAGCAGGCAGCGGTTACAAGGAAGGGGCTGCACCAGCCACTTTACGCAGTATTTGACTTCTCTGTTTGCACTATATGCCACTTTAACTTGTTATGTGCCTTAAGTCTATATATTTATTGACCTGACTTTTACTTTTACTTTACTTTTGTGTTGTAAACGTTTCTTTTTACATTTAAATTTTTTTTCTATTAGGTGTATACTTTTATTGAGTGTTTAACTTGCTGCACTGTGGGTCTTAGAGTAACAAAATTTTAATCCTCTGTATGTGTATATATATGGCAGAACTGACAACAAAGCAGACTTGGACTTTGACTTGATTGTATGAGTAAACCAGGTAGGTTCACCTACCTTACAGTGGGAACCAATTTCAGCCACTTGTATTCACAACCTCCTTCTAACGATCATTGCTAAGGGAGAGGGTTAGAATGTAGATCAACTGATATATCAAAGCTTTTGCCTTCCAACTCCCTCTTCACCACAACAGTCCAGTGCAATCTTACTGTCAATCCTAATCCCACCCTGACTTGTGAAAAAGAACCTGAGATACTCCCTCACAACTCCATTATCCAGCTGAGAACCACAGCCTCAGACTCAGAGGTGCTGGCTCTCATTCCAGCTGCTTTACACTCAGTTGCAAAACCTCCCAGTGCATTCTCAAGAATCCATGAGAATCACTATTAGAATTGGTGGAGGTCACACCAACTGGAAACAAGAACACAAACACTATTTTATTTTCTAATTGAATGTGCTGAAGCAGAGAGCCTGAAGAGTAGAACATGCATAATTGTCAAAATACTTACGACCTTACCTGTATAATCTGCATACCTGAGCTGCCCAGGGTGGTAAAGTCTTTTCTGGGTTTTACTTTACTGATTACTGTGTTCATGTGGTCCATGTCAAGTCCTCAGTAAGGTGAAGCTACTTGTATTCTGTGTTAAGAAAGAGGGTGTTTGATGTGGCAATGCTCACCCTCACTGCCTGTGTTCTCTTTATGACAGAAGCCAGGACCCATCGGGTGAGTCATCATGAGGGGCACTAAAGCTGTAATTTATGAACAGCAGTCTCACACAGCTCTCACATCCACTGTCAAGGTGGTTCAGAGTGACTGTTGACTGGGCAAGAGAGTAATTAAACACAGAGGTAAATACAATACAAATATTGCAAGCTGTTCTGTGCAGATTCTCAATGTTAGAGTTTCAAAACTGAACCGAAAATTAATGAATTAATGAAGCAGATATCCACCTGTGGATATCATGCTGAACAGATGGTATGGCAAGTTCCTCTTCCTGTGCAGGAAAAAGCAGAGACTGATAGCCTAGTGGGGCTTTGAATGGTGATAGTCCAGTAGCATGTTAATGAGTTATAAGAATGTTCAAACCAAACTAGATGAGTGCTCCAGGATGATGGGTTAGAGGCTGCCACAGAGCAGACAGCCAACTCCAGGTCCTGATTGGTCCGCTCTGACCGCCCATTGGTTTGTGGGTGGTATCCTGAGGAAAGACTGATGGTTGCCCCCAGAGCTTTACAGAAAGCTTTCCATACTTGAGAAATGAATTGTGGATCACGATCAGAAACTATATCACGAGGGATGCCATGGATGCATATTACCTGATTGAAAAAGACCTCCACCGTCTTGAAGGCAGAGGGTAACTTAGGTAGAGTCATGAAGTGAGCAGCCTTAGAACACAGCTTCACCCTCCCAAGTCAGAACTGTGGAGTCCTTCAGTCCTTCCTGGGGACCATCATCACCCAGGACCTCAAGTGGGAGCTAAACATCAGATCATGGCCGATCCCTCCCATCCTGGTCACAAACTCTTCAGGACACTCCCTTCTGGCAGGAGGTTGCGGTCCATCAAAACCAAGACCTCATGCCACAAGAACAGTTTCTTCCCATCTGCAACTGGGCTCCTCAACAAGATCTAGCCCCCCCCAATACACACACACAGACTGTCACAGACTATAATCCCCCCACCCCCCACTACACATTACATTAACGTACATCCGGACAATCACTGCCACCTTCTAACATTTTTGCACTCTACACTTTATACTTTACACTTTTTAATTATGTATATTTATGTTCCTTGTAAATATAGTTCTTGCTCTTTGCTCTTTTCTTTTACTATAACTGTCCTTTAGCACCAATATACCAAGAGAAATTCCTTGTATGTGCAAACTTACTTGGCAATAAAGTCTGATTCTGATTGTGATTCTGACCGTGCTCTTTAGAATATGGTGTTTACAGAGAGACACCCAACAAATCCCACCAAGAGTAAGCACTAGGCGACAGTGGCAAGGAAAAACTTCCTTTTAAGAGGCAGAAACCTCGAGCAGAACCGGACTCAGGGTGGGCGGCCATCTGCCCCAACCGGCTGGGTTGAGAAAGAGAGAGGGCAAGGGGAGAAAGGGGGGAAGGGGGTAGACAATAACGACAGAAGAAGAACATAGCAGTAATAGTAATGATAGTAGTGATAATTAAAGTAAGAATTTTAATAATTATAGCAGCAGGTGTTGTGCAGAGTTGTAGGAGCAGCTGGAGACTTGTCATCACAGATGAGACTCTACAGCTCCGGAGGCAGAAATACCTGCAGAAAGTGACAGGAGAGGAGAGAGAGACGGAAGAGCACAATACTACAGGAAAGGGAAGATATAGAGTTAGTAACATGTAACATGGGATATGAATCCATACTGACGGAGAGAGTGTGTGAGAGACAGAGAAGCTCAGTGCATCATGGGAAATCTCCTGGCAGTCTAGGCCTATTGCAGAAAAGCTAAGGGATTGTTCAAGCCTGAGCCAACCCTAACTATAAACTTTACCAAAGAGGAAAGTTTTAAGCCAACTCTTAAAAGTGCATAGGGTATCTGCCTCCTAGACCGAAACTGGGAGAAGGATCCACAGTAGAGGAGCCTGATAGCTGAAGGCTCCGCCTCCTATTCTACTCTTGAAAACTCCAGGAACCACCAGTAAACCAGCATTCTGGGAGGGCAATGTCCTACTGGGATTGTAGGGGACTATGAGATCTTTGAGGTATTATGGTGCCTGACCTTTAAGGGTTTTGTAGGTGAGGAGGAGGATTTTATTTTCTATTCTGGATTTGACTGGGAGCCAATGTAGAGAGACTAACACAGGAGAAATATGGTCTCTTTTCTAGTTCCCGTCAGTAATCGTGCTGCTAGCATTTTGGATCAACTGCAGAGCCTTTAGAGACTTGTTGGGGCAGCCTGATAATAATGAATTACAGTAGTCCAGCCTGGAAGTAACAAATGCATGGACTAGAGAGGTCCAGGTCATTTCCTTGAATTTAGCTACTGCACTATCAGAAAGATTTCTAGTTAGGACTTTTTGCCTGGTGATACATAATCCAGCAGTATGAATTGAAGTGATTAAGAAGAGGTCTGATAGAAGGGGATTCTGTGGGAAGACTGTTACATGTTCAATATAGGCCACAACAAGATCAAGGGTGTGACTAAAACAGTGAGTGGGTTTATTAACACACTGAGAGAAGCCAATACAGTCTAATAATGAGGAAAGTGCAGAGCTAAGGCTGTCATTGTTGACATCAACATGAATACTGAAGTCACCTACTATAATGACTTTGAATGTACCTTTGAATGATCAGTAGTGAAGGTCTGTGGCTGCTGGCGAAAAACCAGGTTACAGTGGAGGAGGAAGCTGTGGCATTCAACCAAATCCCCCAAAAAAGGTTTTGGGTAGATGGAGTTATGCTTTCCACCAACATTGTCACCAAGAATGGTGTTCCATCCCTCCAGCAGAGTTCCTCAAACGTGGAGAATCAATGCCAGGGAGCACTGAAGTTGTTCTGGCAACTTGTGGTGGCCCAACACCTTACTAAGGAACCTAATGTTGGTTTTGTCCTTAAATTTGTCACCCATCTGTAGTATGAAAGTATAAAATTGGATCGTTTTTTATAAGGTATGTTGACCAGTTGGCTTTACCAAGCTGCTAGGGAGCTCCACTCATGTGATTGATAGGCTTTGTTGTCTGTTGACTGTTTGGACTCTGTTGTGCCCAACAGAATTAGTTGCCACTCATGGCTGCAGAGGCTGCTGTTGCTTCGCAAAGTGTTGATTTAATTGTCATCTTCTCATTGAGTCACATGATAGTGGTCATATATGGGAAGAAAGTGTAACCTTGTCTTTAATCAAAGATAGCCTTTAGTCTCTGAGCCAGCTCAAGTTTCTGATGAAGAACATTAGACGTGGTTGAAAGCAGTGAAAAATTAAGCGTGGACTTTAGATGATGCTTCTTGCCATTACTGTTATGTAAGGTACATTTTTAGAATCTAACCTTCAGGGCTGTAGCTTCCATTAAGGGCATAAAAGAAACCGAACTGCACCCAAATTATGCATGGTAGTTTTCATGGCTAACTTCTATCTCTATATGTGTTCTTAGGTAATACATAAATAGAATAAAATAAAGTGAAGTTTTAAATTCAGACAATCATTTAGAGAAATTCAAATTCAACTCAACACATAACATTTACATGTATTGTTAGAGGCATAGATAATAATTGCATTGTTTTTTTTTTTAATAGGCCAGTCTTTAAAAAGCTAAACATTTGTGGATTTTTTAATCAAAAATATTTAAATGGATGTGTTTATTTTACCACATGTCAAAAGACAATGCATGTTCTAAGCAGGACAGGATTTACTAGCAGGTTATGGTCTGAATCTAATTGACTGTTGTAAAACAGAGTCTGCTTAGTGAGCGACAAGTGCTGCAGGCAGGAGTAGCATCCTATAACTTACTGACTGCTGGTACTTAATATATAATGCAATATTCTACACTGTGCCATTTGTCATTTGAAGTGAGACACAGATTATGGCTCAGGGCAGTGCATCTGTCCTAGAGGCTGCTGGGAAATGGACTAAAAGCTCCTCCAGCTGAGTTGAGCCAATCACACGTTGAACCTTAGATCACCCTCACTCCTCCACTAGCCTCACACACACAAATACACTTTTTTGCTTTCAGTCACACACACACACACACACACGTCTCCCACTTTTGACTGGCTTTCTTGCAATTTTTCTTCTCTTTCTCTCAGTGTCTCTCTCTTTCTCTCTCTCTCACACACACAGAGGAAGAGAGAGCAAACTGCTCCCTGCTGGTTTATCCCTCCATACAGGAGTTAGCCATTTTCTTTCTTGTAACACACTAGCCCGTACACAGAGCAGCAGCAGTGCCGCCTGGCGCAATCTACTGTTTCCTACTGGTCTCTGTAGCATGTCCTCTCTACAGGCAGTCAAAGCCTGGTGGGAGTCTAAATGAACCATATTGACATCCTACCGGGGACAGTCTCGTCACTTTGACAAATCCTCCCTGGCATTTATCAATCAAGTCGTCCTCAGTGGAACTGAGAACCTCTAAATCCAGTCAGACCCACCTAGGGAGAAGCAGAGCATTTAGAGTAGCTAAAAATTAGATTCAATTTGTGCTGGGCATCACTGCCACTCCCTTCTCTAACAATTTATGCACACGTGCCACAAATTAAAATGAGGGGGAGGTTAGGGAATTGTCAGACTTCAAATGGCTGACATAAGTTACAAGCAAAATTTTAATTAGCCAGGAGGAGTGAGGTGATAATTCAGAGGGGCCCTGTTCTGTCAGGGGGCTTGTCTACATTGTGTTTCTCCTTTCAGCATGCATCTGGAGGCTCCAGTGAGACCCTGGAAAAAGGTCTACAGAGGATAAAACTACTTGTGACACACAATGAAACGTAGGGACCTCCTCCACATTAACACCCTCAGCTAAAGTGATATTCATACTAAGGATGCTTGTGAGGGGCTACTGACTTCACTGCATTTTTCTGCCTATCAACCACAGTCACACATATTTTAGATTACTTTATTTTCAAAAGCACAATATTGTGTTATAGATTTTTGTTTGCATGTTGTTCTACTTTTCATAGTGACCTCATGCACATTTTTCAGGCATTAACACAAAAACAATGGAACTTTGACAACCACCATGTTAACCATCCTGGTTTACCTTATCAAATCAAGGTTCAAGTCTGCTAGTAGATTTTTACATATATATAATTGTTCTTCCACTTGGTCTGTGCTTTTTTGTCACCTCATGGTGTGTTATTTTAATATTGTTTTTATGACTTTCAAATAAGTACATTTTTTAAAAGAATATATCGAAAAATAACTCATCAGAGTCATATACTTTGTACAGTATGTCAAACCATTAAATTGACTTCCTCTGTGTGACTTCACTGTGGTATAACAATGTCACATTTCCAGCATGCATTGGCAAAGTGAACTCAGTGAAAGTCACAGTTATGATTCTCAAAATATATTGGCCAGTAACTACCTAAATAGACCAGACAACTGCATCTATACTCTGTTGCTATTTTGTGACATTATTTGTTTGCTGATATTTTTGCTGACATCTCTAATATGTTCTCTGATCTCTAAAAATGTGTATTCTTACATGCTGCAGCTCATCCACAACAAAGCCTGCCTCTGTCATTTTAGGAAGTCTGTGTCACCACTGCAGAAAATAATCAGCATCATTAATATTTTAGAGTCCGCCACGCCTTCCCAACTGTTATCCAATCTCAGCTCCTGTTCTACTCTGCACTTTATGTTGCCATTATTTATTCACTGATAGAGTAGGTGGCAAGGTAAACACCCTGCTGGGGAGGCTGGACATGAGGGGAAGCGCCGCTGGGGTTGGGTTGACAGAGGGAGAATAGAGGGGTATTAGAGATCTGCCCTCTGCCCTTCCTTGCTGCCGGCTGTTTGGGGTGGGGGTGGGGGTGTGTGAAGGAGGAGTCTAAATACAATATTCAGCAAAGCACAAATGTTTTATGTCTTCTCTATGTGTTCAGCATCACAGTGTATGCACTGGAAAGCATTTGACACAGCCATAATTCACTAAAAGCCACATCTGTATTGCTCTTCTCAAAACTTTTGTGCTGATTCTGATCAACAGAAATGGGCAGATCTACACAAAGTGATCTTAATTAATTGCCAATGTAAAATATATTGTTGCATTTTGTTGATCAGTGCCAAAAAAGCCACATCAAACTACACTAATTGTAGATTGCTTGTTGTGAAATAACAGGAAACCGTCTAAGAGGGTTATGCCTTACTGTGGTTCAGTTCTAGGTTTTAGTTTACTGATTTAATGTATTTTTACATACTTTGATTGTTCTTATGGCATTTGTTTAAGAATTGACATCTACTGCTTTGAAAAGTCTAAGCTGAGTTATATTCACAAGAGAGAATTGGCTGCTGAACAGTATCACAGTGACGAGTTCTTTTATGTAAAACTCAAATCTAGAAGACACAGTGAGAAAAGGTGGACATGGTGAAAAGGAGAATGTGAACCTGACAGCTTCTTGAATTTTTAATGCTGCTGTTAAGCACCCCACTGAACCATGAGTTGAATGCAAACATCTCACCAAAAGGAATATCAGTAAAACACCCACCCCTGGTTTTATCAAACTACAAATGATTCTAAAAAATTATACCATTGTTCTTTCTGTGAGCACTCCTACTCATTAGATACGCCATTTTATATTGTATAGGCAGTATACCACTTAGTATTAGTGATGCAGATGTATTATTGTTGATGATGAATCATCATGTCAACAGTACTGCACTTACTGGTCTTACTGTGTACAACCAAGAATGATCATCCTTTTGGTCTCACGCATTGCCTTACTTCTCCAAACATGTCATACAGAAATTCTGGTGTCAGGTCTATTCTTTATTTAAATAAAACTCTGGGGTCAGAAGTGATCTAGCTGCTAAGAGAACTCTGACCTCTCTATGTCCATATGGCTGGTTAAATTTATCTCCACTCTGCTCAGTTTTGATTGTAAATTCAGGTCCTTATGAGTGAACACACAAGGCTCTTAACAGCTCTGTAACCTTCAGTGTTCACACAACAAGCCACACAACAGCCATTGTCTCTGCTGTTGGCTTGGGAAGAGTATAGACCAAACCCCCAGGAATAGTGTTTTTGCAGTGGACATTGAGTTAGGATTGTGTTGTTACACTAGAATAACTCTTGGTGTTAATACAGTTTGAGCCAGGTTCAGTAAAATCTAAATGTTTTGTAGTGCTGAATCAGTAAATGGTGTGCACAGGAAGTAAGGATGAAGTCAGTCAGCTCAGCCACAGAGTTATTCTCATGCTCAGCCAAAAATCCAAAAAAGCCATAAGAAATCAACTTTTAATTATTACAGCAAAGGAAATGATGAGCTGAAAATGTGCACTCTATCACACTCATCACAATCAAAAATACAACCCATTTATCTCAAAAACAGCCAACAATGTATCATTTCCACTCATTTGTGTGTCTTCTTTGGGATTACACACTTCTTCATACCCTGACCCTTGCTCCTTATTTTTTGCTTTGCACTTAGATGCAAAGCTGATTTCATGAAAACTTTGAACCAAACTGGCACCCAGCTCTTCCAGTGATTTTCCTGCTACCATTAAAATATCAGGCACAAAGGATGCAGTTCACTTTTAAACCAACCAAGTACTGCACTGTCCCACACCAGGGGAAGGAGAACATAGCATAATGCAAATTTCATGCAGAGATGTAATATGTAATGTAATGTATTATTATTAATAATAACAGCAATAATAATGAATATTATAACAGTAATAATAATAGTAGCAATAAGACTAGAAGTAAAACTAATAATTTTAAATATAATAGTGGCAGTTGAGCAGGATCATAGGAGCAGAAGGAGGCAAGCCATCACAGGCTAGACTCTACAGCCCTGGAGGCAGAGATACCTGCAGAGTGCAACAGGAGAAAAGGAGAGAGACAACAGAGCACAAAACTACAGGAAAGCAAAGATTTCAACTTCTTGACATGCTTTTATGGTATATGAATATGTACAGAAAATGAGAGGAAGTCAGTGCAGTCAGTCAGGAAGTGCCCGATTTTAACAATATTCCGCAGGTGGGTTTAATAGCAGGAAAATTGCTTCTCATCCACATCTTTATTTCCCTACAGCATGCATGAAGTTTAGCTAACTGATTGGTTTTATTAGGCTTCATTGACAAGTACAGTATCATCAGTAAGTATCATCTGCATAACAATGGACGTTTATCAAGTGTTTTCTAAACATTGCCTAAGAATAGAATAGAATAGAATAGGCTTTATTGTCACTGTACAGTTAAGTACAACGAAATTGTGGGTAAGGTAAACAGAATTAGTCCAAGCACAGAACCTTGTGGAACTCCATGTCTAACTTTTGAGTACATGGAGGAATTGTTGTTAACATGTACAGTGAAGCGTATTTGATAAATAGAACTTAAACCAGTTTAGTGTGGCTCTTTAAATGATCCAGTCACTGCAACAGGATGTAGTGGTCAGTAGTGTCCAATGCAGCAAGATCCAATAAGAGAAGTACAGAGACATGTCAGTTGTCCAATAAGATTAGTAGGTATTTTTTAACTTAACCAGTGCTGTCTTTGTGCTATGGTGCACTTTAAATCCTGACTGCCACACAACTGATTGGCAACTGCTTTCTCAAAGATTTTAGAGAGGGAAGGTTAGATATGGGTCTAAGTTGGCTAATAGATCTAGCTCGAGAGTAGGCTTTTTAAGAAGAGGTTCAATTGCAGTTACTTTAAACAACTGTGGTACATAGCTTGCTAATAAAGACACATTAATCATATCTAGTAAAGAAGTGCTGACTAATGATAAAACTTCCTCAAGCAGCTAGTTGGGATGGGATCTAAGAGACAGGTTGATGGTTTAGATTAAGAAACTGTTAAAGTTAGTTGGTGAAAGTCAAAAGGAGAAAAAAGTCTAGGGTATATATCATGTTTTAGAGTTGTTTGTAAGGATCCTGTGATAAATGTGTCGGTTGAGAGCAGGAGGTGGTGAAGTTTGTCTTTAATACCTCAAATTTTATTACTAAAGAAGCTAATAAATTGTTACTATTGAAATTCAGGACATACTCTTTAAAGTAGATCTATAATAAAATGTAGTTTGCAAATTCATTACATTACTATTCAATGTGATTTCCTGCAGGATCCTGGGCCTTATTTTTATGTCCAGGAAGCTCTTCTTTTCCCTCATATTCTGAAAATAAATTATTAGCTGTGACTTTAAGCTTTATAAACCAGAGTTCTGTTGACTTCATTAAAAGAATTGTCTGTCTCACTTACTGGGAAAAAGTCTGATAGAAATCAGATTTAGGTCACTTATCATTGGAGTGAAAGTAACAGCCAATAAATGTAGTGTTGCATATCAGAATGTTGATGTCATCAGAGCACACATTTTCATGTTTCTCATCTGCTCAGTAGTAGCTGCTGGTGCAGGGGATAATTTGAGGGTGACCCTTGTTATCTGATGACGGAAAGTTGCTGCCAAAAGGTTTGCTACTTTGTATGAACACAAAATTACCCATCCAAATGCATAACTGCCTCTGCTTATCCTAATTCCAAATAAATCATATACTTTTGTTCCAGTTTTAAAACGATATTGCCACATAAATGAAAGTTCAACAAAGTAAAATCAGCCTGCATTTCCATAAATTTCCCTAATGGAGTAATCCCTCTCAGACAAAGGACAAAATTTGCAGGATACTGTTGCATTTCTGCCTTTCATCCCAAGCTCCCTGATTTTCATATAAAAGTCTTTTTTGGAGGCACTCAGTGACTTGGCAGACAATACAATGCTAGTCAAGAGCAATACTGACTATGGATATTCATTTATGGCTTGATTTTAGAACAGCACTTGGAAAACAATAAAATATTCATCATCAGAATACAAATAACCTGGCAAAGCGGTTCAATTGTACTGTACATAGGATGTTCAGGTTTATGAACTGCCGCAGCAATCTATGTGTTCTCTCTCATTTTATTTTATAAGCTGCTAAATGTCTTCTTACACGCACTGTTACTCTCACAAGTGATTTGCATTTTTCAAATGCAGTCCACACAGGAGGAAAGACCTTTGCACTACAAGGATAAAGATGTGAAGATTTTTTCATCAATTTTCATACTTTATAATCCCATGAACTTGTTCCATTCAAATTCGAATGTAATAGAAATCTGTCCAGTAAATTTTGAGAAAGCTTTTCGTGTACCATGTTTATCAAGGTAAATTTTTAACTAATGTGGCATTAGAGAAAAAGTGGCCAAAAAGGTGACCATGAACACATATAGCAAACCTCACTGCACTCTGGCAGGATCAGTTTGAGATGTTTATGAGTATTTCCACCAAAACTGAGCATGGCTGTGGGTCCTCCCTCCTTCCTGTATATAACATGCTTTATGAATGTGAAAGAGAATGGGTGAATGTGACCTGTAGTGCAAAGCACTTTGAGTGGTCAACATGACTAGAAAAGCACTATATAAGTGCAATTCCATTTACTATTTAACAGCTGGTAGCTAGTGAGGCATTTTGTCCTTGCTGCTGCACTGCACACCCACAAGATTCAAATGAAAAAGTGAATGAAGAATGGATGTGACTCTGGAATTCAGGGAGCTATCACAAATTTTCCTTATTATGGCAAATCATGTGGTTTGGTTGTAGCAACAAGATTAAAAGGTCAGTTTACCCAAACTACAGAAAAAACAAACCAAAAAAAGTTAGTTGAGAATAGTTTTGTTGTGAATAAACTCTGACTTCAATTTAAGTCTAAATATATTTAATGGTTGAGACTTAATCTCTTCAGACTTAACTCTAAACCTTACTTGTGAGTACATCTGAATTTTATGAAATTTCACAATCAGATCAACACTAGAAATTGTGCTGGAATGATAACACCCATGGTAATACAGAGTATTCCCTTTACCAGAACTCCTGACTCAACCCTGAAAAAGACATATGATGAATAGAGTGAGCTGAACTAGTATAGTGTGGCTATGATTTGAAGCAGAAACAGTAGAAGTGGATCATCCATAAGAAATGAACTGTAATTATCAAATGAATAAATCACAAACTTTTCCTTTCTTTAGTATTTTAGCACTTGAAACTGTCTGTACCTTTTCTCAATATTGACAAAAGGCCTCAAATATTTAGTTCAAAATTTCACCTACTAATTATTATTTATTCACACACTGAAAAAAATATAGTACTAACTATGATTAGAACACGCCATAGATCCAGCCAACAGAAAATGATGAAACATTAGCTTGCTTGCAGTGCTTGCAGAAGAGAACATGGCTATAAAAAGAGGGAGGATCTGATTTTGTATTCTCTAAGGATGCTAGAAGTGTTTGGCCACCCCACACTGGTTAACTAGATTGGGGTAGCCTTGGGGTGGGGGGGGGGCAGCTGGAAACGAAACAGATATCTGCACAAAAAATAACAGGTGCCCCCCACCCCTACCCCACCCAACCTCAGCTGGTGCTACCATGAACCCTGAACCCTGACTTGACCTTGTCTATAAAGGCTTCTCTCTCTGTTTCCCTCTAGGTCTCTCGTCCTCACCCCTTCATTTTACTTCCACTGTTGCTAAGCTTACCCTCAGCAAGTCTTCCCCTGTACTTTAGGGCAGCAGAGAGACAGCAAAGAGAGGAGGGGAGGTACAAATTTTACTGTACTTGCTGTGGCGGAAACGATTTGAAAATGAATAATGCTTTTTGAGTCCCTTGAGGCACTTATGTCTTTCTCACTTTCCCTCGCTCTCTGCCTCTCTCTATTTGTGAGGGAGGTGTGGGGTGAGGCTGAATTAGCATAAAGGAACAAGCACAACAACTGACTCTGAAAGAGCTAACCGGTGGGTGGATTAAGTATGTCATTGAATGGGATTCTGTTTTAAATGATGGGGTGGGGTGGGACCTCATCCCCATCTGGTCTTTTTAAAGAATACCTTGTGGTAATTACCCCCCAGACAGCATTGTTTAGCACCCGGGCCATCCAGCCAGGTGCCTTCAAGCCCTGCTGTGTCCAGCTATTCACTGGCACTGCATGCTGCCCCACAGAAAATGAACCCAAGGTCACCACCTGATTTTATTAGACTCCCACTTCAGGGTTTTAAATAAATACAAACCTAGTTTAGCATGGAACCTAATCCCAATATCACAAGAACCAACAATTTTGGATGTAAAGAATAAAACTTGTGAGAAAAGATTTTGATATCTAGATCTTTTCTGTCATGCATGTTCAAACTGATCATAAACAAAGAACGAACATGCAATCTGAAACTAATACTTCTCCTGGACTCACTGCACTGTTGTAACTGCTGCAACAGTGATCATTCAGGGTGTGACAATAAATCCAGGCTCTCCTTAGAGTGTTCCTCTAAGCTCCCTGGAGAGCTCTCTGTTAGCTGAGTTTGTTTGGCTGCCCTCTTTCAAAAAAGAAAGTGGCAGCTCACCACTCTTGACCCTCCTCAGGGAAGAAGACAAGTCCAGAGAATGGCTCTGATAAAACTCCTGAGGGGGTTCCTCTGGCTCTTTATTTTTTCTTTCATTTCTGGAACTGCTGCTTATGGCCGTGACAGAAAATTGATTTTATCTCATAATATGACTGAGGACAGGGCTCTTTTCTTCAAAGCTGCTTCATAAGTTGTCTTTTAAAAATATTAACTGGAAGCTGAGAGGAAGATTTGGCCTTTAGGGGCATTCAAAACCCTTTTATGTGCTGATTTAAACACTATATGGGAATCACTTATAACTGGCTGATTCAGTCTAGGGTCGGGGATATAAAAAGTTCAGGACAGCAGAGTTAATATTTAGATATAGCAAAACCATGGATCTCTAACTTGAGTGAAAGTAAAACATTAACCTAACTGAAACCAAAAAAGTCTAAACTGAGCCAAGCCCAGGGTAGGCAACTGTATATACAGTGCATTTGGAAAATATTCAGACCCTTTCAGTTTTTCTATATGTTGCAGCCTTATGGTAAATAAAAATAAAAATAACATGTCAATTTACACTCAGTACCTTATAGTAACAAAGCATATTAGAGCTAAAACCAAGCCATGAGGAAGAAGGAACTGCCTGCAGAGCTCCAAGACAGGATTCTGTTGGGGCACAGAACTTTGAAACAAACAGGACTCTTCCTAGAGCCAAATGTTAGACCAAACTGAACAATCATGGGTGACGCCCTTGGTAAGAGAGGTGACCAAGAACTTGATTTTCACTCTCGCTCTCACTGAGAGATCTGGTTTCCTTTTTTAAACTTTCACTGAAGATGCCTCTGTCTGGCCACTCTGCCATAAAGCCCAGATTGGTGGAGTGTTGCAGTGATGATTCTTCTCTGAGCTCTGCAGACAGGTCCTTCTTCCTCATGGCTTGGGTTTTGCTCTGAAATGTATTGTCAGTTTATATAGACAGATGCATTATTCCAAATTTGAAGTGTCAGAGCAAAGGGTCTGAACATTTATGTCAATGTGAGTCAGTCTTTCCTTTTTTGAAATATTTCAGAATTCTTACAGTCTTGTTTTTGCTTTGTGATTATGTGGCATTTTTTAACTTAAGCATAAGGCTGCAAATTCAGAAAACATTAAAAAAATGAAGGGGTCTGAATACTTTCTGAATGCACTGTATCTAATTAAAGTATAGATTATAGTCAATTCTTTAAAAAAACAGGGCCATCACATTTTTGCCATCACTATGATATACAGTTACTATGATATAAAAATATTACCACTTTTTTCTATTTAATTAATTCCCATACACATTTTGAAAACTCAGATTTCTGTATGTAATATGTTTAGATATTTAAAAAAATATTGGTTTAGTAACTGTACCAAAACTCATGTATCATATTGGCAATGAAACAAATATTTCTCACCCTATGCAGAGTGCACTCCCTGTGCATGGCCATGTGAGTGTTTGTTTGTTTGTTTGTCTGTTTGGAAAGCTATCCTTGGTGGAACAGAACGCCAATGATCTTAAAAGTCTTCACTTTTGTAAAAGAGGAATGTATTACTTTTGAACACAGCTAAATCACATTTTTAGATATAGTGCACAGTATAAAAGTCCTTATTGGTTGAAACTTATTTTATTTATTTATTTTTGTAGAGTAATCAGTGACCACAGTGGTGTTTTGGTCCACAGCCTGCTCACTCAGGCCCAGTTTGTGATTAACAGTGCTCCTAATAAACAATAGGTGCTTGACCTTTGCCACTGACACGTATAGAAGGTCCCCTGGCACTCATCAGCTTTTTATCTTTATTCATGAAGCTAATACGGACAAATACGGATTTGTTGGGTCTCTCTCTGTAATTACCTATTTTAAAGAGTATGGTCTAGACCTGCTGTATATGAAAAGTGCCTTGAGATGACTTTTGTTGTGATATGGCGCTATATAAATAAAATTGAATTGAAAAAAATATAGCACAATAGAGAACCTAAACTGTGCTACACCAGGGAATAAGATTAATCTACATAGCATGGTGGGGCCAAGGTAAAACTGGTCCATTGTTGCCCTTATCCAAGGACTTATTCATAATGTCTGCTGGTGATTTGTCAGTTTATTAGGTACACATTGGTAATAATTAATGCAGCCTAATCCAACAGTCATTAAATTAACACTGGTGGCTATAATATTCTGTTTTTGTGAAACTATTTTAGAGAAGAGTTGATCCAGCAGCATTATACAGAGTGTTGCTTGTTATTTTGCTTACTCTCATTAATGTTAGTGAGGTGGACAAAGTAACAGAAACACCTGTCCATATAACGCAGTAGCTTGCTGCTTGTTTTTGTCTAACTTGTTCTAATACTGACATGAATGCTAAGAGCATGACTGTCTACAAACAGACAGTGATCAGTCTATAGGTGGCCTCCTGTGAGATGCATCAACACTATTGATTCTTTATCAGAGCAGACGGGTTCACAGAGGCCTGCCGCTCAGAGGGAAAGGTGTCATTTATCTGTTGTGACAAAGTACAGCCACTAAATATTGTCAATGTCCTGCTGCTTGTCCTCACAAATATCTGACCCAGTGGCATTCACCATACACTCAGTAATCAGCCAAGTACAACAATGCACACATACAATACCTCTCCTCTGTGTTGGAATACCCTTTAAGGCCTATTGCTCCATCTATTTGGTTAAAGGTCACACTGTACAATAGTCAAAACAAGTGATAACCACTATTTTAGGATTCATTTAGATGACAGGTATGCTTATTTAAAGCAGTCATGCTTCAGTCTTTTAATTTTATTTCATTTTAAACCATTATTTAATGTTTGTATTTAAAATCTTTTTGAATTCTTGCCTTAAGACATTAAAATAAAAATAAAAAACAATGTTAAGAAAATTAAGTTAAGTAAAATTTGAAAAGTGAGGAGGAAATGCCCTGTACCCTCCATCCCCAGTGAAAATTACACCCTTGGTTCTTGGGATCCTATTGCATGCATAGTTTTCTAGTGATGCAGTTGTCTATTTGGAGGGCAAGGTCTGGATAAGCTGCAGGATTGAACTAGGTGCTCTCCAAAGGATAGAGTGACTTAGTGACCTGCTGTGGAGTGTCCTAACATCTGCCTGAACAAACAGCCCTCTGCAGGGTCCCGCTGGTGATTATCAGGTATTGACAGTTGAGAGATATCCCTGAAAGGACAAAATAGCTGAACAGCAGAAGGGGAGGATCTGCGCCATAAATATGTCTAGGAACCCAAAGTATGTCTAATTGGTCCCTGGAAACTATCATTAGTTTGGAAATCTTGTTTCAGCATCATTTTCACCATGGTCCCTTCACCCAAGGACATTGCATTTTTTCGCTCATATTAAAAGTCAGGATCAGTTTTTCATTATTGCAGACCATTAACTATTTTATCACAGCCAGTATTCAACAATTCAGTTTTTACACCCCTTGTCAACTTTCAGTGCCAATAAAGGAAATAGTGTGGGGTTTTTTTCCTTCAATATTCTGTCTCTTGTTTTTCAGTGTGTTATGTTTTTATGTATGTATGTTAAAATGTTAATGTTCATTTATTTTGACTCAAATATGTTTCAGGTCTCTGTGAGTTTATTAATGTAGCATATGGGAATAAATGGCAGCCAATGTTTTAACAAAATAGAAAATAATGTACTTTGGAAAAGGGTAAGTTGTAATGTAAATATGTGTAGTAGTGAATGGGCTGAAACATGCAAATATTGAGTAATTAAAACTGTTTCCATTTGATATGGTGATGGCTTCAACTTTGACCATAAATGACAAACAGCATTATACTGTGTATTCTTTCTGCTGCTTATGGATTCATGCTTTACAGAAGTTTGTCACATTTGACTTAACACAAAAACTAGTTGACACCTATCCCTCTTTTCCTAATGTCTTTTTTTCATCACCACAAGAAAGCTTTGTGCTGAAACATATTGTGCTCTTCGCTGCAATGTATCACCTCACCATCTTACACAAAATGCAGATTGTTGAATTTACATGATCATGATGTGTTTGGTCATTTTGTAAATATCGACACTAAATAATAAAAGTAGTATTGCTTGTTTTGCTTATTGAAATAAGGTGGTGGGGAGGGCCCTAAAAAACATGGAATTTGTAGTTGGTTTTATCTGCAGTTTCAAAGTTTTACATTGTAAATACGATAAATTAACTATAACTGTTGGCTGAATAAAGAGTTTGACAAACTGCTTCTTGTAATATTTGAGCCCTCTCCCTCCCTCTGAAATGCGCACTAAAGATGCTGTCATTCACTATAGCAGTAGGGTTGACAAAAATGGTGTGACTCCAATAGGTATTTGCACTGATGCAGATGCTGAATACTACAATTTTTAAGCAATCATATCATTAAAAAACCAAAAGAAGAGAAAATACCAAAAGAGGAAAGATGGGAATATAAAATATAAGAGAGAAAGCAGATGCCAACAAAGCAGCATTGCCTTTAGTTTGATAAACAGGTCCGCAAACCCATCATCACCTGCTTCTCACATTACCAAAGATGGGAGACAAGCTGAGTGGACACTAAAATTCACTAAAAGCAATAAGAAATTTACACTGAAAGGAGATTAGATTTATTTTATTTAGTATTTCAAGCATTACAGTTTCTCATTGAATAAATTTTGATACACTGGCCATTTTAATGATTGGGTCAATGACATTTTAAATGCTGAAATGAGCAAAGGTAAAAGTTATACAGTATGTTTAAAATTTTGTATTATTATTGTTATTGTCATTATTAGAATTAGATTTATTTGAAAACAGCATTTAAAATGACTCCCTTTCATGTTTTATACTGCCTTCCTCAACTGTAAATCTGGTGTTATTTTATATTTTTCTTATTGTCGGCATATCCCATGAAAAGTGCATCTCTCTGTACTGCCTGACCTCTCTCTCCAGGCTGTGGCTCTAAACCTCAGGCACATTAGTTCTTACTGAAGTTTAAAAAATATACAAGAACAGCTCAGAAATGTACTTTATTTATACTTATATAATCCATTAAATTATGACCACTGTAGTATAGAAGGAACATTGGCTCACTGGTGTATTTTTTATGATTAATGTACAACATTGGAGCTCTGTGGTACAGAGTAATAAGATATGTCAGGCTTTGATATGCACTCTTTTTTTGGGCAGTCACCAGTCTTAGTTACACATCATGTAACAACTCTTTTACTATAAGCGGGAGTGAAATCTTGATTACACACTTTTAACCTTTGATCTCAACCAGTAGTAGAGGCAAGTTGATGGAAACACACACAGGAGCTTCAACCCTAGATAAAGTCACACACAGTGGCAACGAAGGGAAGTAAAAGGACAAAAAAGAAAGGAGCATGCTGTTCACTGGTCTTTATTGATTCTGGTAGGGTGTTGAAAAGGTCTTTGGTCATGCCCTTACCAAAGGATACTAATTTGCTCGATCAAGTCTGTTGGAATATCGACTGGGAGGAGGCTGAGCGCCTGCCATTGTGTTGGCTTCAGCAGGGAGCTGGTCTGTGAAACAGGATTACTAGAGGTCAGGCAGCCGGTGAAAGGATGTCCATCACTTTCTGGGGGCTAATACAAAGGGGCGGGCCCAGGATACGTGATTGAGATGTTGAAGACCAGAGGGGAGGGAAAGCTCCAGCACCACCCCACCCCCACCCACATGCAGATTTGCAGCTTGTTAATCTGTATGTTTCATGGTTACAGACACCCTGGAGGCTTTGTTTTCAGCCACAAAAGATATTCAAAGGGTACAGGGTTTTCTCTTTTGCTAAGAAATAAATGTCATATCCTGATGATCTTAAATAGAGGTATGCTGTTCTTCCTCAAATTCAGTTTTGTAGGGCCAAATTTTACCAATAATATTAGAGACCCTAATCATAGTATATTGTTGGGACAAAAATACATTGTGAGGAATCACTAAAATGAGACAGTTTTTGATAAATATTTATTTGTCTATGTAGTCAACAGAATATTCATACATTAAACATACATTTACACTCAAATATTACATATATTTCTATCACAGTGATTAAACTGACAATGACTGAGAAAGAAGAAGTCTCTTTAAAACAATATGTTGGAAAATAATGTCACAGTAATCATTAGGGTTTGTGGAAATACTGAGATCATAAGTTCAGACTCCTCCAGTGCAACCCCATCCCCCAACACTGTCAAGCAGCCATCAAAAGTACTGGTGAAATTTTCTAATTTTAGCCATTCAGGTGACTGTGCTATTACAAATAGGTCTAAACATCACAGGCTTCTCACACAGCCAGAGTGCATGGAGGTAATAAAAAAAGCATTATTGTTACCATATGACATTATTTGACTTTTGTGCAGCAGCAGACAACACTTTGAACTTTTTTGTTTATTAAGTAAATGTATTTATATTTGGTTTATTTAGGTAGTTAATATTCACATTTAACATTTTATTAGTAAACAAACAATTTTTAAAAATTATAAATCAACTAAAAGATAAATGAAATGATTTAGAAATGATTTAAAGTAATATTCACTTAACACCTTTAAAAACTGAATGTTGTTTGCCTCTTGCAAATAGCAACCCAATGGAAAAAAGGATCAAAATTCAACATAACTCACTTCTCTGAAAGAACATCCTTCAAAAAAAAAAAAAAAAAAAAAAAAAAAACACAGCAACAGTAATTCATTTATATAACTACAAACATAAATGTTTACCTTGTTTACATGTAAAGGCTTAGATTTATCTGACAAGGAAAATGTTACTTATTGTGTTTGTCACATGCAACTGAATTTACTGATTTACTTACTGCTATTGGTCATGACATAATACATTATGATATCACTGATAGGTAGCCTACAGGGCTCTATAAGGTTCAGTGAAATACTTGGTGTTGTTACTGTTTGACACTATCAGCAATGTTGTTGTGTTGTTTATTGATTTTAATGTATTTATTTTTAGGTATTGGGTATTATGAGTGTTTGCCTTGTAACAATCTGTGTATTAATTAAATAAAAGGCAGGGGGTTCAGGAGCTTGGCCAAAATGTTGGTTCACTTTTTGCTTTTAAACTATATAATGTAATTTACTATGAATAATATATGATTAGTATTGTGTGACAATAGAAATTACTGTGTGTGAGAGTCCACACTGGCATGCAGGGATGTTTGACAAAGCAGATATATTGAGATAAACCGAAACTCTTTTATTATTATATTATCATTAGAATTATTATGTGAATAGAATGCAACTGTCATGGTTTGAAATTACTGATTATTTGCTGGCATGTTGCAAAATCAATAGACACTAAACAATAAATAGACAATTTAATATAAAATTACTGTTGGTTGTAGCATTTCACTTTATTTCTTAACCCTTCTGTTTGTTGTCACAATTTGTGTCCCCTCACAGCAGCCGTCATGTGCGCATCATACCACTGTACAAACATTTTCTTTTAATGCAGCCTTGAGCCACTGATAACCTCCAAACCACATGAAACTCTAGCCTGGCATCTGAAGAGACCACAGACCATCATAGACGTGACCCCTTTGTGGAAACAAGCCTTTCTCTCCATTGAGCAAACAGCCAATTAGCTATTATGGAGACTGACTGCAAGGATGTGTGTGTGTCTGCTTTTTGTGGATGAGGTTGCAGCCTCTTACCTCTATAGGTGGGACATCTGCTGGGGGTTTGTGTCCCTGGATAAGTACCAGCCGAGCACAAGCTCAGCACCTTTTCAACCTGATCACATAGGTATTTAGCTCTCAGCCCTGGCCAGTGTTTCTGTTTGTTTTATTTTCAGAGCAGGTGTTTTATAATCATTAGCGACTCCATTACGACCCCAGCTCTAAGTAGAAGACAAACAGTGGCCGTGCATATTCTCAATGGAACCATCTGGTGGCAAGGAGGAAAAATGGCTGTGTTTGGAGCCAGTGTTTGCCAATGGTCACATAATTGTGTTTCAGAGGAGAGGAGGCAGATAGCAGACAGTCTGAGCTGAAGTGCTATGGGTTTTATAGAATGTTTCCAATGTCTTTGTCTGCTCAGCCAACATCCTGGTGTTTGTATTCATCCATTTACAGTAGAGCCTTCCTCCACTAAATGTCTTTTTTTTTCCAAGAAATGTTTTTGTGGACAGTCAATAAATTTCACATTCACAGAGCACACAGAACAAATCAGGCTGCACGATACCTCTATCACATGTCACATATCACATATCACACACACACACACACACACACAAACAAACATTGTTATGAATTAGGAGACAAGAAAAGTGTAGGGAAGCTTAAACAGCCTAAACATACATACAAATATTTCATTTATTTGTATGTATTGTTTCAAAAGAAAGCATCCACTCTATTACTGGACATCTACAAATCCTCTAACAGTACAACAAAGGAAAAATCTAATGTGTTATTTATTCAACAGATACAAGAAACAAACAATAAAATATGCAAGAATATATATATATTTGATTTTATAGGGAAATATAGTGGGTTTAAGGGCAGTTTACCCTCTATAACTTCAAGTGGCACAGGGTCAGTATTTTACTTTAATGGCTGATAACAGCATTTTCTATACTGACTGTGAATTTGATGAAAAAGTACATTCATACATCCTGTAAATAACAGGACCAGAGTGTTTCCCCAGTGTTTTGCTTGCACTATGGAGAGGGCTCAGACACACATTGCTGCATCTAATTATAAATTGTACAGAGAAAAAAAAAATGTATAAAGTTACACTGAAGTGAACATGTAGTGAAAATGTTACAGATAGATTCAAATATTTTTGGTCTCTGGTAAAAGGAGCCAGCAGGGGTGGAGGGTTGGGCTTGTACCCATGACCTCATTATTTGTAAAATTCTGACTCTGGCCCTGAACAAATCACAGCATGTTTGCGACTGTGATTTTATTTGTGTGATATGTTTAGTCATGTTGCTTCTCAGGTGGAGTGTGTTGTTTGTGTTTCCAGCAGCAGTTTGTGTACACCCTCCACCGCCTCTCAGGGTTCTGCTTGTTTGTGGAAAAGGCTGTCAATAGTGATAATTATTCCAAACAAAATGCTGCACCCACTACACATAATTATGCCACCGATGCTAATTACTATGTTAGTTATTAACGACTCATTAAACAATTATGGTCACCGTCAATGATATGCTAATGAATTTCACATGAAACATGTGTAAAAGTAACTATGCAGCAAGGTGATGGAGGGCCAACATGCTGAGGGGACTAGACACTCTGTTTCATTTAGTTGGGCTGTATCTTATCAAGCAGCCTCACATTCTTTGTAGCAGTGCTATAATTACCATTATTATTTTAATTATTTTGATTATTTAAATAATTGACTTTTAGTTTTACAGCTTTTGTTATTAGTCTAGCATTCAGATGCAGGTGAATGTTGTCCAGTGCAGTATCATTGTCATATGTAATAATAAATAATGCATTTAAGTAACTGTTGACAGCAGCACACCCATTAATATCATAATATTTATACATATCTTTTTTATTTTTATTTATTTATTTTACATAATAAGGATTTTTTTTTAACCTATCTGCAAATGATTTACTGTCAACATATTGATTTGTTTTTCTGTAAAGTCCACCCCCGGTAACTAAAGCATGTTTTTATAGTTCATTTTATAGTTATAGTTATTTTATAGTTCATTTATTATATATATATTTTTTTAAAAGCTGTTTGCACAAAGCCACTAATTTGCTCATTATACTCTAATCTTAATTTGTCAGGACCCCGAGAACTAGAGGAGATGTTGATATCTTTACTTATATATGGACATTTGCTCACTGTATTTTTGATGTAAAAATATTTAATCATCCAATCACAGCAATATTTGTTTATTCATTCCCTACTTAAATGAGTATTGAACAGATCTGAGTGTGTGGATGCATTCTCTCTTAACTAAACAATGGCATAACATGATGTGTTGACAGCAATGTAATTGTTAGAATCATTCATTTTGTGACATCAAAATTGGGTCATGGTTGAGAAATCATGGTGTAAATTAACACAGTCCAGAAAAATAAAGTACTCATAGGAACATTATGTATACAAATATTATAAAAAATGTCACAGGGAGTTTGGCTACAGCTGCAAGAGCCTGGTGTGATTTGCTGATATTTAATATGGTCAGCCAGTATTGCCATATCTCTGCTGGCTGGACAGTAGAATCATTTTCATTTAATGATCACAAGAAAACAGTAATATATGTTGAGATCATGAGAGAAACCTTTCCTGATCCTTTAAAAAAAACAAAGCATGTGTTTTCCTGGTGACAGCAAGGTGTGGCTCGATTCTTCGCTGAACATGGCAGTTGATGCATGTCTTTGCATTATGTGTATGCATGTGTGTGTGTGTGTGTGTGTGTGTGACTGAGAAAGATAGAGGGTGGAGTACTGGTTTATATGCTCCTGAGAAGCTGGCACAATGAACTATTTTATCTAATGGCAAAATATCCTTCTATTTCATGTTCCTGAGTGAGGACTGTGGTCAGATTGATGTATGTCTCCTCCTCCTTCTGGATCCCTCCTCTTTTTTCTCCAGCAGCATTATGGGTGGCTTTAAAATATTAATATGAGAGTGCATTTAGTGGAGAGCAGCTCGTTTTCAGTATTCTCTCGTGACTCCCCCGTTCAGGTCACTGGGGAATGTCTGCCTGTTTCTCTGCCTGCCTGATTTACTCTAAATGCAACATTAAAGATTGTCTTCCCTTTGAAGGCTGGAGGATACATGGTGCTGTCTTTTCTCATTTCCTAAATATTATATTTCACCGTGGCACACACACACAGACACACACATATATATATGTAGACACACACAGACACACACACACACATATATATATATATATACACATATATATATGTGTGTGTGTGTGACCATATATATATATATATATATATATATATATACACATATTATATATATGTGTGTGACCAGTTCTAGGAAGAGTCCTGGTTGTTTCAAACTTCTGTGCCTCAATACAAACCTGTCTTGGAGCTCTGCCGGCAGTTCCATTGTCCTCATGTGTGGTTTTTGCTCTGATATGCATTGTCAACTGCAAGATCATAGACAATCAGTTGAATTTACCACAGGTGAACTCAAGTCAAGGTGTAAAAACATCTCAGAAATGATCCAGAGTAATGGGAGGAACCTGAGCTAAGTTTCATAGTATCAAAGTGTGTTAGAGTAAAAGCTCTGAATACTTGTTGTCAATGTGATATTTCAGTTTTCCCTTGTTAATAGATTTGCAAAAATAAAATAAATCTAGAATTCTGTTTTTGCTCTGTTTGGTATATTTGGTGACTGTAGATTGATGAGGGGAAAAAATATTTATTTTTATTTTAGCATTAGGCAGCAATATCATAAAATGTGAAAAAAGTAGAGGGGTCTAATTACTTTCTGAATGCACTGTATACATTGTATCCAACTGCACAGGTCTCAATAGAGCAGCTCCTGAAAACACTGATCAGACAAGACTAGGTGTCATATCTTGTTAAAACGTAAGACAGGCAGAACAAACATCAGAGACAAACACACATAAACATATACAAGCATGCACGTTTATTGTTCCTCTGGAAGAAAGCACAGCTGTAGACCATGCCCTCAGGTTATGAGCTCTTTGCCTGGAACTGTGCCATTACCTTTTTTTATTTATTTTTCCACATTAAATGGAGAGATGCAAAGGGGTAAATCTGAAATTATGTTATCCTGGCCTAGGTGAATCAAGTAATGCACTGTTGAGTTTATAGAGGTGTCACCCATGATTCGCTTCTCCTTCTAGGTTCACAGAGACATTTATGTGTATCTTCAGAGCAGTATAATTCTCGCTTTACTGGTTAGCTACTCACAGGAAACATTTGTTGAGTTCTTGCACAGGCAGTACTGTAAAGCACATTTGTCATTGAGTCAAGTCATTTTATTTATATAGTGCCAAATCACAACAAACTTTACCTCAAGCCACTTTTCATATAGAGCAGGTCTAGATTGTACTCTTTATATAATTATATTTACAAAGAGAGACCCAACAATTCCCACCATGAGCAAGCACTTGGCAACAGTGGCAAGGAAAAACTTCTTTTAAAAGGAAGAAACCTCTAGCAGAACCAGGTTTCTAATTAATGATTTTTTGTATCTTACTTACAAAGCCATGTTATATCATTTTAACCTGTATTCATCCAGGAGGTTTCATTGAGAACTTTTTTTTTTACCTAGAAAGGCCACATACTAAATTGCATAATACAATTTGTTAAATATTTGGATCATGTTATTCCTTAAGTGCCAAACCAAGTTAATCTCCTCTTAGATGAAGCGCCAATTAATCAGGCTAAAGGAGCCAAGGTCCTTGGAATCATGTTAGACTATGAATTATCATGGGTAAATGTTAAAAAGAGTGTTGTTGCCATACTTGTAAAAATTAACTTTCAATATTGATATATGTTGATGTAATTAACTATTAACTATTACACCAAATATGCTTGCCAAGAACTTGAACAAACTCCAGTCTCCAAACTACTGTCACTGGCATCATGGCCTATGTTTTTAGTTTTAAAACACAACTGCTGTGATACAGAAGCTAATGGGGATCTAAATAAATAATCACTGCATGAAGAACAAATGGTATACCCAGCCAGCCATTTTTTTTAATATCATATTCCTATTCAACCTCATGGACCACATGACGTGTGTCCAGTACCAAAATTCAGTGCCCATGCAGGAAGCTGTCTATTATGAAGTGGAAAGTAAGGGTGTGGAGGCTGAGGTGGTAGATGTGCAGTGCATCCGAGTGTTCAGTTCACTTTCCATTACAGTCTAGCTTCAAATGGTACTTCTTTTTTCAATCCTGAACTTAACAATGCTAAAGTTGCCTTATTCCAATACTGCAGAAAGAAATCAGTTTTAAATGTTAGTACTGGATTTTCATTTCAATCTAATTAAGAAAATGTGTTTAATGTCAATAAAACAGTTTCAAATGTCTCTGGTTTGTTGATGCTGTTGTACAGCATAACAAGAGGTCAAAGGCATGACATGTTGGTCACCATCTAACAGTTTGTTACGGTTCTCTCTACCGTACATGCAGGCATTGTTAGAAGAATATGAGAAGAGTGATGTTATTGATCAGGCTCCATGGCTGTTTGTCTCCTGACAGTGATCCTCAGCTTAGTTATGAATTAAAGCTTAACCGTGTGTAGGCCATGATTTACTAACAGTAATTAGATAATTATCATACTGATGATGGAGAATCTATGGGGTATGGTCAGAACAGTCAATACCTGCTTAAAGACTGTTGCACTGAAAGTTCCTGATGATCCATTCCTTCATCTGTGGACCTGGTGACAGTGACCTCTGCTGACAAATATGTACTACGGTTTGAACGTGCATGTCCATACTGTTGTAAAAACCAATAGAAAAATTTGTGCATATATGTGTGATATAATAAGTACATTTCCTTACAGATATAATATATATATATATATATATATATATATATATATATATATATATGACATCCAAAGCCACTATCACAACAATATTTGCACAAGACAATGAATAGATTTCCTTGCTCTGCGTAACATCGAAATAAATTTTAGCCACAAAACTATTATCATCATAAGAATAGCTAAACTGTCAGTATGTTTTTTACATTACATGTATCCCAGCACTGCTTGGCCTGAAGCATAACATCATTAGGATGGATTACAGTGGAATTTTTGTCATGTGATGGGATGAAGCTTTGGAGGCTTCTCTAAAATTAAAATTGGTAATTGTTCATTATACACCACTAACTTGGTATACAGAGTAAAATGATGAAGAGGGATTTGTAATCTGATATTTTTTTCTGATTTTCAACACTGCTACAGACTCCAAAAATCAAAAGTAACTGATTATGCTGTTGATAATTGTTGTAATTATGATGATTCAAATTAAACAGAAGCTGCTGCTTTCACTCTGGCCAACAAAGAGCAGAGTGACATATGGTGAAAAGGCAGCATCATATGGCATTCATGTAAAACACTGTGTGTGCTGTGTGGGGCAAGCTATTTTAAACAACCACAGCAGCATCAGGCTAAGAGCTGTGCTGCTCCTCAGGTGCTCAATAATTAACTGCATGCTGCTCACAGAGTGTTGGTGGTGTAGAGCAAGAGCAAGTCAGGCAGAAACTAGGAGTAGGGTGTGTGTGTGTATGGGCAGCTGAGGGAGGTGGAAACATTGAATCTTGTCATATGGCATAGTTGTTGCGACATCTGAAAATTAGTCCCTCATGCTCATTACTATGTCCCTCTGAAGAAAGCTATGGTTGCATCCACCACTATATACACCATCATGACTTGCACCACACAAATGTGGGATACTGATTATTGTGTCCTAAATGGAGGAAGTCCCACAGCACATCAGGATGGGGGATGAGCAGAATCCCACTAGCCTTTGTGTCAGCATTAAAGTTTCAGGTCGCGTGGCTGTTTTACATGGCTACTTATTCCCGACTGATGCTGAGCTGGAAAGCAGCCATGGGCAACAGCATGTCAGACATCAGACTGCTGGTCTCCAGGTGCTACAGTGCCACAAACAAGTGTTGAATTAGACCCAGTGGGACTTGAAGCTACATACACTAGCATCAACCTGATACTGTTAAAATGGCTGTTGTACATGAGGACTCAAAGGTATGCACTATCAGATCCTGAGACTACTAAAATGCAGCTACAAGGAAATGCACGTATGTATATAGCTGTAGGGGGAAACATCCAGTCCAATTCTAATTTGGCTAACTGCCATGTTCTAATCACTGAGAAAATTAATAATTACATGAATAATTACCAAAAAAACATGAGTAATAAGAGAGACAGTTGAAACAGACCTGACTCCAGACTCCAGCTGAATTCAAAACACATTAGGCAGATAATTTACATTATTTAGCATCTCTTTTTGCTGGCTTCCCTTTAAGGCAACCTGAAATCCTTTACTAAATAGTACATAAAATCATTCATTCATGCATTCATTACAAACTCCTTGATCACATAGTTCCCTTAAGTGCACCTGTTCAGTCAGACCCCAATAATGGAGTCATTACTGGGTGTAAAGCTTGATATTTCATCATTTGTCAAGAGTTAAAATTAAAATTTTTAGATGTGACTTATAAATGGAATCTGCACAATATTAGTAATATGAAATATACAATTTGATGACATGGTTTGGGATTACTGAAGAAATGGGCAGTTAATAAAGGCAATGTCACCTTCAATAGAGAATCTTAATAGCAATTTGCATTCATGGTATGTTATTTGTGATTATGTAAATGTGTGTACTATGTGATCTCATGGAATGGCATATAAATACCATGCCACTTTCAAGTACATTTTGTGCGTGATGTCTATGCATTTTAAGCCTTTCGATTATCATGTAACGCTGTTTAGTCCTGTGTGTCATTTAATGCCATTTTGGTTAGGGTTAGGGGTTAGTCAGCACAGAAATGACATGGTGTGAAATGAGACACAAAAAGCAAAAATTGTGTAGGGCTAAGACGCAAAATAACCCAAGGAAATTGGTGTGTTATTCACACTTAGAAAATAATTTCTACAAGTTATATTGTATAGTACAGTTCTGAAAAAAGTTCTTGCTTTTTTGTTTTGTTTTGTTTTTTTAAGTCATAGTGGAATGAGTTTATAATGACAGTCTAACAGCATAAATCACCATTAGCCTACTTTCAGTCTGTTTCTTTTGACCGGCATCTGCCTAAATCACACACACACACACACACACACACACACACACACAGAGGAGCACACCCATGAAAGACTATACATTAATAGAAGAAATGATATCTCTTCATTAAAAAATCATCTTACTGAATGGACAATCCTGGGCTTTGTGAATAGGTCTCCTCCTGACCAAAACCACACCAATGCAATGAAAGAGGAAAAAATGAAACATCCAAATTGCTACTTCAATCTCCAAGAGCTTTGAAGTGCTGTTTTCATCCCATTTTGACCAAAATAAATGTGTATTTTTATTATAGCATGTGTCGGGAGGTTGCTAATGGGTTTGGAATAAAAGACAACATTTTGATTCAGCCGGGCACTGGTGGCACAGAGACCCTTTTTACTTCAGCTCATTTTAAAGCTGGAGCGCCGCTGCTTCCCTATCATTGGTTGATCAAGTCAAAGATGACGACCCACTCAGTGTTAATGCTTGTCTGCAGTTAGAAGTGATCCCCATGAACCATATCAAAAGCCTGACTCCCTGTTGAATGGATGCAGTGTCTTCTTCTGCTGCCTCCAGTTAGGGATCACAACAACATGTCCATGTGAAAGGCTGAGGGTGGCCGGCCAAGGCTGCTTCTCCTCCTCAGGAGCAGACTTCACTGGTACTGAGGGCAAGCTTATTTGCGAGCAGGGACAAGTCAAAGCTGCTGTACAAAGCTGAGGAGCTAGTGAATGGCTACTGTAAGACATTATACATTAAAGCAGGTAAATATGTCATCGTGTTTCATTGTAGCTGTGAAATAAATATGGCACCAGTTATCCACAGGAATCTTTAAAGCACAACTCTTCAATTCCTCCTGATATGTGATATGTCACAAATAAACTGTTAAAAATCACTGGCAAGAATTAATGATAAATTTTTGGTCAGATTTAGGCACAAAAACAACTTTGTTAGGTTTAGGGAAAGATCATGACTTGGGCCTAAAAAAATACTTTGTTAGAGTTAGAGGACCTTTATAGTAATGGTTAAAGTGGTTAATATGAGGTTAAGATTGTGTTTGTGGTTAACAGAAACAACAACAACTATCAGTTTAAAACAAGAAACAAACAGCGGTCTTCCATGTCCAATGTTTTGTCGACCCATCTGTTCACCTCAACCTCCTCCCTGTATAGACTTTGCCACTCTATATAAACTTCAAATAACATCCTCCTTTACTCCCATCATATTCAATACAGACACTAGGGAGTTTTATGGTAAACTTAAGAATTGGTGTGTAACCAGAATCTTGTAAATTCATAGACTGTTGTGGTGAAAATCTAGCAATGAGGGTGCAGTAAAACTGTAAAATAATGGTTACTGGTCATACTACAAATACAGTAAAAAGCTGTTACTTCACAGTTGGAGCTTTTGTCTACCGAGGTAATTATTGTCATTTGATTAAAAAAAAAAAAGACATAAAAAACTAAAAACATCACATTTAAAATAGTGACCACCTTTAAATAACAGGCTATAATATATAATACAATCTTAAGTTACAGATTATCACCTAAAGAATAATGCAAAAATACCATAAACATATTATCATTTGGATTTTTTATTATCATTATTATTATTATTATTATTATTATTATTATTATTATTAAAAAGCACGGTAACTTCAGGCGACAAGAAAACAGCAATGTCCTGGAAAGGGTCCCATCTGGGGACTGTTTAGTTCTACATTGGGGACTTCAATGTACATGTGGGCAGTAATGGAGAAACCTGGAGGGACATGACTGGGAGGAATGGCCTGCATGATCTGAACCTGAGTGGTGCATCTTTATTGGACTTAACAAACACCATGTTCAATGTGTTCATCAATTTTGTGATCATATCATCAGATCTGTAGCCACTCGGGTGATGAGAGGGGCAGTACTGTAAACTGATCACTATCTGGTTGGTGAGCTGGATCAGATGGTGGGAAAGGCTGCCAGGCAGACTTGGCAAATACAAACTCCCACCTCCAGAAGAATTTCTCATGCATTCCAAGGGAGGTTTGAGGACATAGAATCCAAGTGGACCGTGTTCAAATCCTCCATTGCAAAGATCATGGGTGACTGTTGAGGCAGCAACTTGAGAACCTGTTGGTAGACGCTTGGAGTGAAGGAAGCCTTCAGCCTTAAGAGAGAAGTTAGGGAGGTCTCCTGAAACAGCAATTATTAAGGCAGGATGGAGAAAGATTTTTGGGTTGCCTCAAGCAGGTTCCAACAAGTCGTTTGACAATTCAGGAAGGGAAAGTAGGGCTTGGCTCAGGCTGTGTTCAGCCGGAGAGGAGGACTGCTGACCCAAATCGTGGTTGTTTTGTTTAGCATTAGAAAGAGCACTTTAAGGGCTCCTCAACCTGACAAACACATCCTCTGTGGAAGAGGCTTCAGACCTTGGGGAAAACCTCGGCAGTCAAGGAGCTCCTGGCTGGCAAAAACGCAGATTATAGAACAGCTGTTTATCCTTGCAGGAGTGCTGAGGGGATCCTGGGAGTCTACATCCAGTCTACATGTGTTTTGTGGACTTGGAAAAGACCATGCATCCTTGTACAACCAAAGTGAGAGCTGTGTTTGCATCCTTCTCACAAAGTCAAACTCGTTTTCAGAGGCCTTTGGACTCTACCAAGGTTGCCCCTTATCTCAGATTTTACTTTATACTTTCACCAACAGGATCACCTAACACAGCTGAACTGAGGATAGGTGCCTATACTCTTAAAGCATGGTTCCTCAGTTCCCAATGGACATAATTCTAATAGTTTATTTAATTTAATAGGTTTCTGATAGCAGATACTTATCTTTTTGTTGCTGTTTTAACTTGTTATGTAGTATAGTGTATGTTCCTATCCAAGTTTGGTTACTGGAAAAAAGCAATAAACTTTATCCTCACATTTCTAGTTTCAGCCTTTTTTTCAGAATCAGAATCAGAATCCTTTATCGATCCCTTGAGGGAAATTGTTGTATTGCAGTGCTCCATTTCACATATACAAATAGAAAATAGAAAAAATAGTAAATTAAACAACAGCATATACATATACATATATAAACAACAATAATAATAAAACACCCATCAAGTATAAAACACTTGCACATGAGTGGAGAAAAACTGTATAGAGAACAATCACTTGAATGCACCACAGGAATGATTTCCTGTCCAATACAGTCCTTATCTTGGAAAACATTCTCCACTCTGACACTTCTGTCAGAGACTCCAACTCCCCTCCCACAACATGGCTGGCTTAGCTTGTTAAGTCTGCTGGCATCCTTCCCCCAGCACATAACAGCATAGAGGATGGCACTTGCCACTACAGACTCATAAAACATCCGCAGCATCATCCGGCAGATGTTGAAGGACCTCAGCCGCCTCAGAAAATAGAGACGGTTCTGGCCCTTCCTGTAGAGGTCGCTGTGTTTTTGGCCCAGTACAGTGTATTGTCCAAGTACACCCCTAAGTACTTGTACTCCTCCAGAATGTCACTGACACCCCACACCCCACCCCTCACCACGGTGAAAACAGGGGTCACTGCCCCAGTCCTCCTAATGTCCACCACCAGTTCCTTTGTCTTTGGCAATTGAGCTGCAGATGGTTCTGCTCATACCAAGTGACAAAGCTGTCCACAACTCAGTCTTCTCATCCTTGATACATCCAACTACTGCAGAGTCATCAGAAAACTTCTGAAGGTGGCAGGTCTCTGTGCAGTAGCTGAAGTCCATGGTGTACAGGGTGAAGAGGAGGGCAGAGATGACAGTGCTGCAGGTGCACATACTGTGGTCTGCCAGTCAACAATCCAGGACACAAAGGGGGCATCCTCCTGCATCACTGTCAGTTTCTCATCCAGTAGAGCCGGCCTGCTGGTGTTGAACACACTGGAGAAGTCAAAAAACATGATCCTCACAGTGCTCACCAGTTTGGCCAGGTAGGCGTAGATGCAGTTAAGCAGATAAATGATGGTATCCTCAACTCCTAGTCAGGGCTAGTAGGCAGACTGATCCAGAATGAGTCTTTCCAGGGTCTTTATGATGTGTGAAGTCAATGCTACTGGTCTGAATGAGGCATTACATTTTCCACAGCACAGGGACCCTCTGAAGACTCTCCACATAGCTGGGGGGTACAGGCTTTGAGGAACCTGGGGCTCACACCATTCCCCTCACATGGGGGTTGGGGGTTGATTCCATCGACGTGGGCCAGCTAGTTCTGCGAGAGTTTTTCCTCTAGTAATATCATCTGCTGGGTTGCTCAAGGAGTGAAAAAGAAAGTACACCCTCTTTGATTACTGTGGTTTTACATATCAAGACAAGATAAAGATTCATCTGGTTCTTACCATCTAACCTCAGGTGTAAAACAACACACAGATTCCACTGTGAAGAACTAAGTACACCCCATGATTCAGTAGCTTGTAGAACCACCAGCAATAACTTGAATTAACTTTTCTGTTTGACTTTATCAGTCTCTCACAACCTTGTGGAGGAGTTTTGGCCTCAGTTCATTCAGGTTTGTGGGCATTTGTTTATGCACAGCTTTCTTAAGGTCCCACCATAGCATTTCATTCAGGTTGCGGTCTGCACTTTGACTGGGTCATTGCAACACCTTTACTTTTTTCTTTTTCAGCCATTCTGTTATAGATTTGCTGGTGTGTTTGTGATCATTGTCCTGTTGTGTGAACCACTTTTGGCCAAGCTTTAGCTGTTAGAAAGATGGCCTTGCATCTGACTCTAGAATACTTTGGTATACAGAGGAGTTGACTCAATGACTGCAAGGTGCCCAGGTCCTGTGCCTGCAAAACAAGCCCAAATCATCACCCCCTCTACCACCAAGCTTGACAGTTGGTATGAGGTGTTTGTGCTGATATGCTGTGTTTGGTTTTAAACAAATGTGGTGCTGTGCATTATGGCCAAACATCTTCACTTTCAAAGGACATTATTCCAGAAGTTTTGTTCAAATGCAACTTTGCAAACCTAAGCTTTTTCCTGGCAACCCTTCCAAACAAGCCATACTTGTTCAGTGTTTTTCTAATTGTACTGTCATGAACTTTAGCATTTAACATGCTAACAGAGGCCTGTAGAGTCTTAGATGTAGCTCTTAGGCTTTTGCAATTTGTCTGAGCATTCCGTGGTCTGACCTTGGGGTGAATTTGCTGTGACATCTGCTGGGAAGATTGGCAATTGTCTTAAATGTTTTCCACTTGTGAATAATTTTTCTCACTGTAGAATGATGAACTTAAGATTGTTTGGAAATGGTCTTATAACCCCTCCCAGATGGGCAGCAACAATTGCTTCTCTAAGTGTTTTTGACATTGCTGATGTCTTTCCTCCTTAACATTGTGTTACCTCACACCTGACTGCTCCAGACCAGCAAACTGCCAAAACTCCTGCTTTTGCAGAGGTAGACACACTTTCTGATGATCAATTGATCAAAGGCATTTGATTAGCAGCACCTCGCTGCTACTTACCCTCTTAATTCCTATGATAGCAGTAAGAGTGTACTTATTTTTCACACACTGCTTCTACATTTTGGCCTAGTTTTTGTTAACAATGACACGGGCTAGATGTTTTTTTTTTATTATGTCTTGATACATAAAACCACAGAATTTAAAGAGGGTGTACTTTCTTTTTCACAACTGTATATCTCCAGTCTGAGGATTTAATGTACTTACGGATCTCTGTGATGCAATAAGCTAAATATTTTGTACTGGCAGGACTCTAAATGAGGCCACATTAATAAAGTGGTGCAGTCTATCCACATCACTAAACGGTGGAGGAGGAGGAAAGTCATCTCTGTCTGCAGCAGGTGTTCTAGTGGGGCCACAGTGAGAGCAGCATCCAATTCTAGACAAAGAATAGTGAATTGATGCCTCATGAATGAGTCATGACAAAGGAGGTATGACCTGCTTGTCCACTGTCCACTGTTTTCAGGAGCATCACAGAACACATATAATTCTCTGTTTGGAGAAAGATCTTGATCCTCAGTGGGTCCATAACATTGGAAGTTTTATCTCTGCCAAATGCAGAAATTCCTTTTCCCATGATATCCAAGCTCTCACAAAGGCATCTGGAAGGCAGGGGTCATCCCATTCTTGCACTTTGGACTAGAGTTTCCGGAGAAGGACTTTAGCATGGGTGGTGCAATGGATGATGAACCCAAGGGAATCATACTGAGTAGCTAGCATTCATTATTCATTGCGTAGGGTGAGAGTCTGATATTCAACAGGTCTGTGTTTATACCCCAAGGTGTCTGAGAAGCAGTACCACATCAAACCAGTGCATCTTTCCATGGGTCAGTATGGTCTTGGCTGAGCCATACCTCAGTGCTCTTGGATGGGCCTCTTTGGGTAGATGCTAAACCACTGAGGGGAAGTTACCAATCCACTGTAAGATCTCAAAGCCTCCAGAGGCAAGCAGTGTTTTCAGACAGTCTTTGAGATTTCTCACCTGCTCCTCAGTGGGAACTGAGATTAACTTGATGGTCACTGACATGTAACTGTAGGGCCTATGTGGCACAGCAAGGACTATGTGTTGTACCAAATGGCAAAACCTGCTATAAACATCAACAGGTACCTCACATCTCATGTCCTGCCATAAAAAACAAATGTAGTGGCCTGTCGTCAGTCAGCAACCTGACGTGGTGGAACATGGCTTTGATATGACCAGAAATTATGACAGGATGCTGATGGAAGCGCAGCAGAACACGCATCAAGGAAGGTTCCAAAACTGGTCTGGGAAGGAGGTCATTTAGGCTTTGTCCTTGGTATTGATATGAGCAGTTGAAAACCTGACGGTGCTTGACATTATGTTCTACAAGGTGGTGGGGGATATGATTTGTTGGCTTGGTCCACTTCCTGAGGACTGAGCCTTTTCACATATCCAGCTTCAACAATGTGTTCATATCACAATCTTAAATGGCTGCCTGCTGTGGATTTTTAGACAGTTTCTGTTCAGTTTGTCTGAAGGGCTGACAGGACAAATTCCTTTGGAGTCTGAAATTTAGGAGAAGTTGTCTTACAAAGAAGTGGGGTTAGGTAACAACCAACTCCATTCTCTTTTGTATTATAGTTTGGCTGTCAAGATAAGCAAGTGCTTCTTTGTCCTGCTCAGACCATGTGGTGACTTTCTCATTTTGATAAGTCAGCACATCAACCTTCCACAGCCTTTCTACTGCACGATAAAGGTCTGTGTCTTGAGCTGTGCAAGAAATGAACACAGATTGAACCTCTTGACTGATTTCTGGAGAAAATAAACCTGAGTTCGCAAGGTGATCCTCAGGGAGCATTGTTGGTCTTTGCAAAGTCCAACCAAGATGTGTATGAACAGCTGCAGGACCACCCCCTGGACTCAAGCAAACTTGTTCAAGAGGACATACAAGATTCAATTCAATTAAATTCAGTTAAATTTTATTTATATAGCGCCGAATCAACAAAACAACAAAAGTCAGGGTAGAGAATAAGGACAAGAGAACATAGCATAATGCGGATTCCATATAAAAATATGAATTGGTCTTAGTAACACAATAGTAGTAACAATAGTAACGACAGCTAACATGGTGATTACAAGTAAGACTAGAAGCAGCACTAATTAATTAACAGCAGGTGTTGAGTGGGGTTGTAGGAGGAGCAGGAGGCCTGTCATCACAAATTAGACTCTACAGCTCCAGAGGCAAAAATACCTGCAGAAAGAGGCAGAAGAGGAGAGAGGGGCAAAAGAGCACAAAACTACAAGAGAGGGAAGATTATAAATAAACCCACTCACTAGAAATCAAACTAGAAATCTTTCTGATAGTGCAGTAGCAAGGAAATGATTCCCTCTAACCTAAATCCATTGCCTTATCTCAATTTAACAGAAGCTACTCCCTCCCAACTTGAATCCCAGATGTTTTCCTTGCATTTTGGGCAAAGTACAGTTCGAAGCTCTGTGGTCATGTGCACACCTCCAGCAGCATCCCTTTTCTCTCTCACTTGTCTGTGTGGCCATACCCTGACATTCTGCTTCCTCTTCTACCCAGTTAGAGAAGTCAACCAGGTTATAGGGAAGTCAGGCAGGGTCATTGTGTTGGTTGTGTGTGTTTTCTTTCCCTCTTGCTTTTCTTTCTCTCTTCCTCCCATGTTTGCACTCTAGGTGCCACCTACATGATTGGTCTCCACCTGAGACTGGCCTCATAGTATTCTGGGCCCTCAAATAAAAGGACCACACTTGCAGAGTGCTGCCACTCTCATTTTTCCTGATGCCTGCCAGACTGAGGTGTGCCAAATTTCATTTGAGTTACTGCTAGTTAGAAACAAATATGTAGAGGAAGGTTGAGGACTTAGGTGAGCTGGGGAACCCTGTACATTCTTTTACATATAGTTTTCTTTTGTTTAAACAAACAAAGTTAATAGCTGGTGTTAGAGAAGCTAGTTTTGTCTTTTTGTTTAGGTTTTGTTTTCAGAGCCAGGTGGTAGTTACGCTTGTTTTGCTGTCTTTGTTTTGTTTATTTAGCACAACCCCACAGTCCCATCCTCCTCCACAGCAGTTAAAATTTGTGTAAGAGTGCAGCTGAAAAATAAAATATCTGATTGTCACTTCTACTTTGACTTCATCAGTTTCTAGTCAGCTGAGGAAACATTAGGCTGTGAAGTGGACTGACATGCAGCAATTGGAGACAGCAGAGAGCGGGTTTAAAGGAGCATGTGGCTGCAGGCAAGGTAGCTCAGGAGGCTTCACAGTCTGGGGTCCACCAACAATTGATACGATGGCTGATTATTATGATACTAGTTACGCTGCTTGAAATTCTTACTAGTCTGCGTCTCCTGGGCTGATTTGAGCCTTGTGGTGTAGGCATTAGGGAGTGAGGTGGGGGTGGAAGGTGGTGTTGAGCTAGTTGTCATGATGATATGTGGGAATGTTATGCCCATATAACTTATATTGAAGAAAGTCCTTAGTCCTTATTTTCAAGTTTGCTGTAGTGGTGGTGGTTTATTGGTACTCTAGAGTATGGTGAGTTTACTAACTCACAGAGTAGGTCTGATGTAGTGGACTGACCCAGAGGGACAGATATACTGTCAGTAAAGGGCAGTGGTCATACTGTATGCAAGGTGAACAACGGTTACGGCAATGACATGATGTAATTACAGTTGGGATCACTGAAGGAACGGATATTTCCATTCACAGACCTTACAGTGACACAGACATTGACTCAGCAGGGGGACAGGAAGGGGACCCCAGACTTGATCATCTTGCCATTGTAAGGTGTGACAAAATCAGCATTAAAAGGTGTGATGAGATGAAAGGAACAGAGGGACAAGAAAAGGGGCCTTGCATTTAAAGTTTGTCAGTAGTGGTCCCAGGCTTACCATGCAGCTTTTTAACTATAGGGGGAGGATTCCAATGTGTGGTGGCACAGGTAGGGGCTAAGATTTGATAGACAGCAAGATTAGCTTCATGTGATAGGCTTGGGAGGGATGTTTGGTAATCTTCTAAACATCTCGGTGGATTACAGGAGCAGGGTGGCCTTCTATCTATTCCATTGAATTGATCTAGCTCAGGCTCAAAGGACTACATAGAATTTTTAGGGTGGATAGTCAAAGTGAAGACAGTGTCCTATCAGTATCTGGCTCCAGAATAGATTAACCAGTAATGCAAAAACAACACAACTATACAGGAAATAAATAAAAACTACTACCATTAAACCAACAAAGGCAAACTGAGGCAAACTCAAATTATTTAATTCAATCCCAAATGGTAGAATAGGGCCTTTGCCATGAGGCTGGCCAGGCTCTTTCTTCAGGTCGAAAAGGAATTAATAGCTCAGGTAAACTAATTTCCCTTTATAGCTTTACAGCAGTAGACTAGGTAAAAGTGTAGGAGGGGGAGCAGGAGTGAGAGTAGGAGGGGGATTTTCCACAAGCGGTACAAATAATGGATGGATGGATGGATGGATGGCTGACCCTAAATGGTTTCTTATCATTAAATGAAGCTTTTCTGAGTATATTACCTGAGTATACCAAACAAGGTTGGGGAGTTGCCTTAATATTCAAGGCTATTTTCAGTTTGACATCCATACTTGATATTAATTTTCAGTATTTTGAGGCTCTCATATTAAAACCATCCCCATCAGTTATCTTTTTTTTTCTTTTCTTTTCTTTTCTTTTTAAACTGTTCCACTTTGTGGTACTCCAAAGACCTCCTGGTTCTTATTCACAATTTTTAGAATTTGGAGGATTTCTTGACTTTGTTATTCATTCTGATGAGAATCTCATTACAGTTGAAACTTGTTCCAGTGACTTTTGTGTAGTCTCCTCAATTCGGTTGCATCTCTTGTAACCTAAACTAAGCGATCAAAGAGGTCTACACCCTGGTTTACTGAAGAAATTATCATGACCAGTCCCCAGTGTGACATTTATTTTGAAATCACCTTCCCTGTGTGTCTCATGTGTCTTTACTTCCTGTCTTTGTTTTTTCCCCCTCCTTGTTTCTGTTTCACCTGTTCTTTGTTACTAATTAGTCCTAAGATCTATAGTCCCCTTCAGAAAAAGTGTATTGACTGAGTTGTGTTATGTGGCATTCACATGGATCAGCTGTCATTGGGAGAGAGGCAGGGTATACCCTGTACGGATTACCAGTCCATCACAGGGCCAACATATATAGACAAACAACCCTTAATACTCACATTCACACCCACAGACAATATAACACTGTGTAGATTTGATGATGAGACACTTGATGCAAGACTGACCTTTACAAAAAAGATCATCTTTTCCAGTCTAAAAACAATTTTAAATGGTACACTGCATCTCTAAACTGCTCCAAGTACATTATGCTCATGGTCAACTCGGTGTTATCCTACACAAGTACCGCCCCACACCTGGAAGACCCAGTTGATATTGGTATAACGACTGGCAGAGGCTGACTCCACAGAGTGAGGTTGTCTAATACAGAGGAATATTGCTTTGCTATTGTTTCACGTTATAACGTGATAATTTTGCTTCATGTTATAACTTGAGATAACTTTGTCTCAGTTTATAAACATAAAAAGATTCACATTACAACATGACAATTATGTTTCATATTATAATGTGAAATAAAGTTATTACGATATACCATAAAAGTTTTCACATTATAACGTGATAGTGAGTTATCACGTGATAACTTTATCATTGTAACATGATAGTGATCTGTTTTTATTTTCCTGGTGTGGCAGCTCTACGTTTCCTTAAAGACCATATGTCAAAAAAAAAAATATTAAAAATAAAATAAAATCATGTATTTATGTTCTTGCATTGGTAGGTAGAGGATAGTATAAATATGTGGATAAAAAGTTTTTTATGCTTTGTGACTTTTTTTTCTGTCTCACAGTCAAGCTTTTACACAGCAAAACACTGAGAAAGAATATGGCAGAAATTAGTGTTGTATACATTCAGTCACTTTCAGTGCTCTGGAGAATCTTTTTATGCTGAAGAACCTCTTCTTTTGGGAACTGAATTAAAGAGAAAAGAGTTTCAAGTCACATCTTGCATGCTGCTTCTAGTGCTTTGAGGATTCTTTTCAAGTATGGCCTTATGGCTGTTGACCCTATCCCTAACCTATACTGACTAATTTGTGGCAGTGTGTAAGAATGATTGTTGTTGATTGTTATTTTAAAGGATGATATTCTGCCACTCCTTTAGATAGAGCAGTTATAACAAAATGTAATTACGAATAATATAAAGTAATTAATATCTTTTGGCTACTTGGTTACTTTTTAATTACTCAACAATTGAACAAATTATTAGGACTTGAGCGCCCCAAGGGGTTGTAATTACATATTAAATCTTACATCACCTACCAATTAGAAAAACAGACTGCCTGTCATGTGGTAATCTCATGCCTTCTGTAAAGTAGAGTGTACACAGCAAAATATACAGTTCTATTTTAATTACATTTTCTAGCAGATAGGTTGTTAGCTCTTGTGTTAACATCACTGTGGCACTACTGTTCCCCAGTACTGTATTGTACTATTGTACTATACTACAAAGGGAGTTTAACCTTACTCTGATTTAATTCGGGGTTACCAAGGAAAGTCAGGGTTGACAAACCCTGGCTGTCTCAATCTGTGTTAAACAGTACTACGACAGTGGTTAAGATGTTGGTAACCTGAGTCAGTGTTAATTGGAGTTTGTGCGTGTGCATAAAACGGGCGTGCAGCGTATCTCTCAGATGAAGAGCGCATGTTAATTCTGTCGGTTTAAAACTGCAGCTGCCAACAAAGCCAGGGAGACTTGTCAAATGTTCCCTGGATTCTTAATTTGTAATATGAGATGCAAGGACACATAAAATATGTGATAAGTTTTCAGATACTTTGATTACAGTTATGAATGTAATACTGTTATGTTGAGTATGAACTGAGTATTAGTATTGTGTATTTCAGCTGCAGCCTCAATGGAAATCTGAACCTGGCTGAAATATAAGCATTCTATAAAGTAATATTTCCCATCATTAATACTGAATATCTTGGTATGCAGTCTATAATTACAACAGCTTGTCACATTATATTGTCTATCAGGACAATAATGCCCCCCACCCCATTTAAAGGATTATATAAGTCAACGGTCTTTAGACAACCCCCATCCTATGGAGTCAGCCTCTCTCAGTCATTGTGCCAATATCAATTGGTTGTTCCACCTGTGGGGTGGTACTTAGGTAGAAGTAACACCGGTAACACCACGAACATAAACTGCTCAGAGCAGTTTAGAGATGCAGCATAAATTACCGTGGCAGCAGACCTCAGGTAAAACCTATCCACCTTTCATAGTACAGGTTAATCGGGAAGTTACACCTGACGTCACTAAGTTACTCCTGAACTTACCCTGATAAGCCAGTAACCTCGCTCCGTAGTACAGGCCTCTGGTCAGGCACAGGAAAAGGTCCAAAAACACAGGGGAACACAGGTGAACACTGGAGAGCACTGGGAAAAATAGGAACACACAGGAAAGCACATAACCTTAAGAGACTCAATGCACTGACAACTAAACAGGGAGACACAGAACTATATATACACAGGAGGGTGATGGAACACAGGTGAGGGCAGAAAAACTGATGAAATGCAGGACAAAGACAGGAAGTAAAAGCAACACTGAAGAGACAGGACAAGATTTCAAAATAAAACAGGAAGTACAATGATACAAGGGAAAGGGATAACAAAATAAAACCAGAAACACTGGATAAATGATAATTACCAAAATAACACAGGAACCTATACCAGAAACACAAGAGAAAATACTAAATAACAGAAACTAAGAAAACAAAAGTCACAAAGCAGGCAGGCTGTGACACTTGTGCTTGTACTTGAGCCATAAATGAATAAACTGTGTTCAAACTTTCATTTTCAAATGATAGCTCAGGGTGGGGGATACCACTGATTGATGAGATCATTTGGCAAGGTGTAAAGATTTTGCATTAAAACATCAATTTTCAGTCCTTCACATTATTGATTAGATTTCATTTTTTGATGAAAAATGTGATATATTTCATCATCTTCCTTGTTTTCAATTGTTACTTTTTATTTAATTTTAGTGCTGTCTCCAACATGAAAAACTGGTTGTCAACAAGTATTTTTTGTCATAGTTTGTATTGACGCAACTAACACTGCATTAAGGTATCAGGTTAATTTACACCACCTCTATCAAACACCCACCTTTTTTTGTGAAAATTGTTTTATTTATTTAAAATTAAAAATTATTTTTATTTATATTATCTATAAATAAAAACAGAAAAAAGGCAGAAAAACTTGAAAATAGCTAAATCTGTTAGAGAAGTGGAAAAATTTCTGAATTTTTGATTTGTTAGAAGAATAAGCTCCACACGCAGAACACATTTTTGGTTGTTGAAGTAAGATTATGCTTTTGTCCAAAGTGACATCTTGAGAACAGACTGAACACTGTTTAATAAGCTCATGTATACTTGGGGAGAGATTTCACTCAAAGCTGACACAGTTAACAGCACATTCACATATTCAAACATGCACATCCTGCTGCTTGCAGAGAGATGATTAACACCAGCAGTTGACTGCTTTCATGTAAACAATGTTCTCTCACTTAAAACACTACTTGCCATTTTGGCAGGGAGCATATACCTGACAATGAGAGCTATTTACACTATTCTCAAAACTATTTTATCAGCTGCAGTCTGAAGGCCTGCTGAGCTCTCACAGTTTTTGTTAGGATGAAAAATGACAGAGAGTGCCTTCCTCAAGGTCTGTACTGACTTTTCTCAATTTGTCAATCTTGGCATCTTTATACACTATCCAAGCCCAAAGTGTCAAATGTTGCTTGAGAAGTTACCTCCTTGGTTAGACCATCATAAATTTAGTTCCTTTTAAGAACAAAACCCTGTGTAAGGGGTTTAAGTTATGCCTATGGTAACTATGTCTTTTGTCTTTGCTAACACAGTCATCTAACTGGGGTCCATTAGTAACTGTATCGTCCACCAGTTCAGGAAATGCATGTGTATTGTTGCTATCGGGCTGGAAGTGTCATTTTGCTACCTTTCAGTTTCCTCAGACAGAGGGTTTCAGTGTCATGCAGAATGGGTTTTCTGAAGGTTAGGGATAACCATGGAGTAAGTGATGAGTAGTCTGTTTAAATGTCCAAACTGGATGGAGTCTGAAAGCCAAGTAAAACTTAGATTGAAGATAATACTGTGTATGTATAGTACAATATCGCAGGGGTAAACCTGGGTCTTATTTTTATAGTTTTGCTGTCATTCATATTTATTTACCTGGCAATAAAGAAGCATAAATAAGATGAATTCACTGAATTGGACTTGACAAGTTAAGATTTTTAGTTGACTATTGAAAAAATGCTCCTACATGTCAGATACCAGACAGAAAATTAGTAGCAATCTACCCAACAACTCTGGAGGGAAAAGGCAAATGATTTGTTTTGTCTTTGAGTTTGCCTTCTTCAAAGTCAATCTGGCATCCCCACCAATAGGTTTTTTCAGTGCCTTCCTAAACCAGAGACTACGCAAAAACATTTGGTTAAGCTTAGGCAATTCAAACTACCTGGTTGAGGTTAAGGAGAAGGCTCATGATTAAAAGAAACCAACATTGGCTGGACACCAGAGACCACTATTCACATCCAGTCTCCTATGAACAGACAAACACTTTGTACAGTACCTTGATAATATTAAGAAAATGGACTGGGAGAGGAATAAAAACTATTTTCAGTAAGATCAATACAAAAGATTTTGACCCATCATATGTTGCATGTTAAATTACATCCTGAGCTCAAGAATATTTTAGTTGTGCCGCTGTTATGTCCATGTGTCCTGTGATGACTTCACTAGTTCTGAGAATTTACATAATGAACAATTGTTTTTAACATCTGAAATTGCCTTATTTTGTATACATGATTAAGCAAGTAACAGAGTGTTGCAAAGAAAGGTCTCAATCACAACATGGTGATTAAAATATATATATAATCTCTTCACCTCATAAATGAGATTTTTCTTTCCTTTACATTATAGGATATTACAGCTTTAAATCATAAACATGTTGTTATATTTGTGCTAATATCTGTTCTCCTGACCCTGGTATTACTTGGTATCACCCATCCCTAAAGGAAGTGCCATAAAAGTGTGTAGATGCAGATCTTAAATGTTATTTACCATGTTATCGTCATGGTCTCGGCCATGAATGTGCATGTGTCCCCTATTTCTTTGTGTTTTCCCTGTTTTTCCAACATTTGTATGTGTCAGTGCGCGGGGTGGGGGGGCATAATGAGAAAGTGAGCATGGGCCCAAATGATATTTATACAAGTACAATTACCAATGATCACAAAGGTTCACTTCACTTCAATTCAATTTTATTTATATAGAAGTTATCTCAAGGCACTTTTCATATAAAGCAGGTCTAGACCGTACTCTTTAAATGATTATAATTACAGAGAGAGACCCAGAGAATAGCGGCAGGAGAACATAGCATTATGCAGACAAGAGCAGTACTAATAATCTCTAAAGAAAACAGCAGGTGTTGAGTGGAGTTGTAGGAGCAGCAGGAGGCTTGTCATCACAGATAAGACTCTACAGCTCCAGAGGCAGAAATAAATGCAGAAAGTGACAGAAGAGGAGAGAGAGCAATGAAAGAACACAAAACAACGGGAAAGGGAGGATATCGATTAGTAACATGTATGTATGGGATATGAATCCATACTGTGGCGGCTGTGGCTCAGGAGGTAGAGCAGGTCACCCACTAATTGGAAGGTCAGCGGTTTGATTTCCAACTCCTCCAGTCTGTGCCGAAGTATCCTTGGGCAAGATACTGAAACCCACGTTGCCCTGATGTTTGTAACATCAGTGTGTGAATGTGCTAGAGCGCTTTGTAGTAGTGCAAGCGCTGTGTGAATGGGTGAATGTGACGCGTAGTGTAAAGCGCTTTGAGTGGTTGATACGACTAGACCACTTACCATTTACTGAGAAGTGAGAGAGAGAGAAGTTCAGTGCATCATGGGAAGCCCTCTGGCAGTCTAGACCTATTGCAGCATAACTAAGGGATGGGTCAAGCAAGCTAACTATAAGCTTTATCAAAAAGGAAAGTTTTAAGCCTACCCTTAAAAGTGCAGAGGGTGTCTGCCTCCAGACCAAAACTGGGAGAAGGTTCCACCGTAGAGGAGCCTGATAGCTGGAGGATCTGCCTCTCATTCTGCTCCTGGAAACTCTATGAATTACAATAGTCCAGTCTGGATGTAACAAATGCATGATCAACGCTGCCTGTAGCGTTAATGTTTATGGTGTTTTCTCTTTTTCTTTCCTTTCTGTCTGTAGCTCTCGGTATGGCACTTTCCTGCTTGAGGACCTCACTTGCACACCTGTTCATCAAGTTTATCAGTTACTCTGAGGTGATCCACTGCCTAATACTGGTTCAGTGATATAAGGATCCAAACAGAACAAAGTAAATAGTAGGACTACACTGGCAGTTTTTCTAATCTGCGTGATACTCTGTGTTATTCTATCCTATGGATATGGATTTTATCACACCAAGACTCATTTATTCGAGGGAATTACTTCTTGCTCTGAAAACATGGTCCTGCGCCGGGGTGGTTCCCCATTTACCTGACGAGGTGAGGTGGCCGTATCGTGGCTGCAGTGCCGGCGCGAAGCTAAAGGCGTCTGGCGAAGAAATGGCAATTTAAGCCTACACCACCTTGTGTGATTATGGGTAATGTGAACTCACTACCGAATAAGATCGACGAACTGGCTGCGCTGGTGAAAAACATCAAGACCTACAGAGAGTGCAGTCTGTTGTGCGTCTCTGAAACATGGCTCACGTCTAGCATCCCGGATGGTAACGTGGAGCTACCCGGTTTCAGTACAGTCAGAACGGACAGAGACAGGAAAGCCTGCGGGAAGCGGAAAGGAGGAGGACTTATATGTAAACATCTCCATCTCCAGCTGCTGCAGAGACACCGAACTCTTGGCTTTTTGTCTGCGTCCCTACTACCTGCCCAGAGAGTTTGGACACGCCATTGTTGTCATTGTTTACATTCCTCCATATGCCGATGCGGAGGTAGCGAGCGACGTCATCCACTCCGCTGTTGCTAAACTATAAACACGGCACCCAGAGGCACTTGTGTTAATCTCGAGGGACTTCAATAATGTGACATTGGACAAGACACTACCTGCTTTCTACCAGTATGTGGACTGTAACACCAGAGGAAATAGGACCATTGACCTACTGTATGCTAACGTAACGGACGCATACAGCGCCACCCTGCTGCCTGCACTGGGGAAAGCAGACCACAACCTCATTCTGCTCCAGCCTCACTACAAATCTAGAGTGTGGAAGCTACCCACATCCACACGCTCATTCAGGAAGTGGTCTCCTGAGGCAGAACAGGCTCTGAGAGATTGTTTTGGAACCACAGACTGGGATGCACTGCAGGGGTCACACAGTGAGAACATCAAGGATGTTGTTGACTGCACTACTGACTACATCAACTTCTGTATGGACATTGCTGTTCCGGTTAAAACTGCACGCTGCCCTGGATCACAAGTGACGTCAAGGACCTTCTGAATCAGAAGAAGGCATTTAAAGATGGTGATCAGCAGGAGCTAAAGCGCGTGCAGATGGAACTCAAAGTCCAGCTTAGAGCAGCAAAAAGGCAATACAGAAGGAAGTAGGAGCAGAAGTTGCAGAATAACAGCATGAAGGAGGTGTGGGATGGGCTCAAGATCATCACTGGCTGCAGCTCAAAGAGGGGTGCCACCATTGAGGGAGATGTTGGGAGAGCGAACCAGTTGAACAACCTCTTCAACAGGTTTGACCACCCCAACTCATTCTCACCTCAAAACACTGCAACCCCCACCCACCCTCAGCTCTCCCTCTCCCCACGAGTCGACTCCAGCACAGGGGAGAATGCCCCCCCCACAATCACAGCAGCTCAGCAGCTCAGGTGTGTGGAGAGCTGAGGAGGCTTCGCCCCAGCGAAGCAACAGGTCCAGATGGAGTATCCCCTCAACTGCTGAAGGCCTGCACGCTGGAGCTGGGAAACCTAAAGAGGATCTTCAACCTGAGCTTGGAATGGGGGAGGGTCCCTCGGCTGTGGAAAACATCCTGTATCATCCCAGTCCCAAAGAAATCACATCCTGGAGTGCTGAATGACTTCAGACCAGTTGCCCTGACCGAGAGCCGACTGTACTTCCTTAGAAGGCTGGCATCCTTCAGCATCTGCAAGAAGCTGCTGCAGATGTTCTATCAGACTGTTGGGGCAAGCGCCCTCCTCTACGTGGTGGTGTGCTGGGAGGGGGGGGCATCAAGAAGAGGGACGCCTCACGTCTGGACAAACTGGTGAGGAAGGCAGGCTCTGTTTTGGGCACAAAGCTTGACAGCCTGACATTTGTGGCAGAGCGACAGATGCTGAGCAGGCTCCTGTCGATCATGGACAATCCACTACATCCACTGCACAACATCATCTCCAGACAGAGGAGCAGCTTCAATGACAGGCTGCTGTCACTGTCCTGCTCCACAGACAGACTGAGGAGATCGTTTCTCCCCCATGCCATGTGGCTCTTTAATTCCACGAAGGGGGGAAAATGTTAATGTCAACTGCTCTGATGGACTACATACATACATACACACACACTGTACACCATGCACCTTAAATATGGCATTCTGTTTGCACTGGACTCTGCACTGGACTTAAAGTCTCTTCACTGTGTTTTTTATTAGCAATGTTATCATTATTATTCCCAATATTTATTGCATGCCTTTGTCCTTTTATCTTAAGTGTGTTGATGCTGCTGGAACTGCGGATTAATAAAGTATCTATCTATCTATCTATCTGATACTTATTTGTACATTAAGAAATATTGGGCTTTTGGGTTATGGTTAATCTGAGATGTTCCTTGTCTTTCACCTGGACACACATGGCTAAGGAACAGTGCCTGGAAGCTGCTACAGTCACTCCTCCCAGTTGGGTTTGCACAAATACACTTATGCTTTTTCTGTCTGTAATTCATACTTTTCTCTTTATTTCTCATAAATTCTAACAAACAGAGAAGGTCACATTGTATATGGCTTGGTTGTAAAAAGCAGTTTATGATCTATTTTCAGACTTCATTTTAGCTTTGCTTTCTTAGATGTAAGCACAGGTGTAACCTGCAAGTCATTTCTGCCTGTTGGACCTCTGCCGGTGGCAGTGAGTACCACAGGGTACATGAGATGGGAGCCACCCCTTTGATCCCAGAACATCTCCCTGCGGCTGGCCCTAGGATCCTTGGTTCCCCCACTTAGGGTCTCTTCTTCTGAGTCACAGCCCCTTCTTTGGCTCCTCAGCCAGTTTCCTGAGTGTCTTCTGTTTGGATGTAGTGACTCCAAGGGGTTTCATAGTTTAATATTATTTATCATAGCATTTCTCCACAGCAATACTTTGCCTTAGATCTAATCTTATGTATCTCTTCAAATGGCACTAAATCTCTCACCCTGTTGGGTTCAGTGTATCATAATTATTCTTCATGGTACAAAAAAAATGAAGTGCTGCAATTCTACTTGTGAGCCCTGCTTTAACTGCTTAAGTTATTTGTGTGATTTGTTTGTGTAGGAGTAATAATGCTTTGAGTGACTGATCTTGAAGCACATCAAGACCACCCTCCCACCTAACCTTGACCAGTACGTTTACAGAACAAACAGGTCCACAGAAGATGCTATCACCACAGCCCTCCATATAGCACTGACACACCCTGACCAGAAGGGGACATACATAAGAATGCTCTTCATTGATTACAGCTCTGCATTTAATACCATTGTCCCCAGCAGGTTGCATGTAAATATGACCTCACATGGTCTGTCAACTCCACTGCTCTGATAAAAAAAAGACCTAACAGGAACTGTATTTCCAACGGACAGTCAGGAAAACTAACCTGTCTGCAGAGTAGCTTAAGGCCTTCTACCACTGCTCTGTTGAGAGTGTCCTGACTTACAGCATAAGTCCCCAGAGAGTCATAAACACATCTCAGAAAATCATCAAACAGCCACTGCCCACAGTCAGCTCCATCCTGAAAAATGTAACTAACCCAGTTCATCAGCTCTTCTCACTTCTGCCACCTGGCAAGTGCTTCAGGACTTTCAGAGCCCACACATCCAGGCTGAAAAACAGCTTCTTTCCCAGAGCAGTCACTGAACTTAACTCTTACAAACACACAGCCCCTCTACTGACACCACCCTATATTATACATACATATTGTATATATTAATACCAATCCAGGGCTTCATTAGTTGCATCAGGTGTGCTTGTGATAGAACGCCTCAAATACCTGGACTGTTGACGGTGACGCTTGATTGTATGTTAGAAATATATATATATGTATGTATATATATATATATATATATATATATATATATATATATATGAGCATGCATATATGTGTGCGTGTCAACATCACTTTATTCTTGGTGTAATGACAATAAAGCATTGGGTGAGTGTCAGATTCTAGTGCTGATTCTAATCATTGTTCCATTAGAAAAACAAGAAGCTATTTTGCCAATGCTGAACCAGTGTTAATTATCATTATATTGACTCATTAACAGACACACAAGATGTGCTCTCTTAGCTTCCAACTTCAAGTGAGGCTCTAATCAGTGAAATTAGTTCAACCCACTTCCACTGCAGATGCTAATTTCACTGCTCCACTTCCTGCAGCAGAGCTGAATATAAACTCCATCAACTTCAGCCCAATGAAGAATCACCAGGAGCCTCAACAGGTCAGATTGTGTTGTGATTTATAAGTCCAGTGTTTATGAGACAGTAAGCCATATAATTATTACAGCTGACTATAATCCTGTGTGTCACTGTATATCTGGGTGTCAATTTATCTTTCTGTCTCTGTTACTTATACAAAAACAATTCTGCCAACCATAAAAATACCTTGAGGGAATTAAAAGGGGAAAACTGGATGGCTTGTGTAATTGTGTACTAAATAATTACCTTAAGTCCCAAAATGTCCTGTTACTTATTTAGCCGTTATCAACGGCTTGGAGGTGAGCTCAAAAAAACATTTATAGCAGCAGCAGAGACACAAATATTACAACACTGAGAAAGAGTATTCATGTGCCCAGAATGTTATCTAATGTGTAATGGATGACTTTTTTATATACTGATGATAGTATCAATCAATACCCTAAAACACCCCATCAAAGGCATACTCGAGGAATATTAAAAGTTGTTCTTGAACCATTTGTAGTACATACATGGTTGTGGTCTCTTTTGAAAGAGACCTTTTAAAGAGAGACTAAAATCTCTGAGATTTTCAGAATCACTGGAAAACACAATGGGACTACAGCATGAAGTCTCATCCAAAACAACTCAATTCCACAGTTCCACTGAAAATCTATATTTCACGCATTTTTCTCTCTGGTTTGGTATTTGGAGATTCCAAAAGAACCCTTGGTACCCTATTACATGGAAATAAAAAATAACATTTAATTAAAGAGTTCCACTGGTCCAGTACAATGTCCACACCAATCCACCTGTCAACTTCCATCCTTCCCTAACTTGCGAGAGACCCATAATCCTTAATTTGGGGCAACAACTCTCCCCCACCTAGAGGGAACAATCACCACCATTTTCTGGTAGAGAATCATGGCCTCAGGTGTGGGGGTGTTGACTATCATTCCAACTCCTCCTTCCAGCTCCTTTCTCTCTCTCTCTCTCTCTCTCTCTCTCTCTCCCTCCCTCCCTCTCTCCACTCAATATGGATTCATATCCCATGTTACATGTTACTAACTCAATATGTCCCCTTTCCTGTAGTATTGTGCTCTCCCGTCTCTCTCTCCTCTTCTGTCTCTTTCTGCAGGTATTTCTGCCTCTGGAGCTGTAGGGTCAGATCCTGCTGCTCCTACAACTCCACTCAACACCTGCTGCTAGAATTAGAAATTACTTACACTGTTATTAGTTGTATTGCTATGTTATTGCAGTTAATACTTTAATTATCACTACTATCATTACTACTGCTGTATTACTGGCCTCATCTTACATCTGATATGGAACCCGTGTTATGCTATGTTCTTCTTTCGCTATTCTCTACCCCCTCCCCCCCTCTCTCCTTCTTAACCCAACCGGTCGAGGCAGATGGTCGCCCACCCTGAGTCCGGTTCTGCTCGAGGTTTCTGCCTCTTAAAAGGAAGTTTTTCCTTGCCACTGTCGCCTAGTGCTGCTCATGGTGGGATTTGTTGGGTCTCTCTCTGTAAATACCTATTTTAAAGAGTACGGTCTAGACCTGCTCCATATGAAAAGTGCCTTGAGATGACTGTTGTTGTGATATGGCGCTATATAAATAAAACTGAATTGAATTGAATTGAACCCCTTCACACATACAAACCGTCCCAGTGCACCATTTTCGTCTACATTAAGGTTGATAAAAAAAAACTATTAACAATAAATCTGTAGTTACACTAACATTTTTTTGACAGAAAAAGTGAATGTGATTTCAGATTTAAATTCAGTAAATGTCCTAAACCACTGTAGCAGTGGCATCAGTTTAGCATGAGGACATCAAGCAAATCAGATGATTATATCTCTTTACAGGAACATATGCTCCATTTGATCAACACATAGAGGCCTCCCAGTGTTGCAGTCTGAGTGATGATGAGCATCAAATCACACAGCAGAAGTGGAATCAACTTCTGTCATAAATGTGTCACCTTCTGATTTGTGATTTGAGCACCAAGTTTGAAAAACATAGACAGCACTCATGTGGGTCACACTGCAAACAAACACCCATACAACATCAATTTTTGCTCTATGAATATCAGTTAATGAGCAGCTCTGAGTGAAAGAGCACTGCCACTCTTCAGAATAATGGCTGCTGCTTGCCGCAACAAACAACAGCCTGTTAGTCACCCTCTGTTTCTATGGACCAAAAAAAACCTACTGTTACATAACTGCTAGCATGATAGTAGCATTAGCAGCATATTTGAGGTGGACATGAGGTGTACAAACAGGGGTCAAATGTGAATTGGACATATTATTCTCTTTTCTTGCAAAACATATAAATAGCCAAAGGACTAAACGTGACAACAGGTTAAGAGTACTGTTTGATGTAACACAATGAAGAACATTTAAACGCATAGTGTCATACCACTGCAACTCAAGACAGCTTGCTGCAACTCTAAAACTGATTGACAGCATTACATTTACAGGGTGTCAACTAGACAGCAACTGATGCTGGAAAAACCTTGTTTATATCAACAATGTAACAAGTCAAACAACCCAAATCATATCAAATAAATAACCTGCAAATATATATAATATGGAATTTATATTTCAAAAGTCCACACTATTTGGGCCTTCAAACAAATGTGTGTGAGCATTTGTGAGAGAACCTAAGGTCATAGTTCACATTGAATCAGTAACTCATCTGGCCTGTGTATTTTTCTGCTCTTGCAGCAAACTTGACATGTTAGAGGAATTTCAGCAAAACAGTCTTTAAATTTGCATGACTGAAATGATGATGAAAATCCACTAGGGGTATGCTTTGTTTATCACTAGTGCTACTGTACAGCTCTGGCGGGTAGAATGCTGTATAAAAACAGCAGTGAACTCTCTAAGAAGATAATACAGCCAGCTTGTCACGATTGTAAACTTCGCCCATCCAGCTCGATGACTGTGTTTAAAATGTTGCAATTGAAAACAAAGATGCAGGAGCTCTTTGTCTTACACTACATAGTGCATCATGCTCACTTTGCATTGTACTCATGTTTTGCAGACTGCAAAACATCCTTTCGGCTGTAGCTGAGTTTCACTACATAAAAGGAGGTCTTTTTCAATTTAAGACATGTAAAATGACAAAAGCGTAAAGATGTTTGGTCCACAAGAGTTCAGTGTCTGCAGGCACCACCATAGCAACCAAAATGAAAAGATTAGCTGAACGAATGTTCTTTTACAGAAGAGAAGCACAACATAGGCTGATAAAATGGATATAACTGGATTGTGTGCAGACTAATGTTGCACTGTCAAAAAGGTTCCAAATTTTATTATCAGTGGAGCTCTGTCACTATGTACAAATAGCACCAAATAATGTGTGTTATGGCATCCTCTTTAATAGATCCATTTTTTTCTACATGTGGCCATGGAACATCTTATTGTCCTTAGATCAAAGCTAATAAATAAATAAAGTAATGCATTTTCCCAACAGTTACATACTAATTACATTGTACTCACTTCATCAGTTTAGTTATTTCTGAATTCAATGTTACACTGGGAATATTATGGCACGACGATCATCTGAACCTTGATATTCTTTTGGGAAGCTCTGATCAATAATGAGGAGGGCCCAATAACAATATAGAACTACAGCATGGTCAAATTACAGAATAAAACAAATCAAAAAAGGCTACACAGAAAAGGAGCAACAAACTGCTGAATTTTTGGTTTTAATCAAATTCCTTGGGAATAGTGAATAACACATCAATATTGTGTACTACTGTAGAATATAACAACAACTACTGTAGAGCCCCTGACACACAGCTTCGAGAGGTAACAAAGAAAAACAACCTGACAGGCTATCCTAGGCTTTGTTCTATTCTGTGGGTAAAATGTATACTATCAACATTACAGTAATTATTGGTACATTAGTGTATCATCTCTCATTATTGAAATAAAGATAAACTATTTCAGATCACATGACAACCATTAAATTCACTTTTGGTTAAACAGGTGTGTGTGTGTGTGTGTGTGTGTGTGTGTGTGTGTGTGTGTGTGTGTGTAAAATAATCGTGATTTTAAGACAACTTCAAGAGTGAAATGTTTATCAGGAGAGAAGCGGCGAGTTTTGAGAGGTTCGTGAACCTGACAGGTACGGGAATATTCTTAACACATTCAGTTTTGTAATCTTCAACAGACCGTAAGTCCAAAAAATGACTGAAGCTAAACATCCTTGATTTTTATCGGACCGCAGCGAGAAGCAGTTTGACCTTCGGATCAGAGGATGATTATGTTTGACAGGCAGTTCTGACACAGTATCAGCCACCAGCTGCTTAAAGCCCATTTACAACACTATTTCGGGAAATTCATCACATTTTAATTCAAATTTGATTAAATAAAACGGTTTCCTTCTTATGTACGCCTTAAATCGTGCCCGAAAATGCGTCACATATTGATCTTTGTTCATGCTATCTATGATGCTTTGGAGACGTTGTTCTGACTTCTAAGAAACGGGATTCAATCTCCTCTCACAGCGCTTTTTCAATATTACTAATGTATATTCTATTGGC